>NC_053495.1:51168915-53693915 GCF_905171775.1 Rana temporaria | reverse complement strand
CTATTCTGTACCAAGACTGGTAAGACAACTCCATGTGGAGACATTTTCTGATGCTTAGATGACTAATGGCAGTGTACAGTATGCATCGCGTGATGGATGGACATGGTGGGCGGAGTCCAATTGGATGGGTGTGGCAGGCTCTGGTGGGCGTCTACTCATGCATATGATTGTGGGTATATTAAGAGAATGTTTGAAAATGTCAATCTACCATTGCTGTGGCTCTGAAGAAGTGGGTTCTCCCTTGTAACGCGTAAGCCGTTTGTGATGCCATCTGGTCCCTCCAAACATCTGGTCCAGGTTGCAGGTGCCTAGAGATACTGCTCGTAATTGCTGGAGTACTGATGAGCCTTGTTTTAAAGCTTGTTTGTGAGTATTATTCTTGTTATATTTTATAAATACATTTTATCTTTGGTAATGCACAAAGTCAGTGCGCCCTCCTTCTCTTTTTGTATGTTTCAGTTCCAAGGATACCCATTGTTCTTAGGAGGGCAGCAAGACCTTTGACATTCCATGTTTTACCAAAAGGGTTGGCTACACCATCTTCAAATCTGACCAAGCTCCCGAGCGCAGGAGATTGTATTTTGTTAAAAAGAGAGACTCACCAGTAGGGATGAGCTTTATGTTCGGGTCGAACATGAGTTTGACTCGAACATTGGCTGTTCGCCTGTTCGCCGAATAGCGAACAATTTAGAGTGTTCGCGGCAAATTCAAAAGCCGAGAAACACCCTTTAAAAGTCTATGGGAGAAATCAAAAGTGCTAATTTTAAAGGTTAATATGCAAGTTATTGTCATAAAAAGTGTTTGGGGACCTGGGTCCTGCCCCAAGGGACACGTATCAATGCAAAAAAAAAGTTTTAAAAACTGACGTTTTTTCAGGAGCAGTGATTTTACTGCATTATAGTAGTTTTAAATTACTTTTTTTCCTTTAGAAATGTAATTTTGTTCAGGGACTTTTCTAAGCGTGGGAAACCTGCGCTACTTTACAGGCATACTATAGACACCCCCCAGGTATGAAATTTAAAGGAATATTTCACTTTAATTGTTTCACTTTAGGCATTATTAAAATCACTGCTCCCGAAAAAAATTCTGTTTTTAAAACTTTTTTTGCATTGATACATGTCTCCTGGGGCAGGACCCAGGTCCCCTAACACTTGTTATGACAATAATTTGCATATTAATCTTTAAAATTAGCACTTTGATTTTTCATGTTCGTTTCCCATAGACTTTAACAGTGTTTGTGTGTTAAAACATTTTTTTTCCTGTTCGCATGTTCTGCTGTGAACCGAACCGGGGGTTGTTCGGCGCATCCCTACTCACCAGTGTTGGCATTAGTGTGGTTATTGAGGACAAACTCAGTCCATGGTAGAAGGTCTACCCATTCATCCTGATAGGCAGAAATGAAGGCAAAAAAGTACCGTTAGTCCAACCTGATTCCAAAGGATGTGGCCAGAGCCCTCCAGAAGTGAGCTGTACACTGAACTCCTCTATCAGAGATGATGTGCAAGGGTATTCCATGAAGAGGAAAGATCTCCTTTATGAAGATGGAAGCCAGAGTGACAGGGTAGTCCTTGAAGTGGAGTTAAGTGGCACATTTTTTAGAAAACCTGTCCACAACCACCCATAAAATGGTGTAGTCTGCTAAGGGGGGTAGTTCAGAGAAAATATCCATGGCAAAACACCAGGGTTCATCTGGAATAGGTAGGGGTAAAAGGAGACCTGGTGGAACAGACACGAGGGACAGCACACAAATGAAGCAAGTCTAAACAAAATCTTTAACATCCTTCTGAAGGGAAGGCCACCAGTAATGATGCAGCAGGAAAGCATAGGTATGTTGTACACTAGGATATCCAGAGGGTTTGGAGTCATGTGTCCATTTGAGAAGTATGGAGCGAAGGGCAGACACCACAAAGGTCTTTCCGGGCAGGAAACAAGAAGACTGAAACCGGGAATAATGGGTTCTGGTTCAACATGATTCTAATGCTGCTTACAGACGGTCGTTTTTTGTGATGAAAAAAAACGACGTTTTTAAAAACGTCATTTAAAATGATCGTGTGTGGGCAAAACGTCGTTTTATGTCTTCAAAAAAACGACCAAAAAAAAATTCGAACATGCTCGAATTTTTTGTGTCGTTTTTCAAAACGTCGTTTTTGTTTCACAGAAATTGACCGGGTGTAGCAAAAAACAACGTATAAAACGACGTTTTTAAACCCGCGCATGCCCAGAAGTTAGTTATACTTCATAACTAACTTCTGGGCATGCGCGGGTTTAAAAACGTCGTTTTATACGTTGTTTTTTGCTCACTTCGAGCTTCAATGGAAAAAAGTGGTGAAACGTAACCTCGCTTTGCTAGAGCATTGTGAAAAAACGATGGTGTGTAGGCAACTTCGTCTTTGAAAATGATGTTTCAAAAACGTCGTTTTATTTCATGATTTAAAACGTCGTTTTTTTTCATCACAAAAAACGACCGTCTGTATGCGGCATTAGAGTCAGCCGCATCAAATGATCTGGACAAGGCATCAGTGCAGCCATTTTTGGAACCAGGCCAAAAGGTAACGTCAAAGTTAACGTGATTGTAAAGGTTTTTTTTTATTTTTTAAATCAAACATGTTATACTTACCTGCTCTGTGCAAAGGGTTTTGCACAGAGCGACCCCGGTCCTCCTTTTTTGGGTTCCCCAGTGGCACTCTTGGCTCCTCCTCTTCATCGAGTGCCCCCACGGAGATCTGCTTTCCATGTGGGCACCCATGCGAGTGCGCTCCAGAGTCCTGCTGCTGCGTCCATTGACACAGACAACAGAACTCGGCCCTACCCCCGGCTTCTATTTCACTGGATTTGATTGACAGCAGTGGGAGCCAATGGCTCCTACTGCTATCAATATATCCAATGAGGACCGAGACAGCGGCTGGAGCTGCTGTTCTTGTGCTCGTCGCTGGAATGATCGGGTTCAGGTAAGAAAAAGGGGAGCTCTAGAGGGCATCTGCAGTACAGAAGGTTCTTCACCTTAATGCATAAAATCCGTTAAGTATCTTCTTGAAAGGAGATCCCTCTGTGTGCACTGCTGGCTGCTGAGTCTGTCACAGGGAGATGGATGGAGGACATGGACTGCTGCACGGACCTATCGCAGGTGCAGGCATGTCCAAAGTCCGGCCCGCGGATCTGCGAGCCGGTTTTGAACAGCCCCCCTGGTTCTCAGGTGTGCCGCGGTATCAGGGGGGATAAGGGCTGTCAGATGAGCCCAATCTTCCGAGCCCCTGCCGAACTATACATCAGCACTGTAAGAAGCTCCGTCAGCCTCAAAAGTGAAAGTAAATGCAGGGGAGTGTTCTGTGCTCTCTGCTTCCCCCTAGAGTGCAGTACCTGGCTGAATGAGGAAACTGGAAAGGTACTGTGGAAAGGTACTGTGCTAGAAGCTAGATTTGTTTTAAAGGGCTTATACATGTGAGTGTCTGTCTGTCTGTATGTGTTTGTGTGCATGTGTCTGTATGTGTGTGTCTGTGTGATGTTACTTAAAATCCGCCCCCCCCCCCCCTCCATTCCTGTACCATCAGAACTGCTTTTGTAGGGCTTGTTTGTGATAGCAGCCAGGACTGCTGCTCCTCTGAAAAGCAATCAATGCACAGATTGCTTTTCAGAGGCATTTGACAGGCAGTAAAGCCTATACCGCAACAGTGCAGTGCACACATTTGTGGGGTAGTTGCAGTGCAGCACCATTCAGTCTGGGTATACCTCCAGCTGCAGCCACAGCATGTGTACACACCCAGCTTCTGCCTCTGCAGCTAATGGGGGAGAAGTTGGGGGTGGTAAAAAACACTCCACTATGTGGTTTTACTGCCCCTCCAACCTGACATGGGAACAAGCCCTTGGTACACTCATCTGTGTGGCTGTATGCTGCGTGTAGGGCAGCCCATTCATTCCAATGGGCTTCCCTACCCACAAAAATGCAGGGAAAGAAATCACAACCTTTTTTTTTAAATTGCACTGCACCAAAAGCACCCCACGTTTTCCAATGTGTGGGGGTACCATTTAGAATTAACGGTACCCCTAAAGAGCAAAGCATTCGTCTGTGTGTCGGGAACGAGCGCGACAAAGGCAAGGGAATTCTTATTGGGCAGTGTATTAGTGATCGAACAAACACAATTTTAATGGTTCAAAGAATGTCAGGCAAAATGGTCGGCCCTCACGCATGTTTACTTCATCAAATCTGGCCCTCTTTGAAAAAAGTTTGGACACCCCTGGTATAGTGGGAGTGTTCAGGGCACACAGCTCTGTGCCCTGGAGGAAACCCTAAAGGAAGCCAGTCAAGCTTCCCAGCTGTAATCACATCATTGCAGAAATATCATTCTTCACATAGACATCTGTGTGTCCGGCGCCCTGAACACACTTGAATGAACATTTAAAAAAATTTAAATATATTTTTTTTATCACTAGCTGTTCGGGGGCAGCACCCCTGTGCCCCCTATTGACGGGCTGCCGCTGGTGCTGACCTTTTTGTTTTTCTAGTTTGTGTTACAAATGTTTACAAGTGACTGATATCAAGACAAAGTCAGGTACATACACTAGCTGCGCTTAGAAAAACTGTACATTTTATCCTTCGAATTACTACATAAATGCATTGATTGGTGGTTTTAAAAATTTATATGGAACAATGCATGACATTTCAATATATTATGCTTTATAAATGACAATTTATTTTTATAAAATTCTATAATAGAAAAAAATTGCATGCATAGATTACAAAAAAAGTTGTTGTGTACACAGGCAGACCAGTCATTGAAATACAGTGAAAATATTGACCTCCAAGAGAAGGACAACAAAAATCTGCAATATATATTTGGTGACTTTATAGAAAGACTATGGGCCTATATCACCATACAACAACTGCTAGAGAAACGGTATGTCAGTGTAAGAAAGGTTTTATATAGTGAACATGACATGGCTGTGCATCCAGAAATATTTAACTGTTTGCTACTTGACATTATGACGTTGCCTTATTTGCCGTAGGAATATGATACCAATCCACGATCAATAAGGTTAAGCTTAGAAATAGGGGGGCAGATCCACAGAGCAAGTACGCCAGCGTATCTACTGATACGCCGGTGTACTTTCAAATTACCCGCGTTGTATCTTTAGTTTGAATCCTCAAACCAAGATACAACGGCATCTGGGTTCGATCCGACAGGCGTACGGCTTCGTACGCCTTCGGATCTTAGATGCAATACTTCGGCGCCCGCTGGGAGGAGTTCTCCTCGTTTTCCGCGTCGGGTATGAAAATTAGCTATTTCCGTCGATCCACGAACGTACGCACGGCCGTCGCATTTTCCAACGTCGTCTGTAGTCGGCTTTTTCCGGCGTATAGTTAAAGCTGGTATTTTGCGGCGTATAGATAGACTTGCCATGTTAAGTATGGCCGTCGTTCCCGCGTCGAAATTTAAATTTTTTTTATTTTTTGCGTAAGTCGTCCGTGAATCGGGATGGACATAACTCACTTCTAAGTTAAAAAAATGACGTCCTAGCGACGTCATTTAGCGCAATGCACGACGGGAAATTTAGAAACGGAGCATGCACAGTTCATTCGGCGCGGGGACTCGCTTCATTTAAATGAAACCCGCACCCTAATCGCCGATTTGAATTCCGCCGCCAGAAATACACTACGCCGCCGTAACTTACGGTGCGAAATCGCTGAGGATTCGAAATTCCGGCAGGTAGGGTACGGCGGCGTAGCGTATCTCTGATACGCTGGGCGGATCTATTTTTCTGTGGATCTGGCCCAGGATTTATAAGTGAATTGTTTCCTATGGTGTCAGCTCATACCACTGAGGCTGTAGGCACTGAAAACGTGTACTGCATGCAGTACGCTTTTTCAACACACTTGGCCAGATTCAGATAGGAGATACGACGGCGCATCTCCTGATACGCCGTCGTATCTCTAAGGCCGGCCGGTCGTATCTATGCGACTGATTCATAGAATCAGTTACGCATAGATATCCCTAAGATCCGACAGGTGTAAGTGACTTACACCGTCGGATCTTAGGCTGCAATTCCAGGCCGGCCGCTAGGTGGCGCTTCCGTGTCTTTTACGCGTCAAATATGCAAATGAGCATTTACGCCGATTCAGAAACGAACGACCGCCCGGCGCTTTTTTTTTACGTTGTTTGCATTCTGGCTTTTTCCGGCGGAAAGTTACCCCTGCTATAGCAGGGGTAAGTGCGGCGTATCCTATGTTAAGTATGGCCGTCGTTCCCGTGGCGAGTTTTGAATTTTTACGTTGTTTGCGTAAGTCGTTCGCGAATACGGATGGACGTAATTTACATTCACGCCGAAACCAATGACGTCCTAGCGACGTCATTTGGAGCATGTGCACTGGGAAAAATCGCGGCCGGCGCATGCGAGGTAAGTGAGGTAAGTGCTTTCTGAATACAGCACTAGCCTCTCAAACTTGCGCCGGCGGATCGTAAATCAGATAGATTACGCGGATCTAAAGATCCGCTAATCTATCTGAATCTACCCCAGTGTGCTTTGTTGAAAACCACTGCCTATCAACACCGCTGTAAGAATCAAACATTGAATTTCGCTTGTGACATTTCCATAAAGTTCCAACAAGAAAAAGCAAAGACAAAAACAGTGCGATGAGCCAGGATCTGCCCTTCAGCACTGTGTCCAGCCAGCACACACTAACAGGTGTGCATTTAGCACCACTGCTGGTTAAATCATCCCTTATTGTGAAGTTTGCATTTTTTAATTTCCTGCTGAAAATGGTAATGATTCCCTGGAAGTTTTATCATAATAAGGACAGAAACACATCCCAAGAGGTACAGTAAAAGCTTGGTTTGAAAGTAACTTGGTTTGAGAGCGATTTGCAAGACAAGCAACATTTTAAATACATTTTGACTTGATATACAAGCGATGTCTTGATATAAGAGTAGCGTCATGTCACAACTGAGTATGAAAGAGAAGAGAGGCGCCTCTAAGTTTAGCAATATGGTTACATTTATTGAAGGTACAACATTAAGCAACATATTGCTACACTGAGGCCTGGTACACACGATAGGATTGATCCGTGGATACGGTCCTCCGGACCGTATCTGCGGATAAATCCTCTGGCGGATTTGGATCCGTTGGCATGTACTCACCATCGGATCCAAATCTGCGCGGAATTCAACCGCGGTGACGTGTCGCCGCGATGATGACGCGGCGACGTGCGTGTCATATAAGGAAATCCACGCATGCGTCGAATCATTACGACGCATGCGAGGGACGGGTTCGGACGGATCGATCCGGTGAGTCTGTACAGACCACCGGATCGATCCGCTGGAGCCGATTCCAGCGGATAGATTTGTTAGCATGCTAACAAATTTTTATCTGCTGGAAATCGGAAATATCCGCGGATAAATATCCGCTGGAACGTACACACCAGGGGATCTATCCGCTGAAACCGATCCGCTGAGATTTTTCAGCGGATGGATCCTCTCGTGTGTACGGGGCCTTAGAGGTGCCTCTTCTTTTATACTCTGTAGCTCCTGCCTGCTGGATTTTGTTTCCTATCCCCTTGTAGAGGTTTCTATTTGTGGATGGACATTTTATGGTTACACAACCTGGTCACATTGCTATAATCTTTTTATATGGGCTATAAACTGAAGGACCTATGAATAAATGGTCGTGGAACGAGTCATTTGAGTTTCCATTATTTCTTATGGGGAAATTTGCTTTGATATACAAGTGCTTTGGATTACAAGCATGTTTCTGGAACGAATTATGCTCGCAAACCAAGGTTTCACTGTATTGTTCATTAACAAAATTATTTACATATTTGTTTAACCAGCTACAAATTTAGTACAGTCTATTTATAGTGTGAATGTGCTTAAAACGTACAGTATGTACACATTTTTAACCAGTTTGTGCTGACCTGGTGCATATATGCAGCTTCTCATTGGATGGACTTTAACACAGAGCAGCCACATATATGTGGCCCTAGGTAAATACAATACTGTGCTGCGAGCGTGCTCTCTGTATGCTCCCAGCACAGTAATGAACGAGTACCGGAAAATTCCCGTTGCATACTTGCAATCGGGAGCTTTCTGATCAAGGGAGCTAGCATGGTATTAGCTAGTATATGGGGTTTGGCCCCTTTAATTGTAATATACAGTAAAACCTTGGATTGCAAGCATAATTTGTTCCCAGAAGCATGCATGTAATGCAAAGCACTTGTATATCAAAGCAAATTTTCGTATAGGTAATAATGGAAACTCAAATGGTTCATTCCACAATCATTTATTCATAAGTCCTTCAGTCTATAGTCCATATAAAAAGATTGAAGAAAGAATTACTAAATGTTGGGACTTTAAATGAAGCACACTGCTGAACTCAATGAATCAACTGAAGTAAATACATTTATTAGTTACAGATAGGGCATGACAAACGCCACTAAGGAGTAGGTAGGTAGAATAGTAATGAGTTACAAAAACTAGAGTCTAAACAGTGCATGGTAGTACCTAATAATAAAAGCGTACATGGTAATGCATAGCAATTGTAGGTTACACTGAATATATATTAGACAGTACATAATTGTAAAAATATCTCATAAAAACAAAGCATGACAATAAACCTGGCGTGTGAAGACCAAAGCTGTATTGGTAACACGTAAATACATAATATGGTAGTTGATCCATGGAGATAATTGGTAAGATAAAGGATAGGCCTATACTGTGACATATCATAGTGTAGAAGCTCTACGCGTTTCGTGGTTTGTACCACTCGTCAGGAGCAGATATGCAGTATGGGGGTATCTACAATAGAAAGAAAATGCCAATATAATAAAATGGTAATGAAACTATAAAACATATAATGCATAAAAGAAAGAGGGGGAGCAAACAAGGTCCCAAACACTCTTACCTATTGGTAGCATGATAATGTGATGATAGAATAATATCAATGGTAGGGGGCGGCTATGGACAGTATCTTCCCCGGGAGCTGAGATGGTTAAACCCAAGGGTCCAGCGGCTGCACCAGCAGAAGGTAAAAAACGTGGTAAATGATCGGTCGTCATCAGAAATGTATCAAATAATATAAACCATTCCCATATAAAAAGATTATAGCAAGTGATAAGTAACCATAAAATGTCCATCCACAAATGGAAGCCTCCCCAAGGGGATTAGAAGCAAAATCCAGCAGGAGCTACAGAGTATAAAAGAGAAGAGATGCGCCTCTAAGTGTAGCAATAGGGTTACATTTAATGAAGGTACAACATTTAGCAACTCACATGGTTGATGATTAATAGAGGCACATCTAAGTATGCAGGGATCCAGGGTAAAGCTCTCCACATAGACCGTCCTCCTCACCGCCAGCTCTCACCGCTGTCAGTCTACAATTGTGACCGGGAAGACTACCCTGCAGTAGAGCGATCTGAAAGAGAGGCTTAAACCGCTCGTGGAAGGGAGGACATCCATGCGGAGGATGGTCTATGTGGACAGCTTTACCTCGGATGCCTGCATACTTAGATGTGCCTCTTTTAATCATCAACCATGTGAGTTGCAAAATGTGGTACCTTCATTAAATGTAACCATATTGCTACACTTAGAGGCACCTCTCTTCTATTTTATACTCAGTTGTGACGTGACGCTACTCTTATATCAAGACATCACTTGTATATCAAGTCAAAATTTATTAAAATTGTTGATTGTCTTGCAAAACGCTCTCAAACCAAGTTACTCTCAAACCAACATTTTACTCCATATGTTTTTGAACAAGTTGCTACACAAGATAATTTTATAAAATAAAGAAATATTTCCTTTTTTTTAACATTTAACACGTTTTTCTTTTTTTTTGCTAGAATCCATGCTGCTGATCCCTCAGAAAAAGCAAACCTGACAGCAAAGGCTCTTGATCTCTCTTTAAAGTTTAATTTTGTGACTCCTTTAACATCAATGGTTGTTACAAAGCCAGAGGAGAACGAGAAGGAAGAAGAATCGTTCATTGCAGATAAGTTTGTGGATGGTAAAGAAATCCCTTAGCACATTTTTTATTTTTATTTTTTAACCATATGGAACTATTTGCACAGTAACTCTTCACTAAAACGTACTAATGTATGAAATATATTTTTTTTGTTTGTTTTTTTAGAAAATCAATTACAAGTGAATGTTAGCTTAGTGTATAGTGAAGGGTGAAGGTGTATTTACTTCATTTATCCAATCATTTGCAAGCAAAAATCATGCTTTCTCTACTGTTCATTAAGTGACACAGGAGAACACGTAGCTGTACAAATCCTGAGCCATGGTACAACTGCTTGAAGAACAACCGCTTGAGGGCAACCAAACTGATAAGAGGAATGGAGGAGCTCAGCTATGAGGAAAGATTAGCTGAACTGAATTTATTCACTTTTGAGAAGAGGAGATTAAGGGGGAGATATGATCAACATGTACAAATATATAAGTGGTCTATATAGTAAACTTGGTGTATTTACTTTAAGGCTAGGGATGAGCCGAGCACCCCCCTGTTCGGTTCGCACCAGAACTTGCGAACACACCTAGGGCCAGATTCACGTATTTGGCCGTATCTTTGTGCGGGCGTAGCATATCCTATTTACGCTACACCTCCGCAACTTGGACAGGCAAGTGCAGTACTCACAAAGCACTTAAAGCGCGTAAATTGGCCGGCGTAAGCCCGCCTAATTCAAAATAGGCTGGTAGGAGGCGTGTTGTATGTAAATGAATCGTGACCCCGCGTAAATGACGCGCCTAACGAACGGCGCATGCGCCCACATGCTCAGTATCACGTCGAATTTACTCCATAAGATACGCCAGGCCCAATGCCTGTGACGTGAATGTAACCTACGCACAGCCCCATTCACGTACGACTTACGTAAACAACGTAAAAAGATACGCTTGCCGACGTCCATACTTTGCATTGGCTGCGCCTCATATAGCAGGGGTAACTTTACGCCGGACGTAAGCCTAACGTAAACGGTGTAGCGGGCGCAAGTACGTTCGTGAATCGGCGTATCTACCTAATTTACATATTCGATGCGTAAATCTACGGAAGCGCCCCTTGCGGCCAGCGTAAATATACACCCAAGATACGACGGCATAGGAGACTTACATCGCTCGTATCTTGGCCAAATCTATGCGTAACTGATTCTAAGAATCAGGCGCATAGATACGACGGCTCACATTCGGACTTACGACGGCGTACGTGGAGATACGCCGTCGTACGTCCACTGTGAATCTGGCCCCAAATGTTCGTGTGAACTTTAGAACCCGTTAAAGTCTAAGGGACTCGAACATTTGAAATCTAATGCTAATTTTAAAGGCTAATATGCAAGTTATTGTCCTAAAAAGTGTTTGGGGACCTGGGTCCTGTCCCAGGGGACATGTATCAATGAAAAAAAAGTTTTAAAAACGGACGTTTTTTCGGGAGCA
Source organism: Rana temporaria (assembly GCF_905171775.1). Classification (NCBI taxonomy): domain Eukaryota; kingdom Metazoa; phylum Chordata; class Amphibia; order Anura; family Ranidae; genus Rana; species Rana temporaria. Next base: position 53,682,504 of record NC_053495.1, on the reverse strand, counting down.
GTGAATTTAATAATGCTAAAAGTGAAACAATAAAAGTGAAATATTACTTTAAATTTCGTACCTAGGGGGGGGGTGTAAAGTTAGCATGTGAAAAAGCGCATGTTTCCCGTACATAGAACTGTCCCTGCACAAAGTGTAATTTCTGAAAGAAAAAAAAGTATTTTAAAACCGGACTTGCGGCAATAATGAATTGTCGGCTCTGGCAATTCAGAGAAGATTCATTCATAAAAATAAAAATAAAATAGCGTGGGGGTCCCTCCAAATTCCATTACCAGGCCCTTCAGTTCTGGTATGGATATTAAGGGGAACCCCGACGTCAGTTTAAAAAAAAATTACGTGGGGTTCCCCCCTAATATCCATTACAGACCCTTCAGGTCTGGTGTGGATTTTAAGGGAACTCCACAACAAAAAAAAAAAAATGGCGTGGAGTTCCCCCAAAAATCCACACCAGACCCCTTATCCGAGCATGTTAACCTGGCCGGCCGCAGAAAAGAGGGGGGGACAGAGTGCGCCCCCCCCTCTCCTGAACCGTACCAGGCCACATGCCCTCAACATGGGGAGGATGTCCCCATGTTGATGGGGAGAAGGGCCTCATCCCCACAATCCTTGCCCGGTGGTTGTGGGGGTCTGCGGGCGGGGGGCTTATCAGAATCTGGAAGACCCCTTTAACAAAGGGGACCCCCAGATCCTGCTCCCCCCCATGTGAATTGGTAATGTGGTACATTGTACCCCTACCATTTCACGAAGGAAGTGTAAATAGTTGGAAAAAACAGAGGACAAGGGGGGACTCTTTATATCTGGAGGAAAATAGATTTAATCTCCAAATATGGAAAGGTTCATTTACAGTAAAGCCTTGTACACAAGCTCGGTTTTCTCGGGAAGAACCAGCAAGAAAACTGTTGGCAGAGCTTTCTCGCCGAGTAAACTAAGTGTGTGTACGAGGCTTTCAGGTTTCTCGTCTGGAAATCTGGCCAGAATCTCAACGAGAAAAATAGAGATCCTGCTCTCTATTTTCTCATCGAGATTCTTGTCGGCCTGTTTCCCGACGAGAATCCCGAGAGTGTATATACTTACCTGTTTCCGTGGAAACCCGCGCATGCTCGAAATGACTGACGCATGCGCGGTAGCTTCCACGGTATAGGTAGGGTGAAGCAAGATGGCCGCGATGGCATCGAATGTGACGAGCGCATGCTCGTCGTACACGATGACGTCACTGCGTTCTTGCCTTTTAAGAGAACCGCGGTTCTTTTGAAAGGTCTGTGTGTACACTCGGGCGGCAGGAGATTCTTGCCAAGAATCTCGTCGGGAAAAACAAAGTTTTTTTCCTGACAAGATTATTGCCCGTGTGTACGAGGCCTAAGAGCTGTAAAATGTGGAATAGACTCATTTAACAGCTGGTTCTGGCCAGCTCTGCAGATAGTTTACAAAAAGGCCTGGATTCTTTCCTAAATATACATAATATAACTGGATACTAATATTTTATAGGAAAAGTTGATCCAGGGAATACTCGATTGGCTCTTGGGGGATTAAGAATGATTTTCCCCCCCGGTAGAGCAAATTGGATCACATTTATTGAGCGCCCCCCCCGCGCCCATGTCATTCGATTTGATTGACAGCGCTGCTATTAATCTTTCCAATGAAGAGCCAAGAAGACCAGGCCGAAATCGAGCGCGGTGACATCATCACATACGACGAGAATGCGCTTGTCACATTCAATGCCGTCTCCACCATCTTGCTTCACCCTACCTATGCCGTGGAAGCTACTGCGCGTGCGTCAAAGTCATTTCGAGCATGCGCGGGTTTCCACTGCGACAGGTAAATATACACACCCTAGGTTTCTCGTCAGAAAACAGGCCGACAAGAATCTCGAAGAGAAAAAATTAGCGCAGGTTCTCTTTTTTTCTCGTCGAGATTCTGGCCAAATTTCCTGAAGAGAAACCAGAATACCTCGTACACACGAACGGTAATCTCGGCAAGAAGCAGTTTTCTTGCTGGTTTTTGCAGAGAAAACTGGTCATGTGTACGAGGCTTCACACTTCAGCATACTTCAGGTGGTGTAACACTTCAGGTATATTGACTTTTTACTATTATTATAAAATATCACCAGCATAAAGACTAGAAAGGTTTTTTATTTTGGCAAATTACTTGATCCCTGTAAATTGATATATCTTTTATTAATATTGTGTTTCTAACTTGTGTTATTTTTCTTTTTATGTTCATTATTATTCATTTTCCAGGACAGAGTAAGTATTTATTTAACCTTATTTTAAAACCTTGACATAATATATTTGATTATGCATCAAACATTTGAATATTGTGAAGAATATGTGTATATAGTGACTTCAAACAATGTGGTTTAAATATCAAAAAAATTATATATACTAAGCAGCGCTAAAGTGTATGATGTTCACACGCACACAACTAAATACAGTAGTAAATTAAGTGATAAAGTTTAAAGTTTATGTTAAACTTTATCACTTAATTTATCACTTAATTTACTACTGTATTTAGTTGTGTGTGTGTGAACATCATACACTTTAGCGCTGCTTAGTATATATAATTTTTTTGATATTTAAACCACATTGTTTGAAGTCACTATATACACATATTTTCCACAGTCATTTGATTTAAAGCGGCAGCTGTTAGCGTCTGTTCATTTATCCTCCATAGCGCAGCGGTGGGAATCAGGAGGGCACATTCACTTTGATTACCTATCTTTTAATATTGTGAAGAAACCTGTTAGCAGTACTAAACAAATGTGTTTGCAGAGGAAAACTGCTGCTTTTAGGTGCTTACTAAAAGAGAAGTTCAGAACCGCTGATCACTCTGTTCTCAGTGCTCTGTGAGCAGAGCGCTGGTGACTGTCAGTCACCGCTGTCTGCTCTGCCCCCCCCCCCGCACCCTCACTGGAGCGCTAGGCTGTGGAGGGGGCGGGAGCGGCTGGCTCAGGCTCTCAGTGGCTTGGTGAGAGGCCAAGCCAGATGTCCATCCAGGCATCTGGGTGGCTTGTGACCATGTGATTGAGATCTTTCCCTAGCCTGGACAGTTTCAGTGACATCAGCTGACAGCGGCCTTCAGCGTCTGAACACAGTTTTGCAAATTTGACATGTGTAAAACTGTACAAATCACTGCAAGTACTAAATGTATCCTGGTGAACTATACCTTGTTAAATTAGGCTTTCATTTGGTGGTAAATGGTACTGCATATCTCTTGATTTTGTTTTATTAGCAAAAAAGTAAAAAAATTACTTTTAAAATGTAGCTGTATTTTTCTGGTTATTACCATAACCTATAACCAAAGAACAACCCCAAAAATTCTCCTGCTCATGATGATTGCAGCAATACCACATGCGTGTATGTTATTTGTTGTTTGTACTCATGGTAGGACCCAGAAACAATAGTGCGCATTTTGTTTTTTTTAAATTCGACCTAAAACACACTGGGCTCCATTTACTTAAAGTGGATGTAAACCCACTTCATGAAATTTGACCTGGGAACATATATCTGCAGTATTTTGTTATCTTATTTCAAAGAGCTAAGTCCCGTAGCTCTCTCCTGACCCTTTCCTCTGTTATCAGCATGAAAACTTCTAACAAATTCTCGGACACATCAGATAAAAGCAGCCTGACTCTTCTGTTGGGGGAGGTTGCTATAAATAGATTAGCAGGTAGCTGGCCCTGTTACAAAACACCTCTGAGAGTGTCTGCCTATGATGAAAGGGGGTGTGTGCCTTTCCTCGAATCAGCAATTTTAGCTATCTTGGCTGTATGCCCAGACATCATACTCTGTGTTTATCAGGAAGAGAACATTTCCTAACACAATCTGAACTTTCTATACAGTATATTAATGTAAAGACAGAAGATATACATGTAAAACCTATGTAGGGAGATTTGGTTCATTCCTGTGTATCATCTGAGGCTGTTTACTTCAATGGGTGTATAGAGGGGTTAACATCCACTTTAAGCAGATCACATGCATTATTTACAGTTGGTGTCCAAACACATTTTCCCTAAATATCGCATACGATTCTGAAACTATCAATTTACTATGCCGTTCTGCATTATTTACCGTAAACCACTGAAAATGCTTGGTATATACCACATGAAAAGGCATTAAACTAAATTCACAGAAGGAAATAAATGATTACAAGCATGCAGTAATTAAAGAGGAACTACACTGCATCTGAGCACTACAAACCAGTAACGCCACTTAATTCATTTTTAATATTAAAAGCAAACTCGTCCATCCATCCAGGTCTCCATGCTTTATTTTTCTGGAAAATCTGTTTTAAAAATACCCCACCGGCATTTCTGGCTGCAGCTATCTTAAAGTGGAAGTCCACCCTTAAAAAAAAAATCCACCAAAATTCTAAAAAAAAATTGAAAAAAAAAATGTTTTACTTACCAGAAATTGCGGTTGCTATGAGGATCTTCTGCCTCTTCCTAGTCCACGGCTGGTCTTCATCCTCGCGTTGTCTTCTGGGGAATGGTGCGCGCTGCCTTCTGGGAACTGTGTGTATCCCAGAGAGCAGCCACCCATTCATACAGCACCGCGAGACTCGGGCATGCGCAAGTAGGGAGCTGCAATGATCGAGGGATCGGCCTCAGGGGCTAACATCGCGGGAACCTAGGACAGGTAAGTGTCCTTATTAAAAGTCAGCAGCTACAGTGTTTGTAGCTGCTGAGTTAAAAAAAAATCAGGAGGATGTGCTTAGCTGGGAAAACCTCTCCCACCCTCCTGAAGACACTTGGGATCTATGACATAATTTGCCTAGGCCTGAAAACCAGGAAGTAACTGAATAAATGTAAAAAAAAAAGGTTAAAACAAATAAATATGATATACTTCCCTATGTATTTACTAATCCTAGTAGCATAAGGATTTAAAATAGTCAATGTTGATTGAGAGAGTGAAGTTCCACTTAGTATTGGTCCAGACAAGCAGGAATATAAAGATATAATTAATAGCCAATTTAAAATAATCTGTCTTTTTGGCACAGTTCTCTCAAGGGTAATGCATAGAAACCTAAATATGCAACTCATTGGGGTTGAAAACCCGTGGCTCCATCCACCTGTTCCTCTCCTCTCCTCTGATGACTGCTCCATCCTCTGTGGGTGCGGGTGACAGCTCCCCCTGCCCCCTCTCTCTCTCCCCCTGCCCCACCCCCCTCTCTCTACTTCCCTCTCCCTCTCTCTCTCTCCCCCTGCCCCCTCTCTCTCCCCCTGCCCCTCTATCTCTGCCCTACTTTCTCTCTCTCTCTCCCTGCCCCTTCTCTCTCTGCCCCCTTTCTCCCCCTCTCTCTCTCCCTGCCCCCCTCACTTTCTCTCCCTACCCCCTTTCTCTCCCACCCTACCTCCCTTTCATTCTCTTTCTGCCCTGTCTCTATCCATGCCACTCTCTCTCTCTTCCTGCCCCTCTATCTCGCTCCCCCTGTCCCCCCTCTCTCTCCCTGATCTTTCTCTCTGCCCTCTCTCTCCCCCTGTCCCCCTCTCTCCCTGACTCCCCCTCTCTTTCTGCCCTCTCTCCCTGACCCACCTCAATTTCTCTCCCTGCTCCCCTTCCCTCTCTCTCTGCCGTCCTTCTTTCTATTCCTGCTCCCCTTCTGTGAGGTAAAATATAAATGCGTATGCTTGGTGGGAACAGGTTAATGGGGTCTCTCTCTCCCTGCCCCCCTTACTCTCTCTCCATGCCCCTTCATCTTCCTCTCTCTCTCCCCCGGCCTTCCTTCTATTCCTGTCCCCTCTCTCACCCTGCCCCTCTCTCTCTCTCACCCTGCCCCCTCTCTCTTTCACCCTGCCCCCTCTCTCTCTCACCCTACCCCCTCTCTCTCTCACCCGGCCACTCTCTCTCGCTCTTCCTCCTTTACTAAGCCCTGGAGCAACTTCACTTCCCTACTGCACATGCACTAAGCATGCTGCACTTTCTAACTGGCCTGGGGGTGGAGATAGGGGACGAACTTCCAGGAGACATGGCCGCATTTTGCCGCAGCCAGGTCTCCCGGAGGTGGGGACAGGTACCCGTTTCCCCCCTCCCCCGAAAGGCAACAAATGTGGCATCGTAGGGGGGAGGAAACAAACAAGTGTAGCTTTCACTTCACTGGAGCTTTAAGACATGCTTTTTTTTTTTTACCTACCTAAAATACATGCCAAGGAACACTTGTTATCTGCAAGCATCCTTCTCTAAAAGTAGCCCAAGCCATCACAAATACTGAATTCCATGGCTTATTTGATGCTTCCCTCTCATTGGCCATGGACATAAATCAAAAGTGAGTAAATAAAGTTTGGAGAGTGGGATACAAAAGAGGAAAGCTAATTAAAAAATAGAAAAAAAGAAGATGGTTTGGAACCAAAAAGTAGTAAAAGAAGAAAGGAATGTATTTAAGGAGATAGCAGTTTTTAAAATAATATTTCCAAGTCTAATTTTGCTTTAATGCCATTTATTGCAGAAGATACATATGCCACTCAAGTTTCTTCAGCAACAAGTAAGTTTTACGTACTAACTATAATAATATTCATGTGAATCCTACAACTAAAAAAAGTGTTTTATTTGCCAAACGTACAATAAAAAGCTTAATTTCATATGCTTTTTAGACATATTTTTTTTTGTGGGCAGATGTTCACAAGTTGTCTTTTTTTCTGAAGTTTTATGTAAATCTTGAGTTCTCATGTAAAAGTTATAGGCATGGGTGTCCTTTTTTCAGGGGGGGGGGGGGGGCATCATTTTAAGGTCATCCATGCTCGGCCTCTTTTTAACTCAGGAACAGGAGGAGAATATTAGAAATTGCAATTTGCTGCTTGTACAGTTGGACAGCTGAGCTGAGCGATTGCTGGAAAAATATATGTGTGTGTGTAATAGTGTATGTGGCACTGCTGCTGTTAGACGTGTGCACAACGGAAAAATTAGTTTAGTTTAGTTTAGTTTCCTTTCCTTCCTGTTGATTCGTAATCATTCGTAATTTTGCTAAATGGGATTTTTCGTGTTCGGACTAATTCATATTTTTGCAAGCGTAATTTTTCGTTGAATCGGAATGATTCATATAAATGTAAGCCTTATTTTTAGTTGATTTATAATTCGTATTACACAAAGTTGTCCATTTATAAGATATTTCCAACACATAGCAAAAATTACACCCCAAAATACATTCTGCTACTCCTCCTGAGTATGGGGATAACACATGTGTGAGACTTTTACCTACCTTGGCCACATACAGAGGCCCAACATCCAAGTAGCACCATCAGGCGTTCTAGGAGCATACATTACATATATAATTTCCTGGCAACCTATCATTTTTTAAACCCCTTCATATTTCTAACACGTAGCATGTACATACCAAGAATTACAAACCAAAATAAATTATTGTGGGAAGGGTAAAAAAATAAAAATAAAAGTATTACTGTGCTTTTAGTAGTGTCCACAGAAGATAGCACTGGAATAGTAATTATCCAGGAAGCAGGCATGAATATTTTCTATGGTCAGCACAAGGATATTGTCAGCACAGTCAAAGCATTTGTCCATAGAAATTGTGCAGGCAGAGATAGACAGCACTGCCATAATATTGGTCCTGGTAAACTGTTACCTACAGACACTCCTTATTGTACCGCTCTCCAGCCCTTCATAAACATACTGCCTCTTGCTACAACCAATTATTTGCATAGTCCAGGTAGCAGGCAGAAGTGTGGTCCATTTATGCGGCAAGCAAAGGCATGTTAGCAGTAAGTCAGCAATGGCACAGGGGTAGAGGCTTTGACCCACGCAAATCTCTATGAAGCCTTCGAACTCCAGACCCTAATCCGAAAATTTTCTCCATCCGGAAAAACTATTCTGGAGCCCCTCACATATGTGAGACCCCTGTGTACTACAATAGCAGATCAGTCCAAGCGGTAGGCAAAAGCATAGTCCATAAAACAGGCCAGGGTTAGTTCAAGTGCAAGCAGGCCAAGCGGTAGGCAGAAGCATAGTCACAAAACAGGCCAGGGTTAGTTCACGTGGAAGCAGTCCAAACGGTAGGCAGAGGCAAAGTCAAAAAGCATGCCAGGGTCAGTTTACATGGAAGGCAGTGGCATGGTTATTTGGGGAAGCACAGATGATGAAAATAGGGAAATGGTTAAAAATATGGGCCAATATTTTAGGGATGTATGATAAAGTTCAAAGCATTCACCAATGCAAAGGACAGGTTGGGAGGGACACTGGGGACAATGGTAGCTGGTATCTTTTCGAAATCCTCTTCTGAAACCTGTTCTGTTGTAAAGAAATCCTCAGCTGAACTGTTAACAAGATCAATGACTGAGAGAAGCAGGGGTCACAGGAGATTAACTCCCCTGTAAGTGTTGGTTTCAAAATCACTTCAGCAGAAAAATATCCAGTGTCCCACAAGTAATTTGGGGCTGTATGGAGCACTGCTGTCGGCTGTCCCTCCTCTCCTCTGAAGCTGGCAACTGGCACCCTGAGAATAGGTAAGTATATGCATCTTCCTCTACAGGATACATAGTATTGTTGTTAGAATGGATGTTTCACCCAATGCTCCACCTTGAAAGGGCGCTTTCGCATGAGCAGCTGAGAGGTGTTAAAAACAGGAGACTGTACCACCACCCGGCCGCTCACCCGAATCCTAACCATACAGCTGGACAGGGCTGTACACATGCTGCAGCATTTTTTTAATTGAGCTGCAGAGTCTGACAGGTGCCACCACCTATCAAACTCACCTATTAGGTTCAATGTGGCCCTTCTGCAACCTCAAGCCAATGCTTGGCTCACAGTTGTGGAGCTGTACTGCATTTTGACAACTAAAGGGGTTATAAAGGCAGAAGGTTTTTTATCTTACTGCCTTCTATGCATTAAGATAAAAAGCCTTCTGTGTGCAGTAGCCCCCCTAATACTTACCTGAGGTCCCTCTTTGTCCAGTGATGTCCACAAGTGTTTCAGCCATCCAAGATTCTCCCTCCCTGATTGGCTAAGACACAGAAATGGCACCATTGGCTCCCTCTGCTGTCAATCAAAGTCGACTAGCCAATCAGGGGAGAGGTTGGGCGGGGATCCATGTTTGAATGGACACAGGGAGCTGTGACTCAGCTCGGCTGTCCCATAGCGAGCTGCTTGCTGTGGGGGCACTTAATAGGTGGGAGGGGACGGGGAGGGCCGAAGAGGAAGATCTGGGCTGCTCTGTGCAAATCCACTGCAACAGAGCAGGTAAGTATAACATGTTGTTTTTATACGGAAAAAAAAAATCACTTAAAAAACAGGTGTTAGGAGACGGCTATAGCACTTTCTGAATGGCTATCAGCTGTTGCTATACAACCCTCTTAAAAGCAATCCACCGCAGATCACTTTTCAGAGAACTTAAAGCATTACCACTAATGTGAGAAGGCCTAAGAGAAATCTTGGAGAGCCAGGAATGAGCCAGTGACTCATGGGCCTTGTTTTTTGACCTGGGCCACCCATTCTAGAGAGTCAAGGTCTGTAATTAGTCTAAAGTGACATCCTAGTGATAGATCACAAAGCCTCCAATGTCCACTCTTGTGCTACAATGCTAGTCATTTTGGCGGACATCATTTTTTGACTCAAAACACTACCATCTGTTCTTCTACACTCACCACCTGTGACAAAATAGCTCCCAGACCTAAACTGGAAGCCTAAAGCCCTGTACACACGATCGGATATCTGATGGAATCTAATCCAATGGATTTTTTAGTCGGATATCCAATCAAGCTGACTTTCACCAGTCTTGCCTACACACCATCAGTCAAAAATCCGACCATGTCCAACGCGGTGACGTAAAACACTACGACGTGCTGAGAAAAATTAAGTTCAATGCTTCCGAGCATGCGTCGACTTGATTCTGAGCATGCGTGGATTTTTGACCGATGGACTTCTACACAGACGATCGTTTTTTTCTATTGGTTTTTTTATTCATAGGAAAATTTTAAAACATGTTCTATTTTTTTCACAGATGGAAAACAAACCATCGGTCTGTTTTCTTTAGACAACCCGATCGTGTGTACAGGGCTTCAGTCTGGAAAGGGTTTTGTGCTAAAGGGCCTATTTCAGATACCCAAGTTACATCCCATAGTATTTTTCTAATTTGTGAAATCCTGTCAAAATTGCTGCGAAGTTGGCATAATTTTAAATGAACCATCTATAGTATCCTACAATGCCTAAGTAAGTGCTAGGTAAGCTTCTTGTTCATGGGAGCAAGAACTACATCCATGACTCTTTCCTGAAGCCAAAGGGGACCATTTGTCACAACAATCCATAAATTATTTAAAGCTGAACTCCAGGCAGATACAAATACACAGATTAATGCAGTTCAGTAATCATGAATACATTCCCATTTTTTTCATGAAAGCAGTGTAAGTACCTGAATTTCACTATGTATTTGTATCTTTCAGGCTCTGCACAGCAGAGCTCAGAAAGCGAGAGTAAGAAACAGCAGAAGGAGTCAATCAGGCATTATAGTGCAAGGAGCAGGGATGACCCATCCCCTAAGGGCAAACAGGCGCTGCCCCCCCCCCCTTATGCATCTATGCATCTGCCCCCTATGAAGGATGCTGGACGTATGAATTCTAACAGACAGGGGGGGGGGGGGTTGATGCACCTATATAAAGCCAGAGGCTCTAATAGGCTTCAAGATAGGGTGGGCTTGGGGTGCAGATAATGCGAACAAGCCCACCCAGGTGTGTTACAATAACTAATAAATATTCGCTATTTGTAACACTGAACCTCCTCCCAGCCAATCAGGAAGCGGGTCTTGAGACCCGTCACCCGATTAGTTTAACGAACAGGCGATCCTATTGGACACCCAGGAGGAGGGGGAGGAGCCACATGGCAGAAGCAGCTGTGATGGAGAAGAAGATGCAAGAGCTGCTGCCAGCTACCTGCCACCTGGATGGGGTAAGTGCTGGACCAACTTAGAAGAGAAGGGTTCCCCCAGGGTGGGCCTATAGGCAGCAGATAAAACAGTAGAGGTAGGTATAAATAGTATTTATTACCGATGATCTTGGATGGCAACAATGAGTTGAAAGGTTACATTAGAACATGGGTCTTCAAACTACGGCCCTCCAGTTGTTCAGGAACTACAATTCCCATCATGCCTAGTCATGTCTGTGAATATCAGTGTGCTACAATGCCTCATGGGATGTGTAGTTCTACAACAGCTGGAGGGCCATAGTTTGAGGATCCCTGCATTAGAACAATTGTGCAAGTTAAACGAATCACATTCCTTGATACAGTAAACATGGATGATAATACATATTACAGTTTCATATAGTATACAATGTTGAGCCCCGACGCGTTTCGACCAATAGGGTCTCTTCAGGGGGACAGGGTTTCTAGGAAATAATAATTACATGGGTTCAAAAATGGATGAAAGGACACATGTCAACATACATCACATTAAATTAACTATTGCAATAGGTTAGCCATAGTGTTATAGTTACCACGAGATCAAGGAATCAGTTGTCTATGAGGCCGTTGGATAGTCCGGAAGGGCGCAGACTGCCCCCATCCACCCAGTGGCTGGGGGGCCCATCCTGGAGAGCCTACAAGGAGCCACATTAAGATAGCCCCTGAAGGGCGATGGAGGGGCAGACACCTACGAAAAAACACCCAGGATACCCATGGTTAAAATTTGTATGGGGGTAGGTGATCGCAGAAGGGAGCTGTTGAGGTGACAGCTAAGCCTATAATCACGTAAATGTGTATGTGGTATTGGGATAATGAGTGGGCTAGGCAAAAACTGATTGCCAACATAATGGATGAGGGTCAGAGCATCCTTGGAGGTCCAAATAAGTAAATATATGAATAGGAGAATAATATTAAATAATTATAGGTATGGTAATAATTAGAGTAAGTGGATATGCGTACACAAGAAAGAACATTTGGCTTTGTTTGAGAATTTTCGTACAATTTAATACCATTGTCGGTTACATCATGATACGCAGCTTCAATCTTTCGGCCGATTTTCTCATAATGCGTACCCTCTTTAGGCACGAATGATTTTTTCACTAGTAGTTTGCTTTTTTATCTTACTCATACTGTTTTTCTTTTTTCAGGATACTACCAATATGCTGCTCCCGCAACTCCATCTAACTGGGGTAATATGTTTCTTGTTCCTAAAGTGAAATTTCAAGTGTAATTAAATAAAATCTATGCTCTCTGTGGGCCGGATTCAGATAGGTTAGCGGATCTTTAAATCCGCGTAACCTATCTGATTTACGATCCGCCGCCGCAAGTTTTTGAGGCGAGTGCTTAATTCAGAAAGCACTTACCTCAAAACTTGCGGCGGCGTATCGTAATTCCCCCGGCAGAATTCAAATTCCGCGGCTAGGGGGAGTTTACTATTTAAATCAGGCGCGTCCCCGCGCCGATCGAACTGCGCATGCGCCGCCGGCTAAATTTCCCAGCGTGCATTGCTCCAAATGACGTCGCTAAGACGTCATTGGTTTCAGCGTGAGCATAACTTGCGTCCAGCTCTTTTCTGAATCGACGTACGCAAACAACGTAAAAATTCAAAACTCGGCGCGGGAACGACTGCCATACTTAACATAAGATACCCCTCACATAGCAGGGGTAACTATACGCCGGAAAAAGTCGAACGCAAGCGACGTAAAAAAAAAACGACGGGCGGGCGTTCGTATCTGAATCGGCGTAAATGCTCATTAGCATATTCGACGCGTAAAAGACACGGAAGCGCCACCTAGCGGCCGGCCTGGAATTGCAGTCTAAGATCCGACGGTGTAAGTCACTTACACCTGTGGGATCTTAGGGATATCTATGCGTAACTGATTCTATGAATCAGTCGCATAGATACGACCGGCCGGCCTTGGAGATATGATGCCGTATCAGGAGATACGCCGTCGTATCTCCTATCTGAATCTGGCCCTGTGTCTTCTACATGAAATTCAAGGATATTTTGAAGTTTGTGTATGTAGCACTACCCCCGTAGGAGCTGCTGGTTTGAATTTGGGCCTGCAGTTACCTTACCACGTTCATCTTATGGGTCCTCCTTTAAGAGTTATTCACAAATGTCTGCACCAACACTTATGCCGCATATACACAACCATTTTTCGGGATGTAAAAAATTACATTTTTAATGGTCTAGAAAAAACGATGTTTTTTTCAACCCGATTATTGTTAAACCGGCCTAGCAAAGCGCGGTGACGTACAACACGTACAATGGCACTAGGGGAAGTTCCATTCGCATAGTGCCACCCTTGGGGCTGCTTTTTCTGATTTCGTGTTAGTAAAAGATGATTTGCGCTTTTCAGTCTGTTACAGCGTGATGAATTTGCTATCTCCATTATGAACGCTAGTTTTACCAGAACGAGCGCTCCCATCTCATAACTTGCTTCTGAGCATGCGTGTTTTTTTCACGTCGTTAAAGCCCACACACGACCATTTTTTACGACGTTAAAAACGACAACGTTAAAGACTACGTGAAAAATTACAGCATGGTTTAAATTTTAAATGCCCATTTTTTACGTCGTGAAAAATGCTCTGGAGCCCACACACAATCGTTTTTAATGACATTAAAAAAAAAAGGAATTTTTTACAACCCGAAAAACGGTCGTGTGTATGCGGCATTAGTCTTTTTTTCTTCCAAGGTTTTATTAAACAAACTGTCAGAGGGATGGGGGGTTAAGGGAGATTCAGGTACCTTGCTTTTCAGATGACTGGTACGTTCTTGGATCCAGAGGACAAACCGTTTCCACACTGGATTCAACAACCACCGGATAGGCCTCTCTCACCGAACTAGCAGCCGGTGCGAAGCTCGTTCAAAAGCCTCTGCCCCAGACTTGATGAGTGCAAACAAGTCATTGCACAGTCCTCTGCCACCGGATTGCGTAACCACACACACACTTTGCAAAAGTTCCAAAGACACAGCTACACAGTACCAGGATCTTTCAGCCAGCCGGCAGCACTGTGAGGTAGATTGGCCAGGATGCGTCCTCCAATTGAATCCCCAATTGTTCGGCTTCTTCCCGCAGGCAAGACAGCAAAGGACCACCCCTGGACCAGTAGGCCCCAGAAACTCCTGGGCCTACTCTCAGTAGTGGAGCCTCGGACCAGCAGGCCCCAAGGCCGGAAAAAAGCTGCTAGCACATCCCTGAGGCCAGGAGGGCAATCAGGTCAGGATCGGAAGACGACTCCAGAACAGTTTCTGTCCCTTAAGTACCCTCTCCCAGAATGTACAGTGACGGGGACCATGCCAACTGAGCTGCTTCTGGGAAAAAATACTCAATGCACCCAACCCGCTGCGTTTCCAACCTTGACCCCTGGTGACAGCGACACCCACAGTCAAGTAGAAAATGTGCAACGTAGATGAACTGGAACAGAAACCAATAATATGACATAATCATTCTGAGCTAAACTACAGCTCAGATAACTTAAATTTACAAATAGCGCCTACCCAACAGGAGCAGGGCGCTACATGTAGATGACAGTTTCCTATCTGCTTTTGTTCTGTAGGTATTCTATTGACCCCAAGGCTATGGCATTAAACTTTCTGGAAAAGAGTGCAAAGTGGCAGAGTTGAACTGTTATAATGATATGATAAGTCCTGGTGTAGTAACGAGGAACAACCCTGTCCTCCCTTTAGAATATGCGAATGCCTCACCAAAGATAAAACTCTTAGGTTCTTTAACACGTGCGATTGCGGGGCAATAAAACCAGTCAGTTGAGCCTCTTAAGCTGCAAAGGCAGCCACGTGGGGTTGTGTACATATTGCTCCTCCAATGCTTTGCCTTGTGGCAAGAATGATACCCCTTGCATTCAGTGGGCAATAGTGCCTGATGTACATGACCTGTTCAAGTGAAGTGAAGATTTAGTAGAGGTGACATAATGCCTCTCAGCTACCTGTCAGGGGTCCTCTGAAAAGTGATCCACTGTGGATCGCTCTTCAGAGGGCAATACTAATCAAATCAAGCCCATAGTTCAGAACATTGCTGGGAATGCCTTTAATTTGACAGTAATTGTACAGCTACTATGGTTGCAGGGAAAACAAATAGAAAGATAATTTTAATAACACTTGCAAATGGCCCTTTATACTGTATTATAACACTTTTTAAATGTGGAAATGTACTTATTTGGGGCCCCAGAGTACTTGCCATAATATGAAAACATGCACAACACATTTGCAAATTATGACAGACTTCCTCCAGAGATGTGAGCCCCGCACTTTCCCTAGCTGCTCTGTTGCCACCACTCCCATCTTCCCCTGGGCCTGGAGACCTCTGTCTTCTCCATTGCTCAATCATGGATGATGTAACTCCTGCATAAGGCCCCTTTCACACTGGGGCGGGATGTGCGGTGGCGGTATAGCGTCGCTATTTTTAGAGGTGCTATACCGTCGGAATTGCTGCGGTATTAACCCCCACTAGCGGCCGAAAAAGCGTTAATACCGCTGGCAATGCGCCTCAGTCATAGCACAGGTACTGAAGAAACGAGCGGGCCGTTTCTTCAATGCACATGCATCGATGACGTCGGCCGCAGCGCATATAGTGAATATCTCCTAAACTGTGCAAGTTTAGTAGATTTTTACAGTACCTACAGGTAGCCTTATAATAGCAGGTGGTGTAACAGAGTTTACAACCACTTTTAAGGTAAAAAAAACAGGCTTTAGAACCAAGTTAAATATTCTATTTCCATATGTTTGTGAATGTTTTCTTAAGAATGGTTAGATGTCTTCATGGAAAAAAATCTCACACTTTCAGAAAAATCATAGTTCAAATGTCTCCTATTGCCCTGACCATTAAATCTATGACCAGCAAAATCATTCCAGAAAGACTGGGTGGGTTAACAGGGGGCCTAGGAGCCTCTTGCTGTAATCTGGTGGGCTATTTTGGCTAAACAATTTTTACATACTATTTCTTTTGTTTTTACAGTTGACTCAGATCCTCATTTTGTTATAAAAGTCCAACAAAAGAATGATGCTTTGTGCTTTAATATACAAGAGGAACCTGGAGTGGTACTGAATCTTATTGAAGACAAAGAGCTAGGTATAGTGTGTTATTCCCATATACTCAACCACACACATAGGTAAATGAGAGCCAGTATTTGAAATAGAATCCAGTAATATGGACAAACCTAATCAGATTTTGACAAACATACGTTTTCAACTATGTCAGGTAAGGCCTCACAGCAAAAAACAAAACAAAAAAAAAATTCTGACTTCCAGGAGGCATTTTAAAGAAAAGAATGCGGCAATGTGTTGTCAGCCACAGGAACTGTGTATGTGGTATCGCCTCTATGGTGCCTTATATATAAAACAGACATTAGATGAGCCAACTAACAAAGATAGGTGTAAAACACTTAAAGGGGTTGGAAAGGTTTGTTTTTTATTTTCTAAATAGGTTCCTTTAACCACTTAAGGACCGCCTCCTGCACATATACGTCGGCATAATGGCACGGCTGGGCACATGCACGTACAGGTACGTGCTGTGCTATTGTCCAGCTGTGGGTCACTGGTGCGCGCCAGCGGCGCGCGCCCGCGACCCGGTCCGAAGCTCCGGGACCGCGGGACCCGATCGCCGCTGGAGTCCCGCGTTCGGTCCCCGGAGCTGAAGAACGGGGAGAGCTGTGTGTAAACACAGCTTCCCTGTTCTTCACTGTGACTTCGTCATCGATCGTGTGATCCCTTTTATAGGGAGACACAATCGATAACGTCACACCTACAGCCACACACCCCTACAGTTAGAAACACATATTAGGTCATACATAGCCCCTTCAGCGCTCCCTTGTGGTTAACTCCCAAACTGCAATTGTCATTTTCACAGTAAACAATGCATTTTAAATGCATTTTTTGCTGTGAAAATGACAATGGTCCCAAAAATGTGTCAAAATTGTCCGAAGTGTCCGCCATAATGTTGCAGTCACGAAAAAAAATCGCTGATCGCTGCCATTAGTAGTAAAAAATTTTTTTTTTAGAAAAATGCAATAAAACTATCCCCTATTTTGTAAACGCTATACATTTTGCACAAACCAACCGATAAACGCTTATTGCGATTTTTTTTAACCAAATATAGGTAGAAGAATACGTATTGGCCTAAACTGAGGAAAAAAACATTTTTTAATATATATTTTTGAGGGATATTTATTAAAGCAAAAAGTTTAAAATATTGAATTTTTTTCAAAATTGTCGCTCTATTTTTGTTTATAGCGCAAAAAATAAAAACCGCAGAGGTGATCAAATACCACCAAAAAAAAGCTCTATTTGTGGGGAAAAAAGGACGCCAATTTTGTTTGGGAACCACGTCGCACGACCGCACAATTGTCTGTTAAAGCGACGCAGTGCCGAATCGCAAAACCTGGCCAGGTCCTTTAGCTGCCTAAAGATCAGGGCCTTAAGTGGTTAAAGGAACCTATTTAGAAAATAAAAAACGAACCTTTACAACCCATTTAAAGCGGTGGTTCACCCTAAAAAAATAAATGTTTTTCTGCCATGCCATCCAGCATACTAGCGCGAGCTACAGTATGCCTTTATTTTATTTTTTTGCGCCGTACTCAGTTTAATCCCGTAGTTACGTTTCAGACTCCCCTCGGGGAATGGGCGTTCCTATGCAGAGGGGAACATGATTGACGGCCGGCTATGGCGCATCACGCTTCCCGAAAATAGCCGAAATAGGACTTGGCTCTTCACGGCGCCTGCGCAGTCAGCTCCTAGTCTGTGCGCAGGCACTGTATAGCGCTGTGAAGAGCCGAGTCCCACTCCGGCTATTTTCGGGAAGCGTGACGCGCCATAGCCGGCCGTCAATCATGTTCCCCTCTGCATAGGAACACCTACTCCCTGCGGGGAGTCTGAAACTTAACTACGGGATTAAACTGTGAGTACGGCGCAAAAAAATAAAATAAAGGCATACTGTAGCTCACGCTAGTATGCTGGATTCCATGGTAGAAACTTGTTTTTTAGGGTGAACCACCGCTTTAAGTACTAGTATTGCATGATCTGCTAACCACCAGGCTCATCCTGGTCAAAGAAAGATCCAAGAGGCCTAAACATCCCAGCAAACAGATCAGTTATGGATTGACTCATGGCTTGGCCACACTTACCTATTGAAGTAACACATATGCCTGCTTTGTCGCTGTTAACAACTTCTGCTCTCTTTCTCTAGGAATTGCAGTTAATGGGGAACTTGCTGGAAAAAAGAAAGAAGAGAACAGTGTGATATCACATGAGACATATTTTGGAAGACTGGGCATTGTAAACAAAAAAAATATGCTGAGAATTGAGGTGACCACTGAGACTATCACTATCATGCAGGGTAAAATCACCAAAATGTTCACATGGGAAAAGAAAGCATCTGTCAAAAAACAAGGGTAAACAACTCAAATTTACAATGATCAATTCCATAAATGAACATGTTTTTCTGAAACAATAGAAGTTCTGCGCAACTAGGCAAGTCCTACAGGGTCAGGGTTCCCCACTGCTGTACAGCCAGGTGCATACAGTGCCTTAATAAATGTATTCATACCCCTTGAAATTTTCCACATTTTGTCATGTTTACAATCAAAAACGTAAATGTATTTATTGGGATTTTATGTGATAGCCCAACACAAAGTGACACAATTGTGAAGTGGAACCAAAAGAGTAAATGGTTTTCAAATTGTTTTACAAATGAATATCTGAAAAGTGTGGCGTGCATTTGTATTCACCCCCCCCCCCCCCGAGTCTATACTTTGTAGAACAACCTTACGCTGCAATTACAGCTGCAAATCTTTTTGGCAATGTCTCTACCAGTTTTGCACATCTAGAAAGTGAAATTTTTGCCCATTCTTCTCTGCAAAATAGTTCAAGCTCTGTCAGATTGGATGGAGAGTATTGCCTCATACACACGTACGGTTTTCTCTGCAAGAAAGCTGCTGGGAGAGCTTTTTGCAGAGGAAAACGTGCTTGTTCATGGTTTTCTCGTTGGGAAAACTGCCGGGAATCTCAAGGAGAAAAATAGAGAACCTGCTTTTCTCGTCTGGATTCTTTGCAGTGATTTCCTGCCAAGAAACCCGTGTATGCTTACCTGCCCCCGGTAAGCCTGCGCATGCTCGATGAGACTTTGACGCATGCACGGTAGCTTACAAGCCATAGTGTAGGGTGTAGCAAGATGGTGGCGATGGCATCGAATGTGACGAGCGCATGCTCGTCTTAGTCGATGATGTCACCGCGTTCTTGCCATTCAAAAGAACAGAGGTTGGCCAATTATGACTCTCGCAGCAGAGCTTTGGCCAATCATCAGACATCAATGCACTGCGATCTCGCAGTGCATTATGGGGCTTGCATTTTGAGCTTATCCCTAGCTGGGACCCTCATCAATACTCCAAGCAGCTCCTCCTAGACTCCACCCTCTACTTCTGGAAGCTTCTCCAAGGTTCCAGAAAGCAGGGGGAATGACCAGAGATGCTGGCTCCTGAGTCGTCCAGCCTCCCTGAGTCTCTCATCCCTGACCCATATTCAACCCAGGCCTGTCTCTCAGCCAGGCCAAATTTTCCTACATTGACAACTAACTATGTACACTTAATCTAGCACACTTGAGAGAGCTACAAATAAATCAACTTCAGTGTGCACAATAAATTATCTGTTCATTTTCTGTAGTTTTCTCATACACTCATTATTTTTTTTTAGGTTGAATTTGGTAATCAACAAGAAAGCAAATGTGACATTTACATTTGGAGAAGGAGCGACATTTGTTATAATTTTACATAAAGCTCCAAAAGATCACCCTCTCCACAGAGATTTCTTGGGCTTCTACACTCTGGATGATCACATGTTTTCTACAGAGGTTCATGGGCTCTTAGGTAAGAGATTTATTTTCACACATTGTTTGAATTAAAGTGGTTGTAAACCCTTGTGACTGGCCTCAGGTAAAACACAGAGATTAAACAAATCCTCCTACATAAGTTGTACCTGTTTATCTTCCGTCTTCTCTTCTGATCAGGATCTGATTGGAGGGAAGGGACACACGCCCCTTCACACAACACATTGAAACAGAGCTGAAGCTGTCAATCACAGGCTGTGTGCTGGAGGTCCCTCAACATCGCCTTTTTTTCTTTTGGTGTCAAGTGATCAAACCATGATTATGGCTACAGCTGCAGCCATGATTCTGGCTTTACTCTTTCAGCTGACAATCAGATTTCAGGTAAAAGTGATCTGAGCGGCTTTTCAGCTGCTTGATCACTTTTTCGGTGATTGGAAGCCCCCCCTCTTGCCGCCACCCACCGCAGTTCCCGGGCTCTCCCATTCTACTGTGAAGCCCTACACTACAAGCAGTCTGATAATCTGCCCGCAGAGGAGATGGAGGAACATTCTTTCCCCCATCTAATTTGTGACTTATGAAGTCAAAAGCAATGAGGATTTTGTCACCTCCAGTTAAAATACTCTCTTAACCTGTTTTTTACAGCTAGGGTAGCATCTGATCAAACACATCTATGTTTTACCAGATGCTTTGAGGAGGGATCAGATGCCAGGGGTCTAATAGACCTCTGATCTCTCCTTAAACAGTACGTTCCACTACCCAAAGCTATCACAAGGTCACCCCTTAGGATAGCGATAAAGTTACATTTAAAAAAGTGTAATTTTTTTTAATTAAAATAAATAAAAATAATAAAAAAGACGTAAAAGCCCTCTGTCCCCCCATGCTCGCACACAAAAGCACATGTAAACGGTGACTGCACCACACATGTGAGGTATCACTGTGAACACCGTAGTGAGAGCAATAATTCTAGGACCATGTTCAACTCTAAACTGACAACCTGTAAAGGCTTTTAAATTGTAACCACTTGACAGTTTTAGGTAATGTAGTTTGTCTCCATTTCACAGGCGTGCACAAATTAAAATCGGGACATGTATTGTATCTATTTACTTGATGCAACATCATATTTTACATTTTACCACAAAATTGGGTATTAAATTGTGTTTTTGTGCACTAAAATGTATTCAAGTGAGTTTTTTCCTAAAAATTTGCTCTTGATAAACACCTGCGCAAATATCATGTGATTTAAAAAAAAAATACAACCACCATTTTGTTTTCTAGTTCCTTTGCTTTCAGAAAATATAGAATGTTTTCTAGCAAAAAATGCAGATTTAAAAATGTATGTAAAAAATTACAAAATGCACTGGATGGCAAGCGGTCGAAACCCCTGACAGGTCATTTTTTCCCATCTGTGTACCATCATGGATATTTTCCTTCACTTTCTGTCCCAAAGATGCAAAAAGATGTAAAAGGAAATAGCCCAAAGTGAGAAGAATTTCTCTCTAAAGGCCCGTACACACAATCGGATTTTACGACAATAATTGTCTGATGGACGTGTTGTGTCGGATAATCTGACCGTGTGTATGCTCCATCAGACAATTGTTGGCGGTTCAGGCTCACCAACTGTCTGACAATAAATGTGTTACGTCGGATTATCCGAACCAATGCTAACCATTAGACAACATTAGCAGAGGTTGCCCAAAGGGTGGCGCTAGAGAGCAGAAAAACCATGTTGTTTCCAGAATGTTGGCTGAAAAAGTTGTGCCATCTGTATGAATACCAAGTTCACGGCCAACTCCCTTCGGACAAAAATTCACGAATTTGTCCGATGGAAGTCCGATCGTGTGTATGAGGCCTTAGACATATATTTCTATTGATAGATTGAACCTAACCTCTTGCTATCTGAAAAGCTCCAAGATTTTGTAGAACTCCCCTTATACCCTCAATGAAAATGGTCACCAGTACAAATAGAAGGGTGACATTCCCATATGGGGACACCATCAGCAACAAAAACTTGAAAGAGGGTCTAGCCATCCCCCACTTTATGCAGAATAAAAAAAAGTTTCATAGTCCAGAGATATACATGAATCCAGCATAAAGAAAGCTTGCTATACTGTATACATTATGTAATGTATGTATAGGTTTAGTAATACTAACTGTGCAATATCTTATTTTCTTTCAAGGACAATTCTTTCATGGCATTGATTATGAAATATCCAATATTCATGAAACCCATATTCCCAACAAACCAGATGCAACAATGAAAGTTAAGAATAAGATCCTTACAGTGACAAGGTAGAGGATGGATTTCTATTTTATATGACACTGTTATAAATAAAAAATTTAGTCCACCCAAAAGTGATATTTTAGTTATAGGTGGAGTCTGGTGGGAGGTGAATCCGCCACCAACTTCTTATATGTTTTGAACATACTAATTTCAAGATCTCCTTGTCCTGATTCCCACTTCATTCCTGTCCATATGGGATTTTTTGTGCGTTTCATCTTTTCCTCTTACATTCCTTTAATTTAAAGGATAAGTTCACCTTTGAACCCATTATTAGGGTTGAATATTTAACATGTTCCCACTCCTGCAGTCTCTCCTGGGTGACGGGTCCCCTCTTCTACTTGTGACAGTGGGCTGGGGATCTTCTCCCCACAACACATGTCACAATTTTAAAAGAATACAGCTCTGCCCACACAGCTGTGTCAATCATTCACAGATTTCTGTGAATGAATGCAGCTGACAGCTTGTAGTTCTCAATGAACTTCCAGGGGACTGGTGAGTGCTCTAGTAGTTCATTGATCACCTTCACCTTGATACTTTTTGTGATACTTTTTGCTCAACTGTGGATGACAAGGTTTATAATATTACCTCTTTTTTTTTAAATTGGAACACTACATATGTAATTTACTTAATAACTTGTAAAACCTGTCAGATCCAGTACATGGGGCGTACAACTAGGAAGCGTAGGGACCTCTTTTATGAGCATCTCTATAGTATAGAGCAGGGGTCTCCAAACATTCTAAACAAAGGGCTGGTTTATTGTCCTTCAGACTCTTGGAGGGCCGGACTTTGGCCAGCGGGAGTGGAAATTTTCCTGACATCATTGTTAGTAAACATCTGGTATTAGGTGGAGGAATAGTGCCCCATTGCTGGTATCATAGGGAGGAATAGTGCACTATTAGTTGTGTCAGTGGGAGAAATGGTGCTCCATTGTCTGTGTCAGATGGCAGAATAGTGTCTCGTATCAGTGGGATAGTGCCCCAAGGGCCGGAAAAGGCAAGCAAATGGCTGCATCTGGCCCTCAGGACGCAGTTTGGAGACCACTGCTTTTAAACCAGGGGTCTCCTAACTTTACACACAGAGGGCCAGTCTACTGTCCTTCAGACTTTGGGAGGGCCGGATTGTGGCCAGCAGGGGTGGAAAATGTCCCGAACCCAGCATCAGTGAGAATAAATATGGCCTCAGGGTTGGTGGTCAGTAGGAGGAGTAGTGCACCATTATTGGTATTAGTAGGAGGAATAGAATCCCATCATTGGTATCAGTGGAAAATATAGTGCCTCATTGCTGGTGTCAGTGGGAGGAATAGTGCCCCAAGGGCCAGATAAAGGCTAGCAAAGGGCCACATCTGGCACTCGGGCCGCAGTTTGGAGACCCCTGGTATAGAGAAACACCTTTCGACCAATATCCTCCGGCATTTCTACAATTGCCATGCAGGAGATTTGTCAGTACAAATTCAGGTTATTGAAGTTAGAGCTCCAAAAAGAGGTGGTGATGTTTTTTAGCTTTTATGCAAGAGAGACATTTTTGGGATGTTTTATTTAAAAACTCGGATCCCACAGAGTATCTCTAAACCATAAGTGGGATATTACGAATTTTTATGAGTAGTTTAGTTTTATATATACAGTATCTCATAAAAGTGGAACCATGTCCTGTGGTCTGATAAGACCAAGAAAAACGTATTTGATTCAGATGGTGTCAAGCATGTGTGGCGGCAACCAAGTGAGGAATACAAAGACAAATGTGTCTTGCCTACAGTCAAACATGGTGGTGGGAGTGTCATGGTCTGGGGCTGCATGAGTGCTGTTGGCTCTGGGGAGCTACAGTTCATTGAGGGAACCATGAATGCCACATGTTGTACTGTAACATACTGAAGCAGATGATCCCATCTCTTTGGAGACTGGGCCAAAGGGCAGTATTCCAACATGATAACAACCCCAAACACACCTCCAAGATTACCACTGCCTTGCTAAAGAAGCTGAGAGTAAAGGTAATAGACTGGCCAAGCATGTCTTTAGACCTGTTGAGCATCTGTGGGGCATCCTCAAACTAAAGGTGCAGGAGCGCAAGGTCTATAACATCCACCAGCTCTGTGATGTCGTCATGGAGGAGTGGAAGAGGACTCCAGTGGCAACCTGTGAAGCTCTGGGGAACTCCATGCCCAAGAGGGTTAAGGCAGCGCTGGAAAATAAAGGTGGCCACACAAAATATTGACACTTTGGACCCAATTTAGACATTTTCACTTAGAGGTGTTCTCACTTTTGTTGCCAGTGGTTTAGACATTAATGTGTTAAGTTATTTTGAGGGTGCAGCAAATTTACACTTTTAATACAAGCTGTACACTCACTACTTTACATTGTAGCAAAGTGTAATTTCTTCAGTGTTGTCACATGAAAAGGTATAATAAAATATTTACAAAAATGTGAGGGGTGTAATCACTTTTGTGAGATACTGTATATATTTTGTTTTGCTGGTTGCAATAAACTTTCCTCTCTCTGCCGGATATTGTAGTGCATCTTTTCTTGGGTGCATTTAACAGTAAGAATTTTGCTGCTAATACACATCTATGTGTATACACAAAGGGCTGGATTCAAGAAGCAATTGCGCCTGTGTAACCATAGTTACACAGGCGCAATTGCTTACTTGCCCCGGCATAACGAATGCTCCTGATTCAGGAACCTCGTTACGCCGACTGCAGCCTAAGATATGCGCGGCATAAGGCTCTTATGCCCGCATATCTTAGGCTGCTTTCTTGCGATGGCCGCTAGGTGGCGTTCCTGTTGTGCTCAGCGTATAGTATGCAAATTGCATACTAACGCCGATTCACAACGTTGCGCGAGCCCTGCGTACGCAGTTTACGTCGTTTCCGTACGGCGTCTTTCGCGTAAGGCTGCCCCTGCTATTAGCAGGGGCAGCCAATGTTGCGTATACCCGTCGTTCCCGCATCGCGAAATTTCAAATTTACGTAGTTTGCGTAAATGATTAGTGAATGGCGCTGGACGCCATTCACGTTCACTTTGAAGCAAATGATGTCCTTGCGACGTCATTTGCCGCAATGCATGTCGGGAAAGTTTCCCGACGGAGCATGCGCTCTACGATCGGCGCAGGAACGCGCCTAATTTAAATGATTCCCGCCCCCTACGGGATCATTTAAATTGCGCGCGCTTACGCCGGGCATTTTGCCGGCGCGCCCACGCAATTTACGGAGCTACTGCTCCGTGAATCAAGGGCAGCGCAGTAAATTTGCGGGGGCGCAGGGCAAAAACGTTGCCCTGCGCCTCCGTAAAAAAAGCGCAAATCTTACTGAATCCAGCCCAAAGTATATACATTCTTCTATATATTTCCAATTTTTCCCATTGCAGACTTCTTCTATATGGTTGTCAGCGCTTCCAATGTATTTGACCGCATATACAGTACATGGGCATTTAGAGTTTTGTGCATTAATGTTTTATGGACTTGAGATCCATTGACCTCAAGTTCATTGTTTGATTTGGTTTTACTGTTTTGTTAAGTTGTTTATTTTATTAAGATTATTGGACTCTTCAGTGTTAAACTATGTATCTAGATTTGTTCTAAAATTGTTTCCAACATTTGTGATGTAAGTGCTAAATGCTTTTATTGGTTTTCTTTATTGCTTTTCTTTCTTTTCTTGTCTTTTAATGTTTTACCAGGAGGGGGTAAGGGCACCAATTAACACAGGTGTAGGCTGCTATATATATGCGCCAAATAAGGCAGTGCCATTGACTACCTTAACCACTAAAGACCCGGACCATTACGCAGGTAAAGGACCTGGCCAGTTTTTGCGATTCGGCACTGCGTCGCTTTAACTGACAATTGCATGGTCGTGCGATGTGGCTCCCAAACAAAATTGGTGTCCTTTTTTCCCACAAATAGAGCTTTCTTTTGGTGGTATTTGATCACCTCTGCGGTTTTTATCTTTTGCGCTATACACAAAAATAGAGCGACAATTTTGAGAAAAAATCTATATTTTTTACTTTTTGCTATAATAAATACCCCCAAAAAAGATATAACAAAAAAAAAAAAAAAAATTCTCAGTTTAGGCCGATACGTATTCTTGTACATATTTTTGGTAAAAAAAATTGCAATAAGCGTTTAACGATTGGTTTGCACAAAATTTATAGCGTTTACAAAATAGGGGATAGTTTTATGGCATTTTTATTAATATTTTTTTTTTTACTACTAATGCCGGCGATCAGCGATTTTATTCGTGACTACGGCATTATGGCGGACACATCGGACAATTTTGATACATTTTTGTGACCATTGTCATTTTCACAGCAAAAATTGCTATAAAAATGCATTGTTTACTGTGAAAATGACAATTGCAGTTTAGGAGTTAACCACTAGGAGGCGCTGTAGGGGTTATGTGTGACCTCATATGTGTTTCTAACTGTAGGGGGGTGGGGCTGGACATGTGACGTCACTAATCGCCTTTCCCTATATCAGGGACCAGACGATCAGTGACATTGCCACTGTGAAGAACGGGAAAGATGTGTTAACACACACCTCTCCCCGTTCTTCAGCTCGTTACCGATCGTGGGACACAAGCGGCGATTGGGTCTGCGGGTCCCGTGGCCACGGAGCTTCGGACCGGGGCGCGCGACCAACGGCTGGGCACTTAAAAGGGGCGTACAGGTACGTGCCTGTGCCCAGCCGTGCTATTCTGCCGACGTAAATGTGCAGGAGGCGGTCCTTCAGTAGTTAATTAAGCACTGTTTCGTGTGAAACGCGTCAACTGTATGTCAAGTCCCTGTGCTGTTTGGTTTCACTGTGATAGCTGACTTAAAATGCTTCAGTGTGAATGCCGACAGAAGGTAATTTCCATTGAAATGTATATTAATGTGTTTTTGTTATTTTAGGGGTGTACAGAGAGATTACAGGAAAGAACGCTACAATGGCAGTGAAGTTGCTTGTTGGTTTGTTCATTCCAATGGAGAAGGGTTGATTGACGGAACACATACAGATTATATTGTGATGGATATCTTCAGCATTGCTGATTAATCCATTGTTTTAAACATTATCCATAGAAACAAGAAGATGCTGAATAATTCATTGCTAATATGTAAATGTATTTTTGTGGGATAAATCATTCCTTGTATAACAGCTGAAAAATGAATAAATCACCAAATCTACTTTCTTGTCTTTGTACTTTGTGCTGTTCTGTGTCAAACTTTCTGTTAGCTGAGTAGCAGTAGCAGTTTTCAAAAAGCTCTCACCACTGAGGACTGGTTCACACTATTGCGGGTTGTTGTGGATGCAGGAATAGCAGTAATTCCTGCACCTGCAACCAACCGCAGTAAAAATGCTATGCTGTTAAAAAATGCTTGGGGCTGCAATTCATTCTTAATGGCACCCCCACACATCACAACCTGCATCTCATTTGTGGGCGCGGGAACTGCAGGGAAATTGCATAATGCTTTGATTTCCCGGCCACTGTGTTTCCAAAATGGTGCATAAACCTTTTTTCTGGTGAAAGCGCAGGCACGTCAGCCCATTCAATTTAATAGGCTGCCATGTCTGTGCAAACATAGACCGCAAACCTGCAATAGTGTGAACAAGGCCTCATTGCAATGTGTCAAAACGGGCCCCCATCGCAACCCCCCTAAGTCTGCAAAAATAATTGATGATTTTACCAGAAATAATTCCTGGTAAGGCAGAAGCTAAGACCCTTCAACAGGAACTTTCTAAGTTTTCTGGGAAGGCCAGAGGAAGACAGAGCCCACTGTACAGAGGATAAAGTGTCCTCATGCCCAATGATGGTGTACAGTGAGCTCACATCCACAGTGATAAGAATGCTAGATGAAGAGCATTTTACCAATTCAATGACCTAATGATATGTTTGGTATCTTTGAGGAATGCATCCGTCTTGGATACCAAGGGTTGAAGGAAGCTATTGATATACTGTCCTATACTGTTGAGGTTTTATTTGCGCTGGTTGATCTACCTTTTCTAGTTCTTCAATCAATATATCACAATTTCAGCTGCATTTATGGATGTTTTTCAGTATTTGGAAAAACATGAGGTGAAGTTGGGGGAAGTGACTGTTCTCTCATAACTCACCTATCAAGCAGGCCAATACAGTACAGACCAAAAGTTTGGACACACCTTCTCATTCAAAGAGTTTTCTTTATTTTCATGACTATGAAAATTGTAGATTCACACTGAAGGCATCAAAACTATGAATTAACACATGTGGAATTATACATAACAAAAAAGTGTGAAACAACTGAAAATATATTTCATATTCTAGGTTCTTCAAAGTAGCCACCTTTTGCTTTTATTACTGCTTGGCACACTCTTGGCATTCTCTTGATGACCTTTAAGAGGTAGTCACCTGGCGCAGCACCCGATCACTCTCCTTCTTGGTCAAATAGCCCTTACACAGCCTGGAGGTGTGTTTGGGGTCATTGTCCTGTTGGAAAATAAATGATGGTCCAACTAAATGCAAACCGGATGGAATAGCATGCCGCTGCAAGATGCTGTGGTAGCCATGCTGGTTCAGTATGCCTTCAATTTTGAATAAATCCCCAACAGTGTCACCAGCAAAGCACCCCCACACCATCACACCTCCTCCTCCATGCTTCACGGTGGGAACCAGGCATGTAGAGTTCATCCGTTCACCTTTTCTGCGTCGCACAAAGACACGGGGGTTGGAACCAAAGATCTCAAGTTTGGACTCATCAGACCAAAGCACAGATTTCCACTGGTCTAATGTCCATTCCTCTTGTTCTTTAGCCCAAACAAGTCTCTTCTGCTTGTTGCCTTTCTTTAGCAGTGGTTTCCTAGCAGATATTCTACCATGAAGGCCTGATTCACACAGTCTCCTCTTACCAGTTCTAGAGATGTGTCTGCTGCAAAAGGTGGCTACTTTGAAGAACCTAGAATATGAAATATATTTTCAGTTTTTTCACACTTTTTTGTTATGTATAATTCCACATGTGTTAATTCATTGTTTTGATGCCTTCAGCGTGAATCTACAATTTTCATAGTCATGAAAATAAAGAAAACTCTTTGAATGAGAAGGTGTGTCCAAACTTTTGGTCTGCACTGTACTCCTTTAGAAAATTGGGTAATATCTTTGAGAAAAGGGTTAAGACATGGTGGGACTGTTGAAAAGTTAAAAAGTATTTAACTGCTAAGCTTATTCTTCGATGTCTTTGGTGGGATGTGCCACCGAATGATGGTCTCATGGATGAGGAATCCATGAAAGAATTATATAGACTTTTTTGTAAGGAAAGGTTTAGAATTACTTGAATATTTTTTTTTTCTCAAAAAAGGATGTTTATTGAATAATATGGTAAAGATACATGGTTACATACATTTTGTCATTTTGTTTTTATCCATCCTCATATAACAGCACACAAAGAAAAAACCTTACAAGACATTTAGCATGCTACACTCTCCCCATACTAGACCAACATATTCCACAATAGTACAGGTAAAGAATAACAATGAACTCTCACACCCCGTGACCCGCTCCAGTGTAAACAATGAATCAATCCCCTGGTCCCCCCTTCCTCCCCCCTGCATGGGGCACCATTACTCTGGTTGAGTACCCTTAATGCAATCTTTCTATATGAGCAGCCTGTCCAGTACCAGCTCAAGTGGGGCCAACCCTCGGGGTATTCAACCAGGGGGCCCATAACGACTCAAACCTTCCCCGCCTCTTCCTATGCTGATAGATATATTTCTCTGCCCGGAGAGTGAATTGCATCTGAGCTATCCATTCCCCTAGCCTAGGGGGTTCCACATCTTTCCAATGGGTAAGAATAAGTTTGCGGGCCTGGAAGAGGGCCCTACCAACAGCTGTTTTCTGATTGTCCTCAAGTGGCAGATCATCTTTAATACCCAATATGCACGCTTTGGGGGTTTGTGGTACCTGGATCATAAACACCTCATTCAGGGTTTTGAGAACCCCCACCCAGTATAGGTGCAGCTTGGGGCACCGCCACATCAGGTGGATGAGGTCTCCACGATCCCTGGCACATCTAGGGCATGTGTCATCATCCACCAGACCCATCCTGTGCAGTCTGGCTGGTGTAAAATGAACCCGCAGAACAATATACAGTTGTGAAAAACGTTGTGCTACATTGAGCGAGGAACCCTTAATAGCTAGCAATGCCTCTTCCCACTGTTCCTCCTCGAAAATGCCCACATCACTTTCCCATGAGGTCACCACCCTAGAGGGGATGCCCGGCAGAAATGCCGACAACAGCATAGCGTAGGCGCTTGAAATAAAGCCCCTGAAACCAGTTATCCCAGTCATAAAGTGGAAGATCGGAGCAGGGGACAAAATCCAAGGGTTGCTCCCTGCCTGGGCCCTGATGGCGTGACTCAACTGCAAATAGTAAAAGTGCATTGCCTGAGGCAGCCCAAACTTCTCCCGGAGCTCCGCAAAAGAAAGCAGACGGCCCCCGGAGAATATATGAACCAAGTGTGTGACCCCATATCTCCTCTAGCGCTCACCACATGTCAAAGACATCAGCTCCTCATAATAGCGATTGTTCCAAATTGGGCTGTGTCCCGCAAAGCCCT
Organism: Rana temporaria; assembly: GCF_905171775.1. Classification (NCBI taxonomy): domain Eukaryota; kingdom Metazoa; phylum Chordata; class Amphibia; order Anura; family Ranidae; genus Rana; species Rana temporaria. Next base: position 53,651,938 of record NC_053495.1, on the reverse strand, counting down.
CTATGTTCTGTAGCTGTCGAGTTTTATTCCAGACCTTCTGCATTAATGCATACGTGGGGAAGAGTTTATTTGACTTGGCGCATTGTAAAGATTCGAGACCTGTCACCATGTTGTCCATTCCCGTTATGTGCTTCACTATATCCACCACCGGATCACCCAGTCCCCTACTCATGGCTCGAGCAATATGTTGTAATTGAGCTGCAAGGTAGTACAACCAGGGATTTGGGAGCGCAAGCCCTCCCACCTCCTTTGGTTTTTGTAGCTGTTCTAGTTTAATCCTGGGGGGCTTATTAAGCCAAAGAAATGCTCGAAATAGGGAATTGATAATCCTAAAGACTCTGAGGGGGACAACCATGGGAGTGTTATGTAAAATATACAATAACTGCGGCATAAACACCATTTTTGTGAGGTTTACCCTGCCAACTAGGGACATTTTCAATTTCGACCATATTTTAATTTTGTCTCTGATTCTGCCTACTAAGGGAGTAAGGTTAAGAGTGACATATTCGAGAGGCTGAGGGGTAACCCAGACACCCAAATATTTGAATTTAGTCGCCACCGGGATGTTCTGTAGCGTGGGGTCCGACGGATTCGGCGAGTCCAAAAGCATTATTGCGGACTTAGTCCAATTAATCAGTAGGCCAGAATAGGATCCGAAGGTCTGAACCACCGACATCGCCTCGCGGAGGGAACCTGACGTATCGCCCAATAACAACATAGTGTCGTCCGCGTAGAGCATAATCTTTTCATGCGTCGATCCATACTTAAATCCCGTAATCAGAGGGTTGGAACGCACCAGAGCTGCCAACGGTTCTATGGCAACCGCGAACAACAAGGGTGACAGGGGGCACCCCTGCCGGGTCCCCCTATGCAGCAGGAAGGGAGAAGATACTCTGCCCTCCTCCCTAATGACCGCCAAGAGGGAGTCGTACAGGAGCTGCACCCAGGACTGAAACACCGGTCCGAATCCAAATCTAGTCAGTGTCGCCCACAGGTACTGCCATTCTATGCTATCGAAAGCTTTATGGGCATCTAAAGACAACAATGCTCTATTCCCCATATTATCCGTCGACGACTGCATGTTAACGAACAGTCTCCTGAGATTAATAGCTGTGGATCTCTCCGGTATAAATCCTGACTGATCTGTGTGTATAATTGCAGCTATCACCTTATTCAACCTCATTGCTAAGACCTTTGCCAGTATTTTTATATCGCTCTGCAGTAGCGAGATTGGCCTATAGGAGCCAGGATCTAGTGGATCCTTTCCAGGTTTAAGTAGTAGAACTATACTTGCTTGTCTCATGGAGTCCGGGAGCCGCTGTGACTCCCTGCCTGCGTTCAGAGTGTGAAGCAGTTTCGGGAGCACAACATTCCCATACTGTTTGTATACTTCGATCGGGATGCCGTCGTCCCCTGGTGCCTTAGCATTAGGAAAAGAATTAGCCGCCTCTGTCATCTCCTCAATGGTAATAGGAGTCTCAAGGCCTGGGACTCCGTTAAACACGGTAGTTCTATCCCCTGCAGAAAATCCAGAGTCTCCTCCCCAGTGTGTGTTTGCTTCGATTCATACAGCTCAGCGTAGAATCTGACCAGTTCCCTCATCACCCAATCAGGAGTGTTGACTAGTTTTCCTCCCTCTGCCCTAAGAGCTCCAATGGACGGGGACGTCTGCTGTGATTGGACTATCTTGGCCAGGAGTTTGCCCGTCTGTTCCCCCTCTTCGTAGAAAGCCATTTTGGAAAAGAACCGTTTCCTGTCAGCCCTAGAGGCGTCAAGTCTAGTCAATGCGTCCTGTGCTGCTATCCATGCAGAATTACTTGAATTTTTACTCTTACATAAACAAAGGAAAATAAAAAAATTTGGAAGCACAGATTCGTGATATTAAGAATCTCATAGAACTATTTAAGGAGAGTGAAGAATTTTTGAGATTATCAGTTGAGCTTAAAAAAAACTCACTAATTGGGATCTAGATGTCCAAAATAAGAAAAAGAAAAAATACATTAAGGATTTTGATGATTTTAAGAATGGGAATATATTTAAATGGCAGAATACTGGTGCTCCCAGCCAGCTTGTTTTAGACAATATCCCTAATCATACTATTGCTGATTCACCATTACCCACTCAGAGTAGGAATTTCACCTACAGCTATGATTACCCGGAACATGGTCTCACCGCTCAGAGGGATGTCCAAGCATACAGAGGTAACAATGAGAAGGCAAAATGAGGCAGGGGAAGGAGAGGGGAAACCCCAAACCCCCTTAGGAATAATTCCCAATACCAACCTAATTATGATTCACCACATGGGTGGGATAATCACAGGCAGGTCTTAGACCCCCATTATGGTCATCAAAGTAGGGGGAAACCTCATTTCCCCTGGGGGGGGGCAAGTGCCTATTTCCAAGAGATTTGCTCCCTTGCAGCATCATGCGGGAAGTGAAGGAGGGGATTTTTCGGGGGCACAGAGTGGAGCCAGGAGGGGCTCTCTAATGTAACCAGCCAAACCCAGGAGATTGGTGGAGACATCAGTCACAGCAGTCTCCGCAAGGAAATGGCCAACTACGAAAAAGAATGTAAAGAGAGGAATGAGAGGGGGTAGGAGAATACAAAAGACCAAAACCCCAATAGGTGCTGGAATTTACAATCTGAGCAGTTGCTCATTGAGTGATGATGAGATGAGGGTTCTGGATAGGGCACTTAAATTTGCCCCACCCAAAATCTTAATAAATTTCACAAATATTTCCTGTCTAATCCGATTAGACCATCTATAGTAGATGATGGTATTCATTCTAATTTACGTAATAAATCCACATTCAACCCCTTGAATGCTGACAACAAATATCTTGAAGTTTTCAAAAACATGGTGTTTAACGATCTTGATAAAATGAGGATACAGAAAGTGGTTGACCCCCAAAATATCAGGAAAGGTATTGACTCTCTTGAAAAACGGAAGGAAATTATTATACGTCCAGCTGATAAGGGAGGAGGCTTGGTCATTCTGGATAAAACTGATTATCCAAAAACTCACTATACCTATATAAAATGCGTGGACCTTCAAAAATGTGATAGGTAGTCAGTAAATTTTATGCATAATGTATGGCCCTAGAAAGCTTGAAGGCAATCCTTGGATTTTGAACTTTTCTATGTGGCTAGGCTATGAAAAAGTCTTATGCCACGTACACACCATCATTTTTCTTGTCGTTCAAAAACCCGTAGTTTTTCACAACGTGATTCCTCTCCAGGCTGACTTGCATACACACGTTCATGCAAAAAAACATCCGACCAAAGCACGGTGACGTACAACATGTGGTATCAACATGTGGTATCAACATGCCTCACTGTGCCATTACATGCCTCACTGTGCCATCAACATGCCTCACTGTACCATCAACATGCCTTACTGTGCCATCAATATGCCTCACTGTGCCATCAACATGCCTCACTGTGCCATCAACATGCCTCACTGTGCCATCAACATGCCTCACTGTGCCATCCCATGCCTCACTGTGCCGTCAACATGCCTCACTGTGCCATCCCATGCCTCACTGTGCCGTCAACATGCCTCACTGTGCCTTACCTTATTCCTGTACTGTGGGCGTCCATTATTCAAAAGCCGCGCCTCCTCCTCGTGCTGTTCCGTGATAGGCGTCTGTGTTCTGCCTATCACGGAGGTCCTCTCGTCCGAAGCCGAGGATGAGAAGACACCAAACAGAGGCTCTATCACGGAACAGCACAAGGAGCAGGTGCGGATTTTAAATAATGACGCTCCGAGACAGGTACCGGCGTATAAAACTAGTGATGGACGAACATCTGACGGGGGGTTCATGAACGCTAACCGCAAACTTTCTCATATGTTCGCAAACCGCAAGTTCACGGCGGGCCCCATTGACTTTTATGGCAGGAGAACATTAAAAACCTGCAGGTCATATTTGCAGCCACAAAATACTTACTAGCTGTGCACAAATAGTCCCACAACATGGACACTGACCTACCAGAAGTATTAAGCGAAAAACCGTAAACAGAATTAAGTGGCCATTACAGGCCCCAAAAATTATCCGACAGGCGTTCACTTGACAGCAAACAACTTTGTATTCTGTGGCTGGAGGTACATTAAGCTATTCACCAGATACAGAAGTAAGTGTCGGCCAGTACAGGCCCCAAAAATTAGCCAACAGTCGTTCACTTGACAGCAAAAAACTTTGTATTCTGTGGCTGGTGGTACATTAGGCATTCATCGGATACAGAAGTAAGTGCCGCCCATTACAGGCCCCAAAAATTAGCCCACAGGTGTTCACCTGACAGCAAACAACTTTGTATTCTGTGGCTGGAGGTACATTAGGCATTCACAGGATAAATAAGTGCAGGCCCCAAAAATTAGGCATTCAACGGACATAAAAGGCCTTTTATGCCGCTGTATTTACCTAAGACAGGGACCATGAATTGTTATGGGTGGTGGTGGATATTTGTGGCTTGTCATGAGGAATTTGAATCAAATATGGTCTACTGGTCACATGTGTTGAATTCCTCCGAGATCCATGCCTCATTCATTTTTAGAAATGTGAGGTAGTCAACACAGGCGAGTGTGCTTATCGGTCACGACCCCCCCTGCTGCACTGAACGTCCTTTCGGCAGGACACTGGACGAGGGGCAAGCCAACAGTTACATTGCAAATTGTGCAAGCTCTGGCCAGAGGTCAAGCCTGCCCACCCAGTAGTCCAGGTATTCATCACTTCTCAGTGCGTCCACATCGGCCGTTAACCCGATGTAGTCGGACACCTGTCAGTCTAGGCATTCCCTGATGCTGGATCCGGAGGACAGCTGTCGATGGGTCGGCTGAAAGAATGATCTCATATCATAAGTGACTAAGACATCTTCAAACCGCCCTCTTCTTGCAGGCGCTGTTGGATTGGTACCCACAACTGTTTCTCTGTGAGTGGAAATTCCTCTGTCAGCGCACGCAAAAGCAGAATGCAGCATTTCTCGAAGCAAGGCCTGGAAGTGCTGCATTCTGATAGCCCTCTGTGAAGGTGATAACATTTCCACCATGTTTTGTTTGTACCGGGGATCTAAGGGCCAGATCCACAAAAGGGATACAACGGCGTATCTACTGATACGCCTCGTATCCCTGTTTCTATCTTTGGAACTGATCCACAGAATCAGTTTCCAATAGATAGGCAGAAGATCCGACATGTGTAAGGGACTTACACTGTCGGATCTTAGAATGCAGTACCGCATCCGCCGCTGGGGGCATTTCGAGTCGAAATGCTGCTTCGGGTATGCAAATTAGCACTTACGGAGATCCACAAAGCTTTTCAGCTTCGTTTTTTCTCCATAAGTATTAGTTTGCAATCGTAAAATTAGGGCTGCTTTTACAAGGCCTAAACTGTTTAGGCCTTGTAAAAGTAGACCCTTCTATCCCGCGTCGCCGTCTTTTTTCTTTCAAATTTTTTTTACGCCCGTCGCGATTCTCAAAAGCCAGCGCAACGTAAAACCGCGCAAAGCACGTCAGGAAAATGACGTCGTGAGCATGCGCAGTGCGGCCGGCGCGAGAGCGCGCCTAATTTAAATGGCACTCGCCCCATTTGAATAGGAACGCCTTGCGCCGGCCGGATTTAAGTTACACAGCCGAAAATTTCTAGGTAAGTGCTTTGTGGATCGGGCACTTAGGTAGAAATGTTCCGGCAGTGTAACTTAAATGGGAATATTTAAGTTACGGCGGCTGGCTGTGGATCTGGCCCTAAGTGCCTTGCCACCCAGTACTGGTCCTTGCCCTTTTTATGCCCTTTTTATGCTTTTTATACGGGGTCTGCTCATCATCCAGGATAATGTCGTCCTTGTTCTCCTCCCCCCATCCACGGACCACACCAGGGATCCCAGAAAAGTTTAAAGCATGCTCTTCTTGCTCCTCCTCATCCACCCCGGCACCATCCTCCTCTGACTCCTCTTCAGACTCCCATTGTTGACTTGTCTCAGGTGGAGTAGCCCCCCCCTGGGAATTCATCCAGCATTGCGACTTTCTCATCTTCTTGCTCCTTCTCCTTGACGGCTTGATCAATGACACAACGCAATGCACGCTCCAGAAAGAAGGCGTAAGGTACGATGTCACTGATGGCGCCTTGGCTGCGACTGACCAGTTTGGTGATCTCAATAAATTGCCGCAGAAGTCTGCATGAGTCGCGCATGAGCAGCCACTGGCGCGGTGTAAAAAAGACAAGCTCCCCAGAACCTGTCCTGCCGAGTTCGTACAGGTAGTCGTTAACTGCACGTTTCTGCTGGAGCAGCCTATCAAGCATATACAAGGTTGAGTTCCATCGCGTCGGGCAGTCACAAATAAGACGTCTGACAGGCAGGTTGTGTCGCTGCTGAATGTCAGCAAAGAGAGCCATGGCCGTGTAAGATCGAATCGCTGCACGACCAAGTTCAGGACGTATGCCATGCATGGCAGCAGATTGGCACCGTTGTCGCACACCACTTTACCAACTGTCAAATTGAGCGGTGTTAGCCACTGATCTGCCTGTAAACGCAAAGCTAAAAGGAGTGCAGGACCAGTGTGGCTCTTGTCTTCCAGGCACAACAGACGCAGCACAGCATGGCAACGTCTCACCTGGCATGTCAAATTGGTTCTGGGGATCTTGGGCGGCGCAGCGGAGGAGACGGTAGCATCGGAAAAGGAGGAGTCAGCCGAGGAGGAGAGGGAGGATGGAGTAGGAGGAAGAGGAGAAGAAAAGGCAGGCCTGCATGCAATCCGTGGCGGTAAAACCAAATCTACATGGGTGCCACGCGTCACATGCTTGACGGCCGTCAGAAGGTTCACCCAGTGGGCAGTAAAAGTTATATACCTTCCCTGCCCGTGTTTGCTAGACCACGTGTCTGTGGTCAGATGTATCTTGGCACCGACACAGTGTGCCAGAGATACATTCACATGCCGCTAAACATGGCCATAAAGCTCTGGGATGCCCTTCTGTGAGAAATATTTCCTTCCTGGGACCTTCCATTGTGGTGTTCCAATGACCACAAATTTTCGAAAGTCCTCCGAGTCCACCAGTTTATATGGCAGTAGTTGGCGGGCTATCAGTTCCGACAAGCCAGCGGTCAACCGTTGGGCAAGAGGGTTATCTGGCGCCATAGTTTTTTTACGATCGAATATTTGGGCCACAGAAGCCTGCCTTTTTGCAGAAAAACTTGAGGACGTCATGATGGAAGGTGGAGTGGAGGACAATTGTAAGTATAGAGGAGAAGGAGAAGAGGTTGGACGGTGAGAGCCTGGAGTGTGGCTTTTTTGGGTTCTGATGGCGTTGCTCCCACTGGGCTCGGTGATTGGAGGCCAGGTGCCTTCTTAAGGCGGTCGTCCCTAGGTGAATGTTGGGCTTACCGCGACTTATGCTTTGACTGTAAAGGCTGCAGATGGCAACACTATTGTCAGCAGTGGACACGTTAAAAAAAGCCCACACTGCGGAGCCATGGGCTGGCGTCCGCAGTGATCACATACCCAGTTTTCATATTATGATTAGTTTTATATTTTCATTTCAGGGCCTGTGTCCCCGCTAGAGGAGGGGGACGTTCAACTCGGCCCGATTCCATCCACTTCTGTCCGCATTGCGTGCTGGGTCCCACTCGGCCCTGGTAAGCCTGGTTTGGTCTCTCCCTCTTTGGCTCGCCCACCTCACCCTGACTTTGGCTGCCCCCCCCCCTGTCTCCTGTTCCTTTCTCCCTCCCCGGCCTCCTCTTCCCACCCTATGATGCAGTCATGACAGGCAGGTTGTGACCTCTCGTAGGCCTAGGAGTGGTATTTCCTTATGTTTCCCCTTATAGTCTTTCAACTGACCCTGGCCTCAAATTAAATAAAATGTATACTTTTTTACTAAACTTATATTATTTATACCTTGCTGCAACACAAAGCCCCTAGGGGTAAATTTCTCTTTCTTCAAAATATGTTATTGATGTTCTTGGGAGGGTTTAAAAAAAATTATGTTAATATTTTATACTTTTAATTTTGTTTGTTGTTTTGTTGGTAATGTTTTAATTGTTTTTATTTGAATTTTAAAAAATAATGTAGTTTTTTAGAATCTGAATTTTTAGTTTTACTTGCTAAAACGCATGAACAATGTAAAACTTGTAAAAACTTACATTGTTCATGCGTTTTAACAAGAAAAAACGAAATTTTAGATAAAAAAAAAAAAATGAAAATTTTGATTTAAAATCTAATTATTTTGGAATATTATCTAAAAAATAAAAAGTTCTATTTTTACAAAAATAAAATAAAAATGTTTTTGAAAAAAAGAAAAAATATATATTTTTACAAAAAAGTAAATAAAACAGATTAAAAAAAATTAACCCAAAAAACCCAATTTTTTAACCCATTTTTCCTCAAACATCATCAGGCATTACAATGGCCCCCCTACCCATAAAATAATTAACATATTGTTGCCGGACATCACGGGCGCTTTGGGGGGCCAAGCCTGTAGGGCGAGCTTCCTGGGCCGGCGATGCCATTTGGAATTGTCTAATGGCCTCATCAGGCCCAATGGATGTTAAATAATTAGTGGAATTTTTCTTTAAAAAGTTATGGAGAATGCAACAGCATATTACTACATGGTTCCATTTGTACTCCGCAAGGTTGATGGAGTTGAGAAATAAGCGGAAACGGCTGGCCATGATGCCAAAGGCATTTTCTACCACCCTTCTGGCTCTGGCCAGCCTGTAATTAAACACCCTCCTCTCAGGGGTGAGGGTTCTTCGGGGGGAAAGGCCTCATCAGGTGGGGACCCAGCGCAAACGCCTCATCTGCAATGAACATGAAGGGTAGTCCCTCTTCATTCTCTGCTGTAGGTGGCAATGCCAAGTCATCCGACTGGAGCCGTTGGGCGAACTCTGTCTGGGCAAACACTCCGCCGTCAGACATTCGCCCATTTTTCCCCACATCCACAAATAGGAAATCATAATTGGCCGACACCATCGCCATCATCACGATACTGTGGAACCCTTTATGATTAAAATAATAGGATCCCGAACGGGGTGGTGGCACGATGTGGACGTGCTTGCCATCAATGGCTCCTCCACAGTTTGGAAAGTTCCAACGCTGGGAAAACTCAGATGCCACAGTCTGCCATTCCTGTGGCATAGAAGGGAACCGTGGAGTAACAAAAACAAAAAACAAAAAAACTTTGAGACAAACATTGCAATCAGATTATCCAAAAACATTCTTGCCAAAAACATCAGTATATCATTAATTTGAAGGAGTATTTTAAGACCAAAAAAAATGGATCACTAATCAGATTCATCACCACCTCTGATGGCCCAATAAAATTTATTTTTTGGGGAGGGGGGTTCAAGATGAGTTGGGGACCTCAGAAATAAAAGCTCTAGCACTCTGTCTGAATTCCCTAAAAATATAAAATGCACACATTTTAGGGGGGGGGGTTTGGGCAAGCACTACAATAGAGCAGAAGAAATGTAGGCCAAAAAAGGAGCATTAAAAGCTTACAGCATGCATGGGGACAAAGGGGACATTCACAGCATATTAATATAGTCCTCCTGCAGTACTTGGATTATAGCAGAACAGGTGTCTGGGATTATGTTCCCCAGAGCCTGGGGGGAGATGCCTTTCGAGAACTTGAAGTCCTGCAAGCTTCTCCCTGTTGCCAGGTAGCGCAACATAGCAACTAGCCTCTGCTCAGCAGTGATGGCTTCCCGCATAACGGTGTCCTGCCTGGTGATATAGGGAGACACCAAAGCCAAGAGCTGCTGAAAAATGGGGTCATCCCCAGAAACATCCTCAGAAAATTCCTGAAGTCATTAGGGTTATTCTCCTGGATCTCCCGCAGCAGAGGCATATGACAGAATTGGTGCCGCTGGAGCAACAAATTCTTGGCCCACAAACTCCTCCTCACCCTGTTCATGGACCGGAGCCGGGATAAAGCAGAAATCCCAGCACCAAGCACAGCACGATCTCGGCGACGCGAACGTACCCGCAACATGGCTAGAAAACGGTTGTCTAATCAGAACGAACTAAAAGAACGCACTGAAGAACAGCAAGGCCTCTGAAGAACGACCTGAAAAACAGTAACGAGCGGACAAGCACTGAAAGACAAATACGAACCCACAAGCACAAACTGAACACCAGAAAACGATCTTTAAAGCATGAAGACTGAAAAGCGTGAATAGTCTCTCACCAAACTTTTACTAACACGCGGTAACACGAAATCAGCAAAAGCAGCCCCAAAGGGGGCGCCATCCGCATGGAACTTCCCCTTTATAGTGCCGTCGTACGTGTTGTACGTCACATCGCTTTGCTAGAGCCAATGACAGCTGATCACAGAAATAAACAAAAGCCGGCTATCAGCTTTTTTTTTTCCCCTAACGCTTTCAGTTTGAGGAAAAGAAAAAAGCCGTTAACAGGCTTCTGTTAGATGTACATTGGTCTCCTTAGTGCCCACCAGTGCAGCTAATTAGTGCTCTCCAGTGCCGCTAATCAGTGCCCTGCAGTGCTGATAATCAGTGCCCACCAGTGCATCTATCAGTGCCCATCAGTACTGCTAATCAGTGCTGCCAATCAGTGCCCATCAGTGCCACCTATCAGTGCCACCTCTCTCCGCGCCGCCTATCAGTGGCCATCAGTGCCACCTATTAGTGCCCATCAGTGCAGCCTATCAATGCCCATTAGTGCAGCCTATTAGTGCCCATCAGTGCCGCCTCATCAGCGCACATCAGTGAAGGAGAAAAATTACCTGTTTGCAAAATTTTATAACAAAATATGAAAAAAAAATTTGTTTGTTTTCAAAATGTTCAGACTTTTTTTGTTTAGCAAAAAATAAAAAAACAAGTGGTGATTACATGCCACCAAAAGAAAGCTCTATTTGTGTGAAAAAAATGATAAACATTTTATATGGGTACAGTGTTGCATGACCGTGCAATTGTCATTGAAAGTGTGACAGCGCTAAAAGCTGAAAATTGTCCTGGGCAGGAAGGGAGTATAAGCAGTGGCGGTGCGTCCATAGAGGGCGCAGGAGCGCCGCCCCCTCTCTCTCCTGCACCTCTGATAGGCTTTCTGATTACAGCCTGAGGGCTGTAATCGGCTTCCAAATAGTTAACCAGGGGACGCACGGGGGGTGCGTTCCTTGGCTAACACTGACAGGCGTCTCAGCCAATCAGGTTCACCGGTTCTGGTTACCGGTAACCTGATTGGCTGAAGTGTCATCGAGGGTGGGAGAAGACATCGAGGGACCGTGGAAAGAGGATGGCTGACCCCAGAAAGGTAAGTCCCGGGGGGGGGGGGGCAATCTGGCAGCATTTTACAGGGCACAGTGGTGACAATTGATGGGCACAGTGGTGACAATTGATGGGCACAGTGGCGACAATTAATGGCACAATGGTGACAATTGATGGCACAGTGGCGACAATTGATGGCACAGTGGCGCAGTGGCTGCGTTTGATGGCATGGCACAGTGGTGACAATTAATGGGCACAGTGGCGACAATTGATGGCACAGTGGCTGCGTTTGATGGCATGGCACAGTGGTGACAATTGATGGGCACAGTGGCGATAAATGATGGGACAGTGGCTGCGTTTGATTACATGGCACAGTGGCTGCATTTGATGGCATGGCACAGTAGCTGCATTTGATGGCATGGCACAGTGGCGACAATTGATGGCATGGCACAGTGGCTGCCTTTGATGGCACAGTGGCTGCCTTTGATGGGCACAGTGGCTGCCCTTGATGGGCACAGTGAGGCTGCAATTGATTTTTTTTCGTTTGATTGCTCCCCCCCCACCAAAAATTTTGAGCACCAGCCGCCACTGAGTATAAGTGCCCAGTAAGCTAGTGGTTAACAAACACTGTCAGTCCAGCTGATATCTGCTCTCATCACATTACTGGAAACCATGGGCCAGATCCACATAGAAATGGACAGGCGCAGCGTATCAGAGATACGCTACGCCGCCGTATCTTACCTGGCTTTAAGTCGAATCCAGGAAGAATTTGCGCCGTAAGTTACGGCGGCGTAGTGTATTTCTGGCGGCGGAATTCAAATCGGCGGGTAGGGGGCGTGATTCATTTAAATGAAGCGCGTCCCCGCGCCGATTGAACTGCGCATGCTCCGTTTCGAAATTTTCCGCCGTGCTTTGCGTGAAATGACGTCGCAACGACGTCATTTTTTTAACTTAGACGTGACTTACGTCCATCCCTATTCACGGACGACTTACGCAAAAAAAAAAAATTCAAATTTCGAGGTGGGAACGACGGCCATACTTTAACATGGCAAGTCTATCTATACGCCGGAAAATAGCAGCTTTAACTATACGCCGGAAAAAGCCGACTAGAGACGACATAAGAGAATGCGACGGGCGCGCGTACGTTCGTGGATCGTCGGAAAAAGCTCATTTGCATACCCGACGCGGAAAAAAACGACGCAAACTCCACCCAGCGGACGCCGAAGTATTTGGAATTCCCGCCGTGCTTTGCGCGCAGTGATGTCATTTTTTCGAACGGCGACGCGCGTAGCGTAATTCTGTATTCCCGGACGGCTTACGCAAACAACGTTAATTTTTAAATTTCGACGCGGGAACGACGGCCATACTTTATACAGCAATACAATTGCTGTGTAAAGTTAAGGCCCCAAAAACGACGACTAACTTTGCGACGGGAAACTAGACTATCGGCGACGTAGCAAACGTGAAAATCCGTCGTGGATCGCCGTAACTCCTAATTTGCATACCCGACGCTGGTTTACGACGCAAACTCCCCCCAGCGGCGGCCGCGGTACTGCATCCTAAGATCGGACAGTGTAAAACAATTACACCTGTCGGATCTTAGGGATATCTATGCGTAACTGATTCTATGAATCAGTCGCATAGATACTCTGAGAGATACGACGGAGTATCTGAGATACTCCGTCGTATCTCAGCTGTGAATCTGCCCCTTAGTTTTGATTGATGGCTCCCAGTTTTCATAGATTTTAGCATTTTAGATATATGTTTAAGGTGTTCGGAGTCCGCCTGCTTGTGCTGCTACAATTATGCTCATTATGCCACGTACACACGGTCGTTTTTTGTGATGAAATAAAACGACGTTTTAAAAAACGTCATTTAAAATGATTGTGTGTGGGCAAACGTCGTTTTTTGTCTTCTGAAAAACGACAAAAAAAAAATTCGAAGAAGCGTTAAATTTTCTATGTCGTTTTTCAAAATTTTGTTTTTTGTGTCATTTAAAATGATCGTGTGTGGGTAAAACGACGTTTAAAACTACGTTTTTAAACCAGCGCATGCTCAGAAGCAAGTTATGACGTAAGCTTGAATGGAACAGAGTGCCGTCGTACGTGCTGAACGTAACCGCGCTTTGCTAGAGCATTTTGAAAAAACGATGGTGCGTAGGCAACGTAGTTTTTTAAAATGAAGTTTGAAAAACTTCATATTTTTTCATGAGAAAAAACGACGTTTTTTTACAAGACAAAAAACGAACGTGTGTACGCGGCATAAGTTTACATACTCTGGCCGAATTTATGATTTCTTGGCCATTTTTCAGAGAATTTGAATGTTAACACAAACACATTTCTTTCACTCACGGTGAGAGCCGGTTCACACAGGGGCGGCACGGCAAGGCGATCTCAAGACGACTTCACAGGCGACTTGCAAAATGACTTTTTGTAAAAAAGCCTCCAGTTCCTGTAAATTCTTGGGCTGTTTTGCATGAACTGCACGTTTTGAGATCTCCCCAGAGTGGCTCAATGATATTGAGGTCAGGAGACTGAGATGGCCACTCCAGAACTTTCACTTTATTCTGCTGTAGCCAATGACGGGTCAACTTGGCCTTGTGTTTTGGATCATTGTCATGTTGGAATGTCCAAGTACGTCCCATGTGCAGCTTCCTGCTGATGAATGCAAATGTTCCTCCAGTATTTTTTGACAACATACTGCATTTTTCTTGCCATCAACTTTTACCAAATTTCCTGTGCCTTTGTAGCTCACACATCCCCAAAACATGGGCTAACTACTAATCCCACGAGATACTAATGTTTGTTATTTCACACATGGGCGTCCGCTCCATAGGGCAAGGGGGGTCAATTGCCCCCCCCCCCTGGAAGTCAGAGTGGACTGCACTTTTCAGGCTCCACATGGATGCATTCCACACACACACCATATCTTATTAAAAATTATTATTTTTAATAATGTGGAATACTTTCTATGTAGAACCTGACAAGTCCCAGTATATTCCTGACATTGTCATGAGTATAAAGAGACATACAGAATACAGCCCACCTCCAGGAAAGGGAAAAGTTCACCCTTGCACTGCTGGGGGGGGGGGGGGGGAATTACCACTTGTACTTCTATGTTTCCATGTTCCAGCCAGCCGCATTGCTCTCCTCCTGAACCCAAAGCCTCAGCATCATTGCATACCATACAGGAACATTAACCCTGTATGGTACAATGAGGATGATGGAGTGCTACCACAGCCTGTCACAACTTTCACAGAAGCTGCAGGGGACCAGTCACAGAGATGAGGGCATCAGGAAAAGTTTGGTACACAGAGAGTATATTTGTTCCAAGTTACTATGTTTATTATGCCTCAGAGAAAGGAACTGGAGAATTCACACTCAGTCCCTTTTTATTTTTCAAAAGTGAGCTATCGGTGGTCTGTTTAGTCCCCTGATATTTCACCAAAGCCCCCCAACAAGACTGGTAAAAAATTAAAAAAAAATAAAATTTGTAAAAAAATAAATAAAAAAACGACCACTGCCCTTTTAACACTGCCCACTGCCCTACTGACACCATCCATCCTATTCAGCCACTAGAGGTGGGGGGTTTAAACCCCGGCTAGTGGTCGAAGACAGGGTTAAATGTGACTGTGTATTGCCGCTGCCGAAGTGCCCCCCCCTGAAAAAATGTCAGCGGACACCATGATTTCACATTAGTATCTCGGTGGGATACACAGGTAGTTAGCGCGACACATATATTTTATTTTAATATCACACGGCTGTATGAGTATGTGATTAGTGTCAGCAGCTGCTCTTACATTTATTGATTAGCTATTAGCACTAGTAGGTTAGGGTGACCAGACATCCCCAGTTTTAGGGGACAGTCCCCTGATTGAGGACACTGTCCCCGGACCAAGTCTGTCCCTGGTTTTGTCCCCAGATTGGATTTAATAGGGGACAGGGGCAATTTCAAAGACAGTCAGTGCAGAATTAAAATTAAAAAATTAGAATTACACACCCCCGCTCCGTCGTGCCTACTAGCGTAAGGGGGGTTGTATTTTTCCCATTATCTGTGCCCCTTTCTATTGATCATGTGCTGGTCGGAGCGGAGGGAATATTTCTTCATTTTCGGGCGCATGCCCATTCAGCTTCGCTCGCATGTTCTTCTGCCTTGGCTCAAATCCCGGCCAGCCACCTGCCTATCTCCTTGCCTTCCCTGGCGGAGTGATCTTCCTATGCTCCCCATCCAGTAGTAGCCGGGGCCTGGAGAGTAAGACTTGAGAGGCTGTGAGGCGAGCGACGGGCAGGGAGTCGCTGATTGCTGCCATTACTAGTAAAGAAAAAATATGTCCCCGGATTTCATTTTAAAAATCTGGTCACCTTATAGTAGGTAGCTCGCAAGATCTTGTATACTGTACAAACAAATTCATGTGTGACTGACTCAAAAAAGAAAAGGCTCTATCTGACCAAAAAGGACATTTCCAGTGTGAAAGATTTCCCTTTAACCCTTTAGAAGTTGGCCCTTTGGTTGTCATCAGAGAGGAGCTTGGGCATCCTGGTATTTGAGCTGGGATGATGAAACACCTTTTCATCAGAAAATTTGAGCTTAGGTACAGTTCATCTAAACAGACAAAGTTCATACAAACTTTGTGTTTGTGGATTTTACCGTTTCTACCCGTGGGCAGAGACTGCCTACATTTAAACAAGAGATAACCTTTTGCAAGATATTATGTAATCATGTTTTCTGGTTCACCTGCAGGTTTCTATAAGGTTTAAGATTTGTATATATTTTTTTCAAATCAGCTAGTGCAGGGGTCTCCAAACATTCTAAACAAAGGGCCAATTTACAGTCCCGTGGGCTTTGAGGGGGCATGACTGTGGCCAGTGGGAGTAAAAAATGCCCTAATTGGTATTGGTGGGAGGAATAATGATCCATTGTTGGTAATGGTGGGAGGAATAGTGGTCCCTTGTTGATATCAGGGGAATGAATAGTGCCATATTATTTGTGTTAGTGGGAGGAATAGTGCCCCGTCATTGGTATTGGTGGGAGGAATAGTGTCCCATCATTGGTATCTGTGGGAGGAATAGTGCCCCACCATTGGTGATGGTGGGAGGAATAGTGCCACATCATTGGTATTAGTGGGAGGAACAGTACCTCATCATTGGTATCAGTAGAAGGAATAGTGCACCATCATTGGTATCAGTAGAAGGAATAGTGCCCCATCATTGGTATAAGTGGGGGGAACAGTGCCTAATCATTGGTATCAGTAGAAGGAATAGTGCACCATCATTGGTATCAGTAGAAGGAATAGTGCCCCATCATTGGTATAAGTGGGAGGAACAGTGCCTCATCATTGGTATCAGTAGAAGGAATAGTGCCCCATCATTGGTATCAGTAGAAGGAATAGTCCACCATCATTGGTATCAGTGGGAGGAATAGTACCCCATCATTGGTATTGGTGGAAGGAATAGTGCCTGTATGTTAGTATCAGGGGAAAAAATAGTGCCCTATTATTGGTGTCAGTGGGAGAAATAGTACCCCATTGATTGTGTCAGATGGAGGAGAAATAGTGCCCTGTCGTTGGCTTCAGTGGACGGAATATTGTCCCACTGTAGGTGTCAGTGGGAGGAATAGTACCCCAACAGCTGGATAAGGGCAGGCAAAGGGACACATCTAGCCCCCAGGCTGCAGTTTGAAAACCACTGAGTCACATACCAGTGGAACGCAGAGGGGCATGAGATGGAGGTATGCAGGTGGGCTTCCAGTAACAGGTGAATTTATGGCAGGTGTATCATAGGTTAAAATTAGAGAGGAGCTTTATAGTTTTTTTTCTGGAGCATGTGAGGCTGGTCAGACACTGTACAAATTTCTTCCAGTTCCTGAAGAACTGGCTAAAATTTGCTTAGTGAGTGGTCTTGTCAGCCTTGACAGCAAAACTGCCTGGCCAGCTGTCAAAATACCATAGCTGTACAGCATGGTTAAAGGAATCTATTTGATTTTATTAGATCTATATGTGTATGGCCAATTTAAAGGGGTTGTAAAGGTACCATTTTTTTTCCTAAATAGCTTCCTTTACCTTAGTGCAGTCCCCCTTCCCTTACCTCATCCTTTGATTTTGCTTTTAAATTATTTTCTTCTGAGAAATCCTCACTTCCTGTTCTGTCTGTAACTCCACACAGTAATGCAAGTCTTTCTCCCTGGTGTGGAGTCAGGGCCGGCATTGGGGGTGTGCGGGCTGTGCGCCCGCACAGGGCGCCATGGGCAACAGGGGCGCCGTGCGTAGGGTTGCCACCTGTACTGACACATGTGCCCGGGTACACATTCCATTGTCCTGTGGCGCGCATGATCACGTACCCGATATCACATCGATGTGCTCTGAGCCAGTGGGTGCCCTGTAATTGGCCGAACGGGCGGTGTGCGGGGCGGGCCGGGAAGCATGGGGGTCTGTGAATGGCCCTGCGGAGCTGGTGCTGGTCATGTGTGAAGGCGTGGGCGGGGCTGCACTGTGGATTCCAATCGTGCCTGCTTGCTCCTGGAGCCCTGCCTCACGATGTGTGTCTCCTGAGGTGAGGGCTCATCTGCTCTGTGTCACCCCCCTCCTCTGCTCTGTGTCACCCCCCTCCTCTGCTCTGTGTCACCCCCCCTCCTCTGCTCTGTGTCACCCCCCTCCTCTGCTCTGTGTCACCCCCTTCCTCTGCTCTGTGTCACCCCCCCTTCCTCTGCTCTGTGTCACCCCCCCTTCCTCTGCTCTGTGTCCCCCCCCCCTCCTCTGCCCTGTGTCACCCCCATCCTCTGTGTCACCCCCCCCCCCTCTGTGTCACCCCCCTCCTCTGCTCTGTTTCACCCCCCTCCTCTGCTCTGTGTCACCCCCCTCCTCTGCTCTGTGTCACCCCCCCTCCTCTGCTCTGTGTCACCCCCTCCTCTGTGTCACCCCCTCTCATCTGCTCTGTCACCCCCCATCATCTGCTCTGTGTCCCCCCCCTCCTCTGTTTCACCCCCCCTCCTCTGGGTCACCCCCCTCCTCTGCTCTGTGTCACCCCCCCTCCTCTGTGTCAGCTTACCCCCCCTCCTCTGTCTCACCCCCCTCCTCAGTGTCAGCTTACCCCCCCTCCTCTCTGTCACCCCCCTCCTTTCTATCACCCCCCGTCCTCTGCTCTGTGTCACCCCCCATCCTCTGTGTCACCCCCCTCCTCTGTGTCACCCCCCTCCTCTGTGTCACCCCCCCTCCTCTGCTCTGTGTCACCCCCCTCCTCTGCTCTGTGTCACCCCCTTCCTCTGCTCTGTGTCACCCCCCCTCCTCTGCTCTGTGTCACCCCCCTCCTCTGCTCTGTGTCACCCCCCTCCTCCTCTGCATCACCCCCCTCCTTACCCCACCCCTCTCTCTCACTTAGCCCCTCGCTCACCTTCTCTCTCCCACCCACCACTCTTTCTCTAATCCCCCTCTCTCTCTCGTCCTCACCCCTCACCAACTCACCCAACCCCCTCTTTCTCCCCCT
This sequence comes from Rana temporaria, assembly GCF_905171775.1. Classification (NCBI taxonomy): domain Eukaryota; kingdom Metazoa; phylum Chordata; class Amphibia; order Anura; family Ranidae; genus Rana; species Rana temporaria. The sequence continues at coordinate 53,633,255 of NC_053495.1, read as the reverse complement.
TCTCTCTAGCCCCCCTCACCTCCTCCTCTCTCCCACCCACCACTCTTTCTCTAATCCCCCTCTTTCTCTCTCATCTTCACCCCCACCAACTCACCCCTCCCCCTCTCTCTCCCCCCTCTCTCTCACCCCCCACCACTTCACCAACTCACCCAACACTCTCTCTCTCTCTCCTCAGGGGGTGGGGGCCCCATGAGGATGGCTGTATGGGGCCCCAATAATTGCTAACAGCAGCCCTGTGAGTGTACCAGTTTGGATGTGTCCTGAATTGTGTGTCTTGCCGACACACTTCTCCCCAAGGCTCACCACACAATGAAAGTGTAGCGCCCCCTTTACTTTCAGAAAGGGCACTACGCTAAAGTTAGTGGGAGAATGAGAGAGATAAGTTGCTCTCATTCTTAATTTTGTTAAATTTGGCTGTCGCCAAATCCTGGATTGTCCTGTGGGTCAGTCTATGCGTCCAGAGATACGGTCTCATCTCTGGACGGCAGATGGCGCCAGAGGGATCCAGGCGGAGCCGCTTCTTCCCAGCAGCCAATGAGAGGAGTTGGGCCTCGCTGTGCATGCTGGGAGGGGTATTTCTGTGGCGGAGGCCGTTGTTCTGAGTTCTTCGCGGGTTCCTGGATCCGGGTGCGCCACCCACCTTTAGGGTGTGTGCACAATCGCGGGCCCCACCACTATGACCTACCTGGCCTGGGGTCGCGCCCTACGCGGAGTTCCTAACACTGGGCCCTCCTGGCCCGGGGCAACTGATGCCACAAAGGGGCCCCAGTGACTTACTGGGTCCCCACATCTACTGAGGAGATCCCAGGCTGTATGCCGTTCGGTGGGGGATTGGCTTGAGGAAAACCCGGAGGCAGGTTATCCAAAAGGGCTTGAACGAACCATCGGGGATCTGGTGACCAGACATTGACAGGTACGCTTGCACTGTCAACCGGTGACCCCAACGTGGTCTATTGGGAGGATTCACTCTGCTGTTCACATTGTCAGCATTGGGCCTGTGGCAGAGGTTTTATCTGGCACCTTAATTTAATCAGAGCCAAGTCAGTGGCAGAGACTTGTTCCTCCCAGCAACCTAAAGTGACACCCCGGCTGCCAGACCTGTGGCAGAGGTCTGTCCGAGGGCACTTCACCCACTCTGGCTAGAGTGGCGACGTATCGTTACAGCTGTACAAAAGCAGGATTGCTTTTCACTATCCAAAGCCTTATACTGCAGAGTTTCCTTTATTTCATCAACCTTTCCTGTCTACCTTAAGTTGATGTGTTGGACCAAGAAATAAAGCATTCAGAAAACGTCACCTGCAGACTGGACATTCAATTACTGCTCTACTCACTACGTTCACCCCTAGACATCACAGGTAACTTAATACGCCAATCCCAAATCAATCAGCGGCTCCTGAGGGGGTAGCGCTACAAAAGGAAGGAAAACGACACTACAGTAGAGGAGCTCCACCCTCACACTTCCTCGCTCAAAGCGGCTCTCGGTAAGGCAGTCTAATGGGGGTCTTTTGTGGGGAAGGGGACACTGATGGGTGGGTTCCCTGATCTAATCAAGGGGGAACCGATATAAGGGAAAGGGAGTCCTGGTGGACTACAAGGCCCAGCATGTTACTATAGGAGGCATTGGTGGACTACAAGGCTCAGCATTTTACTATAGGAGGCATTGGTGGGACTAAAATGCTGGGCATTGTAGTCCACCAATGCCTCCTATAGTAAAATGCTGGGCCTTGTAGTCCACCAATGCCCCCTATAGTAAAATGCTGGACCTTGTATTCCACCAATGCCTCTATAGTAAAATGCACCAATGCTGTAGTGTCAGTGTGTAGTGGTCAGTGTGTGTATTGTGTAGTGGTCTGTGGGTAGTTTATTGTGTAGTGGTCTGTGGGTAGTGTATTTTGTAGTGGCCAGTGTGTATTGGTCAGTGTGTAGTGAGTTTAGACTCCATTCACACCTCCGCGACAAAACGCCCGACGCCGGACGCTCGTGCCGCTGGAGGGGAGAATTCCCATTGCTGTCTATGAGATGGTTCACATCTCATAGACGCCTGCCGCCTGCAAAAAAGTCCCGGACCCTTTTTTTCAGGCGGCATTGGCGTTCGGCCATACAAAGCAATGGGAAGGCTTTGTTAAAAAAAAAAGTTACACACTCACGGCAAAATACGCCGCGTACGCGGCGTATCTTGTCGCGAAAGTGTGAATGCAGCCTTAGGCAGGGCCAGATTAAGAACATCATGGGCCTGGTGCTGAGGATTTTGGTGGGGCCTTTTAGGCTGCATTCACACCTCCGCGACAAGTAACGCCGCGTACGCGGCGTATTTTGCCGCGAATAGTGTAACTTTTTTTTTACAAATCCTTCCTATTGCTTTGTATGGCCGAACGCCAATGCCGCCTGAAAAAAAGGGTCTGGGACTTTTTTTCATGCCGCAGGTGTACGGCGTCTATGAGATGTGAACCATCTCATAGACAGCAATGGGAATTCTCTCCTCCAGCGGCACGAGCGGCCGGCGTTGGGCGTTTTGTCGCGGAGGTGTGAATGGGGTGTAATAAATAATAAATAAATGCGTGGGAATGACATGAACGCAGCCCAGCCAAGGCAAGTGACCAAAGGCACAGAACCCAGAAGGAAGACCGGGTGAAGATGGAAGTGTCCAGGCCCCGCCTGATTCATCGCCGCACTGGAGGGCTCAGTCTGAAAATTGAAGTGTACACTAATGTGCTAATATGCTGTGCATACTTGCGTACGTTGTGGCATAACCTACCCCAGGGCCTCTAAAAAGTAGTAATGTCAGGAAAGTTTACTACCGCTTTATTATCACAGGATCCCAGGAGCCTCTCATGGGGCCCCTACTGACCCGGTGGACGGTGGCCCTTGGGCAGTGCCTAAGTGCACAGTTCCCAACATTTAAAAAATATTTTCAGGGCCACTTTTTTATATAAGTGCTATATTTAGAGTAGCTGAGATCCCCGATGTTCCTCTATACATCATAGTAGTAATCACAAAATTAAATGAGTACTAATAATGGGGCAGAACAAATATGAGAACTGATATTTCCTTTAGTTGAACTAACAAAAGTGTGTCCATTCTAGAGCTGGTAACATTGAGGATATTCAGTATAATTTTAAAGAACTGTTTTTGTGGGTAAGCGACATAGGGGAGGAGTATGGACGGTATATAAGTGGGAAGTATGTGCAGGTGAGGGAGAGGAATGTGGAGGGTCTAACAGTGGGCACTATGTACAGGAGAGGAGTACAAAGGGTATGGAAAAAAGCACTATGTACAGGAGAGGAGTGTGAAGGGTATGACAATGGGCAGTATGTACAGGAAGAGTGAGGGGGTATGACAGAGGGTAGTACGTACCAGAGAGAAGTGTGGAGGGTATGATGGGGCAGTATGTACAGGAGAGGAGTGTGGAGGGTATGACAGTGGGCAGTATGTACAGGAGAGGAATGTAGACGGTATGATAGTGGGCTCTATGTATAGGAGAGGAGTGTGGAGGGTATGACAGTGAACACTATGTATAGGAGAGGAGTGTGGAGGGTATGACAGTGGGCACTATGTATAGGAGAGGAGTGTGGAGGGTATGACAGTGAGCAGTATGTACAGGAGAGGAGTGTGGAGGGTGCGACAGTGGGCACTAAGCACAGGAGAGAAGTGTATGACAGCAGGCACTATGTACAGGAGAGGAGTGTGAAGGGTATGACAGTGGGCGCTATGTATAGGAGAGGAGTGTGGAGGGTATGACAGTGGGCACTATGTACAGGAGAGGAGTGTGTAGGGTATGACAGTGGGTACTATGTATAGGAGAGAAGTGTGGAGAGTATGACAGTGGGCACTATGTACAGGAGAGGAGTGTGGAGAGTATGACAGTGAGCACTATGTACAGGAGTGGAAGGATATTTAGGGACTGAGTAGTGGTTAAGCGGGTCATACATGGATTGAAATTGCGCCAATTATGCAGAGACCAGCCATAGTCAATATATGTATGGGCTAGCTGGTTTTACACAAGTCAATCTATTAATCAACTTGAGTACAACCAGCCTGTTTTTTTTTCTTAAAACAATCAGTGCTGCCAGCTAAAGTTAGCAACACTGATCATTGTACGCACTGGCAGAACACAATAACACTGCAGGAGTGATTCCCCCATCCACAGGTCAGCAGGTGAGAGGGTGTGTGGGGACAGGCTGGGGAGAGATACTAGTCAGTGGCTGGGTAGGCACTGTTAGTATCAGAGCCAGATACACACAGGTTACATACGCCACGATCGTTAGAGCGAGAACAATAATTCTAGTACTAGACCACCTCTGTAACTCTAAACATGTAACCTAAAAAAATGTAAAGCATCGCTTAGGATACCAAAAAAAAATTGTGCTAACTTAACTAACTAACTTTTTTTTTAATGAATGAAACATTTTTTTCCAAAAAAACATGTTTGAAAAATTGCTGCGCAAATACCGTGCTAGAGCTGCACAATTAATCGTTTAAAACATCGTGATCTCGATTCAACCCCCCTGACGATCTTCAATGCAGAGTTTGCTGATTCTTTCATATAACAAGTGGAGAGACTTTCAGCTGTCAAAAGAAAATATCTGGGCAGTCTGCCAAGTTTTTAACAGGAAACATTGTAACTGACACTTCCTTCTTAGATCAAAGGGATACACTTCTGTGTGTAAAGAACAAATCTGGGCAGTCTCCCAAGTTTGTAAACAAAATGAAACATTGTAACTAACTAACATTGTAACTAAATTTAACCACTTAAAGTCCAACACTTTCTTAAGTTAGAAAGCAATATTATTTGCTAGAAAATTACTTGGAACTGCCAAACATTATATACATTTTAGCAGAGACTCTAGGGAATACAATGGCTATTGCTGCAATATGTTATGTCACACTGCATTTTCCCACTTCAATGAATAATAAAAACCATAAAAACAAAACAGTGAAGTTAGCCCATTTTTTATTTTTTTTTTATGTGAAAGATGATGTTACGCCGCAACAATCGTGAGAGAATCGTGATCTATCTTCTAAGCAAAAAAATTGCAATTCTCATTTTAGCCAGAATCGTGCAGCTCTATACCATGCAACATAAAAAGTGCAAAGACCACCATAGAGTAATTTTCTAGCAAAAAACAAATGATGATTTTTACATGTAGTAGAGAAGTGTCAGAATTGGCCTGGGTGGCAAGGGGTTAATTACCATGAGTAATATACAAATAATTATTATAAGCACTGTGATCCTATCAGTCTGCTGCAGTGTGTCAGCTTGTATTTATATTGGCCGCTCTGAATGTAGCTTCTGACAGGCTGTGCAAGCAGCCCCGTATCTCTGGAACCATAAAGGATAGCCGTCCCATATTTTAACCAGTTGTGGGGTAGCTCTTCCCATGCCTACCCCCAAATGTAGGGTTTCTGTGACCTCTGGTCATCGAGCTACAACCCCCCAAATTCGATCTTAGAAAACAAAAATTCTTAAAAAAAAAAATAAAAAAAAAATATATATTTTTTTTTTTTTGGGCAAATGGGCCTATCTTGAGAAAGGGGCCTGGAGCTGCAGCTCCATCAGCCCCATTGTTAATCCGGCCCTGGCCTTAGGCTGCATTCACACCTCCGCGACAAGATACGCCGCGTACGCGGCGTATTTTGCCGCGAGTGTGTAACTTTTTTTTTTTTTTTTTTTTTAACAAAGCCTTCCCATTGCTTTGTATGGGCGAATGCCAATGCCGCCTGAAAAAAAGGGTCCGGGACTTTTTTTCAGGCGGCAGGCGTACGGCGTCTATGAGATGTGAACCATCTCATAGACAGCAATGAGAATTCTCCCCTCCAGCGGCACGAGCGTCCGGCGTCGGGCGTTTTGTCGCGGAGGTGTGAATGGGGTCTAAGTCAGGCCTAGGGCAGCAAAAAAACTAAATACACTACAGGAGGCCTACTTCTTCTGGGCTACTCTAGGCACTTAAAGTGGAACTTCACTCACTGTCAACATTGACTATTTTTATCCTTATGCTGCTAGCATTAATAAATAGATTCAGCTTGGGTGATAGAGGAAGAGGAAGATGAAGATGGTTTAGTAAACCAGTCCACCACCTCCTCTGCATGCTGTGGCTGGATAGCACTGGCAACATCACTAAACAGAGACAACGTGCCCTGCCTGAGGACAGATCACGTCAACCTTTGCATGTGGACACTGACGCTGCTGGCCCCCTCATAGTGGCATGGGAACATCTGCCTCTCCCTGTTGGTCTCCCAGACATGATTGGGGGGGGTCAGTTTATAGAAACTGGGAAATGTGTGATTGGATGCACTTGATTGAATGAAAAGTGGTGTTTGGTGCACTTTAAATTGAGGACTGATGCTGACAGAAATGTAAAAAACTATAAAAAAACTAAAAAGGGGAAACACCAGTGTCGCAGTCGGAAAAACTACGGCTGACAAAAAAAAAGGGGGTGGGCAGGCAAGGGACAAAAAAAACACGCAGCAACCCAAAAAAAAGGTATACAGCACTAAATGTAATGCTGTGTTAAGCACTTTAAAGGGGAAGTTCCATTCGAATGGTGCCACCCTTTGGGCTGCTTTTGCTAATTTCCCCGTCTCATAACTTGCTTCTGAGCATGCACGTTTTTTTCCCCCTCGTTAAAGCGTACACACAACCATTTTTCACGACATGAAAAAGAATGACGTGAAAAACAATGAGAAGAAATAGAGCAGGTTCTAAAAAAAAATCGGCCATTTTTCTCATCAATGCTCTGGAGCATACACACGGCTGTTTTTTACGACCAATTTAAAAAATGGCATTTTTCTCGTCATGAAAAAAGGTCGTGTGTACGCGGCATGACACTACCCTATACTCACACTATACTAACACTATACTCATACACTATACTCACACTACCCTAATACTCTACACTCAGAGTCACAATAAGTCAGTGTTTCTCAATTCCAGTCCTCAGGCCCCCCCAACAGGTCAGGTTTTCAGGATTTCCATTATTTTGCACAGGTGATTTGATCAGTTTCACTGCCTTAGTAATCACCACAGCCTTTTCATCTGAGGGAAATCCTGAAAACCTGACCTGTTGGGGGGGCCTGAGGACTGGAATTGAGAAACACTGCAATAAGTGAACATACTAACTGAGCCCTGCTCTATCTTTCTCCTCTCCAACAACACACTGCAAAAGCTTTCTGTGGGAAGGAACTTTTTGTAGTGTGGGGTGGGACTATGAGCACTGAATCGTGATTGGACAAAGTCATCATCACTTTTTCCAATCACGGTTCTGACAGTGCTCTGTGCCCTAACTGGCAAATTCTTTGCACCTGACCAGCGGTAAGGTACATTGCTTCACCCAGTTAGGGCCCTAGAATGCACTATGAAGCACGCATTGCATTGTGGGGCCCTTGGCAGGTGAACATTTTGCTTGGCACGAACCATTTTCCCAGCTCTAATGTTAATGTACACAACCATGATCACTGATGCAATAGGGAGGGATAAGCTGAGCAAATCAATTTTTTTTTCTATTACTGTTTTTTAGACTTTTGACTTACAGATTGATATAGAGATATATGAACCATAGGGAATTGGCTAGGGATGTCCCGATACCGATACTAGTATCGGTACCGATACTGAGCATTTCCCCGAGTACTTGTACTCGGGGGAAATGCTCCGATGCCTCACCCGATACCTGGGCAGGCAGGGGAGTTGCAAGTCTTCTCCCCCCGTGCTGTCTTTCCCCCTGCTCGGTGCTCGTCTTTCCCCCATGCTCCGTGCCCATCTTTCCCCCATGCTCGTCTTCTCTCCCCCCGCTCCGTGACCGGCTTCTCTCCCCCGCTCCGTGACCGGCTTCTCTCCCCCCGCTCTGTGACCGGCTTCTCTCCCCCCGCTCCGTGACCGGCTTCTCTCCCCCCGCTCCGTGACCGGCTTCTCTCCCCCCGCTCCGTGACCGGCTTCTCTCCCCCCGCTCCGTGACCGGCTTCTCTCCCCCTGCTTCGTGACGCTCTCCCCACTCAATCTGTCAGGATGGAGAGCGGAGGTAGGAGCCGCTAAATCCGGCTCCTACCTTTTCAGAATGAACAGAGTCAGTGATCACTGACTCTGTCCATTCATTTAACTGAGCATCGTAACCTATGTTTACGATGCTTCAGTTTATGAATGGAGAGAAGCTTCCCTCCATTCATTTCAGCTGAGGCTGCAGAGAAAGGGACTGGGAAGTCCTTAGTTCCTTTCTCTGTCTTAAAGGGGAGATGTCAGAGGTCTATTAAGACCCCTGATATCTCTCCAAAGACCCCCAACAGGGCTGATTAAAAAAAAAAAAAATTGCAATAAATATTGTTTTTTAAATAAAAATAAAATGTAAAAAAAAAAAAACACACTGACAATCCCCCTAAAAAAAATAAAAAAAAAATCACTGTTAAAAAAAAAAAAATACTGCCACTGTCACATGACATTAAAAAAAAAAAAAGGATCGGTAATCGGAATCGGCGAGTACTTGAAAAAAAGTATCGGTACTTGTACTCGGTCTCAAAAAAGTGGTATCGGGACAGCCCTAGAATTCCCTTTTTTGAGAAATATATTATATAAGTTATCCCCTTCCTGCCGACCGTATGCATATATGCGGCCTCGGCTTTAGGGAGTTATACCGGAATGATGCCTGCAGCTGTACCGTTTAGAGCCGGCGGACAGCTTTCCAGGGATAACAACCGATGTGGCTAAAAGCCGCTCGGCTGTTATACAGGAGGAGCGGGAAGAGACTCCGCCGCCTTCCGTCGCTCTTACCGGTCCTTATGTCCCACTGCGAGACCCGATCTGCGATGTGCCACTTCCGGTGCCTAGAGACAGACTGTCACGAAGCCGGAAACTGCTTTGTTCCAGTCTCCTGTATGTAAACACGGAAGCAACGTCACAACGTCACTTTCGGTTTACTCAGCTGCCAATGGTGCCTGTTTTTAAAAAAAAAACAGTATTCAGAATCGCTGTTTTTGGCGATCTGAATACTTTGAAGTGCAAAGGAGGGATTTGGGGTCTTTTAGACCTTCGATCCATCCATAAAGAGTACCTGTCACCACCTATTACTGTCACAAGGGATGTTTACAGCAATAAAATTGTGACAGCAATAAAAGTGATCAATTAAAAAAAAAAAAAAAAAACACAATGTAAAAAAATAAAAAGAAGTAAGAAAAAAATTACATTTTGAAAGCTCCCCTGTCCCCGCAAACTTGCGCAGTAAAGAAAACGCATACGCAAGTCGCGCTTACATATGTAAACAGTGTTTAAATCACACATGTGAGATATCACCACGATCGTCAGAGCGAGAGCAATAATTCTAGCACTAGACCTCCTCTATAACTCTAACCTGGTAACCGTAAAAAAATTTAAGCGTCCCCTATGGAGATTTTTAGGTACCATAGTTTGTCACCATTCCACGAGTGTGCAGAATTTGAAAGTGTGACATATTTGGTATCTATTTACTCGGCATAACATCTTTGTTTACATTATACACAATTAGGCAAATTTTACTGTTTAGTTTATTTTTAATTCATGAAAAAGTGTATTTTTTCCCATAAAAATTGCGATTGAAAGACCGCTGCACAAATACTGTGTGACATAAAATATTGCAACGATTGCCATTTTATTTTCTAGATTCTCTGCTAAATTTATATATATATATATATATATATATATATATATATATATATATATATATATATATATATATATATATATATATATATAAATTACGGATTTTAACTTGTAAGCAACAAATTTAAGAAATAAGCTCAGTCATGAAAGGGTTAATATTGTATAATATATTGACAACACTCTGAAGAAATGTATTTTTTATTTTTCTGAATAGCAGATACATACAGTATGTCACAAAAGTAAATACACCCCTCCCGTTTTTGTAAATATTTTATTATATCTTTTCATGTGACAACACTGAAGAAATGACACTTTGCTACAATGTAAAGTGGTGAGTGTACAGCTTGTATACATTTGCTGTTCCTTCAAAATAACTCAACACACAGCTTTTCATGTCGAAACCGCTGGCAACAAAAGTGAGTACACCCCCAAGTGAAAATGTCCAAATTGGGCCCAAAGTGTCAATATTTTGTGTGGCCACAAAATATGTAAGTAATTAGGGGGTTACTGGGGAGGCTGCTACACCCACAAGGTTGTTTATCTTAATGCGTTAAAATAAAACGACTTCTGCCTTTAAAACTCTTTTAAAGACTGCCTATAATTAGCAAATTTCACTTAAATCTAGAACATTGACTTCCATTCTCTACTGCTGAGCAGAGTAGAAACATCCAGTCAATTGATGCATATTTGTTTTATTTGTGAGAAATCAGCGTGATGTTTGCTGTTCTCACATTTCACAGTTTTAGTCAGAAGTTATCTTTTAATTAGGAATAATTATTTGATTACAGAGGTAAACCAGCCAAAGTAATATTTGTACAACAGCAGATAAAGTTGGCTAGCTTTTGAATAGTTTGAGTTTTAAAGTTTCGTTGTAAATGTCACCATGTTACAGTTCAGGGACAATTTTTTTACTGTTTGCTTGATCTTTTGCAAATAGTTGAATAGCAGGTGAGATAGGACAGAGGACAAAAGGGCTTTCAACCTACTAAATATCCTGTATATATTGTGATCTGAGATAGCTAGGGAAAGACAGCCAGCCAGTTTGGTAAAAGCAAGCAGTTCTTTTATTTGAAAAACAGAAAAACAGATAAACGAAAATAGCTTTCTTCAGCCAGAACAAATGAATAGTCAAAAGTACTTGTACAACAAAATTACAGTATCCCTCACATTTTTTTTTTTTTTTTTAAAGAAAATTAAGAAAATTAAGAAATGACTATTCACAATGTGAATGTGAAATGTGAAGACATTACACACACACACACATATATATATATATATATATATATATACCATGTTTCCCCAAAAATAAGACCTACCCTGAAAATAAGACCTAGCGTTATTTTCCAGGAGGGCTGCAATATAAGCCCTCCCCCGAAAATAAGCCCTAGTTAAAAATGCTTGTAAAATCCTATAATCCACTATATTACAGTAGTTTATAATGTACAATGTGTGTGTTTCTGTAATATAATTGCGGGGAAGAGAGCTCCGGCGGGTTGCAGAAGCGCAGAGCGGCGCTATAACAAATGTATTTGGCACAATTATATTACAGAAACGCACACATTGTACATTATATACTACTGTAAAAGAGTGGATTATAGGATTGTACAAGCATTTTAACTCAGTTCACACTGGGGATTCCTGACAGGCAGGGAGGGAGAGGGGGAGAGAAAACAGCACATTACATGGTAAGACCTACCCCGAAAGTAAGCCCTACTGTGTCTTTTGTTGTCAAAATTAATATAAGACCCGGGCTTATTTTCGGGGAAACACGGTATATATATATATATAAATATATATATAGTGATGGGGTAGTTAGCTCTCGTGGTAGATGCGTTTGTACAGTGAGTCCATGACAAACAGGGACTATAGACAAGGACCCGGTAGCCTCACTTTTATTAGAAATGGATAACCTCCAGAACATGTACCAATGATAGTACAGCTATAGGTAGAGATGCTCAAAAAAGTCTGTAGACAGAAAAAAAATTCATATGCACTGGCTATAAATGACACCACAGTGATTCCACAAATGAATGAAGTGCCCACCACCGTATACAAATGGGTGCTTACCAGAGGGCAAGCACGAATACACATTCGGCTATAACCGAGCCGCGGCCTTTAACTTCCAGGAGAGCGATGATAACAGGAACCATACTCTCACCAGGGATGAACTTCAGTGTACCTTAGTCTCCTTCAACATAACATGCGGTCCGTGGAATCATTCACATAACATATAAGGAAGAAGAGGGACCATAGCATTACACCATAGAAACTGTTGCATTTATTAAAAAGTAGTGTACTTACAAACACAGGATTAAAAATCACATGTAAAACATGCCGGCCGGCAATGTAGGAGCCCTTCCTCCTCAAGATAGTGTGGTGACGTCACTGTGCTTCCTTCCAGATGCGTTTCGTCATACACTGACGTTCTCAATGGGGATAGGGCAGCGCAATGATTCACCACTATAAATATAGCCAGACCTTGTTGTGGGATGCAAGGATCGAGCAAAAAGCGCCATATTAACTATGGGCACCAATGCCAGTAACCGCTGAAAAAACCTAATGCGGTTTATGGCTTGACAAAAGACTAAATGCATTTATTAACTAAACAAAAAATTAACCCAAAAATTGTGCCAGAGCAGCCTACAACCAGGAATAATTATAATTAATAATGAGAACAAATAAGCAAACCACGAATGACAACCGAACAGAACGGTCATCAGAAATGGTTCTCATGACCCCTAGTGGAACCAATCCAATATTACAATTACAATACTAGAATTGGAAAAAAGTTATTTTTAGGAAAAATTATTAACGTGTAAAAAATGTGTACATAATATAGCAAGTGAGTAGATTTAAACTCCCTGCCTTAAATAAGGAATTGATCAACAATTTATATAAAGTACCTTAAATTAATGAAGTGACAATGTAAATATTGTCAAAAGTACATCTCCAGTAGACACAACAAAATTACATTATTACACATAAAGTGAACAATGTGCTATAATAATGCAACCCTAGTGATTACAAAAATATAGTTGGTATACTAAATAAACATAACTGGAAAAGATACCGGTCTGCTGGAAGGGTTTGGAGGACAGGAGGCACCGTTTGGTGGAGGAACCCAGTCAGGATGCCAGGCAGTCCGTCACATTTATGATGAACAGTGCTTTAGCAAGAAAACTTTCATTCAGTTAGGGTTTACACATACAGGTTTACACAGTGGAGAAAGCTGAGCACATCAAAAGCATACATGATTTTTTTAAGCCTGAGAACCTTTAACAGTCTTGTAGCAGCTGCAAAGTAACACCAGCAGCCAGAAGACATTATCATGTCCTCGCAAATAGCTTGGAGGGGCTTTGTAGTTTAGACATTGTAGTTGATTACGTAGATACAGAAGACACCACTGGATAAAGCTGTCACCAGCAGTAGCTGACCTTCTGTTATTTATTAACATGCCTTTTATATACTTTTTAAAATACCCATCTGTCACACAGAAAGGACACACATCCAACATGGGGCATCTTCTGTTGGTCTGCACTTTGCTCTTCCATGCTTTCTCCACGATTAAGGGCGACTTTCTGATTGAAGGACTGAGACACATCCAGGTCAGTGTCCTCTTCTATCTTTGATCTTGGTATTTGACTAAATCTGTAAATATTAACCAATATCTGGATTCAATTATTGTTCTTATTTCCTATATAAGCACATGCAGGTGAAAGGGAATCTTAAAGGGGTGGTTACCCTAAAAATAAACTTTTAACATTGCATTTCCCACATTAATGACAATTAGAATCGTCTGGTTTTATTAAAAAAAAACGTCCGTAATTACCGTTTGCTGTAGGCGTAGACCTTCCGGGTACGATGGTGGGGCTGGGCGTTCCTAATTGATGGACAGGCATCCGACCGACGCATACATCGCGTCTCGAGATGCCGAAAGAAGCCGAACGTCGGGGGGCATGCGCCGTATAGAGCCACACCGGCTTTCGGCTTTTTTCGGCATCATCTTTTTTTTTTATAAAACCAGCCGATTCTAATTGTCATTAATGTGGGAAATGCAATGTTAAAGGTTTATTTTTAGGGGAACCACCCCTTTAACAAATCATAATTGTAGAAAAGGATCAACTCATGCAGGGCGGTATGTGGTTCCCATCATCCCTTGATTACTAAGCAATTGAAAAAATCTCAAAAAGGGTTGTGATTTTAAAGGCAACAAATAATAAGCTCGAAAGTTTACAAAAAATATACAAATTTATTACAAAATATAAATATTACAAAATTGACAATGCAAAATAAATGAAAAATGTATATAATATAAGATTGGATAAGAAATGTGACATAGATACTGTCTGTCATGGAATACCATCACCAGAAGACTGATGGCAAAATGGGGCGGATATCCGCCCCATTTTGCCATCAGTCTTCTGGTGATGGTATTCCATGACAGACAGTATCTATGTCACATTTCTTATCCAATCTTATATTATATTTATTTTGCATTGTCAATTTTGTAATATTTATATTTTGTAAAAAATTTGTATATTTTTTGTAAACTTTTGAGCGTATTATTTGTTGCCTTTAAAATCCCAACCCTTTTTGAATTTTTTTCAATTGCCTAACAAATCATAATTTACAGCGTCTCATTCATGTAGGATCTGAACAGTAGTTCAAACAAATGAATATTAGATTAATAATGATTCCATTGAACAATAAAAAGCGCAGTATAGGGCGGCTTTGGCCAGCATATTAACCCAAGCCACCCTATACTGCGGTTAATACGCTGGCCCAAGCCGCCCTATACTGCGCTTTTTATTGTTCAATTGAACCATTTTTTATCTAAAATGTATTTGTTTGAATATTTTTTATTTCAATAAATTCCATCATTTGGATTTACGCTATGTGGATGCCCATTTCTCTCTTTTTTATACTTTGAATATAATACCAATATTTGGAGGAGACACATCTCGGAGAGCTGCTTATTCACTGTTCAGAGCACCATCTACTTCATGAACCGCTGTCTCTTTGGATCCATCGCTTGCCTGCAGAGTAGGGGATTGAAGGATTTGTTTTTGGAACCTGATTCCACCCTTTTGTATACATGCTTGGCAGATCCACCGCCGTATGGCGTACGTCGGCCCGGCGCATTTTTTTACGTTGTTTGCGTTTGGCTTTTTACGGTGTATAGTTAAAGCTGCTGTTATGAGGCGTACTCAATGTTAAGTATGGTCGTCCTTCCCGTGTACAGTTTTGAATTTTTTACGTCGTTTGCATAAGTCGCTTGCGAATAGAAATTTGCGTAGAATGACGTCACCGTCGTAAGCATTGGCTGGTTCCGGTTTAATTTCGAGCATACGCACTGGGATACCCCCACGGACGGCATATGCGCAGTTAAAAAAAAACGTTGTTTACGTCGGGTCAAGGCGTATTTACATAAAACACGCCCCCATTACATCCATTTGAATTCCGCGCCCTTATGCCGCCAGAGATAAACTACGCCGCCGTAACTTACGGCGCAAATTCTTTCAGGATTCCAAAAAAAAAGATAAGTTATGGCGGCGTAGCGTATCTTAGATCTGCCCCTACATTTTTAGTCACTAGAATCAATAACGTGTTTGGTTTCTACCGTTCACTCATATCCATATATGGGTTGTGTTTCTTAAACATAATTATTACTATTTATGTCATTGCATTTATGGTTTGATGTTTGATTAATGACCACACACGAGCCTATAGTTCAGTTTTTTGATATTGTGGTTTGAACAGTCCCTAATTTTATCATTCATGGTTAGAATTTTTTTTATTATTGATTCACATTGCATGAGACTTTCTATATACACTCACTGTGTGTCACATTTACATTGTGCCTTTTCACTAAGGGTTATATATATTGTTTTACCACCTAGCCTTTTTTAAGGTTTAGTTGGGTTCATTTACCCAACATACTTTTAGCGCTATTTTCTATTTTCTATTTGTTCACAGTCTCATTGTTATGTTGGCTGCTCACATTTGGGGTTGGCGCAGTATTTTATTATATATACTCTTTATGTAACGCTTTGGAATGTTATGAAAAGTGAAGAAATTTATATTTTGAGTAAACTATATTTTGTTAATGTTTTACATTTCAGCTCCACTTTGTGGAGTTTCACTAAATGCTCCTCGTAGTAATTCATTTGACAGTAATTTATACTTAGTAAAATGATGTAGAATGATTACATACAAACTAATGAGGTATTTTCTTTCTCTGGTTTTACTTACAGAAGAGAAACATTGGCGAGGTAAGACATATGTAAATTTAGTGTGGAACTTTTACTCTGTCAATCAACAATTAACTGTTTTGAATCCTTATGATAAAAGCCTTAGTAAATAGATAGGAAGGTATATTATGTGTACTTGCTTTAAACATTTCTTCAGTTGCTTCCTCATTTCTGGCCTAGGCCACAATCATTTCATACATCCCAGGAGCATGTTTTTTCATCTAGAAGAGGGGAGGAGGGTTCTTCTCAGCTAAGCATACTCTCCTGCCTGTGTGCCTGACCTAAGAGCAGATGGATTCCAAGAAATATGACCCCTTTTACACTGGAGGTGTTTTTCAGGCATTTTATCGCTAAAAATAGTGCCTGTAAAGTGCCTGAAAAACATCTCCCATGCCTCCCCAGTGTGAAAGCCTGAGTGTTTTCACACTGGGGAGCTGCACTGGCAGGATGTTAAAGTCCTGCAAGCAGCGTCTTTGAAATAAATGGGCAAGCTTCGGCAGCTGTTAACCCTTTCTTGGGCTTAAAAACGCATCGCTAATAGCCGAAAAACGCCACTAAAACAATGGGTACAGCGACACTAAAGCTAGCGTGGCCCGCGGCTCAATGTAAAGGGGCTCTAAATGCTACATTAATTATCTGCCCTTACTCAAGATGGCCACAGCTCAAAATGTTATAGGGGTGTTTTGCAATATGATTTCTCAACAAAATAAAGAATGGAGACATGGATGGATTGGTAAGTTTGCTCTGAATATAAAAAATGAATTAAATAGTGTTTTCAGTTCCTGGTGCTCAGATAAATTTAAGGTCCACTTTAAGTGAATGTCAAACTGAATTTTAAAAGTGAAGAATATGGAACATCTAGAAATGTAAATTGTACCTAAGCAGTACCCTGAGTACCTCTTGTCTGGAATGACTCCTGAAAATAGCAGTACACTTCCTGATATGTGAGAGGACCTAGGCACTCCTTTTCTTTTAGGCCTCGTACACACGACCGAGAAACTCGACGGGCGAAACACATCGTTTTCCCCGTCGAGTTCCTTGTTCGGCTGTCAAAAAACTTGTCACGCCAAATTTTCCCATTGCCCAACGAGGAAATAGAGAACATGCTCTCTTTTTGGCTCGACGAGTTTCCCAACGGGTTTCTCGGCGAAAAGTGTACACACGACCGGTTTTCTCGGCAGAATACGTCTCCCATCGAGTTTCTTGCTGGATTCTGCCGAGAAAACCGGTCATGTGTATGGGGCCTCAGCCTCATAGCTTTTTATCTTCAGCGAATCTAAAGCCATTTCTGCCTGCTAACTGTTATGTCTCGTACACACGAACAGTTTTCCCAACAGGAAAACTGTGAGGAGAGCTTTTGGCCGGGAATCCCGGCCGTGTGTATGCTCCTCGCAGTTTTTCCGTTGGAAAAACTGCCCAAAAACCGCCAGACAAAAAAAGAGAACCAGCTCTCTTTTTTCCCACCGGGAAAACCGGCAGACTTTTGCCCGGAGGTTTTTATCAGTTTTCCTATGGGAAAAACTGTGATGGAGCATACACACGACTGGGATTCCCACTCAAAGCTCCATCGCAGTTTTCGGGAAAACCTCTTGTGTGTAGGGGAAAGACTGACCAAGCAGGTTCTTGGCTTTCCCCTCTGGATTTCCAACAGGAACCTTTCCCATTGGAAATCCCGCACGTGTGTACGGGGCATTAGTCTTAGAAAAATTGATTTAATGATGCCACTACTGTGCTGCTCACTGTTCTGACACGAGGAAGCAAAAACTCTGCCTCTACTCTGCCTCTACAAAGATGGAAACTTCCACCCAAAAACAAAGTGCAGAACAAGGCATTATAAGTTCAGTAATGGGGATGTCCCACTGCATGGAAAGCACAGCCAATACTGGTGACCAGTCCTTTGCCTTCTGCCTTTTTTTAGGCAGGGCTTCCAGAGTTTGGTTCTTCTGTAACCCCTTGTTGTTCATTTAAAGTATTGTCAATCATGGGAGGTAGATGTGGCGTTCCTGATCATGTGAATGGCTGTCACAGTGGTCACATGATCAGGAACCCTTCCCACTGGCTCCTGATCATTAGCGGTGACCAGGAGTTGTCAGTGAGAGCTTGGTCAGTGTTCAGGGAGCGCACGGTGAGCATTTTCTCTGCACACAACAGTGATCCATGGACGCATATGTGCGGGCCATCCACCCTGCACATTTGCACTGAGCGGTTGTGAAGTGAATGTCAAGAGGTATGTGTGTTTTCATGATGTTATATTGTTTGTGATACAGCAGTACACCAACATTAACAGAGTTTTCATGCATATTTAAGAAAGTTTGATAACTATAGCAAATACAGCTGTTACATAGCCTACCTATAAAAGTTCATTATTCATGTTTAAAGGGGTTGTAAAAAAAAAAAAAAAATTCCCTAAATAGCTTCCTTTACCTTAGTGCAGTCCTCCTTCACTTACCACATCCTTCCATTTTGCTTTTAAATGTCATTATTTCTTCTGAGAAATGCTCACTTCCTGTTCTTCTGTCTGTAACTCAACACAGTAATGCAAGGCTTTCTCCCTGGTGTGAAGAAAGCCTCTTGAGGGGGGAGGGGGCGAGTAGGCAAGTCAGGACACTCTCTACTTTGCAGATAGAGAAAGGAGCTGTGTGTTAGTGGGCATCCTGACACTCCTGCTCGCCCCCTCCCCCCTCAAGAGGCTTTCTCCACACTAGGAAGAAAGCCTTGCATTACGGTGTGTAGTTACAGACAGAAGAACAGGAAGTGAGGATTTCTCAGAAGAAATAAGGACATTTAAAAGCAAAATCGAAGGATGAGGTAAGTGAAGGAGGACTGCACTAAGGTAAAGGAAGCTATTTAGGGGGGGGGGGGGAATCCTTTACGACCCCTTTAATGTCACTATTAAAAAGTATAACTGTACAGGATAATCAATAACTGTTTATGTCTTATATATATTCTGATAGCTTAAATATTATTTAGACTTTTAAATATAATAAGGCACTTCTCATGTATTTGTACTCTCCAGCCAGTGAATGATATTGAAGTCTACAGTATTAACATTGACTGTAAGGTGACATCTCGATTTGCTCATAATGTCATCACAAGCAGAGCCGTTAATAGAGCTAATGTTTCTAAGGAGGCCATCTTCAAAGTGGATTTGCCAAAAACAGCTTTTATAACAAATTTTAGCATGTAAGTATTTAGGTATTTCACTCCAAGAACTATGGTAATCGTTCTGTTTTGAGTGGCTAATAATGGCGGGGAAGTCTGAGTTGCATACACAATGCCATAATCCAAAGCGTTCTATTCCAGGAGGGTTTGTGAGTATTGGGTATTTTCATCATCACTGCAAATGTGAACATAAGTTTACAGAGCAGCTGCCGTTTGTTTTATAATCATCCACCCCACAGCCCAAAATAATATATTTTGTTGGAAACATTTAACCACTTGCCGGCGGCCACACAATCACATACATGTACATGATTCGCTTCAAGTGGTTATACTGGGGTTAGAGCTGCAGCTGTATGCCATAAACCCAGTATTTTTTTTTCTTCAGCCAATACTCTTTCATCTAAAAGCAATCCTAGCAGCTGATTAGCCACTGGATTGCTTTTACAAGAGGCAGGAAGGGACGTCCCCCCACCTCTTGGTGCACAACGGTGCCTCTCCAGGCTTTCCCATGTGATAGAGGAGCCTGGTATCCATTATGGCGGTGCCACTGGGTTATCCTAAAGCTGACCAAGGACTTGAAGGTCCCCAGCTATCTCCAAGGTCTAGGAGGCTAGAAGCTACATCATTACGTCACTTCCAGTTAGGGCAGATGTGAACACTGCCTTCTGCTGAAAGCGTGAGATAATTTTTTATCTTGTGCTTTCCAGGGACCCCAGATGTCTCCAAAAGGAGGACCTGTCAAGCCTTATTTCTATCACAAGGGATGTTTACAATTCTTGTGATAAGAATTAAAGTGATTTAAAATAAATAAAAAAAGGAAAATAGAATAAATAATAAAACAAATGTTTTTTAAAGCCCCGTCCCCCCCGTCCCCCCAAGCAGAAGTGAACGCATACGTAGGTTACGCAAGCATATGTAAAGGGTGTTCACACCACACACGTGAGGTATCGCCGCAAACGTTATAGTGAGAGCAATAATTCTAGAACTAGACCTCCTCTGTACCTCTAAACTAGTAACCTGTTAAAAATCTGAAGCGTCCCCTATGGAGATTCTTAAGTATCATAGTTTTTGCCATTCCACAAGCTTGTGCAATTTTAAAGTGTGACATGTTTGGTATCTATTTACTCAGCGTAACATCATCTTTTTCCAAAAAATTAGGTTATATACTGTATTTATTCGAGTATAACGCGCAAAATTTTATACCCAAAAAAAAGATCAAAGTTTGGGTGCGCGTTATACTCGAGGACTTTGTCCCCCCCGCCGCTACCGCCGCCGCACACGCCGCTGCTACCGCCGCCGCCACCAAAGCCACCAACGCCGCTACAACGTTAATCACGCGGCGCGGGGGAACATTAGACAGCTTTCGTTTGAATAGCTGTTTTCCCTGCCGCGCGTAGACACTCCCCCTTGGACGGATCTGTCCAATCGCGAGCAAGGGGGAGTGTCTATGCCTGGCAGGTAAAACAGCTGTTCAAACGAACGCTGTCTGTAATGTTCCCGCACGCCGCGTGATTAAAGGTAAGGGGACATGGCTGGACATACGGGGACATGGCTGGTTATAAAGGGGACATGGCTGGACATACAGGGGGCATGGCTGGACATACAGGGGGCATGGCTGGACATACAGGGGGCATGGCTGGACATACAGGGGGCATGGCTGGACATACAGGGGGCATGGCTGGACATAAATGATTTTTGGCAATTACAATGATTTTATACCGATTTTTAATTGAAAATTAGGGGTGCGCGTTATACACGGGTGCGCGTTATACTCGAATAAATACGGTATTGTGTTTTTTTGTATTAAAATTAATTAAAGTGCATTTTTTTCACCAAAAATTGCACAAATACTGTGCGACATAAAAATTTGCAATGACCACCATTTTATTCTCCAGGGCCTCTGCTAAAAAAAATAACTTTTAATGTTTGGGGGTTCTAGGTGATTTTCTAGCAAAAAAAAATGATAATATTTACTTCTAAACAAAAAGTGCCAGAATAGGCCTGGTCTTTAAGTGGTTGAAGATTAAGGCCAAGGATACTTTTGAACAATTGTTTACCTATTTTTAAAGTGTATTTACGGCATCTAAACTATTTTACCTGTCAAAGGATTTGGAATGCTATTCAAACAGTCTTGTGATCCAGACAGCCCTCCCAGAAAGCAACTACAGGTCCTGGACCTCCCTGCAGTCTGCACTGCAGTTAAACAGTATACGCAGATAAAGGACGTATCCAAGCCTGTAACACAACAATGAAAAACCAGTAGCACACTGATAAGGACATCCTTGTTCCCTGTGTTATGTCGACAGCACCATGCAAAATAATAGACCTCAACATGGCTCACACTGCTAACCCACCGTCTCCCTGTGTTAAGCCTCGTACACATGATCGGATTTTCCCCAGACAAAGCCTCTGACCTTTGGCCAAACGGCATTGGTCCAAAAAATTGGCTTGCACACAAATGGCACACATTTGTCGGCCAACAAACACAAACGTAGTTACGTACTACGTGGTTTTTCAGCTCTTTAGCGCCACCCTTTGGGCACCTTCTGCTAATGCTGTGTTTGAGCATTGCTTCCGAGCACGCACGCGTCTTTGTACTTTGGGCTTTTGTCTGACGGACTGTCTTAATGAGAGGGCACACCTGGGCACTGTCCAGGGGCCCCAGCTGCATGGGGGCCCCTGCCCTTTCCCCAAAGCAGCTGATCCTTGAGCCCGGGCTGCCCTTCCACATCCCAGATATCCCACCAGCACTCTGACCCCTCTACACCCTAGATATCCCCTACCTCCTACCTACTTGATTTCTGTTTACCTGCACTTATCCCCATTGTAGGGGGCCCCAGAGCATCACTTTGCCAAGGGGCCCATGATGCTATGAAGACGGCCCTGCTTGTGTACACATGCTCAGAAAATCCGACAACAGACCGTTGTTCACGGAAAATTTTAAAGCCTGCCATCCAACAATTGTCCGCAGAGCATCCGACAACAGTTGTCAGATGGAGCATACAA
This sequence comes from Rana temporaria, assembly GCF_905171775.1. Taxonomy (NCBI): domain Eukaryota; kingdom Metazoa; phylum Chordata; class Amphibia; order Anura; family Ranidae; genus Rana; species Rana temporaria. The sequence goes on along the minus strand of NC_053495.1, from coordinate 53,611,217 downwards.
ATGGTCTGATTTTCCACCAACAGCCTGTCATCGCACAATTCCTGTTTGAATATCCGATCGTGTGTACTAGGCTTTAGGCTCCGTTTCTTTCACACTAGCAGCAGTGTTTACTGCCCCTCTATAAAGCGATCCAGAGTTGAACTGCTATTTACAGTAAAGGGAAGTTTGCAGGCCTTCACTAGCTGATACTGCCACCTCCCGGTGCCTGTTGTGTGACACCATCCCAACTGCGAGCCAAGCATTTGACTCATGGTTATGGTTCGGGTCCATTCACTTACTTGGGACTGTTTCACAAACTCTTCATATCGTGGAGAGGAGGCCGATGTCAGGACAGATTCAGATACTTATGCTAATTTTATGTAAACATGCATTAAAAGATTCTAATATATGCAATGCTGGATTAAATTGTGTTTCTGTAATCTTCCCAGAGTTCAGCTTCAATCAACAAGTCAGACTAAAAAATAATAAAAATTAATTCTAATAATAATATTCTAATTAAATTAATTAATAATAATAATTAAAAAAAAAATGTTGCTTTGGCTGTTTGCTTTTGTTGATACATTATAGAAATGGTTTTGTGAATATAATGCATCACAAAGGAAAGGTATTGTTGGTAACACATTTGTTAAAAACCATCTGAACAGAGGTGGCTCTTTAATTAGGCAATATAGGCGGTCACCTAAGGCCTCACACTCACTTGTGGCCGCCTAACTTATCCAATGCATTACACCAGTTTTGAGGGACAGGGGACCTTAAGAGCCCTGATTTAGGAGCGGGGCCGCCAGCGTCCCTAACAACCGGTAAATATTGGTGACACCACCCCTTGTGACGTCAATGAATCAGCATGCCCTCAGTCAATGACGTCACAAGGGGGCGGGTTCACCAGGTGACATCACCGGTGGCTCCCGCCCCTTAGTTAATTAAAGAGCAGGATCTGCCCTTGTTAAAGGGGACTTTCAGATTTTGATAAGCCCCCTGCCCGCAGACCCCCACAACTTTGTGGGGAAGAGACCCTTGTCCTTGAATTATTTTTCCCATCATGGGTGTGAGTGGGGCCCCATGTCAAGTTTTGCCTAAGGCCTCACAAAGCCTAGAGCCGCCTCTGCATCTGAATTACAAACTGCTTTCTGCATCCAGGCGGTCCCCAGGTTACAAACATCCAACTTACAAACGACTCCTACTTGTATCACTCTGCACACTATATAACTAAAATTTGTCTATGTTAATGATATAAAGTTCACTTGAAAACATTAAGATTTTTATGTTAATTTATTGCAGGATAATTGATGGAATAACATATTCAGGGGTGATTAAAGAAAAAGAAGCAGCAAAGAAACAGTATCAAACTGCTGTTTCAAGGGGTCAGACAGCTGGCCTTGTCAGGTTAGTTCATTACTAACTTATATATGTATAGTTGTGTGACTTATTTTATGATATGTTATTATATTTGTTCACACATGGAAACTTACAGTATTTAATAAAGAGTTCCTATTCTTAAAGTCTGTCACCATTGTCATTAAGGCAGAAAATGAGAAGAATACAAACAATTTAAGTCTCGTACACACGGCCGGTTTTTCCAACAGGAGCTTTTGGCCAAATTCCGGCCATGTGTATGCTCCTCGTTGTTTTTCAGACAGGAAAGCTGCCCAAAAACCGCCGGACAAAAAAAAAGAATCAGCTCTCTTTTTTCCCGCCGGCAAAACCAGCGGACTTTTGCCCGGCTGTTTTTGGCAGTTTTCCTATGGGAAAAACTGTGATGGAGCATGATACACACGGCCGGGATTCCCAACCAAAGCTCCATCGCAGTTTTCCTTTCAGGAAAACCGGCCGTGTGTAGGAGGAAAGACTGACCGAGCAGGTTCTCAGCTTTCCCCTCGGGATTTCCGAAGGGAACTTTTCCCGTTGGAAATCCTGCACGTGTGTACTGGGCATTAGAGCTGAAAGTAAATCTTTAGATGGGGACAACTGTTCTGGTAATAACGGTCTAAGACAGGGGTGCTCAACCTTTTGAAGAGCATGGGCCACCACTTATATGATTTGGTAATTGGTTGCCGGCCACATTAAAATTAAATGGTTCAGAATTTATTTTTAATAGCTTAATGAAGATTTTAAACAGCAATCAGGATCATAATTTTCTCGGATCGTCTTAGTCTTTTACGTCACCGCGTTCTTGGCAGTCAAAAGTTCACCAAACTTTTGTGTGACTGTGTGTATGCAAGGCAGGCTTGAGCAGAATTCCGTCGGGATAACCATACAACTTTTTTCCAACAGGAATTCCGCTCGTGTGTACAGGGCATCAGAGACACTGGTTGCTGACCCCCTTTGGGTCCTGTCTGGCACAGAGGAGCCCCCAAAGATTGGCCTTTAGCCTGCTGTATACACTAATATTGTTGTACAACCACTTTGTTCTGGCTGAAGAAAGCTATTTTTGTTTATCTGTTTTTCAAATAAAAGGACTGCTTGCTTTTACCAAACTGGTTGGCTGGCTGTCTTTCCCGAGCTAACTCAGATCACAATATATACAGTGTACTTAGTAGGTTAAAGCCCTTTCGTCCTCTGCCCTATCTCATCTGTCATTCAACTATTTGCAAAAGATCATGCAAACAGTATAGAATTGTCCCTGAACTGTAGCATGGTGACATCAACATATGCAATGGAACTTTAAAAACCAAACTATTCAAAAGCTAGCCATCTTTATCTACTGTTGTACACATATTACTTTGGCTGGTTTTACCTCTGTAATCAAATAAATATTCCTAATTAAAAGATAACTTCTGACTAAAACTGTGAAATGTGGGAACAGCAAACATCACGCTGATTTTCTGACAAATAAAACAAATATGCATCAATTGACTGGATGTTTCTACTCTACTCAGCAGTAGAGAATTGAAGTCAAGGTTCTAGATTTAAGTGAAATATGTCATATAATGTCCTCGGCTTTGCGGCATTGTAGAGAGCGCACAGATCCACGTCCTGCCGTGTGATCCCAGTACCTGTATCTCCTCCCCTTGTGAGTCCCCTCCACCTACAGTTAGACTTACTCCCTAGAGAACACTTAACCCCTTGATCGCCCCCTAGTGTTAACCCCTTCCTTGCCAGTGACATTTATACAGTAATCCGTACATTTTTCTAGCACTGATTGCTGTATAAATGCCAATGGTCCCAAAATAGTGTCAAAAGTGTACGATGTGTCCACTGCGATGTGGCACTCCCGATACAAATCGTAGATTGCCGCCATTACTAGTAAACAAATAAATAAATAAATATGCCAAAAATCAATAACCGAGTTTGTAGATGCTATAACTTTTCAATTGCGATTTTTTTTTTTTTTTTTACCAAAAATATGTAGAAGAATACATATCAGCCTAAACTAAGGAAAAAAATGTTTGCCAGCCCCATTAGTCCAGTGTCTCATAATTTGGGTGGGGACAACTGCAGATAGTTTTCTCTAATTCTCAAGAAACGGAGAGCAATTAAAACAAATTTAAAACTTTCTCTGGCTCATTATGAGCAGCTTCGGGAGGCTGCGGCAAAAGGGGACTATTTTTACCTTTTTCGTGTCTGGGGGAGTCATTTGTATGCAGCTGCTCCCAATAGATAAACTAAAGTCCCAGACTTTTCTACATCTATCCGCCCGAGCAAGACGGTGGATTGATATTACAGAGGCCAGGCCTTTAGTTTATCTATTATGAGCGGCTGCATACAGATTACTCCGCCGCACCCGAAAATTGAAAAATACTCCCCTTTTGCCGTGGCCCCCCTGCACCCCTGCAGTTAAACAAATGGTGCCAGAGAAAGTTTTTTTCGTTTTTTTATTGATTGCTCTTGGATCTATTATTGGCCGGGCGGGAAGTGGTTAAAGGCCTCAGTGGTCTGTAAATTGGACATGTGTTTATGTGGCTTCAGCCACCAGGTGCTGCATTCAGGCAGCCAATGTAAGTGTATGGGGACGCAGTGGCTGCTTGGACAGAGCCACTCTTCCAAATTTGACACGCGTGCGGGTGTGGATGAGTGGCCACAAATGTACACTGTCTGTGTTCGGGGCTGTTCACCTGCACGACTGGCAAATTGGGATGATCTGCTGTATTGTACATGGGCTGCCTGCACGCAGAGCCTGGCGGTTACAGCGCCATAAATACACAGCCCATTTACAGACCACAGGCCTCAGCTCCTGTGTGAATGAGGCCTTAGTGGTTAATGATCTTTCTTATTTAAAGAATAACAAAGATTAATAATTTTATTTCAATTCTAGGGCATCTGGCAGAAAGACAGAGAAATTTACTGTGTCTGTAAATATAGCCGCACAAAGTAAAGTGACATTCGAGTTGGTTTATGAAGAAATGCTGACGCGAAATCAAGGGAAATATGAAATGTTCATCAAAATTCAACCAATGACGCTTGTCAAAAACTTTCAGGTATTTCACAAACAATACTATGTAATTATTTTAGTAGCAGTAGGAGTGTCGTCCCCTTTAGTAATATAATCCTTACTTAACCTCTTGCCCACCATGTAAAACACAGCAAGAAGGGTGAGAATTGATGCCCACATGCTGCATGTATGTGGCCATGGCGGCTGAGGTTTCTGTGCAGTGTGTATGCTCTCAGCACAACCAACAACAGCTCCCAGTTTTTAGTTATGATTAAGAGCAGGTGGGACTCTGAGCACTGGGGCTTCTGATCATGTGGCCACTGTGACAGCCAACCACAGTGGTCACATGGTCAGGAAGTCTGTCCTACCCTTCTGTATGCAGCAGCCCCCCTCAGCCCCCCTAATACTTATCTGAGCCCCATCTCTATCCAGCAAAGTGCATGAGTGCCTCAGCCGTCTGGGACTCTCCCTCCTGATTGGGTGAAACACAACAGCAGCGCCATTGGCTCCTGCTGCTGTCAATCAAAGTCAGTTAGCCAATCAGGATATAGAACGGGGCCATACCACGGCTCCGTGCCTGAATGGACACACAGGGCAGCAGCTCAGGTACCCCTATAGCAATCTGCTTGCTGTTGGGGCACTCGACAGGAGGAAGGGGCCAGGCGCGCCGGCGAGGGACCTGAGAAGAGTAGGATCTGGGCTGCTCTGTGAAAAAACATGTTTATTATTTTCAAAGAAAAATACAAGTATGTTTTTGCATATTCATTATTTATATATTAGCATATTTACAAAAGTGTTAGAAAAAAGTAAATGAGTGCTTCCAAAGTCAAAACATTTTGTTTGCAGTTTTGGATATAATTGAAATGTTAGAACCCCAATCAGGTTTTTTCTGAATATCTGTTCTGGTTTCCACTTGTAGCATGTACCCCAATTTTCCGGGAACGGCGATGGCCGACATACATTCTCAGGGTGCAGGTTTGTGGGCATGGTGGGTGATGAACAAGAAAAGAACATTGGGCGCCAGTCACTTTTAGGCTTAAACAAGAGTGAAGTTATTTCTTGAACAGGAAAAATGTAGGAGAGAGGGGATCGGGCAAAAGACACCCTTAATAACGATCAGCAACAGGCAGATTGGCAGACTCCTTAGACAAAAATAGGTGAGGGTAGACAGCAGTACAGGAATAAGAGTTTTTAGGCTGAACCAGCACTTCTGTACTTCGAAAGACAGGCTGTCTCCTCTAGTAACTGAACTTTATTCACAACTTCATACACTGATTCCCTTGGATGAGTTCTCTCTTGAAGTCCTTCTAGCCACTTCATAGCCTCTAGCTCAGGGGTCTCCATACTTTTCAAGCACTGTCTTTGAGACTTCAGGGGGGCCAGATTCTGACCAATGGGGGTAGAAAATTCCCCAGGGCCGAGCATCAGTGAGAATAAACATGGCCCCAGTGTTGGTGGGCAGTAGGAGGAGGAATAGTGGTCCATCATTGCTATTAGTGGACGAAAGAGAGCCCCATTGTTGGTGTCATTGGGAGGAATAGTGCCTTATATCGGTGGAAGCAATATTGCCCCAAGGGCCGGATAAAGGCTAGCAAAGGGCCACACCCGGCCCTCGGGCCACAGTTTGGAGACCCCTGCTCTAGCTCATGAAGAGTCCCCTCTGGTGCTTCCTTAGAACTCCATCCCTCTAGAATTGTGAGGTGGGGTTCACCGCTCCAGGGAAATCCCAAGTGCAATTGTGGATAAGTCCAGGTGGATGTGGGTGCTGGCAGTTGCTTGGCACGAAGGGATAAACCCAACTCGATGAACAAGTTTGCCTATTACTTGATTTAAGCAAATCAAGTAATATTCAAGTCAATATTAAGAAGCGAAATAGGACAGTAATTTGTCCAAGAGGTTGTATCAGATTTGATTTGGGAAAGCATAGAAATGATTTCCTTCAGTATCAGCTGATTTTTGCCTAAACCTTGGTAAGTGAAGCGGAATAGAAATGGAAAGCCCCATTGATAGGTGATTTGATCTTGTTGTAAAACTTGAAGAAGTAGCTTAAAAGCCCAATGCTTAGGGATGGTGAGTTGAGATAGATCAGGAAAATTTAATAGGTATGTCTCTGGAAAGTCAGTGAATATTTTGCTGTAGCTGCAGTTAGAAGTTGTTCCTTGGTGCGGAAATAGTGAAATTTGGTAATAATATTGTGTGGTGGTCCATCAGCTTTGAGAGGTGTGAGGGCTCTATGAACCCTGTCCATCTCCATTCGTTCGACTGGTATGGAAGGCTGTAGTTCTTGAAATAGGGATAGCATAGTGGCATCAGTGACAGATTTAGGTATTTCACTTATACGGATATTGGAACGCCAGGCCCTATATTCGTAATCTTCTAAACGCGATTGAAGGACTAGGTTTTCCTCTTTGAGGTTTTCAAATTCAACTGCATAAGCCTAGGTGTTATTTTCAAGTTTATCAACGTGCAGATCAAGATTTGCAGTGTGTTGGCCCAGTTCCCTAGTCAGACTGTTATATGATCTGAGGTCTGTTTAAGGGTTTTGTGAAGCATTTTTTCAAATTTCCTCAGAACAGAAGAATGAGCAGGGTGTGTAACAAATATCATTTGTGAAGTTTGTATAGTATAGGGTTATTAGCATACCGAGTAACAATTTTTACCAAGTGAAGCTGAGCTGGGACACAGTATAATACAGCAGAAGCATCCCTTCAGGAGCAGAGCTCTAAGCTGGCATGTCTGCTCAGTCAGGTTCCGCCCATGCGTTTTTTTTTGGCCATTCTCTTCTCTTTCCAAAATAAAAAACGTACACCTTTAATCAGGAAGCACAAAAATCAATAAACAGTTCAATGACTTAAGTTAATCATTTAATATACACTGGAACTCAAACCAATAGCAATAAAAACAGGCTTATTTGATAAGGAAAATAAACAGCAGCAAATTAAAAGTTATCTTATTCCTATACTTAAAGGGGTTGTAAACCCTCCTTTTTTTTTACCTTAATGCAGCCTATGCATTAAGGTATAACAACTTCTGTCAGTGTACACCCAGCCCCCCCCCCCCCGTTTTATTCACCTGAGCCCTGGAATGTCCCAGACCGAGGACGCGCAGTCTCTATACCTGGGGTTCTCGGCTCTTCATTGTATAGATTGATAGCAGCGCAGCCATTGGATCCCGCTGCTGTCAATCAAATCCAATGACGCGGCCGCCGCGGGGGCGAGTCCTGCAATCGGCAACTATGGACGCCGAAGGCTGGACTCAGAAGCATGCCTGCAAGGGGGTTATCTAATGCGGGGAGGAGCCGCGAGACACGCCGAGGGACCCCAGAAGAGGACGATCGGGGCCACACTGTGCACAAACGAACTTTACACTGGAGGTAAATATAACACGTTTGTTATTTAAAAAATAATAAAAATTAAACCTTTAGGGCCAGATTCTCAAAGGCGCTACGACGGCGCAACACCATTAGCGCCGTCGTAACACCTCATCTGGCCCCGGGTATCTATGCGACTGATTCTCAGAATCAGTTTCGCATAGGTACCCATTAGATCTGACAAGCGTAAGGCTGTTACGCTGTCAGATCTTAAAAGTAATTTTTTTTCCCGCCGCTAGGTGTCGCATCGTCGCTTTTCCCCGTCGTCTATGCAAATGAGGTAAGTACGGCGATTCCCGAACATACGCGAGGTCGACGCAGCAAATTAACGTCGTTTGCGTAGCGTACCCGACGCATAAGGTTGCCCCTGCTAATTAGCAGGCGCAACCAATGTTAACTATGGCCGTCGTTCCCGCGTCGAATTGAATAAAAATTACGTTGTTTGCGTAAGACGTCCGTGAATGGCGCTGGACGCCATTTACGTATACATCTAGGCAAATGACGTCGGGGCGACGTCATTTAGCGCAATGCACGTCGGGTAATTTACCCGACGGAGCATGCGCAGTACGCTCGGCGCGGGAGCGCGCCTAATTTAAATGGTGCCCGCCCCATTTGAATTGGGCGGGCTTGCGCCGAGCAATCTAACGCTACACAGCCGCAAGTTTACAGGTAAGTGTTCTGAGAATCAGGATGTAAACCTGTAGACCTGCGGCGGTGTAACGTAGAGCTCATATATTACGCTGCCCAGGAGCAGCGCGAATGTATGAGAATCTGGACCATAGTGTCACTAAATCCCAACTCTGGTCAAACCAAAAAAATTATCCCTTGCAGCGGGGCTGTGCGCACACAGGGGATCGTTTTAAAGTTTCCTGAAGGTGGGCTTCAAAGTATTAGCTTAACAATTAGGCCATTAGATTTTTCAAATGGAGTTCAGCAATAGCACATAGTTTGCCATGCATGTTAATGAGAGGAAACTCAATTTGTCAGATTCACACTGGCATTGTTCAGAAATCTTTCCAGTTGGCAATGAGGCCTCCTGAGAAACATCTAAAGGGTAATGAATAACAAAAACCGTATGCAGTGTAAATGGAACACATAACATACACTGTATAGCAAGGTTTTCTTAAATTTGACTGCAAATGTTAAATTAAGCTTTAACCCCTAATTATTGGTAACCAGGCTTTTTTTTTAGAGAGAGAGAATAGGTACAGGAACTCTTTCTTTCTAAGTCACTTCTTGTCTCCACCCCCTACCTACCTTCAAGCACCATTACTTGGCTCTACTCTCTATCCACCCCCTAGTACCATCACTTTTAGAGAATATAGTAAAGTAAATCTGTATGAAATTTGTTAATAACAATAATAGTGGTAAAATAACCCTCCCTCACCTCCAGCCAGCAGTAATAGACGCACCCCCACCCAGCAACAATAGATCTCCTTAGCAGCAATGGACCCCCACAACAAAATACTACCGCAGCAACAACAAATCTCCCAGCAGCCAGCACAAATAGACCCCTCCATTAAAAATAGATCCTTTCCAGCAACAATTGACCCCCCCTCCAGCAACATATGCCCCCAGCAACAATAGACAGTCACACAAAAATAGATCCCCTCCAGCAACAATAGATCTGCAAGCAAGTATCATCTATGGACCCTCCAACACACCCAAGCACCCCTTGCCATTGCATACATTAAGTGCTGGAGGTAGCTGAACTGCCTTCCCCTGTGTTCCCACTGAAAAAAATAAATACATTTTTTTTTCCGTGAAAACCTTATCTCAAGACTGTGGTTCTGCAGGGCAGATCTTCCAAAATCAGCCTGGAATTCAATCTACAGTCTAACTATGCATGTCCCCGATCATTGAGAAATAAATCATTCACACCACTGGTCCAGCCTCTCTGCAGTCTACAGGAAAGCTTATATGAAGGGAAGGAGGGGGTGCAGAACGACAGGCAAGTAGCTGCAAATAGTGTGGATGCAATGCTAAACTATTGCCCGTCACCTATAGATAGACTTTTCCAAAATGATTTCTTATTAAACAAGCTCCTAAATATGTGCTCAACTGTTCATGTAACCTTTTTTTGCAATATTTACAGATTGAAGTACAAATTCATGAACCTCAAGGCATCAGCTTTCTAGACGCCACTGCGACTTTCATAACAAATGATTTACTACCGGCTGTCCATAAAACTTTCTCTAAAGAAAAGGTATTATTTTTTTTACTTATTTAAAAGTTTAATACAGTGCAATTTTTTTTCTCTTCAGCACAATATTTTTTAAACTAGCTTTTGTAAATTTGGTAGATTCAGATTCAAAACCCAGTTAAAATTTTACTGAGTGCCAGGGAGATCAGATTATACTGGGTGTCGAAAAACTCAGTTGAGAGACACAACCCACTTGTCTGCAAAAATAAACTGGACCATCTAACATAGTCAGGTGTGCACAGGCTGCCAATGATCATCCAGGCTTTGCAAGTCTTTATTAACAGAATGAATAACATGATTTTTTCTTTATTAACCCTTTCACGCCTAGGTCTTTTTCTGACACTTGTTGTTTACAAGTTAAAATCAGTATTTTTTTATAGAAAATTATTTAGAACCCCCACACAATATATATATATGTGTATATATATATATATATATATATATATATATATATATATATATATATATATATATATATATATATATATATATATATATATATATATATATATATATATATTTAGCAGAAACCCTAAAGAATAAAATGGCAGCCATTGCAATATTTTTATGTCATACTGTATTTGCGTAGTAATCTTTCAAATGGATATTTTTTGGGAAAGAATACACTTTTATAAATTAAAAAACAAACAGTAAAGTTAGCCCAATTTTTTGTATAATGTGAATGTGCCGAGTAAATAGATACCTAACATGCCATAGGCGACACTTTAAAACATTTTAATGGTTACCTGTTTAGAGTTACAGAGGATTAGAAATATTGCTCTCACGCTAGCAATCGCTGTGATACCTCACATGTGTAGTTTAACCACTTCAGCCCCGGACCATTTCGCTGGTCAACGACCAGGCAACTTTTTGTGATTCTGTACTGCGTCGTTTTAACTGACAATTGCACGGCCGTACGACGTGGCTCCCAAACAAAATTGATATCCTTTTTTTCCCACAAATGGAGCTTTCTTTTGGTGGTATTTGATCACCTCTGCGGTTTTTATTTTTTGCGCTATAAACAAAAATAGAGCGACAATTAAAAAAAAAATTCAATATTTTTAACTTTTTGCTATAATAAATATCCCCCAAAAATATAAAAAAAAATGTTTTCCTCGGTTTAGGCTGATATGTATTCTTCTACATATTTTTGGTAAAAAAAAATCGCAATAAGCGTTTATTGATTGGTTTGCGCAAAAGTTATAGCGACTACAAAATAGGGGGTAGTTTTATGGCATTTTTATTAATAATTTTTTTTTTACTCGTAATGGCGGCGATCAGCGATTTTTATCATTACTGCGACATTATGACAGACACATCGGACACTTTTGACACTATTTTGGGACCATTATAATTTTTACAGCGATCAGTGCTATAAAAATGCACTGATTACTGTAAAAATTACACTGGCAGTGAAGGGGTTAAGCAGTAGGTGGCACTGTATGGGTTAAGTGTGACCTGGTGAGTGATTCTTACTGTAGGGGGGGTGGGCTGTGTGTGACATGACACTGATCTACGCTCTGATTACACAGAGATCAGTGTCATTGTCACTAGACAGAGCAGGGAGATGCTTGTTTACATTAGCATCTCCCTGCTCTATCTTTCTGTGAGACGATCGCGGGTATCTCCTCGGTGATTGAATCCGCGGGACCCATGGTCAGGCTCATGGAGCTTGCGGCAGGGTCGCAAGCATGCCGCCGGCAGCGTGTGCACGACCACACTGCGGCATCTTAAAGGGGACGTACCTGTACGCCCATATGCCTGTCCGTGCCATTCTGTCGACGTGCGGTGGTCCTTAAGGGGTTAAACACTGTGTTTACATTTGCGGGCGCGACTGATTTACTTATGCGTGCGAGCACAGAGGAATGGGGCACTTTAAAAAAAAATTTTTTTTTTATTTATTTAACTTTTTTATTTTTACTATGTCCCTTTTAAAAAAAAGAATTTTTACACTTTTATTGCTGTCACAAGGAATGTAAACATCCCTTGTGACAGTAATAGGCAGTGACAGGTACTCTTTATGGAGAGATCTGGGGTCTATTAGACAACAAAGCATTAAAAGCATTCAAAACTGCAAGTTTGGCTGTTTTGAATACAGAATTATTATTATTTTTTTTAAATCAAAAAGGTGTTTATTGAACACGTAAGAAACGACAACAATTTCCAATGTACAAGCACAGAAAATGAACTATTCAACTGTACAGTATTAGCATGAAGACTTTTACCTCACAATTATCGCATACCCCCATCAAACACCACCCCATCCCCCCTTCTCCATTAGACACAATCTTTTAAGTGAATATACAACACATACTGCAGTACCTCTTATGGACATTGCAAAATTCTAGACATTACAAGCTCTTTGGGGCTCAGACCAGGCGTGTCCAGCCATTTAGACCATATGCGTTCAAAGCTGCCCAGGCATCCCCTGTGTTGGTAAATGTATTTTTCCATAATAAGGGTATTCCCCATATGGGTTATCCAGGAGGAGTGAGTAGGTGGCAAGGCGGACTTTGACCCCAATAAAAGCAACTTCCTGGCCTGAAACAGTGCCCTAGACACGACCACTCTAATCAATTCCTCCGGTACAACCTTGTAACGGCTACCCCCTAGTAGGGAGGGTATCAGCCGTTGGAGACGTCCTTTTCCCTGGCAAGTTGCGATATGCAGGTACAGCCGGTATATCCCATCCACGAGATCCAGAGAGAGAGAGAGTCAGGTTCAGCTGTAAAATGAGCAGAATAGTAATCCCATCGAACACCCTTTCAAGAACGAGACGGGGCTACGTTTTGAAGGGTCAAGTAGGACTCATTTTTAATGGTTTACTCTGAGATTTTATACAGTCTTCAAGGCACATGAACAATCAAACTGTCCCCACCCACACATCACACCGTGGGGAAGCTTCAATCACATTCTTTGAGCTAATTACTAAACATTCCTTCATTAACAGAACTCAAACAAAACACCATCACACAATGATCTCCTTCCAATCCACATCTCTAGACAGACGTTCTGTCTCCGACAAGTACATTCCACACATAAACAGTATTTAGCATATAACACCTTTACACAAGGGACAATGAAATGTCTAGGAGTCTATGCAATTAACACCTTTCAAAAGAATGTGTCCCCACATTGAATAGCCAACAACTTGTGATATCTCCAGACATCCTGCAAACATGGATTATGATATCTCAAGACATCCTGCAAACATGGATTATGATTCACTTGCCACCCCATCTCCTGGCTCAATCTGTGCCCAAAAGTCACTCTACAATTAACCCTTTGTATGCCTCACTGCATGATGATTATAGATGTCCGGGCAGAATACATATTTCCGTTACAATCCTCCTCCAGGACCCCCAATACACAACAGATAGGGTCAATGGGTATTGTAGTTTAAAATACAACATTGAGTGTCCCCACCACCTCACTCCAATATCTGTGTAGCTTCGGGCAGTGCCACAGAAGGTGTATAAGATCCCTGTCCTGCCTTTGACACCTGCAGCACAACGCATCCGCCGCTCTACCCATCATATGAAGTTTCACAGGAGTGTAATGCACTCTGAGAAGTATATATAATTGGGAAACTTTTTGTGCCACATTCAAAGAGCATGTAACTATAGATTGAAGAGCTTCCTCCCATTGGTCGCCTGTTAACTGTCCAAGGTCCCTCTCCCACAAAGACACTGCCTTACACGGATAAGCTTGCAGCACATGGAATACAGGAGTGGGCGATAGAGTCCACTCCCCTGCATCCCCCTGCGCCGCAACAGCATGTTTGAGTTGCAAGTATGGGAACCACATAGTGACCGGGAGGCCGAAGGTACCCCGCAGTTCAGGGAAGCACAGCAATCTACCATTGGCGAAAATATGAGACAGCATAGTCACACCATGGGCTCTCCATCGGGGGTCCTGTTGCAACTTAGCCAACTCTATGTACGAACGATTGCCCCAAATCCCTTCACTCCCTGGAGCTGTCTGACCTTATTCCATATTTTTTGGGTTAACGCTAACGTTGGGGTCTGTTTGTTGGATCTCAGAAACATTTGTGCCTCCAGGCCCAGGGGGATGGTCTCAGCTCCTGAAGCAAACAGCAACAGCTGTGCCTCCGAGCCCCTGAGCCATAGAGCCTACCAAATGTTGCAGCTGGGCAGCGATATAGTACAGCCAAGGGTTGGGGACCGCCAACCCTCTGCTATCCTTAGAATGTTGTTGCTGCTCCAGCCTGATCTGTGGAGCCTTAACATTCCACAACAATTTTCGGAAAAGGGTGTTCACAACCCTGAAATTTTTGACGTGTATAACCACAGGCAAATTGTGCAAGAAGTACAATAGCTGGGGCATCAGAATCATTTTAATAAAGTTAGCCTTGCCCGCCAGAGACATTCTAAGATTGTTCCAGGTGTTGATCCTATCCCGAAATCGGGACAGTAGGGGATGCACATTCAGGGAGCAGTATTCTGAGATTTGGGGCAAGATCTGAACCCCCAAATACTTGAAGCTGGAGACTATCGGTATGGGACAAGAGGCCGGGAGGAGCACCTCCCGATCTCCATCCAACATCATCAGGGCTGACTTGGACCAATTAATGGTTAGGCCAGAGAAATTACCAAATTGCTCGATAATGGACATAACACCAGGCAAAGAATTTCTGGGATCTTCCAGAAAGAGTAACATATCGTCCGCATATAATATCATTTTCTCATGTATTGCACCGTACCTCAATCCACATACCCGGGAACTAGACCTCACTAGTGCCACCAATGGTTCTATAGCGATCGCAAAGAGCAGGGGGGACAACGGACATCCCTGCCGCGTCCCCCTGCCCAGAGCAAGGGCAGGTGACATTTTGTCCACCACCCTAATGGTCGCCTGAGAAGACACAACAGAATTGTTTTTAAATCTGGTGCCTTTGAGGCAGCGTACACACGATCGGTCAAAACCGGCGTGTACGGCCCATCGGTCTTTAATATATACATTTTAAGACTTGCTTTAAAATCGAACCGATGGACCGCTGACCGATCGGTCCAAACCGATGGTTAGTACACAAAAGCATCGGTTCAAAACCCACGCATGCTCAGAATCAAGTTGGCGCATGCTTGGAAGCATTGAACGTCGTGTGTTTTACGTCACCACGTTCTGACCCGATCGGTTTTTGAACTGATGGTGTGTACGCACATCAGACCATCGGTCTGCTTCAGCGGCGAACCGATGAAAACGGTCCGTCGGACCATTCTCATTGAATGGATCGACCGTGTGTACGTGGCCTGAGGCTTCAGTTAATTGGAAGTACCCTCGCTTCCTGGTTACTTGATTCAAAACCCGATCAAAGCTGATTCCGGCCAGCCGGCAGATGTGCAGGTGTTACATCAGATTATAGAAAAAAAATCCAAACAAGAAAAAACACTGCGCTAGAAAAATATAAAAGTGAAAAAAATTCCCACAGTGATAATGGGATGTGCAGCTGGCAGTACCAAAACATTTGAATACCAAATTTAGACAATAAATATAAAAAGCGTACAGCGCTAGACAAATAAACTGTGATAAACCTGATAGGTGAACACAAGTGTGCAGTAATATTTAAATATATTCAAAACCAACCGGTGATGAAAAAAGGAAAAATGATATATACATTTTTTTTTTATAAATAGTGAATAAAAAGGTTCAACATTCATAAGTGAAATCGATAAGCCATAAAGAAAAAGTCCTTATAATATAATTTGCATCGGTGCACAAAGGTTGAATTTGTGAAAAGAGGGATCTTCTTCCACCAATAAGACACCCAAATAGTGGTATTGTAGTCTCCTTACCGAAGATGGGTGACCGCTATCACGGCGGTCTCTCCAGGCAAAGGGGTTTAAAGTCTCCCAAAAGACTCACTCCAAATGGTTGGTAAGCACAGGGTGGTATCTTAAAGTTTCAAGGGGTGAGAAACAAAAAGAGACTCCATAGCATAATAACGTTTAACAAAGTATTTATTCTGCTAAAAATGTTGCACTTACACTTAGGCTGCTATTATCTCGTGGTGGATATAGCATAGAGGGAGGCGGCGTCTCCTCAAGGTTTCTCCTGTCTCTTAAGCTCCGTATCTGTGTAACTCAGTGTACAAAGGCGTAATGATATTGAATCACCTGGCCATACCTACGCGTTTTGTCATCAAAGGACGTCGTCTGGGATAGGCTGCTGGACTCGCATCACCACATATGCCCTTATATAGCTCCGCGACTCCATTTTGACTAAGGACGGAAGCGGAAAGGTTATTTAAAAAACACATACCGCCAGGGAGGTTAAAAGAAATGTAATATCAAAAAACTGTCTATGCATAGCTGCATCTGTCTTTACAGCTGTGAGATATGCTATTTCTATTAGGTAGGGTGAAAAGTTTCACAAAAAAATTAAAACCCTGAATATGTTTTACACAATTGTATATGACAGTTATGAGTGTATTGACCATATAATGGGCTTCATTTTTAGGGCTATGTCTCTTTCAAACCCACGCTGGACCAGCAACGTTCCTGTGCAACTTGTACAAATACCTTACTGAATGGAGATTTTACTGTGACATACGATGTTAATCGAGAATCACCAGGAAACATACAGGCAAGATATCCCATCTCATTTCCAGAATTCTGAAAACAAAAACAATACGATTCCAAAATAGAAAAAATTTACATAAGTGTATAGTTACCGTACTGTAATCATATGTATAGCACCTGATTATTTATGATGATGGAGGGGGTAGAGAACAAGGAGAGGACACCCAGGCTGCCATAACGGTCCAGAAAGGATTGCCACTCAGTCCAGACCGTGGTCTGCCATTTAGTGATATCTGCGTTATACCTTGGCTAATTTGAAGGAACTAATACAGTTTTTAACTTTTTTTTAGGTTGTCAATGGATATTTTGTTCACTTTTTTGCACCCCATAAATTGGCTAGTGTGCCAAAGAATGTCATTTATGTAATAGACAGAAGTGGATCAATGTGGGGAACAAAGATGAAACAGGTAAGATATAGATAACATTTTCTTATTGTTATTCATTCACATTCTCCAACTGTATTTTTTTGGTATCTTAAAGTATATCCAAGGCCAAAACATTTGTTTATGGACAAAATAGGGAACAGTTAAAAACCCAGTCAGGTTTCTTCTGTTGCTGTCTGTGTCTCATTTATGTACTAAAGTCACAAAGGCAAGTGAAAGAAAATCTTTCCAAAGGGGAAATACCCTCTCAGACAGTTGTCTCCAGAACTAATGTCCCCAACAAATAATTTACCATATTTTGCTGTTTGGGTGACAACTGTAAAATATTGGATTTTCCATCACTCTCTGTCCCAGCAATTTTTCCCCTTTATTGCAGTTTATAGAGTTGGAGTATTAAACATAATAGTCATAATAGTTACTGTATTTAATTGTATTTTTCACAAATTATAAAATATACAGTATAATTTTCCTTTGAAATTTACTCTCAGTTTAAAAGAATAGCGCAACACCAAAATTCAAACATAATAACCTGACACTATCCCAAATCAAAAAGAAGTTCTGGTTTCTGGCTCAATTATAGTGGCCCTACTCTTTGGGCCTGATCCACAGCCAGCGGGTGTAACTTAAATATTCGGATTTATGTGGCCGATGCACAAAGCACTTACCTAGAAATTTTCTGCGGTGTAACTTAAATCCGGCCGGCGCAAGGCGTTCCTAATTTAATGGGGCGAGTCCCATTTAAATTAGGCGCGCTCCCGCGCCGGACGTACTGCGCATGCTCCCGACGTCATTTTCCCGACGTGCTTTGCGCGGTTTTTACGTTGCGCCGGGTTTTGAGAATCGCGACGGGCGTAAAAAAAAATACGAGTTGCGGCGGGAAAAAAAAATGTTTTAAAAAAAAAGACAGCGACGCGGGATAGAAGGGTCTACTTTTACAAGGTCTAAACAGTTTAGGCCTTGTAAAAGCAGCCCTAATATTGCAACGGCAAACTAATACTTACGGAGAAAAAACGAAGCGTAAAAGCTTTGTGGATCTCCGTAAGTGCTAATTTGCATACCCGAAGCGGCATTTCGACGAGAAATGCCCCCAGCGGCGGCTGCGGTACTGCATCCTAAGATCCGACAGTGTAATGCCGCGTACACACCATCACTTTATGTGATGGAAAAAAATGACGTTTTTAAAAATGTCACTTTAATTGACTGTGTGTGGGGGAAAACGTCGTTTTATGTCTTGTAAAAAACGACCAAAAAAAATTGAAGCATGCTTCAATTTTATGTGTCGTTTTTCAAAAGTGCACTTTTTACTTCACAGAAATTGACCGTGTGTAGCAAAAAACTTCGTTTTCTAAGACGTTTTTTCATCCACGCATGCCCAGAAGCTACTTATGAAGCAAGCTTCAATGGTAAAACGTGGTGGAACGTAACCTCACTTTGCAAGAACATTGTGAGAAAAACGATGGTGTGTATGCAACTTCGTCTTTGAAAATTGAAGTTTCAAAAACGTCATTTTTTACTTCACTGAAAGTGTCGTTTTTTTTCATCACATAAAGTGATGGTGTGTACGCGGCATTAGTCCCTTACACATGTCGGATCTTCTGCCTATCTATGTGAAACTGATTCTGTGGATCAGTTCCAAAGATAGAAACAGGGATACGACGGCGTATCAGTAGATACGCCGGTGTATCCCTTTTGAGGATCAGGCCCTTTATACCTTACATTCTGAGTAAGGATGGGTTCACACTGCAGCACGGAGAGGCTGACAGCAGGGGTCCGGTGCGTCCTTGTTCAGTGTTTCAGGCACAATTTTTGGGCTGAATTTGGACGTGAAATGGACCAGAAGACGCACAGGACTCCTGTGCAATTTGCACTGGAGCCGCTCCGGAAATGTGTGAACTGACTCTATAGAGATCCAGTCACAGTATACTAACATGCGAATTGCATGCGGGGAAAACCGCATCCAATTCACAATAGTGTGAACACAGCCTTAAGGGGAATTGTACAAGAGACATATAAAATCTAAAGTTGATGGGTCAGCAATAATTTTTAATACATACCAGTATCTATTACTGTTATACTGTACATGCACTCAGTTAATAACAAATATGCCATTCAACTGAAATGTCCGTTATATATTCAACTGATTTTACAAGTTTAAGTCTTTGCGAAAACCTTCCAGTTCTGAATTAAAAAAAAAAGGAATCCAGCACACTTAGAACATTGAACTATTCACTATAATATACTGAACACTTCTTACCAAGCACCACCATTCAACAATTGTCCATGCACAGGGGCCTTTTGCTTCTCTGTCACTATCTCCTGACACTCTATTTATCTACCCTATCTAAGTGAAATTTACATTTACCGTAATAATAAATGTATGCATTACTGTTATATTTATGTTTAGACAAGGGAAGCCCTGCTTGAAATTTTGAAGGACACCTCAGAACATGATCATTTTAATTTTGTACTATTTGACCATAATATTGAGGTATGGAAACCTTCTTTGGTGAAAGCAACACCAGAAAACCTAATGGAAGCCAAGGAATTTGTCAGACAAATTAGAGATTATGGTGGTAAGTAAACGCAACAAATATATATGATTTCCTACGTACATTGGCTGTAATTAAACTCCGTAATTTCACATTTAAGAACAATCTTCTACACCACCCCAATTCACCCATCTGATAAATGTGGTAATGGTATGGGGGCAAACATGTGGTGCCTGACCAGCCAATTGCTAGGTCCAAGTGCCATCATACAGATCAGAGAGCTTGTTTAGCTCTGTGCAAGTTTCCCCTTTAGTCAGGACTTACAAAGGGATTTCAGGGGGTTCTGTCAGCAGATCTGGCACTCCAGCAAAGATAACATGTGGCATCTTATGACAGTTATTTTGAAGCTACAGCATTCCTTAAAATTGTTTACAACTACTGTATTTTCTGGAGTATAAGACTACCTTTTACACTTAAAAAAAATTGCCAAAAAGCAGGGGTCGTCTTATACACCGGGTCAACTGGATGTCGGATGCCTGCTGGATGTGCGGTAATACTGTATGTAGTTTTGGCTGCATACAGTATATTCCTCTCAGCCAATCCCGGTGAGCGATGTATTCAAATTAATACAGAGCCTGCTCGGATTGGAGTAACAACCTCTGCCAATCCGAGCAGGCTACATACAGTAGCCTGCTTGGATTGGCTTTGAGAGTCAGAGATGCATGGGCTGATGATGTTACAGCCTCTGCCAATCCAAGCAGGCTTTGTATTCATTAATAGAATACATCGCTCGCTGTGATTGGCTCCAGCTCCAGCAAGAAGGAAGAAGAATATGGCTCCAGAAGGAAGAAATATGAAGCGTCGGAAGCCTCGGAAGGGGGGTTGTCTTATACGATGAGTACAGGCAAAAAATCTTAAAAAACAACTGTAAAATTAGGGGGTCGTCTTATACGCCCGGTCGCCTTATACACCGGCAAATACGGTAGGTTTCAATTGACATTTCTATCTATCTTCATCCGCTTTTTGATTTATTTTTCTCCTCCCAGCAGGAGTCATTATCAATGGAAGTTCATCCAGGTCATAACAAAAAAAGGGGCTTCCAATTCTTTTATCCATATCTCTTTAACCTGCACGTATAATTCACACAAGAGTCACCAGGGTGTCACCTGGACAATATGGCTTCAAATTGTGCATGATGTATATAAAGAGAGGCTTTCCCTCTCTTTTATATAACTGTTACAAAGTAAGAAAAGAGTTGCTTTTTTGTTTTTATTTTGCAAAGGATGCAATGTCTCTTCAGGAATTTGGAAACCGTTGTTTACAACTGATTGGTAGATGTTTCTGTCTAAGCAGCAGTGTGCAGGAGGGCCATAACTTATAAAGCAAATTGCCCATAGATACAGTTTTTATTTTAGGACATACCTGTTTTCAGGATGATCATCCTTCAACCTTTAGTCTGGAATCTTGTAAAATATTGTCAATCCGATTGGAGTCAGAGCCAGGCATCAGTCAGTCAGGTGTCAAAATCAAAATCAAGTGTCAGGTGTCAGTCAGTGTCACGAATATCACGTATACCCCAACGCAGGTGGTCAGACACTATAGCTGGCTAATGTGCTCTTCACCTATAGCAGTCCCCTTTCCCTTAAGGCAAGCAGGCCTACCAGGACTTAAACACTATGCTATAGTGTCTGGCCAGCCCATCCGGACAGAGCAAACAAGATTCCTTGCAGTTAGCAGACAGCGTGGTTCAAAGACAGTTCAGGTAGAGGCAGGCTGAGTTCAGGGGATAATCCAGTATCCGTTCCAGGTAGAAGGGCCGGCTGAGTTCAGGGGATAATCCAGTCCAATCCGGGTCAAACACAGGGGATACAACAACAAACAAGACAGACTAACAGGGGGCTTGGTCTAGAACAATACAGGTAAATCTGTCTCTATCACAAGCAAAGGGATAGAGTGTTCAGTTTGCTTATATCAGGTGACTGACCAGAGCAATCAGTCAACAGGTGAACACAGACAGGGAGGAAAAGAAACAGCCAACACCCGGGTGCTGGAATGACGAACAGGGGCACTAAGTGATCATGACAGTCAGATGTCAGGCCGCGTACACACAACCGGTCCAAAACGGACTGAAGTTCAGTTTCATCGGTCCAAACCGACCGTGTGTACGGCCCATCGGACAAAAATTAGAGAACTTGCTTTAAAATCGAAACGATGGACGGCTGACCATCGGTCAAAACCGATGGTTAGTACACAAAAGCATCGGTTCAAAACCCGCGCATGCTCAAAATCAAGTTGACGCATGCTTGGAAGCATTGAACTTCCTTTTTTTCAGCACGTCGTGTGTTTTACGTCACAGCGTTCTGACCCGATCGGTTTTTGAACTGATGGTGTGTACGCACATCAGACCATTAGTTTTCTTTAGCGGTGAACCGATGAAAACGGTCCGTCGGACCATTCTCATCGGATGGACCGGTCGTGTGTACGTGGCCTTAGAGTCATGTGAGATGTCAGAGTCAGGTGTAAGGGTCAGGTGTTGGAGCCACGAGTAAGATCCAAGTGTCAAAGTCAAGAGTCAGGTGTCAGACCCAGAATACAATGTGTAAGAGTCAGGTGTCAGAGTTATGAGTCAAAACGAAAACTAAGAGTCAAGTGTCTGTAGCAATGTAGGTTATTTTGCTGATTTTGAATGACCTGTTGGGCTTGAGAAGTGCCTAAAAGTATAGGAAGAGTACTTCCTGAAGCGTTTTAAATGGAAAGTGAAACATACAAGACAAGAAATTAATAATACGGAGATGGCTGTATCCAAGGACATGCCTGTTTAGTCAATTCCTGACTAAAAAAGAGCTAATAAAGGGTTGGCCCATCATAAAAAAGTAGAAAAAAAGTGTGTCTCCTGAGTAAGATCTTAAAATATCCAGAGAAAACAGCAAAGACAGGGTGCTTGAATCACATAAATACCATATTATTAAAATAAGCACACAGTTCTCAGCTTTGTCTGGCTCTGCCAGCACTTACACTTGTTATGGAAAATATGGCTATACACTACGTGTAATCCATATCTCCTGTGCTAATAAGCACCCTTCCCTTCTAATGGTAAAATGCATCTCAAAATCACTCTATATCCCGCATATCCCCAAGTAAACAGACATGACCACAGTTTACGTCCTCAGTACCATCCTCTTCTCTTCTCTTTTTTATTCATCGACAACAAAAGGCATGACAAACACGAAGTCATGGCCCCAACAGCCAATTGCTTCCTCCGTGGGAAATTACATTACATAAAATTACCTCACAGGATATGACCTCACAGGATATGAATGTCAACACAGGAAATCCTTCCAACAGGAGGAGTTTATACAACAACCAATGAACAATAACTAAGGGAGTCTTATGGGTGTGTCTGGGCAGGTACAGTGTGCATGATTTCCCATCCCCTGTAACTGGACGTACCTTCAACTAGACAAAGGAAGCCACATGGCTGGTCTTAAAATCATGAACGCTCTCCCATAACAATTCAAAGGCTCCCATTTTTACCGTTGGCATGAATCCTTATTCTGTGTTGTTCAGAGAACAACGCTGTAACACCACCGTTTACGACCTTCCATCCACTACGACAGCTCATCTGACACACAGACAAATCAGCAGGCATCCCATTTTCCCAGAATCAAGACGAGACACAGCTCTGTACTTGTTCCAAATGTAATGACAATTTTAATGGTTTCTTCTCAGTCTTATATACAGTACAACCATGTGACAGTATTCAAAGGGACAATGAGATCTCCACCCCCCTAATCACACACTAAGGCTTATTACTAAACATTCTAGACGTGTCGGTGCCGGCCTATAATTATCATCATCTCATCACTGCACATTCCTTCATTAACAGCATAACAAACAAAACACCATCACACACTGAGTTCCCTAGGCAGACGTTCTGTCTCCGACAAGTACATTCCACACATAAACAGTATTTAGCATACATAATTAGAGGTCTGGGAGCAGACCTGGATTAACACCTTTACACAAGGACAATGAAATGTCTTCCAGGCCCTGACTCAATTAGCATGTCACTAGTCAGGGCTAAGCATAGAAATGGAGTCATTATTGACTGGTTGGGTCACAATTAACCAACATCTTGCAGTATCTCAAAATCCTGCAATATGAACTAATATTAATGTCCCATCTCATGTAATAAATGAATTATGATTCACTTGCCACCCCATGCCCAAAGGGCACAGGGTGGACTCAGACCCAAGAGTTATCAGTGACGCTGACACAGGAGTATCCCCCATCCTCACAAAGTCTCTGGGTGTCACGGGTCATCCTGTTACATCTCTCCCCTTTTGGTGGGAGACCCCGAACGGGTTGACTCCAAAGTCAGTCAGTAGATCCAGTCCTCCAATGCTGGTATCCATACCGTACCCCAAATAAATTGCTCCAAACCGAGCATTACTCACCCCGCCAACCTCTGTCTCTCTCAGAGAACCTGCCTGCCGCTGGGGAGAGTCCTGGACTGGCCCTTCTCCCTGGAGTCCTTTCAGCCGCTGGAGAGAAGACAGGGTCACTGGGCTCAGTCCATCATGTGGTTGGGGATCTGGGCCAACTGGCCCCCATCCCTGGGGTATACCAGTGGAGACTGAATTCCCATCCACTGGTAGGTGAAAATCCCCCGTTGCTTGCAAAGCCAAGCCGACATCCTCCTGTCTCGGTGACGCACCATTTTCTGGGGTTGTGTCAGCGGAGACCACAGTCCCATCCACTGCCCCAGGAACTCCCTCTTCCGTTAGTAGAGAGCAGAGGCTTGTGGCACTCTGCTCTGTTGCCAGATCTTCTGCTGGGTCGCTTTGAGTGGAGACCACAGTCCCATCCACTCCCACAGGAACTCCCTCTCCTGCTAGTTGAGAGCAGAGGCTTGTGGCGCTCTGCTCTGTTGCCAGCCCTTGTCCCGATGTCAGCTCAAGCTGCAGTTGTGTGCAGCAGCCAGTAGCATCCTGCCCTGCCGCCAGCGATTCAGCTGGGAGTAAATGCTTTACCACCACAGCTTGTTGCTGGGGAGAGGGGCCAATTGCCCCGGCTCCCTGGAACTCCACTTTCATGGTGACTGGCATCTGTACCTCTCCCCTCTCTTCAGTTGGTGCTGCTGTGACTTCTGCTGCTGCAGCACCTCTTTGCTGTAGCCAAGTGGCATCCACAGCCGCTATAACCCGGTCTATGATCTCCGGTGGAGGATTAGGTCCATACTGTGCCAGTCCACGTCTAACAGCCCGGTCAAAAAACTCTTCATCGGGTGTCCTGTCTGTTATGCTGGGCCTTTCAGCTCTATCCATTTGGACAAGCTCTGTAATAATGTCCCTTCTCTTACGATTGCAGGCCGATCTGCCCCGGCTCTCCAGTAAGTCCTTGAGGGAAGAGAGCTTCAGCCGTTCATACAGCGTCTCCATTGTCCCGTGTCCTTGTAGCCGTCCTTTAAGCAATGGAATTATCCCGCTGCTAGCCACCACTGTAACGGTCACCACCGTTTACGACCTTCCATCAACTACGACAGCTCATCTGACACACAGACAAATCAGCAGGCATCCCATTTTCCCAGAATCAAGACGAGACACAGCTCTGTACTTGTTCCAAATGTAATGACAATTTTAATGGTTTCTTGTTATATACAGTACAACCATGTGACAGTATTCAAAGGGACAATGAGATCTCCACCCCCCTAATCACACACTAAGGCTAATTACTAAACATTCTAGACGTGCCGGCGCCGGCCTATAATTATCATCATCTCATCACTGCACATTCCTTCATTAACAGCATAACAAACAAAACACCATCACACACTGAGTTCCCTAGGCAGACGTTCTGTCTCAGACAAGTACATTCCACACATAAACAGTATTTAGCATACATAATTAGAGGTCTGGGAGCAGACCTGGATTAACACTAGGGATGAGCCGAACATACCCGGGTTCGGTTCGCATCAGAACGTTCGAACAGACCGCGGGTTCGCGCGAACATTTAGAACCCCATTGAAGTCTATGGGACTCGAACGTTCGAATTCAAAAACGATCATTTTAAAGACCAATATTCAATTTAATGTTGGTAAACGTCTTTCAGAACCCGGGTCTTGCCCCAGGGAACATGTATCAATCGAAAAAAATATTTTAAAAACGAACGTTTTTGCGGAGCAGCGATTTTAATGATGTTTAAAGTGAAAAAAAAAAAATGAAAAATTCCTTCAAATATCACACCTGCTGTGTGTCTCTAGTAGTGGCACATGTTTAGAAATGTCCCTGCACAACATTAAATTATTATAAGAACAAAGTAATTTAATACTGGTTGCGCACGTGCTGTGTGGGAACAATATCTCGATTATTTTAGGGGTGGTGGGGGGGTGGCATTATCTTTTTGGGAAAGCAAAATTGTAGAAAAAAGGGCACCCCTCAAACATACTGTAATTGTAGCGCAACAAAGAGCCACGTGCAAAGTATTGCATCAAAAATTGTTATTAGGCGCCCTTGTTACACAGGGGCATAAAAATGTGTCCGTAGGCGCAACATAACACTGCAACCCCTCCCAATATCTGTAATTGGAGCGCAACAAGGAGCCACGTGCAAAGTATTGCATCAAAAATTGTTATTAGACGCCCCTGTTACACAGGGGCACAAAAATTAGGCCTTAGGCCACGTGCAAAGTATTGCATCAAAAATTGTTATTAGACGCCCCTGTTACACAGGGGCACAAAAATTAGGCCTTAGGCCACGTGCAAAGTATTGCATCAAAAATTGTTATTAGACGCCCCTGTTACACAGGGGCACAAAAATTAGGCCTTAGGCCACGTGCAAAGTATTGCATCAAAAATTGTTATTAGACGCCCCTGTTACACAGGGGCACAAAAATTAGGCCTTAGGCCACGTGCAAAGTATTGCATCAAAAATTGTTATTAGACGCCCCTGTTACACAGGGGCACAAAAATTAGGCCTTAGGCCACGTGCAAAGTATTGCATCAAAAATTGTTATTAGACGCCCCTGTTACACAGGGGCACAAAAATTAGGCCTTAGGCCACGTGCAAAGTATTGCATCAAAAATTGTTATTAGACGCCCCTGTTACACAGGGGCACAAAAATTAGGCCTTAGGCCACGTGCAAAGTATTGCATCAAAAATTGTTATTAGACGCCCCTGTTACACAGGGGCACAAAAATTAGGCCTTAGGCCACGTGCAAAGTATTGCATCAAAAATTGTTATTAGACGCCCCTGTTACACAGGGGCACAAAAATTAGGCCTTAGGCCACGTGCAAAGTATTGCATCAAAAATTGTTATTAGGCGCCCCTGTTAAACAGGGGCAGAAAAATTAGGCCTTAGGCACTGGTGGCGGAGCACAGAAAAACAAAATTTCTTACTAGCTAACAGCATGAAAAGTGAGGAGGAGAAGGATATTCCATCAGCAGCACAACAGGACAGTCACTCAGCATCAGCAGTCTCAAAGGGATCTGATATTTCAACACAAAATTCTTATTCAGTAACATCAGCATCAGGTGCTTGGTAGCCGGTGTTGATCCAAGCCTGATTCATTTTGATGAAGGTCAGTCGATCAACAGAGTCGGTGGAGAAGCGTACCCTGTGATCGGTCACAAAGCCTCCAGCAGCACTGAATGTACGTTCTGAAAGAACACTGGATGCAGGGCAAGCCAGTAGCTCAATTGCGTACTGTGCAAGCTCTGCCCAGTGATCCATCCTCAAGACCCAGTAAGCCAGAGGATTTTCCGTGGGGAAGGTGTCCAAGTCGGATCTTGCCGCTAGGTATTCCCGGACCATGTAAACCAGACGCTGGCGATGGTTGCTGGAACCGGTCAGACCTTGGGGCTGCGGATTAAAAAATTGTCTGAACGCATCGGTCAGACGGCCACCTTCTCCACCGCTCCTTCTCTGACTCACCGAAGCCTCAGCAAGACGTTGTCCAGGGCCAGGTTTTGGTAATCCCCCCGGTTCTGGGAACGCATTGCACAGACCCTTCTGCAAGGCCTCCCGCAGTAGTTTCATCTTCTGCTCCCTCTGCGATGGCAACATAAGATCCGTTACCTTACTCTTGTAACGTGGATCAAGGAGAGTTGCCAGCCAGTAATGATCCCTCTCCTTGATAGCACGTACACGAGGATCCTTACGCAGGCTTTGCAGAATCAGGGAGGCCATGCAGCGTAGGTTTGCAGAGGCATTCGGGGCACAGTCCTCTGGGTCACTAAGGACGACAGGATCCTCAGCCACCTCATCCCAGCCACGTAAAAGTCCACGTGTTCCTTGGGACTGTAAATGATCCCTTGAAGACTGCTGCTGTTGATGCTGAGTGCTAGGCTCCACCTCCATGCTGCTGATACAATCCTCCTCCTCCTCCTCTTCCTCATCCTCCTCCTCCTCTTCCTGTGTTCCAGGTGGGCAAGCAGGAACAGTGTCTGGATAAAGGGGGCCTTGAGAGGTAAGGAAGTCCTCCTCTTCCTCCCTCTGTTCTGCCTCAAGGGCCCTGTCCATTATTCCACGTAGGGTGTGCTCCAACATGTGAATAAGCGGGACAGTCTCACTGATGCATGCACTGTCACTGCTCACCATCCTCGTGGCCTCCTCAAATGGTGACAGGACAGTGCATGCATCCCTGATCAAGGCCCACTGGCGTGGTGAAAAAAACCCAAGCTCCCCTGAGCCAGTTCTGCTGCCATATTGGCACAGGTACTCATTGATGGCCCTCTGCTGCGTGTGCAGCCGCTGCAGCATGGCCAACGTAGAGTTCCATCTGGTGGGCATGTCACAGATTAGGCGGTTCTTGGGCAGGTTGTATTCCCTCTGGAGGTCTGTCAGCCGAGCAGTGGCATTATATGACCTCCGGAAATGCACACAGACTTTCCTGGCCTGCCTCAGGACATCCTGTAAGCCAGGGTACCTGCCCAAGAACCGCTGCACCACCAAATTGAGAACATGCGCAAAACAGGGCACATGGGTGAGTTTTCCACGTCGCAGGGCAGAGAGGAGGTTGGTGCCATTATCGCTGACCACCATTCCAGGCTTCAGCTGGCGTGGCGTCAACCACCTCTGAGCCTGCCCCTGCAGAGCTGAAAGAACCTCTTCCCCAGTGTGGCTCCTGTCTCCCAAGCACACCAGCTCTAGGACCGCATGGCATCTCTTGGCCTGCATTCCTGCGTAGCCCGTCGTACGCCTACGGAGCACGGCTGGTTCTGAGCCAACATCACCACAGGAAGAGGCCACAGAGGAAGAAGAAGAGGAGGGGGTGGAGGAGAGAGGTGTGTCACAAGCAGTTGTAGTGTTTTGGAGGCGTGGTGGTGGAACAACCTCCAAAACTACTGTGCCTTGACCTGCGCCCTTCCCAGCTGCCAGCAGAGTCACCCAATGGGCCGTAAAAGACAGGTAACGTCCCTGTCCATGCCTGCTGGACCATGAGTCAGCGGTAAGATGCACCTTACCACTGACCGCCCTGTCCAGCGAGGTATGGACATTGCCTTCCACATGCCGGTAGAGAGCCGGAATCGCCTTCCGTGAAAAAAAGTGGCGTTTGGGTACTTGCCACTGAGGTACTGCACATTCCACAAACTCACGGAAGGGGGCAGAATCTACCAACTGAAAAGGTAGCAGTTGAAGTGCTAGCAATTTTGCTAAGCTAGCATTCAACCGCTGGGCATGTGGATGGCTGGGAGCGTACTTCTTTCGGCGCTGCAGCAGCTGGGGCAGGGAAATTTGTCTGGTAATATCAGTAGATTGGCCGGATGTACTACCACTACTACGTTGTGACACACCTATTTCTACACCTTCGGTGCAGGCTGCAGAGAGGACTAGGGGTCTAGTGGGGTTTGAGGTCACAGAAGGGCAAGGGGAGGACCGCTTTGGTCTTTGGTGTGGGTCTTTCTGGTATGCCTGCCAACGAGCTGCATGGCAGGTCGACATATGTCTGGACAAGCATGTGGTGCCCAAGCGGGTGATGTTTTGGCCACGCGAGATACGCTTGAGACATATGTTGCAAACAGCAAAGGTAGCATCTGATGGACAGGTTTCAAAAAAGGCCCACACCAAAGAACTTTTGCTGTACCGTTGAGACACAGCAGCGCCACGTAATGCAGTTGGTGTACTGCCCTTAAGCTGACCCCTGGAGGGCTTCCTGCCTCTTTGAAGATGTGCCTGTGCCTCGTCCTCTTCCTCCTCCTCCTCTCTCCTACCAGGCACCCAGGTAGAGTCAATGACCTCATCATCCCCTCCCTCCTCATCATCACTGGCGACAACCTGGCAGTATGCTCCAGCTGGGGGAACATCACTCACAGATTGTTGTCCCTCTCGGCCACCCCCTCTCCCTGGGCTCACATCAATGCCTTCCTCTATCAGTGTTCCGTCATCGGAGTCTTCAAAACGCTGTGCATCTTCAGCTAGCATGTACCCAACACTGTGTTGAAACAGTTCGGGGGACTCCTCAGGAGGACACGGTGGGACTAGGGAAGGATTGTGTGATCCCATTGTGCAGAGGGTAGAGGACGCCTTGGCAGCTGCTTTGCCAGACAAACTATAATCAGTCTGTGTGAGAGAGGATGAGGAGGATGAGGACGGCTTGGTCATCCACTCAACTAATTTCTCAGCATGTTGAGGCTCAACACGGCCAGCTCCCGAAAAGAAGGACGAGCGGCCACGGCCACGTGCTGAAGAGGATGCACCACATCCATCACCAGCGTTACCTCTAGATGCAGAGCCTGCTTGCCCTCGTGACTCTCTGCCTCTCTTTGTCCTTCCAGCCATAGTTATGCGTTCAGGTGTTATGTAACAAAATAGTCGCTGTCACACCGACTGCGTTCAGATGGTATTAAACAGCAACCACACAGTAAGAGCGACTTGGCTCAAGTGTAAAGTAACAAAATAGTCGCTGTCACACCCACTGCGTTCAGATGGTATTAAACAGCAACCACACAGTAAGAGCGACTTGGCTCAAGTGTAAAGTAACAAAGTAGTCGCTGTCACACCGACTGCGTTCAGATGGTATTAAACAGCAATCACACAGTAAGAGCGACTTGGTTCAAGTGTAAAGTAACAAAATAGTCGCTGTCACACCAACTGCGTTCAGATGGTATTAAACAGCAACCACACAGTAAGAGCGACTTGGCTCAAGTGTAAAGTAACAAAATAGTCGCTGTCACACCGACTGCGTTCAGATGGTATTAAACAGCAACCACACAGTAAGAGCGACTTGGCTCAAGTGTAAAGTAACAAAATAGTCGCTGTCACACCAACTGCGTTCAGATGGTATTAAACAGCAACCACACAGTAAGAGCGACTTGGCTCAAGTGTAAAGTAACAAAATAGTCGCTGTCACACCCACTGCGTTCAGATGGTATTAAACAGCAACCACACAGTAAGAGCGACTTGGCTCAAGTGTAAAGTAACAAAGTAGTCGCTGTCACACCGACTGCGTTCAGATGGTATTAAACAGCAATCACACAGTAAGAGCGACTTGGCTCAAGTGTAAAGTAACAAATTAGTCGCTGTCACACCAACTGCTTTCAGATGGTATTAAACAGCAACCACACAGTAAGAGCGACTTGGCTCAAGTGTAAAGTAACAAAGTAGTCGCTGTCACACCGACTGCGTTCAGATGGTATTAAACAGCAATCACACAGTAAGAGCGACTTGGTTCAAGTGTAAAGTAACAAAATAGTCGCTGTCACACCAACTGCGTTCAGATGGTATTAAACAGCAACCACACAGTAAGAGCGACTTGGCTCAAGTGTAAAGTAACAAAATAGTCGCTGTCACACCGACTGCGTTCAGATGGTATTAAACAGCAATCACACAGTAAGAGCGACTTGGTTCAAGTGTAAAGTAACAAATTAGTCGCTGTCACACCAACTGCTTTCAGATGGTATTAAACAGCAACCACACAGTAAGAGCGACTTGGCTCAAGTGTAAAGTAACAAAGTAGTCGCTGTCACACCGACTGCGTTCAGATGGTATTAAACAGCAATCACACAGTAAGAGCGACTTGGTTCAAGTGTAAAGTAACAAAATAGTCGCTGTCACACCAACTGCGTTCAGATGGTATTAAACAGCAACCACACAGTAAGAGCGACTTGGCTCAAGTGTAAAGTAACAAAGTAGTCGCTGTCACACCGACTGCGTTCAGATGGTATTAAACAGCAATCACACAGTAAGAGCGACTTGGTTCAAGTGTAAAGTAACAAAATAGTCGCTGTCACACCAACTGCGTTCAGATGGTATTAAACAGCAACCACACAGTAAGAGCGACTTGGCTCAAGTGTAAAGTAACAAAGTAGTCGCTGTCACACCGACTGCGTTCAGATGGTATTAAACAGCAATCACACAGTAAGAGCGACTTGGTTCAAGTGTAAAGTAACAAAATAGTCGCTGTCACACCAACTGCGTTCAGATGGTATTAAACAGCAACCACACAGTAAGAGCGACTTGGCTCAAGTGTAAAGTAACAAAATAGTCGCTGTCACACCGACTGCGTTCAGATGGTATTAAACAGCAATCACACAGTAAGAGCGACTTGGTTCAAGTGTAAAGTAACAAATTAGTCGCTGTCACACCAACTGCTTTCAGATGGTATTAAACAGCAACCACACAGTAAGAGCGACTTGGCTCAAGTGCAAAGTAACAAAATAGCCGCAGTGACACCAACTGCCTTTAGTTGCTATTAAACAGCACGCACGCAGTAATAGCGACTGCGGTCAAATGCGATTTAACAGCACGCACGCAGTGACACCAACTGCCTTTAGTTGCTATTAAACAGCACGCACGCAGTAATAGCGACTGCGGTCAAATGCGATTTAACAGCACGCACGCAGTGACACCAACTGCCTTTAGTTGCTATTAAACAGCACGCAAGCAGTAATAGCGACTGCGGTCAAATGCGATTTAACAGCACGCACGCAGTGACACCAACTGCCTTTAGTTGCTATTAAACAGCACGCACGCAGTAATAGCGACTGCGGTCAAATGCGATTTAACAGCACGCACGCAGTGACACCAACTGCCTTTAGTTGCTATTAAACAGCACGCAAGCAGTAATAGCGACTGCGGTCAAATGCGATTTAACAGCACGCACGCAGTGACACCAACTGCCTTTAGTTGCTATTAAACAGCACGCACGCAGTAATAGCGACTGCGGTCAAATGCGATTTAACAGCACGCACGCAGTGACACCAACTGCCTTTAGTTGCTATTAAACAGCACGCACGCAGTAATAGCGACTGCGGTCAAATGCGATTTAACAGAACGCACGCAGTGACACCAACTGCCTTTAGTTACTATTAAACAGCACGCACGCAGTAATAGCGACTGCGGTCAAATGCGATTTAACAGCACGCACGCAGTGACACCAACTGCCTTTAGTTGCTATTAAACAGAACGCACGCAGTAATAGCGACTGCGGTCAAATGCGATTTAACAGCACGCACGCAGTGACACCAACTGCCTTTAGTTGCTATTAAACAGCACGCACGCAGTAATAGCGACTGCGGTCAAATGCGATTTAACAGCACGCACGCAGTGACACCAACTGCCTTTAGTTGCTATTAAACAGAACGCACGCAGTAATAGCGACTGCGGTCAAATGCGATTTAACAGCACGCACGCAGTGACACCAACTGCCTTTAGTTGCTATTAAACAGCACGCACGCAGTAATAGCGACTGCGGTCAAATGCGATTTAACAGCACGCACGCAGTGACACCAACTGCCTTTAGTTGCTATTAAACAGCACGCACGCAGTAATAGCGACTGCGGTCAAATGCGATTTAACAGCACGCACGTAGTGACACCAACTGCCTTTAGTTGCTATTAAACAGCACGCACGCAGTAATAGCGACTGCGTTTCTGTGCAATTCAATAGCCCAGTTGCATTAACAGCGACTGCGCTTCTGTGCAAATAAATTGCACACGTGCAGTAACAGGTAATGCGTCTGTGTGTGCAATTAACTAGCACACGTTAAATAACACAGAATAATTATATTTAAAGTAAATTCCTAATGCAGGCAATACAACACGTTAGAGCGCTGCATGTAGAACAATCTCCTGCCTGATAGATAAACTAGCTGAGCTGTACAGTTTATAAATATATTGACAACGCCTAAGGATGTGAATATATTCTCTACAAACTGTACTTTTAACTATACTGACTACACTTCCTACTCTATCTATCTTTCTATCTATCTATCTATCTATCTATCTGGTTAAGACACAGTGGGCCTGATTTACCAAGCCTTTACTCCATGACTCATGGAGTAAAAGCAGGAGTAGCAGCCGTTTTGCCATTTACTAAAGAAATACGCTGCTAGTGCAGTGTATTTCCCTAGTTACTAATGTGCTCCGTGCGCCCAGGAGAGGGTGCATTGTGCACCAGTACAGACCTGGCGCACGGCACATTAAACTGTAAATTGCGGGGGTTTGGGCGGGAGTTTATTAGGGGGGGAGGTGGGGGGATGCAGGGGAAGTGAAGTGACATGTGTTTTAAAGTGTTTGGCGGGCCGAATTGAAAGGGAAAGTGTTTTTTGTAAACAGATCCCCGTACGCTTGCACAGTGCGCCTGAACCTCGGGAGGTTCATTTGCATACTGGGCATGCGCAGAGAGAAAAGTCAGGGATTCCCGTGCGCCTTGTCAGTACGCCGTGAAAATCTTGGTAAATACCAAGCGGCGTACCCGTGATTGCGCTGCGTGACGCGGCGCACGGGAATCTCCGAGCTGTTTTCAGCCCTGAAGGGGAACTCGGCGCCAAATTTCAAACTTGAAATCGGAGCGGGTCCCCCTCCAGGGCTACATTAGGCTCTTAGGCTTGGTCCGGAACGTGAGGGGTTAAACCCGCGCCGATTCGGCGCGGGGGCCCCCCCCAGATCCAAACCAAGCCCTCATCCCAAGCATGCAGTCTGGCCCGGACAGGAATGGGGGAGGGGACGAGCGAGCGGCCCCCCCCCCTCCTGAGCCGTACCAGACCGCATGCCCTCAACATGGGGGAGTGTGTGCTGTGGGGGAGGGGGGCACTGCCCCCCCACCCCACAGCACTCTTGCCCCCATGTCGATAGGGACAAGAGCCTCTTCCCGACAACCCTTGCCATTGGTTGTCGGGGTATGCGGGCGGGGCTAATCGGAATCTGCGAGCTCCCTTTAATAAGGGGGCCCCCAGATGCCGGCCCCCCACCCTATGTGAATGAGTATGGGGTACATCGTACCTCTACCCATTCACATGGGGGAAATGTAAAGTAAAAAAAACACACCACACAGAATAAAATATTTTATTAATCTGCTCCGGAGCCCCCCCTTTCTTCTTTAGCTCTCTTAGAAGGGGGGGTTTCTTCTCTCCCGATCTTCCGCCGGGACCCTGGGCTTCGGTGATTTCTGCCTGGGGAGGGCGCCATCCCTCGGTCCTCTCCGGAGCCTTCCGCCGGATGCCCCCACCCCATTTAAGCTCTTTTTCATTAGGGAGGGGCATCCGGACTTCGGGGTCTTCTGCCGGGGGATGGCGCCTATCCCCCGGTCTTTCCGGTGCCTTCCGCCAGGGTTCCGGTCTTCCTGGTCTTCTGCCGGGGGTGCGCCAACTCCCAGGTCTTTTCTCTGCTCCCTCTTCTGCCTGGCTCCCCCGCGGAGCCAGGGCTTTCTTCCGTCTTCTTTCTTCTCTCTTCCTTCTTCTGCCTGTCTCCTCCGGGAGCACAGGGCTTGTCTGCGCTGTCCTCTCCCTTCTCTTCCATTGGATGTTGACACGACGAGGTTCCGCGCTGACATGCCGTGTCAGCGGCGGGCATGGACTTATATAGGGCAATGCCACCATGTGACCTCAACCCATGTGACATCACATTCCCTGGGCATGATGGGAATGTGATGTCACATGGGTTAAGTCCATGCCCACTGCTCAGACGGCATTCCAGCGCCGGACCTCGTCGTGTCAACATCGAATGGAAGAGAAGGGAGAAGACAGCGGAGACAAGCCCTGTGCTCCGCGGAGGAGACAGGCAGAAGCGGAAGGCATCGCAGAAGCCCGGAGAGTGGCGCCCTCCGGCGGAAGACACCGTACAAGCCCGGGACCCTCCCCCAAAGGCAGGAGCCTCCCTGGTGAAGGGGGTCCCGGTGAATTACGTCGCTGAAGACTGGGGTGGGGTGCCAGTGCACCCCCCCCCCCGCAGAAACCGTCGTGGAAGCCCGGGACCCTCCCCCAAAGGCAGGAGCCTCCCTGGTGAAGGGGGTCCCGGTGAATTACGTCGCTGAAGACGGGGGTGGGGTGCCAGTGCACCCCCCCCGCAGAAACCGTCGTGGAAGCCCGGGACCCTCCCCCAAAGGCAGGAGCCTCCCTGGTGAAGGGGGTCCCGGTGAATTACGTCGCTGAAGACGGGGGAG
Source organism: Rana temporaria (assembly GCF_905171775.1). NCBI lineage: Eukaryota > Metazoa > Chordata > Amphibia > Anura > Ranidae > Rana > Rana temporaria. Next base: position 53,575,423 of record NC_053495.1, on the reverse strand, counting down.
GGGTGCCAGTGCACCCCCCCCCCCGCAGAAACCGTCGTAGTAGCCCGGGACCCTCCCCCAAAGGCAGGAGCCTCACTGGTGAAGGGGGTTCCGGCAGAAGATGGCGAAGCCCGGGGCCTAATGGGGTGGTGGTGGGGGGCCCCGGCAGAAGACCCCCGGCTGACTAATAAATTAATTTATTCATGTGTGGTGTATTATTTTTTTCCATTTTTTTCCCCAGGTGAATGGGTAGGGGTACAATGTACCCCCATACTCATTCACATAGGGTGGGGGGCCGGAATCTGGGGACCCCTTTATTAAAGGGGTCTCTCAGATTCTGATAAGCCCTCCGCCCGCATACCCCGACAACCAACGGCCAGGGTTGTCGGGAAGAGGCTCTTGTCCCTATCGACATGGGGACAAGAGTGCTTTGGGGTGGGGGGGCAGTGCCCCCCTCCCCCACAGCACACACTCCCCCATGTTGAGGGCATGTGGTCTGGTATGGCTCAGGAGGGAGGGGGGCGCTCGCTCGTCCCCACCCCCATTCCTGTCTGACCAGACTGCGTGCCTGGGATAATGGCTTGGTTTGGATCTTGGGGGGGACCCCACGCTATTTTTTTTTGCGCGGGTTTAACCCCTTATGTTCCAGACCAAGCCTAAGAGCCTGGTATGCACCTGGAGGGAACCCACCTTATTTTTTTGGGGGGGGTCTGGAGTTCCCCTTCATGAACAGCGATCTGTCATTTACACATGTCAGTCCCACCCCCCCCTACAGTTAGAACACACCCAGGGAACATATTTAACCCCTCCCTCGCACCTAGTGTTAACCCCTTCCCTGCCAGTGGCATTTTTTGAGTAAGCAATGCATTTTTTACAGCACTGATCGCTAGAAAAATGCCAATGGTTCCAAAAAAGTGTTCGATGTGTCCGCCATAATGTCGCAGTACCGATAAAAATCGCTGATCGCCCCAATAACTAGTTAAAACAAAAAAAAAAAATATTTTGTAGACGCTATAACTTTTGCAAAAACCAAACACTAAACGCTATTTGCGATTTTTTGGAACCAAAAAGATGTAGAATACGTATCGGCCTAAACTGAGGGTTTTTTTAGTTTTTACAATATATATTTTTGGGGATATTTATTATAGCAAAAAGTAAAAATAATTTTTACATATGTGGGCGGGACTTACGCAAGTCCCGCCCACATATATAAACATCGTTCAAACCACACATGTGAGGTATTGACGCGTGCCTTAGAGCGAGAGCAATACTTTTACCACTAGACCTTCTTTGTAACTATAAACTGGTAACCTGGAAAAAAAAGAAAAAGGTCGCCTATGGGGATATTCACGGAATTCATTTTGGCCCCATTGCAGGAGTGTTTCCAATAGTAAAGCGTGACATGTAAGGTATCTATTTACTCGGTGTAACATCATCTTTCACATTATCCCCAAAAATTGGGCTCACTTTTGTGTTTTGTTAATTTTTAACCACTTGAGCCCGGACCATATTTCTGGTCAATGACCGGGCAAGTTTTTGTGATTCGGCACGGCGTCGCTTTAACTGACAATTGCGCAGTCGTGCGACGTGGCTCCCAAACAAAATTGGCAACCTTTTTTTTCACACAAATAGATTATTAAATGTGCGTGTTTACTTCTGTCTTTAACACCTCCCCTTCAGGCTGGAAAGCATCAGATCAGGGGAAACAAAAAAAAAAAAGCTCTCATTCCATTGCAGCTTGGTTCCTACATGTGTGATGAACTGAGCATGCTCAAACACTTAGAAAAAAAATATCCTTTCTTTTTAAAAGGTGAAAAACACTCATTGGATGCTCATAGAGCGTGGTTTGGATTAATTGCAGGTGTGCCCAATTACAAGCTCACCCAAACTAGAGACTGCAATTTGGTCATGTGATTTCAATTGCTTCATTACTAGCACTGTTATAAAAAGCTTGGATCGATCAGTCCTCAGCTGCCCTCAGAAGGGGCAGGCTGGCAGAAATGCTGTTGCTAAACACAAATGTGGTTTGTTGCATGGGTTTTGTTTTATTTTGCCAATGGTTTTGGTTTATTTTTAAATGATGTTCACTTTGATGTATTTGTCTATGTGGCCTTATTTTATGAAAAATGTGTAAAGCTATGGTTATTTAGAATTTTGAAATGTATTTTTGTTTGTTTGTCTTTTTTGCTTTCCTTGTTTTGTTGACCAATAAAAATTACTTTAAAATTGTTAAGTTTGTCTTTTGTTACTTTTTCATGCTACATATGTTGACAGCTGCAGCTGAACTAGGTTAGGGCCTAACAAATTATGTGTGATTTTTGTCTAAGCTTCTTTCCTGGTGTGTAATCATGAAATGTTTGCCATGTTTATTCTCCCTGACTTTAAAGACAAAAACTGGTAAGTATTTTATTTATTCTGCAGTGGTCCTCAGTCCTCAAGTACCCCCGACAGGACATGTTTTGGGGATTTCTCTTATCAAGAATTGCTGTCCAGACTGTATTTTAAAGCACATGTGCAAGATGAAGGAAAACCTGCAAACATGGCCTGTGGGGGGGGTTTGCTATTGGTGGACAGGCTTGACGTGCTGATTTACAGCACTGTGCTTAAATCTAGCGCAAGGCAATCCTATTCAAATTGTGGGTGTTTGAGGGAAGCCAAGTGAGTGTTAGAACCCCTGCTTTGTGTTTTTTATTTTTGTGTTGAGCTTTGTGTCCCTTTTCTTAAAATTGGCTTCACTTCCTGTCACACAGCTGAACAGGAAGTGAGGTTAAAACCCTACCAGTGTCATTTCTTGGGGACACAGGTCAATCTAACTAGTGTCCCCATTAAGCAAATTGCACTCCAGCACTGCTGTGTACACCCCAAATCATGGGTCTTCAAACTACGGCCCTCCAGTTGTTCAGGAACTACAATTCCCATCATGCCTAGTCATGTCTGTGAATGTCAGTGCATTACAAGGCCTCATGGGATGTGTAGTTCTAAAACAGCTGGAGGGCCGTAGTTTGAGGATCCCTGCCCCAAATGATTATTTAGTTTGGGGTTTAGTAAAGGCAAAGCCACTCTGCAGTACAAGCATAGTTGCTGAAAATCAGAGAGGAAGCACTGATGGTTTTAACATCCAATCCTGTAGAAGCAAAGTTGTTTTGTTTTCTTTCTTCCTTGCTTTGCACTTGTAGTGCAAAGTGGATTTGCCTTTAGTCAATGGACCCCAAAGTCCAAGATCCCTAATTTGGGGTGTACACAGCAAAATGCTAGAGTGCAATTTACATAATGGGAAACTATTAAGATTGATCTCTGTGTCCCCAAGAAAAGATATTAGTAAGGTTTTACCCTCACTTCCTGTTTGGCTATGTGACAGGAAGTGAATGAATTAGAAAGGGTGAAGACACCTCACAAATGTTGTCACTATCAGGGGTGCAGACATCCCCAAAAAATGAGCAGATAATACTTATTAGCAAATGAATAATTTTTTAGTTAACATTGGGTGGGGTGCTCTAACGCACACATTCCTACATATTAGCAATGCTCTATCCTGGCCTATTGGCATGGTTATATTTTTTGGGGCTCTCAATAAAACTCTATGAAATTTGTGCTTAAACTAGAACCAGGGGCGGACTGACAACTCATGTGGCCCCTGGGCAATAGAAGATTATGGGGCCCCTCTGGCTTACAGATGACCACCACGCCAGGAGGTAGTGCAGAGGCGGGCAGCTAAAATCTTGGGATATTCACATTAAAAGCATGTCATTTTCGGACATATCAGGGACAGATCTAAAAAAAACACAGATTTTTACATACTGTCCCTGGTTTTACTGAGCCTGGCAACCCGGATGGGGCCCCCTAGTGGCATGGGGCCCTTGGGCAGTGCCCGAGTGACTCAATGGTCAGTCCGCCCCTGACGAGAACTATAATCAACAAGTTTTATTTTCTTTAATTTTGGATAGAGTGAGGGAGGGTTATAGGCCCTGTCAGTTTATTTTGTATTATCTGTGTCCAATTGGGGAGATTTGCCTTCACTTCCTGCCCCATAGCCAAACAGGAAGTGAGAGAAAAACTATGCAAATTAACCACTTCCCGCCCAGCCTATGGCCGATTTACGTCCGGGAAGTGGTTACACAATCCTGACAGGACGTCCTGCAGGATTTCATGCCGCACGCGCCTGTGGGGGCACGCAGCGCGGCGATCGGTGATGCGGGGTGTCAGTCTGATCTCAGTAAAGAGTCTCTCACGGAGACGGAGACTCTTTACCACGTGATCAGCCGTGTCCAATCACGGCTGATCACGATGTAAACAGGAAGAGCCATCGATGGCTCTTCCTCACTCGCGTCTGACAGACGCGAGTATAGGAGAGCCGATCGGCGGCTCTCCTGACAGGGGGCGTTCGCGCTGATTGTTTATCAGCGCAGCCCCCCCTCGGATCACCACACTGGACCACCAGGGATGCCCACCCTGGACCACCAGGGTGTGCAAAAACAAAAAAAATATAGAACAAAAAAACAAAAAGCAATAAAAAATAAGAAAAAAGATGCCAATCAGTGCCCACAAATGGGCACTGACTGGGAAAATCAGTGCCACCCCACAGTGTCCATCAGTGCCACCCCACAGTGCCCATCCATGCACAGTGCCCACCTATCAGTGCCCACCTGTGCCACCCATAAGTATCCATCAGTGCCACCCATAAGTGCCGCCCATCTGTGCCGCCCATCAGTGCCCATCAGTGCCGCCTATGAGTGCCCATCAGTGCCGCATAGCAGCGCCGCCAATCAATGCCACCTCATCTGTGCCGTCAGTACTACCTCATCGATGTCCATCAGTGCCATCTCATCGGTGCCCATCAGTGCCGCCATATCAGTGCCCGTAATTGAAAGAGAAAAACTTATTTACAAAAAAATTAACCTAAAAAAATAAAAACTTTTTTTTGTTTCAAAATTTGCAGTCTTTTTTTAGTTGTTGCGCAAAAAAAAAAAACGCAGAGGTGATCAAATAACAACAAAAGAAAGCTCTATTTGTGGGGAAAAAAGGACGCCAATTTTGTTTGGGTACAGTGTTGTATGACCGCGCAATTGCCATTCAAAGTGCGACAGTGTTGAAAGCTGAAAATTGGCTTGGCGGGAAGGTGCGTAAGTGCCTGGTATGGAAGTGGTTAAGGGAATCCAGTGCCCCCCCCAGAACTAGTGTGTGGGTCCCCTGAAAATTACTGGGCGGGGTTATACAAAAACAGGGTGTGACCTTGACAGGAAGGGGTGGGTCATTTTTCTATTAGGAGGTGCAGATATGTAGTCAGGCCTAGGGCAGAACCAAACCTAAATATACTACTGCATATTAGGGCTTATTTAGACCGGAACCGATTTACAGCGTGTTTTTATATTGTGGGAGGAAACCCACGCAGGCACAGGGAGAACATGCAAACTCCATGCAGATGCTGTCACGGGCGGGATTCGAACCAACGACTCTTTTGCTGCTAGGTCAAAGTGCTATACACTACACCACTGTGGTGAACGAACATGATTGCAGCTGAAAGCATGAGAACTTTTATTTTTTTTTTCAATACCATGCTTTCCAGCCTTATTGACCCCGCCTCTCTCCATAAAGAGGACCTGTCACACACTAGTCCTATTACAAGGGATGTTTACATTCCTTGTAATAGGAAGAAAACTGATCATTTTTTTTTTATTTTTTTATTTCAGTGTAAAAAATTATAAAACTAAATAAAAATAAATAAGAAAACCCATTAAAAAATTTTTAAAGCGCCCCGTCCCGACGAGCTCGCGCACAGAAGCAAACGCATACGCGAGTAGCGCCCGCATATGAAAACGGTATTCAAACCACACAAGTGAGGTATCGCCGCGATCGTTAGAGTGAGAGCAATAATTCTAGCCCTAGACCTACTCTGCAACTCAAAAAATGCAACCTGTAGAATTTTTTACACGTCGCCTATCGAGATTTTTAAAGGGTAAAAGTTTGACGCCATGCCACGAGCGGGCGCAATTTTTAAGCGTGACATTTGGGTATCATTTTACTCGGCGTAACATTATCTTTCACAATATATAAAAAAATTGGGCAAAATGTATTGTTGTCTTATTTTTTAATTCAAAAAAGTGATTTGTCTCCAAAAAAAGTGCGCTTGTAAGACCGCTGCGCAAATACGGTGTGACAAAAAGTATTGCAATGACTGCCATTTTATTCCCTAGGATGTCTGCTAAAAAAAAATATATAATGTTTGGGGGTTCTGATTAATTTTCTAGCAAAAAAATTTTGATTTTCACATGAAGGAGAGAAGTGCCAGAATTAACCCGGTGGGCAAGTGGTTAAAGTACTCATGGCTATAAAGAATAGAGTCATTGCTCATTAAAAAAAAAAAAAAAAAAAAAAAAAAAGGGGGTCCCTCCAAATTAAATTACCAGGCCCTTCAGGTCTGGAATGGATATTAAGGGGAACCCCGCCGTAAAAAAAACCCCAAAAAATGGCGTGGGGTCCCCCCAAATATCCATACCAGACCCTTCAGGTCTGGTGTGGATTTTAAGGGGAACTCCACCCCAAATTGAAAAAAAAATGGCGTGGAGTCCCCCTAAAAATCCACACCAGACCCTTATCCGAGCACGTTGACCTGGCCGGCCGCAGAAAAGAGGGGGGGACAGAGTGCGGCCCCCCCCCTCTCCTGAACCGCACCAGGCCACATGCCCTCAACATGGGGAGGATGTCCCCATGTTGATGGGGACAAGGGTCTCATCCCCACAACCCTTGCCCGGTGGTTGTGGGGGTATGCGGGCGGGAGGCTTATCAGAATCTGGAAGACCCCTTTAACAAAGGGGACCCCCAGATCCTGCCCCCCCCCCCTATGTGAAATGGTAATGGGGTACATTGTACCTCTACCATTTCACCCCAAAAAAAATGTCAAAGTGTTAAAAATGACAGTAGCCGGTTTTTGACAAATCTTTTAATAAAATCTTCTTTTCTTCTTTCCTTCGGGTTTCTTCCGCTGCTTCTATCTTCTCGTCCACATCTTGCCCGACGTCTTCTTCTATCTTCTCCGTCCGTCCTTCAGCCTTCTGGTCCCGCATCTTGTGTCTTCTCCGGTCTTCTTCTCGGTCCGCCAGCCTTCTCGTCCCCGGACTCAGCGTTTGAATTTGAATTGGGCCGTCGTGTTCCCGCTCCTGGGACCCGCCCCCCTCTGACGCCACAAGTAAACTCCTTAGAAGGTCATGTGCGTCAGAGGGGGGCGGGGTCACATGAGTGTGACACGGCGGGAACTTCTTCTCCGGGCGGCGCGATTGAAATTGAATTCCCCCGCTGTGTGATGCTCTGTGACCCCGCCCCCCTCTGACGCACATGACCTTCTAAGGAGTTTACTTGTGGCGTCAGAGGGGGGCGGGTCCCAGGAGCGGGAACACGACGGCCCAATTCAAATTCAAACGCTGAGTCCGGGGACGAGAAGGCTGGCGGACCGAGAAGAAGACCGGAGAAGACACAAGATGCGGGACCAGAAGGCTGAAGGACGGACGGAGAAGATAGAAGAAGACGTCGGGCAAGATGTGGACGAGAAGATAGAAGCAGCGGAAGAAACCCGAAGGAAAGAAGAAAAGAAGATTTTATTAAAAGATTTGTCAAAAACCGGCTACTGTCATTTTTAACACTTTGACATTTTTTTTGGGGTGAAATGGTAGAGGTACAATGTACCCCATTACCATTTCACATAGGGGGGGGGCCAGGATCTGGGGGTCCCCTTTGTTAAAGGGGTCTTCCAGATTCTGATAAGCCTCCCGCCCGCATACCCCCACAACCACCGGGCAAGGGTTGTGGGGATGAGACCCTTGTCCCCATCAACATGGGGACATCCTCCCCATGTTGAGGGCATGTGGCCTGGTGCGGTTCAGGAGAGAGGGGGGGCCGCACTCTGTCCCCCCCTCTTTTCTGCGGCCGGCCAGGTCAACGTGCTCGGATAAGGGTCTGGTGTGGATTTTTAGGGGGACTCCACGCCATTTTTTTTTCAATTTGGGGTGGAGTTCCCCTTAAAATCCACACCAGACCTGAAGGGCCTGGAATGGATATTTGCCGGGAACCGCACGTCTTTTTTTTTTTTGGTTTTTACGGCGGGGTTCCCCTTAATATCCATTCCAGACCTGAAGGGCCTGGTAATTTAATTTGGGGGAACCCCTACACATTTTCTTGTTTGTTTTATGAATGAATCCCTTTAGAATTGTCAGAGCCGACAATTCATTATAGCCGCGAGTGAATTTTTAAATGACTTTTTTCCTTCTGAATGTCACTTTGTGCAGGGGGAGTTCTAAGTGCGGGAAAAATGCGCTATTTCACATGCTGACATTACACCCCCCCTAGGTACGAAATTTAAAGGAATATTTCACTTTTATTGTTTCACTTTAAGAATTATTAATTTCACTGCTCCCGAAAAAACGGCCGTTTTAAAAAATAAAAAAAGCATTGATACATGTTCCCTGGGGCAGGACTGAGGTCCCCAAACACTTTTTAGGACAAAACTTGCAGATTAGCCTTTAAAATGAACACTTTTGATTTCTCCCATAGACTTCTATAGGGAGTTCAGCGCGGCTTTTCATATTAGTTTCAATGCGCCGGCTGCTGCGCTGGTTCATGCGCCCAATTAAGCCTCCACCCGGAGTACTAATTAACGCATGAACCAGCGCAGCGCACAGAGCATAGTAAATCAGGCCCTGTGTCTCTATCTCTCTCTGTCTGACTGACTGATCTTCTCTAGAACCGCCAACACACTACACTAGGCAGCCGTGCAGGCTGCCTTTTATAGTGGGGGGCGTGTACTAATCCCCCTGAGCCATAATTGGCCAAAGCCACCCTGGCTTTGGCCAATTATGGCTCTTCGTTTTTTGAGCGCTGTGATTGGCCAAGCATGCGGGACATACAGCATGCTTGGCCAATCATCAGCGCTCAACGCCCCAGTGAATTATGGGACGTTTTGCGTCACTCGAATTTGGCGCGAACGACCCGTTTTGTTCGAGTTTCGACGAACGATCGAACGACCGATGTTCGAGTCGAACATACGTTCGAATCGAACGCGGAGCTCATCCCTAATTAACACCTTTACACAAGGACAATGAAATGTCTTCCAGGCCCTGGCTCAATTAGCATGTCACTAGTCAGGGCTAAGCATAGAAATAGAGTCATTATTGACTGGTTGGGTCACAATTAACCAACATCTTGCAGTATCTCAAAATCCTGCAATATGAACTATTATTAATGTCCCATCTCGTGTAATACATGAATTATGATTCACTTGCCACCCCATGCCCAAAGGGCACAGGATGGACTCAGACCCAAGAGTTATCAGTGACGCTGACACAGGAGTATCCCCCATCCTCACAAAGTCTCTGGGTGTCACGGTCATCCTGTTACAAACGCATACCCGGATTATACTACCATTCCTGTGGATGGGAGATTATCTGCAGGGGCACGCCATAGTCACCCCCCGCCCCCCCCCCCCATGTGTTGATCAGGCACACAGGGGTGACATGAGCATAAATCCGCTTATAACCGATAGTGGGCTAGATTCAGGTAGGGGGACGTAAGTTTGTGCGGGCGTAGCGTATGTTATTTACGCTACGCCGCCACAATTTAGAGAGGCAAGTGCAGTATTCACAAAGCACTTGCTCCGTAAGTTGCGGCGGCGTAGCGTAAATCTGCCAGCGTAAGCGCGCCGAATTCAAATTGTCAAGAGGTGGGCGTGTTTTACGTAAATAAAACATGACCCCACGTAAATGACATTTCTCACGAACGGCGCATGCGGCGGCCGTGAACGTATCCCAGTGCGCATGCTCCTAATCACGTCGCAAATAGTCAATGCTTTCGACGTGAACGTAATTTACGCAAAGCCCTATTCGCGAACGACTTACGCAAACGATGTAAAATTTTAAAAATTCGATGCGGGAACAACGTCCATACTTAACATTGGCTATGCCTCATATAGCAGTAGTAACGTTATGCCGGAAAAAGCCTTAGGCAAACGACATAAAAAAATCCGCCGGGCGCACGTACGTTTCTGAATCGGCGTATCCAGCTAATTTGCATATTCTACGCTGAAATCGACGGAAGCACCACCTAGCGGCCAGCGTAAATATGCAACTAAGATACGGCGGCGTAAGAGACTTACGCCAGTCGGATCTTAGCCTAATTTCGGCGTATCTTGCTTTCTGAATACAGAAAGAAGATACGCCGGCGAAGCTTTGAATTTACGCAACGTATCAATAGATACGCCGTCGTACATTCTTGCTGAATCTAGCCCAATGTCTTTGCAGATTGTACACATCCCCCCAGACGAAAGTTCTGTGCATTGCACAGGGGCCCTTTCGCTGGCAGACATATCCCCACTCTGCAAACACCTCTCTCCAGCCTTAGGAAGTTTTCCACTACCAGACGGGACTCAACCAGTGTCAGTCTGCCTCAGTCAGCTTTTTAGAGCGTGCTGCGGGAGTACTAACACTGGGAGACACTATGACAATACATATTGAATACATCTTTATAAAATTTCCACAACACACTGTAGCACAAAGAAGATTTGCCTTTAGTAAATTACTGCACTTGTTAGTGCAGTCACTGTAGATCCGAGGGGGACATGCAAGGAAAATATAAAACAGCATTTTAGCTTGCACATGACTGGATTACAAAATAAGCAGAGCTTCCCCTCATTTCAGATCTACCCCTCAGATTTACAGCGACTGCACTTCCAAGTGCACGTTGCACTTGTAGTGCAAAGTGGATTTGCCTTTGCTAAATAACCCCCATTGTGTTTTCTTCAAAATTACCGCTCTTTTGTTTATAGTTCAAAAAATGGGCATCAATTTTGTTTGGGTACAACGTTGCACGACTGCACAATTGTCAGTTAAAGCAATGCAGGTAAACTTATCCTTCAATAAGTATAAAAAATGTAATAAGAAATAAATATACTGTGTGTGTAAATGGCATCTGTGTTTACTATGCAAATGTAGGTGAATGCAGTGGCATTTGAATTATTAGCGGTTACAAACCTGTTATAAAGTCACTGTTGTGCTAATTTGTGCCCTTATCTACCAAACTTAACTCTATCCTAATGTTATCCCAAACAGTTTATGGTAACCACTTAATTTTGCTTCATGAATCGCAGTGCAGCATCAAAAAAAGACTAAAGCGCTCCTAAAGCAATACATTTAAGTTCACTTTGCAATGATGTGATATAATTTTAAAGTGGTTGTAAACTCTGGTGAACAAAAAATGAAAAACTTCAAGACAAAGTTATCATGAGCTAGAATGCATCGCACACTAGCTCATTATGAAATACTTACCTTAGATCGTAGCTGTTGCTGTGGTCCCCGCACACCGCTGTGACCGGCGACATTTCTCCCGGAGTTATTTCTGGGTTTATGGGCTCCGGCGCTGTGATTGGCCAGAGCCGGAATGACGTCACTACTACGCATGCGCGCAGGAGCCGCCGGTCATGGCATGGCTACTGAATATACAGCACGAGCAGGCCGTTTCTTCAGTGCACATGTGCCAATGACGTCACATGAGGATACATTGAATATTTCCTAAACGGTGCAAGGTTAGGAGATATTCACGGTACCTACAGGTAAACCTCAATATAGGCTTACCTGTAGGTAAAAGTGGTGTATCATGTGCATGAGGCCTTAGAGAAAATACTGGGACAATTTGTGTGCAGCCCGAACTAATGTTTGTGACAGAATGTTTTATATATAGACCCCCATGAGTCCATCCACAGACAGCTTCCTCACCCTCTGTGTGAGTGTATGCATGTGTGAGTGAAGAAATGTCCTCAGCACACCAAGGATTCGTTAAAGGGTCCAAAGTTTTATTCACATATGGTCAGGGTCGGTGCTTAACTATTTTGTGCCCTAGACATGGGGGAGGAATCAGAGAGTGGACTCAGCAGCTATGTTCAGAGACATGTTGCCCGCCTCCTCCACTGACCGTGTACCCGCCTCCTCCGCTAACCTTGTGCCCGCCACCTCCGCTGGCCTTGTACTTGCCTCCTCCACTGAACTTATACCCGCCTCCTCCGCTAACTTTGTGCCCACCTCCTCCGCCTCCCCAGCTGTGCCTGCCTCCTCTGCTGTCGTCCCTCCACACAGGCTGAGCTGCTGCTGACCTTCTCTGAAGTTCTTTTTTTTTTTTTTCCCTTTTCTTGCTTCTTAGTCTCTATGGGGCAGATCCACAGAGCAAGTACGCCGGCGTATCTACTGATACGCCGGCGTACTTTCAAATTTCCCGCGTCGTATCTTTAGTTTGAATCCTCAAACCAAGATACGACGGCATCTGGGTTTGATCCGACAGGCGTACGGCTTCGTACGCCTTCGGATCGCAGATGCAATACTTCGGCGTCCGCTGGGTGGAGTTCGCATCGTTTTCCGCGTCGGGTATACAAATTAGCTTTTTCCGACGATCCACGAACGTACGCGCGGCCGTCGCATTCTCTTACGTCGTCTCTAGTCGGCTTTTTCCGGCGTATAGTTAAAGCTGCTATCTTGCGGCGTATAGACTTGCCATGTTAAAGTATGGCCGTCGTTCCCGCGTCAAAATTTTAATTTTTTTTTCCGCGTAAGTCGTCAGTGAATAGGGGTAAGTCACGTCTAAGTTCAAAAAATGACGTCGTTGCGACGTCATTTTGCGCAAAGCACGGCGGGAAATTTTGGAACGACGCATGTGCAGTTCATTCGGCGCGGGGACGCGCTGCATTTAAATGAATCACACCCCTACCCGCCAATTTGAATTACGTGCCGAGAGATACACTACGCCGCCGTAACTTTCGGCGTGCAAGCTTTCAGGATTCGAACCAAAGCCGGAAAAGTTACGGCGGCGTAGCGTATCTCTGATACGCTGCGCAGGTGTAAAGGTATGTGGATCTGGCCCTATATCTCTTTATCACAGAGCACTTACTTGTACAATCTTTTTTAGACACTTGGGGGCAGATCCACATACCTTTACACCTGTGCCGCGTATCAGAGATACGCTACGCCGCCGTAACTTTTCCGGCTTTGGTTCGAATCCTGAAAGCTTGCGCGCCGAAAGTTACGGCGGCGTAGTGTATCTCTCGGCGCGTAATTCAAATCGGCGGGTAGGGGGCGTGATTCATTTAAATGAAGCGCGTCCCCGCGCCGAATGAACTGCGCATGCGTCGTTCCGAAATTTTCCGCCGTGCTTTGCGCCGGCGGCATACTTGCTCTGTGGATCTGCCCCTAGATGGCTCCAACCTCCCCTCGGTGCAGTCCCGATATTAATCTGTCTGGCGGCTGATGCAGCGTCCAACGTTCTGGGCCAACGCCGTGCGGTCCACTCAAGTGTTTTGCTGCTACTGCACCTCAGGTGGCGCAGAATTAGAGTATGAGTCAAACACCTCCTTGCAGCTAGGCAATGTGGACACAGTGTCCAGGGACTGCACAGCCTGTGGCTGGGCTTAGCCAGCAGGCTCATTTATTACACAAATGGAATTTTAGTTCTAGAAAGTGACCAGGACCCAGGCCCGGACTGGCCATAGGGCATACCGGGCAAATGCCCGGTGGGCCGCGGCGGCCCGCGGGCTGCATGTCACGTCTCCCCCCAGTTTAACATGCAGGGGGTCCAGAACTGTTAGGGGGTGTCTATGTAAAAAACTGTGGGGGGCTGTGTAATGTAAAGGGGTCCAGGGTGCTGTGTAATGTAAAGGGGTCCAGAGGTGCAGGGTGCTGTGTAATGTAAACGGGTCCAGAGGTGCAGGGTGCTGTGTAATGTAAAAGGGTCCAGGGTGCTGTGTAATGTAAAGGGGTCCAGGGTTTCGTGTAATGTAAAGGGGTTCAGAGGTGCAGGGAGTTGTGTAATGTAAAGGGGTCCAGAGGTACAAGGTGCTGGAACCCCACATCCCATCATTAACCGCCGTGCCCCCCCCCCCCCCCGGGCTGCTCAGTCTAAAATGCCCGGGCCTATTTTTTGTCCCAGTCCGGGCCTGCCAGGACCTTTCTACAAAGGATCAATGCCCATTATAGATTTGGATGGCTATTATTCAATCGATTGCATCCTTTCTTTGGCAGTTATGTCATAATATTTAAACTGAGTGCAATGGTGGGCTTATGACATCATTTGACATCAGGGGGCGGGTTTAGGCTTCAAAAGTTTGCACTGATTGGTGGATTGTTTGTTAAATACTTGGTGATTTGTACTAAACTTTGTCACTTGCCTGACAAAGGAGCCGTGCGTGGCTCTGAAACATTGCTGTATGTGTACCGTGTGGAATCCTTGGTGTGCTGATAACATTTCTTCACTCTGCCTACGGTTACCAGCCGATGGTCATTATAGCACTCAACATTACTACAGCAATTTTCATCAATGTGTGCTTGGGGAATATTGTGTTTGGACTTATGCATGTGTGAATCACTGTGAAGTATGTATATGCTATATCACTATTTCCACATATTTTATTGCAGCCACAAATATCAATGATCCTGTGCTAAGGGCTGTGGAATTATTGGATAAAGCACATGAACTAAAACAAGTCCCAGAAAGAAGTGTCTCTTTAATAGTCTTGCTAACTGATGGTGAAGCAAATACGGGTAAGTAATCTTGTAGTAGATGTTTCTTAAGGATTCCCCAGATCTTTTCAATTAACCATTTACCGGGGCACTTTCACCTCCTTTCTGCCCAGGCCAATTTTCAGCTTTCTGCGCTGTAACACTTTGAATGACAATAACTCATGCAACACTGTACCCAAATTACATTTTATTATTTTTTTTCACACACATAGAGATTTCTCTTGGTGGTATTTAATCCCCACTGGGTTTTTCATATTTTTAAAAAGCTTGTTTCTTCATTCCTCTGATTAAATTTTGCAAATAAATAAGAAGCGGCAAGGAGCACATGGAAGAGTGACACATGTCAAACAAAACCATATAGCACAATTTACCAACCAGCCTGCAACCAACCATATTTGCAATTGTGTGCAAACTTTACCCCTGTTTTTAATTTAAACTGGAGGTAATTTGGTTGGTTGCAGGCTGGTAGGTAAGTTTAAAGTGTATTCGTACAGTTTGTACTCCTGCGCTGACCTTAAAATATAAATGAATATGTATATATCCGTGACATTCATACACCAGCTCTTGTGAATCGTTATCTCTAAATCTGTGATACATTCACATATATAGAAACAAAATGTAAAAATTATATAAAACACAAAATATATGAACCCCTTCTCCCCTGCAAACTCTTAAGTGCGTCTGCGCTATTAATCAAATTACGGAACTATAAATACACTAAAATAGTCCAGTGCAATCGTGCATTAATACAATGTCCTCAAAAAGCGTGCCTCCAGTAAGTGCAGGAATTTGTGCCTTGCTGCAAAAAAAAAAATTTCCGGGACTTTGCCACCTTATAGTGTCACCACCACCTCCTATTGCGCTATGCTCTCACCAGATTCAAAAAGGTAAACTGCATATAATCATATGGTGTACGGTTTCCTCTTCTGGTTCCCGAATCTCTGCGCTCCAACTCTCTATGGGTTCTCTTATACTCCCAAGAAGAAAAAAGGCCCATATGGTGTAGTACGTTTTAACAAGTTTTATTCATGAAACATTAAAAACGAATTTTACACTCACATGTTCCTGTGCCCAAGCCGGCACTAGCCTGTCCAGCGTCACTGCTACCTTCCCAGCGTGCGTTCCAAGCCTTAACCGTGGTGCGTTCCAGCGGACGAAAATGCCTGTGCGGTATCGTTCCAGGGGTCAAGAATCGTGTGGCGTGAAAAAAAGATGTGTGGTACCCCCGCGCCTCGACGCGTTTCGAATACTTAGATTCGTCCTCAGGAAGCTCAAGTATTCGAAACGCGTCGAGGCGCGGGGGTACCACACATCTTTTTTTCACGCCACACGATTCTTGACCCCTGGAACGATACCGCACAGGCATTTTCGTCCGCTGGAAGGCACCACGGTTAAGGCTTGGAACGCACGCTGGGAAGGTAGCAGTGACGCTGGACAGGCTAGTGCCGGCTTGGGCACAGGAACATGTGAGTGTAAAATTCGTTTTTAATGTTTCGTGAATAAAACTTGTTAAAACGTACTACACCATATGGGCCTTTTTTCTTCTTGGGAGTATAAGAGAACCCATAGAGAGTTGGAGCGCAGAGATTCGGGAACCAGAAGAGGAAACCGTACACCATATGATTATATGCAGTTTACCTTTTTGAATCTGGTGAGAGCATAGCGCAATAGGAGGTGGTGGTGACACTATAAGGTGGCAAAGTCACTAAATTTTTTTTTGCAGCAAAGCACAAATTCCTGCACTTACTGGAGGCACGCTTTTTGAGGACATTGTATTAATGCACGATTGCACTGGACTATTTTAGTGTATTTATAGTTCCGTAATTTGATTAATAGCGCAGACGCGCTTAAGAGTTTGCAGGGGAGAAGGGGTTCATATATTTTGTGTTTTATATAATTTTTACATTTTGTTTCTATATATGTGAATGTATCACAGATTTAGAGATAACGATTCACAAGAGCTGGTGTATGAATGTCACGGATATATACATATTCATTTATATTTTAAGGTCAGCGCAGGAGTACAAACTGTACGAATACACTTTAATATTTTGCACAACTGCACCACCTGGTGGAGTACACCACAACTGCAGCAGACCAAATAATTTAATTTATATTAACACGTAATATTTTATATTTATTTGCGCCGGTACAACCACTCACAACCAAACTGGTAGGTAAGTTTAGCTGGGAATTTCCTTTGGTTTTGTTTGATATGCTTCGCTCTTCTATGTGCTCCTTGCTGCAAAGGCCAATTATAGATGGGGCCAGTGGCCATTTGTTTGTACTGTTGAAATACTGGTGAGGGGACGCACTAGACACCTTTGCTGCCATTGTGCTAAATGCTGGGTGTCTAGTGCGCCCCAGTGCCTTTAAAGGAGGGGTGGGCTCCCTCTAGGCTTATCTGCACTTTATCCATTATCATACATGTGCTTTTACTATGGAGGCTCTCAAAAATGTATAGAGTTAGGACTGCAGATAATATTGGGGTGCCGTGAAGTGGCTCTGCAGCTAATATGCATGTATTTGCAAATATGTGCAAACAAAAACAACTGTTTTTAACGCAAACTGTTAGGCAGGATAATTTGATGAGTTGCAGGCTGGTTGGTAAGTTGAGCTAGAAATATTATTTTGTTTTTTTTAACATGTGTCGCCCTTAAATGTGCTCCTTGCTGTAAAGGCCAGTTATAGGTGGGGTCAGTGGTCATTTGTTTGTACTGTTTGACAACGCTAAGCCACTGACATGAAATGCAGTCCTTGCATTTTAGTGTGAGGTCTGTTATAAAGCTGACCTCCAAGCAAACAGATAAATACAGCTGTCTTACTTGCCAAACTTTGCATTTCAGTGTATTCTGAGTCCTACTATACAAAGTTCTTCCACATAGTACAACCCTGTCTAGTAGGGCAGGAAACCTTATTTTGTTCTCTACTGCAGGGAGATCTAGTTTTTTTTTTGTTCTTATTAAAAGTCAGCAGCTACAAAAACTGTAGCTGTTGATTCTTAATAAACAGACATTCACCTGTCCCAGGATCCAGCGATGTGCTCAAACAAGCCGTCCCTTTCTTCGGTCTTCAGTCCCCAGAGCCAGCATCTCAACTGTGGGCACCCAGCTGTGACAGCTTGTAGCTTCACAGCCAGGTGCCCACTGGGCGACATGACGTGACGTGGGGTGAGGATTATTATTTTGTTATTATAATAATGGTGATGTGAGTAATTTTCCAGGAGCAACCCGATTCTTCCAGAGAGACGCACTTTATTGACTTCCAACACAGAACAAAGTCCATAAGATACTTGCAACAGATGACAAAATCCAACAGAGTAAATATGACAAAGAATAGTAAAAAGTAATTTTTCCTAGACCTGTGCCTTCATATTCATGGAGAATGAATAGAGTGAACGCTAGCTTATATCCCCTATACACCGAAGGGCTGAGCAATTTGATTGGCCGTTTCCATTAGGCCTTTGATCTGCTTCTGTCTTTCAGAGTGACAGAAAATGACACCTAGCCGTACACAGCTGCAGATAGATCCGGTGGTGTGTACGTCCGAGCGGACATTTATCGGCGGAAAAAATTCCAGCCGACGAATTTCCAGCGGATATAAATTTCTTAGCATGCTAAGAAATCTATCCGCTGGAATCCTGTCCAGCGGATTGATTCGGTGGTCTGTACAGACTCACCGGATCAATCCATCCGCTCCTCTCCCTCGCATGCGTTGTAATGATTCGACGCATGCGTGGAAGTCTTTATCTTCCAGCTTCGCGCACGTCACCGCGTCATCATCGTGGAGACGGCGCGACACGTCACCGCGGATGGATTCCGCGCTGATTTCGATCTGATGGTTAGTACAACCATCAGATCAAAATCCGCCAGAGGATTTATCCGCGGGAACGGTCCGAAGGACCGTTTCCAGCGGATAATCCTCTCGTGTGTACGGGGCCTAACAGATATCAATGTGGCCCTGCACAACATTAACACCCTTTTGATGTGTAAAATAGATTTGTCCTGGAATGCCTGCATGTGATACATATACACTGTGCTATACATATAACACAGTATATAAAATATTGGCCACTTTTAGTGCTTCGGCACTGCGTCGCTTTGACTGGCAATTGCGCGGTTGTGCGATGTTGCTCCCAAAGAATTTTTTTCCCACAAATAGAGCTTTCTTTTCTTGGTATTTGATCACCTCTGCAGTTTTTATTTTTTGCGCTATAAACAAAAGTAGAGCAACATTTTGAAAAAAGTGCAATATTTTTTACTTTTTGCTATAATAAATATCCTTATCCTTTTATATATAAAAAAAGTATTTTTCCTCAGTTTAGGCCGATACCTATTCTTCTACATATTTTTGGTAAAAAAATCACAATAAGTGTTTATAGATTGGTTTTCACAAAAGTTATAGCGTCTACAAAATAGGGGATAGTTTTATGGAATTTTTATTAATAATTTTTTTTTCTACTAGTAATGTCGGCGATCAGTGATTTTTATCATGACTGCGACATTATGGCAGACACATCGGACACTTCTGAAACCATTTTGGGACCATTGTAATTTTACAACGCTATAAAAATGCAATGATTACTTCAAAAATTACACTGGCAGTGAAGGGGTTAATCTGTAGGGGGCTCTGAAGGGGTTAAGTGTGACCTAGGGAGTGCTTCTAACTGTTAGGGGGCGTGGTTTGTCGTGACATGTCACTGATCGTTGTTCCCAATGACAGGGAACAGACGATCAGTGACATGTCACTAGGAAGAACAGGGAGATGTTGTGTTTACACTGACATCTCCCCATTCTTTAGCTCTGTGACACGATCGCAGGACACCGGCGGACATCGAGTCCGTGGGTCCCGCGGGCACGCTCACAGAGCTCGCAACAGGGTCGTAAGCACGCCGCCGTCAGCGCGCGCAACTACACGGCCAGCAAATTAAAGGGTACGTATATATACACCCATTTGCCCAGCCGTGCCATTCTGTCGACGTATAAGTGTGTGCGGCGCTCGGCAAGTGGTTTAAATCCTGAACTTCACACAAGCACCCACATTTACTTTCATTTGCTACACCCACTGAAAGTGACATGGCGTATGATTCCTGACATGGCTGCATAGCAAAGCATTGCAGCTGTGACATGTACACCCCCAGCTGTTGCCTCTGAAGTTAAATGCTCAACTGTAAGGTTTTACCATCCCCCAATTTCACATGTGAACAAGCCCTAATAGTACAGCCAGTCAAACGTGATAGTTAGTCAAGAAATTGGATGCATAATTTATGCACCCAGAAAGCCTGAATATGTTCCTTGGATGTTAGGCCTCTCTATGTGGCTAGGCTGTCATAAAGTCTTACATGTGGTATCACCATACATGGAGTAGCAGAATGTGTTTTGGGTGTAATTCTAAGTATGCCTATGCTGTGTGTAGAAATATCTTATTAATTGACAAATGTATTTAAAAAAATATATTTAATTCCGTATTTTCCAAAAAATAAAGACTCACCATACCTCTTAGAAAATACTTTGGAGTGTGCTTTCCAAAATGTGGTAATTTTGTGGGTGTTTACACTGTCCTGGTGTTTCACGGTCTTCAAAATGTGATAGGTAGTCAAGAAATTAGATGTGAAATTTATGCCTTTAGAATGCCTGAAGGGGCTCCTTGGATTTTGGGTCCCTATGTGATTAGGCTGTGGAAAAGTCTCACACATGTGGTATCGCCATACTCAGAAGCAGGGCCGGATTAACAATGGGGCTGATGGAGCTGCAGCTCCAGGCCCCTTTCTCAAGATAGGCCCATTTGCCTAAAAGAAAAATTTTTTTTTTTTTTTTTTTTTTTTTTTAAGAATTTTTTTTTTTAAGATTTTTTTTTTTTTTAAGATCGAATTTGGGGGGTTGTAGCTCGATGACCAGAGGTCACAGAAACCCCACATTTGGGGGTAGGCATGGGAATAGCTACCCCACAACTGGTTAAAATATGGGATGGCTATCATTTATGGTTCCGGAGATACGGGCCTGCTTGCACAGCCTGTCAGAAGCTACATTCAGAGCGGCCAATATAAATACAAGCTGACACACTGCAGCAAACTGATAGGATCACAGGGCTTATAATAATTATTTGTATATTACTCATGGTAATTAACCCCTTGCCACCCAGGCCAATTCTGACACTTCTCTACTACATGTAAAAATCATCATTTGTTTTTTGCTAGAAAATTACTCTATGGTGGTCTTTGCACTTTTTATGTTGCACGGTGTAGAGCTGCACGATTCTGGCTAAAATGAGAATTGCAATTTTTTTGCTTAGAAGATAGATCACGATTCTCTCACGATTGTTGCGGCGTAACATCATCTTTCACATTAAAACAAAACAAACAAAAAAATGGGCTAACTTCACTGTTTTGTTTTTATGGTTTTTATTATTCATTGAAGTGGGAAAATGCAGTGTGACATAACATATTGCAGCAATAGCCATTGTATTCCCTAGAGTCTCTGCTAAAATATATATAATGTTTGGCAGTTCCAAGTAATTTTCTAGCAAATAATATTGCTTTCTAACTTAAGAAACAAGTGTTGGACTTTAAGTGGTTAAATTTAGTTACAATGGGCCTGATTTACCAAGCCTTTACTCCATGACTCATGGAGTAAAAGCAGGAGTAGCAGCCGTTTGGCCATTTACTAAAGAAATACGCTGCTAGTGCAGTGTATTTCCCTAGTTACTAATGTGCTCCGTGCGCCCAGGAGAGGGTGCATTGTGCACCAGTACAGACCTGGCGCACGGCACATTAAACTATAAATTGCGGGGGTTTGGGCGGGAGTTTATTAAGGGGGGAGGTGGGGGGATGCAGGGGAAGTGAAGTGACATGTGTTTTGAAGTGTTTGGCGGGCCGAATTGAAAGGGAAAGTGTTTTTTGAAAACAGATCCCCGTACGCTTGCACAGTGCGCCTGAACCTCGGGAGGTTCATTTGCATACTGGGCATGCGCAGAGAGAAAAGTCAGGGATTCCCGTGCGCCCTGTCAGTACGCCGTGAAAATCTTGGTAAATACCAAGCGGCGTACCCGTGAATGCGCTGCGTGACGCGGCGCACGGGAATCTCCGAGCTGTTTTCAGCCCTGAAGGGGAACTCGGCGCCAAATTTCAAACTTGAAATCGGCGCGGGTCCCCCTTCAGGGCTACATTAGGCTCTTAGGCTTGGTCCGGAACGTGAGGGGTTAAACCCACGCCGATTCGGCGCGGGGGTCCCCCCCAGATCCAAACCAAGCCCTCATCCCAAGCATGCAGTCTGGCCCGGACAGGAATGGGGGAGGGGACGAGCGAGCGGCCCCCCCCCCTCCTGAGCCGTACCAGACCGCATGCCCTCAACATGGGGGAGTGTGTGCTGTGGGGGAGGGGGGCACTGCCCCCCCACCCCAAAGCACTCTTGCCCCCATGTCGATAGGGACAAGAGCCTCTTCCCGACAACCCTTGCCGTTGGTTGTCGGGGTATGCGGGCGGGGCTAATCGGAATCTGCGAGCTCCCTTTAATAAGGGGGCCCCCAGATGCCGGACCCCCACCCTATGTGAATGAGTATGGGGTACATCGTACCTCTACCCATTCACATGGGGGAAATGTAAAGTAAAAAAAAAACACCACACAGAATAAAATATTTTATTAATCTGCTCCGGAGCCCCCCCTTTCTTCTTTAGCTCTCTTAGAAGGGGGGGTTTCTTCTCTCCCGATCTTCCGCCGGGACCCTGGGCTTCGGTGATTTCTGCCGGGGGAGGGCGCCATCCCTCGGTCCTCTCCGGAGCCTTCCGCCGGATGCCCCCACCCCATTTAAGCTCTTTTTCATTAGGGAGGGGCATCCGGACTTCGGGGTCTTCTGCCGGGGGATGGCGCCTATCCCCCGGTCTTTCCGGTGCCTTCCGCCAGGGTTCCGGTCTTCCTGGTCTTCTGCCGGGGGTGCGCCAACTCCCCGGTCTTTTCTCTTCTGTCTTCTCTGCTCCCTCTTCTGCCTGGCTCCCCCGCGGAGCCAGGGCTTTCTTCCGTCTTCTTTCTTCTCTCTTCCTTCTTCTGCCTGTCTCCTCCGGGAGCACAGGGCTTGTCTCCGCTGTCTTCTCCCTTCTCTTCCATTGGATGTTGACACGACGAGGTCCGGCGCTGGAATGCCGTCTGAGCAGTGGGCATGGACTTATATAGGGCAATGCCACCATGTGACCTCAACCCATGTGACATCACATTCCCATCATGCCCAGGGAATGTGATGTCACATGGGTTGAGGTCACATGGTGGCATTACCCTATATAAGTCCATGCCCGCCGCTGACACGGCATGTCAGCGCGGAACCTCGTCGTGTCAACATCGAATGGAAGAGAAGGAAGAAGACAGCGCAGACAAGCCCTGTGCTCCCGGAGGAGACAGGCAGAAGAAGGAAGAGAGAAGAAAGAAGACGGAAGAAAGCCCTGGCTCCGCGGGGGAGCCAGGCAGAAGAGGGAGCAGAGAAAAGACCTGGGAGTTGGCGCACCCCCGGCAGAAGACCAGGAAGACCGGAACCCTGGCGGAAGGCACCGGAAAGACCGGGGGATAGGCGCCATCCCCCGGCAGAAGACCCCGAAGTCCGGATGCCCCTCCCTAATGAAAAAGAGCTTAAATGGGGTGGGGGCATCCGGCGGAAGGCTCCGGAGAGGACCGAGGGATGGCGCCCTCCCCCGGCAGAAATCACCGAAGCCCAGGGTCCCGGCGGAAGATCGGGAGAGAAGAAACCCCCCCTTCTAAGAGAGCTAAAGAAGAAAGGGGGGGCTCCGGAGCAGATTAATAAAATATTTTATTCTGTGTGGTGTTTTTTTTTTACTTTACATTTCCCCCATGTGAATGGGTAGAGGTACGATGTACCCCATACTCATTCACATAGGGTGGGGGGCCGGAATCTGGGGACCCCTTTATTAAAGGGGTCTCTCAGATTCTGATAAGCTCTCCGCCCGCATACCCCGACAACCAACGGCCAGGGTTGTCGGGAAGAGGCTCTTGTCCCTATCGACATGGGGGCAAGAGTGCTTTGGGGTGGGGGGGCAGTGCCCCCCTCCCCCACAGCACACACTCCCCCATGTTGAGGGCATGTGGTCTGGTATGGCTCAGGAGGGAGGGGGGCGCTCGCTCGTCCCCACCCCCATTCCTGTCTGACCAGACTGCGTGCCTGGGATAAGGGCTTGGTTTGGATCTTGGGGGGGGGGGGGGGCACGCTATTTTTTTGGGCCCCGGTTTAACCCCTTATGTTCCAGACCAAGCCTAAGAGCCTGGTATGCACCTGGAGGGAACCCACCTTATTTTTTTTGGGGGGGTCTGGAGTTCCCCTTCATGAACAGCGATCTGTCATTTACACATGTCAGTCCCATCCCCCCCCCCTACAGTTAGAACACACCCAGGGAACATATTTAACCCCTCCCTCGCACCTAGTGTTAACCCCTTCCCTGCCAGTGGCATTTTTTGAGTAAGCAATGCATTTTTTACAGCACTGATCGCTGAAAAATGCCAATGGTTCCAAAAAAGTGTTCGATGTGTCCGCCATAATGTCGCAGTACCGATAAAAATCGCTGATCGCCCCAATAACTAGTTAAAACAACAAAAAAAAAAAATTTGTAGACGCTATACCTTTTGCAAAAACCAAACACTAAACGCTATTTGCGATTTTTTGGAACCAAAAAGATGTAGAATACGTATCGGCCTAAACTGAGGGGTTTTTTAGTTTTTTGAATATATATTTTTGGGGATATTTATTATAGCAAAAAGTAAAAAGAATTTTTACATATGTGGGCGGGACTTACGCAAGTCCCGCCCACATATATAAACATCGTTCAAACCACACATGTGAGGTATTGACGCGTGCGTTAGAGCGAGAGCAATACTTTTACCACTAGACTTTCTTTGTAACTATAAACTGGTAACCTGGAAAAAAAAATAAAAGGTCGCCTATGGGGATATTCACGGAATTCATTTTGGCCCCATTGCAGGAGTGTTTCCAATAGTAAAGCGTGACATGTAAGGTATCTATTTACTCAGTGTAACATCATCTTTCACATTATCCCCAAAAATTGGGCTCACTTTTGTGTTTTGTTAATTTTTAACCACTTGAGCCCGGACCATATTTCTGGTCAATGACCGGGCAAGTTTTTGTCATTCGGCGCGGCGTCGCTTTAACTGACAATTGCGCAGTCGTGCGACGTGGCTCCCAAACTAAATTGGCAACCTTTTTTTTCACACAAATAGATTATTAAATGTGCGTGTTTACTTCTGTCTTTAACACCTCCCCTTCAGGCTGGAAAGCATCAGATCAGGGGAAACAAAAAAAAAAAGCTCTCATTCCATTGCAGCTTGGTTCCTACATGTGTGATGAACTGAGCATGCTCAAACACTTAGAAAAAAAATATCCTTTCTTTTTAAAAGGTGAAAAACACTCATTGGATGCTCATAGAGCGTGGTTTGGATTAATTGCAGGTGTGCCCAATTACAAGCTCACCCAAACTAGAGACTGCAATTTGGTCATGTGATTTCAATTGCTTCATTACTAGCACTGTTATAAAAAGCTTGGATCGATCATTCCTCAGCTGCCCTCAGAAGGGGCAGGCTGGCAGAAATGCTGTTGCTAAACACAAATGTGGTTTGTTGCATGGGTTTTGTTTTATTTTGCCAATGGTTTTGGTTTATTTTTAAATAATGTTCACTTTGATGTATTTGTCTATGTGGCCTTATTTTATGAAAAATGTGTAAAGCTATGGTTAATTAGAATTTTGAAATGTATTTTTGTTTGTTTGTCTTTTTTTGCTTTCCTTGTTTTGTTGACCAATAAAAATTACTTTAAAATTGTTAAGTTTGTCTTTTGTTACTTTTTCATGCTACATATGTTGACAGCTGCAGCTGAACTAGGTTTGGGCCTAACAAATTATGTGTGATTTTTGTCTAAGCTTCTTTCCTGGTGTGTAATCATGAAATGTTTGCCATGTTTATTCTCCCTGACTTTAAAGACAAAAACTGGTAAGTATTTTATTTATTCTGCAGGGGTCCTCAGCCCTCAAGTACCCCCGACAGGACATGTTTTGGGGATTTCTCTTATCAAGAATTGCTGTCCAGACTATTTTAAAGCACATGTGCAAGATGAAGGAAAACCTGCAAACATGGCCTGTGGGGGGGGGGGTTTGCTATTGGTGGACAGGCTTGACGTGCTGATTTACAGCACTGTGCTTAAATCTAGCGCAAGGCAATCCTATTCAAATTGTGGGTGTTTGAGGGAAGCCAAGTGAGTGTTAGAACCCCTGCTTTGTGTTTTTTTATTTTTGTGTTGAGCTTTGTGTCCCTTTTCTTAAAATTGGCTTCACTTCCTGTCACACAGCTGAACAGGAAGTGAGGTTAAAACCCTACCAGTGTCATTTCTTGGACACCGGTCAATCTAACTAGTGTCCCCATTAAGCAAATTGCACTCCAGCACTGCTGTGTACACCCCAAATCATGGGTCTTCAAACTACGGCCCTCCAGTTGTTCAGGAACTACAATTCCCATCATGCCTAGTCATGTCTGTGAATGTCAGTGCATTACAAGGCCTCATGGGATGTGTAGTTCTACAACAGCTGGAGGGCCGTAGTTTGAGGATCCCTGCCCCAAATGATTATTTAGTTTGGGGTTTAGTAAAGGCAAAGCCACTCTGCAGTACAAGCATAGTTGCTGAAAATCAGAGAGGAAGCACTGATGGTTTTAACATCCAATCCTGTAGAAGCAAAGTTGTTTTGTTTTCTTCCTTGCTTTGCACTTGTAGGAGTGGATTTGCCTTTAGTAAATGGACCCCAAAGTCCAAGATCCCTAATAATTTGGGGTGTACACAGCAAAATGCTAGAGTGCAATTTACATAATGGGAAACTATTTAGATTGATCTCTGTGTCCCCAAGAAAAGATATTAGTAAGGTTTTACCCTCACTTCCTGTTTGGCTATGTGACAGGAAGTGAATGAATTAGAAAGGGTGAAGACACCTCACAAATGTTGTCACTATCAGGGGTGCAGACATCCCCAAAAAAATGAGCAGATAATACTTATTTGCAAATTAATAATTTTTTAGTTAACATTGGGTGGGGTGCTCTAACACACATTCCTACATATTAGCAACGCTCTATCCTGGCCTATTGGCATGGTTATATTTTCTTAAGGCTCTCAATAAAACTCTATGAAATTTGTGCTTAAACTAGAACCAGGGGCGGACTGACAACTCATGGGGCCCCTGGGCAATAGAAGATTATGGGGCCCCTCTGGCTTACAGATGACCACCACGCCAGGAGGTAGTGCAGAGGCGGGCAGCTAAAATCTTGGGATATTCACATTAAAAGCATGTCATTTTCGGACATATCAGGGACAGATCTAAAAAAAACACAGATTTTTACATACTGTCCCTGGTTTTACTGAGCCTGGCAACCCGGATGGGGCCCCCTAGTGGCATGGGGCCCTCGGGCAGTGCCCGAGTGACTCAATGGTCAGTCCGCCCCTGACAAGAACTATAATCAACAAGTTTTATTTTCTTTCATTTTGGATAGAGTGAGGGAGGGTTATAGGCCCTGTCAGTTTATTTTGGATTATCTGTGTCCAATTGGGGAGATTTGCCTTCACTTCCTGCCCCATAGCCAAACAGGAAGTGAGAGAAAAACTATGCAAATTAACCACTTCCCGCCCAGCCTATGGCCGATTTACGTCCGGGAAGTGGTTACACAATCCTGACAGGACGTCCTGCAGGATTTCATGCCGCACGCGCCTGTGGGGGCACGCAGCGCGGCGATCGGTGATGCGGGGTGTCAGTCTGACACCCTGCATCTCCGATCTCGGTAAAGAGTCTCTCACGGAGACGGAGACTCTTTACCACGTGATCAGCCGTGTCCAATCACGGCTGATCACGATGTAAACAGGAAGAGCCATCGATGGCTCTTCCTCACTCGCGTCTTACAGACGCGAGTATAGGAGAGCCGATCGGCGGCTCTCCTGACAGGGGGCGTTCGCGCTGATTGTTTATCAGCGCAGCCCCCCCTCGGATCACCACACTGGACCACCAGGGATGCCCACCCTGGACCACCAGGGTGTGCAAAAAAAAAAAAATTATAGAACAAAAAAACAAAAAGCATTAAAAAATAAGAAAAAAGATGCCAATCAGTGCCCACAAATGGGCACTGACTGGGAAAATCAGTGCCACCCCACAGTGCCCATCCATGCACAGTGCCCACCTATCAGTGCCCACCTGTGCCACCCATAAGTATCCATCAGTGCCACCCATAAGTGCCGCCCATAAGTATCCATCAGTGCCACCCATAAGTGCCGCCCATCTGTGCCGCCCATCAGTGCCGCCTATGAGTGCCCATCAGTGCCGCATAGCAGCGCCGCCAATCAATGCCACCTCATCTGTGCCGTCAGTACTACCTCATCGATGTCCATCAGTGCCATCTCATCGGGGCCCATCAGTGCCGCCATATCAGTGCCCGTAATTGAAAGAGAAAAACTTATTTACAAAAAAATTAACCTAAAAAAAGAAAAAGGTTTTTTTGTTTCAAAATTTGCAGTCTTTTTTTAGTTGTTGCGCAAAAAAAAAACACAGAGGTGATCAAATAACAACAAAAGAAAGCTCTATTTGTGGGGAAAAAAGGACGCCAATTTTGTTTGGGTACAGTGTTGTATGACCGCGCAATTGCCATTCAAAGTGCGACAGTGTTGAAAGCTGAAAATTGGCTTGGGCGGGAAGGTGCGTAAGTGCCTGGTATGGAAGTGGTTAAGGGAATCCAGTGCCCCCCCAGAACTAGTGTGTGGGTCCCCTGAAAATTACTGGGCGGGGTTATACAAAAACAGGGTGTGACCTTGACAGGAAGGGGTGGGTCATTTTTCTATTAGGAGGTGCAGATATGTAGTCAGGCCTAGGGCAGAACCAAACCTTAATATACTACTGCATATTAGGGCTTATTTAGACCGGAACCGATTTACAGCGTGTTTTTATATTGTGGGAGGAAACCCACGCAGGCACAGGGAGAACATGCAAACTCCATGCAGATGCTGTCACGGGCGGGATTCGAACCAACGACTCTTTTGCTGCTAGGTCAAAGTGCTATACACTACACCACTGTGGTGAACGAACATGATTGCAGCTGAAAGCATGAGATCTATTTTTTTTTTTTTCAATACCATGCTTTCCAGCCTTATTGACCCCGCCTCTCTCCATAAAGAGGACCTGTCACACACTAGTCCTATTACAAGGGATGTTTACATTCCTTGTAATAGGAAGAAAACTGATCATTTTTTTTTTATTTTTTTATTTCAGTGTAAAACATTATAAAACTAAATAAAAATAAATAAGAAAACCCCAAATAAAAATTTTAAAGCGCCCCGTCGCGACGAGCTCGCGCACAGAAGCAAACGCATACGCGAGTAGCGCCCGCATATGAAAACAGTATTCAAACCACACAAGTGAGGTATCGCCGCGATCGTTAGAGTGAGAGCAATAATTCTAGCCCTAGACCTACTCTGCAACTCAAAAAATGCAACCTGTAGAATTTTTTAAACGTCGCCTATCGAGTTTTTTAAAGGGTAAAAGTTTGACGCCATGCCACGAGCGGGCGCAATTTTTAAGCGTGACATGTTGGGTATCATTTTACTCGGCGTAACATTATCTTTCACAATATAGAAAAAAATTGGGCAAAATGTATTGTTGTCTTATTTTTTAATTCAAAAAAGTGATTTTTATCCAAAAAAAGTGCGCTTGTAAGACCGCTGCGCAAATACGGTGTGACAAAAAGTATTGCAATGACTGCCATTTTATTCCCTAGGATGTCTGCTAAAAAAAAATATATAATGTTTGGGGGTTCTGATTAATTTTCTAGCCAAAAAATTGTGATTTTCACATGAAGGAGAGAAGTGCCAGAATTAACCCGGTGGGCAAGTGGTTAAAGTACTCATGGCTATAAAGAATAGAGTCATTGCTCATTAAAACAAAAAAAAAAAAGGGGGGTCCCTCCAAATTAAATTACCAGGCCCTTCAGGTCTGGAATGGATATTAAGGGGAACCCCGCCGTAAAAACCCCAAAAAAAAAAGACGTGCGGTTCCCGGCAAATATCCATTCCAGACCCTTCAGGTCTGGTGTGGATTTTAAGGGGAACTCCACCCCAAATTGAAAAAAAAAATGGCGTGGAGTCCCCCTAAAAATCCACACCAGACCCTTATCCGAGCACGTTGACCTGGCCGGCCGCAGAAAAGAGGGGGGGACAGAGTGCGGCCCCCCCCCCTCTCCTGAACCGCACCAGGCCACATGCCCTCAACATGGGGAGGATGTCCCCATGTTGATGGGGACAAGGGTCTCATCCCCACAACCCTTGCCCGGTGGTTGTGGGGGTATGCGGGCGGGAGGTTTATCAGAATCTGGAAGACCCCTTTAACAAAGGGGACCCCCAGATCCTGACCCCCCCCCTGTGTGAAATGGTAATGGGGTACATTGTACCTCTACCATTTCACCCCAAAAAAAATGTCAAAGTGATAAAAATGACAGTAGCCGGTTTTTGACAAATCTTTTAATAAAGTCTTCTTTTCTTCTTTCCTTCGGGGTTCTTCCGCTGCTTCTTCTCGTCCACATCTTGCCCGACGTCTTCTTCTATCTTCTCAGTCCGTCCTTCCGCCTTCTGGTCCCGCATCTTGCCCGTTGTCTTCTCCGTCCGCCTCCTCGTCCGCATCTTGGGTCTTCTGCGGTCTTCTTCTCGGTCCGCCGCCTTCTCGTCCCCTGCGTTTGAATTGTAATTGGCCGCCGTTTTCCCGCTCCTGGGACCCGCCCCCCTCTGACGCCACAAGTAAACTCCTTAGAAGGTCATGTGCGTCAGAGGGGGGCGGGGTCGCAGAGCGTCACACAGCGGGGGAATTCAATTTCAATCGCGCCGCCCGGAGAAGAAGTTCCCGCCGTGTCACACTCATGTGACCCCGCCCCCCTCTGACGCACATGACCTTCTAAGGAGTTTACTTGTGGCGTCAGAGGGGGGCGGGTCCCAGGAGCGGGAAGACGACGGCCAATTCAAATTCAAACGCTGGGTCCGGAGAAGACACAAGATGCGGACGAGAAGGCTGGCGGACCGAGAAGAAGACCGCAGAAGACACAAGATGCGGGACCAGAAGGCTGAAGGACGGACGGAGAAGATAGAAGAAGACGTCGGGCAAGATGTGGACGAGAAGAAGCAGCGGAAGAACCCCGAAGGAAAGAAGAAAAGAAGACTTTATTAAAAGATTTGTCAAAAACCGGCTACTGTCATTTTTATCACTTTGACATTTTTTTTGGGGTGAAATGGTAGAGGTACAATGTACCCCATTACCATTTCACACAGGGGGGGGGTCAGGATCTGGGGGTCCCCTTTGTTAAAGGGGTCTTCCAGATTCTGATAAACCTCCCGCCCGCATACCCCCACAACCACCGGGCAAGGGTTGTGGGGATGAGACCCTTGTCCCCATCAACATGGGGACATCCTCCCCATGTTGAGGGCATGTGGCCTGGTGCGGTTCAGGAGAGGGGGGGGGCCGCACTCTGTCCCCCCCTCTTTTCTGCGGCCGGCCAGGTCAACGTGCTCGGATAAGGGTCTGGTGTGGATTTTTAGGGGGACTCCACGCCATTTTTTTTTTCAATTTGGGGTGGAGTTCCCCTTAAAATCCACACCAGACCTGAAGGGTCTGGAATGGATATTTGCCGGGAACCGCACGTCTTTTTTTTTTTTGGTTTTTACGGCGGGGTTCCCCTTAATATCCATTCCAGACCTGAAGGGCCTGGTAATTTAATTTGGGGGAACCCCTACACATTTTTTTGTTTGTTTTATGAATGAATCCCTTTAGAATTGTCAGAGCCGACAATTCATTATAGCCGCGTGTGAATTTTTAAATGACTTTTTTCCTTCAGAATGTCACTTTGTGCAGGGGGAGTTCTAAGTGCGGGAAAAATGCGCTATTTCACATGCTGACATTACACCCCCCCTAGGTACGAAATTTAAAGGAATATTTCACTTTTATTGTTTCACTTTAAGAATTATTAATTTCACTGCTCCCGAAAAAACGGCCGTTTTAAAAAATAAAAAAAGCATTGATACATGTTCCCTGGGGCAGGACTGAGGTCCCCAAACACTTTTTAGGACAAAACTTGCAGATTAGCCTTTAAAATGAACACTTTTGATTTCTCCCATAGACTTCTATAGGGAGTTCGGCGCGGCTTTACATATTAGTTTCAATGCGCCGGCTGCTACGCTGGTTCATGCGCCTGATTAAGCCTCCACCCGGAGTACTAATTAATGCATGAACCAGCGCAGCGCACATAGCTTAGTAAATCAGGCCCAATGTTAGTTAGTTACAATGTTTCATTTTGTTTACAAACTTCGCAGACTGCCCAGATTTGTTCTTTACACACACAGAAGTTTATCCCTTTGCTCTAAGAAGGAAGCGTTAGTTACAATGTTTCCTGTTAAAAACTTGGCAGACTGCCCAGATATTTTCTTTTGACAGCTGAAAGTCTCTCCACTTGTTATATGAAAGAATCGGCAAACTCTGCATTGGAGATCGTCAGGGGGGTTGAATCGAGATCACGATTTTTTTAACGATTAATTGTGCAGCTCTAGCACGGTATTTGCGCAGCAATTTTTCAAACATATTTTTTTGGAAAAAAATGTTTCATTCATTAAAAAAACAGTTAGTTAGTTAAGTTAGCACAATTTTTTTTGGTATCCTAAGCGATGCTTTACATTTTTTTAGGTTACATGTTTAGAGTTACAGAGGAGGTCTAGTACTAGAATTATTGTTCTTGCTCTAACGATCGTGGCGTATGTAACCTGTGTGTATCTGGCTCTGATACTACCAGTGCCTACCCAGCCACTGACTAGTATCTCTCCCCAGCCTGTCCCCACACACCCTCTCACCTGCTGACCTGTGGATGGAGGAATCACTCCTGCAGTGTTATTGTGTTCTGCCAGTGAGTACAATGATCAGTGTTGCTAACTTTAGCTGGCAGCACTGATTGTTTTAAGAAAAAAAAAACAGGCTGGTTGTACTCAAGTTGATTAATAGATTGACTTGTGTAAAACCAGCTAGCCCATACATAGATTGACTATGGCTGGTCTCTGCATAATTGGCGTAATTTCAATCCATGTATGACCCGCTTAACCACTACTCAGTCCCTAAATATCCTTCCACTCCTGTACATAGTGCTCACTGTCATACTCTCCACACTCCTCTCCTGTACATAGTGCCCACTGTCATACTCTCCACACTTCTCTCCTATACATAGTGCCCACTGTCATACCCTACACACTCCTCTCCTGTACATAGTGCCCACTGTCATACCCTCCACACTCCTCTCCTATACATAGCGCCCACTGTCATACCCTTCACACTCCTCTCCTGTACATAGTGCCTGCTGTCATACACTTCTCTCCTGTACTTAGTGCCCACTGTCGCACCCTCCACACTCCTCTCCTGTACATACTGCTCACTGTCATACCCTCCACACTCCTCTCCTATACATAGTGCCCACTGTCATACCCTCCACTCTCCTCTCCTATACATAGTGTTCACTGTCATACCCTCCACACTCCTCTCCTATACATAGTGCCCACTGTCATACCCTCCACACTCCTCTCCTGTACATACTGCTCACTGTCATACCCTCCACACTCCTCTCCTATACATAGTGCCCACTGTCATACCCTCCACACTCCTCTCCTATACATAGTGTTCACTGTCATACCCTCCACACTCCTCTCCTATACATAGAGCCCACTATCATACCGTCTACATTCCTCTCCTGTACATACTTCCCACTGTCATACCCTCCACACTCCTCTCCTGTACATACTGCCCCATCATACCCTCCACACTTCTCTCTGGTACGTACTACCCTCTGTCATACCCCCTCACTCTTCCTGTACATACTGCCCATTGTCATACCCTTCACACTCCTCTCCTGTACATAGTGCTTTTTTCCGTACCCTTTGTACTCCTCTCCTGTACATAGTGCCCACTGTTAGACCCTCCACATTCCTCTCCCTCACCCGCACATACTTCCCACTTATATACCGTCCATACTCCTCCCCTATGTCGCTTACCAACAAAAACAGTTCTTTAAAATTATACTGAATATCCTCAATGTTACCAGCTCTAGAATGGACACACTTTTGTTAGTTCAACTAAAGGAAATATCAGTTCTCATATTTGTTCTGCCCCATTATTAGTACTCATTTAATTTTGTGATTACTACTATGATGTATAGAGGAACATCGGGGATCACAGCTACTCTAAATATAGCACTTATATAAAAAAGTGGCCCTGAAAATATTTTTTAAATGTTGGCAACTGTGCACTTAGGCACTGCCCAAGGGCCACCGTCCACCGGGTCAGTAGGGGGCCCCATGAGAGGCTCCCGGGATCCTGTGATAATAAAGCGGTAGTAAACTTTCCTGACATTACTACTTTTTAGAGGCCCTGGGGTAGGTTATGCCACAACGTACAAGTATGCACAGCATATTAGCACATTAGTGTACACTTCAATTTTCAGACTGAGCCCTCCAGTACTGCGATGAATCAGGCGGGGCCTGGACACTTCCATCTTCACCCGGTCTTCCTTCTGGGTTCTGTGCCTTTGGTCACTTGCCTTGGCTGGGCTGCGTTCATGTCATTCCCACGCATTTATTTATTATTTATTACACCCCATTCACACCTCCGCGACAAAACGCCCGACGCCGGCCGCTTGTGCCGCTGGAGGGGAGAATTCCCATTGCTGTCTATGAGATGGTTCACATCTCATAGACGCCGTACACCTGCGGTATGAAAAAAAGTCCCGGACCCTTTTTTTCAGGCGGCATTGGCGTTCGGCCATACAAAGCAATAGGAAGGATTTGTAAAAAAAAAGTTACACTACTCGCGGCAAAAGACGCCGCGTACGCGGCGTTACTTGTCGCGGAGGTGTGAATGCAGCCTAAAAGGCCCCACCAAAATCCTCAGCACCAGGCCCATGATGTTCTTAATCTGGCCCTGCTCAGAAGGAGTAGCAAAATATGTTTTGAGGTGTATTTCTAAGTATGCCCATGATGTGTGTTGGAAGTATCTTATTGTGAAACAAAAGTGCAGCGCTAATAAGTTGTGATCAATAATTATAATGACACAAACAATGAATATACAAAAATGTATATAAATAAAGTCCACGTGAGAAACTGAGTCTCAAAAACTGGTGATACTGGGTGAATGGGTGAATCACACCAGTAAATAAATGCATTCACAGTTCAATAAAGAAGTGATGAGTGGATGTAACAACATAGGGTATACGGTTGTCTAAAGAGATCACCAAAGGCATCAACTTGAAAAGGTAAGTGGAATGGGTACTCTTACCGGAAGGTGTGGACCCAACTGTTATTACTAACAGCGGGCTAGATTCAGGTACCTGCGCTTGTTCTTACGGCGGCGCAGCGTATCGTATTTACGCTATGCCGACGCAACTTACAGGAGCAAGTGCAGTATTCACAAAGCACTTGCCCGCGTAATTCAAATGTGGAAGAGGGGGCGTGTTTTATGCTAATGTGTGATGACCTGACGTGATTGACGTGTTTTACGAACGGCGCATGCACCGTCCATGTACATATCCCAGTGTGCATTGCTCCCAAGTACACCGCAACACCGTATTGGTTTCGACGTGAACGTAAATTACGCCCAGCCCTATTCGCGAACGACTTACGCAAACTACATAAAAAATTTAAATTTCAAAGTGGGAACGACGTCCATACTTAACATTGGCTGCGCCACCTAATAGCAGGAGCAATGTTACGCCGAAAAAGCCTTACGCAAACAACGTAAAAAACTACCGCCGGGCGCATGTACGTTCGTGAATCAACGTAACTAGGTAATTTGCATATTCTACACCGAAAAAACAGGGGAAGCGCCCCTAGCGGCCAATGTAATATTGCACACAATTATACGCCGCCGCATTCAAGTTACGTTGTCGGAGGAAGCCTATTTTTTAGACGTATCTGCCTTGGAGAATCAGTGTAACGATACGCCGACGCAGATTTGAAATGACGGCGGCGTATCTGGAGATACGCCGCCGTAAATGCTTGCTGAATCTAGCCCAGCAAGTCTAAAAGGCGTAATGGTCTCAGCGGACCTGGATCTCTGCATAGACGGTCCCTCTGGGCGGCGATGGTTGTATAAATCCGATGAGACAAATACCACCAATCACAGAAACCGGACGGATGTGACTTCCAATGCAGGTCATGTAGGGAGCCCCAATGGATTAGCAGGACATGGATGAACACAAAATGGAAGAAAAAGAGTGCTTCAAATGGTGCAGGTCAAATTAAATCATGACTAGTTTTATTTGAATTTAAAAAGTCATAAAAAAAACACGTGAATAGTAATAAAAGCAGTATGGGGTGCTGTAAAGCGGATCCGACGCATTTCGGCTAAGAGAGCCGTTAACAGGGGCATATCCCTGTTGACATTTTGTGGGTGTTCTCCTGTCCTAGCACTTCAGGGACTCAAGAAAGGTGATGGGTAGTCAGGAAATAAGAAGCGCAATTTAAGCCCAAAGGTGCTTCTTGGATTTTTAGGCCCCTCTATGTATCTAAGCTGAAAAAAACAAAACAATTTTATCTAAATTTTTCATTTTCTAAAAAATGTGCCAAAATATTTACAACTTCAAAAAACGCACTATGCATCTTACTCATAGGGGTGCACACAGAGTGTGCCAGGTGTGCCTGGCACACCCTAATCACCCATTTAGTACTATTGGGGGATGACTAAAAATATGCTAGTTGGATAAACTAATGAGGTTTTTGCTCACAAGTGTGTGATGCTTCTGTCCTAAAGGGGTTGTAAAGGTACAATTTTTTTTTCCTAAATAGCTTCCTTTACCTTAGTGCAGTCCTCTTTCACTTACCTCATCCTTCGATTTTGCTTTTAAATGTCCTTATTTCTTCTGAGAAATGTTTGCTGAGCTCCCTTTGCTCCTAGGAACACCTGCCATGCTGGTTCTGGGCCCACAGGTGCGCGGTCGTGCAACGCTGTACCCAAACTAAATTGACGTCCTTTTTTTCCTACAAATAGAGCTTTCTTTTGGTGGTATTTGATCACCTGTGCGATTTTTTTATTTTTTGTGCTATAAACAAAAAAAGAGTAACGATTTTGAAAAAAGAACAATGGGCCAGATTCACAAATGAGATACGACGGCGTATCTCCTGATACGCCGTCGTATCTCTGTTTCTATCTATGCGACTGATTCATAGAATCAATTTAGCATAGATAGCCATAAGATCCGACAGGTGTAATTGTTTTACACTGTCGGATCTTAAGATGCAATACCGCGGCCGCCGCTGGGGGGAGTTTGCGTCGTAAACCAGCGGCGGGTATGCAAATTAGGAGTTACGGCGATCCCCGACGGTTTTTCGCGTTCGCTACGTCGCCGCTAGTCTAGTTTCCCGTTGCAAAG
This sequence comes from Rana temporaria, assembly GCF_905171775.1. Classification (NCBI taxonomy): domain Eukaryota; kingdom Metazoa; phylum Chordata; class Amphibia; order Anura; family Ranidae; genus Rana; species Rana temporaria. The sequence goes on along the minus strand of NC_053495.1, from coordinate 53,538,441 downwards.
TTAGTCGTTTTTTTTGGTGCCTTAACTTTACACAGCAATTGTATTGCTGTGTAAAGTATGGCCGTCGTTCCCGCGCCGAAATTTAAAAAATAACGTCGTTTGTGTAAGCCGTCCGGGAATACGGAATTACGCTACGCCCGTCGCCGTTCAAAAAAATGACATCACTTCGCGCAAAGCACGGCGGGAGTTCGGAAACGGAGCATGCGCGGTAGGTCCGGCGCGGGAGCGCGCCTAATTTAAATGGCACACGCCCATTTGAATTGGCCCGCCTTGCGCCGGAGGCCGCCGGCGTAGGTTTTCATCGCAAGTGCTTGGTGAATCAGGCACTTGCGATGAAAAATTGCGGCGGTGTAACGTATCTAGGATACGTTACGCCGCCGAGATTCTACGTGAATGTGGCCCAATATTTTTCACTTTCTGCTATATAACATTCCCAAAAAAAAATTAAAATTCTAATTTTCTTACCATTTTTAGGCCAATTTGTTTTCTGCTACATATTTTTGGTAAAAAAAAATCGCAATAAGCGTATTTTGATTGGTTTGCGCAAAAGTTATTGACCAGGGGGCGAGGGGTTAAGATGGGGGGGGAAATTAGGTCGCACAGGGCGCCTGAACACCTAAGGCTGCGTAAGTGTAAATATGTGCCGTCGTATCTATGCGACATCGTATCTATGCGCCGTGCCCACAAACTGAGATACGCCTGAAAATAGGCTTCATCCAACCGATGTAACTTTCCTACGCCAGCGTATCGTGGGCGCATATTTACGCTGGCCGCAAGTGGGGCTCCCATTGATTTCCCATTCAAATATGGAAATGAGGGAGATACGTCAATTCACGAACGTACTTGCGCCCGGCGCATAATATAGTTGTACGTCCGGCGTAAAGTTATTCCACATATATAAGGCGCAACTCGTGCTAAGGTATGGACCAGGGAACACAGCCGTCGTATTTTACGTCGTTTACCTAGTACGTGAATAGGGCTGGGTGTAGGTTACGTTCACGTCGTAGGCAGTGATCTGTCGTATCTTAGGGAGTAGTTCCAACGTGATTCTGAGCGTGCGCACTGGGATACGTCCACGGGACGGTGCATGCACCGTTGGTTTTAAGTACTTGTATGGCACTCGGCCCATCATTTGCATGGGGTCACGCCTCATTAGCATGGCTCACACCCACTTCCACCTACGACGGCTTACGCCGAGGGAACCCAGCGCCGTTTGGGAGGCAAGTGCTTTGTGAATTCGGTGCTTGCCTCTCTGCGCTACGTCGGCGTAGCGTATATTAGATACGCTACGCCGGCATAAATATGCGCCAATGTATGTGAATCCGGGTCTATATGTCTTTTAACATAGCACTGATATGATTTTTGTTTTTCTTCTACAAGGTGAAACTGTACCAGCAAAAATTCAGGAAAATGTAAGGAAAGCTAACAAAAATGGATATACCCTGTACTGTCTTGGCTTTGGTTATGGGGTTGATTATGGATTTCTTGAGAAGATGGCATTGGAAAATTCAGGCATTGCCCGTCGAATTTTTGAGGACTCAGATGCAGCCTTGCAGATGCAGGTTAGATTTTTAATGTATATCAGTTCAGCTGACTACGCAGTATGATTTTCGAAATGCCCTTTATACTGAAAATCTTTTAGGCTTGTTATGTTTCACAGAAAGTATATGTAAATAAAACGAATATTTCTTTACTTGTATAATAGGGATTTTATACAGAAATTGCTAAGCCAACATTGGTGGATATTAAAATGCAATATCCTGAGAATGTCATTGCAGACATCACCCAGAACAGCTTCAAACATTACTTTGATGGCAGTGAAATTGTGGTTGCAGGACGAATAATCGATAATGATCTGAACTTTTTCTCTGTGGATATACAGGCAGAAGGGGTATGTATAATGACTGTCCTGGTAAAAGTGAAATGTAAAAAAAAAAAAACATATTATTGTTGACTAAATCAATCCATGCTATCAATAAGATTTGCATTCCAACACACATCTTACTTCTTACTATTGATTTCACCATAACATATGCACTCTACCACATGACACAATCTCCAGTATCCTACCAACCAATGAGGTCTGCACTACACCACATGTACCTCACTTGTTAGTATCCATGCCACCAGTAAGATTTGCACTCCTGCGAACACACACCCTACTCCCAGGTTTCCATATCACAATTAAAGTGGTTGTAAACCCTATTCATGAAATTTTACCAAAGAACATATATCTGTAGTGTTTACCTATCTCACTCTAAAGCTCTCAGTGCTGATTCTATCTGGTGCTTTGTTCCTCTGTTATCAGCAGAGTCACTTCTGACAAGTTCTCAGGAGACAAGACACAGGAGATAACAGCAGCTGAAAATTTGTGTTGGGGAGGGTGCTTAGAGGGAGATTAGCAGGAAGCTTGTCTATTCATAATACAGCTCTGCATGTTCCTTCGTTCCTCTGCCTATGTGGAGTAGGGGTGTGTGTCTTTCCTCCAATCAGCTCTTACACAGTGTAAGCCCAGACTCCCTACCATCTGCTGAAAAAGGAAGAAAGAGTACAGAAGGGGAAAGACACAGATATACAATTAAAACTTACTGTATGTAGGAGGATTTGTTTCATCTCTGTGTATCATCTGAGGCTATTCACTTCACTGGGTATATGTGAGGATTTACAACCACTTTAAGATCGACATTGCAGGCACACAGTTTATTCCCTAGAATCCATGTCACCAATAGAATCTGCACTCTAGCAATCACAACTTCCCCCCAATCATCAATATCAGTAGTGATCTGCACAGCAGCACGCGTAGTTAACTCACCAGTTTGTGCTCAAGCCCCATTTTTACATGTCATCAATCTGCATAGCAGCACATACAGTACATCCCACTTTCCATAATGCATGAAAGCAATGAGATCTTCATTACAACTGTAGCACCCTCTTAGCTAGGTGCTAGAGAGTGAATATCGTTTTTGTTTTTTCTGTTTAACAGAGAAAGTAGACAAACAAATTTAAATGATGTCTGCTTAACAGAGAGCAGTGATTGATTAGTGAGGTCTGCTCAGTGTGATCTGGTGCTGCTCATGCTGTATTGATGTTTCACACTGATCCAATAGCAGGAGGGCATATTGGACAGTGGGAGGAAACCTTTCAGGTGAGAGCATGGATTTTGATACAGCCCTAACCAATTAGAGGGATGTGCCCCAAGGAATGCTGGGTGCCTGTATTTAAAGTGGAGTTCCACCCATTTTTTTATGTTGGTCTGTGCTGCATGCTCTAATCTCATAGTGTTCAGAATGGACAATTTTTATTTAATTTGTTGCTTGTAAATACCTTTATTTTGTAGTCCTTCATTACTTCCTCCTCCTTATTTGCCTAGGCTATTTGCAAGGGTTTCTGGGATAGGCATCATGTTTCCCAGTAGTCCTTGCAAACCTGACTGAAACCTATTACATTGCTTGTGCACTGAGTATGTGCGAGATATGCAAAGCTGAAATCCAGGAAGTCATACAGTCTGACTTCATGATGCCCACACTTAAGATGGCCACGGTCTATTTCTAGATTATAAACTATTTAAATGCTGTAACAACCTAAGAAAACGGACCTTAGTTTACAGACTAACTTTACTAGAATACATTAAGCTTGTGTATTACAGGGGTATTTATATTTAAAAAGTGAAATTGTGGGTGGAACTCCCCTTTAAGTCTGAGGAGCACAAAGGCTTTGGGATCCAGTCCAGCCCACCTCTGAGGAGAGAGGTTCAGGTGGGGAGGGGGCTGCAAAGATGGGCATAACTCACCATAGACAACCAGTCCAGATCCATATAGAAATAATCAAAAAGTGAACTGATAAGAAACAAATAGCATATCCCCGTAGCCAGTACAGGAGCCATAGATCACACCCCCTCCTTGTTCAATCAAAAGGTCACAGTAGGAAAGGGCCTAATTTAAACCAGATTTCCTATAAGGAAGTATATAAATTAGGTATTTAATCAGCACTCATAATAAGATGAGTACAATTGATTTAAATAACGAAAAACACATACCTAGTTCAATAATCAAAAAATAACTGATGTCTAGTGTCTAGATTTGAGCATCTTTGTCCCACAAATTGTTCTCCCACCCAGTCACTTGTCGAGACATCAGTGTAGGGTGGTAAGAAACATAAAATTGTTTATTCAAACATACTCTGGGGACAATCCCCCTTTCTTTGCACAATGACACAGGACGGGGTAAACTACATTCAGTAGCATGACACACAGATACATTCAAACTTTTCAACAAATAATTAAATTAGTAACTGTGCACCCAGACAGACTTTAGGAAGGGCTTCAGGAGAAATTCCTCCTCCCCTCTAGCAACACATAGCTGACAGTGGTTTCATTAACATGAGATAATTAATTAGGCACTTAAACCAGCCTAGATAAACAGACTATTCGGAAACAAGGCTGCAACAAAGTACATTTACAAGCGAACATGTCCGATGAAAACGGTTCGCTTGTAAAGGTATTTACAAGCGAACATGTCCGATGAAAATGGTCCGCGGACCGTTTTCATCGGACATGTCCGCTCGGAGATTTCGGTCTGATGGTTGTACACACCATCAAACCGAAATCCCAGCAGACAGACAGCGCGGTGACGTGGCGGTGACGTTGACGCCGCCACGTCCGCAAACCCGAAAGTTCAATGCTTCCACGCATGCGTCGAGTCACTTCGACGCCATGCGCGGCTTCTCGGGCCAGCGGACATGTCCGATGAGTCGTACTGACCATCGGACATGTCCGACGGACAGGCTTCCAGCGGACAAGTTTCTTAGCATGCTAAGAAACTTTTGTCCGCTGGAAACCTGTCCGCTAGGCCGGGAAACTGTCCGGTCGGCCCTACACACGACCGAACATGTCCGCGGAAACTGGTCCGACGGACCAGTTTCAGTGGACATGTTCGGTCGCGTGTACGAGGCCTAAGTGTAACCACAGAACACCTTTATAAACAGACAAAAGCAGAAGACCCCAGTTAAAGACTGTCTGGCTCATACCTACAATAGTCTATGAGGCAAAGCTCATACAATGTCCCAGCAGATTTTCATATATTTCTCCGGATATTGTTGATAATTATTACTGTCCCAAGTGAAAAAGCCTTTTCAACTTTCAACACAAACCACACATATAAGACCCAGGAAAACAGGGGTAAAACAAAATGCTGAGTCCGGTGTGGTTGTATTGATAGTCTGGTTAGGGCAGACCAGACTGGGCTTCTCAGGTCACCCTGTGCCCCTAAAAGACGCAGGGTAACTTACACATAAGACATTTTAAAGTGTAGCGCTGTGTAACAAAGAAAATAGGATGACCTACTTTGTAAAACAATATAAAAAATAATTGGTATATGGTGTATTAACCCTATAAGTAATGTAAGTGGCTAAAAGGATGCAGTAATAACCAGTGAATTATCAACAGGCACCTTATAACAAAAAAATATGTGGCTATAAATGTATATATACACAGTATAACATAAAACTAGAATTCATGAAAAACCTGAAGTCATGTGTATAATAGACAACACATATGTGCACAATATGAGTAATCATAAATTGAACAAAAAAATATATACATATAAAGTCCCACTGTGATGAAAAAATTGCCTAATAAACACTGGGATAAAGGTAAACCCCAAGGTTCCGTGACAACTGTCACTACAAGATTCCTCAATAGGCGTCCAAATAAGGAAAAGGACGTCACAGGTCAACACACTGAGATGACAAATAACTTCGAACAGTCTATATAGACATAGGTGGTATGTTGCTGGAGATATCACCCGGGAGTGCCTTCACCGCTGGGCAGGGGAAAGAAATAGATACTCTTACCCTCCAATGTGGACCCAACTCACCATACAGTGGTGGATCACTTGCGCTTATGTCCACGACAAGGACTCGAGGGAACTGGATCTACAGATCACCTCCTCTCTCCACTGGCAGCACTTCCTACTGGATCAGCAAATACAAAACAGGGACCGAATGAGATGAGGATGAAAATGTATAAACAAGAAAAGGGAATCCTCCACATAGTGTAAATCCAAATGGAATAAAGTTTATTTAAAAATATTAAACCATGGGTCTTCAAACTACGGCCCTTCAGTTGTTCAGGAACTACAATTCCCATCATGCCTAGTCATGTCTGTGAATGTCAGTGTGTTACAATGCCTCATGGGATGTGTAGTTCTACAACAGCTGGAGAGCCGTAGTTTGAGGATCCCTGTATTAAACAGTTCAGCAACTGGGTAAGTATTTAAAAATTCTATTGTAAAATCCAAAAAGCGTGGAATGGGCAGCTGGGGCTGGTGTGTGGACCCGACGTGTTTCGTCTGAAAAAGACTTCAACTGGGGTACACGCCAACCCGCTACCCCCACGCTTAAAGCGGAGGTTCACCCTCCAAACGAAGTTTACTGCATTTATACACTTCAGGCCATTAAAGTTTGATGTTGTTTACATTTTTTGTCCACGATGCTCCCTTACCTCTAATCTGCTCCACTTCCGGGTATTCATCCCTACGGGGAGTGGGCGTCTTGCTCTTTTCCCCGACCGCTTTGTGCATTGTGGGAGCAGATTGTATGGTGTCCAGGGAGTGACGTTCAGGCCAATCACAGCACATCCTCAGAAATAGCTAGGCGTCTGGTCTCGCGCTAGCTGGGCTGTCACGTGACGCGGGAGGCGGGTCACGTGACTCGCAAAGCGCTGATAGAGAACCACTAGTGTGATGGACACAGCGGGGCGTGTCCTTTTCAGGACGCCGCCCGCCGTTGTGATGGTAACTGTGCAGTGTTGACGGCGCAGCTCGCCGTCAACACTGCGCATGCGCGGGATTACGCGGTGAATGCTGGGAGATCAGCATTCGCCGCATCCCGGAAGAGGGTACAGGATGGCTTCAGCCCACAATTAAGATGGCAATGTCCATCATAATATTTTAAAAAATATTCTTTTCTTGGAAACGAGGATCCTGGCGGCTGCAAGAACGGCAGTAGTGAGTAAAATAAATAGTATAGGAACAGCAGCAGATTTGTCTTAAAAAAAAAAAACGTTTTCCCACAGAACCTCCGCTTTAAATAGAGAGAGAAATATCAGGGCTAAATTGTTATCCAATCAGTATCTGTGTCACGCTGTGGATCATACTCCCGGGTGATCGCAGCGTAAGCTGACGTGTTATGTAAACACGTATGTCACTTCCCATCCACAACACGTAACTCCGGAGGTGACTCGCGGTGCAAACTGTGACATGTAGTCTAGGGATATGCCCTAACAGCTAAGAAATCCCATGACCCACCGTCCACGTCTCCATCACAGACGTACCGACCACGTCTCCATCACAGAGACGAGCCAAATGCGTAAAACTTAACCCCCGAGATGTCTCGCGGTGCACGCTGGGGTATGTAGTCTAGGGATATGCCGCACAGGATGAAAAATCCTGTTACTTAAACATCCAGCCTACTGATGTAAATCACGGCATTCCGCATCGACACTGCTTAGCCACGAAGGGGACAGGAACAAGGCAGGCTGGGGCACACAACAGTTCCTCAATATGCTCAATGGTTGAAACACAGGAACAAAGTCCACCAGCATACAAAACTCAACATAGTGAAGTGTCAATTAAAATAAATCTAGAGAGACAACCATACAATGTTGGTTAATAATGGTACATGTCAATTTAAAAGCATTGATCTCGAAATGTACTAAAAACAATATGCCACACATATACAAATCGTACAAATCATACAGTGACATAAACCTACACATCCATACAATTTACAAAAACGTATTCAATGTGTAGAAATAAAATGATATATTAAAATATAAACCTCTAACTGCAGAGTGGTTTATACAAACCATATCCGCCTTAGAATGTATAGATTACTAGTAATGTTAAAAACGATTAGTGAGACATCCTATAAGCATAGCTAGTACCCCGTGGGAAGATATTATAACAAAAGTCAAACTAGTAAGAAACCTAACGAGATAAATAATAGTACAATAGATCCACTCTAATTTGTAATGAAATGCCAAATTAATCTAGTAATGATGGCAAGATATACTACAACACATACTTACACATAAGAGGGGCCTGGGGAGCTGGAAACTATGGGCCAGATTCACGTAGAATCGCGGCGGCGTAACGTATCCTAGATACGTTACACCGCCGCAATTTTTCATCGCAAGTGTCTGATTCACCAAGCACTTGCGATGAAAACTACGCCCGCGGCCTCCGGGGCAAGGTGGGCCAATTCAAATGGGCGTGTGCCATTTAAATTAGGCGCGCTCCCGCGCCGGACCTACTGCGCATGCTCCGTTTCCTAACTCCCGCCGTGCTTTGCGCGCCGTGACATCATTTTTTTGAACGGCGACGCGCGTAGCGTATTTCCGTATTCCCGGAAGGCTTGCGCAAACGACGTTGATTTTTAAATTTCGACACGGGAACGACGGCCATACTTTAGACAGCAATACACTTGCTGACTAAAGTTAAGGCACCAAAAAAAAAGTGTAACTTTGCGACGGGAAACTAGACTAGCGGCGACGTAGCGAACGCGAAAAACCGCCGTGGATCCGCCGTAACTCCTAATTTGCATGCCCAACGCTGGTTTACGACGCGAACTCCCCCCCCAGCGGCGGCCGTGGTACTCCATTCTAAGATCCGACAGTGTAAAACAATTACACCTGTCGGATCTTAGGGATATCTATGCGTAACTGATTCTATGAATCAGTCGCATAGATAGAAACAGAGATACGACGGCGTATCAGGAGAAACGCCGTTGTATCTCATTTGTGAATCTGGCCCTATGTTTCCAGAACTCTCTAAGGTAAGCTGGGTTTCCACGGGCCCAACGCCCAAAGTGACTCCCGTCGCACTTACCATAACTGGACTTTTGCTGAATAGACTTTGCTTCTCTTGAAGGTATGAACCTGACAGCCTGTATTAGTTAAATAGGGCTGGGCTCTGTTTTATGTACAGTGTGTTTAACTGTGTTGCTGAATCGTCAGTAAAGCTGTTAACTGTTTTAAGCCTGGATTGAAGTTCTTTTAAAGGGGTTCATGATGGTTTCAGGGACTGTAAAACACATATGGGGTACAGAAGCAAGGCCACGATAAAGGGTTAACTCAGCAGAAGGTGTGGAAGAAGTGAACAGTTGCCACAGGTAACCAAGGATTGGTGGAAGGTGTACAGCAGCCTGTTATGAAGCTTATGAAGCGTAGTAACTGCCATGGTGGAAGGTCCTCTGGTAGTGAGGGGGTCGTAGCTTCCTCCCCAGCAGTCAGTTCCCTAAAAGTATCAGGACCTTAACCACGTTTAGAGACCCACGGTGGATAGGTGGAGAGGGCATTTGCTCAGCGGTGTCCCTCCTAAATGCAATTGTAGCACCTGTGTACTTCCAAGTACCGGTGCTGTTAAAAGTTAAGGGATAATCAGAATGTGGTTGACTCTGATTCTGATTGCAATTTTACAAAGGGTCTCTGTTTCAGCTGGGCTGTGCTGTGGGTCCATTCTGTTGTTTCTGGGGTGCTATACCACCCCGGGGAGACAGGTGGCGCCAGTGGAGTTCAGGCTGGGGTGCCTCTTGCCAGCAGCCAATCAGGAGGGAGTTTCTCTCGCGGGGCATGCTGGGAGAGGGTACTTCTGGAGCAGATGCCATTAAGGCGGGGTTCTTTTCCTGAGGTGGCACCCACCTTTAGGGTGACCACACATCATGGCCCCCGGCGAGATGGCCTACCAGGCCGGGGGGCGCGTGCCACATGGTGTTCCTGGTTCCGGGACCATGTTGGCCCGGAATATTTAAAGCTGTGGCGGGGCCCCAGTATTTGACTGGGTCAATTCTGAGAACATCCCAAGCAAGATAGCTGTTCGGTGGGGAGTCCGCCTGAGGAGAGCCAAGAGAGGCTGGCGATCCAACAGGGCCTAGACAATCCATCGGGGATCAAGGTAACCGGACACTGAAAGGTTGGATGTTAGCAACCTGTCAGTCGGTGACCTGATTGAAAATACTACCTGAAGGCGTTTCTAACACAAATTCTACCGAGGAGGATTGTCTCCATGATCTAAGTTCTAGGAAGGGTCTGTGGCAGAGATCTTTTCCCTCAAAGTTCCGAGTGATACTCTGGCTGCCAGGTCGGTGTGAGAGGCCTGTCCAGGTACACTATACCCACTCCGGCTGGAGTGGCGACAAAAGTAAAGTATCGTTGGAAGCAGGACTGTTTCCGTATTGTTAAGCCTGAATCTGCTATTTCTTCTCCTCATCCATCCGTAACTCCTAATTTGCATACCCGACGCTGGTTTACGACGCAAACTCCCCCCAGCGGCGGCCGCGGTACTGCATCCTAAGATCCGACAGTGTAAAACAATTACACCTGTCGGATCTTAGGGATATCTATGCGTAACTGATTCTATGAATCAGTCGCATAGATAGAAACAGAGATACGACGGCATATCAGGAGAAACGCCGTCGTATCTCATTTGTGAATCTGGCCCTATGTTTCCAGAACTCTCTAAGGTAAGCTGGGTTTCCACGGGCCCAACGCCCAAAGTGACTCCTGTCGCACTTACCATAACTGGACTTTTGCTGAATAGACTTTGCTTCTCTTGAAGGTATGAACCTGACAGCCTGTATTAGTTAAATAGGGCTGGGCTCTGTTTTATGTACAGTGTGTTTAACTGTGTTGCTGAATCGTCAGTAAAGCTGTTAACTGTTTTAAGCCTGGATTGTAGTTATTTTAAAGGGGTTCATGATGGTTTCAGGGACTGTAAAACACATATGGGGTACAGAAGCAAGGCCACTATAAAGGGTTAACTCAGCAGAAGGTGTGGAAGAAGTGAACAGTTGCCACAGGTAACCAAGGATTGGTGGAAGGTGTACAGCAGCCTGTTATGAAGCGTATGAAGCGTAGTAACTGCCATGGTGGAAGGTCCTCTGGTAGTGAGGGGGTCGTAGCTTCCTCCCCAGCAGTCAGTTCCCTAAAAGTATCAGGACCTAAACCACGTTTAGAGACCCACGGTGGATAGGTGGAGAGGGCATTTGCTCAGCCGTGTCCCTCCTAAATGCAATTGTAGCACCTGTGTACTTCCAAGTACCGGTGCTGTTAAAAGTTAAGGGATAATCAGAATGTGGTTGACTCTGATTCTGATTGCAATTTTACAAAGGATCTCTGTTTCAGCTGGGCTGTGCTGTGGGTCCATTCTGTTGTTTCTGGGGTGCTATACCACCCCGGGGAGACAGGTGGCGCCAGTGGAGTTCAGGCTGGGGTGCCTCTTGCCAGCAGCCAATCAGGAGGGAGTTTCTCTCGCGGGGCATGCTGGGAGAGGGTACTTCTGGAGCAGACGCTATTAAGGCGGGGTTCTTTTCCTGAGGTGGCACCCACCTTTAGGGTGACCACACATCATGGCCCCCGGCGAGATGGCCTACCAGGCCGGGGGGCGCGTGCCACATGGTGTTCCTGGTTCCGGGACCATGTTGGCCCGGAATATTTAAAGCTGTGGCGGGGCCCCAGTATTTGACTGGGTCAATTCTGAGAACATCCCAAGCAAGATAGCTGTTCGGTGGGGAGTCCGCCTGAGGAGAGCCAAGAGAGGCTGGCGATCCAACAGGGCCTAGACAATCCATCGGGGATCAAGGTAACCGGACACTGAAAGGTTGGATGTTAGCAACCTGTCAGTCGGTGACCTGATTGAAAATACTACCTGAAGGCGATTCTAACACAAATTCTACCGAGGAGGTTTGTCTCCATGATCTAAGTTCTAGGGAGGGTCTGTGGCAGAGATCTTTTCCCTCAAAGTTCCGAGTGATACTCTGGCTGCCAGGTCGGTGTGAGAGGCCTGTCCAGGTACACTATGCCCACTCCGGCTGGAGTGGCGACAAAAGTAAAGTATCGTTGGAAGCAGGATTGTTTAACCCATCGTTAAGCCTGAATCTGCTATTTCTTCTCCTCATCCATCTTTGCTATTTACCTCAAGTTTTACTGTTTACTGTGTTGGGTAAAATAAAAGCACAAGAAAAGACACCTGCTGTGTGGACATTCCATTGCTTGGCTCTCATCAACTACCCTAGACGGCGGAATCACAGAGGTAACATGCCACCCAATCTATAACCAGCGGCTCCTTCGGGGGTGAGCGCTACACAATATACAATGAGGAAGGTGTGTTGTATCATGGGAAATCTTGTTTATAGAGGGACTCTGTACATTTAACTACTGCATGCAGTGAACAGCTCATATTTAAGTTTGGGAACTGCCATAATGTTGATGTCACATGAGAGCAGCCCTGGCTGGTCCTGGGCATTGATGAGAGTGCACACATGCAAATGGTACCCCCATGTTTAGGGTGAGGTGGCCCCCGCCCACAGCCTGGCACCCATTGCCATTCTGCATGCAGAGCCTTCAGAATAGGGGCCAGAATAAGAAAACAATGGGGTATATCATGTTCAGGTGCTTTAGTTTGAGGATGGCTTTTTTTTTTAAATCAGAGAAGTCTATTAGAGCTTCTCATTAAAGTATCATGCCTTAGTGTTTTTTTATAGTAAATACTAGGATAGTATTGTTAAAGAATCTTATGAAAACTTTATGATGTACTTGCTCTTAATTATGCTAGACTTATATATATAATGAGTTATGTCTTTTACTCGGACAGGCAGATAATTTACTGAAATACAGTGAAAATGTTCAACTACAAGAGAAGGATGGGGTGAGCAAACAGCAGGAGTACATATTCGGTGACTTTACTGAGAGACTTTGGGCCTACCTAACCATACAGCAACTGCTGGAGAAACGGTATGTCTGTATGTAAAATTGCTTGTACCCTAAAAAATTTCTGACTTAAATTATTTAAATATCTTCTCTATCAAGGAGTTCCAAAAAATGTTTGCAAACCTACGTTTCGGCCGCTACATTCATTCCTACAGCTATGTGTGTGAATGAACTACAAGCCCCAACATCCTTTGCAGCTTGTATTTCTCAATGAACTACTACAGCACTGTGGATCACCGTGATAATTAATTGATTCTTCCTGTCAGATTGTATCTGCCTGCCCGTACGGGACAGATCTGAAGGAGACCTGCTTGGCACCCATGATCAATGTTGCAATGCTTTACATGCTCCAAAAAAAAATGCCCATTTTTTTTACCAGCAAAATAATGTGCATTTATTCTTTTTTTCTAAAAGGTGAACTTATCCTTTAAGCAGGGGTGTCAAACTCAATTTCATAGTGGGCTGCATCGGCATTATGATTGCCCTCGAGAGGGCCGGTTGTATCTGTAAGATTAGATGTCCAGCGCATCCCCTCCCCTTACATTAGATGTCAAGAGCCACCCCACCATCAGAAGTTGAGTCCCCCACTCTCCCTTACATCACAGTGCACCCCCTTTCCTTATGCTCCTGCTGGGAAGAAGCTGGATGCATTGCTTGAAAGCAGAAAGTAAGGGTCTGGAGTAGGACCAGAGGTGGGTTGGAGCTCTCCTGCAGCTGCAGGAGAGGTGCGAGGGCCACATTAAATGGCCTGGAGGGCCAGATTCGGCCCGCGGGCCTTGTGTTTGACACCTGTGCTTTAAAGGATGTTTACCTTTGAAAAAAAAAATATTAAATTCATCTTTTTGCAGGCAAAATAATCGCAGGTGCCATGCAGACTTGTAGACTTGTCAGTGTAAGCTGTCTGCTCGTACGTTCTTCCATTCACAGAACTCTATGAATAAATGACGTGGACAGGTGAGTGGAGCCCTGCACGACCATGTTTTTTTTTTAACCACTTGAGATCCGCGCTATAGACGAAATACGTCCGCAGCGCGGCTCTCAAGTGCCAAGTGGCCGTTTAAAAACGGCCTTTATGTGCATTACCCGCGCGCGCCACTGGGTGGCGCGCGGCGGGTAAAAACTGTCCCGACGCATCGCCGAAGACCCGATGCGTGTACCTGGCGGCCGCGATGTCCGCCGGGTACACGCGATCGTCGGTGACACGGCAGGTGACAGCAGGGACGTGGAGCTCTGTGTGTAAACACAGAGCTCCACGTGCTGTCAGAGGAGAGGAGACCGATCTGTGTCTCTTGTACACAGAGACACAGCATCGGTCCCCTCCCCCAGTCACCCCCCTCCCCCCACACAGTTATAACACACCCAGGCTACACATTTAACCCCTTCCTCACCCCCTAGTGTTAACCCCTTCACTGCCAGTCACATTTATACAGTAATTCGTGCATTTTTATAGCACTGATCGCCGTATAAATGTGAATGGCGCCAAATTTGTGTCAAAAGTGTCCGATACGTCCGCCGCAATATCCCAGTCCCAATAAAAATCGCAGATCGCCGCCATTACTAGTAAAAAAAAAAAATAATAAAAAAAATCATAATTCTGTTCCCCATTTTGTAGGCGCTATAACTTTTGCGCAAACCAGTCGCTTATTGCGATTTTTTTTTTTTTTTTACAAAAATACGTCGAAAAATACGTATCGGCCTTAACTGAGAAAAAAAATAGTTTTTTAAAAAAAAATTGGGATATTTATTATAGCAACAAGTAAAAAAAATATATATTTTTTTTAAATTGTTGCTCTTTTTTTGTTTATAGCGCAAAAAATAAAAACCGCAGAGGTGATCAAATACCACCAAAAGAAAGCTCTATTTGTGGGGAAAAAAGGACGCCAATTTTGTTTGGGAGCCACGTCGCACGACCGCGCAATTGTCAGTTAAAGCGACGCAGTGCCGGACGCTGAGATTTCGCCTGGGAACGAAGGGGGTTTATGTGCCCAGTAAGCAAGTGGTTAAAGCGGGGGTTCACCCTAAAAAAAAAATGTCTTTGTCTACCATCCATTCTAGCATACTAGCGTCAGCTACAGTATGCCTTTTTTTTTTCGCTGTACTTACAGTTTAATCCTTTAGTTTAGTTTCAGACTCCCGCGGGGAGTAGGCGTTCCTATGAAGAGGGGAACATGATTGACGTCCGGCTATGGCGCGTCACGCGTTCCGAAAATAGCCGAAATAGGACTCGGATCTATACGGCGCCTGCGCAGTCAGCTCCTAGTCTGTGCGCAGGCGCCGTATAGCGCTGTGAAGAGCCGAGTCCTACTCCGGCTATTTTCGGAATGCGTGACGCGCCATAGCCGGACATCAATCATGTTCCCCTCTTCATAGGAACGCCTACTCCCCGCGGGAGTCTGAAACTAAACTAAAGGATTAAACTGTAAGTACAGCTCAAAAAAAAAAAAGGGCATACTGTAGCTGACGCTGGTATGCTGGATGGGATGGTACATAGTTGTTTCTTAGGGTGAACCTCTGCTTTAAGGGTTTAAAGGTAGTGTAGGGAGAGGATCCCCCACTCGCTGTCACAACAGGAGATGAGGGGGAAGGGGGGTGCAGAGGCTGCAGCAACAGTAACATGTTACATGTTACACCCTGAATACAGGTGTAACATGTTAGAAAAGGTGAACTTATCCTTTAAACATCAAAAGTGTTTTATAAAATAATAAAAATGTTTGTTTAGTTGAGATTCTAAATACATGGTATTTGCATGAAGAGTTTCTGCAGACCCATCGGAGAAAGAAAAACTTAAACAGCAGGCTTTGGATCTCTCCCTGAAGTTCAATTTTGTGACTCCTTTAACATCTATGGTGGTTACAAAACCCGAAGAGAAAGAAAAGGAAGAAGAAACGTTAGTTGCTGATAAATTTGTTGAAGGTAGGAACGTTATACAAACCTGTACTTTGGTATTGTTAAGCAGATGGTTCTTTTTTTGGTCTAGTATGGATTTTTGAGATAGGCTCACCATGCATTTGCTGTGGAGGACAAAGGACACTTTGCATTATTGTACTTACATATTAGTAGAAGTGTAAGCACCAGTTAAATGTGACATTGCTATTAGGCAGGACAGGAAATCTCTTCAGCAGGGACATGAAGAAGAACTGGCTCGCTTGACCCACAAGAAAAGAGGGGGGCTCACAAGAAAATCAAAAGGGAAAAAACACTAGACAACCTGGACTGTAGCGTTTGACTCATAGGTAGGGTGACCACGTGTCCCGGAATGCCCGGGACAGTCCCGCATTTTGCAGGTCTGTCCCGGGCACCTTCATTCCAGGACAATACAGTGTCCCGGAATGAAACTGACACAGCCACCCCCCAAGCCAAATTAATGCCCCCAAAAAAGGCCACTACATCAACGCTTTACTCACTGACAGTACTTGTCCTGGCTGGGAATGTCTGGAGGAGCACAATCCCGCCCCCTGCTTGTGATTGGAGAAATCATAAATCCCGCCTTTCGTGTCCAATCACTGTGCTGTGATTTGCTACAGCACAAGCTGATTTTTGGGAAGGGATGCGTCCCTGAATGGTAGTTTGGAAATGTGGTCACCCTACTCATAGGATGTAGAAGAGTTGAGTGTAAGGAAGCGAATAAGAATAAATGGATTACCGCACATCCGTTTACGTTGCAAACGACCACTAGAAAGCAGTGTACGCAATCTTGCTTCTGTGGAGAATATTTTTGTCTCCATGCAGTTCTTTGGGAAACAAAGGTCACACTCAGATGCCTTGGGTTGGTCTAATTTCAGTGGCTATAAACTACTAGATAATATCATGTGGTGAAGATCAGAAAAAAAACATCAAATGGCAGAGGTGCCCCAGAAAATGGTGATACTAGTTGGCATTAAAAATATACATTTAGTGAACACCAAATGACGCATTTGGTGGCTGACGGCCGCTTCTTTCAGACCTGCATGCTTGTGTACAAGTTCTGCAATAAAAACATAAATATTGCGGGTATGAAGATTAAGAATCTAAAAAGAAAAAAAATATATACCGTAACTCAAAATTGTCAATGGGTTAAATAAATAGTGGTTAATAATCGTAAGGGTAATATTAAAAAAATATTGATATTAGAAAAACAACTATATAAAAATATATACAATTATAGACATATTATGATGAATGGTAAGAGTAAAGATAATTGTCTACATACAGTGGCCCAGATTCAGGTACGACTTG
Organism: Rana temporaria; assembly: GCF_905171775.1. Lineage (NCBI taxonomy): Eukaryota > Metazoa > Chordata > Amphibia > Anura > Ranidae > Rana > Rana temporaria. The sequence continues at coordinate 53,521,463 of NC_053495.1, read as the reverse complement.
CGCGGGAGCAAGTGTGATTTGCACCACGCAAGTACGGATTTGCTCCCAGGCAAATTTGCGGGTGACCCAGAAAACAAGCTAAGCCTGAAATGTGCCATTTTTGCACGGAGGCAGTTTCTCTGCCCCGGCGCAATTAAGGGGCAATTTTGCTCAGGGAGCAACTTGCGCTCTCATGGTTTTCCCTCAGCAAATATGCAAATGAGGAACTGCCACTGATTCATAAACTTGCGCGTGTGAGGAGCATTTTGCTCCCAAAGCGCGCAAGCTGTTTAGCCGGGGGAAATTTGCACTTTATAAAAGCAGGGGCAAGTTAGCAACAGATGGCCACAGGTCAGCTGGAGAGAAACTACAGCACTCCTCACCGTGTGTAGGGACTACAAACAAAAACAAAAACAAAAAAACTTTGAGCATAAACTAAATATAGAAAAGCTCCTAATCTGAGCAAAAAAAAAATATCCCCAAAAAAAAAAAAATATAAGCATAATCAAAATAAATAGAAAAGGCTCATTATATGAGCAGCAAGGGATAGGTAAAAAATACAAAAATAAAAGGAAAATATATATTTTTTTTTTTTTGGACATCCTTGTGCCAAGGGTGCCCCGGCTCTGGCTCCTCAGTCTGCGTGGTTAAGCCTGTGGTGGGGATGGAGCCTGGGCTGAGGATGGAGCCTGTGGTGGGGATCGAGCATGGGGTGGGGATGGAGGGGGGGGAGGAGCATCAGCCCCTACTTCCTCACTCCTGGCAGGTGGTGCCTGCAAGCCCTCCATGGCGTTGGCCAGGCGGGTGAGCACGCTGTTGGTTTGGGCCAACATCCGCAGCTGCCGGGTGGTATTGGTCCTCTGCTGCTGCCGGGTTAATCTCCCCTCCTCCCGCACAGCAGCAGTGTTGGCCTCCACCGCACCTGCCAACCTGCTCACCTCCGCTGTTAGCAAAGCGATGGCGCCCTGCTGCTCAACCATGCAGGTGGCCATGGCTCCACAGTTGGCACTGACTTCCTCCAAGCTCTCAGTATCTCGTATCCCCCGGTCAGCATGCAGGGTGAGGGCTTGCTGCAGAGAGGAGGAGGAGGATGCCAGGCTGTCCGCCACCCGCCTCAAGTCTCCCACCATGTCCCCTATATGGCGGGTCTGCCGGGCCTGCTCCTCCTGCAGACCTTCACGGAGGCTGGAGGGTACAACCCTAGTTTTACATAGAGCCTTTCTTGGAGGAGAGGCTGGGGCACAAACTGAGGGAGAAGGGGAGTGGGCCACACTGGAGGGAGGGACACTGGAGGGGGGGACACTGGAGGGGGGACACTGGAGGGGCTTGCCCTGGAGGGGGATGACGTGATGGTCGGGGGGTGGTGGGGAGGTCAGGGATGGTGGGATCCTCCTGAAGGTACACAGATTCATCCAGGTTGAGGATAATGGACTCCTCCACCACTTCCTCCTCCCTAGATGGACTATGGGCGATATCCTCCTCCACCAACATGCCCAGGATCTGCAGGGGGCCTGACTGGACCCCATGATGTTCTGGGGATGGCGTGGGTCGCCCTACAGCCGACGATGGCCCAGCCTCATCATCAACATCTGTGGATGACACAAAAAAAATATGTTGCTGGAGCAACACACTTATCATATGTTCCCTTCTACCCCCTCCCATGATACACAGCAGATATGAGAAACAAAAACTTGTTACATGTTCCCTTCTACCCCCTCATATGTTCACTTCTACCCCCTCCCATGATACACAGCGAATATGAGAAACAAAAACTTGTTACATGTTCCCTTCTACCCCCTCATATGTTCCCTTCTACCCCCTCCCATGATACACAGCAGATATGAGAAACAAAAACTTGTTACATGTTCCCTTCTACCCCCTCATATGTTCCCTTCTACCCCCTCCCATGATACACAGCAAATATGAGAAACAAAAACTTGTTACATGTTCCCTTCTACCCCCTCATATTTTCCCTTCTACCCCCTCCCATGATACACAGCAAATATGAGAAACAAAAACTTGTTACATGTTCCCTTCTACCCCCTCATATGTTCACTTCTACCCCCTCCCATGATACACAGCAGATATGAGAAACAAAAAACTTACCAGTCCCCAAGTCCCCAACAGTGGAGTCATAGCCTGGCAGTCCCTCCACCTGCTCCAGCGCTAGACTCTGAGAGATGACCTCCTCCTCCGGATTGAGTCGCACAGAACAGGCTGGTCCTCCTCCCGTGCCCCTGCTATGCTTTCTGATTAGGACAATTTTGTCCCTGACTCGACGACGCATGTCAGTAAAAAATGTTTGGATGTCCATCCAAGTCCGGTCCTCAAAGCCCAGGGCATTTATGTCCAATGTAATAGCCTCATATATTGCCCTCCTTTGGGCTACGGTGGTATTCTTCCGCTCTGAACCAAAAAGAACGGCAGTATGGCGCGTCAGTGCCGCAAGCAGTATATCCATCTCAGCGGAGACAAAATTTGCTTTTCTTTTTTTTTTCCCTATCAGGAGGTGCCATCTCAGAAAAAAGGGCAAAATTACCTTGCTCAGGGGGGGTGGAACAAGCAGGATGTAATTTTGCACAGGACCTGCGCAGGTCTGCCCCTATTTATTTGCTCAGTGCAAGCAGGTGGGCAAAATTTGCCCTGAAAATAGGAGCAAACCACTGCTGAGTGGAAAAAAGATCATTTGCATAGGGCACACCCACTTTCACTTGCGCTGCCTTAGGCCCTGATTTTTGCCTTACAAAGGAGCAAGTTAGCAGACAAAAGGAATCCTGAATCAGGTGGCAATCTTTCCAATTTGCCCCAGCGCAGAGCAAATCAGCTGCTCTTCACATGTGCAACTAAAGGGCAAATCTACCTGAATCTGGGCCAGTATATACACTGATCAGCCATAAGATTATGAATACTGACAGGTAAAGTTGATATCATTGATTATCTTGAATACGTGCACTAAAACATCCTGCTATTCTTGGCACCAAGCAGATTGAACATGGTCATTGCTGACTTCAGCAGTACCTGAAACCTGTGTCCAGCGTTTTCTGATTGATCCTGATTGGTCCCAAATGTAATCTGGCAGGCTTCTTACTTCCGGGTGAAACAAGTGTTCTAGTGTGCTGTTGTGCAAAGATGAGCTTTCATGCGCTTCAAAATGCGTGAGCACAATGAAACACGCATGGTAATAAATGCGGGCCCTTTGTAAAGGATATTTGTTATGAGTATGTTAAAGTGGATTATAATGGCCAATGATTGTACCAAAAGAAGTTTGAAAGTGGAATATAACAAATAAATAAATATATATATATATATATATATATATATATATATATATATATATATATATATATTGTGACAGGAAGTCAGGTAAATCTGTGGGTGTTGTCACAGACGGGACATACATTTCTGCCTTGTTTAGACAATACACCAATTGTTATTAGGCGTCGGCTGCAAAAGTAGCCAGAAAAGGTCTAAGGGCGTTGGAAAACTTCAGCTGTTCAGAATGAGGCAATTAAGGCCTCTATAAGTAATCCAGAGGATTACCACTGATTTGCTGCATCCTGAGGCTTTGCGAATAAGGAGAGCAGTAGCTGAAAGTCTTCTGAGGAGGTGAGGTGGAGATTGATTTTTCTGTGTGATAAAAATCAAAAGACTATTATTTTTCTGCTGTATGTCCAGCAGTGTCTGCCCAGCATTAGGCTGTGCCAGACTCCCTAGATAGGTTTCTGTGTGGTGAAGGTAGACTCCCCAAGTGGCCAGGGTTTATTTTATGTTTGATTTTGTTTATGCTGTTTGGATGCTTGCACTTGTTTCCAGCAAGATGGATAAAGAATAAACCAAAATATTTGTTTTCAACCGTCTTCGACTGCCTGTCTGTATAAATTCAGTGTGTAGTAAACCCACAAGGTAGTACCGGAGAGAATCCAAAGCCCATTTCACCGCAAAACATTCTTTCTCAATGATGGCATAATTCTCCTCATGGGCCTTCAACTTTCGGCTGAGGTACATAACAGGGTGTTCCTCCCCCTTCATAATCTGAGACAGTACAGCTCCTAAGCCCACATTTGACGCATCTGTCTGAACCACAAAGTCCCATGAAAAATCAGGCGAATTTAAAACTGGCTGACTACATAAGGCCTGTTTTAAAGACTGAAAAGCTGTTTCTGCTTCGGGAGTCCATTTGGTCATAACAGACTCCTTCTCTTTGGTCAAATTGGTCAGGGGAGCAGCCTGTGAGGCAAAATGGGGGATAAAGCGGCGATAATAGCCCGCGATCCCCAAAAATGCACGAACCTGTTTCTTGTTGGTGGGACGGGGCCAATCCTGAATAGCCTCAACTTTGTTTATTTGGGGCTTGATTAGACCTCTTCCAATGGTATACCCCAGGACAAGGATAAGCCGAGAGACAAGCCAGGGGTCATACACGGAGAAGTCTGGTCAGGCGAGCCAGGTCGTCAACAGGAATACAAGAACAGGAACAAGGATTCAGGATCACACCATGGGCTGAATATCATGCAGCAGTTGGTGACTGCTGCAACAAGCTTTAAATAGGGCACTGACGCCAGGAGTCCCGCCCGCATTGCGTGCGCAATGGCGCACGCGCGTGCACAGTAAAGAACAATGCATTTATGGTGTTGTTGCCTGTATGCGCGCGCATGCTGATCTGTCTCAAACAGCAGAACTGTCTCTACTTTTCTGTCAGAACTAGGATTTGTGTGTATACATACACAGATACCCATTCTGGCTCTCGTGCTCGCGATCACGTGTGGCCGGCCGTGATCGCTATGGCTCTTAAAGTAGCCACCGTACATATAGGGCGATTCGCGGGAGGGAGCCACATTGCGGCCGTATATGAATAAGAGCTGGTCGGCAAGTGGTTAAGGAATTATTTTTGAATGTTCCTTCTATGTTGTCCTATTCTGAATCTCAATTGTTGCGTAGTGCGTCCAACATATTTGTTTGTAGAACTTGTAAATCCTAAAGAAGCAGCAGTCAGCCACAAAACATTATTTATTTGGTGTTCAATTAATGTATAATTTCCATGTCAACTGTTATCACCATTTCTTGAAGCACCGCTGCCATTTGTTGGATTTTTTTTTCTGATCCTTATCACATGTCAGCAGGGACATGAACAAGAACAAGCCACATTTTTTAACAGTGTGAGGTAGGGTTAGAACTTCTATAAATGTTTGCATTGCTGTCTGTGCTGCGTTGTCCTGTCCCAGTGGCGTCCAGATACTAATTTTCCCTAAGAAGGGCAAAGAGAGCCATAACCCCCTAGGGTTCACACCTATGTGGTTTTTAGTGCATTTTGCAGTTTGAAGAAACGCACTACTGTCCACTTTTACATGGTTTCCTATGGTAAGGGTCAGGGACTTTTTTCCCACGTTTTGCATGTAATAGCCTTTAATGGAATCACACTAGAAACGCAAGTGTTGTGTTTGTGATGTGATTTTTTATGTGTTTTGCCAAAACACTGTATATAGCTGGTTGCTAAGGAGGGGGCCGGGTAGTCACGAAAAAAACAGCGTGGGGGTTCCCCCCAGGTCCATACCAGGCCCTTTGGGTCTAGTATGGATTGGGAGGGAACCCCCCATGCCAATTAGTTTTTTTTTAATGGTGTGGGGTCCCCCCAAAATCCATACCAGACCCTTATCCGAGCATCTGGTTCGGTAGGTCAGGAAAGGGAGGGGGACGAGCGAGGCCCCCCCTGAACCATACCAGGCCGCATGCCCTCAACATGGGGGGGTGGGTGCTTTGGTGAAGCGCCCCCCCGCCCCAAAGCACTTGGCCTGTGGTTGTTGGGGAGTGCGGGTGTGGGACTTATCGGAACCTGGAAGCCCCTATTAGCAAGGGGACTCCCCATGTGCATCAATTACATCGTACCCCTACCCATTCACCAAAAATCTGTGAAATGTTAACAAAATACAAGAGCCAGTTTTTGACAAGTCCTTTATTAAATAAGAAGCCCCAAACCATCTTCTTCTGGAACCGTCATCTCCCGAGGTCGTCTTCTTCTTGGGCTGTCTTCTCCCTCGCCGCCGCTGTCTTCCTCTGTTGTGATGTCCTGTAATGTCCCGCACTGTCCGGCACCTCTTCTATAGCCATGGGGCTACCATGGCTTGTCACAAAGGGTCAGGCTCTCTGGGCGCCATCATTGGATGACCATGCCCCATGGCTATACAAGAGGTGCCAGACAGCATGATGTTACAAGAGGCAGGCTCTCTGGGTGACGTCATTGGTTGGCCACGCCCCATGACCATATAAGAGGTGGCAGACAGAGGGGGACATCACAATGGAGGAAGACAGGAAGACAGCTTCAGGACAAGACTGTCTTTTTTTTTTTAAGTCCCCTGCCCGCAGACCCCGACAACCATCGGCCAGGGTTGTCAGAAAGAGGCCTTTGGCCTAATTGAAATGGGGGAAAGGTGCTTTGGAGTGGGGGGCGCAGAGCCATTGGGGAATTTTACCCATTTCCTGTTCTAGTGACACAACAGGAAGTGAAAGAAAATCTCCCACTAGTGAACCATGCAAAGAACTGTAATATACAGTATCCCACAAAAGTGAGTAAACCCCTCACATTTTTGTAAATATTTAATTATATATTGTCATGTGACAACACTGAAGAAATTACACTTTGTTACAATGTAAAGTAGTGAGTGTACAGCTTGTATAACGATGTAAATTTGCTGTCCCCTCAAAATAACTCAAGGCACAGCCATTAATGTCTAAACCGCTGGCAACAAAAGTGAGTACACCCCTAAGTGAAAATGTCCAAATTGGGCCCAATACTGAGATACTGTAATACTTTTGCTTCTTCATCTTGAGTTGACACTGTTACAGATTAAAAAAAATTATTGTAGAACAATCCTTTAATTATTTGTTTTTCTTTCTTTTTTTTTCCTTTTTTGTTTGTGACATGTTCATGTTCTCTATCTTGTCATCTTTGTTCATTCACAAGGAGAATGTAAGTATTTCATGTCTTTTAAATTGTACTTCACAATAGTCAGTATTAATCTAGCTATTTCTTAATGATAAAGAATGAAAAATTGAGAAAAAAAAACATTCACAAATTAAATCAGCATCAGACAGGGCCGCCATCAGGAATTATGGGGCCCCTTACAGCTTCAGGCATGGCCCCCTGGAGCAGAGTACCAGGGGGGGAGAGCTGCCGACTGAAATTGAGAATCGCGGGGGGGCTGCCGCGAATTTAAAAGCAGAGGGGTTCTTCGGCTAATTGAGAAAATTGAGAAGCGTAGGGGGCCTTTACAAAAAACAAGAAATAAGGAAAAGTATATATATAAAAAAAGGGGGGGGTAGCCATTCGGGGCTCTGGGGACCTCTGGGCCCTTTACTAAAAATAAAAATAAAAAAAAATATAAAAACATATATATAAAAAAAAGGGGGTTGCCATCCGGGGCCCTGGGACCTCAGGGCCCCTGGGCCCTTTAATAAAAAATAATAAAAAAATCAGGGGTCTGGGGACCTCTGGGCCGTTTAATAAAAAAATACATATATGAAAAAAAGAAAAAAAAAGAAAAAGAAATAAAAAAAAATATAAACAAAATGTATATTTTTTTTATAAAAAAAAGGGGGGGGGTTGCCATCCAGGGCCCTGGGGACCTCTGGGCTCTTTAATATATATATATATATATATGAAAATAAACATTTATTAAAAAAAAGCGGGGGTTGCCACATGGGTCCCTGGGGACCTTCCAGTAAAATGTGACAATATTGTCTGCAGAGCTATTGCATTAACTGAGTACTCATTTGGATCTTTTGGACCTCAATTGGCTTTTGATCACAGAGTCAGTAAGGTATAATCTCAGATTTATTTATTTCATTATTTTTCATTGCTAAAATTATTTAAAATCTATTGGATGAGATGTTTTGTTTTAACGGTATTTGTGGTTTGTATTTTACAGCCCCAGGCCACACTTCACCCTATCAGAGTAAGGATTTTAATATTAATTCTGAATAATTTGAATAAAGTAGAAAAATGGCTAATGTATTACTAAAGGAAATATAGGCTTATAGTGGAAGAAACCACTAACTATATCTATTCTTAAAAATGTTTCTTCCCCCTCCTTCTACCTATTCTGCCTAAACTAGGGTGACCAGACATCCCCTCCTTGCCTTCCCTGGAGGAGTGATCTTCCTCCGCTCCCCATCCAGTAGTAGCCGGGGTCCAAAGAGTAAGACTTGAGAGGCTGTGAGGCGGGCGGTGAAGGGCAGAGAGTCGCTGATTGCCGCCATTACTAGTAAAGAACAAATATGTCCCCGTATTTCATTTAAAAAATCTGGTCACCTTAGCCTAAACTGTATAACAAAAAGATATTTGCCTATTTTTAATCCGCTCCAGTTTAGTCATATGATCCTGTAGCACTGACTCCCCTGTGTCAGTGAGTGGCTGCTTTCAGGGGAGAGGAGGGACTGCCAACAATGGCTGGGCTATGGGAGCCTATGTGTGACATATATAGGTTATACAGAATAGGTAGAAGGAGGGGGGAGGGAACATTTTTAAAAATAGTTGTAGTTTTCTTTAATGCAGAATGGAGATGAAGGGATGCATGTTCAGATGTGCAGAATAAAGGGGGTGAAAGAGTTTATATACATATACACTTTCATGAATTTAAAAAAAACTAAACAGTAAAGTTAGCCCAATTTTTTTGTATAATATGAAATATGATGTTACTCCAAGTAAATAGATACCAAACATGTCACGCTTTAAAATTGCGCACATTCGTGGCGACAAACTATGGTACCTAAAAATCTCTATAGGCGTCCCCTTATTTATTTATTTTTTTACGGTTACCATGTTGGAGTTATAGAGGAGGTCTAGTGCTAGAATTATTGTTCTCGCTCTGACAATCGCGGCGATACCTCACATGTGTTATTTGAACACCGTTTACATATGCGGACGCGACTTACGTATGCGTTTTCTTTGCTGCCCGAGCTCGCGGGGATGGGGGCGCTTTAAAAAAAATTCTTATTTTTTTTATTTTTTTCATTGTGTTTTTTTAAAAAAAAATATAATTTTTATTGCTGTCACAAGGAATGTAAACATCCCTTGTGACAGGTACTTTTTATGGAGGGATCGGGGGTCTAAAAGATCCCAAATCCCTCCTTTGCACTTCAAAGTATTCAGATTGCCGAAAATAGCGATTCTGAATACTGTATTTTTTTTTAAACGGTGTTCTGTCGAGAAGGGCCCGGCTATCGAATAGTGCCCGGGTGGAACTGCGCATGCGCCTCACAGAGCCGCAGAACAGCTGAGTTTACGATCAGCTGTTGGCTCGCGTGGCCAAGACACGTTCATGTAGGTGATGGGCAGTGCTGGGGGGCGGAATTTTTATCGATGGCCAAAGAAATCTGCAAAAGAAATCTGCTATTCATTTTGAACACTTGCGGGGTGTGTTTAGTCAATTGAAGAGCGGCTTTTTCTATAAAGATTTCTTTAGCAGATTTGTTTGGCCATCAATAAAAATTCCGCCCCCAGCACTGCCCATCATTGAAATATCCGCCCCTTCATGTAAATATCCGCCCCTCTCCTACATGAACGTGCCCTGGCAATGCGAGACAACAGCTGATCGTAAACTCAGCTGTTCTGAGGCCTTGTTCTGCGTATGCTCGGCGCATTTGCAGTTTCAGCCGGGCATTTCTTGACAGGACAGAGTAAACCGAAAGTGGCGTTGTGACATCGCTTCCGTGTTTACAGAGAGAAGACTGGAACAAACCCGTTACCGCCTTCATGCCAGTCTGTCTCTAGCTGCCGGAAGTGGCGAATCGTTGATCGGGTCTCCCGGTGGGGTGGGATCCCCGGTAAGAATGGCGGAGGGTGGCGGGATGTTCCAGGTAACAACCGAGTGGCTTTTAGCCACATCGGTTGTTTACCCAGGAAGGCCAACCGCCCGCTCTAAAAACCAGTACTGGGATGATGCCTGCAGCTGCGGGCATCATTCCGATATAACCCCCTAAAGCCGAGGCCGCATATTTGTGTACACTCAGCGCGAAGGGGTTAATGACAATCTCAATATATGATTATTTTCTCTATTGTCTACCTGATTCTGTATATAGTACTATTGTTTAAATGTACTTTAAAAACCTTGTGGAAAAGAAAAACAAGGCACATATTTGTGGATGAATAATAATTTTGCAAACTTTTGCAGAAGCAGGATTACATTGGCAAACATCAAAAATCAAATTAATCAATAGATTCTCTGGTTATAGGTGTTTTAAAGACTGTGGGCCAGATCCTCAAAGAAGTTACGCTGGCGTATCTATTGATATGCCGCGTAACTTCTATTTTTCTCCGGCGTATCTTTGTTTTGTATCCACAAAACAAGATACGCCTGAAGCTGTGCTAGATCCGACTGGCGTACGTCTTAGTACGCCGTCGGATCTAAGGTGCATTTTTACGCTGGCCGCTAGGTGGCGTTTCCGTCGATTTCTGCGTCGAGTATGCAAATTAGCTAGATACGCGAATCCACAAACGTACGTCCGGCCGGCGCATTTTTTTACGTAGTTTCCGTAAGGCTTTTTTCGGCGTATAGTTACCCCTGCTATATGAGGTGTATCCTATGTTAAGTATGGCCGTCGTTCCCACGTCGAAATTTGAAAATTTTATGTTGTTTGCGTAAGTCGTTCGTAAATAGGGCTTTGCGTAGAATGAAGTTCACGTCATAAGCATTGGCTTGTTGCGGGTTAATTTCGAGCATGCGCACTGGGATACCCCCACGGACGGCGCATGCGCAGTTAAAAAAAAAACGTAATTTACGTTGGGTCAAGACGTATTAACATAAAACACGCCCCCATCACATACATTTGAATTGTGCGCCCTTACGCCGCCAAAGTTACACTACGCCGCCGTAACTTACGGCGCAAATTCTTTCAGGATACAAAAAAAAGCTGTAAGTTACGGCGGCGTAGTGTATCAGAGATACGCTACACCGGACGGATAGAAGCGCCGCGCTTCGTGGATCTGGCCCTGTATTATTGATGCCTGTTATTCAGATGTAATTGTGGATAAAATCAGTTACCCTAAAATAATACAGCAGTTTAAATGGAGTCTGATCCAGTGACCCTCTGGCTTATGTCTCTGCCACTATTTCTGCCATCTAAAGTTGTAGGTTTTCCCACCCCTCAGCATGTAACCTCTCTTCCTCTTGCATTCCCCAATGGGTCATAATGCATAGATAAATCCAGGAGCTCACATATAAGCAGAGCAATGATTTTTGTCTACATAGGCAAAGCTGTATCCTTTACATCAGTATCCCTGTGTGACAGGAGGGGGTGGCAGGAGGGGGGCAGAGTGGTAGGAGGGGGAGAGCAGTAAAAAATGGTTTAATACAATCAGCGCAATCACCAACACAAAAATTGTGTTTATTAACTCTTCACCTAAAAATATACTTGTGCCTAATAACCTAGGAAAAAGTTGCCGCTAACACTCTACAAGTGATTCCAATAATCCACCACGTATAACATATACAGTTGTGCTCATAAGTTTTCACACTCTGGCAGAATTTATGATTTCTTGCCGATTTTCAGAGAATATAAATGGCTTTTTAAATCACAGTTAGTGTCTGGGTATAAATAGTCAATGAGTTTGTTAGCTCTCACATGGATGCACTAAGCAGGCTAGACATTGAGCCATGAAGAGGTAGAAAAGAACAGTCAAAAGACTTGTGTAACAAGGTAATGAAATTTTACAAAGATGGAAAATTATATAAAAAGATATCAAAAGCCTTGAATATGCCAGTCAGTACTGTTCAATCACTTAATAAGAAGTGGAAAATTTGGGAATCTCGTGATACCAAGCCACGGTCAGGTAGATCAAGAAAGATTTCAGCTGCAACTGTTGTGGCTGCAATCTTTCTTGGTCTTCCTGGCCTTGGTTTGGTATCAAAAGAGCCCCTAATTTTCCACTTCTTAATAAGTGATTAAACTGTACTGACTGGCATAGTCAAGGCTTTGGATATCTTTTTATATCCATTTCCATCTTTGTAAAGTTTCATTGCCTTGTTACGCAGGTCTTTTGACTGTTCTTTTCTACCTCTTCATTGCTCAGTGTCTAGCCTGCATAGTGCATCCATGTGAGAGCTAACAAACTCATTGACTATTTATAGACAGACACTAATTGTGATTTACAAAGCCACAAATGTGGGAAACTAACCTTTAATTGCCATTTTAACCTGTGTGTGCCACCTTCTTTGTCTGTACCAAGGCCAAACTTTCCAGGGTATGTAAACTTTTGACCAGGGTCATTTGGGTAGTTTCTTTTGTGATTATGATTTAAAAAGGGTAAACACAGTTGATTAATAATAAATGGCTTCAGCCAAACACTAACCATGAGTGAAAGAAATGTTTTTGTGTTATCATTCATATTCTCTGAAAAATGGCCAAGAAATCATAAATTCTGCCAGGGTATGTAAACTTATGAACACAACTGTAATATTATATATATTAAGTGCAGCGCAATTAATTATATGTAAACACTCCTAAATGACCCTTCTAAAAGAATATCAAAATATATCAAAAACAAAAAGTGTCTTTAAAAGTCCTTCAAATATCTCCAAGTCAAAAAAGTCTCATCAAAAATACACACCACTGTGTCATAAACAGGTGACAGTGGTGAATCACCACCTCATGGTAAAATGCCCGCTCACCTCCAGAATCAGACTCCACTACACTGACACAGGATGGGGGCAGAGTGACAGGGGGGGGGGGGTAGAGTGAAAGGAGGGGGGTAGAGTGACAGGTGGGGGGTGGAGTGAAAGGTGGGGGGCAGTGTGGAAGGAGAGGGCAGTGTGACAGCAAGGGGCAGTGTGGCAGGAGAGGGGCAGAGTGACAGGAGGGAGGCAGAGTGACAGGAGGACACCTGAGCACACACTATACTAAACACTAGGCACTGTGTAGAAGAGTCAGGAAACTGCTGTTGCCTTGAATATATTTTTGGCTACCAAGCGGAAACCTTACCAGTGCAGCAGGAGCAGCATGGCTAGAGGCAAGAAGCAGAAGCTGGAGTAGGGGGGGTGGAGCTACTCTCAAAGGAAGTTTCCTGCTACTGTGCAAAGGGCATTTTGCCACGTTTGCATTTAAAAGCATTAAAAAAAATAAAAAAATAAAATTTGTTTTCAAAATAGACAATAATGAAAAAGGGCTGTAAATGAAATGTGGCTAAGTGCGAATTACCGTGTTTAGCCACATTTAGAAGCATTTGGCACTTGAAATGCCTGTAAACTAACTTCTGAACTGACTAGAAACGACTGTAAACGACCCTGTGTACATGGACAGATAAGATTACATAGAGGAGAGTTCAGGGGCAGTTGAAAAAAACTCTCAACTGCTCCTAAACCTCAGTAAACCTCAGTTTACCAGCAGCAGTGTACAAGGCCTAAATCAGCAGTCCATTTAGAACGGCACTACACAAGAAAGGGATTTCCAGTAAAATGTGACAATAATGGCCCGGATTCACAGACAGCGGCGCACATTTATGCCGCCGTAGCGTATCTCCTGTACGCTACGCCGACGCAGCGCAGAGAGGCAAGCATGGAATTCACAGAGCACTTGCTCCCAAAACTGTGCTGGGTTTCCTAGGTGTAAGCCGGCGTAGGTGGAAGTGGGTGTGAGCCATGCAAATGAGGCGTGACCCCATGCAAATGATGGGCCGAGCGCCAGACAGATACGTATAACGAACGGCGCATGCGCTGTCCCGTGGACGCATCCCAGTGCGCATGCTCAAAAACACGACGGAACAACTGCCTAAGATACACCGGATCAATGCCTACGGCGTGAACGTAACCTACGCCTAGTCATATTCACCTCCAAAGTAAAATACGCCGGCTTGTTTGGTGCAGCCCTTTGCATGTCTGCTGCCGGGTTACACCTCCTTTATGGGGCTTAACTTTACGCCGGACGTACAACTTACGCGCACCACTCGTAGCCTGCGTCTGCCGCACGTACGTTCGTGAATCAGCGTATCTCCCTCATTTGCATATTTTAATACAAAATCAATGGGAGCGCCACATGCGTCCAGCATAAATATGTGCCCACTCTACGCCGGCGTAGGCAAGTTACGTCGGTGGAATGAAGCCTGTTTTGAGGCGTATCTTAGTTTGTGGGTACGGCGCACAGATATGACGGCGCATATTTGCACTTACGCGGCGTATCTGGAGATACGTCGGCGCAAGTGCTTTGTGAATCCGGGCCATAGTCTGCAGAGTTAATGCATCAACTGAGCACTAATTTGGACCTTTTGGACCTCATTTGGCTTTTGATCACAAAGTCAGTAAGGTATAATCTCAAATGTATTTATTTCATAATTTTTCATTGCTAAAATTATTTAAAATCTATTGGATGAGATGTTTTGTTTTAACAGTATTTGTGGTTTATATTTTACAGCCCCAGGCCGCACTTCACCCTATCAGTGTAAGGATTTTAATATTAATTCTTAATAATTTGCATAAAGTAGAAAAATGGCTAAAAAGTTCTTTATGAATTTAGGCCAAATGTATTCTGCTACATGTTTTTGTAAAAAAAAAATCCCAATAAGTGTATATTATTTGGTTTGCGTGAAAGTGTCTATTATAGATACTGTTTTTTGTTACGCTGGTAATGGCGGTGATCAGTGACTTAAAGTGGGAGTATGATAGTATGGCGGGCAATCTGACACTAGCTGACGGTGGCTGGGGGGTTGACGGCCACTGACATCAATAGTGACACTAATACAGTGGTCAGTGCTACTACTTTACACTGTCACTGTATTAATTAAAGTGGCTGGGAAGGGGTTAACATCCACGGGTGAAAATATGGGTTAAATATACGGGGTTAAATATGTGCCTAACAATGTGTAATGTATGTGTTATGTGGTGCTTTTACTAAGCGATCTTGCTGTTATTTTGTCTGTTTTGCAGGAAATAAAAAACAGCAAGATCTACCTCTCACTATTCAGAGCTCTGTGTTGTTTACAACACAGAGCTCCCTTTCCCTGAATGACGGAGCCGATTAGCGGGTGCTGGTGGTTATTGGCCGGCACCTGCTGATCGGCTTGTGATGTGACTAATCACAGCACAGCCGTAGCTGTAGCCACACAGGCAGTCAGCAATTGGTTATGATAACTCAAGGTAATGGTATTAACAAATGTAGCGCTGGTCTCCCAATGAGTCGGACGCTGTTGTAAATTTAGGGGTGTCTGAGCCCATAGTTAATTGTATTTCTATTAAAATTAGCCTCTGTTCTGACTATGGCTGTGCTCGGTAGAAGTTTTCCCTTGTTGCCTGTAGGTGGCGTTACAACTTCAGGCCCATGTTGGAACTCGAGCAAACCATAGTGTATTAGGTGACCCCTCTCGGCGGCAGCCCAGTGGGAGTGGTGCCCCACTGTGCATGCTGGGAGGAGGTAATTAAGGGGCAGACACCGTTTTTCTGGGTCCTTCGCCTCGTGGCACTCCTGGCGCAAGGTATGTGTGTATGATTCCAGCCACGTTGGTCCGAGGCTGCATTGCTTTTCAGTAGGCCCAGTTATGCTGGCTGGGGCCTATGGTTCTGAAGGGGATCCCAAGCTGTCCGTCCGAGTGGAGGAACGGACAGCTTAACGAAGGAGACCGGGGGAGGACCTGCCCTGGAGGAGATTAAGCAACGCAAGCTGATGTCTCAGGTTAGGCCTGGTGAATTCGTTAACGAGGGATGCACTACTCAAATTTGTCTTACAGTCCGTTGGATCGGCTTAAAGGCTCTTTTGCTGTAAGACAGGAAGTTCGGGACTTTAAATCCTGTGGCAGAGGTCTCCTGACTATCCATTCTGTGTTCTCAGACGGTCTGTGGCAGAGACTGTTTTCCATACTATCCGTGCACCATTCCGGCTGCTAGGCCATGTGAGAGGGGTCTATCCGGGTGAGCAATACCCACTCAGGAGTGAGTGGCGAATATTGGAACTTTGAATACTTTGTGCATTCTGTATCGCGTACCTGAACCTTCCCCTTCTCGCTATACTCTCTACTTCCTTCACAAGTTTTATGCAGCGAAAATAAAGCCTACAGTTGAAGGTTTTACATCTTGTGTGGACATTGCAATTTCTACAGACTTTCTTCCCTAGACAACGAACTTAGAGGTAACGTGCAAAACCCAAACTAAACCAGCAGCTCCTTCGGGGGTAGTGATACACAAAGGAGAGGTGTGTTGGGTAGAGTCATTAGCATGGATAGTAATGTGTTTTTCAATATTTAAAGCACCAGTGTCAATGAACTTATGTTCACTTGAGAACTGCTTCTTTCTAATACAAAAGCAGCGTGAAGCAGGTCACAAAGAGGACAACTGCGGGTCAAATGCAGAGGACAATGAATTCTGAATGGTCTCAGAAGCATCTCAATCTGACTTCAAAAGCAAGCACATCAATATAGTTTATAAAACTACAGTGGTAATTTTGGTGCCACAAAATTGATCACATCCAGGGAAAAAATCTGAAAGACAACACTAAACCAACCCATTAACCTTCAAAATGAATCTCTTAAACAGAACTCCAAGCCAACAGCTAAAAGCACATATGAAATATATATAAGGGAGGCGTTTTACCTGTCAAAGGATTTTTATTTCTATCCATTGAGTCTGCTGTAGTTAATAATGCTTACAGGTCGTGTCCCTCCCAAGCCTGAAGCCCCATACACACTATCAGTTTTCCTGCAGGTTTTTCTCTTCAGGTTTACCAAAACCATCTAATATGAGGTCAAACCTTAAGGCCGCGTACACACGGGCAAACATGTACGATGAAACCGGTCCGCCGGACCGTTTTCATCGTACATGTCTGCCCGGGGATTTCTGTACGATGGCTGTACTAACCATCGTACAGAAATCCGCGCGTAAACAATACGCGGGGCGTGTCCGCGCCGTCGCATGCGTCAAAGTCATTCGACGCATGCGAGGGATGGCGGGCGCTCGGACATGTACGGTAGGTCTGTACAGACGACCGAACATGTCCGAGCGGGCAGGATTCCAGCGGGCCCGGCGGGCAAATGTTTGCTGGAATCCTGTCCGCTAAAGGGCCTACACACGACCGAACATGTCTGCTGAAACTGGTCCGCGGACCAGTTTCAGCAGACATGTTTGGTCGTGTGTACGGGGCCTAAGAGTTTCAATTTGTATGCAATCAGGCAGGCCCTTGCACTACATGGTTTTGGTATACCTGAAGAGAAAAACCTGCAGGAAAACTGATAGTGTGTACGGGGCTTGAATTTCTGTGTCAGTAACAGGTGTGGCCAGAACTGTGTGGACTGTAACAGAGGGAACCAAGCGCATGTAAAGTGAATAATAAAGTTTATTAAGAAAAGTGAATACAAATAAACACACCTCCAATACCAAACTGTGTACAACAAACCAACAACAAGACGGTGACCCACAAACAACAACAGACTAAACAAGTAAGAAAAATAGAAGGGGGATACCGGAATCTTAAACGTAGCCAGGCCGGGGTCATACACAGGAGATTAATAAAATAAAAAAGTGAAGGGGTCGTGGCGCTGTCTGGACTAGAGGCTGAGTGTACCAAGTGAAAGGTACAGTACTAACTTGAATGTGATCCAAGATGGGTGAGTGATGGATCTGGTAAATACAAGTGCCTGAGTGTATTAATACGTGAATACCTGTGTGGCATGTATTGGACACTCTAACATACATGTGAGGAACGGCGTGCGCTCCACTAGGAAACAGCTGATCGATCCGGAAGTGCGTGTGGGTGTGCGTGTAGCCGCTTTACGCACGTTTCGTATTGATTACGTCTTCTGAAGCGGGTACCCGCTTCAGAAGACGTAATATATATTTATATCTATATTTATATCTATTTATTTTTATAGTTTCATATTTTTCACTGTTGTGTTTTATACTCACTGGATATTTACCACCACGTTGGTATTTTTGCATTTCACCCACCGCTATTAGGCGGTCACTGTCAAGTCTTATATTATTTTAAACTCACTTAGTACTATAGCCCCTGGCGGCTACTTATCTTAGTAGTTCACCTAGTGGCCGACCACCCTTGCGGCCAAGTGCCACAATTTATTTTGCCTTTTCAGTGTTTGTTGCATATTACACACTATGTTTTCATCACATGTATGTTAGAGTGTCCAATACATGCCACACAGGTATTCACGTATTAATACACTCAGGCACTTGTATTTACCAGATCCATCACTCACCCATCTTGGATCACATTCAAGTTAGTACTGTACCTTTCACTTGGTACACTCAGCCTCTAGTCCAGACAGCGCCACGACCCCTTCACTTTTTTATTTTATTAATCTCCTGTGTCCCTTAGGCCCCGTACACACGACCAAACATGTATGCTGAAACTGGTCCGCGGGCCAGTTTCAGCATACATGTTCGGTCGTGTGTGGGCGCGAGCGGGCCGAATTCCAGCAAACATTTGCCCGCCGGGCCTTTTCCCAGCGGGCAAATATTCCTGGACGTGTTTTAAAACCGTCCGCTGGAATCCTGCCCGCTCGGACATGTACGGTCGTCAGTACAGACCTACCGTACATGTCCAGGCGCCCGCCGTCCCTCGCATGCGTCGAATGACTTTGACGCATGCGTGGAAGCCTTTAAATGGCAGGCCCGCCCACGTCTCCGCGTCATCGCCGCGTCATCGTCGCGGCGACGACGCGGACACGCCCCGCGTATTGTTTACGCGCGGACTTCTGTACGATGGTGTGTACAACCATCGTACAGAAGCCCTCTGCCAGACATGTACGGTGAAAACGGTCCGACGGACCGCTTTCACCGTACATGTTTGTTCGTGTGTACCCGGCCTTAGGGGATTACTTATCAGGGGGGCTGCAGTCTTTAGCCGCTCTCACACCTAGCGTGATTTGAGTTATTCATATTTACTTATTCATCCACTTTACTTTTACCACCCAAGTTTCTTGCTCCACCCACACTACTTGCTCCTAAGCGCGGTACCCTCCCTATCTATTATACACAGGAGATCAGCAGATGGGGGCAAGTAGCAGGACGGGACAAGGAGAAGGTGGACTGGATCAGGCTGCAGGGTAGGGATACAGGATAACAGGGTCACAGGAGGGACAGGATCAGGTTCAGGTACAGGTTCACAGAATCACAGGTTCAGGTTTAGGTTCAGGTCAGGGCTCAAGGAAAATACCAAGGCAGTGAGTGTAATAATCAACCGGGTATATATACACACACCTGCAATTAGGCTCAGGTGACACCTGACCTTGAACAGACCAGAACAAACAATTACTTCTCCACTTACCACAGTGAAGCCAAAAAAAACATTTACCTAGAAGTCTACCTGGGATGGCACTACACAAGAAAGGGATTTCCAGCAGTAAAATGTGACAATATTGTCTGTAATATGTCTGTTAATGCATCAACCGAGTACTCATTTGGACCTCAATTGGCTTTTGATCACAAAGTCAGTAAGGTTTCCCAGATTGATTTATTTCATTCCTTTTCATTGCTAAAATTATTTAAAATCTATTGAGTGAGATGTTTTGTTGTAACAGTATTTTTGGTTTATATTTTACAGCTCCAGGCCAGAGTTCACCATATCAGAGTAAGGATTTTAATATTAATTCTTAATAATTTGCATAAAGTAGAAAAATGGCGAATGTATTGCTAAAAGCAATATAGGCTTATAGTGGAAGAAACCACTAACTATATCTATTCTTAAAATGTTTCTTCCCCCTCCTTCTACCTATCCTGCCAAAAACTGTATAACACATTTTTTATATTTTTAGTTTGCTCCAGTCCAGTCATATGATCCTGCAGAATAAAGGGGATGGAAGAGTTTTTATATATATATATATATATATATATATATATATATATATATATATGAGAAAGCATGCAACTAGTATGTGTAGGAGAGATAGAGGGGACATGAATGGATTGAAAAAAAAAATCCTGTGTCGCTAAAACAGAATGAATGAATGTGCAGATGCTGATCCAATAATTCTGCCCCCATTTTTAATCGCTCGATCTCTCTCCTTCCCCTGTTGTAAGCATTGTAACAAGTATCCATGTGATCTGAGGGGCTTGGGTACCATGTGATCACTGGTATTGGTCATCACAGTGATCCCAAGGCACCCAGCCGATCGGATCAGCTTGGCACAGTGTCTCTATGTACCGAGATGCTTAATGACAGTCCCAATATGTGTTTCTTTTCTCTATTTTCTACCTGATTCTGTAAACAGTACTATTGTTTAAATGTACTTTAAAAACCTTGTGGAAAAGAAAAACCAGGCACACCTTGTGAGGTACCTTGACAAATTTGTGGAGAAAGAATAATTTTGCAACCTGAAGCAGGATTACATTGACAAACACTGATAAAATCAAATTAAATACATTCTCTGGTTATAGGTGTTTTAAAGACTGTATTATTAATGCCTGTTATTCGAATGTAATTGTGGATACAATCAGTTACCCTAAAATAATATAGCAGTTATAAATGGAGTCTGATCCAGTGACCCTCTGGCTTATGTCTCTGGCTCTATTTCTGCCAATCTGTGTCATGGATATGCAATAAAGTTTGGCAGCTTACCTGATTTCCATGTGTTCATTAGAGGCATGACCCTCCTTCTGACTGTCTTTTAATACCTTCCTCCCTGTATTGCTCCACCCTAGGCCATCCCAGGAAGCCTATATTAACTACTGCACTGCTAGTCTGCTTTGCTGTTCAACCCTGTTGTTAGCTTTAGTTCCTGTCTGCAGTGTGCTACGATTATCTTCCTGTGTACCATTTTTGGCTCGTTCCTGACGTCTCCTGTTTGCCTGTGATCCTGACCTTTTGCCTGTCCCTCGGTTACCCTTATCTGCCTGTTGCCCTGACCTCGGCTTACCCATCAGTACCGCTTGTCCTGCTTGCTGCTTCGCCTCTCTCCCTGCGGAGCGTGACCTAGGGGATCCCAGGGGTCGCGACCTGGATCCAGCTGCGGCGAAGGCCATCCTCACCACTAGAGGCTCTGGCGAACACAAAGCTGGGACTTAGACTCTGCACTCTGTGCTTCCTCTCTAATCACAGCTGTCGGCCATAGGGTTCACTACCCTGTGGTGCATCCCTGACCCCAACGGGGTGCACTTGTCAGGTGACCTGACAGTTTGAACAGCCATGAATCCGGCCGACGTGTCACTCCCCGCAGATGATCCATTATAGGGCATTGTTTGCAGACTCGAGATGCATGAAGCTAATCAGGCTCAGGTGATGCGTTTTCTTCAGGATCTGGCTTCCCGCTTTGATCAGCTTCAGACCTCGTTGGGAACCCCGAATCTGCAACCCCAAGTACAACCAGCGGCGGCGCCTGTCGCACCAGTCGCATTCACTGAAACTACCACCTCCAATCCGTTTTTCTGGAGACTCTAAGTCCTGCAGGGGTTTCCTTGGCCAATGCACTATTCATTTTGAGCTCCTGCCCCAACACTTTCTGTCTGATCAGGCTAAGATAGCCTATATCATTTCCCTCCTCTCCGGTGAAGCCTTAGCCTGGGCTGCCCCTCTGTGGGAATCGAATGATCCAGTGGTTTCTAGCCTGTCTGTTTTCTTTAAACTTTTTCGGAATAGCTTTGAAGAACCCGCTCGTGTCTCTTCAGCGGCCAGCACCCTTTTACGTCTCCGCCAAGAATCCGGTTCAGTGGGACAATATGCTCTTCAGTTCCGTATCCTCTCAGCTGAATTGAGCTGGAACAATGAGGCCTTAGTCGCAACCTTTTTGCATGGCCTTTCTGATAGAGTGAAGGATGAATTAGCAGGAAGAACCATCCCCACTGATCTGGACCGAGTGATCTCCTTGTGTAACGAGATCGATATTCGCTTTCAGGAAAGGACCCTAGAAAAGTGACGCAAGCATTCCTTGGTCCTTAGTCAGCCTGAGCTCCCCTCTCTTCGACCCGTGGAGCATCTCCTGCCAACTGAGGAACCCATGCAGCTGGGTCAGACCAGGCTATCTCCCGAGGAACATGCTAAGCGCAGAACTCTGGGCCTGTGTCTCTACTGTGGGGGCAAAGGTCATTGTCGTGACACTTGCTCTCTTCGCCCGGAGAAACGCTCGGGTTCAATTCCTTCTGGAAGGTGGAGTATTGGACCCAGAAATATCACCTTCGCCTTCTCGTCTTCTTCTTTCTGTGTCCCTTCATCTCGGTGCTTCTTCTCGTTCGGTCTCGGCATATCTAGATTCCAGAGCCGCTGGCAACTTCATGGACTGGGAAATCGCATCATCCATGAGACTTACCCTCTTGCCCTCACCACGCCATTGGTGGTCTTGGCGATTGATGGCACTGTTCTCTCAGGGGGCCCCATTCGTTTCCAGACACTTCCTGTTAAGATGTCAGTAGAGACACTTCACCAGGAATGGATATCCTTCCTTATCCTAGCTAAGGCCTCAGCTCCTATCGTTTTGGGTCTTCCTTGGTTAAGGCTCCATTCTCCACACATTGACTTGACTGCCGGACAGATCCTGGCTTGGGGTCCCTCCTGTTCCATGTCCTGCCTACCCAAGGTTTCCCCAAAAGAGAAACTTCCTGTTGCCACCATTCCAGTATCTTTTGCTCTTCCTACCGCATGTAGTGGTGTCCGGGATGTGTCCTGCAATAGTCAGGCTGACGCACTTTCTAGCCCATCTGGCACTCTGAATGAGAAGCCCGCCTGTGAACCTGAGCCGATCATTCACTCCAGGTTACCTTTGTCTGTCCCTAAAACGCACGGCCAGGCTAACTTGTCTGCAAGTTCCACAGTCGATACGCCTTGTGATGCGATTAGGGTAGTCTCTAGACCTGACTTTGCTATTCAATCGGCCTCTGCATCAGCTATGCCAGGCCAGCCCATGCCCTGTGAGCCTCCTACCTTTTCTTGTTCAGGACCTTCTGCAACCTCGCCTCATCCTAGTATATTACGTCCATTCAAACCTGTCTAAGGGGCTCAATCCATCCTTTGGATAGATTGCCTCATTCGGCTAAGTGGGGTTTTCTACCTTGTTTTCAGGGATCTCTGCATTCTGATGTTTTTTCTGCTATCCAGCTTGACTCCTGTGTCATGTCACCTTCTAACCAACCTGACATCAGGGTTCCTCTGACCTCTGCCCAGTCTGATGGTCCTGTGCTAGATGCCCAGTTCATCTTTAAGGGTCTGGGGAATCCTCCTTAGATTCCTGTTGATCCTCTCATGCCCTTACTTATTCATAAAAGGCCTTTAGTCCTCAATAAATCCTCTTGTCTTCTCCCTACTTCGGTTCTGGTCAATGAGGATAATCTAAAGTATGAGGTTACTCAAGTTCTGGATTCTCGTCTCTGCAGAGGCATTCTTCAGTACCTTGTGCTTTGGAGAGGGTTTGGTCCTGAGGAGGCGTCTTGGATTTCTGCATCTGAGGGATTTGCGCCCCATTTGTTGAGGAGGTTTCATCTGGGATTCCCCTTTAGGCCTGGGACCAGGCTGGGGAGGGCCCATAAGAGGGAGGGTACTGTCATGGATATGCAATAAAGTCTGGCAGCTTACCTGATCTCCATATGTTCATTAGAGGCCTGACCCTCCTTCTGACTATCTGTCTTTTATCACCTTCCTCCCTGTATTGCTCCACCCTAGGCCATCCCAGGAAGCCTATATTAACCACTGCACTGCTAGTCTGCTTTGCTGTTCAACCGTGTTGTTAGCTTTAGTTCCTGTCTGCAGTGTGCTACGATTATCTTCCTGTGTATTGTTTTTGGCTCGTCCCTGACTTCTCCTGTTTGCCTGTGATCCTGACCTTTTGCCTGTCCCTCGGTTACCCTTGTCTGCCTGTTGCCCTGACCTCGGCTTACCCATCACTACCGCTTGTCCTGCTTGCTGCTTCCCCTCTCTCCCTGTGGAGCGTGACCTAGGGGATCCCAGGGGTCGCGACCTGGATCCAGCTGCGGCGAAGACCATCCTCACCACTAGAGGCTCTGGTGAACACAAAGCTGGGTCTTAGACTCCCCGCCCTGGGCGATCTTGGGTTCACGCTTCCTCTCTAATCGCAGCAGTCGGCCATAGGGTTCACTACCCTGTGGTGCATCCCTGGCCCCAACGGGGTGCACTTTTCACCTGGCCACAGGTGACCTGACAATCTGAAGTTTTAGGTTTTCCCACCCCCTCAGGTCAGCATGTAATCTCTCTACCTCTTGCATTCCCCATGGGTCATAATGCATAGATAAAACCAGGCGCTCACATACAAGCAGGGCAAGGATCAACATAGGCGAAGGTGCATCTAAAGGATCCCTGTGTGACAGGAGGGGGCAGTGTACTGTGACAGGAGAGGGGGACAGAGTGACAGCAGGGGGGCAGAGTGACAGGAGGGGGGCAGTGTGACAGGAGAGGGGAAGCAAAGTCAACTGGCTTCCAGTGAAATTGGGTGTGAGTATGTGAATTCCGGATAAAAGGTAAAAATAAACTTTTTTTTAAGTGTTTTATATCATTAGTATTTATTTTTTCTTCATTTTGTCCTTAGCCGTGCAGACCTATTTATCACACCACCAACCTACCTACGCACCTTCATATCCCTATGGTAAAAAAAGATAATCTTTTTGGTTCTGTTTGTCTGAAATACCTGATAAAGACTTGTGCCAGGGGTAGAGGATTGATGCAGCAGTGAAGTTCCACTTTAATGTGGTAAATGTTTAGAGAGACCTACTAATAAGCTTTCTTGCTCATACATCACGGGACACAGAGCCTTAATTACTTAATAGGTTATGTAGTCACCACAGGTGATTGGACACTGGCAAACCCAATTAGAATTGAGTTCCTCCCCTATATAACCCCTCCCAAATGGAGAGTACCTCAGTTTTTTTGCCAGTGTTAAGGTCACGTTCAACATGCGCTAAGAAGAAAAATACTTTTTTGATGGTCTGGCTGCAGAGACCTAGGAGCTATAACCGGATCAATTCCTCCGGCTGATATCAAAGGCCTAAGATGGTTGGTACCCCGTCCTCGTGTAAGAAGAAACAAGGTTTTCCTGTAATGTCTCTCTGCGGAGGTCTGGGCTCTGGGATCCAGACTTTGGTGTACTAATACATCTGTGGCACGAAAAGTTTCTGGCAGAGTCTTCTACAGGTCCAGGTATGAGTTTTTTTCCTAATAAAACCCTTGGTAAACCTGAAGGTTGGCACAACTTGCCCGCCGTGATGGGTGAAAGCTGGAACTACTTTTAGTAGCATTCCTGCGGCGTGGATCAGGTAAGAA
Source organism: Rana temporaria (assembly GCF_905171775.1). Lineage (NCBI taxonomy): Eukaryota > Metazoa > Chordata > Amphibia > Anura > Ranidae > Rana > Rana temporaria. The sequence goes on along the minus strand of NC_053495.1, from coordinate 53,496,302 downwards.
GAAGAACATTTTATTTATGCATTGTCTTCTTTGGAGTAGGATGTCTTTCCTGGTTCTCACCACTGGAGGCAGTAAGTGCAAACCTTGTGTTTTCTTACATAGCCTTCCAGGAATACATGCTCAGTGAAGTTGGACAAATATAACACCATTCACCTCCTTCCGCTGCAGGCTCTGCCACAATACGCATACAGCGGTCCAAAAGATGCCGCCCAGTAAACTCTCCCCCTCTTCCTCGTCTCCTGGGCACCGCCATGACAGCGGCACGTGTCGGGAGCGTGCTTTTACTGTCTGAATAGAGACATGGATAGGGGGAGGGCCGAAGTGGTTGATAGTGATCCGTGCACAATGCAGCACACCTGTGTGCAGGTGCCAAGAGGCTGGTTCAAAAGGCCAGCACGCCAGAGCCTTCTGTAAGCGGCATGGACACAGAGCTGTGGGCTGTAAGCATCCCTGTGGATTGAACCAGGCAAAACTAAGACTCCTACTCTGCATCAGGTTGTGCAGTGAGCTCATATTTTTGTGTATGTAAGACTATAGCACAACAGTGATTGCATTTATATTTGTGGATAGTACCTTTGCTTTGCAGTAAGGACTATGTCCCGAGAAGAGGGTCTAGGGCGAGTAAAAGAAGCACCAGAAAATCCTGCGTAAGGATTCTGAACTTGCCTGCAGTTTACCATCCCCCTCTGTCAGCCTGATGGCAGCCTCACAGGATGAGCCCCTGTCTGGTTTTGCAGCTTCTTCTATGGCAGCTCCTGTATACGTCACTGAGGACGCTTTAAAAGTTGCTTTGGATGGCATAGAATGAAGGATTGCTAATATTGTCGCAACCTCCTTAAGAGATAGCAGAAAACGGGGTAGATCCACTTCATCTGCTCTGGCTCTCTTTTCAGATGAGCCTTCTGAGGGTGAAAAATCCCTCTCTGGAGATGAGGATCATGCACAGTCTGAGGACTCAGAGGATGAGAGGTTTCCTGCGACTTCCCAGTCGCTACAGATGCAGGTGCAATATTATGCAGAGAGCGTGCGGGCCACTTACAAATTGCCTCCTGTTGAATCTTCTAGGCCCTCTGTTTCCTCTTTGAGATCCTGGAAATCCCTGCCGGCTGCATGCACCTTTCCAGTTCATCCCTTGCTGGATAAATTGATGTATGATGACTGGGTTTACCCAGACAAAGTGTTTCCTCCCCCTACGCAGTTTTCTCTCCTTTACCCTATGGAGGAAGGTTTCACCAAGAAATGGTGCCTGCTATTGATGCAGCTTTTTTTTGTGCAAACAAAAACCTGACCCTGTCCTTTAGACAACACGCAGGGTTTTAAGGATCCAACTGATAAAAAACTGGAGTCCCTATTAAAAGCCTCCTCTGCCATAGCTAAAGCTGTAGTACAATCTGCAGTTACAGCTATTGGTGTATGTCAGTTCCTCAAGGAACAAATTAAGCAGATGATTAATCTCCTCCCTTCAGAGGAGATTGAGGTTTATGAGGACCTTCCTAAGGCTTTGTGCTTTGCGATTGATGCGATTATGGACTCTGTTCAACAAGAATCTCGCTTAAATCTCCTGCAGGTACACATGCGCAGGTCCTTTTGGTTAAAACATTGGGAGACCGAGGCTTCCTGCAAGAAATACTTGGCAGCGGTCCCCTTTGGGGGAGAATGCCTGTTTGGGGATGAGCTGGATAAATACATCCAAAAGATTACCGGAGGCAAGTCTACTCTATTTCCGGTTAAGAAGAGTAAGCGTCCCTTTTTTAAACGTACTCTTTCTCCAGCCCATGGAAACTCAGTCTCCAGGCAGTGGCGACGACCGCCCCAGTCTAACACTAGGAGAAAGGCCCAGGGCCAAGCCCAAGGGCAATAAAAAACTTGGGGGTCAAGGTCTAAAAAGACCCCAAAACTTCCCTATGAAGGGATGCCCCAGCTCGGCCGAGTAGGGGGAAGTCTGCTGAATTTTGCAAACGCCTGGCGGAACAAGGTTCAGGACAAGCGGATCATCGCCACAGTGTCCTCAGGCTACAAGCTAGAGTTCAGAGAACTTCCGCCACCCCGTTTTCTGAGATCAAGCGTTGCCAAAGATCCAGAAAAAAAGGCCTTTACTGTTGGCCTTGGAACACCTGTTGTCCCAAGGGGTAATCATAGAGTTAGCCCCAGAGGATCAGGGGTCAGGATTCTATTCAAACCTGTTTACGGTTCCAAAACCAAACGGGGATGTCAGACCTATCCTAGATCTAAAAAATCGGAATCAGCTTCTGAACATTCGCTCCTTCTGCATGGAGTCTGTCCGTTCAGATGTTTCCACCCTTCAGGGAGGGGAATTCCTGGCATCAATAGACATCAAAGATGCATATCTACATGTGCCAATATTCCCCGCTCACCAACGGTTTCTAAGGTTTGCGGTGGATCAGCGTCACTTTCAGTTTGTGGCCCTTCCTTTCGGGCTGGCTACAGCACCCCGAGTGTTCACAAAAATACTGGCCCCGGTCCTAGCAAGCCTAAGGGCACTAGGCATATCAGTAACAGCCTACCCGGATGATCTGTTGATTAAATTCCCTTTCTATACATTTGTATTAGGGATGGAGGCACAGACATGTGCCTCATTCAAAGTCCCATCTATGCTCATGCATAGGTCCACCTCATGTTTGGGCCACAATGTGCACAGCACAGTGGAATATTTAGAGTACCTAGGCTGGGTCCTCAATCTGAAGAAATCTTCCTTGCAGCCTCAAAAGAGGCTAAAGTACTTGGGCATGATTATAGACACGTCCCTAAGCAAGGTATTACTTCCCAAGCCAAAGGCAAAAGCCATAGGAGATTTGGTCCGAGTGGTAAAGGCAAAAAGAAGTCCTTCCATCCGTCTATGCATGAGATTATTGGGAAAGATGGTAGCCTCATTTGAGGCTGTCTCTTACGCCCAGTTTCACTCCAGACCGTTACAGGGCGGAATTCTGTCTGCTTGGAACAAAGATGTTCAGGCCCTGGATCTTCCTATGATCTTATCTCCAGGAGTTCGCCAGTGCCTCAATTGGTGGTTGCTTCCCCAAAATCTGTCAGAAGGAAAATCCTTCACTCCAGTTACCTGGAAAGTGATGACCATAGACGCCAGCCTTCTGGGCTGGGGGGGCAGTGATAGAAGAAGCATCTGCCCAGGGGAAGTGGTCCGGGGCCGAAAAGCTCCTACCCATCAACATTCTGGAGATTCAGGCAATTCATTTGGCCCTCAAAGTTTGGTCTCAAAGACTGCAAGGCTGGCCTGTTTGGGTTCAGTCTGACAATGCTACAGCCGTGGCCTATATCAATCACCAAGGAGGCACCAGAAGCCTGGATGCCCAAAAAGAGGTGAATCACATCTTGGCCTGGGCAGAAAGGCATATTCCTCGCCCATCTGCGGTCTTCATTCCAGGGGTAGAAAATTGGCAGGCAGATTTTTTAAGCCGCCAGCAACTGAGTCCAGGAGAATGGTCTCTACACCCCGACATGTTTCAAATCATATGTCAGAAATGGGGAACCCCAGATGTGGACCTGTTGGCTTCCAGATTTAATGCAAAACTGGACAGCTTTGTGTCAAGAACAAGAGATCCCTATGCTCAAGGGTCAGATGCCTTGACAATCTCATGAGATCAGTATTCCCTGATTTATGCGTTCCCTCTAGTTCCGCTTCTCCCACGATTCCTTCAGAGAGTCTAGAAGGAAAGTCAGTGATTTTTATTGCCCCGGCTTGGCCTAGGAGACCCTGGTATGCAGAAGTCGTTAGGATGGCAGTAGGAAAAACTTGGGTTCTTCTATTACGCCCAGGCCTACCATCGCAGAGTCCAATATTCCACCCTACCTTACAAAGTCTAAATTTGACGGTTTGGCTGTTGAGCCCCACATTCTGAGGAAACGTGGGCTCTCGGGGCCAGTCCTATCCACTCTGGTTAATGCTTTAGTCCTCAATAAATCCTCTTGTCTTCTCCCTACTTCGGTTCTGATCAATGAGGATAATCTAAAGTATGAGGTTACTCAAGTTCTGGATTCTCGTCTCTGCAGAGGCATTCTTCAGTACCTTGTGCTTTGGAGAGGGTTTGGTCCTGAGGAGGCATCTTGGATTTCTGCATCTGAGGGATTTGCGCCCCATTTGTTGAGGAGGTTTCATCTGGGATTCCCCTTTAGGCCTGGGACCAGGCTGGGGAGGGCCCATAAGAGGGAGGGTACTGTCATGGATATGCAATAAAGTCTGGCAGCTTACCTGATCTCCATATGTTCATTAGAGGCCTGACCCTCCTTCTGACTATCTGTCTTTTATCACCTTCCTCCCTGTATTGCTCCACCCTAGGCCATCCCAGGAAGCCTATATTAACCACTGCACTGCTAGTCTGCTTTGCTGTTCAACCGTGTTGTTAGCTTTAGTTCCTGTCTGCAGTGTGCTACGATTATCTTCCTGTGTATTGTTTTTGGCTCGTCCCTGACTTCTCCTGTTTGCCTGTGATCCTGACCTTTTGCCTGTCCCTCGGTTACCCTTGTCTGCCTGTTGCCCTGACCTCGGCTTACCCATCACTACCGCTTGTCCTGCTTGCTGCTTCCCCTCTCTCCCTGTGGAGCGTGACCTAGGGGATCCCAGGGGTCGCGACCTGGATCCAGCTGCGGCGAAGACCATCCTCACCACTAGAGGCTCTGGTGAACACAAAGCTGGGTCTTAGACTCCCCGCCCTGGGCGATCTTGGGTTCACGCTTCCTCTCTAATCGCAGCAGTCGGCCATAGGGTTCACTACCCTGTGGTGCATCCCTGGCCCCAACGGGGTGCACTTTTCACCTGGCCACAGGTGACCTGACAATCTGAAGTTTTAGGTTTTCCCACCCCCTCAGGTCAGCATGTAATCTCTCTACCTCTTGCATTCCCCATGGGTCATAATGCATAGATAAAACCAGGCGCTCACATACAAGCAGGGCAAGGATCAACATAGGCGAAGGTGCATCTAAAGGATCCCTGTGTGACAGGAGGGGGCAGTGTACTGTGACAGGAGAGGGGGACAGAGTGACAGCAGGGGGGCAGAGTGACAGGAGGGGGGCAATGTGACAGGAGAGGGGAAGCAAAGTCAACTGGCTTCCAGTGAAATTGGGTGTGAGTATGTGAATTCCGGATAAAAGGTAAAAATAAACTTTTTTTTTAAGTGTTTTATATCATTAGTATTTATTTTTTCTTCATTTTGTCCTTAGCCGTGCAGACCTATTTATCACACCACCAACCTACCTACGCACCTTCATATCCCTATGGTAAAAAAAGATAATCTTTTTGGTTCTGTTTGTCTGAAATACCTGATAAAGACTTGTGCCAGGGGTAGAGGATTGATGCAGCAGTGAAGTTCCACTTTAATGTGGTAAATGTTTAGAGAGACCTACTAATAAGCTTTCTTGCTCATACATCACGGGACACAGAGCCTTAATTACTTAATAGGTTATGTAGTCACCACAGGTGATTGGACACTGGCAAACCCAATTAGAATTGAGTTCCTCCCCTATATAACCCCTCCCAAATGGAGAGTACCTCAGTTTTTTTGCCAGTGTTAAGGTCACGTTCAACATGCGCTAAGAAGAAAAATACTTTTTTGATGGTCTGGCTGCAGAGACCTAGGAGCTATAACCGGATCCATTCCTCCGGCTGATATCAAAGGCCTAAGATGGTTGGTACCCCGTCCTCGTGTAAGAAGAAACAAGGTTTTCCTGTAATGTCTCTCTGCGGAGGTCTGGGCTCTGGGATCCAGACTTTGGTGTACTAATACATCTGTGGCACGAAAAGTTTCTGGCAGAGTCTTCTACAGGTCCAGGTATGAGTTTTTTTCCTAATAAAACCCTTGGTAAACCTGAAGGTTGGCACAACTTGCCCGCCGTGATGGGTGAAAGCTGGAACTACTTTTAGTAGCATTCCTGCGGCGTGGATCAGGTAAGAAGAAGAACATTTTATTTATGCATTGTCTTCTTTGGAGTAGGATGTCTTTCCTGGTTCTCACCACTGGAGGCAGTAAGTGCAAACCTTGTGTTTTCTTACATAGCCTTCCAGGAATACATGCTCAGTGAAGTTGGACAAATATAACACCATTCACCTCCTTCCGCTGCAGGCTCTGCCACAATACGCATACAGCGTTCCAAAAGATGCCGCCCAGTAAACTCTCCCCCTCTTCCTCGTCTCCTGGGCACCGCCATGACAGCGGCACGTGTCGGGAGCGTGCTTTTACTGTCTGAATAGAGACATGGATAGGGGGAGGGCCGAAGTGGTTGATAGTGATCCGTGCTCAATGCAGCACACCTGTGTGCAGGTGCCAAGAGGCTGGTTCAAAAGGACAGCACGCCAGAGCCTTCTGTAAGCGGCATGGACACAGAGCTGTGGGCTGTAAGCATCCCTGTGGATTGAACCAGGCAAAACTAAGACTCCTACTCTGCATCAGGTTGTGCAGTGAGCTCATATTTTTGTGTATGTAAGACTATAGCACAACAGTGATTGCATTTATATTTGTGGATAGTACCTTTGCTTTGCAGTAAGGACTATGTCCCGAGAAGAGGGTCTAGGGCGAGTAAAAGAAGCACCAGAAAATCCTGCGTAAGGATTCTGAACTTGCCTGCAGTTTACCATCCCCCTCTGTCAGCCTGATGGCAGCCTCACAGGATGAGCCCCTGTCTGGTTTTGCAGCTTCTTCTATGGCAGCTCCTGTATACGTCACTGAGGACGCTTTAAAAGTTGCTTTGGATGGCATAGAATGAAGGATTGCTAATATTGTCGCAACCTCCTTAAGAGATAGCAGAAAACGGGGTAGATCCACTTCATCTGCTCTGGCTCTCTTTTCAGATGAGCCTTCTGAGGGTGAAAAATCCCTCTCTGGAGATGAGGATCATGCACAGTCTGAGGACTCAGAGGATGAGAGGTTTCCTGCGACTTCCCAGTCGCTACAGATGCAGGTGCAATATTATGCAGAGAGCGTGCGGGCCACTTACAAATTGCCTCCTGTTGAATCTTCTAGGCCCTCTGTTTCCTCTTTGAGATCCCGGAAATCCCTGCAGGCTGCATGCACCTTTCCAGTTCATCCCTTGCTGGATAAATTGATGTATGATGACTGGGTTTACCCAGACAAAGTGTTTTCTCCCCCTACGCAGTTTTCTCTCCTTTACCCTATGGAGGAAGGTTTCACCAAGAAATGGTGCCTGCTATTGATGCAGCTTTTTTTTGTGCAAACAAAAACCTGACCCTGTCCTTTAGACAACACGCAGGGTTTTAAGGATCCAACTGATAAAAAACTGGAGTCCCTATTAAAAGCCTCCTCTGCCATAGCTAAAGCTGTAGTACAATCTGCAGTTACAGCTATTGGTGTATGTCAGTTCCTCAAGGAACAAATTAAGCAGATGATTAATCTCCTCCCTTCAGAGGAGATTGAGGTTTATGAGGACCTTCCTAAGGCTTTGTGCTTTGCGATTGATGCGATTATGGACTCTGTTCAACAAGAATCTCGCTTAAATCTCCTGCAGGTACACATGCGCAGGTCCTTTTGGTTAAAACATTGGGAGACCGAGGCTTCCTGCAAGAAATACTTGGCAGCGGTCCCCTTTGGGGGAGAATGCCTGTTTGGGGATGAGCTGGATAAATACATCCAAAAGATTACCGGAGGCAAGTCTACTCTATTTCCGGTTAAGAAGAGTAAGCGTCCCTTTTTTAAACGTACTCTTTCTCCAGCCCATGGAAACTCAGTCTCCAGGCAGTGTCGACGACCGCCCCAGTCTAACACTAGGAGAAAGGCCCAGGGCCAAGCCCAAGGGCAATAAAAAACTTGGGGGTCAAGGTCTAAAAAGACCCCAAAACTTCCCTATGAAGGGATGCCCCAGCTCGGCCGAGTAGGGGGAAGTCTGCTGAATTTTGCAAACGCCTGACGGAACAAGGTTCAGGACAAGCGGATCATCGCCACAGTGTCCTCAGGCTACAAGCTAGAGTTCAGAGAACTTCCGCCACCCCGTTTTCTGAGATCAAGCGTTGCCAAAGATCCAGAAAAAAAGGCCTTTACTGTTGGCCTTGGAACACCTGTTGTCCCAAGGGGTAATCATAGAGTTAGCCCCAGAGGATCAGGGGTCAGGATTCTATTCAAACCTGTTTACGGTTCCAAAACCAAACGGGGATGTCAGACCTATCCTAGATCTAAAAAATCGGAATCAGCTTCTGAACATTCGCTCCTTCTGCATGGAGTCTGTCCGTTCAGATGTTTCCACCCTTCAGGGAGGGGAATTCCTGGCATCAATAGACATCAAAGATGCATATCTACATGTGCCAATATTCCCCGCTCACCAACGGTTTCTAAGGTTTGCGGTGGATCAGCGTCACTTTCAGTTTGTGGCCCTTCCTTTCGGGCTGGCTACAGCACCCCGAGTGTTCACAAAAATACTGGCCCCGGTCCTAGCAAGCCTAAGGGCACTAGGCATATCAGTAACAGCCTACCCGGATGATCTGTTGATTAAATTCCCTTTCTATACATTTGTATTAGGGATGGAGGCACAGACATGTGCCTCATTCAAAGTCCCATCTATGCTCATGCATAGGTCCACCTCACGTTTGGGCCACAATGTGCACAGCACAGTGGAATATTTAGAGTACCTAGGCTGGGTCCTCAATCTGAAGAAATCTTCCTTGCAGCCTCAAAAGAGGCTAAAGTACTTGGGCATGATTATAGACACGTCCCTAAGCAAGGTATTACTTCCCAAGCCAAAGGCAAAAGCCATAGGAGATTTGGTCCGAGTGGTAAAGGCAAAAAGAAGTCCTTCCATCCGTCTATGCATGAGATTATTGGGAAAGATGGTAGCCTCATTTGAGGCTGTCCCTTACGCCCAGTTTCACTCCAGACCGTTACAGGGCGGAATTCTGTCTGCTTGGAACAAAGATGTTCAGGCCCTGGATCTTCCTATGATCTTATCTCCAGGAGTTCGCCAGTGCCTCAATTGGTGGTTGCTTCCCCAAAATCTGTCAGAAGGAAAATCCTTCACTCCAGTTACCTGGAAAGTGATGACCATAGACGCCAGCCTTCTGGGCTGGGGGGGGCAGTGATAGAAGAAGTATCTGCCCAGGGGAAGTGGTCCGGGGCCGAAAAGCTCCTACCCATCAACATTCTGGAGATTCAGGCAATTCATTTGGCCCTCAAAGTTTGGTCTCAAAGACTGCAAGGCTGGCCTGTTTGGGTTCAGTCTGACAATGCTACAGCCGTGGCCTATATCAATCACCAAGGAGGCACCAGAAGCCTGGATGCCCAAAAAGAGGTGAATCACATCTTGGCCTGGGCAGAAAGGCATATTCCTCGCCCATCTGCGGTCTTCATTCCAGGGGTAGAAAATTGTCAGGCAGATTTTTTAAGCCGCCAGCAACTGAGTCCAGGAGAATGGTCTCTACACCCCGACATGTTTCAAATCATATGTCAGAAATGGGGAACCCCAGATGTGGACCTGTTGGCTTCCAGATTTAATGCAAAACTGGACAGCTTTGTGTCAAGAACAAGAGATCCCTATGCTCAAGGGTCAGATGCCCTGACAATCTCATGAGATCAGTATTCTCTGATTTATGCGTTCCCTCCAGTTCCGCTTCTCCCACGATTCCTTCAGAGAGTCAAGAAGGAAAGTCAGTGATTTTTATTGCCCCGGCTTGGCCCAGGAGACCCTGGTATGCAGAAGTCGTTAGGATGGCAGTAAGAAAAACTTGGGTTCTTCTATTACGCCCAGGCCTACCATCGCAGAGTCCAATATTCCACCCTGCCTTACAAAGTCTAAATTTGACGGTTTGGCTGTTGAGCCCCACATTCTGAGGAAACGTGGGCTCTCGGGGCCAGTCCTATCCACTCTGGTTAATGCTAGGAAGCCGGCCTCCAGGTTCATCTACTACAGAATCTGGAAGGCATATGTTTCCTGGTGTGAACCCATAAAGTGGCATCCTAGAAATTTCGCCATTAATAGGATTCTTGCCTTTCTTCAGTTGGGCTTAAATATTTAATTTGGCCTTGAGCACTATCAAGGGCCAAATCTGTCTGTATTTTTTCAAAGACCGCTTGCCTCTCATTCAAAGTTAGGGCCTTTGTTCAGGGTGCACTGCAGTCTCCAGTGTGCCCATGGGATTTGAATTTGGTGTTGTCTGTTTTACAGAAGCTACCTTTTGAACCTTTAAACCAGGTTTCTCTGACCTTGTATACATGACTGTTTTCCTCGACAAAATCCATCAAGAAACTTGGCGGCAGAGCTTTTTTGCACAGGAAAACGGCCGTGTGTATGTTTTTCGTTGAGAAAACTGTCATGAATCTTGATGAGAAAAAAAGAGAACAAGTTCTCTTTTTTTCCCGTCGGGAGTCTCAACTTCCTCGTCGTGTTTCTCGTCGGGCTGGTTTACGACAAGAAACACATTCGTGTGTATGCTTAGAAACCTGTGCGTGCTCAGAATAAAGTATGAGACGGGAGCGCACCTTCGGAAAAAGTAGCGTTCGTAATGGAGATAGCACATTCGTCACGTTGCAAAAATGCTTGCATCGTTTAAATGCTGCGCATTTAAATCATCTTTAGAATGGTAAAAAAAAATGAACAATAATGATCTTCTTTTGCTGCTGATATTCACACAGAGTTCTGACTAACTTTTTGTAAAATTTTTCATGCTGATCTCATGAATATTTTTGAATAATTTATATAGCCATATTTTTTTTATTTTTTTTAAATACAGATCTTAATTTTGAATTATTATTTAATTTCTAGTCATCTCCATGATTTATTTTTTTATTTTGTTGTGTCAAGTTACCACCATTGTAACATTATTATTTGGTCTTATCAGATCTGTCCCTTTTATAATTAGACCTTTTGTATTTTTTTTAAAGTTAACCTGCCTACTCACAAGCTAAATTTTTGGGTTGATTAAAAACACATAGGCAAGTATGAACTGTAAAACAAAATGACCATTTATTCTGGTAAAGTATAGAAATAAAATGAATAGAAGGCAGCACTGAAGAACAGCAAGTCCTATGAAGAAACGAGCGGAAAGGAACGCACTGTAAAACAAATACGCCCTGAAAGAGAAGATACGAACCCACAAGCACAGACTGAACCGCAGAAAATGATCTGAAAGCACAAAGACTGAAAAGCGCGAATCGTCACTCACCAAACTTTTACTAACATGCGGCAACACGAGATTAGCAAAAGCAGCACCAAGGGTGGCGCCAATGGAATTGAACTTCCCCTTTATAGTGCCGTCGTACGTGTTGTACGTCACCGTGTTTGAGAACAACGAGATTTTGTCTTGACAGTGTGTACGCAAAGAAGGCTTGACAAGATTCTCGACAAGCCTGACAAGTTTTTTCTTGTAGCCATATTCTCAGCTAGGAGGGTATCGGAATTGGCTGCTCTTTCGTGTGAAGAACCGTATATGATTATTCATTAAGAGAGGGTGGTGCTGCGGCCTCGCCCGAATTTCTTACCTAAGGTGGTTTCAGGTTTTTATCTGAACCAAGATATAGTCCTACCGTCTTTTTTTCCATATCCGCAGTCTGCGGAGGAAGAGAGTTTACACTCTCTAGATGTTGTAAGAGTGGTAAAGGTTTATCTGCAAGCTACGGCTCAGATAAGGAAGACAGATTGTCTATTCATTCTGCCACAAGGCCCAAAGAATCCACTAAAATCCACTATTGCAAGGTGCAGGGCCGGACTGGGAATAAAATCCAGCCCTGGAAAAAATTTCATACCAGCCCCATAGCATTATTATACCAGCCCAACAGCAAACGTCATTATTTTCTTGTTCATGAAAGGGAAAACCATACATTTTAAAGCACATTTGAAGAATGTATTATATATATATATATGGAAGACAGATATGAAAGTAGTAGGTATATGTAGGTATAGTGGAAAACTGGGAAGCCTATACTACATGCTGTGTACCCCTGGCGGGGAGTTGGATCTGGTGAGTGGGGACCACTGGTCCTTTTCTCACCCTTTATGGTATAAAGCGGGCATCACTAAATGGCGGCCTGCGGGCCACATGCGGCCCGCGGCACTCTGCCATTCGGACCGCTTCGGTACTGCGATGTAGGAGCCTTTTCTTCCTCCTGCCATCGCTCTGTAATCCTCACAGAGCCGACAGCGGGAGGCGGAACAATTCTGGGTGGAGGGCGGAGCTGCCCGAGGTTATCAAACAGGCGATTGGCTGCTAGGACTGTCTTTCATCCTAGCAGCCAATCACCTGTTTGTTACCTCGGCCCTCCATCCAGAACTGTCCCGCCTCCCTTCCTGCAACTCCTCTCCTGTCCCTATCCAGACATGCTGTGCCTCCCTCCGATCTGTCTGTGTAAGGTAGGACAGTGAGGGGGTGAAGTAAAGAGCTAACATCTGAATGTGGGGGGAGGATTCCAAGCCTCAGGATTGCAGTGATGTGGGGAAAGGGGCTAAGGACATCAAAGAGGGGGAGCTAAGCACTGAAGTGTGGGGGGGGGGACAGAGGACTGGAGTGTGGGGGGGGGACTGAGGACTGGAGTGTGGGGGGGGGGGACTGAGGACTGGAGTGTGGGGGGGGACTGAGGACTGGAGTGTGGGGGGGGACTGAGGACTGGAGTGTGGGGGGGGGACTGAGGACTGGAGTGTGGGGGGGACTGAGGACTGGAGTGTGGGGGGGGACTGAGGACTGGAGTGTGGGGGGACTGAGGACTGGGGAGTGTGGGGGGAGCTGAGGACTGTAATGTGGGGGGAGCTGAGGACTGTAATGTGGGGGGAGATGAGGACTGTAATGTGGGGGGAGCTGAGGACTGTAATGTGGGGGGAGCCAAGGACTGTAAGGTGGGGGGGCTTGAAGAAGTTAAATTGGGGTGACCAAGGACTGTAATGTGGGGGGAGCTGAGGACAGTGATGTGGGGGGAGCTGAGGACTGTAATGTGGGGGGAGCTGAGGACTGTAATGTGGGGGGAGCTGAGGACTGTAATGTGGGGGGAGCTGAGGACTGTAATGTGGGGGGGCTTGAAGAAGTTAAATTGGGGTGACCAAGAAGGACAGTGATGTGGGGGGAGCTGAGGACAGTAATGTGGGGGGAGCTGAAGACTGTAATGTGGGCGAAGCTAAGGACTGTAATGTGGGGGGAGCCGAGGACTGTAAGGTGGGGGGAGCCGAGGACTGTAATGTGGGGGGAGCCTGAAGAAGTTAAATTGGGGTGACCAAGAACTGTCATGTGAGGGGGGCTAAGGATATTAAAGTGGAGGTTGGGAATGTAATGTAGGGGGGAGCTGAGGACTGTAATGTGGGGGGAGCTGAGGACTGTAATGTGGGGGGAGCCGAGGACTGTAAGGTGGGGGGGCTAAGGATATTAAAGTGGAGGTTGGGAATGTAATGTGGGGGGTAGGCTGAGGACTGTGATGTGAGGGACTGAGGACAGTGATGTGGAGGGGTTGAGGACTGTAATGTGTGGGGGGGACTGAGGACTGTAATGTGGGGTTATGATATAAATAGGGGCAGAGGACAGTACTGGTAATGGGGGTTGATGTTAAGGGAGTGTGAGAACATTACTGTGGAAAGAGTGGAGGGGGTGATGTAAAGGGGGAGCTGAGGACACTCTTTAAGAGGGGATCTTGGTGTGAAGGGGGTTAAGGACTGTGATGTGCACTGGGGACTAAGGACGCTGATATAATAATGGGTTAAGATCTGTGCATGTGCATTAGGTGCACACGTTGTGGGTGGATTAGCCTATTTTAATGGGCTGCACTACCCACAAGAAACAGAGACAAAGAAGTCCTTGACCTTTTTAAAAAAAAAAAAAATTGCACCGCACCAAGCTGCATTGTGCTGCAGCAACAGAGGTCCGACATGATATTCGGACCTCTGCTAGAAGAAAATGTTACTGACCGGACCTTGGCGAATTGTAATTCAATACCCCTGGTATAAAGGGATAAGGCACAGGCAGCGCCATCACCCCAATCCTCACACATTTTCTATCACATTCACCTACCCCTTTAAGGCCTCATTCACACGGACGGACCGTTTGGGTCCGCATGTCAGTTTTGACGGCGGACCTGAACGGCCGCTCCATGCATCTCTATGGAGCGTTGGATGTCAGTGGAGACTTGTCCGCTGACATCCGACCCTATCCGATCCGCTAAAATCAGACGTATGGGGGCCACGTCCCCATCCATCCATGCGGATCGGATCGGGTAAGATCTGATGAAAATGGACATGCTGTCCGTTTTCATCAGATCGCTCCATAGGGACACAGCGGTACCCGACAAGCCCCTCCCCGCTCAGTGAGCAGAGAGGAGCTTGTCATCTGCGGACTGATCTCCCGCTAAACTGACGGGAGCAGGCGGACTCCGTAGCGACGGAGTCCGCCTCGTGTGAATGAGGCCTTAGGGGTTGGGTTTCCAGGGGGGCAGCAGCCCAATTCACGGTCCTAAGCGCAGGCAGATTATTGTTTTTTATTTTTTCAAATTACAGATTTTTTTTTTTTTTGCATTTAAAAGGTAGGTGCAGAGACGGGGGGGGGGGGGGGGGTTGACCACGGAATGGTGAGAGAGATATTATACAGTCCAGATTACAATTTGCTGGGGCAGCAAAGGTGACAGAGAGAGGGGGGTGCACCATGCAACCCCCCCCTCTGTCACCTACCTTTTCTGCCCCTGCAAATTGTAATCTGTATAATCTCTCTCACACCATTGCACGGTGCACTCCCTCCCCCCCCCCCCTCTCTGAGATTATTATACAGTTTACAGTTTTCAGGGGAAGCAAAGGTAGGTGACAGAGAGAGGAGGGGGGGGGGGCGGGGGGTGCACCGTTATATGGTGAGAGAGAGATACATGTACAGGTCAGCATTTCATTAAAATATATTTGGTCACCTTGTGCTCCAAGGTTGGCGGGCGCCGTTAATTTCTTGTCCTCTCTGCCTCCTCTGCCATGTGACCCTGCAGGAGAAATAGTGGGCGGTGCTGGCGCCGCACAGGACGATGGAACCGATCTGACGTTCGGTTCTCTTTCCCTTCGGCTCCTCCCCTCCCTCAGTCACATGATCGCTCCGCCTCCAGTCCCAGTGAGTCCACCCACACAGCGCCGGGTTAGATGCAAAGGACAGTGCGGCGGCGAGCATGGCGGCCGGCCCGCCGCTGCTTTATATTTGTGACACACGCTGCACGCATGACACTGGAGTGACTGCCTGTCATAGGGCAGGCGTCCACCACCCCTGCATAATTGCAAAGTGCGGCCGCGATGGCGGCCGCAATGGCGTCCGGCGGCCGCCGCCGTGGCCAACAGCTAATACATTTTACTGGCAGCAGGCGGCCTACCGGGAATTTTCCCGCTATCCCGGTAGGCCAGTCCGGCCCTGGCAAGGTGGATTCGACAAGTCATTATTCAGGCCTATGGTTTAGAAAGGAAGATCCCTCCTTTTCAGGTGAAAGCGCACTCGACTAGAGCAGTTGGTGCTTCATGGGCAGTGCATCACCAGGCCTCCATAGCTCAGATCTGTAAGGCTGCTACTTGGTCTTCGGTCCATACATTTACTAAATTCTACCATGTAGATGTGAGGGGTTACAAGGATGCCACCTTCGAGCGTAGTGTGCTGCAGGCAGCAGTATATAGATCCTCTGGCTCGATATCAGTCTTATTCTGATCTGTGTCTCCCTCCCCTCAATTTTAGCATTGCTATGGGACATCCCATTAAGTGATTAAGGCTCTGTGTCCCGTGATGTATGGTCAAGAAAATAGGATTTTTTAATACAGCTTACCTGTAAAATCCTTTTTTTGGGAATACATCACGGGACACAGAGCTCCCACCCCTCTTCGGAGTTAAAGCGGAGTTCCACCCTATTTTACAACTTCTTTGCATTCGTTTTTACACTGCCCCTTTAAATACATTTGGGATGTTTTATTTTTGTCTTTTAAAAACTCACGTTTTTATCTGTGAGTCTCTTATTCCCCCGCCGCGGCGGAATGGCCCCCCCCCCCCCCGCCGCATCCAGCGCTGCTATGCCTCCTGGGATATGTGTCTCTTCAATCCCAGGAGGCTGGGCTGAACATCGCAGCCGTGGATGAACATCTCGGGGGGCGGGAGGGAGGGAGGGCAGTGCCGCCCATAGAGGTGGTGTCCTTCCTCTTCTCCCTCTCCAACTCCTCCCCCGTCCTAGCTCCTCCACCCGTCCTAGCACCGCCCCCGTCCTAGCACCGCCCCCGTCCTAGCTCCTCCACCCGTCCGTCACCGCCGCCCCCGTCCTCCTCCCTCCACCACCCGCCCACCTGCCATCTGTCTCCGGTGCACGGAGATACAGATCATCAGGCAGAGAGAGCGAGTCTCTGTCTGATAGATCTGTATGTGAGAGCACCGAGGATAGTACAGCCCCGCCTCCCTGTACATAGAAACATCGCTCTGCACTGTGTGTTACAATAAAAGTGCAGGGAGGCGGGGCTGTACTATGATCACTGTACTCACATACAGATCTACACAGACAGAGATGTGCTCTGTATGCCTGATCATCTGTACCTCCCCCCACTCTGCACATAATGTCACCGCACTGTCACCGCACCGTCACCGCACTGTCACCGCACTGTCACCGCACCGTCACCGCACCGTCACCGCACCGTCACCGCACTGTCACCGCACTAACATCACCGCACTGTCACCGCACTGTCACCGCACTGTCACCGCACTAACATCACCGCACTGTCACCGCACTGTCACCGCACTGTCACCGCACCGTCACCGCACTGTCACCGCACTGTCACCGCACTGTCACCGCACCGTCACCGCACCGTCACCGCACCGTCACCGCACTGTCACCGCACTAACATCACCGCACTGTCACCGCACTGTCACCGCACTGTCACCGCACTAACATCACCGCACTGTCACCGCACTGTCACCGCACTGTCACCGCACCGTCACCGCACCGTCACCGCACCGTCACCGCACCGTCACCGCACTAACATCACCGCACTGTCACCGCACTGTCACCGCACTGTCACCGCACTGTCACCGCACTAACATCACCGCACTGTCACCGCACTGTCACCGCACTGTCACCGCACTAACATCACCGCACTGTCACCGCACTGTCACCGCACTGTCACCGCACCGTCACCGCACCGTCACCGCACTGTCACCGCACTGTCACCGCACTGTCACCGCACTAACATCACCGCACTGTCACCGCACTGTCACCGCACTGTCACCGCACTAACATCACCGCACTGTCACCGCACTGTCACCGCACTGTCACCGCACTGTCACCGCACCGTCACCGCACCGTCACCGCACTGTCACCGCACTGTCACCGCACTGTCACCGCACCGTCACCGCACCGTCACCGCACCGTCACCGCACTGTCACCGCACTAACATCACCGCACTGTCACCGCACTGTCACCGCACTGTCACCGCACTAACATCACCGCACTGTCACCGCACTGTCACCGCACTGTCACCGCACTGTCACCGCACCGTCACCGCACTGTCACCGCACTGTCACCGCACTAACATCACCGCACTGTCACCGCACTGTCACCGCACTAACATCACCGCACTGTCACCGCACTGTCACCGCACTAACATCACCGCACTGTCACCGCACTGTCACCGCACCGTCACTGCACCGTCACCGCACTGTCACCGCACTGTCACCGCACTGTCACCGCACCGTCACCGCACTAACGTCACCGCACTAACGTCACCGCACTGTCACCGCACTGTCACCGCACCGTCACCGCACCGTCACCGCACTGTCACCGCACTGTCACCGCACTGTCACCGCACTAACATCACCGCACTGTCACCGCACTGTCACCGCACTGTCACCGCACTAACATCACCGCACTAACATCACCGCACTGTCACCGCACTGTCACCGCACTGTCACCGCACCGTCACCGCACCGTCACCGCACTGTCACCGCACCGTCACCGCACTAACATCACCGCACCGTCACCGCACTGTCACCGCACTGTCACCGCACTGTCACCGCACCGTCACCGCACCGTCACCGCACTGTCACCGCACTGTCACCGCACTGTCACCGCACCGTCACCGCACTAACATCACCGCACCGTCACCGCACTGTCACCGCACTGTCACCGCACCGTCACCGCACTGTCACCGCACCGTCACCGCACCGTCACCGCACTAACATCACCGCACTGTCAGGGCACTGTCACCGCACTGTCACCGCACCGTCACCGCACTAACATCACTGCACTGTCACCGCACTGTCACCGCACTAACATCACCGCACTAACATCACCGCACTGTCACCGCACTAACATCACCGCGTCACCACACTAACATCACCGCACTAACATCACCGCACTGTCACCGCACTAACATCACCGCACTGTCACCGCACTGTCACCGCACCGTCACCGCACTGTCACCGCACTGTCACCGCACTAACATCACCGCACTGTCACCGCACTGTCATCGCACTGTCACCGCACTAACATCACCGCACTAACATCACCGCACTAACATCACCGCACTAACATCACCGCACTAACATCACCGCACTGTCACCGCACTAACATCACAGCACTAACATCACCGCACTAACATCACCGCACTAACATCACCGCACTAACATCACAGCACTAATGTCACCGCACTAACATCACCACCGCACTAACATCACCGCACTAATGTCACCGCACTAACATCACAGCACTAACATCACCGCACTAACATCACCGCACTAACATCACCGCACTAACATCACCGCACTAACATCGCAGCACTAACATCGCAGCACTAACATCGCAGCACTAACATCACCGCACTAACATCACAGCACTAACATCACAGCACTAATGTCACCGCACTAATGTCACCACCGCACTAACATCACAGCACTAACATCACCGCACTAACATCACCGCACTAACATTACCGCACTAACATCGCAGCACTAACATCGCAGCACTAACATCGCCGCACTAACATCACAGCACTAACATCACAGCACTAATGTCACCGCACTAATGTCACCGCACTAACATCACCGCACTAACATCACAGCACTAACATCACCGCACTAACATCACCGCACTAACAAAATGAATTTATTGACAGTGCACATGTCTGGTATATGTATACACACCACATATATAACAAGAGATATATATCATCTTGTTATGTAGATATATCTGCACAGGAACAAATTATTTTGTATATTTACTGGTTCCTGGAAGGAGGAGGGGAGGGGGGGGGAGAGGAGGGGAGGAGGGGAGGAGAGGTTTGCTTTGCATAGATAAGGGGCGGTAACTTCCTCTGACACTCCCGTTGCTATTGAAAACTGATCTGAAACCATTACACTGCTTCTACAGCACTGAGCATGTGCGAGGCTGAAATCCAGGAAGTCATACAGTCTGGCTTCATGATGCCCACACTTAAGATGGCCCCAGTCAATTTCTATTTTATAAAGTGTCTAAATGCTGTAACAACCTAACAAAACGGACCTTAGTTTACAGACTAACTGTACTAGAATACATTCAGCTTGTGTATTACAGGGGTATTTATATTTAAAAAGTTTTTTTTTTTCAATTTGTGGCCGGAACTCCGCTTTAACGTGGAACACTTATTGCTTTGCTACAAAACTGAGGTACTCTCCATTTGGGAGGGGTTATATAGGGGAGTAACTCAATTCTAATTGGGTTTGCCAGTGTCCAATCACCTGTGGTGACTATATAACCCATTAAGTAATTAAGGCTCTGTGTCCCGTGATGTATTCCCAAGAAAAATCCTCATCATCAAATTGTCTGGGGTCTACACGATTGTTATAAGCCACTGGTCATTGACCATATAGTTTTGATGGGTGCTTTCCTTAGATCATCCCCTTCGGAATGATTCAGAATACAGGAGTACTGGAGTTCCCTCAATCCTAGTATATACTATATACCATCACATATATGTAGCCTGTCACATTACTTTTGTAATGTAAGAACAATTGCATTTCTTTAAATCATTATATGTAAAGTGTCTTCTGTTATTAAAACTCGTTGTTATTTTTTTTTTTTAACAGCTCAGACACCTTATAACTGGGGTAAGGACATCATGAAGATTTAACCTTTGTAATCTATTTAAATATACTGGTACATTATAATGCATATATAGATAAACAGCTGCAATCTCAACAAATTTGGATTGCGGTACTTTGTATTTGCGGTATATTTGTATTGTATTGTTTTCTGCATATGATATCTTAAAGTGTACATAAATTTACTCACTTTTGGACAGATAAAAATAAAGTAGAAAGCATTTTGGGCCGGTTCCCACTGGTGCGATGTCCGAGATCGGATGTGATTCACACCGCACTGCAGTGCAAATCACATGCGATCTCTGTGCAATGCGATTTCAGCCATACTATCTGTATTCAAATCTGAATTTGTATTGCATTCGGACCAAACTCGCACAGGACCCTTTTTTTGGTCCGCAGCAGATCACACCCATGCGATCCAAATTTGCAGGTCTCACTGAGATATGCAAAGTGATTTGGGGGTGACACTCCAAGTAGTTAGCATAGAGTAGTGTGAACTGCCGCTGGGAGACATGCGATGCGGGAACCAGCAGTGGATTTGAATGGTTTCCACATCGCAGCAGTGTTATATCGGTTTATAAAAAAAAACTGTTGATCTTGTCAGCAATTCAGAGGCCCTCTTCGGCCCGGTTCACACTGGTGCATGACAAGTCATGCCCCATTAAGTGCAATAGAATCGTTCTAATAGGAGTGACTTGAGTCACTCCGACAAAGAAAAAGGTTCCTGCACTACTTTTGGTGTGGCTTTGCCACGACTTGCATTGACTTCTGTTAAAGAAGTCGCATGCAAGTCGTGCCAAAGTCACGCTGGGATGTCGGCTTCAAAGTTGCCGCAATGTGAACCGGTCCTAAGTTCTTAACTTGATCTAGACAAGAGAATGATTAGCATTTATGTTGTAGGGATCTGAAAGTGAGAGTGGTTGAGTACAATATAATATATCTAATATAAGGTCTGCACTGTAATAAAGGAGGCTGCTAGCAGAAAGGTTGATAAACAAAAACCCTATGGAACCATAAAAATAATCACCTGCAGCACCACACAGTAGACTGCACCAATTAGTCATACAGTATATCTATGTAAAGTGAAAAAAATCAACACAAATATAAATACATCAATCCTAAAGTGCAGTATAATATTATAATAAAGTAAATATGTGTAGTGCTACCCAGGGGCGTACCTAGAGCATTTGGCAGCCGGGGCGGATCCAATATCTGGCACCCCCCCCCCCCCCCCCACACGTTAAAATGTAAAAACACCTCACTGTGCCCCCTGCATACCTCTGCATCCTTCAATATCTTTTTGTTACTACTGTGTACCCCTCTCCACAACTGCACCTCTGGACCCCTTTACATTACACAGCCCCCTGCATCACTGCACCCCTTTTACATTACACAGCACCTGCATCACTGGACCCCTTTACATTACACAGCCCCCTGCACCACTGGACCCCTTTACATCACATAGCCCCCTGCACCCCTTTACATTACACAGCACCCTGCACCTCTGGACCCCTTTACATTACACAGCCCCCTGCATCACTGCACCCCTTTTACATTACACAGCACCCTGCATCACTGGACCCCTTTACATTACACAGCACCCTGCATCACTGCACCCCTTTTACATTACACAGCCGCCTGCACCTCTGCACCCCTTTACATCACATAGCCCCCTGCACCTCTGGACCCTTTTACACTACACAGCCCTCTGCACCCCTTTACATTACACAGCACCCTGCACCTCTGGACCCTTTTACATTACACAGCCACCTGCACCTCTGGACCCCTTTACATTACACAGCACCCTGCATCACTGCACCCCTTTTACATTACACAGCCCCCTGCATCACTGCACCCCTTTACATTACACAGCCGCCTGCACCTCTGCACCCCTTTACATCACATAGCCCCCTGCACCTCTGGACCCTTTTACACTACACAGCCCTCTGCACCCCTTTACATTACACAGCACCCTGCACCTCTGGACCCTTTTACATTACACAGCCACCTGCACCTCTGGACCCCTTTACATTACACAGCACCCTGCATCACTGCACCCCTTTTACATTACACAGCACCCTGCATCACTGCACCCCTTTTACATTACACAGCCGCCTGCACCTCTGCACCCCTTTACATCACATAGCCCCCTGCACCTCTGGACCCTTTTACACTACACAGCCCTCTGCACCCCTTTACATTACACAGCACCCTGCACCTCTGGACCCTTTTACATTACACAGCCACCTGCACCTCTGGACCCCTTTACATTACACAGCACCCTGCATCACTGCACCCCTTTACATTACACAGCACCCTGCATCACTGGCCCCCTTTACATCTCATAGCCCCCTGCACCTCTGGACCCTTTTACATTACACAGCCCTCTGCACCCCTTTACATTACACAGCACCCTGCACCTCTGGACCCTTTACATTACACAGCCACCTGCACCTCTGGACCCCTTTACATTACACAGCACCCTGCATCACTGCACCCCTTTTACATTACACAGCACCCTGCATCACTGGACCCCTTTACATTACACAGCCACCTGCACCTCTGGTCATGTCAGCTAAAAAAAAAAAAAAAAAAAAAAATTTTTTTTTTTTTTTTTTTTTTAAATCGGGATGGTGTCACCCCTCTAGTGGGTGTCACCCGGTGCGGCCCGCACCCCCCGCACCCCCCTAGCAACGCCACTGGTGCTACCCCTGTAGGAGCAGATTGAATTTTTGCCACTGTTTAATCCTCAAGCATCAAAGGGTATTTTCCACACTGCCAGGTGCACACACTCTTCCGCTCGTTGTCTTCAATAGCCAGTCTAGGTGATTTGTTTTGTTGTTTTAAATAAAGAACTTGGATAGGAAAGGGATATAGTAGGATACTTAAAATTTAACTATTCACACGTTAGGACAGTTTTCCTAGATCTGTGTGGCAGACTATACAGAATAGAGCAAAGTCCTTTTATTAGAAGGAATTTAATGGACCCTGCTTCAAGACACCAGCCGGAGTCCCCTTTAGCTTACACCCAGCAGCTGACTTCTAGCACCCAGAGGGGGACTTAGAAGCACCAGTCTCTGGGATTCTGTGCTCACAAGGCCCTGGTCACAGGTCACCTTCCTCAGTGATGCCAGACAGGATCCATGGCAATCTTCCCTCAGACAGCTCTCAGGAGAAACCTAGGTTTCAGCATTCATGGTTCAGACCCTCAGGTCGCCCACTTGAAGCCACATGCATAGCTCCCAACTGTCCCTGATTTCCGCGACCAGTTTTAAATTAAATTTTTTCTTTTGGAAATGTAATTTTGCTGTGGTGCTGTTATAAACACAGGAAAGATGTGCTACTTTACAGGCAGACTAAGGAGACCCCCCAGGCATGATATTTAAAGGAATTTTAAAAGGAATATTTCATTTTTATTGTTTTACTTTAAGCATTATTAACCACTTCCTTACCGGGCCATTATAAAATGACGCCGGCAGGAACCCTCCCTCCCTCCGGGTAGACATCATATGATGTCCTTTCTTCCCGGCAACCTAGGGCATGCACGCACGCCCACGGCACCGCTCGTGACCCGGTGCGCGTGCCCGGTGGCTGTGATGTCCGCCGGGCACCCGCGATTGCCAGCGACACAGATCCACCTCCTGTTAGAGGTGAGGAGAACGATGTGTGTTCCCAGTACAGAGGAACACACATCGGTCTCCTCCCCTTGTGAGTCCCCTCCCCTTACAGTAAGAATCACTCCCAGGGAACATATTAACCCCTTCAGCGCCCCCTAGGGTTAACCCCTTCCCTGCCAGTCACATTTACACAGTAATCAGTGCAGCTTTATAGCACTAATTGCTGTATAAATGTGAATGGTCCCAAAAACATGTCAGAAGTGTCCGATGTGTCCGTCGCAATGTCACGGTCACAATAAAAATTGCAGATCGCCGCCATTACTAGTAAAAAAATAATAAATAAAAATGCCATAAATCTATCCCCTATTTTGTCGACGCTATAACTTTTGCGCAAACCCATTAATATACGCTTATTGCGATTTTTTTTACCAAAAATATGTAGAAGAATGCGTATCAGTCTAAACTGAGGAAACATTTTTTTTTTAAAAAAAACATTGTGATATTTATTAAATCAAAATAAAAAAATAGTGTGTTTTTAAAAAAATTTACGCTCTTCTTTTGTTTATAGCGCAAAAAATTAAAACTGCAGAGGTGATCAAATACCACCAGGCGAAAGCTCTATTTGTGGGGGAAAAATAACATAAAGATTTCATTTGGGTACAGTGTTGCATGACTGCACAATTGTCATTCAAATTGCGACAGCACTGAAAACTAAAAATTGGCCTGGGCAGGAAGGGGGTGAAAATGCCCTGTATGGAAGTGGTTAAAATCACTGCTCCTGAATTAAAATAAAAATTACTTTTTTTTTTGCATTGATACATGTCCCCTGGGGCAGGACCCAGGTCCCCACTTTTTTTGGCAATAACAAGCATATAAGCCTTTAATCGCTTCAGCCCTAGAGGATATGGCTGCCAAATAACCGGGACACTTTTTGTGATTCGGCACTGCGTTGCTTTAACTGGCAATTGGCGGTTGTGCGACGTGGCTCCCAAACAAAATTGACGTCCTTTTTTTCCCACAAATAGAGCTTTCTTTTGGTGGATTTGATCACCTCTGTGGTTTTTATTTTTTGCACTATAAACAAAAATAGAGCGACAATTTTGAAAAAAATATATTTTTTACTTCTTGCTATAATAAATATCCCCCAAAATGAAAAAAAAAACAATATTTTTTACTTTTTGTTATAATGTATATCCCCAAAAATCTATAAAAAAAAAGAAATTTTCATCAGTTTAGGCCGATACTTATTCTTCTACATATTTTTGGTCAAATAAAATCGCTATAAGCCTTTTTTTGATTGCTTTGTGCAAAAGTTATAGCGTCTACAAAAGTTTTATGGCATTTTTATAAAAAAAATGTTTTTTCTTGTAATGGCGGCGATCAGCAATTTTTATTGTGACTGCGACATTATGGCGGACACATCAAACACTTTTGACACTATTTTGGGACCATTCACATTTATACAGCGATCAGTGCTATAAAAATGCACTGATTACTGTATAAATGTGACTGGCAGTGAAGGGGTTAACCAGTAGGGGGCGAGAAAGGGGTTAAGTGTGACCTAGGCATGTGTTCTAACTGTGTGGGGGCTGGGCTACGAGTGACACGACACTGTTTACTGCTCCTGATTACAGGGAGCAGAAGATCAGTGTCCTGTCACTAGGCAGATGACTTGTTTACACTGGCCTCTCCCCGTTCTGCAGCTCCATGACACGATCGCGGGACACCGGCGGACATCGATTCCGTGGGTCTCGTGGGCACGGTCACAAAGCTTGTGACGTAAATATATACGTTACTTTGCACAGTCGTGCCACTCTGCCAACGTATATCTACATGGCGCGGTCGGCAAGTGGTTAAAATTAGCACTTTAAATTTTTCATGTTCGTGTCCCATAGACTTTAAGGGTGTTTACACAATTTTTTTGCCTGTTTGCAAGTTCTCATGTGAACCGAACCGGGGGGTGTTCGGCTCCTCCCTAAATGCAGGGTCCTGGGGGCAAGGGAGCTCTGAAGATGCTGTGGTTAGGATGTTCGCTACCCTTGGGAAAATGTTATTCTAATAGTGCAGAACACCAAGCAGCAAGGCATGACTATGATAGAGATATCCACAACAAAGAAAACCAAGTAGGATGACTCAGTCCCTGGTTTGGCAAATATGAGTTCTGAGACTTTTAGGAAAATGATAGGCCCCGTACACACGACCGAGGAACTCGACGTGCCAAACACATCGAGCTCCTCGTCGAGTTCAGTGTTGAAGCCGCCGAGGATCTCGGCGGGCCGACTTTTCCCATTGACTAACGAGAAAATAGAGAACATGTTCTCTATTCGGCCCGACGAGTTCCTCGTCGGCTTCCTCGCTGAAAAGTGTACACACGACCGAGTTTCTCGGCAGAATCCAGCTCCGACCGAGTTTTAGAGATGTGAGAGATCCTTCCTATGGAGACTTTGAAGAGGGGATGGGTCTGAGTAATGATAACACACAATGGGGTTTATTTACTAAAGGCAAATCCTCTTTGCAAACCCACTTTGGAGGAAGTGCATGTGGAAGTGCAGTCACCGTAGATCTGAGGGGGACATGCAATGAAAATAAACAGCATTTTTGCTTGTACACAATTGTATGAAAAAAACAGCAGCGCTTCCCCTCATTTTAGATCTTTCCCTCAGATCTAAAGCGACGCTACTTCCAAGAGCACTTGCAGTGCACTTGTAGTGCAAAGTGGATTTGCCTTTAGTAAATCAACCCCAATGTCTATCTAACAGTGCAATGTCAACGAGGCAGTAGGAAGGTGAAGAGAATGACCATTCATGGTTCAAACATCCCTCTTCCCCTTTAGTTGCCCTAATCAAATTATTAAAGGGTTCCTTTATAGGATAGAAACGGGCCATGAAGAGTTTTGTTGAGAAGACTGATTGTGCATGCATGTCTGTCTGACTGTTCCCTAATGTCTATGGCCAGCCTTGTCTGAGGCCACGAATAAAGGTTAGTCCTAAGGGAGTCCTTGTACACCAAGGGAATTAAGTTAAACTCCAGAACTAAAGTTGAGAGTGATGCCGCGTACTGATGGACCATTTTCATTAGACGAACCGATCGTGTGTGGGCCCCATCAGTTTTTTTCCCATCGGTGAAAAAACGTAGAACCTGTTTTAAAATTATCTGATGGTTAAAAAAACGATAGAAAAAAACGATCGTCTATGGGGACATCCATCGGTTAAAAATCAACGCATGCTCAGAATCAAGTCGACGCATGCTCGGAAGCATTGAACTTCATTTTTCTTTGCATGTTATTGTGTTTTACGTCACCGCGTTCTGACACAATCGTTTTTTTTAACTGATGGTGTGTAGGCAAGACTGATGAAAGTCAGCTTCATCGGATATCTGATGAAAAAATCCATCAGACCGTTTCCATCGGATGAACCGATCGTGTGTACAGGGCATGACACCAGTGTTACCCAGTGTGGCCTGGTATAGTTCTATTTGCACTTTGGTGTAATGTGCACTCTGGGGTTGCAGGCACATGTGCTTGCAAAATATAGTTTTTGGCCGGTGTTGGTAAATGCATGATGCCAGCTTCCAGTGTTAAAACAGCTATTATTTTAACTTATGGATGTGCATTTCGATAGTGTTCTTTACAGGAATTATTTCCTCTGCCACTCAACTAAAGTACATGGAGGTATATGGGTTGATTTTCTAAAGAGGCACATGGCTGGATGGTGGAAGGCAGCACAGCTTTCCCGCATTCACTAAGCCAAGGGAAAATGTCCTTGCAAAGTGCACATAACCTTGCAAAGAAAACACTATTTGCCTTTATTAAATCAACCGCAGTATTGCATTTCTATAAAAAAAATATTTGGGGCCAACACTTGTTGACATCTTAACGTAATATGGACTATGCAATCTCTATAGCAGCTTGTTTTGGGCAGCAAGAGCCTAGATCAGTGGTGTCCAAACTGCGGCCTGGGGGCCAGATGCGGCCCTTTGCGTGCCTTTGTCTGGCTCTTGGGGCACTATTCCTCCTACTGGTACAAGACACTATTCAACTCACTAACACCAACTTTGGGGCACCATTCTTCTTACTGACACCAATGATGGGGTACTATTCTTTCCACTGACACCAATGTTGGGGCACTATTCCTCCCACTTATACCAATAATGGGGTACTATTCCTCCTACTGACACCAACATCTGGCCCCCCTACAGTCTGAAGGACACTAAACTGGCCCTTTGTTTAAAAAGTTTGGAGACCCCTGGCCTAGATCAAGACAAAAGATTCTCAATGACAGAGGTAAAAGCTCATAATCATTTAGTCCATGACAACTACTATGGTTTCCAATTAAGACCAAAGAAAATAAGACACTGCTAAATCACTGAGGTCGCTGGCCTGAATTGTAAAGCCATTAGTACCTTATTCAAACACCTCTTAATTGAGCAGCATTAAAAAATGCTTGTTGGAACTTTTCTGGCCTTGGAATCACCTTAGTTTCTTTATCATTATGGTTCAGAATAGCTAAAGATGTCGTCATTTCACTAGTCTTGTACAAAATGTGAATTCTTTGCTGTTTCTCCCTTCATAAAAGTCGTAGACCACTCTCTATTATATTGTCATAGGATTGTAACTCAAGAAGAAAGTTAAATTTTTTAAATAAAATTTATCTTAACAGTTGATTCTGATCCCCATTTTGTGATAAATGTTCCAAGCAAGAATGACTTTTTGTGCTTTAACATACAAGAGGAGCCTGGAGTGATATTGAATCTTGTTGAGGACCAAGAACTCGGTATGTTATACATTGTGTGTGATCTTTTGTCTCTGTTATACTAATGTCCACATAAAAATTCTGATGATAC
The DNA here is from genome assembly GCF_905171775.1 of Rana temporaria. Taxonomy (NCBI): domain Eukaryota; kingdom Metazoa; phylum Chordata; class Amphibia; order Anura; family Ranidae; genus Rana; species Rana temporaria. The sequence continues at coordinate 53,467,835 of NC_053495.1, read as the reverse complement.
AGGTCTACTGATTGCTGCAGAGAATATTATGGAGAACTTTACAAATCACAACCGATAACCTACCTAGGTCTAATGAAAATCTCGCTGTTATAAAGCTTCATTCAAATTTTACACATTCACTTTAGGATGCATGGTGGAGTTCTTGTCCTGTTTGAAGATCCAAAGCAGCACAACAATTACTTACGGTTCCTTTTGGCTGCACTGATACAAATCATCTTTCATTAATGTAATTGTTGTGGGATGGGTTCTATTTGTTGCCATAGGTCAGTGATGGTGAACATTGGCACCCCAGATGTTTTGAAAATACATTCCCCATGATGCTCAACTGCACTGCAGCATGTATGAGCATTATGGGAAATGTAGTTTCAAACATCTGGGGTGCCGAAGTTCGCCATCACTGCCATAGGTTATAAATCCTTCTTATCTTCCACTTTGTTGCCACTGTATTTATTACAGGTACTTACAGTGCCTTGCGAAAGTATTCGGCCCCCTTGAACTTTGCGACCTTTTGCCACATTTCAGGCTTCAAACATAAAGATAAAAAACTGTAATTTTTTTTGAAGAATCAACAACAAGTGGGACACAATCATGAAATGGAACGAAATTTATTGGATATTTAGCTGTATAGAGAGTGGTATAGGATGGAGTAATCTGAACCCCTAGGTATTTCAGGCCCTCTGTTTTCTAGTGATAAGGGAAGCATTGCTGCAGATGTTGAATTTATGCATCCGGAATGTTGATAGGGAGAGCTACAGATTTAGCCGTGTTTATTTTATAGCCGAAGAGGGACTTGTATAGGTCGAGTTCCGCATGTAGGTTGGGCAAAGAGATCCTGGGTTGGATCAGGGTAAGTATGACGTCATCTGCAAAAAGTGCTAGTTTGAACTCCCTGCCCGCACTGGATATCCAAGTTTCTTCGAATGGATGCCGCCAGGGGCCCCATGCATAGCACAAACAGTAGCAGCGATAGCGTGCATCCCTGACGGGTCCCGTTGGCTATCGGAAAGGAGGGAGACTGTGCAAAGGGAGTTTTAACCTGGGACGTAGGGTTCGTGTAGAGGTGATGTATGGCCCGCAAGGAGGGCCCCCGGAACCCCGGCAGCTGGGGGGCAGGCTGGTGTGGAGACTGCATGGTGGAGGAGGCCGGCGCCATCTTGGAGGCCTCGCCGCGTGACATAGGCGGCGGTGAAAAGTACCCACGGAGGGTCATAGAAGAGCTGGGAGGCGGCTGGGACGATCCCTGCACTTTAGAGGAGCGAGTCCTCCTGGTGCCACCCATGAACGAGCGGGTACAATCCCCTAGAACGGCCGCGGAGCTGTGGGCTGTGGAGGAGCTAAGAGCTGAGGCGTCCATGCTGGGCAACTTCCGGTCACGCCCCGATCAGCGATTTTTATTGTGACTGCGACATTATGGCGGACACATCGGACACTTTTGAAACTATTTTGGGACCATTGTCATTTTTACAGCGATCAGTGCTATAAAAATGCACTGATTACTGTGAAAATGACACTGGCAGTGAAGAGGTTAACCTGTAGGGGGGCTGAATGGGGTTAAGTGTTTCCTAGGGAGTGATTAATACTGTGTGGGGGCATGGCTTGACGTGTGACGTCACTGATCGTCGTTCCCTATGACAGGGAACAGACGATCAGTGACACTCGCACTAGGAAGAACGGGGAAAGGTTTGTTTACACTTACCTCTCCCCGTTCTTCCGCTCTATGACCCGATCGCGGGACACCGGCGGCGATCCGGTCCACGGTCCCGCGGGCGCAATCACGGAGCTCAGGACCGGGTTGCGAGCGTGTCAGTTCGCGCACGACCCACGGCTAGGCTCTTAAAGGGCAACGTACCTGTACGTGATTGTGCCTAGCCGTGCCATTCTGACGACGTATATTGAAATTCATGTGGTCCCACAAGTAGATCAGGGTCAGACACATGGATAGGGGCGGCGCCCCTGCACCCAGCATCAGGGGGCGCAACTAATGTACAACCAAAAATTATGGCTGAAACTTAATTGAAAAGAACATAAAAAAAATATTAATATAAATATCTGCTATCTTTTCTTCTTTGGATTCCTCCAGTGAGTTAACATACTTAAGACATTTTTTTTTGTACACTTGAAATGAATAACTAATGTATTTTGCCTATTTTTACCGTTTTAGAATAAGCGTACACATATCTTTCCTGTCCTCATTTGCTGGTTTTCTGCCCCACAGTATCATCCTTTTATTACACGTGAACTGAATCGTATTTAAACCCTCCCACCTTGATATTTATATACAATTCAACCTGACCCTATCAGATTATTCACTTCATTCAAATGCTACTGGAATGGAATATTTTGACTCTTTATTATATTCTCTTCTGTAGGTATCGCTGTTAATGGTGAAATTATTGGAAAGAAGAAAACAGCCAATAATGTGATATCAAATCAAACCTACTTTGGAAAACTAGGGATTGTAAACAAAAAGCTGAAACTGAGAATTGAGGTGACAACTGAGACAATCACTATCATGATGGGTAAAAATAAGAAGGAATACACATGGGAGAAGAAAACCTCTGTCAAGAAGGAAGGGTATAGAAATTCAATTGAAACTTTTTTTTTTTTTTTTAAATCTGGCAGCACCAGCTTAAAAAATCTTAGCCCTAATTTTAACCTTACAAATGAAAGAAAACCTCTTAACCCCAAAAATTAATTCTAAAAAGGAAAAAAGAACAAGGAGTGTACCAGCCTTGAGTATTACCTTTGCAAAACTTGTATAAAGGATAACAATTAGTAATATGTCAAGCATATAGTGTAAAGTCCTTTGCATCATCCAGCAAGATCCGCTGCCCATTAACAATGGCGAGATGTATAGTACAAAACCACTGACGTGTTTCGAGGGTGTCCGCCCTTTTTCAGAACTTCTCTGCTCTGTTTTTTTCCTTTTTAGAGTTTCTTCTGGGTTTCCCCTGACCTGTTATGAGTAGCAGCACAGTTGACGTGGTGGTTTGATTCGTGAAGACTTTTTCATTCTATCCTTTCCAAATCAACTGCACGGCTATCTCCCAAGAGCAGGAGTTTTTGTTTTTTCTTTCTATTGACCCCCACAAATTAACTCCTGATGAAACGCCTAAGACAGAATTCATCATATGCTGCCCCTTTCCTCCATAGGAGCAACCATGCTAAATTTAAGCAGGCCCTACGCCCAAAGTTATCTATGCTTAGCTTAGTTATCCTTTAATTGACCAGATTAAAGTGGATGTAAACCCGATTCATGAAATTTGAGCTGAGCACATATATCTGCAGTATTTTGTTATCTCTTTTCAATGAGCGAAGTCTTATAGCTCTCTTCTGAATGGTTCCTCTGTTATCAGCCTGAAAACTCCTGACATATTTTTTGACTTTTTAGACAAAAGCAGCCTGAATCTTTTGTCAAAGGAGGTTGCTGAAATAGAGTAGCAGATAGCAGCTCCTATTACAAAACAGCTCTGAGAGTCTCTGCCTATGATGAGAGGGGGTGTGTGCCTTTCCTCCAATCAGCAATTTTAGCTATCTTGGCTGTATGCCCAGACATCACACTCTGTGTTAACCAGGAAGAGAAAAGTCTCCTAACAAAATCGGAACTTTCTAAAAAGTATATAAACGTGAAGACAGCAGATATACATATAAAACCTATATAGGGAGATTTGGTTAATCTCTGTATATCATCTGAGGCTGTTCACTTCACTGGGTGTATGGAGGGTTTACATCCACTTTAAGATGAAATAATGTTTGGGTGGCTTTGTGCTGCCCCTGGCAGTCCTACCACCCTAGATCATGGCTTATGTTGGGTATTCTGAAATTCGCACACTGTATTTTACTTTGTTATATATGTTTTTTTCTTTTATTATGGCAGGCTTAACCTGGTTGTCAATAAGAGAAACAATGTAACACTATCATTTGGAGAAGGGGCAAAATTTGTCATTCTTTTACATCATTTTGCGAAAGATGATTCTCTACACACAGATTTCTTAGGATTCTATACTTTGGATGATCATAAATTTTCTGCAGGCGTTCATGGATTGTTAGGTAAGATGACTGTATTTATATAGAGTTCATTTTTAATCAACTATTGTATGCAGACAAACATATATTAATCTATTAGCAGAATACACAGCTTGAATTTGAGCCATGGATAGCCATGACAGCCCCACCCGGCTCAATGATTTCAATCTAAAAAAATTAAGGGAGCCTGGTGAAAAAATCTCTGCCAAAAAGTGGCTGCAGCCAGTCAGATGCATTCACTGTTCAGGTAATATGACAGCGCAGGTGCTGGCTGTCAGAACACAACAGCCGGCAGGGGAGATTCCTTCATGTACAATGTTTGGCATAGATGAGGTAATCTATTGATTTCTCTTGTTCAGCCCTGTGTGTGCCTTAGAACTACATATCATCAGATTATTATCTCACATGGGTACACTACAGCGTACAATTGTGCGAGGCCTGTATTTGCCCACATAAAGAAGCACAGGTGTTCCATGCATTCCTGTGCAGGAAGTCCCATTCAGGTCAATGGAAATGCAGCAGATGTAGGGGCACAACTGCAGCTCTCAATCTGACAGCTATGTGGGTGCACAGTCCCGAACGCAGACAGTGTGCCTTCAGGGCCGCGCACCCGCACAGCTGTCAAATTGGGAGCATCAGCTGTGTCCATGCGTCCCAATTGTCATGAAAAGGACTGCCTACAATGGAATGCACCTTTGCATCCCTATGCAGGCAAACACGCCCCTTGTGTGGGTGTATGTATGCTTTAGTCTACTGCAGGGGTCTCAAAACTTTCTAAACAAAGGGCCAATTTACTGCCCTTCAGAGTTTAGGGGAGCCACACGGTGGCCAGTGGAAGTAGAACATTTCCCAGCGTAAGATGTCCCATCAATGCCGCATCATTGGTTTTAGTGGGAGCATTAGTGCCATATTGTTGGTATCAGGGGAGAAATAGTGCCATATTGTCGGTATCAGTGGGAGGAATAGTACCCCATCATTGGTGTGTGTGGGAAGAATAATGCCCCACCACTGGTGTCAGTGGGAGGAACAGTGCCGCATTATTTGTGTCAGTTGTGGAGGGAATAGCGCCCCAAGGGTCAGATAGAGGCAAGCAAAGGGCCACATCCAGCCCCAGGGACGCAGTTTTGATGACCACTGGTATACTGTATTAAAGGGAAGTTCAATACCAGGCATGTTAGTAGAAGTTTGGTGAGAGACGATTCGCGCTTTTCAGCCTCGTGCATTTCAGTCAGTTACAGCGTGACGAATGTGCTATCTCCATTACGAACGCTAGTTTTATCAGACCGAGCGCTTCCGTCTCGTACTTTATTCAGAGCATGTATGGAATTTTGTGCGTCGGCATTGTCCACACACGATCGGAATTTATCTCTCAAATTTTTTTTGACGGAAATTCCGACAGCTAATGTCCGATGGAGTCTATATACGGTCGGAATTTCCGACAACAAGCTCCCATCGAACGTTTGTTGTCGGAAATTTCGACTGTGTGTACGTGTACATTAGAGTGAACAATTTGGTGCCTGCTCTGCATAGAAACCAACCAGCTTCTAGGTTTAATTGCCAAAACCTAATTGACCAAGCTGAACTTAGAAGCTGATTCGCTACCATACAGAGCTGCACTAGATTCTGAGGGCCAAATCCACAAAGATCGTGCCTAACTTAATTTTTTCCATTTAAGTTACACTGCCCTAAAATTTCTACCTAAGTGCCCGATCCACAAAGCACTTACCTAGAAATTTTCGGCTGTGTAACTTAAATTCCGCCGTCGCAAGGCGTTCCTATTCAAATGGGGGCGATTCCCATTTAAATTAGGCGCGCTCCCGCGCCGGCCGTACTGCGCATGCTCGTGACGTCATTTTCCCGACGTGCATAGCGCGAAATTACGTTACGACGAGCTTTGTGGATTGCGACGGGTCAATAAAGTTGCGTCGGGAAAAAAAAAAGATACGGCGGGAGAAAAAAAATTCAAAATGTTTTAAAAAATCGCGTCGCTGGACAGAAAGGTCTGCTTTTACATGGTGTACTAACTTTACACCATGTAAAAGCAGCCCTAATTTTGCGTATGCAAACTTAAACTTACGGAGAAAAAACGAAGCTGAAAAGACACAAAATGCCCCCAGCGGCGGATGCGGTACTGCATCCTAAGATCCGGCAGTGTAAGTCCCTTACACATGCCAGATCTTCTGCCTAACTATGGAAAACTGATTCTGTGGATCAGTTCCATAGTTAGGAACAGGGATACGACGGAGTAACAGCAGTTACGCCGTCGTATCCCTTTTGTGGATTTGGCCCTAAGTGCTCCAGTTATAGTAAATCTCTTATCTGCAGCATTTTTCTGTGGGTTGAATGATGCTGTTATTCAACCCACAACAGCAGCACCACCTAGTGGTGAGAAGACTTACTGCAGAGGACAACGCCTGGAGATTAGGTGAGTTTTGCAGTGAGAGTATTTTTTTCAATAAGTCTAGGCCATTTAAAAAAAAAAAAAAAACCTTACCTGGAGTTGGTCTTTAAACACTGCTACAGGTGCTTTTTATTTAGGTTGATTTGTTTTTCAATGCAAATAGTTAACCACTTCAATACAGGGCATTTTCACCCCCTTCCTGCCCAGGCCAATTTTTAGTTTTCAGCGCTGTCGCACTTTGAATGACAATTGCGCGGTCATGCAACACTGTAATCATATTTTTTTTCCCACAAATAGAGTTATCTTTTGGTGGTAATTGATCACCTCTGCAGTTCTTATTTTCTGCGCTACAAACAAAAGAAGAGTGATATGTTTGAAAAAAACACAATATTTTTAACTTTTTGCTATATTAAATATCCAAATTTTAAAAAACAAAAACAAATTTTTCCCCAGTTTAGGCCAATAAGTATTCTGTTTATATTGATTGGTTTGCGCAAAAGTTATAGCGTCTACAAAATGGGGTATAGATTTATGGCATTTTTTTATTTTATTTTTTACTAGTAATGCTAGTAATACTAGTAACGATCTGTTTTTTCTTTTTTTTTTTTTGACTATGACGTTGCGGCGGACATATCGGACACTTTTGACACTATTTTGGGACCATTCACATTCATACAGTGATCAGTGCTATAAAAATGCACTGATTACTGTGTAAATGTCACTGGTGGGGAAGGGGTTAACACTATGGGGCCATCAAGGGGTTAAGTGTGTTACCTAGGGAGTGATTCTAACTGTAGGGGGAGGGGACTCACAAGGGGAGGAGACCGATTGGTGTTCCTCTGTACTGGGAACACACAATCGGTCTCCTTTCACCTGTTAGGACATGGATCTGTGTGTTTACACACACAATTTCACGTCCCTGCTCTGTTACTGGCAATCTCAGGTGCCCGGCGGACATCGCGGCCGCCGGGCTTGCGCACCATCTCCTGAGTGACACAGCAGGGGCACCCGCCCCCGCCCCCTAAGCGGCCGGGAAGCCCAGGACGTCATATGATGCCCGCCCAGGATGGGAGATCCCTCCTGCTTACGTCATTTGACACTGGGCGGGTAGGGAAGTGGTTAAACAACGAATTTTGTGGCTGCAACTCAATACATAGGGGTCTATTTATTTTTATTTTTATTGCTGTATTAAAGCCCCAAGCATTTGCACAGCCATCACAAATAATCATGTAAAATATTTATTTTCTATGATCATCTGCTTTATCTAGTGACCATAATGCGGTATTTTCCTGAAATACCACATTCAGGAAAATATTGAATTATGGCCACTAGATGAAGTTGATGATCATAAGAAGTAAACATATTACACAAATTATGGGGATTATTCATTAGCTGGCTGTACAAATGTTTGGGACATTGGCATAGCAATTTTTTATAAATGGATTCTATAACATATGCAAACCTGGTCATGTTAAGCTGCTGCTCAATGATGATGCACGATTATAGAGACTTTCTGTTCCGGTTCACACTGGTGCGATGGGGGAAACCCTGCGATTCAATGCCGGTTCCCCCATCGCACCTAAATCACACACTGGTTCACAATGAGATCTGCGAACCACTGGGGGTGTCAATGTAAAGTTAAAGACACTACCAGATTGGTTCGCAGATCGTAGTGCGAACTGTCAAATGTTGCAGGAATCGGATCGCCTGCGGTGTAAATGCCCATGCGATTCGATTCCAGTGCGCATCAATAAAAGGGTCCTTCACCAATTTGAATGTGATTTCAGCCATACAGTTTGTACTGCGGAATTCGCATCGCACAGACAATGCGGTGCGAATCACATACGATGTCTGTCATCGCACAAGTGTGAACCCAGCTAAAGGGCCCCTTTCACACAAGCTTTACGATCAGGTCCACTTGTCCGTTATTCAGGCGGGCCTGATCAGATGCTCGAATCAGCCTTATGGAGCGGTGGATGTCAAAGGTGACATGTCTGCTGACACCCGTGAGTGAAGACGGACCTGTCATCCGTCTGCTCATTGGGCATCAGCGGATCGATCCCCCGCTGAGCAAAGTGGAGTCTGCCGGGTGTGTAAAGGGAAATCTCTGAATATACAACTCAAACCATTGACTGTGGTTTTGAGATTCTTATTATTGAATCACTAAAGACTGAGAAAGGTGTTTCCTGACGTGATGTGTCTCAATTTCTGCTGTCCCAATTAGCCCTGGTTCATAATTTTGTATGGAGGCCGTTCACATATATGCAGTCCAGACGCAATGCGATTTTAGCACTGCATCACACTGATGTGATTTTGGATGTGCTTCAGAACGCATGGAATTGCACGACAAAAATCAAATAATTTGATTGTCTATGGAGGCTGTTCACATATAAGCAGTCTGAATGCAATACCATTTTAAAAAGGGTCCTGTATGTTTTTGGAGTGATGCTGTACAATTTTGAGCTCCATATAGTTGAACGGAAACTGTATGGAAAACGCATAGCTGTTCAAAGGCAATGTGATTCCATTGCATTTTTTAGAGGTCTGTTCTGAGTTTTTGAGCTGCCTTAGCCCCCATTCACATTGTAACGCCGCGTACGCGGCGTATTTTGCCGCGATTAGGTTACTTTTTTTTTTTTTTTTTCACAAAGAATTGCCATTGATGTCTATGGCCGAACGCCAATGCCGCCTGAAAAAAAGGGTCCGGGACTTGTTTTCAGGCGGCAGGCGTACGGCGTTTATGAGATGTGAACCATCTCATAGACATCAATGGCAATTCTCCCCTCCAGCGGCACGAGCGTCGGGCGTTTTGTCGCCAAGGTGTGAATGGAGCCTTAGAGAGAGAGAGGAGAGACCGCAGGCCATTAATAAAAAATGTAGCTGCATCCAAATTGCATGCAAAACTCATTGGAATCAAAGTCATTCACAACTGTGTCCCCAACTACACCCCATGATATTACACAAAATTGTCCTGTTCACTCTTCCAAAGACCTCCTGCTCCCTAGTTCCTTCTTCACATTCTCCCTTGCTCACCTCCAGGACTCCTTCAGAGTCTTTTCCAACCTCAGGAACTCCCTACCCCATACTGTTGTCTATCTCCTACTCTCCATCTCTTCGGGGAGCCATGTGCCACCTCTACTTAACAACTGAATGTTACTTTCTTCAGCAACATATCCCCACACAGTTATGCCCTTTTGCAAGTTCTCACAAGCAGGGTTCCTCCTAAGCCTTTTGTATTGAATTGCTTTGTAACTGTAGTGCCTACATAGGCGTGCGCAAGGGGTGTGCCAGGTGTGCCTGGGCACACCCTAATCCTGGGGTTGGCAACCTGTCAATCACAGGCAAGTGACAGGTCAACCATGATCCTTCCTTGCCAACCCCCAGAACCTGGAACGAAGAGCAGGTGGGGGTGGAATTTAGTGGAACCGATCTGTATTTTCCTCCTGCAACAGCTGAAAGTAGGCTTCTCCTCCTCTCCCTCTCGCTGACATTCAGCTGCCACAGGAGGAACTGTCCCTGTTCTTCTTCTTTTTGCTGCCCAGGACCCCCCATTGTTTCAGGATGGAGAGTGGGGAAAAGGCTAGTAAATATGTCACAAACGCATATGTGTTGGAGCTTTAAGGTGCACACCCTAATGCAACAGGCTGCGCACACCTATGAGTACCTATCTTTATTTTGTAAAGCACTGTGCAAAACATTGGTACAAGATAAATTCTGTATAAAAATTATTTACAAGAAAACCTGAGTATTATTAGTATGGAACTAGATCGGTGTACCTGAAATGGCCACTGACATACAAAAGGCCTTTTTATCATGGGGTCACATTTTCTTATTTTTTAGGCCAGTTTTTCCATGGAGTTGATTATGAAATTTCCAATATCCATGAAACCAAAAATCCCGATAAACCAGATGCTACAATGAAAGTGAAGAATAAACTACTGACAGTAACAAGGTAAGAAGAGATGTGTATAGATGAGATGCAGTTGAGTATAAACTCTGCAGTAGTTGGAAAATATGGAAATTATGGGTGGTGTAAGAACTGCTACCAATGTAGTGCTAGGTGCTTAGACTCAATGATCAGATCTTGAAAAGATGTCCAATTACCTGGCTCGGTCCATCTAAAATTAAATTCTAAATTCTATGCATTAAGATAAAAAGCCTTCTGTGTGCAGCAGCCCCCTCAGCCCCCATAATACTTACCTTACCCCATTTAGATCCAGCGATGTTGCAGGAGTGTCTCGGCTGCCCGGGACTCCCCTCCTCATTGTCTGAGAGAGCAGCGCTGTGCCGTTTGTTCCCACTGCTGTCAATCAAAGTCAGTCAGCCAATGAGGGGAGAGAGGGCAGGGCCAGGCCAAGGTTCCGTGTCTGAATGGAGTGGCTCTGCTCTGGTGCCCCCATAGCAAACCGCTTGCTGTGGGGGCACTGAACAGAAAGGAGGGACCAGGAGCACCGAAGAGGAACCTGAGAAGAGAAGGATCTGGGCTGCTCTGTGCAAAACCAACTGCACAGAGCAGGTACGTATGACATTTTTTTTTGTTAAAAATAACAAACAAGACTTTAGTATCTCTTTAATTTGCAATGGCCTGGTTATATATTTAGGTCTCTTGACATTACCAGTGAAATAAAGTACACAATAAAAAGAATACAAATTAACATTTACTTAATTGATAACATATGCAGGGTACAGAAATCTCCGGTTCTGTCCATCTAAGCAGGGATTAATTTACAGACATCTTCTGTGTACATCCTTGAGTTTTGATGGTTATGATGGCATTTCTCCCATTGTAAAGCCCCTAACATCACACTTTTTAATCTTGGTGTTTAAGTATTAAAAGCAATGGGGACTATTTACCAACACTGGAGAGTTCAAAATCTGGCGCAGCTCTGCATAGAGACCAATCAGCTTCCAAGTTTAATTTCCAAAGCTTAATTGAACAAAGTTAAGTTAGAAGCTCATTGGCTACCATTAACAGCTGCACCAGATTCTGACTGCACCAGTCTTAGTAAATCCCCTCAATGTCACAGCAGTAATAATGTCACTTCCAAATGTGGCACTCTAAGCAGCAGCTCCATTCCAGACACTACCGAATTAATACTTTAATTGCTCTGTAGTAAGCAAGACTATTGCTCTGTAAAATCTATTCTCGGCTTTGATGCAATAAAATATTTTAACTTAGTGGAGCTTGGGCCACAATTACACTTTTTAAATAAAAATACCCCTATAATACACAAGCTTAATGTATTCTAGTAAAGCTAGTCTGTAAACTGAGGTCCGTTTTGTTAGGTTATTGCAGCATTTTGAAAGTTTATAAACTAGCATTAGACCGTGGCCATCTTAAGTGTGGGCAAATGAAGCCAGACGGTAATACTTCCTGGATTTCATTTTGCAGATCTCGCACATGCTCAGTGCTGCACAAGTAGTGTAGTAGGTTTCAGGTCAGCCTTTTGTATGGGTGTATGGATCAGTATGCCCATGTGAATGAGGCCTTAGAGCATGGGTCTTCAAACTACGGCCCTCCAGTTGTTCAGGAACTACAATTCCCATCATGCCTAGTTATGTCTGTGAATGTCAGTGTGTTACAATGCCTCATGGGATGTGTAGTTCTACAACAGCTGGAGGGCCATAGTTTGAGGATCTCTGCCTTAGAGCTTGAACAGAGCTTCTCCCCACTGCCAACTAGGCGGGAACAGAGTGGAGGGGGAACAATGGAAGGATATATATACGAAGCTGCAGGATCCAGGGGCCAATTCGTTTTGTTTATTCGCTTTCTAATAAATTCACATTCACAATTCAGATTGGTCAAAAAACGATCGACCAATTTAAATTCTGTGTGAAGAATAGCTGGTTGTTAAGCAGTGGGCCGGGAAGCTTCCCAAAACAAATTTGAACAAAAACGAAATTTATCGAATTCTGAAACCAAACTTAACTAATTCCATAACTAAATGAAATTGGAAACATAAAGAGACTATCCGAAATGGAACAACATTTTTCCATTCTGCACATGTCTATTAGAAACACTTGTATATAACACAAAAAGACCAATGGATTTATGAATAATAGATAAAATCCAATGTACAAATGGTGTGTACATACCGTAGATGTAGTTAAAAGTGACACTAAACACTGGTTTAAAACAAATTTTATTCAAAAATGTATTATTAACTCAGTAAAAGTACAGTACCTTCTGTCGCTCTAAGGCCCCGTACACACGGTCAGACCAAACTGATGAGACTGGCCCGTCGGACCGTTTTCATCGGTTCACCTCTGAAGTGGCCGTACGGCCTGATATGTGTACACACCATCAGTCCAAAATCCGATCGGGTCAGAACGCGGTGACGTCAAACACACGACATGCTGAATAAAACAAAGTTCAATGCTTCCAAGCATGTGTCGACTTGATTCTGAGCATGCGCGGGTTTTGAACCAATGCTTTTCTGTACTAACCATCGGTTTGGTCCGATGGGGCAGCGGTCCATCGGTTCGGTTTTGAAGCATGTTTAGAAATTTTGGACCGAAGGAAACCAGACCGATAGCCTATACACACGGTCGGTTTGGTCCGCTGAAAATGAACTTCGGTTTATTCACATCAGACCAAACCGACCGTGTGTACGGGGCCTTAGCCTTCTCCAAACCTCCAAATTCCACTCTTTTTAGGAGCTGTGATCTGACTTTCTGTTAGAAAGTGGCTTTGTTAGTTTCCATGGTCCCAATGTATGTAGGAATGTAGTCACCAGGGATGGCCCGTCCATTAAGGGCGCACGGGAGCTTCCCCCCCATCCCCCCCCCCCTGGTCCCGCTGACTTGGACCACGGTAATCTCCAGTTCTAAGCCCCGATATACCCGCGCCAGGTGTCCGGTGTTTCCAAATCCTCTCAGCTAATTGTCCAAAATGTCCCTTGTCAGGGGAATGTTTTGGAGCATTCTAATTGGTCAGCGCTGTCACATGATCGGCGCCGACCAATCAACAGCTGCATAGCCCGTCCTGTCAGCTATGAAGACGCCACGTAAATGCAGAGAGGATTTCTAAGCCCCGTGCCCCTGGCGCGGATATACCGGGGCTTAGAACCGGAGATTACGGTTCTGTCTCCCAGCAGTTGTTAAAGCGGAGGTTCACCCAAAAACACAACTTTGTACCATCCAAACTAGCATACTAGCATCAGCTACAGTATGCCTTTTTTTGTGTGCTGTACTTACGGTTTAATCCGTAAGTTTCGTTTCAGACACCCGCAGGGAATGGGCGTTCCTATGAAGAGTGGAACATGATTGACGGCCGGCTATGGTGCGTCCCACGTTCCGAAAATAGCGGAGTAGGACTCAGCTCTTCGCGGCGCTATACGGCGCCTGCGCACAGACTAGGAGCTGACTGTTTAGGCGCCGTATATGTCCGCATCCTATTTCGGCTTTTTTCGGAAGGCATGACGCGCTATAGCTGGACGTCAATCATGTACCCCTCTTCATAGGAATGCCCATTTCCCGGCCGGAGTCTGAAACGAAAGTTACGGATTAAACCGTAAGTACTACCTTTATGGTAGATAAAGAATTTTTTTTTTAGGGTGAACCCCCGCTTTAATGCTTGTTAAAATAAACCAGCACAATACATTACATATCTTATCATGCATAAATGCTGTTATATAGGATTGTAGCAGACGTATAAGCTTATGTATTGCTTTAATATTTTAGGGGTTCACAAAAAGATTATGAGAGTGATAACAAGAATGGCAAAAAGGTCCCTTGCTGGTTTGTACACTCCAACGCAGAAGGGCTGATTGATGGCACTCATGAAGACTATATTGTACCCGATATCTTCTACATCGGAAATTAGGACATTTATAATCTCCCTCTTTTCTTCATGTTTTAAGGAATAGTTCTGCATATATGTTTCAATTGAATAAATATTTACTGATTAATGTACTCTTTGTGATATACAATTTTAGAAGGAAACATGTCCCCTTTACATTTACTGCCAAAGGAAATGCCCACCTTACTGATGGTCAGTAAAATCCCCCCCCTTTACTTTGATGGTTGTTAAAATGCTGCTTTTAAATCCGTGGTCAGTAAATCTTTGCCCTGTTCTTTGGTGTCCAGTGGAATGTCCCTGTTCACATTGACTGTCAGTAGAGCTGCCACCTTCAAATTGGGCGGTTGCTAAACACTGGCACCTTGGCAGTCCCTGGAGCGCCCTCTTTAAGATTATTGCTCATTAGTACAGCCCTATTTAGACTACAATGCCATACAAAAGCCCTTTCCATTAACCACTTGACCTCCTGAAGATTTACCCCTCTGCTCTGCGTTACTTTAAATGACAATTGCGCAGTCATGCAACGTTGTACCCAAACTAAATTTATATCATTTTTTTCCCCACAAATAGTGGTATTTGATCACCTCTGCTTTTTATTATTTTTTGCACTATAAACAAAAACAGGTCAACAATTTCAAAAAAAGAAAAAAAAATGTTTTTTTCTTTGTGCTATAAGACATCCAATAAAAACAAATAAAAAAATATAATGTCTTCATAAATGTAGGGCAATATGTACTCTGCTACATATTTTAGGAAAAAAATCCCAATAAGCATATATTGATTTACAAGAACGTTAAAGTGTCCAAAAATTATGAAATATATTTATATATATATATATATATATATATATTTATACTAGTAATGGCGGCGATCAGTGACTGTTTATGTGGCAGACAATCTTACACTGACTGACACTTTGCAGGAACCAGTGACACTAATATAGTGATCAGTGCTAAAAAAATATGCACTGTCACTGTACTCATGACACTGGCTGGGAAGGAGTTAACATCTAGGAAGATCAAAGGGTTAAATGTGTGCCTAGCTAGTGTTTTGGTGTACACAGTGTGCTGTTTGATTCTAGTCCCGGCTTTGCAGAGACACAGGATTGTCCCTTCCCCTTTGTCAGAACTGAGATCTGCTGCGTTTACATAGGTGTATTTCAGTTCTCAGTTAATCCATACCTCCCAACTTTTCAACTTCAGAATGAGGGACAAATGAGCATACCCCCCAAACGAAGTTGTTGAGCGGGGGGGGGGTCCGCGGATCAAAGTTGTTGAGCGGGGGGGGGTTACGCGGATCAGAGTTGTTGTGCTGTGCGGGGGGGGGGTCCGCAGATCACAGTTGTTGAGCGGGGGGGGATTCCGTGGATCAGAGTTGGAGTTGTTGAGCGGGATTTATCGCAAATCGCGGGACAGCGGGATTTGCGGGCCGATAGCACTGCTCGCGGGATTTAACGTGAATCGTGTGACATTCCCGCGAAATCCGGGACGGTTGGGAGGTATGGTTCATCGGGTGCTGGAGGACATTGAGTCGCTGGGACCTGCAAATATGCCCTATTTATATTTTTGGTGAGTAAAATTGCTCATATTAAATTGGTAGTCAGGGGCATATTTACAGTGGTGGTCAATGGAAAGCCCTTTTTTTTTATTTTTTTACTGCAATTACATTAGTTGTTAGTATGACTAGCTCACACACACTTGTCTAGTGAAAAAGAATCTGACTGTATGCATTTTACCAACCTGGTCACACTAGCTCGTTAGTACAAACTGTGTTGGCTGCCCTGGCTCAGTGTGCCCAGGCTTCAGAGAGAAAAATCAAATAATCAGTCTACAGGTGATTTCCTGATACACATTGGGGTAGATTCAGATAGAATTGGGCGGGCGTAGCGTATCTCAGATACACTACGCCGCCGTAAGTTAGAGCACCAAGTCCTGTATTCACAAAGAACTTGCGCTGTAACTTACGGTGGCGCAGTGTAACTGGACCGGCGTAAGCCCGCCTAATTCAAAATAGGCTGGTTGGGGGCGTGTTCTATGCAAGATACTAGTGACCCCACGTATTTGACGTTTCTAACGAACGGCGCATGCGCCGTCCGTGGACGAATCGCAGTGCGCATGCTCCAAATTACGTCGGCAAATCGTCAATGGTTCGACGTGAACGTAAATTACGGCCAGCCCCATTCACAAACGAGTTACGCAAACGATGTAAAATTTGAAAAATTCGACGCGGTTCCGACGTCCATACTTAACATTGGCTGCGCCATCTTTTTGGTGGTTTATATGTTGTTTTTTTATTTTATGGCTATCTGTCTGTGTGACAGAAATTAAGTAGCAGCTCTAGCTTTTAGTAGCTTGATTGTAAGGGAAGTGTATTGTAGATCTGCATATCACCTCTCACATTGTTTGGTTATATCTGTCATTTATCTGCTTCCATAAGCGCTGAGAGCTTGGGAAAGGGCTGTTAGCGTTGATTTACATGGTTTATCTTTACGCCTGAAAACCCCTTACGTAAACGGCGTATCTTTACTGCGACGGCCGGGCGTACGTTCGTGAATAGGCGTATCTAGCTGATTTACATATTCTAGGTGTAAATCAGCGTACACGCCCCTAGCGGCCAACGTAAATATGCAGTTAAGATACGACGGCGTAGGAGACTTACGCCGGTCGTATCTTAGCAACATTTAGGCCCGCTTAACCCTTGTGTATTTTATTGTATTTACATGTACTGTATCCCTTTAGATTGTAAAGCGCTGCACAAACCTGTGAGACCCGGTTCACACAGGGGCGGCACGACTTTGGGGGGGACTCGGCAAGGCGATCTCAAGACGACTTCAGAGGCGACTTGCAAAATTACTTCTGTATTGAAGTCAATGCAAGTCGCCCGAGTCGCCCCCAAAGTCGTGCAAGAATGTTTTTCTAAGTGAGAGCGACTTGAGTCGTTCCTATTAGAACGGTTCCATTGAACAGAGCGGAGCGCGACTTGTCAGGCGGCTGAGTCGCCCTGACGAGTCGCCTCTGCGTGAACCGGCTCTTAGTACTAGATAAATCCTGTGTTATAATAATAATAATAATAATAGCAATAATAAATGTACAACACATTGCCAATCTTATACACAGAAGTACGATTTAAAATGAGAATACCAGACATTTAAACAATGTGTTTCCTCCTCTGTAATCCATATATTCATAATGTAAATCCACCTTTGTAGTAAAGAAGGAAAGCTAACTAATAAACTTTGCATATAATATTAATTACTGAATTTCTTTGTTTGTGTCTCTTGCACCCAGAAAATCCATGCTGGAAAGTTCTCTTGATTGTATTAAACCAGTAATTATGCCTAAACTAATATTTACATAGCTCTTAAAAGACTTGTAAAGGAAAACATTTTTTTTGCTGAAATGACTGTTTCCAGGGTATGGAGACATAATAGTTAACGGATTCCTTTTAAAATTGATTAAAAATAGATAAAAATCAATCATATAATGTACCTGTAGTTTCGTTTTTGCATCTAGTTTCGTTTTTGCATGTTATCCTGCCTCTGTGCTAGACAGAGCCATATAGCAGTGATGGTTTGGAAAATGAAACTAGAATCTCCCAGTACTGTGGTCATCAGGAAACAGACAACCAGGAAGTGTCCAGAACAGAGAAGAATTACAGCAACATCAGAGCAAAACTTAACAATAAGGACATGAAACCAGGACTGCAGTAAGGTAAAGGAAGCTATTTAGCTAAAAATTTCCTTTAGTGACCCTTTAACATTGTCCTAACATGGGTTCCTGAAGATACCTGCCCACGTGCAAATTTCTAGTCCCTGTGCAAGCGTAATGGCACAAAACAGACCTAAGGCTACATTTACTAAGGCATTTTGCCTGGGGGTTGCCACCTGTCCAGGATTTACCCAGACAGTTTGGGTTTGAAATCATGCGTGTGGGTTTCAGACTGCCTGGAACCTGGACACATTATTCAGACTGGACTATGGCTTCCCAGCAGGGTTGCTGACTGCAGTTGTCTAAGCTGAGAGTGTCTGTTACACACTCTCTCATGCTGCCCAAAGCCAACACTAACACCCCCCTTCCCCCCCAAACACACACATAGCAGAGAGGGCTCAATCTGCACCTCTTCCTCTCACCCCTACCCCTCTGTGTTGGCCCATTCAGGCTCCAATCTCCAGGGCTATGCCTCAGAGAAGGAAAGTGTGGGCTGGAAATTTGAAGTCCAGCAGCCTCAGATACATCTGGATGAGCGGTGCTGACTGCCAAGAGGTAAGTGAGCTCACCATCCATCCCTGTCTGTGACTGAAGTCTCCCCCCTTCTCTCTCCTGCCTCTGAGTGAGTACACTAAGATAAAATCAGGGTTCTCAGAGCACCCCTTACATCACAGTTCCCCTTTAGGGTCCTTTCACACTAGCGGACCGTTCGTCCGTTCATTACAAGTCCGTTTACGGACTTGTAATGAATTCCTATGGGATCGCGTCCGTTAGCGGATGGAGCATCCGCTAGCGTCCGCGACCATCCGCGTCCGTCGGGATCCGCTTTTGCGAACAGAAGAAACCCTATTTTTCTTCCGTCCGGCGGAACGGATCGGATGCAGACGGACAGACGGTCCGTCTGCATCCGATCCCCCATAGGGGAGAGCGGAGCAGAGACAGGGCGGTCTCTGCACAGTGTGCGGGGAACGTCCTATCCGCCGACAGCTCAGCTGGGATGACGGATGATCCCCGCTGAGCTTTGGCGGACACACGGAGCGGACACAGAAACGGTCCGCTCCGTGTGAAAGGACCCTTACACCAGAGGCCACAGTGTTCCCCCTTACAACAGAGTCCTCTCCATACATCAGAGTTCTCACTGTTCCCTCCTAAATCAGGGTTTCCAAAGCATCTCTTATGTTAGAGTCCCCAGAGTTCTCCCTTACATCGGAATCCCTCCTTACAGTGAAAGAGAACTCTGCGAGTTCAGATGTAAAAGGGGAACTCTGTGGACTCTGATGTAAAGGGGCACTCTTGTTATTAACTTCATATGATTAGAAATGTTATTTATTAGCAAAATATATGCATTAAAAAAAAATTGCTGTGCACCACTAAAGTGTTCGGGTTTGACTTGAGGAAAAGGTGGCAACCCTTTTTTGCCACAGTGTGAATAGCAGGGGCAGGAATATATTGATTTCTGCTGCTGTTTTGGACAGATTGCAGTCGCAATGTATTGTATTTTACATAGAAAAAAGTCTCTAAACAAGAATAAAGAGATGCTATTTATTTATTTTTTTTAAATGTAACTCACTATCAGAAAAAAGGTAAATATCTTAAATTCAGTTGATCAAGGCTATTAATTTTTTGTGATAGCGAGCCTAAAATAAAATTAGTCAGTTGAAGTGACACCTACTAATGGAACAAAAGAGCCACTGTTTGTTTTCTCCTAATTTACCTATTGCAGTTACAATGTTATAACACACGGTGGCAGTGCTGACTTTTTATAACACAGACCCATGATGTAAGCGTGTATGTTGTTATTCTTTAGGTATCTAGTGCCAAGGTGTTTCTAAGCTTTCCAGATTAGTACCTTATCCGATATATCTTTTTTATTTTCTTGTAGCAAACAAAATGTTTAAAAATACTTAGATCTGATTAATTCATGTTTTATTGTTTGCCAAAACTTTGCACTCCTATTCAAATAAACTTTTACTTTTGGGAAAACATGGCATGTTCTGTCCCTGTGACTACATGGGAAGTAATGGAATATCTCCCTTACACTGTGATAAGACACAGATATATGTTCTAACCCTTCCCCCCACTTTTTTGAAAACTAAAAACAGAGGGCCAGATTCACAGAAAAAGTACGCCGGAGTATCTGCTGATACTCCGGCGTACTTTCAAATTTGCCGCGTCGTATCTTTATTTGTAATTCACAAACAAAGATATGACGGCTTTTGGCTAAGATCCGACAGGCGTACGGCTTTGTACGCCTTCGGATCTTAGGATGCAATACTTCGGCGACCGTTGGGTGGAGTTTGCATCGTTTTCCGCGTCGGGTATGCAAATTAGCTGTTTACGGCGATCCACGAAGGTACGCGCGTTCGTCGCATTCTCTTACGTCGTCGCTAGTCGTTTTTTCCCGTCGCAAAAATTAAGCCTGCTATTTCAGGGCTAAGGCCCCATACACACGAGAGGATTTATCCGCGAATACGGTCCAGCGGACCGTTTCCGCGGATAAATCCTCTCGAGGATTTCAGCGGATTTCCAATGCGATGGAGTGTACTCACCATCGCATTGAAATCCGCGCCGAAATCCTCTGGCGATGACGTGTCGCGCCGTCGCCGCGATTATGATGCGGCGACATGCGCGACGCTGTCATATAAGGAATTCCACGCATGCGTCGAATCATTACGACGCATGCGGGGGATCCCTTCGGACGGATGGATCCGGTGAGTCTATACAGACCAGCGGATCCATCCGTTGGGATGGATTCCAGCAGATAGATTTGTTTAGCATGTCAGCAAATATTCGATCTGCTGGAATCCATCCCAGGGGAGAAATATCAGCGGAAACAGATCCGCTGGAGTGTACACACCATAGGATCTATCCGCTGAAACCCATTCGCTGGGATTTTTCAGCGGATGGATTCTATCGTGTGTATGGGGCCTTAGATTTAGACGTCCGGGAATACGAAAGGACGTAACGCACGTCGCCGTTCAAAAAATACGTCGGGGCGCCGTAATTTCGCGCAAAGCACGGCGGGAAATTTCCTAATGGAGCATGCACAGAACGTTCGGCGCGGGAACGCGCCTAATTTAAATGGTACACACCCCATTTGAATTAGGCGGGCTTGCGCCGGACGGCTTTACGCTACGCCGCCGCAAGTTTACACGCAAGTGTTTTGTGAATCAAGCACTTACGACGAAAACTTGCGGCGGAGTAACGTAAAGGGAATACGTTACGCCCCCGTAATTGTTCGTGAATCTGGCCCAGAATGTTTCACTGGATTTGGGTTTTAAACCATTTAGCTGTTTCTTACTTTTCTACAAAAAAAGATATATGAAGAAGTATGTCAAATAGAATAGTCCAATAAAAACTTCCAGAGAAGCACTGATAAATGAGTTGAGTGGTGAATGGATGGATTTTGTCACTTGGAAGGTACTCTATCCTTATTAGTTTTTTTAACCACTTAAAGTGAATGTAAACCCGTAAAAAAAATGTTTTTGATGTCGCAATGTACAGTATAAGATTTCCTATCATCTGTGCCCACTCTTGCCACACAGAGTTAATCCAGCTCTGAGCAATCCTCTTTTATTGTTCAGTGAAATAAAACAGACTTACAGAAAAAAAAACTTAGTCTGTTCCGCCCCCTTGCAGTGAGTGACAGGTTACATAGTTACATAGTTACATAGTTAGTCGGGTTGAAAAATGACACAAGTCCATCAAGTTCAACCATAAGAAATAAAATAATAATATCGTACAATCACATATACCCAATTCTATACCCACAGTTGATCCAGAGGAAGGCAAAAAAAAAAAAACAGCAAAGCATGATCCAATTTGCTACAGCAGGGGAAAAAATTCCTTCCTGATCCCCCATTAGGCAATCGGATATTGCCCGGAACAACTTTACCTATAAATGTCAGTACCCAGTTATATTATGCACATTTAGGAAAGTATCCATGTCTTTCTTATAGCACTTTATTGAGCTGGCTGGTTATTTACATATCTCATGCACTAGCCTGGAGACAGGCATTATTTTTTAATTCCCATCCCCACTCCTTTTCTGAAGTCATGTGGTTACTTTTCTGGATTTTGACTGGATGTTAGTGATCATAGCAGAATTTAGTGTAAGGAATACACAGGAAAAAATGCATGTTGACAAGGGGAGTGTAGAGGAGGGCGGGGAGTCTGCTGACATCACGACTCCACCCACCGAGCTTCAGACAACAGATCCACCCACAGAATCTGCAGTTTTTCAGTTCTTATAACAGACAGAGGGGAGACATTTGACAGGTAAGGATACATGCAGGAGGCATCTATATCCTTATAGATCAGCACTAAGGCAGTAGTTTAGAAAGGATGAGAGTGGGTTTACATCCAATTTAAGGACCGGAAGGGTTTGCCCCCTTAATGTCCAGACAATTTTTTGTGATACGGCACTGCGTCGCTTTAACAGACAATTGCGCAGTCGTGCCACACTGTACCCAAACAAAATGTATGGCCTTTTTTTTCCCCACAATTGAGCTTTCTTTTGGTGGTATTTGATTACCTCTGTGGTTTTTATTTTTTGTGTTATAAACAAAAAAAGAGTGTCAATTTTGAAAAAAAAACAAGAATATTTTACTTTTTGCTATAATTACCCCCCCCCCCCCCCAAAAAAAAAATGAAAAACAAATTTCTTCCTCAGTTTAGGCCAATATGTATTCTGCTACATATTTTTGGTAAAGAAAATTGCAATAAGCGTATATTGATTAGTTTGCGCAAAAGTTGCCGAGTCTACAAAATAGTGGATAGATTTATGGCATTTTGTTTTATTCCACTAGTAATGGCGGTGATTTTTAGAGGGACTTTGACATTGCGGACAGATCAGACACTTTTTTGGGACCATTGACATTGATACAGCGATCAGAGCTTAAACTAGCCACTGATTACTGTATAAATGTCACTGGCAGGGAAAGGGTTAACACTAGGGGGAGATCAAGGCATTAAGTGTTTCCTAGGAAAGTTTTTCTAACGGTATGGGGGCTGGGCTGACTGGAGGAGGAGAGAGATTGCTGTTCCTAATCACTAGGAACAGCAGATCTCACACTACTCCCCTGACAGAATGGGAATCTGTTTGTTTAGACTGTCAGATCCCTGTTCTGCCTGTTTCTGGAGCAATCGCTGGTTGGCTCCACTGCTAATGAATAGGCGTGCGCGCCCACAGATCATTGTGTTCGCGCCCGACTTACAATGGTGGCGATTCACGTAGGGGAGACAACCTGCCACAGTACAACTGCGTCGGCTGGTCTGTAACTAGTTAAAGGGGTTGTATAGGTTTGTGTTTTTTCACCTTAATGCATACTATGCATTGAGGTAAAAAAACACCTGGCAATCACGGGCCCCCACAGTTTTACTTACCTGAGCCAGTTCACCTGCTCGGCGTGTCCCCCAGCGTCCTCTTCTCCATGGAGTCCTGGCGTTGATTGGATAGATTGATAGCAGCCCAGCCATTGGCTCCCACTGCTGTCAATCAAATCCAATGACGCAGGCACCGGCGGGGCGGGGTGGGGCCGGGCCAAACACTTGGTGTCTATGGACGCCGAGTGTATAACACAGAAGCACACCCGCAAGGTAACCCCCTCGGGAGAGAGCTTCCCAGAGGGGTTTAGCTAATGCGGGGAGGAGCCGTGAGAGCCGCCGTAGGACCCCAGAAGAGGATGTTCGGGGTCACTGTGCAAAACGAACTGCACAGTGGAGGCAAGTATGAAAGAAAAAAAAAAAAACTGAACCTTTAGTAACACTTTAAAGCAGAAGGCCATTTTTTTTATTAAAGTGAACCTCTGCCAAGTTGCTCATTCTCCCATTCTCGCTGAGAGGCTGCGCCGAGTGTCAGTCAAGACACCTGGCAGATTTAGACTCCATTGTCGCAATGAAGCTGTGCCTGGACCGACTTCTGTGACATTAGCAGAGAGCAGACTTCAGCCTGATCTCTGTTGAAAACGGGTCACAGGAGTGCAAAACAAATTCTACTCCTGTGATCCATAGGAGAAGTACAGCCAAACAAGCTTTGGCTGGACTTCTCCTTTAGGTTATGTGTAAAAAAATGGAATACTTCATATTCCCATCGCACACTTTCCTGGATGAGCTCTTGGATTTGGGTGCAGTAGCAACAACCAGCTGGATACTGATACAAGTTACAGTAAAGATATTTGCCAGCACACCATGGAGCGACGAAAATAGCGTCCAAGCGGATGATTTATTGCATGATCAGAACACAAAGAGAGTGCAACATTTTCGGAGCCACGCAGGGCCCCTTCGTCAGGCATGTGATGACTCACATGCCTGACGAAGGGGCCCTGCGTGGCTCCGAAAAGTTGCACTCTTTGTGTTGTGATCATGCAATAAATCATCCGCTTGGACGCTATTTTCGTCGCTCCATGGTGTGCTGGCAAATATCTTTACTACTAAAAAAATGGAATGACACAGGGAAAAGGTATTGAACACGTTAACTAAAATGTATTTAATACTTGGTACAAAATCCTTTGTTGGTAAGGATAGCTTCAAGACGCCTCCTGTATGGAGAAACTAGTCGCATTCATTGCTCAGGTATGATTTTGGCCCATTATTCCACATAAACAGTCTTCAAATCTTGAAGGTCCTGTGGGCCTCTTCTATAAATTCTGCTCCTTAGTTCTTTCCATAGATTTTCTATTGTATTCAAGTCAGGTGATTGGCTGGACCATTCTAGCAGCTTTATTTCCTTTCTTTGAAAACAATTGAGAGCTTCCTTGGCTTTGTGTTTGGGATCATTGTCTTGCTAAAATGTCCACCTTCATTTTATCTTCATCAGCCTAGTAGATGGCAGGGGAGGCCAAAAACTCCTGTTTTTTTTTTTGCAGTCCATGCAATCTATTGGTAAAAATAAATGCTGTAATTAGGTTTTTACAGAATCGGTAAAACAAAAACCAAAAAAAAATATGATTTTTATTTTATTTTAAACCCAGTAAGAAAGATATGAGCAGTGTTGAGAGGAAGTTATGTGATGTTTTCAGGAAGTTACCTACAGCACCCTGCTTTCTGCTCCCTCCAGCCATGTTCTGCATAAAGAAGCCAAAGCCAGCACTAACACCCCCCCCCCCAAACGCACCGCTGAATGCTGAATGCCTTTTAAAACCTCCGGGAGTCAGAGCAGGAGCAGGCAGATAAAATTCCTCCTGGGTGCTGCGGTGGAAACCTCTCCAATCTCCTGCGACTTGAGGCCTGTTGCGCGCCTTTGCAACATGGCTTTGCAAAATGACCACGAGGAGGACTCTTCCCCGGCGACCCCGGGTATACCGGAGGTCATGGCTGCTATTGCCTCATGCCAAACTGCTCTCACAACTAAGATTAAGGAGGTGCAGTTGGATGTAAGCTTGATTCGCCAGGAACTGGACAAGATCCGCTCGCGTGTGGCTGAAACCGAGCGGCGGGTTGGAGATGTGGAGGATATGGTGACTGACCATGCAGCCTCCATCCAGGCCCTGCAAACTAAGGTACGGACGCTAAAATTTAGGGCGGAGGACGCGAAAAACAGAAGCCCCCGGAAAAACCTGAGGATTGTGGGCCTACCAGAGGGGGCTGAGGGTCGGTCCCATGCCTTGTTTACCGAAGATCTCCTGCGTTCTCTGCTGCCGGCGGCCCAGCTCTCCCCTACTTTGCTGTTGAGCCGGCTCATCGCATTCCACCCAAGCCCTGGCCAGAGGGGGCCCCACCCCGTACGTTCATATTGCGGCTACTCAACTTCCGTGACCAGGATGAGCTGCTTAGGGCTGCTCGGGCGGCCGGGGAACTACCATACCTCAACGGCAGGCTCCTGATGTTCCCGGATTACACGATGGAAACCCAATGGCAGCGCTGATCCTTTGATGGGATGAAGGCCGCCCTCTGCGTTAAAGGCATTAAATATAGTGTGCTGTTCCCGGCTAAGCTGCGGGTCCTGGACAAGGGGTGTTATGGGACATAGATGTGCCTTTCTGTTCCGAGGTGTATGGGGTGGGTCGTTGCTGACCAGGGTTATGGTTATTCACTGTTTTGATGTTTCCTTATTTTTTTTTTTTTAAGGTTGTACTGGTCTATTTGAAATGTTGTTTGCCTCTGCTGGTGCTTGACTGGGTGTGGAGCGGGATTTGGGAGGTGGAGCACTGGTACCTTCTGCTGCACCTGGGGAGCCGGCTGGCCATCCTATTGGTTCTCTTACTAATTTTGCCATGGCTAAGTGCTTGATAGTGTCCTGGAACGTGAGAGGGCTCAATTCGGCTTTTAAGCGTTCCTTGGTACTCAACTACTTATGGAAGCTCCACCCCCAAATCTGTATCTTGCAGGAGACGCACTTGATGGGCTCGAGGGTTCTGAGTTTAAAGAGGGCCTGGATCGGTGCTCACTATCATGCACCCTACTCTAACTATGCTAGGGGTGTAAGTATCCTGGTAAACAGATCCTTGCTCTTTCAGCTCCTCACTGTCAAGCTGGAACCTCATAAACGCTACCTTATTTTACATGTCTTGATTGCTGAGGTCCCATATGTGCTTGTAGGGGTTTATCTGGCCCCCCCCCCCCCAGCTGATGTCGAGATACTTCAGGTTCTAATGCAGCAGATTATTATGTTTAATGTGGATAATGTCTTACTAATGGGTAATTTTAATCTGGTGCCGTCTAGGGATCTGGACAGACTCCATCCCTCTGGTCCCCTGCAGCAGAGTCTTTCTCATTGGGAAACCGCCTTCCACATGACAGATGTCTGGCGTCATTTTCACGCCTCAGACATGGAATATACTTGCCTTTCCACCACCTACCGGACCATGTCTCGGATTGATTTGGCCTTTGCCTCCCCAGCACTATTGCAGAGAGTGCTCTCTACTGAGATCCTCTCACGGGGTATCTCCGACCATGCTCCGCTGTCTGTTGTTATTCGGACCTCTCAGATGGAGGGCGTGGGGGTGTGGAGGCTGTCCAAGTATTGGATTGTGGACCCTGAGACTAAGGAAGCATTACCAGAGGCCCTATGTAACTATTGGGTAATAATGATCAGTCTGGGGCCCCGGTGGTGCTTTGGGATGCCTTTAAGGCATGGCTTTGGGGGGAATTTATTATCCAAATAGCTCAGCGGAAGAGACATTCTGTGCAGTCTCTATGACAATTGGAAGATCAGGTGAAGCTCCAGGAGGCGGAGTTTGTGCGGTCTCCCGTGCAAAATAATTACATTCTCTGGCAGGACTCGTTGAGGGACCTCTCCTTTCCTAGAATTGATGTCACCAAGAAATCTTTGCTTGAAAAATCTCAGCGGGTATTAGAATTTGGGGACAATAATGGCAGGTTGTTTGCTTGGTTGGCGAAGGGGCAGCAGGGGGTGACCCATGTTGGTCGCCTAAGGGGCCAAGATGGTCAGTTGTTGACTCAACAGGTTGACATTAGTGAGAGATTCCTGAGTTTTTACCAGGCCCTCTACTCCTCTAGAGTTTCCTATAGCACCTCGGAGCTTCTTCAATATTTAGATCGGGTTCCCCTTCCCTCCCTAGATTCAGCTACATGTGAAAAATTAGATGAGGATATCTCCCTGGAAGAGTTACAGGAGGCGTTGGGTTCCATGCAGGCTGGGAAGGCCCCCGGGGCCGGATGGGATTCCTATAGAACTATATTTCACCTACCAGGAGCTGTTAGTGCCTAGACTTACTGCACTATTTAAACAATTTACTGCTCAGGACTCTCTCCCTGAATCCAAGCCAGGTAAAGACCCAGAGGAGTGAGCCTCTTACAGGGCAATCTCATTGATAAATGCTGATGCCAAATTGTTGGCGAAAATATTGACCAGCCGGCTCTGTAAGGTGATGGATAACCTTGTCCACGTGGATCAAACGGGGTTTATGACAGGGAAGGGCACCAACATTATTATCCGTCGGTTGTTTCTCAACCTGGCTACCACCCATAGCAATAGTGGGTCTAGAGTCATAGCCTCTCTTGATGCGGAGAAGGCTTTTGACTCCATGGAGTGGGGGTACTTATGGGAGGTTTTGCGACCCGTCAGGGGTGCCCACTGTCGCCTAGCCTATTTGCTCGGGCACTGGAGCCCCTGGCGGTTTTGGTTAGGGAATCTAGTCGTATCATGGGACTACGGGTGGGCTCTCTGGAGGAGAAAATATCACTATACGCGGATGACACCCTGTTATATCTGCATGACGCAGACTCTTCGCTGAGTGCTTCCCTAGAGACCTTTGATGAATTTGGGAGATATTCGGAGATTCGTATTAACTAATTTGTATTAATCTGCTTTGTTTCCTTTAGATGCACAGGCCAGAACGTTGGGTACGCAGACTCCTTTACGCTGGGTGGACGAGTTCGTCTATTTGGGGATCAGGTGTCGGGGGACCTGCGGTCCTTCCAGCGCCTCAACCTCCAGCCTGTGGTCTGCCGCCTTAAAGACCATTGCTCCCGTTGGGCTAACCTTCCCCTTAATCTCTTAGGGCGCATCAATATTTTGAAAATTATCTACCTTCCCAAACTGACATATATCTTTAGGAACTGCCCAGTGTGGATACCCTCGTCCTTCTTCAGAGATCTGGACAGTTGCATTGGCTCCTTCCTGTGGCGGGGCTCTTCCCCCAGGTTGGCTCTCCCTAGTCTGCTGGTATACAATTGGGCAGCTATGCTAGTCACGGTGCAGTGGTGGTTTCAGCAGTCCAGAGCCAATGCGGCTGTCTGTCTGGAGGCGGCCATAGTGGGTTTCCTTACGGAATTGAGTAACCTTGTGTACAGGGGCCCCTCGCTGTACCTGTCTCTTCCGACCTCAACTGGGGCGACCCTGCAGGTCTGAGGGGTGGCCAGACGTCGGTTCCTGTGTCCTAGTAGGTGGTCCCCGTATTGCCCTCTATGGGGTAACTCTTCCCTCCCTCATTTCAGAACCATACTGGATCCGCAACTCTGGGCCCGCTTTGGCATCAAGCTGTTGCGTGATATTTTCCAAGCTGGGTCCCTACTTTCGTTTCGGGCTCTGGCGGACAAGTTTGGCCTTCCTGCATGGATGGCGTTTAGGTATCATCAGCTGCGTCACGCAGCCAAGGCGCAGTTCCCGTTGCCCCCTAGTCTCAAGGCGGAACCTATTGAGGAGTTACCCAATTTAGATAGGGAGACCTGGGAGGAGTGCTTTGAGGCTAGTTCTAAAATAAAAATAAATAGTTATTTCTTCCAGAGACAAGTTGATCCAAACAAAATTTTTGCATAGGGTGTACTATACGCCTCAGAGGCTGCACAGAATTTATCCACTACGGTCCCCGAATTGCCCACGTTGTCACTCACCTGATAGCACCTTCTTTCACATGTTCTGGACCTGTCCAAGGCTGGGTGAGACTATTAATTTCCGTCTTCAGCGAGATATACCTTTGACGGCAGAGTTGGCTCTACTAGGAGTGCAGCATGATGAAGAGAGGCCTAGATATACTAAGATGCTAATCTCACTGCTGCTCTTTAATGCTAAAAAGGAAATCCTTCTGAAATGGATCTCTCCCCTGCCCCCCACAGTTGGCTCATGGGAAAACGCGGTTAATGCAGTGCTTCCATTGTACAAGTTGACTTATGTTAGTAGAGGATGTCCTCTGAAATATGAGAGGGTTTGGCGGCCATGGACGGACCCCACGTATGAAGCTAGCCTTTGAATACTGGTGGTTGCAGGAGTGTTATCCTTGGGACATTATGCGGGCCTTCCCCCCTCACCCCCCCGTCTCCTCTGCCTTTCCCCTCCCCCCCATTCCCTCCCCCTCCTCTCCTATGTTACCCGCATTTAATGAATGTTTGTCTATATAGAAGTGTTGCCTGCTGCTTTGTGGTTATCTGAGTCGCATGATCTCCTCCTCTGCATGATGTACCTTTTTTTTTTTTTTTTCTGTTTTGTTCTGCTCTTATCCAGAGTGATTTGTCATGTACCATATTTGTGTTTTTCCAATAAAGATCAACCTTGTTGTTTAAGATACATTAATCATTTAGTTTATTCAGCATGAAATGGAGCTTAGTTATGTAGCATGAGGCTGTATATTCTGCATTATTAACATTTTTAGTAAACTCATTCAATGAATCCAAGCTGAGATAACATGCACTCCATTGATACATGCACTACATTAAAGCATTCACACAATTTTACAGTAACCATGAGATAAAACAAAGTTCAGGAATATTCGTTTATCCCCTTTGTTTTGCAAATTTTTAAAGAGAGAAGTCCAGCCTGAGCTTCTCTGGGTCACAGGAGTGCAATTTGTTTTGCACTCTTGTGACCCGTTTTCAGCAGAGAGCGGTCTGAAGTCCACTCTCTGCTGATAACACTGCCATCAGTCGAGGCAGCGCGTCATCCCAATTTCCAAGTCTGGATCCGCCAGCTGCCTTGATTGATGGCAGTCTCAGCGAGCAGCTGAGACAGCCGCTTCCCGCCCCTCCACAGCTCATCGCTCCAATGAGCGTGGAGGATCAGAGCAGGAGAGATGCTGACTGATAGTCAGCATCTCTTTGCTCGGGGAGGAGTGACAACCGAGCCATCGGAGGTGTTTTTGTGGCTCGGTTCTCAGTGCAGAGACGCCGGGGGACAGCTGCAGCATCAGTCAGATGCTCAATCCACCGAGGCAAGTATGAATCTAAAAAAAAAAAAAGCCATACTTCACAATAAATTGAAAATTAAATATAAATGTAAAAATAAATAAGTTCTTCACCACATAAAATTGGTAAATCTTTTCAGGTGTGCCGTGAGAATTTTTAGATCCTTTTTGGTACGCCACAAGACAAAAATGTTTGAGACACACTGCTGTACAGCATGTCTGACACTGCCCTGGGTTAGAGCAGTCAGTGACTAATCAGATACTTATGTCCTAGATAAGCAAAATTTCTTCTGTAGTTCATGTTTTTCCTGCACTTCCGCCTGATACTGCTTTTTTTTACAACAATAATTGGAGTAGTCTGAGTCATACAAGGGTTTGAAGCTTAATTAGTGAATCAGTGTAACATATCACCAGACTAGTTCAGCAGGATATTTTGGAACTAAAACTCAAGAGCTTGAAAGATCTTCTGTGACCTGTTTTCAGACGGCAGCAATCAAAAATCTGCTGTTGGCTGACATCACAGAGCCAGTTCGGACTCTGCAAAGATCCCGACTATAATCTATCCAAATGCCTGTACCGCCACCTGGCTCAGCCTCTCGGAAAGTTGCAGAGTCCCTAAGACAGCCGCTTCCGCCCCCTCCACAGCCTGGCACTCCAGTAAGTGCTGAAGGGGCAGAGAAGAGAGCCAGTGGCTAACAGTCATTGGCTCTCTGCTCTGTGAAGACGGAGAACCGAGCAATCAGCAGTCTTTGATAGCTTTGTTCTTGGTCTTAGAGGCGACAGGGAAAAGATGCAGCATTGGACAGATGCTGCATCCACTTGAGTGTAGATTTTTTTTTTAATATATACCCGAACTTGACTTTTAAAGAAGAATTCCAGGTATGGATTTTTTTTTTTTTTACACATACAGTTTATCCGAAAACTATTCACAGCGCTTCACTTTTTCCAGCCTTATTGCAAAATGGATTAAGTTTTTTTTTTTCCTCAAAATTCTACAAACATAACCCCATAAAGACAATGTGAAAGAAGTTTCTTTGCAATCTTTGTAAATTTATAAAAAAAAAAAAAAAATTACAGGTACATCAGTATTTACAGCCTTTTCCATGACACTCAAGATTTAGCTCAGGTGCATCCTGTTTCCACTGATCCTCCCTGAGATGTTTCTACAACTTGATTGGAGTCCCCCTGTGGAAAATTCAGTTGATTGGACATGATTTGGAAAGGCACACATCTGTCTATATAAGGTCCAACAGTTAGCAGTGTAGACAAATCCATGAAGTCCAAGGAATTGCCTGTAGACCTCCGAGACAGGATTGCATTGAGGCACAGATCTGGGGAAGAGTACAGAAAAATGTCCCAATGAGCTCAGTGACCTCCATCATCTGTAAATGGAAGACGTTTGGAATCCACCAGGACCATTTCTCATTTAAATGCTTCCATGACTACAATTAACTTTCTTTTTTTGTATCCTGTCATTCCAGCAGCTTAAAGGATAACTCCACTTTTGTGGGGGAAAAAATAGCAAAAACAATATAATGTATACAATTGCAACACGAGTCATATTGTAGATGAATGTTATTAAAAATTACCTTTCCTTTTCAATCTACAGAATGAACTTTCTATAAAATGCAAAAATGCAATATGGTTACCTGGAGATGTTCTGTACATAGATGCCCCCCCCCCCCCCCCCCCGAAATGTAATTCCCTGCTTGAGTGATTGGCTTACCGATTTTCCCAGAAATCTGTACTAAAATACAAATCAAATTTTAAGCATCCCCTGCAACAAAAAAATTATTTTTGATGAGATACTCCCAAAGGGAAATCATGTCTAAAAGGGACGCAGACTACTCCCATACAGATTAATTCTACACATGGGCACAGACAAACAGCAATTCCTTCAGAATAACAAAAAGGTAGGAATCTGCAACAAAGTTTGTTAAAATTCCTGCAATGTGCATAGATCACCCAGAAGGGAATGTTTTTTTTTTTTTAACAAAAGTGGATTTACTCTTTAAATAGAAAGGTAAGAGCCACCAATTTCTTATCAATAACCAACAGATATCCCCCATTTGAGAAACAATTACCTAGTTGTAGTAAATGCCTCTCTCTCACCACTGCCCTGAAACCCCATTCCATTTTACGGCTAATCCAAAACTTAATTATATATCATCCACATACTACAAGTCAACGAACACAAATTCCACATGCTTTTTAATGAAATCACAGTGTGCAAGGAACCCCCTCTTCCTTGGCCCCCCAGTGATAGTAACCTAAACTGGTCGAACTGAAAGCAAGACAATCAGCTATCTCACTGACATAAAATAATTGTTAAACAATAAACATTACAAAACAAACTGCCTTAGTAACTTGAGCACAAGAGGGAGTTGACAACAATGAATTTAAAGATTGTTCCATAGCCATACTATCTGAATAACAACAATTATTCCGGATCTCTAAGTTCCAGAGTTCATATATCTGCTATACGCACAGTAGGGGGCAAGGTCACAAATGATCATATGTAGATGTGCACGTAAATCTAAAAATCTTTTGCGATGATATCAGAACAGGAGTAAGAAGGAACACTTATCATGTGGACAACAATTTCCTTTCACTTTTGATAGAGATTCTCTTACTTCCTGTTCAAAATGAAGGACAAGAACCAAATCGTACCAATGGAGCCAACTGAAAAATTGACAGGGGGTACTGACCATTATCTAGACTTGCCAAAAATTTAAAAACATTTAATTTAATTTAGGATATAAATATACTTGTATTGTAAATAATCTGACTCTACTTGCTCTTTTGTAACAAGAGATGGAAAAATTAGGTCACTGACCTGGAAATATATATTTATGTATTTATTCATGGTATTTATTTCGTTTTGACGTCATCAGTCTTTGTTCGTTGTAGTCTAACACCTGTTCGGAAAATCTTTTGTGACTTGGCAGACGTAAACACCTGTTATCAGCTGTATCATGTTACAG
The DNA here is from genome assembly GCF_905171775.1 of Rana temporaria. Lineage (NCBI taxonomy): Eukaryota > Metazoa > Chordata > Amphibia > Anura > Ranidae > Rana > Rana temporaria. Next base: position 53,434,338 of record NC_053495.1, on the reverse strand, counting down.
TATTTGAACAGTGTGAAGGGTGACATTATGAAGCTGTCCTGCAAGGTTACTTACTTTTCTTGTGCAAGACATACCGCTGAATTTTATTTATATTAACACAACTCCTAAATTACCCATTTCTTTTCTTTTTTTTTTTTAAGAGGATTTGTATATTTGAGCTTACATTCTAAATAAGCAAGCTAAACTGAGATGTATTTAACCAGAAGGTCGGCTGGGTTCTCATCTATCTGTGAAAACCACTTGGAGAGATGCATGAGAGCTGGATCACGCAGAGGGACCCGAAAACATCCATATGCAAATGTGATGGCAATGATGCAATTGAGAAAGGCGGTCCAGGCTCCCAAATAAATGTGCCGTTCCCTCTGGGAACAATAGTCATAGTGAACCAGGCTCTAAGAGACTGTCACTGAGGCAGGGAAGGTATACGGTTACAGAACACCTAGGAGGACCCTGAACATAACTGCAGCAGCCTCCAGAGCCTTTCCACCGCTGATTTACAGCTATTTTGACAGTCAAAGCTTTAGCCCTATCTGATGAAACTCGCCCACCCCTTTCTACCATTTCCATATTTCTACTGGTCAGTGAGACGAGACATCCCGTCACAGAAATTTGATTATGTGGAGGTGTGGTTAATCAAAAGCTCTTACATTACACAGAAGAGTCAGAGCTTTGTCTATTATAATGATCATGACAGTAGGGTTTGGGATGCTGCTTATTGCCCCCCCCACAGTGGGTAAGTCTCTAACAAGTTCAGCTTTGGTACCTATATACCACTTATGGTCCGGAGCAATGTTTACATTTCTGTAAAAGATTGCTCTAGCTTCACAGACAAAGATGTGTACTGCACCCTGACCACAGGCCTTAACTAGAGATTGATATGTCAAAGGTGTCTGAATAGAACAGCCAAAGCTAAAATGTGTCCTTTGACGGTACTCAAGGCCAGATGCTGATCCATAACAGACTGGGAGAAGGATAGAATATGTCCCAAAAAATACTTTCTAGGATATAAATTCCTCAACTCACAAGCAAAATTGCCCTTCTTTTGCAAAAAGCCAATTCCCTAGTCTTCAAGGGGGTTGGCTTAACCAAGTCTTGATAGGCCCCTATCTTTCAGGACTGTGGCTTCAACAGCCAGATCATTAAAGGGTCACTAAAGGAATTTTTTTTTTTTTTGCTAAATAGCTTCCTTTACCTTACTGCAGTCCTGGTTTCATGTCCTCATTGTTCGTTTTTGCTTTCATGTTGCTGTAAATCTCTCTCTGTTCTGGACACTTCCTGGTTGCCTGTTTCCTGATAACCACAGTACTGGGAGATTTCTCACGGTGGTCACTAATCAAGGAGCTGTGTGTAAAACAAAACTGGATTGGTGCTGAGGAGTTTTAGACAAAGTATCACTGCTCTCTATTGGCTGACTGCCCTCTAGTGGCTCTCTGTACATCAGAGAACCAGCAAACAACAGCAAAAACGAATCTACACTGCAGGCACATTATATGATTGTTTTTTTATCTATTTTTAATCATTTTTAAAAGGAATCAGTTAACTATTATGTCTCTATGTCCTGTAAACAGTCATTTCAGCTAAAAAAATGTTTTCCTTTAGTGACCCTTTAAAGCCAGCGACTGAGAATCAGGATGGAACGCTGTCATGTATATGATAGGAGATTGAAATGACAAGGTTGGCCTCTCTTGTATCTCCAGCCCAAGCACTCCTGGAAGTGAAACATATAGTGCCAAGAAACAGGAGCAACACAAGTGCCAGTAGATGTTGATGGCAGAATAATGGGCTGGAGGTACAGACTCTGAAATATCCAACAGAACATCCAGTTACGAACAGCAGCTGAGGTTAAAGCAAAAGTCGGATTATACTTTAGAAGGTGGATTTCATTAGCTCTACCATTGGGCCAGAAACACACAGAAATTACGGAAGTGAATGTAGGATTCAGCCAGAGTAGGTACTTGGCAGTAACCCGGAGTCAAGCCAGAGACAGAAGTGTAGTCACAGTGATGGCTGGGGTCAGCAGTGGGGTATTGGTAAGCAACAAGCAGAATCCAAGATCAGGTTGGGCATGAGCCAGGTCGGCAGCAGGAATTAGAAACAAGACACAAATCAGAGTACATGGTAAAGGTGAAGACTAATCAGCACTGGCACATAGTTAGATCATCTGGCACCAATACTGACTCTGGGCATGCATGCCGTTACACTCGTGAACAACCACAGCTACTGTTCGTTCAGAAGCAAGCGTATACACATTCCTCAAAGCCAGCTGGCTAACAGGAATTCCCTGATACACCGGCCCTTGGGACAGAACATCTGGACAATCCAGAAGGGGCCACAAAAAATCTGCCAGGAGTCTGGGTATGTCTGAGTACCACGTCCCTCTAAGCCAAGTCAGTACCACGAGAATGACCAGAATTTTATAATACCTCAATTAAAGGTTAATGAACCAAATAATGTTTTAATGTTTTTAAGATATCCTTATAGTCCATCCTATGTGTGTGATTATGTCAGTATTATATATTGTATATCCCTGTATGTTGTGGTCGTTCAGGTGCTTCTCTAAGTTTTTTTGAAACCGTCGATGCTCCCCGCTGAGACCACCGTCTGTGGAAGGGAAATCCACATCCTTGCAGATCTTCTAACAGCCTGTCATCACACAATTCCCGTCAGAAAATCAGATTGTGTGTACGGGGCTTTACCATAAAGAACCATCTACATCATGGGTCTTCAAACTACGGCCCTCCAGTTGTTCAGGAACTACAATTCCCATCATGCCTCGTCATGTCTGTGAATGTCAGAGTTTTACAATGCCTCATGGGATGTGCAGTTCCGCAACAGCTGGAGGGCCGTAGTTTGAGGATCCCTGATTCTACATAGTAGAAGTTTAACCACTTTCCGCCCGGTCAATGGACAATTGACGTCCGGGAAGTGGTTGTGAAATCCTGACTGGACGTCTATTGACGTCCTGCAGGATTTCATGGGGGCGCGCAGTGCGGCGATTGGTGGTGCGGGGTGTCAGTCTGACACCCTGCATCTCCGATCTCGGTAAAGAACCTCCAGCGGAGGCTCTTTACCACGTGATCAGCCGTGTCCAATCACAGCTGATCACGATGTAAACAGGAAGAGCCGTTGATCGGCTCTTCCTCACTCGCGTCTGATAGACGCGAGTCGAGGAGAGCCGATCGGTGGCTCTCCTTACAGGGGGGGTTCACGCTGATCGTTTATCAGCGCAGCCCCCCCTCGGTTGGCCCCACTAGACCACAGGAAAGCCGCCAGGACCACCAGGGATTGGAGGAAACATGTGGATGGCCAGGTACATCCCCCGTGGCCATCCACATGTAAAAAATATTCACAATAGATGCCAATCAGTGCCCACAAATGGGCACTGACTGGCAACATGGGCACTGATTGGAAAAATTGTAAAGAAACAAGTGCCACCCTTCAGTGTCCATCAGTGCCACCCCTCAGTGTCCATCAGTGCCATCCCTCAGTGTCCATCAGTGCCACCCCTCAGTGCCTATCCGTGCCCAGTGCCCACCCATCAGTGCCCATCAGTGCCACCCATATGTGCCCATCAGTGCCGCATACCAGAGCCGCCTATCAGTGTCCATCAGAGCCGCCTATCAGTGCCACCTCATCGGTGCCCGTAATTAAAAAAGAAAACATACTTATTTACAAAAAAAATTAACAGAAAAAAATAAACTTTATTTTTTTTCAAAATTTTCGGCCTTTTTTTAGTTGTTGCGCAAAAAATAAAAATCGCAGATGTGATCAAATACCACCAAAAGAAAGCTCTATTTGTGGGAACAAAATGATAAAAAATTGTTTGGGTACAGCGTAGCATGACCGCGCAATTGACATTCAAAGTGTGACAGCGCAGAAAGCTGAAAATTGGCTTGGGCAGGAAGCTGCGTAAGTGCCTGGTATGGAAGTGGTTAAACATCTTTTCTTCTAATTTTAATGAGTGGCCACGGGTCTTGTTGAACTCCCTTTCACAAAAAATGTATGCATGTGGAATAAATCAACTCCTTAGTATTGTCTTGCATAGCTTGTAATTATATGTACAAAGCTATGGTACATACTGTATCTGCTTCTTAATAGCTTTTTGCTGATTCTCCAAAATGTCACTGCAGATCTACTAGGTGTGTCTGGTTTAAAACAAACTCTCTGTAGTCTCTAATTATGTTTAATAAGCACAATGATTACAACAGTATCACAAGACAGAGACCTTATGATCTTTGCCTAAGCTTTAGGCCACATGAGAGATCTCAGGAACAGCACCTTTCCACTGATGGCAAGAAATAGTCATTTTGGCAGGGGCCCAGAGCAACAGAAAGTACTTTTTTTTAGTTAAAAATACATAAATAGAACTGTATTATTTTTCCTTTTTTAAAGCAGAGTAAAGTGTAATTTCAATAATGTTAATTAACTTTTATTACTGTTGTTACAAAGGAGATGCAAATTAGGTCCAGCATGGACAGCAGTTATTTTATGAAATAGCAGTTATACAAGTTCTGTCAGCTAAAGTGTTTAATCTTTTTTAGTCAATTACTATTTAACCACTTAAGCCCCGGACCAATATGCTGCTAAATGCCCAAAGGCGTTTTTACAATTCGGCACTGCGTCGCTTTAACAGACAATTGCGCGCTCGTGCGACGTGGCTCCCAAACAAAATTGGCGTCCTTTTTCCCCCACAAATAGAGCTTTCTTTTGGTGTTATTTGAGCACCTATGTGTTTTTTATTGTTTGCACTATAAACAAAAATAGAGCGACAATTTTGAAAAAAAAATCAATATTTTTTACTTTTTGCTGTAATATATATCCCCCAAAAACATATATATAAAAAAAAAATTTCCCTCAGTTTAGGCCGATATGTATTCTTCTACCTATTTTTGGTAAAAAAAATCGCAATAAGCGTTTATCGATTGGTTTGCGCAAAATTTATAGCGTTTACAAAATAGGGGATAGTTTTATTATTATTTTTTTTACTACTAATGGCGGTGATCAGTGATTTTTTTCGTGACTGCGACATTATGGCGGACACTTCGGACAATTTTGACACATTTTTGGGACCATTGTCATTTTCACAGCAAAAAATGCATTTAAATTGCATTCTTTATTGTGAAAATGACAGTTGCAGTTTGGGAGTTAACCACAGGGGGCGCTGTAGGAGTTAGGGTTCACCTAGTGTGTGTTTACAACTGTAGGGGGGTGTGGCTGTAGGACTGACGTCATCAATCGAGTCTCCCTATAAAAGGGATCACTCGATCGATGCAGCCGCCACAGTGATGCACGGGGAAGCCGTGTTTACATACGGCTCTCCCCGTTCTTCAGCTCCGGGGAGCGATCGCGACGGAGCTGCTATAAACGAATAGCCGTGCCGTGGTCCCGGATCGCTCCCCGCGGGAATCCGACCGCCGCATGTAGCGGGGGGGGGGTCCCGATCGGACCCCCGACCCGCGGAAAGGCAAGGACGTACCTGTACGCCCATTTGCCTGTACGTGCCATTCTGTTGACGTACATATACATGCGGCGGTCGAGAAGTGGTTAACTGCTTCCAGACCACCCCACGTACATTTACTGCAGCAGGGAAGCCCGGGTGCACAAAATTACGTACCTGTACGTGATTGGCTCCCGCTGTGTCCAATCAGCAGGTCCAGCGGCTGCCAATCGTTCACAGGAGAGACGGAGCAGTGGTGTGCCGATGTAAAAGCACACCGCTGATCTGTCAGGGAAGTGAGAGATCGTGTTTCAGCTAAACTGAATCACGATCTTTGCCTCCAACTAATCCACTCCCCCCCCCAGGAAACACCTTGATTAGCCCCTAATGTTAACCCCTTCCCTGTCAGTGTCATTTATACAGGGATCGGTGCATTTTTTTTTTTTTAGCACTAATCACTGGTCCCCAAAAAATAAATAAAAAAAATTTGCAGATCACTGCCATTACCAGTAAAAAATATATAGAAGTCCCTAAATCTATCCCGTAGTTTGTTGACACTATAACCTTTGCACAAACCAATCAATATATGCTTATTGGGATTTTTTTTTTACCAAAAATAAGTAGCAGAATACACATTGCCTAAACTGATGAAGAAACATTTAAATTGTTGGGGGATTTTATAGTAGAAAGTAAAAAAAAAAATTATTACATTTGGGTACAGCATCGCATGACCAAGCAATTGTCAGTTAAAGCAGTACAGTGCCATATTGCAAAAAATGGCTTGGTCAGGAAGTGGGTAAAACCTTCTGGGGCTGGAATGGTTGTAAAGGCAGAAGTTTCTCATCTTAATGCATTCTATGCTTCAAGAAAAAAAGCTTTTTGTGTGCAACAGCCCCTCTAAGGCCCCTTTCACACGGGACGGATCCGGCCGCCCTGTCTTTTCTCCGCTCTCCCTTATGGGGGGATCGGATAAACACGGACCGTCTGTCCGTGTTCAACCGATCCGATCTGCCAGACAGATGGAAAAGTAGGTTTTTCCTCCGTCACACTTTGGCGGATCGGATGTCAGCGGGCATGTCACCGCTGACATCCGCGGCTCCATAGAGGAGCACAACGCGCCCATTCAGGTCCGCCTAAAAAACTGGCAGGCGGACGTGAACGGGCCGCCCGTGTGAAAGAGCCCAAACACACACACTTACATGAGGTTCCTCTTTGTTCAGCAATGTCCACAAGTGTCTCAACCATCCCAGATTCTCCTTCCTGATTGGCTTAGACACAGCAGCCACATTATTGGCTCCTGCTGCGGTTAGTCATCTAGCCAATTGGGAAGGACAGGTCTTCATGTCTGAATGGACACAGGCAGCTGTGACTCAGCTCGGGTGCCCCCTTAGCAAGCTGCTTGCAGTGAGGGCAAACAGGATCACAAAAGAGGGACTCGAGAAGGGGAGGATCTGGGCTGCTCTGTGCAAATCCATGGCAACAGGGCAGGTAAGTATAATTGTTCTTTTTATAGTGGGAAAAAAAAAAACATAACAAGACTTTATACTCACTTTAACAGCCCTACTTAGACCATGGCTTTGTGCACATACAATAGGGGCAGACCCAAATAGAGACTAAAAGAACTGGAAGACCTGGTCACATCAGATTCTGCCTAAATGAACAGTTTACTGATGAAACGTTGTTGCTCTAGGTAACACTACCTTCAGTTATTGTGGTACTTGAAAGCAAATTTACCATTAAAAAATACAGGGACGGTCATTGTCAACTCTGGAAATTCTGAGAGCCGTATCATTAGCATTTTAAGAAATATCAAGCAACTCCAGCCCCATGCTAGAATTACTATGGGTGTTGCATTACAAACGTATACTACTGGGACTTAAAGGGGTTGTAAAGGTAAAAGTTTTTTTACCTTAAAGCGGGAGTTCACCCAATTATGTTTTTTTTTACTCTTTTCCCCTTAGATGGATGCTCGTTTTGTTTAGGGGAATCGGCTAGTTGTTTTAAAATATGAGCCGTACTTACCGTTTGAGATGCATCTTCTCCGTCGCTTCCGGGTATGGTCTTCGGGAGCGGGCGTTCCTTCTTGATTGACAGTCTTCCGAGAGGCTTCCGACGGTCGCATCCATCGCGTCACTAGTAGCCGAAAGAAGCCGAACGTCGGTGCGGCTCTATACTGCGCACCGACGTTCGGCTTCTTTCGGAAAATCGTGACGCAATGGATGCGACCGTCGGAAGACTGTCAATCAAAATAGGAACGCCCAGTCCCGCAGCCCATACCCGGAAGCGGCGGAGAAGATGCATCTCGTAAACGGTAAGTACAGCTCATATTTTAAAACTAGCCGATTCCCCTAGACAAAACGAGCATCCGTCTAAGGGAACAAGTATTATGTACGGGTGAACCCCCGCTTTAATGCATCCTATGAATTAAGGTAAAAAAAAACATCTGACAGCACCGCCCCCCCCCCCCCCAAGCCCCGTTTTACTTACCTCACCCCTCGAAAGTCCTGGGTGCGTTCTCATCATCCTGTTCGGTTCCCAGCCTGGCCGTTGATTGGCTAGGCTGGGCGGATTGATAGCAGCGCAGCCATTGGCTGGCGCTGCCGTCAATCACAGCAAATGACGTGGCACGCCGCTGTATCACGGGAGGGCGCTCGCAAAAGCTTTCCACCATGCGAGGGAGCTCGCATGAAGGTGGAAAGCTTTTGCAAGGAGGAGCAGAGACAGCCGCCGAGGGACCCCAGAAGACATGGATCGGGGCCACTCTGTGCAAAACGAACTGCACAGCGGAGGTAAGTATAACATGTTTGTTATTTTTTAACAAAAAAAATCTTGCCTTTAGTGTTCCTTTAAGGGACACTAAATCATGTACAAAAAACCCCACACAATCATAATTATTTTTCATGTAGATTCCATGAGCTCAGAATCTCTCCTTTTCTCCATCAGGCCCCATTCACACTTGGGCATAGTGTTTTTAGGCAGAAAGTCACTTTTTTTGTACAGGTTAAAAAGGTTATCAATGTAAATAAAATAAAAAGAAAAATGCCTGTAATCCGACTAAAGAAAGTTCCATAAACTTGTTTGAGCTTCCAGCATTGGAGACGAGATGTTAAACATCCCTATAGAGAATTGATTCTCCCCCCCCCCAGCAGTTTTGTGTATGGGGCCTTACTTTCATTTGTTTGTCGTGCATGTTAGTTGCACTCATATGCACACTATAAATCATATAGTCCCTAATCTATCGCAAGACTACGGTAGGTGCATCTACATAGAGCAGGACAATGAAGAACCAACCAAACAAGTTCTGTGGAGGGTAATAGAACATACTTTCTGGAGTTAGCATATACTTGAACAGATTTTTTGAAAACCCAGAGTTTAGAATCGCTTTAGCCCCATTTTTTTTTTTTAATCAGTCTTACATTGGAATAAATTTTCCTTCACTCCCTGACCCATAGGAAGAGAAAACTCTGCAGGCGAAGCATCCCATCTTATTTATCACCGGGACACATGTGCCCAACTGGATTTCCTTACACAATCTGTACTGGAGTCAATGATAACCAGAGCAAAGAGGCTTAATCCCTCTCATAAGGATGAAGACAGCACACTCTCCAAGCCCAAAAAGTTTTTGCTTGACATACATTTTGAAGTGAACTCTTGTTCAAATGTTTAGCTTTAAATAGCATGGGGAATGGTTAGAACTTCTGCCAAGTCCCTATGGTGGTCTATTATTGATATTACTTGTGGTCAGTGGGACATGCAATTGGGGTACAACGTAGCGAGTTGCCAATGCTTGCATCCTTCCTTTGCCAAACCAGTGAAAAATTCCTACATGTCTGCGCTCACTAATGAGATTTTTTTTAATGCCCAGTGAGGGGGAAAAAAAAAAAGTGATTGGTTGCCAGTGCTGCATGGCCTTTAGGCCTCTTTCACATGGACCAGATCCAGTTTTGCTCAGCAGGTGATCTGTCTGCTGATCCCCACTGAGCTGCTGGACGACAGGTCCCGGTTGCTTATGCAGACAGACAGCCCATTCTCCTCTATGGGCAGTTGGATGTAAACAGACAGGCTGTCCCTTTACACCCAGCTGCCCTCTGATCAAAAGGGAGGGGGAACAGATTCCCCTTCCAGTTGATTTTTGCCAAGTCGGAGGTAGCCGGGTGACTACCTATAGAGGCAAATGGAGAGTCCGATCAGGCCCACCTGAAAAAAAAAAAAGACCCGATAGCTCAACTCAAAAGGGGCCGTAACCTCCCAATAGTGACAGACAGCATGACAACTGTTTAACCTTCCTCAAATTTATCATCCAAGTCTGCCTACCAAAATGCAGTTTTAGCCTCAGCTACTTAATGAGAACAGCATTAAAATTTAAGCGTGAGCACTGCTCGAGTCCCAGTAGGGAGTGAATACTGGGTGGAGTGTCATTTGTGCATAACTATTATTCTTACCCTTTGGAAGCGGTGTGAGGCTCCAGCTTACCATTGCTTAAATGTGGTGGCAGCTTTAGATTATTATTTTTTTTTTACCTAAAAACAGTGACCCGACCCCTAACACTTCCAATCCTAGGGAGACTTTATATTTAAAGTGGTTGTTAAGCCATTCTAACCTGTATACACCACCAGCATGGCCTCCTATTGTAGCACCCCCCTCTATATGCGATAAAAAAAAAAAAAAGGCAAATACCCAATTACACTACTGAGATTGCGATCACATAACCAGCCAGCTTTCTCCTTTTCTGCTCTAAAAGATGCAGCAGGTGAGGCCAATTCCTCTGCTGATATCAGTCTGGAGAGGAGGATGGCTGGTCATGTGATCGCAATATTGACTCTTAAATTAGTATTTACAGCATTTATATATCATTCACCGAGGGGGGACACTGCAATAGGAGGCAGTGCTGACGGTGTATACAGGTTGGTGTTATCAGAGCAGCAAGCAGGGGAGGGGCGGCTCACAGAGGAGAGCAGATAGCAGGCTGCTGATGGAGGCACGTACACTGACCACTGTCTGGTCTCAGCAGCCACGATACCCCGTGTTCAGTTTACAGAGAGGGGTGACCAGAAGAGCAGGATGCCGCTCGCGGACTTTTCCAAGGATCGTGGCGATCTGCAGGCAGGATGTTTTAGGCGAGGCCGCAGCGCGCTGGTCCTAAGTTTTTAGGAGAGGCCGCGGCCTTTTCCCAGGACCGCGGCGGACTAGGCTAAAGCCGCGGCCTCGCCTAAAACATCCTGCCCGCAGCGATCGTGGGAAAAGGCCGCGAGCAGGATGTTTTAGGCAAGGCTTCGGCCTAGTCCGTAGAGCGCCGGTCCTATGGAACCGGCACGGTGACATCAGATGTCCATGGGCACCCTGGGAGATAACAGGCACGCTCACAATGGGCAAGATTGATCATAACCATGCCCAATTTATGATTGTCCTCCCTCTCCTTGGTCTGTGCTTGAAATGAAGGGCTCCTGGGCACATTTAGTTCATCGCCCCTGTCAGTCAGATCTCCGCTTCTGTACTTTGTGATCTATAGAGAGATTTGAATAAACGGTTTTGTACTTCCAAGTGAACTGTGCCCCAGATCATCTCTTCCTAGCGGTCTCGAGCGCAGTACGCCCAACAATGCCCGAGCACAGTTTGGAGTACTTGCACTACACAAACCAGCTGAACTAAGGGGGTGAACTGTGCCCAGGACATGGTTAAAATACCTATCATGAGTACACCTCAAAACATTAATAATTACATTAAATTCCCAAACTATGGTATCAAGTTCATGGCAGGACGGGGCGCGTTTTCTGGCTCTTAACTTTTTTAGCTGGCTCCTAGATTCCAAGCAACTTTGTCAAACCCTGATTTACAACATTCCTGACCTGCATGTGTGAATTTGCGACGCTAAATATTAAGGCAACCATAAAAACCCAAGAACTTTTTTAGGACCTGCAAAACCAGTATTTTGTTTACAAGTCAATTGAACCTCTTGGCGCCCGCGCTATAGACAAAGACGTCTACAGCGCGGCACCTTCCTGCCGGGTGGACATCCTATTCACTTCCGTGATGCTCGCCACCGAGGGCGCACATCGGGGAAAGCTGTGCCCGCTGTGTCATGCGTCCGCCAGGTGCCCGCGAACGTCAGTCACAGAGCCAGGGACATGGATCCGTGTGTGTAAACACAGATTCACGTCCTGTCAGGGAGAGGAGACCGATGGTGTGTCCCTTGTACATAGGGACACAGATCTGTCGTCTCCCCCACAGTAAGAATCACTCCCAGGGAACACATTTAACCTCTTTGTCGCACCCTAGTATTAACCCTTGCCTGCCAGTCACACTTATACAGTAATCAGTGGATATTTATAGCACTGTTCGCTGTATAAATGTGAATGGTCCTAAAATTGTGTCAAAAGTGTTCGCCGCAATACCGCAGTCCTCATGAAAAAAAAAAAAAAAATCGTAGATCGCTGCCATTACTAGTAAAAAAAAATATTAAATATAAGTCATAATTCTATCCCCTATTTTGGAGACGCTATAACTTTTGCGCAAACCAATCAATATACGCTTATTGCGATTTTTTACCAAAATAATGTAGAAGAATACGTATCGGCCTAAACTGAGGACATTTTTATTTTATTTTTTTAAATTGGGATATTATAGCAAAAAGTAAATTGTGTTTTTCTAAATTGTCTGTCTTGTTTATAGCGCAAAAAAAAGGGATTTTTAATACAGCTTACCTGTAAAATCCTTTTCTTGGAGTACATCACGGGACACAGAGCGGCATATTCATTACTATATGGGTTATATGGAGTACCTTCAGGTGTTGACACTGGCAATCTTCAAACAGGAAATGCCCCTCCCTATATAACCCCCTCCCATAGGAGGAGTACCTCAGTTTTGTAGCAAGCAGTATGCCTCCCAAAATGGTCCCCAAAAAAGAGGGGTGGGAGCTCTGTGTCCCGTGATGTACTCCAAGAAAAGGATTTTACAGGTAAGCTGTATTAAAAATCCCTTTTTCTTTATCGTACATCACGGGACACAGAGCGGCATATTCATTACTATATGGGATGTCCCAAAGCAATGCTCACAATGAGGGGAGGGAGAACATCTCCAAGACAAAAGGATTTAATTTAGAGAAATACTCAAATCATAATAAATCCAACTTAGTTGAGAAAAATAATCTTAAATTTTAAATTTAACTCAAAAAAGAGGAGCCCCCGGAATCCGAGGGTCTCAAACTGCAGCCTGCAGCACTGTCTGCCCAAAGGCTGTATCAGACTTCCTTCTTACGTCCAACTGGTAGAATTTTGTAAACGTGTGGACAGAAGACCAGGTTGCCGCCTTGCAAACTTGAGCCATAGAGATCTGGTGGTGTGCTGCCCAGGAGGCGCCCATGGCCCTAGTAGAATGAGCCTTTAATGATACTGGAGGAGGCAACCCTTTCAAGCCGTAGGCCTGAGTGATTAATTGCTTAATCCACCTAGAAATGGTGGACTTTGCAGCTGCCTGCCCCTTCTTGGGCCCATCCGGTAATATGAACAGCACATCTGTTTTCCGGATCTTCTTTGTAGCTTTAAGATAGGCCTTCATGGCCCTGACGATATCCAAGGTATGCAGCAACCCTTCCTTTCTGGAAGTAGGTTTAGGGAAGAAGGATGGTAATACCAAATCCTGGTTCAAATGAAAACTGGATACAACCTTCGGTAGGAAGGAAGGATGAGGGCGGAGAACGACCCTGTCCTTGTGAAAAATAAGATATGGTTCCTTACAGGATAAGGCCGCCAGTTCCGATACTCTTCTTGCGGAAACTATGGCGACCAAAAATACTAACTTCCTTGTCAGTAAAACCAAAGGAATTTCAGCCAACGGCTCAAACGGTTGTTTCTGTAAACTTGACAGAACAAGGTTTAAATCCCACGGGCAAAGCGGGGATTTAACTGGAGGTTTAATACGTAAGACCCCTTGAAGGAAGGTCTTAACCAGCGAGTGGGTGGCCAGCGGCCGCTGAAACCACACTGACAGAGCAGAAATCTGTCCTTTGATTGTGCTTAATGCCAATCCTTTATCCACTCCTAGCTGGAGAAAACTTAAAACTCTATCAATGGTGAATTTGCGAGAAAGCCATCGCTTGGACTCACACCAGCCTACATAGGCCTTCCAGACCCTGTAATAAATCACCCTAGAGACCGGTTTCCTGGCTCTGATTAGGGTAGAGATTACTTTCTGAGACAGACCTCTACCCCTGAGAATCAGGGATTCAGCTTCCAGGCCGTCAAATTTAGATGCCGTAAGGCAGGGTGGAGGATCGGACCTTGCGATAGCAGGTCTGGCCGTAGAGGAAGAGTCCAAGGGTCTCCCACTACCATCCTTAAGATTAGTGAGTACCATGCCCTTCTGGGCCATGCTGGAGCTACCAGGATGACTGGTATGTGCTCCACCCGGATCCTGCGCAGCAGGCGGGGTAGTAACTGGAGCGGGGGAAACGCATAAAGAAGTTTGAACTGATGCCAAGGGCAAACCAACGCATCGGTTCCGCAGGCCATCGGATCCCTTGAGCGGGACATGAACCTGTCTAGCTTCTTGTTGAGTCTCGATGCCATGATATCCACGTCCGGCACTCCCCATCTTTGGCAGAGTGCTTGAAAGGTTTGTGGATGCAGAGACCATTCCCCCGGCAATAGAGTCTGGCGGCTTAAGAAGTCCGCCTGAAAGTTGTCCACTCCTGGAATGAATATTGCCGATATGCAGGGCACATGAGCCTCTGCCCATAGGAGAATCAAGCTCACCTCTCTCTGAGCGGCTTGACTCCTGGTTCCCCCTTGGTGATTTATGTATGCCACGGCCGTGGCATTGTCTGATTGAATTCTCACCGGGAACCCCTGCAATTTTGACGTCCAAGCCCTGAGGGCTAGTCGAGCAGCTCTGAGCTCCAAGATGTTGATGGGCAACTGCTTCTCTGGCGTTGCCCAAGTACTTTGGCGAGTGCAACCATCCAAAATTGCTCCCCAGCCCGTCAGGCTGGCGTCTGTGGTCACTATCTTCCAAGCCACTGGGCTGAAAGACTTCCCCTTCAGTAGATTCTGAGGGTCTAACCACCAACACAGACTTTGTCGGACTCTTGATGAGAGCGGCAACGGGATATCCAAGGCCTGTGGCCTTCTGCTCCATGCTGACAGGATGGCTGCCTGCAGGATGCGAGTGTGGCTCTGGGCGTATGGTACCGCCTCGAATGTGGCCACCATCTTGCCTAGTAACCTCATACATAGGCGAATAGTCGGTTCCTTCTTGCTTAGAACCAGTAGGATTAATTCCTTGATGGCTTTGACCTTCCTCAGAGGTAGAAACACTCTTTGTTGTTCTGTGTCTAATCTCATGCCGAGATATTCCAACTGCCTTGTGGGCAGGAAAGCCGACTTTTCTCGATTTAGGACCCAGCCGAACCTCTCGAGGTATTGGACCGTGAGGGCCACTGCTCGCTTCAAGCCAGGAGACGAGTGATCTATGACTAGGAGGTCGTCCAGGTATGCTAGGATCGTGACCCCTTGGATCCTTAGTTTGGCTAGGATTGGAGCTAGGACCTTGGTGAACACCCGGGGGGCCGTAGCCAACCCGAAGGGAAGCGCCACGAATTGGAAGTGACGCGAAGCCACCATGAAGCGTAGATATTCTTGATGTGGCTGATAAATTGGAAGATGAAGGTAGGCATCCTTTATGTCTATGGACGCCATGAAGTCGTCCTTTTGGAGTGTGGTAGCTGCTGACCGCACGGATTCCATCCGAAATGAGCGGATCTTTAGGTATGTATTTACCATCTTTAGGTCCAAAATTGGCCTGACATCTCCATTGGACTTCGGGATGATGAATAGGTTGGAGTAGAAACCTAGCCCCTGTTCCAGGACTGGTACCTCTATTACTTCCTGGGAAAGTAGATGATCTAATGCCGATCTTAATGCGGCTCCCTTCTCCGGATCGTTTGGAATCCTCGACTCCTGGAAATGAGGAGGAGGAAACCTTAGGAAATCTAGTTTGTAGCCTGTGGCCACGGAAGACCGTACCCACTCGTCGGGAATGCTGGCTTCCCAAATCTCTGAAAAGAGTCGCAGCCTTCCCCCCACCTTCGTGGGTGGGGGCGCCCCTTCATAAGGTTGGCTTGGGGGCTGGTTTTGCTGGTTTGCGAAACCACTGCCTTTTGCCTCTAACAGCCTGTCCTTGTGATCTGCTGTTGAAGCCGAAGCTTGCTTTTGCAGGAGGCCGTCGATACTGCTTAGTATTAGAGGGCCCCTGCCCAGGGGAATACTGTCGTGAAGGAGTTCTTAAGTAGTGCTTCCAAGCGCTTATCAACTGGATCCTTGAACACCTGTATGTTTTCTACAGGGCATGTTAACGATTTGTTAACACATGAGATGGCTGCGTCCACCGCAGGAGTAGCCCATCTTTTGGAAAATTTATCTTCCATAGGATATAGGACAGAGAATCTTTTAGGTGGTAAGAAGATCTTATCTGGCTTGTTCCAATCTTGGAACAAAACTCCCTCTAATAGAGGATGGATCGGAAACACAGCATTGCTTTGAGGCGCCCTCAGTGAGCCCAAAGCTGACCGTCGATACCTGGAGATCTGGTACTGGCAAGTTGAATGCCTTATGGACCAAGTCCGACAATCCTTGAATCCACCAGCTCTCCCTCAGGGAGACTGCCCCAGACTCCTCTGTATCCGGATCCTCGATCCCTGAACCTACTTGGTCCTTGTCCAAGAGGTCGTCCAATTCCCCTGAGGAAAGGACCTCCTCCTCTGAGGGTCCGCGCTCGGGCGACGGAGATCTATTCCGCTTACTGCCCTGCATAGCTGCGGCTATCATTTTTCCCATGCTTTTCTGCATCTCTTTTAAAGAGGTGAGTAATACCTTCTCCGTGACCATCTTAGGGTTGGACTGACTCGCGTCAGCTCCAGCCCCAGATCCCGATGGCCCCAAGGCTCCCTGTGGGGAAAGCAGCGGCATAGCTTTGTCCGAGACCTCAGACTCTCTGGGGGAATCCCCACCTCTTGTACCCTTGTTTTTTGATGCCATGGTACAATACCGAGGTACACCTGCTACTTATTGGTACCTGGGACTTATAAATAGTTAAATGCCCAAACACCTGTTTGGGGGATAAAAAATGCTTCCTCTCCCCTAGATGACATTTTTTTTTTTTTTTTTCTTTTTTTTCAAAAAAAAATCTTTTTTCAAATCTAGGAAAGAAAAAACATTCTGTCCCCCTGAGTAGTATTGCAAGAAAAACTATGAGATGGAAAAGAAACAGCCTATTCCTAGGCTTGAAAAACAGTCTTTCTGGCCACTGTGTGTCCTCGGCGCCCCGTGCTTGCCGTTCTGGTCTTTCCTCCCCAGTTCCAAAGTATTGAATGAGCTATATGGAACAAACAAGGAAGGGCCGCCCCTTCCTTAAGCCACTGACCCGCCCTTCCCCCCCAGCAATCTCAAACAGGAAATGCCCCTCCCGACAGGGGGGGGGTGGGGTTGGGAGGAAGGGACCTCTCTGCTCCAGCAAACTGCAGCCTGCAACCACGAGGAGGTCAGCGTTTTGCCTGCTTTGCAGGCTCTGAGGAGGAAGACTGAATGGAGCATCGCCTGGAGGCTTGCAGGTAAGCATAGCTCTCAGACACACACATATACTTTTATATCACACAGGCCCCACTCAATGCTTTTCCAACACTACAAGGGAGGTCACATTTTATGGGGAATAATACATATAGAGCCATCCTATCTTTATGATATGTGACTAGTTTGCCAGATGCAGTGCATAACTTTAGGCATGTCCCCTGTGACCCCCCAGAAAAAACCCGCTAAGAACCAAGTTCCGCAAGTTTTCCCCTCACTTACCTGCTCCATGCCGCAGGACTTTGCCAAGCAAGAGGCCCAATCTTCCCCCATCTCGGTGGGGATGTCTAGACCTTCAGGCCCTGGGTTCCTATGAAGGATCCACTGTCCTGGGCCCATATAGCACTCTGGCAACAGAAACATTAGGCACCCAAAGGTTTCTAAGTTCTGGGCCCAGGGTCCAGCTCTCTAAAAAGAAAAGCATTATGGGCTATACCCCAAGGGTTTGGGGTCCGGTTACTGACCACTTTAGCGCTGAGGCTTTTTTGGACAGAACCGGTTAGCTCACCTAATCCCAAGGATGCGGAGGCAAGCTAAACCATGACTAACACCTAAGACACTGGCGTAAAAACTGAGGTACTCCTCCTATGGGAGGGGGTTATATAGGGAGGGGCATTTCCTGTTTGAAGATTGCCAGTGTCAACACCTGAAGGTACTCCATATAACCCATATAGTAATGAATATGCCGCTCTGTGTCCCGTGATGTACGATAAAGAAATAAAAACCACAGAGGTGATCAAATACCACCAAAAGAAAGCTCCATTTGTGGGAAAAAAGACATCAATTTTGTTTGGTAGGCCACATTGCACAACTGCGCAATTGTCATTCAAAGCGTGACAGTGCTGAAAGCTGAAATTTTGCCTGGACAGGAAGGGGTATATGTGCCCAGTAAGGAAGTGGTTAAACTGATGAATAGGAAATAAACAAAAACAGTTAAATCTTCAGATCAAGTGAAAGCAATGATGCAAGCCTAGTTTTCTGAACCTCTCTGTACACACATTTCTAGAAGTACTGCCCCAGAGGGGTTTGTAGTATATTGCCCATCTAAATACGCAAATCAATGAGTACATACCAATTAGCACAAGTTCAGGAAAGAAGTGTAATATCTGCCACACAGATTAGAGAACTACAAAATAATTTATTGGAGTAGACATTACTTTTTAACCAACCTATATGTACAACATACACAACGCTCCGCTCCAACTTTCCAGTCTCAAGAACTTTTTGCTCGTTTGCTTTTGGCCTTACGAACTTCCTCCATTAGATCTTTTAAATACTGGATCTCTTTTGCTATAGAGTCCGCTTTTTCATTGAGGGAATCATTTTTCTGCTCCAGTTCTCGACACTCTGCAGATATTAACTCTTGTTCTGCTTTCTTCTTCTGCCGGTAGCGATTGGCTGCGGTTTTGTTCTGCTCCATTTTCTTTGTCTTCTTGTCTACTCTGGGATGCCCTACAGTTTTTACCTTTGCGGAGATGTCTTTATCATTACAGGGAAGGTCATAAGGTTTGGGTCTCTCGGAAATGGGGGAAGAGGGAGAGGACTGAACACTACTAGGGTACTCTACAGTAGATGCAGGACTTTGCTGAGGAGATCCCAGATATGACGGGCTCATATAAACCCCACTGTCATCTGAGGAATCCTCCTTTTCAGACTTCAGAAGCGGATTCACATAAATACTGCTGTCATTAGCTGAGGAGTCTTCCTTCTTATATTTTTGAGTTTCAAGAGTGTAAATTGCCGATTTCTTATCTTCCTCAGCAACGTCTACCTCACTTTCGACATACAAGATAAAGGAATGGTCAGGGATAGAGATATTGAACTCTGCTAAAGTGGGACTCATTGGAGCCACTTGATCTGCCTCCAATGGACCTTTTGGAATAGAGATAGGGGCAAATGATGGCATATACTTGTCAAACAATGAGGGGATAGGTGGGTCCTCTAGGAGATCACAAGAGTCATCCAAGGTGGCCATAAGCTCATCTGGCGAGACAGTGGATTCCAGATCTTCCATTCCAAGCAGTGAATCAAAATCAAACTCCTTCAGGTCCATTTTTTCCACCATCCAATCCATGCCAGAGAAGGCATCCCCTGTAAAGAAAGCAGTCATTTAGAATTACAATTTAAAGATTCTAAATTAGAGTTCACTTTTTAAAAAGGCATCTTATCCCGAGTCTGCTTTTCAGTAAAAGGTTAATGAAACCTAAAGATGTACAGTAAAATCTTGGTTTGAGCGCGTTTTCCTTGATATACAAGCGATGTCGTGATATAAGTAGCGGCATGTCACAACCTAGTATAAAAAAAAAAAAAAAGAGCCTCTAAGTGTAGCAATATGGTTACACTTAATGGAGGTACAACATTTAACAAATTATTGCTACACTAAGTAGGCGCCTCTTATAACCTGTAAAAAAAATGCTTTGATATACAAGTGCTTTAGATTACAAGCATGTTTCCAGAAAGAATTATGCTCGCAATCCAAGGCGTTGGTGTACTTTACTTCAGGCTGTGGAAACCATTGGAGAAAATGTGTGTTGGAGGCATAACATTTCAGATGCTTTTCTTAAAGAATCTGTCAGTCCTCTTTACCTCCACTATCCTTGGAAGGTGGCAATACTAACATTACTTTATTACAGGTGCCATATAGCACTTATACACAGTGATATATGTTTTTTTCCTGCAAAGCAACAGAACATTGCTTAGTACAAACAGCACACACAGTAACACATGTTGGTCACACATTTAACCCCTTGATCACCCTAGATGTTAAGACCCTTCCCTGCCAGTGTCTTTAGTACAGTGACTGCATATTTTTAGCACTGATCACTGTATTGGTGTTACTTGTTCCCAAAAATTGTCAATAAGGTGTCCGATTTGTCTGCCGCAATATCGCAGTCCCGCTATAAGCCGCCATTGCACGTAAATAAAAATACCAAAAATATTCCCCATAGGTTTGAAAATGCTATAACTTTTGTGCAAACTAGGGGTGCAACGGATCAAAAAACTCACGGATCGGATCGATCCTCGGATCAGGAGTCACGGATCGGATCATTTTTCGGATCAGCAATAAAGGAAAAAAAAAGACTAATCTTGTTACAACCAACAGAGTTTTAGATTGTTATTTTCATCACAAAACGGAGCTCATTTGCTTAAATACAGTACATGTTAATCTGACGGACTGTTTACATGTTACATTTTAAAAGCCGCAGCAAACCTGCTGACCTTACATGGTTGCTAATGTGACAGAACAGCTCCGATTTTCACATTTAGTTAAATGTGAAAATCAGAGTTGTTCTGTCACATTAGCAACCATGTAAGGTCAGCAGGTTTGCTGCGGCTTTTAAAATGTAACATGTAAACAGTCCGTCAGATTAACATGTACTGTATTTAAGCAAATAAGCTCCGTTTTGTGATGAAAATAACAATCTAAAACTGTTGGTTGTAACAAGATGTCCGCTTGCCCCCTAATCACTATCATTACTCTGGTATCACCGGTGTCCCTCTCCACTCTGGTGTCACAGCGGCTCTCCCTCCTCTGGTGTCACAGGGCCCCCACTCCTCTGGTGTCACCCCCTCCTCTGGTGTCACAGGGCCCCCCACTCCTCTGGTGTCAAGCCCTCCTTTGGTGTCACAGGGCCCCCCACTCCTCTGGTGTCACCCACTCCTCTGGTGTCACCCCCTCCTTTGGTGTCACAGGGCCCCCCACTCCTCTGGTGTCACCCCCTCCTTTGGTGTCACCCTCCTTTGGCATCACAGGGCCCCCCACTCCTCTGGTGTCACCCCCCTCCTTTGGTGTCACCCTCCTTTGGTGTCACAGGGCCCCCCACTCCTCAGGTGTCACCCCCCTCCTCTGATGTCACAGGGCCCTGACAGTCGCTATTATAAATGGGGCTGGAAGAGAAGTAGTTAATTTCAGGGCTCATCTTTAAATAAGATCACCCTTAATTAGTGGATTCCAACCACAAAAATCTTAATTTCTGAAATGATGCCTTGCAATTCAGGCTGAAATAAGTAGTTATATTGTGGAAGAGCTACATTTATTATTGCTTCCAACTACTATTGTATTGGGGTGGGGATGGGTAGTCTCATTCTAGCAAAAATGATTTTGCAGCATAGAAGAAAAATAATTCCCTAGAGCTTCTTAGGCCGAGGTCCTCACATAAAAAGGGACAGGAAAAATTTTGATGATAGAGTTTGCAATTTCTTCGAAAGTTTTATACATTTTGAGACTAGAACATCTGTAGAAATGTATACACAAAAATGTATAGATTTATTAAGGTTTGTACATCTGTATAAATATGCCAATTTCAATGCTACAGTTGTAAAATAAATGTCACCCCCTCCTCTGATGTCACAGGCCCCCCCTCTGGTGTACAGACAGCCATGCATCTCCTACCGGCAGGTGTAGATCTGTCTCCTCTCCACATGTCTGCGGTCCCATCTTGCTCCACCCAGTGTGCTTGCCAGAGCCCAGTGCACAGCGTGACACGCCTCCCTGCCTCAGCGCGCTGAGCCTGGGAGGCGTGTCACGCTGTGCACTGGCAAGCACACTGGGTGGAGCAAGATGGCCATCGCTCCGGAGCTAGGCCGAAGCCGGGGACTTTCCTGGGCCGAGGCTCCGGAGCGCGGGGTGTGCCGATCCGAACGGGGTGACCCGTTCGGATCACGGATCGGTGACGATCCGTTGCACCCCTAGTGTAAACCAATCAATATACGCTTATTGGGATTTTTTTTTATCAAAAATATGTAGCAGAATACATTTTGGCCTAGATTGATGAAAAAATTTGTTTCACTTTTTTATTGGATGGGTTTTTATATAGAAGTGTTTTTTCTTTGACTTTGTTTATAGCATAAAAAAAAAAAACACACACACAACATTTGAGTAGTGTCGCACGGCCGTGCAACTGCCAGTTAAAGCAACGCAGTGCCATATAGCATAAAATAGCATGGTCATGGGGGGGGCGGGGGGGGGGTAAACCTTCCGGAGCTGAAGAGGTCAATATACCTGCAAGCCAGCCCTGCCATTGGTTAACAAAGGCAGTCAAGCTACATTGTGTTCCACAGTGTTTTCCTTCATGGACTATAGCTTTTCCCTTTGTATTGTGTCCGGTGAGCTCCTTTAACCCGCTTATGTTACCATTTCCTGTTAGGGACACGTGTTGGCTCTTCTCTCTCACCACGCTAACATCTGAGGGACATCCTGATATACAGCTCTACATTATGCCACTGAGCATGTACTCACTCCAGTGTACTTTTGGCAATGATTTGTTAACATCCTTACTGTTGCTATACTTTCATTGTCAAACTGGCAAGTATCAGTATACACCTTTTCCAGAAGGGTTAGCATCATAATCTCACTCCCAGGTAAATTTTTTCCTACATTCAATCAAAATAGATGCGTTTCTGCCAATTTTCCAGAGAAAAATTAACACAAATGTTTCACTCATGGTTAGCGTTTGGCTAAAGCCATTTCTCATTGACTGTTTACTCTTTAAATCATAATGGCAACAGAAACTACCCAAACGACCCTGATCAAAAGTTTACATACCCTGGTGATTTTGGCCTGAACCCAATTTGGTCTGGATCAAAAAATACTGGAGGAACATTTGCATTCATCAGCCAGGAAGCTGCACATGGGACGTACTTGGACATTCCAACATGACAATGATCCAAAACACAAGGCCAAGTCGACCCGTCATTGGCTACAGCAGAATAAAGTGAAGGCTCTGGAGTGGTCATCTCAGTCTCCTGACCTCAATGTCATTGAGCCACTCTGGGGAGATCTCAAAACATGCAGTTCAACTGGAGGCTTTTTGCCAAAAGAATGGGCAGCTTTACCATCTAAGATAAGCGCCTCATCCACAAATACCACAAAAGACTTCAAGCTGTCAATGTTACAGGGTCAATACATGGTATTAAGAACTGGGGGTATGTAAACTTTTTATCAGGGTCATTTGGGTAGTTTGATTTAAAAAAAAGTGTAAACATTTGATTGCCAATAAATGGCGTCAGTCAAACACTAATCATGAGTGAAAAAAAAAAAAAGTTTGTGATATTCATATTCTCCGAAAAATGGCCAAGAAATCATAAATTCTGCCAGGGTATGTAAACTTATGAAATAGAGATGAGAGAATACACACATGTGTTAGGAAGACGTTATTTTAAAGCAGATCAGGACCTAAACCCAGTGTAGTGATAGAAAACCTAACCCAGATGCATCAAATGCAGTGCAAGTATTTATACATAGCGCAAGACCTTTTTTGTAAAAGTACTCTTACCCTGGAAACTGCCAAAGAGTGGCGCCAAAGGCAGCAGGTTAGAGACGCCATTCTTAGCCTTTTCGCTGGAAAACCCATGTGATGGGAGGTACCCGGACACCTCGATGTCTTCATCCAAGAGACCCAAACTTTCATCAGCCGCCAAAAATGACTGGTTGAAGGGGGACAAAAAGTCCCCCAAAATGAGATTGTCGCTTAAAAGGTTCATCTTTTATAAGTATCAGGGCTTTCACGTTAAAGCTGGTTTCTGAGCTTTCTTCCTCGTATACAGCAAAGATGCTGTGGTATGTCTTGAGGAGCCTGAAAGAAAAAAAATAACATTCTCAATTTTTTAAAAACGCAAGAGAATTGGTGCAATTAGTGTTTTTCCTCCTTTAGGGCCAATTCACAATATGTACAGTGACCAGCGCTGTGTCCTATTCACTTCAAAAACACAGCTCACAGCTGTGCTGCAATTCTCTGCATTAAAATGTATACATGCTGCATGTTATTGAAGCGCACTGTACCAGCAGCACATTATGTTGCTTTTGTGCACCTCCCACAGCTGCATTTTTTTGTACAAACTATTGATGTGCTGAATTGTGCACCATACCTTCCACAGCTGGAATGGACAGCTGCAAGACAGGTGAACTGCTTTGGTTTACTGTCCATTCAGTGTGCCCTTAAAGAATTCTTGATTGGTTTTGTGAGTATATACAACGCCTCCACCAGCCATCGTGGACAGACAACCATTGTACGTTATAGTTATTCACAAATGTTTTCAGTGTAGTGACTATAAGGGGAAATTAGAAAACTAGAGCAGAATCTGGAGCAGCTGTGCAATCAGTTTCTCGCTTTGAAAATGAACACTAGAAGTGGATTGGCTGCCATGCACAACTCCTCTAGACTCAATCCCCTCCAGTCTCCCTGTCTTTTCAGCAATTAAAGTGGCACAACTTCCTTTTCACAGATTTGTTTGAAAGAAGGTTCCACTTCAGCCAAACAGCAGCATACAATCTCAGCGTTCGCGTAGAAGTCATGTCATCCCAGGCCAGCCAATCAGGACAGCTAAACTGGGACAAAGCCTTGGCCAAAAGTCTACCAGTCTGTTTGCAGATGTCACATTACTGAAGTAGAGGTAGATTTAGTTCCAATTTAAAGCGGATCTCCACCCTCATTTACACTGGACGTCCATATTAAAAGCGCTACAATATAAGCCAGAATCGGCTATTTACATTTTAAATGTTGAACTGGTACCTTTTATTCTAGCCGTGGTTCCGGTCTGCCCCCCCTCGGGTTTTAGACGGGTTTTTCTGAGTTTCCGGCGCCGCGCTGTGCCTGCTGGGAGCTATTCTCAGAGCTCCTAATATTCAGCTGTAATGACACATCGCGCGACTTCCCGCGTTGCGATGACAACAGGGACGCTCACGCCGACGGGCACATTCGCCAGTGCGCACGCGCGAGATCGAGCGGTGGATGCTGGGACAGCATCCACCGCAAACAGAAACTACCTCCTTCTTGGATTCGAGCGCCCAAAGCCAAGATGGCCACGGGACTTTGAGCAGAATATAAGTGTTTATTAGGGCAGAAAAAACAGCGGAGGGGCGGACGAAAACGGGATACGCAAGTTTAGCACAGCAGTGCTAATACACATTTTGATTTGCCAAAAAAAAAAAAAACGATTGATCCGCGGGAGATCCGCTTTAAAAACACAAGCACTACAGAAATTATTAAAAGCATGTTTGTTGCAGCAATGCAACTCGGCAGTAGCAGAGGGTGGAATTTATGAATTGACTTGTGAGAGTCAGCATCATACTTGGGACATATCAAAGTGCACACCTAGGCAACGTACTCATGGTGAAAGGTTTATCAGTTTATTCTAGGCAGGGATTTGGAAAGGGGGATAAAATGCATTCAGTTTCAGAAGTGTTCTAAATACACTCAGAAAAAGTGATTACATAAGAGGCACGGAAATGCTCCTTATCCACTTTCACACCAGACCACTTAACTGCCTGGCAACCATTCCCAACAGAGGCATTTGTTGTGAGTGGAAGCACTAGGAGTCGCCGACAATCAAACACTGCAGAAAGCTTCCTTGTGACTGCTTCATATTTTCTTGCATGCTGCCCCGTTCTCTGCAATGCATAATTTTTGGACTGAGCAATTAGCGCACTAACCATTTACTTTAGTAAGGACCAGTCATGGGCATGTATTTTATTGGGAGATGCATGATCAGTCCATGACAGGCCATACATGCCTTGAATGGGACAAAATTCAAGCCATGGGTGGCTCAGAGGAAAAACTGTTGGCATGTGAACAGATGCAGGTGTCTCGGCTTTTTAAACAAACTAGCTGGCAATAAAGATCCCTCCATCCACAATAGATAGTGTAGATCACAGGTGCCAAACACAAGGCCCACAGGCCGAATCAGGCCATTTCATGTGGCCCTCACACATCTCTTGCAGCTTCTTACTTTCAAACAATGAATCCAGCTTCTTCCCAGCAGCAGCATAAGGAAAGGGGGTGCACTGTGATGTAAGGGAGAGTGGGGGACTTAACTTCTGATGGTGGGGTGGCTCTTGACATCTAATGTAAGCGGAGGGGATGCGCGCTGGACATCTAATCTTACAGATACAACCGCCCCTTTTGAGGGCAATCATAATGCTGATGTGGGCCACAATAAAATCGAGTTCGACACCCCTGGTATAGATGAAGGAATTTATTAGATTTTACTTGATAAGCCCTCTGCCCCTGTCCTGCAGATCTGACCAGCACAGAAGAACAACAGGCATCCCTCAGTGTGCTCTGCCTAATCTGCTTGAGCAATGCTGTGAATTCCAGCATCCTATAAAAATGCCAAGCAGCTTCCTCATGACCACTTCCCCTGTCGCTCCCAAACCACGTTAGTCATTAGCAGCAACCATTTCACAATCCTGCCGCCTGGTTAGCGCTCCACCCTCAGCTATCAACGCCATCTTAGTCTTGCATAACTTTCTATCTTACAAATTACCAGTTTGACCCCCTCTGTCCAAATTACTGCATCTGTTAGCTGACCCAAAGAATTTGACAATGAACTGAGGAAACGAGGGAAGGTCACCCAATCCTCACCTAAAAATAATCCCAACACACCAAGACATCTGCTGTACTGTAACATGAGACATGGCAGCAATACAAAGCCAACAGCTGTTACAGTACAGCTAATAGGCAGCATCTCCCTTAAGAGTGCCCCCAATTATAAAGACGAGGCATAGGATATCCTCCACCCCACTGGGATTTATCTGTAAAGAGTCCTAAAGCTTTTTAGATTGCACTTCCTACTGCTACGTGGATTTTTTTATTTTTATCAGGGAGCTATGTACAACACCCCCCTTTACACATAAAAGGTGACTGCAGATAACATGAAATTCCTAGATGTGAACCTCCCCAGTAATAGTCTTCATTATGCCTCACACCCAGCGGCAGTACACTGGTCACAATGCCATGTACACCTACAGAGCAGGCGTGCAGCTGTTTTTTTAAAGGCCACAGACAGCTCTTTTCCTTCTCTACAGCCTCTAGGCCCCTTTCCACAAACTCTGCCGACTTGCAGATAATCGCTTCTATTAGCGACTGTCCTGCAGGTTAGAACTTGATCAGGAGGGGGGGGGGGGGGGTCGTCTCCCACACACCTGGCTGAAAAGCAATTCACACTGAAATCCCTCATCACTGGGCAACAACCACATCTAATATATGATTGGGACCCAACTAACTTCTATGGGGTGTATCACCTGTCAAATTATACATGTCCTATTAACCACTTAAGGACCGGACCAATATGCTGCTAAATGACCCAAGGGGTTTTTACAATTCGGCACTGCGTCGCTTAAACAGACAATTGCGCGGTTGTGCGACGTGGCTCCCAAACAAAATTGGCGTCCTATTTTCCCCACAAATAGAGCTTTCTTTTGGTGGTATTTGATCACCTCTGCGGTTTTTATTTTTTGCGCTATTTTCAATATTTTTTACTTTTTGCTATAATAAATATCCCCCAAAAACATACAACATTTTTTTTCCCTCAGTTTAGACCGATACGTATTCTTCTACCTATTTTTGGTAAAAAAAATAATAAAATCGCAATAAGCGTTTATCGATTGGTTTGCGCAAAATTTATAGCGTTTACAAAATAGGGGATAGTTTTTTTTTTTTTTTACTACTAATGGCGGCGATCAGTGATTTTTTTCGTGACTGCGACATTATGGCGGACACTTCGGACAATTTTGACCCATTTTTGGGACCATCGTCATTTTCACAACAAAAAATGCATTTAAATTGCATTGTTTATTGTGAAAATGACAGTTGCAGTTTGGGAGTTAACCACAGGGGGCGCTGAAGGAGTTAGGGTTCACCTAGTCTGTGTTTACAACTGTAGGGGGGTGTGGCTGTAGGTCTGACATCATCGATCGAGTCTCCCTATAAAAGGGATGACACAATCGATGCAGCGCCATAGTGAAGCACGGGGAAGCCGCGTTTACATACGACTCTCCGCGTTCTTCAGCTTCAGGGAGCAATCGCGAAGGGGCGGCTATAAACGAATAGCCGCGCCGTTGTCCTGGATCGCTCCACGCGGGAATCCGACCGCCGCATGTAGGGGGGGGGGTCCCGATCGGACCCCCGACCCACGTCTAGGCAGGGACGTACAGGTACGCCAATGTGCCTGTACGTGCCATTCTGCCGACGTACATATACATGCAGCGGTCTGGAAGTGGTTAATTTTGCCACTCTGCTGCAACAATGTTAATGTGGCCACCCAACAACCACCAACGGTCTTGACAGGAGACTGAAGAACAAAAAAAAAAAAAATCGAAACTTCAATCGCCTGGTTTTTCTGTACAGTGCTCATGTGAGAAAGGCCTTGGAGCTTTCTGCTGTGACTTGTCAAGCAACTTCAGAGGTGAAAGTCACATGACAAGCCATACCTCATTAACAGCAATGCAAGCGTTCTAATCGCTGAAACTCAAGTCACGCCAACTTAGAAAAAGGCTCCTGCACTACTTCTGGTACGACTTGCATTAAAATCTGTTAAAGAAACCCTACGCAAACCACGATAAAGTCATGCAGGGATGTCAGATTCAAAGTTGTGGCAGCGTGGACACAGGAGAAGCGCGAATCCTTGGGGGGAATCAAGGTGATGTCACTCCTGTGTATTCCGGGAACACATTTCTGTGCATGGCCCCAAGAGAAAGGCACCAAAAGGGACATGATTCTTTCATGTCACCCCAATTATGGACTGCATTTCCACCAACACCATGCATCACTTTTCATGGATTTGGGGAGTCACTAGGAAATAATATCATAAGCACAATACAGATTTTGGTTCATTTTTCATGTATTTCTGCCTTCCCAAACATA
Organism: Rana temporaria; assembly: GCF_905171775.1. Taxonomy (NCBI): domain Eukaryota; kingdom Metazoa; phylum Chordata; class Amphibia; order Anura; family Ranidae; genus Rana; species Rana temporaria. Next base: position 53,405,641 of record NC_053495.1, on the reverse strand, counting down.
CTTTCTCCTATCAGAGGGGGGGGGGGGGGAACAAATGAGGGGGGAAAAACAAATGAGGGGGGAAAAACAAATGAGGGGGGAAAAACAAATGAGGGGGGAAAAACAAATGAATGGGGAAAAACAAATGAATGGGGAAAAACAAATGAGGGGGACTTTGTTCCACATCACGGACAGTCCCTTGAAATGAGTGACAGTTGGGCGCTGTGGAGAAGAGCGCCCCCCTCCCTCTCTTGTATACTCACGCCATGTTTGTGCCGAAGCCTGGTGCTGCCAGCGCTGCTGGGTGTTGTTGCCTCGCACTGGCCTGGGGAGTGGGCGCCGCTATACAGCCATGGTGGCCGTGTGGATGGAAGACTTCTAGAACCCGGGCACTTGGAACGATAACAACCAAATGAATACAGAAACTCTTCTATACCGCGCCGGCGCCCTCACAACGTAATTTCTCTCATTCCACCTGCAGACTCACTGACGTGGCGGGAGGCGGGCTTTTCCTATATATAGGGCCGGAGTGCTGGAGGTCGTATCCCTCCGCCTTCTTATCTGGTGCTTTATTCTGCCGCCTAGTCTGTACTTGTGTTGTATTGTCAGGGTTGGCTGTTACGCGACTTGTAATTGCAGCTTCTTCATTCGCCAATGAATGTTCTCCCAAGGGGAATCTATGTGAGGAGATCCTGGCGGCATGGGAGTGTGGGATGTACCATGTGGTGCCTGGAAGGAGATAGGGGGGAGGGGAAAGATTATAATACACGGCTGAATTATAATGTTCTGTTTCTTCAGCTGATGTCTGGATATAGTTCCTATCATGGACTGTGTACAGGTGTGACATGAGGCTACCATATGTATCCTTCCACGGTGTGCCCCCCCCCCTCCTCCATGGTATGGGCGAGTCTCTATCCAACTCTTGTGAATACAAAGTCACTAACTTGGCGTCTTTACTGGGTATGATCAACCCTTTCCTGGACAGATCCTTGCTGCCGGATTACCAGCAGTTCCCTAATAACTGGATATGTGAATATTACATATTTACACCTCTACATCCTTTTATTATTTTATATATACATAATTATATAGTATATCATATAATAAACTCACTTTGTTAGGTACACCTCGCTAGTAACGGCTTGAACCCCCCTTTGCCCTCAGAACTGCCTTAACCGCTTCAATACCAGGCACTTACACCCCCTTCCTACCCAGGCTAATTTCTAGCTTTCAGCGCTGTTTAAATGACAATTGCACGGTCATGCTACACTGTACCCAAACAGAATTTTTATCCTTTTTTTTTATCCTTTCCCCTTTTTTTGTTATAAAATTATGTAAAGAAGTAAGTTTTCTCCTTCACTGACGGCACTGATAAGGCAGCAACGATGAGGTGGCACTGATGGGCAGCATTGATAAGCAGCACTGATGGGCACTCATGGGTGGCACTGATAGGCAACACTTTTGGGCACTGAAAGGCTGCACTGATGGGTACTTATGGGTGGCACTGATACGTGACACTAATGGGCACTGATATATGGCATTGATAGATGGCACTGATAGGCATCACTGATGGCACTGGCAGGCATTGTGGATGGGCACTGATTGGCAGCTGCCTGGGCATTTATTGGTAGCTGCCTGGGCTCTGATTGACATATCCCTGGTGGTCTAGGATGGCATACCTGGTGGTCCAGTGTTGGTGGCCATCCCTGGTGGTCCTGGCTGGGCATCCGAGGGGGGGGGGGCTGCGCTAATAAACAATCAGCGCAGACCCCCCTGTCAGGAGAGCAGCCAATCGGCTCTCCATTACTTGCATCTGTCAGACACGAGTGAGGAAAAGCCAATCGACGGCTCTTTCTGTTTACATTGTGATTTGACACGGTTGATCATGTGGTAAAGAGCCGTCAGAGGCTCTTTATCGAGATCGGTGTAGAGGTGTGTCAGACTGATCGCCACAGGCGCTGTTACCCTGCTGAACGTCATATTACGCCCAGTCAGGATACCTGAACCACCGCCCGGCCATCATTCTGCTAAAGGCTAAAGCGGAGGTCCGCCCACCTCTGTTAGGTACACATACTGCAGCTGCTGACTACCGCTCACTGGATATTTTCTCTTTTTCCCACCATTCTCTGTAAACCCTGGAGATGGTTGTGCGTCAAAATCCCAGTAAATCTGCAGGTTTTTTTTAACCACTTAAGGACCTGCTCACAACCGAGGTATCCATCTTTAGCATGAGCGGTCCTGGAAACGATAACGGCGGTCTCCACGGTGGATTCGCCGCAAGATCGCCGTTATCCCTTGGCGGGAGAGGGCCCCCCCCCCTACCGCCGCTCTCCCGCGCCCTCCGCCGCTTACCGGAGCCGTCGGTAGCGGCGGAGGCGATCGGGTCCTTTCTTGTGCTGTGTGGGGATGCGAGTGAGGGCAAGATGGCCCCCACCGTTCCCCATAGCCTAGGAGAGCGGAAGTGACGTCAAAACGTCAGTCCCGCCCATGCGTCTTAAAGGCACATTTTTTAAATGACAAAATTACCATTTATTTTTTTGCATTCAAGTCTAAATATGAGATCTGAGGTCTTTTGACCCCAGATCTCATATTTAAGTGGACCTGTCTTGCTTTTTTCTATTACAAGGGATGTTTACATTCCTTATTATAGGAATAAAAGTGATCAATTTTTTTTTTTCAGTGTAAAAAATAATAAAATAAATAAGAAAACAAAAAAATGTTTTTTTTTTAAAGCGCCCCGTCCTGACAAGCTCGCGCGCAGAAGCGAACGCATACGTGAGTACCGCCCGCATATGAAAACGGTGTTCAAACTACACAAGTAAGGTAGCACCGCGATCGTTAGAGCGAGTGCAATAATTCTAGTCCTAGACCTACTTTGAAGCTCAAAAGATGCAACCTATAGAATTTATTAAACGTCGCCTATCGAGATTATAAGGGGTAAAAGTTTGACGCCATGCCACGAGCGGGTGCAATTTTTAAGCGTGACATGTTGGGTATCATTTTACTCGGCGTAACATTATCTTTCACAATATATAAAAAAATTGGGCCAAATTTATTGTTGTCTTATTTTTTAATTCAAAAAAGTGATTTTTTTAAAAAAAAAAACCTTTTTTTTTTAAAAAAAACTTTTTTTTTTAAAAAAAGCGTTTTTTTTTTCCAAAAAAAGTGCGCTTGTAAGACCGCTGCGCAAATACGGTGTGACAAAAAGTATTGCAATGACCTCCATTTTATTCTCTAGGGTGTTAGAAAAAAATATATATATAATGTTTGGGGGTTTTAAGTAATTTTCTAGCAAAAAAAAACAGTTTTAGTCTTGCAAACACCAAATCTGAAAAACACCTAAGGTCCTTAAGTGGTTAAATACTCAGACCAGCCTGTCCGGCACCAACAACAATACCACATTCAAAGTCACTTAAATCTCCTTTCTTTTCCATTCTGATGCTCAGTTTGAATGTCAGCAAGTCGTCTTCACCGCGTCTAGATGCCTTAATGCATTGAGTTGCTGCCGTGTGATTGGCTGATTAGCAATTTGTGTTACCAAACAATTAAACAGGTGTACCTAACAAAACAGGCTGATGAGTGTATATTATCATTATAAATACCTTTTTCTTTTTTCATAAGTGATCACGTGACATCTGTTTCCAGCTGTGTAAGGGGTAGAGACTGCGGGGGCGGGGAGCAGGAGGCAAAGAAACAGCAGTACACTGATTTTCCCTGTGAAGAGCTGGGTGGAGGGTGGCAGTAGGTAGTATAAGTTTGCCCACTGGAGTACAGGCTGGCTGTTCTCCCAAATAGAGTGCAAAGAAGAAAGCTGATCACACTGAGATGGATGTGCTCTCCTGCCTAGTGTGGTCAGTTTTAAATAGGAGAGCAGGGAGACTGGCAGGATCATCAGGGATTTCACAAAAAGAACAGGAAACTTTTTCATACAAGTATATGGTGCAGCAGGCACATATCAGAGATATGAAAAAGTAATCCATTGGCAGAATATGTGTAATGAATGGGCAAAGCACTATAACAGAGGTGAGTGTGGAATGGAAGCTCTGCTGATGTCTTTTATTGTTGAGCAGATGAAGTGTGTGTTTTAAACCCTTTGCAGATCTTGAGTTTGCTGTCTGTACATGTTGGCATCCAAATGAGTCATTTTTTTTTATTGCTGTAAGATGACACAATTTGTTTCCCATAGAGGATATCACATTTCACAACACGGATTAACAATGTAAGGGCTTGTTTACACTTGCATTGGCCCTGTGAAGAGAAATCTGTGGTGGGTTGCTTTTCATTTGACAGTTGGTGAGGAGGCATCATGTTGCCTCTTCACTGCCTGTTTTATCTACCAAAAGCCCGCACCACCACATGCACCCTGCACAGTTGCAGGGCAGTTAGACCATGACCCCATTAACTTGAATGGGTTGTGTTTGGCAGGTGGCACTGCCCCCAGAAGCAATGGGGGAATGGGACAAGGCATGCATGTCTTTGGGAGCAGAAAAAAGGCAGCTCAGCCACATGTTTTTGCTGCCCTACAACCGTGAGGCTAGCCAAATATAGATTAAAGGGGTTGTAAAGGTAAATGTTTTTTCACCTTAATGCATCCTATGCATTAAGGTGAAAAAACATCCGACTGTACCGCCCCCCCCCCCCCCCCCCGAACCCCCGTTTTACTTACCTCACCCCTCGAAATTCCCGCGCGCGTCCTTGTGATCTTCTTCGGTTCCCAGCCTGGCCGTTGGTTGGCTAGGCTGGACGGATTGATAGCAGCGCAGCCATTGGCCGCCGTTATTTTGAATGGCAAAAACATGGTGACGTCATCGACTACGACAAGCCGGCGCTCGTCACATTCAATGCCATCGCCGCCATCTTGCTACACACCACACTAAACTTGTATGCTACCACGCATGCGTCGAACTCTTATCGAGCATGCGCGGGTTTACCTGGGACAGGTAAGCATACAGACGACCGGTTTTCTCAGCAGGAAACACTCTGCCGGGAATCCCGATGGGAAAATAGAGAGCAGGGTTGTCTATTTTCCCATCGGGATTCTCGGCTGTTTTCCTGACGGGAAACCTGCTAGGGAGCATACACACGGCCGGGATTCCTGACCAAATGCTCTCCTGCCAGTAAAACCTGTCGTGTGTACGAGGCTTGACAGCAAGGGGGTCCTCCGCTGTCAGAATATACTGATTAGCGCTGCAGCCAATCAGCAGAGCTGATCAAAGGAAAATGTTCCAACAAGCCGGGTTTGATGCCGCGTACACACGATCATTTTTCAGCATGAAAAAAAACATAGGGCTGGATTCAGGTAGAATTGCGCATTTTTTACGGAGGCGCAGGGCAACGTTTTTGCCCTGCGCCCCCGCAAATTTGCTGCGCTGCCCTTGATTCACAGAGCAGTAGCTCCGTAAATTGTGTGGGCGCGCCGGCAAAATGGCCGGCGCAAGCGCGCGCAATTTAAATGATCCCGTAGGGGGCGGGAATCATTTAAATTAGGCGCGTTCCCGCGCCGATCGTAGAGCACATGCTTCGTCGGGAAACTTTCCCGACATGCATTGCGGCAAATGACGTCGCAAGGACATCATTTGCTTCAAAGTGAACGTGAATGGCGTCCAGCGCCATTCAAGAATCACTTACGCAAACTACGTAAATTTCAAATTTCGCGACGCGGGAACGACGGGTATACGTAACATTGGCTGCCCCTGCTAATAGCAGGGGCAACCTTACGCGAAAGACGCCGTACGGAAACAACGTAAACTGCGTACGCAGGGCTCGCGCAACGTTGTGAATCGGCGTTAGTATGCAATTTGCATACTATACGCTGAGCACAACGGGAACGCCACCTAGCGGCCATCGCAAGAATGCAGCCTAAGATATGCGGGCATAAGAGCCTTATGCCGCGCATATCTTAGGCTGCAGTCGGCGTAACGAGGTTCCTGAATCAGGAGCATTCGTTACGCCGGGGCAAGTAAGCAATTGCGCCTGTGTAACTATGGTTACACAGGCGCAATTGCTTCTTGAATCCAGCCCATAGTTTTTCAGGATGTCGAAAAAACGATGTTTTCCCAACTTCATCATTAAAACGATGTTGCCTACACACCATCGTTTTAAAAAAATTATCTAGCAACGTGTGGTGACGTAAAACACGTACAACGGCACTATAAAGGGGAAGTTCCATTCGCCTTTGGGCTGCTTTAGCTGATTCCGTGTTAGTAAAAGACGATTTGTGCTTTTTTGTCTGTTACAGCGTGATGAATGTGCTTACTCCATTACGAATGGTAGTTTTACCAGAACGAGCGCTCCCGTCATAACTTGCTTCTGAGCATGCGCAGGTTTTTTACGTCGTTTTAGCCCACACACGATCATTTTTTACAACCTGAAAATGATGTGAAGCCCACACACGATCATTTTAAATGACATTTTTGAAAAACGACGTTTTTTTCATGCCGAAAAATGATCGTGTGTACGCGCCATTAGAGAAGTCGATCATTAGATTGACTTCTCTGGAATGGAAATGGCCATACATGGATTGAGATTCAGCCAGTCTCTGCTGAACCGGACAAATTTTGATTCATCTATGAACAGTTTAAAAAGAGCGTGTTATTATTCTAGTTTTTCTATTATAATAGTTTTAAGCACATTTCTAGAACACCAGCTGAGATAAAAGTATAGCTCCTGTCTTCAGGGAGATCACATTACAGTCCTTAATTCCTGGCAATCGGTTTTGTATGCTCCATAGATGTTTTCAAGTGCCTCAGTCACACTACTACATATGCTTGTTATATGTAGAATGTCATGTGATTTATCCTTAATATGGCCATACACATATAGTTTTTTTTTCATTCATCCTGCGTGTCTGAACAAAAATCAAAAATAACAGATTTTCTTGTCCACGCCAAAGCTGCTGCCTATACAATAAAACCTTGGTTTGAGAGGCCCCATGCACACGAGGCGCAGATGCAAACTCATCTAAACACACGTTTTTAAATGCAAAAAACGGCGTTTTACCGCGTTTGCGTTTATAAGCGTTTAGTTAAGAAACATCATAAGACCCTCCCTAAGCTCAAAAAACAGTATTATTTAACCATTTTAGCCATTTTGTGAGACCAGAGTGAGTAGCAGCTGAGAGAGCAGCAGTGTACGTGTATTTAGCGTGTCACTTGCCACATCACCTGCCACAAGCTGCGGATTGTCCACTTGCCACATCACCTGCCACAAGTTGTGAATTGTCCACTTGCCACGTCATATGCCACGTCACCTGGCCACGCCACCTGTCACAAGTTGTGGATTGTCCACTGGCCACGTCACCTGCCACAAAGTGTGGATTGTCCACTTGCCATGTCACCTGGCCACGTCACCTGCCAAGTCATCTGGCCACGTCACCTGCCACGTCACCTGCCATGTCACCTGGCCACGTCACCTGCCATGTCACCTGGCCACGTCACCTGCCATGTCACCTGGCCACGTCACCTGCCACAAGTTGTGGATTGTCCACTGGCCACATCAATCAGGGGACTGTCCCCTGAAACTGGGGATGTCTGGTCACCCTATGCCATGGGCCACACAAGACTCCATTGCTGAAGGAAAAGCATGTTGAAGCTTGTTTAAAGTTTGCTGCTCAACATTTAGACAATGTGAAAAGGGGGAAATACTGCGCTGATCTAAAATATCAAGTGAGCAGCCACACAAGCAATATGACAAAAATTGAAAATACAATAGTGGAAAAATATGCAGCGCTAAAAATTCTTATAAAGAACAAATTATGCATCAATGTGATGATAACACAATAACCTGTGAATAAGTGTCCATTTGAAACAACCAACACAAAAAGAAAACACAAAGAAAAGAGTCCATCAATAGGGGGTGTATGACCACATCCTCATCTTTGGAAAAACTTTCTGCACGGTAGAATCAGAAATAGATGGAATACTCTTACCAGATGACGTGGATCTGCTTGTCAGCGACAACAGATCACAAAGGCATGTAAGGGATCGGCTCGGCTCTGCTCGGCTGGATGATGGTACAGTGGTAGACTCACCACGGGGTATCCTGTTGGATGGCTGTAAGCCTGGACTGGAACCTCACCGTAGGTGTACTCGCTCCAACTCGAATCCGTGGACAGGAACAGAGGGTCCGATTCTTTAAACGCCAACTGGTGATACGAACAGTGGTGTCCACTGATGCAAGGTGCACACTGGTATGGAGTTTTGAAAAAACTTTGCATCCAAGCAAGTCATGCAGGGAAGAGAAAGAAAACAATGCTCCGGATGGTGCAGGTAAAAGAGGGTAGGTGTTATTGAAATAAAACCAATAACATGAAAGTGATCACTTCAGTATAAAATTGAATAAAAGCAATATGGGGTGCAGGTATAGCAAGCCCGACGCGTTTCGTCCAAGTGGACTTCAACTGGGGCATTTTTCTTTCTCTTCCCTGCATGACTTGCTTGGATGCAAAGTTTTTTCAAAACTCCATACCAGTGTGCACCTTGCATCAGTGGACACCACTGTTCGTATCACCAGTTGGCGTTTAAAGAATCGGACCCTCTGTTCCTGTCCACGGATTCGAGTTGGAGCGAGTACACCTACGGTGAGGTTCCAGTCCAGGCTTACAGCCATCCAACAGGATACCCCGTGGTGAGTCTACCACTGTACCATCATCCAGCCGAGCAGAGCCGAGCCGATCCCTTACATGCCTTTGTGATCTGTTGTCGCTGACAAGCAGATCCACGTCATCTGGTAAGAGTATTCCATCTATTTCTGATTCTACCGTGCAGAAAGTTTTTCCAAAGATGAGGATGTGGTCATACACCCCCTATTGATGGACTCTTTTCTTTGTGTTTTCTTTTTGTGTTGGTTGTTTCAAATGGACACTTATTCACAGGTTATTGTGTTATCATCACATTGATGCATAATTTGTTCTTTATAAGAATTTTTAGCGCTGCATATTTTTCCACTACAACATTTAGACAAGGCTGTGAAATACTGGGAGAATATAGTCTGGCCAGATGAGACCAAAATTGAACTTTTTGGACATAATACGCACCGTGTTTAGAAGTCAAATTACCCCAAAAACACCCCCATACCAACAGTGAAGTTTGGAGGTGGGAACATCCTGTTTCTCAGCATATTGTACTGACAAACTTCATGTCATTGAAGGAAGGATGAGAGAAAAAAAGTACCAAGACATCCCTGATAAAAATCTGCTGCCATCTACCAGGATGATGATGATGAAACAAGATGATGAGGGTGGACATTTCAGCAAGACAATGATCTCAAACACAAAGCCAAGAACTGGCCAAGGTAATCTCATCTCAACCACACTTTGCTTTCTTTTATACCCCTAGCACACTGAGCCGCCCATAGCGTTGGCGGTTAAATGCCGCTATTTTTACCACGGACACTATGGGCGGATTTGCGCCGCATTTCGGCGAAGCAGTGCATTGCGGGTTGTATAGCCGCGCTGTCCCATTGATTTCAATGGGCAGGAGCGGTAAACACACCGCTCCTTCACCGCTCCAAAGATGCGACTAGCAGGACTTTTTTACCGTCCTGCTAGCGCAGTGCGGGCTTTCACACTGGAGCAGGGGCGGACTGACATTTAATGGGGCCCCTGGGCAATAGGAGATTATGGGGCCCCCAGGCAATAGGAGATTATGGGGCCCCCAGGCAATAGTCGATTATAGGGCCTCAGGCAATAGGAGATTATGGGGGCCCCAGGCAATAAATTATGGGGCCACACAGTATACACACACACATACAGGAAAAATACACAATATACACACACAGACACACAGAATACACACACAGTATATATACACACAGAATACACAAACTGAAAAGGTACTGGATAGGCGGGGCAGCTATAATCTTAGGATTTAAAAAAAAATATATATTTTTACATACTTAGCTAGATTCACAGAGAGTTACGGCGGCGTATCAGTAGATACGCCGTCGTAACTCTGAATCTACGCCGTCGTAAATGTAAGCGTATTCTAGAAACCAGATACGCTTAAATTAGGCTAAGATACGAGCGGTGTAAGTCTCCTATGCCGTCGTATCTTAGGGTGCATATTTACGCTGGCCGCTAGGTGGCGCTTCCGCTGTTTTCCAGTTTTCCAATATGCAAATGAGCAAGATACGCCAATTCACGAACGTACGTGCGCCCGTCGCAATTAGTTATGCTGTTTACGTAAGAGATACGCCGGCGTAAAGATAAAGCTGCTCCCTAGGTGACGCAGCCCATGCAAGGTATGGACGTCGGAACAAGCCTATCTTTTTACGTCGTTTGCGTAAGTCGTACGCGAATAGGGCTGTGCGTAAGTTACGTTCACGTCGTAGGCAGTGTTCGACGTATCTTAGGCATTCTATCCGACGCATGCGCACTGGGATACATCCACGGACGGCGCATGCGTCATTCGTTGATAACGTAATTTACTTGGGGTCATGCTTAATTTCCCTAAAACACGCTCACGTCTTCCTCATTTGAATTAGGCGCGCTTACGCCGGCACATTTACGCTACGCCGCCGTAACTTAGGACGCAAGTGCTTTGTGAATACAGCACTTGCCTTTCTAACTTGCGGCGGCGTAGCGTAAATACCATACGCTACGCCCGCACAAAGTTACGCTGCCCTACCTGAATCTGGCCAACTGTCCCTGGTTTTACTGAGGCTGGCAACCCTGATGGGGCCCCCTAGTGCCCGAATGGTCAGTCCGCCCCTGCACTGGAGACAATGGAGCAGCTGTTTGAGGGCGGATTGCAGGTGCTATTTTTAACGCTATAGCGCCTGCAATACGCCCTCAGTGTGAAAGGTGTCTAAGTGCTATGTGGCCACACCGTGTGTCTTCTTAGTGATGTGCAGCCATGCCATACTTCTTCTTTGTGCTCTGTGGCCACACCATTCTTCCTGTTAGTGATATACTACTACTCACATCCTGACCACGATTCCGAGCAACCTCATGGGGGAAGTATTAAAGCAGAGCCAACTTCCTTTTGGGAGTTCAGTTCCGCTTTAATGACAGCTTGATATTTATCACATCTCACCAGCGATCACAGTGAACATTTACTCAGCTTACAGTAAAAGGATAAAAAAACACACAAAAGAACAGGCCTCCTTCACACGTGCTGCGGGCGGCAGTTGAGCTTTGATTATACCACCCCACCGACTGCCCATCTAAAGACCATGCAACTGCTCAGGGTTGTACACATGCATACCTCCCAACTTTCTGAGATGGGAATGAGGGACACCTATCAGCAAAAGTATGTAGGCATAGGACACACCCCTTGCCACGCCCCCTTAAAGGAGAATTGTACAAAAAAACAAGATTGGTTAAACACACAAGTGCTTTTTTACCACTACTATTTCTTTATATTGGCTTTTGGAATTTACAAATGCAGCCATTTAGAAATCAGATGAAAGGTTTAGCACTGGGAAACACTTTTTGATAGATAAAAAGTGCATTTTATATACAACTATATGGATCAGACCAAAATGAGGAACAAATGAGGAGGAATGAGGGACAGAGGGACATTGCTCCAAATCAGGGACAGTCCCTCAAAATCAGGGACAGTTGGGAGGTATGCACATGCCTCAGCCTCAATACTTTGCTTCTCAGCCATGGCAAAACTTAAACCCTTATGGAAAAGACACACATGGCAGAGACGAAAGAGCTGCACACCCCGAAAGCAAATGTGAATGGAAAGTTTCCCCAGTGGGGCTTTGGACAGCAATGTAACAAGATCAGAAATTCGAATAATAAAGGAGTTGTTTATTGGAAGAGTAACCCAGAAGCATGAATACAATACAATAGAATTTAATCTGATCCAATGATACAGTATATGTACAGTACAAATACAATTTAATGCAATAAAAGAACATAATTGTGCACATCGTTACATAGCATGTATTGTTAAATAAATCATAATGGTATATTTACCACCCACGGTGAAATAACTATTCATGTGGCCAGAGATAATAATGCTGTTGAAGAAATGTTTAGGCCCCTTACACACGACCGGATCTGTCCGCTGGGATTTATCCGCGGATCAGTTCCAGCAGACAAATCCGGTCGTGTGTACGGCCTGGCGGACATTTGTCCAGCCGACCGTTTTTCAAGCGGATAAAAATTTCTTAGCATGCTAAGAAATCTATCCGCTGGAAACCTGTCCGTCGGACTGATTCGGTCGTCTGTACAGACTCACCGGACACGTCCGACCGTCCGCCATCCCTCGCATGCGTCAAAGTGATTCGACACATGCGTGGAAGTATTTACCTTCCAGGGTCGCGCACGTCGCCGCGTCGTCGTCGCGGCGACGGCGCGGCCACGTCACCGCGTATGTTTTCCGCAGGGATTTTGACCTGATGGTGTGGACAGCCATCAGATCAAAATCCGGAGCAGAAATGTCCGCTGGAAACGGTCCGGCGGACCGTTTTCATCGGATATCCGCTCGTGTGTACAGGGCCTTAGAGTTAAATTTATACTCTGGCTTAATATGCTATGAGTTTACTCTTTTAATCCTTTCATTAACACATGGCTATTATTTGGGTGGACTTCACAGTTTTCGCTTTTTTTTTCACGATCGTGTGTAGGCGAGGCCGTTTTAACGATCGGGTTGAAAAAAACGTTGTTTTTTCTAGACCATTAAAAATTTCATTTTTTACAACCCGAAAAACGGTTGTGAGTCTATCGGCTTTTCCTCACTCGCGAGTAGAAGAAAGCCGATCGGCCGCTCTCTTGTCAGGGGGGTCTGCGCTGATTATGAGTGCGCCCCCCCAGGATACCCACTTCCGACCATCAGGAATGCCACAAAGACCACCAGAGATTTCCACCACTGATGACAATGGGTATGTAACCCATGGCCACCAGGGATGCCAACCCGTGCTCAAAATCAATCACAATTAGTGCCCAAAAATGGTGCTAGTCAGTGGCCATCACTAATGCCTGCCAATGCCTTCTTATCATTGATGCCCATTAGTGCCATCTATCAGTGCCACCTATCAGTGCCCATCCGTGCTCACCTATCAGTGCCCATCGGTGCCACCTATCAGTGGCACCCATAAGTACCCATCAGTGCAACCTTTCAGTGCCCATCAGTGCCGCCTATCAATGCCCATCAGTGCTGCATACCAGTGCCACTTATCGTTGCTGCATATTAGTTCCCATCATCAGTGCCACCTCATCAGTGCCGCCCTATCAGTGCCCGTCAGTGAAGGAGAAAACATACTAATTTACAAAACAGAAACAAAGAAAAACTTTTTTTTCCAACATTTTCAGTTTTTTTTTATTAGTTGCACAAAAAATAAAAACGCTAGCAGTGATCAAATAACACCAAAAGAAAGCTCTAATTGTGGGAATAAAATGATAAAAAATTGTTTGGGTACAGTGTAGCATAACGGCGCAATTGTCATACAAAGTGCGACAGCGCTGAAAGCTGAAAATTGGCCTGGGCAGGAAGGGGGGAAAGTGCATGGTATTTAAGTGGTTAAGGGTCAGTTAACACCAGAATGTGTGCATGTGCACGGTTTTGTGTGTTCCCTTTTTGACAGCCCATTCATTTTAATGCACGGCAATGCACAAAACGTATGGCAGGCTCGACTTTTAACCACTTGCCGCCCGCCAATGACATATTGACGTCGGCAAAGTGGTTGTAGAATCCTGACTGGACGTCATATGACGTCCTCAGGATTCTGAGCCGCTGCGCGCCCCCGGGGTCTGACACCCGGCAACACCGATCAAGGTAAAGAGTCTCTCACAGAGACTCTTTACCACGTGATCAGCCGTCTCCAATCACGGCTGATCACGATGTAAATAGGAAAAGCTGGTAATCGGCTTTTCCTCACTCACGTCTGTCAGACGCGAGTAGAGTAGAGCCGATCGGCTGCTCCTGTGACAGGGGGGGGTTTGTGCTGATCGATCATCAGCACAGCCCCCCCCCGAGGATGCCCACTGGACCACCAGGGATGGCCATATAGACCACCAGGGATAAAAAAAAAGGATGCCACCCTAGACCACCAGGGATGAGGAGGACACAAAAAATGGATGCCAATCAGTGCCGCAATGGATGCCAATCAGTGCCCACAATGGGCATCACTGATTGGCAGGCATTGTTTGGCACTGATTGGCATCCATTAGTACAACACATACAATAGTGCCCATCTATGCCCATCCGTGCCACCTATCAGTGCCCATCCATGCCGCCTATCAGTGCCCATCCGTGCCGCCTATCCATGCCCGTCCGTGCCGCCTATCCGTGCCTGTCCATGCCGCCTATCCGTGCCCAGCCGTGCCGCCTATCTGTGCCCATCTGTGCCACCTATCCGTGCCCATCCGTGCCGCCTATCCAAGCCCATCCATGCCACCTATCCGTGCCGCCTATCAGTGCCCATCCGTGCTGCATATTAGTGCCCATCAATGCCACCACATCAGTGCCACCTCATCGGTGCCCATCAGTGCCCGTCAGTGCAGTACCATCAGTGCCCATCAGTGAAGGAGAAAACGTACTTATTTACAATGTCTTATAACAGAAACAAAAAAATTTTTATTTTTTCTAAATTTTCGGTCATGTTTTTTTTTTTTTGCAGAAAATAAATATCCCAGAGGTGATCAAATACCACCAAAAGAAAGCTCTATTTGTGGGTACAAAATGATAAAAATTTAGTTTGGGTACAGTGTAGCATGACCGCGCAATTGTCATTCAAAGTGCAACAGCGCTGAAAGCTAAAAATTGGTCTGGGCGGGAAGGTGTATAAGTGCCCTGTATGGAAGTGGTTAAAAATCAGTTTAAAAAAATGTAATTGAAATAAATAAAAAAATTGGAAAAATAAAAAACTACAAATACACTGAAAATGTGCAAATAACGCATGTAAACGCACTGCAAACACACTGAAAATGCGTGTCAATGCAGAAACACACAGTGAACGCAGAGAGTGCGTCATAAATGAGCGCTGAACGCACATGTACATCTGAACGCAGAGAACTAGATAACATTTGTATACATGTGACGTCCCAGATAATTCCTCCTCTGTGGCGTAATTGAGGCCTTACAGGTTACTTGCATGCATACGCTTAACATGAGAAAATATCCCTTATGACAGGTTCCTTTAAAGAAGGGGTTAACTATACAGAGCCTGTGGGGGCGGGGCTGCTTTGTATGATACTTTTTCATGACGTCACACAGGCGTGGTCACGGGGATAAAGCTTTGCATAGATCAGCTGTAGCGAAACCCATGCCACGCGGTCATGAGACAAACACCTAGTCAGTGATTGGCTGGCAAGGACGGCGCCCTCTGCACTTGTGTATTATGATTGGCTAGCAGCTGTTGAGCCTCCAGGATCACGCAGTGTGCACGCAGAGGTGACGCTTGTGAAGCTGGGTGTGAGTGGCAGTGCAGGGAAATTCTTAGGCGAGGTCTGTGTTATTGGAAACCGACTCCTTCCTGTTTCATGAGTGTGATTATAAACAGAGGCTGCTCAGTGTTCTGACGTTTATTTATTCTTCTTGTCTTTGTGCAGCCTCATACTACAGCTGTAACCATAGCAACAACGGATTGCATACCGCTCACCATGTGGCTGATCCATAGAAACCGAAGATACGTTAGAGACAATTGTTTAGGTGACAGGTGAAATATGATTGGCTGCAAGGGGCCAACTCTTCTATTTCTCTCCTTGTTTCCCTGAAGGATCTGCACACCAGTGTTTAGTCTTCATATATGAAAGATGGCAATTTAATTATTAATCCCTTCATGACCCGAGGTCAAAACGACCGTCAACGCCCATCCCAATGATACACATCTATCTCAGTGTGGTCAGTTTTCTTCTTGTTTGGAGCAAAGTCTGCATCTCCTCTAATGGTTAGATGTGTGCTGACATGCAGCTCACTTGAAGCAGAGCATGATCCCCCTCCCTTCAGAGACTGGGCCGCAGGGTAGTATTCCAACATGATAACCCCAAACACACCCCCAAGACCACCACCGCCTTGCTAAAGAAGCTGAGGGTCTGATCTGGCTGTCATATATGCTGATACATTCCATTGTTATTGATTTTGTATTTGATTTGTGATTTTGCACAAGCTAAACCATTGTTAAACTGTGCCCTGTGCAGGCTGATCTTTCTGGTATAAAAAAAAAAAAGAAGCTGAGGGTAAAGGTGATGGACTGGCCAAGCATGTCTCCAGACCTAAACCCTATTGAGCATCTGTGGTGCATCCTCAAATGGAAGGTGGAGGAGCCCAAGGTCTCTAACATCCACCAGCTCTGTGATGTCATCATGGAGAAGTGGAAGAGGACTCCAGTGGCAACCTGTGAAGCTCTGGTGAACTCCATGCCCAAGAGGGTTAAAGTGGAGGTTCACTCTAAAAACAAGTATGTACCAATCAATCCAGCATACTGCCAACATGTACAGTATGCTGTTTTTTTTTTTTTTTTCGGTTTACATACCGTAGTATAGGTATTCCCCCCCCCCCCCCCCCAGGTTTCCGGGTAGTAAATCCTGTGGGAGTGGGCGTTCCTATTCAGAGACTAAGTGATTGACGTATGACAAAAGCTTCCCCCCCCCCCGGGGGAAAAGGCGCGTCACCAGTTTCCGAAAAAAGCCGAACGACGGAGCGCAGGCGCCGTATAGAGCCGACTCGTAGTTCGGCTTCTTTCGGAAACTGGTGCCGCGCATTATGCGCCGAGGGGGAAGTTTTTGTCATACGTCAATCACTTAGTCTCTGAATAGGAACGCCACCTCCTGGTGATCGTGGCAGAACCATATATGTGTGCATTTTTTGTTCAATGTACCATCAGTAGGTCCAAGAAAAGATAGTATGCATTTTATTGTGGAGCAAATTAGAACATTTGCACATAGCACTCCCGGAAACCAAAGCTGTCGCAGATGGTTTTTGAATTAATCGCAACACATTGACGAGCAATTAATGCAGCAGGCTTTAGTGATTTCCCCCCAAAGCTCCACTTGTCACATATGACACTTTTTTGGGGGGAGGAGATAGCGGGTACCTGGATTTGACAGGCACCTGCTTCCACTTACGACTCAGTCCCCCCCCCCCCCTTCTTTCCCCTCCACTTCCGGCCTATTCACAAAGTGCAGTGCGCAAGACGCTTTCCCCCACTTGTTCATTCCAGGCGGTACACTTTGGTGGGGGTGGGTCAGCCACTCTCCGTGACCTTTGACCCCTGGGAACCTGCCTCCTGACCTTTGACCTCTGGGGGAGGTCCCTGTTCCAATTCCTGAGTCCTAGCCTTATTCTTCAATGGGAAACCCTAACCCTTTTTCCACAATTTGTTATGTTACAGCCTTTTCCAAAATGAATTAAAGCGGTAGTTCACCCCCCCCCCCCCGACACATTTTACCATCGAGACAGGCATTGTAGCGCGAGCTACAGTATGCCTGTCCCGATTTTTTTAACCCCGTACTCACCTTGTACTCGGACATCGTAGATTTCGGCTCCCGCGGGGAATGGGCGTGCCTATGGAGAGGGAGGATGATTGACGGCCGGCCCTGGCACGTCACTCTCCCCGAAGACAGCCGGAGTAGGTCTCGGCTCTTCACGGCGCCTGCGCACAGGCTATGCGCACGCGTCGTGAAGACCAAGCCTATTTCGGCTATTTCCGGAGAAGCGTGACGCGCCAGAGCCGGCCGTCAATCATCCTCCGTCTCCATAGGCACGCCCATTCCCCGGTATCTTTGATGGACGACTACAAGGTGAGTACGGGGGTAAAAAATTCGGGACAGGCATACTGTAGCTCGCGCTACAATGCCTGATTTTAAGGTAAAAGAAAAAAAAAAATTTTTTTTTCGGCGATAGGGTGAACCCCCGCTTTAAGTTAATACTTTTCCTCAAAATTCTACAAACAATACCCCATGATGACAACATGAAAGAAACTAGTTTGAAATCTTTGCAAATTTAATAAAACAAAATCACAAGTATTACCCGGCCTTTGCTATGACACTCAAAATTGAGCTCAAGTGCATCAGGTTTCCACTGATCTTTCTTGAGATCATAGGCGTGCGCAAAGGGTGTGCCAGGTGTGCCCAGGCACACCCTAATTACTCCCTGCAGTGCAGATTCCCCCTGCTACCCGGTGTCCTCTCCCACAGCATGGCTGACTTCCCTCCTCTCCCATTGGCTACTGCAGTGGGCACACATAGATGATATTTTAGGATGAGTGGAGGAAGGGGTAATGTCATTTACTGGCCCCTTCCCTTTCCGAATGAACATAGTGAGAGATCTGTACCGTGTTTTTGATCTTTCAGGTGCACACCCTAATGCAACAGGCTGCACACACCTATGCTTGAGATGTTCTACAACTTGGAGTCCACCTGTGGGAAATATAGTTGATTGGACATGATTTGGAAAGACACACACACCTGTCTGTATAAGGTTCCATAGTTAACAGTGCATGTCAGAGCACAAACCAAGCCATGAAGTCCAAGGAATGCTCTGTAGAGCTCTGAGACAGGATTGCACCAAGCCACAGATCTGGGGAAGGGTACAGAAAAAGTTCTGCAGCATTGAAGGTCCTAATGAGCACAGTGGCCTCCATCGTCCGTAAATGGAGGAAGTTTGGAACCACCAGGACTCTTCCTAGAGCGGGCTGCCCAGCCAAACTAAGTTATCAGGGGAGAAGGGCCTCAGGGAAGTGACCAAGAACATGACCGTCACTCTGACAGAGCTCCAGCATTTTTCTGTGGAGAGAGGAGAACCTTCCAGAAGTACAATCATCTCTGCAGCACTCAACCAATCAGGCCTTTATGGTAGAGAGTGACCAGATGGAGGCCACTCCTCAGTAAAAAGGCACATGAAGTTTGCCAAAAGGCATCTGAAGGACTCTCGGACCATGAGAAATAAATTTCTCTGGTCTGATGAAACAAAGATTGAACTATTTGGCCTAAATGGCAAGCAGGAAACCGGCACGGTTCATCACCTGGTCAATACCACTCTACAGTGAAGCATGGTGGTGGCAGCATCATGCTGTGGGGTTGTTTTTCACCAGCAGGAACTGGGAGACTATTCAGAATCAAGGGGAAGATGAATGCAGAAATGTACAGAGACATCCTTTAGGAAAACCTGTTCCAGAGCGCTCTGGACCTTAGACTGTGGTGAAGGTTCATCTTCCAACAGGACAATGACTCTAAGCACACAGCCAAGATAACAAAAAGGAGTGGCTACAGGACAACTCTGTGATAGTCTTTGAGTGGCCCAGCCAGAGCCTAGACTTGAATCCGATTGAACATCTCTGGAGAGATCTAAAAATGGCTGTGCATCGATGCTCCCAATCCAAAATGATGGAGCTTAAAGAAGTTGTAAATTACTTTTTTTTTTTTCACCTTGATGGAATGCATTAAGGTGAAAAACACATCTGGTGTTTTTTTTTTCCTAAATAGCTTCCTTTACCTTAGTGCAGTCCTCCTTCACTTACCTCATCCTTCGATTTTGCTTTTAAATGTCCTTATTTCTTCTGAGAAATCCTCACTTCCTGTTCTTCTGTCTGTAACTCCACACAGTAATGCAAGCAGTGGCGGAACTACCGCCATAGAGACCCACGTGGGCGCTGTGGGGCCCGGTGAGGATGAAGAATAGGATCCGTGGAGCGCTCCGGAGCCTCGGCCTAGGAAAGTCCCCGGCTTCGGTCTAGCTCCGGAGCGGCGGCCATCTTGCTCCACCCAGTGTGTGTTGCCATGCGCCCGTTCTGAAGCCAAGTCGAGCTCAGGGAAAGGCAGCAAGGGGATCCCGCTGAAGACCATCCGGACACTGGCTGTGGGAAGCCGCTCATCGCCTGGGTACTGCGGGACGCCATAGACTCCTGACAGCTTGACAGGTCAGTGACACGCCCCCTTTTGCAGCAAGCCTCCTCTGCAGATTTAATCATTAGGAACATTCTTCTGGTGCACGCTGGAAGATATGAATTATAAATAAATAATGTTTATTTAGTGTTCCCCTGCAAAGTCTAAACGCACATAAACAAATCGGATCTGAATCCTAAGAATTAAGACAAATACCAAATGGTGAAAATCGGCATGTATACTATCTATAGAATTGCACTATCCTTTTAAATGGTTTCTATTTTGTAAGGAACCTCTTATAACGTTATAAATTATACTTCTGCTAATTTATCACCAGGAGAAGGGGTGCCTCACTACTGTTTGAAAGGTAAAAAAAAAAGTGTAATCCTGAAGCTAAAAATTATTTTCAACTTTGGTAGATATTGGCCTGCTAATAAGATAATGGGTGAAGCAGGTGTTTAGCTTCCACTTTTGAATGGGGTAATCCTTTAGAGTGAGGCCCTGTACACACGTCCGAGAAACTCGACGGGCAAAACACATCGTTTTGCTCGTCGAGTTCCTTGTGAAGCCGCCGAGGATCTCGGCGAGCCAAGTTTCCTCATTGACTAACGAGGAAATAGAGAACATGTTTCTATTTGGCCCGACGAGATCCTCGTCGGTTTCCTCGGCCAAAAGTGTACACACGACCGGGTTTCTTGGCAGAATATGGCTCCGATCGAGTTTCTGGCTGAATTCTGCCGAGAAACTCGGTCGTGTGTACGGGGCCTGAGAGTTGTACTGAACTTTTGGAAATCCTATGTTGTGTTGTATTCTTGGGTCACTCAAAGATGTAGTTTTATGTGTGAAATGGTTGCCAAATGCCATAAAGCAACTATAAAATGTGTGTGTGTGTGTGTGTGTGTGTGTATATACAGTGAGGAAAATAAGTATTTGAACACCCTGCTATTTTGCAAGTTCTCCCACTTGGAAATCATGGAGGGGCCTGAAATTGTTATCGTAGGTGCATGTCCACTGTGAGAGACATAATCAAAAAAAAAATCCAGAAATCACAATGTATGATTTTTTTAACTATTTATTTGTATGATACAGCTGCAAATAAGTATTTGAACACCTGAGAAAATCAATGTTAATATTTGGTACAGTAGCCTTTGTTTGCAATTACAGAGGTCAAACCTTTCTTGTAGTTTTTCACCAGGTTTGCACACACTGGAGGAGGGATTTTGGCCCACTCCTCCACACAGATCTTCTCTAGATCAGTCAGGTTTCTGGGCTGTCGCTGAGAAACACGGAGTTTGAGCTCCCTCCAAAGATTCTCTATTGGGTTTAGGTCTGGAGACTGGCTAGGCCACGCCAGAACCTTGATATGCTTCTTACAGAGCCACTCCTTGGTTATCCTGGCTGTGTGCTTCGGGTCATTGTCATGTTGGAAGAACCAGCCTCGACCCATCTTCAAAGCTCTAACTCAGGGAAGGAGGTTGTTGCCCAAAATCTCGCAATACATGGCCCCGGTCATCCTCTCCTTAGTACAGTGCAGTCGCCCTGTCCCATGTGCAGAAAAACACCCCCAAAGCATGATGCTACCACCCCCATGCTTCACAGTAGGGATGGTGTTCTTGGGATGGTACTCATCATTCTTCTTCCTCCAAACACGGTTAGTGGAATTATGACCAAAAAGTTCTATTTTGGTCTCATCTGACCACATGACTTTCTCCCATGACTCCTCTGGATCATCCAAATGGTCATTGGCAAACTTAAGACGGGCCTTGACATGTGCTGGTTTAAGCAGGGGAACCTTCCGTGCCATGCATGATTTCAAACCATGACGTCTTAGTGTATTACCAACAGTAACCTTGGAAACGGTGGTCCCAGCTCTTTTCAGGTCATTGACCAGCTCCTCCCGTGTAGTCCTGGGCTGATTTCTCACCTTTCGTAGGATCATTGAGACCCCACGAGGTGAGATTTTGCATGGAGCCCCAGTCCGAGGGAGATTGACAGTCATGTTTAGCTACTTCCATTTTCTAATGATTGCTCCAACAGTGGACCTTTTTTCACCAAGCTGCTTGGCAATTTCCCCGTAGCCCTTTCCAGCCTTGTGGAGGTGTACAATTTTGTCTCTAGTGTCTTTGGACAGCTCTTTGGTCTTGGCCATGTTAGTAGTTGGATTCTTACTGATTATATGGGGTGGACAGGTGTCTTTATGCAGCTAATGACCTCAAACAGGTGCATCTAATTTAGGATAATAAATGGAGTGGAGGTGGACATTTTAAAGGCAGACTAACAGGTCTTTGAGGGTCAGAATTCTAGCTGATAGACAGGTGTTCAAATACTTATTTGCAGCTGTATCATCCAAATAAATAGTTAAAAAATCATAAATTGTGACTTCTGGAATTTTTTTTTTTTTGATTATGTCTCTCACAGTGGACATGCACCTACGATGACAATTTCAGACCCCTCCATGATTTCCAAGTGGGAGAACTTGCAAAATAGCAGGGTGTTCAAATACTTATTTTCCTCACTGTATATATATAATTTGGACCGATCATTTTTTTTTTTTTGGAGGGGGGGGGGGGGCATACAACATTTTGCTATGGGGCCCTGTGATTTCTAGTTACGCCCCTAAATGCAAGGCTTGCTCCCTGGTGTGGAGTGTTGTGCTCGCCCCCTCCCTTGTACTACAGGAGAGTCAGGACGCTCTCTACATTGCAGATAGAGAAAGGAGCTGTGTGTTAGTGGGCGTCCTGACTCTCCTGTAGTCAAAGGGAGGGGGCGAGCACGACACTCCACACCAGGGAGAAAGCCTTGCATTACGGTGGTGAGTTACAGACAGAAGAACAGGAAGTGAGGATTTCTCAGAAGAAATAAGGACATTTAAAAGCAAAATCGAAGGATGAGGTAAGTGAACTAAGGTAAAGGAAGCTATTTTGGAAAAGAAAATGTACCTTTACAACCCCTTTATTAACTTGGAAGACATAAAACTTCATGGAACAATTTTACACTAATTAAAATGTCTCCTGCCAAACTAAAATACAAAGTCCAAACAACCCTCAGTTCCCACAGAATTACCTGCAATCCTGCCAATAAATTTATAGGTCAAATGTGTATGTGGAAATAGCATTGACATCAGCAGCTTTGTAAACATAGCATGTGACTGAGTGTAGTGTTGAGTGATCTTTGCAAGCAGGTAATAAGTAGAAAGGTTTGGATTTGCTGCTATTTTGGGTTCACGGTTATTTCTGCAGGTTCTAGGTTATAGAATCCTTGCAAATTGATGTGCAAATTCACTGGGCTAATTTTTTTTTTACACTATAATGAACTGTGTGGCATGTAAATCATAGCCAGCCAGCTTAAAGCGGTTGTAAACCCATAAATAATAAAAAAAAAAAGCTCGACATCTCTCCGGAAGGTTACTTCCGGGTATCGCTGCTCCGGTGCTGTGAATGGCCGGAGCGGCGATGACGTCACTCTGCGCATGCGCACGGGAGCCGTCAAAGCCGGCATTAGCCATTGAGAAAATCGGCATTCTCAGTGCGCCTGCGCCGTTGTCTACGGCGTGCATGCGCTGCAGACAGCGGTATATTCCTTTTGGCAAATATCTCCTAAACCGTGTAGGTTTAGGAGATATTGCAAACACCTACAGGTAAGCCTTAATCTAGGCTTAATTTTTGTGATATCTTAATTCTTGTAGAATTACACCTTCCTGTACTCTTTGGGTGAAATTAATAAAACACATCTGAGACAAGTTCTATCTCAACTGGTGCCATTGCCCCTAAGACAGTTTCCATCTTTCATTTTTTCAAGTTGACGCAAACTTTGTCTCAGACACTTTTTTTTAGGATTAAAGTAGATCTATAGGCAATTTATTTTCTACAGCTTACACAGGCACTTAGTGAGGGGAAAACAGCATGTCTGAACAAGCAGGTAAGAAACTGATCGTTAGGGAAGGGCAAACAGTGGTGGGCTGTATACTCCTGATCTGTTAATGCTGGGCTATATCCGCCTGATCTGTTAATGCTGAGCTGTATACTCTTGATCTGTGAAGGCTGAGCTGTATACTCCTGATCTGTGAATGTTGAGCTGTATACTCCTGATCTGTGAATGCTGAGCTGTATACTCCTGATCTGTGAATGCTGAGCTGTATACTCCTGATCTGTGAATGCTGAGCTGTATACTCCTGATCTGTGAATGCTGAGCTGTATACTTCTGATCTGTGAATGCTGAGCTGTATACTCCTGACCTGTGAATGCTTAGCTGTATACTCCTGATCTGTGAATGCTGAGCTGTATACTCCTGACCTGTGAATGCTGAGCTGTATACTCCTGACCTGTGAATGCTGAGCTGTATACTCCTGATCTATGAATGTTGAGCTGTATACTCCTGACCTGTGAACTTTAGTTACTCCTGACCTGGATAAGTTCACATTTTTACATTGACATTTGTATTATTATATTTTTCTAAAGACTGGTGTTCTGACGAGCAATGCCCCCCTGTTGAATAATGCCCGCCCGGTACTGCGCATGCTCAGCTGTAGACGGTGCCTGCACACAACAGCCGACATTGTGCCACAGGCTCCAGATGCTCGTTCAAGCCTGCAAGGGGCAGATTTGTTCGTGAGGGGCGGATGCCTACAGAAGGGGGCGTATTTTGTAATGATGGGCAGTGCTGTTAAGATGGGGGGCGTAATTTAATATGTAACTCAAACACATCTCCTAAACAAATATATCTCTGCTATTCTTCCTACACGTGAACAAATTCCACCCCCATCTTAATAGCACTGCCCATCATTACAAAATATGCCCCCTTCTGTAGGCATCCACCCCTCACACGCGCCCATCATGAACAAATCCTCCCCTTGCAGATTTGCACGAGTATCGGCAGCGTGTGCCACAATGTCGGCTATTGTGCGCCGTCTACAGCTGATCGTAAATTCCGATGTTCGGCGGCTCCGTAATGCGCAGTACCAGGCGGGCATTATTCGAGGGGGCATTTCTCGACAGGACACCGGTTCACAAAATAATGTGGTGCAGGAAACATGCATTCCATGCACGTTTCCTGCATTGCTGGTGAGCACACTGCCTTGCGATCTGCATGCAGGTGCCAATGTATTAGTAACAGGACCCCAAATGCAGATCGCAAACGCAGTGTGTGTGTGGGCACCATATCGCATGGTTCAAAACTGCATAACTTTTTAATGGCCTGTGTTCCCAAAAATAGAGCATTGTGCCATGATTTCTCCCATGTTCAGGTAAATCTCCACCAGAATAAATAAAAAGCTGCACAAGAAATCTAAATAAAATTGTGTATATGTGTATATGCACAAAGATTTAGAAATATGTATAAGTAGAGGAAAACGACTCCTGTCCCCTCCGCTTCAATATAAAATCACACACCACTAAATGTGACCTTATGTTCACTAAACAATCCTTGAAATGTGTAAGTGATAAGAAATAGCGGGCTAATTGCCCCTAAACACTATAAAGACACTGAAAATGTCCACAACAAAGGAAACTCCAATAAGAAGTGATTCCAAAAAGAAGGCGATCTCCCACAGAAATAGATTTCTTAAACAGAAGTCCAAAGTGGCATATGAACAGCACCCAGGAAAGAGTGAAAAGGGTAAAAGAATCCTCCACCTTCAGGCAATGGCCGCTTACCGGACAGTATGATCCCTTAATCACACAAGCTTTGTGGCTTTTTTTCCCAGCCCTGGGTCTCTGCGTCTCTGTGAAGGGATTTTTCCACAAGTATTCCGCTCAAGCGTCCACCACAGCAGATGTATAGATGGCCCATGTGGAACAAGAAAACACTTCCATAGTGTAACCCATAAAAAATATTTATTAAAAGGTTTAAAATTGCACTTACAATTCAGTAGATATGTAAAGGCGATACAATTCGTAAAAACAAGTCGGCCGGCTCTCGATCACAGCCCATAGCTTCCGGGACTGGCACGGTACGCGATGACGTCAGCACGCCGCTAACCCTACGCTGTTTCGTCTTAATAGACGTCTTCTAGGGGCAGTGCCAGTCCCGGAAGCTACAGGCTGTGATCGAGAGCCGGCCGGCTCGTTTTTACGAATTGTATCGCCTTTACATATCTACTGAATTGTAAGTGCAATTTTAAACCTTTTAATAAATATTTTTTACGGGTTACACTATGGAAGTGTTTTCTTGTTCCACATGGGCCATCTATGCACTTGAGCGGAATTCTTGTGGAAAATCCCTTCACAGAGACGCTGAGAACCAGGGCTTGTGTGATCTCTTTTAATTAAGGGATCATACAGTCCGGTAAGCGGCCATTGCCTGAAAGTGGAGGATTATTTTTCCCTTTTCACTCTTTCCTGGGTGCTGTTTATATGCCACTGTGGACTTTTGTTTAAGGAATCTATTTCTTTGGGAGATCGCCTTCTTTTTGGAATCAGAGGGGACAGGAGTCGTTTTCCTCTACTTATACCTATTTCTAAATCTAATCTAATCTAAATTTCTAAATCTTTGTACATATACACTATTTTATTTAGATTTCTTGCGCAACTTTTTATTTATTCTAGTATTTTGGTGTGTGTCTCACATATAAGTTGCAGCATTGTTATATATTTAATTTTGAGGTACAGCGCAGTAAACATATTTCATTTTGCATATTTAGATCTCCACCACTCTAAGGTTGCCTACCCCTGTGTTAGAGGCTTCTCTGATACACTGAAATTTTCTATGTGCGTACTTCAATATACTTGGGCTATTTGTAAGTGTATAAGAGCAAAGCTCATATTTATTATAACCGATCAAGTGACTGGTTTGTGTTCAAGTGTATATCTGCCACAAAGCAACAATGTCCCTTTTTTGGTCTGGGGGGTTCGATTTAGATATTTAGATAGGTAGAGGTCCAGTAGCATTGATAGCCTATAGTCAGGTTAGGGACCAAGAGATAAACTAAATAGGCCTGATTTGCCTTGCAGGTGGCAAGTTCCAGACTTCTTCACCATTGGTGTGTTCGTTTGTACAAGCGTCCCCAGGAAGCCACCGCTCCACAGATGCGTCAGCATTCGTCCTTTCAAGCCGGATTGTGTTACGCCTTGCAAGCCATCTCATCAGGTGCCCCTGCAACTAAACTGTGCCACAGTGCCTAATTGGAGGTTTTGGTGTTAAAGGTCTTTAGTTATATATCCGGATAGAGATATTATATATATATATATATATATATATATATATATAATATCTCTAATACACGGTTCTTCTCAGACATATGGACATTCTTTCTGTTATTGCTTTGGTTGTATGTCATCACTTTATCATATATAAAATTACACTAATCACCTGCTGGTACATCTGCATTTCTTTACGCTTATGCCCTGTACACACAGTCTGAATTTCCGTCGGGATAAACTCCGACAGATTTTTCTGATGAAATTCTGTTCAAGCTGTCTTGCATACATACTGTCACACCAAATTCCAACCGTCCAAAATACGGTGACGTACAACACTACGACAAGCCGCGTTGACTTGATTCTGAGCATGTTTTTAGTGAGTTCCATACAGACAAATGAAATTTCCGATTTTTCATATAAAAAAAAAAAAAAATACGTTTCTAAGTCCGTCGGAATTTGCAATGGAAAGACTCATGCCTGCTAGATGGCAAATTAAAGGGGACATACAGGTACGCCCATTTGCCCACCACTGCCATTGTGCCAACGTATATCGGCGTGCAGCGGTCAGCAAGTGGTTAAGCAAGGTCCATTTTTTGCGCTATAAACAAAAATAGAGCAACAATTTTGAAAAAATATGAATATTTTTTACTTTTTGCTATATTAAATATCCCCCAAAAATATATAAAAAAACTATTTTTTTCCTCAGTTTAGGCCGATATGTGTTCTACATATTTTTCATTAAAAAATCGCAATAAGCTTTTATTGATTGGTTTGCGCAAAAGTTATAGCGTCTACAAAATAGGGGATAGATTTATGGGCTTTTTATTATATATTTTTTTACTAGTAATGGCGGCGATTTGCTATTTATTTTAATTTTTTATCGGTACTGCGACCTTATGGCGGACACTTCGGACACTTTTGACACATTTTTGGGACCATTGGCATTTTTATAGTGATCAGTGCTGTAAAAATGCATTGATTACTGTAAAAATGTCACTGGCATTGAAGGGGTTAACACCCAAGGGGTTAATTATGTTCCCTCATTGTGTTCTAACTGAAGGGGGGGTGGGACTGACTAGGGGAAATGACAGATCGCTGTTCATACATTGTATGAACATACGATCAGTCATTTCTGCCTGTGAAAGGACCCGGATTCTCGCTCTGTAACAAGCGATCGCGGGTGCCCGGCGGTGATCACGCCCACCGGGCACTCGCATTGCGAGCCCCTAGTTGCTGCAATGCAAAATCACGTTATATTACGTGATTTTGCGCATGCCGAGCCGACCTGCCGCCGTAAATCTCGGCAAGCAGTTAAAGTTCATGTGTATGTGTAGAGGCAAGCATCACAATACTTACGTAATATAGTGTATCTACCATCTTTATGTTTATTGTGCTCCTGTACAATTAAGGAGGGGTGGTTCCCCTTCAGTCCACCTGCCCCTATCTATCCATTAGAATGCATGTGCCTCCACTGTGGGGACGTTCAATGTTTAGTATTAGGACCACAGATTACAGGGTGCCTTGGCGCGGCTCTGTGGCTCACGCATGCATTTGCAAATGCATGCGGACAAAACCCCTGTTTTTAACGCATACTGTTAGAGTTCTGCAGGCTGGTCGGTAAGGAGGCTTGGTTTTTCCCTGGGCATTCCCCAGGTTTTGTTGTTCTCTTTATGTTTATTGTTTGTGAGATGGTAGAAAGCTAAGAAATTATCAATATAAAACATTTAAGGCCTGTACACACAATCGGATATCTGATGGAATCTGTCAGGGAAATGGCCGTATAAGAAGTACTGGCAATCTTGCCAGTAGAAGAAATGGACGCCATAGGCACATCATGTGACAGGTGGATCTTCCTGCTGGCCTATTCTCAGGGAAATGGCCATAGAAGAAGTACTGGCAATCTTGCCAGTAGAAGAAATGGACGCCATAGCCACATCATGTGACAGGTGGATCCTCCTGCTGGCATATAAAAGGCTGCCACTGTCTGCTCCAAATTGCTGGATTGTTGTCAGCTTCCCCAAGCCGCTGTACTACTGCTGTTTGGATTTCCTGTTGTGACCCGGCTTGTTCCTGACCTGTCTGATCCGCTCTCCTGGTTTGACCCCCTGGCTTGCTTTACTGACTTGTTACCTTCTCCAGCACCTGATCCTGGCTTGTTTTACGGACTTTGCTTCAGTTATCTGTTCCTGCCTGTTTTCCAATACCAGACCTTTGGCTTGTCTCCGTTCCTGCAACCTGCATCTCCTGCCTGGATCCACAGTGTTTGATCCCCAGCCGGCTTCCACTGTTGCTCCTTGTGCACACCTTGCCAAGTGTTACCGATAGGGATGCACCAATATATCGGTGGCCGATACATATCGGCCAAAAACAGCTGTTTTGGGGACATGCCGAAACAGCTTTAAAATTGCAGATAATGAATAGTGGTAAAGCAGTGCAGAGCGGTAAAACACATACTGAAACTGTCTCCGCTCGGCTCGCACACAGCCCCGCCTGCTCCTAACCACGCTATGATAAACAGAATGCCGGTCTAATGCTGAGATGTGTGGGGTTAGGAGGAGGCGGGGTTGTGTGCGAGCAGAGCGGAGACAGTTTCAGCATATGGGCGGCGGTGAGTTGCTTTCTTTTCTAGCAGCCACCCCCCCCCCCCCCCCACATCACATACCTCCCTCCGGCTGGCTATATCTTCGGGACTCTGTCCCCCGCCCCCCCTCCTCCTCCCCCCGGCTGCCTAGTTTGGCTACTGTCCCTGACGCCAATCCACTCCTGAGGTGACAGGGTTAATAAAGAGAACCTGTCACCTACAATACACATGGAACTATTTTCTCCTGTGTGATAGCAATAAAGTTAAGTGTAAAAAAAAAATAAGAAATAATAATTAAATTAATAAAATAAGTAATTAAAGAATAAGAAAAATAATATTAAAAATAAGAAACTTATACAAAAAAAAAGTAAAACGACAAGCTACAAAAAAAAGTGATAAAGTAATAAAAAAGAAACAAGAGGCGGCAATTGGGGGCACAGTGAGGCGGCAATTGGGGGCACAGTGAGTGTATGTGCACCTCTAGTTACCGAGGATTCCTAGAGACTGCAGCCCAGCGGTGTTTCCTGTATTCTCCAGTATTCTTCAGGCACTCACCAGCTCTTCTCTCCTGGATCCATCTGGCAACCTGTGCTTCTCTGGGCACTACACCCTCTGTACCCAACCTCAGAGATGAACTGCACTCAGCCGCAAGGGGAGCCCTCTCTGCATTTCGGCCTCCAACCAGGTACGTGACAGAATCTAATCCGATAGATTTTTTCATCAGATATCCGATGAAGCTGACTTTCATCAGTCTTGCCTACACACCATCGGTCAAAAATCCGTTCGTGTCCGAATGCAGTGTCGTACACCATGTACGACGGCACTATAAAGGGGAAGGTCAAATCCAACGGCGCCACCCTTTGGGCTGCTTTTGCTGATTTTGTGTTACCACGTGTTAGTAAAAGTTTTTTGTGAGAGCCGATTCGCGCTTTTCAGTCTTTGTGATTGTCAGTCTGTTACAGCGTGACGAATGTGCTATCTCCATTACGAACGCTAGTTTTACCAGAACGAGCGCTTCCGTCTCCTAATTCAATCTGAGCATTCGTGGATTTTGACCGATGGACTTACCCACAGACGATCGTTTTTTTTTCTATCGTTTTTTTATCCATAACATTTTTTTAAAATAGGTTCTATTCTTTTTACCGATGGATAAAAAACCGATGGGGCCCACACACGATCGGTTCGTCCGATAAACGGTCCATCGGTCCTTTTTCATCAGACGAACCGATCGTGTGTACAGGGCTTTATTCGTGAAAAATCTAATTTTAGTCAAGTCACCCTTAAAATATAACAATAGATGTGATTGGACCTTATTATCAACCGATGATACAAATACAGCATTTGTGAGTTTATTCTGCTTAGTCCATGTTTTTCTGAATCCTGTAATCAATGTAATATACTGTCAATAGATTCAAGAGTATCAATTCATCATAATTTGGATCTTTCCTGGATCAAGGTAATTTTGAGTGAGCAAAAGTTTGCTGTGGCTTCAAACGTGTGAGGATAAAAGACAAGCTTCTACTTACAATGGGCTAGATTCAGGTAGCTGTTACGGCGGCGTATCTCCAGATACGCAGCCGTAATTTCAAATCTGCGCCGTCGTATCTTTACGCAGATACGTTCAAAAAATAGGCTTCCTCCGCCGACGTAACTTGAATACGGCGACGTATAATTGTCTGCAATATTACGCTGGCCTCTAGGGGCGCTTCCGCTGTTTTCAGCGTAGAATATGCAAATCACCTAGATACACAGATTCACAAACGTACGTACGCCCGGCGCAATTTATTTACGTTAGGCTTTTTCGACGTAAGGTTGCTCCTGCTATTAGGTGGCGCAGCCAATGTTAAGTATGGACGTCGTTCCCACTTCGAAATTTGAATTTATTACGTCGTTTGCGTAAGTCATTCGCGAATAGGGCTGGACGTAATTTACGTTCATGTCGAAAGCAATGACGATTTGCGTCGGAATTTCGAGCATGCGCACTGGGATTGTTTCACGAACACGCCCCCCTCATCATCATTTAAATGATGCGCGCTTACGCCGGCCCCATTTGCGATACGCCGCCGTAAGTTAGGAGGCAAGTGCTTTGTGAATACGGCGGCGCAGTGTAAATACGATACGCTGCGCCGCCGTAATACTGGGCGCATCTACATGAATCTAGCCCAATGTTACTAAACCCAGGATCCTGCATTCATTATATCTGGTCTCCCACAGTGCACAGAACATGGAAATGCAATTATTTTTGTAAATATAAATTGCTAAATACCTTTTCTTATCAGAAGTGTATAGCAGTCTTGTGACTTTTATCAGTGTTTGGCTTAGCACAAGTTAAAGCTTGTAGGAGGAATTTTCATTCTATTTTGACTTTCCTTTAAGGCTGTCCTTTGCATGTCCCCTGACCCTCTGTTTGGACAGTGCTGATTTTGCCCTAGACTGATCACATGCACCCTCCTAAAGAAATAAAAAAATACACATCAAACTGAGCATGTGCAGAGTGCCTCCTAGGGCTTGTGTGCTATCAGCAGATAGATTGGGGACAGTGGAAGAAGGAGAGGATCGGAGAAGACCTGATCGAACAGCCTTTTTACACAATGCAGAGGATTAACCCCTTGCATATACAGACTGATTTTACTGTTGTGGGTTTAGTAACACTTTAAGCTGGCCAGAGATTAATTGAAATTCAGCTGGTTCAGCAAGAACCATACAAACTTTAATTGATCTATGGCCGTTTCCATTCATAGTGGGGGATAGTGCTGCGCTTTGTGACAGCGTGAGGAGAAAAAAAAAAGCTGATCACCGGCTTTTGTGTAAGGGACATTGATCCCCAGTGGAAGAGGCCCATCCACCTCATCAGTGCCTGCCAGTGCCCACAGTGCCCACCAGTGGAATAAAGTGCCACCTATCGGCATAGGATGCATTAAGGTGAAAAAAAAACGAAGGTTTACAACCCCTTTATGAACCACTGCTTTAGGGTGAAGTTCTGCTTTAAGAATCCTTCATTGGATTAGTTCCTGGTCACAGGACATGCTTGCCATTATGGTATGAAATACTCTTATCACTAACAGGAAGCATGGCATGACTAAAGGGAGATTACACTGCCTTTTCTGACACAGTTGAATGGCATTTATCACCCCATAAATTATAGTAACTCTTATATGAGTCCTTGAACAAATAATATCGTATGACAGTTACTTTCTGTGGTAAAATGATGCCACTAATGTTTTTATGTTTGCAGATTTGTATTATGCACACACACTGCAGATCCTACTGCCTTGGGC
Source organism: Rana temporaria (assembly GCF_905171775.1). Classification (NCBI taxonomy): domain Eukaryota; kingdom Metazoa; phylum Chordata; class Amphibia; order Anura; family Ranidae; genus Rana; species Rana temporaria. The sequence continues at coordinate 53,372,893 of NC_053495.1, read as the reverse complement.
CAAAGCTCCACATGTATGTCTATATATATTTCTACTGCACTGCAAGAATTGACCATGACTGACTGCAGAAGACCCGTGACTCATCATTGTGTGGTAAATTCACACAAAAGACAAGATAAGAGCTCATTAGTGTAATTAGAATCGGCTGCATTAGGGGATAACTACCCTTAAACATATTGTTTCTGACGGTGCTCTCATGACCTTCCAGGAGCTGAGGGACCGATACTCGGTTCCGCCGCAGTGGACGTTCCGGTACTGGCAGCTCAGACACGCTTTTGGGGCTCAATTCCCGGACAGACTTGCACTCCAATCGGACTCGGTTGAGCGGCTCTTGACTTCACGCACTTTGGGGCGACCCCTCTCTACCCTCTACCTCTATCTGACGGTAGCATACGACTCTGGATCGACCCGCACACTTGAAAAGTGGAAGGCTGATATACCTGACCTGGATGACGAAAAGTGTGAAGAATGCGTTTCCACGTTCATCCCGTCACTTATTGCAGCTAGGGATAGGTTTATCCAAATCAAATTCCTACATAGGGCATACTACACCCCTCAGAGGTTGGCCCGTATCTTCCCTCAAAGAGACCCCCTCTGCCCGCGTTGCAGGGTTCAGGAGGGCTCGTTCTGGCATATGGTCTGGTCATGTCCCAAGATTCAACCCTACTGGGGCCGGGTGGCTGGGGTCTTGGGCACGGTGTCTCGTCTGCAGATCCCGTTGGAGCCCCTGGTTCTTCTCCTGAGCCATTTGGAGGAGATTCAGGGGGACAGGTACTCCAAACTGTTTCTTACTTTCTCCCTCTTCTATGCCAGGAGGGAAATCCTCCTTAAGTGGAAGGCGGCAGATCCACCCACTGTGGATTCCTGGACCCTGTCTATTAACAAAGTACTCCCGCTGTACAGGATCACATATGAGAGCAGACAATGCCCGGTAAAATTAGATAAGGTGTGGTCTGGGTGGATTGAGGCCAGAGGTTGAGTGTGGTTCTTTGTTTGGTTGATATACTGTACCTGCATTATAACAGCTGCTCCTTATTGCTTTCCCCCCCCCCCTCTCTCAGCACCCTGTTCTCTCGCTCCCCCTCTCCTGTATGACCCTCAGAGGGGGTGGGGTCCCAAAATAAATTCCGGTATACTTATTATGGTTCATGGGGGGGTTTGGATGTCCTGTCTTTTCCCCTAACGATGTGTTGCGGCTAGGGAAATTGCTCTTTTTTAGCTCCTGAAGTTACCCCTGATATTTGTATCTTACTGTGCCTTTGTATACCTGTGACGCTGTAACCCTGATTTGTTTTCTCAATAAAACATCTCTGTTAAAAAAAAAAAAAAAAGAATCGGCTGCATTGTTTACTGCATGAATGTGCGTTGGGGACCGGTGAGGTCAGTTTACACCTGTGGGCACCAATTATCAGGTGCTTGGAAATGTGTTATTTGAAGTGTCGATGAGCATTGTGGTATCTGTACCTATTAATTTCTTTTAGCTCCCCAATGACCATCCAAACACCAAACATCCAAAAAATGTACTTGACTCTTTTTCCTCGCACACCACAACATATTACATGTCTGTTATATGTATGTTTTTGTAGTTGTATTGTGATGCGGTAAATAGTCTGCTGCTTTGTTTACTGTTTGGATGTGCATTAAGGGCCCTATAAGAAATTCTCCGGAGTACCTCCATAATACTTGCTTAATGCACGTGTCCGACACACATCAACATACTACATACATAGGCACAACAGAAAAAGAAGAGACAATACCATCAATTTTGGATCCGTTCGGATTTCCCGCGTCCATCTTCCTAACGACCTATTCCAGTCCAGAGTGTGTTTGACTTCCAGGCCTATTTAGTCTGTGTTCTGGTAAGCAGGCTTGTACTTCTGGTGAAGGGACACGTGTGATATTGGTGCCATCATAGGCTTTTCTTCACGTTTCTGTTATTGTGGAATCACTCTTGTTTTGAAGCATATCAGGACTTTCTTTTTCCTTTTTGCTGCCATTTAGTTGTTGGACTTTTATATCATTTAATATCAAATCAAATGGGTACATATACACTTATGCACTGAGTGTGGTATTTATATTGTTTATATTTAAGATAATTTCCACATTTTTTATTTTCATGTTGGTTTACAGCGCAGTTTCCATATTTTCTTATACATAGACACAACACTGGGGCATTGTTAGATGCCTGGGAGCTGGTGCTAAGTGTAGCGCCCTGCTCCTGATGACCAAGCGCTATGTTTAAATTTAGTGGGTGTCTGAGCTGGTAGTTAGCTCAGACTCTGATGATTAAAGGGGTTGTAAAGGAATTTTTATTTTTTTTTCATAATAAGCATCCTTTACCTGCAGACATTCCTCTTTTCACTTCCTCATTGTTCGTTTTTGCTCAGAAGTTGCTCTATTTCTTCTCTGTTCTGTTCACTTCCTGCTTGTCTGATTTTACTGACCACCGTGAAGGGAGGCTTTACTGCGGTGGTCAGTAACGTGCTCACCCCCTCCTGGGAACTACATCTGTGTGGCAGGACACTCTCTACGTGTTAGAGACTTCAAGGAGGTGTGAATTACTGGGCGTGCCGCAATTCATACTGGGAAATGTAGTTCTTACATGAACGATGCAAACCAGGAAGTGAATGAGAGAACAGAAACTAGAACGCCGGAGGTAATATAGATGAAGGAATTTAATAGGTATTTACTCGTTTTTTAACAGAATCATTACACTATTCTGTCTGTCTACCTTGCAGACATTAATTTTAGGCAATTTTTCCTTTAGTGACCCTTTAAGGCTAAATCAGCCTCTGTTCTGGCTATGGCGGTGCTTGGAGGGTTTTCCCATTGTTTGCCTGTAGGTGGCGTTACCACCACAGTCCAATGTTGGAACACAGACAGGCCAGAGTTAAGGATACTTGAGGGGCAGATGCCATTTACTCTGGGCTCTTTGCCTCATGGCTCGAGGTATGTGATGGTCCATTTTCAGCCCCGGGACCACAATGGCCCGAGGCTGCATTTCCACCAGGTAGGCCCAGTTGTTTTGACTGGGGCTGGCACTTTGAAGGTGATCCTGTGCTGTCTGTCCTGCGGGAGGAAGCTACTCAATGGAGAAAACCAGGGGAGGACCTGTCCTGGGGAGGCCAAGCGGAAGGCTGGTATCTCGGCAGAGGCCTGGTAACTTTATTGGAGGATGCACCGTATTCTATGATGCCTTACAGTGTTGCCGGGTTGGCTTAAAGGCTCTAAACTGTACGGTTGGAAATCCTGTGGCAGAGGATTCTGGAACCGTTTATTTCTGTGGCAGAGACTGTATTCTTTCTTTTGTCCCTGCATCATCATGGCTGCTAGGCCAGTGAGAGGGGCCCATCCAGGTGAGCAATGCCCACTCTGAGGAAAGTGGTGAGTGTGACTATGAAACTTAGAAGTTCCCCAGTGATCTGCATCGTGTGCCTGAACCTTCCCCTGACCCTCCATCCCTCTACCTATGCAAGTTTGTTTGAAATAAAACCTGACAGAAAAGAGATTTACAACTTGTGTGGACATTGAAGTCTCTTATGCCGCGTACACACGGTCGTTTTTCGGCATGAAAAAAAAACGACGTTTTTAAAAACGTCATTTAAAATGATCGTGTGTGGGCTTTACATAGTTTTTTCGGGTTCTGAAAAACGTCAAAAAAAAAAATTAGAACATGCTGCATTTTTTAACGTCCGTTTTTTAAAATGTCGTTTTTCGGGTTGTAAAAAATGATCGTGTGTGGGCTAAAACGACGCTTTAAACCCGCGCATGCCCAGAAGCGAGTTATGAGACGGGAGTAAGCACATTCATCACGCTGTAACAGAAAATAAAGCGCAAATCGTCTTTTACTAACAAGGAATCAGCTAAAAGCAGCCCAAAGGCGAATAGAACTTCCCCTTCAGAGTGCCGTCGTACGTGTTGTACGTCACCGCGCTTTGTTCATCATTTTTCAAAAACGATGGTGTTTGGGCAACATCGTTTTTAATGATGAAGTTGGAAAAACGACCGTGTGTACGCGGCATTAGACTCTCATCCTATCCCCTAGACAACGAAGAGCGAGGTAACTTGCAAGGCCCAAATTTAAACCAGCAGCTCCTACGGGGGTAGTGCTACATTAGTCTGGCAGAGTGGGAAGCACTCTCATATTGATTATTTTTCCAGATATATTTGGCTTTTCTATGTGAAACAGCTACTCTGGTGTGTGTGTGTACCAGAGGAGTACTAGACTGAGGGCCCAAAGTGGAGATACCCCAAGCAGACCTCAAGCTATTCCCAGTCAGTGAGAGCTGCTGGGAGTTATATAGATATCTAATCTATATAACCTGTAAATCACAGCACCTGACAGAGGGAAGTATTCCAGTATTGACGCACAGGAAGTCAGTGCTAGAACAATGTACCACTGTGCTTGTTTGTTAATGATTATGGCATGGTGTTCTATTAAGCTGGATTTATATTATATTCATAAAACAGCAGTCATGTTTCTTTAGCTCTAAAGCTTCGTACACACGACCGGTTTTCCTGCCAAGAGAGCTTTTGGCCTGGAAAACCGGCCGTGTGTATGCTTCATCGCAGTTTTCCTGACAGGAAAACTGCCGGGAATCCCGGCGGGAAAATAGAGAACCTGCTCTCTATTTTCCCGCCAGGATTCACGGCGGTTTTAAACCTGGCAGTTTACCTATGGGGAAACACTGTGAGGGAGCATACACACGGCCGGGATTACCGGCCAAAGCTCTGCCCGCAGTTTTTCGGACAAGAAACCCGGCCGCGTGTACACAGGGGAAACTTACCGAGCAGGTTCTCGGATTTTCCCGTCAGGATTCCCTGTCCCCGGATTGGATTTAATAGGGGGCAGGGGCAAATTCAAAGACAGTCAGTGCAGAATTAAAATAAAAAAATTAGAATTACACCCCCCCCCCCCGCTCCGCCGTGCCTACTAGCATAGGGGGGTTGTATTTTTCCCATTATCTGTGCCCCTTTCTGATGATCATGTGCTGGTCGGAGCGGAGGGAATATTTCTTCAGTTTCGGGTGCATGCCAATTCAGCTCCGCTCGCATGTTCTTCTGCCTTGGCTCAAATCCTAGTCAGCCACCTGCCTATCTCCTTGCCTTCCCTGGCGGAGTGATCTTCCTCCGCTTCCCATCCAGTAGTAGCCGGGGCCCGAAGAGTAAGACTTGAGAGGCTGTGAGGGGGGCGGCGATGGGCAGAGAGTCGCTGATTGTTGCCATTACTAGTAAAGAAAAAATATGTCCCCGGATTTCATTTAAAAAATCTGGTCACCTTACTTTAGACCCCTTCCACACTGAGATAGTTTTCAGGTGCTTTTCACACTGGGGCGGAGAGCTTGCCAAGCAGCATCTTTGCCCATTAGAGTGAATAGGTAGCGCTTCGGAAGCGACGCAACACGGGTGCTATAAACCCCCTTCTTGGGATTAAACAGACAAAAAGCGACGCTAAAACTAGCGGCACTTTACCGCCAATGGACCCGCCGCCCCAGTGTGAAAGCAGCCAAAAAGGTACTTCCTCATTTACAGTTCAACTCTTAGGTGTCAATCAAATGTGCTCTGCCACCTGTGAACAAAGCCTTTGTTTTTGTTTTTATCTGCCCAAAGTTGTGATTGCAGACGCAACAGCTGGTGAGAGGTGAAAAAACATCCAACGGTACCGCCCCCCCCAACCCCCGTTTTACTTACCTGACCCCTCGAAAGTCCAGCGCGCGTCCACGTGATCCTCTTCGAATCCCAGCCTGGCCTTTGATTGGCTAGGCTGGACGGATTGATAGCAGCGCAGCCATTGGCTGGCGCTGCTGTCAATCACAGCAGATGGCGTGCCGGGGGCGGGGCCGAGTGATACATGCCCGCCGCTGTATCGCGGGAGCGCGCTTGCAAAAGTTTTCCACCATGCAGGCTCGCTCGCATGAAGGTGGAAAGCTTTTGCGAGGAGGAGCCGAGACAGACGCCGAAGGACCCCAGAAGACAGGGTTAGGGGACACCCTGTGCAAAACGAGCTGCACAGTGGAGGTAAGTATGACATGTTTGTTATTTAAAAAAAATATATATGTTTGCCTTTTAGCATTCTTAGATGTGGCATCTGCACTCTTCTAAGTGGTCCTGGGCACACTATACTTAACTCACTTAAAGGGGTTGTAAAGGTTTATTTTTTATTTTCTAAATGGGTTCCTTTAACCACTTGATTACCGAGCCTGTTTTTCAGATTCGGTGTTTACGAGACTAAAACTGTTTTTTTTGCTAGAAAATTACTTAAAACCCCCAAACATTATATATATATTTTTTTCTAACACCCTAGAGAAAAAATTGGCAGTCATTGCAATACTTTTTGTCACATCGTATTTGCGCAACGGTCTTACAAGCGCACTTTTTTTTGAAAAAAAAAACACTTTTTTGAATTAAAAAATAAGACCACAATACATTTTGCCCAATTTTTTTATATATTGTGAAAGATAATGTTACGCCGAGTAAAATGATACCCAACATGTCATGCTTAAAAATTGCGCCCGCTCGTGGCATGGCGTCAAACTTTTACCCTTAAAAAAACGATCGCGGCGATACCTCACTTGTGTGGTTTGAACACCGTTTTCATATGCGGGCGCTACTCGCGTATGCGTTCGCTTCTGTGCGCGAGCTCGTCGGGACGGGGCGTTTTAAAAAAAAAATGTTTTTGTTTTCTTATTTATTTTTATTTAGTTTATAATTTTTTTACACTGAAATAAAAAAAAATAAAAAATTATCACTTTTATTCCTATTACAAGGAATGTAAACATCCCTTGTAATAGAAAAAAGCATGACAGGTCCTCTTAAATATGAGATCTGGGGTCAAAAAGACCTCAGATCTTATATTTAGACTAAAATGCAAGAAAAAATTTTTTTTGAAACTGTCATTTTTTTCAAATGACAAAAAAAAAAAATGTTGCTTTAAGACGCTGGGCGGGACTGACGTTTTGACGTCACTTCCGCCCAGCAGAGCTATGGGGACGGGTGAAGGAGAATTTTCCCTCACTCGCAACCCCAGTCGCAACCCCAGCCGAACAGTCCCGATCACCTCCGCCGCTACCGACGGCTACGGTAAGCGGCGGAAGGCCCACCACCGATAACGGCGATCTCACGGCCAATCCGCCGCGGAGACCACCGTTATCGTTTATAGGACCGTTGGCACTAAAGATGGATACCTCGGTTGTGGCAGCAGCTGCTGCCATTCCCGAGATATCCATCTTTAAAAACAGGACGTCTTTTGACTATGGGCCAGTAACCAAGTGGTTAAGCTAGTGCATTGTTGGTTCACTTACCTTTTCCTTCGATTTCCCTTCTAAATGTTTTTTTTCTTTGTCTGAATTTCTCACTTCCTGTTCTTCCTCAGTAAGGTTGCCCCCATCATCTGGCTGGGGGTTAGTCAGCTAAAACAGCTTACTGAGGAGAAATGGGAAGAGAGAAATTCAGACAAAGGGAAAAAAAAACATTTAGAAGGGAAATCGAAGGAAAAGGTAAGTGAACCAACAATGCACTAGCTTAAAGCGGAGTTCCACCTAAAAATGGAACTTCCGCTTAACCCACTCCTCGCCCCCTTACATGCCACATTTGGCATGTAATTTTTTTTGGGGGGGAGTGGGGGCTTCAGGAGAAGGGGACTTCCTGTCCCACTTCCTCCTTCCGCCGAGGGGCTGGAAAGGTGATTAGCTTAATCGCCTTTTCACAGCTCCTCCCTGTAGGCGAGCGCCTGTCCAATCGGACGGCGCCGCTCGCGCATGCGCAGTGCCGCTCGCTCATGCGCAGTGGGTGCCTGGCCGTGAAGCTGAAAGCTGTCACTGCCGGGTGCCCACACTAGGAATGAAGACGCCGGCCGGCGAGGGGGGGCGAGGAGTGGAGCCCCGGCCGGCGCGTCGCTGGAGCCGTGGAGCAGGTAAGTGTCTGTTTATTAAAAGCCAGCAGCTACACTTTTTGTAGCTGCTGACTTTTAATAAACTTAAAAAATGGCTGGAAAACCCCTTTAAAGAAACCTATTTAGAAAATAAAAAACAAATCTTTACAACCCCTTTAAACTACACAAAATAGCTGGACCAGGGGACTGAACCATGCTCAAGGTTAAAACTGCCAGTGTGAGTGCACCCTAAGGCCCCCAGGTCCATACCAGGCCCTTGGGTCTAGAATGGATTTGGAGGGTCCCCCCCCCCCCACACACCAAAATAAAAAATGGCAAGGTCAGGAAAGGGAGGGGGATGAGCGAGCACCCCCCCCTCTTGAACCATACCAGGTCACATGCCCTCAACATGGCAACATGGGGGGGTGGGCGCTTTGGGGCAGGAGGGCTCTGCGCCCCCATCACCCCAAAGCACCTTGCCCCCATGTCGATGGGAACAAGGACCTCTTCCCGACAACCCTTGCCCTGTGGTTGTCGGGGTCTGCAGGCGGGGGGCTTATCGGTATCTGGAAGCCCCCTTTAACAAGGGGGCCCCCAGATCCCACCCCCCCATGTGAATGAGTATGTGGTACGTTGTACCCCTATCTAGTCACAAAAAAAATATATAGTGTAGTGTTAAAAAAAAAAAAAACGCACATCGCTGCAAAATCGCGGTAAAAACACAGTACTTGCGTTTTGGATGCAGGTCCATTGAATTCTATTACATGCAAAACGCTGCATTTTGCAGGAAAAAAAAGTCCCCGACCCTCCCCAAAAATGCAGAGGCACAAAAATGTGAACTTGTTCCATAGGAACGCATGTTAAAAAATGTCCCTGCATTTCTGCAAAATGCATCAAAAAATGCATTAGTGTGAATAGAGCCTCACACTACCCCCTCCCCAGACTGACAATGCTGCTGTCCAAGGGTGTCTCCATTGCTCCTCCTGTGGAGCAGACACTTTTATGGCCCCGTTCATGTCTCACAATATGATAAAACAGGAACAAAGATTGTCTCTGGACAGCCGCACTCTGAACAAATTGTAGCCTTTTATTAAAAGAAGGACTACATGTCACAGCAAAATAAAATAAAACATGACTGCTGACGCGTTTCGCACTGAAATGAAATGAAGTGCAATGCTGCTTGTGATCCCAATTCGCATGGCAATCACAAAAAATGCGACCACAATTGAAGCAGAATCGCATCCTATTGAAGTGCCATTGAAAAGATAAAGACAACCAAAATGTGATGCGATTCTGCTGCGATTGTCACAAGACAGGATCGTGTGATAATCACGGCAAACTGCGATTTTCCAGATTGTGTGCGCAGGAGCTTATTTTCGGGCAACAAATGCGCATAATGCAGCCCATTCAAGTAAATAGGCTACCCTATGCGATGCACAGAATCGCATGAAAAGCACAATGTCAAAATTGTGTAGCAGGAACGCTTGTTCTCATTACGCAATGATGTGAATGGGGCCTATTATAGGAAGTGCGTTACTGACTGGATCACTAGATGAAAATAAAGAGGGGGGATTAAAAAAAAGTATGTAGCCATGCAATCTAGCGATTGGTAAGCGCAGATATAATACATTTTTGATTTTAGGTTTATTATTATTATTATTTTAGGTTTATTATTATTATTATTTTAGGTTTATTATTGCTTTAAGTATCGCCAGCAGCCTGGGAACTACTAGTCATGAAAGGAGTTAATCATATTCAGTCATCGGGGAACTGACAGTCTTGAATGGGTTAATCATTTCCAGCCACCAGAGAGCTGCTATTCATGAAAGGCATAATCACATGGAGCCACCAGGGAGTCACTAGTCTAGAATTGAAAGTCTCCAGCCATCAGTCCTGATAGGGTTAAATATAGAGAGGGAGGGGGGTGACTGTGTGGTATTGATGAGCGGGAAGCAAGCATGCTGCGGAGAGATACAGGGTGTACAAAATTGCTGTGATGCTACAGCTTCTGAGGAAATGAAATATCAAGGACAACTTGCTGCCTCCCCCTCCCCCATCCCCCCAGAACTCCCATGCTGCCAGTAACCATATGAGCTCATCTGAGCCAAAAAAGAAAAAAAAAGTCCTCCTTGGTGAACATTGATGAATGATAAAGCTGCAAGTAACACACATCCCTGACCAGTCAACCTGAACCAGACATACTACAAATGTAAGGAATGTGAGGCGGAGGAATAACGCACTACATAAGAAGGCGGAGGGATACGACCTCCAGCACCCCGGCACTATATATAGGAAAATCCATCCTCCCGCCACGTCAGTCTGCAGGTGGAATGAGAGAAGTAACGTAGAAAGATTGTCGGCAGCTTCACTTTAAAAAAGATCTTATTCATTAATTTGGTTGTTATCGTTCCAAGTGCCAGGTTATAGAAGCCCACCACCGACCATCCACGCGGCCACCATGGCTGTATAGCGGCAGCAGCGGCCAGCGGCAACCCCTCCCGAGGCCAGTGCAAGGCAGCAGCAACCAGCAGCGCTGGCAGCTCCAGGCTTCGTCACAAACATGGCGTAAGTATACCGGGGGGATTGGGACTGTTCTTTTTGGGTGGCTGGAGGGTCTATAGCATTGGATCAGACTGTACGGGTAATGGGTGTGTAGTTCGATGGAGGATTATTATACAATTATAAAAATTCCATCATGGTGTTTGCCGTAATTTTAGCCTTAATGCCGTAAGCTAATGTACCAGATTGAAGATATTTAATTTAAACGTATTTAAAGAGTTATTTTCAATTAAGTCCAATGAGATCTGAAAATTACGGTCACATGGCTAAAATAAAGACCCTTATCCTTGTGTTAAAACTTTGTGAATGAAGCCTTGTGTGTAAAGTGCACGCTCCCTGATTAATAAAATCACGTAGCGATAGGGAATACAATGTAAAAGGCTTTGACTCATCACGTGTAGATCCCAGTAGGGTAGAGGATGTCCCATGCCTCGTCTTTATAATAGTCGGGGACGTTCTCATGAGAGATGTTGCCTATTAGCTCTAATGTAACAGCTGTTGGCTTTTTATCCCTCGTGAGTGTCTCACGTTACAGTATAGCAGATGTCTGTGTAAAGGGTATTTTTAGATGTATGGTCAGACTGGGTGAGCTTTCCTAGTCCAATTCATTGAAAAATTCTAAAGTTCGAAGAGGACAATGAGGAATTTACAGTAAACTAGTAATGTGTAAGAAGGAATGTTACGGATCTGTGTTAGAATGTATTTGAGGTTAAGATGGCGTTGATGGCCTGAGGGTGGGGAAGAAACCAGACGGTTGGATTGCGAAATGGCGGCTGAGCTGCTCTCGACTAACGTGGTGTGGGAGTGACGGAGGGGGAAGTGGCCATATATGGTCATGAGGAAGCTGCATTCCAGTTGTAGAGGCATTTGACTGCTGGGAGAGAAAAACGATTAGCCACGTTTGGCTGATCGTATGTAACAATCAAATATAATTGAGCTGTAAATAGCCACATGGATCTAGAAGTATGGTAAACACGGCTTTATTATTGCCAGCTAATGTAAACTTAGTCAGATTAGACCAGATTAAATGTTACTGGTAAAAATGACTACAAACCAGATGCCAGCTATATTGATGGGCATTTATTTAGGTATAATAACAAGCAAGGATTCCTAATCGGCACGCAAACTGAGATGTAAAATTTGAGGAAGATATGACAGATGGCAAATTAAACGACGACATACAAAGGAAGACTCGAAACACAAAGACGCAGATGGGTGGGGGGAAGAGGGGGGGTTTAACTCTAGCTAGTTGTGGTTACAAATGTTTGCTCCACCCTATTGCTCTTCCTTGTATTATGTATGATCTCACCCCCTCCCCACAGCTAAAACCAATCTTTAGCTACAAAAAGCCCGCCACAATTATCTTGTCACTCATTTTCTCCCCCATCCGTGTATTAACAAGCCTTTTATTAACCACTTCAAGACCTGAATATGACTTCAGTGCATTTCTCAAAGGCAGGAAAGAATAGGGATGATTTATTCTCCTTTTTGTAAAACCAGGTTATGCAAAACAGAAGCAGTGAAACTAAGATATATGTAGTACAATCACGTTATTTTTTTAAATAATTTTTACCCCGCTGATGGAAAATGGCCCTGTACAAGATACAACATGCTCCTGACCAATCTAGCATATGTAAAAATAACTAGTAAAAAATACAATGGTGAATGTCTAAAATATTTACAAATCTGTCAGTCAGAGCCGGTTCACACAGGGGCGGCACGACTTCGGGGGCGACTCGGCAAGGCGACCTGAAGACGACTTCCAAGGCGACTTGCAAAATGACTTCTGTATAGAAGTCAATGCAAGTCGCCCCCGAAGTCGTACAAGAACCTTTTTCTAAGTCGGAGCGACTTGCGTCGCTCCTATTAGAACGGTTCTATTGACTACAATGGGACGCGACTTGTCAGGCGGCTGTGTCGCCTTACGAGTCGCCCCAGTGTGAACCGGGTCTTGGTTGTTCAGGATTTATTTTTATTTTTTTCAAAGAGAAGTTGTTCAGGATTTTAGATGTGGATTTGCAAATACACACAAAAACAAATGGACTATTAGTTCTGTTGCATTGTAAATATGTATATCATTTATTTTTCTTTCAGGTTCCTCAAGGCATCCCGCAGCAGCATTGCTGTATACGAGGAAGAAAGCTCAGAAACCAGCTTCTACGTGAAAGCCCTGATACTTGTAAAAGATGAACCTGTTAAGCGACGATCTGATGTTGGGGGACTTTTTGTCCCCCTTAAACCAGTCGTTTTTGGCGGCTGATGAAAGTTTGGGTCTCTTGGATGACTGCATCGAGGTGTCCGGGTACCTCCCATCGCATGGGTTTTCCAGCGAAAAGGCTAAGAATGGCGTCTCCGAACTGCTTTTTTTGGCTGAACCCTTTGGCAGTTTCCAGGGTAAGAGTACTTCTACTAACAGTTCTAGGCCATGTATAAATCATTACATTGCTCTTTTTTGATTTCACTTTACCTATCATGTTCAATCACAACATTAGTACTTTATTTTGAAAGATACCAAACATTTATTGCAAAAAGGTGTTCTAATTTGATGTAAAATACCTTTGATATCAGAGGCCTTGGTTCCCGCTTCTAACTATCTGATTTCTTAACAGGAGACGCCTTCTCCGGCATGGATTGGATGGTGGAAAAAATGGACCTGAAGGAGTTTGATTTTGATTCCCTGCTTGGAATGGAAGATCTGGAATCCACTGTCTCGCCAGATGAGCTTATGGCCACGTTGGATGACTCTTGTGATCTCCTGGAGGACCCACCTCTCCCACCTGTGTTTGGCCAGTATGCGCCATCACCTGCCCAAATTTTACTTCCAGAAAAACCACTGGAGGCAGATCAAGTGGCTCCAGTGAGTCCCAGTTTATCAGACTCTAATATCTCTAGCCCTGACCATTCTTTTATATTGGATGTAGGAAGTGAGGTAGATGTTGCTGAGGAAGATAAGAAATCAGTAATCTACATTCTTGAAGTTCCAAAATGTGATAAAGAAGACTCCTCGGGTAATGACAGCGGTATTTTTCTGAATTCACTTCTGAAGTCTGAGAAGGAGGATTCCTCAGATAATGACAGTGGGATTTCTATGAGCCCGTCATATCTGGGGTCTCCTCAGCAAAGTCCTACATCTACTGTAGAGTACCCTAGTAGTGTACAATCTTCTCCCAGTTCCCCTATTTCCGAGAGACCCAAACCTTATGACCTTCCCTCTAAGAATAAAGAAGTCTTGGGAAAAGTAAAAACTGTAGGGCACCCCAGAGTAGACAAGAAGACAAAGAAAATGGAGCAGAACAAAACAGCAGCCACTCGCTACCGGCAGAAGAAGAAAGCAGAACAAGAGTTAATATCTGCAGAGTGTCGAGAACTGGAACAGAAAAATGATTCCCTCAATGAAAAAGCAGACTCTATAGCAAAAGAGATCCAGTATTTAAAAGACCTAATAGAAGAAGTCCGCAAGGCCAAAAGCAAACGAGCAAAAAGTTCTTGAGACGGGAGATAGTTGGCGCGTTGTGTATGTTGTGTGTGTATTTATAGGTCACATGGTTGTAAAACAAGTAGTAATACGTAATGTCTACTCAATAAATTATTTTGTAGCTAAATGTTAAATTTGTGTTGGGAGATAATACTTTCATGCTGTTACCAGAGTCACCTCTTGGTAACGTTTGCTGGTTTAAGTAAACTGGTATGTATTTAGTAATGATTTGGGTGGTCAATCCACAAACTAGACTCAAGAGCTGGACCAAGTATGTATGGGCAAAAATGTCACCTCTGATTACTGTTTCTGGTAAATTCTCTTTGCTTTATGGGTCATGCTATTGTATGTCTCTACTGAAACTGCTAGATGCCAACCCTGGAACATGCATCCTGTAAATAGGAGCCAAAATTCCTAAGGGTTGATTTACTAAAGGGAATTGGACTGTGCACTTTGCAAGTGCAGTTGAACTCTTCAAAGAATACCCAATCACATGCAAGAAAAATAAATCTGCTTGCACACGATTGGATGATGGAAGTCAGCAGACCTTCCCCTCATTTACTAAGCTCTAGAAAAATTTCACTTTTTAGAGTGCAACTGCACTTGCAAAGTGCACAAACTATTTACTTTTAGTAATTCAACCCACTTATCTACATAGGTGTCCCGGGTCAGCAACTTAGACTACATTGAAATTAAAGTATCAGAATGACAGCCAGAGGACCAGCATTCTTAAAGGATAATGACAGCCTCCAATAATCTTATAACAGCGTTCCTTTAAATAAATGTTCTTGGCATGACCCAAAACCTTCTACACCACCACTAGATCATGTCAGCATATTTTTCTTTTACCTTGTTCCTGTAGCAATAATCAGCTTTTTATTACTCTGAGTGATGTCTTCACCAAGCTTGCAAAATTATTGCCGGGACAACTGCTGGAAGCTCAGTTCCTGTTGAAAAGGCATTTTCCTAAGGCCCCTTTCACACTGAGGAGTTTTTCAGGCGGTACAGCGCTAAAAATAGTGCCTAAATACCGCCTGAAAAAGAGAGAAAAAAATCTCCTGCAAGCAGCATCTTTGGAGCAGTATATACCGCTCCTTCACATTTAAAACAATGGGAAACCGTGGTAATACCGCCCGCAATGCACCTCTGCAGAGGCACATTGCCGGGCAGTATTAACCCTTTTTCGGCCACTAGAGGGGGTTTAATACTGCACCGCTAGTGGCCGAATCCCGCGGCAATTCCGACGGTATAGCGCCACTATTTTTAGCGGCGCTATACCGCCACCGCACCTCCACTGCCCCATGTGAAAGGGGCCAAAAGCTCCTTTCCTACACACATTGTGTAGGCATATTCTTGGAAGTTAAGGCATTCTTTTGTTGGAAAATAAAATAATGTGTGAATGTTGAGAGGTGTGGGGATTGATGAGTTCCTGGATGACATTCTGGCTTTTCTGTGTCGCAGGTAAGAAAAAAGAGCGTGCATCTGTAATTCTGACCTAATTTTCAGCAGTGGCAACTCCATATTTCTCTTCTAACAAATAGGTCTGTGAGTTTGACTAATTAAGGCAGGATACAAGGTTCTCTCTACCCATCTCCTACTTTCCTCTGGCCCAGTAATAGGCCACTTTAGGCCCCTTTCACACGGACGGATAGAATGGTGCTTTTAGCTGCGGATTTTCTAGTTTTCTACCGCAGCTAAAAGCACACAATGCTTTCCTATGGCCCCATTCACACACAGCGTTTAGCTGCGATTTCGTTACATGCGGTTTGGTGCGAATAGAAAATATAGAATTGAATACATCCAGGAGCGATTTTAGCGCAGCTATATGCGCATAATCGCAGTCTTTTGTGTCAACTGTGGATAGCAGCGTGAGAAAAAAAGAACAGGAAGCGCATCATAATCGAAAAAATAAAAACGGTTGCTATGGGAATGACCACCTGGGCTAAACGTGGGCGCATGTAATCGCAATGTACAAATGCAGCTAATCGCAGTGACTGGCTCCTTGAATTCCACAGAACATTTACATGCTTTTAACTGCGGCAAAACAGCCGTCTGTGTGAAAGGCGCCTAATAGGGGGAGAAAGAGAGTAGTGTCGCATGTTTCTCCATACCTGGAAAAATTATGTATTTTCATGGTAAATTGCTGGCAGAGGAAATGGGTTATAAACAGAACTTGGTATATTCCCTAGCTGGTCAAAGTGACACAGTGACAAAGTGATAACAGTCCTGCCTGTACCATGTATTTTCCATCTCTGCTTGATGTGGTCAGTTCACTTTTCCATGTCATTGGGCCAGATTCATCAATAGATACGCCGGCGGATCTCCTGATCCGCCGTCGTATCTGTGAGACCCGACGGTCGGATCTGTGAGATCCCACGGTCGGAGCTATGCGACTGATTCATAAGAATCAGTTCCGCATAGATCTCCCTTAGATCCGACTGGTGTAAGTGACTTACACCAGTCGAATCTTAGGCTGTAATCTCCCGCCGGCCGCTAGGTGTCGTCGCTTTGTTTTACACGTCGCATATGCAAATGAGGAAAACCGCCGATTCACGTCCGTATGCCCGCCCGTCGCTCTTTTTCAACGTTGTTTGCGTTCTGCTTTTTCCGGTGGAGAGCTACTCCTGCTATATGAGGGGTAGCTAATGTTAAGTATGGCCGCCGTTCCCGCGCCGAGATTCAAAATTTTTACGTTGTTTGCGTAAGTCGATCGGGAATCCCGATGGCCGCAATTGACGTACCCGCCGCTAACAATGACGTCCTAGCGACGTCATTTGGAGCATGCGCACTGGTCTTTTTCGCCGGCGGCGCATGCGCAGTTAAATCGGCGCGGGAACGCGCCTGATTTAAATTATACACTCCCCATTTGCATTCCGCCGGGGGGAGTTACGATCCAACGGTGCAATTTGCGAGGTAAGTGCTTTATGAATCATGCACTAGCCTCGCTAAATTGCACCGGCGGATCGTAAACCAGGTAGATCTAGCGGATCTAAAGATCCGCTGAGCTACATGAATCTGGCCCAGTATGTTAATGCCTGCCTCACAGTAAGTGTACTATACCTAAAGGTCAGCCTAACAGCCAGGAAACTAATGTTTTCAAAATGAAAGCATAACTTCACTTTTTTGGAGACAAAAAATATTCCCTTCTGGGTGATCTATGTACATTACAAGGATTATAACAACCTTTGTTATCTCTCTGAACCTATAAAAAATTCTGTGTCCCAAAAAGGATATTTTTAATGCAGAGAGGCCTGTACGTCAATGCTCTCCAGGGCCGTCTAACGCAGGGCAAATGGAGCATCTGCCCAGGCCCCAATCGCTGGTAAGTCAAGTGCATTTGTTTTCTCCTCCTTTCTATCCAGCTCGGCACAGGTTAAGTGAAGTCACATCCCTGCAGTGTCTCTTCTACTGGCCCACCCCTTCCCCAAAGCCGTCTTTAATATTGATTGGACCCTGGGCAAACATTTTCTTGGGGCCACTCCATGCAATTTTGCTTCCCCCCCATTATTACACTCCCTCCCCCATACTACCCAAATCACTACATAGGACCCCCTGTCCCATACTACTCCCATAATTACAGGACCCCCTCCCCCATTATTACACAGGATCCCTCCCCCCCATAATACCTGTGTAGCGCTACCCCCGAAGGAGCCGCTGATTGTTTTGGGATCGGCGTATTAAGTTACCCTGCAGTGTGTCTAGGGGTGATAGCAGTGGGCCAAACAGTGAGCGAATGTCCAGTCATCAAATGGATTTTCTTGAATGCTTTATTCCAAGGCCCAACATGACCAACATCAACATGAGGTAGGATAGGAAAGGTTGATGAAGCATAAGAAGAATGGAAGTATCAGGCCTTAGATATGAAGAGAGCAATCCTGCTCTCAGTAACAGTGAAATCAGTTCGTCGCCACTCTAGCCCACCGCGCAGCCTTCAGCCTAGGATCTTCCTAGTAAAGTTCGGGACCCAGCAAGTCGCTGGGGCCCCTTTCAACATCAGGATGGAGCTCCGCATGGTGCGCAACTCTGGCCAGGTAGGCCATGGTGGCGGGGTCCATGGATGCGCGCACCCCAAAGGTGGATGCCGCACCTGGAACTCGGACCCCGCAAAGAAGACCAGAATCAATGGAGTCTGCCACAAATATACCCCTCCCCAGCATGCCCAGCGAGGGAAAACTCCTCCAATTGGCTGCTGGAGAAAAGTGGCTCTGCCAGAACCTCTATAGCGCCAACTGTCGCCCAGGGGTGGGATCGCACCCCTGGAACGCAGATTGACCCATAGGACAGTTCCGGAATGACAGCAGCCCAAATTTAACAAATCGTGAATGGGAGCAAAAATTAACTCTCCCATTCCCCACTAACTTTAGTGTAGTGCCCGTACTGAAAGTAAGGGGGCGCTACACCCCCATAATTGCACAGCCCTCTCTCCATACTACATTGCCACTCATTAACCATCTGCCTGTTGCTGTATCTGCAGAAAGAAGGGGTTTAGCTGAGGTTGGAGAAGCAGGGAGGGGGGTAATTGTGGGTGGAAAGGAAGGTATTGGGGTTCTTGGTGGTGGAAAGGCAGGAGGGGGTTATTGCTGAGGGTGGAAGAGCGGAAAGGGGGGTTATTGTTGAGGGTGGAGAGGCGGGGGGCTATTATTGAGGGTCGAGAAGCATGGAGGGGTATTATTGTTTAGGGTGGAGAAGTAAAGAGGGGGTTATTGCTGAGGGTGGAGAAGTGAGGAGGGGGTTATTGTTGAGGGTGGAGAGCCAGGAAAGGGGGTTATTGAGGGTAAATAAGCAGGGAGGGGGGTTATTATTAAGGATGGAGAAGAGGGGGGTTATTGTTGAGGGTGGAGAGGCAGGTAGGAGGGTTATTGTTGAGTGGGGAGAGGGGTTAGTGTTGAGGGTGGAGAGGTGGAAAGAGGGGTTATTATTAAGGGTGGAGAAGCGGGGAGGGGTTTTTTGTTGAGCCCACAGTTGTCAATCACTGCCCTGCACTACAACACCCAGCAGCCATGCCCTCTCCAAGAAGTTCTGCAGCAGCAGCCGATCACTGCCCTGTACTACAACACACAACAGCCCTGCCATACTTGCCAACAGTCCAGATTTTCCCGGGACAATCCTGATTGTGAGATCCCTCGTCCCGATCTGAGCCTGTCCCGATTAAAATCCCAGGATTTTGCTTTTGTCCCAGGAAAGCGGGAATGTTTTTTGCAAAAAACAGCCGGCGGGCAACAAAAAGATGGACTATTTCCCCATGTGTTCAGTGTAAAAGTAGACAATTCTCTTGTACACTGAAGGCGATTGGTTGCACGGAGCGGAGGCCCCTCCCCTCTCCACTGAACACACATAGAAACTGGAACTGTAGCTGCCACCCACCCCACCGCCCCGTGTCTGAGTGGGGACACAGGACCCAGGCTCCGCTCATAGGAACACTGATGTAAGGAGGTGCTCCATTGATAGAGACACTGATGTAAGGAGGGGCTGTACTGATGGGAACATAAGGAAACATCAGGTTAGAAAGCAGGAAAGAAAGGAGAGTGAGAGTAAGACGGGGTGCAAATGTGTGGTAAAGGCTTACGCTGGCCTATTTACGCTACGCCGCCGCAACTTACGGAGCAAGTGCTTTGAGAATACTGCACTTGCCCGTATAAGTTGCGGAGGCGTAACGTAAATAGGATACGTTACGCCCGCACAAAGATACGCGGCTGTACGAGAATCTGGCCCTGTAGTGGAAAACAAGCCGCAGGTGAATGCTCCAAATGAGTCCAATGCAAACATATAGGCCTGGATTCACGTAGAGCGGCGCATCTTTATGCGGGCGTAGCGCATCTCATATGCGATACGCCGACGTAAAGTAGAGAGGAAAGAACAGTATTCACAAAGCACTCGCTCCCAACATTGCGCCGGCGTAGCGTAAATTCCTAGGCGTAAGCCCGCCTAATTCAAAGTAGGTGGACGGTGGGCGTGATCCATTTAAATGAACCGTGACCCCATTCAAATGATGGGCCGAACGAACCCTGTAACTATGTAAACAACGTAAAATACGACGGCTGTTCCGTCGTCCATACCTTTGCATGGGTTGCGCCTCCCTATATGTGGAATAACGTTACGCCGGACGTACGCCTTACGTAAACGGTGTATATTACTGCGACGGACGCAAGTACGTTCTGAATCGGCGTATCTAGGTAATTTACATATTTGATGCGTAGATCAATGGAAGCGCCCCTTGCGGCCAACGTAAATATGCGCCCAAGATACGACGGCGTAGGAAACTTACGTCAGTCGGATGAAGCCTAATTTCAGGCGTATCTAGTTCTATGAGTACGGCGCATAGATACGACGGCGCACATTTACACTTACACCGCGTATCTCGAGATACGCTGCGTAAGTGCTACGTGAATCCAGGCCATAATGTGTACCTGAGTGAAGAAAGTCTGGAGGGAATGGGTTCCAATAGGAGACCTGCATTAGTGTGTCTGACTTCAGTGAGAGAAAGCAAAAAGTGAAATCCATGCTGTGCCACACCTCCAATAAATACCCCTGGAAGAGCTTGAGAGGCTCCGCCCCCAATGCCATGTGTGGATGACTGAAAAGAGAGTACGGTAGACCACCCACCGTCAAGAGGCGGTGCGCAGGCCCAAACACTCCCCCGGGTCATCTCGATGGTATAATGCTTCCAGCCACAGCGACGCTGCAAAATCGCAGACGTCACGCAGCTGACGCATGAGCATGGCGCCGATGTGTAGGTGGCCCCGCACGCCCGAATGGGCAGGTGGAGACAGCGGGGGACATGAAGCCCCCCTTGATACACATCGCAACTCCCAAAGCAAAACAAAAACACCGCCACCAGCAGAGAACAGCACATCAGCTGGGTTGGGATATATGCCCATTGTGAGATATAGTTGGAATATCAAACGGCTAGTGCATGATAGAAATGTAAAATGCATACATATATGTATGTTTTTATTGGCAAGGGTGACCACAGACCAGTTTTGGGCAAGTGGGTGTCTTCCACCCAGATACAATTGATAAAAATAAATAAGGGTCTGGTGTCACCAGAGACACACCTCCATCCCTGCGTTTTGCGTCAAAAAATAAAAATTCACCCTTGGAACTTTGAGTGAGGTGAGCACTGTGGAGCCAATAAAATAACAGGAATGATTACAGTATATGTTTAATTCAAGTAAAAAAGCACATACATTAATGTCATGAACATAAGCCAATTCATACAGAAAATAGGTAAAATGATATTGCAAGTGTAGCATTACCCCCAGTGGAGCTGCTGGATTTTTGGGCGGCGTATTACCTCTTGGCTCCTCCGAATTCCTAGGGGTGAATGATGCGTATTGCATGTAGTAGAAGTAAAGGAATGTACAGACAGGTGCTCTTTGCTGTGCTCTTTATTACCCAGCCGGGTAAAAACAGTAAACTTGTGGTGAGGAAAGTAAAGCTGAAGAAGATAAGAGAATAGCAGATTCAGGCGTAATGATAGGAAACAGTCCTGCTCCCAAACGTAACACTTCGTTTCACCACTCCCGCCTTTATGGGTTTAGTGTACCCGGATAGGCCTCTACCACTGACCTGGCAGCCGGAGTATCACTCGGACAATTATAGGAATAAGTCTCTGCCACAGACCGTCCTTGGTGAACTTGAACTTGGGAGAAAGTCTCTGCCACAGACCCCTCTCAAAGAGCCTCAGGAGATACCTCTGCCACAGGTCCCCTCTGGGTTGAATTATTGGGGATATGCCTTCTTAATTGAGTTACGTCTGGATCTCCTTCAACTTGCCGACAGGTGATTAATCCCTCGGTGTCCGGCTACCTTGATCCCCGGTGGTTTATCCAGGCCCTTTTGGACCACCAGCCTCTCAATGGCGCTCCTCAGACCAACTCCCCACCAAACAGCAGTACAGCTTGGGATCTTCAAGAAAGGGGACCCAGTCACTCACTGGATCCCCGTCGCTGTTCAGATGCTCCGGGTCAGCATGGCCCCCGGAACCAGGAACACCGCGTGGCACACACGCCCCGGCCAGGTAGGCCATAACGCCGGGGCGCCGTGATGTGGCCACCCTAAAGGTGGGTGCCACACTGGAACGAAGAAGACCCAGAACCAATTGTGTATGCCCCATAAATACCCCTCCCCAGCATGCACAGCGAGGACAAAACCCCTGTGATAGGCTACTGGGAAAGAGCACCCAAACCTTGACTCCACTGCTGCCACCTGCAGCACCAGGGCTGGAAGAACACCCCAGTACAGCAGAATGGACTCACAGCTCAGCCAAGCTGAGACAGAGACCGCATTTTGCTACTAACAATCTGGATCAGAGTTTAACTATACTCTGATCTACATATAAATTTAGCTAGCACCAGTACTGTAAGGTACATGGGCGCTACACAAGTAACTGTCCATATTAAAACACACAAGCATCAAGTGTATACCGACGCGTTTCGCAAGGCTTATCTCGCTTTTCATTTTAGGTATACCACGAGCATCTACCCCTGAAGAGCGAGCTAAGCCTTACGAAACGCGTTGAGTATACACTTAATGCTTGTGTGTTTTAATATGGACAGTTACCTGCAATATCATTTTACCTATTTTTTGTATTCTGTATGAATTGGATTATATTCATGACATTAATGTATGTACCGCTTTTTACTTCAATTAAACTTATTCTGTAATTATTTCTGTTATTTTATTGGCTCCACAGTGCTCACCTCACTTAAAGTCCCAAGGGCGAATTTTTCTTTTTTGACGCAGACTCTGATCTGTAAAATTCTGCTCAACACACACTTGACATGCTTGGTCAGTGCATTACCTTTACCCTCAGCTTCTTTAGCAAGGCAGTGGTTGTCTTAGGCCCCATACACACGACCAAACATGTATGCTGAAACTGGTCCGCGGAACAGTTTCAGCATACATGTTCGGTCGTGTGTAGGCGCGAGCGGGCAGAATTCCAGCAAACATTTGCCCGCCGGGCCTTTTCCCAGCGGGGAAATATTCCTGGACTTGTTTTAAAACCGTCCGCTGGAATCCTGCCCGCTCGGACATGTATGGTCGTCAGTACAGACCTACCGTACATGTCCGAGCGCCCGCCGTCCCTCGCATGCGTCGAATGACTTCGACGCATGCGTGGAAGCATTTAAAAGGCAGGCCCGCCCACGTCGCCGCGTCATCGCCGTGGCGACGGCGCGGACACGCCCCGCGTATTGTTTATGCGCGGACTTCTGTACGATGGTTAGTACCCAGGCAGACATGTACGGTGAAAACGGTCCGACGGACCGGTTTCATCGTACATGTTTGCCCGTGTGTACCCGGCCTTAGAGGTGTGTTTGGGGTCATTGTCATGTTGGAATACTACCCTGTTGCCCAGTCTCCGAAGGGAGGGGATCATGCTCTGCTTCAGTATGTCACAGTACATGTTGGCATTCATGGTTCCCTCAATGAACTGTAGCTCCCCAGTGCCGACAGCACTCATGCAGCCCCAGACCATGACACTCCCTCCACTATGCTTGACTGTAGAGAAAACACACTTTTCTTTGTACTCCTCACCTGGTTGCCATCACACACTCTTGACACCATCTGAACCAGTTTATCTTGGTCTCATCAGACCAGAGGGCATGGTTCCAGTAATCCATGTCCTTGGTCTGCTTGTATTCAGCAAACTGTTTGCGGCTTTCTTGTGCATCATCTTTAGAAGAGGCTGCCTTCTGGGACGACAGCCATGCAAACCAATTTGATGCAGTGTGCGGCATATGGTCTGAGCACTGACAGGCTGACCCCCCACCCCTTCAACCTTTGCAGCAATGCTGGCAGCAGTCATACGTCTATTTCCCAAAGACAACCTCTGCATATGACACTGAGCATGTGCACTCAATTCTTTTGGTCGACCATGGCAAGGTCTGTTCTGAATAGAACCTGTCCTGTTAAACCGCTGTATGGTCTTGGCCACTGAGCTGCAGCTCAGTTTCAGGGTCTTGGCAATCTCCATGGACGGACACAGCTCCTTAAATCTTGACAAGTGGGTTATGTACCCTGTTTACAGGAGAGGACTAGGCAGAAACATGTTAGAAAATTAAATACATGTTACATTAACAGAGTTGAACAGCCCCGCCCATGGGGCGGTCCCTCCAGACATAACCCTCCTCACTGCAGCATGTAGCCTCAGTTTCGTTCTGCCTAGCAAGGAGAAGGACGTATGGCTCCCTTTGGGCCCAGCGCCCTGAGGAGAGATTTTATTTTATTTTACTTTATTTTACTTTTTCTTGAAGAATCTTCTTTCAACTGTCGGCTGAGAGACAGGCTGGATAATATAGATCCTTGTAGTCTTCTCAGTCCGACCAGCAAGCGTGGGCACACCTATGCAAAAGGCTTGGTCTGCCACGCCATACCCCATGACTCCTGGGGTGGCCGGTGAGCTTTGCTCCGAGGTCCACATATGACTGAGCTGTGGTGTTGTCTCACTCACAGTGGACTGGGCCGACAGCTACCTCTATTGTGGTTGTAGTTCTGTCAGGAATACGGCTGGGCATTCTTGGGGTTCGAGGGTCCTCTTCTCCCTTCCCTGCTCCTTTTCCCTTGCTGCATTGCTAACATTGCCACTGTCAGGGGGAGGGGGGCCTTCCTGAGGGGACTGTGTTATCTGGCCTGGGTTTTTTCTTTTTTGTATGGGGCTTTCCTGTGAGGGTTTTTTCACTGTTAAAAAGCCCTAGGAGGCTTTTCCTGTTTAAACGCGGCATTTTGCCAGGGCTGGCGTCATTTTTTGGGAGGTTTTTCAATTACATTGAAAACTCCCATTGGCGGCCATTTTGTTGTACGCACAGTTACCTCACAGTTCTTTATCTCTCACACGCTGTGTGCTGAGAGCGGATGGCAGCGCTGGGCAGTCTCCTCCTGAGGTGAGTCCCCTGGGCACCCCTGGTCAGTGCAGCAAGTGGGTGAGATGCCCTGAATAAGGCTCTAGGAGCTTCTGTTTATTTGTAAGGACAGGTGTGCATATTATACATACACACTATGTAAATATTATTAATATTTGGAGTCAGTATCTGGGTCCTTCCCCAACATGCTGGTGGTGGCAGCAGGTGTTAGCACCTGGGATTCCCACAGAGGTTTTATTGTTAGTCCTGGACACGTTTGTGCCATGGTGGGGGTGGACTGCGGACGGGTGGTAAAAGAGTGCCCCCTTCCCCCGTTATCCCCTGGGGAATGCTCTGTTATGGAGCCATGGACCAGGTACCCGGGTAAAAAAAAAAAAAGCAGGATAAGGCATTTATGGGTGCGCTTCTCACTGCTGCAAGGGACTCTCTTAAGCTGGATAGAGCAGCTGGGTTTCCGCCGAGGGCTAGGTCTTTTTTGGATCACACAAATCGGACCGCTCTGTGTAGGTTTTTTCCTTCTGTGCCCTTCTTGGATAAGAGGCGGAATGAGAAGCCGCTGAGGGCTTTTGTAGTCCCTCACCGCAGGGCGGTTCAGTGCCCCTTTGAGGAGAGCCTTTTCAAAAGGTGGGCTTCTTCTCTGGTGGTGGACCCTTCGGGTGTCATGTATAGGTGACCACTCTCCCTATTGTGGGAACCCCCGCTTGTATGGATCTGACTGATAGAAGTTCCGAAGTACTGACCCGTTCCATGTTTACCATGCTGGGGTCTGACTTGCGGCCTGTTGTGGCCACTACTCTGGAAGTGAGCTTTTTGCACCAGACAGTGGAGGAGCACCGACTCTCTTCCAAAGTTATTAGGCTAGCGGACCAGCTGGTCCAGGGCCTCTTATAGGTCTGTGATGCTTTATTGAATGCTGCGCCCTTGTTATTCAGGGCTTCTGTTTCAGAATGGTTTTATGCACACGGTGGTGTAGTGGTTAACTCCTTTACTTGGCAGCAAGAGAGTCATTGGTTCGAATCCAGACATTGATGCCAATCTGCCTGGAGCTTGCATTGTCGCTCCCTGTGTCTGCATGGGTTTCCTCCGGGTACTCCGGTTTCCTCCAAAGGCATGTGTGCATACACCTACATAATATACATACACACTATGTATGGGTATTATTTAGGGGCAACCCTCCCAGGCCGTCAAAGGCCCAGCTGGGGGACTAATCCGTCCCTGGGTGCGTAAGCCGTTCACGCCGGCACCCAAATCCTGCCAATGTATGTAGCCTTCCCTCCCTGTCTCTAGGTGGGAGGGGCGGCTTGCAGGTTCACAATTCGGTGAAACCTCCCTGCTCTCCGACCAGTGGGTCTGCGAGGTGGTCTCTTCGGAGTACTAGATAGGGTTTCCTCCTATCCACAGAACAAAGTTCTTTCCTCCTGTCTTCCTTTCCCGGCCTGTCGGTCTGCCTTGGGCAGTGTGGGACTTGCTAAGCTGTGGGGTAATTTTACCTTTCCTGCAGGACGAGAGGTTTGGGGCTTTCTATGGGCCTCAGGCCCTGAATACCTTTGTGAATGTCAGGTAGTTCCGCATGGAATCCATTCGTTCTGTGGTAGCTGCGCTCCATCCGGGGGACGTCCTGGCATCCTCGGACATCAGGGACGCATACATGCATGTCCCGGTTTGCGCATGTCACAGTTTTTTTTCTGTGCTTCGTGATGAGAGGGGGTCTCTGTCAGCCTGTGGCCCTCCCTCTTGATCTGGCATCAGCACCATGGGGTTTTAGCTAGGAGCTCGCACTTATCCTAAATTTGTTGGGACAGCACGGCGTTGCCTCATTGGCTACTTGGACGACTTTATTCTGAGAGCAGCTTCTGTCTCAGACCTAGTGGATGTGTTATTCCCATTCAGACCCTCCAAAGATTCGGGTGGGTATTAAACGTTTAGGCCAGAAGGTGTAGCTCAGTGGCAGCAAGCCTGCCTTCCATGTGTGAGACCCAGGGTTCAAATCCTGGGCATGCTAGGTTCAGACTCAGTGTTGGAGTATCTAGGGTTGATCCGGACTCCTCAGTGGCGAAGGTCCTTCTTCCCCTAGAGAAATTGCAGACTCTTCAGTCTGCGGTGAAGGTATTGGCATCACGCAATCGGTCTTCTCTCCGGGCACCTGCTGGTCCGGGGGATGTGGGTAGCCTCCGAGGCGGTACTGTATGCCCAGTTCCACACTCTGGTTTTCCTGGGGAAATACTGTCCAGGTGGTAAAAATCTCCACTCCCTGAATGTGCCCGCTTTCGTCTGGTCTCGGTAGCTACCCAGGGTCGGGCCTTGCTAGTACCAGGTGCTGTCTACCGTTCATTGTTCATTTTAGGCGATCAGGCTATGCTTCTCCTCATGGTCGAGGAGGTTGCAAGGTCGTCCGATCTGGTTTCAGCCGGACAACGCCACGGCAGTGGCTTCGGTCTACCATCAGGTATACCGACAGGCGGTCTACTGGAGTCGCCAGATGCTGAACCAGGGAGACTGGTCTTTGTGCTTGGGGTGTTTCGGCTCCCTTGCAGGAGGTTAGCCTCACAGTGCATGGATCTCCTGGCCGCTCGTCTCCACCGCAAGGGTGTCGATGTTAGTGGCCAGGTCTAGTGATCTGGTACAGACGCGTCAGTCGCGCTGGTGGCCCTGTGGGGTCTGTATCGGTGACTTTTTTCAATTCCTCCATCGTAGTTGCTTCCTCGGCTGCTCCACAGAGTGGAGGCTGAGGAGAACCCGATGATTCTAATTGCTCCAGATTGACCTTGGCATCCTTGGTGCGCCGATATCGGGCGCCTGGTAGCAGAGGTACCCTGGCGGTTGCCAGGGCGGGAGGTCCCTCTGTCTCGAGGTCCCATACTTCCTCCTGTTGTACAGTCATTGACTTGCTCAACATGGCTATTGGAAGCCAGACTTTAAGTGACCGGGGTCTGTCCAACTCGGTCATCTCAACAATGCTGAGGGAACGGTAGTCTTCTTCCGGAGGATCTACCGTCGCACCTGGCAGGCCTACATCTCTTGGTGCGAAGGGATGGAGTGACATCCACGGACGTAGTCAGTGTCCAGGGTCCTGCTGTTTTTACAGCTTCGAGTGGATCAAAAAATTGCTTAAAGCACCATTTGGGGGCAGATTTCAGCCTTGGCTGTGTTCTTTCAGTGGCCTTTTTGCGACCCGTTCCCTGGTGGGTCCCTTTTTGTGTGCAGGGGGTTTGTCATATACTTTCCCCTCTTGGCCCATCTCTTCCCCCATGAGTTTTGACTCTGGTGCTCTCGGTTCTTCAGGAACCTTCCTTTTGGAAACATCAGAGATTTTCTCTTCACACTTAGTGGCCTTTACCTCTGTTAGAGGGGTTTCTGAGTTGGCGGTCTTGTCTTGCAAGCCGCCATGCTTGATCCTCCTTAAGGATTAGGTGGTGGTGCGCCGGCGACCTTCCCTTCTTCCGAAGATGGTTTCGGCCTTTCGCCGCAATAAGGACATTTAGGTAGATTCAGGATGGAGAGCGCATACTTGCGGCGGCGTAGCTTATGGCATTTAGGCTACACCGCCGTAAGTTAGTGAGGCAAGTACATGATTCACAATGTACTTACCTGCTAAGTTACGGCGGCGTAGCCTAAAGCGGGCGGGCGTAAGGTTGCCTAATTCAAAATAGGCTGAGGGGGCGTGTTTTATGCTAATTTTGGTTGACCTGACGTTTTTTACGTTTTTTGGGAACGGCGCATGCGCCGTCCGCCTACATTTCCCAGTGTGCATTGCAACAACGTACGCTGCACGGGCCTATTGATTTTGACGTGGACGTAAATCCCTATTCACGGACGACTTACGCAAACGACGTAAAATTTTCGAATTTCGAAGCGGGAACGGCGGCCATACTTTAACATTACTATTCCAACTATTTGTTGGAATAACTTTAGGCCTGATAAAGCGTTACGTAAACGGCGTATCTGTACTGCGTCGGCCGGGCGTACGTTCGTGAATAGGCGTATCTACTGATTTACATATTCTACGCCGACCGCAATAGAAGCGCCACCTAGCGGGCAGCTTAAATATTGTAACCTAAGATAGGACGGCCCATGTGCAACAATTCTAGCACTAGACCACCTCTGTAACTCAAAAATGGTAACCTGTAAAAAATTTAAAGTATCGCCTATGGAGATTTTTAATTACAGAAGTTTGGTGCCATTCCATAAGTGTGCACAATTTTAAAGCGTGACATGCTAGGTATCTATTTACTCGGCGTAACATCATCTTTCACATTATACCAAAAAATTGGGCTAACTTTACTGTTTTGTGATTTTTTTAATTTATGAAACTGTTTTTTTTTTTTTTTAAAAGGCGTTTTAAAAATGATTGCGCAAATACCGTGCAAGATAAAAAATTTGCAATGACCACCATTTTATTACCTTGGGTGTCTGCTAAAAAAAACATATATAATGTTTGGGGGTTCTGTGTAATTTTCTAGCAAAAAAAATATGATTTTTACATGAAGGAGAGAAGTGACAGAATAGGCTCGGTATTGAAGTGATTACAAATTTCTATGGTATGGAGAAACTGGAAAATATGTAAAGAGGATTCTAGAGCTTCACTGGCTTTAGCATTGTAGTATTTCATATTTACGTGACTAAAGAAGAAAAAATGAAATGGTATTTTTAGTGTATTGCTAGCAATAGGCTCAGAGCCAGGGCAAATGTTTTCTTTGACAGGAAAGTAAAGCCGGCCATTCATGGATCGAGTTTCAGCCGTTTCAGCAGGGATGAATTTTTATCCATATATGGGCATTCAGGGTGTACAGAAGTCGATCTACTGATCGAATTCTGTTCAACCAGCCTGTTGGATACAATGTTGCTTGCTATAGCCGGCAGTGATGATTAGTGTATTCTGATGACGGGGAAGTCTCCCCGATGTCAGAACACAATAGCTCAGTGAGAGTGATTCCCCCATCTAGCTGGAATGGAAGTTTTTTTTTTTTTTCGTTCAGTCCTCTGGTTGAACAAAAGAAAATGACCCATCTATGCCCAGCCTAAGTTTCTGATTTCTTTAGGTTGATTACTAGTATATTTATTATTTATTTGTCTTCTCTCCATAATCTTTTAAAACTGAAAAATCAGTTTTGGGTGCACAGACCCTTAAGGATCAATCTATTATAAAGTTCCCTGGGAAGTCAGCCAGCTGGGCTTTGTCAGGAGCAACAAACATATTTTCGGTTTGTTTTGTGTTATTTTGTTGGCAGTACAAGCATGCCCTTGAGTTTTGTTTCTAAAACATTCTGCTGAACTTGTTCAGCAACATATCACAATGCGGTAGTGTTCAAAGAGCCGGAGTCATGACTGGGCCAACGCCGGAAATCTAAATATACAATTTTCTGCCCTAAAGTAGTTGTAAAGGTTACACATTTTTACCTTAATCCATTTACAGCTGTAGCACCATGTGTGTGCCTAGAACTAGAGTAGGCAAACTATGCTCTGACTCACTTTACCACTCTGCTTTACTAACTAATATCCGAATGGAAATTGATTACCCGGCCTTCAGAAAAAAACTAAAGACCCATCTATTCTGAGGGTTAAACTGAAGGAAAATGGATGCCAAGCGCCTTGAGGCGATTCAGTTCGCATTTGTAGCGCTATATAAGTAATTCACTCACTCACTCTCTATGTAGATTTTTGGGAGTCTTAATTGGGTCAGGGTTTAATAGAGGTCAGGGCTGGGTGACTCATCCTGGCAGCCCTCTGTTGCCTCCCCCTGGTCTGGAAGGCTGGAGAATCTTCTAGAATTAGAGGGCAGGGGTTAGGAGGAGCTGCCATGCATACTTATGAGGCCTCAGCCAATTTCCAATAGTGGGCTGGCAGCAGGGGAGGGCTGGGCAGGGTGGCAATTGCCTCCCAGGCCACCCTAACTTTTGTTCAAAATGCCCGCTACCATTTTATTTTTTATTCTGGTCTTGGAAGTCGGGCCGACCACTAGCTGTTGCATTCAAGGAGTTGTAGTCCACACTTAAATCTCCCAGTGGGTGGAAAACAGAGCAGTGCAGAGGAAACTACAACTCCCTGGGACTGGATTATTGGATGCAGGCAGAGGCAGGGCATGCCAGGTAATTGGGACACAGGGCTGCAGGGCTGGGCGCTGGCTGCAACTTGACCTCAGGACCAGGAGCATTACCCCCCCAGGAGGCCGTGGCGTGCAAGGACCTGCTGAGCTGAGATCACTGAGGTGAGAGACCCTGACACCCCAAGCTGACCCCCATCCCCCCCATACACCCCATGTAATCTGCCCCAGTGTTCAGGCTGCATTGATGGGCACTGGAGTTGGCTGCACTGATGGGCACTGGTGACAAACCTTCCTCACTGTGCTATATGTTTTCTGCTGTACCATTGGCATGGTTATATCTTCTTAGTCCTCTCCATAAAATTATCAGAAATTTGTGCTTGAAGTAGAACTATAGGCAACACTTTTTTTTCCATTTTGGATAGCCCCTGTCAATTTTTTTTAACCATCCCTGTCCCATTGCAGAGATTTCCCTTCACTCTCTGCCCCATAGCTAAACAAGAAGTGATAGGAAATCTATGCAAATTAAGGGAATCCATTCCCCCCACCCAGGCATTGAGAACTAGTGTCCCCACTCGAAAATGTCAGGGTGGGTCTTAAACAGAAAGGGGTGTGGCCTTGACAGGAAGGGGGTGGGTCATATTTAAATTAGGGGGTACACGAGTTTAGTCAGGCCTAGGGCAGCACAAAACCTAAATACACCACTGCGTACAACACTACGACAAGAAGAGAAAATTAATTTCAATGCTTCTGATCATGTGTCGAATTGTTTCCGAGTATGCGTTGAATTGTTTCCGAGCATGCGTCAGAATTTTGCGCGTCGGAATTGCTACAGAGGATCGGAATTTTTGAAAACCTTTTTGAGAAGTCTGAAAATTTGAGAACCAGCTCTCAATATTTTGTTGGCGGAAATTTTGACGGAAAAAGTCCGATGGAGCCTACACACGGTCGGAATGTCCGACCAAAAGCTCACATCAGACTTTTCCTGTCAGAAATTCCGACCGTGTGTACGGAGCATTAATTTTCATTTACATGGGCGATAACACATGGTGCAATTTCCAGTGGCAAGAATCTGTGGATTCCAGCAGCTGGTATGGTATAAAGTCATACATAGGATAAGTACAAAATGTATGGCTTTGTCTGACTTATTTAGGTTTTGCATATACTGTATGTTCAAAATTGAAAAATATGTTTTAGTCGGGTAAATATGAGACTTTGCATATGAATATCCTGTTTTTTTTTTCTTGGAGAATAGGTACAGGTACTTTCTATTCCACCGACCCCCAGAAGAGAGCAGTAAAGAGGAGCATGCAGCATGCCACACCAAATGCTGGGCTCAGGAGTACGTATTGAACAGGGTGAGGGGTTTAGAAGTGCACAGGACTTGGGACTCAGGAGTGGGTAACACAGGCCAGCATATAACCAAAAATGACCTCCCCTCAAACCCCTCCCAGTACCCCCAGTACAGAACTCTCTTACCAAATTCTGTGTGTATATAGCACAGGACCCAGGAGTTGTATTGCATAAGGTGCATGTTAAATAGGATCTGCATATTAAGGTCCCATTCATACTTGTGAATGGGGCTGTCACAAAATACATTTGAGAATCCCATTGGATGTTCCTGGCAATTAAATGTTGGAGGCAGCCCGACTAAAATCAACAGGAGTCTGACAGCTCCTGCAAGTAACCGCAGCCGCTTGCATGTACTAGATCATGGAGTGATTACCTGTGGGTGATTGTCCCTGGATGGGGAAGGGCTTAGGAGTACCTATCACGTAGTGCTCAGTAGTGTATATTGCTCTGGGCTCAGGAGTGTGTATCGCACAGGGCCTCTGGAGTGCGTATCGCACAGTGCTCAGGAGTGCGTATTGTGTAGTGTTCAGGAGTGTGTATTGCACAGGGCTATGGAGTGCGTATTGTGCAGTGCTCAGAAGTGATTATTGCAAAGGGCACATGCTCAGAGGTGTGTATCACGTAGGGCGCAGGGTTCAGGAGGAAGTGCTCGGGAATTTAAAAAAAAGAATACAAAGGCATTGTTCACACTAGTGCGTTTTAGGTGCAGTTCAATAAAAAAAAATCCAGTTTGCTGAATCTTTGATGCGCATTGATCCTAACCAAAGGAAACATTAGCATGATGTCATCATTAAAATTGCAAACTCTGCCCCTTTACACATATTCTTTGGAAGAAGTCCTGCTGCGCTTATCGTCCTGCAGGAAGACTTCTTCATAAGTAGTCCCGCTGCAGGATGATACACGTAAAAAGGAACGGAGTCTGCAATTTTATTGATGTCATCATTATAATGGGTGCTCATGATCCATGAGGGTAGTGGTGAGCTGTGCAAACGGTGCCATCCATTTGGTTCACATACAGTATATTGGATTGGTTTAAAACTTGTTTTTAATCTTTATTATTGCTGAATAAAATATGCAAAGAGCACTATGAGAGTTTTTTCTCTTTTATATGGATGCATATGTAGTAATGAGTGTTGTGTAGAAGAATTTTTGTTCTGGAAGACCTACAAAAGAGCTAATGCCGTGTACACACGACAAGAAAAATGCAATTTTTTAAATTGGTCATTAAAAACGATCGTGTGTATGCTCTAGAGCATTTTTCCTCGACGAGAAAAATGGTCGTGTGTAGGCTTTAATGATGGGGGAAAAAACGTGCATGCTCAGAAGCAAGTTATGAGAAGGGAAATTTGCATAACCAGCCCAAAGGGTGGCGCCATTCAAATGGAACTTCCCCTTTATAGTGCCGTCGTACGTGTTGTCGATCGTGTGTATGCAAGGTAGGCTTGACAAGAATCACATCGAGAAAAACATCGTTTTTTTCCATGACATTAAAAACGGTCGTGTGTACGCGGCATTACACTTTATATGTGATCTTTGCGATATGTTTTACACATTAACATACTTATTGGTTTTAATATGATTTTTGCCTTAGTTTTTGCAGTTTTATTAGTAATATTGACAGAATTTTCACCATTACTATTATATGACTAAATTATTAAAAGCTTCTCCTGTGAATTGAGTTTACTGTGGTTAGCACTGCACTATATATCATCAAAAAAGGTGTCTAGAGCATACCTTTCCCTTCCTGATCGATAGCCGAAATAAGAAAAATTATCCCAGGCAATGTTTAGGACTTCGTGAAAAGATGCAGAAGCCAAAGGGTGGTTGCATTGCCAAGAGGCAATGCTTTATTTCATTATTTTGACCCAATTTGCACCATTATTAGCCAGAACACATCACTTAAGCAAAATGTGTATATAGTTGTGCACAGATATATGTACATAAAAGTGTAGCTCTACTTTTGTCAACTACATGCTAAATGCACCTATCGAACACCACATATGGTTATAATATTATATGCTTTAAAGATAAAGGGCTCAACTGACTAAGCAATAATATGTGTCATTTATCATAAAGATCATAATCTTTATGACCCACCTGCCATCAATGCTGCGGAGAATGGACAGTTAGATAGCAGGGTTGTGTATGTACGTATGTCATATATATATATATTCCTCAGAGTTTAGCGACTCCGGGAGACAGGACTCGAGGAGGCGATCAGAGAGGTTACAGTCAACAGCCATAGATTCCTCTGGCAATAGGTTAAAATCTGTTAAACGCCACTCCTCCACCGACAGGGAGTCGGAGGGCCTGGCCGCCGGGAGGTCTCCCGGCCGCTCTGCTTAGGAAACATTGAAAAGGTGGGCCTCGACCACGGCTGTGGGAGGCTGTAGTAAGTCCCTCTTGGGCGGGCTTCATTCCAGGACAATACAGTGTCCTGGAATGAAACTGACACAGCTACCCCCGGGCCAATCTTATGCCCCCAAAAAAGTCCGCCATATCACCGCTTTACTCACTGATAGTACTTGTCCTGGCCGGGAATGTCTGGAGAAGCACAGTCCCCGCCCCCTGCTTGTGATTGGAGAAATCATAAATCCCGCCTCTTGTGTCCAATCACTGTGCTGTGATTCGTTACAGCACAAGCTGATTTTTGGGAAGGGAGGGTGTCCCTGAATGGTTTGGAAATGTGGTCACCCTAGTCCTGTGCTCTAAACTTTCTCCCACATTTTTCTGTTGTGAGAAATAAACTCACTTTGTTTTCATCCTAAGGCGGCGTACACACGACCGAACAAGTCCGCTGAAACGTTTTTTCAGCGGACATGTTCGGTCGTCTGTATGTCCGACCGGACAATTTTCCGGCGGATCGGACAGGTTTCCAGCGGACAAATGTTTCTTAGGCCCCGTACACACGACCAAACATGTATGCTGAAACTGGTCCGCAGGCCAGTTTCAGCATACATGTTCGGTCGTGTGTGGGCGCGAGCGGGCCGAATTCCAGCAAACATTTGCCCGCCGGGCCTTTTCCCAGCGGGCAAATATTCCTGGACGTGTTTTAAAACCGTCCGCTGGAATCCTGCCCGCTCGGACATGTACGGTCGTCAGTACAGACCTACCGTACATGTCCAGGCGCCCGCCGTCCCTCGCATGCGTCGAATGACTTTGACGCATGCGTGGAAGCCTTTAAATGGCAGGCCCGCCCACGTCTCCGCGTCATCGCCGCGTCATCGTCGCGGCGACGACGCGGACACGCCCCGCGTATTGTTTACGCGCGGACTTCTGTACGATGGTGTGTACAACCATCGTACAGAAGCCCTCTGGCAGACATGTACGGTGAAAACGGTCCGACGGACCGCTTTCACCGTACATGTTTGTTCGTGTGTACCCGGCCTTAGCATGCTAAGAAACATGTCTGCTGGAAGCCTGTCCGTCGGACCTGTTCGGTCGTCTGTACAGACTCACCGGACAGGTCCGATCGGCCGCCATCCCTCGCATGCGTCGAAGTGATTCGACGCATGCGTGGAAGCATTGAACTTCCAGGGCCGCGCACATCACCGCGTATCGTGTACGCGCGGATTTCTGTCTGATGGTGTGTACAACCATCAGACAGAAATCTCCGGGCGGACATGTTCGCTGAAAACGGTCCGGCGGACCGTTTTCAGCGGACAGTCCGTCCGTGTGTACGAGGCCTAAAAGCGACTGGCGCTCGTCTTTTCTGCAAATGTCCACACCCATCATGCCTAAGAATCAGCACCCCGAGGCGAAATGCCCCCTTTACCTTTACAACCCCTTTAACCACTTGCTTACTGGGCACATATACCCCCTTCCTGCCCAGGCTAAATTTCAGCTTTCGGCACTGCGTCGCTTTAACTGACAATTGCGCGGTCGTGCAATGTGGCTCCCAAACAAAATTGGGGTCCTTTTTTTCCCACAAATAGAGCTTTCTTTTGGTGGTATTTGATTACCTCCTGCAGTTTTTATTTTTTGCCCTATAAACAAAAAGAAAACGTAAATTTTGAAAAAAAACACAATGGCCCGGATTCACATACATCGGCGCATATTTATGCCGACGTAGCGTATCGAATATACGCTACGCCGACGCAGCGCTTAGAGGCAAGCACAGTATTCACAAAGCACTTGCCTCCAAATCTACGCTAGGTTTCTTAGTCGTAACTCGTCGTAAGTGGAAGTGGGCGTGTGCCATGCTAATGAGGCGTGACCCCATGTAAATGACAGATTGAGCGTCATAAAGATACGAATAACGTACCGCGCATGCGCCGTCCCGTGGACGCATCCCAGTGCGCATGCTCAAAATCACGTTGAAACAACTGCCTAAGATACGTCGAATCACTGCCTACGACGTGAACGTAACCTACGCCTAGTCATATTCACGTACAACGTAAATGACAAAAGATACGACGGCTTGTGTTCCCTGGTCCATACCTTTGCATGAGTTGCGCCTCCTATATGGGGAATAACTTTACGTCGGACGTACGACTTGCGCAAACCGCGTATTTTATGCGCCGGGCGCAACTACGTTCGTGAATCGGCGTATCTCCTTCATTTGCTTCACATGACTTTTTTTAGTATTATTTTTTACTAGTAATGGCGGCGATTTGCGATTTTTTTATTGTGACTGCGACATTATGGCGGACACATCGGATACCTTTGACACATTTTTGGAACCATTTACATTTATACAGCGAACAGTGCTATAAATATGCACTGATTACTGTATAAATGTGACTGGCAAGGGAAGGGGTTAACACTAGGGGGCGAGGAAGGGGTTAAATGTGTCCCTACTAGTGACTCTAACTGTGAGGGGACTGACTGGGGGAGGTGACCGATCTGTGTCCCTGTGTACAAGGGACACAGCATCGGTCTCCTCTACCTGACAGGACGTGGATCTGTGTGTTTACACACACAGATCCACATCCTTGTCTGTGTAACGGCTGATCGCGAGTACCTGGCAAACGTCGCGGCCGCCAGGCACGCGCATCGGCACGGCAGTGATGCGCCGAGCTCGCGCACCCCCCAGTGGCCGGAGGAGCCGAGGACGTCAATAGACGTCCTCCCGGCATTGTAGAGCCACCTTGTGGCCATCATTTTACAATGCCGGGCTCCAAGAGGTTAAATAAATCTTGTGCATCAGTATAGTTATGGTTAATTTTATATGCTGGTTTCAGTAGCTCTTCAGTTTCCAATGACTTTGTTTCGAATACTGTTTAACCTCCCAAGAAGGGAATCCTCTATGTTCACAAAGAACCTGACCGAGGTGAAGACACTTTCAACTTTATTATCAAATCCACTCTTTTGCTTAGCGAAGGTTCCGCTTCTCTTATTTACCTACAGGTTAGCACAATATTCTGTTTTGGGAAGGCTATTTGTCATAATCCCCCAAAAAGAGGGTTACACTACAAAATGCACATTTTCAGCACATACCCTTATGATAAAATGGCAGGACTGCCACCATGTGTTAACATTTTATAACTGCAATGCTGAAACAACCGTTCAGATTAACATGGATAGTCACATGTTGGCATGATAGCGTAGCTGTTCAATCTTTCTATTTCTTTTTCTTCATATAATATTTTGGGAACCAGGGAAGCTAAGATCCTGTGCTCATATAATGTGCAACATTTGAAGTTCTGACAAATTCCCCTTTCTCTTCCCCAGTGTTCCAGTGCAGCCAATTTTAAAGGTCATAAAGGAAATACCTTCACTTTCATCAAAGATTTCCTTTAAAATGTATTTTATTTATTTTTCTGAAAGACTTTCATATACCTAGCCAGCAATGCGGAAATGCTTCGGCAGCGGCGCTTTTCAGGTGCATTTATCCCTAGCTTCGGCCGCTAGTGGGGGTTAAAGGCGCCTCACTAGCTACCGGAAAGCACTACTAAAACTAGCGGCGCTTTACCGCTAATGCAGAGCAGTGCCAGTGTGAATGGGGTCTTACATCCCATCCATGTCGCAGGGGCTTGCTCACCATTGACCACCTAGGAGGTTGCCACCTGCTACAGACTTATTGATATGCTTTTCAATACCTTTTACAGTACACATAATATAATCTGTCATTTTGCTAGCAATTTAAACACAGTAGATTGTATACATCATACAGGTGTGCCACTTCACAGGCAGGGGCAGACCATCCCCCAAGCAGTGGCGGCTGGTGCTCCTATTTTTTTTTGGGGGGGTGCAAACAAACTGAAAAATTAAACTGTTAGTAAGTAGTGATTATGCATCATCACTGCTAGATAAAACGGTGCCCATCAAATGCAGCCTCACTGTGCCCATCAAATGCAGCCTCACTGTGCCCATCAAATGCAGCCTCACTGTGCCCATCAAATGCAGCCTCACTGTGCCCATCAAATGCAGCCTCACTGTACCTATCAAATGCAGCCTCACTGTGTCTATCACAGTAGGCCAATCACATCCACATTTCAAGTGAAATAAAATAAAACCACTTAACATAAGGTGTCCTCATCAGAACCCCCTTTAACATCAGATGTCCCAATCAGAGTCCCCCTTTACATCAGGTGTCCTCATCAGAGTCCCCCTTTACATCAGGTGTCCCCTTAAGAGTCTTTCTTTACATTAGATGTCCCCATCAGAGTCCCCCTTTACATCAGATGTCCCAATCTGAGTCCCCCCTTACATCAGATGTCATCATCTGAGGCCCCCCTGACATCAGATTTCACCATTTGAGTCCCCCTTTACATCAGATGTCCCCATCAGAATCCCCCTTTACATCAGTTGTCCCCATCAGTGTCCCCCTTTACATCAGATGTCTCCATTTACATCAGATGTCACCATCAGAGTCCCACTTTACATCAGATGTCCCATCAGAGTCCCACTTTACATCAGATGTCCCATCAGAGTCTCCCTTCACATCAGATGTCCCCATCAGAGTCCCCCTTTACATCAGATGTCCCCATCAGAGTTACCCTTTACATCAGAGTTACCCTTCACATCAGATGTCACTATCATACTTCCCCTTCACATCAGATGTCCCCATCAGAGTCCCCCTTTACATCAGGTGTCCCCATCAGAGTTTCCCTTTACATCAGATGTCCCCATCAGAGTCACCAAATCAGATGTCCCCATCAGAGTTCCCCTTTACATCAGATGTCCCCATCCTAGTCCCCCTTTACATCAGATTCCTCATCAGAGTCCCCCTTCACATCAGATGTCCCCATCCCCCTTCACATCAGATGTCCCCATCAGAGCCCCCCCCCCTTTACATCAGATGTCACCATCAGAGTCCCTCTTTACATTAGATATACTTCATATTTCCATCGCACACATTCCTGGATCCGCTCTTGGGTTTGGGTGCTTGTAGCAACAACCAGCTGGATACTGGTACACGTTACAGTAGAAATATTTGCCAGCACACCATGGAATGACGTGAATAGTGTCCAAACGGATGTTTTATTGCATGATCACAACACAAAGAAAGTGCAACGTTTCGGAACCACGTAAGGCCCCTTCGTCAGGGCCTACGTGGCTCTGAAACGTTGCACTTTATTTACATCAGATGTCCCCATCAGATTTCCCCTTTACATCAGATGTCACCATCAGATTCCCCCTTTACATCAGATGTTCCCATCAGAGTCTGTCTTTACATCAGATGTCCCCATCAGCGTCTCCCTTTACATAAGATGTCCCCATCAGAGTCCCCCTTTACATCAGATGTCCCCATCAGCGTCTCCCTTTACATAAGATGTCCCCATCAGAGTCCCCCTTTACATCAGATGTTCCCATCAGAGTCCCCCTTTACATCACATGTCACCATCAGAGTCCTCTTTTACATCACACGTCCCCATCAGATTCCCCATTCACATCACATGTTCCCCCTCATAGTCACAGCTCTCACAGCAAGTCGCCTTCCATCCATCTTTGTACCGGGTGGGATGAGTCACTAACCACAGCAGGGAACATTGCTATAGTGGGAGAGTTCTTGGCACAGCGGTCAGCACCCCGAGGACTTTCTACAGGAAGCCAATAGAGCTTTTTGTTTGCAATCACGTGAGTGCAAAAATGTCATGCTTCCCATAGCAGCTATGGGCCAGATCCTCATAGCGAGTACCCTGGCGAATCTACTGATACGCCGGCGTACTTTCAAATTACCCACGTCGTATCTTTAGTTTGAATCCTCAAACCAAGATATGACGGCATCTGGGTTCGATCCGACAGGCGTACGCCTTCGGATCGTAGATGCAATACTTCGGCGTCCGCTGGGTGGAGTTTGCGTCGTTTTCCGCGTCGGGTATGCAAATTAGCTTTTTCCGACGATCCACGAACGTACGCGCGGCCGTCGCATTCTCTTACGTCGTCTCTAGTCGGCTTTTTCCGGCGTATAGTTAAAGCTGCTATTTTGCGGCGTATAGATAGACTTGCCATGTTAAGTATGGCCGTCGTTCCCGCGTCGAAATTTGAATTTTTTTTTTTTTTGCGTAAGTCGTCCGTGAATAGGGATGGACATAAGTCACGTCTAAGTTCAAAAAATGACGTTGTTGCAACATCATTTCGCGCAAAGCACGGTGGGAAATTTTGAAACGGAGCATGCGCAGTTCAATCGGCGCGGGGACGCGCTTCATTTAAATGAATCACGCCCCCTAATCGCCGATTTGAATTCCGCCGCCAGAAATACACTAGGCCACCGTAACTTACGGCGCAAAATCTTCCTGGATTCGACTTAAAGCCAGGTAAGATACGGCGGCGTAGCGTATCTCTGATATGCTGCGCCTATCTAAATGTATGTGAATCTGGCCCTATGTGTCTGGCCTCTTGCACACACTTAAAGGGCCATTCTTTTTTTCTTTTTTTTTTCAGTGATTGCAGCACATCATGCTTCCCATACACTTGTGTGTCTGGTGTCTCGCACACACTTAAAGTTGCCATTATTTCATTTTTTTTATGATGAGTAGCTTTATGGGGGGGGCACGCTCCTGCACCTTTATGGACGGGCTGCCACATACCCCAAGCATAATTTTTGATGGATCCAAGTGAGTGTCTTGTCCTGAGTAGAGGAGGTCAATTGTTCTCAGATTGGACAAGGTGGAGAGATGTTGCGGTGACATCTCAATCTCCACCTCATCCAATCAGAGAACACCTGCCATTCACTGAGATAAGACAAATGTTCACGGAATGGTGTCTGTGCAAGTGACCTCCTGTGTTTGGTAAGCAGCAGTGCAATACCCAGCCTAGGACATGGATGCTAGCAGTAATCACTGTAGTAGCAACGTATTTTTATTTATTACAGGGTTTGCTCTCACAATATGTAAATCCGTGAATCCAGCACTTTAGGAGGTGATTTCACTACCACAGTTAAAGAAAAAGAACATATATATACCAAAATATGTGGGCAGGTGTGGACATTAGGGGAGAATTGCCCCTAACATTATAAAAAAAAAATATGCAATAAAAAAAAGTTGTTTTATTGAGTAAATTTTTTTTGGTACCATTGTTTGCTTTTCAGGTACACCATTCAGCTGCAGCACGGTTTTATTTATTTTGACAGCAACAGGGTTTGCTCTCACGATATGTAAATCTGCGACTCCAGCGCTGTAGGAGGTGATTGCACCACCACAGTTAAAGAAAAAAAAACATATATGCTGTACAACATTTAGTTGAGGCACCGATTTATTTATTTTGACAGCAACATGGTTTGCTCTCACGATACGTCAATCCATGACTCCATCGCTGTAGGAGGTGATTTCACCATCGCAGGTAAAAAAACTGCATATATGCCGAAGCATAGGGGTAGGGGAGGACATAAGGATGGATCACCCCTTTGCTTCGGTATATATTTTTATATTTATTGTATGCCCATCATTAGAAGTGGGTGGATTCAGGGCGGTATTCTAATGGTGGGCATACCACTGATCAATCGATTTGAATGGAGAAATCTGTTAGCTGCTTCTCTTTTTTTCGTTCAGCCCACAGGCTGCATGAAAAAAAGAACAGCAATGTACTTTTATGCTGCTGGACTTTAAGTGGTTATACCTGAATGATGCCTGCAGGTTTAGGTATCATCTTTGTATCGTTTTCTTCAGCTGGTAAAAGCATTCCTAGTGGCCAACTAGCCGCTAGATGGCTTTTACAAGCAGAAAATAAAAAGGTTAGCT
Source organism: Rana temporaria (assembly GCF_905171775.1). Classification (NCBI taxonomy): domain Eukaryota; kingdom Metazoa; phylum Chordata; class Amphibia; order Anura; family Ranidae; genus Rana; species Rana temporaria. Next base: position 53,330,610 of record NC_053495.1, on the reverse strand, counting down.
TATATAAGGGGAAGGAATAAATTTCCTCTCCAAATATAGGGATTTTTACGTGAGATGTGTTGCTCTTAGTATCGAAGGTAGGCGCACAAAACACAAGGTTTTTAGATATCAAAAATAATTTAATTATATAAATATAAAGTTTCACATTTCATAAAATAAGTTAGCAAAGTGAAATATACATAATCACGACCAATTTTACATGATTTATACAAAAAGGAAATCAGGATTATGATTAGAAGAAAAGCAGATGCGATATTGCCAACTAGTTTCGCACTAGATGTGCTTCATCAGGGCTTGCATGATACTTCTGTTCCTTAATTACATGTGATGGTCTGTGTATGACACAAAGGTTCATTATTAATGCAGGTATGGTCAATGTAGTATCTTTAAACTTTGTAAATAAGTGTTCAACACATATACAATTAATAAAATAAGAGAATATAGTGCGCTTACCAATTATGTTTAAAAAGCTCAAAGAACCTGGCAGAACCAAAAGGAGCTGCCAAGAAAAATAGCGAAGGCGAACCTGATGCGGACAGGAGATATTGGATGCTGCACTTTCAATCAGTGGAGGCCAGATCCACTTGATTTTAGCAGGTGCGGACAATGAGATGTATAGAGGGGGTTCACCACAGTTAGGGAGGAAGAGATACAGGTATATATACGTTGTATCTATTTCTCTCCTAAAGAAGAGGACACAGAATTAAAATTGAAAGTATGAAAAAAATGATATTGATTGAAAAAATGAATGAAAAAATGATAATAATACGACAGATTAAGGATGTATCCATATATATTTTTATAGACATTTTTTAAGTAAAGCAGATATCTTATATTTAAATGGACATAGACAGAGTACATATCTATGCATTAAATGAGTATGGATAAAGTCTAAAGAATATGTATAAATCTAGAGAGTATTACCTCAATAGTAGTGAAGTTTGGATATAGGCTTAATACTGCTAATAGAGTCCAGCAGAGTTCATACTGAATTCATAGTAAGTTCTATAAGTAAATAAAGTACAGAATGTGTATGCATATAGGTATATAGATGAATTCAATTTAATATGAAAAACATGAATTCAGTAAAAATGACTATTGCAACGCAACATAGTAACCGTCTATTAGAGAAGAATATAATTGAAAAAGAAGAGAGTTTACCTTAGATGGTTAATGACATGGAGTATATAGTAATATATGCTGTTGTCCTAGGGGGATATAATATCCCAGTAGCATTATAATCAAAGACAATGCTGTAGAATAGTCCAAGGGCAGTTATATATGTTGTTTATACTGCGATTCTATAAACAGAATAATAGATAGGTTAAGTTCGTGCATATGGCAAGGAAAACCTGCGTAGAGCACTAGATCTTAAGAAGATGGACTGGAAGGTAATTACCTTATTTGTGTCGTGACACCACAAGGCTAAGTAAAGCAGCGTTACATGTGTGGTGTGATATCCTCCCTCAAGCCGTCCAAGTCAGCGTCTGACACACACTGTGTCAGCGCTGACCTTAAGAGCAACATCTCCACCGGAAGTGAAGAGAGTCAAACATGACCCCTGGCGTCATATCCGGTCCACGTGTCCCAAGACACTTGCGCGCGCATCCTATGCGCTCCAGCGTGATGATGTAAGCTGGAGCGCATAGGGAGGAGACATGTATTGACAGTCTCAGACCGGCCAGAGACGAAAAAGTGGCCGGATGTGCGCGCGCGTCCCATCAGATGTTGATAATAGGGACGGGAGGCATTAAAGAAAGCACGCCCCCTGTGTTGGGACCTGTGATTGGCCACACCAAGGCTGTGCAGAATCCGACCTCCCCCCGCATCAGGAATCCTTCCCCATGTTAAATGGAATGGTTCAGAGCTCAGAAAACGTAAAAAGAAAGTTTTAGTAGACACTAATAATAAGTTGTACGCAATAAAGCGTGTATTTAACTATAAAGGGATATATTAGAATATACTACTGATTTCTCTCAGCTGAACATCCAATGGTTTATTTTTACATTGTCTTATCTGGGGGAAGGTTAATGAAAAAGACATCTACAATAATAAATATTTTTAGAAAGTTTTGACATTTTCCAATTACTAACTTATAAATCATAATATAACAAAGCAAGATGGAACAAAGCAAAATACAATCCAAGCAAGAAAATAAATAAAACAGAAACAAAAAACATAACAAAGCAAAACAAAAGACAAAAAACAAAAAACAAAGCACAAGAGATACATTTCAGCCAGTGATAGAGGGAGAAGCAATATAGCCATAGATCATAAAGTTCATATCATATATTTATCAACAATGATTCATTATATCTATATAGGGCTAGTACCTAAGGCAAAGATATAATTTGCCTTATATCTATATAAGGCTAGTACCTAAGGCAAAGATATAATTAGCCCCAACAGGGCGACCTATATTAAAGTATATATATGATTTATAAGTTAAATCTCTGTGATTTGAACCAATGATAAATGAATGTATAAAGTGTATTCTAATAGGGTTTAATGATGATTAATCACGGCCATGGCATTTCCCTATAAAAAAGGTTTAAATGACAGGGATGTGTTGAGCCCTGGTACATAGGTGGCCCGTTGGTCAAAAATCCAACGGGCCTCACGTTGGAGGATTTTTTTATCAAAATCCCCTCCTCTTTCCGGAGGGGAGATCACTTCTAATGCAAAGAAAGTAATGAAAGATGGATCATAGCTGTGGTGCAACCCCACATGTTTGCAAATAGGTGTATAGAGCAAACCTGCCTCTAGATAATAAAGATGATCCTTAATTTTTCTAGAGAATGCCCTTTTCGTCTTTCCTATATAGAAAGCGCCGCACCGACACTTTGCAAGATATACAATACCTATAGTGGAACAATTAGCATGTTTCTTGGATTTAAGAAAACCTCCTCTAGGGAGGGGACAACCGTCCCCTTCTTCGATCCAGGGGCAAACATCACAGTGTCCACATTTATATGTACCTGGTATCTCAGGCTCCTGTGAAATGGGAGCATCAGGTACCAGGTGACTATGTGTAAGGCCATCTTTGATGGACCTACATCTTCTATAAACAATCTCGGGTCTTTGTGAAATATATTTTGAAATGATAGGGTCCTCAGCAAGGAAGTGCCAATTATGGTTAATCAGTTGGCGAAAAATGTTCTGATCAGAGCTGAAAGTGGTTATTAATTTAGTTGTTGGATTGGACTCTTTTTCCTTTTTCTTAAATAGTAGTGAATCTCTTGTGTTTATCTTTGACTTTGCATATGCCTGTTTGAGAACTTTTTTACTGTATCCTCTCAATAAGAGGCGTGAGTAAAGGGCAGACGCCTCTTTTTCAAAATCTTCCTCCTTTGCACAATTGCGCCGAAGTCTTAGGTACTGACTGTAGGGGATGCTTCGCACCAAGGATCTTGGGTGAGAGCTGGAGTAATGTAAAATAGTGTTTCCTGCCGTTTCTTTCCTATACAAATTAGTGGACAAAGTACCGTCATCATTTACTGAAATTTTTAAATCAAGAAAGGGGATACTTTTGGTATCCGACTGGATCGTAAATTTTAAATTATAATTGTTAACAGATAAATATTCCATAAATTTGGACAAAAGGTCCGCACCGCCAGTCCAGATGATCAAAACATCGTCAATATACCTTCGCCATAATAATATATGGCGGAGGTATATCACGGCGGAGTCATCTGAAAAGATGGCTCTCTCCCACCCCCCCAGGTACAGGGTGGCATACGATGGGGCACAAGAAGTCCCCATCGCCACACCCTGCACCTGGAGGTAGGTTGAGCCATTAAAGACAAAAACATTATTAGTCAATATATGCTCAAGCAAGGCCGTAACGAAATTACAAAGTTTCCAATTATTGTGGTCTTGTTCACGTAAGAACTGGGAAATGACCTGAATCCCTTTTGTGTGAGGGATACTAGAGTAGAGGGCCTCTACGTCTATTGCTGCCAAAATTGATCCTGGGGGTACACTCATACCTTCGACTATTTTTAGAAGTTCCAACGTATCTTTAAGATACGATGGTAATGCCATTACATGGGGTCTCAATTGCATGTCTACATACTTACTTGCAGTTTCCGTATGGCTGCCTATACCTGAGATAATGGGGCGCCCGGGTGGATCCCCGATGTCTTTATGTATTTTGGGCAATGAATAGAACGTAGGAGTTATAGGCCACTTAATCTCTAGATATTCCCTCAAATCTTGATCGATCAATCCCTGCTGAAATGCCAGTGAGATTAATGAAATATAATCAGATCTGGCTTTTGGAACATCATCTTCTGATATTATTTTGTACCAGTTGTTATTACATAGAATTTTGTCGCACATTCTAATGTATTGGATCTTTGTCATTACAACCACATTGCCCCCTTTATCGGAGGGTTTTATTACCAATTCACTATTGCTAGTGAGTTCGGTAAGTGCTTGCTGTTGTTTTTTTGATAAATTATTATCAGAGATTTTGGGAATTACTAAGTTTTCAATTTGTTTCCTTGTTTGCTTAAGGAAAGCCCATACTGCTGGGGAGGTTTGTAGGTTAGGGAATCTTTGTGATTTTGTCTTAAACTTACAGGGTTCCGGGATCAGTTCTATTTCTGGTTCTATTTCATCGGAAAGGTCAATAAGCTCTTCAGAGCTCTCGTTTTCATCCAACAATTGGATCAAGATTTTCAAGGCTCTGAAGTCTTGTACCTTGAAGTCTTTATATAATTCTTCTTCCCTAGACGCTATACGTCCCCTGTCAGTGTCAAACATAAATTTATATGTAAGGTTTCTAGCAAATAAATGTAGATCTTTAATTAGGGTAAATTTATCCACTTTTTGTGAGGGGCAGAAACTAAGTCCCAGTTTCAGCACCTCAATCTCAGTGGATGAGAGATTGTATGTCGAGAGGTTTACAATGTCTAATCCTGAGTTAGCTGCATCTGCTTGACCACAAAAGGATCCATTTTTCCTAACTTCATTGTGGCCACTGGTGTAGATGGAATTAGGCAGGGTCCTAAAGGGATGTTACCTGAGTTAGTTATTCTATTGCTAGTCTTTGGGATTGCTCCCTGTTCTTTTAGGCTTGTAGTTTCCTTCTCCATAGCAAACATTACCAAAGGAGTGTTACCCACCACCAGGTCACCACTTGTGTCTATTCCCAGTTCCTGGTTCTTTTTAGATTGATCTATGGGGACCTGAGGAGAGACCATACGTTTTTTAAGTGTCCCCCCTTGTGCATTCTGCCCACCACCGTTACCGCGTTTTGGTGCGCGTCCTCTTCCTGCTGGTCCTCGAAAGGGTTTAGAAGTAGTTCTCTGTGAAGAAATGGAAGAGGATGAAGCTGATACATCTGAGTCAGATTTATATACAGTAGATTCATGTTGGTTATTACGCCTAAAAGTTTCATTTCCCTTCTGGTTGGGATTATGATGCCATTTGTATGCATAACCTCCTGCAAATGCTAGTTGGTCCTTATAGAATTTTTGATCTTTTCTCATGATAACGTTCTTATTGTATTTTTCTAGGTGTTCAAGCAGATCTGATTCTTTTTTCTGATATTCGCTATTGGAAATTAGATGATTACTTGAACTTCGTAAGTTCTCAATTTCCCTATCTAATTCTGCAAGATCAATGATATGTTTATCCTTTAACATTATCATCATGTTAGAAGAACATGTGTTTAAATTTTCCTCCCATTTGTCTTTTAATGTCGATTCGGTCATTTCAAACGTGGGGAAAATTTGCACTCTTAATCCCTGAGGGTTGACCTTTTCTTTAAGATATCGGTCAAAAAATCGAATGTGCCACCCTAGATTGGATTTTCTTTCCATTAACTTTTTAAGTTTCAGAAAGAAAACGTCAAGCCCGACTTCCGTTTTCGCTTGTGAGGTATAAGAATTTTGAATAGTATCCAAAAACTTTTCCCAGTCCAAGCCAGAAAACTGTGACATTGTGAGAGGGTGTGGGACGCAAGAAAAGAGAGGGGAGAGTTGGAAGGAAAGGAGGGGAGATAGGAAAATGGAAGTTCACTTCCTTCAGTACCTATATGTAGATTAGGCCCAGTTTGTGCAATTAGACAGTGTTAAACCTAGGATGTCCCTGAAAGTTTCATAAATAGTTCAAATAATAAATCAGAAAAATAATAAATCAATAAGTTTTGATTGTCACCTTAGTACTGGAGGTCATTCATTCCACCGTAGCGGGTTTTACACCCAAGATAAGGAAACAGAGAAACAAGTATGTCGGTGAATGAATGACTTCCTCTTGAGCAGCAGTCACTCACAATCCCATCAAAATTGTAGAAAATAAAAAGGTTAGCTTATATAAGGGGAAGGAATAAATTTCCTCTCCAAATATAGGGATTTTTACGTGAGATGTGTTGCTCTTAGTATCGAAGGTAGGCGCACAAAACACAAGGTTTTTAGATATCAAAAATAATTTAATTATATAAATATAAAGTTTCACATTTCATAAAATAAGTTAGCAAAGTGAAATATACATAATCACGACCAATTTTACATGATTTATACAAAAAGGAAATCAGGATTATGATTAGAAGAAAAGCAGATGCGATATTGCCAACTAGTTTCGCACTAGATGTGCTTCATCAGGGCTTGCATGATACTTCTGTTCCTTAATTACATGTGATGGTCTGTGTATGACACAAAGGTTCATTATTAATGCAGGTATGGTCAATGTAGTATCTTTAAACTTTGTAAATAAGTGTTCAACACATATACAATTAATAAAATAAGAGAATATAGTGCGCTTACCAATTATGTTTAAAAAGCTCAAAGAACCTGGCAGAACCAAAAGGAGCTGCCAAGAAAAATAGCGAAGGCGAACCTGATGCGGACAGGAGATATTGGATGCTGCACTTTCAATCAGTGGAGGCCAGATCCACTTGATTTTAGCAGGTGCGGACAATGAGATGTATAGAGGGGGTTCACCACAGTTAAGGAGGAAGAGATACAGGTATATATACGTTGTATCTATTTCTCTCCTAAAGAAGAGGACACAGAATTAAAATTGAAAGTATGAAAAAAATGATATTGATTGAAAAAATGAATGAAAAAATGATAATAATACGACAGATTAAGGATGTATCCATATATATTTTTATAGACATTTTTTAAGTAAAGCAGATATCTTATATTTAAATGGACATAGACAGAGTAAATATCTATGCATTAAATGAGTATGGATAAAGTCTAAAGAATATGTATAAATCTAGAGAGTATTACCTCAATAGTAGTGAAGTTTGGATATAGGCTTAATACTGCTAATAGAGTCCAGCAGAGTTCATACTGAATTCATAGTAAGTTCTATAAGTAAATAAAGTACAGAATGTGTATGCATATAGGTATATAGATGAATTCAATTTAATATGAAAAACATGAATTCAGTAAAAATGACTATTGCAACGCAACATAGTAACCGTCTATTAGAGAAGAATATAATTGAAAAAGAAGAGAGTTTACCTTAGATGGTTAATGACATGGAGTATATAGTAATATATGCTGTTGTCCTAGGGGGATATAATATCCCAGTAGCATTATAATCAAAGACAATGCTGTAGAATAGTCCAAGGGCAGTTATATATGTTGTTTATACTGCGATTCTATAAACAGAATAATAGATAGGTTAAGTTCGTGCATATGGCAAGGAAAACCTGCGTAGAGCACTAGATCTTAAGAAGATGGACTGGAAGGTAATTACCTTATTTGTGTCGTGACACCACAAGGCTAAGTAAAGCAGCGTTACATGTGTGGTGTGATATCCTCCCTCAAGCCGTCCAAGTCAGCGTCTGACACACACTGTGTCAGCGCTGACCTTAAGAGCAACATCTCCACCGGAAGTGAAGAGAGTCAAACATGACCCCTGGCGTCATATCCGGTCCACGTGTCCCAAGACACTTGCGCGCGCATCCTATGCGCTCCAGCGTGATGATGTAAGCTGGAGCGCATAGGGAGGAGACATGTATTGACAGTCTCAGACCGGCCAGAGACGAAAAAGTGGCCGGATGTGCGCGCGCGTCCCATCAGATGTTGATAATAGGGACGGGAGGCATTAAAGAAAGCACGCCCCCTGTGTTGGGACCTGTGATTGGCCACACCAAGGCTGTGCAGAATCCGACCTCCCCCCGCATCAGGAATCCTTCCCCATGTTAAATGGAATGGTTCAGAGCTCAGAAAACGTAAAAAGAAAGTTTTAGTAGACACTAATAATAAGTTGTACGCAATAAAGCGTGTATTTAACTATAAAGGGATATATTAGAATATACTACTGATTTCTCTCAGCTGAACATCCAATGGTTTATTTTTACATTGTCTTATCTGGGGGAAGGTTAATGAAAAAGACATCTACAATAATAAATATTTTTAGAAAGTTTTGACATTTTCCAATTACTAACTTATAAATCATAATATAACAAAGCAAGATGGAACAAAGCAAAATACAATCCAAGCAAGAAAATAAATAAAACAGAAACAAAAAACATAACAAAGCAAAACAAAAGACAAAAAACAAAAAACAAAAAACAAAGCACAAGAGATACATTTCAGCCAGTGATAGAGGGAGAAGCAATATAGCCATAGATCATAAAGTTCATATCATATATTTATCAACAATGATTCATTATATCTATATAGGGCTAGTACCTAAGGCAAAGATATAATTTGCCTTATATCTATATAAGGCTAGTACCTAAGGCAAAGATATAATTAGCCCCAACAGGGCGACCTATATTAAAGTATATATATGATTTATAAGTTAAATCTCTGTGATTTGAACCAATGATAAATGAATGTATAAAGTGTATTCTAATAGGGTTTAATGATGATTAATCACGGCCATGGCATTTCCCTATAAAAAAGGTTTAAATGACAGGGATGTGTTGAGCCCTGGTACATAGGTGGCCCGTTGGTCAAAAATCCAACGGGCCTCACGTTGGAGGATTTTTTTATCAAAATCCCCTCCTCTTTCCGGATGGGAGATCACTTCTAATGCAAAGAAAGTAATGAAAGATGGATCATAGCTGTGGTGCAACCCCACATGTTTGCAAATAGGTGTATAGAGCAAACCTGCCTCTAGATAATAAAGATGATCCTTAATTCTTCTAGAGAATGCCCTTTTCGTCTTTCCTATATAGAAAGCGCCGCACCGACACTTTGCAAGATATACAATACCTATAGTGGAACAATTAGCATGTTTCTTGGATTTAAGAAAACCTCCTCTAGGGAGGGGACAACCGTCCCCTTCTTCGATCCAGGGGCAAACATCACAGTGTCCACATTTATATGTACCTGGTATCTCAGGCTCCTGTGAAATGGGAGCATCAGGTACCAGGTGACTATGTGTAAGGCCATCTTTGATGGACCTACATCTTCTATAAACAATCTCGGGTCTTTGTGAAATATATTTTGAAATGATAGGGTCCTCAGCAAGGAAGTGCCAATTATGGTTAATCAGTTGGCGAAAAATGTTCTGATCAGAGCTGAAAGTGGTTATTAATTTAGTTGTTGGATTGGACTCTTTTTCCTTTTTCTTAAATAGTAGTGAATCTCTTGTGTTTATCTTTGACTTTGCATATGCCTGTTTGAGAACTTTTTTACTGTATCCTCTCAATAAGAGGCGTGAGTAAAGGGCAGACGCCTCTTTTTCAAAATCTTCCTCCTTTGCACAATTGCGCCGAAGTCTTAGGTACTGACTGTAGGGGATGCTTCGCACCAAGGATCTTGGGTGAAAGCTGGAGTAATGTAAAATAGTGTTTCCTGCCGTTTCTTTCCTATACAAATTAGTGGACAAAGTACCGTCATCATTTACTGAAATTTTTAAATCAAGAAAGGGGATACTTTTGGTATCCGACTGGATCGTAAATTTTAAATTATAATTGTTAACAGATAAATATTCCATAAATTTGGACAAAAGGTCCGCACCGCCAGTCCAGATGATCAAAACATCGTCAATATACAAGCAGTGCGAGGGAACGCCCCCCGCCATCTTCCATGGTTTTCTCTGGCTCTCCTATCCCACCGGAGAACACGAGATTGCAGCTGGTGGTTCCGCCAGCTGACCATAGTGCTAATCAGGGACCAGAACAGCTCTAATCATCTCTGTGGTTTAAGAAACCGGAAGCTACAAGCATTTCATGACTGTGGTTTCGCCGGATATAATCAGTGCAATTGGGAAATTTGGAAAGCATCTTATCACACCAATCTTGGTGTGGTCAGATGCTTTGAGGGCAGAGGAGAGATCTAGAGTCTAATAGACTACAAATGTTTCAACAAACAGTACCTGTGCCTACCTATTGCTATCATAGGGAATATTTACATTCCCTGTGATAACAATAAAAATGATTTAAAAAAATGTAATTAAAAAATGAAAGAAACAGTGTAAAAATAAAAGCAAAGAATAAAATTAAAGCACCCCCTCCCCCCGTGCTCACTCCCAAAGGCGGACGTAAGCTTCGGTCTTGTGTTGTATGTGTAGCGCCTGTGTACTTTATAGTACCGGTGCTAGTTAAATTTAGAGGAAGATCAGAGTGTAGTTAAACTCTGATCCAAATTGTTATGGGCAAAACAGGGTCTCTGTCTCAGCTTGGCTCATTCTGCTGTGCTGGGGTGTTCTTCCAACCCCGGTGCTGCAGGTGGCAGCAGTGGAGTCAAGGTTTGGGTGCTCTTTCCCAGTGACCAATCAGGAGGGTTTGACCTCACTGTGCATGCTGGGGTATTTATGGGGCAGACGCCATTGGTTCTGGGTCTTCTTCTTCGAGTGTGGCACCCACCTTTAGGGTGACCACATCACGGCGCCTCATCGTTATGGCCTACCTGGCCAGGGCGTGCGTGCCACGTGGTGTTCCTGGTTCCGGAACCATGCTGGCCCAGAGCATCTAAACAGCGATGGGGGACCCAGTGAGCTTCTGGGTTCCCACCTTTGAGGATCCCAAGCTGTATTGCTGTTCGGTGGGGAGTCCGTCTGAGGAGCGCCATTGAGATGCTGGCGGTCCAAAAGAGCCTCGACAAACCACCGGGAATCAAGGTAGCCGGACACTGAGGGATTGGTCACCTGTCAGTCGGTACCTAGGTGACAAGTTGAAGGAGATCCAGGCGTAACTCATTTAAGGAGGATCATCTCCATAACCACAAATCAGAGAGGGCCTGTGGCAGAGGTATCTCTCTGACGTTCACCAAGGAGGGTCTGTGGCAGAGACTTTTCCTCAAGTTCAAGTTCACCAAGGAGGATCTGTGGCAGGGACTTTATCCTACAAATGTTCAAGTGATACTCCGACTGCCAGGTCAGTGAGAGAGGCCTGTCCAGGTACGCTGAACCCACTCGCATAGGAGTGGCGCAGAGAAGTGTTACGCTTGGGAGCAGGACTGTTTCCCTACCATCACGCCTGAATCTGCTGCTTTCTTCTCTTCTTCAACTTTACTTTCCTCACCACAAATTTGTTGTTTTTTACCTGGCTGGGTAATAAAGAGCACATCAAAGAACACCTGTTACGGACATTCCTTTACTTCTACCAAATGCAATACGCATCATTCTCCGGGGGTAATGCTACATATGTAAACAGCAATTGCACCATGCATGTGAGGTATCGTTGCAAACATCAGATCGTGGGGAGTAATTTAAGCAGTAGACCTCATCTGTAAATCTAGTGGTAACTTGTAAATGTGTTTGGTATCTATGTACTCGGCATAAGATCATCTTTCATAATTTACCAAACATTTAGGCGGTATAGTGTGTTTTTGTGCATTAAAATTCAAACAAGTTTTTTTCCCCCAAAAAGTGCGTTTGAAGATTCGCTGCGCAAATACTGTGTGAAAAAAACCTACAACACCCACCATTTTAACCTGTAGGGCCTTTGCTTTAAAAAAAATATATAATGTTTGGGGGTTCAAAGTAATTTTATAAAAAAATAAAACATTTCATGTAAACAAAAAGTGTCAGAAAGGGCTTTGTCTTCAAGTGGTTAGAAGAGTGGGTGATGTGTGGCATAAGCATTTAATGTTGTGCAAAAAATGGCAGAACAGTTAAAAAAAACGACAATTTACAATAAAAAACAATATTTTTAACTTTTTACTATAATAAATATCCCCCCCCCCCCCCAACAGCAGATCTCTCTCTACTCCCCTGACAGAATGGGGATCTGTCTGTTTACATTCTATCTCTGTGGAGCAATCGTGGGTGACCGGCGGACATCGTGGCCGCCAGCCACGCCCATCGGCCCCAGCATAACTCCCAACATTTTGATATGGAAATGAGCGACACCGACTAACAAACGTATGTAGGCATAGGTCACACCCCCTTAACCACTTCCTACCCGCCGTATGCAGAATAATGGCCGGAAAGTGGTTCTGTTATCCTGACTGGCCGTCATATGACGTCATATGGTGTTTTTTTTTTACACTTTTGATTTCCATCTTGAGGGTCACACCTGTGTTGGAGTCTTCTGATCAAGTTTCTGAATATAATTTTATATTTTTGGACTCTTTTCATACATTGTTCAATATGTACATTATGATTTTCAGAGTTTGAGGTGTTATAGTACTATCTGGCTCCCAGTTGATGGTGGCTTCACATGTGGACTCTCTGATCAGAAGTGCATTCTTTGATCAAAAGTGCGAGTTAAAAACCAGGATTTGGCTATCATTTGCTTCTGCTTGCAGATTTGTTTTTTCCCCTCTTTTTCTCTGACACTTTTTAAACAGCTTTTTTTTTCTTTTTCCTTTCTGCTAATTAAGGGGAGGGTTTAATTGTTCACAGGTGTGTGTTTGTTCACAGGTCTTCACAGGTGAGTATTAAAGTGGCTGTACAAGCTCCCAGAGGAGCTGGCTCCCAGTTGATGGTGGCTTCACATGTGGACTCTCTGATCAGAAGTGCATTCTTTGATCAAAAGTGCGAGTTAAAAACCAGGATTTGGCTATCATTTGCTTCTGCTTGCAGATTTGTTTTTTCCCCTCTTTTTCTCTGACACTTTTTAAACAGCTTTTTTTTCTTTTTCCTTTCTGCTAATTAAGGGGAGGGTTTAATTGTTCACAGGTGTGTGTTTGTTCACAGGTCTTCACAGGTGAGTATTAAAGTGGCTGTACAAGCTCCCAGAGGAGCTGGCTCCCAGTTGATGGTGGCTTCACATGTGGACTCTCTGATCAGAAGTGCATTCTTTGATCAAAAGTGCGAGTTAAAAACCAGGATTTGGCTATCATTTGCTTCTGCTTGCAGATTTGTTTTTTCCCCTCTTTTTCTCTGACACTTTTTAAACAGCTTTTTTTTCTTTTTCCTTTCTGCTAATTAAGGGGAGGGTTTAATTGTTCACAGGTGTGTGTTTGTTCACAGGTCTTCACAGGTGAGTATTAAAGTGGCTGTACAAGCTCCCAGAGGAGCTGGCTCCCAGTTGATGGTGGCTTCACATGTGGACTCTCTGATCAGAAGTGCATTCTTTGATCAAAAGTGCGAGTTAAAAACCAGGATTTGGCTATCATTTGCTTCTGCTTGCAGATTTGTTTTTTCCCCTCTTTTTCTCTGACACTTTTTAAACAGCTTTTTTTTCTTTTTCCTTTCTGCTAATTAAGGGGAGGGTTTAATTGTTCACAGGTGTGTGTTTGTTCACAGGTCTTCACAGGTGAGTATTAAAGTGGCTGTACAAGCTCCCAGAGGAGCTGGCTCCCAGTTGATGGTGGCTTCACATGTGGACTCTCTGATCAGAAGTGCATTCTTTGATCAAAAGTGCGAGTTAAAAACCAGGATTTGGCTATCATTTGCTTCTGCTTGCAGATTTGTTTTTTCCCCTCTTTTTCTCTGACACTTTTTAAACAGCTTTTTTTTCTTTTTCCTTTCTGCTAATTAAGGGGAGGGTTTAATTGTTCACAGGTGTGTGTTTGTTCACAGGTCTTCACAGGTGAGTATTAAAGTGGCTGTACAAGCTCCCAGAGGAGCTGGCTCCCAGTTGATGGTGGCTTCACATGTGGACTCTCTGATCAGAAGTGCATTCTTTGATCAAAAGTGCGAGTTAAAAACCAGGATTTGGCTATCATTTGCTTCTGCTTGCAGATTTGTTTTTTCCCCTCTTTTTCTCTGACACTTTTTAAACAGCTTTTTTTTCTTTTTCCTTTCTGCTAATTAAGGGGAGGGTTTAATTGTTCACAGGTGTGTGTTTGTTCACAGGTCTTCACAGGTGAGTATTAAAGTGGCTGTACAAGCTCCCAGAGGAGCTGGCTCCCAGTTGATGGTGGCTTCACATGTGGACTCTCTGATCAGAAGTGCATTCTTTGATCAAAAGTGCGAGTTAAAAAACAGGATTTGGCTATCATTTGCTTCTGCTTGCAGATTTGTTTTTTCCCCTCTTTTTCTCTGACACTTTTTAAACAGCTTTTTTTTCTTTTTCCTTTCTGCTAATTAAGGGGAGGGTTTAATTGTTCACAGGTGTGTGTTTGTTCACAGGTCTTCACAGGTGAGTATTAAAGTGGCTGTACAAGCTCCCAGAGGAGCTGGCTCCCAGTTGATGGTGGCTTCACATGTGGACTCTCTGATCAGAAGTGCATTCTTTGATCAAAAGTGCGAGTTAAAAACCAGGATTTGGCTATCATTTGCTTCTGCTTGCAGATTTGTTTTTTCCCCTCTTTTTCTCTGACACTTTTTAAACAGCTTTTTTTTCTTTTTCCTTTCTGCTAATTAAGGGGAGGGTTTAATTGTTCACAGGTGTGTGTTTGTTCACAGGTCTTCACAGGTGAGTATTAAAGTGGCTGTACAAGCTCCCAGAGGAGCTGGCTCCCAGTTGATGGTGGCTTCACATGTGGACTCTCTGATCAGAAGTGCATTCTTTGATCAAAAGTGCGAGTTAAAAACCAGGAGTTTGAAACAGGAGGTAAGACAGGAGTCTTCATTATTTTTTTCAATCACTGATCCAGAACAAGCTTGCAGCTAATAAAGTTGGAACTCTTGCTATATAGATTCAGGGGTGCAGCAGACACTCTCATCTTAGTCTGCTCACCCCAGGGATAGTGAGAGCAGGACGCTCTCAAACGAGTCGGCTCTCCCCAGGGATAGTGCAGCCAGGCAGGGTCCACCACACCCCCCTAGCCAATTGATCCAGGGTTGCACCGATCACCGTTAAGGGGTCAGGAAGGAATTTTTTCCCCCGATCGCTGCAGATTGGCACAGCACGCCGGGGGTTTTTCGCCTTCCTCTGGACCAATCGGGGAGAGAAGACTCAACGAGTGACGGCTCACTTGGACAGTCTTCCACCCATCACGTCCGGCGTCTCGCGGCTCTTCCCGCATCCGCGCCAGACCAGGCCTCATTCGCGGCCGCCGCAATTAGGAAAGACTGATGACAATGTGACTGGCGACAATGGCTAATCTGCGATACTCTGCGCACTCTATTCGGGGTCTGAGACAATTCGCAACAGCATTACCAGCCGTCACCAAAAAGGCCTTAAAAATAGAGCAACTTTTGAGATTCGATCGACGATCGACCATCAAAAATTTTAACTATTTAACCCAGCTCGAGCACATATCATGTGCTTTGATCAACACAAGATCGGCAGTAAAACACCGATTAGAAATCCACGATTTCTTACTACAAAACGATCTAGACTGCCTCTTTATTACAGAAAGCTGGCTCTCAGACGACTGCAACACCATTCTCGGAGAATTGGTGCCAGAAAACTATCGCATTATAACGGAAAACAGAATAGGGCAAAGAGGAGGAGGCCTGGCGGTGATCCACAAGAATCGCATTACAATCACTAAGCCAGCCCTTCAAAATCCTCTTCCATTCATGGAAACCCTTACTCTTCAACTTCAAACTTCCCCCCAGGAGACTGTTCACATTCTCCTCTGCTATAGGCCACCTGGGCCAAAATCGCAGTTTTTGCCATCATTAACGGAGTTTATATCCACTTATACCCTTAACAGCAAACACCTTTTGCTGCTCGGGGACTTTAATCTGTGGGCCAACTCCGCACAGGATCCCATTGCGGACGCCTGCATTGATCACCTGGAGGGATTAGGGCTACAGCAACTTATATGCGGGCCAACACATGCTTCAGGTCACACACTCGACCTAATTTTCAGACAAAATCTGAAAATAAGCATTTTAGAAAATGAACCATTGCCATGGACAGACCACCATGCAATTAATTTCATAATCTCCAAAATTCCCCCAGTGATAAAAGCACCCAAGCCGGTGACAATACACTGGGCTAGATCTCAGAAGAAGCTCCATTCGGAACTCTTCAAATCTACCTTGGGAAACAGAATCAAAACAATCCATCCACATCAAACAGCCGCAGATACACTGGACGCCATAAACGCAGCCCTGCTACAGTCAGCCGATTTAGTAGCACCGAAACGCAAAGCCTGCATTCGAAAAAGAAAGTCCGGCTGGTTCAACAACCAGCTGTCGCTTCTGAAGCAAGAGCGCAGAAGGGCGGAAGCCGCCTGGAAAAGAAGTCCTGCAGAGGATAACCTCATCATCTACAAGGCAATAACAACACGATATCATAAAGAAATCTTCAAAGCCAAGAAACATCATTTTTCTTTGGCGATTAACAGCGCCCTAAACCGCCCCCGCAAACTCTTCAAGATGGTCACCCAGACCATGAACCCAGGATGTCTTGAAGTCCCCAACTCAGACACCCAAGAGTTCTGCAATGAACTATCGGATTTCTTCATCAACAAAATTGAAAGAATCCGGGAAAGCATCATGCAAAACAATACCCCCCTCAACCCCACCGTCAATCAACCACAAAACACCCACAGAAACGCTCTACAATCAACAAAGTTCACTCTGGAACCGATCTCCATCGATACCACAAAAAATATCATTGGTGCTTTGCGGAACAGCACATCGCCCAATGATATCATCCCCACCAAACTGCTGAAGGAATGTGCCGACATCCTGGCACCACCCATCACACAGCTTATAAACCAGTCATTTAAGGAAGGCACAGTGCCATCCCTGTTGAAAGAGGGCACAATCCAGCCCATCTTGAAAAAACCTAACCTGGATCCCAAGGACCCAACTCACCGCCGTCCCATAACAGGCCTTAATGTTCTCTCCAAGATAATGGAGAAAGTAGTGGTACAACAGCTGCAACAGCATCTAGATACCCACAATCTACTGGATCCATTACAATCAGGCTTCCGTCCCGGACACGGGACAGAAACGGCCTTACTCAAAATATGGGACGATGCCCTCGAGGCCGCAGACGAAGGAGAATCTTGTCTCCTGGTTCTGCTGGACCTAAGCGCAGCCTTTGACACGGTAGACCACAAACTGTTACTGATGCGACTAGCCAAGGTAGCAGAAGTCGCAGAAGGTGATTTACCATGGTTTTCTTCCTTTCTTGAAAACCGATCACAAACAGTTAAATTGGGTTGTTTCACGTCGGAAAAGCGCACGGTGTCATGTGGAGTCCCCCAAGGATCCCCCCTGTCACCGGTGCTTTTCAACATCTATCTTCGCCCTCTCTTTGATATTATCAGTAGCCAAGAACTACTCTATCACTCTTATGCAGACGATACGCAACTGTATTTTCGCATCTGCAACAAAAAGGATCATCATCTCAGTTTAGAGAAATGTCTCTCTTTGATAGAAAACTGGATGACTAAGAGTTATCTTAAACTCAACAGTTCAAAAACAGAACTCCTTATGTTTCACGCCAGCCGAAAGAGTCAACTGGCAACAACCTGGACACCCCCGCCCATTCTGGGCCAAATCATCACCCCTAGCTCCAAAGTCAAAAGTCTCGGGGTCATCTTCGACACCTTCATGACAATGGACGCACAAATAGGGTCAGTAGTCAGCGGAGCGCACCATCTGTTGCGCCTACTACGCAGACTTATTCCATTTATCCCCAAAGAAGACGTAGCAGTCGTGGTGGGAACAATCGTGAATTCCAGACTGGACTATGCAAATGCCCTTTACCTCGGACTCCCAAAGTACCAAATCTCTCGTCTGCAAGTCGTACAGAATACGGCCGCCAGACTTGTGACTGGGAAAAAAAAATGGGAATCAATCTCACCTTCGTTGAGAACCCTTCACTGGCTGCCAGTAAAAGACAGAATTGCATTTAAAGCACTCTGCCTGACACATAAGTGCATCCATGGGAAGGCTCCGCAATATCTTTGCGACAAGATAGAACCTCACAATTCGAATCGCGTTCTGCGATCCACCGACCAAAATCTGGTCAGGGTACCAAAAACCAAATACAAGTCCAAAGGAGAAAGAAGGTTTGCTTTTCAGGGTCCTAGACTATGGAACGCTTTACCAACCAGCATTCGGTTGGAGGAAAACCACCTGACTTTCAGAAGACGAATCAAAACTCTGCTCTTTTGATGACATGAGACACGAACAACTAGCGCCCAGAAGCGATTCAGTTCGCATGCGCCGCGCTTTATAAGTTTTTCATTCATTCATTCATTCATTCATTCATCTTCACTTGGTTCTTGATATAGAACCAAACTTACTGGTTTCACTTATTGTTTATTCAATTATTATTATTATTATTATTATTGATATCATTCACTTATGTATATATAAAATAGCGCTACACATTATTTTTTCCAAAGGGCGTCATATGACATCCAGTAGGATAACATGCCGGGGGCACGGCGGTCGTGGGTGCGGCATGTCAGTCTGAAACCCTGCATCTCCGATCGTGATTAGAAGCCTCTGTCATAGCTCGTTTCGCGCTTGATCGACGGCTCTCCTTGTCAGAGGGGGGGGGGTCTGTGCTGATAACCAGCACATTGATTATCATCACAGCCCCCTCAGATGTGCAAATAAGCTACCAATCAGTGCCCAGCATTCCCCCAATAAAAAAGCCTTCAAGTGCCCACCACTGTGCCAATCAGTGCCCAGCAGTAACACCTGTCAGTAACACATCAGTACCTCATCATCAGTGCCACCTGTCAGTGCCAATCAGTACCACCTATCAGTACCAATCAGTGCTGCCCGTCAGTGCCCATCAGTGCCGCCTGTAGGTGCCCATCAGTGCCGCCTGTAGGTGCCCATCAGTGCCACCTGTAGGTGCCCATCAGTGCCGCCCATCAGCGTCCATCAGTGCTGCATATCAGTGCCCATCAATTCTACATATCAGTGCCGCCTCATTAGTGCCCGTCAATGAAGGGGAAAACAAAATTGAATGACAAAAACTAAGACAAACTTTATTTTTTCCAAAAATGTTGTCTTTTTTAGTTTGTTTAGCAAAAAATAAAAACTCCAGAGGTGATCAAATACCACCAAAAGAAAGCCCTATTTGTAGGAAGAAAATTATATAAATGTTGCTCGGGTACAGGGTTACATGACCGCGCAATTGTCATTCAAAGTGTGACAGCACTGAAAGCTGTAAATTGTCCTGGGCAGGAAGGGGTAGAAGTGCCTGGGATTGAAGTGGTTAAAGGAGAATTAACCAAAAAAGGTTAGTTAAATCCACAAGAGCTATTTTTACCACCACTATTCCTTTATATTGGCTTTTAAAATGTACAAATGCAGCAATTTAGATATTGGATGAGAGTTTTCGCACTGGGAAAAACTTTTTGAAAGAAAAAAAAAAGTTCATTTCATATACAACTATCCCTCGAAATCTAGGACAGTTGGGAGCTATGGGCTCCGGCGTTGTGCCGTGGGCGTGCCGTGTTCCTCTTAAATCGACCAACTTACGATGACGGCGGTTCGTGCAGGGGAGCCAACCTGCCGCAGTACAACTGCGGCGGATGGTTCTGAAGTAGTTAATTTTATAATTTTTTTTGCACTAGGGGCTAGTGCAGGGCTCGACAAATCCCGGTGAGTTGGCGCCATCTGGTGGTGAGCCGTTGGTATTACAAGTTATTACCACCAGATGTGTAAGCTGGCGCCACCTGGTGGTGGCCGTTGGTATTACAAGTTAAGCATTACAAGTTAAACAGCAATTCTAATGTAATTTTTCACTATTTTTCACTGCCATCTTCTTCCCTCTAATTAGAACCCCCAAACATTATATATCATTTTTATCCTAACACCCTAGAGAATAAAATGGCGATGGTTGCAATACTTTCTGTCACGCCGTATTTGCGCAGCGGTCTTACAAGCGCACTTTTTTTGTGAAAAAATTACACTTTTTTAAATTAAAAAATAAGACAACAGTAAAGTTATCCCCATTTTTTTTTTTTATATTGTGAAAGATAATGTTACGCCGAGTAAATTCATACCCAACATGTCACGCTTCAAAATTGCGTCCGCTCGTGGAATGCCGACAAACTTTACCCTTTAAAATCTTCATAGGCGACGTTTAAAAAAAATCTACAGGTTGCATGTTTTGAGTTAGAGGAGGTCTAGGGCTAGAATTATTGCTCTCGCTCTACCAATCGTGGCGATACCTCACGTGTGTGGTTTGAACACCGTTTACATATGCGGGCGCTGCTCGCGTATGTGTTCGCTTCTGCGCGCAAGCTCGTCGGGACGGGGCGCGTTTTCTGGCTCCTAACTTTTTTAGCTGTCTCCTAGATTTCAAGCAAATTTGTCAACCCCTGGGCTAGTGTGCTCTCTCTTTTATCTCTATCTTTGCAGCTATCGGTCTTCCCTCTGGTTGATGGAGCAGCATGGCAAACAAACATACATCATACTGGTTTAACCCCTTCCTTTGACACATCAAGACACAGATTGTCTTTTTATCATTGAGGATTTATATTCTCTAAACAACTTTTGTGAAACTATTTCATGATTTTATCATTCATCCTGTAATTTTTATAATTGCTCTCTTTGTCTCTAGCGCTGTGGTGTTTTATTTTTTGTTTACGAATGATAGCTGACATACCTTACTGCTATCCCGATTGCTGGGTGTTGCTACTGGATGTTGTAACGATCACCTCTCTTACATAAATATTACTGTGTGCCAATATTTTTAGACCTCATTTCCCGCAACATAAAACTCTCCCCAGTTACTGCTAATATCATATAACAGGAACAGTCTGTAAGAGTATAAAATATATCTTTCAGCCACAAAATGCCTCACTTCATTGGAAACTAGTAGAAGCCGGTTTGAGCTAAGCACCACTGGTCACGCCTGTGTATAATGAGTGGCTTTAAATGGAGAAGTTCATACAAAGTTTGGGACCATGTATAAATCAGGAGCTATACATTTATATGCTGGTGAAATCGTTATTTCATAATACCCATGTGACCCTTTTCATGAAATAAGACAGCTCTGGAAAAAAAAAAGCTCTTACAGGATATACCGCAAAAGCAGATATTGTGTAGATATTATTTAACGTTTGGATTCCTCAAAAAGCGTATTCATTCTCCTTTCACTCTGCCCATATCCTGAAACCCCAACGATAAAGATTTTATTCACCCTCCTCCTGCTAAGCTTGCAACCGTCTTTCTGCTCTAACATTTTAAAGACTCTATTCACCCTCCTAAATTATGTTTATTCCAAATCTCAAACAACCTTATACTGTACAACAAACAATGATTGGCTCTAGGGTTACTGTAAGTATCCAATGAGAGAGATCTGAATCAGAGACAATTGACCCTGGTATCTTATTAATAGCAGTGCCCAATAAGCCATTTCACCTTCGGCTGAAAGACCTTGAAGAGAAAAGAACGGGGGCAAAAGGTAGGCATCTATCATTTTTTCCTTTTTCTTGACAAAAAGCTTTTGGGTTTAAAAGAACAACGGGGGCAAAAGGTAGGCATCTATCGTTTTTTCCTTTTTCTTGACAAAAAGCTTTTGGGAGAAAAGAACAACGGGGGCAAAAGGTAGGCATCTATCGTTTTTTCCTTTTTCTTGACAAAAAGCTTTTGGGTTTAAAGGCCAAGTTCACATTTAAAAAAATAATAACCCAAGCACATATATTTGCAGGAAAATAATAAATGTGCATTTGATTTGTTTTACAGAAACCTGCAATGTATTGCATCCACGATCAGTGGATGGCAGGTGCAATGCCAAGTTCCTGTAGACCAGTGGTTCTCAATCTTCTAGTGCCGTGACTGCTTGATAAAATTTCCCAAGTTGTGGGGACCCCTAACAGTAAAATTATTTTCATAGCGTGGGTTGAAAGCACCCAAGGCAAGACAAGTAATTTGCACCCCTAACCCACAGACATTTAGGCCCCATGCACACAAGAAGCAAATGCAAACACATGTAAACTCAAGTTTTCAAAGGCAAAAACCGGCGTTTAAAACGCCCGTTTTTGCCGCGAATTTCGGCAGGGTTTTGCCGCGTTTAGCGGCGTTTTACCGCGTTTACGGCTATCAGCTTTTACAACAAAGACATTGTAGACCCTCCCAAAGCTTTGAAATGCAAAAATGTTTGCGTCTGAACCCAAAATTTTGCTTCTGAAAAAACGAGTCTAAACCCAACTGCTTTAAAACGCAAAAAAACGTGAATGTGTGCATGGACACATAGGATAACATTAAATATGTTCAGGGGCAGTTGAAAAAAAATGCCCAAATGCCTCTGAACTCGAGTTTACCAGCATCTCGTGTGCATGGGGCCTTAGTGCTCCTTTCTACTTGTACAGTAATAAAACCCCTTATGGTACATTTTAGGATGTACCACTCTTTCTCTTTGTTCTCCTTTCTTTCCCCTTTATCTACTCTCTATCCTAATTCCTTGTTTTTTTTTTCCCCCATCTTTCCCTCTAACTGTCTTTCTTGCTCCCTATTTTTTCCTTTCTCTCCCTTTTTCTTTGTCCCTCCCCCTCTTATTATCTCCCTTCCTGGGAGAACAGTGCGGGCTTCAGCAACAGCCCAGGATTTGGTGACCCCTGGCAAATCATTATTTGACCCCCGAGTGGGTCCCGACCCCCAGGTTGAGAACCACTGCTGTAGACTCTTCAGCCCCATACACACCATCAGATTATCTGCAGATTTTTGTCTTCAGATTTACCAAAACCATGTAGTGCAAGGGCCTGCCTGATTGCATACAAATTGAAACTCTTAAGGTTTGACCTCCTATTAGATGGTTTTGGTAAATCTGCAGAAAAAAATCTGCAGATAATCTGATGGTGTGTATGGGGCTTTACTCTGGCTCTCTGCCCCATTCCAAGGTACCAGCTTGGAGGAAGGGTAAAGCGTCGTACGCACGATCGGACCTCTGTCCGACCAAAATCACATCGGAATTCCATCGGAGTAAAAGAGAACATGTTCTCTATCTAACCTCCGATGGAATTACTCCGATGGGGCATACACACGGTCGGAATTTCCGATGGAAAAAGTCTGACTTTTTCCATTGGAAATTCCGATTGTGTGTACGGGGCTTAACTGGACTAGTTCATTCATTCATTCACAGATCTTTGTGAATGAATTGCACAGCTGTGCAGAGGTGGAGCCCCCCAAAACGGGGCTGTTTTTAACCACTTGAGCCCCAGAAGGTTTTACCCCCTTCCTGACCAGAGCACTTTTTACAATTTGGCACTCCGTCGCTTTAACTGGTAATTGCGCGGTCGTGCAGCGCTTTACCCAAACAAAATTTACGTCCATTTTTTCCCACAAAGAGAGCTTTATTTTTCGGGTATTTGTACGGGGCTTAACTGGACTACGACTGCTGTGATTAGCACACTGATGTTTTATTGAGAACTATCCAGATAGCAAGCAATTGAGTTGCAAGTTTGAGAATGACTTGCTAAGCTATTGCTAGACTTCCCAGTCTTCACAAGTTTGTTGCACAATTGCATGGCATGACAAGGCATGACACCAGATCAACTTTCTTTGATGTTTATTCTGCAAGTCTGCTGCAAGTTTTGATTCAGTTATGTTGTGCAATAGTCATCCCACTACAGGGGTCACTGTGGCTGAATTTGGAAAAGTGTCAACTAGAACTTGTGCTTCAAGTGCTCTGCAAGTGTAAAATGTGCCAGTCAAAATGTGCAGCAAGTTAACAAGACTTACAATTCAACACTGCCATAAATTTGTTGCAAGTTATCCTTGCAATCTGAGTACAAGTCTGTTGAGCCCCCCAAAACGGGGCTGTTTTTAACAGCCACTTGAGCCAAAGAAGATTTTACCCCCTTCCTGACCAGAGCACTTTTTACAATTTGACACTGCGTCGCTTTAACTGGTAATTGCGCGGTCGTGCATCGCTTTACCCTAACAAAATTTACGTCCTTTTTTCCCCACAAAGAGAGCTTTCTTTTGCGGGTATTTGATCACCTCTGCGGTTTTTATTTTTTGCACTATAAACAAAAGAAAAACGAAAATTTTGAAATAAACACAATGGGCCAGATTCAGGTAGATCAGCGGATCTTTAGATCCGCGTTATCTATCTGATTTAAGATACGCTGCCGCAAGTTTGAGAGGCAAGTGGGTAATTCACAAACCACTTACCTCTAAACTTGCGGCGGCGTCTCGCAAATTCCCCCGGCGGATTTCAAATTCCGCGGCTAGGGGGAGTGTACTATTTAAATCAGGCGCGTTCCCTCGCCGATTTAAATGAGCATGCGCCGTCCGCGAAATTTCCCAGCGTGCATTGCTCCCACTGGTTTCGACCTGAGCGTAACTTGCGACGCGCGGGTTTCTGAATCGGCGTACGCAAAGGACTTCAAAAAATTCAAAATCGACGCGGGAACGACGGCTATACTTAACATTGGCTGCGCCTCATAGAAGCAGGGGTAAGTATACACCGGGAAAACCGCTACGGAAACGTCGTAAGAAACTGCTTCGGGTCCGCGTATGTTCGTGAATTCGCGTATCTCGCTGATTTACATATTATTCAGTGTAAATCAGCGGGAACGCCCCCCCCGCGCCATTTTCAAATTAAAAATAAGATCCGACGGTGTAACACAGTTACACCTGTCGGATCTTAGCCATATCTATGCGTAACTGATTCTATGAATCAGGCGCATAGATACGACCAGTGTAAGTCAGAGATACAATGGTGTATCAGGAGATACACCGTCGTATCTCTTTGTAAATCTGGCCCAATATCTTTTACATTTGCTATAATAAATATCCCACTTTCCATACAGGGCATTTTCACTCCCTTCCTGCCCAGACCAATTTTTAGTTTTCAGCACTGTTGCACTTTGAATGACAATTGCGTGGTCATGCAACACTGTACCCAAACTAAATCTTTATGTTTTTTCCCCCCCACAAATAGAGCTTTCGTTTGGTGGTATTTGATCATCTCTGCGGTTTTTATTTTTTGCGCTATAAACAAAAGAAGAGCGACAATTTAAAAAAAAACACAATATTTTTTACTTTTTTATTTAACCCCCCTGGCGGTATTCCCGAGTCTGACTCGGGGTGAGATTTTCATACCAAAAGCGGTAACCCCCGAGTCAGACTCGGGCTTGCCTCGCTGCAGCAGCAAACAAAGTTACTTACCTTGTCCCTGGATCCAGCGATGCCACCGCGCTGTGTGAGCGAGCGGGACCTCGCTCGAATCACACAGTGTCCTCCTGTGCCGCCGATCTCCGTTCCCTGCGACGTTACGACGCACGGGAGCGGAGAACGGCGCCAAATTCAAAAACTTAAACAAACACAATACATACAGTATACTGTAATCTTATAGATTACAGTACTGTATGTAAAAAATACACACCCCCTTGTCCCTAGTGGTCTGCGCAGTGTTCTGCATGTCATTTTATATAATAAAAACTGTTCTTTCTGCCTGAAAACTGTAGATTGTCCATAGCAACCAAAAGTGTCCCTTTATGTCAAAAATGGTTTTAGATCAGCTAGAAAACAGCGATAATAAATTATAATCACTTGCAGAATTGTGCGAAAGCGATTTGTTGGGAAATTCGTCATAAAAAAAATAAAGTAATGACAGCAACAATTCTGCAACTGAGCAAATTTCAGTGATTTTGAGTTGATTACATTATTGAATAATTTGTATTAGAATTATATTATTATTTGTTATAATCATTTATAATTTTGTTTTAAAAAAAATTTCATACCCGGGATGCCTACTAGACTCTTGTTTGGTCAGATTTAAGTGAGTTATTCCTAAAAATTACAGACCTACAGTATAAAACACCAAATTTCCTTGCAAATAATGGTACCGCTTTCAGCATCTTTTTTCTGAAAGAATCATACCGCCAGGGAGGTTAATAAATATCACAATTTTTAAAAAAAAAACATTTTCTTCCCTCAGTTT
This sequence comes from Rana temporaria, assembly GCF_905171775.1. Classification (NCBI taxonomy): domain Eukaryota; kingdom Metazoa; phylum Chordata; class Amphibia; order Anura; family Ranidae; genus Rana; species Rana temporaria. The sequence continues at coordinate 53,304,527 of NC_053495.1, read as the reverse complement.
AGGCGATACGTATTCTTCTACATATTTTTTGTAAAAAAAAAAACGCAATAATCGTATATTGATTGGTTTGCGCAAAAGTTATAGGGCCAAATCCTCAAAAGGGATACGCAGGCGGATCTGCTGTTCCGCCTGCGTATCCCTGTGCCTATCTTTGGAACTGATCCTCAGAAGCAGTTTTCCAAAGATAGGCAGAAGATCCGACATCTGTAAGAGACTTACACTGTCGGATCTTAGGATGCAGTACCGCATCCGCCGTTGGGGGCATTTCGCGTCGAAATGCCGCTTTGCGTATGCAAATGAGGACTTACGGAGATCCACAAAGCTTTTCAGCTTTGTTTTTTCTCCGTAAGTTTACGTTTGCATGCGTAAAATTAGGGCTGCTTTTACAAGGTGTAAACTGTTTACACCTTGTAAAAACAGACCTTTTTTTCGATCGCCGCGATTTTTTTTTTAACCCGTCGCAACTTTATTGTCCCGTCGCAATCCACAAAGCCCGGCGTAACGTAATTTTGCGCGATGCACGTCGGGAAAATGACGTCACGAGCATGCGCAGTACGGCCGGCGCGGGAGCGCGCCTCATTTAAATTGTCATCGCCCCCTGGATAACAGGACCGCCTTGCTCCGGGAGAATTTAGGTTACACTGCGTGAAATTTCTAGGTAAGTGCTTTGTGGATCGGGCACTTAGGTAGAAATTTCCCACCAGTGTAACTTAAATGGGAAAAATTAAGTTAGGCTACGATTTTGAGGATTTGGCCCATAGCGTCTACAAAATAGGTAATAGATTTATGGCATTTTTATTTTATTAATTTTTTTACTAGTATTGGCGGCGATTTTTTACTGTGACTGTGACATTGCGGCGAACACATCGGGCACTTTTGACACGTTTTTGGGACCATTCATAAATATGCATTGATTACTGTGTAAATGTGACTGGCAGGGAAGGGGTTAACCACTAGGGGGCGTTGAAGGGGTTAATATGTTCCCTAAGGTGTGTTCTAACTGTAGGGGGGAGGGGACTCTCAAGGGGAGGAGACCGATGTGTGTTCCTCTGTACTGGGAACACACATTGGTCTCCTCACCGCTGTCAGGAGGTGGATCTGTGTGTTTACACACACAGATCCACACTCCTGCCGTGATTACCGGCAATCGCAGGCACCCGGTGGCAATCGCGGCCACCGGGCACCCGCGCCGGGTCACGAGCGCTGCCGCGGGCGCGCACCCTAGATCGCCGGGAACACAGGACGTCATATGACATCCACCCGGATCGGCGAGGGGTTCCTGCCGCCGTCATTTTCCTATGGCGCGGTATGGAAGCGGTTAAAAAAATTTTTTTTCCTTAGTTTAGGCCGATATGTATTCTTCTACATATTTTTGGTAAAAAAAAATCGCAATAAGCGTATATAGATTGGTTTGCGCAAAAGTTATAGCGTCTACAAAATAGAGGATAGATTTTTGCTATTTTTATAATTAATTTTTTTTTTTTTACTAGTAATGGCGGCAATCTGCGATTTTTATTAGGACTTTGATACTGTGACAGACAGATCGGACACTTTTGACACATTTTGGGGACCAGGGACAATTGTACAGCGATTAGTGCTATAAAAATGCACTGACTACTGTATAAAGGGGTTAACACTAGGGGGCAATCAAGGGGTTAACTGTGTTCCCTAGGTGTGTTCTAACTGTAGGGGGGGTGGGAGTGACTAGGGGAAGAGAGAGATTGGTTTTCATACATTGTATGAACACATGATCAGCCTTCTCTCCCTTGAGAGAACCAAGATCTGTGTGTTTACACACAATGATCACGGTTCCCATTCTGTCACGATCGATCGCGGGTGCCCGGCGGTCATCGCACCTGCCGGGCACTCGCATCGCAGCAAGAATTGCAGGTGTGCCGTGGGATTATTCATGTTGTTCGCCGGCCCACACCCCAAGACTCTGCGGCTCCGCCAGCATAGTGCTGACTGTCACTCACTGAGCAAGTGTGCAGGTCTCACATGTACACGGTCATCTGTGCGTAAATTGGATTGGTTGATGTTTGCCGCCACCAGACCCTGCCAATTTGAATCACAAATATGATTAGGCTGCAAGCACAGGTTCCGCGACAGGCACTTCCAGCTAATGAGGTACTGAGCACGTTGCGCCCCAACGTGACACCATTCCCTCCTCCAGTCCCACTCACAACAGAGCAGAGGAGCCCGCAATCCCATGGTGTGGAGCTGAGAAGGTAAGATGAGAGAAGAGAAAGGGACGAATTGACCAGTGTGTGATTATATCAGCAGTAAATATAAGCACCAGTCTTGTGTGATCCCCATAAAATATTTATTTTTTATAGGTACTTATATAGCGACATCAATTTACATATACATTCACATCAGTCCCTGCCCTTAAGAAGCTTACAATCTAAGGATAGTACCCTAACTCACCTTCATACATACAGAGGCCGATTTAGACAGGAGACAATTAACCTACCCGCATGTCTTTGGAGTGTGGGAGAAATCCAGAGTACCCAGAGGAAACCCACGCCAGTACAGGGAGAACATGCAAACTCCAGGCAGGTAGTGTCATGGTTGGGATTCAATCCAGCAACCTTTTTGCTGCTAGGTGAAAGTGCTAACCACTACACCACTGTACTATCAGCAGAAAAGCAGCAGTCTTGTGTGATCCCTAATATTATATATCACTGATATATAATATTGGTGATCACACAAGACTGCTGCTTTTGTATATATATTATATTTACTGCTGACCATAAACATTTTTAAAACTGGGCTGCCTATATATACAGTGAGGAAAATAAGTATTTGAACACCCTGCTATTTTGCAAGTTCTCCCACTTGGAAATCATGGAGGGGTCTGAAATTGTCATCGTAGGTGCATGTCCACTGTGAGAGACATAATCAAAAAAAAAAATTCCAGAAATCACAATTTATGATTTTTTAACTATTTATTTGTATGATACAGCTGCAAATAAGTATTTAAACACCTGTCTATCAGCTAGAATTCTGACCCTCAAAGACCTGTTAGGCTGGGTTCACACTACGGTTTTCCCGTCCGTCAGCCGCATACGATTTATATGGAAAACCGTATGCGGCTGAAACGGACGGGAACGTATGGAACCGCACACATGTGCGTTTTCCATTAACATTAATGCGGACGTTTAAAAAACGTTTTGCCAGCAAATCGTACGCACCCGGATGCATCTGAGTGCATACGATTTGCAATGCATTCTCTATCTATACGTTTTCCCGTCCTGGCCCGTACGTTTTCAATACTGAAATCGTATGCGGCTGACGGACGGGAAAACCGTAGTGTGAACCCAGCCTAAGTCTGCCTTTAAAATGTCCACCTCCACTCCATTTATTATCCTAAATTAGATGCACCTGTTTGAGGTCATTAGCTGCATAAAGACACCTGTCCACCCCATACAATCAGTAAGAATCCAACTGCTAACATGGCCAAGAGCTGTCCAAAGACACTAGAGACAAAATTGTACACCTCCACAAGGCTGGAAAGGGCTACGGGGAAATTGCCAAGCAGCTTGGTGAAAAAAGGTCCACTTTTGGAGCAATCATTAGAAAATGGAAGAAGCTAAACATGACTGTCAATCTCCCTCGGACTGGGGCTCCATGCAAAATCTCACCTTGTGGGGTCTCAATGATCCTAAGAAAGGTGAGAAATCAGCCCAGGACTACACGGGAGGAGCTGGTCAATGACCTGAAAAGAGCTGGGACCACCGTTTCCAAGGTTACTGTTGGTAATACACTAAGACGTCATGGTTTGAAATCATGCATGGCACGGAAGGTTCCCCTGCTTAAACCAGCACATGTCAAGGCCCGTCTTAAGTTTGCCAATGACCATTTGGATGATCCAGAGGAGTCATGGGAGAAAGTCATGTGGTCAGATGAGACCAAAATAGAACTTTTTGGTCATAATTCCACTAACCGTGTTTGGAGGAAGAAGAATGATGAGTACCATCCCAAGAACACCATCCCTACTGTGAAGCATGGGGGTGGTAGCATCATGCTTTGGGGGTGTTTTTCTGCACATGGGACAGGGCGACTGCACTGTATTAAGGAGAGGATGACCGGGGCCATGTATTGCGAGATTTTGGGCAACAACCTCCTTCCCTCAGTTAGAGCTTTGAAGATGGGTCGAGGCTGGGTCTTCCAACATGACAATGACCCGAAGCACACAGCCAGGATAACCAAGGAGTGGCTCTGTAAGAAGCATATCAAGGTTCTGGCGTGGCCTAGCCAGTCTCCAGACCTAAACCCAATAGAGAATCTTTGGAGGGAGCTCAAACTCCGTGTTTCTCAGCGACAGCCCAGAAACCTGACTGATCTAGAGAAGATCTGTGTGGAGGAGTGGGCCAAAATCCCTCCTCCAGTGTGTGCAAACCTGGTGAAAAACTGCAAGAAACGTTTGACCTCTGTAATTGCAAACAAAGGCTACTGTACCAAATATTAACATTGATTTTTTCAGGTGTTCAAATACTTATTTGCAGCTGTATCATACAAATAAATAGTTAAAAAAATCATACATTGTGATTTCTGGATTTTTTTTTTTTGATTATGTCTCTCACAGTGGACATGCACCTACGATAACAATTTCAGACCCCTCCATGATTTCCAAGTGGGAGAACTTGCAAAATAGCAGGGTGTTCAAATACTTATTTTCATCACTGTGTATGTATGTATGTATATATATATATATATATATATATATATATATATATATATATATATATATATATATATATAAATATTTTTATCTTTTCAGGTGTGCAGTGAATTATTGTTTTTTTTAACATGAACAGAATGTTATTTTATTGAGAAAAAATATAGAAACAATACAGATTATAAGGCAAAACATAAGAATTGTGAAAAGTACATGTGTGAAGTCTGATAATAATGAAAAGCCAGATATACATTACAGAGGTGTTAACAGAGCATGCACAACTAAGCATCCCCCCTAAAAAAAGGGGGGTAGTATGGTCGACACCAGAGGGTCCAGCCCCCCCCTGTCCCAAAGGTCTGTAAAGAGATATCAGTGTCCATTAAAGGGGTTGTAAAGGAAAAAAACATTTCCCTAAATCGCTTCCTTTACCTTAGTGCAGTCCTCCTTCCCTTACCTTATCCTTCAATTTTGCTTTTAAATGTCCTTATTTCTTCTGAGAAATCCTCACTTCCTGTTCTTCTGTCTGTAACTACACACAATAATGCAAGGCTTTCTTGCTGGTGTGGAGAAAGCCTCTTGAGGGGGCGAGCAGGAGTGTCAGGACGCCCACTAACACACAGCTCCTTTCTCTATCTGCAAAGTAGAGAGTGTCCTGACTTGCCTGCTCACCCCCTCCCCCCTCAAGAGGCTTTCTCCACACCAGGGAGAAAGCCTTGCATTACTGTGTGGGGTTACAGACAGAAGAACAGGAAGTGAGGATTTCTCAGAAGAAATAAGGACATTTAAAAGAAAAATCGAAGGATGAGGTAAGTGAAGGAGGACTGCACTAAGGTAAAGGAAGCTATTTAGGGGAATTTTTTTTTCCTTTACAACCCCTTTAACCACTTCCCGCCCGGCCTATAGCCAATTTACGTCCGGGAAGTGGTTGTGAAATCCTGACTGGACGTCCTGCAGGATTTCATGCCGCGTGCGCCCGTGGGGGCGCGCAGCACGGCGATCGGTGATGCGGGGTGTCAGTCTGACACCCTGCATCTCCGATCTCGGTAAAGAGCCTCCGGCGGAGACGAGTAGAGGAGAGCCGATACTTATGGGTGGCACAGATGGGCACTGATAGGTGGGCACTGTGCATGGATGGGCACTGTGGGGTGGCACTGATGGACACTGTGGGGCAGCACTGATTTATCCAGGTTGCCAGTCAGTGCCCATTTGTGGGCACTGATTGGCATCTTTTTTTTTATTTTTTAATGCTTTTTTTTTTTTTTTTAGACTTTTTTTTTCCAGGCTTTTTTTTTTTGTTTGGCCCACCCTGGTGGTCCAGGGTGGGCTTCCCTGGTGGTCCAGTGTGGCGATCCGAGGGTGGGCTGCGCTGATAATCTACGCAAGGCTCTCCTGACAGGGGGGGTTCGCGCTGATTGTTTATCAGCGCAGCCCCCCCTCGGATCGCCACACTGGACCACCAGGGAAGCCCACCCTGGACCACCAGGGTGGGCCAAACAAAAAAAAAAGCCTGGGAAAAAAAATAAAAAAAGCATTAAAAAATAAAAAAAAGATGCCAATCAGTGCCCACAAATGGGCACTGACTGGCAACCTGGATAAATCAGTGCTGCCCCACAGTGTCCATCAGTGCCACCCCAGTGTCCATCAGTGCCACCCCACAGTGTCCATCAGTGCCACCCCACAGTGCCCATCCATGCCCAGTGCCCACCTATCAGTGCCCATCTGTGCCACCCATAAGTGCCGCCCATGAGTGCCCATCTGTGCCACCCATGAGTGCCCAGTGCTGCCCATGAGTGCCCATCAGTGCCGCCTATGTGTGCCCATCAGTGCCGCCTATGTGTGCCCATCAGTGCCGCCTATGTGTGCCCATCAGTGCCGCCTATGAGTGCCCATCAGTGCCGCCTATGAGTGCCCATCAGTCCCGCATACCAGCGCCGCCAATCAGTGCCACCTCATCTGTGCCCGTCAGTACTACCTCATCGATGTCCATCAGTGCCATCTCATCGGTGCCCATTAGTGCCGCCATATCAGTGCCCATAATTGAAAGAGAAAAACTTATTTACAAAAAAATTAACAGAAAAAAATAAAAACGTAATTTTTCTTCAAAATTTTCAGTCTTTTTTTAGTTGTTGCGCAAAAAAAAATCGCAGAGGTGATCAAATACCACCAAAAGAAAGCTCGATTTGTGGGGAAAAAAGGACGCCAATTTTGTTTGGGTACAGTGTAGCATGACCGCGCAATTGCCATTCAAAGTGCGACAGTGCTGAAAGCTGAAAATTGGCTTGAGCGGGAAGGTGCGTAAGTGCCTGGTATGGAAGTGGTTAAGCAGTCCAGGGTTGCCAGGCTCTTTCATATTTCTCAGGGCAATTCCTGTTTATGTAAGTCAGTTTTTACATAGGAAGAGCCGAGGTAATGGACTTTTCCCATGAACCCACGAAAGGGGGATCGGGAATTCCACTTTAGTATAATTTCTCTTCTAGCATAAAATAACAGAAAACATAGAAGTATTTTGGTGTACCTGGGCCTGGATGCTCAGTAGCAATAATGTAGGGGTGACCGGTATATCCACCTGAAGACGATAGTTTGTGAGTTCAACCACCCTCGTCCAGAACCGGGCCACTTTAGGACAGTTCCAGAACATGTGCATGTATGTACCTTCCTCTCCACCACACCGAGTGCAATTTGCAGATCATTCTGGGTAAATGCTATGTAGCCTCTGGGGTGTAAAATAGACTCTGTGTAGGTATTTAACTTGAATCAGCCTATCCTTAGATAAAATCAACGCCTGGGCACTTTCTCCAAGACAGTCGTCCCAGTCCTCCCTGTCCAAGTCTGGTATGTCCTCCTCCCACTTCTCCCAAATGCTTTCCATCCGAGGGGAGTGAAATTCTAACAGGTCAAAATATAGGGTAGATAGGGGTTTAGACAACTGTTCTAGGGCTAGTCTACCTTCTATCGGGTCCATATCTAGCGTCAGGAGAGTAGTTAATTGAGCTTGTATGGCGTGACGCAGCTGGAAGTACCGAAACATCATCCACCCGGGGAGGTGGAAGTGGGTTCTAAGTTCTGTCAGGGAGAGCAGTCTGTCAGCCATTAGAATATTCCCTAAAGTCTTAATTCCATACCTGGCCCATACCTTTGGATCAGGAATGGTTCGGAGATGTGGGAGATTTGGGTTGCCCCACATCGGAGGAAAGGGGGACTATCTGTTAGGGCAAAAAAAACCTTTCCTTGCCGCAACCCACACCCTGAGTGTGGTCTTAGTGGAATGAGGCAGCTCATCATACGCTCGGGACCCCTGGTAAATCAAACTCCCTAGCTCCCGAAGAGAGCCAACAATGGCTGCCTCAAAAAAAAAATGCAGCATTCGCCCTTGACCCCACAAACCACCATTGGACAGTCACCAGCACAGCTGCCCAAAAATACACCCGCAGATCCGGGAGTGCCAGGCCTTTACACCGCACCGGAAGGATTAGGGTAGAATTAGCTATTCTAGGAAGTGCACCACCCCATATGAAACGGCTCATACATTTTTCCACCTCCTTAAAGAATAAGTTGGGCATCCAGGTCGGGCAGTTACGGAAGACGTAAAGAAACTTGGGGAGGAAAATCATTTTCAGGAGGTTAATTCTTCCCATGAGATTCAGGGGTAACGAAGCCCACACCAGACATTTCTCTTTAAGTTGGGTAAGTACGGGTAGGATACTGATTTTAGAGTACCCAGCTGGGTTTCTCCCAACCTGGATGCCCAAGTATTTGAATTGCTCCATCCACACCAATTGGTTATCTGGGGTACTGGTACGTGCATTAGGGTCAAGAGGGAAGAGAATAGACTTATCCCAGTTAATACGCACCCCCGAGTAGTGCCCAAATTCATTAAACGGGGTTATGGCTGCCGCAGGGTAGCCGTCCGCATCCTGCAAATAAAGCAGCGCATCGTCGGCATACAAGGATAGCTTTTCTTCCAACGGGCCCACCCTAAGACCCTTGACCAGAGCAGATTCCCTAATAAGGATCGCCAAGGGCTCTAAGGCCAGGGCAAAAAAGAAAAGGGGAGAGCGGGCACCCCTGTCTCTTGCCCCTCTGTAGAGGGAAGGAGTCAGACAGTCTATTGTTGGTACATATCTTGGCCCTGGGGGAGCTATAAAACATTCTAAGCCAATGAGTAAAGCGAGGGCCAAATCCAAACCTGTCTACTACCTCCCACAGAAATACCCATCCAACCAAGTCAAAAGCCTTCTCGACATCAAGGGAGGCTATGACTCTACTACCAAAGTTTGAATGGGTGACCGATAGATTCAGAAAAAGGCGACGAAGGTTAATGTCTGTACCCTTGCCCGGGATGAAGCCAGTTTGGTCGACATGTATGATGTCTTCCAGGACCGCTGAAAGTCAATTTGCCAGTATCTTGGCCAAGATCTTGGCATTGACGTTAAGTAAAGATTGGTCTGTATGAGGGACAATCCTCAGCATACCTACTGGGCTTGGGCATCAACACCACCACTGCCTCTGACATAGAGTATGGCAGTTCCCCCAGACGTAGAAAATCTTTAAAAAGAGAGGTGAGCCTAGGAGCAAGGAGATCTATATATTGCGTGTAAAACTCCACAGGCAAACCATCTACTCCAGGCGTCTTGCCCGGGTTGAAGTTGAGTCATGGCCTTTTGAACCACTTCCAGAGTTATGTCCTGGTCCAGGTCATTGTGGGTCTTGTCGTCAATCCTAGGAAAACTAACTCTGTCCAGGTAGGAGTGCAGGTCTGAGGCGGTATAGGAGACCTTGGTGGAATAGAGATGTTTATAGTAGAGAAGGAAGCAGTCATTATTTTCGAGGGTTTACGTAATACGGTGCCAGTTTAATCCCTAACTCCACTAATAGTAGTCACTGCAAATTGCCCCTTTGCTAGTCAACCCAACAGCTTACCATTTTTATTCCCACACTCAAAAATTCTTTGTGCTAGGCGTAAACGGGACTTGTGTGTCGTGTCTATCCGCAACAGGGATAGCTGCTGCAGCGCAAATTTCTAGGCCCCATACGCAACAGGATTAGGATTAGACACAAATGCAGATTCTTTTTAATCAACTTCCCTCTCCAGCTCAGTTAGTAAATTTGTGCCAAGGCCTTTGCGCGCAGCAGCTTTTTGGGATATATAAGCTCCACGGGTCCAAGCCTTAAAGGCGTCCCATGTGATCTCAGGGGTGGTGGAGTCTGCATTAGCAATCCAATAGTGACAAAGACCCTCCTAAATATGCTCCTGTATGGCAGGGTCCTCTATCCAAAATCTGGACAGATGCCACATCCTCACCCCCGGCGTCCCGGCTGCCAACCCGATCCGCAATGGAGCATGATCCGAGACCCCCCTTGGGAGCATACTGGTCTCTGAGATCTGCTGCATCATGGACAGGGAGGCGAAGGCCAAGTCAATGCGCGAGAACGCCCGGAAGGATGCCGAATGACAGGAGAAACCCTTGTCATTCGGATGATAATGGCGCCAGACATCCACCAGGTCGAACGTGACCATCCAATGAGCCAAACCAGGGGCCCACCGAGAGGTGGAGGGGAGTCTATCCAGATCTGGGGGCGGGGTCATGTTGAAATCTCCCACAATCAGAATATCATCAACATCATACACTAGTGCCTTCTGCGTAACCTCTGTAAGCACCAAAACATCAGCCGGAGGGTGTAAGTTAAGGCCCACCAGGACCAAGGGAGTATTGGATATAAGAGCATGCAGGATTACAAAGCGACCCTCCGGGTCTGTCTTTAAATCAATGAGCCGAAAAAGGGAACCTCTTATGTACCAGGACACTGACCCCCCTGGAATAGTTGGAGTGCGTAGCATGATAATGCGTCCCAACCCATGCCCTCTTTAGACCCAGGATCCGAGATCCCACCAGATGGGTCTCCTGAAGCACAACTAGTTGGGGTGAATATTTCTTAAGGTAATTGAAGACTAGAGAGCGTTTCATGGAAGAATTGAGGCCCCTTACGTTCTAGGAAATTATAGTGTGCATAGACATAATGACAATGATAGAGAATTTTGGCTCAGAAGCGTTGGGCAGGAGAGAACTCCAGCATCCCCAGAGGCAGCAGGTAAAGGCGCATCTCCAGCAGGGGATAAGCCTTCCCATCAGCACCCATGCCTTGATTTTTTTTTTTATCTTTTTGGTGCACCGCAAGACAAAAAAGTTTGAGAAACACTGCTTTAGGGAAAGGAGAATATACAGTCAGATACAATATAAAAGGGGAATTCAAACATCTGCTTTGTTTATCCAAAGACAACCTCTGGATATGATACGTGCACTCAACTTCTTGGTCGACCATGGCGAAGCCTGTTCTGAGTGGAACCTTTCCTGTTAAACTGCTGTATGCTCTTGGCCACTGTGCTACAGCTCAGTTTTAGGGTCTTGCCAATCTTCTTATAACATAGGCCCTCTTTATGTAGAGCAACAAATCTTTTTTTCACTATTTGATTTTTTTATTCAACGTGTAATACCTCAACCTGCGGTAAACAGAGTGGATGTTTGAATTCCCCTGCTGGGCTATTTTTTATTGTATCTGAATGTATATTCTCCTTTCCCTAGAGCAGTGTTTCTCAAACTTTTTTGTCTTGTTTATGGCACACCTGAAAAAAAAATAAAAAAAAAAATATATATATGGAGCCCAGTTCTCACCTCATCTGTCAATATTAACAGGAGGCATCCATTTTAAATGTATTTCTTTATTACAAATCATCAGGCTAGAGTCATATCTTTGTTTTTTTTTCTTGATGCATTTTTCCTTTGAAATCAATGGAAAAGCATCAAAATGCATGTCAATGCATGATTTAAGACACATATCAACACGTGTCAAGACAGATGTTGAAGTATCATCATAGGTGTGTGCAGCCCATGGGTGTAGCATAAGGAGTTGCAGGGGTCACAATCGCAAACCCCGCCCTTATCTCCAGGGAGTCCCTGAAGTCTCCATGTCATATTATCATATCCTGCACAAAGTCCAGCTCCGATCTGCCCTAGGGCCCCACAGCCAGGCTCCAGTACTGGGCTTCCACTTTGCCTTCCACAGTCCACACCTCTCCATTCTCATTGGCTGGGGAGAAGCTGTGAGACATTTCCTGAAAGGAGAGGAGCACGGGGTAAGAACAGCCCAGGATGGGGAAGTGTCTGTGCTGTGTGCATGGAATGGTAACCAAGCTCAGCGAGTTAAGAGGAGGAGAGTGCCGTCCTGTAGCCATGATGGGGCCGATAACACTGGTGAGTTAGGATACTGTCTCCTAGTCATTATCTGGGATTCTCTGTACCCCCCCACTCGGGGATGTCCACTTACCCCACTTCCCTGACAACTGGGGAAAAGACACAAACCTCCAAGAGGTGACATATTTTTATATATTTTTGTTTTTAATTAAATAGTACTGCTTGACTAATGTTCAAGCTGGTTTACAATAGGTATCAGTGCCCATATTCAATATGGTGGTTTTGGCCCGACGCTTGCGCTTCAGAATGTGGAATGGCCCTACTATAAAAAGCCCTATAAAAAGAGTCATTACGTTCCCCTATCCCCATTGAAAACGTCAGCTTATGGCGAAACGCGTCAGTGAAGACACGTATTGACGTCACCACATCATTTTAGAGGAGAATGGGCTTCTGTATTTGCCGTCCGGCAACTTTTATATGTGATTTTATATGTGATTTTTCTTTGTGTACATGTAAGTGCATTACTTTTATTTATTAAACACATTGAGACTGTATCACGCTATGGTCCATCTCCTTTTTTCTTGAGTTTCTATACTACTGTCACGGACCTTTATGACATGTTGGGGGATATCCAGTTGGTCAATCTGCTTCCTGGTTCATAGCCAAATGCTTTCTGTGCTTGCCATCAGGTAAGCGGCTATTCATTACGGTGGTGGGCACTTATTTTTGTGTAAATCACTGTGGTGTTGCTCAAGGAGATTTTGTTCCAGCATATGGACTGCAGTTTGCCTCACTTATTGTTCAGCTTATGGACTTTTTAGTTAGTTATGCAAACAATTTGCACAATATTGATGTATGATACTGGCTTATATTATTTTTTTGTGCAGTATTATTTCTAGTATGTCATCCTGTCATCCTAAGGACTGATGTATGTGTATTTATCATTATTATTGGCACAGTTTACAACCCTTTGGTTTATAATATTCGCTATTGTCTTCCCGACTCTCCTCCTGGCCAATCAGGAAGCGGGTCCTGTCCTGAGACCAGATTGTCCTTAGAAAACCCCTGGCCAATCGGGTCTCGGGACACACTTCCTGTTCAGCCGGAAGGAGAAACAATGGCCCGGCTCTTCCTTCCCCCTGCCTCCTAAGTTAAGGTCAGACCGTCTAACGTAGGGGGTGGGGGGGTTCGCCAGCACCCCCTTGAAATATTTAGCACCAGGCTGTGCAGGGGAGGTGTCTCAGGACAAGCCTGATCATTGGAGGAGAACAAGCTGGGTTCCCAGCATAGCTAGAGAATTAATTAACAACAGTGTGTTCTCCTGGCTTGTGTGGTCAGTTTTTTATTAGTAAAGAAGAGGGGCTAGCAGGTTCATCAGGTATTTCACTCAAAGGAAGCAATACAGGATACTTTTTCATACAAATACATGGTACAGCAGGCACATATCAGGAATATGAGATGTTGGGGTAAAAATCACTTTAAGTCCTATATGCACAATTTTTACACAATAAAAAAAAAAGATTTTAGCATAAAATATTACAAAATAAATACTGATGGATTTAATTAAGGATTTTCCATATTGTAATGGTGCTGCATATGGTAACATGGACATGGAGAAATGGAGTCCCACGCCCTGCATTTAGATTAGGGGCGGGGCATGGATTAGGGGGCGGCCCCCCTGGGCCTCATATGGACGGGCCGCCACTGCTGGGAAGATCAGTGTGCCGTTGCTTCTTCTCCCCCAGCTCTTATGCAGCTGAGAACAGAGGGAACGCAGAGAATGTGATCACTTATAAAAAAAAGGGGGGGAAAGGGTATTTAACCACTTCAGCCCCAATATGATTTCCCCCCTTAATGACCAGGCCATTGTTTGCGATACGGCACTGCGTCGCTTTAACTGACAATTGCACGGTTGTGCGACATTGTACCCAAACAAAATTAATGTCCTTTTTTTTTACATAAATAGAGTTATCTTTTGGGGGTATTTTATCACCTCTGTGGTTTTTATTTTTTGCTCTATAAACAAAAAAAGATCGACAATTTTGAAAAAAAAACTATATTTTTTACTTTCTGCTATAATTCATATCCAAAAAAATATATAAAAAAAATAATGTATTTATCAGTTTAGGCCAATATGTATTCTGCTACATACGTCTACAAAATAGGGGATAGATTTATGGACTTTTTTTATGTTTTTACTGGTAATGGCAGCAATCTGCAATTTTTAGCAAGACTATGACATTGCGGTGGTTAAATCCCTTGACACTTTGTGAGTGCCAGTGACATTATTACAATGATCAGTGCTAAAAAAAATGCACTGATCAATGTATAAATGATACTGGCAAGGAAGGGGTTAACACTAGAGGGCGATCAAGGGATTAACTGTTTTCCTTGGGTGTGTTCTAACTGTGTGGGGGATGGACTCACTGGGACAACACAGAGATCGCTTTTCCTGATCACTAGGAACAGCAGATCTTCATTTTGTCACCGTCAGATTGGGGTTTCGCCTAATTTGCTTAGGCAGATCCCTGTTCTGCCTCTCTGTGGAGCTATTGCGGGTGGCCAGCGGACACAGTATCTATTAAACAAAACGACGTACAGGTACATTGTTTTGTGCAAAAGAGCCGGCCTGACGTAGTATACGTACTTTGGCTGTCGGCAAGTGGTTACAATGTTTTTTTTATATCTATACACAAATGTTTGACCTTTTATTTCTGTTTTAAACTGAATAGATTGTTTTACAAGGTGATCATTTACAATCACTTTACCTTCATTTACAGAAACCCAAGGATATCCTTGAATCTTTGGAAAAGTAAACATTCAATATCTACTATGGGTCATCTGCCTGTAGCCATCTTGTTCTTCTATGTTCTTACACTGATAAAAGGTGACTTCCTGATTGAAGGACTGAGGAACATTCAGGTCAGTTTAACCCTTCCATTTTTGCTGATTAACTCCCTCATGATGGAGGGTAAAACCATTTTGATCTGTGTTAGTAAAACTGCACATATCATTGCAACTACTTAGTGTATCCAGGTGGTTTATACCTTGCTTCTTTTAGGACAAATTGGGCTTTCAGTTAGTGGTAAATAGTACTCGATATCTGGCACAAAATAGTAATCAGAAACATCAGTGCTCATTTTTCTTAGTACAGAGACTCCAAAACACTTTGGGCCTAATCCTCAAAAACCCGGCGCAACGTAACTTTTTCCATTTAAGTTACACCGCCGCAAAATCTCTAACTAAGTGCCCGATCCACAAAGCACTTACCTATAAATTTTGAGCGGTGTAACTTAAATCCGGCCCGCGCAAGGCGTTCCTAATTTAATGGGGCGAGTCCCATTTAAATTAGGCGCGCTCCCGCGCCGGACGTACTGCGCATGCTCCCGACGTCATTTTCCCGACGTGCTTTGCGCGGTTTTACGTTGCACCGGGTTTTAAGAAACGCGACGGGCGTAAAAAAAAATACGAGTTGCGGCGGGAAAAAAAAAAGACAGCGACGCGGGATAGAAGGGTCTACTTTTACAAGGCCTAAACAGTTTAGGCCTTGTAAAAGCAGCCCTAATATTGCGACGGCAAACTAATACTTACGGAGAAAAAACGAAGCGTAAAATCTTCGTGGATCTGCGTAAGTGCTAATTTGCATACCCGAAGCGGCATTTTGACGAGAAATGCCCCCAGCGGCGGATGCGGTACTGCATCCTAAGATCCGACAGTGTAAGGCCTCGTACACACGACAGAGATTCTCGGCAGAATTCGCCGAGAAACTCGGTCAAAACCCGGATTCTGCCGAGAATCTCTGTCGTCTGTACAGTTTTGGCTCGATGGAGCCGCCGAGGAGCTCGACGAGAAAATAGAGAACATGTTCTCTATTTTCTCGTTGGCCGCGTTGTTCTATAGGAGAAGGCGGCCCGCCGAGCTCCTCGGCGGCTTCATCCCAAAACGAGACGAGGAACTCGACGTGCCAAGCACGTCGAGTTCCTCTGTCGTGTGTACGGGGCCTCAGTCCCTTACACATGTCGGATCTTCTCCCTATCTATATGAAACTGATTCTGTGGATCAGTTCCATAGATAGAAACAGGGATACGACGGCGTATCAGTAGATACGCTGGCGTATCCCTTTTGTGGATTACCCCCTTTGATACCAACATGTACAATCTGTGGTATCACAGATAGTAGCTAGGATGGAGACAAAACATGAAGCACAGTGCTTGTGCTGTTTTATTTGGCCCCTTGTATCACCTGAAATACTTGGCTGATCCTGACAGTTTATGCCCTCCCCTCTGTAAACTGACCACAGTTTATCATGACTGCTGAGGCCTGACACCGTGGTCAGTTTACATGCCTCTGCCATCTCTCCTGTCCCCCTCACCCCTCCCCTCCCTGTCAGCTTCTGTGTCAGTGCCAGCCACTTCCCCTCCTGCTGCTGAAATAACTTTGAAAATCTGATATAATCCTCTGTGTCTCATTATGCTAGGTTCTCCTGTCTCTGTGTTTTATAAAAACAATGCAGTTTATACCCGTTTTCAGTTCATCCCTTATCACTCACCTGACCGGCCGTGCCTCTCCTCTTCTCCTCTCCTTATCCCGACTGACTTCAGCGGGGGAATAACGGTGCCATCGCTGCAGCTGTCATACAGGGAGAGCAGAGAGGTGTTGCATGAGCGCTGAACGGCGCTCGGAGAACAGGTATAAACTGTATTTTTTTTACATAAAACACAGAGACAGGAGGACCTAGCATAAGGAAACACCGAGGACTATATAAGGTTAGCAGAGTGGGTTAACAACCACTTTAACATCCATATAAATTGCTGATACATACAAACTCTGTTGTCCCAGAGTTAATTGTCCCGGTCATCACTGCGCCCAGGAGTCTCTGTACTTATTATTGTACTTTTTACTTGTATTTTTTACACACACTGTTCTTTGTTTACATTTTTATACAGTGTATCTTTTTCCCTACCTATCTTTTTCTCCATTTAAAGTGGTTGTAAACCCTCAGGTAGAACTTTCACCTACAGGTAAGCCTAGATTAAGGCTTACCTGTAGGTGCAATATCTCCTTAATCTACACAGTTTAGGAGATATTTGCAAAAAAGACTGTACCGATGTCTACGGCGCATGCGCGCCGTAGACAACGGCGCAGGCGTACTGAGCGTGCTGTTTTATGAATGGGGTCATGCCGTAAGTGACGGCTCCCACAGAGCTGGAGTTCGCGGACCCCGGAAGAAGAGGGGTGAAGAGTGGCCGCTCGCTACTAATGATGAAGACCGGGACATTGCGGCCTTCTCCTGCAGGTAAGTGACACACAGGACTCCTGTGCAATTCGCTCCACAGCCGTCCCGGAGCTGTGTGAACCGGTTCCATTGACAGCTGGTCACAGTCTCCTGACATGCAAATTGGATGCAAGGAAACCCGCATCCAATTTCGCAAAAGTGTCTAATCCGTTCCCATTTTATCAAAAAAGTGAGGTGGGAATATGCTTTAACAACTGGATTCCACAAGAGAAGAAGACAGCAAGTAACACAGCCCACCAGACTCCAGTAATAGATGAAATATCATCTTTGGGTGTTCTAAACCTTTAAATTTCTAATACCCGTGTTTCCCCGAAAATAAGCCTGGGTCTTATATCAATTTTGGCAACAAAAGACACAGTGGGGCTTATTTTCAGGGTAGGTCTTGCCATGTAATGTGCTGTTTTCTCTCCCCCTGCCCGACAGGAATCCCCAGTGTGAATGCTTGTAAAATCTTATAAGCCACTCTTATTACAGTATTATATAATGTACAATGTGTGTGTTTCTGTAATATAATTGTACCAAATACCTTCGTTATAGCGCCGCTCTGTGCTTCTGTGACCCGCCGGAGCTCTCTTCCCCGCAGTTATATTACAGAAACACACACATTGTACATTATATACTCCTGTAATAGAGTGTATTATAGGATTTTACAAGCATTTTAAACAAGGGCTTATTTTCAGGGTAGGGCTTATATTGCAGCCCCCCTGGAAATAACGCTAGGTCTTATTTTCGGAGTAGGTCTTATTTTTGGGGAAACACTGTACTTAGAAAAAAAAATCAAGTGCATTTTGTATTTATTATGTCTGTTTTTCTCCACAGAAGAGAAGCACTACCACGGTAAGGACCTCAAGTACTTGTTAAAGAAATTGGGCAAGATGTAGTTTTATGGGAAGAGGTTGTATGTTTTTTGTTTGTTTTTATGTTTTCTTATATGGAACTAACAAAGCAATCTCAAAGTTGTTGTGTTGCCCTTATACGTTTTGTACAGTTTCTAAAGCCATTTGTTTTGTGCTAACCATTGTCACTTCCTTCTTAGGCTTCATGCACACTGGTGCTCTTGGCAGCTTCAAAAACACTAGTTTTGTAAAAATGAAAAAGTGAAAAAGTGTGGCGCTATTGCTGTAATGGAGAGATAAAGTCTCAATGATAATACCCTCCCTTATAACAGCATCAAAAACCTCCAGGGTGTATCCCTTAGAGGATATATGTGACATATAAGTGTGACGTAAAAATGTGAATCTCCAAAGTGAATATAAAATAAGTTATAAACAATAGAAACACCTGTGTACATAAACATTCATAGAAAATGAACAGAGTGAAAATATCCCTAAAAAAGGGGAATAAAAGTAATAAACAACACTTCTTCATTTTTACAAAACTAGTCTGTTTGTTGTGTTGGCAGCTTACATTTGTTCTCATTTTAAGATTGGCGCAATATTTTTTATATTAGTTTCAAAAACACTCCTAAGCTCTGTTTTTTCAAACTCATTTTAGACGCATTTCATTGGGCAGAATATTAAAGCGGTTGTATACCCGCTGAACCTTTTTTTTTTTTAACCCTGTAAAGCAAAAGGCATAATGAGCTAGTATGCGCCACATACTAGCCCATTATGAAATACTTACCTTAGAACGAGGCGTTGGTAACTTACCTGGTCCACGCCGAGGGAGACGACATGTTGTCTCGGCGTATGTTTCGGATTTCGCGACTCCAGCGCTGTGAGTGGCTGGAGCCACGATGTTGTCACTCCTGCGCATGCGCACAGGAGACTTCTTTCCGGCAAGGACCGGCGTCTGCCGGGCCTTCAGCCGAGAATCCCCTGTGCGAATGCGCTGCTGCAGTCAGCGGCTCATTGCAAGGGGAATATCTCCTAAACAGTAAAGGTTTAGGAGATATTTTTTTTAGGCTTACCTGTAGGTAAAAGTAAAAAAAATCACTATACAACCACTTTAATTTATTTAGGCCATTGAAATGAAAAAATGCACAAGTGCTAAAAGTGCCTAGCGTTTACCCACATTTAGGCATGTTAGGTGTTTTTCTCCACCAAAACATCCCTCTCTTGAACACACAAGTGAGGTGTTTTTTTCTGCCTCTAAACTTCTCAAGTTTGCATGGCGCCTTATGCTAATAATGTATTTACTAGAGGGCTATGATATAACAGTGTTAAATGCCATAAACTATTCATATGATCCTTTTTTACAGATATTCATACTAAATGCTTAAAGTAGAATTGTGGCCAAATACGGACATTCAATTTTTGCATATTCTTAAAGAGCTTTACAACAAGCCCTCACTGACCTCTGAAGTTGCAGGCATTATGGAGTTAGTTCAAAGTTTACAACTTAAAGAATTGGGAAAGACATTTACCAATTCAAGAAATTATTATAATTCAGCAGCTTTATACAAAAATTCATCTCCCAGCTTCTTTAAAATTGTTCTGGTCATACGTTAACGCAGACATTGGCCTGGATTCACGTAACACTTACGCTGACGTATCTACAGATATGCCGTGTAAGTGTAAATGTGCGCCGTCGTATCCGTGCCCATAGAACTAGATATACGCCTGAAAATAGGCTTCCTCCGACCGACGTAACTTTCCTACGCCAGTGTATCTTGGGCGCATATTTACGCTGGCCGCCTCATTGCAAATATGCAAATGAGGGAGATACGCCGATTCACGAACGTACTTGCGCCTGTCGCAGAAATATACGCCATTTACGTAAGGCGTACGTCCGGCCTAAAGTTATTCCACCTAAAGGAGGTGCATCCCATGCAAAGGTATGGACCACGGAACAGCCGTCGTATTTTACGTCGTTTACGTAGGACTACGTGAATAGAGCTGGGCGTAGGTTACGTTCAGTGATTCGACGTATCTTAGGCATTCGTTCCGACGTGATTCTGAGCATGCGCACTGGGAAGCGTCTACGGGACAGCGCATGCGCCGTTCGTTCGGCCCATCATTTGCATGGGGTCACGGTTCATTTAAATGGATCACGCCCACCGTCCACCTACTTTGAATTAGGCGGGCTTGCGTCAAATAATTGACGTTACGCTGGCGCAACGTAGGGAGCAAGTGCTTTGTGAATACTCTGCTTGCCTCTCTGTGTTACGTCGGCGTAGCGCATATGAGATGCGCTATGCCGGCAGAAAGATGCACCGATCTACCTGAATCCGGACCATTGTTTTTTTTTCTTTTTTTTCTTTTAACCCTGCAAGGTAATGTCATAATGTGCTTGCATACTAGCACATTATGTTAAACTTACCTTAAAATTAAGTCCTCCCGTGGCCAAGGTGTCAGATGTGGAGGCCGCCTCCATCTTCACCCATTTTCTAGAGTGTTGTACCCCCAAAGACTCCCTCGCTCACTAATCCAGCACCATCCCTCTCTAGCTCAGCATCATTTAACCCTCTTGAGCAAGCTGAGAGAACAGAGCAAAGCGCAAAATTTAGGCCTCTTGCACACTGCAGCTTGCAAATGCTCAGTACAGCATTTAATTTATGCCTCATGCGTGCAATTGCGCATATTTGTACACAGAATTGTCCACTGACATTATGAATGCGAGGATAAGCTTGCGCGTAAATGTGCTCAAATTTGCACAAAAGCATATGCACGAAAATGTGGAAAAAAAAAGGATGTCAGTAGTCTAGATCTGATATGCTTGACATGCGTGTTTAGTGTGTTTAGTAATGGTAACCACTGTCTATGCAATTTTTCATTACATGTTAATTTTAATAACTCTGCTTTTTGACAGATTAAGTTTCAGCCATGTTAATAAATAAGGGTCACTGTGCAGAAGCATAGACTTGCTTTTCTACTTAGGCCTCGTACACACAACTGTTTTCCTCGACAAAATCCATCAAGAAACTTTGTGGCAGAGGGGCAGATTCATCAAGAGATACGACGGCGGATCTCCTGATCCGCCGTCGTATCTGTGAGAGCCGACGGTCGGATCTGTGAGATCCCACGGTCGGAGCTATGCGACTGATTCATAAGAATCAGTTCCGCATAGATCTCCCTTAGATCCGACTGGTGTAAGGCCGGGTACTCACGACCAAACATATATGATGAAAGCGGTCAGTCGGACCGTTTTCACCGTACATGCCTGCCAGAGGGCTTCTGTACGATGGTTGTACACACCATCGTACAGAAGTCCGCGCGTAAACAATACGCGAGGCGTGTCCGCGTCGTCGCCGCGACGATGACGCGGCGATGACGCGGAGACGTGGGCGGGCCTGCCATTTAAAGGCTTCCACGCATGCGTCGAAGTCATTCGACGCATGCGAGGGACGGCGGGCGCCTGGACATGTACGGTAGGTCTGTACTGACGACCGTACATGTCCGAGCGGGCAGGATTCCAGCGGACGGTTTTAAAACACGTCCACGAATATTTGCCCGCTGGGAAAAGGCCCGGCGGGCAAATGTTTGCTGGAATTCGGCCCGCTCGCACCTACACACGACCAAACATGTATGCTGAAACTGGTCCGCGGACCAGTTTCAGCATACATGTTTGGTCGTGTGTACGGGGCCTTAGTGACTTACACCAGTCGAATCTTAGGCTGTAATCTCCCGCCGGCCGATAGGTGTCGTCGCTTTTTTTTGCACGTCGCATATGCAAATGAGGAGAACCACCGATTCACGTCCGTACGCCCGCCCGTCGCTCTTTTTCAACGTTGTTTGCGTTCGGCTTTTTCCGGCGGATAGCTACCCCTGCTATATGAGGGGTAGCTAATGTTAAGTATGGCCGTCGTTCCCGCGCCGAGTTTTAAATTTGTTACGTCGTTTGCGTAAGTCTGTCGGGAATACGGATGGCCGTAAGTAACCTAGCCGCCGAAAACAATGACGTCCTAGCGACGTCATTTGGAGCATGCGCACTGGGCTTTTTCGCCGGCGGCGCATGCGCAGTTAAATCGGCGCGGGAACGCGCCTGATTTAAATTGTACACTCCCCCTATCCGCGGAATTTGCATTCCGCCGGGGGGAGTTAGGATCCGACGGTGCAATTTGTGAGGTAAGTGCTTTATGAATCATGCACTAGCCTCGCTAAATTGCACCGGCGGATCGTAAAACACGTAGATCTAGTTTATCTAAAGATCCACTGATCTACATGAATCTGGCCCAGAGTTTTTTGCAGAGGAAAACAGTCACGTGTATGCTTTTCATCGAGAAAACTGTCGTGGATCTCAACGAGAAAAAAAGAGAACAAGTTCTCTTTTTTCTCGTCAGGAGTCTCAATTTCCTCCTCGTGTTTCACGCCGGGCTGGTTTACGACGAGAAACACGTTCGTGTGTATGCTTAGAAACCTGCGCATGCTCAGAATAAAGTATGAGATGGGAGCGCACCTTCGGTAAAAGTAGCGTTCGTAATGGAGATAGCACATTCGTCACGCTGTAACAGACTGAAAAGCGCGAATCGTCTCTCACCAAACTTTTACTTAACACGCAGTAACATGAGATTAGTAAAAGCAGCCCCAAGGGTGGCGCCAGTGGAATCAAACTTTCCCTTTATAGTGCCGTCTTACGTGTTGTACGTCACCGCGTTTGAGAACGACGAGATTTTGTCTTGACCGTGTGTACGCAAAGAAAGCTTGTCAAGATTCTCGACAAGCCTGACAAGGAACTCGTCGAGGAAAACGATGTTTCATTTACGACGAGTTCCTCGGTCGTGTGTCAGGGCCTTACAGTGGAGCTCCCATCCCATGACATAGTAAGGCACGCTGTACCACTATGATAAAAAATAAGATGGGACTTTTCTGCAAAGGGCAGGGCTTAACGTTGCTGCAACATCCGCAGTTTTATGCAGTGTAATCCAATTGTTGTAGTAGAAAAGGGCATTGACATATATAAAGCTTTGTACATCACTTACAACACTGCATTTTAAAGCAGGATTTTGATACAGAAAAGTTGAGTCATAACCTTAATATATAGAAGATTGTAATCTATAAAACTGTTTTCTGTTATTTAGAATGTGGATGGCATAGAGGTCTACAACATTAGCATTATCAGTAAGGTCACATCTCGCTTTGCCCACAATGTCATCACAAGCAGGGCCGTTAATCATGCTAACAGATCTGAAGAAGCCGTCTTCGATGTGGATCTGCCCAAAACTGCTTTCATAACCAATTTTACCATGTAAGTATTTGCTGTGTTTTACAGGTGTGAGCAAATGAAAGATTTATACAGTAGGTTTTAAATCCCCCATTTAGCAAGTTTATGATTTGTACATACCTAACAAATACATATTAAAAGGGAACACATAAAGCAGCTATAGTGCATGCACCGCTAGTCTTTTTGAGAGACAATTTTAATAAACTTTTCAGCCTTCACCAAGTTGCCTTGTTTACGAGATATATAACTTGTATGACCTAATAGTCTAAAGAGCCAAGGCTGCTTGAGGCCCAGGCAATTCCATAAACATAAGTCAAAAAAAGGGGGGGAAGGAGGGGGAGGGACTTTCACGGCACTGATAAGAAACCAGGTAAGTGTAAAAAACAAAATGTATTTACATAAAACGGTTTACACGTTAAAAACATTTGGGAACAGACCCCACAAATCAACATTGGGTATACAACCAATTATGACAGATAGGTGGAGCCACAAGGCCTCGACCGGTTTCGCAGCGATGCCGCTTCTTCAGGAGGATTCCAAGCTGGTCAGTAGATTCAAGCACCGGGTCTGGCAAGTTACCCCTGGCGCATGAAGGGGGAATAGCTTAGAACGAACTCATAAGAATTGATATGGATCTCATGAGTACTGGGGCACAAAAGAGCAGGCAGAGCAGAGTAATTAACAAGGCAGAGGATAAGCAGGTAATGCTTAATCAGCAAAGGGTGATTTGGTCTGGCTTTAAACTAATGCTGCACCGCATGTCCCCAGGGACGCTCTCCCTGGGGACATGCGGTGCAGCATCAGTCAGGTCAGCTGGGACGCCAAGTGACGCTATGAAATCAGCGTCTCCACTAAAGTGACCCACACACCGATCGTACCGCAGGGTAGCGGTGACAGGCTCGCAGCCCCAGTGCCGGGTAGGCACCCCTACAGTAAGAGGCCACTTCGGCTGTTTGTTTTATATTTTTTCTACTTTGTATTTTTAATACATTTTTATCAGAATTACACTATTGGTACCTCCATTGTTTTTTTGCATATCCTAATTGGGACGTCCGGGGATGAGGATATTATCTGCTTTCTGTCCGATGTGTATGCAGGCACAATCCTGCATAGGCTCAATTGACTAACTTTTTAACTAAAGTAGTCTACCTCTTCTGGTAAGCGCATCCTTTTCTCATCAGCACAGTAATTGGGTGGTTAAGAAGACTGGAATGTGGTGGTGGCATTTTCCTTTTTTTCACTAAAGAGCAAGATTATATCAACCAAGAAGATTTTCCTTCACTTTGTGTGTACTTCGTTTATGACACATTTATCACAAGATTTGGGACTTTAATGTCATGTGGCCAGGGGTAACTTACCAGACCCGGTGCTTGAATCTACTGACCAGCTTGGAATCCTCCTGAAGAAGCGGCATCGCCGCGAAACCGGTCGAGGCCTTGTGGCTCCACCTATCTGTCATAATTGGTTGTATACCCAATGTTGATTTGTGGGGTCTGTTCCCAAATGTTTTTAACGTGTAAACCGTTTTATGTAAATACATTTTGTTTTTTACACTTACCTGGTTTCTTATCAGTGCCGTGAAAGTCCCTCCCCCCTTCTTCCCCCACTTTTTTTTACTTATGTTTATGGAATTGCCTGGGCCTCAAGCAGCCTTGGCTCTTTAGACTATTAGGTCATACAAGTTATATACTAACTGGGATGTTGGCACAATTAAAATAGTTGTATCATTAGTCTAATTGAGGCAATACTCACCCCTTTCGACTTGTTTACGAGATAGCAATAGTGGCTTTTCTAATTGCCTGGAACATTGTTCTTAAAACATATTAATGTTTTGATCATAGAATCTTTTACTTATGTAACAGAATTTTTTTTTCTTATTAAGGAAAATCGATGGAGTAGAGTATCCTGGAATAATTAAGGAAAAAGAAGTTGCAAGAAAACAGTATGAAACGGCTGTTTCTAGAGGACAAACAGCAGGACTTGTCAGGTAACTCCCATTTTTCAAATAAATAAATATATATATGACTTTTTCGCAGTGCATGCAAATGCTGTACAGTGGAACCTTGGATTACGAGCATAATCCGTTCCAGGAGTATGCTCGTAATCCAAAGCACTTGCATATCAAAGCAAGTTTTCCCATAGAAGTCAATGGAAACTAAAATAATTTGTTCCGAATTGATTTCTATGGCATGCAATACCGCATGTGGCCAGAGGTGGGGGGCACCGGAGAGCCTCGGAAATACTCAGAAAGGCTCGGGGACAGCTTTGGCTAAATGCGTAAAACTTTGGAAACACTCGGGAACAGAGTATTTCTGAGTATTTTCGAACGGCTCCAGCAACCCCGCACCTCTGGCCATATGCGGTATTGCACACCGCTGTAGCTTGAATCCTGCTCGTTTTGTGAGACAACACTCGCAAACTGAGTCAGGATTTTCTCAAAGAAAAATGCTCATATTGCGAAACGCTCGTTAACCGCGTTACTCGCAATCTGTGGTTTCACTGTACATAGACAGCAAAAAAGTGTAAAAGATACTGAATTAGAAAGGAACAAACAATTTCCAGCAGTACTACCTGGTTTGGAGTAGTAGTTATATAGGCATTGTTTAGAATCCAGGTTCTAATTATACTGTACTTTTGAATATTGTCAGAACATTCTCTTGCTATCAGTAGCTGCCATTGTGGTTGTTACAATGCTGATAGTTAATTCGCAGAAATCGGTTCTTGCTTACCATGGAAGTACTCGTTGGCTCTACAACAGAGTTTGAGTTGGGTATACTAAATGGCTGTCCAAAAGACACACAATGGTTACAGACACAGGGGCAGATCCTCAAAGAAATTACGCCGGCGTATCTGTTGATACGCCGCGTAATTTCAAATTTTGCGCGTCGTATCTTTGTTTTGGTATCCACCAAACAAGATACGACGGCATCTGTGTTAGATCCGACAGGCGTACGCCTTAGTACGCCGTCGGATCTAAGATGCAATTTTCCGGCGGCCACTGGGTAGCGTTCACGTCGTAATCCGCGGCGAGTATGCAAATTAGCTATTTCCTCCGGCGATCCACGAACGTACGAGCGGCCGTTGCATTCTTTCAACGTCGTTTTCGTTCAGCTTTTTTCCGGCGTATAGTTAAAGCTGCTATCTGGTGTTAAGTATGGCCATCGTTCCCCGCGTATAATTTTGAAAAATTTTTCTTTCGTTTGCGTAAGTCGTCTGTGAATGGGGCTGGACGCCATTTACGTTCACGCCCGAAAACAATGACGTCCTTGTGACGTCATTTGGAGCAATGCACCCTGGGAGTTTTGACGGACGGGGCATGCGCAGTTCGTTCGGCGCGGGGACGCGCTTTATTTAAATGAAACACGCCCCCTACTCGCCACATTTGAATTCCGCGCCCTTACGCCGCGAGAGATACACTACGCCGCCGTAACTTACGGCGCAAATTCTTTCTGGATTCAAACCAAAGCCAGGTAAGTTACGACGGCGTAGCGTATCTCAGATACGCTGCGCCAGTACAGATCTTTGTGAATCTGCCCCACACAATGCAAAATATGCTGGTAAATTAGGTCAGTAACAACACATAGCTGATAGAGACAATTTAAGGCCACTCTCATTGGCTGCTTACCACCCAACCCTAGGTAGCACTGTCTCATCGCTAGCCCTCTCACCTCCAGGACCTCCAAATCCCTCAAAACTTTAACTTACCCCAATCTACCTACCACCATTTATCAACTATTGACACTTAGCCCCCTTTCACACTGGGGCGTTTTCAGGCGCTTTTGGCTAAAAATAGCGCCTGTAAAGCGCCTGAAAAAACGGCTCCCCTGCAGTCTCAGTGTGGGCTTTCACGCTGAGGCGATACACTGGCAGGACATTAAAAAAACTCCTGCAAGCAGCATCTTTGAAACGGTGAAGGTATACACTGCTCCTCCACCATTCCTGCCCATTGAAATGATGGGCACGCGGCTGAACCGCCAGCAAAGCAGCGATTTGCAGGTGGTTTTTATACCCTTTTTCGCCGCTAGCAGGGGTTAAAAGCGCCCCACCAGCGGCCGAATACCTCCGCAAAAACGACGGTAAATCGCCTATAAAAATAGCCTACGCCTCAGTGTGAAAGCAGCCTAATGCCGCATACACACGTTCGTAAATTCCGACAAGAAAACCATGGATTTTTTTCCGACGAAATTTTGGCTCAAACTTGAGTTGCATACACACGGTCACACAAAATTCCGACCGTCAAGAAAGCGGTGACGTACAACACTACGACGAGCTAAGAAAAATTAAGTTCAATGATTCTGAGCATGCGTCGACTTGATTCGGAGCATGCAAGTTTTTTTGCGCGTCGGAATTGCATACAGACGATCGGAATTTCCAACAAGAACTTTTCCCGTCGGAAAATTTGAGAACCAGCTCTCAAGTTTTTGTTGTCAGAAATTCCGACAGAAAAAGTTTCTGACCAAATACTCACATCAAACTTTTCTTGTTGGAAATTGCGACCGTGTGTACGCGGCATTATAGATTTATTGGAGCCATTTTGACCCACAGTTATTTTATAGATCCCTTGGATAGTCCCATCAATTTTTAGGAGTCACTGTTTACCAGTATGGAGAACCCTGATCTATACCCAGTCAAAGTTGTGCACCCACATGTTAACTCCACATGCCACCATTCCAAATGCAACATTCAGGTAACAAAGGCATCCATATATACAGTATATTGGCACTTTGCCTAAATTTTTTCATGTTTTTTTTTCTTAAAGGGGTTGTTAAGGTTCATTTTTTATTTTCTAAATAGGTTCCTTTAAGCTAGTCCATTGTTGGTTCACTAATTTTCTTTCGATTTCACTTCTAAATGTTTTTTTTCTTTGTCTGAATGTCTCACTTCCTGTTTCTCCTCAGTAAGGAGCAGATTATCCGAGCTGTTCTGGCTGGGGGTTAGTCAGCCAGAACAGCTTACTGAGGAGAAACAAGAAGTGAGAAATTCTGACAAAAAAAAAAAACAAAGGAAAAAAAAACATTTAGAAGGGAAATCGAAGGAAAAGGTTTCCTTACCTGTCAAATGTCTCCCCTTGGGTGGAGACGTGATGTCAGTAGACTCCCGCCCACCTTTACACTCCCCTTGTCAACATGCATTTTTTCCTATGTATTCCTTACACTAAATTCTGCTATTATCACTAACATCCAGTCAAAATCCAGAAAAATAACCACATGACTTCAGAAAAGGAGTGGGGGTGGGAATTAAAAAATAATGCCTGTCTCCATAATAGTGCATGAGATATGTAAATAACCTGTGACTTACAGCAAGGGGGCGGAACGGACTACGTTTTTTCTCTGTAAGTCCGTTTTATTTCACTGAACAATAAAAGAGGATTGCTTAGAGCTGGATTAACTCTGTGTGACAAGACTGGACACAGATGATAAGAAATCGTATACTGTACATTGTGACATAAAAAAATAATAATTCGGGTTTACATCCACTTTTTAAAGCAACCTATTTGGAAAATAAAAAACAAACCTTTACAACCCCTTTAAAGCGGGATTCCACCCGCAAATTTTTTTTTTAAAAGTCAGCAGCTACTAACAGTGTAGCTGCTGACTTTTAATAAGGACACTTACCTGTCCTACTTGCCCGCACTGATGGCCCCCCCGATGCCGATCCCACGATCGATGCAGGTCCCGCGCCGCCATTCACACTAGGGGAAACAGGCAGTAAAGTCTTACGGCTTCACTGCCCATTTCCTACTGCGCATGCGCGAGTCTCGCGCTGACTTGTGAATGGGCGGCTGCTCTCTGAGAACACACACAGTTCCCAGAAAGCTGCGCGCCCCATTCACTAGGAGAAGATGAAGAAGAAGACGGACCGCGGCTACGGAAGAGGCAGATTACGAACTTCCGCATAGCAACAGGTATTTCGGGTGAGTACAATTTTTTTTATTTTTTTACATTTTTTTTTAAAACATTTTTTTGATTTTTGGGCAAATGTTTTTTTCCTGGGTGGAACTCCACTTTAAGCTCTTAGTTGTATGTATTCTGCCTTACCCTACTTGCTTATACATCCTCTTGGCATGACTGGGTTACATTTTTTGACTTTACTGATGGTGATTTTGTTTACAGAGCCTCTTCTGGTAGAAAGACCGAGAAATTTACGGTGTCAGTCAATGTGGCAGCGAAAAGTAAAGTTACCTTTGAATTGGTTTATGAAGAAATGTTGAAACGTCACCTTGGAAATTATAAGATGTTCATCAAAGTCCAGCCAAAAACACTTGTTAAAAACTTTCAGGTTATTTACAGTTTATTAACTTCCTTTTTTGATATATAGTGATAGCTTATATTACACCTGCAAATATGTCAATGAATTAGGGAATAAATGAATAACTGGATGAATGAAAGAAAGGATGCATTTGATAAAATCCTAAAAACAAAGGCCCAGATTCTCAAAGGGCTTACGACGGCGCAGCGCCATGTACGCCGTCGTAAGTCCTAATCTGGCCCGTCGTATTTTTGCGACTGATTCTTAGAATCAGTTGCGCATAGATATCCATTAGATCCGACAGGCGTAAGTCTCTTACGCCGTCGGATCTTAACTGCAATTTTTTTTTGCCCGCTAGGTGGCGCTTCCGTAGATTTCCGCGTTAAGTATGCAAATTAGCTAGATACACGAATTCCCGAACGTACGCGTGGCCGACGCAGTAAAGTTACGACGTTTATGTTAGGCTTTTCCCGGCGTACAGTTGCCCCTGCTATATGAGGGGCAGCCAATGTTAAGTATGGCCGTCGTTCCCACATCGAAAATTTTAAAAGTTACGTCGTTTGCGTAAGTTGTCCGTGAATGGGGCTGGACGTCATTTACGTTCAGGTCGAAACCATGGACGTCCTTGCGACGTCATTTAGAGCAATGCACACTGGGAGATTTGACGGACGGCGCATGCGCAGTTCGTTCGGCGCGGGGACGCGCATCATTTAAATGATACACGCCCCCTACCCGCCGAATTTGAATTCCGCCGGGTGATTTACGCTGCGCCGCCGCAACTTTACAGGCAAGTGCTTTGTGAATAAAGCACTTACCTGGAAAAACTTGCGACGGGGGTAACGTAAATGAGATACGTTATGCCCGCACAATTTTGTGAATCTGGGCCAAAGTTACTGTAACTACTCTGGGCATTAAAGTATAAGGCTCCGCTCACACCTTGGCATTCCGGATCGCAGGTGGAATCACCGTAATTCTCCCTGCAATTCACCAATCACTGCAAGATGCAGGACGTGCTTGCAATCCCTTTACTTTCAATTGGACCCCAAGTGTGTCCCGATTTTGCTGCGATTCCCGAAATTGCCACAAAACACGGGACACGCTTTTGATCCAGTTACTTTCAATGGCACCCAAATCGTGGTGCGATTTTTGCCATGATAGTCGCCTGACAAATCGTGGCAAAATTGAGCAAACCAAATGGTGGGACACCTGTCGCCCAAAAGAACTTATTTTGGGTAACAGGCATCATGCAATTTTTTTTGCATGATTTTGCCACAATTTTTCAGGCGACGATCATGGCAAAATCGTGCCACGATTTGGGTGCCATTGAACGTAACAGGATCTAAAGCTTGTCCTGCATTTTGTGGCAATTCGGGAATGGTGAGCAGAATTGCAGCGATTCCACCCACGATCCGGAACGCCAAGGTGGTCCTTTTTTTCCCCACAAATAGAGCTTTCTTTTGCTGGTATTTGATCACCTCTGACGTTTTTATTTTTTGCGCTATAAACAAAAATAGAGCGAAAATTTTGGAAAAAAAGCAACATTTTTACTTTTTGCTATAATAAATATCCCCCCAAAACATCTAAAACATATTTTTTTTCCTATGTTTAGGCCGATACGTATTAATCTACATATTTTTGTTAAAAAAATCACAATAAGCGTTTATTGATTGGTTTGCACAAAAGTTATAGCGCCTACAAAATAGGGTATAGTTTAATGGCATTTTTATTAATCATTTTTTTTACTAGTAATGGCGGCGATATGCGATTTTTATCGTGACTGCGACATTATGGCGGACATATCGGACACTTTTGACGCTATTTTGGGACCATTCACATTTTTACAACGATCAGTGCTATAAAAATACACTGATTACTGTATACATGTGCCTGGCACGAAAGGGGTTAAGCACTAGGGAGCTAGGAAGGGGCTAAGTGTGTCCTAGGGAGTGCTTCTAACTGTGTGGGGGTGGGGCTTACTGTGACACGACACTGATCGCTGCTCCCGATGAGAGGAAGCAGACGATCAGTGTCCTGTCACTAGGTAGAACAAGGAGATGCTTTGTTTACACAGTCATCCCCCCGTTATGTCGTTCCGTGACACGATCGCAGAAAATCGTGGACATTGAGTTCGCAGGTCCTGCGGGCACGGTCACGGATGTTTGTGCGGTGGTCGGCAAGTGGTTAAGAGATAATGCGTTTACATTTGTACTTTTTTTGATAATGGCTTTTGAATAATGATGGTTAACATGGAAAATACAATTTTTTTAATAAAGTATGATGTTAATAATGTTGTTCCCTTGTTCCCCCATATTAGATTACTGTAGATATACATGAACAACAAGGCATCAGCTTTTTAGACGCCAAGGCATCATTTATAACAAATGATCTGCAGCCAGCCATCAAAAAATCCTTTGCTGGAGAAAAGGTATAAAACCAACAGTTCCTCAGAATTTGTATATAAATTAATCAAGTTTGGTATTTTGTTAATTTAGTGATGACATATGTCATGCAAGTTTGGTCACTTTTGAGACCAGTTGATCGCTACAATGGCATACTTCACCTCTAAGGCCTCGTACAGACGAGGGGACATGTCTGATGAAAACAGTCCGCGGACCGTTTTCATCGGACATGTCCGCTCGGAGATTTTGGTCTGATGGTTGTACACACCATCAAACCAAAATCCCCGCGGACAGAGAATGCGGTGACGTATACGACACCGACGTTCTCTGACGCGGAAGTTCAATGCTTCCACGCATGCGTTGAATCACTTCGACGTCATGCGCGGGTTCTCGGGCCAGCGGACATGTCCGATGAGTCATACTGACCATTGGACATGTCCGACGGACATGGTTCCAGCGAACAAGTTTCTTAGCATGCTAAGAAACATTGGTCCGCTGGAAACATGTCCGCTAGGCCGGGAATCCGGTCCGGTCGGCCCTACACACGACCGAACATGTCCGCGGAAACTGGTCCGCAGACCAGTTTCAGCAGACATGTTCGGTCGTGTATACAAGGCCTTACAGTCAACATTCTGTGCTTTATGCACAGAGGGGGTTATTTACGAAAGCGCCTAATTGATTGTGCCTTTGTCTAAAGGCAATGGTGTGTACTTGGTAACCAAGGGGGCTAGTTACTAAAACTGCATCGTACAAAATCTGGTGCAGCTCTACATAGAAACCAATCAGCTTCCAGGTTTTATTGTCAAAGCTTAATTGAACAAGCTGAAGTGAGAAGCTGATTGGCCACTATGCACAGCTGCACCAGATTCTGAGTGCACCAGTTTCAGTAAATTTCCCCCTCAAGTGCCTTGGGTTATAGTATTATGTCTTTATATTGTTCATGGTCAGTGCTCCATTTAAATTTGTTAGATTTCAATTTCCAGGTCAGTATTTTGTGAGAGATTTGGCATAAACTGTTCTATTTTCATTGAAGGCTCCTCCTGTAATCCAAGGTATGAAGCTCTGATTGCATCTCTCTATTGATAAAGGCCTGGTTCACACCTATGCATTTTTTAGTGCGTTTTCAGTTTTGCAAAAACACACTACAGTCTGTTTAACATGATTTCCCATGGGTCACATTCACATTTGTGCATTTTATAGAAAAGGACCAGGGACCAGCAGGTTGTACTTTTGGTTCCATAGACTTCAGTGGATCAAAAAAGTGTATTGATAAACGCAAAATGCACCTGGAATATGCATCAACCATAACCTGCATGGGTGTGAACCAGGCTTAGTTGCTCAAGGTATATGCTGTGGACTCTCCCCATGTAACAGTACTGCTGTTTGGTGATTGGCCCAGTCCTGTCATATAAAGTGAGTCGTATGCTCCTTCATACCTGCAAGTAAAAGATGTTTTCTTTGCTTTAGGCAGCTAACTAGCAGCTACTTTCCTGTGAGCTAGCTAGTAGAAAAGTAGAATTGTAGTAGATTGATCCCAAGAAAGCTAGAGGATTTGCAGTAGGGAGGTAGGGGTAAGATGCAGATAAACTGGAGTACTTTGATAAGTAAATATTGATCAGCTCCCATAGTCCATGGCTCTGGCCCACCCCTATGCCCAGCACCTCACTGTTGGTTAGTGTGGCTGCCCATCGTAGAGGTGCATCAATAGTGATAGTGAATTTTTTTTTCAATGGCTACACGGTCAAAGTGTTTTTATCACATCACATGTAAAACAAGATCAAAGTTTTAAAGAAATTACTGAAAGAGTGTAGAAATTACTGTGTGTTAGAAAAGCAGTTTCTTCTACGTTAGGCCTCTTGCCATAAAAAATAGTCTTTTGTGGTGCTTGGGAGACACGGCTACAGCATATTTTTTCCTGAAAAAGTTTTGTTTGTTCGCACATACAGAACGTTAACGTTTTGAAAAATACACTCATATACTGTACATATGCAAGTAAATGTCCGTAGTGGCAGTTGTGGTCGCATAGCATTTTGTATAATGCATTCCTTTTGGCAAAAAGACGCTGCAACTGTGGCTCCCATGGCGCCACAACAATAGATGCATTTTACACTGTAGGCCAGGGGTGCGCAACCATTGGCCCGGGGGCCACATGTGGCCCTTGGAGCCATGTGATGTGGCCCTTGACCTCCTGCTCTCTGATGGCAGGTTGGAAAGCTCAGATCGTGGGTTGTCGACCCTCCATCCCAGAGCATTAGTGTTGTGAATGAAGTTGGCAGCAGAGGAAGCAAGCAGCTGTGGAGCAGAGCAGCATAAGCCGATGCCTCCTGTATAGCACCGGCTCCTGTCACAGGCGGACTGATACCCAATGCACTCTGCCTGGGACAGCAACAGTCGGCGATACCTGAATAGAATACTGTTATTAAAGGTAATTACTAAAATCACAGTGTATATACGGGCATATCTGTTCTACAGTGGTTACTTGGCTGCTTTCAAACTGATCCACAGGTGCAGTGTACCTGCGCGTTAACTGGGCTGAGTCATAGACTTCTGTAATTACCTGCAGATTTGGTCAAAAAGATATAATAGAAGTCTATGGCAAAGAGCAGCTAACCCGCAGGAAAGCCACAGGTGCACTGCGCTGCACCCGTGGTGCGGGTAAACTGCTGTGCATTAGTGTGAAAGCAGCCTTAGGCCCCTTTCACATGATCGGTTCAACCCAATCGGACCTTCCATTTGACTCTATGGAGGGGCAGATGTAGATGGACATTTTTCCATTTACACCCGCCTACCTCCAATTCGCAAAAGAAAAACAAAAAAAAAACTGAAGGGGTTCCAACCCCCTTCATCTGGGCGGATCATTTCAGAGGACCTATTCAGTAGAGTGGTCTGTGTTCATGTCTGCTCTGCATATGCAGAGCGGACACGGACCAGACACCTGCCCACTCCTCTCATTGGGGCCCGCGACTGGTTACTAAGTGGCCCTCGCACTTCAAAAGGTTGGACACCCCTGCTGTACGCCCATATGCTGCTCTATACAGTCATATGCAAGAGTCCTAACCTAAACCATAACTAGGAAACGTATGCGGGTTGCTACTATTCTGCTCCTTTTGAAAATATTAATATTTAAATTTATTACTTGTTAACCTCCCTGGCGGTATGATTCTTTCAGAAAAAAGATGCTGAAAGCGGTACCATTATTTGCAAGGAAATTTGATGTTTTATACTGTAGGGGCCAGATTCACGTAGATCAGCGGATCTATAGATCCGCTCGATCTACGTGATTTAAGATCCGCTCCCGCAAGTTTGAGAGGCAAGTGGCTAATTCACAAACCACTTACCTCTAAACTTGCGGCGGCGGATCCTAAATCCCCCAGCGGAATTCAAATTCCGCGGCTAGGGGGAGTGTACTATTTAAATCAGGCGCGTTCCCGCGCCGATTTAAATGCGCATGCGCCGTCCGGGGAATTTCCCGGCGTGCATTGCTCCCACTGATGTCACTAGGACGTCAGTGGTTTCGACGTAAGCGTGACTTGCGACGCGCGTGTTTGTGAATCGGCGTACGCAAACGACGTTAGAAAATTCAAATTCGACGTGGGAACGCCGGCTATACTTAACATTGGCTGCGCCTGATAAAAGCAGGGGTAAGTATACGACGGGAAAGCCGCTACGGAAACGTCGTAAGAAGACTGCGTCGGGTCCGCGTACGTTCGTGAATTTGCGTATCTCGCTGATTTACATTGTATTTTATCGTAAATCAGGGGCTATTTTTTAATTAAAAAAAAGATCCGACAGTGTAACACAGTGTAACACTGTCAGATCTTAGCCCTCCTCTTATGCGTAACTGATAACTATTAATCAGGCGCATAGATAGGACCAGTGTAAGTCAGAGATACGATGGTGTATCTGTAGATACACCGTTGTATCTCTTTGTGAATCTGGCCCCCTGTCTGTAATTTTTAGGAATAACTCACTTAAATCTGACCAAACAAGAGACTAGTAGGCATCCGGGGTATGACATTTTTTTAAAAACAAAATTATAAATTATAATATAATAAATAATTATAAATAATTATAACAAATAATAATATAATTATAATAAAAATTATTCAATAATCAACTCAAAATCACTGAAATTTGCTCAGTTGCAGAATTGTCGCTGTCATTATTATTATTTTTTTTATGAGGGAATTTCCCACAAATCGCTATCGCACAATTCTGCAAGTGATTAAATTTTTATCGCTGGTTTTCTAGCTGATCTAAAACCATTTTTGACATAAAGGGACACTTTTGGTTGCTATGGACAATCTACAGTTTTCAGGGAGAAAGAAAAGGTTTTTATTATATAAAAGAACATGTAGGACACTGGGCAGACCACTAGGGACAAGGGGGTGTGTGTATTTTTTACATACAGTACTGTAATCTATAAGATTACAGTATACTGTATGTAATGTGTTTGTTTACGTTTTTGAATTTGGCGCCGTTCTCCGCTCCTGTGCGTCGTAACGTTGCAGGGAACGGAGATCGGCGGCACAGGAGGACGCTGTGTGAATCGAGCGAGGTCCCGCTCGCTCACACAGCGCGGTGGCATCGCTGGATCCAGGGACAAGGTAAGTAACTTTGTCTGCTGCTGCAGCGAGGCGAGCCCGGGGTTGCCGCTTTTGGTATGAAAATCTCACCCCGAGTCAGACTCTGGAATACCGCCGGGGGGGGGTTAAAACACTGATCTTGAACAAGTGATCTGCATGCTTACAGTGGCTCAGAAAATATTGGTTCTGTTGGATCAGTATCACGGTTTTTATTCTTAGTACCCCTCCAACTTGCCTGCCAAAAGTCAAAAGCTTCTGACAATGCTGTGGTCAGGGGTAGGCAAACTTCACAGTCCAATCCCATAAGGCTTTGCAAGACTCTGAGGCCTCGTACACACGACAGAGTTTCTCGGCAGAATTCGGCGAGAAACTCGGTCAGAGCCGGATTCTGCCGAGAAACTCTGTCGTGTGTACACTTTCGGCCCGATGGAGCCGCCGAGGAACTCGTCGAGAAAATAGAGAACATGTTCTCTATTTTCTCGTTGTTCTATGGGAGAACTCGGCCCGCCGAGCTCCTCGGCGGCTTCAGGGCTGAACTGGCCGAGGAACTCGATGTGTTTGGCACGTCGAGTTCCTCGGCCGTGTGTACGAGGCCTGACAGCCACAGGCATGACTTGCTGCCGATGTTGCCTACCCTGTAATTAACTGACAAAAGTAATGCATGTCCGAGTATTTTTTTCTTTGTGAATAACACAACAGAAGTAATAAACAAAGAAGAATCATAAAACATTTTCCTATTTATTGCCAGCATTAGGCATCCCAATGTTATATTAATAGTTGCTATACCCTATGGTGAATATTTATCTCCTTGTATATTTCTTTAGAGCCAGCATTTGAGGGCAACTTGGCTGGTGTCAAAACTAGTCAGCATATGTATCCTTAGAGTGGCATAAATTATCAGCAAACTTTTTTGTGTACCTGGAAAATAGACCTAAATGTTTTTTTTCACAATATTTGGAATATGCAGCAAAAAAGTTGACAATGTCCATATCAGTTCTGGTCTTAATAACCCTATTTTTTCTTTCAGGGTCAAATCTCCTTTACACCCACACTAAACCAACAGCGCACCTGTGCTGGTTGTACAACTACATTACTAGATGGAGATTTTACTGTGATATATGACGTAAACAGAGAATCTCCAGGAAACATACAGGTAATATGTTCTATATTGAGGGCGAGGCACCCTAATCTAAATTTATTTTATTTTTTTATTACCATAGTACCATTGGCCCAAGCTGTCCAATAAAAATGCTGCAGTGGAAGCGTGACTCTCACTGCAGTGTCCTAGAAGGGGGCATGTGTCTAAAAGATAAATGCCCCCTTTCAGCCCAACCCTCTTATCTATAAGATTTACCCACAATCCCATGTTTTTCTCACACAGTTAAGAGAGAGAATGAGAATCTGCTACTGTGAAAAGGTACATGATCAATAATATATTATTATGCTATATGTTACAAGATAATAATTTATTATTTTCTATTTACTGTGAAATTACTGGTTAGAAGTTATAACTTCAAACTTCAGTAATATGTCCCTTAAAGGGTTTGTAAAGGAATTTTTTTTTTTATCTTAATAGCTTCCTTTACCTTAATGCAGTGCTGTTTTCATGTCCTCATTGTTCGTTTTTGCTCTCAAGTTGCTGTAATCCTTCTCTGATCTCCACACTTCCTGGTTGTCTGTTTCCTGATAACCACAGTACTGGGAGCTTTCTCTCTGTGGTCACTAATCAAGGAGGTGTGATTACTGTGTGTCTAAAACCCCTCAGCACCAATCAGTTTCGTTTTACAAACCATCATTGCCCTGTATTGGCTCTGTGGCTCTGTACATCACAGAAGCAGAAAACAGCATGCAAAAATGAAACTAAAACTGTAGGTACATTATATGATTGATTTTTATCTATTTTTAATAATTTTTAAAAGGAATCAGTTAACTATTATGTCTCTATACCCTGTAAACAGTCATTTCAGAAAAAAAATGTTTCCTTTACAACTCCTTTAAGCCACCTGCTTGAGTACAGTTTTTGAAAATATAGTAAATTACCCTAAAAATAATATATAATAATTATTTGTATATTTCTGTGTTATTTGTATATTACCTGGTACAGAGGTGGGTAGAATGTGCAGGTGAGGAGTGCGAAGTGTACGGCAGTGGGTAGTATGTGCAGGATGGTGTCAGCAGTTCTTTATTTATTTATTTTATTTTTTTATTAATATTTTGCAATTACATTTTTTATTATTATTATTATTATTATTATTTTATTTTTTTCAAAATACTTTTTGGGAAGGAGTGGATGATGACAGCAGGGCTGTGGATTGTGTCAGTAGAGTAATGGACAGTATTTGTTTTTCATTTTTTTTTATTTCATATTATCTTTTTTAAAAATGTTTTTCATTTTTTTACAATTACATTTTTTTATATTTATTGCAAAAAAAAAAATGTATCAGCCCCCTGACATCTCCCCTTTGCGACAGAGAAAGGGAATGAGGATAGAGCATCCCCAGTCCCTTTCTCAGTAGCCTAAGTATTGAAAATTAATGAACAGGAGACAGCAGCTCTTGTTCATTGGTAGCGATTGATTACAATTCGGAAAAGAAAGGGGCCAGTAAATTATGTTTACCGGCCCCTTCCTCGACTCTTTATGCTGATGACATATCCCCCCAGCAGCTGGCAGAGAGGAGGGGAGCTGGCTGCGGGGGGATGAGGGGAGCCAGAGGAGTAGCACAAAGGGGGTCGGAGGAGGAGCACACAGGGGTGGAGGAAGAACACACGGGGCAGAGGAGGAGCAAATAGAGGGAGCCAGAGGAGTGGGACACCGGGGTCAGAGGAGGAGGAGGACACTATTGGGGATGATCGGTGCGATGGGAGGAACAGTTGCATGCACCAATCTCTCTGTATAGCTTTTCAGCTGACAGCTGCGAGAGAGAGAGAGAGGAGGAGAAGCGGCCGATAGCTGCTTCACTGAAAACTATACAGTGTAATCGGTGCTTGTAACTGCCTCTACCGCCTCACTGATCATCTCCAACTGTCAAGCAAGGTCAATCATCCATGGGTGCAGTCACAGTGGGCCCCCCTCAGTCCCGTGTTCAGTGAACACCCTGCACCCATGGATGATACATCACTGAATACAGCAGCAAAGTTTTCCTTAGCAAGACTAGAATTGTAATATTGGCTAGAGACACAGGGCACAGGCAAGTGTTTGACTACAAGAATGAAAGCTGACGTTTAGTCAAAATTAAAAATAAAATCAGCACAAGGGATATTACTTACTTTTATTCTGTTTTGTCCGCTGTGCTGCTGGCTCCTGCATTTTTTTCAAATCTTCCTCCTCCAATCACCCCGCCATCACCATAATCTTCAGGTGGGGTGGAGGTTAACAGAGCCAACAGACCTGTGACAGGCCCTCATTAGGAGTGCCTATGCCAGCCCTTTGGCTGGCCATACATTTTACAATTTTCCTTTAGATTTACTAAAACCATATAATATGAGGTCAAACCTAAACACTTTGTATGCAATAAAGCAGGCCCTTGCACTACATACCGTGTTTCCCCGAAAATAAGCCCGGGTCTTATATTAATTTTGGCAACAAAAGACCCAGTAGGGCTTATTTTCGGGGTAGGTCTTAATATATTCACTCTCTCCCTGTCGGTCAGGAATCCACGGTTTGAACAAACTTAAAATGCCCAAATTCTTTTACAGCAGTAGCACACAATGCAGAATGTGTGTGCTTCTGCAATCCAACAGTGCTAAACACCTCAGCCTTCCTCCACCTCTCCCAGCCACCAGCAAGGGACCCCAGCCCCCCTCCCTCTGCAATGCTCCAAGCAGGGAAGAAGGCACACCAGCATGTGAGGAAAAATAAACTGTAAATACCTTGTGATTATCCATGCTGCATACCACACACGTTGATTGCAGAGGCTCCGCACCGTACAGCGCTTTCAATTACCCGCCAAAGGGAGGGGGACCAAGATCCCCGCAGACAGGCCGGGGTAACGAGACAGGAGTTCCCGTGTTGCATTGATTGCAGAGGCTCCGCACCGTACAGTGCTTTCAATTACCCGCCAAAGCTCTGTGACAGGCAGGCGGGAGAAGAGGAGACCAGGGGAGATCAGCTGAGCGCTGCTCTGCATTAAAGGCACATGACACCCGACACCGCTACAGACACACAGCACACTGCACACGCCGTACCAGGTTTATACTGTGTTTTCTCAAAAAGCAGACAATCACCTCGAACTAGGGCTTATTTTCGGGGTAGGGCTTATATTGCAGCCCTCCTGGAAAATAGCGCTAGGTCTTATTTTCGGGGTAGGTAACACGGTAGCTGAAGGTAAATCTAAAGAAAATTGAACAAGAAAATTGTATAATGTATGGCCAGCCTTTCTGCCTTTGTCCTCCATTCAAAGAGTCTGTACTATATCGCTTCTATGAATGTAACAAGATCTTTGAATGGAGGGGGCAGACCTTTCATCCATCTGCCCATCCTCCATTCATAGATCTTTTTTTATTCATAGACACTATAGCAGCGGTGGCCCGTCCATACAGGGCACCGCCCCCCCTAATCAATGCACCCGGCCCCTAACTTACATGCAGGGCTCCGAACGCGTGGATTCCATGAGTAGAGCCTGAGGCTCTAATTGGCTTCTAAAAAGGGTGGGCTCGGGGCGCAGAGAATAACAGCTGTCTTAGACAGGTATCTGCTCCCCCCTCCTCCTGAAAGGTACCAAATGTGACACCGGAGGGGGGGGGGGAATCCGGACAGCGGAGGTTCCATTTTTGTGTGGACCTCCACTTTAACTGTTTCCACTACAAAGCCAAGTCCTCAGTTTTCTATAAGCAATGACTTCTGCTTCAGCTTTTCTGAAAGGAGTTTATAGTCCTCAAGTTGTACATACAGTTAGGTCCAAACATATTTGGACACGATTTTAGTTTTTTTCAGGTATTTACCAAAACATATTCAAGCTATAGTTATTTAATGGATATGGGCTGAAAGTTCACACTCTCAGATTTAATTTGAGGGTATGGACATCTAAATTGGAGAAAGGGTTTAGGAATAACAGCACTTAAGAATAGCCACCCCCCTTTTTTAAGAGACCAAAAGTAATTGGACGATGGAATCAAAAGCTGTTTCATGGCTAGGTTTGGGCTTCTCCTTCTTTATTTCTTCATGAATTAAGCAGGAACAAGGTCTGGAGTTGATTCTAAGTGTGGTATTTGCATTTGGAATCTATTGCTCTGAACCTACATCAAATGAGCTGTCCATGCAAGTGAAACA
Organism: Rana temporaria; assembly: GCF_905171775.1. Lineage (NCBI taxonomy): Eukaryota > Metazoa > Chordata > Amphibia > Anura > Ranidae > Rana > Rana temporaria. The sequence goes on along the minus strand of NC_053495.1, from coordinate 53,262,755 downwards.
GGCCATTGTAAGATTAAACAAATCCATCAGATAGATAGCAGCAACATTAGGAAACCAACAGTTTGGTAAGTTCTGAGGAAAGAAGAACGCACTGGTGAGCTCAGCAACATAAAAAGGGCTGGACGTCCACGGAAGACAACAGTGGTGTATTCATCGCAGGATCCTCTCTATGGTAAAGAAAAGCCCATTCACAGCATTCAGACAAGAGAAGGACGCACCCCAGGAGGTTGGCGTATCATTGTCAAAGTCTGCAATCAAGAGAAGATCTCACAAGAGCAAATACAGAGAGCGTTCGCCACAAGGTGAAAACCATTTATAAGCCTGAACAATAGAAAAGCCAGGTTAGATTTTGCCATAAAATATCTAAAGTCAGACCTGGAAAAGTATTCTTTTAACGGATGAAGCTAAAATTAATCTGTACCAGAATGACGGGAAGAAAAAAGTCTGGCGAAAGCTTGGAACCGCTCATGATCCAAAGCACATAACATCATCTGTAAAACATGGTGGAGGTCTGTGATGGCATAGGCATGCATGGCTTCCAGTGACACTGGGTCATTGGTGTTTATTGATGATGGAACAGAAGACAGAAGCAGCCGGATGAATTCTGAAGTGTTTAGAGCACAGGTGTCAAACACAGGCCAGCGTGCCGAATCCGGCCCTCCAGACCATTTAATGTGGCCCTCGCACCTCTCCTGCAGCTGCCAACCTTCCTCTAGTCCTCCTCCAGACCCTTACTTTCTGCTTTCAAGTAATGCATCCAGCTTCTTCCCAGCAGCAGTAAAAGGAAAGGGGGTACACTGTCATGTAAGGGAGAGTGGGGGACTCAACTTCTGATGGTGGGGTGGCTCTTGACATCTAATATAATGGGAGGGGATGCGCTGGACTTCCAATCTTACAGATACAACTAGCCCTTTTGAGGGTAATCATAATGCTGATGCGGTCCACGATGAAATTGAGTTTGACACCCCTGGTTTAGCAATATACTGTCAGCCCAGATTCAGCCAAATGTAGCAAAGTTGATTGGACGGCGCTTCACAGTACAGATGGACAATGATCCAGCACACACTGCAAAAGCAACCCAGGAGCTGTTGAAGGAAAATAAGTAAAAAATATTTTGCAATAGCCGAGTCAATCACCTGATCTCAACCCAATTAAGCATGCATTTCACTTACTGAAGTCAAAACCAAAGGCAAAAAGACCCACAAACAAAGAGCAACTGAAGACAGCTGCAGTTCGAGCCTGGCAAAGCATCAGTCTTTGGTAATGCCCATGGGTTCCAGACTTCAGGCAGTCATTGCCCGAAAAGGATTCTCAACAAAATATAAAAAATTAACATTTTATTTATGATTATATTAAACTGTTGGCGCTATATAAATCCTGTATAATAATAATAATAATAATAATAATTTGTCCAATTACATTTGAGTCCCCTGAAAATGTAATCTTGAATTAAAGCTTAAAGTCTGCACTTCAAATTCATTTGGATTGTTTTGTTTTCAATTTTATTCTGGTGGCATACAGAGCCTAAAAGTATAAAAATTGTGCTTGTGTCCAAATACATATGGACCTAACTGTAGTTCTGTTTTTGGAGTATTTCACTCAATTGCTTAACCCTATCACGTTCTCCAAAACAACAAAAAGAACAACCCTAGACTGGTGATTGAGGAAGAGTGTGGCTGGAGATTGTGTGCTACAACAGTTTTCTTACTTTTCGTGGAGCTTTTACTTATTTTAGTTGGACTGTACATCCAGAAACATGTGATATGTAATTGGCTCGTTCTCATTCTGGTATGGCCAATCACATTTGAACTTCCAAGGTAGGTTTAAATAATTGTTGGCTGTGGAAAAAGACTTTGCACTGAGATTTTTTACATCAGACTGAGGTATGTGAGAGGCAGCAACAATTTTGCTTTGACTTCAGTGCTACTTCAATTAGTGGCGGTTCACACAGGGGCGACTTAGCTGCCTGACAAGTCGCGCTCCGTTCTCGTACTATGGAACCCGTACTAATAGAAGCGACTCAGGTCGCTCCGACTTAGAAAAAGGTTTCTGTACAACTTTGGGGTGACTTTTTGCAAGTCGCCTCTGAAGTCGTGTGCAGATCACTTTGGCCGAGTCGCACGGCAAGTCGTGCTTTGCCCCTGTGTGAACCGGCACTGAGAGGGGCTGTCCATGTAAGGCCCCTTTTACACTACTGCGCCTTCAAAGTTGCGCAATTTTACTGCGATTTTGCGGGCGTAATTGTGCCGTGATTTCAGGGAATGCCTCTGTAAGTGGCATAAAAATTGGACCAAAGTAGTGCAGGGACTACTTTGAAGTCGGAATGATAATATGAATGGTTGTCATTGGAAATCATGGGAAACGACTTTGCCATCACAAATCGTGGGACAAGGCATATAGGGTGAAAGAGGCCTAAGCCCCATTCACACTACTGAGACTTTGCCACGATTTCAGGGAATGCCTGTGGCAAGTGCATCAAAATCGGACTAAAGTAGTGCAGGGACTACTCTTCAATATCTTACATCCGCCCACTCCTCAAAATTCATCAGCAAACAGGACCTGTGTTACCACTCCTATGCGACAACACGCAGCTGTACCTTCGAATCACCAACAAAAAAGACCAATTTCATGAACTAGGAAATGCCTTACACTGATCGACAATTGGATGACGGAAAGCTCCCTCAAACTCAACGGATCGAAAACCAGAGCTACCTCACCCTTCACGCTAATAGGAAATCCATCTCCAGGACCACATGGACACCACCCACCCATCCTCGGACAAACCCATCGCGCCAAGCAATAAAGTCAAAGTCTCGGAGTCATCTTTGACGCAGACATGACGATGGATCAGTAGGATCAGTCGTCAGCGGTTCTCATCATCTGCTCCGCATGCTACGTAGACTCATCCCCTTCATCCCGGAAGAGGACACAGCAGTAAGTGGTTGGAACAATCATCAACTCACGACTCGACTACGCAAATTCACTCATTTAGGACTACCGAAATACCAGATTTCACGTCTACAAGTCGTCCAGAACACGGCAGCCAGACTGATAACTGGTATAAAAAAGCCGTGGAACCAATCTCCCCGCCTTGAGGTCCCTCCACTGGCTACCCGTACAGGAACCGGGTGACATTCAAGACTCTCAGCTTCACCCACAAATGTACTATAGGGTAAAGCTCCTCAATACTTAAGCGAGAAAATAAACCCTACGTCACCAAGCGCGTGCTCCGATCAACCAACCAAAAACCTTCCTCCAAATCCCCAAATCTCACTACAAATCTAAGGGAGAACGTAGATTCTCGGTTCCAAGGACCACGGCTCTGGAATGCTCTACCCACGACCATCCACATGGAAGAAAAACCATCGGGTTTTTAGGAAAAACTGAAGACCCACCTCTTCTGAAGTCCTGTACAACTCTGGTCGCCAGCGCCTTGAGGCGATTAAGTTCGCATTTGTTGCGCTATATAAGTTTCTCACTCACTCACTCACTCACTTTGAAATCGGAATGACTTGAAGTCGTACTAATATGAATGGTTGTCATTGGAAATCATGGGAAACGACTTTGCCATCACAAATCGTGGGACAAGTCATATAGGTGTGAAAGAGGCCTAAGGCCCCATTCACACTACTGAGACTTTGCCGCAATTTCAGGGAATGCCCTGTGCAAGTGGCATCAAATCGGACTAAAGTAGTGCAGGGACTACTTTGAAATCAGAATGACTTGAAGTCGTACTAATATGAATGGTTTGTCATTGAAATCATGGGAAATGACTTTGTCATGCTACCTTTGCCATCACAAATCGTGGACAAGTTGTATAAGTGTGAAAGGGGCCTTAAAGGGAGGAACAGTGATGTTATGAACTAAATTTTAAAAGGCAAAGGGTGCTGATATAGACACAGGTATGATTTGCAGCACAATTTACATTATAGTCTATAGCAGTGAAATTGTGATGGAGTCCTGAAAAAATAACACATGAACTACTTCTCAAATCGCACTACTTGAAATCGTACCTATTAAGACACTGCCATAGAAACACATTAGATGCTACTTCAGGTACAATTTGTAAATCGCATGACGTACCTGAAGTCGTAGCGGTGTTACCGGCGGGCTGAAGGTAGGCTAGTTCATTGCAACATTGAGGTTCATTTACTAAAATTGGTGCACAATAAATCTGGTGCAGAAGTGCATAGTAACCAATCAGCTGCTCAGCTTGTTCAATTCACAATAAACCCTGGAAGCTGATTGGTTACTATGCACAGCTGCACCATATTCTGTGGGCATCCATTTTAGTAACTCTCCCCCAATGTCTGCTCCGGGTGCTACTTAAGGTTTTATTTTGAGGTTTGAATGTAGCATTAAGGCAAAGAGGGAAATTAACAGTAATGCCTCGTACACACGATCGCGATTTCCGACAAGAAAAACTTGTTTTTTTTTCAGCAGGAAAGCAGCTGAAACTTGTCTTGCATACACACGGTCACACTAATCTTGGACAAAATTCCAAAAGTCAAGAACGTGGTGACGTACAACATGTACGACGAGCTGAGATCAATGATGTTCAATAGGCAGTTCGGCTCTTCTGCTTAATTCTGAGCATGTTTTTTTAGCGTCATAATTGCATACAGACGATTGCAAATCCCAATAGGAATTTTTCCTGTCACGAAAATTGAGATCCTGCTCTCAATCTTTTCTTGCCCGGAATTCTCACAGAAAAAGTGCGATGGAGCATACACATGGTCAGAATTTGCGACAAAAGGCTCACATCGCACTTTTCTCTTCGGGAATCACAATCGTGTGTATGAGGAATTAGAGTATGGACTGGATTCATATGTATATATCAGCTCCAATAATTAATTGAAAACAAAATTTGATCTTTTCCCTTTTTTTATTTTTTAGGTTGTCAATGGATATTTTGTTCATTTTTTTGCGCCTAAGCTTGGTGGAGAGTGCCCAAAAATGTTTATATATGTTATAGATAGAAGCAGCTCAATGAGTGGTGCAAAAATCACTCAGGTAAGAAAAAAATATAACAGTGTTAATATCTATGATACATTTGTTATTTGTCACTAACAATGTGCTTCTATATTCAGACAAAAGAAGCCCTCCTTCAAATGTTGGATGACACAATGGAACACGACTACTTCAATTTTATATTATTTAGCACCTCTACTTCAGTGTGGCAGAAAAATTTGGTGAAAGCAACTCCTGGAAACTTAGCAGCTGCCAGGGAATATATCAGAAACTTTCATATTGATTGGGGTAAGTAAAAAAATGGTAGAGCAAAACTATTGTACGTGTCCAATTTGCGTATACTGTACTTAAAGAGCAACTCTAGGCAGGCTGAGATAATTGAAGATAATAATCATCATTATCATCACAATAATGTAAAAATGTAAGTTTAAATTATATTAAGTTCTCGAGGAAGTCGAGGACCGGAGCCGCCGCAATAACCTGCGGCTCCGGGGGGTCCCGGAATCGGTGGGAGTGGAGACTCTGGAACAAGCCGTGCAGAGCCTATTTAAAACGGTGCTGGAGGATCCCTCCAGTGTTGTGGAGGTGGATAGGGCACACAGGACATTGGGGCCCAGGGCGGTGGACCCGGAGAGGCCTTGGGATGTAGTATGCAGATTACTGCGGTACGCGCAGAAGGAAGACATCCTTCCGCAGGGCCTGGGAACAGGGTGAGGTATTACTGGACGATGCACAAATTAAAATCTTGCCCGACCTATCTGGGGCAACACTGAAGCGACGAGCGCTGCTGAGGCCCATTTTGGAACTGGCACGACGGAAGGGCTATACCTATAGATGGGGATACCCTCTGGCGGTTACTTTTCGGCAAGGTCTTCACTCTGCAGAAACGTGCAGACCTGCCGGCGCTTTTCCATTTTCTGGAGGAGGAGCAGATCCCGGTACCAGATTGGCTGCAGCTGCTTCCGCGGCCGGCGGGAAGATCCGGTCCCTCAAGCTACCGTGTTCCAGCCCAGCCTCATTAACAGAGGGGCAGGAGAAGACCCAGGGCCCCGTCGGGAGGCGACCTTCGTGAGTAGGCCTTAGGCCGCATTTCCCTGAACGCAGTCCCGCTGCCCCGTGTCGCCCCATGGTTATCGTTGCCCGGCCTGTAGCTGTTTTGCCCCAGCTGAGACAGTGATGGGACTGCCACCGCTCAGGGGGTCTCGCTGCTGTGATCCCTGGGCTTATTTTTGCTGCCCCCCCCCGCTCCCCCATGGTGCTCCCCGGTGGCCCTGGACCATCCATCTAGTGTTTACTGGCTCAGCCTTGTTGGCGGGGGGAGACCCCTGCGCTCTACCTAGAGGGGGACGTTGTGAGAGGGCCCCGAGCCGCATTTCCCTGGACGCTCTCCCGCCGCCTTGTGGCTGCTGCTGCCTCCCCCCTGATGGATAATGATTCTTTCACATGGAGGGGGGTTGCGGGCTGTGGGCCTTTTGGGGGTCGTCATTGCTGCTGGAGATCCTGGAGATGGCCCCGGTGTTCCCGCCCCCCTCTCCCCTCGGGGGCTTTGAGCCGTTTGAGGCTCCCTCGGGCGGGGGGTTCTTGTGGGGTGCACACCTTGCCGGGGGTGTGGGGTGGTCGTGGATCCTCTTGGGGTACTGTATGTGTGGAGGGGGGGTGGGGTGGGTTGAGCGGTGGAATGTTTATGCCCTGAGGTGGCCGACGGGCGCTTTAAAACTGGACGCCATCGATCTCACTGACTCTTCCGGCAAGTGACCGCAGGGATCCAGATGAGGTACTTTGGAACCAGGACATTGATGTTTTCTGTTGGGGGGCGGTTATGGGGAGTGGGATTTTTTGCTCTGACTTTTCCTGCATGCCTAAGTTTGTTACTAAGGAGCGAGAGAGTAATGTGTTAGAACACTTATGTTGAACTGATTGTTTGCATCACCTCCTCCTCGCTTACAGATGATTGAATAGATATGTATTGTCCAAGATTCTCATAGAATATAAGTCTGCACTGCTTGCACCGTTTGCACTGTTTGAATGTTTTATTATGTAGTAATTTGTCTGCTTATGTCCTTTATCCCTGATGATTATACTTGTGTAATATATTGCCGTATTTCAATTTACCTTCCTAGATAGTGTGTGTGTGTGTATATATATATATATATATATATATATATATATATATATATAAAAAATTACAAGACAATGCAAGAGGAAACTGAAACTGAGACGCAGATCAAGAGGGCAAATGTTTTTTTTCTCTATAAAATAATATATATTATATATATATATATATATATATATATAGAGACATATTACAATGATCCAGCATAAAAATTCACGGAGCAGGACATTGCTCATGCCAATCATATCACCAGCCATCAGAGAGGTGTCTTTGGCATGAGCAATGTCCTGCTCTGTGAATTAAAAAAAAAAAAACACATTTGGAAAAAATGTCCCTGTGTTGGTGATATCACTGAAAAGAAACAGCACTACAAAGCTCCTCCCCCAACCTATCCTCAGTGCAGAGGTTTTCATTCAAACCCGAACCCCCTTCTTCACTACAAATCTACCCCCACTTCCACTCTCCTCAGTACAGAGCTCTTTGCTCCTCCCTCTCCCCCAGTGCACAAAGCCCCCTCTCCTTCCTCTGCCCCTTTGACACAGAGCACCCTCACCGCTCTCTCCACCCTGCACACAAAGCCCCATTTCCTCCCTCTGTCCCTGTACACTGAGCCCCCCTCCACACTCTCCCTGCAGTACACAGAGACCCCTTTCCTCTCCCTCAATACTCAGAGCCCCCTTCTCTCTTTCCCTCCAATACACTGAGCCCTCTTCTCTCTTTCCCTCCAATACACTGAGCCCACTTCCTCTCTCTCTCCAACAGTAGACACAGCCCCCCATCCTCACTCCCCCCCTAGTACACGGAGCTCGCCCTCTTCTCTCTGTGCACACAGCCCCCTCCTCCCTCACCCCCCAGTACACATAGCCCCCTCTTCCTTCTCCCCAGTACACAGAAGCCCCCTCTCCCCCAGTGCACAGAGCCCCCTCCTCCTTCTCTCCCCAGTACACATAGCCCCTCTCTTCCTTCTCTCCCAGTAAACAGAGGCCCCCAAATGCACAGGGCCACCTCTCCTTCATCTCCCCCAGTACACAGAGCCCCCCCCTCCCTCTCCCTCAGTACACATAGCCCCCCTCTTCTTTCTCCCCCAGTAAACAGAGACCCCCTCCTCCATCTCTCCCAGTACACAAAGCCCCCCTCTTCTCTCTCAATTCACAGAGCCCCTCTTTCTCCCTCTCCCCCAGTACACAGAGCCGCCATCCTCTCTGTTCCCCCAGTACAGTCCTCTCTCCTCCCTCTCCACCAGTACACACAACCCACTATCCCCCAGCGAGTTATGCAGTCCTGCAGAGTGCAGCTACTCCTCCTGCACAGAGCGGGCACTGTCACTTATAAACACAAAATGTGTCATACGAAGATTCTGTGTTTGACAACAGTCAATAAAAAACCTTGCTGACAGGAGTGACACTGCAGTCACTCCTGTCAGTGAAAGACAGGGAGCTGCTGGAGCTCACAAGGCCCCTCCCAGTCCTCTACATAAAGTTGGCGCCCTCTACAAATGACCCTTCTGCCGCCTTTTGTCCTGGCACTTCCTTTTGTCTGGATGAATGGGAACACCAATGACTGATGCAGGAAAGTTGGAATTATATGAATGAGATTATCCTTCCAGGGAGCATATATATGTCCTAAAACAGGGTTGCAGGTACATTTATTTTTGCTGGGTGGTAGCTAGCCTGGCTAATAAGTAGTCTTTAGTGGTCAAAAAGCTTTTCTACAAATCCTGTTTCAGTTGTGGTTTCTCCCTTTTGTCAATAGGTGGCGCTGTTGCCTTTGACATTAGTATGATTAGCTATAGTGAATTCAGGTTATGAATAAACATACCTTTCTAAACCAATCAGACTGGCTGATATGAATGCTGGGAGAAGGTATTTATTTGGAAACAGTCAGGTGCTCAAGGTCTTTCCTGCCCAGGCTGTGGTTCCTGCCCGAATGTGTGTGAAACAGCTCCTGCTGGGTAGGCCTAAAGCCTGAGGCCTAGCCAGGTGTTCAATATTCTGCAGAGGAGAGCCTGCTCAATACCTGGAAACAATTTTGAAAGGGATAGAGACCTGAGAAGAAGTACCAGACCGTGGACCCATGGAGAGCCTGGGAAAGCGTCGGAATCATCCATAAAGTTCTTGCACCTTTCCGTCAGTTAAGTTCAGTTACTATAGGAGACTGCCTATTCTACAAAGTACAGATGTGCTGGTTCATCTTAAAGGCTATTTTCATGTACTGCTGTCTGCCTTGTCTCACCTTTTTGTCTAAGGAGTCTGCCAATTTGCCTGTCTGCTGATCGCTACTATTTTTGACTAAGGGTTTCTTGTGCCCTATCTCTTCTCTCCCACATTGTCCTTTGTTCAAGCATAAAAGTGACTGCTGACTAATTTCCATCTTGTTGATCACCCACTATACCTAGTAACCCCCTGAGGATGTATGTCAGCCCTCCCCACCTCTGGGTGTCCCGGAAAGTTGGGGTAGGCGCTACATATAGTCCTCTGAAATAGGACAAAAAGCTAGGATGCATTAAGGTGAAAAAACACGAAGGTTTGTCTATATATAATATTTATAGCTGCAAAGGTTAAGTGTATCTACACAAATTTTTTAAGAGGGTTTTTTTTATTCAGTCTATAATTGTGGTTTAATGATACAATAGGGGGATTTATACAGTGAAGGCAAAGCATGTCACTATGTTTTAATAAGTATAGCACAATTATATGAGAGTATGCAGGGTGTGAGTAATTCACCTAATATATACAGTGGGTATACAGCTAACATTTTATTTATTTTTACATAAATACCATAGCTGCTCACAAGGACCCAACCCATGTCAGAAAGATCACTGCTATTTTTCAGTACAAATTTTAGGGTACTGAACAAAATTTAACGTATGGCAGATAAACAACACAATAGATGTGGGAGCTGCATTACTATGCCTTTTTTAGGATTGTTTCCTTTATTTTTTCCTGATTACCCTGCAGGTAACACACTGCTGCACTGTTTTTACCATCTATCACTGTACTGTATCCATCACCTTAGGCTGCTCTCCTGATTTGCGAACACCTTCCTACTGTAGCTCCCTATCTCTATTAAATGCTGGGAGATGTTCTGTAGCCCACATAGGACAGATGGGAATTCTGGCACAATGGATTTCTGACAGGATTCATTAAAAATCTACTTAGTCTTAAAAAAGAAAACTAATACAGCAATCACTAAGGTTTGGTAACAGTGGTGGCTGGTGAATTTTTTTGTGGGGGGGGGGGGGGGCGCAAATCCCTTTGTGTCCTTATGTCAGGGACAAGTATGGAGATCAAGATGCCAAGAGGGTTGCCCTTGTGGCTGAGTGCAATGCGATTCTGAAGTTGGGGACAGGGAGCGCAGTGCCCACAGAAGCACGGTTGGCCAGGTGCTTGCTTGTAGTCCGATGAGCTGGCCACTAAGGGATGGCTGCAGCAGACAGAACTGAGCTTTGTTGTGCTCAGATGAGCAGCGATACCAGAAGCCAGGCCGGGGGTCAAACACAGGTAGGTCAGTCCAGAGCGGTTACAGAGGCGAACCAAGGTCATACATGAGCAGGGTCCAGGTTCAAGTCGGGTGGTCAGGAAGCAGATGCAGAGTCCGGAAGCAGGCCAAGGGTCAAAACTAGGAGAACAAGAAGCGAGGTCAGGGCGAGCCGGGTCACAACAGATAAGCACGGATCAAGGAACAAAGTCAAGGAACACAGGAGACTGAAGAGATAATACAGCGCCATCCTGCAGTCACAGGGTGACTTAAATAGGGCCAATGGCGCCAGCGTCAGTCACGCCACTTGTGCACCATGCTGGGCGTGCGCTGATGCGCGCTCATGCACTGGTGCGCATTAATGCGGCGCTTGCTCGTGCACATCTCGAACCCCTCCGTGAGCATCCATGGAGGTTCTGGGCAACATTGCCAGTGCTGTGACGGCCATGTCCCTGACACCTTATCTGCAAATGCAGACTCCATCACTTTCGCGGCTCCCCTGATACCTGGCGGCTTCAGTGTTGCAAATCGTCAGCCTCTTGATTGGCCGGGAAACTGGATGTGTCATGTGACAAATTTTGATTTGCTAAAGTCAAAAGTGGGCGGGTTCGGGGCGCAGTGCTTTGCGCCCCGAGCACAATGTTAAACAAGCCAATTAGAGCCTCAGGTTACAATCAAGTGCTTGTTAAACATTGACGGACCTAATAGACTTCTATTAGTCTGGCGCTCCGAAGTGCACTGCACACACACAACGATCCATTTAAAAAAAAAAAACATAATATGACTAATATTTTTTAACTTATGGACCGGCCACCACTGTTTAGTAAACTTCTATATTATAAATTATTGTTCTTGAGGTAAGATCTACTTGAAGTACAATTAACATTTCTAGATGTTCTCTTTTAAAGTAACAAATCCTCACTTTTTATGTTCAGGTCCACTTTAAAGTGATTTTAAAGTCTAAGGGGCAGATCCACAAAGAGAGTATGCCGGCGTATCTACTGATACGCCGGCGTACTTTCAAATTTCCCGCGTCGTATCTTTGTTTTGAATCCTCTTAACAAGATACAACGGCATCTGGGTTAGATTCGACAGGCGTACGTCTTCGTACGCCTTCGGATCTAAGATGCAATTCTTCGGCGTCCGCTGGGTGGCGTTCCCATTGTTTTCCGCGTCAAGTATGCAAATTAGCTATTTCCGACGATCCACGAATGTACGAGCGGCCGTCGCATTTTTTTTACGTCGTCTCTAGTCGGCTTTTTTCGGCGTATAGTTAAAGCTGCTATTTGGTGGCGTACTCAATGTTAAGTATGGCCATCGTTCCCGCGTATAATTTTAAAAATGTAATTTCGTTTGCGTAAGTTGTCCGTGAATCGGGCTGGACGGAATTTACGTCCACGTCACAAAAAATGACGTCCTTGCGACGTCATTTAGCGCAATTCACGGCGGGAAATTTAGGAACGGAGCATGCGCAGTTCGTTCGGCGCAGGGACGCGCTTCATTTAAATGAAACACGTCGCCTACTCGCCGATTTGAATTACACATGGATTCTTTGTGGATTCAAAGCTTCAAAAAGTAAGTTACAGCGGCGTAGCGTATCTCACATACGCTGCGCCCATGCAATTGTATGTGAATCTGCCCCTAATTGTTTGTTTTTTATCGTGTTTACATTACATAATTTGGAATCACATACAGAATCAGCATGATTCTGCCCATGATTCCAAATCACAACCAAACTCAAGACAGCCATGCCACAATTGGTGCATGACAGAACTGCACAGCAATCACTGCAAAATGTGCATATAAAAATAGCGCTAAGCTTGTTGCCCCAAAGGAAGCAGGAGCTTCTTTTGGAAGACAAACGTGCATAGGGCAGCCCATTGAAATAAATGAGCGGCTCTATGTGCAACATGTGGAATCGCGTGAAAATTGTACAAAAAAAAAAAAAAACAGGAGCAGGAGTGCTTGTTCCCACTATGAGAAATGGGAATGGAGCCTTATGCATTCCTAGCAATAAGGTAAAAAACAGCTCACTAACTAATCCCCCCCAACCCCCCAAATGTTTTTTTTTTTTTTACCTGACATCTCCACAGATTGCTATCCCGTCTGCAGCAGCCCTGTTCCCTCTTCCTAGTCTCAGGCCCCGTACACACGACCAGTTTCCTCGGCAGAATTCAGCTTCCGACCGAGTTTCTGGCTGAATTCTGCCGAGAAACCCGGCCGTGTGTACAATTTCGCCGAGGAAGCCGACGAGGAGCTCGACGAGGAAATAGAGAACATGTTCTCTATTTCCTCGTTGTTCTATGGGAGCTCTCGGCCCGCCGAGCTCCTCGGCGGCTTCAGGGCTGAACTGGCCGAGGAACTCGATGTGTTTGGCACGTCGAGTTCCTCGGCCGTGTGTACGGGGCCTCACAGAAGAGTCATAGGCTCATGCTGTTGTCAGTCAGACTCCTGTGAAAAGGGATCAGTGGCATGGGCGACTTATGCTATGTGTGTCTATGGGAGCCCCTTTAGCACACGGGCACGGCTTGCTGAGATGGCACTTTTTTATTCTAATTAAAAACCAAACAAAAAAAACCTTTTACAATCACTTTAACTTTTCTGTCCTTTATTTCCTTTATTCCTTCTTTCCACGCTTCAGCTTAAACCATATGCTACTTTCCTCCAATGTGCTGAGACTTTTCTCTCCTGCAGTGACACTCTACATCACCCCTCTTTACTTGTGCACTGATCCCTTCTTCTTTTTATACCCCAGTGCTCCAATCATGGAGCCAGACATAGCTGATCTTAAAGCGGGGGTTCACCCTATTAAAAAAAAAAAAAAAAAAAAATGTATTATACCATTACATTCGGCATCGTAGCGCGAGCTACAGTATGCCGGTCTTACATTTTTTATCCCCGTACTCACCGTGCTATGGATCATTGAATATTCCGGGGAATGGGCGTTCCTATGGTGAGAGAAGGTGATTGACGGCCGGCCCTGGCACGTCACGCTCCTCCGGAAATAGCCGAAATAGGCTTGGCTATTCACGGCGCCTGCGCATAGCCTGTGCGCAGGCGCCGTGAAGAGCCGAGACCTACTCCGGCTGTCTTCGGGAGCGTGACGTGCCAGAGCCGGCCGTCAATCATCCTCCCTCTCCATAGGCACGCCCATTCCCCGCGGGCGTCGGAAACTTCAATGATCGATAGCACAGTGAGTACGGGGATTAAAAATTTAAGACCGGCATACCGTAGCTCGCGCTACGATGCCGAATGTAATGGTATAATGATGTCAAGGAGGGTGAACCACCGCTTTAAGGCCTGCTTTGGCCCTTGCTTAGGTCCACAGATACACACCAAATACTTTAAAAAGATTGGAGTACCCAAAGAGAGTGAGCATGAAATAAATAATGGCGCATCATGGTTTTATTCACAAGTCAGCACCTAACAAAAACATGTTGCAGGTAAGTAAATAGGCAACTGAATGGTACAATTTTTTAATGATTATTATTAATAATTATATTTTCCATTTAAAATTCTAATTACATTAAAGGTTTTGTAAACCCTCAAGGTTTTTCACCTTAATGCATTCTACGCATTAAGGTGAAAAACCTTCTGCTCTGCAGCTGCCCCCCAGAGCCCCCATTTTTCTTACCTGAACTTGATCGTCCCAGTGACGAGCACAAGCCTTGCAGCTCCAGCCGCTGTCTTGGGTCCTCATTGGATAGGATGCCATTGAATTGGATGCCATTGGCTCCCGCTGCGCTCAATCAAATCCAGTGACATGGGGGGCGGGGCAGAGTCCTGCTGTCTGTGTCAATGGACACAGCAACAGGACACAGGAGCGCACCCGCACGGGTGCCCCCAGGGAAAGCGGCTCACCATATGGGGACCCGATGGGGAGCCAGGAACGCTGCCGGGACACCCCAGAAAAGGAGGATCTGGGCTGCTTACCCTTGCACAGAGCAAAAAATAAATGAAAAAAAAACTTTACAATCACTTTAAGTGAAAACTGAGGGCCAGATCCACGTACATCGGCGAATATATAGACCGGCGTAGCGCATCTCATTTACGTTACGCCGGCTCAACTTAGAGACGCAAGTACCATATCCTCATATTATTTGCGCCCAAATTTGCGCCGGCACAACGTAAATTCCGAGGCGTAAGCCGGCGTAATTGAAAGTGGGAAGGACGTGGGCGTGTTCCATTTAAATGAGCCGTGACCCCATGCAAATGAAGGGCCAGCCGGACTGCGCATGCGCATGATGGCGACTAAGGTCAGAGCCTCTCTGCGCATGCTCAGAACTCGGCCCGGCGCAATCAGTGAGATAGGAACTAGGCCCGGCGTACTTAGTGAGATACGCCCAGTGCATAAATAGGCCCAGACATACGCCCTTCCATTGCAAAAGTACATCCATTTGTTTCCCTTCCTGAAGCAAGGTGCTTTTGTTCCATTGTCTGTGGCTGTTTGTTGGTTTGTGTCGTGTCGTGTCGTTGTGGTTTTTGGAGAGTGTTTTGGATCGTGTGTTTTATAAAGATGATGGAGAGGAAGAGGAAGCTAAACTACTCCTTGCGGGAGAAGGAGATCATTGTGAGGGCCATTACCCGCTTTGGTAGTTTGCTGCATGGCCCTGAGAGTGCCAACACCACCCCGGCCAGGAGGAGGCAGATACTGCAGGACATCACAGACGATGTCAATGCGTTGGGGGGTGAGACCCGGACCCGCAATGGGATCCAAAAAAAGATAAAATGATCTCAGGCGTGTGGTCCGTGGGAAGCTGGCAAAGATGGTCGCTCATGCCAGGGGCACTGGAGGGTGCTCTGTCTCACGGGGGGGCTGTAGTGCCACATGTGTGCAATCAATGGCCCCCACAGTGCGTGGGAATTCTGCAATTCTGTAGAAATCACGCATTGCCTTCACCCGCAGGTCCTCCTAGGTGGGTCTGATGATTTGGTTGGCCATGCGTCTGAGGATTGCAGGGATAACCTGGTGCACACATCTGCTAATGGAGGATTGTGCCATCCCAGCCACCACTCCACTTGTACGCTGAAAAGAGCCACTGGCAAGGAAATGGAGTGTTGCCAGTACCTTGACCAGTGGCTGCACTGCATGTGAGCGGTGTGTTGGGCTGGTGATGTTATTCTGCAGGGTTGTGGTTAATTCCATGATGGCAGTAGGGGTGAATCTGAAGATGCGATACACCTCAGAATCACACATACCAAAGACGTCTATGCGTGTGCGGTATATCCTCTCCCGTGCCCTCCTCCTCCGTTCCCTCCTCCTTCTGCGCGCATCTAAAGCCAGTAGTATAGCTATGACCATGGATGCCCCTGGCATGTTGGCATACAGATTGTTGTCCTGCAAGTGTGGCTGCCCAGCTCGTCCCTAACGGTGTTGCTTTAGCTAAGTTAAAGCTGCTTTTATGAGGGGTAACTTTAGACCGGACGTACAGCTGATGCGCACAGCGTGTAGCCTGCGCCGGTCAAACGTACTTTTGTGGATCGCCGTATCTCCCTCATTTGCATATTTGCATAGCAAAACAATGGTGCGTCTAGTGTATTTTTGCGCCCACGATGCGCCGGTGTAATCTTTTTACGTCGGTCGGAAAAATCTGGTTTTCAGGCGTATCTGGTTCTGGGGATACGGCGCATAGATACGCCGGCGCATATTTACACTTACGCCGCGCATCTCGAGATACGCCAGCGTAAGTGCTTTGTGGATCTGGCCCTGAGATTTCTGTTGTAGCATAGCTGCAATTTTTCCTGGATGATGAGATTTCTGTTGTAGCATAAATGCAATGTTTCCTGGATGGCATTTATACTTCACTCTGTGATTTTACTTGTCGCATAGAGTTGCTTTGTGAAAGCAATGTTGCATATGTACTTGTTAAAGCTGAACTACGGGCTAAGGAAATATTGTCTAAATACAAACATAGGGCCAAATCTTCAAAGGAGATACGCAGGCGGAACTGCTGTTCAGCCTGCGTATCCCTGTGGCTATCTTTGGAAACGATCCTCAGAAGGATTTTTCCAAAGATAGTCAGAAGATCCGACATCTGTAATAGACTTACACTGTCGGATCTTAGGATGCAGTACCGCATCCACCGCTGGGGGCATTTCGAGTCGAAATGCCGCTTTGCGTATGCAAATGATTACTTAAAGCGGTGGTTCACCCTCCTTAACAACAGTCTAGCATTACATTCGGCATAGTAGCGCAAGCTACAGTATGCCGGTCTGTATTTTTTTATCCCCGTACTCACAGTGCTATGGATCATTGAAGATTCCGACTCCTGCGGGGAATGGGCGTGCCTATGGAGAGGGAGGATGATTGACGGCCGGCTCTGGCACGTCACGCTCCCCGAAGACAGCCGGAGTAGGTCTCGGCTCTTCACGGCGCCTGCGCACAGGCTATGCGCAGGCGCCGTGAAGAGCCAAGCCTATTTCGGCTATTTCCGGAGAAGCGTGACGTGCCAGGGCCAGCCGTCAATCACCTTCTCTCTCCATAGGAACGCCCATTCCCCGGAATCTTCAATGTACAATAGCACAGTGAGTACGGGGATAAAACAATACAGACAGGCATACTGTAGCTCGCGCTACTATGCCGAATTTAATGCTAGAGGAAAAAAAAAAAAATTTTTTTTTATATAGGGTGAACCCCCGCTTTAAGCAGATCCACAAAGCTTTTTAAAACTGACATTTTTTAACTTTTGCAACTGCCAGTAAAAACTTGGCTCTGCCAGTAAATTATGGGTGTTGTGTCAGTAAATTTCAATCTAGTTGGTTAGCAACACTGGCAGTAATCCAGTGTAAAACTTTGCCTCTGTTCAGGAAATTTCTGTAATAAAGACTGGTCACTGCTGCTCTCTCACCTTGTGCAGGGTGACTGGTCTTGTCTCTGCCCTCTCCTGTAATTTTCTGTAGGCAGATTGTAGTGGGTCGGTGATGTCACTGCTACTTTTACAAAGTAATATTTAGGTTTGCAAATGCACACAAAGTTGGTTTATATCCTTTGCAGCTATTCAGGAATATATTTAAATGAAGGTTTTTGTGCCCAGAGCTTTAAAAATTGTTGCATTACATTATTGCAATGTTTTCTTCTATTCTAGCAACAAATATTAATGATGCCTTGATGCAAGCGGTTCAACTCTTGGATAGAGCACATCAGCTAAAACAGGTTCCAGAGAGGAGTGTGTCTTTAATAGTATTGCTGACGGACGGTCAAGCTAATGTTGGTAAGTTGATTCTGATTACGTTAGCTTCATTTTTATTTATTTTTTTGCTTCTATTGTTTTATGAATTTTTAGTTTGTTTCTGGGCAATAAAAAGATGGGTACATTCTCTCCAACCTGATTCAATACAGTAGATACAAAACACTCCACTCCAGTCAAGTCTTTGTCTTTCTGATTACACACACCCTAGTTTAGTAAATTATCTATTTTCAGTGATTGCTTAATGCAACCCTTTTGCTAAACTAAAAGCTTGCACTGCCCAAAACAGCCCCAGTCAAGCAAAGTCATCATTTAAAGTTTTTGCAGAAACCTACACTACTAGAAGTGGCTCCGCGCAATGATCTCCACGTCACCACTGGGGTAGATTCAGGTATCTCTGCCTAAAGTTACGGCGGCGCAGCGTAGTGTATTTACGCTACGCCTCCGCATTTACAGGAGCAAGTGCTGTATTCACAAAGCACTTGCTCCGTAATTCGCGGCGGCGTAGCGTAAATGGGGCCGGCGTAAGCACGCGTAATTCAAATGGGGAAGGGGGCGTGTTTTATGTTAATATGTGATGACCTGACGTGATTGACGTGATTTACGAACGGCGCATGCGCGTCCGTGTACATATCCCAGTGTGCATTGCTTCCAAGTACGGCGCAACAACGTATTGGTTTCGACGTGAATGTAATTTACGTCCAGCCCTATTCGCGAACGACTTACGCAAACGACGTAAACAATTCAAATTTCGAAGCGGGAACGACGTCCATACTTAACATTGGCTGCGCCTCCTAATAGCAGGAACAACTGTACGCCGGAAAAGCCTTAACGCAAACGATGTAAAAAAAGAAGGCCGGGCGCGCGTACGTTTGTGAATCGGCGTAAGTAGGCAATTTGCATACTCTACGCTGAAAAGTACGGGAGCGCCACCTAGTGGCCAGCGTCAGAATTCACCCTAAGATACGACGGCATAAGAGACTTATGCCAGTCGTATCTTAGGCTACAGTCGGTGTATCTAGCTTTCTAAATACAGAAAGTAGATACGCCGGCGCAACTTAGCAATTACGCGGCGTATCTATGGATACGCCGGCGTAATTGCTCTCTGAATCTACTCCACTGTGTTTTTCATGTGTGTTAACACAGCACCGAAAATATGTGAATGGGGTCTAAGAAGAGTGTGTTGTAATGCATGCACAGATGCTACTGAGCTGTCCTCTAATGTCTTGCAACTCAACTAGAAATATTTCCCTTTTAAGGCGAATCAGATCCAGCAAGAATTCAGGAAAATGCAAAAAGAGCAATCCAAGGAAGATACACCCTGTACTGTCTTGGCTTTGGCTATAGTGTTGATTATCCTTTTCTGGAAAAGATGGCACTGGAAAATTCTGGTGTTGCTGTTCGTATATACGAGGACTCTGATGCAACCTTGCAGATGCAGGTAAATGTTTGACATCCTAATTCCCGTGAAATAGTTGCTATTTAACCACTTGCCGCCCACCAATGACAAATTGACGTCGGCAAAGTGGTTGTAGAATCCTGACTGGACGTCATATGACGTCCTCAGGATTCTAAGCCGCTGCGCGCCCCCGGGGGCGCGCATCGCGGCGATCGTTGTTGCGGGGTGTCAGTCTGACACCCCGCAACACCGATCTCGGTAAAGAGTCTCTAACGGAGACTCTTTACCACGTGATCAGCCGTGTCCAACCACGGCTGATCACGATGTAAACAGGAAGAGCCGTCGACGGCTCTTCCTCACTCGCGTCTGACAGACGCGAGTAGAGGATCGCCGATCGGCGGCTCTCCTGGCAGGGGGGGTTCGCGCTGATTGTTTATCAGCGCAGCCCCCCCTCGGATCGCCACATGGACCACCAGGGAAGCCCACCCTGGACCACCAGGGAAGGGCAAAAAAAAAAAAAAAAGTCTCAAAAAAAATAAATAAAAAAGTCTCAAAAAAAAAAAAAGTCTAAAAAAAAAACCTATTAAAAATAAAAAAAAGATGCCAATCAGTGCCCACAAATGGGCACTGACTAGCAACATAGGAAAAATAAGTGCCGCCCCACAGTGTCCATCAGTGCCACCCCACAGTGTTCATCAGTGCCACCCAGAGTGTCCATCAGTGCCACCCCACAGTGCCCATCCATGCCCAGTGCCCACCTATCAGTGCCCATCTGTGCCAACCATAAGTATCCATCAGTGCCACCCATAAGTGCCACCCATGAGTGCCCATCTGTGCCGCCTATGTGTGCCCATCAGTGCCGCCCATGAGTGCCCATCAGTGCCGCCTATGTGCCCATCAGTGCCGCCTATGTGCCCATCAGTGCCGCCTATGTGCCCATCAGTGCCGCCTATGTGTGCCCATCAGTGCCGCCTATGTGTGCCCATCAGTGCCGCATACCAGCGCCGCCAATCAGTGCCACCTTATCTGTGCCCGTCAGTGCTACCTCATCGATGTCCATCAGTGCCATCTCATCAGTTCCGCCATATCAGTGCCCGTAATTGAAAGAGAAAACGTACTTATTTACAAAAAAATTAACAGAAAAAAGTAAAAACGTAATTTTTTTTCTAAATTTTCTGTCTTTTTTTAGTTGTTGCGCAAAAAAAAAAAATCGCAGAGGTGATCAAATACCACCAAAAGAAAGCTCTATTTGTGGGGAAAAAAGGACGCCAATTTTGTTTGGGTACAGTGTAGCATGACCGCGCAATTGCCATTCAAAGTGCGACAGTGCTGAAAGCTGAAAATTGGCTTGGGCGGGAAGGTGTATACGTGCCCTGTATGGAAGTGGTTAATTTTAGCAGGTCATTTAAAACAAGATTCATTATTATCCTCCATTATAGCTTAAAGAGAGAAGTATGATATTTCTCAGTCTGTGCATATGGAGGGTTCATGTATAACATTGAACTTTTAGGACATATGAGCCACCTTTATCTCACCTGCCCTTCACTAGATATGTGCATTCCCGTTCGTACGAATGTTATTTTCGTACAAAAATTTTCATTTTCGTACCCGCAGAATAATGTGTACATACGAAAAAATGAAAGCACCAAAATACGAAAACGACGGGATTACGAATGAGCCGCATAACGAATAACCGCAAATACGAACGAACGATCCGACAAAAATACGACAAAACGAAAGCGGCAAAGGAACGAAAATTACATCTATAACAAAAGATTTGCATTCTGTATCCTGTTTGAATCCCCTCTCTGCTCGTATGCTCAGCCGTATGTTCACACGACATCCACAACAAAAGATTTGCATTCTGTATCCTGTTTGAATCCCCTCTCTGTTCGTATCCTCAGCTGTATGTTCACACAACATCCACAACAAAAGATTTGCACTCTGTATCTTGTTTGAATCCCTTCTCTGTTCGCACCCTCAGTCGTATGCTAATATGACATCCACAACAAAAGACCCGAACTCTGTATTTTGTTTGAATCCTTTCCCTGTCCGCATCCCCAGTCGCATGCTCACACGACATCCACAACAAAAGACCTGCACCCTGTATTTTGAATTCCTTTTTTCTGTTCGTATTTTGGATTCAACAGAATGCAAATCTTTTGCCACAGATGTCACATGAACACACGACCGAAAACACCAAAAGAAAAAGGACCCAAAACACAGAATGCAAATCCCTTGCCACAGATTTTTCAGTCATTTTCGTTTTTTTGAATGGGCAGTGAGTGTAGTTAGCAGCTTCTCTTTTGTGCTGAGTAGTACAGTAAAGCCAAATAAACTTTTCTGTGGATTTTCATCTAAAGGGAGATCAGTTAGCCAGACTTTTGAAGCCAAAAAAGGTTTTCTGATGGAGTTTAAAAACGAACAAATTTTCTCAGAACGAACAGAAAACGATCGTTTTTATGTTTGTTGTTAAAAAAGTCTGACCAAGTGTATGGGGCTTAACAATAGTTAATATGGATGAGCCGCGTGTTAAAAGTGCCGCGAATCCCGCGATATATTTACGAAAGTACAAAATGACGAAAATCCTTTTTCTGTTCGTATCTTCAGTCGCATGCCCACATGACATCCACAACAAATTGTCATAGATGTCACACGAACACACGACTGAAAACACGAACAGAAAAAGGAATCCAAAATACAGAATGCAAATCATTGACGAAAATTCACGAAAATTATTGTCTAACAAGTAACGAACATGAATTAAACAGAATAACGAACCATCCCGCATGTACGAAAATAAAACGGTATCGAAAATACGAAACGATCGGAATACGAAAAAATCTCGTCGTACAAAAAATGAACGGGAACGAACAGGAAAACGGGCATCTTACAGAAAACGAACGGAAACGAACCTACGGAACGATACGAAACGAAACAAAAAGACGAATTTTTTTTCTGTGCACATGTCTACCTTTCACTACAGTATTCGCTTCCTACCACTTGCTTAACAACAGCAATCTTAGTAGTAGCATAGTTCTCCCACACCCTACTTTATCATGCTATTACTTTTTCCCCCATGGCTCTGCTCTGCCTCACCTTCTCCCACACTACTCTCCAAAACATGGCTGTAGTCAGCACCACTCAGGTAAACCTGGTCTTTATTACACATATTTTGCCTGCGCCATGGGTCATCCATGTATTGGAGGCGGTGTCAAACCCCAGCCACCTTTACCAACTTGTGACAAATGCCTGTTCAAACTTACACCACATTGTCACTGCTACATGACAATGAGACACTCTCACCCCCACCCTACGCTAAGATATTCAGGCTTGCGGGACCACAATCAAGTGCCAGTTGACTGAGAGTGATTGTTGCTGGGTTTGGTTAACTAAGAAATTAACGCTCTCATTCCCCAAGTCAACCATGCCACCAGATATTTTTAATCATAAAATATCAAATGTTCACAATGTTAGTGATAGCAATTGTGGCTTTACATAAATGTCTGTAATCCACACTGTGATCACAGATAAGTATATCCAGAGATTTACTATATAGTAGCAGTCTTCAAAGAGACAGGGATTCTTTAAGTTCCGCATTAGTGCATCAGAGATAATTTTACTTAAAAAAAATTGTTTAATAAGTAAGCAGGTAAAATGGTGCAAACAGAAACATGTTCAGGAAAAGGGTATTACAAATGAAAACGAGACAATAATGCAACAAAAAAAACAAAAAGGGTGTAAAAGTAAAAATATTTAACAAAGTATGTTTATACAGTTTGTCAAAGTCCAATTAATAAGCAAGATGGATCATTGGCGCTTATAGATCTTGGCTGATGTTCCTTGTTTTTTATGTTAAAAGAGAGCTTCAGACTGCTGATTAGAGATGGGCCGAACACCCCCTGGTTCAGTTCGTGCCAGAACTCTCGAACATTGTAAAAGTTAGGACCCGAACCTCATTGAAGTCTATGGGACCCAAACATGAAAAATCAAAAGTCTGCATTTTGAAGGCTTATATGCAAGTTATTAGCCATAACAAAAGGTATTGGGGCCTGGCTACAGCCCTGGGGGCCATGTACCAATGCAAAAAACTTTGGAATGGTAAAACGTAATGTTAAAACGTAATTTTAATTTCATAGGAAAAATAGCCAGTGAAAAAATGATATAGCTTATACAATTGCATGTAGCCATATTGAAATTGAATGTTAACAACATAAGTTACCTTTTCTTCAATCTGAAGTGCTGTCATTTTCTGTAAAATTCAATGCTATATGGCAACCTCGAGGCCTTCTTGCTTGTGTGATTGGCTCATTGATTTTCCCAGAAGTCTTCACTAAGTAAATAAGTAGGCATCCTCTGCAATTGAAATTATATTTTTGGTGACATACTTCCTGAGAGTTGATTACTTCTAAAGGGATGCAGACCCTGCATAGTCCCTCATTAGAACTCTGATTATTATTGAAAAAGTCACTCACATTAGGATTCATGTAATCATAAAAGGGCTTTTTCTTCAAAGCAGAAACAGGCAGTAATCTGCAACAAACTTTGTTAAAATCTTCATTGTTCACCCAGAGTGGTTTTTTTTCTCACAAAAAATGGAATTACTCTTTAAAGTTTGTGCAAATGACTTGTGTTTATATTTATTCCAGGGATTCTATAATGAAATAGCAAATCCAACATTGGTGGACATTAAAATGCAATATCCTGAGAATATCACATCGAACGTCACTCAGAACACCTTCAAACACTACTTTGATGGCAGTGAAATAGTTGTTGCTGGACATATAACTGATAACAACTTGGACTCATTTATTGCAAATGTGGAGGCAGAAGGAGTGAGTATTTCAGACCTAAAACAAATTAATTCAATATGAAATAAACAATTAATATGTATACTGTATACAGACTACATTTTAAACATTGTATGTTTTCAGGTCAAATATGTTCACTGTACATCTTTGGGTAGATTCACAGCTTTGACTTGTGTAGCACTTTAACAAAGTGTGTGAGTGTTTTTGTTTTTTTGTTTTATTATTGACTTGGAAAAAGATAAAATCTGTCAGTTTTTTCATTTTTAGTTTTTCTGTTAGGACTTCCCCTTACTTACTTCCCTGTAAAGCCCATATAAGACATTGGAAGTGCAGTTGTCATTGGAACTAGAAGGCACAGAAAGCAATAAAAACATTGTCAGAAAAGTCTACCCTTCCTTAACCACCTCATTGTCACATTGTAGCCAAAAGACAACTACCACGGCTCTCTAGTTTTGGGAGGGCATCCATGGACGTCCTCCCAGAATCATGCTACCCGTGTGCTTCATTGGACACAGCTAATCACAGATTGCGGTAAAGAGCCAAACACAGCAGCCCTCTACTTGCCGATTATCGGCAGTCCTTTCCTCACAAGCTGTGTGTCTGTGTGAGGAAAGGAGTACTGATAACCAGCTGTCAGCATGCTGATCATCAGTGTCCTGATTATAAGTGCAGCCCCAGCAGTGCCCATCAGTGCTGCCTATCAGTGCCCATCAGTGCTGCCTATCAGTGCCCATCAGTGCTGCCTCATCTGTGCCCATCAGTGCAGCCTTATCAGTACCCATCAGTGCAGCCTATCAGTGCAGCCTATCAGTGCGCATCTGTGAAGCCTAATAATCGCTCAACGGTTAAGAATAAAAATACTTATTTTCAAACTTTTATAACAGAAACTAAGAAAAACATTTCTTTCAAAAGTGTTGTTCTTTTTTCATTTGTTTAGCAAAAAAAACAAAACCCAGTGGTGATTAAATACCACCAAAAGAAAGCTCTATCTGTCTCAAAAAAATTATACAAATTTCATATGGGTACAGTGTTGTATGACCTCGCAATTGTCATTCAAAGTGCAATAGCACTGAAAATTGTCCTGGGCAGGAAGAGGGTGAAAGTGCCCATTATTGAAGTGGTTAAGCTGCTTAAAATATAAAATAGGGTAAATGTAAAATTAAAAACTTATTTTAGAAGGCAGCAAGCACTGTTATTTATGAACGAGAAGCAAGATTTAAAGGCATAGTTCTTCTTTACCAAAAAACTGCCTATGCAGGTACAGTATGTCTGTAGATAAAAACAAACTCTGCAGCGTTGACCAAAGTTAAATCATGCCCTTGCTATAGGTGAAGCCCATTTAGTACCTCCTGAAACAGGAGTGAACTCTCAAATGCTGAGCTCAGAGTTATAACAGGGGAAAGAAAGCACATGTATAGGAATTTGATTTAGAGCTTGCTCCTGTGGTGGTAGAGGTGAACAATAAGTTAGCAGCGTCCTAGCATCAAGGCAGGAGGGGATGATGCCATCACTGGGATTTTTTCAGTCAGGCTTTAGAAGATATTTACAGAATGGCCTACACCAGGGCTCAAGTCCTGCAGGAACGCGTGGGAACGAAGTCCCTGCACTTTTTTCACAGCAGGAACGCAATTCCCTTTGCAGGAATCGAGCAAAAGAGAGCAGCCGAGCCGCCCCAGCCAATCCTTCACTAAGCGGCGATGCCCAGCTCGAGTCACTGTCAGGGGCAGGCGAACCTTAGTAATCCTTTATGTTACTGGCTGCTTACTAAGTTCTTTCTAAATCCCGCGATATCTCAAAGCAGACCTCCGCAATGTCTCCTGGGAACAATGACAAAAGCTCCCAGGAGACATTGCGGCATCGAGGAAGTGACGGAATACCCACACACTACCCAATGAATCCATATACAGGAAGCGGCCAGTAACATAACGGATTACTAAGGTATAGTGGATTGAAAAAAAACAAAAAACATGCGGTTTAGTAATTATGCATATAAGCGTATCATTTTTTTATTTATTTTTTATGGGGGAGTGGATCTTGAGTGGGAGTTCCCACACTTTTTTCCCCAGGACTTGACCCCTGGCCTACACATATAGTACAAACATTATTGCTCAAAGCTGCAGTTTGTTTTTATCTACAGACACCCTTTAGAGCCGGTTCACACTGGGGCGACTTGCGATCCGACTTCATGTCGCCTCAAGTCGTCCCAAGTCGCGCTGTAGAGAAAAACAATGGAAGTGAATGGGAGCGGTGTTAATACACACGACTCAAGGCGATCCGACTTCAGAAAAGGTTCCTGTACTACTTCAATCCGACTTGTAGGCGATTTGTACCCATTGATTTCAATTGAAGTTGCCTCAGAAGTCGGATCACTGTCTTATCTGAAGCTACTTTCCAGGAAGATAACATACATTTCTCAGGGAAACATCTCCTGCACCCCTCCCTCCCCCTCCCTCTCCCAGAGCTGATTGTTGTTTTATTGGCCACTGGAAAGTCTCCTGTCCTGGAGACGACTTCAAGTTGTGTTGTAAATCGCCCCAGATAGCCCTGTGGTTCATGTTCAAGTCGTGTCGGAGTCGCCTCTGAAAGTCGCGCTGGAAGTCGTGTCGCCCTAGTGTGAACCGGCTCTTACTTGCACAGGCAACTTTTTACTAAAGGTGAACTATGCTTTTAGAGCCTAACATCAGACGGGATTACCTTCACAGGTTTCAAGCAAACAAAGCCTACATGCTCCAGGAAATCCAGCTCTCACTATGCTTTCTGGTCACTATGGGGTCAATTCACTAAGGTTTACCACATGCGATAATACGATCACATGACTCATTTGCATAAATTATTGGCTGAGAGCACTGATCGTGAGTCGGTCGGCTGCTGGTTTTCCAGCATGCACATCTGTCAGTTTTTTAACTGGCCGTTGTCTACTGACATTCGGGCCCGGTTTTAGCTCCTAAGGTCTGATTTGTATAGCTAATATCTTTTTTGCTTTATCAGACAAATGCAACAGTGAGCTACAGTCAAAATGTTCAACTCAAAGATAAGGATGCTGTGACAAAACAGCAGGAGTACATTTTTGGTGACTTCACTGAAAGGCTCTGGGCCTACCTCACCATACAGCAATTGCTGGAGAAACGGTATGTAATTCTGCAATCTTTCTCATTGTTAAATTGTTAAAATGCACTATAAGGCCAAAATTTGTGGACACTGGACTATCATACCTAAAGTTTATGAACTTGTTGGACATTCTATTTCCAAACCATAAGAAGTAGAGCCAACCCAATTTGCATCCTCTACTCTTGATTTGAAGTGGGTCTATGGAAAATTGTGCCCATTCAACCAAAAGAGCATTTGTAAGTTCAGGTGCTAATGTTTCATGAGAGGACCTGGCTCCCAATGCCCTCCAGCTCATCTCAAAGGTGTTCAGTAGGATTGAGGACAAGGCTCTGTGCAAGTAGCTTGAGTTCCTCTACATCAATTTCATCAAACTGTATCTTTATGTAATTGACTTTGTGCACGGGGCTCAGTTATACTAGAACAGAAAAGGGACTTCCCAAAAACTGTTGCTACTAGGTTGGGATCATATAATTGCCTAAAATGCATTTGCATGCTGAAGTATTAACAGTACTGTCTGCCTTCCCCTCACCTTACCTTGGCTTCAGGGCCCTGGAAGTCCTGCTTATTCAGACCACACAATGGATCATACAAAACAAATACTTGTTTATTGGGCACGGTTCATCATGTTAAAGCGGAGGTCCACCCGTTATTTTTTTTTAAAAGCCAGCAGCTACAAATACTGCAGCTGCTGACTTTAAAAAAATGGACAGTTACCTGTCCAGCACGCCCGGGATGTCAGCAGACGAGGCTGAGCAATCGCTCGGTCCTCGGCTGATTCCGCCGCCATCCTTGGTGAGGGAATAAGGAAGTGAAGACTTGCGGCTTCACTGCCCGATTTCCTACTCCGCATGTGCGAGGATCGCAGCGCGCCGTCACTGGTCCCCGCTCTCTCCTGGGAACAGTGTTTCCCAGAAGACAGCTTGGGTGACGTGACGAGACTGGACTCCCGCTGGACCACCCAGAAGTGGTGCAAATACTTGTCTCAGACAGGTATCTTCACCCCCCTCCCCCTGAAAGGTGCCAAATGTGACACGGGAGGGGGGGCGGGATCTAAAAAGCGGAGGTTCACTTTTTGTGTGAACCTCCGCTTTAAGTATTCAAAAGACATGTGGGAGGGGACATCTCTGCCCACCAATCAAATACAAATATAATACATATTATGATAAGTGCATTAGATGACATATTTCCTTTATTATAAGGAGAAAATCTCCTGTATTCATTTAACCAATCTTAGGCCTCGTACACACGACCGAGGAACTCGGCGAGCGAAACACATCGTTTTCCTCGTCGAGTTCTTGTTAGGCTTGTCGAGGAACTCGACGAACCAATTTTCTCCATTCCCGTCGAGGAAAAAGAGAACATGCTCTCTTTTTGGCTCGTTGAGTTCCTCGACAGTTTCCTCGCTGAAAAATGTACACACGACCGGTTTCCTCTGCAAAAAAAAATCTCCCACCAAGTTTCTTAATGGATTCTGCAGAGGAAACCGGTCGTGTATACAAGGCCTTGGAGATACACATATTAGAACATATTCATTATTCATGATTTATAGAATTTCCTTAACCTAAAATTTTCCATTAGACTTCCTCTGGTTGTCTTGCTGCTAGGCCATTCTTGAATTTATAAGTTCCACATTTAAGTTTCACTTTTACTAAACAAGCTTACTGCAAAATGTTCTATAACACTTTTTAAACTGAATTATTAAGGAAACACTCTACCTATAAGCATAAGATATTATCCATAATTATCTTAAACATATATTCTTCTAATTAACCCTTTAATTACCTTTTACTGGAAACACCTGGACTCTGTTTTGGAGGGGGTGCCCACAGGTAGGCCTGATGGTCAGATGCCCGCAAACATTTGGTCATTTGTGATCTGAAAGAGGTTTTTCTGAGCAGCTGCTTATCTGTTTTCTGTATGTCAGGGCCTGTGCACACCAGTTTATTGAGGTAACACATGCATGTTGAATTTGCTTCATTACATGTTTTACATGCGTGAAGCTCATCATTTTGGAACAGGCTGTGACGCACATTTGTGTGCAGTGGTGCACATGCACTGCTAATTTCACATCTTTCTGTCCAGATTATCTCTTATCTTTCTTTATGTTTTCTAATCACAGGGTATATGCTGATTCGTCAGAAAAAGAAAGACTGAAGGCTCAAGCTCTGGAGCTTTCTCTTAAGTTCAAGTTTGTGACTCCTCTGACATCGATGGTGGTAACCAAACCTGAACAGAAAGACGAAAAGGCGCAAACTTTCGTTGCTGATAAATTTGTGGAGGGTAAGATGCCCTTTTTTCAAACCTTAAGGAAGCAGTTACATTTCTTTAAGTAGAAAGAGTGCCCAAAATCATAGAATCCCTGGTGGTGACTACAGGGGCTGGTGGAAATATGTACCAATTGTCCCCATGAAGGGAGGGCCATTTGGCTTGAGCTTTACTTTACAAGAAAGTCAATGGGTCATAACTGTGCGCCCTTTTCACTGCTAAATAAATTTACAGTTTTCCAAACACAATAACACTTGTTCACACTGTTTGTGGTGACCTGCAATTTCCATAAAGGATAAATGCTGTTCTCCGCTATGTCACACGGAAAATAATTGATTTCTCTGTGCCCCATTTACACCACAATGCAGGTATGATGCTCAGTGCAGGGCAATGTGCATGTCAGCATTTGTCTGCAGCGTACTGGTTGGCACCGTATGTTCCTGTACTACAGCGCAACATGACTTGCTGCTGTGCAGAGACATAAATGAAGTGTGACACTTTCAAATAAAATAAAGAAAAATGTAAGCAGTACGATGTGAGGTACTGACAGAGTTCAC
Organism: Rana temporaria; assembly: GCF_905171775.1. NCBI lineage: Eukaryota > Metazoa > Chordata > Amphibia > Anura > Ranidae > Rana > Rana temporaria. Next base: position 53,232,867 of record NC_053495.1, on the reverse strand, counting down.
ACTAAAGAACTGCAATTTTACTGTGCAGGCTAATGTGAACCTAGAAGCTTATACAACCAACACCCAAATACAACCTGGCCTGGCATATGCATTGCAGTGTAGTTAGGAATGTAAGGACATGTACATTGGGAACACAAACCCGCTGCTCAGCAAATGTAAAGTTCAACATGGGAGGGCTAACTTTGTAGGTCAGATATAATGCTGTTTTTAGAATCTTTTCCTGGCGATTTGACCTTCCGCAGAACTAAACTGAGGAAACCACTCAGTAGTGAAATATCTTCAACTCTACTAAAGAAGTCCAGTTAAATTAGAACTAGCTATACTGAGGTCTAATTAAAAAAAAAATTTTTTTTTTTTAATTACAGGTACTTATATAGCGCCGTCAATTTACACAGCGCTTTACATATACATTGTACATTCACATCAGTCAATTAAATAAAAACTTTCACAGACATTCTTTAGGATATTTATGATTGATATCGTTTTCTTGTTGTTTTACTTGAAAATTTAATATACCGAATGCCAGGAATTTAAGCAGCACTGATGAAAGACTAGAACGTTTTTAGAGGACATTTGTAGCAAGGAAGGAACTTTTTCAATAAACCTCGAATTTAGGCTGATGTGCCTTGACCTAAATAGTATTGTTAAGTCAACACAGTGTCTATTTTTTGTGACACTTATTTACATTAAAGTGGTAGTAAAGTTTCGATAGGAAAAAAAAAAAATTGACTACTGTAGGTTTAGGTCATAAGCTACTGGTACATACTGGTACATAATGACAGACTTGCCTACAAATGGAGCCCTCCAGCAATGCACTGCTGTCAGGTCTCTCCCGGGTCCCCAGGGCTTCCATCTTTATCCGGTCTTCCTTACGGATTTCACATCTTTGGCCACTTGATTGGCTGGGACAATGTGACATCACATTGCTGCAGCACGGTGAGAAGGCCATAAATGTGGTCTGAGCTGTGCATGTGCGGCTTAGATCACATTACCCGCTGACAGACCGGGGGGCATTTATGACAGAAGAGACCTCTAGGATCTCTTCTGTTACAAAAAGCTTGCCGGTCAGCAGATTTTTACATAACTAACTGTAATATCACTTTAAATTTGCTTTATTCCTCATTGCAAACAGTATGGTGGCTTCATAATCGTATATAGTCAACACTTCACCTGAGCTTCTAGTCACCCAACACATAAAGAAAATATGCATGCATTATTCTTATTATTTAACCATATGACAAAGATTAAGACTAGGGTACATACATACAGTACAGACACATTGGTCAGACCCCTAATTATTGTCTAGTTATAGTAATTAGCAGGGCTTTTTTTGTCACAGAATAGTTGCAGGAACTCACCCCTTTCTGGGACACCCCTTGTCTCTGCCTCATACCTACCTCTTAGCACCGTTCCTTGGTTCCAGCCCCACCTCACCTCCCAGTACCACCCCATTTAGAGAATACAGAACCAAGTTTAATTTTGTGGTGCTAAATAATTTGTATGGTATTTGTTAAATGACAAGAAAGACAGTAAAATTGATTCCCTGTAGCTAGCAACCCCCCCCCCCCCCCCCCAGCAACATTAGACTCCCAACATCCAGCATCAATAGAGCCTCCAGCAGCCAGCAACAGTATATCCCTCCCATCAACGATTGACCCCCCCCAGGAACATATGGCACACCCCCAGCAGCAAAAGATGCTCCATCAACAACAATAGCCCCCCCTCTCCCCCGCAAAAATAGATCCCCTCCAGCAACATTCGATTCCCCGCAGCCAGCATCAATAGAACCTCCCGAAAACACCAAGCACCCCTTGACATTACATAAATTCAGTGCTGGAGGTGCCAGAACTGCGTTCCCCCACGTTCCTGCAGAAAAAAAGTTCTGGTAATTATCCCAAGCATGTCAAACTCAAATTCTTCCAAAAGGGCCACCAAGTGCCAGAAGGTAGCAGAAAAACACAGTTTAAAAAATGCTCAATTTATGCATGTCTATGGACGTATTACACTTAGAAGCCTATACACATAAGCTCATTCTATTGGCTAGAATATTCATTTATTGTCCAAATAAAAGTATAGGGAATTTATTGTCCAAATACAAGTATGGGGAATTTTATATGCCCCTGAACGCTGCTCCAAAATACAAATTTAAGCGCCACATGTGCATGGACACATTGCTTGAAATAGAAGTGTGTTCAGAAACATAAATTTTTTTAAAAAATCTCCAAAACCTGTGTTTGTTTTCTGCTCATGTGCATGAGACCTTGAAGATATATAAGGTTTTTGTTTTATTAAATATCCTTCTCAGATTTATTATTCTAGGTTGACAAATGGACACCATTTTTTTTTATTTTTTTTTTTAAAAACGTAAAAAAAATCTGAGAATAGCAATTGCAAAGAAAAACAGGCATCACAATCAATGATAGGTGTTTACTAATAAGGTGTAATTACCATGTCATAACTGACATTATGATCACATGATCAGAAACCACACTGATTAGTAGGCATTGGGAGTTGTCAAATGACAGAGCATTCTCATGGCAAGGATCATGCAGCACAGGACTCTGTCAAAACAAAATGTACATCATTCAGGGGATGTCAGTCTACAGATTTTGGTTTAAAAGGGGTAGAAGTGAAACCAATATTTTTTTCTTTTTTAGTTATCATAAAGGAGGGCTAGAACCTGCTGTGTTTATTACTACAATATAAAAATAACCTGCACAAGAAATTAAGATACAAGGTTGCCAGTGTGAGGCCGTGTACAGACGACCAAACATGTACGATGAAAGCGGTCCGCCGGACCGTTTTCACCGTACATGTCTGGCCGGGGATTTCTGGACGATGGCTGTACTAACCATCGTACAGAAATCCGCACGTAAACACTACGCGGGGCGTGTCCGCGGCGTCGCCGCGACGATGACGTGGCGACGTGGGCGGGCCTGCCAGTTAAATGCTTCCACGCATGCGTCAAAGTCATTCGACGCATGCGAGGGATGGCGGGCGCTCGGACATGTACGGTAGGTCTGTACAGACGACCGAACATGTCCGAGCGGGCAGGATTCCAGCGGACTGTTTTAAAACAAGTCCAGGAATATTTGCCCGCTGGGAAAAGGCCCGGCGGGCAAATGTTTGCTGGAATCCTGCACGCTCGGGCCTACAAACGACCAAACATGTCTGCTGAAACTGGCCCGCGGACCAGTTTCAGCAGACATGTTTGGCCGTGTGTAGGCCCGATCGGACCATTTTCGGGCGGATCGGACAGGTTTCCAGCGGACAACTGTTTCCTGGACTTGCTTTAAAACAGTCCGCTGGAAACCTGTCCGCCCGGACATGTACGGTCGTCTGTACAGACCTACCGTACATGTCCTGCCGCCCGCCATCCCTCGCATGCGTCGAATGACTTCGACGCATGCGTGGAAGCTTTTTAAAGGCAGGCCGCCCACGTCGCCGTGTCATTGTCGCGGCGACACCGTGTCATCGACGCGGCGACACCGCGGACACGCCCCGCGTATTGTTTACGCGCGGACCTCTGTTCGATGGTGTGTACGGCCATCGAACAGAAGTCCCCGGGCAGTCCCCGGGCAGACATGTCCGATGAAAACGGTCCACGGACCGGTTTCATCGGACATGTATGCTCGTGAGTACTCGGCCTAAGAGTTACAGCGTTAGGCTTCATTCACACAGGATGTTTTAGTTTTTTAACTCCTAAAAGCCATCACCATTTTTGCAGAAAAAAACGCCAGACGCTTGTAAAAGTGTCTAATTCTTTTACAAGCATTTAGGCACGTTTACAGACGTCAATCGCTTGGGTGTTAATTTGTTTAATTGGCCAGAATCATTTATTCTAGCCATTGAAATTAATTAACGCTCAAGCGCTAAACACGCCTAGAGTTAACACCCATTTCAGCGTGTTTATACGGGTTTACAAGCGGCAAGAGATTTTTCTGCTCCAATTCTGCTGCTCCTGGATGCAATTGCAGAGTTTTTTTTTCCTGCCTAACAATTGTATGGATTTCCTTTCTTGGCAACAATGATCATCCATGCAGCACATCTCCGTATACACTATCTCCAAACCTTTTTACCTCAGAGGAGCCCTGAGGTATTTTCAGGTCTCAGGAAAGCCCCAGCAAAAATGAGGTAATCAGGGTCAGTAGGAATTATGTCCATTGAATTGCTGGTTAGTGAGAAATGCCACCCCCCCCCCCCCCCTTACAGTGGTAGTCATAATGCCACTGAAATGATCATTGGTGTCATGCTGCTGGCTTTGCCAGGTGGTGAAGGAATTATGCAGGCATTGTCAAATGGGAGTTCAATCAGCCACAGCCCAAGGAATAGCTAGCACCCTATTGAGGGTCTCATATGCTCCCCTTCTCAGACATGGCAGTTCACAGCAGAAGGATTTCAGCAGCAGCAGAGGTGGTTAGTGCGGTCAATCCAAAAAGCAGTGGGCAGAACTAGGTGTTGTCAGTTGTTACAGAGCAGTGAATCAGCAGTGACAATGTTGACAGCCAAGCCCCTCCAATATTTTCTTCATCCCACTGTAGTGGAATCGGGCATAGCCTACACGAGAGTGGCAAATTTAATCTGAATTCGGAAGCAATGCAGCATCATTGCCACACCATCCATGGAAGCCACATTAGGTGGACTTCACTGACAGAATCACCAAGTATTTGTTGGTCTTTGCAGGGAGATAGTAAATAATAAAGTGCTGCAGCACATTTTTATATTGGGATGCCATAGTTCCACTATAATAAAGTGTGGTAGGGTTAGAATTTCTGGAGTAGTGCGGGATGTCAACAAGATAAACCTACATACTCATACTCGATTCGATGCTGCAGCTGTCCCCCTGCCGGCTTTACACTGAGAACAAAGCCTGCTGATCAGTTCTCAGGTCTGATTGTAGCACAGAGCGGTGACTGTCAGTCACCGCTCTGTGCTCTGCCCCTGCAGGCTCACTGGTGCACCGGGCTGGGGAGGGGGTGAAAGTGACTGGCTCAGACTCTCAATGTTGCACTTAGAGGCTGAGCCAGCTACCAGTTAGGCATCTGGGTGAATCCTGACATTGTTGGGATCCCTGTAGAGCCTAGGCCGGCTCTGTGACTTCAGCCGACAGCAGATTTTAGCCCGCTCCCAGCTGAATCTGGGTCACAGGAGTGCAGAACTAACCTTTTAAGCATCAGATATTCTACTGAAATATAAAAAATTAAAAGTTTTATAATTGTGTACAGTTCATAATTGATTTTATATAGTTAAATTTGTAGCCATAGTTTTATTACAGTTGCCATACATGTAATTTGTTTCTTTTTCTTATTTTCTAAATTTCTTCCATTATCCTCAACCCACCAGGACAACGTAAGTATCCTACATTGAACAATTTATAATAATAATTTAATGGCCAAACATACACTATGTTGTTGCACAAAGAAGAACACAGTATGATTAGTTCATGAAGGTGCAGGTAAAATTTGAGAAAATTGGGGTATCACAAAAAATAAAGCCCATGTTGTAGGAAACTTGGTGTAGCTTTCAATCCTACTTTACACTTCCTCATCTATGTAGAAACTTTAGTGCAAGGTGTAGGGAAAGAAGTTCATAGAAAGGGGCAGGACTTCATGACACTATTACTCTGGCACATTGTGCCTTGCTCACAATGCTTTGAAAATAAATGCAAAAAAAGCACCCAACATAGTGAGTTGTGGGCTGAATTATGGACATTTACTATATGGAAAACCATAGGCAGCTGACTTCCAATTGCTGTACATAGCATCCTCCTGGTCTTCTGTGACACAACACTTCCTACTCAGCTGTAAAGTGCTAGTACACGTACGTACAAGCTTTCTCCATGGAGCTCTGGATGTCAGGGAGTAACCTTACTCTATGCAACCCTGAATAAGCAGAATACTCCATGCAGAAATGGGTTCATAGAACTAACCTTCATTATTACCATTGAGGTCAAAGACTATCCTCCTCCATTAGCTTATGAATCAGTTTAAAAGACTATCCTCCCCCAGACGGTTGTGGGTGCCATGATTTAATTTGCTTTGTGCAGTTTTAGAGGCTAAAATTTAACAGCTGTAAGCGGTAGGGTCTGGCTTATCCATTTTATGATTTAGCCATTAAAAAAATCTTCTCTTTATAGCTGGAAATGTTTACGTTGCTCAACCAGCTCCAGGTAACTATTTTTTAGTATCTGTATTGTTGAATATTTGTAGACTTTTGCAGAGAACACTGTTTTTTCTTATTTCTTTTTCTTATGTTATATCTAATACTATTTTAACATTATAAGATAAGAATTGCATAAATGCTAATAAGGTATATAAAAATCCATATATATTTTATCTGGAATACCTGATACATAGATTATTTAACTAAACTTAATAACTAAAGGTAACACATTTCTGTTCTGGGTAGAGTAGAGGAGGATTACAAAACCTGCCTTTGCCCCTGTTAAGAACATTCATCCTCTCTATTTTTCATGTCTAACGTTATCACAGAAAGTGACAGTAAAAGATAAATCCCAAATTTTTTGTTGTCCCCACAACAAAAATAGAGGATAAATATTCCAAAGGGAACGCTAGTTATGGTGAACTTGGTAACAACCAGGAAATCCCTAATTTGTAGGGATTTCCTCTCACTTCTTGTTTTGCCTATGGGACAGGAAGTGAAGGGAAGTACCCCAATGGGAAACAGATGGGCAAAAAAAATGGCAGAGTTTATAACCCTTCCTTACTGTAGAGGGGACCGGGGAGTGGAGAGGTAGCAGCTGCTAGTACCGCAAATTCACACCAACTATCACCCAGACAAAAAGGTATGAATGGACTTTCTCGATACTGATAACACAAATCAATGTGGTAAAAAATTGTGAGCTCCTCTGTGATTTTCCATGGGCTGGAACACTGGGACATTGCTTGGCCGTGCGGTGATAGTTGATGTGAGTTTGCAGTACTAGCAGCTGCTACCTCTCCACTCCCCGGTCCCCCATTTTGTTTCTAAATCAATTCGGGATGATGGTACATTTTATTATTTTCTAAAAAACTATATCGGAGGCTATACTCAAAATGTATGCTTTCCTTACTGTACATTAAAGTTGTACTTTAATGGTTGTTAGCTTCCCATGCAGAGTTTTATCATAAATTATAGAAAGTTTCATGACAGGTCCCAGAAAATCTGGTCCTTCAAGTCAGATTGGCTTACTGCATGTACCTCAGGATGACCAGGATTAGAATTCTCCATGCAGCTCTGAGTGTTAGGAAATAGTCTTGCCTGGGTAGCAAAGGCAAGCTTCCTTTTGTGCAGCCCTGAACCAGCATCCTCTATGAAGTTCAATTTTGAAAGGACTAACCTTATTGATTGTTAAATCATTAAAAATGGATATCAAAGTCTACCCTCCCCATTTTTAAACGTAGTAGAAAACACATGTAGTAATTCCCAAAGGTGGTGAGCGGTCAATGCACTGGCTTGTAGTGTCCTCCCTGCACCTGAGCAAACATGTATATGAAAGAAAGGTGGCAGCTCGATCTTCCACAATGAATAAATGTACAGTGGAACCTCGGATTACAAGCATAATCAGTTCCAGTAGAATGCTTGTAATTCAAACTACTCGCATATCAAAGCAGGTTTCCCCATTGAAGTCAATGGAAACGAAAATAATTTGTTCCGCATTGACTTCAATGGCATGCAATACCCCATGTGGCCAGTGGTGGGGGGGCGCCGGAGAGCCTCGGAAACACACAGAAAGGCCCCCTAGAACAGCTCGGCTGACCTCGGCAAACCTCGGAAAGGCTCAGAACTGAGTATTTATGAGTCTTTTACGAGCATTTCCGAACGGCGCCATTCGGCTCTGCTCGGCCTGGCCCCCCCCACCTCAGGTCAAACATGGTACTGCACACCGCTTTGGCTTGAATCCTGCTTGTTTTGCGAGACAACACTCGCAAACCGAGTTAGGATCTTCTAAAATACAGTGCTCGTTTTGCGAAACGCTCTTTAACCGCGTTACTTGCAATCCGAGGTTCCACTGTACTAGCTTTCTCAATGGAGCTCTGGATGTCAGGGAGTAACCTTACTCCATGCAACCCTAAATAAGCATACTCCATGCAGAAATGGGTTCATAGAACTAACCTTCATTATAACCATTGAGGTCAAAGACTATCCTCCTCGATTAGCTTATGGATCAGTTTAAAAGACTATCTTCCCCCAGACGGTTGTGGGTGCCATGATTTAACCTGCTTTGTGCAATTTTAGAGGCTAAAATTTAACAGCTGTAAGCGGTAGGGTCTGACATATCCTTTTTATTATTTAACCATTGAAAAAAATCTTCTCTTTATAGCTGGAAATGTTTACGCTGCTCAACCAGCTCCAGGTAACAATTTTTTTGTATCTCTATTGTTGAATATTTGTAGACTTTTGCAGAGAACGCTGTTATTTCTTATGTTTTATCTAATACTATTTTAACATTATAAGATAAGAATTGCATAAATGCTAATAAGGTATATAAAAATCCATATATATTTTATCTGGAATACCTGATACATAGATTTTCTTTAAAACTGGACTTTTTATAAATTGGTTAATTGTCACTATCAGATTATATTTTACAAGAGTGCTACTTTTTTCCCATTCTACCCTGAGAAATAATACCATCTTTAAATTGACTTTCCTAAAAAAAAATGCATAATAAATTGTTGTGAAGCAATAACAATGCAGAGCAATATGATGAAAAACATTTAGCTGGTTCCTGGATTTTCCCTAAATTACCAGCCCCATGTTATGAAAGCTGATATGTGATTTTATAGAACCAGACCAACATCTATAGCAGTGATAGCACTGCTGCCATGGTCAATTATTAATCTATAGCATGATACCATGGGCTGGTTAAAAGAACTGAGGTGGGTTGTTATAATAAAAAAAAAACACTCCCCTTTTAGTATTGGGGAATATTTAAAAATTCTGTAAATTTTGTATTACTGTCAAGCGTCAATGGATATGCACATGCTTGTTGCATATCAATGATTCACCAAATAATCAAGGAGGGATAAGGATGACAGCCCTGGACCTTGCTACTGCAAAAGCAAGTTAGCAAGGACAGCGCCAAAGTTTTCTAATCCTACAAGTTCCTTTTACTCTTAAAGCAAGATCCACTTACTGTCCGCTTTCAGCGGACATGTCCGCCCAGAGATTTCTGTCTGATGGTTGTACACACCATCAGACAGAAATCCGCGCGTACACGATACGTGGTGACGTGGCCGCGCCGTCACCGCGACGATGACGCGGCGACGTGCGCGGCCCTGGAAGTTCAATGCTTCCACGCATGCGTCGAATCACTTCAACGCATGCGAGGGATGGCGGCCCATCGGACATGTACGGTGAGTCTGTACAGACGACCGAACATGTTCGACGGAAAGGCTTCCAGCGGACATGTTTCTTAGCATGCTAAGAAACATTTGTCCGCTGGAAAACGGTCGGCTGGACAAATGTCCGCTGGAAACCTGTCCGGTCGGCCGTACACACGACCAGTTTCAGCAGACATGTTCGGTCGTGTGTACGGGGCCTGATAGTGTAACTAAAGGTAACACATTTTTGTTCTGGGTAGAGTGGAGAAGGATTACAAAACCTGCCTTTGCCCCTGTTAAGAACATTCATCCTCTCTATTTTTCATGTTTCATGTTATCACAGAAAGTGACAGTAAAAGATAAATCCCACATTTTGCGTTGTCCCCACAACAGAAATAGAGGGTAAATCTTCCAAAGGGGATGTTAGTTATGGTGAACTTGGTGACAACCAGGAAATCCTTAATTTGTAGGGATTTCCTCTCACTTCCTGTTTTGCCTGTGGGACAGGAAGTGAAGGGAAGTACCCCAATGGGAAACAGATGAGCAAAATAAATGGCAGAGGTTTTTAATACTTCCTTACTGTACATTAAAGTTGTACTTTAATGGTTGTTAGCTTCATATACAGAGTTTTATCATAAATTATAGAAAGTTTCATGACAGAAAATCAGGTCCTTCAAGTCCGATTAGCCTACTGCATGTACCTCAGGATGACTAGGATTAGCATTCTCCATGCAGCTCTGAGTGTAAGGAAATAGTCTTGCCTGGGGAGCAGAGGTAAGCCTCCTTTTGTGCAGCCCTGAACCAGCATCTTCTATGAAGGTCAATTTTGAAAGGACTAACCTTATTGATTAATAAATAAATGGATGTCAAAGTCTACCCTCCCTATTTTTAAATCTAGTAGAAAACACATGTAGTAATTCCCAAAGGTGGTGAGCGGTCAATGCACTGGCTTGTAGTGTCCACCCTGCACCTGAGCAAACATGTAGATGAAAGAAAGGTGGCAGCTGGATCTTCCACAATAAATAAATGTACAGTGGAACCTCGGATTATGAGCATAATCAGTTCCAGTAGAATTTTCGTAATCCAAACTACTCGCATATCAAAGCAAGTTTCCCCATTGAAGTCAATCGAAAGGAAAATAATTAGTTCCACATTGACTTCAATTGCATGCAATACCGCATGCGGCCAGAGGTGGGGGGGTGCCGGAGGGCTTCGGAAAAGGCCAGAGGACACCTTGGCAAACCTCAGAAAGACTCCATTCCCGAGCCTCTCCGAGGTTTGCTGAGGTCAGCCGAGCTGTCCTTGGGCCTTTCCGTGCATTTCCGAACGGCGCCAATAGGCTTCGATCGGCTCCGCTCGTCTCCGGTGCCCCCCCACCTCAGGCCAAACATGGTATTGCACATCACTTTTGCCTGAATCCTGCTCCTTTTGTGGGACAACACTCGCAAACCGAGTTGTATTTTAAAATACAGTGGCCCGGATTAGGGTAGATTTGCCCCTTATTTGCGGAGGCGCAGGGCAGCGTTTTTGCCCTGCGCCCCCGCAAATTTACTGCGCTACCCGCGATTCACGGAGCAGTAGCTCCGTAAATTGCGTGTGCGCTGTGTAAACTTGCCCTGCATAAGGGCGCCTAATGTAAATTATCCCGTAGGGGGCGGGAATCATTTAAATTAGGCGCGCTCCCGCGCCGAGCGTAGAGCGCATGCTCCGTCGGGAAACTTTCCCAACGTGCATTGCGGCAAATGACGTCGCAAGGACGTCATTTGCTTCAAAGTGAACGTGAATGGCGTCCAGCGCCATTCACGAATCACTTACGCAAATTACGTAAAATTCGAACGTTGCGACGCGGGAACGACGGGTATACTTTAGCATTGGCTGCCCCTGCTATTAGAAGGGGCAGCCTTACGATAAACACGCCGTACGGAAACAACGTAAATTGCGTACGCAGGGCTCGCGCAACATCGTGAATCGGTGTTAGTATGCAATTTGCATACTATACACTGAGCACAATGGGAGCGCCCCCTAGCGGTCATCGCTAGAATGCAGCCTAAGATATGCGTGGCATAAGAGCCTTATGCTACGCAGATTTTAGGCTGCAGTCTGCGTTACGATGTTCCTGAATCAGGAGCATTCCTAACGCCGGGGCAAGTAAGCAATTGCGCTGTGTAACCTATGGTTACACAGGCGCAATTGCTACTTGAATCCGGGCCAGTGTTTATTAATCGCGTTACTCGCAATACGAGGTTCCACTATATTAATCCAAATGTGGTACAAAAAAATACAGGGCTTATGCATTTCGACATGAGCATAGCTATGATGGCTCTGACTAAGGCTACATGCCAAAACGCATAAGCCCTGTGTTATTTTGTACCACACCTGGATAAATAAATGTATTCATTGCGTAAGGTCGAGCTACTGGCTTTCTTTCATCTACATTTCATTCCCATTTAGCTTGGGGAACAGGGACTAGCCTCCACCCAATTCTCGGTACATGGATTCCTACCTGCAGTTTTGGGATGAAGATTTTGGCTTTTCCCATGCATGTTTGGTGCCGAGTGTGAACCTTTGTTCTTGATTTGACCATTTCATAAAATATCTTTTCACAGTTCCAAATGTTTACGTTGCTCCAATAGCTCCAGGTATGTCATTTTTATTACAACTTGTTGAATGTTTTGTACACTTTCTTAGAACAAAAACTCTTTTGTCTCCAATTAAAGAAGGATAAGTAATCTTGAAGCATACACCTTCAACAACAAGTCTTTAAGGACATCTCCCATATTTCTATAACAACCATGTTTTGCTTAAATTATACATAATGTTTATTCAAAGTTTTTTGTTCTAGTTCTGGATAAAGCAGGGAAGGGTTAGAAGCCCGGTAAGGTTTTTATTGCTGTCAGTGTCAATACTGTGGAGATTGACCCTATTTTTCCTGGTAGCAATTGTCACCAGAGCAGAAAGTGAAGGGAAATCCCAAAGTTTAGAATTGGCAGCAGAACAGGAGGTAAGGAGGTAACGGGGAAAATTTCAATAGGGACACCATTTGCAGTGACAACTTTCCAAGATGGGAATTACACTCACTTTGCAGAGATTTTCAGGTACAATAATTTTTTTTATAATAAACATGACAACCCTTCACCCACGCAGGGATATACCATGTCAAACAAAATAAAAAGGCATGGGCTGAGAGAACATGAACAAGTAACTTTTATAGGAAATAAATGTCATCTGACCTAGGGTAACAAACTGAAGGTCCACATATGTCTCCCAGGCCCAAGGGCCTACAAGGAGAATCTGTGTTGCAGGTGCACTAGTTTGCATCAATTAGAAAAACAAAAATATTTGTTCAGTTCCACAAAATACCCCCGGTCTGGGTAGGTAGTCAGTAAAAAGGAGCAAAATTGGTTTTGTATCTAACGGTGTTAGCCACATGTTCACAAAGAAAGGCAGGAGGAGCCCTAGACCCAGGGCCTCTTTAAAAAGCAGGTGACAGAGGGCCGCCACAAGCCCGATGTCAGCAACAGAGAAAGAGAGAAAGAGGAGAGAAATGGGGAAAAAAAGAGAAGAAAAATGTGATGGGGGGGAGAAGATAGGTAAGTCTTGCTGCAGAGTGGGAGAGTTGCAACACAGATGTTAGGCGAGACCCAGGCTGTTTGGATGCAGGCTGGGGAGAGTAGGTATCAAGTAGATACTAGTAATTTTTTCATTAATCATAACCAATAAATGGTATTCATAACCGGTAATCATAACCGATAATCATAACCATAATCGGTCAGGATGGTCCTCACAATGGAAAATGAAACAGAGGTTTTTTCCATGCTCTGGCTATTGCCCCTTTATCACCTATGAACATGTAGGACATCATTTTTTTGTTGGTATGAGCGTAACCCCCTGGATTGGGCAGTGCAGCAAGCATTTTGGCATCTTTGTGGATAGGTATATGGAACAAGGAATAGAGGAGCCCGAACACCCTGGACCAGAACCCCATAAGACGGGGACAGAACCACCAAACATGCATGACATCCCTTCGTTGACCACAACCCCTGAATCATCTGTCACTATAGGATGGGTTTCAACTCGCTATTGGGGCAGGAACCCAGTACCATCGTAGAAGTACCTTTTATGCAGCTACTTGGGTAGCGGTGTTGAAGGAGCACTTAGCAATGGAGGGCCAGACTTTGTTCCAGTCCTCTTGGTCAATAGATGTCTCCAGATCATGTTCCCACCGGGACTTATAAGATACTGCCGCAGTGGAATCTAAAGCATTAAGAGAAGAGTAAATCTTCGATATGCTGTCGGGGGAACCAGCGGAATGAAGACAGAAATGTTCAAACATTGTTTTTTGGAAAGGGTAGGAGGAGTTGCGCCTCAGTGAAGAAATCCAGTGGTGCAGTTGGGCGTAGCAGAAGAATTCTGAAGGTGGTGCCTCATTGGAATCCCAAAAAGGGCCATGATGGAAGTCTGCGAGAGGAGAGGAGAGGAGGTGGCGGACCTCAGTGAACCCATGGGCGGACCACCGGGAAAAAGAGCCCAGTTGGTCAAAACATGGCGGAAAGAGGGGGTTGTTTAGGAGATGGAGAAGTGGAAGACTTTGCAGAGATTTGATTTCACTATTTCATTTCTGTTGTATCTCTAAAACAGCTAGTGAAGGAAAATCTCCCCAGTAGGACACACGCAGCATAAAATGAACTGATACCAGAACTAAAAAAGGTGGTCATACATACTGTACACTTTACAGCTTGCCAATTCTTAGATGTGATGGCTGAATTAGATTTGTTTTTAAGGGGTTTTTTCTTCTGTTTTTATCTGGTGGTTTGGCAAGTAAGTCTGTTATTTTTCTCTTGCAAATGTATCAGTTACAGGGATGAGACAAACCATTTACCAGTGAAAGGAGTCCTTACAATGATCAGCTTTAAATCTGCTAGTACTTCTAACACTCCCCTCCCCCCAGATTAAAAATGCCACTGTCCGAAGGTGCCCCTGTGCGTCTGCATCCAGAGTGGGGGCACTGTAATACAGGAGGTGTGTCAAATGTCAAATTGCATGTCAAATCGGCGGCTATTGTCGGCAATGGCACCATCCGAATCAGTGCGACGGCACACTGATTCCCAAAAGTAGTTTCTGTACTACTTTTGGTGACTTCAGGGTGCAATTTGTATAGACATCTGTGCCGGAATCCACACAGATGTCTCTGAAATCGCTGGACTTCCAGTACATTTATAAATAAACCCCAAAAGAGTTGTGACATTAAATTGTTTTTTTTTTTGTATTACCTGTGCATTCCACACATTACATTTATATCTTTGTAATAGAACTGTTTGGTCTCACAAAATTGTGTTTATAGTGGGTGATGCAGTACAGAGTCCTGGGAGAGATCCTCAAAATAGGTCCTTTTTGTTAGTGCGTAGCAGTAAATTAAGCCCCAAACACACAATAGATCTGTTGGGAATTGTGTGTTGTCTCTCTTTTGGTCTTATGTGATTTCTATGGTTTTGTACTGTATTGGTTTTATGGTGTTATATTGTTGTTTTATTATTTGATTTTAATTGTGGTACATATTTTATATTGTTACTATGTTAATTTATGCCTGTAACACTCGGTCCTGTTGTGAATTGTTAAGGTCTGGAAGCGTTTTCGATACCTTCGGGTGATTCTACGCTATACAAGCAATAAGCAATAAACAATAAACAATAAACAATGAGAAAACCGGACAAAAAATTCCGCTTTTTATGCAATCGCACGATAATCTGATTGTTAGTACACAGCTGTCGCCTGAGGTTTACCGAAGGGACAAACTCGAAAAATGTTCTCATACAATACCATATCGTACGATTTTTATTTAATCGGTATAGTTTTCATCCGAAAATATATTACAGCACTTTTCAATTTTTTTTCTTTCGTTCGAGAATTTTCTTTCTTTAGTAACCTATTCTCATTTGATATGGAGACTAGCACGCAAAAATAAATAGGTCCATTTGTAAATCTGGTCTTTTCTTGTCCTTTTCAGTTTGCAAAAGTGTGCAAAATACAAGTGTAATATATTTATTTGATTGAATGCAACAATATGCACAATTAAAATCATTCTGGTCACTGGGTTACGGCATCACCAAGTGTGACATTGTTAGCATTTGTTTCTTAGTAGTTTTTACAATTCATTTACTTGAAAAATAAATGTAAAGCTGTATAATGCAATTTTGAATTAATCTGTTATATTTTCATTTACAGCGCAGCCTATTCGAAACTATGGTGTAAGAAGCTGGGGTATGTTTTTTTCCATCTCTTCAAACTTCTACTTCACTGGAAAGCAGTGATGTTACTAGTTAAGAAGCTGTATTTCAATTTTTTTTATTAATACTGTTCTAATCCCACATGCCCAGTACCCATATGTTATCCTTACTTATACTATAGTGATACCCCTCTCAACTCCATTATAAAAATCCAAAGAAAACCAATGTTCAACAGATTTGTGAACGCAACTGATGCACCTCCCCTGTGTGTTGAGTTTTGGCAAATGCTCTTTATATTATGTTATATTATGCATCAATACATGTATGCGGGATCGTTTTTCTATTTGACTGTACTCATTCTGGATATTAACCTCCCTGGCGGTATGATTCTGTCTGGAATTACGTACCAAAAGCGGTACAATTATTTTGCAAGGAAATTTGGTGATTTGTACTGTAGGCCTGTAATTTTTAGGAATAACTCACTTAAATCTGACCAAACAAGAATCTTGTAGGCATCCCGGGTATGACATTTTTCTAAAAAACAAAATTATAATATAATAAATAATTATAAATAATTATACCAAATAATAATACAATTATAATAAAAATTATTCAATAATGTAATCAACTCAAAATCACTGAAATTTGCTCAGTTGCAGAATTGTCACTGTCATTATTTTTTTTTTTATGACAAATTTCCCCACAAATCGCTATCGCACATTTCTGCAAATGATTATAATTTATTATCGCTGTTTTCTAGCTGATCTAAAACCATTTTTGACATAAAGGGACACTTTTGGACAATCTACAGTTTGCAGGCAGAAAGAACAGTTTTTATTATATAAAAGTACATGTAGGGCACTGGGCAGACCACTAGGGACAAGGGGGATGTGTATTTTTTACATACAGTACTGTAATCTATAAGATTACAGTATACTGTATGTATTGTGTTTGTTTACTTTTTTGAATTTGGCGCCGTTCTCCGCCCCCGTGCGTCGTAACGTCGCAGGGAACGGAGATCGGCGGCACACGGGGAGACTGTGAATTGAGCGAGGAGGACCCGCTCGCTCACACAGCGGGGTGGCATCGCTGGATCCAGGGACAAGGTGAGTAACTTGCCTGTGGATCCAGCGAGAAGGTAAGCCGCTGCACGCCGCTGCACACTCTGCACATCCACCCCGAGCGTGACTCGGGGATACCGATCCTAACATTGAAAACCAACCCCGAGTCACGCTCGGGTTTACCGCTAAGGGGGTTAAATGATAATCAAACAAAAACAAAAATACATGCTGTAATATGTGTTTAATTAACACACATTGACATACAATGTTTTAAGGATATAATTGGCTTGTATGAAAAATACAGACATTTGTACCTAAAATGCAGCATACAGCACTTCACTTGTTCATTTTACAATGCACTTCAAAAAAAGGTACAACATTGATTTGAATTTTTTATTTTTATTTTAAGTATTTTTTCAAGCCTGTGTATTTTGCCCAAAATTGTTCTAAAAGTAACATTTATCTCTGGTTACAGTGGACTCAGACCCTCATTTTGTCATTGCTGATCTACGCAAGAATGATGCTTTGTGCTTTAATATACAAGAGGAGCCAGGTGTACTTCTGAATCTTATAATAGACCAAAAGCAAGGTATTGTACCAGCCAATAACTAAAGATCATTGTTTGTATAATTGAAATATCAGTTTCTTTGTTAATATGACTGAGTAAAGTTGTTTCTAGGCCAGGACATTCAAGGACATATTCTTTACAAGCAGTAAGTCTAGGTTCACATTTGTGCCCACGCGGTGCTGGTACAGCAACCCACTCATTTAAATGCTTTTGCGAGAAACGTAAGGAAAGAAGTTCCTGACTCTTTTTTAAAAAAGCGCTGCATGGAACCACATGGTGTTGTAATGCTATAACAGTTTCGCTTGCGTAAAAAGTGGAGGTTTTGCCAATGCGTGAAGGTGTCATTAAGAATTAATTACACACCTGTGTGTTTGCTAAAGAGCATCACATTTTGCCTGCAGGTTGGGAATGCGTGCATAATCAGACATTTGTGAACCTTGGTAATTCATCTTCAAATTGACAAACTCAGCTCACCCATCTTCCCCCTCCCAGAAATAACTGGGGGCCTTCCAGTCAGTGACGGCCCATCCATTAGGGGCACACAGGCCATGGATCCATGCGTTTGGGCCCCTGATCTACATGCAAGGTCGCCGAACTATGGATTCCGATAGAGAGGCGTTTTTTTTTAAGCATGTGATTAGCGCTAGAGGCTCTAATAGGCTTGAAAAAAGGGTGGGCTCAGGGTGCAAAGCACTGCGCTTCAAGCCCACCCAGTTGTGTGAAAATAGCAAATGAATAGGAGGAAGAGAGAGGAGACACATGGCGGAAGACGCAGTGATGGAGAAGAGGACACACAGGAGCCGCTGTCCATTTTCTACCAGAGCTGGAGCACTGCCCACCTGCAGCCTGGGGTAAGTTCTGATCACCGACCTAGAGTGGGCAGGCGGGGAGGGTGTCGCAAGCCGACCGGAGGGATGCCACCGGCTGACCAGGGGGGTGGTTGTTTGCCACCGGCCACCATTGCCTCCAGCCGCCTAATAAAAAACACAGGGCAACCGTTCTGCATTTATATTAGAAGGCTGTCAGGTTACTGCTGAGAATGCTGAGAAATTGACCAGAACCTGACTGCAGTGATCTGTTATGGACTTTGTCAATGAATTTCTCCACAGCGCTCATTAACACATGCGCTGTGTATTCTGTATTCAAGACATGTTTCTGGTGAGAACTGTCACAGTTGTCAATGTGCTTATGTAAATTCTCAGTAAGACTTTCTAGCTCTCAAATGGCTGATTACATGTGCAGCAATATGGCAACTGCAGATTTAAATATAGGTTAAGATGGTACTGTCCTTGGCGGCAAAAGGATAGGATGATTTTGTCCACTTTCAAAATGTGCAACTGTCTGAATGTCCATAGTTTTGCCTTAAATCAGAATTTTAGTCAGCTACAAAAAACTATTTTGGTCAGTGGTGGCCTGTTCATACGGGGCGCAGCTGCGCAACCCCCTAATCCATGCGCTTGGCCCCCGAATCTACATGCAGGTCGGCAGAAGCATGGATTCCAATGGGGTTTTTTTTTTTTTTTTGGAAGCACGTGAATCAGCCCTTGTCTTTAAGAAAGGGTGGGCTTGTGGCACAGAGCACTGTGTCCTGAGCACACCCGGTTGTGTTAGAAAAGCAAATTAATATTGTCTTCCTGATTCTCCTCCTGGCCAATCAGGAAGCAGGCCCTAATACCTGAGTGGCTGAGAGGAGAAGCGACCCTATTGGCTGTAGGAGAGGCAGGGTGAGCCGCCATGAAGCCGCCCTGGGGAAGCGCTGCCCATGACCTAGATGGGGTAAGTGCGGTTGATTCGACCGACTGGGGGGGGGGGGGGTCTGCAGCTAATCTGAACAATCAGGGGGGTGGAGGGACGGATTGTCCCCCCCACCCCAAAAAAATATAGGACCAGCCCCCACTGCTTTTGGTACCTTTCCAAACGACCTCCCTAGTAGTAAGGCTCTTATGCCTATTTAGTTTAGAGGCATGGTAAAAGCAGATGTATTTACTTTATTCCTTACTCCTGCCAGCTTCTTGCGCAACACACGAATGGTCCCAGAAAGATGTTCCTGTTTGATGGTTGTTGGACCAGCAGGACCTGCAGTCCTGCATTTTATCTGAGGACGATGAGGGTCTGCTCCTATACCAAAGCTGGAGCTGGAATTACTGTAATACATCAGTGTGAATGTTTCCAAAGGCATAATGTTAGCAGCAATCAGCTTCACTCTTCTGTGTTAACAAATTTCCCACATGCATGTGTACTTATAATAGGTCTTCTTTTTAAGGTATTGCTGTCAATGGAGAACTCATAGGTGATAAGACAACAAATCAAAGTGTACAATCGATTGAAACCTATTTTGGAAAACTGGGTATTGTAAACAAGATGGTAAACCTGAGAATTGAAGTGACCACAGATGCAATCACTGTCATAGATGGTGACGACCAGACCATTTTCTCATGGCTGGACACAGTCACGGTAGACAAAAAGGGGTATGTATCTGGCTCCAACTGTGTATGTCAAGCCAAACAATTTTTATTTATTTTTTATACTTTTTGGATAGATTGGTTTTTTCCTGTCTGGTAAAATGTTTTCAGGAGGGCAGGAAGTCAGGTTAAGTTTCTCTAACTGGAACTAGATAACCGTAAAAACTTGAAAGGAGTTCTAATCCTTCCCTGCTTTATCCAAAATTGAAAAAAAAAATGCTCTTTGTAAAAGTGATCTGAGCGACTACACAGCCGCCAGATAACTTTTAAATGTAGGAAGGTGGTTTCCCCTACTCTGGTTTGATCAGATGCTTTTAAGGGCAGAGACCCCAGATAGCTCTATAAACAGGACCTGTCACGACCCATGCCATCACAAGGCTTGTAATGCATCTGATCAAACTGATCCAAGTTTGATCAACTGCTTTTTAAGACAGAGAGGAGATCTGGGGTCTAATAGACACAGATGAAGTACAGTATTCACTTTAGTAAGTAGATCTCAAAGCTTTTTATAGACATTAACCACTTAAGACTCAGACCAAAATGCAGGTAAAGGACCAGGCCCCTTTTTGCGATCCGGCACTGTCGCTTTAACTGACAATTGCGCGGTCGTGCGGCGTGGCTCCCAAACAGAATTGGCATCCTTTTTTTCCCACAAATAGAGCTTTCTTTTGGTGGTATTTGATCACCTCTGCGGTTTTTATTTTTTGCGCTATAAACAAAAATAAAGCGACAATTTTGAAAAAAAAACAATATTCTTTACTTTTTGCTATAATAAATATCCCCCAAAATATATAAAAAAAACATATTTTTTCCTCAGTTTAGGCCGATACGTATTCTTCTACCTATTTTTGGTAAAAAAAATGCAATAAGCGTTTATCGATTGGTTTGCGCAAAATTTATAGTGTTTACAAGATAGGGGATAGTTTTATTGCATTTTTATAAAAAAAAATGTTTTTACTACTAATGGCGGCGATCAGCGATTTTTTTCATGACTGCGACATTATGGCGGACACATCGGACAATTTTGACACATTTTTGGGACTATTGTAATTTTCACAGCAAAAAATGCTATAAAAATGCATTGTTTACTGTGAAAATGACAATTGCAGTTTGGGAGTTAACCACTATGGGGCGCTGAAGGGGTTAAGTGTGACCTCATATGTGTTTCTAACTGTAGGGGGGCGGGGCTGGATGGGTGGCGTCATTGATCACCTTTCCCTATATCAGGGAACAGACGATCAATGACAGCGCCACTGTGTAGAACGGGGAAGGTGTGTTTACACACACCTCTCCCCTTCTTCAACCCTGGGGACCAATCGCGGGACTCCGGTGGCGATTGGGTCCGCAGGTCCCGTGGCCGCGGATCTGGGCATTTAACAATCACGTACAGGTACAGTACGTGATTGTACCCAGCCGTGCCATTCTGCCGACGTATATCGGCGTTAAGCGGTCCTTAAGTGGTCAAAGGATCAATTAACAAGGTAACACTTTAAAATAAGAATCGTCAGTTTTCCAAAAAAGTGACAGTCATTTGCAGCTAAGTCCAATGAGATTTGAAAAGTACAGTCGCGTGGCTGAAAATAATCCTTATCCTGTATTAAAGATTTCTAAAATTGAGCCTGAAGTCATTGTTGCTCAACCTTTTTTGCTAATGGACTCCAAAATGAAACTCAACAAAGTTTCATGGCCCCATATATACTCATACAATGATCAAAGGTACATAAAAAGCACATAGTCGTGTAGGTTTTTTAAACACCACAATAAATAAAGCAATAATAAATAAGCATATATACTCATTCATATGCTTATAATGTGGACATGTACATTACATGCACACATTCATCATTTTATATACAGCATATACACACAGACACATTTTTAAGATGCATGTACCCATTCATACATGTACTCTGCCATGTTATCAAAGATTTTAGCCACAAAAGACGTCAATGTCACTATAAATTGCCATGTTACAAAAGACTGCAATGTTACAAGAGACAATCATGTTACAAGAGACTGTTGTCATGATATCACGGATTGGCATGTTTCTACATACAGGTGAAACTTGGAAAATTTGAATATTGTGCAAAAGTTAATTTATTTCACTTAAAAGGTGAAACTAATATATGAGATAGACTCATTACATGCAAAGCAAGATAGTTCAAGCCGTGATTTGTCATAATTGTGATGATTATGGCTTACAGCTCTTGAAAACCCCAAATCCACAATCTCAGAAAATTTTAATATTGTGAAAGGGTGCTATATTCTAGGCTCAACGTGTCCCACTCTAATCAGCTAATTTAACCATAACAACTGCAAAGGGTTCCTGAGCCTTTAAATGGTCTCTCAGTCTGGTTCAGTAGGAATCACAATAATGGGAAAGACTGCTGACCTGACAGTTGTGCAGAAAACCATCATTGACACCCTCCATAAGAAGGGAAAGCCTCACAAGGTAATTGCAAAAGAAGTTGGAAGTTCCCAAAGTGCTGTATCAAAACACATTAATAGAAAGTCATGTGGAAGGGAAAAGTGTGAAAGAAAAAGGTGCACAAGCAGCAGGGAAGACCGCAGCCTGGAGAGCATTGTCAGGAAAAGGACATTCAAAAGTGTTGGGGACTTTCACAAGGAGTGGACTGAGGCTGGAGTCAGTGCATCAAGAGCCACCACACACAGACAGATCCTGGACATTGGCTTCAAATGTCGTATTCCTCTTGTCAAGCCACTCCTGAACAACAAACAACGTAATAAGCGTCTTACCTGGGCTAAAGAAAAACAGACCTGGTCTGTGCTCAGTGGTCCAAAGTCCTCTTTTCTGATGAGAGCAAATTTTGTATCTCATTTAGAAACCAAGGAGCCAGAGTATGGAGGAAGAATAAAGAGGCATACACTGCAAGATGCTTGAAGTCAAGTGTGAAGTTTACACAGTCTGTGTTGATTTGGGGAGCCATGTCATCTGCTGGTATTGGTCTACTGTGCTTTATTAAGTCTGGGGTCAATGCAGCCTTCTACCCGGAGATTTTGGAACACGTCATGCTTCCTTCCGCAGACGAGCTCTATGGGGATGCTGATTTCATTTTCCGGCAAGACTTGGCACCTGCCCACACTGCCAAAAGCACCAAAACCTGGTTCAATGACTGTGGGATTACTGTGCTTGATTGGCCAGTAAACTCGCCTGACCTGAACCCCATAAAGAATCTATGGGGTATTGCCAAGAGAAAGATGAGAGACATGAGACCGAACAATGCAGAAGAGCTGAAGGCCGCTATTGAATCATCCTGGTCTTCCATAATACCTCAGCAGTGCCACAAGCTGATAGCTTTCATGCCAGGCTGCATTGAGGCAGTAATTGCTGCCAAAAGGGGCCAAAACCAAGTACTGAGCACATATTCATGCTTCTACTTTTCAGATGTCCAATATTGTTCTATGTACAATCCTTGTTTTATTGATTGCATGTAATACTCAAATTTTCTGAGATTGTGGATTTGGGGTTTTCATGAGCTGTAAGCCATAATCATGACAATTATGACAAATCCCGGCTTGAACTATCTTGCTTTCCATGTAAGAAGCCTATCTCATATATTAGTTTCACCTTTTAAGTTGCATTAGTGAAATAAATGAACTTTTGCACGATATTCAAATTTTTCGAGTTTCTCAATCCTACCATATCTCCAAAAAACGACCATCTTTCAAGAGATCACTGCATTAAAAGAAACTGATCTTAAAAAGTCTAAAAAGGTTTTCAGAGTCTGCCTCCAGTGTAAGAAGGCAATGCCCTTTTTTGCTCCAACTGCAAGGTTCCCAGGCATCTCCCGTGGCTCCATTGTGTGTGCTATAATGTTATGTCCAGAGCTACAGAGAATGCCTACAACTTCTACAGTTACAGCATTGTTAGGAGCTTTATTTTAGAGAGCTGGTAGTGCTGGCATTGCAGAAGCAGGTTTAAAGAAGGTCGTGGTTTTGGGTGGGGGCTGGAAGCGAAGCTGGCCTTACGTTTTTATACATGTGCATGCTTATTGTCATGTCTTTTTTATATTTGCAGATTTAACTTTGCAATCAGTAATACAAAGAGTGTAAAGTTTTCTTTTGGAGAAGGGGCAACATTTGTAATTGTTCTCCATAAAGTTTGGGAAGAAGATCCTGTACACAGAGATTACTTGGGATTCTACACTCTGAATGACCATGCCTTTTCTGAAGGAGTTCATGGACTGTTAGGTAAGGGATTGTTTGTTCTGTTCCACAGCTTCTTATATATGTTGATTGTCTTGATTGCTATAGCGGTAGCCATAATGCTGTGGACATTTTTGTAAAGAAAAGGAACAAAATCAGCAAATATATGTGAAAACAGTTGAAAAGCCAATTCAATTATATAATGCTAATGAGAAACAGCAGCTTCACACCAACACCAATACATGAATCATTCCACATGTGCCTAGTTTATAGAAGCACAGTGATAGCATAAGCAGTCCTTGTTCCAGGTCTCAATAGTTTGTTCTTCTTTCATGTAACGGCAAGAAGGATCTGCAGTAAATCTGCCATGTAGTTGAGTGGTATGGTCAATTGGTACATTGGGTTAATTTTTGATTCGGTGCTTTTTCTTTTGTGGATTTATTCCAGTAAATAGATAAAAGGCTAATGCTTATGTACCCAAGTCCCTGGGCCCCTGAAGTCCAATGGTAGGGGCCCTTTTAATAAGATCCCAGCCCCCCATGTGGCCCCCAGATCCCAATGTGAATGAGTATCGGGTAGATCGTACCCCTACTCATTCAACAAAAAAGTGTCACCATGTAATAAAAACACAGAGTTTTTGAAAATTATTTTATTAAAAAATAAAAAAACATAATGTAAATCTACCATTAATCATGCCGCCCGCCTCATCCGAAAAAACAAGATAAAATTATACTACAGCCATCGGTGAAGGCTGGCTGCCTACTGCAGGGTCCACCGTCTGACATTTCATTGGCTACGTCACCTGGTGGCCCGCCCCTTGTGCGGTCACTGACCTAGCATACAGCGGTCTGTGATGCACTGGGAGGGGACCCTACGCCATTTTTTCATACTTTTTAATTGTCTGCTTTTTTTTTTTACAATCAGCTGTGAGTAGGGAAGCCCGCTGACAGCTGATGAGTCATCAGTTGTTAAGGATTCGGCAGTCGGCTTCTCGGCCCACTCCCTTACAACCAGCTCAATGCGGTAAATTACCGCTTTAACTAATGCGGTAATTACCGCTAAATCGAATAAATACTGCATGCGGTATTTAACCACTTCAGCCCCGGAAGGACAAAAAAAAACTAGAAACAAAAAAAAGTGAAATTTTGAAAAATAATATATAATATAATATATAATACATATCCCCTCCCAAAAATAAAAAAAAGTATTCATTAGTTTAGGCCAATATGTATTCATCTACATATTTTTGGTAAAACAAAATCCCAATAAGCGTACATTGATCGATTTGTGCAAAAGTAATAGCGTCTACAAAATAAGGGATAGATTTAGGAACTTTTTTTTTTTATTATTGTTTTTACTGGTAATGGCGATCTGTGATTTTTATTGGGACTGCGACTGCGGACACTTTTTGGGACCAGTGACCCCAATACAGTGATCAGTGCTAAAAAAAAAAAAAAATGATCTAATGCACGAAACGATATACAGGTACGTTGTTTCGCGCAGCCGGGCCACCCTGCTGCAGTATATGTGCGGTGGGCGGCTGGAAGTGGTTAACTACAAAATCTGAGTGAATTGAACACTTGCACAATTGTTACCACATAAGATTAGCCATTAATTAACTTGTGAATCGACCCCTTTGTGTGTGTGTGTGTGTGTGTATATGTATGTATGTATGTATGTATAAGCCATGTAAGTTTAGTTATATGTTTTCTGAAACCTCACTGTGGTTATGCTAAGTAACTCAGCATTTAGTGGCATTCTTCTTTAATCAAAATTCAGCCAGTGGGAAAGCTGAGCTTAGTATTTTACATACATTGATTATACAGTAGGCAGAGTGAAAGTCCATATCCTTTCACCTACCTGTGAAATCATCCCTGATTAGGTGGTGAACATTATCTAAAAAGCCCTTGGAGGTTTAATGCTAGGCTTAATGAATGAAAGTCCCTTGCTAATCCAGTCTACGGATTATATGAATTCTGTCATATGAATTATGGTATTTTCTGAAAGGGTTTCATAGTGATTTCTAAATTAAATTATTCTGTTTAATCCTAAAGGACAATTTTTTCATGGAGTCGACTATGAAATTTCTGATATTCATAGCACTGATGACCCCAGCAAACCAGATGCCACCATGAAAGTAAAGAATAAGCTGCTAACTGTGACAAGGTAAATAAATGGTTCCTTCCTAGCCAATTTAATGTTTATTCCTAATCAAAACCCTTTTGTTTTAAGGGTTAAGTGTTTTGGATAGATCATGGAATAGTTAACTTCAATGTCAATTTTGTTTTATATCTGTGTCCTTGCAGCAGAGAACAACCCTCACTATTTGTCCTGGCAACCATGTTTACTGGGACCCAAATTGATGGAAATTTCAATATTTTAAGGTTTTTACTGGAGAGAGTATATTTCAATGGGAATGCCTATTTTGGCAACCACTGTAGAGAGTTCCTCTTAGTTCCTGCTTTGTCTCCAGGAAGAACGTGAAGAGAAATCTTCCCAAGGGGACAGATGCAAAAAAAAAAATGTAATCTCACAGGTTTTTAACCATTCCCTACTTTACCCAAAACACAAAAAATGTTGAGTTTAATTTTACTTTAAGGGTACGTGTAATTTTGGATGCCTGATGATAATAATGGTGGGTGTTTAACCACTTCCCGCCCGGCCTATGGCCGATTTACGTCCGGGAAGTGGTTATGAAATCCTGACAGGACGTTCTAGAACGTCCTGCAGGATTTCATGCCGCGCGCGCCCGTGGGGGCGCGCATCGCGGCGATCGGTGATGCGGGGTGTCAGTCTGACACCCTGCATCTCCGATCTCGGTAAAGAGCCTCCGGCGGAGACTCTTTACCACGTGATCAGCCGTGTCCAATCACGGCTGATCACGATGTAAACAGGAAGAGCCGCCGATGGCTCTTCCTCACTCGCGTCTGACAGACGCGAGTAGAGGATAGCCGATCTGCGGCTCTCCTGACAGGGGGGGTTAGCGCTGATTGTTTATCAGCGCAGCCCCCCCTCGGATCGCCACACTGGACCACCAGGGATGCCCACCCTGGAGCACCAGGGTGGGCAAAAAAAAAAAAAAAGCCAAAAAAATAAAAAAAAAGTCTAAAAAAAAAAAAAAAAAAAAAACCATAAAGAAAAAAGATGCCAGTCAGTGCCCACAAATGGGCACTGACTGGCAACAATCAGTGCTGCCACCCCAGTGTCCATCAGCGCCACCCCAGTGTCCATCAGCGCCACCCCAGTGTCCATCAGTGCCACCCCACAGTGCCCATCCATGCCCAGTGCCCACCTAGCAGTGCCCATCTGTGCCACCCATAAGTGCCCATCTGTGCCGCCCATGAGTGCCGCCTATGAGTGCCCAGTGCCGCCCATGAGTGCCCATCAGTGCCGCCTATGCGTGCCCATCAGTGCCGCCTACGTGTGCCCATCAGTGCCGCCTATGTGTGCCCATCAGTGCCGCCTATGTGTGCCCATCAGTGCCGCCTATGTGTGCCCATCAGTGTCGCATACCAGCGCCGCCAATCAGTGCCACCTCATCTGTGCCCGTCAGTACTACCTCATCGATGTCCATCAGTGCCATCTCATCGGTGCCCATTAGTGCCGCCATATCAGTGCCCGTAATTGAAAGAGAAAACTTATTTACAAAAAAATTAACAGAAAAAAATAAAAACGTAATTTTTTTTCCAAATTTTCAGCCTTTTTTTAGTTGTTGCGCAAAAAAAAAAAATCGCAGAGGTGATCAAATACCACCAAAAGAAAGCTCTATT
Organism: Rana temporaria; assembly: GCF_905171775.1. NCBI lineage: Eukaryota > Metazoa > Chordata > Amphibia > Anura > Ranidae > Rana > Rana temporaria. Next base: position 53,205,289 of record NC_053495.1, on the reverse strand, counting down.
TGTGGGGAAAAAAGGACGCCAATTTTGTTTGGGTACAGTGTAGCATGACCGCGCAATTGCCATTCAAAGTGCGACAGTGCTGAAAGCTGAAAATTGGCTTGGGCGGGAAGCTGCGTAAGTACCTGGTATGGAAGTGGTTAAAGATGATAACAATAATTAGAAATGACAGATGATCAGAACATTGGGTCTCCTATAACTCTGAATTCTATGTAGACTAACAAATTCTAATGCCGCATACACACCATCACTTTATGTGATGAAAAAAAACGACACTTTCTGTGAAGTAAAAAATTACGTTTTTAAAACTTCAATTTTCAAAGACGAAGTTGCCTACACACCATCGTTTTCTCACAATGATCTTGCAAAGTGAGGTTACGTTCCACCACGTTTTACCATTGAAGCTTGCTTCATAAGTAGCTTCTGGGCATGCGTGGATGAAAAAACGTCTTAGAAAACGACGTTTTTTGCTACACACGGTCAATTTCTGTGAAGTAAAAAGTGCACTTTTGAAAAACGACACATAAAATTGAAGCATGCTTCAATTTTTTTTGGTTGTTTTTTACAAGACATAAAACGACGTTTTCCCCCACACACAGTCAATTAAAGTGACGTTTTTAAAAACGTCATTTTTTTTCATCACATAAAGTGATGGTGTGTACGCGGCATAAGGAATCAGTACATAATGCTGTTTCTGAGGAACACTACCAGATTTCAACCCAATAGCAAACTTTTACCAAATAAAAATGACAGACTAAGACCCCTTTCACACTGAATCGTTTTTACAGCGTTTTAGCGTTAGAAATAGCGCTCTTAAAACGCTGATAAAACGCTCTCCATGCATCTCAATGGACCCTTTCACACTGAGTCCTGCAAGCAGCATCTTTGGAGCGGCTTTTGGGCACTGAAAAAAACAAATGCGTCCAGCGTAAATATGCGCCCACTCTACGCCGGCGTAGGCAAGTTACGTTGGTCGGATGAAGCCTGTTTTAGGCGTATCTTAGTTTGTGGGTACGGCGCACAGATACAACGGCGCATATTTGCACTTACGCGGCATATCTCGAGATACGTTCGTGCAAGTGCTTTGTGAATCCTGGCCTTACTTGTCCCATGGTCCAGAGATGCGGCCGCCCGGAGCGTTGCTCCTCTCCCCCTCCTCTCCGCAGTCGCTGTCAAAGCCACTGTGGGCACCCGGCTGCGACAGCTTTCGGCTTCACGGTCGGGCAAGCACTGGGCACATGCAAGAGTCACGCTGCGCTCTGCCAGTGGAAGGCAATCTTCTGGGACCTGTTACGTGTCACAGAAGATTGCCTAGGGGGAGAGGAGGAGTCGCCTAGGCGGCCTGTAGGAGGAAGTGGGACAGGAAAATCCACTTAAAAGTAAGTACCCCCCCCCCCAAAAAAATGACATTCCAAATGTGGCATGTAAGGGGGCGAGGGGTCCTTAAAGCGGATGTTCCACTTTTAATTGAACAAGCTGAGGTTAGAAGCTGATTGGCTACCATGCAAATCTGCATCAGCTTTTGCACTCTCCAGTTAAAGCAAATCAACCCCACAGTTTTCATTAATTGTTGTGATTATTTTCATTTCAGGGGTATACAAAAAAACTACAGAGATGGCAACACCGATAACAGTGAAGTTCCTTGTTGGTTTGTACATCATAATGCAGAAGGGCTGATTGATGGAAAAGCTACAGATTACATTGTACAAGATATCTTCAGCATTGTTTAAAACAATATACATTTCAGTTCTTGCTGTATGATTCAGTATTGTCTTCTGTTAGATTGTTTATAGAGCATTGTGTCTATGTAATGAGTTAACTAGACCAATGTAAGAAAGCATTTTAATAACTCTGAGCAGTGCTGTGACCTTGTTACCTATGTTATCTATACCCTGCTGTGTCATGTAAATGCTGTTATTAGTGCAGAAATTGCCTCGCAGTGGTACAGCAAGGCACATGCTGTTTTTACTGCTCTTCTGATGTCACCAGGAATTGCTCCTACACTGTCTGCGACAGCTACAGTATTTAAGGCTGGCCATAGATGAAGATTTTTTTTTGTTCAGTTTTTTTGTGGAATGAGCGGGAAAATAAATTAACCAATTTCTGCATCCACCTTGCTTGTGTAGATAGAGAAATCTCTCCACTGGGTCATTGTATCTTGTCATCAAGACTTGCTGCTGTCAGAATACACTGATCAGCAGGTGCAGCCAATTGGATGCAGCTTCTGATCAGTAAGAGTTTTTTAGAATGTCCCTTCAACAGAAGTCGATCAAGGGACAGCCACCTACTGATCAAAATTCGTCCCATACCGGCTGAACTGAATTAATCTTGATCCATCTACGACCAGCTTAAGACATGATGCTCAGCTGGCTGAGTGATGACAATTTTATTAAAATACTTACTAAATAAATATATTTGTGCTAAGTTTTGTGTTTCTGTGTGTTTCATGTACATATAGTAAAATAATTTTTAAGAGTAAGTTCATGTGGAATTCCAGTTTGTATTTCTTAAAAAATACCTACAACTAGCATAAGCACCTGAATGTGTAAATACATCACCCTCCTATAATCTCCTATACAGCAGCTGTCTGGCAGAAATATATATCACAGAGGTGGCTGGGCAGAATTAGACATCCTGGGAGATACGGCAGTTCACTTTTGTATATTTCATCTGCTTTTTTAAACTTATCAGTTTTCCCATGTAGGACTTATGCCGCGTACACGCAATCATTTTTCGGGTTGTAAAAAACAAAGTTTTTCAGGCTCTAGAAAAAACAATTTTTTTTTCAACTTGATCATTAAAACGACTTTGCCTACACACGATCGTAAAAAAAAAATGCTCTAGCAAAGCGCGTGACATACAACACGTACGACGGCACTATAAAGGGGAGGTTTCATTCGGATGACGACACCCTTTGGGCTGCTTTAGCTGATTTCATGTTAGTAAAAGACGATTCGCGCTTTTCTGTCTGTTACAGCGTGATGAATGTGCTTACTCCATTACGAACGGTAGTTTTACCAGAACGAGCGCTCACGTCTCATAACTTGCTTCTGCGCGTGCGCGGATTTTTCACGTCGTTAAAGCCCACACACGACCATTTTTTACAACCCGAAAAACGTCAACGTTAAAAACGTCGTTAAAAAATAGAGCATGTTCAAATTTTTTTTTGCCCGGTTTTCAGAACCTGAAAAATGCTCTGAAGCCCACACACGGTAGTTTTTAATGTCATTAAAATAAAAATGTATTTTTTACAACCCGAAAAATGATCGTGTGTACGCGGCATTAGAACAGGTTCACTAATATGCCAAACCCCTAGCTGCACAAAGTAACCTTCTGTTGCTCCATTTTTTTGGGGAAAGGGAAACATGTCACTCATTTCTCTCCCTCCCTTGTGACATTTCTAGTGGTGACAGGGTACCTAGTGCTATCACATGAGGAGGGAGTCCCCATTCCTGTGTACGCTGCAAGACAAGACTTTGCAAAGATGCAAAGGGTTTTTAAGAGGAGGGAAGCTACAATGGAGGAATGAGGCTGTGGGGTTGATTTAGGCTGGATTCACACCTATGCATTTTGCAGCTTTGCGCTACAGTCCATCTAACATGGTTTCCTATGGGTCAGGTTCTGTAGTGCAATTCTGCAAAATGCAAAAAGCACTAAAAATGCATAGGTGTGAATCCAGCCATAAGAAAGGAAATTCCACTCTGCACTACAAGTGCACTTAAAAGTGCACTTGCAGTGCAGTCGCTGTAGATCTGAGGGGATCCCTTTATGTGCAAGCAAAAATTCAATTTTTTTTTCCTTGCATGTCCCCCTCAGATCTACGACTGCACGTGGATTTGCCTTTAGTAAATCAACCCCTGTTTGTCCCAGTCCAGACAGGAGGATTGGCTATCCCTTGGAGAAGTCAGTGCATGGCTCTTGTCTGCTAGGCCATCAGTGGTAAAATACAGAGCAGTGGACTGAGAGACTGCTTGTGAGATTCCATTTAAGGTGCTGACTTTTGGCACATGCTGTGTGGCAGTGCCATCTTTGTTTTCCCATCACTGTCAGTTTTCTGGCTTTGCCTGTGAAAAACTAAAATTGGCAATGTCTAGGTAATGGAATGCCTTTTAGTTGTTGGGTTTTCACTGCATTGTGGCATGAGACAAGAGGCTAAAAAAAGCCAATATCTCCGGTTTCTTTTGTGTGCTGGTACATGCCTCAGTTTGGATGCTTCTGTATTTTGCCAACAGAGCTCTTAAACAGAGGAATTTTAGGTGGCAAGCATCAGCAGTAAGAAATAGTAAAGGTATTCAAAAATGTGAAGATTATTCTCATAAAAAATTAAGCCACACAGATCACATTTTGACAACTGTTTATTAACAAATCACAGAAATAAAATAACTCTTAATAAATTATTACAATTAGTGCCTTGTCAGTTAGTGTATTTCCTAAAGTAAGAACACTCAGTTTATTGTGCTGGTGATATCATGTGGACACACATCTAAACTATAGGTTTTTCAGTTAATTTAACAGAAAGAATTGCACACTGACTAATATTTTTACTTAGGTACCATTCATTATCTAGAAAATACTTTCATCTTGGCTACTGAAGTTGGGTGTTGAGGTTCTAGAGCAAAATGCAACGGACCCTGTACAGTTATGATACCACAGCTGCCTGTGTAGTCTAGCTCTAAAGTGCATCAGTGGGTTTAGAAAAAGTGCATAGATACATATGCTGCAAACGATGAGATCAAGAAAAGTCAGTGCTGCCCTTTATCAATCATAAAAGCTATAGGGTATTTTGTAAGGGTAATGTTGTAGTGTCAAATTGTAGGTACACACTTATAAACTATTGGCCCTGTGGGTTAGTGGGCTATAGTAGCCATCAGTCCCAGGAAGTGGGTGGCTGTCCTGTGGAGGCAAAAGTGATTGTCAATCTTGGGGCGCACCAACCCTTGAATAGAGGGTACGTAGGTGGCTTTCAGGTCCTAGCTAGGTGTATTTAGGTTTCTTTCATTCCCAGGAGGGTGAATAGATGCCTTTTACTTTAAGGCCACATCACCACCATGCTCCAGAGGCAAAAGCCCCCCTCCCCCAAATCCATGAAGCAGAACAGGAGACATACTATGATAATTTACCAAAATGTATTACTTTATAGCAGAGAATATAAGTTAAAGTCTTAAAAGTGAAAGTCTGGAGGTAATAACTCTCTCTGCAGCTTTGTACATCCCCTCCTCCTTCCCCAATCTTTGCACACCCACGTCTTATGCATGAAACTTTCTGCCAATATGTCAGTAGGCTTAGATATTTTATCTGCTAGCAATGCCATACTTCTAGGTAAACTGCATGGAAGAACATATGATACTTCAAAACCTTTAATACTGGAAAAACCAAGAACCAACCTATCCCTTACTTATTAATGCGGCTCTAACCCATTCCCTTTGATAAACAGCAGTTGCCTCTTCAACGCAAACTTAAAATGTTTTTAAGGTGTTTACAATACACAACTATGAGTAAGTGTTTTAACTTTTCCACAAGTAACACATTTTAATGTATATAAAATCGGGGTGCATTGGCTATAATTAATATCAAACAGTGCTCCAGTGTTTATCAGGCTCAGTTTCTCCACTCAAATAAATACATAGTATTTTAATCGTGGTTACATTTTTTAAAACAAAAATGTAGTGTGTAAACTATTGCCACAAGTAGTAAGTTACACGGCAAACCAAGGTCTTGTTTATATCTTTGTTTATATCCTAGGTTCATGTGTCTCTGCCAGGGCTTTACCAATAAGACCAAGGTTGCGCAGGTTGAGAATGGAATCCGCAATTATTCGTGCAGTTCTCTTTTGGTATCCACCAGATGTGACCATCAGGATAGGAATAGAGCGACTCCTGGCAATGCTGAACACAATCTCATCCCTTTTTATAATGCCCTAAATATTAAATAATAAACAGACTTAGTTGATAAAGCAGATCTACACTTCATCTAAGAACCACAAACTGAAACATTATTTAATTAATTTTTAATTTTCAAAACAAACTCGCTCACCTCTCCATGATTAAATTGTTCAGAAATCACTTTGAAAAACACACCCCCCCCCCCAGCATTTCTGGCTGTGACCATCTTCAATTAGGGCAAATGATTCATGTAGCATTTACTTCCTGGAATCCATATGTCCTTAGTTTAGACATGCAGGCTGAAGGCTGTGCTTAGCTGAGAAAACCCCTTATCTCCTCTTGAAGACTCCTGGGATATACAGTGAAACCTGGGATTGCGAGTAACGCGGTTAACGAGCGTTTCGCAATAAGATTTTTTTTTTTTTTTTTTTAATCCTGACTCGGGTTCTGAGTGTTGTCTCGCAAAACTAGCAGGATTCAAGCCTCTGTGGTGTGCAGTACCGCATTTAGCCAGATGTGTGGGGGCGCCGGAGCCAATTTGAAACACTCAGAAATACCATTCCTGAGCCTTTCCACGTTCAGCGGAGCTGTCCCCGAGTATTTTCGGGGACAGCTCTCCGGCACCCCCCCAACCCCTGGCCACATGCAGGATTGCATGCCATAGAAGTCAATGTGGAACAAATTATTTTCATTTCCATTGACCTCTATGGTTAACCAAGCTTTGATATGCGAGTGCTTCGGATTACAAGCATTCTCCTGGAAGGGATTATGCTCGTAATCCAAAGTTCCACTGTATGACATAATTTTCCTAGGTCTGGAAACCAGGAAGTAACGGAAGAATTTTTATTTATTTTTTTTAAAGTGGTTGTAAACCCAAATTCCTTCGCTTTCCTAACACACAGCTGAGTGAACAGCGAACGCCCAGCATGGCGCCCGCTGTTCACCTTTTTGGGTGCCTATTATCTATTCATGTGCTTCCAAAAAACACCCCTACCACTGTAATTCAGGTGCCCTGCGCCCAAAAAGGGGATGGACAACTGAATAGGGGGTGTCAGCGGCGGCAATAGATAGATAGATTCCTGCTATGCATAGACAGGTGGAGGAGAGAGGGGGCGCCGCCTGTGCGCCCCTTATGGATGCACCGCCACTGATGGACACAGTATACATACATATATATATACACAAAACAGACACACAGTATACACATAGACACACAGTATACATATATACACATAGACACACAGTAGACACATAGACACACATAGACCTAGACATACCAGCACTTTTCACCCCAAAATCAGCCTGATTGAACACACTGTTGCCCCATCTACTGGCATGCTGGGACTTGTAGTGCCCCAGCAGCTCACAGACACATTAGGTGGTAATGCAGGAGAAGAGGGGACTGTGCCTGTTTATTGGTGGGCAGGTAGTGAGTAGGCTGGGTAGCAGAGATTGGGGAAGAATTTAGAACATCCTTCCTCCATAAGCATGGCACTTCTCACACAGAAAATCGATCGAACAGTTTCAGGGACAGGAGGAGCCATGCTAGAGGAAAAACACATCCTCCCCCTCCAGGCCCGGGTCCTTCAATGCCTGAAACCTGAAAGTCCCTCAACCCGTGCCCATCATTGCCGCCTCACTGTGCCCATCATTGCAGCCTCCCTCACTATCATTGCTGCCTCACTGTGCCCATCATTGCTGCCTCACCATCATTGCAGCCTTACCGTGTCCTCATTGCAGCCTCACCATCACTGCCGCCTTACCGTGCCCTCATTGCAGTCTCCCTCACCATCATTGCTGCCTTACTGTGCCCTCATTGCAGCCCCCCTCACCATCATTACAGCCCCCCCTCAACATCAGTACAGCCCCCATCATTGCAGCCTTACTGTGCCAAACAATGTAGCCTCACCAGTCAGTGTGTGCATTACGCACATCGGGCATCTCCTGCTCCTGCTGTGTCACGGAGCTCACTATGAAAAGTTTGGGCGCGCTGTGATCAAAGTCCCACCCTCCTCCTAGACCAGCTCGTGTGACAGACAGAACACTGCCTCTATCATACGAGCTGGTCTAGGAGTAGGGCAGGACTTTTATCACAGCGCGCCCAAACTTTTCACAGTGAGCTCTGTGACACAGCAGCCTCCCGCTGTGTGTTACAACCGGCGCCGCCGCTTCACCCACTGCCGCCCCGAGGCCTGGCCTTGTCAAGAATCCGGCCCTGTCCCCCTCTCCTCTGCTCACAAGGGTAAGCCACTGACAAAAATAAACTCAGTTCCGCTCAGCAAGCTTACCTTCCAGCAGACTACAACCCTTCCCATACTGCAGGCTGTGTCTCCTTCTCTCTCTCCTCCAGCTGTCGGCAATCTCCTGCTCTAAAATCAAACAAGCAGCGGGAGGAGAAGGGGCTTGTACACTGTGTTCCCATTGGCAGAGGAGGCAGTACAGAGGTGGGGCAGCTATAGCCTCGCCGATTTTCACAGCAAAATGATGTCGGCAAGGGACATTTCAGGGACAGATGTAAAAATACACAGATTTTTACACACTGTCCCTGGTTTTACGGAGGTTGGCCACCTTGATGGGGCCCCCTAGTGGCATGGGGCCCTCGGTCCGTGCCCGAGTGCCCGAATGGTCAGTCCGCCCCTGGCAAGTACTCCCACACTAGGTCATCCTCCCATTTCAGAGCAACTCTGTGCTGAGCTTCCCACTGGAACATGGAAAACTTGGGCAGTTCTCTTGGCTTCCCTTTTCCTGGCAGGACACAAGCATCAAGGGTCCTTTTGACCCACTGTCCAAATTCCACTGCTCTGGTCTGGGTGGTGGAGGATCTGTTTGAGAAAATTTGTCTGCTGCTGATGGGCGTTCCTGCAGCGACAGGGGGTGTTTTTGAAGCACCGGATTGCAGTGTGTCTGATTACTGGAGATTGGAATCTCTGCGCTCTATGTGAGAGCATCGGTCCTGATCTCCAGCTTACTGCTGGCACAGGCCAGCTTAATAAAAGGCTGCAGCAATAATAAATTATAATACATTTATGACAAAAGAAAAAAAGACTTACACATATGTAATTTTGTATCCAGCATGACTGCATTAAAACAAAAAAATGGGCTCTAAATGTCTATAAAGAATTCTCTAGAGCAGGGTCGGGAACCTTTTTGGCTGAGAGAGCCACGAACGCCACATATTTTAAAATGTAATTCCGTGAGAGCCATACAATATGTTTAAAACTAAATACAAGTAAATGTGTGCACTGTAATATCCACATCCCCCCCCCCCCACTGTAATATCCACATCTCCCCACTGTAATATCCACATCTCCCCCCACTGTAATATCCACATCTCTCCCCACTGTAATATTCATATCTCCCCCACTGTATATACGTCTGCTTGCTTACCACTACACAAGCAGGCAGATCCACGAGCAGTTGAAGAGGGTGATGATGACGTCAGCGTGCCGCTCACCTAGGTGGCCGCCGGGTGTACCAAGATGGCTGACGCTCCAGAGCTAGGCCGAAGCCACGGCCTTTCCCATGGGCTCAATCCGTGGATCGGCACACCACATGATCCGCAGATTGAGAGGCGAGTAACGATCAAAATTATTTTGAGTTGTCTGCGATCCAGATGCAGCCATCAAAAGAGCCACATCTGGCTCGCGAGCCATAGGTTCCCGACCCCTGCTCTAGAGGGTAGGTAATATACTGATTATTTTTGTGTGCTGAGCGTTCTAGTGGATTTCCTACAGGAATATACGACATCAGTAGTCTGCAGTCAGCTATCAGGAAATGATTTGTAATACTTAGCATACTGTATATACTGCTGTACACTATCTAATATCATGTGAAGTGTGTGTATTATAGTAGAAATTATAACACTTACTTGAGGGGAAATGGAGAGCCCTCCAAGTGGATCTCCATCCAGTATATCAGTCCCTGCATTGTAGACTATTACATCTGGGGTCACCTCATTTAGAGCTCCTTTCACGTGTGTTTCCACTTTCTGTAGGTATTCCTTGTCCTCTGTGCCCCAGTCCAATTCAATCTTCCTTTTTATTGCTCCTGCATAGTTTTAAAAGTGAAACCATGATTCATGTTTTAAAAGAGAGTTTCCTCCTGAAAGTCTTACAGGAACCAATATTCTTCCTGAATTTTCTAGCCTAGTTAAAAGCATAGTTAGAGTCCAACTGCTAACTACACTGTGCCCATCTGTGGTGTCTCTCTCCTCTCTCCTTTCATTTACAGGACATATGCAGCAGTGAGAGCCAATGGCTCCTGCTGCTGTCAATCAAATCCTGTGAGGGGGTGAGGCAGAGCTTGAGAGCGAGCTTGCAGGTGTGCCACCATAGGAAGCTGCTTGCTATGGTGACATACCAAGAAGAGGAGGAGCCAGGAATGCCAGCAGGACACCTCAAAAGAGGAGGTTCGGGGCCACTCTGTGCAATAATATCAGGTAAGTATGAACCTGTTTGTTATTTTAATGAAATAAAATGACTTTAGAAAATGTACCGCCTATTTGGCTCTGCCGCCTCAAACCCTAAACCTGCACATGTGCGGGTCTGGGAGAGAGACTTGGATCTCCAATCACTCACTTCAGCTCTGTGGAGTCTATGGCGAGAGTGCCTCCGGATCAAGCCCTTTTGGGTGGATATTAAGTCCCAAATAAAAGAGATCTTAGGCTTGGACATCCCCCTAATTCCAGTTAATTTCCTCCTCCATGTCCCTCAGATCCCAATTATCAGATATATGAAGAGCGCATTACCTCATCTTCTAAATGCAGCCAGGCGTTTAATCCCAATCTATTGGAAGCAACTTCGAATTCCAACAAGGGAGGAATGGATTGACAGAGTGAATGATATTAGAGAAGCTGAACATTGGATAGCGACCTGTAGGGGTATTCTAGACCACTTTAACACTATATGGGCACCTTGGACAGCCCATTTGACTGACCCGGGGCATGTATCCTCTAGCCTAGACTTAGCACTGTTAGAATTGGCTGAACCGACCCTTAGATCCCGAGTGGAGAGAGGCGCTCCGATGCCCTGAGACAGAGGTGGCTTGGCCCGGGACACGGCTCGCTCGGTGCAGACTTGAAGACTTCGCCTTAAAATCGCAGGTATGCTCCGACCCCCCCCCCCTCTCTCTTTTCTAGTTTCCTCCTAATTTTTCGCTACCTTGCGGCTACATGGTTTGGAATGTTGTTTAATTGTTTTACTACCTGGACTTCTGGTCATAATATTTTGCTGCTGTGAGGGGAGCCTCCTTATATGGGTCAGTGTTCTTTTCCCCTCCTGACACCAAACGTTTATCATGGGAGCACTCGTGTTGGGCGGTGCGTCAGCGGAAGTGTGATGAAGGCTGAATTAGTCCCCCTCTACTGGCGCCGCTGCCGGCGAGTCGCATTATACCCTTTAGAAGGTGTCGACTACTGATCAATGTGCCATATCAAGTCTAAGATGGCTCATAAGTGCCTACCATACAGCTAACTTGCAAACTGTTTTGTTGTTTCCTTTGTCGTTTATTTGCTCTTTTTCTTAAATAAACAAAGATTATACCAAAAAAATAAAAAATTACTTTACAATCACTTTAACTGCAATTTAACGGAGTTTTGTTGTGCACATTAGACCCCTTTCACACCGAGGCGATTTTTTGCGCTAAAAATAGCACCTGAAAAGCTGCTTCCTATTCATTTCAATAGATGCGTTCACACTGGGGTGCGCTGGCAGGGCGGTGCAAAAAATCCTGCAAGCAGCATCTTTTGGGTCGTGTTTGGCCTAAAAAATGTCCCAGTCCATTAAAATTAATAGGAAGCGCTTCCAAAGCATTAAATTGGGACGTTTTTCTTTTTTTTTTTAAAGTCACGTTGTCACTCAGGAAAGGCAAAAAGTAAAAGAACTGTACATTTTCTGAAATAAGGTTAGTTTTATCATATGACTATACTCTCTACTGTTCAGCATGCAGAGCTGCATGCTGATGTGCATTTTCAGTTTTAGGGAAAGGTTCCCTTTAATAACAACTCAAAAAACCTCTACTTTAATATCAGATATGGCTTAAAGTGGATGTAAACACAATTCATGAAATTTGACCCGGGCACATATATCTTCAGTATTTTGTTACCTCTCTTCAAAGAGCAAAGTCCCATAGCTCTCTCCTGAACTGTTCCTCTGTTATCAGCCTGATAACTCCTGACAAATTCTATGACACATCAGATAAAACCAGGCTGAAATTTCTTTCAGGGGAGGTTGCTAACATAGATTAGCAGGGAGCCGGCCCTGTTACAAAACACCTCTGAGAGTCTCTGCCTATGATGAGAGGGGTGGTGTTCCTTTCCTCCAATCAGCAATTTTAGCTATCTTGGCTGTATGCCCAGACATCACACTCTGTGTTAAACAGGAATTGAAAATTTCCTAACACATCTGATCTTTCTAGACAGTATATAAATGTGAAGACAGCAGATATGCATGTAAAACTTATGTAAGGAGATTTGGTTTGTTTCTGTGTATCATCTAAGGCTGTTCACTTCACTGGGTGTATGGAGGGTTTACCTCCACTTTAAGTTACATTAGTGGCATTACTTACGTTTTGCCATAGTATCTCCGGGGTAAATATGACGATTGTACACATCCATAATGTAGACCCTTTTATCATCAATGAAATCTCTTTCATGTCCATTTCCCTGTTATCAGCCAAGGTAAAATTAGTCTCAGAAATACAGTGGATCAAAAAATAATGTAACACATGCATTTAATACAAGTATATCTCACTGTGCAAAAGAGTATAGTTCATTCAAACACATCAGGCAGGCTCCAAGATACCATAGACAAATATAAAGGTAGGCGTTTATATTTTATTAGTTGTTCTAGCAATGCTACTAAGTTTCTACCTTGGTCCAACTACCAGTATTGATAAGTTTTAGATGCAATTTAACCAGTTGTTTGACCTGTCTGGTAAGGACCCCCTCAGCCGTATACCCCCCCCCCCCCCCGGCCGTGACGCTGTGGGTCTCTGACTATTGATGGGACAATTCGTACAGTAATTCGTCAGTTTCTTCTACCTGGGTGTCCCAGTCCTGTATACCGCCACTACTTTCGCATGTATATTTACTATGCTCTGTTCAGTATCTGCGCTTTGTCTAAGTGTGTACCAATGTCCTAGCATACGCAGATGAAAGCCATGCTATAGCAGTTACCGTATTTTCCGGCGTATAAGACGACTTTTTGGATGCAAAAAAAATGCATCCAAAGTAGGGGGTCGTCTTATACGCCGGTGACAGTCTCCGTGCTGCTGCGAGCGTCCATGATTTGAAAGCCGTGCCTTCTTCTCAGACTGTCCTGTGATAGGCGGAACACAAATCTTCCCAGCAGCGCCTCTGTTCTGTGTTCCCCCTATCACGGATGCCTTCTCATCCTCGGACAAGAGGACATCCGTGATAGGCGGAACACAGAACAGAGGCGCTGCAGGGAAGATTTGTGTTCCGCCTATCACAGGACAGTCTGAGAAGAAGGCGCGGCTTTCAAATCATGGACGCTCGCAGCAGACGGAGACTGTCACCGGCCTGGAAGCCAGAAGCTGCAAAACGTGAGTGATTGCACAGTGGGGGGGCAAGTGATGGCAGAGTGGGGGCGAGTGATGGCACAGTGGGGGCAAGTGATGGCACTGTGGGGGCAAGTGATGGCACTGTGGGGCAAGTGATGGCACTGTGGGGGCAAGTGATGGCACTGTGGGGGCAAGTGATGGCACTGTGGGGGCAAGTACGGTATTTAAATGTTACAGACCTGCAGAGTATTCAGGTCATTTATAGTCCCAGCTTCTTATTTTGTTATATCTGCATACACTTCACAACATACAGGCATATAGTCTTAGGGGCAGATCCACGTACATCGGCGCATATATAGGCCGGCGTAGCGCATCTCATTTCCGCTACGCCGGCTCAACTTAGAGAGGCAAGTACCGTATACTCAGAGTATTTGCGCCGGACGTTGCGCCGGCGCAACGTAAATTCCTAGGCGTAAGCCGGCATAATTTAAAATGTAGGAAGGAAGTGGGCGTGTTCCATTGAAATGAGCCGTGACCCCATGCAAATGAAGGGCCGAACGGACGGCGCATTCGCCGTGACACTGACTATGTTCAGGGCCTCTCTGCGCATGCTCAGAACTCGGCCCGGCGTAATCAGTGAGATACGAACTAGGCCCGGTGTAATTAGTGAGATACGCCCAGGGCATAAATACGCCCAGACATGCGCCCGTCCAGTGCAAAAGTACATCCGCTTGTTTCCCCCCCTGAAGCAAGGTACTTTTGTTCTTTTCTTTGTAGCTGTTTGATTTTGAGCCATGTCTGCTCCAGCAGCTCAGAAGAAGAGAAAGCAAAATTTTACCCCACAGGAGAAGGTTGTCATTATCAGGGCCATGGCCCAGTATGATAGGTTTCTCCATGGGGCAGAGAGTGCCAATACCACCCAGGCCAGGAGGAAGGAGATCCTGACGCAGATTGTCACTGATGTCAATGCTTTGGGGAGTGAGGCCAGGAGCCCCAATGACATTTAAAAAAAAAAAAATGACCTGCGGCACCTGGTCAAAGGTAAGCTGGCCAGGATGAGCACTCATGCCAGGGGCACTGGAGGGGGACCAGCAACTACCCTGACCTTGACTGCTGAGGAGCAGGTGGTTGCCCAGTGCCTCCACAGGCATCAAGTGGAGAGAGTGGAGGGCTTTGACTCCATTGCGGATGCTTTGAGGACAGGTAAGTGTGTTTTATCTCCTATCTGGTGTGTAGCATGTGTGGGAGTGGAAGGGAACATGTGACAAGTGTGTGGATCCTCCAACATGTGAATGTTTTGTGTCATCCACAGATGTGCAGGAGGGTGCTGAGCCATCTGGTCAGTCCACACCATCCCCCGGACATCAGGCTGAGTCAGACCACCTGGCAAGCCAGGAGTCCTCTGTGGAACGGAGTGGCCACACCTCTCCTCAGGAGGTGGTTGAGGAGGAGGAGGAGGTGACCAGTGGCAATGAGGTAAGTCTCCATTTGGAGGAGTCTTCCCCTGTGGCTGTGACCAGTCAGGCCACCATTACGGGTAGCCCCTCCCCCTCCTCCCCCAACAGGGCTTCCCCCCCAAGGGTCTCCCCTTCTCCAAGGCCCCAAGCCTCTTCTGGACACAGGAAGGTGACCAGGAAGACAAGGGGGGTGTCAGACGTTCTGCCTGAACACCTCAGGAGGGACCAGGCCCGCCATCTGGGTGAGGTTGCCATGAGTATGGACCACATGGCACAAAGCATGGCCTCCCTGAATGAAGCTGTGCAGGATGTTGGCTGCAATTCGTCAGCTGTGGTCACCTGCCTGGTTGAAATGCAGGCTACCACAGCAGGCGTGGGTAAGGAGGTCCACGCCCTGACAGAGGCTGTCAGGGCCAACACTGCAGCCATCCAGGTGGGGGTGAGGCTGCAGGAGGACACCAATGCGGTCCTCACCCGCATCGCCCTGGCGTTTGAGGGCAGGCCGCCAGGCGTGGAGAGACCAGGGGATGCTCCTCCTCCTGATTCCCCCCCCCCCATGAGTCTCCCATGAGGAGCCCGGGCCGTGGCCGCGGCAGGCGTGGGGCACGTCAGCGCCGTTAATTTTTTATTTTTTTTGGTATATACTCAGGTTATGAGTTTTTTCTATTTCTTTGTTGTATATACTCAGGTTATGAGTTTTTGTATTTTTTTTGTAGCCCAAGCACACGGTTAGTAGTGCAGGCTACAGTGTGACTGGTGTTTGAATGTGGGGGTGACATTCCTGCCGGAAAAGGGGTGTCACCCTCGGTCGTCAGGGAGAAGTGATCCCCAGGGCAAGGGAGAAGTGATCCCCAGGTCCATGTGAATGGTGTATGAATGTACAGCAACATAATTGGAGCCTTAACGGGGCGTTGCTGCTCCCAAGTCCTAAATGGTGGACTTGGGCTAATCCAATTTGATGAGGATGTGGGGTGTGTGCTAGGGACCACAGTGGTGTGCATGCGTGCATTCTGCCTGTGCCATGATGAATGTGTGTGTTTAACGTGAAAAGATGCCTACTGTGAGGCATCTCCTGACTGCTCTTCCCTCAGAAGACAGGGTAGCCTCGGGCAGGGGGGGACTGTCTGGTTCGGGGTTAGGTCATCACGTAGGTCAATCTCCAGGCCCTTTCTCATGGCGAAGTTGTGTAGCATGCAACATGCTCCGATGACCTGGCACACATAGTTCGGGGAATACAACAGGGTCCCCCCGGACTTATCCAGGCATCGGAAACGGGACTTCAGGAGCCCAAAGGTGCGTTCCACCACTGCACAGGTACGTGTGTGTGCATCATTGTATCTTTGCTCTCCTGTGGTTTCAGGATTCCGGAATGGAGTCATGAGATGGGGCCCAAGTGCATATGCAGAGTCACCTGGAAGGGAAAAGACAGGAGGATGTTAGTCATGCATGTGCCCCTCGTGATGTCTGCATCATGGGGGCGGACAGTCATGCCTGACACCCATGTCACTCACCAACCAGCCAGCTGTCCCCATACACGTTCTGTTCGAATTATGTAGGGATGGGGCTTTGACGGTATATGTAGCTGTCGTGGCTGGACCCTGGGTGTTTGGCACGGACGTGCCATATGAGGCATCGGCTATCACCTGTACGTTGATGGAATGCCAATGCTTACGATTGCGGTATATGTGCTCTGTGTCACGGGGGGGCGTAGTGCCACATGTGTGCAATCAATGGCCCCCACGGTGCGTGGGAATCCTGCAATCATGTAGAAATCCCGCATTGCCTTCACCCGCAGATACTCCTGGGTGGGTCTGACAATGTGGTGGGCCATGCGTCTGAGGATTGCGGGGACAACCTGGTGCACACATTTGCTAATGGAGGATTGTGCCATCCCAGCCACGACTCCACTTGTACGCTGGAACGAGCCACTGGCAAGGAAATGGAGTGTTGCCAGTACCTTGACCAGTGGCTCCACTGCTTGTGAGTGGTGTGTCTGGCTGGTGATGTCATCTTTCAGGGTTGTGGCTATTTCCAGGATGGCAGCAGGGCTGAATCTGAAGATGCGATACACCTCCGAAGCCGCCATGCCAAAGACGTTTAGGCGCGGTCGGTATATCCTCTCCCGTGCCCTCCTCCTTCTGTGTGGATGCTCAGCTCGTCCCTAACGGTGCTGCTGAATCCAGATCACTCCTGCCGCTCACCGCCTGCTGGTGTCGGAGCCTCTCCCTGACAAGGTGGCTCCAGGGGCCCAGGCATTAGTTTTGATCCCGGCGGCAGGTGTCGGTGGGAGCGCTAGGATCGGATTGCGTGGTGAGACCCGTGTCTCACAAACCATGGATCCATCGCAGACGCCCAGCGTCTCCTGCTAAGCCCGGCCGGCTGACAGCCCTCAGTCCCTTCCTCCGCGAGCGACGTTCTATAGCCCATTTACTGACACAGGAGGTGGTTTGTTGATGGGCCAAGCATGGTGGTGGGAGTGTCATGGTCTGGTGCTGCAACGAATTATGCTCGTAATCCGAGATTCATACACATAAATTCATACATATATACACACACACACACACACACACATAAATACACACATACATACACACTGTATATATACACACACACAGACTAAAATTCTATAAGGTTAGGAATACAGAGAGAGAATATCCCCTTAACTGGACTTTTAACATACATAATAAGATAAAAATGAATTGGAATGTTTACATTAACTGCATATAAAATACAACAATCATCGCAACGATTAACAATGGATTATTCATAGTTCATGTGACTCGTTTCAGAGTTTCTGTCCTTCTTCAGGGGTGTCTATGAGAGAGTCGATCATGTGTATATAATGTATTAACAAAAAGTTGAAACACACAATATGTAACTACATGACATTGACAGCATATATATCACTATCAGAAAGAAGATATTATGAGTGTATAGATAATAACATAGTTATATATCCTACCTGATGGTAGAAAAAATGGCTGTTAAGAGATAGGTATGACGCGCTATGAAGTAGATGTCAGCTGAAGGGTAATAAATACAGGCCATTATTTATTATGACGTATGTATATGAATGTGATTGTTAATGATCATGTTACATATCTGAGAGGTGTCATCAACCATGAACAGTGCAACCCAAATCGCAGCAGCGCCGCCAGCCCGAAATAGTATGGCAAAATTGTTGGTATGAAAAAACTGAAAAAAAGATCAAAACATCATGTGGCCGGAGATGTTTTTAAATAATCATCAAGCATTGGCATCATTAAATGCAAAATTTTACATCGTTTTTTTGGTCCTTCAAGTAGACTCTGAAATATATACATATCAGACAGATCAATAAGAACTGTCCCAAAAATAGGGGTATATAGACTAACAAGATATATACATATCTAAACAGTTACCTATACCTAACTCAGCAATAAAATATTACTGACTAAGCAGGGAAGGGCAACCACTGGTGTTATCCAAAGTAAATATGCCATACATATCAGGCCACAGCGTCAGCAGGACTGGAAGCACTGAAAGTGATTGAGGACAGTCATAGACATACTTATAGACTGATGGAAATACCTTAATGTAGAACAAGCAGCCGCATGGAGACACGTCCTGGGCCTTGCATCCAACCTAGTATTGCCTCCACTCATAATATCTATGTACACTTTATACCTTTTAAATTTATGGTTGCAATAAAGATATAAAATAACTAATATGAGCTAATTTAATTAAGAACACCCTCAATTATCCTTATTCACAGGGTCGTGCGCCTTTCCGGCTTCAGTATTGTCAGGCGCTCACTCTCCCTGGGCTTACCTGGCTATACTCCGTGCTTATTTTGATGTGATACCCTTATATACTTAAGATCAATGATTGCAAACAGACATTTTTGGAGACACCACCCCACTCAACTTAATTGTTTTTATCAAAATGTCTCATATGATTTTTCCACAAAATATGTAAGTGGACATGGTACATGTACTTTCTGATAGTGATATATATGCTGTCAATGTCATGTTTTTACATATATTGCGTCTTTAAACTTTTTATTAATACGTTATAAACACATGATTAACCTTCTCATAGACACCCCTGAAGAAGGAGAAACAGAAACTCTGAAACGTGTTGGTAAACTACGAGTAATCCATTGTTAATCACTGTGGTGATTGTTGTATTTTATATGCAGTTACTGTAAACATTCCAATTCATTTTCATCTTATTATGTATATATTTCATTAATAAAATTTACGATTCTTCTGTATACAACTAAATTTCAGCGCCTTAAAAGTCCAGTTAGGGGATATTCTCTCTCTGCCTAGCTATTTGGATGTGGCACTTCACAGAGACATACCCACCAATATAATTATTGCTTAAGGTTAGGAATAGTTCAGTACCTGATGAGCATCCAAATCTATAATTGTTGCCTTGGATATTCCTTCAACACGTTCAAATAAGAACTAAAAAAAAAAAAATGTAATATGCCTAAGATTTTATAACACATATTACAATAGCATGATATTAATATCTCCACATAAAGAAATACATATAACAACATATAGTAACTGGCTTATTTTCACACTGGAAAAGCCGGTCACTGCAAGGGCATATAGAATGCAATTTTTTTCTATGTGCCCCATTTCCAGTGCAATGCAGCCCAGAGGCACAGATCAATGAGCTGCTATTTCTATTTATAATTAAAATGTTATCACCCATAGTCTTCATAAAGCCTTTGCAGATTCTGTCGTGTCAACATCGGCTGCACTTAAATGGGCACATTCATTGAGCTGTACTGACCACTGATCATGATGGGGGGGTTTAATTTTTTCTCCTAATTTCCTTTGACACCAAGGCAAGAAATGGGAAGGTTTGACCAGGCAGGGAGACACAGATGTTGCAACCCCTTCCCGTTCCATTTAATAACTATAAAGCCTCATACACACGATCGGACTTCCATCTGACTTTTCCATGGATTTCTGTCCAAAGGGCGTTGTCCATGAACTTGGTACGCATACACACGGCAGAACTTTTTCAGCCAACAAAAACGGACGTACAGTACGTACTACGTGGTTTTCTGCTCTTTACCGCCACCCTTTGGGCAACTTTTGCTATTGTTGTCTGATCTTTAGCATTGGTTCTGAGAATGCGTGTTTGTACTTTGGACTTTAGTCCGATGGACTTGTCTACACACGCTCGGAATTTATGAGAACAGATTTTGTTGTCGGAAAATTTGAGATCCAGCTCTCAAATTTTTGTTGTCGGAAATTCCGACAGCAAACATCCGATGGAGCCTACACACGGTCGGAATTTCCGACAACATGCTCCCATCAAACATTTGTCATCCGAGCGTATGTACGCGGCATAACTGTACTTTTTGTAGATCTATGTCTCCCTATCCAAGATATGTCCCATCACTTTCTGTCCTTCTGACAAACTGTCAACTGCCCAATGAGTATGCAGACATCAGCCTGTCTCTCCTCTGTCCAAAACTAAAAAAATGTTTGGAGTTTGAATTCAAAGTGACAAAAATTTTACCATTAACACAGAAATACAGAAATTGCTTGCTTTAATAATACACTAGCTTTTGGACCAAACTTCTTTCAGATTTCTTACTCCTATAGCTAATTCAGAAAAGGTAATTGTATTATTTCTAATTGTACCTTGATAGCTAATGTTATATCAGCATATGCACAAAATCCTCCACCTTTGTCGCCGGAACAATGATGGAAGCCACCACCTTATAATAAAATAAAAAAAAACAGGATTAGGATGACATGAAGCATTATTCATAGAGGGTAGAATTTCCTACTAATTTTCAGCGTTAGGCTCCGTTTCCACTATTTGCCGTGATTTTGATGTGACTGGAAACAATGCCTGTGTATTCTTGAGGTCTATGGACCTCAAGTCGCATCAAAGTGGGACCAAAGTAGCGCAGGGACTACTTTGAAGTCGCTGCGACTTGAAGTCGCACAGATATGAACTTGTCATGCGACTTTGCAGTCCCAAGTCACAATTATAAGTAGGGTTGTCCAGATACCGATACTAGTATCGGTATCGGGACCGATACCGAGTATTTGCGGGAGTACTTGTACTCGCGCAAATGCTCCCGATGCCTGAATAGAATACTTTTTTTGTATTTATCAACATGTTCTATGAAAATTCTTTGAGTTTTTTACTACTGCGTGACAAGCAAACAAAACATTTTTATTCATTTTTACTCATTTTTATTCTTTTATAATGTCTTGAGTTAGAGTTCTTCATAATTCTAAAGAAAATATCCTTAGTCTGTATTGTGGTTTGAAAACTGTCACATGACATTTAAAAAAAGTATCGGTATTCGGTATCGGCGAGTACATGAAAAAAAGTATCGGTACTTGTACTCGGTCCTAAAAAAGTGGTATCGGGACAACCCTAATTATAAGTCACACTAGTGGAAACCGAGCCTTATGAACTTTAACAATATTAATTATAAAGCATACAAAGTAAATGGGAGCCAGAAATTAAATTAGGGCTGATTAGGATTATTTCCTGAGTTAACATAGGATTAAATAGAAACAATTTTTACTTTCTTTTTAGTTAACATGTAAGGTTTTCAAAATATATGCAGACACTTCTTTGATCTGCACATAAAATAACTACAGGCCTACCCCACTTTTAAGTTCACAATGGGGTTTATTTACTAAAGCTGAAAAGTGCAAAATCAGGCTCACTTCTGCATATAAACCAATGAGCTTACATGTTTTATTACCCAGCTTAACTAAACAAGCTGGGGTACGAAGCTCATTGGTTTATATGCAGAAGTGAGCCTGATTTTACAATTTCCAGCTTTAGTAAATAAACCCCATTGTGAACTTAAAAGTGGGGTATGCCTGTAGTATAAATATTTATACAACAAACTTAAAGTGGAGTTCCACCCAAAAATTGAACTTCCACTTTTTGGAACCCTCCCCCCTCCGGAAATTCCGACCATGTGTATGCTCCATCAGACTTTTGCTGTCGGAATTTCGAACAGCAAAAGATTGAGAGCTGGTTCTCAAATTTTTCTAAAATCCGATCGTCCGTAGCTATTCCGATGCGCAAAATTCCAATGCATGCTCGGAAAAAATTCAACGCATGCTCGGATGCATTGAATTTTATTTTTTCGTCTCGTCGTAGTGTTGTACGTCACCGCGTTCTTGACGGCCAAAATTTCAGAGAACTTTTGTGTGACCGTGTGTATGCAAGCCAAGCTTGAGTGGAATTCCGTCAGAAAAACCATCCAAGGTTTTTCCGACTGAAAAAACATCCCATCCGATTGTGTGTACGTGGCATAACATTTGATTTTGTAATGAATGGAGTTTACCGAATTAAAACTACATACACTGTTCGAAATTTGTTTGTTTGAGAATTTTTTTTCACCCTGCAGTCCAAGATGAACATCAATTTGATTAGAAAAAATAGCCCTCTTAGTAAGTTATTTTCCTAGTAATTTTTGCTCGAAATTATACCCATGTATGACCAGCTGAAAGGATATGTTCACCTTTTGTAACATGCTTCACCCATATTCAGGGTATAACATGTTACATGCTACAAATGTGCTGGTCCCCACACAAGTAATAATTATTATGTATAATTATTTTTTAAAAGGTAAACTTATGCTTTAAGAGACCACTGTCTGTGATGGCTCAGCCACTTCTCACTGGCTGAGCCATCACTCCATTGCTGCTCCCTCACTAGTAATCAATATTTTGCAACATTTTGCCCTTTCATTGGGTAGAATAGCAGCTGCATATCTAACTCAATCCACTGGCATGGTGTTACCACCAGCAGAATTTCATGTGACATGGCCCTTATGCAAACATATTGCAAATATACAATATTGAAAACAATCAATAGTTAATGAGTCCTATTTAGAACTGTTTTTCTTTATGTTATGAAAAATTGTTATGTTAAGGAACAAATTATTTGTTTAAATAATTTAAATATTATACTTGCCAACATTAATTGCCCATCCTCTTTCTATGGCCAGTTTTCCAGCCTAAAAGAAAAATGTGCAGTTAGATGTAGGTGGATATACTGGACTGATGTATACCTTTTACTCAGTGGTGATCTTCACAAAAAGACAAAAAACTCCAGTGATGAACAAAGAAAATAAATCAATGAGCATTGACTCATGACCTTTTTGTCTGATTTAGCCTGTCAGTCGAACAGTGACTGTATCAAATCACGTGCAGTCACTGTTTGGTTAATTGTTTGAGTGCTGCAGCTGCTTTAATACAATAGATACAGTAGCATGGGAGATTCCTCCATCCAACTGTTCATTGTGGATGGAGGAATATATTGATTTCTCATTCAGGCCACGTCATTGAACAAAAGAAACCAAAGTGCGTATGGCTAGCTTACACCCCCTACCCCACTGCAGAGTCCAGAAGGCAACACCTATTTTCCTTCATCAGTTTTGCAGCTTCCTATGAAATCTTTACATCCAGCCTGTTCATAGGATAGTGAACCAACATTATCACCTCTGTCCAGACAGCAGTAAAGCTAAAACGAGGAAGTAACAGAGTGATCTTCCTGTCTGCACAAAATAACCGAGATGTGTAAATGAAAAGGCTGAATAAAAATAGTTACAAATATGTTAGCAAGTAAAATGCATACGTAAGCACATACTGTATTTCAACTTTTTACATTTTTTTATTCTTAGATTTTCTGCAGTGGCACTTTAAATTCAATTTAAAAAATACAGACTAACCCTGCATACACACAACCTACAGTAAGTTGTTCAAAAGTGGCACTTATACTGACTGCATTAATTTAGAAGTAATAATTTAAAACTAATGCCGCGTACACACGTTCGGTTCGTCTGATGAAAACGGTCTGATGGACCGTTTTCATCAGACGAATCGATCGTGTGTGGGCACCATCGTTTTTTTTCCCCATCGGTGAAAAAACGTAGAACCTGTTTTAAAATTATCTGATGGTTAAAAAAACGATAGAAAAAAGCGATCGTCTGTGGGGAAATCCATCGGTTAAAAATCAACGCTTGCTCAGAATCAAGTCGACGCATGCTCGGAAGCATTGAACTTCATTTTTCTCAGCACGTCGTTGTGTTTTACGTCACCGCGTTCTGACACAATTGTTTTTTAACTGATGGTGTGTAGGCAAGAATGATGAAAGTCAGCTTCATCGGATATCTGATGTAAAAATCCATCAGACCGTTTTCATCAGATGAACCGATCGTGTGTACAGGGCATCACTTGTCCTTGAAGTGTTTTGGGGCTTCCTTGTGGCTCAAATGACACATTTGGATGTTAAAGTGACATTAGTAGCTGTTTTCTGCTGTGGACTCTTCTCCTTTGGCACTTCTTCTATTCTCCTCTCTTTATATTCCTTTTCCCCTTCCACCACCCCCCCTCCCTTTTTTTCCCCTCTCATTTTTTTTCTCATCATTTATTATTAATATTTTTTTTAGCGAAAATTGTTGAAGGCTTTGGATGACAACATACAGTTTGATCACGACGAACCACGGAGGTTTTCTGATGGCTCTACTTTCACAAGCATTTTTACTTACTAACTTCATTGTATGCTTTGTTTTAGTCAAGCAATGCTGTTTCCTGCCTCCGAAAGAAAGTTATTTCTAAATGGTCTCTCTGTTACTCAGAGTCAGGGCCGTTTGAAGGAATTTGGGGGCCCCAAGCAAGAAGCGGGGGAGGGGGTGTTGCTGAGTTTCAAGTTGAGAAGCGGGAGGGGGGGGTAAGTTGACAAGTTTAAAAAATTATTCTGCTATAAACCAGATAAGCAGGGGGGGGGGGGACTGCTGCAGCCGAACGTGGGCTAATACTTCTTCTGACTGCCTCCCCCATGTTCTTTTTAACCCCCCCTCCCTACCGCATACTGTTGCATACAGCTGCTGCCCCCCTCCCTACCGCTGCTGCCCCCCTCCCTACCGCATACCGTCGCAGCTGCTGCTGCCGAACGTCAGCTAGTACTTCTTCTGACTGCCTCCCCGGCACCCCCCCATGTTCTTTTTACCCCCCCTTACCGCATACCGCGCTGCAGAAGATTCAGTTTGCTGTTCCCGGGCCCGGACTAAAAAGGAAGTGAGCACTGAGTGTGTGCACATCCTGTCAGTCCGGCCGGGAACAGGAAACTGAATCTCCTGTACCACGCGATTACGGTACCCGGCCGGACTGCAGAAGGAATGAGGAAAGGAGCTCGGCCACGCCACAGGCTGCAGCATTTATAGGAAGCGGCGGCGCGGCAGCGCTCTGCTGGGGCCCCAGGCCAGCTCGGGGCCCCAAGCAGTCCCTTTTTCTGCCTGTCCTGTTCCGACGGGCCTGCTCATTTCTCATGACACGCGTTTATGCTTGTTATCCTTTGCCTTTCTTCCTCATCATCCAATCATATGCAAGCAAAAATGCTGTTGTTTTTTTTTTTTTAACATAAAGTTTATTTAAGTTTCAAAACAAACATAAAAAAAAAGGCAGTGGATCAGTCTAATCGATCATACATAGATCAGCAGTATAAGACAGTTACGCGTAATGGTATTAGGATACATAATCAACAAGGCATCCAAATGGAAGGAAGTAGTTGGTAGGAGCATACTCTGTTATTTTTTTTTTTTTATGTTCCTTGAACCTGACTGGGTATTCTTTACAAAGTGAAACTTTACCTCATTCACTAATCTCTGAGGAGAATGAGTGCAACTGCACTTGCAAAGTGCACAGTCTATTACTTTTTGTAAATAAACCGCATATCAAATTGCATCTTATATTTGCATTGCAGTACCACTCCAGGTACCACACTGTACCACTCCACACAAAGCCATGTACGGTTTGACATGAAAGCCTGCAACTGCGGCTCTTGATCTCAAAAACATCTAAATTACCCTTTCAAGTATTTGCCACAATATTGTCAGAGAGCTTAAACATTATTTGTTGCTGCAGAAAACATCTTGACAGTCCCCCCCCCCATTTTTTTTAAATTTAATACTCAGTGTACATACCATTATTGTTCCACCTGTCTGAGTTCTCAGTGGTTTCAAAACTCTTCTTTGAACGAGGAAGTTGGGGAGAAGGACGAGAGGTGGGATTTCTGTTATTGTAGCAACCACAAATGACCACTGGAGGTAAAAGTGGTGTAAAGCATGTTTAACAAGATACATTAATTTCTCTTATATACAGATATCAATGGTAGATATTAAAATATAATATATTAAATACATACTATAGTATACTACA
Source organism: Rana temporaria (assembly GCF_905171775.1). Taxonomy (NCBI): domain Eukaryota; kingdom Metazoa; phylum Chordata; class Amphibia; order Anura; family Ranidae; genus Rana; species Rana temporaria. The sequence continues at coordinate 53,179,222 of NC_053495.1, read as the reverse complement.
TTCAATCTAGTAAATTAAATTGTGCTTTTGTCAAACCTTTTTTGTTTGTTTATTTAGACAGCATAGAAAAAGGTGTTTGCCAGTTTTTATTGCACTGGGGAAAGATACTTGTGATGATCTGCAGCTTCTGCTGACATCATTTATCAAAGGAGCTCAATCGCTGTTATGTTGCAGGTAGAACTGAAATAGCTAGATTCAGGTAGAGTTAGGTTGGCGTATCAGTAGATACGCCGACCTAACTCGGAATCTGCGCCGAACTAGGTTTAAGTGTATTCTCAAACAGAGATACACTTAAACCTATCTAAGATACGACGGCTTGCGACGTCCTATCTTAGGGTGCAATATTTTGGCTGGCCGCTAGGTGGCGCTTCCATTGCGGTCGGCGTAGAATATGTAAATCACTAGATACGCCTATTCACGAACGTACGCCCGGCCGACGCAGTACAGATACGCCGTTTAACGTAAGAGATAGGCCACCTAAAGTTAAAGATGCCCCCTAGGTGGCGTAGCCAATGTTAAAGTATGGCCGCCATTCCCGCTTCGAAATTCGAAAATTTTACGTCGTTTGCGTAAGTCGTCCGTGAATAAGGATTTACGTCATTTACGTCCACGTCGAAATCAATAGGTCCGTGCGGCGGACTTAGCCGCAATGCACACTGGGAAATGTAGGCGGATGGCGCATGCGCCGTTCCAAAAAAACGTCAATCACGTCGGGTTAAGCCTAATTATCATAAAACACGCCCCCTCAGCCGAATTTGAATTAGGCGCCCTTGCGCCCGCTGCATTTACGCTACGCCGCCATAAGTTAGAAGGCAAGTACTTGCGTTACGCTACGCCGCCTTAAAGTTGCGGCACTCTGTGTGAATCTAGCTAAGAATGTTTGTCAGTGCTTCCACTGGTTTGCACCCAAGGTTAGCGTGACAGGAATTAAGAGAAAGAACAGCATAAAAGGCAATTGTCAAGATCACCAGCTATGTGGACTTGATATGCACATAATATATAAAGTATGAATAATAAAAATTAGCTCGGACTTTAGAATTGATTGTTGTAAAGTTGGTACATGTGCATAGATATATTGTCCCAAATGCAGGTGGTGTGAGTTTGGGACATTACACCTACCTTCACCCATTCAAGTCTATTGGCAGCTGTACGCAGCACCAGGGCATCCCATGCACCAAAATAGGCAGCATGTATACAGGCAAATGCGATCATGTGCATAAGCCCTAAAACTGATCAAACTGAATACAAAACTGAGAAAACATAAGATGTAGTAATATGAAGTCACGCCTCAAATGAAAGTGTTACTAAACCCACTACAGTAAAATCTGTCTGTCAGAGGGGATAAACCTCTGTATTGTGTAAAAAGGCTCTTTGATCCTGTATGGACAGATCCTACCTCTCTTGCAGGGTCACTCCTGGCAAGGCCAGATAAGACACAGTGAAGGTACTACTGCTGCACATGCTCAGTTTTGGTCTCTATTGCTGGAGAGAACATTTCCTTGTTTGAGCTGAGCTTTTCAGGTCACATAATATTGACATCACACATTTGAGCGTGTATACAGGTCCTAAATGACAGCCCGGTCCCTCCCTCCTCCTCCATGTCCAGTAACTAAAAAAGAACACAGTGGGTGGGATGTCACATCTTGACTGATAGATGATCTGCCTTCCATAACAGCATGAGGACACGGGCTGTAGTGGAAATCTCCTCCTAGCTGAACACTCAGCACTCAGGCAGACCCTGCAGTTTATCATGTGGCCGTGGTATACAGATCAGCCAAATTGTCATATTTCTGGGTTTAGTAACACTTTAATGGTGCACAAGTGTAAATATAAAAACAGGAATGAAATATTAAAAAGAAAAGGTTTGCATACCCCTTTAAAGGTACCTTAGAAGCCATACAGGACACATGTAAAATTAACTATACCTTTAGTTTGTTTAAGTAGCGTCTAGTATGCACAACTAGTAAATCTTCTTCTGTTGCCTCCCTAGCCGTCACAATAGTGTCATTTGTAATTAACTTTTCTTCTGAAAAGGAAAATGTGATATATCAGAGACTGGCTAAAAAATACCACTCACTGGATAAACAAACAGTACAAATATTTAAAAGCAAAAAGGTAAAATATGTGTTATGTAGGTCAATTACATACTGTACATGGCTCCCTCCATGCATTCTGCCTTGCGAACTTCTGTCAGTTCTATGGGCGACCAAGTGTAAAAGGACTCAGCTGTTTGTTTAAATCAGCCTACCTCTGATCTGGTCCACAAAATGTAAAAGGACGCAGAGGTAGGTGGGTGTAAATGGACAAAAGTCCATTTACATCAGCCTGTCCATAATGCTGCATGGACCTTCTGATCAGGTATGCTTGAACAACCAACCAATGCACCAGAACATGCGAACAGGTCCTCTGGGTTTGGTATGAATATTAAGGGGAACCCCGAACCAAAATTTTAAAAAAGAAAAAGAAAAAACCACGTAGGGGTCCCCCTCAAAATCCATACAGGACCCTTCAGGGCTTCAGACCTTTATCCAAGCACGCAACCTGGCAGGCCGCAGGAAAAGAGGGGGGCCTGAACCGTACCAGGCCACATGCCCTCAACATGGGGAGCATGCTTTGGGGTCTACCCTTGCCCAGTGGTTGTGGGGGTCTGCAGGCAGGGGGCTTATTGGAATCTGAAAGCCCCCTTTAACAAGAGGATCCCCAGATCCCGGCCCCCCCATGGGAATTTGTAGCGGGGTACATTGTATCCCTACCATTTCACCCAAAAAAAAGTGTGAAAAATGAAAAAGTATTTTATTAAAAAAGAAAAAAGTCCAGCGATGTAATCCATTCTCGACCCGACGATACTGAAAAAATAAATAAAAAAAGCCGCTACTGATGCCTCCATAGGAGGTTCCCGTCGTGACAGCTCTTATATAGCCGAGGGTAGGGCCACCCGTGAATAGCGGCTTTTTTTTCTGTATCGTCGGGTCCAGAATGGATTACATCACTGGACTTTCGCAAGGACTTGTCCCAAGCTGGCTCGTTTTTTTTTTTTTTTTTCATTTTTTACACTTTTTCGGGTGAAATGGTAGGGGTAGAATGCCGTTTTTTTCAATTAATTTTATCTGTATTGCCGGGACCCGACAATTCGTTACAGCCGCAAGCAGTTTTAAATGACTTTTTTCCTTTAGAAATGTAATTTTGCTGCAGGGGCTGTTCTAAACACGGGAAAAATGCGCCACTTTACGGACATACTATACACACCCCCCAGGTACAAAACTTTTAGGCTGGATTCACACTTGTGCGGTGCGAATTTCAGCTCTCTTATCTCTGCAGAGAGATAAGAGAACTGTTCAGCAGATCATCTCCATTTTAGCTGCGAATTTGGAGACCTGGGAGAGGGGAGGGGGGAAGTGCATTGAGGTGAATGAGAGAAATCCTGATGAGAAATGAACACATGTGCGAATCAGATGCGTGCCCATAGAAGATAATGGGACTGAATTCGCACCTGAGCCGCACCGCAATGCCTAGAAAACGCACGCGTTTTTTCATCAATGCGCAGTGCGAATGCATCGCACATATGTGAACCAGCCTCATTGAAATCAATGTATTTTATAATTTTATGCAACCAATTTGCATAGGTGTGAACCCGGCCTTATTGTTTCACTTTAAGCATTATTAAAATCACTGCTCCCAAAAAAACTGCAGTTTTTACAACTTTTTTTGCATTGATACATGTCCCCTGGGGCAGGACCCAGGTACTCAAAAACTTTTTATGACAATGCCATGCATATAAGCCTTTAAAATTAGCACTTTTGATTTTTCATGTTAGTGTCCCATAGACTTTAACGGGGTTCCACGGCTTTTGAATTTTCCCCAAACTTAGCATAATAAGTGTTCGCCAGAACACCTGAACAACCAAAATTCGGCCCAAACTTATGCTGTTCTGGGGTCCCACTGCGGCTGTCTCGGCTCCTCCCCGCTAAAACGAACCCCCTCTGGGAAGCTCTTTCCCGAGGGGGTTAACTTGCGGGCACGCTCCTGTGTCATACACTTGGCGTCCATAGACGGCTGCGTCATTGGATGCGATTAACAGCAGCGGGAGCCAATGGCTGCGCTGCTATCAATCTATCCAATCAACGGCCAGACTCCATGGTGAAGAGGACGCCAGGGGACGCGCACAGCAGGTGAACGGGCTCAAGTAAGTAAAACAGGGAGCTGGGGGGCCCATGACAGCGAGGTGTTTTTTCATAGAATGCATTAAGGTGAAAAAACACGAACCTTTACAACCCCTTTAACTCAGGCAGGTTAAAGTGAAACTAAACACTCTCAACAAAAAATAACCAAGAGGTAGAGTTTTTCAACAAAAGAGACAGGCAAATTGGGCCAGATTCTCGTAGAATTGGCGTTGGCGTAGTGTAAGCCATTTTCACTACGCCACCGCAACTTACTGGAGCAAGTGCCGTATTCTCCAAGCACTTGCTCCGTAATTTGCGGCGGCGTAGTGTAAATGGCCCGGCGTATGGCCGCGTAATTCAAAGGGGGCGACTTGTATTCAAATTAAGCGCGCCCCCGCGCCGATTGGACTGCGCATGCGCCGGGCTGAAAAAAAGCCAAGTGCGCATGCTCCAGCTCACGACGGAAAACGTCAATGACGCCGACGTGAGCGTCATTGACGTAAAGTCGTATTCAAGAACGACTTAGGAAAACGACGTAACCGACGGAAAAAGACGCCGCGGACCCGACGCCATACTTAACATGGCATACGGCGGACTGGCGTAAGGTTACCCCTCATATAGCAGGGGTAACCTTACGCTTATGGAAACGACGAGTACGCGACGCAAATTTGTTTGGGAATCGGCGTATCAGGCTCATTTGCATAGTCAAATGAGACCTGTACGTAAACGCCACCTAGCGGTCAGCGTTGTATTGCATTTAGGATCCGACGGTGTATGTGACTTACACCAGTCGGATCCTAGCCTAATTCCCGCGTATCTTGTTTTGCGAATACAAAACAATGATACGCCGGCGGGAATTTCGAATTACGCCGGTGTATCAGTAGATACACCGGCGTAACTCTTTTGAGAATCTGGCCCATTATGATTATCCCCTATGAGCTCTGTTTAGTGGCTATTTAACAATCTCTCTCTGTATATATATATATATATATATATATATATATATATTTTATGTTTTTTCAATGATCATTTTAGAAATTGAAATTACCTCTGAGAAAGTTTATCACTTTGCCCCATTTCCCAGAGTCAAATGGATGAAGTTTTTCAAGACCAATGAATGTAATGTTGTAGTCGCTGGAATAAACAATTGGCCAGCAAGTTGTAGGGAAGTCTTGATATAGCTGTGTAGCATGAGGCCTATAAAAAAGAAAGGCAAAGTTTTTCAAATGTGTATAATACAGATGATTTTAAGTGGATATGTACTAGTTTTAAATGGGTTCACCTATGCTGTCTATGAGCTGGCAGATACTAAGTCGCCAAACCTTGCTTTGCGTTACAATAATACTCATCACTGTGCCAGTGTAGCCCAATGAAAACCGTCTTTGATAATGCCCTGTGGGAGGCGCAAAGCGCATTGATGTAGATTCCGGTTCCTTGGTGATGTCACATCTGGCGAGCGTCAAAACGCATGCGAGGATGCAAGAGAACCAAGCGAGTTCCTGGAGCGAGCGGACTGCCCCATATAAGGATGCTTGAAACATGTAATTTAAATTTTGGAACATTGTAAGTGTGTTTTTTTATTTCTTATCTTAATAAACAAGACATGCAACACTATACAGATTTTCTCTCCTTTATGCATGAGTCATAAGCACATCGGAAGATATAAAAGAAGTGTGCATCTCCCTGCTCACCAACCTAAGCCTGATAGACCCACATGCAGTACTGCTAAGGGTCCATACCATCTGGTGAGTTAAAGCACAAAGGGGGTGTGTGGAACACTGATCATCGGGCGACATCTTTTTTTTTTTTCTAAACAAAGTTTTATTTATAATCAAAAGTAACAGTCGTACAATCATACTAGCATTTGTACATGAATTTTAGCATGAACAATGTGACATTTAACATAGCCGGATTCAGTAGTGGAGTGTTCTTTTTTCCCCTTTTCTTCCCCTTCCCAAACAACTTTATTGTAACAGAGAGTGCATACATGTCATTACATACATCTAAAGTGTCAATGATGATATGAGGGTGTGCAGCATTCAGAATACCAACAGTTCAAAGCCGGTGTCATGGCCAACAAAGAGGCATTTTACAATGTACAGGGGAAACAAAGAGAGCAGTCTGGTGCCCACCATGCAGGTACTCCAGACCTGCACCGGAGCGCCCAGCCAGGTGTAGGCCACCCATCTGGCAACATAGACCTGTGGTTCCTCACGTACATGTAGCAAATCGGGTGACATCTTTGGAGCACTACAGCACTTCAGATTATTTCTTTGCACAGGAGCACATTTGGAAGAAAACAGTATTTGGGACTGCCTTAAATTTCTACATGGACTTTCACTGGCTAGATGCTTGTCAGTTCACATTTGATATGTGATTGTATTGTATATGCTTTTGAGATTCAAATTTTATGGTATATGCACTTTAGAAATTTGCACTTAAATGTTGGTACCTTTTGCTCTGTGGTTTATATATTCTGTAACAGGAAAAGCATATAGGCAAAAATAGATCTAGCATGGGTAGATTTTTTTAGAGAGTTTAGATGTTTTTGAATAAAATATATTTTTTGTTATATCCATCTGTGTGGTCAGCCACATGTAGCCGATAAAATCCAATCTATATAGGCGGAGTTTAAATAATTTCAGCTCGCAATCTTCTTCTCTGGAATTCAATATTTTTAAACACAGACCCAACAGTAGGTCACTTCTGTCACTTCCTATACCCCATAAGTTGAGGTATTTTAGGAAGCTCAGGTGGCATAGTGAAGAAGCTAATGGTATTGATAGTAGTAGGGTCTTTCACTTTATTATTGTGCTTTCTTTCTCCCAGATAGATAGCTTAGCTCCATTGTGCCCAACATGCAGCCTGCAGACACTAATCTGTGTTTCCCTTTATCCCTGTTAAAGCAGTGATCTTTAACAATCCTATGCAACGTGTCTCTATTCTATGACTGCCTCCTGAAGCATGTCCCATTATTATAGTATGTTCACAGTCTCTGACCATCTTGTGTATCATGTCCACCATCTCTGACCATCTCCTGTACCCTGCCTATAGTCTCATACTGACTATGTCCTGTGTGTCTGCTGTCTCTGATAATGAATACTCACATCATTTTATGTGTGGTCCTTTGGTGAGGACAATGGCTTAGCTTAAAGGGGTTGTAAAGGAAAAAAAATTTTTTCATAATAAGCATCCTTTACCTGCAGACATTCCTCTTTTCACTTCCTCATTGTTCGTTTTTGCTCAGAAGTTGCTCTATTTCTTCTCTGTTCTGTTCACTTCCTGCTTGTCTGATTGTTACTGACCACCGTGAAGGGAGGCTTTACTGCGGTGGTCAGTGACGTGCTCGCCCCCTCCTGGGAACTACATCTGTGCGGCAGGACGCTCTCTACATGTTAGAGACTTCAAGGAGGTGTGAATTACTGGGTGTGCCACAATGCATACTGGGAAATGTAGTTCTTACATGAACGAGTGCCACAAACCAGCAAGTGAATGAGAGAACAGAAACTAGAACACCGGAGGTGATATAGATGAAGGAATTTAATATTTACTTGTTTTTTAACAGAATCATTACACTATTCTGTCTGTCTACCTTGCAGACATTAATTTTAGGCAAAAAACGTTTTCCTTTACAGCTCCTTTAAAAGAGAAGTATGGCTAAAGCTATTTTAGGCATACTTTTATGGATCACAGAAGTGCAGTTCATGCTGCACTCCTGTGATCCATTTTCAGCCGACAGTGGGCTTTAGAACTTTCATGTTTTTCTCTAAGCTATAGTGAACAGTCTATTTGCCGTTAGTAAATAACCCCAGTGTATCACTCAACCCTTTAATATCCACCTAAAACTAAAATATTTATTTAAGATGGACTGAACCTTTAAGATGATAGATAGGTGTTGAAGTAGACTAAAAGTCAACGGGCCAGATTCAAGAAGCACTTGCGCCCGCGCAACCATAGGTTGCGCGGCGCAAGTGCTTACTTGCTCCGGTGTAACGAGTGCTCCTGATTCAGGAACCTTGTTACAGCGACTGCAGCCTAGGATATGACAGACATAAGCCTCCTTATGCCTTCATATCTCAGGCTGCATTCTTGCGTTGGCCGCTAGGGGGCGCGGCCATTGTGATCGGCGTATAGTATGCAAATTGCATACTACCACCGATTCACAAAAGTTGCGCGGGCCCTGCGCACGCAAGGTACGGAGTTTCCGTACGGCGACTTTAGCGCAAGGTTGCTCCTGCTATAGCAGGGGCAACCAATGCTAAAGTATAGCCGCCCTTCCCGCTCATGAAATTTAAATTTCACGTCGTTTACGTAAGTGATTCGTGAATGGCGCTGGACGCCATTCACGTTCACTTAGAAGCAAATGACGTCCTTGTGACGTCATTTGCCGCAATGCACGTTGGGAAAGTTTCCCGACGGAGCATGCGCTGTTCGCTCGGCGCGGGAGCGCGCCTAATTTAAATGATTCCCGCCCCCGGCGGGATCATTTACATTAGGCAGCCTTACGCCCGGCTATTTAGCATATCGCCCGCGCAATTTACGGAGCTACTGCTCCGTGAATCGCGGGCATTTCAAAATATTTGCGTGGGCGCAGAGCAAAACTCGTTGCCCTTTGCCCACGCAAATATTGCACGGATCTACCTGAATCTGGCCCAACGTTTTTTTTTCCCTATAAAAATAAAAAACATGTTATACTTACCTGCTCTGTTGCAGTGGATTATAAAAGAGCAGCCCAGATCACCCCCTTCTCGGGTCCCTCTATTGCAGGGGTGGGGAACCTTTTTTCTGCCAAGGGCCATTTGGATTTTTGTAACATCATTCGGGGGCCGTACAAAATGTCAGTTAAAGCGACGCAGTGCCGAATCGCAAAAAGGGGCAAGGTCCTTAACCTGCATAATGGTCCGGGGCTTAAGTGGTTAATTCGCATACAGTTCATACTCCATTTTTATGCACTTTCACAGTGGGGGTGCCACTTTGGGAACACATGAACAGAGGGCAGCAACAATGCAGATGGCAAGCATGGCTCATTTAAAATAACTCAAAACCATATTTTATCTGCTGTTTTTTTTATAATACACAGTAGTGGTCATTAACATTGCCTCAGCCAGCTCCTTCTGCCACCACCAGCTCTTGCCACCATCACCTCCTGCCCCCACCAGCTCCTGCCAACATCACCATCTCCAGTTCCTTCTGCCACCACCGTCACCTACTGACACCATCACCAGCTCCGGCCAGAAGCTCCTCCTGCCACCACCAGCTCCTGCCACCATCACCTCCTGCCCTCACCAGCTCCTGTCCTCCAAAGCTCCTCCTGCCATCATCACCAGCTCCTTCTGTCACCACCAGCTCATGTCCCTACCAGCTCCTTCTGCCACCACCAGCTCTTGCCACCTTCTGCCACCATCACCTCCTGCCCCACCAGCTCCTGCCACCATCACCAGCCACCATCACCAGCTCATTCTGCCACCACCGTCACCTACTGCCACCATCACCAGCTCCGGCCAGAAGCTCCTCCTGCCACCACCAGCTCCTGCCACCATCACCTCCTGCCCTCACCAGCTCCTGTCCTCCATAGCTCCTCCTGCCACCATCACCAGCTCCTGCCACCACCAGCTCATGTCCCTACCAGATCCTCCTGCCACCACCAGCTCTTGCCACCTCTTGCCACCATCACCTCCTGCCCCCACCAGCTCCTGCCGCACCAGCTCCTGCCACCTCCTGCCCCACCAGCTCCTGCCACCTCCTGCCCCACCAGCTCCTGCCACCATCACCATCTCCTGCCACAAGCTCCTCCTGCCACCATCACCAGCTCCTTCTGCCACCATCACCAGCTCCTGCCATCATCACCAGCTCCTTCTGCCACCACCGTCACCTACTGCCACCATCACCAGCTCCTGCCACCACCAGCTTATGTCCCTACCAGATCCTCCTGCCACCACCAGCTCTTGCCACCATCACCTCCTGCCCCCACCAGCTCCTGCCACCTCCTGCCCCACCAGCTCCTGCCACCATCACCATCTCCTGCCACAAGCTCCTCCTGCCACCATCACCAGCTCCTTCTGCCACTATCACCAGCTCCTTCTGCCACCACCGTCACCTACTGCCACCATCACCAGCTCCTGCCAAAAGCTCCTCCTGCCACCACCACCTCCTGCCACCAGCAGCTCCCTCCACCTCCTGCCACCACCAGCTCTTCCTGCCACCATCACCTCCTGCCCTCACCAGCTCCTGCCCTCACCAGCTCCTCCTGCCACTATAACCACATCCTTCTGCCACCACCGCCGTCACCTCCTGAGTCCTGCCACCACCACCAGCTCTTTTATTACCTTGAGGCAAGGAAGTCTGAGAATGCAGGCTTGGCTCGCCATGAGCTGGCCTGGTCCGTTTCTGCTGTGGATGCCTGGGCAGCTGCTGGGCTGTCACAGGGCTGTCTGGAGTCCGGATAGACCACCGCCTGGAGCCGGCACCAAGAAGGCAAGACTGCTCCATCCATCCATTCCCTCTCGTGACTATTTTTAAAGTTTGGCGCGCCTGTCAAATCCGCGGCCGCCGCCTGGGCCTGGGGGGGGATCAGCTCAGGACTCGGGCAGCGCCGGGAAACTGTGCATGCATGGCTTTTTTTTTTACGGGGAATCTTGTCCTATAATGGACATTAACGAACACGGAAAAAGTGCCTCACGGTTGGCAACACAGCAGCCAAGTGACACACTGGCGGGTGGCCATTGCGGCTGCGTGGGGGGGCCGGATGGAATGATTTTGCAAGTGGCCCGCAGGTTCCCCACCCCTGCTCTATTGTGATGCTGGCCACTCCTGTTCAGTGAGACACTCGTGGACATCGCTGGACAGAGAGGGACCTCAGGTAAGCGTTGGGGGGGGGGGGCTGCTGCACATAGAAGGCTTTTTATCCTAATACATAGTATTCATGAAGATAAAAAAAAACTTCTGCCTTTACAACTCCTTTAAGCCTCTGCATAACATAGCCGAACCTGCAACCTAATTATCCAAAAAAGTTCCTCACATTGAGATGATAAATATAAAGAAATGAGATCCCTAGCACTTCTGGGTAGGACGTTTCCTAGGCTTTCCATGTGCATCTACTGTTGTCAGCCTTCCAAGATGCCAAGGTGAGCTTTTGATGAGTCTTGCTGAGGAACTCTTGACAGAGTAAGAATTTCTTGCACAGTTTTGACTATGATGCGATGATGAGTCCCATGTTGAAAAAACTATGAAAGAGGACTGAAGGATCTTAGAGGCTACTTCAAAAGAAAAGAACCGTGGCTGATATGACCATGCATCTTCTGGAGATATCAAATTAACTTTGTGGCTTGGAATTTGAAGATTATACAATGTACAGAGTGGAGCCATGGAATTGTAGAGGCATGGATACTTTTTTACCTTTGAATTTTGCATTATATTGTGACCAGCATCTTGATTCCTCATTCCTTCTATGAAATCAGCAGTAACCTAAATTTGCCTCCCTCTGAGCAGCAACCTTATCTCTCTTCCTTCACTATATGATAATCAGCAATCTGAATCCCATACCTATCAATACATTTAACAGAATCTTTTATCACCAATTTTCTTCTCTCTAAATACTGACCAACAATCTAAATCCTTTTTCCTCTTTATGAGCTGAACTATCAGTTTGCGTCCCATCTAGTTTTAGGCTTGCCATAATGTACATTATACAATGTTCTTGTGCAATTTTGTATGTGTAGGGGGCAGCTGTTTTCTATGCTGGCCCTGTTTTAAATTTAGAGGGTAGTCAGAGGGATAGTTATCTCTGACTGATTTGTTTTCAAATTTGGGCCTCTGTTCCAACCATGGCTGTAATGCAGTTGACCACTATTGTTAAAATGTATAGGAAATAGTGCATACAATTAAACTAAAGTGCAAAACACAGTTGTTATACCAATAATCATGAATGGTGCATAAATAATGCAAAAAAAATGTCCAAAAAGTGAAAAATTCCAAAGGAATAGGGTGACAACCACTCCAAATCTTCATCAGTGACTTTAACTTTAAATAAGTGATCCCTCCACCGTTAACAATGGCTACTCTCACCTTAAGGTATGGTTTTACCAGGCAGTCATACCAGCAGAAATCGATAGACAGATTGGTGCAATATGTGGATAGCAAACTTCTTAGGCTCGGCAGCATTGAGATCGAGGATAAGAGAAAAAACAGATCTAAGTGCTCTCTGCTTTAAAAACGGTTTAGGTTTATTTAAAAGGCATTAACAGGCTACTCATATTGGCCCGAAAGGCAAAACGGCAGAAAGGAATTTCTCACAACATGTGTCTTCTCAGAGATGGCAGCAAGCGACTTCAGGCTCCACTATTGTTGCCTGGGGTGTCAGTTCCACCCCAGGCCAAGGGTGGCAGCAGTCAGATCCAGGTATGTTGGGTATTCTTTCTCAGCGGCCAATCAGTGGGGGTTGATCGCCCCGCTGTGCATGCTGGGGAGGGGTATTTAAGGGACAGATGTCACCGATTCTGGGTTGTCGTCGTCCGCCCTGGGCAGTCATCCCACCACCCTTGTGTGTGGCCCTCCTGGCCGGGGGTGCGTGTCCAGAGTTCCTGGCTCCGGGACCACGTTGGTCTGGAGTCGTGATTTGCGGGTAGGCCCGGTAGTCTGACTGGGTCTATGTTAACAAAGTGGTCCTGCGCTGTCCATCCTAAAGGGAAGAAGCCACCGAATGAAGAACCTGTTCTGGAGAGCACCGAGCACGAGGCTGGTACACTCAGGGGAGGCCTGAACTTCATTGAAGGACACACCAATACTGAGAGGCTGAGCAGTGGTCGCCTGTCAGTTTCCTGAATTCACAAGTAATTACTTCAAGAAGAGATCCGGGTGCTTAATCCTAACATGAGAGGATTCTGGACCGAACGTATCTCCACTTTTGGGAAGGTCGTGGCAGAAACTTTACCAAAGTTCCGTGTGACGCCCTGGCTGCTAGGACTAGTGAGAGAGGCCTATCCAGGGGCACAATACCCACTCTGGCTAGAGTGGCGACGAGAGTTTGTGACTGGTAGCAGGAGTGCTTCCGATTAAGTTTTACACCTGAACCCACTACCTATACCCTATTTCACCTCTTCAATCCATTGTTCGTTCTTTTACCACGTTCAGTAAATAAAGCAAAGAAAAAGAAAAGCAACGTGTGGACATTGAATCTTTTCCAGCTCTCATCAAGTACCCTAGACGGCGGAGAAATAGAGGTAACATGCCACCCAAAACTTAGCATACAGACGACCGGTTTTCTCGGGAGGAAACACTCTGGAGGGAATCCCGACAAGAAAATAGAGAGCAGGGTTCTCTATTTTCCCGTCAGGATTCCCAGCTGTTTTCCTGATGGGAAAACTGCTAGGGAGAATACACATGGCCGGGTTTCCCGGCCAAATGCTCTCCTGGAAGTTTTCCTGCTGGGAAAACTGGTCGTGTGTGCAAGGCTTAACACTCAACAGAAGTCTGTATCCCCTCTCTTCTTTATTCACTGATCAGTAGTCTGAATTTCCTCTCCTTCACTCCATACACTGACCAGATGCCTCTCACTCCTCTGTTCACTGACTGATCAGCAGTTTCAATCTCCTCTCCTTTACTCCTTACACGGATTATAAAATACTGTATACCCTCTCACACTTCTATTCACTAATCGGCAGTCTGAATCTCCTCTCCTTCACGCTATACACTGACCAAAAGCCTGCATCCCCTCTTTTTTTTTATTTTTATTGAATACAGATAAAGTGTACAATGAATACAGATATACATTGTGCAATAGCGTATAAAAATCTGTGTTTGAATACCTTATGGATAAAGAATGAGGCTGCTGGACCTGTTAGGTGAGTGTATATATATATATATATATATATATATATATATATATATATATATATATATATATAGTAACAGTAGGAGCTACTGTCACGGTAAAATGGACACAGGGTATGCACATTCGAGATGTGCAAAACTACAGAGCATTGCTGTGGACTGGAGAAGACTGCTTTTGTAGCTTTCTCCAGGTTTTGGTAATCCAGGCTTTGTTCATTACCAGCAGGGTGTGTGTGCTCAGGTGAGCACAGCCCTTTATAATGAGAATGTAGGAAGATCTCGTGGCTCCCAGTTGGAGACAGCTCCACAGGAAGAGACAGGAGGTCTCCAGGAATCAGAGAGGCTGTAGGAGACAGCCAGAACCTTGTGTAGACGCTGAAGGGAAGCCGTCTACGTTGAGGAGTCTGCTGGTCTGGGTGACCAGGACAACGCGCAGAAGTACTGCTACAGAGAGCCAGGTGGGCTAGCATTTTCTGTTGTGTATTTCATGGAGAAGAACCCCCTGCGTGAGAAAACGCTTGTTTGGATTTTTATTTTGCCTTTTTAATAAAAAGGGGTTACCATGCTGTTAAACATAGTTCCTGGCTGGAGTGAATCGCTTAAAAATCGCATATCCCACTTGAGCTAACAACCCCCAACCTTACAATTATGTATATATGTATATAGTACAGACCAAAAGTTTGGACACATCTGCTCATTCAAAGAGTTTTCTTTATTTTCATGACTATGAAAATTGTAGATTCACACTGAAGGCATCAAAACTATGAATTAACACATGTGGAAATTATACATAACAAAAAAGTGTGAAACAACTGAAAATATATTTCATATTCTAGGTTCTTCAAAGTAGCCACCTTTTGCTTTGATTACTGCTTTGCCCACTCTTGGCATTATCTTGATGAGCTTCAAGAGGTAGTCACTTGGCGCAGCACCCCATCACTCTCCTTCTTGGTCAAATAGCCCTTACACAGTCTGGAGGTGTGTTTGGGGTCATTGTCCTGTTGAAAAATAAATGATGGTCCAACTAAACACGAACCGGATGGAAAAGCATGCCGCTGCAAGATGCTATGGTAGCCATGCTGGTTCCTTCGTATGCCTTCAATTTTGAATAAACCCCCAACAGTGTCACCAGCAAAGCACCTCCACACCATCACACCTCCTCCTCCATGCTTCACAATGGGAACCAGGCATGTAGAGTCCATCCGTTCACCTTTTCTGCGTCGCACAAAGACACAGGGGTTGGAACCAAAGATCTCAAGTTTGGACTCATCAGACCAAAGCACAGATTTCCACTGGTCTAATGTCCATTCCTTGTGTTCTTTAGCCCAAAACAAGTCTCTTCTGCTTGTTGACTTTCTTTAGCAGTGGTTTCCTAGCAGATATTCTACCATGAAGGCCTGATTCACGCCGTCTCCTCTTAACAGTTCTAGAGATGTGTTTGCTGCAAAAGGTGGCTACTTTGAAGAACCTAGAATATGAAATATATTTTCAGTTGTTTCACACTTTTTTGTTATGTATAATTCCACATGTGTTAATTCATAGTTTTGATGCCTTCAGTGTGAATCTACAATTTTCAGTCATGCACAGCTGATAACCATGGAGGAGGTTAGGGGTGCAGTCCAGCACCCTCCAGACACCCTGTGAAGGAACAAACTGTGTCGAGGATGTAGACCACCCCCCATCATCCCCTCAATTTGCACCAGCGTTGTTTCTGGTTGTTGACTGTTAAACTAAAAATAAATATGAGGCTGTATATCTTATAACACACCAGTCAACCCAGTGGGTGAGAGAAAGAAATATAGAGTGGAGGGGGACTTGGAGTAGGGACTCCATTCTACTCTGCCAAGGGGGGTTTTGGGAGTCCGATTTCACTAATTAGGCTGAGAGCCGTGAAAATTCATCCGTTGTGTTAACGTGATGCCAGCAGGACCATACTTTATGGAATTTGGCTTGTGTCTCTTTTGCTAGGTGGACAAGCTCCTCCATCTCTGCGGTCTTCTGTATGCATCAAAGTCACTCTGTTATCCTGGGGGTTTGGGGTTACGCCAGCGGTGTCGTATGCACATTTTCGCCACATTTATCATGTGCATAGCTGTGGAGCGACCGTATGATTTCAGTGGAATAGAGGAGTGATGTAGCAGAAATTGTGGCAGGGAGAAGTCTACGGAAAATTGTGAACTGATTGGTCAGGCGGTGGACTTTCTTCCAAAATGGTTGAATTTGTGGGCACATCCACTAGATGTGTAATAGTAATCCTTCGGTAGCACTGCATCGCCAACATCTGGGTGAGACCATGGGGTAGATTTCGAGCAATTTCAGGGGAGTACTGTACCACCTTGAAAGGATTTTAAAACCATTTTCCTGGGTTGAGACATAAACTGTTCCTTTGTGTATGCACGTGTATATGTTTTCCCATTCCTCCTCTGTTAGAGCCCTTTCACACTGTGTCGCACATAGCATTCGGCGGTAAAACGCCGTTAATTTACTGTCGGATTTGCGGTGCATTTCGGGGAGCATTTGTCAGGGCTAGGCTCAGCCCTTCCTTCTCTGTGCTGGAAGCTCAGCTGTCAGCTAATTGCCAGCACCCATCTCTCCACAGTGATCCACCTGTTTATGATCCTGCTCGTCAGCTCTGCCTACTTAACCCCCCTGGCAGTATTCCAGAGTCTGGCTCGGGGTAAGATTTCTGTACCAAAAGCAATATCCCAGAGCCAGACTCGGGATCGCCTCGCAGCAGCCACAGACAAAGTCACTTACCTTGTCCCTGGATCCTGCGATGCCTCCCCGCTGTGTGAGTAAGCGGCGTCCTCGCTCGTTTCACACAGTGTCCCCGTGTGCCGTCGATCTCCGTTCCGACGCACAGGGGCGGAGAACGGCGCCAAATTCAAAAAAGTAAATAAACACATTACATACAGTATACTGTAATCTTATAGATTACAGTACTGTATGTAAAAAATACACACCCCCTTTGTCCCTAGTGGTCTGCCCAGTGCCTACATGTACTTTTATATAATAAAAACTGTTCTTTCTGCCTGCAAACTGTAGATTGTCCATAGCAACCAAAAAGTGTCCCTTTATGTCAAAAGTGGTTTTAGAGCAGCTAGAAAACAGCGATAATAAATTATAATCACTTGCAGAATTGAGCGATAGCGATTTGTGGGAAAATTCATCATAAAAAAATAAAAGTAATGACAGCGACAATTCTGCAACTGAGCAAATTTCAGTGATTTTGATTACATTATTGAATCATTTTTATTATAATTATATTATTATTTGTTATAATTATTTATTATATTATAATTTATGTGTAGCGCCTGTGTACTTTCAGTCCAGGTGCTATTATAAATTCAGAAGGGGATGAGAGAGTTAGTTAGCTCTAATCCAGGTGATTCGTACAAATTGGGCCTATGTTTCAGCTGGGCTCTATTGGGTGTTGGGGGAGGATACTTTAGAAACGGACGCCACCAGGCGGGGGTCTTGTTCCGGGTGCGGCACCCACCTTTAGGGTGACCACACATCACGGCCCCGACGATATGGCCTACCAGGCCGGGGCGCACGTGCTACGCGGTGTTCATTGTTCCGGGTTCCTAATGGCCCGAAGCAACTGAAGCTATGATGGGGCCCCAGCGATAGACTGGGTCCCCAAAATCTAAGAAGAGATCCCAAGCGAGTTGTGCTGTTCGGTGGGGAGTCAGTCTGAGGAGAGCCAGAGAGGCAGGCGCTCCAACAGGGCCTAGACAATCCATCGGGGATCGAGGTGACTGGACACTGAGAGGTTGGATGTCAGCAACCTGTCAGTCGGTGACCAAGTAAGAGCTACCTGAGGGAGATTCAGGCACTAAATTGACTGAGGAAGATTCACTTCATAATCTACATCCTAGGGAAGGGCCTGTGGCAGAGGCTCTTCCTTGATATTCATTTGCACCAGGTCTGTGGCAGAGACTTGTTTTTCTTCCAAGGTTCCGAGTGATACTCTGGCTGCCAGGTCGGTGTGAGAGGCCTGTCCAGGTACACTATACCCACTCCAGCTGGAGTGACGACGAGAGTAAAGTGTTGTTTGAAGCAGGATTGCTTCTGTTCTGTTAGGCCTGAATCTGCCATTTCTCCTCCTCACCCATCTTTGATCTATCTACCACATGTTTACTGTTTGCCGTGTTGGGCAGTAATAAAAGCACAAGAAAGACACCGGCTGTCTGGACATTCCATCATTGCTACTCTCATCAACTACCCTAGATGTCGGAGCTATAGAGGTAACACGCCATCCCAAAATCTAACCAGCGGCTCCTGCGGGGGTAGCGATACATATGATTTTGTTTTTCAAACTTTTTCATACCTGGTATGCCTACTAGACTCTTGTTTGGACAGATTTAAGTGAGTTATTGCAAAAGAATACAGGCCTACAATGTAAAACACCAAATAATTGCAAAATAATGGTACCACTTTCAGCACCTAAAATCTGAAATAATCAGGGAGGTTAAAGCCTTCCAGTTTCTTTTGCTCTTTGCCTTCGCCTGTATTAACATCACAAGAGACTTTCTCCTGCATTCCTGTTGAAGACCTGCTTGACTGACGTTCCCTCTGGCTACAGATCCTGCTTGCTGTACTACTACCTTTATCGCTGGCTCTTCGACATTGGCTTGGCCGACTACCAGATTCGGTTACTGAACTATGGCTATGTTTTGACTACGCTTACTCTGTTTACCTTTTTATTATTAAACAAGTGTAATTTAACTGTACTTCTGTCTTGGTCTGATTCATGGTTTCTGACAGCTTTTAACCCCCCGCTGGCGGGCGAGAAAGGGTTAAAACTGCCCGCAATGCACCACTACAGCGGAGTATTGCCGGCAATACAGCAGCGCTGTGCATTGATGGGTAGGAGTGCATTAGCAGCGGTGAGTTCAACTCTGCTAATGTGCTCCAAAGAAGCTGCTGGCAGTTCTTTTTCTGACGCCCTGCCAGCGCACCGCTCAAGTGTGAAAGCAGCTGTTTAAGGGTGGATTGCAGGCGCTATTTTTAACACGCCTGCAAAACAGCGCCTGCAAAACGCCCTCAGTGTAAAAGGGGTCTTAGGTCTAGGGAAAGTTCTTGTTCCCATTTGTGGCTCAGTTTATTGGACTTAGGGTTGTGATTGGAGAATAGCATGGAGTATGCGTCGGATATTACATATCCCCTCTTTTCTATCTTTACCAATCAGCAGTCTGAAACTCTTCTCCTTCTCCCTATACACTGACCAGAAGCATTTATCCCATCGCTTCTCTATTCACTGATGAGCAGTCTGCATCTTCTCTCCTTCTCCCTATACACTGACCAGAAGCGTGTTTCATCCCTCTATTCCAGGGGTCTCCAAACTATGGCCCTCCAGTTGTTCAGGAAATACAATTCCCATCATGCCTGGTCATGTCTGTGAATGTCAGTGTTTTTTATAATGCTTCATGGGATGTGTAGTTCCGCAACAGCTGGCGGGCCGTAGTGTGGAGATCTCTGCTCTATTCTATTCAATAAATCGGCAGTTCTCACCCTCTTTAATTACACTGACCAGAAGCCTGTATCCCCTCTCTTCTCTATTCACAGATGAACAGTCTGAATCTCTTCTCCTTCTCTTCATACACTGGTCAGAAGCCTGTATCCCCTCTCTACTCTATTCACTGATGAGTAGTCTAAATCTCCTCTCCTTCTCTTCATACACTGGCCAGAAGCCTGCACTTTCTTTTTTATCTTTACATACTTATCAGCAGTCTAACCTCGTCTCCTGCTCCCCAAACACTGACCAAAAGCCTATATCCCCTCTCTTTCATATTCACTAGTCAGCAGTATGAATCACATTTCCTTTCCTCCATACACTGGCCAGTTGCCTGCACTCCTCACTTCTGTATTCGCCAATCTGAATCTCTTCTCCTTCTCCATATACACTGACCAGAAGCCTCTATCCATTTATTGATGAGCAGTCTGAATCTCCTCTCCAGAATTCTGCATCCGTTCTCTTCTCTACACACACCGATCAGCAGTCTGAATCTCCCCTCTTTCCCTCTGAACATTGACCAAAAGCCTGTATCCCCTCTTTTCTATATACAAAAGCAGTCTGTCTACTGACCAGAAGCCTGTATCTCGACTCTTCTTTATACACTGACCAGCAGCATGAGCCCCCTCTCCTTCCACTAATCAGCATTCTGAATCCCTTCCTATTCTCTATGCCTAATACAGTAGTCTGAGTACGCTCTTGTTCTCTCTGTTTACTGATCTGCAGCTTAATCCTTCTCGTACTCTCTATAGTGAGGCGGCTGCAGTCATGCTGCTTGTATGCATATCTCCTCTATATATACTGACAAACTGCAGCCTTTTTCCTCCTGTACACAATACCTTGCCCCCTGTGGTTACTCACATCTTTTCTTCCGCAGGGCCGGGTCACTTTTCAGGAAGCCAGAATGACAGATGACGTCAAGCAAAGGAGGTCCTCGTGCACTTGTCACCGTGACATCATAGGAAACAGCTCTAGTGTGAAACAGAGCATGCAAAATGACAAGATTATTTCTCTGGAGTGCAAAAACCACCCCCAACAAACCCCCTCCTTCATACTCTATTATTGAGAAGAACAGGAATCTGAAACAGTAATATGTTATACAGTGTTACCTACAGTATACAGAGTAGAAGCAAACGGAAAAGAAAGACAATATACCTCAGCAGGCTAAACTAATCCTCACTCGGTTACCTTGTCTGGACGGGAGGAGGAAGAAGCCTGTGTTTGGGGAGTGGCTTCAGGTAGACTGAACAGGTCAGAATGGTGGATATAAAAAGAAAGCCGGAAATAACAAGTCAGCTCTTGTACCAGTGATCTGTGTCATTTTTTTTAACACTGATCCTTTAGTCTTTGGAGCAGGACTTTTACATGCCTCTACATTTCCCTTGGAATGCACAATTATAACTCTTCCCATGTGAGACCGCTTTGTTGGTGGCAACTGTTTAAGACAAGAAATAGAGTTTTCAGCATTGTGCTGAAAGAAAATGGCTGGTGAATACGCCAGCGAATTTCCCCGTGATTTTACCTTGCTTATGGTGTGTTTTTCATTGGTCATGTGACTTAAGCAATGCATGAAAAACGCAACACGGGTGCATTTTTGATGTGTTCTTGTGTTTTCAATGCTTTTTAGTGGGAACGTGCGTTTTTGGTGCGGTTTGCCAAATATCCACCAACAATGCAGCAAGCAGGATATTTAACACCGCTTCAAAAAGGTGCCGATAATGGCAGACAAATTCATATTCATTTAACCACTTCCCATCCGGGCCAATTCTGGCACCTTGCTCCTACATGCAAAAGTCATAATTTTTTTTGCTAGAAAACGACATAGAACCCCCAAACATTATGTATGTTTTTTTAGCAGAGACCCTAGAGAATACAATGGCAGACTATGCAACTTTTTAATTCGCATGGTATTTGCGCAGCAATTTTTTTTCATGCTTTAAAAAAACAAAAAATTAAAGTTATCCCAATTTTTTTGCATAATGTGAAAGATGATGTTACATCGAGTAAATAGATACCTAACATGTCACGCTTCAAAATTGCACACACTCGTGGAATGACGCCAAACTTCAGTACTTAACCACTTATACCATGCACTTACCCCAAGCCAATTTTCAGCTTTCTGCGCTGTCGCTGTTTAAATGACAATTGCGCGGTCATGCTACACTGTACCCAAACAGAATTTTTATAATTTTGTTCCCACAAACAGAGCTTTCTTTTGGTGGTATTTAATTACATCTGCGGTTTTTATTTTTCGCGAAACAAATACAAAATTTTTTTTTCTTTTGTTTCTGTTATAAAATGTTGTTAATAAGTTTTCTCCTTCACTGATGGGCTCTGGTAGGCGGCACTGATATGCAGCACTGAAAGGCAGCAATGATGGGTACTTATGGGTGGCACTGATGGGCACTGATACATGGCATTGATGGGCACTGATATTCGGCACTAATATGCATCCCTGGTGGCACTGGTAGGAATTTTTGGGTGGGCATTGGTTGGCAGCTGCCAACTAACAAAAAACGGCCTCCTGGATCTACTTTTCTATCTTCCAACACAAAGCTGATATTTTTCCCTATACCAATGGGCATTGATTGGCAGCTGCCTTGGCACAGATTGGCATTTCCCTGGTGGTCTAGGGGGCTTACCTGGTGGTCCAGTGTGGATGGCCATCCCTGGTGGTCCTGGCGGCATGATGGTGGTCCTTGTCAGTCTTCCGAGGGGGGCTGCACTGATAAACATGGGCGGCGGCGCCTGTAACCTGCTGGACATCATAAGCTGTCTAGTCTGGATTAAATGAACCACCGCCCAGCTGTCATTTTGCTATAGGCCGGGCTGGAAGTGGTTAAAAATCCTCATAGGCGACGCTTGAAATTTGTTTTACTGGTTACATGTTTTGAGTTACAGAGGAGGTCTAGGGCTAGAATTATTGCTCTCGCTCTAACGTTCGCGGTGATACTTCATATGTGTAGTTTGAACACCGTTTTCATATGTGGGCGGGACTTGTGTATGCGTTCACTTCTGCGTGCGAGCACACGAGGACAAGGGCACTTAAAAAAAAAAGAAGAATTTTATTGTTAAAAATTTACTTTTTCTTTATTTAGTTTGACACTTTTTTTTAAAATATGTAGCGCCTGTGTACTTTCGTACAGGTGCTATATTTAAATTTAGTGGGGGAATGAAAGAGTTATGTTGCTCTCATTCTTTGATTTGCCAAATTTGTCTGTCACCAAATCTGGATTTGTCCTGTGGGTCAGTCTGTGCCCCAGAGATCGTTTCATCTCTGGGCGGCAGGTGGCGCCAGAGGGGTCCAGGCGGAGCTGCTTCTTCTCAGCAGCCAATTAGAGGAGTTTTCCCTCGCGGAGCATGCTGGGAGGGGTATTTCTGTAGCGGAGGCCGTTGTTCAGGGTTCTTCGCGGGTTCCTGGTCCGGGTGCGGCACCCACCTTTAGGGTGTGCGCACATCACCGGCCCCACCACTATGGCCTACCAGGCCGGGGTCGCGTGCTACGCGGAGTTCCTGACTCTGGGCTCTCATAGCCCGGAGCAACCGATGCTGCAAAGGGGCCCCAGTGACTTACTGGGTCCTCACTTGCTGGGTGCTGTTCGGTGGGGGATCGGTCTGAGGAGAACCCAGAGGCAGGTGATGCAACAGGGCTTGAACGAACCACCGGGGATCTGGGTGACCGGACACTGACAGATCATATTCAGACTGTCAGTCGGTGACCCCAAAAGACATACTGGGAAGATTCGCTCTATTGCTCAAGCTTTCAAGCACTAGGCCTGTGGCAGAGGTCTCACCTTAATATCTCAACTTAATTAGAGCCAAGTCGGTGGCAGAGACTTGTTCTTCCCAGAAGCTTTAAGTGGCGCTCTGGCTGCCAGGCCTGTGAGAGAGGTCTGTCCCGGGGCACTTTTACCCACTCCGGCTGGGGTGGCGACAAGACGAATACAATTACAGGGGGCAGGACTGCCTTTACTATCCACAGCCTGATTCTGTGAAGTTGCTCATCCTTCACCACTCTATCCTGTCTACCTCAAGTTGACAAGTTGGTCATGTTTGACCGGAAAATAAAAGCATTGGAAAACGTCAAACAACGGTATGGACATTCTGTTACTGCTCTCAACACCACCATCACCCCTAGACACAGTATAGAGTTAACTTATTACGCCGATCCCAAATCTAATCAGTGGCTCCTCCGGGGGTAGCGCTACAAATATATATATATATCTTTTTTTGTAAAATCTTTATTTATGAAAGACAAGGCAGCACATCTCAGAATACAATTAACGAAGAGTAAGAGGTCAAGTAGTGCACCGGTCAATCCTTTTTTTTGTTATTCCACAACAATAAAATAAAAAAGATAACATAAATGACCAACAATCACACAAAAAAATAAAAGGATTAGTTAAACAGCCAAAAGCCTAGGAGATGCAGTATTCAGGTAACGGGTCAGTGGCGAGGCCTCCACCCCCACAATGAGTAGGCAGACCCCTGACCACCGGGTTTCAAAATTTAGGACTAGATTGTCCTCCTCCGAGGAGTTATTAGGCACACAAGCAGACCGACCGGCTCCCCGAACCACACACCGATGATAACATAGCGCATGAAGTCAGCGGCGAGCCAGGCGCGCGAGGGGAGGGGGGACGACTACTCACCTCCAGCTGACCTCCCCCCGCAAACCCCCCCCCCCCCCGTCCCAGGTCCCCCTAGGTCAAGGCCTCCGCCCCACGGCGACACAAAAACGTCATACCCTGAAACTGATCCATGAATGCCAAATTGCGTCCTTGTACAAGTCCTCTCTCTTTTCTTCAATTATGGGCATGAGAGCTGGAGGCACGTAGGGATATTCCCACCCGTAATCCATGGCCACCTTTTTCATAAGGATGCGCTGCAGGCGGGCCAGTTTCGGCAAGGTACGGAGGTGTCTGTGTCCTAACAGGACAATAGCGTCAGGCGCTCGCTTCAACACAGGCATTGCAGCAGGAATGGGGTTAAAGTCTGCAACAACACTAGTGCTTGGCACCGCAACTCCCCAGGTTAGTTGTGGGACATCCGCGAATGGTGCAGCATCCCTGGAGCATCTCTTGTGTTTACGGGGTTTGGAAGCACGCAAGGTTCTGCCCCATTGTGACTCAGACAGCTTCGGCTCAAACCATTTGTCATCCCCAACATCAGACCAAGAGTCAATATCAGAAGTGTCATACTCTTCCGCAGGCAAACAAACACGTTCTCCAGCAAAGATACTGACCGTGGGAGACTCCGAAGGGGCCCATCTTTCCAACAGCGTGCCAGACAAAGACCACATTGGTAACCGCTGTCTCCGTTGCAACGTCCACTTTCACAACAGGCACACAGTTTTTGACTTCAGCATCGCTTACCTCCGGTGTCACGATCGGGGTAGCAGCCGATGGCAAAGTCAATGTTGATGAGACTGTCACGATCTCCGGATCAGCGATCGCAGCAGTGGAAGAGGGTTCCGGCCATGGGGCCTCTTCTTCCGCGGTCACTGTTCCTGTGATTCAATCCACCTTATACTCCCGGAGAGATTCAATTGGTGGGTCCACTTGGAACAAGTAGTCCCGGCATTTATTGCACCGGGCAAAATGCAAAATCCGGACGCCCAGCTCCGAACAGCGGGGGCAGGACAGTCCGAGGGCCTCCACGCTACCACTGGAGAACAAGACTAACCTCCCCTGGGTCCGCATTCGAATTCTGGTATCTGTCAGGGGGAGTCCAGCAGTAGCAGACATTGCGTTGACTCCTGGCACAGACATCGGGGGTCGCAGCCTTTCAAGCGGCGTTGATGGCACAGACATGGTTGCACGACTCTCTCTAGTGGGCGGGCAATCACTCTATCCTTCGGCGCCAAACTCGCTCTACGTCTCACAAGTTATTTTTCTCGCACGCTGCAGGCACACGTGGCTCCACTGCACGTGCGCCCAAACTCTAATGGCGACGTTAACTCCTTCCTTACCAGCATTGTCCAACACCACGACAATTTCTTGAAATAATGGCAGAATAACCTTCTCAATTCGGTTTTTCGAGGCAACAGCCTATCCCGGACGAGCCCCCACGTGTAGCACTACCCCCGAAGGAGCTGCTGGTTTGCACATCATAAACTCAAAACAGAGTTGTTTATTTTTCACAATGTAAGCAATTGTAGACATGTGCCATACAGATCAAATGGTTTGCAGAATACCTAATTTCTTATACGAAATTACTGCTCCCTCTGTAGAGAAGCAAGATTCTGTAGCAATTGTTAGATTAATTCCTGTAAGGAAATGACTTACCCTGCCTTACTCTTATGCTACCAATTAATTTGTTAGAATCCTACATTTTTGAGTGTTTCAGATGTCTGACCCCCTTGTGCTCTGTGGATCCATCCAGCCCCTGTGTCACAGGACAAAGGAACAACTGTACTCAGCAGGGTACCAGGCACCCAGAGACACTCAGAAGTGTGTTGGATGAAGAACATTCCGCTGCTATAGCTTTCAACAGGTCAAAAGATTGGTGGTGACTGGTAAGACAGCCAATGTTTCCTAAAGACATTGTACACTTTTTAAATGTTTGTTGTTGTTTTAACAAGTTATTAGTGTTGTTATATTCTGCGATATGGGAATGATGACGCGTACACACAATCGGAATTACCGACAACAAATGTTCGATGTGAGCTTTTGGTCGGAATATCCGTGTGTAGTCTCCATCGGACATTTGCTGTCGGAATATCTGTGTGAAGTCTCCATCGGACATTTGCGGTCTCAAATGTTTGAGAGCTGGTTCTCAATTTTTCCGACAACAAAAGTTCTTGTCGGAAATTCCGACGCACAAAAATCCTACGCATGTTCAGAATCATTGAACTTAATTTTCTCGGCTCGTCGTAGTGTTGTACGTGACCGCGTTCTTGACGTTTGGAATTTCCGACAACATTTGTGTGACCGTGTGTATGCAACACAAGTTTGAGCCAACATTCCATCGGAAAAAAAATCCACAATTCTGTTGTCGGAATGTCCGATCATGTGTGACAGTGACAGTCTTTTGCAAACAATCCAGAAAACAAAAACAAAGTAGTCCATAACTCTGGTACAATGAAAAAAAAAAAAAAAAAAGGAGTATGGCTCACCACCAGCACTGTAATTAGGGTTTGGAGGTGCTTTCCTCCCAAAACTCTTTGAACCTTCAAAATTATGGGTCCTCTTCTGAAATTCTGAAAATCAGTCCTCTCCAACCAGACTGTCTTGGAACTCCTCACCCTACATGGGCAAGTACCCCTGAGTACTAAATATGTCTTTAAACTGTCCCCCTGAAAACGACTCAAATAGTGAGGAAATATACATGACATTCAGGAACCATAACGGGCATCCTGTACAACTTGCTGTGTCAGCTTTTGTCTTACCTTGTAATTATTGGTTCCCCTTTGTCCATGTATTCATTCACCTAGGGACAGTCAACTTTTCGTTCTTGATCACACAATGTCCAAGCCATGCCTCTCCATTTCTCTGTGTTGTATCACAAATGCAGAAGTGCTAATGTGATTAAACTATCTTGCCTTCATTGGTCTGCCTGCTTGTGTCTTTGTTAGGTCTAATTACTATTGGTATATATAGTTTTTTCACAGTAAATGTGATTTCTTAGACTATAGATATAAGTTGTGCAATAAAGCCAAAAGACTTCACGCAAAAGGAGAAGTTCTGCAATATTTGGAATTTTTATTTTTTGAGGACTGGGTACCTGATTTTTAGAGGTACGACCACTCCCACTTCCCCTCCAACTTGCCTAGGCAGAATGGAAGTTTAAACCCCCACCCTTCTGCATACAGCCTCTTGGGACACATCACAGCTGTGAGACCATTCACAGGGCCACGAGGAGTGACAGATAGCTTCCCACAGTTAACATGTTGGCCTTGGGGCCCCCGAAGACTGGTGATATATTAGCCTGGGTGAGATTGAGGCTGGATCTCTGGAGAGGTAAGTGTATGTTTTTTTTAAAGTCATTAGCTACGATATTTGTAATTGAGTTTTATATCTTTGTTTCCAGGGTGAAGAACCACTTTAATCTGTGTAGTGCATGCCTCATTTGAACACAAAGAGAAACTTTTGACACAGTGAGGAAAAGATGGCCCCCAGTCGTCTCCATAAGATTGGATGATGGAAGCAATATCAAACGTCACTTCCGCCCAGTGGTCTTATAAGGAGGAGATTTTAAAAAAAAGGAAGACATTTTTTTTTTATTGCATTTAAGTGTAAATGTGAGATCTGAGGTTTCCTTGACCCCAGATCTCACATTTAAGAGGTCCTGTTGTGCTATTTTTTTCTATTACAATGGGTGTTTACATTCATTGCAATAGGAATAAAAGTGACCCAATTTTTTTCCAAAAGGACAATAAAAAAAAAAAAAAGATAAATAATATATATTTTTTTTAAATTGCCCTGTCCCGCCGAGTTCGCGTGCAGAAGCGAATGCATACGTAAGTCGCTCCCGCATATGAAAATGGTGTTCAAACCACACATGTGCGTGTGCGGTATCGCCGCGATCGTTAGAGCAAGAGCAATACTTCTAGCAAAATATCTCCTCTGTATCTCAAAACTGGTAACCTGTAGAAATTTTTAAACGTCACCTATGGAGATTTTTAAGGGTCAAAGCTTGTCACCATTCCATGAGCGGGCGCAATTTTGAAGCATGACATGTTGGGTATCATTTTCTTCATTGTAACATTTTCTTTCACAATAAAAAAAAATTGGGCTAACTTTACTGTTGTCTTATTTTAGTTAAAAAAACGTGTATTTTTTCCCCAAAAAATGCACTTGTAAGGCTGCTTCCTAAATACGGTGTGACAAAGTATTGCAAGGACCACCATTTTATTCTCCAGGGTGTCTGAAAAAAAAATGTGTTATATATATATTGTAAGTGTTTAGCTCAAGTGGGATATGCGATTTTAAGCGATTCACGCCAGTCCGGAACTATGTTTAAGGGCTTGTTGGCCCACTTTTATTGAAAAGGCAAAAATAACAAAATCCAAACATAGGTTTCCCACGCAGGGGGCTTTCACTGTCCACACAGAACGGTACCTTCAGCCTCCTGGCTTATACGTGCCAAAGAAAATACCAAGCCATCTGGCTCTTGTCAGCAGTAGCACAACTGCTCAGGCTCCAGCATGGAGCTCTCCTGACTCCTGTCAGCAACCTTAGACTCAGGTCTCTGGGGTTTCACAGTGCAGCCTGCACTCTCCAGCTTCTCTAGCTACTTCACAGTGCACACCTGCACTCTGAGTTCTCCCTTGCAAGCCTGGACTCCTGGGGAGGGTGGAGCCCAGAATGCTGGTCCTGAGTCTCCTATCAGGCCCACACACACCTGCACAATCAGTGTGCTGATCAGCTCTAAAGCCTGAACCCAGGACTGGGGATTTTATTAACCATTGAGGAAACTTGAATGCCAGTTTCCTCTGTAAACTGCAAGCTCCCTGGAGCCCCTCAACCAGTCCAATTGAAAACCCTGGGTCACCACACCCCTGGGGTACCACACTACTACAATATATAAATAATAGGATGTTTATAACAGCTTACCTGTAAAATCCTTTTCTTGAAGTACATCACGGGACACAGAGAAGCATAGTAATAACTATGTGGGTTATAGAGTCTACCTTCAGGTGATGGACACTGGCACGCCCTTAAGGCAAGAAGTTCCCTCCCCTATATAACCCCTCCCATACCGGGAGTACCTCAGTTTTGTAGCAAGAAATAAGTGTCCCAAATTCCCCAAAAGAGGGGCGGGAGCTCTGTGTCCCGTGATGTACTTCAAGAAAAGGATTTTACAGATCAGCTGTTATAAAAATCATATTTTCTTTATCGTACATCACGGGACACAGAGAAGCATAGTAATAACTATGTGGGACGTCCCAAAGCAATGCCAATGCCATTTTTCCTTATGTCCAATTGGTAACATTTTGTGAAAGTATGGACAGACGACCATGTCGCGGCCTTGCAGACCTGAGCCATGGAGGCTTGATGATGCACTGCCCAGGAAGTACCCACCGCTCTAGTGGAATGTGCTTTAACCTTAAATGGGGGAACATTTTCCTTCAAGCCATAGGCTTGAGTAATGACCTGCCGAATCCATTTGGAGATAGTGGATTTCGACGCTGCCTGCCCACATCTGGGACCTTCTGGCAGGATAAACAATATATCAGTTTTCCGGACCTGAGCAGTAGCCCTAAGATAGATCTTAACTGCTCTCAATACGTCTAGCGTATGTAAAGACTTCTCCCTTGCAGAACTAGGTTCTGAGAAAAAAGAAGGGAGAACAAGATCCTGATTCAAATGAAAATTAGAGACAACCTTAGGAAGGAAAGCCGGGTGAGGCCGCAGGACCACTCTATCCTTATGGAATATAAGGTACGGTTCCTTACAAGATAAGGCCGCCAACTCCGAAACCCTCCTAGCAGAGGTTATGGCTATCAAAAAAAACACCTTCCTGGTCAGAAGGACCAAAGGAATATAAGCCAGAGGCTCAAATGGTTGTTTCTGCAAGACAGAAAGGACCAGATTCAAATCCCACGGACACAAGGGGATCTTGACTGGTGGATTAAGCCGGATCACACCTTGCAAAAAGGTTTTGATCAGGGAATGTGTAGCTAGTGGCTTTTGAAAAAAAATTGATAAGGCTGAGATCTGGCCCTCAATGGTGCTTAGGGCCAACTTCATGTCTGTCCCTATCTGCAGAAACTCTAGAATTCTGCCAATGAGATACCTCCGGGGATGCCAACCCCTGGTCTCGCACCAGGCCACATAAGATTTCCAAACTCTGTAATAAATAAGTCTGGATGCCGGTTTTCTGGCATTAATCAAAGTAGATACTACTGAATTAGAGAGACCCCTTCTCTTTAAGATATGGGACTCAACAGCCAAACCTTTAAATTCAGAGACGGTAAGGAAGGATGGAATATTGGCCCCTGAGACAGTAAGTCCGGGCGAAGCGGAAGGGTCCACGGGTGCCCCACGGACATCCTTACAATTTCCGCGAACCAGGCCCTTCTGGGCCATGCCGGAGCAACCAGAATCACTGGTATTCCTTCCGACTTTACCCTGCGAAGGAGGCGGGGTAATAATTGCAGCGGAGGAAACGCATACATTAGGGAGAACTGGTCCCATGGGAACACCAGCGCATCCGTGCCGCAAGCAAGTGGATCCCTTGTCCGGGACAGAAAGTTGCCCACCCTTGCATTGAACCTCGATGCAAAGAGATCGACATCTGGTGTTCCCCACCTCTGACAAATGCCCTGAAAGATGTCGGGGTGAAGAGTCCATTCCCCTGGGAGCACCTGTTGGCGGCTTAGGTAGTCTGCTCGCCAATTGTCTATTCCCGGAATGAACACTGCAGATATGCATGGGACATATTTTTCTGCCCAGGTCAGGATTCGATTCACCTCTCTTTGGGCTGCACGACTTCTTGTGCCCCCCTGGTGATTTATGTATGCCACAGCCGTGACATTGTCGGATTGAACCCTGACCGGAAGACCCTTCAACCTGTCTGACCAAGCTGACAGGGCTAGATGAACTGCTCGAATTTTTAGCAGATTTATGGGTAGAGACCTCTCGGAGACTGACCATCTCCCCTGGAGAGACAAGCCTCCCAGGACTGCACCCCAGCCTAGCAGACTTGCGTCTGTGGTCACAACCTGCCATGAGATGGGAACAAAGGACTTCCCTCTTAGCAGGTTCTGGGGAACCAGCCACCAACAAAGGCTCTGCCGGACTGTCCGGGAGAGGGACATAGGTAGGTCCAAGGCTTGAACTTTTTTGTTCCACGCGGATAGAATGGCGTGTTGAAGTTCCCTTGAGTGGAACTGAGCGAATGGGACGGCCTCGAACGAGGCTACCATTTTCCCCAGTAACCACATACAGAGGCGAATGGAAGGCTGACGCCTTGTCTTGACTAGTTGAACTAGTTCTCTTAAAGCCTCGAACTTCCTCTGGGGCAAGAAGACCCTTCTTAGCTTTGTGTCTATGAATAGACCCAAATACTCGAGCCTTTGCACAGGCACTAAGGCTGACTTGTCCAGGTTGAGAACCCAACCCATGGACTCCAGGAATTTTACGGTTCTGTGTACCGCTGAGTTTAGATCGGCCACTGACCGGTCTACCAACAATAGATCGTCTAGATAGGCTACTATAGATATGCCTTGAGACCTTAGGCTAACAATGGAGCCAATACCTTCGTGAAAACACGAGGTGCGGTGGCCAGACCAAAAGGTAAGGCCATGAATTGGAAGTGGCGCTGATTTACCACGAAGCGAAGCAGCTTCTGATGGTCGAGGAAGATAGGAACGTGTAAGTATGCATCCTTTATATCGATGGACGCCAGAAGTTCCCCTCCTTGCAGGGAGGCAACCACCGACCGGATCGATTCCATCCGGAACGATTGAACCTTTAGGAACTTGTTTAAGGCCTTGAGGTCCAGAATGGGTCTTACATCCCCGTTTGGTTTGGGGACGGTGAAGAGATTGGAATAAAACCCCAAACCTTGTTCTTCCACTGGCAGTTCTCTGATTACCCCTTGGGATAATAGATGATCTAAGGCCAATGCTAGGGACCTTCTTTTGCCTGGGTCCTTCGGGGCTAAGAAGCGAGGTGGAGGAAATTCGCTCAACTCCAGTTTGTAACCCCCGGAAACCGTAGAGAGGACCCACTTGTCTTGGATCCTCCCTAGCCAAGCCTCCGCAAACAGCTGAAGTCTTCCCCCCCACCCGGCTGAGTGGGGGTGAACCTTCATAGTGCTGATTTAGAGATACTGGCTTGGCCGGCTTACGGTTCCAAGGCTTTTTGGAAGCCTGAGGCTGGCCCTGCGGCTTCCCACCCGCATTGAATCCAGGAGGCTGTCAGAACTGCCTGGTAGTGGAAGTACCAGGGACAGGAGAGGAGGATTTTTAAAGGAGGGAGAACCCCTAAACCTTTTCTTTACTGGTAACAGTGTACTTTTACCACTGGAAATTTTCTGAATATATGTATCCAGATCTTCTCCAAACAAACGCTCTCCATGAAAGGGAAACCCTGCTAGTAACTTTTTACATGGGGCTTCAGCAGACCAGTTCTTTAGCCAGAGTAACCTGCGCATATGAACTAGCGAGAGAGTGAGACGTGAGGACTGTTGAATGGAGTCCTTGATAGCATCTATGGCAAAGCATAATGGTCTGGGAAAATCAGCCAAACTCTGGGCTTGTTGAGCCGGTAGATCCTTTAAGACCCGCTTAAACTGGTCTTTCAAGGCTTGGCAAATCCCAATAGCTGCAACTGCAGGTTGGGTTATCCCTCTAGCTTTAGCAAAAGAGGTTTTCAATAAAGTCTCTAATCTCTTGTCTGTCGGATCTTTAAATACTTGAACGTTGTCCACCGGACAGGTCAAAGATTTATTTACGCAGGACAAAGCTGCGTCAACTTTGGGGATACCCCACTTCTTGGTGAACTGTTCCTCCATAGGGTATAAAACCGAAAACATTTTAGGAGGAAGAAAAAAATCTATCTGGATGTTCCCAATCC
This sequence comes from Rana temporaria, assembly GCF_905171775.1. Lineage (NCBI taxonomy): Eukaryota > Metazoa > Chordata > Amphibia > Anura > Ranidae > Rana > Rana temporaria. The sequence goes on along the minus strand of NC_053495.1, from coordinate 53,146,190 downwards.
TTGTAGATAAGACCTTCCAGAAGGGGATGAACCGGGAAGGAATAGTTAGCTTGAGGAGCTTTTTTTTTTTCACTTTATATTTTTATTAATGAACCACAGGAATAAAACAGAGACATACAAAAAGGTATAAATATAATATTAAAAAAAAAACATAATTTCCTCCTCATTCATAGATAAAGCCGATTAGAAAAAAAAAAACAATGATGCTTAAAGTTTGTTACCATGCACATACACGACATCTGGGTGGCCGAAAAATCAGTGAGCCAATCACACAAGCAGGAAATTATGTTTCTTTTTTTTATAAATTATTTTATTTTGTCAACAGCAATAACATTATGCAATAATATACATACACATATCAGTATTTCAATTGCACTTCTTATTTTCATCAACTTATCCGGTTATTACCTCCTCTACACTCGCTTATATTTAGATTACACATATCCTCTTTACCACTGATTATCCCTTAATTCTGAGCAGCTCAATTATCGTTCTATAATATTAACACCATACATTTTCCTCAAGTCCGACTGAGCCCCCAGTTATCTTCCACACCCATCATATCCAATGCTGTTCAAATAGAAGAGAAAAAATAAGAAAGAAAAAGAAAACGATAGACAAAAAAAAAAAACATCTACCCAAGATCAGGTCCCCACCCCCCCCCCCTCCGACACCCCCCTATGGATTTTGTTTCTTATACTCCAGCTTTAGGGGCTTTTAAGGAGCCTAAGGATGAGACTGACGCTGGCTCTGAAAGTGGCAACTTGAAGGCCGAACGGACCATCTCAGTGAGGGACTGGACCAACAACTTTTCGGATTGAGATGCCGAAAAAGGTTCTCCCAAAGTGGAATCCTCAGAATCCACTACTTCCGAATGACCTTCTGCCAGATCTCCAGAGGGTAAATCAACCTCTTCTGAGGATAGATGCCCCATATCGAGGGACTCCTTAGAGGGAGAGGGGGACCTTGTGCGTTTTTCTCTTGAGAGAGAGGATGCAATCAAGGTCGCTAATCTCTGCTCCAGACCCCCCATAGCTGAGGCCAGAGCCTCCTGTGTCACAAAAACTGGAGCAGGCGGGACAAGGGCAGAACAGGCACCTGACAGCCCTGATGGTTCACCCTGGGCCTCCTCCAATTTATCAGGAGAGGAGACAGCCGCAGGAGCATGCCCGAGATCCTCTGAGCCTGATGGCGATCCCTTTGCTTTCTTTGTGCTTCTAGTCCCTGAGCCTTTAGCCATGATAAAGCCGAGGTACTCACAATAATTGCAACTACTTGCGAACCTATAGAACAGCACTGACACTGCTATTTGATGGTTGGCAAGGTGCAGAGCCCACTATGCGCCCTAAGCAGGTGTCACTGTCCAACCACCAGTAATAAATACTGAAAATTTGTGCACAAAATCTCTGTGTCCACCGTCAGCCAGGATAAGTGAGGTGGACTGGAGCATATAAGGACTAGGTGCAAATCACCTGACCTGCTCTGTCCTGTAATCTCGAGTCTCATAGAGAACAGCTGAGATAGACCCCCTGCGCGCATTGGCGCGCACACGCCGCTGCTGGGCGTGTATCACGAGGCTACGTGCGCACACGTAGCCGCACGCACACGTCGCCGCACGCGCCTCATGGACCACGCCGCGCACACCGAAGCAGCGCACAAATTCACGCAATTGCGCGCACGCATGCGCCTAAGACACAATCAATGTCGTGCGCGCACGACGCGCTCGTGCATGAGGTTGGAACTCCGCAGCTCCATGTGAGGACCAAATAAGCCAACTGAAGCCAAACTTTTTGGGCAACTTTCCTTCTGCTTTAAACCTGCACAGGAGGAGCTAACTACTTGAGTATAGACACCCCTCCTCCCCACAGCCTACAGGACCAAATAGGAGAAGCACAGACAGACAGCTTAGGCAAACATAATGGCTCAATAAAGGAAGGTTACTCCCAGGACCAAGTCCTGAAGCCCCTTCACTTACCTGATCCAACGCTGCAGGACTCTGCATAGACAGACAGTCCAATCTTCACCCGTCACGGAGAGCCGCGTCTGCAGACCTTCAGGGACCGGGGTCCATGGAAAGGAACACCACACCCCTGGACCCATATCGCACCCTGTCAGTAAACTTTTGGTATTAGGAAATTGACCAAAGTACTGAATAACCAGGATCCAGCCCTCAAAGAGAAGCATTACAGGCCAAACCCTGTTCTTCTTAACCGGGGCCCGGGTACCGTCCACTTTGGCTCAGAAGCACTTTGGACGGATCCGGATTTAATGGAGGCTTTTTACATCCAATATGGATCCCTCCAGTGGAGCTCCTTGGAGCACATGTTCACTCGTGACCAACACCTTAGACACTGGTGAAAAAACTGAGGTACTCCCAGTATGGGAGGGGTTATATAGGGGAGGGAACTTCTTGCCTTAAGGGCATGCCAGTGTCCATCACCTGAAGGTAGACTCTATAACCCACATAGTTATTACTATGCTTCTCTGTGTCCCGTGATGTACGATAAAGAAAAAATGTTTGGGGGTTCTAAGTAATTTTCTAGCAAAAAAAAAATGATTTTAACTTGTAAACACCAAGTTTGAAAAATAGGCTTGGTCCTTAAAGGGTCACTAAAGGAAAAAAATGTTTTGCTGAAACGACTGTTTACAGGGTATAGAGACATAAAAGTTAACTGATTCCTTTTAGAAATGATTAAAAATAGATTAAATTCAATCATATAATGTGCCTCTAGTTTCACTTTCGGTTTTAAACTGGTTTCATGTTTCTGTGAAGTAAAGAGACCCACAGAACAAAAACAAACAAATCCAGGGCAGTGTTTTGTTTTTAAAATGAATCTGATTGGTTCTGAGGAGTTTTAGACCCACAGTAATGACAGCTTAGACCACAGTGAAAAGCTCCCAGTACTGTGGTTATAAGGAGCCAGACAAGCAGGAAGTGTGGAGATCAGAGCAGAATTACAGCTACTTCAAAGCAAAAACGAACAATAAGGACATGAAACCAGTACTGCAGTAAGGTAAAGGAAGCTATTTAGCTAAAAAAAAATGTTCCTTTAGTGATCCTTTAAGTGGTTAAAGGCATACCTCCCAACTGTCCCTGATTTCGAGGGACTGTCCCTGATTTGGAGCAATGTCCCTCTGTCCCTCATTCTCCTCATTTGTCCCTCATTTTGATCTGATCTCTATAGTTGTATATAAAATGCACTTTTTATCTATCAAAAAGTGTTTCCCAGTGCTAAACCTTTCATCTGATTTCTAAATTGCTGCATTTGTAAATTCCAAAAGCCAATATAAAGAAATAGTAGTGGAAAAAAAAGCACTTGTGGGTTTAACCAATCATTGTTTTTTTGTACAATTCTCCTTTAAGGGGGCGTGACAAGGGGTATGTCCTAGGCCTGCATACTTTTGCTGATAGGTGTCCCTCATTCCCATCTCAGAAAGTTGGGAGGTATGGTTAACCAGTTAGCAACCGCCCTATAGACGAAATACGTCTACAAGGCGGTTGCTTAACTCTGGGAGGGCGTCAATGTACGTCCTCCCAGAGTCGCGCTCCCGCGCGCCCTGTGGGGGCTGCAGGCTGGATCTGTGACACATGTAGTCACAGATCCAGCCATCCATCCATCCCTCCCTGTGCAATACTCTGCAATGCCCCCATACTCTGCAATGCCCCCATACTCTGCAATGCCCCAAAATACTCCGCAATGCCCCGCAATACTCTGCAATGCCCCGCAATACTCTGCAATGCCCCGCAATACTCTGCAATGCCCCGCAATACTCTGCAATGCCCCGCAATGCCCCGCAATACTCCGCAATGCCCCGCAATACCCCACAATACTCCGCAATACCCCGAAATACCCCGCAATACTCCACAATACCCCGCAATACCCTGCAATACCACACAATACTCTACAATACCCCACAATACTCTACAATACCCCACAATACCCCACAATACTCCACAATACCCCACAATACCCCACAATACCCTGCAACGTCGTCTATGGGGATTTTTAAGTAGCAAAGTTTGGCGCCATTCCACAAGCGTGTGCAATTTTGAAGGGTGACATGTTGGGTATCTATTTACTCGGCGTAACTTCATCTTTCACATTTAAGCAAAAGAATGAAGAAAAAATACTAAATGTGCCAAATTTTATAACAGAAACAAAGAAAAATTATTATTTTTTACAGAATTTTCAGTCTTTTTTCTCTTATAGCGCAAAAAATAAAAAACCCCAACGGTGATTAAATACCACCAAAAGAAAGCTCTATTTGTGTGAAAAAAAGGACGAAAATTTCATTTGGGTACAGTGTTGTTTGACTGAGTAATTGTCATTCAAATTGTGAGAGCACCGAAAGCTGAAAATTGGTCTGGTTATTAAGGGGGTTTACGTGCCCAGTGGTCAAGTGGTTAAAGGTATGGGGTGGTTGGATAGAGAATAGGTCCACAGCATCAGATTAATTGCCCCCTGGTTAAGGGTTACCTTTGTGGCGAGATGCTGGGTCTGTGTAGGCCTTAATGGGCGCTTAAAGGGGTTGTTAAAAAACACCTTGCACTCTCTGGCAAGAAAATGGAAGAAAATGTGATGCGTTTGGTTCTAAATTTAGAACACTTTTACATTGTGGTGCAATGAATGTGCCAAACTCAAAATAAAATGCAGATGGTTTGTGTTTTACGAATGTGGAGCTAATTAAAGGGGTTGTAAACCCTCGTGTTTTTTCACCTAAATACATCCTATGCATTAAGGTGAAAAAACTTCTGGCAGTCACCGGCCCCCCAGCTCCCCCGTTTTACTTACCTGAGCTCTAGAATTCACTCGGCGGAGACAAGCTGTCTCTCTCTGCACGTGGGCCCCCTTCTTGATTCGACAGATTGATAGCAGTGCTGCCATTGGCTCCTACTGCTGTCAATCAAATCCAATGACGCGTTGCGTGGGGCTGAATCCGGCATTCATGTCTATGGACGCAAATGCTGGACTCGGGAGCGTGCCTGAAAGGTAACCCCACCGGGAGATCACTTCTCCTAGGGGGGTTATCTAATGCAGGGAGAAGCAGCGAGAGCCACCGGGGGACTCCAGACGTTGAGGATCTGGGCCACACTGTGCAAAACGAGCTGCACAGTGGAGGCAAGTATGACATGTTTGTTATTTAAAAAAAATAAAGCTTTACAATCACTTTAAGACCAACTCTCTTTTGGAGTACAGAGAACTTGGCGCAGACAGATTATGCAAAAGTGTTTGGCGTACATACTTAGGCTGCTTTCACACTGAAAGTGTCAGCCGTTAGTGGTAAAGCAGCGCTCGTTTTAGCTGCAGATTTCGGCTGCTAGCGGGGCGCTTTTAACCCCAAAAAGGAGGTAAAAAACTCCTGTGTTGTGGCACTTCCAAAGCGCTGCCCATTCATTGCAATGGGTGATCCCAAACCGTCCCAAAGATGCTGCTTGCAGGACTTTTTCTAATGCCCCGCCACTTGCAAAGCACCCATTTTAATGAATGGGAGGCAGCTTTCGGGCGCTATTTCTATGGCTAAAACGCCTGAGAAATGCCTCAGTGTGAAAGAGGTATTGGTGCCGCAAATTGAATTATAAGCTCTAGACAGGTTCATTTTTTTTTTTTGTAGGTTGTGCCACTTCCAGAGGCGTATCTAGTGAAAATGGCGCCTATGGCAAGCACTGAAACTGCGCCCCTGTCAAAACATTTGAAACCTTTAGATAACCAGGGACAGGGAGGGACGCAGTGCGACGAGGACAGAGAGGGACACTGGGGACCACTGGCATCTGGTACTGAATTTTATTTGGGGGGGGGGGGGGTGCAAACAAACTGAAAGAAAAATCAATTACAGCCACTGTGCCAATCGAACACAGCCACTGTGCCATCAATGGCCAGTCATCGGCCTGTCACTCCCCTCCCCAGGCCAAGTTGCAATATTAGCAATTGCTGTGCCGGCGCCGCGCTTCAGCAGACTGGCTGCAACAAGGAGCTACATTAGCGCGGGATGCAGCCGCAGGAGGACGGGTGGGGTTTTTTTTTCGTGCGGGGGGGGGGTAGCTTTTTGCCGCCCCCCTCCCCATGGCACTTGTCATGGCTGCCATACCCTAGATACGCCACTGGCCACTTCTGGGATGTTTGAGAGGCTATTTTGCAAAATCTGTCCGCTGAATATTTCTGGATTACAGGGTCAGTGTGCAGAGGGCCTCATGCATAATTACATTGTGCCAAACTGGACCATTGTATGTATGCAATACACATATCTGGATACCTCATTATGTTTTATGATTAGTGAACATACATTTGTATTGCATGTATTTCCCTTGGTGGGAGATATACTTGGTACATCACTTGTAGTAACTGTCCAGCACTATGCACTCCTCTATCACCTCACATAGAAATCTGGGGACAACTATGTTCTCCTCATTATAGAGCTCGCCTCACCCCTCCTCCCGCCATAGGTGAGGGCTGCACGTGCTCACACACACAGCTTGCAGCGATAGCGGTCTGTGACTGTGAGCCGCCCTCAATGTGCACAGCACCCCCCTCCCTCTCTTTACGGCGCTTCCTCTCATCTAGCGGGCTGAGAAAGAGGAGGAGGCGGGGGATCCGTTACCAGGAATGAAACACATGGCGGGAGCGCACAGGCAGCCGGCCCCCCGCACATAGTCACCGAGAGCCATTACTGAGGTACACGTGTGCCCTGCCCCGGAGAACGTCGTGTCATCCCCCATACAGGAGAAGGACAGCCGAGCACAGGAGTGTGTAGGAGACCTCAGGGGCCACAATGGGGCTCTTACCTGGGGCTCTTCTGCTTGTCATTGCCCTGACAGGGCTGCACCTCACATGCTGCTCCAAGCTCAATATCCCCAAACTGCTCCTACCATATACAAGAGGAACCCGGATCAACTACACCCTGGAGGTCACTGAGGGCTGCTACAAATGGTGAGTCAATGGGCCCCTCTATCTAATACCCTCCTCCCTGCAGACCGGTGACACCCACACTCCTTTACACAGTGTCAGGATATGGGGGTGTCACTGGACTCATCAGCTCCTACTAGACAAGGTGGTCTGTGCAGTCAGTCAGGAAAGGTTAGAACCTCTGTCAGGTGTTGATGTGGGAGATCTACACTGATCAGCCATAACTTTATGACCACTGAGAGGTAGAGTTGATCATCTTGTTACAATGGCATCTGAAAAAAAGTGTGCATCCAGTTTGTGTATGGGGCTGCATAGCCACAGACCAGTCTGGGTACCTACGCTGACCCGTGCCTACAATGGGCACATGAGCATTGGAATTGGACAACGGCGCAATGGAAGAAGGTGGCCTGGTCTGATGAATCTAGTTTTCTTTTACATCATATGTATGGTCAGGTGCCTGTTCATTATCTAGAGAAGAGACGGCACCAGGATGCATTATGGGAAGACAACAAGCCAGTGTGATGCTGGGAAACCTTGGTTAGTGCCATTCATGCGGATGTTACTTGACATGTACTCTCTACCTAAACATTATTGCTGACCAAGTACACCCCTTCATGGAAAATGGTATTCCGCAGTGTTCTCTTTTGGCAGGATAATGCGCCCTACCACGCTATAAAAATGGTTCAAGAAGGGCTCGAGGAACACAAAATCAAGTTCAAAGTGTTGACTTGGCCTATAAAGTCTCCAGATCTTGGCCCAATCAAGCATCACATGGGGTGTGCTCTGTGCTGGAAGAACAAGTCTGATTCATTGAGGCTCCACCCTGCAACTTACAGAACTTAAAGCGGAGCTCCACTCTAAAGTGGAACTCCTGCTGATCGGAACCATCCCCCCCCCCCCTCCGGTGTCACATTTGACACCTTTCAGGGGGAGAGGGGTGCAGATACCTGTCTAAAGACAGGTATTTGCACCCACTTCCTGCCACACAGTCTCGGGCAGACTGCGGGAATGATGTCACCCCCCCGTTGTGTCCTGGGAACACTCAGCTCCCAGAACACAGCGGGAGCCAATCGTCGGGCGTAGTGCGACTCACGCATGCACCGTAAGGAACCGGGCAGTGAAGCCGGAGCGCTTCACTTCCTGGTTCCCTCACAGAGGATGGCGGGGGCAGCAGAGTGACAAGCGATCGTTTGTCCTCTGCTGCGGAAGGCGCTGGACTCCAGGACAGGTAAATGCCCTAATATTAAAAGTCAGCAGCTGCAGTATTTGTAGCTGCTGGCTTTTAATATTTTTTTTTAGCGGACATCCGCTTTAAGGCCCCTTTCACACTGGGGCGCGGGCGTCGGTGGTAAAGCGCTGCTATTTTTAGCAGCGCTTTACCGTCGTGTTTGCGGAGGTATTTGGCCGCTAGCGGTTTAAACCACCCGCAAAGTGCTGCTGCAGCGGCGCTTTACTGGCGGTATGGCCGCGCTGCCCATTCATCTCAATGGGCAAGAGCGGTATACACACCGCTCCTTCACTGCTCCAAAGATGCTGCTTGCAGGACACTTAGCCGCTCTTTTAGGGCACTTTGCAGGCGCTATTTTTAGCATTTTAGCGCCTGCAAAGCGCCTTAGTGTAAAAAGGGGTCTTAAGGATCTGCTACTGACAGCTTGGTGCCAGATACCATAGCATTCCTTCGGGTGTCTAGTGGAGTCCATGCCTCAGGTCATGCTTGTTTTGGCAGCAAAAGGTGGACCTACTCAATATTCACTGGGAGGACATAAAGGTATGTCAGCCTATAGACAAAGCGATTGTTTTTTTTTATTTATTTATTTTTTATTTTTTTGCTGCACAGGTTGCAGAAAAGAAAATCGCTTGATTCCCCCATCAACACACTTAGCGTTGACAGGGGAATCCCTCTTGCAGAGCCATTGTGTTCTCCTAAGGGGCAGGTGGGGGAAACTGTCCCTGCAGGGAGAACTCAGTGATTATTGCTAGCAGTTAGAACAGCTGCTAGCAATAATCACATGTAAAATCCAGCAGGCTGGTTGTACCTAAGTTAATTGATCAATCAACTTTGGTACATTCAGCCTGCCCATACATGGTTCAAATCTTGTTTGGTTCCTGCTGAACCAGTTGAGATTTGAACTGTCTGTGGCTGGCTTTAGTTGCTGTTATCAGGACAGGAAGTCTACAATGTTGCAGATGTCACAGAACAGGAATAAATTGGAAAGCTTCCTAGTGACAAGTGGCATAGTCCTTCACTTTAGGGAGATTTTCTCTTCTTGTGTCTTTAGGATAGGAAGTGAGGTGAAATACATTAAAGCTGAACTCTGGGGGGGGGGGGGGGGGATATTTTGGGATATTTGCATGTCAGAATAAGCTATGATGTTACCCTTGCTGCCCATCTAAAAAGTGATTTGTCGTGGATCACGTTTCAGAGGGCATTTGACAGGTAGGTGATATTTCACTTCCAGGATGCCTGTTCTAACCCTATAAGCCCACACAGTTTTGCAGTGGCCCCATTTACTTGAATGGGTCATGTTGAGTGGCATTACTGCTTGCTGAACATGATGGGGTATAATTTGTACCAGAAAGCAAAACGGCTGCAGAATGCATACGATCCCATATGGCCTCCTTTGCAGCTAAACGGGGTGGTAAGACCAAGGCTTTATACGTGTAACCTAGGCCTTAAAGTGATACTAAAGTCTTGTGTTTTTTTGTTAAAAATAACAAACGTGTTATACTTACCTGTCATGTCTAGTGGTTTAGCACAGAGCAGCCTCGATCCTCCTCTTCTCGGGTCCCTTGTCGGCACTCCTGGCCCCTCCCTCCTATTCAGTGCCCCCACAGCAAGCAGCTTGCTATAGGGGAAGCCAAGCCACAGCTCCCTGTGTCCATTCAGACATGGAGCTGCGGCCTGGCCCCCTTTCTCTGCTCATTTTCTGACTGACTTTGACAGCAGTGGGAGCCAATGGTGTCATGCTGCTGTCTCTGCAAATGAGGAGGGGAGTCTCGGGCAGCCGAGACATTCCTGCAACATCGCTGAATCTAGATGGGGCTCAAATTTAAGTCAGAGGGGCTGAGGGGGCTGCTGCACAAAGGTTTTTTTATCTTAAGGCATTTCAATAAACAACCTTCTGCCTTTACAATCACTTTAAACTGCAGCTTCATTACTCCTATTCCTTACAATATGCACCAAACATCAGGTGCTGAAACTTTGCGTTGTGGCTGGCATACGGTTCACCCATCTCCTCCATTCATTCATAAGACCTCAGACGCCTGTTGTAACTGATTCCTCTCGTATCACGTTTGTTTTAAATGTGTCATCCTTCTATCTGTAAGCCCGGGGTTATTTTGTTTGAGTGAAAAGCAATAAAAATACAACTTCAAGTAAAGTCTGGTAACATGTCTCATTGCTTTTTTTTTCTCAAACAAATATCCCTCGGGTTACAGTTTGAAGAATGACACATTTAGAACAGATGTGATGTGAGAGGAATCGGTTACAACCGAAGGCCGTGGTTTATTGTGACACTGCTGGAGCAGTTCCAGGCTGCAACAAGTGGATGTTTTAGTTGGCAGTTATTTATTGAAGTCAGTTTTGTCAAAGAGGGAGAGAATTTCTAGAAAAACTTCTCAAAGGAAGCGTGTCTGAAGTTCAGAGACGGAATGCTGGGTAGGGAGCGGTGTCTCAGAATAATAATTACTAGGTTTCTTTGTTTAGCTGCAGTGGGCAGGTTTCGGATAAACAGGTTAAAATGTCTAAATCCTTTCAGATGTATTAAAAAAGAATTCTGAATGGTATTATTACATTCTCGTTAAGGCACACCTTGCAGCAAAAAGAAAGGTATGCTTATTACACCAGGGCCCTCATCCTCATATTAAAGAAGCCCTATTTCTCGCCCCCCCCCCCCACCACCAAAAACAAGTTGACACATGTGTGTGCTATATAGAAAACGCATAGCAGGCATATGTTTAAAATAGAACTAAGGGGAAAAACTTTTGTCTACAGTAAGGCTAAGCATACATGGATCTAAATTCGCCCAGTTCAGCAGAGACCAGCCACATGTATTGTCATTACCACTCAACAGAAATCGGGAATTTTTTAATATTTCTGTCCGTCTACTGTAGCCACTGATCAGTGTATTGCGACAGCCGAGAGTCTCCATTGTCACTGTCATACAGTGATGGAGGGGGGAGGATTCTTCCATCCGCCTCGCTTGTGTAGGGGCCCACTTGTTGATCACAAAAAGTAATCTATGGCCATCTTATCTCTGTCAGTTTTATCTGTGACCCATTGGGGAGATTTTAATTATTCCTGTCCCTTGGCCAAAACAGGAAGTAAGATGCAATCTCTCCAAAGTTAGGGAACCACTAGGATCTTCACATCTACAGTAGTGTCCCCATTGGAATGTTTTTTCCTTTTATTCCTGTTCTAGTGACAACCCAAAATTTGGGATTTTTTTTTCACTTTTCATTATCGGTGGTAATGGTAAACAAGACAAATAGAGAGCAAGTAGCACAAACAGCAATACATATTTGACAGGTGTTTTAATCCCTCTCCACTCTATAACCCTTTAGTTATACTTTTTAGCAAAATAATGGGGTAGATTCAGGTAGCAATTGCGTCTGCGTAACCATAGTTACGCAGCGCAATTGCTTACTTGCGCCTGCGTCTCGAATGCTCCTGATTCAGGAACCTCGATACGCTGACTGCAGCCTAAGATATGACTGGCATAAGGCTCCTTATGCCGTCGTATCGTAGGCTGCATTCTTACGATGGCCGCTTCACAACCCTACGTGAGCCCTGCGTACGCAGTTTACGTCGTCTCCGTTCGTCGGGTTCCGCGTAAGGCTGCTCCTGCTATTAGCAGGGGCAGCCAATGCTACGTATACCCATCGTTCCCGCGTCGCGAATTTAAAATTTAACGTCGTTTGCGTAAGTGAATCGTGAATGGCGCTGGACGCCATTTACGTTCACTTTGAAGCAAATGACGTCCTTGCGACGTCATTTGCCGCAATGCACGTCGGGAAAGTTTCCCGACGGAGCATGCGCACTACGCTCGGCGCGGGAACGCGCCTAATTTAAATGATTCACGCCCCCTATGGGATCATTTAAATTACGCGCGCTTACACCGGGCAGTTTTCCGGAGCGCTCACGCAAATTACGGAGCTACTGCTCCGTGAATCAAGCGTAGCGCAGGTAATTTACGGAGGCGCAGCGACAAAACGGAAAAGCGCAAAGCTACCTGAATCTGGCCCAATGTTATTTAAAATGAACTTGCCTTTCTCTGAGTTTTCTGAGGCACTGGTGCCCTCTTGCTACCCACTGTGAAGGCCAGGTCACCAAATTACACCCTAAATAGGTCTATATGTTGTAATGGCTTTAGCAATGTGAGGCTGGGTTCACGCTCGTGTGATTGCACACATTGCATGTGATTTGCACTGCATTTGCCAGCATTTTGGAAAAAATACACTTTAATTAATTTAAAAAAAAAACGTAAAGTTAACCCAATGTGAAAGATGATGTTGCGGCACAAGAATCGTGATCTTTATTCAAAGCAAACAAATCAAGACTAATTTTAACCAGAATCATGCAGTTCTACTGAATGTTATACAATACAGCAGTTGTCCATTATCACTGGTCAGTCGTATCCAAGTTTTATTAAAGTTGCCCTTCAAAGTCGGCACAACTATGGAGTCGTACAAGTGTGAATGGATCCTAGGCAATAGCATGGGTCTGTATTGCTGCTATAGTGGTTGGAAGTCTTGAATACCTCTGTTATTTAGAGAGTGATGCTGGTTGAAGCCTTCCTAGTAGGGCCACCCTAGCCAAACAGGAAAGAAACCTGATCTCATTGTTTCAATAGAAATTGACGTCTTCCAGATTGGTAATCAAACCTGACTGGAAGTACTGGAAAATCGCAGTTTACATAAACAGAGTTGTTTTAGGGCCATCTGAGTCTTGGCCAGCTTAGCTGGTGGCCCCCCTTACTGCAAGCTTCTTATAGTATTAATGGAGCAGCAATCCCGATTTGTGCTATTGTGCAGTAAAAAACCTGTTACCAGTAGGAATGAGCTCTGGCGTGTTCGCACACTCCACGTGCAAAGCCCGCCAGGAAGTCAGCGCTGCGCTAATCGCAGGCAGTGAGCCATTGTCCCGATGCGCGGCTGCAGAGATCAGGAAATGTCTCACTGCCTGTGATTAGTGCAGTGCCCACTTCCTGGCGGGCTCTGCGCGTGGAGTGTGCGAACACGCCGGAGCTCATCCCTAGTTACCAGATCCTGTCCAACTGAAATGGAAGCAGACAGGGCTCACAACCTTTTGTCTACACCTGTCCTAAGGCCCCTGTCTCATGGGCACCCTCCATTCCATCTCCAGAGGGCATCCTAGACTGATTTACTGCTGAGTTGGATCAAAATGTCACATGGGGAATGTCCGTGTCCAATCCAATTCTAAGATGGAGGAAAAAATTGTAGTGCCATATCTGCCTACATCTGGTTAGTAAAAAGCAGACAAGTATGCAAACCTTTTCAGTTTGTTCCAATGAACCTGAACTGTTTCCGGATACAGGTGGCTGCATGTCTGTTTACATCTGGCCACACATAGGGATACATTGCACTCCTTTTTTTGATCTGTGTAATCAGAAGTACAAAATGGCAAGGCAGTGTGCCCGTGTGAGAGGGGGTCTAATGGTGATCCCCTGCCATCCAGGTTTTTAGTTGATGGGCCTCGTTTACACAGGTAGTGTTGTCCACACAATGTGAATGGGCCATTTTTTTATGCGGCTGGAGCCACCTGGATGTAGGTAGCCCTTATTGCTCATTGGGGATGCAGCATCTGTATTGATACAGATGTGTAGGGGCAGTTGAGCAGCCCCAAATGCACACTGTCTGCGTTTAGAACCGCCTACCTGCCTCATATGTCAGATTAGGAGGAGCGGCTATTTGAGTTGGGCCCCTTTCGTACTTGTGCAACTTGGTTGCAGTCATACCGCATGATTTCCAATGAGTACTATGCAACTTCAAAGTAGTCCCTGCGCTACTTTGGTTCGACTTTGATGTGACTTGGGGTCCATAGACCTCAAGATTACACAGGCATTGCTTCAAGTGGCGTAACTTCCAGGTCGTAAAAGTGTGAAAGGTGCCTAACGTAGGCTGCCAGCATTTTACTTCAGCTGCATAAATTGCTGGAGTAAACCCTGTAAGCAGTACCTGTGTGAATGAGCCCTTGAAGACCTGTCATGAGAAATATAGCAGCTACAATTGCTAAGCTCTCCAGGTTGTCCTGCAGATCTTTAAGCTTTAATACTTTGAATTGGTGGCCTGCAACCAGTATGAGATCTGTTTTTACCGATCAGCATTGTTCTGGGTTAGTGAGTTGGTACTAAAACCAACTTGTCAGCATACTGGTCAGTCAACCAACATTGTCAAAAAGGTCAGCAATGGACAGCCCCATAAAATCTCTCATCGCTGCTTTGCATAAAGTGTAAATTTACTCTTTAACCACTAGGCTACCGCCCGCTGTCAAATGACGGTGGGATGATCATTTGACGTTCTCGCCTTCCCGAGCCATTGGGGGGGCATACACCCGCTGTGTCACTGGGAACCCGATGCGCGTGGCCACGATGTCCGCCAGGCGGGCGCGCACACGCGATCGCCGGTGCTCGCCGGGTCTACGGGACCCGCAGCAACAGCACTCGCGGTAAGGAGCCAATGGAAGCGGCTCCTTACCACGTGATCGCGCCGTCCAATGACGGCGCGATCACATTTGTAAACAAACCCTGCGGCTGGGTCACCTGCAGGTCATCTCTCTCCTCTCCTCACACCGTTGCAGCGTGAGAGAAGAGGAGAGAGATTTTTTTGAATAAAAGTAAGTGCCAGCAGTGCCCAGCAGTGCCCCATCTGTTCCCCAGCAGTGCCATCTGTGCCCCACTAGTGCCATCTGTGCCCCACTAGTGCCATCTGTGCCCCACTAGTGCCATCTGTGCCCCACTAGTGCCATCTGTGCCCCACTAGTGCCATCTGTGCCCCACCAGTGCCACCTGTCCTACATCGGTGCCACAACACTGCCACATAAGTGCCACCTGTGCCCATAAGTGCCAATCAGTGCCGCCTGTGCCCCACCAGTGCCGCCTGTGCCCCACCAGTGCCGCCTGTGCCCCACCAGTGCCGCCTGTACCAAACCAGTGCCGCACCAGTGTCATCTGAGCCACGCCTGTGCCACACCAGTGCCGCCTGTGCCACACCAGTGCCGCCTGTGCCACACCAGTGCCGCCTGTGCCACACCAGTGCCGCCTGTGCCAAAGCAGTGCCGCCTGTACCAAACCAGTGCCGCACCAGTGTCATCTGAGCCACACCAGTGTCATCTTTGCCACATCAGTGCCGCCTGTGCCCATCAGTGCCGCCTGTGCCCATCAGTGCCACCTGTGCCACACCAGTGCCGCCTGTACCAAACCAGTGCCACCTGTACCAAACCAGTGCCACATCAGTGCCACCTGTGCCCATCAGTGCCACCTGTGCCCATCAGTGCCACCTGTGCCCATCAGTGCCACCTGTGCCCACCAGTGCCACCTGTGCCCATCAGTGCCGCCTGTGCCCATCAGTGCCGCCTGTACCCCACCAGTGCTCATCTGCACCCCACCAGTGCCGCCTGTGCCCCACCAGTGCCGCCTGTGCCCCACCAGTGCCATCTGTGCCCCACCAGTGCCATCTGTGCCCACCAGTGCCACACCAGTTCCACCTGCACCACTGCAGTGACGCCTGTGCCCACCAGTGCCGCCTGCTAATCAGTGACCCCAGAGCCACAGCAGTGCAACCAGAGCCACACCAGTGCCACATTTGCCCATCAGTTACACCTGTGCCACTGCAGTGCCACTAGTGCCCACCAGTGTTCTGCAGTCCAGCCTCACTAGCCACCAGTATGGCAACATTTTTTTTTACCACCGAGCAGGCCTTCCAGAAACTATGGGCGTCTGATGACAGCTGCGAGGAGTCTCTGTCCGATTCCGATTCGGCCTATGAGCCCGTAACAGGAAGCGGGTCTGATACGGATTCAGAGGAGGAACCTGTGCCCGTTAAAAGAAGGCGTTCTGGCGTGGATCAGCCTACTACTAGTGCAGTGCCGTCCACCCCGCGAGCAGTGCCGTCCACCCCGCGAGCAGTGCCGTCCACCCCGCAAGCAGTGCAACAAAGGTCAGGCACCAGTAGGGTGTCCTCTCTGCCCCAAAGGGATAGGGGCCATGCCAGCCTTCCCTATGGCCTTCAAAACCCCCTGTGGCTGCCTTCGAATTCTGGAGCATCAAGTATCCCCCCTTTCACCGCCCAACCAGGTGTACAGGTGAACACCGATAATTTTGACATGATTGATTTTTTTCATTTAGTTTTTACAGAAGAATTATTGTCATCTATTGTGGCCCAGTGCAACCTCTACGCTCAGCAATTTATTGTAAGCAACCCCGATTCCAGCTATGCCCGCCCCTTTCATTGGAGAGACCTGACCGTAGAGGAGTTTAAAATATTCTTAGGCCTGACCTTCAATATGGGTCTCTCAAAAAAAAAAAAAAAGGGTACTCCTATTGGTCTACCAAAGCCATCCACCACATGCCCGTCTTCTCATCCCGTATGCCCAGATCCCGATACTTTATTATTCTACGATTCCTCCACTTCAATGACAACACCCAGTGCCCTCCCCTAAATGACCCTGCTTTTGACAAATTATTTAAAATTCGGCCACTTCTAAAAAAAAATTCTGAAAAATTCCCCCAGTTATATACCCCTCAACAAAATATATCAATAGATGAGTCCCTTGTAAAATTCCACGGCAGGCTGGGCATCAAACAATTCATCCCCAGCAAAAGGGCCCGATATGGGGTGAAGAAGTACAAACTGTGTGACCGAGACACGGGGTACATCTACTCCTTCATTGTATACGAAGGGAAGGACTCCCAACTACATCCCCCCGAATTCCCCCGAATACATCGGAACAAGTGGAAAAGTCGTCTGGGAGCTCATCTATCCACTACTTGGAAAAGGATACCACCTTTACGTGGACAATTTTTATATCAGCTTGCCCCTGTTTAGAAATCTTTACCGGAGAGACACCCCAGCATGTGGCACAGTGAGAATAAACAGAAAGGGCTTCCCCCAAAAATTGTTGAATCAGAAGCTGAGACGAGGAGAGACGACGTCTTTACGGAACCAGGAGCTATTGGCTGTCAAGTGGAGGGACAGACGAGATGTCCACATGCTCACCACCATCCACAATGACACCTACGTGGAAGTCCCCAAAAGAAGCGGCCCAGTGCAGAAACCATCTTGTGTCTACGATTACAATTTATTTATGGGTGGCGTAGACTTCAATGACCAGATGATTGAACCCTATCTTCCCTCCCGAAAATCCCGTCACTGGTATAAAAAAGTGTCCATTTACTTTTTCAGTTTGGCCTTCTATAACTCTTATGTTATCTACAAAAAAGCAACACAGAATCCCGTTCCATATCTACTCTACCAAGAAGACGTTATCACCGCCCTTTTGTTCCCTGAAATGCCACCAGACATTCTTCGCACTGATTGCGTGAGCAGACTTCACGAACGGCACTTTCCTGACAAAATCCCCCCCCGTCGAACAGGTGCAGCCCGTCAGAAGAAATGCCGGGTGTGCGCCAGAGGAGGAGTCAGAAGAGACACAACAGTTTATTGTCCCTCCCAACCAGGCCTCTGTTTAGGTGCATGTTTCCGCCGTTACCACACTATTGAAAATTATTAGGTAAACAAAATTCAAATTCCCTGTCATTTTCCTCCACACCCCTTATGCCACTGCACTCTACATACCTCTGCCTTCTCCGGAACCGACCCTGGACTGTTATACGACCACGATTTTGCCTAATGCTAAAAATACCTCTGCTTTCTCTGGAACTGACCCTGGCTTGTTATACGACCACGCTTCTGCCTAACGCTTAACTGTACCTACCTCTGCCTGCTCTGGAATTGACCCTGGACTGTTTGACCACGTTTTTTGCCTGCCCCTTGGATTGATCTTTTACCCTGCTATGCTAGTGGGAACACAGGGGTCTCACACATGTGAGGGGCTCCAGAATTGTTTTTCTGGATGAAAAAACAAATTTTTTAGTTTTCTCATTCCCAGATTAGGGTCTGGTTGCCCGGAGGCTTCAAAGAGATTTGGGTGGGAGAAGCCTCTACCCCTGTCCCCATTCTTTCCTGGCCTTACTACCAGGACCAATATTTTGGCACTGCTGGCTATGTACCGACTATGAACAATATTGCTGCCTGGACAATTCCATTCATTGTCGCTGACCACGTCCCTGCCTGCTGCCTGGATCAGGGCTCTCCTCCTGTGGACAATTGCACTACTAAAAACACAGGTAATCCTTTTTTTTGTACCCATTACTCAGCAGAATGTATTTTAGGGTGTAACTCTTGGTATGTACATGCTGTGTTAGAAATATGAAGGGCCTTCAAAAATGTGATAGATTGTAAGGAAATTGGATGTGTAATTTGTGTCCCTACAACACCTGATGGTGCTTCTTGGATGTTGGGCCTCTGTATGTGGCCACGCTGTGTAAAAGTCTCACACATGTGGTATCGCTATACTCAGGAGGAGCAGCAGAATATATTTTGGGGTGTAATTTTTGCTATGTATATGCTATGTGTTGGAAATATCCTATAAATGGACAACTTTGTGTAAAAAAATGCGTTTTCATTTTTTTTCCACATTTTCCAAAAACATCTGCAAAAAAATGAACTGTTCAAAAGACTCATTATGCCTCATAGATTATACGTTGGGGTGTTAGCTTTCCAAAATGGGGTCACTTTGTGGGCGTTTCCATTGTCCTGGTGCTCCAGGGCCTTCAAAAGTGTAATAGGTGGTTGAGAGATTAGATGTGTAATTTATGCTCCTAGAATGCTTGAAGTTGCTACTTCGGTGTTGGGCCTCTGTATGTGGCCACGCTGTGTAAAAGTCTCACACATGTGGTATCGCCATACTCAGGAGGAGCAGCAGAATATATTTTGGGGTGTCATTTGTGGAATATACATGCCATGTGAGAGAAATAACCTGTTATAATGACAATATTGGTATGAAAAAAAAATAAATAAATAAAATCTTAATTTTGCAAAGAATTATGGGAACAAATGACAACTTCAAAAAACTAACTATGACTCTTACTAACTACCTTGGAATGTCTACTTTCCAAAAAGGGGTCATTTGGGGGGTATTTGTACTTTATTGGCTTGTTAGGGTCTCAAGAAATGAGAGAAGCTGTCAGTACTTCAGGTGTGATCAAATTGTTAAATTTTCAGAAATTGGTACCAAAGCTTGTAGACCCTATAACTTTCACCCAGACTAAATAATATCCAAATTTTTTTTTTTTTTTTTTACCAAAAATATGTAGCGGTATGCATTTTAGGCCAAATGTATGAGGAAAATTACTTTTTTACAAAATGATATGATAGAAATGAAGAAAAATTCATTTTTTTACAAAATTTTCGTTCTTTTTTCATTAATAGCGGGGAAAAAAAAAACCGCAGAGGTGATCAAATACCACCAAAAGAAAGCTCTATTTGTGGGAAAAAAAGGACAAAAATTTCATTTGGTTACAGTGTTGTATGACTTAGTTATTGTCATTCAAAACGTGAGAGCACCGAAAGCTGAAAATTGGTTATTAAGGGTGTTTAAGTGCCCAGTTGTCAAGTGGTTAACTAAAAAGAGGTCAAATAGGCATGAGTAAAGATTAAATTCCAGGCTATGTTCTTGTAGTCTCGATACCGCCACACTCCATACCACTGGCAAGCCTGTCAGGCGGTTGTGTTGAAGATAGAGGTAGCGCAGAGAATGGAGGCCTCGAAACAGGTCAGCTGGCAGCCTGTGGATATTACATTGATACAGGTGCAGGGAGAGCAAAGAATTCAAACCACTTGAAGTGTCTGGCTGTAGAGGTGGCAAATTTGGGTTCTTTCCAAGATCCAATTCTTCTAGATGCTCCAGACCCTGGAATGTCCCAGGATGCAGTACGGAGATACGATTTGAGAATAGCCAAAGTACAGATGTCAGAGGAGAAAAAAGTCCAGGACTTAATTCTGAGATCTGGTTGTTCTGCAGGAAGACTCGGCGGGCCTGGTTCGGTAGAGGCGACGGCACTCGAGACAGGTTGTGCGACTGGCAGCTAGCTGTCGGAGGTGATGGGTAGCAAGTGCAAAGGGAGGGGGCAAGGGGAGAGAGAGAAAGGATAAGAGCGTGAGAGGGGAAGGAGCGGAAACAAACTTAGGAGGTGCAGGAGGAAGCCCAAAAGCACCTGCCGGACCATGTGATCAAAGACCTCAGAGATATGGAGTCATGATGTGAAGGCCCCCACTTGAAACTGAAAGAAGTGCTCCGAACAAGCCACAAAGGACACTAAATGGGGCGCAGACTCCACACGCCTTCTCACTGACAGCCCACCAGGCTTACCTGTAGGTATAGAGAATATCTCCTAAACCTCTACGGTTTAGGAGATATTCCCCTCGCAATGCGCCACTGATTGCAGTGGTGCATGCGCAGGGGGGGATGCTCGGCTAAAGAGCTGGCCGCTGCCGGCCCTTGCCGGAATGAAATCTCCCGCGCGCATGTCTGGGAGTGACGACATCGCCGCTCCAGCCAATCACAGCGCTGGAGCGGCGATACCCGGAAGACACGCCGGAGCAAGATGACATCTCGCTTGGCGTGGACCAGGTAAGTTCCCTACACCTCGTTTGAAGGTAAGTATTTCATATTGAGCTAGTATGCGGTGCATACTAGCTCATCATGGCTTTTACTTTTCAGGTGTAAAAAAAAAACAAATGCGGGTATACAACCGCTTTAAAATTTCATTTGGGTACAGTGTTGCATGACCGCGCAATTGTCATTCAAAGTGTGACAGCGCTCAAAGCTGAAAAATGTCTTGGGCAGGAAAGGGGTGAAAGTGCCCAGTATTGAGGTGGTTAAAGAAAAAAAAACGGTACTGAAAAGTGAATCACGCTTTTCAGGCTGAAGTTGGGATTAAAGATCTATTTTTTTTTTTTGCTGCATATCGGCTTTTTAGAGAACAGTTCTCAATATAGTTTTTATTTATTTTATTTTATTTTATTAAAGTAAACTCTAATGTGTGTGTATATTCCCTTTGATGCTTGATGACTAATATTACATCATGTCTTCTATTAAGACTTTTTTTACTCTGTGCCAGCTGCTCTGTGCCAAAGGATTATTCCTAAGTACGGTAGTTAATGATTTTATTGAAAAGGCAGCTTAGCTCATGGTTGGTATTTAGTGGGGATGTACTAAACTGCATATTTCTTTAGTGTAACTGCTTTATTTGTGAAATTAAAATACAACCCCCTCGATCTCCTCACGGATCTCACACTTACTGAATGACATATCGGTATGGATGTCACACCACTTCCTCAAACTCAATCTTTCTAAAACCGAGCTTGTTATATTTCCTCCTTCATGGTCCCCCCTGTGACTTCACTTCACCATTAATGTCAACAACACAACCATTGGCCCCTCCACACATGCCAGGGTCCTGGGTGTAATCCTTGACTCTGACCTCCCCTTAGCCCCTATATCCAATCACTGGCTAAATCCTCATGTGTTATGTGGGGGAGGGGTGGATTTCTCAGTTTTTATACTGTGGATCACCTCATATTATGATAAACATAACATAACATATGATAAACATGTCCAAGCTAGATATGTACATAACCTGTCACTCAAAGCAAGGAGAGAGGAAAGGACTTTTTTATTTAGACAGGTTTTTATCTGGAAGTCTGTTAATTTTCACTGAACAATAAGAGGATTGCTCAGAGCTGGATTAACTCTGTGTGGCAAGACTGGGCACTCTCTGCCTCTCTGCCAATCCCTTCACTGGCTTCCCCTACCCCACTGTAAAATTCAAAATGCTAACCATAACCTACAACGCCATTCACAACATCGCCCCCATCTACATCACCAACCTCACCTGCAAATATCGCCCAAATCGTCCCCTCTGCTCCTCCTGCTCTCTAGCTCCCTTGTTGCCTCTTCCCATGCTTGCCTTCAGGACTTCTCCAGAGCCTCTCCCATCCTCTGGAACTCCCTGCTCCAGTATGTCCCATCAGCCCCTACCCTGTCCACCTTTAGGACATCCCCGAAAACTAACTTATTCAGGGCAGCCTATCCAACACCCACCTAACAACTGTCCCAGAGCCACCCCCCATCAAATCATTCTCTGCAGCTATTACCTTTTGTGCCACCACCCCCTCCCTTTAAAATGTAAGCTCTACGTTCAGAGCCCTCCTGTTCCTTTTTGTATTGAACTGTACTAGGGTTGTCCTGATACCGATACTAGTATCGGTATCGGGACCGATACAGAACATTTGCGCGAGTACTTGTACTCACGCAAATGCTCCCGGTACTTTTTTTTATTTTTTTATTGTAGAGTGGCCGGAGAGGAGTCAGTGTCTGGGGAAGGCGGGAGAGGGCGGGTGGAGTGCAGGTGGAGTTTGGCTGTAGAGGGGGCGGGCAGCACATGCTGGGGGGGGGGGTGTCGGGCCGGTGCTCCCCTTCCGTGACTGAAGTGGACAGCGTGGAGACAGCGGGCGGCATGGCGGTGACAGTCACACAGCCGAGCAGACCGCAGCCGCCTCTTCTGTGTATACTACAAGTGCTGTGTGCGTGCACAGCACTTGTAGTATACACAGAGGAGGGGGAGGCAGCTGCGGTATGCTCGGCTGTGAGACAGCCGGTCTGTCTCACATCCGGTCTGTTTGGGGGGGATCTGTATTGTAGGGGGGGTGTCTATTGTAGGGGGAGGGGGTATGCACTGTAGCGGGAGGGGTCTGTGTAACATGTGAGCGGCTGAACGTCCCTACACTCATCTTGGTACACTCTGCACTCCGCTGCAGTAAGCAGCAGCAGATTACACCCAGCCTGAGCTATATGGGCTGGGTGTAACAAGATGTCTGCTGCTGCTTGCTGCAGCAGAGTGCAGGGTGTACTAAGATGGGCGTTGCAGCATTTCAGTGCCAGCCACCTGTCAGTGCAATCAGTGCCCACAAGTGCCACCTATCAGTGCAACTAGTGCCATCTATCAGTGCCCACAAGTGCCACCTATCAGTGCCAGCCACCTATTAGTGCCCATCAGCGCCAGTCACTAGTCAGTGCCCATAAGTGCCACCTATTAGTGCCAGCCACCTGTCAGTGCCACCTATCAGTCCCTATCTGTCAAACTGCCACATGACATTGAAAAAAAAGTATCGGTATTCGGTATCGGCGAGTACTTGGGGGGGGGGGGGGGGGAGTATCGGTACTTGTACTCGGTCTTAAAAAAGTGGTATCGGGACAACCCTAAACTGTACTGAAATTGTGTTGACCTCCCCCCCCCCTGTTGGCGCTATATAAATTGTGTATAATAATAATAATTTTAGCACTGATTAGGCAATACTGGCCTCTGATTCCTGTAGAATAGTGCTTTCTCCACAAGATATCACTTAACCAGTAAGTATTATCAGTAGAGCTGCTCGATTCTGGGAAAAATGAGAATCGCGATTCTTTTGCATAAAATGAAGATCACGATTCTCAAAAAAAATGTATTTAAAGTGGTAGTAAACCCTGTTCTTGTGTTTTTTTTTTTTTTTTTTTTTTTTTTAAACCTACCTGAAAGGCAAAAGCCATAATGAGCTAGTATGCACCGCAATACTAAATCTGACGGACTGTTTACATGTTAAATTTTAAAAGCTGCAGCAAACCTGCTGACCTTACATGCTTGCTAATGTGACAGAACAACTCTGATTTTCACATTTAACTAAATCTGAAAATCAGAGGTATTCTCATTAGCAAGCATGTAAGGTTTGCTGCTGCTTTTAAAATTTAACATGTAAACAGTCTGTCAGATTTTCATATACTTTATTTAAGTACATAAGCTCCGTTTTGTGCTGAAAATAACTGTGAAAGTTATTACTCTGTTGGGTGTGACAAGATGTCCGCTTGCCCCCCTTCTAACTAACCTTACTGTACAGGAGTGTGGGGTGGAGCAAGATGGCGGCGACGAAACGTCACTTCCTGACGAGACAGCCGCCGCCGGGTGTACCAAGATGGCCGCCGCCGTTTCGGAGCTAGGCCCAATCTGGGGACTTTCCTATGGCCGCACCTGAAAATCGCGGGTCATCCGGCCTGGAGATCGTCGGGGGGGGGGGGGGGGGGGTGAATCCAGATCGCGATTAATTTACGACAGGGTTTGACAATATTGCTTGGAATTTAGGAGCCAGCTAAAAAAGTTAGGAGCCAGAAAACGCACCCCGCCCCGATGAGCTTGCGCGCAGAAGCGAACACATACTTGAGCAGCGCCCGCATATGTAAACAGTGTTCAAACCACACATGTGAGGTATCGCCGCGATTGGTAGAGCGAGAGCAATAATTCTAGCCCTAGTCCTCCTCTGTAACTGAAAACATGCAACCTGTAGATTTTTTTAAATGTCGCCTATGAAGATTTTAAAGGGTAAAAGTTTGTCGGCATTCCACGTGCGGATGCAATTTTGAAGCGTGACATGTTGGGTATGAATTTATTCGGCATAACATTATCTTTCATAATATTAAAAAAATGGGGATAACTTTACTGTTTTATTTTTTAATTAAAAAAAGTGTAATTTTTTCTCAAAAGTGCGCTTGTAAGACCGCTACGCAAATACGGCGTGAAAAGTATTGCAACGATCGCCATTTTATTCTCTAGGGTGTTAGGATAAAAAATATATATAATGTTTGGGGGTTCTAATTAGAGGGAAGAAGATGGCAGTGAATAATAGTGAAAAATTGCTGTTTAACTTGTAATGCTTAACTTGTAATGCCAACGGCCACCACCAGATGGCGCCAGCTCACACATCTGGTGGTAATAACTTGTAATACCAACGGCTCACCACCAGATGGTGCCAGCTCACAAAAATATATACAGTATTTATTTTTTTGCCCACCTTCCAAGCCAAGTCGCCAGGACACCATTTCTAGTCGCCATGGCGACCTGGCGCCCGGGATTTGTCGAGCCCTGCTCTAGGGTGTTAGAATAAATAAATATATATAATGTTTGGGGGGTTCTAATTAGAGGAGATGGCATTGAGAGTTAGAGAGAGGGAAGGCTGATTTCGGCTAAGAAGCTTTGGGCTGGATTCAGAAAGCACTTGCGCGGCGTATCTCTGCGCCTGATTCTTGAAATAATTGGCTCCATCCGACCGACGTAGGTCTCCTATGCTGTCTTGTCTTGGGCGCATATTTACGCTGGTCGCAAGGGGCACTTCCATTGTTTTACGCGTTGAATATGTAAATGAGCGAGATACGCCGATTCACGAAACGTACTTGCGCCCGTCGCAGTAATCTTAAGCCTCATAAAGCAGGTGTAAGTCATGTTAGGGTATGGACCAGGGAACAGCCGTTGTATTTTTCGTAAGTCGTACGTGAATGGGGCTGGGCGTAGGTTACGTTCACTTCGTTGGCATTGAGTCGTCGTATCTTAGGGAGTATATGCGACGTGATTTTGAGCATGCGCCGTTCGTTCGGCCCTTCATTTACATGGGGTCACGCTTCATTTTAATAGATCACGACCACTACCTTCCTACTTTGAATTAGGCGGGCTTACGCCGGCCAATTTACGTTACGCCGGCGCCACAATGGGAGCAAGTGCTTTGTGAATACTGTTCTGGTCTCTGTGTTACGTCGGCGTAGCGCATATGAGATGCGCTACGGCGCTCTAAAGATGCGCCGATCTACGTGAATCTAGCCCTATGTGTCCCCGCTTGCTGGTTGTGGAGTAGTAGGATCATCTTTAAGGTTATAAAGTGAACAATGGTAATCGGCAAACGCATCCGCTATTACCTGTGTTGTGGGGAATTCTCGTTTTGGTTTTCTGTATTTTGAGATGATTGGCTAAGAGCTTGCAGAAGTCTTATGGGTCGTAGTGCTGGTAATTCCCTCACTGCAGAGCGGAGCTCTTCTCCTAAGCGGCCATCGTGGTGAGCAGTCGCCACGCCCCGCAGATCTCATTTTTGCTTAGATACTGTGTTAGAAATGTATTGTATGTAAATTACACAGCCTCACAATTTAAAGCCCTAGTTTAATATAGATAGGCCCTCAAACTAGAAAGTCATTGTCCAGAGATTGTGCGATCAGAAACCTTAAGCCTGGTACACACTACTGTGTGTTTGTGTGTTTTTTTTTTTTTTTTTTTTTTTTTTTTTAACTGACGGCTCCAGTCAGGAGCCGCAACACTAACCATGCTGTCCTAAAAACAATGGATGGTGTTGACCAAAAAGAGTTCCTGAGAAGAAATTGTTCACACAACTGAGCTATTATCCTGTCTTCATTAAGAGACTGTCTAAAGTCTGCTCTAGTTAAAATAGAAGTGTGATGGAAGCTAACCAACATTATGAAAGATATCAAATTGTGATCATAAAGGGATATTAATCGATTGAGGGATATAACCTGTGCATGTTTATAAAAAACTTTTTAGAAGATATCAGGGCTGTGGAGTCGGTAGATAAATGTTCCGACTCCTCAGTTTTATGTACTTCCGACTCCTCTGTATTAATATGCAAATGTATTTTATACATTCCTTGAGGGAAAGAAACGCAACCTACCACAGGACTACTGGCTGGGAAGCCAACAGTCTACTGTATTGCACAGTTTAAGCAAAAGACAAGCACAATGAAAACAATCAAGTGGCTGGATAGTAGCAGCAGGCATAAACATCAGGAACAGGATCTTTACCAATTCAAAAATACAAACCACATTATTTGGTTGTTTTAGAACAAAAACAAAGCTTATCTATAATGAACCAAAAACAAAATCTTTAAAACCTAGAAATGGTTTATATTAGGGATGCACCGATTATCGGTGGCCGATACATATCGGCCGAAAATAGCGTTTCTGAGTCCCTGCCGAAATAAAGATAAAATGCCGATAATAAAGCTGGGTGAATGGGTGATACCATTTTTTACTAGGAGGGGGGGAGGCAATGTTCATATCAATATATGTAGAGAATATATGCTGGCCACCAGACCTGCACATAGTGCGAGCAGCGGCAGTGACACTGTACTAACTGTGTGCCGACTGCTGCTCGCGCTCCACCTTGTCCTCCTAGCAAGACCTATCACCTGTTGTTTGGACTCCCCCCTATGGGGGAGTCTCTTGGTTTAGTCCGGCGGCGCGAGCCGCGTGACGTCACGGCCGGAGACGAGGGAGGACTCAGAGCGCGCAGGGAGCTGTGTCGGATCATCAGACATCACACTGCCTGCCTAGGAGGAACCTCCACTTAAAAAGTAAGCAAAGCAGTACTAACTTAAGTTGTGAACAAAACCTGTTAGGAGCAATCTGTTAAATGGCTTAATGGGGGGGGGGGGGGGGGGACACAGGCACATGGTTAACTAACTGAGGTGACTATGTAAAAAAAAAATCTGCCATTTTTTCACAGTGAGGCTGCAATTGATATTTGTTTTGGTAGTCAGATAAGGCAAGCATTGCTCAATAACACACAAACCTTTTTTTTAAGAAAACGTTTGTGTGTTATTGAGCCATGCTTGCCTTATCTGACTACCAAAAAAAACATTAATTGCAGCCTCACTGTGCCAACACATACAGCCACTGTGCCCATCACATCTAGCCACTGTGCCATCACATCTAGCCACTGTGCCATCACATCTAGCCACTGTGCCATCACATCTAGCCACTGTGCCATCACATGCAGCCACTGTGCCATCACATGCAGCCACTGTGCCATCACATGCAGCCACTGTGCCATCACATGCAGCCACTGTGCCAACACATGCAGCCACTGTGCCCAACACATGCAGCCACTGTGCCCATCAAATGCAGCCACTGTGCCCATCAAATGCAGCCACTGTGCCCATCAAATGCAGCCACTGTGCCCATCAAATGCAGCCACTGTGCCCATCAAATGCAGCCACTGTGCCATCAAACGCAGCCACTGTGCCATCAAACGCAGCCACTGTGCCATCAAACGCAGCCACTGTGCCATCACACGCAGCCACTGTGCCATCACACGCAGCCACTGTGCCATCACACGCAGCCACTGTGCCATCACACGCAGCCACTGTGCCATCACATGCAGCCACTGTGCCATCACATGCAGCCACTGTGCCATCACATGCAGCCACTGTGCCATCACATGCAGCCACTGTGCCCATCAAACGCAGCCACTGTGCCATCAAAGGCAGCCACTGTGCCATCACATGCAGCCTCTGTGCCCATCAAACCCTGCCACTGTGCCATCACGTGCAGCCACTGTGCCATCACGTGCAGCCACTGTGCCATCACGTGCAGCCACTGTGCCATCACGTGCAGCCACTGTGCCATCACGTGCAGCCACTGTGCCAACACATGCAGCCACTGTGCCCATCAAATGCAGCCACTGTGCCCATCAAATGCAGCCACTGTGCCCTCAAATGCAGCCACTGTGCCATCACACGCAGCCACTGTGCCATCACACGCAGCCACTGTGCCATCACACGCAGCCACTGTGCCATCACACGCAGCCACTGTGCCATCACACGCAGCCACTGTGCCATCACACGCAGCCACTGTGCCATCACACGCAGCCACTGTGCCAACACAGGCCGCCACTGTGCCAACACAGGCCGCCACTGTGCCCATCAAACGCAGCCACTGTGCCATCAAACGCAGCCACTGTGCCATCAAACGCAGCCACTGTGCCATCAAACGCAGCCACTGTGCCCATCAAACGCCGCCTCTGTGCCCATCAAACGCCGCCACTGTGCCATCACGTGCAGCCACTGTGCCATCACGTGCAGCCACTGTGCCATCACGTGCAGCCACTGTGCCATCACGTGCAGCCACTGTGCCATCACGTGCAGCCACTGTGCCAACACATGCAGCCACTGTGCCCATCAAATGCAGCCACTGTGCCCATCAAATGCAGCCACTGTGCCCATCAAATGCAGCCACTGTGCCATCACACGCAGCCACTGTGCCATCACACGCAGCCACTGTGCCATCACACGCAGCCACTGTGCCATCACACGCAGCCACTGTGCCATCACACGCAGCCACTGTGCCATCACACGCAGCCACTGTGCCATCACACGCAGCCACTGTGCCATCACACGCAGCCACTGTGCCATCACACGCAGCCACTGTGCCAACACAGGCCGCCACTGTGCCAACACAGGCCGCCACTGTGCCCATCAAACGCAGCCACTGTGCCATCACACGCAGCCACTGTGCCATCACACGCAGCCACTGTGCCATCACACGCAGCCACTGTGCCATCACACGCAGCCACTGTGCCATCACACGCAGCCACTGTGCCATCACACGCAGCCACTGTGCCAACACAGGCCGCCACTGTGCCAACACAGGCCGCCACTGTGCCCATCAAACGCAGCCACTGTGCCATCAAACGCAGCCACTGTGCCCATCAAACGCAGCCACTGTGCCCATCAAACGCCGCCTCTGTGCCCATCAAACGCCGCCTCTGTGCCCATCAAACGCCGCCTCTGTGCCATCACGTGCAGCCACTGTGCCATCACGTGCAGCCACTGTGCCATCACGTGCAGCCACTGTGCCATCACGTGCAGCCACTGTGCCATCACGTGCAGCCACTGTGCCATCACATGCAGCCACTGTGCCCATCAAATGCAGCCACTGTGCCCATCAAATGCAGCCACTGTGCCCATCAAATGCAGCCACTGTGCCATCACATGCAGCCACTGTGCCATCACATGCAGCCACTGTGCCATCACATGCAGCCACTGTGCCATCACATGCAGCCACTGTGCCATCACACGCAGCCACTGTGCCATCACACGCAGCCACTGTGCCATCAAACGCAGCCACTGTGCCATCAAACGCAGCCACTGTGCCATCAAACGCAGCCACTGTGCCATCAAACGCAGCCACTGTGCCATCAAACGCAGCCACTGTGCCATCACATACAGCCACTGTGCCAACACAGGCCGCCACTGTGCCCATCAAACGCAGCCACGGTGCTATCAAACGCAGCCACTGTAACCATCTATTTTTGCCACTGCCAGTTTGCCCCATCAATTGCCGCCACTGTGCTATCAAACGCAGCCACTGTGCTATCAAACGCAGCCACTGTGCCCATCAAACGCAGCCACTGTGCCCATCATTATTGCCACTGCCAGTTTGTCCCATCAATTTCTGCCAGTGTGCCCATCAAGTGCCACCAGTGTGCCCATGAATTGCCGCTAGTGTGTCCATCAATCTGCCTCAGCTGCCTACCCTGACTGCAAGCACCTAATGCCCAGGCATGTCCAGATTTTTTTTTTTTTTTTTTTTTTTTTTTTTTTAGGGTTTACTGAACTCCACTTTTGATTTAGTTCTACAGATGCTTCAATTTTTTTTCCAGATTTCACTCCGTCTTGCTGTTATCCCTGCGCTACCCAGGAAATTTCAATCATGTCAGTGGTGTGGAAATATTTCACAATTTCTGAAAAAGACATAAAATTTGCAGTCTGCAATATTTGTTCAGCAGAAATTTCAAGAGGTGGTGCAGTGGCAAGGCACTTTTCCACAACAGGATTGATATATCATCTGAAAACACGTCATCCAGATCAGCATGCAGAATACAGCCAAACAACAAAACTTAAAAGCCCAACTAGCACAACACCATCTATTGCCACAGCATTTGAAAGAGTTAAGAAATTTGCCAACGATAGTGCCAAAGCACAAGACATTACAGAAAAACTTATGGAATTTATTGCCTTAGATGATCAGCCATTTTCTGTTGTGGAGGACATTGGATTTCGCAGGCTTATTGAACATATTGAGCCACATTACACACTGCCAAGCAGACGCTATCTTGCTGAAACCTTTCTACCGAAAATGTTTGACCGTGTTGCAAAACACATTCATGAGCTGATGTCCACAGACATCCCAGCTATAAGTTTTACCACAGACATTTGGAGCGCAGACGTGTGTCCAACTAGCCTGCTTAGTTTAACAGCGCAGTGGATAGACACCGATTTTAATCTGAAAAATATCTTGCTTCACGCACAAAAGTTTGTTGGGTCACACACTGCAGCAGCAATATCAGAAGCATTGGATACCATGCTTGAAACTTGGCACATTGAAAAGAAGAAAGTTCATCTGATTGTTCGGGATAATGCACGGAACATGGCAAAAGCAATGGAAAATAGTGGACTCCAGAGTATACCATGCATGGCGCACACGCTGCAGTTAGCTGTGAATGAGGGAGTGCTGAGTCAGCGCAGCATATCAGAAATAACAGCAACAGGGAGGAAAATTGTAGGTCACTTTAAGCATTCAGTACTTGCTTATTCCAGATTACAAGCTGTGCAAGTACAGTTTGGAATGCCAACCAAACGACTGCAGCAAGATGTAGCCACGCGCTGGAACAGCACATACTACATGTTGGAAAGTCTAATTGAACAAAAGAGAGTCTTGGCTGCATACATGTCCGATCACGAACTGCCAGTAACATTGAGTTCACATCAGTGGATGCTAATGGAAAATATTGTTTCTATTCTTGCTCCATTTGAACAGTTAACCAAGGAAATAAGTTCAAGTAATGCAACTGTTGCTGAAGTTATTCCTTTGATTGCAGCACTGAAGCGTCTGCTAGCAAGAGAGGCACAAACTGATGATGGTGTAAAAACAGCTAAAAAAACCTTATTGCAGGCAGTTAACACACGATTTGAAGACATTGAGTGCAACGCTCTGTACTGCATCGCAACAGTACTAGATCCCAGATTTAAAGATCACTATTTTGACGTGGAGAAAAAGCAGCGTGCAATGGAAATGATACAGGCACAGTTGGAGGTGATGGCAACATCTGGTGAAGCAGAGCCGACATGCAGCACAGAGGTGCCAGGGAAACGGTCTCGTACAAGTGACAAGGAGCACACTCCCTCACTTTCTGACATGGTTGATGAAATCCTACAGGAAAGTACCCCAATCCACAGCAGTCCCACATCAAGTGCAGCTAGGCAACAGCTGGAGATTTATCTATCCGAACAACCTATTTCCAGAAGTAGCAATCCCCTTGACTACTGGCGCATGAACAAGAACCGATTTCCATACCTTGCACTGATGGCACGCAGATATTTATCTGCCCCAAGCACCAGCACAGAGAGTGAGAGACTGTTCAGTGCAGCATCCCACATTCTTGATGAGAAGAGAAACCGACTGTCTTCGCAGAAAGTTGAACAACTTTTGTTCTTGAAGAGA
Organism: Rana temporaria; assembly: GCF_905171775.1. Lineage (NCBI taxonomy): Eukaryota > Metazoa > Chordata > Amphibia > Anura > Ranidae > Rana > Rana temporaria. The sequence continues at coordinate 53,114,060 of NC_053495.1, read as the reverse complement.
AATATGTCACTTTTACTGAAGTAAAAAAAAAACGCATTCCAATTTGCTTAAAATTATGTAGCCATGTTACTTTAGGCTACATGTGGTGTTTACACTTTCATGTTGATTTCAGTTCTTTTATTACTATTTTGCACTATAATGTTTTCTTAAACTAGTTTCTAACTTAATGAGACAGCTGTCTAATTTTTCAAACTCAATGAAACCACTTTTTTTTTGGCTTGTACTTACCAGCCATTGGTCTTTTCCCCCACATCTAAGTCACATTCCAAGGAAATAGGAATGCAAAAAAGCAGCACCCCCCTGATACAAGAAGATTTGCCCTCTGATGGTTCTTCTTATGCACACTTTTGGGATTCCAATTTCCCTAAAATGCGACCAAGATGAAGGTGGACCCAGTGGTTGGTAAATATAAGCAAAAATAAAAATAAAGGATTTATTTTTGTTTTAAAAATAAGACCGCTTTCTCATTCAGGTATTAAACTACTGAATGAGACAATTGTTTCAGTTGGTGTTTAGAAGGGATGCATGTCCCTTTAAAGTGGAATAACACAATGGTATTCTTGCCCATTTATTTACACTGAAACTAATTTAAGTCTAGAGCTGCTGTTTGAGTTTATTACTGGATTTGTTATTCTTGTTTTGCAACAATAAGTTTTATATATTAATATATACTATTTGTGTCCAATTTTTAAATAAAAGTTTGGATTTTATTATATTGACTTGGAGCTTTTCAATTCTGGTTATTTTAAATCAATGAAGCTAATTAAAATGTCTCATGTAATACATACAATTATTGAAAAAAAAAAATGATATAGGGGAAAAACAAAACGTCCATTTTCGGTTTCGGTTTCGGACTGAATTTTTTTTTTTATTTCGGTTTCGTTTCGGTTCTGAAATTTCCATTTCGGTGCATCCCTAGTTTATGTTAATCTTGAAATGTAGTTATAGGCTTAGCAAATGCAAATCAATTCAATGTAGAGTTCTAAGGAAGATAATTGCCTCTGCATTCAAAGTTTAAATGCCTGCTCCGACATATACCGAGGGCAGTACACTCGGCTACATTCGGCCAGGCTCGGCTTCGTTCGTGCTCACGCTCTGTGACATTTATGTGTGAGCACGAGCTCGGTATATGTCAGCGCAGGCATTCAAACTGAGCGCGGGAAGTGGGTATCGGCGTATATCGCGCACCCACGATTTCCCCCCTATTTTAAGGGGAAAAAAGTGAGCGGTATACGCCGATAAATACAGTATATACATTACCTCTGATGTATAGTTACATTACATAGATTGCGGTTACGTGAGGCACTGCATGCATTGGTCTTTATTCTTACAGTAGAGAAGTCATTAATTATAACTTTTTGTGAATTGGGACATTTAAACTTGCTTTTTTTTTTTTTTTATTCCAATCTAAATTTAGTAGGAGTCGGTGCATTGTTTGCCGACTCCAGGTACCCAAAATTTCCCCCGACTCCGACTCTCCGACTCCTCGACTCCGACTCCACAGCCCTGGAAGATATATACATTTATAAAGGAATATAGAAGCATGTTATGTTGGATTCAAAAATATACAAATTGTATTTTATGAAATATAAGGTTACCAAAATTGTATGTATGTATGTATGTATGTATGTGTCTATCCAATAATATAAATATTAACGGAAAGAGATAATCTCACAATAAAGGTGAGACACCTGGTGGTTGAAGTGATATTACTTTAGGATCTTAAAGTCCAGAGAACAGTTAATTGGTCAGCCAATAGAAACCCGACACGTCTTGACAGTAACTCCCATTTCTGCAACCCACCTATGAGATAAGGACTCATATCGGCTGGGCAGAACTTGGTATAATTTTTATAGTCTTATTGTCCTGATGGGTATAAATGGAGGAAAATTAGATGAGGATGAAAAAATCAAGGATGACTGGAGGGGGAAGGACCCATATAGGGATGAATCAAGACTGACTCCGATGGGGATGGGCACACTAGCACAATGCATGAGGACATATTCTTATCCCATGAAGATCCATAGAAAGCCACTGCAGCCATTTAACTCTGGTCACTTGCAAGTAGGAAATAGCCATTTTGGAATGGGTAATTATGTCATTTTATTGTTGTTTTCCAAAATATTGGAGTATTGATGTGGTTCCCTAAAATATTGAAGTATTGAATACCTTGCAATCATGATTTGTTCTCATTAATAAATAACTGGTAGATTTCTCTCTGAAGAGTAAATTTTTCATTATTTTTCTTTTTACATAGTTCCAATTTTATTGACAAAACAAACGTCCAATGTATTTCACATTGTTAACCAAACGGTCGGACATGTGAAATAGACGCTTTGTTTCATTGTCATTTACACAAAGTTATTGAAACCACATTGAGAACTTTATCATGGCACAAATTTTAAGTGTACTGCATGCCCATTTTGGGGGTATTTTATTGATTTTCAAGTCGTTCATGTAACGCAATTGGTATTTTAATTTCATGTAAATATTCATATTTTTGTCAACCAATAAATTGGCTATTTTGTATGATCATACGTCTCTGTGAATAAGTTTCATATTATAGACCGTGTCATATAGATTGACTTGTATTCAAAAATATCTTCATAAAAAAAAAAAGAATTCAAAATAAATAAGTGCGGGTAAAAATGACCTTAAAAAAGCACGACAATACACATGGGCAGAATGTTGGCCATTATTTTCGAACTAATATTTAAACTAAGAATAGTTGTATTTTGAACAGATAACTATCTTTACTACATTATGTTGGCAATTTCATAAATCTTTTTATTTTTTTTTTATTTTTTTTACTTCACTAGGTCATCAACTAGACCAGAAGTTGCCAGCATAGTTGCGTTAAGCACACATGACCAGCAGTGCTCACAACGTGCTGTGGTACAAGCCAGAGCAAGTCATCCTACGCGGCTAACCAGTATCATTTTTGCTGAAGATATAAGTAAGTTATGTTTCTTTCTAATGTTGAGTAATTCGTTTTTAATGGATACATCAATAAAGTTTGTCAATGTCCAATAAAGTTTTTGGCCAATGTACTACACAATTTCTCAACTCTGTAAATCAATTTTTTGGGAAATGAAAGGCATTAGGTGCTATACATCTAAACCAGGGGTCGACAATATCCGGGTGCCAGGTCACAATTGCGACAAGAAATTGTGACCTGGCGCCCGCGACCGCCGGTAATTGAGGCCCCGGCTTTGCGGCCTACAAGGCCGCGAAGCCGGGGCCTCAATTACCGGCCGCCGCGGGCAAGGTGGGGGCGCACGGAGGCACAGGATCACGGCAGCCGGTAATTGAGGCCCCGGCTTTGCGGCCTTGTGAAGTCCCAAGCTCTCCCTTCTGTGAGCTGGCGCCATCTGGTGGTGGCCGTTGTCATTACATGTTAAACAGCAATTCTGAGTGAAAAATTACAATTTTCACTGCCATCTCCTTTCCTCACATTTGAACCCCCAAACATTATATATATTTTTAAATCAAACACCCTAGAGAATAAAATGGCGATAGTTGCAATACTTTCTGTCACGCCGTATTTGCGCAGCGGTCTTGCAAGCGCACTTTTTTGGGAAAAAAATACACTTTTTTTAATTAAAAAATAAGACAACAGTAAAGTTATCACAAATTTTTTTATATTGTGAAAGATAATGTTACGCCGAGTAAGTTGATACCCAACATGTCACGCTTCAAAATTGCGTCCGCTCGTGGAATGGCGACAAACTTTTACCCTTTAAAATGTCCATAGGCGAAGTTTAAAAAAAACTACAGGTTGCATGTTTTGAGTTACAGAGGAGGTCTAGGGCTAGAATTATTGCTGTCGCTCTAACGATCGCGGCGATACCTCACGTGTGGTTTGAATATCGTTTACATATGCGGGCGCTACTCACGTATGTGTTCGCTCCTGCACGAGAGCTCGTCGGGACGGGGCGCGTTTTCTGGCTCCTAACTTTTTTAGCTGGCTCCTAGATTCCAAGCAAATTTGTCAAACCCTGATCTAAACTACAAGTTACATTGTAAGGCAAATATAATTTTAAAATTTCTACGACTTGCACAGGTGTTGCTAGCTTTGTGATAGAGCAAAAATTTACTCTTTTTTGCTTAGAATAAAGATCACGATTCTCTCACGACTTTAACTTGTAAGCAGCAAGTGTCAGAAAAAGGTCTAGTCTTTAAGTGGTTAAACTTCCCTCATCAGACAGAAGTTCATCTCTCTTTGATCTAAGAACAAAATATTACTTTATCTGTGTTGTGATAAAACTTGGCTGGCTGCCTGGATTTTTTTTTTCAGCTGTCCGAGAACTCTCTGCACTTGTTAGATGGAATCGGAAAATGCTGTTTTAAGATCAGGAAGGGATCGCGTTTTCAATTCTTAACGATTAATCGTGCAGCTCTACTCAATATAATGTTTATGAGAACTTGTCACAAACCTGTGCTATTCAAATTGACCATATGGTGAAAATATACATAAGTAAAAGATGCATTCGGTAAAAGCCACCTGCTAAACCGCTCCGTGGATCACAAGCTATAAGCAGTAAGTACTGTATATAATCAACTTTTTTTCTATATCGGTCCTGTTTGGACACTGATGCAGCCCATCATGTTAAAGACAAATGGGGCGACTCATGAGTCATGTAGCTGTGCCATGTACTTAAAATGGTGCCTTTTGACTCGGTGTGTTCTACCCAGTGGTGGTACATCCATAGAGGTATTTTTGGAAGCGCCTGGTTAGACCTGTCGGCTCTAATAGGCGTCCTGATTAGAGCCATGGGCTTCAATAATCTTCCAAATTGGTAAACAGCTGGGGCAATGCTGTGCGCTTGCTGTTTACACCGTGTTGTGTTAGAGAAGCAAATAAATCACTTCCCTAACACTGACCCGCCTCTTAGCCAATCAGGTGCTCGGGTCTGGTTACCCTGTCACCTGATTGGCTGAAGCGACAGGTGCTGTGATTGGACGCCTGTCGGGCGTCCAATCATAGCAGAGATGTTAGGGAAGAGGACAGGAGAAGCCATGGAGGACTCGGCGTTTGGAGAACAGCACCGAGACAGGTAAGTGCCGGGCAGGGGATTGCCCGGCCCCAATAGATGGGGCGCCCTGGCCCCAATAGATGGGGCACACTGGCTGTGCTTGAATTTTTTTTTTTTGAGCACCAGCCGCCACTGGTTCTACCACCATTCCTTCCCAGCACACAGCATAGCTTGTACCTGCCTACAGAAAGCACTGTTCAGACCTTCACAGGGTAGCTGGTGCTGCTAAATCTGTGATTTCAGACATCTGAGTTGTACTGGAACACCCGTGCATCACGTTTCTTCCCTTGTTTTGGCTTCCAACCAAGTATATGCTCTTGATTGTACAAATAGGCTTCCTGATTCTTGCTCCATGGATGGTGTTGCTTTAGTGGACCATGGGGTATGGGAGCATCCCAAGACTATGGATAGACAGAATTGCTCTTCAGCAGAGTTCCTCTTGGTTTGTTTCAGAAATGTTTCACACATACCAGGGAGGATATCTTTAGCTGTTCTACTCCTTCAGGTTATTTACAACTCGCCAGTCTGGTAACAGTCTATATACCCCTTCCCTTACTTTTCTTGTTTTCTCGCACCCTAAACCTTCAGTCATTTGGCTTCATGGGACAAAATTCCTAAGCTCTTTTGTAGACTCTGGAGTCACTGCATTATCTTGCAGACTGTTGTGATCTAACTGATTAGTTGCTTGACCAGACACTCTCTGGTAGGCAGAGTTTTCAACCCTTGATCCTAGGGGATCAGTGAGTTAAGTCCCATGGTCCTACTACTGAACGGTCCCTTTTGTCAGGATCTGTTTTAGTTCAGATTCCTTCTGGAGACCCGTTGCTTGTTGTCCACATAAGGGTGGGAGTCCTTTCTTCTATTTAGGTGAATTTGTTGTTCTTCCCCGTTTTTTTGAGGGAGGCATCTGAGGTTGCTGTGTTTTAGAGTGTCTCCGACCATAAGATTTTAAAGCAGCCTCTGAGGTTGCTCCTTCATTAGCTGGGTCAGTTTTTGCCTTGCATTGGGTCTTTGAGCAAAAGTTATGGTCTTATTATTGTAGAACAATTAAATGGTAGCAGCTTCAAAACTGAATAGGGACATGAGGTCTATCTTTAGATCTCAATCCGCTGGCCATCCTTCTGTTTCAGATAGGCTCGGCCTGTTCAGTGATGACCTCTCTGCAAGAGGTAGATTGCGGGCTCATAATCATCAGGAAACGCAAAGCTTCATGTGCTGGGTTGTGTTCAGCCCCATCAACGATTTCTGTAATTGCAGTGGAAAGTCGCCTTTTTCTTATTTGCGAACCATCCTTCGGGCAGGCCACATCTTCTGAGGTTCACAAAGCTCCTTGCTCTGGTGCTTGACTTGCTAGAGACGTGGGGGGGGGGGGGGGAGGGTTGTCAATCTCGGTATACCTCAATAACCTTTGCTCAGGAAGCAGTTGGTCCAGATTTTCCTTCAATACATTTTTCAGTAGGAAGCTGCATCTAGGTCAAAGCACATTCCATATGTACAGTCCTACTGCCAATGCCGGGAACATAAGGATCCCGGCATTGGCTTGCCGGAGGGCTCTGTTCCTGGGGTGTTGCCCAGCTAAAGATTGTTGGTTCGGAATCTAGAAAGGTTGAATTCTTCCTTTCAGGTATTGGAAGATAACCACTGATGCCAGTTTCTCCGTTTGGTTTGAGGGTGGCTACAGTTCAGTGGACTTGGTCTCCACAGGAGGGTATACTGCCCATAAATATCTTGGGAGTTTCTGACCAGTACGCCTTGCTTATGGTACAAACCAGTTTTAGGTTCTATCCAGGAAAGCTTCTGTGAGGGCATATATCTATATCTATCAACCACCAGGGCGGCTCCAGGAGTCATGCGGCTCAGGAAGGTGAACCATATTCTGTCTGGGACAGCACAAGGACTGTCTCTATTGTCCGTGCATATTCCAGGTATTGAATAGTGGCAAAATGAACTCTGCAGGCGAATCTACTAGATTCCAAGTTCTACAGCAAGTTGGGACATGTTGTGTCTGGGACGAGGGTCCCACTGGCAATAGGGGTAAATGCACTGGTAACACCTTAGGGACCAGGTCTTCCTTATTTGAACTTGTTTCAACTTCTCCCACATTTTTTGCGAAGAATCCGGGAGGTGCTAGCATTCAAAATAATGTTAGCCGAATTAGCCATGGAGTGCTTGGTACACCGAAAAAAGCAAGTCTTGCAGGAGTCGCTTCTTGAACACTCCCAGTCCAGCGGGACCGAATGGTCTTCAGTTCTGTATCTCGGCACTGTTGAGCCCTGGAAGCCAGCTTTGGGGAACTTCAATTACAGAACTTGGAAATATTTTTTTGCCTGGGGTGAAGCCAGGAAGTGGCACCCGCAGAAATATGTGAGTGGGAGGTTTTCTTTTTCTTTCTTCAATGGGTACGGGAAAGGAGATTGACCTTAAGTACCGTTAAGAGTCAGAGTTCGTCCCTATACATTTTCTTTTCCAGAGGCCGTGGTTTCCCACTCCTTGATTCATACTTAATACAGCGTGTAACGTAGACAGTCCCACCTGTCAGGCCATTCTTGTGTCCTTGGAACTTGAATTTAATCTTGACTGTCCTTGCAGAGGCAATTTTTTTTCTTTTTTTAACCAGGGGATTCTGTTGTTGCTTTATCTCAGAAAGTGGCTTCTTTGGTGGCCATCACTTCACTAAGTGGAGTGTCATTTGGCAGCTCTTTCATGCAAGGAGCCATTTTTGGTCTCGCATCATAAGGTGATATTGCGTCCTCCATCCATTTTTTTGCCTAGAATGGTGTCTACTTTTTACTTAAATCAAGACAATGTCTTGCCTTCTTTCTGATCCTCAATTGGCAGGAGTTAGATCACTGCATACTCTGGATGTAGTTCTGGCAGTCAGAATTACTTAATTTGTAGGTACAGGTTGGGAATCCGGGTTTGTGCTGCAAGTAGAGCCCAGGATGGGCAGGATGCATCCAAGTTAACCATTTTCATTGGATTTGCCAGTTAATTATTTAAACCTATGGCTTAAAAACCCCTCTTTTTTTTTTTTTTTGTAAAAGCGCTCGCTACCAGGTGTGTGGGGGGCATCTTGGGCTATCCACCATCAGGTGTCGGTGGCTCAGGATTTAAGACCATTACATGTTTTTTTGTTCATTCACTAGAGGTGCGCATCTTCACTGGTCTCGCGATTCGATTACGTTTTATCTGGTCTTCGATTCCGCCATGCATCACGATTACTGACAAGCTCCCACTACCGCTTGGGCCGCCTAGGTGGCCCTTCCTCCCTGCAATCTTCTGGGACACATCACAGGTCCCAGAAGATTGCCCAGCTATGCAGGACAGCGCAGTGAGACATGCGCACCCGGCTGTGAAGCTGCAGCTGTCACGGCCGTATGCCCACAGTAGTATAGCCAGTGCCGTGGACAGGCAGGGGAGAGAATGGAGGGTTCGGGTGGGAACATCGCTGGGTTGTGGGACAGGTAAGTGTCTCTTTGCACTCATGGAATGGTGACAAAACGACGGTACCTAAAAAAATCTCCATAGGCAACGCTTTCAAAAAAAATTATGGTTACCAGGTTAGAGTTACAGAGGGGGTCTAGTGCTAGAATTATTTCTCTCGCTCTGATGATCACGGTTATATCTTGTGTGTGATTTGAACACCGTTTACATATGCAGGAGTGACTTGCGTATGCGTTTTTTTTTCTTTGCTCCACGGGCACAGGGGCGCTTAAAAAAAAAAAAAAACACTTTTATTGCTGTCACAATGAATGTAAACATCCCTTGTGACAGGTACTCTTTATGGGATCGGAGGTCTAAAAGACCCCAAATCCCTCCTTTGTACTTCAAAGTGTTCAGATCGGCAAAAACGGCGATTCTGAATACTTTTTTTTTTTTTTTTAAACTAGCGCCATTGGCAGCAGAGTAAACCGGAAGTGACGGCGACTGGAAATAAGCCGTTTCCAGCTTCATGCCAGTCTGTCTTTAGTAGCCGGAAGTGGCAGATCGGGTCTCCCGGTGGGACGGGAGGCCCGGTAAGAGTGGCGGAAGGGGGGGCATGTCCCCTCCCGCTCCTCCGGTATAACAGCCGGGCGGTTATTCCTGGAAAGCTGACCATCCGCTCTAAAAAACGGTACCGGGATGGATGACCCCCTTAACCCGAGGCTGCATACGCTCGGTGCCAAGGGGTTAACAGCTATACGTTTGGAGCGCTGTCCCGGGAGGGGTGGGGCAAGTCACTCGGAAAATTAATTTCCCGGTCGCATGCATCGATGCCACATTGGAGACGCCTGAATTGCGATGCAGCGATTTTATTTTCAGCACCCCTAACTTTCAGACTTTTACCAGATAGATACAGTATCAAAGCCACGGAGGATACTGCTTTGGCCACAGTATGTTTTGGGCGGCAGAAGGAGTCCTCAGGTGGCAGCTTCTGTGATTATGTCTCCCTCCCCTTTAAAGGCATTGCTTTAGGACATCCCATATAGTTATTATGGTTGCTCTGTGTCCCATGATGTACGATAAAAAAAAATAGGATTTTTCAGTCTTACTTGCCTCTAAAATCCCTTTTTCTTGGAGTACATCACAAAACTGAGGTCCTTCCTGTGTAGGAGGATGGGTTATATAGGAGTGGACTTTGTTTGACTATCTGCCAGTGTCCATCCACCTATAGGTGGTGTATTACCCATATAGTCATTATTATTATGGTCGCTCTGTATCCTGCAATGTACTCCAAGAAAAGGATTTTACAGGCAAGTATGATGGGAAAAATGTTTTTAGGAGTGACCCCAGAAAATAAAATGGCGGTTATTGCAATATTTTGTCACACTGTATTTGCACAGCGGTCTTTCAAACACAGTTTTTGGGGGAAAAATATACTGCAATCAAAAAAAAAAAACGTAAAGTTAGCCTAATATTTTTGTATAATGTGAAAGGTGATGTTACGCTGTGAGAATCCTAAGCAAGAAAATTTTGATGGTCACTTTAACCAGAATCGTGCAGCTCTACTATGTACTGTATACAGTAAAACTTTGGTTTATGACAGGGGTGCCCAACCTTTTGAAGAGCAAGGGCCACTTAAGCGACTTAGAAACCGGTCGCGGGCCACAATGAGCGGAGCGGGTGGATGACAGGCTTGTGTCCACTCTACTCTATGGCCCTCTGATCCAATCAGCCCAGATGGAAGGGACCCAAGATCGTTTACATCTGCTGCTCCATAAGGATGAATGGAGGGTCAGACCGATCGTGTGAAAGGGGCCTAAGGCTGCTTTCACACTGATGTGCTGTGGTTTACCCACACCATACCTGTGGCTTTCCTGCGGGTAAGCTGCACTTTGCCGTAGAATTCTATTATATCCTGCAGGTGTGGTGAACTTTCTGACACTGGACCAAAACCACAGGTAAAAAACAGAAGTCTATGGCTTAGTGCAGGTAACCCACAGGTGCACCACGCTGCACCTGCGGATCAGTTTGAAAGCAGCCCAGTAAACACTGCAGAACAGATATGCCCAATATATACACATTTAGCCAGATTCAGGTAGAGCGGCGTATGTTTAAGCGGGCATAGCGCAGCTCTTATGCGCTACGCCGACGTAACATAGAGAGGCAAGAACAGTATTCACCAAGCACTTGCTCCCTAAGTTACGGCAGCGTACCTTAAATGGGCCGGTGTAAGCCTGCCTAATTCAAAGTAGGCAGGTAGTGGGCGTGTTATATTAAAATTAATCGTGACCCCCATGTAAATGAAGCGCAGATCGAACGGCGCATGCGCGCGCATGCTCAGAATCATGTCGAATTTACGTCGTAAGATACGACGGCTCAATGGCAACGACGTGAACGTAACCTACGCCCAGCCCCATTCACGTACGACTTGCGTAAACTACGTAAAATCCGATGGCTGTTCCGTCGTCCATACCTTTGCATTGGCTGCGCCTCCTATTTGGTGGTTTATCTTTACGCTGGACGTACGCCTTACGTAAACGGCATATACTAATGCGCCGGGCGCAACTACGTTCGTGAATCGACGTATCTAGCTCATTTACATATTCGACGCGTAGATCAATGGAAGCGCCCCTAGCGGCCAGCGTAAATATGCACCCAAGATACGACGGCGTAGGAGACTTACGTCGGTCGTATGCTGCCAAAATTCAGGCGTATCTTAGTACAAGAATACGGCGCATAGATACGACGGCGCATCTATGGACTTACGCGACGTATCATTAGATACGCCGGCGTAAGTCTTTCTGAATCCGGCTATGTGATTTTAGTAATAAACTTACCTTTAATAAGTCTTCCATTCAGATATCTCCGGCTGTTGTGGCCCCATGCAAAGTGCATTTGGCATCACTCCGCCTATGACAGAAGCCATTGCTATACAGGAGGCATCAGCTTATGTGGCTCTGCTGCGCAGCTGCTGGCTTCATTCACAAAACTGATGCTTTGGGATGGCAGATTGGCAAACCGTGATCTGGGCTTGCCAACCCACCATCCCAGAGCAGGAGATCGCGGGCCACATCAGAGGGCTTTGCGGACCACATGTGGCCCCCGGGCCACTGGTTGGGCACCCCTGGTTTATGAGCATAATTACATGCTTGTAATCCAAAGCATTTGTATATCAAAGCATTTTTTTTACATGGTTTAAAAGAGAAGAGAAGCACCTCTAAGTGTAGCAATAAGTTGCTAAATGTTGTACATTCATTAAATGCTACACTTAGAGGCTCTCTGCTCTACACCTCTAGCGCTCACTGGAGCATACATACACACGTTTACACATTATTTTTTGTACAGTAAGTAAAAACTTTTTTTTTTTTCTTAAAGGGCTACTAAAGGGGGAAAAAAAATGTTTTCTTTAAAATAACAAACATGTTATACTTGCCTCCACTGTGCAGGTCGTTTTGCACAGAGTGGCCCCGATCCACGTCTTCTTGGGTCCCTCGGCAGCTGTCTCTGGTCCTCCCCGCAAGAACTCGTCACCTTCATGCGAGAGAGCTCGCATGGTGATGTGTCCTTGCGGGCGCCCCCCCCCCCCCCTCCGTGATACAGCGAGCGACCATAGCCGCTCACTGTATCACTCAGCCTCGGCGCGCCGCGTCACTGGATGTGATTGCCAGCAGCGCCAGCCAATGGCTGCGCTGCGCTCAATCCATCCGCTCTAGCCAATCAGCGGCCAGGCTGAGCGGCGAAGAGAATCTCGGGACCGAGCACGGGACTTTCGAGGGGTCAGGTAAGTAAAACGTGGCCTTGGGGGGGCCGGTATACACTGAAGTTTTTTCACCTTAATGCATTAAGGTGACATTTTTTTTTCCTTTACAACTCCTTTAAGCCTGATTTTATTTTTTTCTAATATGTCTAAAACTGCACAGATTTGTACATTTATCTGAACGGTGTGTTTTCTAGACACGGGACAGGTTTTACGGTGTGATGCGATTGTGGACATAATTAATGAGATTCAAATTGTATCGACTACAAGAGAACTTTATCTGGAGGACTCTCCCCTGGAGCTAACAATACAAGCTTTAGACTCTGAAGGTAAGCCTACTTCACATCTTAGATTTGCATTGTAAGGTGACTTGTAATGTACACTAAAATGTTCTGTGTTTTCTTTACAATCAGGTAACACATTCAGCACTTTAGCTGGGATGGTCTTTGACTGGGCAGTAACGAAGGATAAAGAAATGGATGGTTACACTGATTCACATAATAGCTTGAGGTAAGGGGGCCAATTTTAAAAAGCTTAACCACATGCCCACAGTATAGGTAACATGTGCAGGCAAAATCACGTACATGATTTTGCCTGCTCCGGTTTAGAGGTGCACTTTGCACAATATCAACAAACCTGTTGGGAATTCAAATGCTATAAAGTTCCAAAGAATTCAATGTAACTCAAGTCCCATGAACACTCTGTGGTATCCAAAACACTTCTGTGATCGAAGCACCTGTGACTTTAAATGTCTTCTCTTCACCAACATTCATATGTGCATCCTACTCCACCAGAGCATGTTGACCCCCCCCCCCCCCCTATTACAGGTCGTCAAAGACGACAGTACCATCTTACTAATATATATTGACCATATAGCTTGTCCAAGCTTCCCCCTCCGGACTGTCCAGATGTCAATGCTGAATGACAAGATATCTTGATTGAATTGACTGTGGGCTCCTGCTGACTCCTTATACTCTTGTCTCTCTGGACATATCTGGTTAACCCGGTCACCATAGCGTTCAGCTGGTATGAGTGTCAAGGATATACTGTATTCAATCTTGCTGTCTTTGACTACCTGTAATGGGGGTCAACATGCCCTGGTGAGTAGGATGCACATATGTTGGTGAAGAGAACACATTTAAAGTCACGGGTGCTTTGATCACAGAAGTGTTTTGGATACCACATGTTCATGGGACTTTATTTTATCAAATTCTTTGACACTTTATATCACTTTATTCATTTGTCACTAAATTGATGCTTATGGATGCACATGCACTTTATTTAGAACGCGATTTTAAATAATTCATTTTTTCAGTTAATTCATGTTTAAGCTATTTTGCTTTATAACGTGCAGCTCGTTTGTTTATAGACCTTGTATATTGATACTAGCAAATTTGCACAGGTGTTGGGTTAACCACTTCCGGACCGCCGCATGTACATTTACGTCGGCAGAATGGCACGGACAGGCACATCAACGTACCTGTACGTGCTCTGCTTGACGTGGGTCGGGGGTCCCCCCGGTACTTGCGGCGGTCCTTGTGGCTTCAGGAGCGATCCGGGATGAGGGGGCGGAGGTCCGTTTTTGTCCGCCCCCTCCGGATCGCTCTCAGCCAATGCGCGTCCTTCTCTGCCTGCACTGTAAACACAGGCAGAGGAGGAAGTGATGTCACCGCTCCTCCCGCCGGTATATTCGTCCGGCGGAGGAGTGGAGACATCACACAGTGAGTACACAAGCACTACACTGACACCTGTACACATAGGCACACAAACACCCCCTCACCCCCCCCCCCCAGCCCCCCCCTGTCACACTGTCACTAAATAGCAGTGATCATTTACTGATCACTGCATTTAGTGTCAGTGTGACAGGCAGTTAGTGTTGGGTCCAGTTTAGCCCCCTACCCCCCCCAATAAAGGTTTTAACCCCTTGATCACCGCCCTAGTTAACCCTTTCACCCCCCTTTTGCCAGTGTCACTAAGCGATCGTTTTTCTGATCGCTGTATTAGTGTCGCTCGTGCCGCAAGGTAGCTAGTTATTTTTTGAGGTTCGTCCGCCAGGTTTTTATAGCGTTAGGTACCCCCATACATTTTTCTAATAAAGGTTTTAACCCCTGATTGCCCCTAAAGTTAACCCTTTCACCCCCTATTGCCAGCGTCACTAAGCGATCGACACTGTATTAGTGTCGCTGGTGCCGCTAGGTAGCTAGTTAATGCCAGTAACGCTTACACCCACGCGCAAAGCATACTCCCCCCATATGTGGAATTACACCCCAAAATACATTCTGCTGCTTCTCCTGAGTACGGGGATACCACATGTGTGAGACTTTTTGTGAGCCTAGCCGCGTACGGGACCCCAAAAACCAATCACCGCCTTCAGGCTTTCTAAGGGTGTAAATTTTTGATTTCACTCCTCACTACCTATCACAGTTTCAAAGGCCATAAAATGGCACAAAACCCCCCCAAATGACCCCATTTTGGAAAGTAGACACCCCAAGCTATTTTCTGAGAGGGATGTCGAGTCCATGGAATATTTTATATTTTGACACAAGTTGCGGGAATATGATAAACTGATTTTTTTTTTGCACAAAGTTGTCACTAAATGATATATTGCTCACACATGCCATGGTTATATGTGGAATTGCACCCCAAAATACATTCTGCTGCTTCTCCTGAGTACGGGGATACCACATGTGTGGGACTTTTTGGGAGCCTAGCCGCGTACGGGGCCCCGAAAACCAAGCACAGCCTTCAAGATTTCTAAGGGCATAAATTTTTGATTTTTGCCAATCACGCCCTCAAGATTTGTGTGAGTGAAATCAAAAATGTATGTCCTTAGAAATCTTGAAGGTGGTGATTGGTTTTCGGGGTCCCGTACACGGCTAAGCTCCCAGAAAGTCCCACACATGTGGTATCCCCGTACTCAGGAGAAGCAGCAGAATGTATTTTGGGGATCAATTCCACATATAACCATGGCATGTGTGAGCAATATATCATTTAGTGACAACTTTTTGTAAATATTTTTTTTTTTTTTTTGTCATTCAATCACTTGGGACAAAAAAAAAAAATATTCAATGGACTCAACATGCCTCTCAGCAGTTTCCTTGGGGTGTCTACTTTTCAAAATGGGGTCATTTGGGGGGGTTTTGTACTGCCCTGCCATTTTAGCACCTCAAGAAATGAGATAGGCAGTCATAAAAAAAAAGCTGTGTAAATTCCAGAAAATGTACCCTAGTTTGTAGACGCTATAACATTTGCGAAAACCAATAAATATACACTTATTGCAATTTTTTTTACTAAAGACATGTGGCTGAATACATTTTGGCCTAAATGTTTGACTAAAATTTTGTTTATTCGATATTTTTTACTTTTTGTTATAAGAAAAATCCTTTTCCATTTTTTCAAAATTTTCGGTCTTTTTCCGTTTATATCGCAAAAAATAAAAATCGCAGGCAATCAAATACCATCAAAAGAAAGCTCTATTTGTGGGAAGAAAAGGACGCAAATTTTGTTTCGGTACACCATTGCATGACCGCGCAATTACCAGTTAAAGCATTGCAGTGCCAAATTGTAAAAACACCTTGGGTCTTTAGGCAGCATATTAGTCCGGTCCTTAAGTGGTTAAATACACTCGCATATCTTCATAAAAAAAATTTTTTCCTACAGTATTGCATGACTGCGTAATTGCGAGTTAAAGTAGTGCTGTGCTGAATAGCTAAATATTGCCCGTCATGAAGGGGGATAAAACCATCCCGAACTGAGTGGTTAAAACAAATTGGTCAAACTTTTTATTGAAAAAGGTACATGACAGCTGTCATGCGCTCAACAGTATGGTAAATCTTACAGTGCAAAAATTTCTATGTCTTAACAAGGACACTGCATTTCTCAGCATATTGATCCCACTACACAGGTTATAGAAAACACCATAGAAACACAAAAGTGCAATGGCTATTTCTCAAATCTTTTAGTGATATAGTTACGTGTTGGTTACAGTAGGGGCAGAAGAACACTAAGCATCCCAGACTTTATTATACTTAGTTGGGCAATCCCTGTGTTCAAATTTGAGTTTTTTTTTTCTCTATACGGTAATACCTGATTCACCAACCAAAGCCGTGTATGGTGGTGTGGGCTGGATCCACTTGAGTGCTACAGCTTTAAGGGCCACCAATAATTAAGGTCTCCAGTAGCATGGTCCTAATATGTCTTGGCCATTGCTCCTCGTCAAGGACCCCTAGCAGAAACACCAGTGGGGTACATGGAACAGAAATTGATAAGACCCCAGACAATATCTGTCACCTGTTGCCAGTATCTCACTATAACTTGGCAAAGCCACATAACATGTGCGGAGAGGTGCACCTAGTGCAGGCAGAGGTAGGTATAACAGGAGTGACTTTTGGGCACAGATTAAGCCAGGAGATAAGGGACATATGTTGGATTGTTTTAGCATGAACAGTAATCTACAATATATTCCTTAATGTCTGCAAAGAATATTCTATGACTCATCTCTCTGTGTAGACTGTTGACATGCTAATTGAGTCTTGTCCAGGATCTCTCATTATGTATGCTAAATACTGTTTTGTGTGGGGAATGGAACTTGTCAAGCTGTATGCGGAGACAGAACGTCTGTCTAAAGATGTGGATTGAGGGGAATTCATTGTGTGATGGTGTTTTGTTTGAATTCTGTTAATGAAGCGATGTGATTTCTCAGGTGCAGTGATTAGGTCATGATAATTATAGACCGGCGCCGAGATGTCTGGAATGTTTAGCAATTGGCCATCTGAAGGTGTATTGAAGCGCCCCCAGGGTGTGATGTGTGGGTGGAGAGTTTGATTGTTCCTGTGATCACTGAAACATGCCTTGAAAACTGTATATAAACTTGAGAGCTAACCATTAAAAGTGTTCATACATTTTGAAGTAGAGAATAGAGCGGTCAGTCTCATTTTCTGGGGAATGGATATGGATCGTGCCTGCTGGTTTGTCTGTGTGTCGGATAAGCTGTCGTGGGTTGATGGAAGGTCGTAAACGGTGGTGACCGTTACAGTGCATTGCGTGCAGTCTGACCGGAGTCTGGTATGTTTGATGTAATTTATTGTTGACTGCGGGAGATACCGATAGATCGGCGGAGCATGCCTCCTCCCAATCTTCGGCAGACAAATCGGGCACAAGTTGTTGCCACTTGATACGCACCTCCAGGGGAGCCCCACTAGTCTTGGAAGAGAGTAAATGTAGATAGAGTTATAATAAGTCCGCTAGGGCCTTGAGATCTGTGACGAGATCCTTCCTCGCCCAGGTCCTGCTCTCCCGACACTCCTCTGCTACCAGTGAGTCAGCTTGCAGATTGCAGCGTCTGATGGTCCAGTCATCCAAGGTTCCGGGGTCCGAACTACAGCTATGTGCCATTCAGACCCATTAAGAACAAACACCAGGCAGGCTGTATGTAAGTTCAAGCAGGACTCTTTATTTTCAATTACACAGCACACTTTTATACAGAATTTGGAACATCCCACTCCCAACAACCGCTTTCCTATTGGTCAATTGTAAAGTATATGCAGTCTTCACTCAGGTCCCCCTTGACCATGCAAATGAGGACTTGAAATTGTCAACAGGGATTGGTCCAATAGCTTGGATAGAAAGACTTGTGTATTGAGACAGAAGCCCCAGGGGGTAATCAATGTACACAATAACCCGGTTCTAGCTAGACGGACTGACTCCGACACCCGCTCTTAACCTGCAGAACACAATAAAAGGTATTTCGCAAGCTGGTTCCACTTAGCATTTCAAAAGCCTTGCATTGAATGTCCCTCTCCTGTGTAACAGATGTCAAGTAGAAACACTTTAATATCTCAAGGTCCATGACATTACTTCCCCTGGGAAACAGTCCAACAGCCGCAGTGGGACCCAAACGGGTCAACTCGAGGATGTTGGAAAAATAGTCTTAAAGTTCCAGGACTGTCTGCTGGGATGACCCATCTGCCTTCCTGTTTTGAGGTCCTGGCCCATAATCGGACGGCAAGAGGCTCACATTCAGTCCTCTCCAAAAGCCCCTGTCCCGGCTAGGTCTGTCACACATCACCCCCTTTGGCAGGAGACTAACACTGGGAGAGACCCCAATTCCGGTACCCCCCCAGTACCCCAGATAACTTGTCCCAAACAGAGCATTACTCACCCAGCCAATCTCTGCCTCTCTCAGAGAACACGCCTGCCGCTGGGGAGAGGCCTGGACTGGCCCTTCTCCCTGGAGTCCTTTCAGCCGCTGGAGAGAAGACAGGGTGGCTGGGCTCAGTTCATCATGCCGTTGGTAATCTGGGCCAACTGGCCACCATTCCTGGGGTATACCAGTGGAGACTGCAGTCCCATCCACTGATGCTAGGTAAAAATCCCCCAGTGCTTGCAAAGCAAAGCCGACATCCTCCTGTCTCAGTGCCGCACCATGTTCTGGGGTTGTGTCCATGGAGATCGGAGTCCCATCCACTACCACAGGAACCCCCTCTCCTGTTAGTTGAGAGCAGAGGCCTGGGGCACTCTGCTCTGTTGCCAGCTCTTCCGCTGGGTTGCTGTGAGTGGGGACCACAGTCCCATCCACCGATATCCGCTCAAGCTGTAGTTGTGTGCAGCAGCCAGTAGCATCCTGCCCTGCTGCCAGTGATTCAGCTGGGAGTAACAGCTTCACTACCTCAGCTTGTTGCTGGGGAGGGGGGCCAACCGCCCCGGCTCCCTGGAACTCCACAGTTGGTCCCAGTGCTGGGCAGAGATGGCTAGCATTCTGCCCTGTTGCCAGCACTTCTGCTGGGGGTGCATAATCCATAACATCCTCTGAACAGTCCATACATTCTGTAATCTGTGGCTGGGGAGTGATTGCCATCTTCTCACCCTGAGCCTCCAGAACTGCCACGGGGGTGGGGCAGAGGTCTTGATCCCTCTGTCCGGTGACCAGCGCTTCAGCTGGGGAAGTTCCTTGTAACTCCACAAATACTGCCCTTGGTGCTGGGCAGAGCACAGTGAAGTTTGGCCCTGATACCAGCTCTTCTGCTGGAGGCTCCCCAGGTTGTTCTTCCTCAGCAGAAAAGTCTATCAAATCCCCTGTCTCTACAACTGGTGTCTGGGGATAGAGGTTCACCATCTCCTGTCCATGGAACCCAGAAGATGCTATGGGTACTGAGCAGAGGTTAGCAGAGCTCGGCCGTGCGGTCAGCACTTCAGCTTTGGGAATGGCAAGCTCCCGATTTTCCACTGCTGATTCATCAGCCAGGATTTCATCACTGTCAGCTGATATTTCCTCATAGTCCCAGGTAAAGGGAACCTCACCCTGCTGCTGAGCGGAGTCTAGCAGCTGTTTGTAGGTGATTTCCAGTTCCCATTCTTGAGCGGCCAGGAATTCCAAATCTTCCTGTAACCAGTGCACTTCCGGGACATTCAGTCTTCGCTCTCTGTGCTCCATTATTTCCTCCCAACGCCACTCCCGATCGCTCCCAAAGTTGGGATCCCTGGACATCCTCCAATACAACAATCCCAGGCCATCATAGTCAAAGCCTTCCGTGGGGCTGTCATCCGCTGACCACGGGCACTCTTGGACTACATACCACCGGAGGGCTCTGTAGCTCTCGTCCAACCGCATCTCTTCCCGGATCAGCCTGCTTAACTCTGCTGTCCACTCCTGCTTTGGTTGTTCCCCCAATAACAGCATCCGTACTTCATACTGTGACCAGTACCTTACATGGATGGAGGGGAGAGCTTTTCCCTGGTGTCGCTGCTCGCGGGCTAGCGCTTCTTTCCAGAGTTCGCAGCGGATCGAATCAGACCATCCAAGCAGGACCTCCTCTGATACTGGTCCTCTGCGCTGTATCTGCTTCTCTCGCAACCTCCTTCTGAATTCCTCTTCCATGGTTACTGATATCTGTACCTCTCCTCTTCTTTCATTTGGTGCTGCTTCTTTAGGCGTTGTCACCGATCGCCGTATTTCTGCAATTCTCAGCTCCTGTTGCCGCTCTCGTTCTCTCTGTTGTCGCTCTCGTTCTCTCTCATCCTGCCGCTGGAGGTCTCTAATGGTATTCTGTATGGCGGTCTCTGATGGGTTCGCACCATATAATGCCAACCGCTGTTGAACTCGCTGCTGGAACAAGTCTTCAACTGACCGGGGTCCTGCATCACCATCCCTCTGATCCATCTCGGCTAGCGCAATGATCAGGGTGGCCTTGTTCTTCCCACCGGTCCCTCCACGGCTCTCAAGCAAGTCTTTTAGCATGGTTCTCCTCCAGGCTGCATAGCTGGTCATTCATGGTGGTGGTTTGGAGTTGTCCCAGTAACTGGAGAGCAAATCCCACCGCTGCCAACCAATGTGACGAGATCCTTCCTCGCCCAGGTCCTGCTCTCCCGACACTCCTCTGCTACCAGTGAGTCAGCTTGCAGATTGCAGCGTCTGATGGTCCAGTCATCCAAGGTTCCGGGGTCCGAACTACAGCTATGTGCCATTCAGACCCATTAAGAACAAACACCAGGCAGGCTGTATGTAAGTTCAAGCAGGACTCTTTATTTTCAATTACACAGCACACTTTTATACAGAATTTGGAACATCCCACTCCCAACAACCGCTTTCCTATTGGTCAATTGTAAAGTATATGCAGTCTTCACTCAGGTCCCCCTTGACCATGCAAATGAGGACTTGAAATTGTCAACAGGGATTGGTCCAATAGCTTGGATAGAAAGACTTGTGTTTTGAGACAGAAGCCCCAGGGGGTAATCAATGTACACAATAACCCGGTTCTAGCTAGACGGACTGACTCCGACACCCGCTCTTAACCTGCAGAACACAATAAAAGGTATTTCGCAAGCTGGTTCCACTTAGCATTTCAAAAGCCTTGCATTGAATGTCCCTCTCCTGTGTAACAGATGTCAAGTAGAAACACTTTAATATCTCAAGGTCCATGACAAGATCGATGCACTCCTATCAGTGGGTATTAAGAGAAGTCGGTGTCACGAGTACTAAGTTGAGTATGTGGCACATGTCAAAGTTGTAAATATCTATAATGGGTAGATTGGGGCAATTCATATTTCCTTTGCAATCTTTCAAAAGAAGCCAATACATTTCCATCATAGATGTTGTCCAGCAAAACTATTCCCCTACGCTCCTAGAGTCCACAACTTGCTTTAAATTGGGGAACATTGGATTGTGCCAGAATGGTAGCGCTTCAGTTGGTACCCTGAAAATGTGAAATTTTCTTGGTCACCCTCCACACTGTAAGGGGCCGTGTCAATATTGGTATATGCCTTTCCCCCAGTGCGGCCATAGGTGCCTCCAGTGCTTTCCGCAGATGTTTGATGTTTAGGGGCAAGATATTACTTAACCACTGCCAGCGTAGCCAGTCCCTACCAGTCTGTCAGATGGTGTAGCTGCCCAGCCAGATAATATTAGGCAATGCCATGCCAGCATCAGCCTTAGGGCGCTGCAGAGTGGAGAATTTAAGTTTCCGCCTATGGATGGCATAAATAAAGGTGATAAGTAGCATGTCTAGGGTTTTAAAAAATGATTTGGATATTGATGTAGGCATGTGAGAAGTCACATACAGACACTGGGGCAGAAGGAACCTCTTAATGAGATTAATCCTACCTGCTACAGACAGGGGAAGTTTGGCCCAGACAGTAAGTTTAGCTTTAATCATGGTAACCAGAGGTTCCAGATTCGCTTGGGAAGCCTCTGAAGGAGTCTGGGTACTAATGATTCCTAAATATTTAAACAAGGTCACTACCTTTTAAGAGGGCATGGAGGATCACTACATGGAAGGGCCTGTGAGGAAAGGGGCATCAGGGCTGACTTCTGCCAGTTAATTTTAAGGCCCGAATACGTGCCAAATTTGTCTGATTTGTGTCGCTATTCCTAATGAGGCAGAGGTAGCCTGCATATATAAAATGTCATCTGTGTATAGTCCTATAGTGTCTACTTTCTCACCCATACTGATGCCTTTAAAGAGAGGAGACTGCCAACATCTCAGTGCCAGCATCTCGATAGCGACCGCAAACAGCGGAGACAGAGGGCACCCCTGCCTGGTACCTCTTCGAAGCTGTATAGATGGGGATAGGAGACCATTAACTAAAAGGTTGGACTTGGGATCCCTATAAAGTATAGTGTGACCCATAGATGTAATTTAGCACCAAAGACGAATGAGTGCAACGCAGTCGTAAGAAAGGGCCATTCTGTTAAGTCGAAGGCTTTCGCAGTGTCTAGGGAAGCCAGCGCACAAGACTCGGGCAAAAATGTTCTAAGTTGAGCTATTAGTTGCGTCCAATGTATGTTAAAGCGGAGTTCCACCCAAAAGTGGAACTTCCGCTTTAAGCACTTCTCACCCCCTTATGTGCCACATTTAGCATGTCATTTTTGGGGGGGGGGGGGGGTGAGTGGGGGCTTCGGTAGGAGTGGGGCTTCCTGTCCCACTTCCACATATGGGCCGCCCTTAGGCGGCCCCTCCCTCTAAGTGATCTCCTGGGACACATGACGGGTCCCAGGAGATCGAGTGTCCACTCCTAGACCACAGAGCGACTCGCGCATGCACAGTGCGTACCCAGCCGTGAAGCCGAAAGTCATGTGTCATGGCAGGGTGCACACAGTGTGAATGGAAGCGCTGGCGGAGAGGGGGGGAGAGGAGCGACACTTCGAGCGGCCGCATCGGTGGAGCAGGTAAGTGTCTGTTAAAAGTCACCAGCTAAACTTTTTGTAGCTGCTGACTTTTAATAAACATAAGAAGGCTGGAACTCCGCTTTTAATAGAGGAAGACTTTCCTGGCATAAAGCCAGTTTGGTCTAGAATTAATTATTCTAAGAATGACTGACTGCATTGAGACATTTGGCCAGGATCTTTGCTAGTATTTTATAGTCCATATTTAAAAAGAACTCATCTGTGATATCTGCATCTAAAGTCCTGGCTGTTCCTGAGTTAATGCAGGGATTATCTAATTGGAAAGGTATGCCTCAATGTCTTGACTGGTTAATGTAAGGGTAGAGTCATACTTGCTTGTATAGAAGTCATAAAAGCGAGTAGGTATATCTCCAGCCAAATGGGCCTCCGTACCATCGGGATGTGTTTTTTTTTATTTTTATTTTTTATTAACTACAGAGCTACCCGACTGCTGTCGAGCCATATGGTCTACTAACTGACTGGACTGGTTCCCACATTCAAAATATTTCTGCTGGGTATAGAATGATTTCCTTTTTGCAGCGGAAATATAAATGAGACATAAACTCCCGGCGGATACAGTTAGTTAGTTGGGGCTGTCAAATAAGTCGCTTCAGCTGTTTGGTATTTTTTTTGCTATTTTTTTTTTGCTAGATCTTCCTCGTCTTGTCAGGAAGAACTTTTTAAAGCTCAGTTTTTGAATTGTATATTGCCACTTATTTTATCATATGTTTTCAAAAGGTGTTCTGCTATAACTGCTTGCCGACCACCTCACTTAGTAGTACAGTGGCAGAGCGGCTCTGCTGCACTGGATCACTTATCTAGTACATGATCCTGCACTTCCAGGTAAGGGGCTCGTTGGCTGCGCTGTCATTTAGTCACCGCACAAGATGATCAGCATGTGCCTTCCAGTGGTTGACCGATGGCACCCGCTGATTGGTGGAGATGACGGGGCAGAGCCCTGCAAATGTAAACCATATCCCGTCAGCAGGGATGTGCTGGTTTTTGTTTCCCTTCAAAGCAGGGACTAAAAACCGGCACATTCCTTAGTAAAAATGGCACACAGTGAATGCACCAAGCACTTGGGCACACATTTAACTCTTTGCTTGCTCTGGATGTTTAACCCCTTCCCAGCCAGTGTCGATACAGTGACCGTGTATATTTTTAGCACTGATCATTGTATTGGTGTCTCTGGTTCCCACAAAGTGTCAAAACTGTCAGTTCGCGTCAGATTGCCTGCCATACCATCGTAGTTCTGCTAGAAGTCACTGATCGCTGACATTACTAGTATAACAAAACAAATTCAAGTATTTATATCAAAGTATGTAGACGCTATAAAATTCGCGCAAACTAATCAATAGGGTTGTCCCGATACCGATACTGGTATCGGTATCGGTGCCGATACTAAGCATTTGCAAGAGTATCTGTACTCGTGCAAATGCCCCGATACCAAAAACCGATACCTTCGGGCTCTGTACTTTCAGCTGTCAGCAGGAATTCCCTGCCAACAGCTGAAAAGTAAAGAAAAAATGCTGCCAATTACTGGTTGTTAAGGAACGGGGCCGACTGCTTCCTTAACAACCAATCACGTGTCCTTCTCTCCCCACCTCCTCCTCCCCTCTCACCAGCTATCTGCAGGCTCGGGACAGCATGTCTGTGGAAACTTCCTGCAGAGGTAAGCAAGCCCAGCTCCCCCCATTCCACTGTCTTCTCCCTTCTGCCGTGTGCAGCTCTCACATTCAGCTCTGCTCTGCTATTTCTGTCCAGTGAGCAGGAGTGTGACCCCCGCACAGATCTAACTTTTCCCTGGCAGCTGCATGCTCTGCACACAGTGAGGCTTCTCCCCATGCCCTGTGTGTCCGTACTTAGCCTGGTGGAGCCCCCCCTCTTCCCCCTCTCCAGCAAGCAGAGGCACAGACACACGGCCAGCACCACTGTAGCAGGTCAGTGTGTGATTAGATTAGATTCACTGTTCTTTGCCAGTCGTTTTGTTATTTAACCACTTAAGGACCAGCCCATGTACATATACGTCCACAATATGGCACGTACAGGCACATGGGCGTATAGGTACGTCCTCGCCTATTAGCGGGTGGGGGGTCCGATCGGGACCCCCCCCGCTACATGCGGAGGTCGGGTCCGCTCGGGGAGCGATCCGGGACCACGGCGCGGCTATTTGTTTATAGCCGCTCCGTCGCGATCGCTCCCCGGAGCTGAAGAACGAGGAGAGCCGTGTGTAAACACGGCTTCCCCGTCCTTCACTATGGCGGCGCATCGATCGCGTCATTCCCTTTATAGGGAAGACACGATCGATGACGTCATTCCTACAGCCACACCCCCAAACAGTTGTAAACACATACTAGGTGCACCCTAACTCCTACAGCGCCACCTGTGGTTAACTCCCAAACTGCAACTGTCATTTTCACAATAAAGAATGCAATTTAAATGCATTTTTTGCTGTGAAAATGACAATGGTCCCAAAAATGTGTCAAAATTGTCCGAAGTGTCCGCCATAATGTCGCAGTCACGAAAAAAATTGCTGATCGCCGCCATTAGTAGTAAAAAAAAAATAAAAAATAAAAATGCAATAAAACTATCCCCTATTTTGTAAACACTATAAATTTTGCGCAAACCAATCGATAAACGCTTATTGCGATTTTTTTTACTAAAAATAGGTAGAAGAATACGTATCGGCCTAAACTGAGGAAAAAAAATGTTTTTATATATGTTTTTGGGGGATATTTATTATAGCAAAAAGTAAAAAATATTGCTTTTTTTTCAAAATTGTCGCTCTATTTTTGTTTATAGCGCAAAAACTAAAAACCGCAGATGTGATCAAATACCACCAAAAGAAAGCTCTATTTGTGGGGAAAAAAGGACGCCAATTTTGTTTGGGAGCCACGTCGCACGACCGCGCAATTGTCTGTTAAAGCGACGCAGTCCCGAACTGTAAAAACCCCTTGGGTCTTTAGGCTGCATATTGGTCCGGGGCTTAAGTGGTTAAAACTATATAATTAGAATTTGACACAGCAGCACAGCACATATATTGTATACTTATTTTTGGTGGGAAACATACACTGGGTGTTTGCACCAGCTGAATATGTTCAATCATGTTTATTTAAAGCGGATGTGCCATGGGAACAAAATATTAAAAGTCAGCAGCTACAAATACTGCAGCTGCTGACTTTTAATATTAGGACACTTACCTGTCCTGGAGTCCAGCGCCGATCGCAGCAGAGCACGAGCGATCGCTCGTCACTCTGCTGCTCCCCCCGCCATCCACGCTGAGGGAACCAGGAAGTGAAGCGCTGCGGCTTCACTGCCTGGTTCCCTACGGCGCATGCGCGAGTCGCGCTGCGCCCGCCGATTGGCTCACACGCTGTGTGCTGGGAGCCGAGTGTTCCCAGCACACAACGGGCGACAGACGGGATGTGACGGAATGCCCGTCTTTCGCCCGTAGCGTGTAGCCGGAAGTGGGTGCAAATACCTGTCTTTAGACAGGTGTCTGCACCCCCCTCCCCCCTGAAAGGTGTCAAATGTGACACCGGAGGGGGGGAGGGTTCCGATCAGCGGGACTCCACTTTAGGGTGGAGGACCGCTTTAAGTAGCAGCCATACATTTTGTTTTGTTTAATTTGAATAGAGAGCAGTAGCCAGGATTGTGACTCCCCTCTCCACTTTATCAGCCCTCCCTTTTTTTATTTTCTCTCAGTTACCAGTCTGCCCAGCCACACTCTCCCAGTCTGCCCAGCCACACTCTCCCAGTCTGCCCAGCCACACTCTCCCAGTCTGCCCAGCCACACTCTCCCAGTCTGCCCAGCCACACTCTCCCAGTCTGCCCTGCCACACTCTCCCAGTCTGCCCAGCCACACTCTCCCAGTCTGCCCTGCCACACTCTCCCAGTCTGCCCAGCCACACTCTCCCAGTCTGCCCAGCCACACTCTCCCAGTCTGCCCAGCCACACTCTCCCAGTCTGCCCAGCCACACTCTCCCAGTCTGCCCAGCCACACTCTCCCAGTCTGCCCAGCCACACTCTCCCAGTCTGCCCAGCCACACTCTCCCAGTCTGCCCAGCCACACTCTCCCAGTCTGCCCAGCCACACTCTCCCAGTCTGCCCTGCCACACTCTCCCAGTCTGCCCTGCCACACTCTCCCAGTCTGCCCTGCCACACTCTCCCAGTCTGCCCTGCTACAGTCGACCAGTCATTCAGTCTACCAGTCAGCACATCTTCACCCCAGCCTCATCCAACTCCCCCAAACCACCCCTTTACCTTCTCTTCCTAGGTAATCGGTATCGGCAAGTACTTAAAAAAAAGTATCGGTACTCGTACTCGGTGTCAAAAAAGTGGTATCGGGACAACCCTACTAATCAATATACGCTTTATTGAGAATTTTTTTTTTTCTTCACCCAAAAATATTTAGCAAAATACATATTGGCCTAAAGATCGGAAGAAATTTAATTTTTTACATTTGGACATGTTTTATAAGCAGCAAGCAAGAAAAAAAAATTTCCCCCAAAATTTTTGGTCTTATTTTTTTTGTATATAGCAAAAAAAAAAAACAGTGGTTCTCAAATAACACCAAAAGAAAGCTTGATTTTTATGGGAAAATTATATAAATGTAATTTTGTGTACAGCATAGCTTGACCCCGCAATTGGGGACATGGTGCCAAAAAGCAAAAAAATTGCCTTGTCATGAAGGGGGGGGGGGGTAAATCCTGCAGTATTTGCGGCAGACAGGTCGGACACTTACGAGACCTTTTTGGGACCATTGACCTTTGCAGAGCGATCAGTGCTATAAATATGCACTGATTACTATGTAAAGGTCACTGGCAGGGAAGGGGTTAACACTGGGGCGCGATCAAGGGGTTAACTGTGTTCCCCATTGTGTGTTCTAACTGTGGGGGGGAAGGGGACTCGTTATAGGAGATGACAGATCGTGTTTTCTATCGCGCCCGATGGCCATGTGCAGGGGGCGTGCGCCCTCTGGTGGCTCTCCTTGACGAAGCCGTGTGTATGTATGTGTGTGTGTGTATATGTGTATATATGTATATATGTATATATGTGTATATATATATATATATATATATATATATATATATATATATATATATATATATATATATATATATATATATATATATATATATATATATATATATATATATATATATATATATATATATATATGTGAATGAGATATGGGCTTTTCACCCAGGAGAGCCACTCTGCCGCAGTATATCTGTGTGAGCCGGTCGGAAACCGGTTAAGTAAAAAAGAGGAAACCCATACTTCTCTTTTAAAGAGGATCTGCAGTTTGCTCACGTAATTTGTAATAAAAACATCTTTGCCATTCTTAAGCTTCCCTCCAAACACTTTGCATATTTTATATATACTGTGATTCTGTACTTGCCAAATATGCTGCAGAAATCTCCCTCCACTGAGTCTGGCTTCATCCATTTTAACTGTGGGCAGCTGAAGCTGCTGCCTGTTCACTTCCTGGATTTACACAGACACACGTACACAGTCACACCTCCAGCTCTGCAGCTCTCATTGGCCCTCTTATGACTCTGCTTTAAAACTGTTCTATGAGTAGGTCACCTACATCGGTAGATCAGACACCTTCATCCCAAACAAATAGAATGTTGGAATAGTAATAAAAGGGGATTTTTATGTTGCCACAACACAGGAATTATTGTAAAAACATTGTTACAATGTTTTAAAAAGAACATGGGGCCAGCAATTTCTGCCCAATAGAGCATTTTATAAATGAGTTTTGTACATCTACAACATACGCTCATAGATACTGTATCGATCACAATGCTTGTTGAGTAACAAGCATTGTGATTGATACAGTATCTATTTTTGTATATGTACAAAGCTCTTTTATGAAATGTTCTTTTTAAAAAAAATTGTATCTAAATACAAATGTTTTTACAGTAATTCCTGTGTTGTGACACCAAAAAACTAAAATTGTTTTACTTAAAATCACATTAAGGCCCATTTCAGACTGACATGTTTTTCAGGCGGTTTAGCGCAAAAAATAGTGCTGCTATACCGCCTGAAAAAATCGTGCCGTGCAATGAAATCAATGAGAAACCGCGGTAATACCGCCGGCAATGCGCCTCTACAAAGACGCATTGCCGGCGGTATTAACCCTTTTTCGGCCACTAGCGGGGATTAAAACCGCACCGCTAGCGCCCGACTATCACGGTAAATACGACGGTATAGCGGCGCTAAAATTTGCACCGCTATACCGCCACTGCACCTCCGCTGCCCCGTGTGAAAGGGGCTTAACTGTTGTCAAGACTGACATGGATAACTATTATGGTATATACAATTTTCTTTCCTTTAATAATGGTTTCTTGCTGAACCTTCCAAATTTTGGTCTATTTATGTCCAGCTTAGATTTTTGTGGACGTGCCTGTGACTTGTGTTCTATTATCTTTGTGGATATTTGTGTTCAGGGCAGCTTATCTGATACAGACTAGTGATTTGACTTTGGCCACCTAATAATATGCAAGAAAATTACTGTGCCTCACTTCTGCCAAGCCTTTTGTTTTATCTTTTGCTTTTTGGCGGCATTTTTTTTGGTTGTGTGCATTTGGGGTGACTATACAATGGCATTCAAACCCACATTTTTAGTTCTGGAATTGTGGGCATAATCATGTAATTCTGCTTATTATTCAAATGTGAATGGGGAATTACTCCTGCCATGTGTTCAGTATTCACCATCATTGTTTACTAAAATGGACTATAAATGTTTACACTTACAGGATTTTGAAATTTTTGGAATCCACCTATGTACCACCGATCTATATCACAGAAATGGAGAAAGTTGCAAAGCAAGGTGACACTATTTTAGTATCTGGAATGAAAACTGGAAGCTCAAAACTCCGAGCAAAAATGCTTGAAACTGTGTATGAGGCAAGTCTTTGTAATATTTGTGAATTTTGTGCCATCACACTGAATACGTCTCATGTAGATACAGATTTTCTGTAGAGAGTTTGACTGCCAAAGGTCCTTGACTCCTCCAGAACAGATGGAAAAGTCAGGAGCCAAATATTCATTTTAATCGAGGGAAAACTATTTTTATATTTATTTCTTCCTGCTAATTTCTAGCCTACACATGCCTTTGATGCATTATGTGTTATTGAAGGTGTTTTTAGAACTTTTATTTTTCGGTTCTTATTTAAGTTCAGTAGGAGAACCATAGTATTGTGTATTGATAGCCTGTATGTGAGGTGTATACTTTTTTAGCACTGTGTGCCTTTGATATGTATTAACCACTTGCCGACCTCCTCATGTAGATATACGTCAGCAGAATGGCACGGACAGGCACATGCACGTACCCGTACGTCCTCTGCTTGACGTGGGTGGGGGTCCGATCAGGACCCCCACCCGCTACATGCGGCGGTCGGTAAGCCTCGGGGAGCGATCCGGGACGACGGCGCGGCTATTCGTTTATAGCCGCTCCGTCGCGATCGCTCCCCGGAGCTGAAGAACGGGGAGAGCCGTGTGTAAACACGGCTTCCCCGTGCTTCACTATGGCGGCGCATCGATCGAGTGATCCCTTTTATTAGGGAGACTCGATCGATGATGTCAGTCCTACAGCCACACCCCCCTACAGTAGTAAACGCACACTAAGTGAACACTAAATGTTACAGCGCCCCCTGTGTTTAACTCCCAAACTGCAACTGTCATTTTCACAATAAAGAATGCAATTTAAATGCATTTTTTGCTGTGAAAATGACAATGGTCCCAAAAATGTGTCAAAATTGTCCGAAGTGTCCGCCATAATGTCAGTCACGAAAAAAATTGCTGATCGCCGCCATTAGTAGTAAAAAATAAATAAAAATGCAATAAAACTATCCCCTATTTTGTAAACGCTATAAATTTTGCGCAAACCAACCGAAAAACGATTATTGCGATTTTTTTTTTTTTTTATACCAAAAATAGGTAGAAGAATACGTATCGGCCTAAACTGAGGGAAAAAAAAATTTTATATATGTTTTTGGGGGATATTTATTATAGCAAAAAGTAAAAAATATTGCATTTTTTTCAAAATTGTCGCTCTTTTTTTGTTTATAGCGCAAAAAATAAAAACCGCAGAGGTGATCAAATACCACCAAAAGAAAGCTCTATTTATGGGGAAAAAATAACGCCAATTTTGTTTGGGAGCCACGTCGCACGACCGCGCAATTGTCTGTTAAAGCGAAGCAGTCCCGAACTGTAAAAACCCCTTGGGTCTTTAAGCAGCATATTGGTCCGGGGCTTAAGTGGTTAAGAAAGAAAACGGGAAAGAACCATTATTGCTTTGATTGCCTTTCATTTATACTGTGTCATTGTATTCTGCATAATTGTAAAAAAATTAAATACACTTGTTCCAGATATTGCAGTGCCTGCCTGAGTATATACAAGCTGACATCTTAAAGTGACACTAAACCTATCCAACTGCCTTTTAGAGGAAATGGACTATGGGGTTTGGCGTGTGCATAGAGTAGTGCACATGACTACTCGTTCCAGATGGAAGTGAGGAGGATAAAGAAAACCACAGTGCAAAAAAATGTAATTAAAAATAGATTACAGAGCCTTTAAATGGATATTAAAGGCAGATTTACACACCCCTGTTAAAATGTCAGGTTACTGTGATGTAAAAAATTGAGACACAGAAATAATTTCAGAACTTTTTCCACCTTTTTATGTGACTTATAAACTGTACAACTCGGTTGAACAAACTGGAATCTTTAGGGTAGAGCAGTGGTTCTCAACCTTCTAGGGCCGTGACCCCTTGATAAAATTTCCCAAGTTGTGGGGACCCCGAACAGTAAAATTATTTTCATAGCGTGGGTTGTCAGCACCCAAGGCAAGACAAGTAATTTACGCCCCCTAACCCACAGACATTTAGCGCTCCCTGAGTCCTTGTATTGGCAACTATAATCGCAGGTAGTGTAACTCACTGCCTCCGGCTTCACTGTGTCTCCAGCTCTGTGGTGTCTCGTAGCAGTGACACCTATGCCGAAATCAGGAGATAGGGTCTCCTCCAGCCCCTCCCACTTCCTAATCTTCACCAGTCAGCTGACCTCTAGTCTTTGCCCCCCAGCCATGCCGTAAACTGAATGGGCACCTGCGAAGAGGCTGAGTGGGCAGCTGTGGGCTCCAGGGATAGCCCTGCTGGGTGGCTGCAAAAATGCTGGGAGAGTGATACGGGCTTCAGGAACAGCCCAGGATTCGGTGACCCCTGGTAAATCATCATTTGACCCCCAAGGGGGTCCCGACCCCCAGGTTGAGAACCACTGGGGTAGAGGGAAGTAAAACTAAAAAATGAAAATATGGTTGCACAAGTGTGCACACCCTTAAACTAATACTTTGTTGAAGCACCTTTTGATTTTATTACAGCAGTCTGCCTTTTTGGGTATGAGTCTATCAGCATGGCACATCTTGACATGGCAATATTTGCCCACTCTTCTTTGCAAAAACACTCTAAATCTGTCAGATTGCGTGGGCATCTCCTGTGCACAGCCCTCTTCAGATCACCCCACAGATTTTCAATCGGATTCAGGTCTGGGCTCTAGCTGGGCCATTCCAAAACTTTAGTCTTCTGGTGAAGCCATTCCTTTGATTTGGATGTTTGCTTTGGGTCGTGTCATGCTGAAAGATGAAGTTCCTTTTCATGTTCAGCTTTCTAGCAGAAGCCTGAAGGTTTTGTGCCAATACTGACTGGTATTTGGAACTGTTCATAATTCACTCTACCTTGACTAAGGCTCCTGTTCCAACTGAAGAAAAAACAGCCCCCAAAGCATGATGCCGCCACCACCAGGCTTCGCTGTTAGTATGACGTTCTTTTGGTGGTGTGCAGTGTTATTGCTCCAAATTTTGGAAAACTTGGGTATCGTTTAGAGTCACTTTAATGCCCTCTATAACTCCTTGTACTTGAATTATTCAGTGTAGACCATCTCCTTCCCTGATGTCGCATAATTAAAATGTTTGCTTTTTCCCCAGAAAGTGCATCCAGCGGAGGTTCGACTTCTTATCTTGGAGAATATCCTCCTTAATCCTGCGTATGATATCTACCTGCTTGTGGGGTCATCTATAAAGTACAAAGTGCAAAAAATAAAACAGGGAAAGATCGCAGGTAACTTTTTCCTGCATTCTATGCATATATGGTAGCTTAGGGGGTTATTTACTAAAGCTGGAGAGTTCAAAATCTGGGGCAGCTCTGCATAGTAACCAATCAGCTTTGAGGTGTTATTGCCAAAGCTTAATTAAACAAGCTGAAGTTAGAAGTTGATTAGCTACCATGCACAGCTGCACCAGATTTTGCACTCCATTTTTAGTAAATCATCCCCTTAGGCTGGGTTCACACTACTACACTACTTTCATCCTACTTTGCTCTGCTACATTGGTCCTACATTTATCCTACATTGGTCCTGCATCCATCCTACTTTCATGAACAGGATACTACTTTGGTCCGACTTCAATGATATTCAATGGGCCTGAAGTAGGATCAATGTAGGACCAAAAGTTGTACAGGGAGCATTTTCAAAGTCGGACCGACTTGTGTAGGACGCTACAAGACGCTCTCATAGGGAAACATTGAACACAGAGCAAAGTAGGATGAAAGTAGTGTAGTAGTGTGAACCCAGCCTCAGGCTGGGTTCACACGGCTACGACAAACACTCTGACTTTGGGAGCTCATGTTGCATGACGTGTGCAAATCAATGTGTCCCTATGAGAGCTGTCTTAACTGGTCCGACTTTGAAAATGCTCCCTGCACTACTTTGATCCTACTTCAGCCAATTGATTATCATTGAAGTTGGATCAAAGTCGGATCGCCGTCTAAACTGATCCGACTTTGGCATGTGACTTGTGCTTTGAAGATCTTGAAGTGGAACCCCACACAATGTAGGGGGGGGGGGGGACGGCATCTAGCCGCATCTTTGGAGCGGTGTGTATTGAAATCAACGGGACACCGCGGCTATACCGCCGGCAATGCGCCTCTGCAGATTTTAACAAAATTAGCGGTAAAGCGCCGCTAAAAATATCGGCGCTTTACCGCCACCGCTCCTCCCGCCCCAGTGTGAAAGGGGCCTTACCGCTTACTCTGTACATTAACACATAGTGTTCCGTTTTGTAAAAAAAAAAAAATGCTTACTTTTTAAGTGGCTTATTTCGTTGCCCTCCCCTCTGCCTACTGCAGATGGCAAGATGTATCGAGCACTGGATGTGCAATCCTAGAAACGCAAACAAGCACTTAGCTTTGTTTCCTACCTACGCATGCGCAGTCCGTTCTCTCACAGCTTGATGTTTTTCAAAAGTCATGGAAGTTTTGGTAAACCCAAAAGCAAATCTTTATTATATTGCATCTTATCAATTTCTAGATGTGACGGCTGCACTGTTATATTTTTAGTCTTTCTTTCCTTTATTTTCATCCAATAATCTGGCCAGTAAGTCTGTTTTTTAAAAGAACAAGCTCTCCTGCAGATGCAGCAATTAGACGGATGAGACAATGTGCCACAAACGGCTTTTATTTTATGTTAAACCTTTATCCCAAAAGGTAACAGACTGTTGCTGTAACTGTTTATAAAGTATTGGAGCCCTTTCACACTGCCAGCGCCTGAAAAAACGCTGGTACGCTTTAGTGCCACAAAAAACTAGAGGCGCTTCACCAGCATTTTTCGGACGCTAGTGGGCGCTTTTAACTCCTGCTAGTGCCCAAATAAAGGGTTAAAAGCGCTGCTGCTAAGGTGTTTTGCAGGCGCTTCCCATTGATTTCAATGGGAAGGGGCGCTTTAGGAGCTGTGTATTCACCATTACTTAAGCGTTGCAAAGAAGCTGCTTGCATGACTTTTTGACGCCCTGCCAGTGCAGCATCTCAGTGAGAAAGCACTCAGGCTTTCACATTGGGATTGCAGATGAGGCTTCTTTCAGGTGCTTTACAGGCGCTCTTTTTTTAGCGCCAAAGCATCTGAAAAACACCCCAGTGTGAAAGGAGTCTTAGCTGGAGTTGTGCGTCATTTTGTTTGTGTATTTAAAATTTGAGGTGCGTTGCTGGCCAGATCACCACGTAAAAACAGAGGGGAAAAGACTTAAAGAAAACTAAAGCAGCCACCACATCTGATATGTAAGCTGCAATATACTACATTTTTAGTTTGAACTTAATTTCACTTTATGATGATAAAACCTTTAATGAATATTCAGCCACCAGCTCAGTCTATTTTAAAGAATATCTTCAGACATGGGAATTTTATACATGGCTTTTACTTTTTTACTGTTAGAAAAGACTCTTTCTTTAACCATCTACCCTTTTATTGCCTCTCCCTAGATTTATTGATGCCGTCAGAACAATACGCATTGCAGCTTCAGAACCATGTGCCTGCTCCAATGGGTACTAAATTTGATCCAGTGGCTAAGCTGGACCAGAGAACATCTAAAGTGACAGCATTGCAGGAGGGTCAAACCAACATTGTGCTTCTCCATAAGAATATCCTTTATAAAGATTATTACTGCATATGCATGATGTGTCTAGCTAGTAGGAGATGGTGATTGTTGTGTAAAGTTTATGTAAATGGTACAGTATAACACTGGACTTCAGCAGCAAGCAGTAGCTGCTTTTTGCTCCATGTAAAACTGTTTGATTGTGGTTGAATCCAAGCCATGTGTCTCTGTAGA
Source organism: Rana temporaria (assembly GCF_905171775.1). Lineage (NCBI taxonomy): Eukaryota > Metazoa > Chordata > Amphibia > Anura > Ranidae > Rana > Rana temporaria. The sequence goes on along the minus strand of NC_053495.1, from coordinate 53,078,521 downwards.
GAGAACGTACTGCATTGTTTGGTACTTGGATTACACACGCCCACTCCTAAAAGACAACAAGCCCAGTGTGAATTTGCTGGCAATGTCTTGTCTGCCCAGCTGTAAGAAAATCCTCTGTAAGTGCTTACAAGAGAGCTGATGATTTTCATGGCATGACTCCAGTGACTGCAGAACAAACCTGACACAGCTGTTCTGGCTAGATTTCCTTCCTGGTAAAGTATTGTAGTTGTAAACACAGAAATTGTTTAATATAATATGGTTACGAGGTTACTTGTGCATTTGTTTTTTGTTTTTGTCCTATTATGTTCATGAGTTAAATATTTGAGGTTCTTCAGCCTGGTTTTCAGCATAACGATCCTTAATGATTGTGTATAGAAAATATTTCCGCGCTACCATAAAATATAAATTAAATAATAAATAAACTGCTGCAAAACACTGTAAAAGGTGTACCTTAACCTTTATGTGGACTGTAGTGTATGTGAAATAGCGCTGAGCTGATATATATATATATATATATATATATATATATATATATATATATATATATATATATATATATATATATATATATATATATATATATATGTATATATGTATATGTATATATATATATATATATATATATATATATATATATATATATATATATATATATATATACACAGTGATGAAAATAAGTATTTGAACACCCTGCTATTTTGCAAGTCCTCCCACTTGGAAATCATGGAGGGGTCTGAAATTGTTATCGTAGGTGCATGTCCACTGTGAGAGACATAATAAAAAAAAATCCAGAAATCACAATGTATGATTTTTTTAACTATTTATTTGTATGATACAGCTGCAAATAAGTATTTGAACACCTGAGAAAATCAATGTTAATATTTGGTACAGTAGCCTCTGTTTGCAATTACAGAGGTCAAACGTTTCTTGTAGTTTTTCACCAGGTTTGCACACACTGGAGGAGGGATTTTGGCCCACTCCTCCACACAGATCTTCTCTAGATCAGTCAGGTTACTGGGCTGTTGCTGAGAAACACAGAGTTTGAGCTCCCTCCAAAGATTCTCTATTGGGTTTAGGTCTGGAGACTGGCTAGGCCATGCCAGAGCCTTGATATGCTTCTTACAGAGCCACTCCTTGGTTATCCTGGCTGTGTGCTTCGGGTCATTGTCATGTTGGAAGACCCAGCCTCGACCCATCTTCAAAGCTCTAACTGAGGGAAGGAGGTTGTTGCCCAAAATCTCGCAATACATGGCCCCGGTCATCCTCTCCTTAATACAGTGCAGTCGCCCTGTCCCATGTGCAGAAAAACCCCCCCAAAGCATGATGCTACCACCCCCATGCTTCACAGTAGGGATGGTGTTCTTGGGATGGTACTCATCATTCTTCTTCCTCCACGGTTAGTGGAATTATGACCAAAAAGTTATATTTTGGTCTCATCTGACCACATGACTTTCTCCCATGACTCCTCTGGATCATCCAAATGGTCATTGGCAAACTTAAGACGGGCCTTGACATGTGCTGGTTTAAGCAGGGGAACCTTCCGTGCCATGCATGATTTCAAACCATGACGTCTTAGTGTATTACCAACAGTAACCTTGGAAACGGTGGTCCCAGCTCTTTTCAGGTCATTGACCAGCTCCCCCCGTGTAGTCCTGGACTGATTTCTCACCTTTCTTAGGATCATTGAGACCCCACGAGGTGAGATTTTGCATGGAGCCCCAGTCCGAGGGAGATTGACAGTCATGTTTAGCTTCCTCCATTTTCTAATGATTGCTCCAACAGTGGACCTTTTTTCACCAAGCTGCTTGGCAATTTCCCCGTAGCCCTTTCCAGCCTTGTGGAGGTGTACAATTTTGTCTCTAGTGTCTTTGGACAGCTCTTTGGTCTTGGCCATGTTAGTAGTTGGATTCTTACTGATTGTATGGGGTGGACAGGTGTCTTTATGCAGCTAATGACCTCAAACAGGTGCATCTAATTTAGGATAATAAATGGAGTGGAGGTGGACATTTTAAAGGCAGACTAACAGGTCTTTGAGGGTCAGAATTCTAGCTGATAGACAGGTGTTCAAATACTTATTTGCAGCTGTATCATACAAATAAATAGTTAAAAAATCATAAATTGTGATTTCTGGAATTTTTTTTTAATTATTATTATGTCTCTCACAGTGGACATGCACCTACGATGACAATTTCAAACCCCTCCATGATTTCCAAGTGGGAGAACTTGCAAAATAGCAGGGTGTTCAAATACTTATTTTCCTCACTGTGTGTGTATATATATATATATATATGTATGTATGTATGTGTGTGCAAAAAGTGCCAAAATCCCCAGTAAAAAAAACAGGGAAGATGGATGTTCAAATTCGTGGTGTATAAATTACTAAGACAAATATAGAACAAAGATGAAGGAAATAAATATAAAGTGCTACTATAAATTAAGAATAAAACCTGACATGCACTGGCTGAAGTAATAAATATCGGGTACTACAACAGTGGTAAAGTGCTAATAACATGAACAGATCCTGAATACAAAGTGCAAACGTGCTGGCATGCGTGACAGTCCGATGAACAGTATAGGCAAACTTAAAAATGTCTATTTGCATGAAATACAAAAACATGCATAGTGAAATAAATCCAAAATGGTGAATCTGAGTGATGAGTGACAATTTCTTATGGTGTCCCCACTGTGGGCGTTCTTCTGTTAATGGTGAATAGGTGGCCCCACTTCACCACCTATTCACCATTAATAGAAGAACGCCCACAGTTGGGGACACCGTAAGAAATTGTCACTCATCACTCAGATTCACCATTTTGGATTTATTTCACTATTTCACACTGTGAGGTTACAGCATGTGAATATAAACAATCTCGGGCCGGTGCTGCCTCTAAGCCTGGGGACACGCTGCCTTAGATATATGTCCTGTCTGTGGGGTATGGGTTCTGCTGAACGCAGCCAAGAGACTGCTCCCTATTTACTGGAAGCAAAAGCAGGTTCCGACCAAGAGGAGTGGGTGCGAATTGAGTGGAGTGAATGAGTTTAGAGAGGCGGAGGATTGGATCTCTACCTGTAGAGGTTCCAGAGAACGGTATACCAATGTATGGTCCAAATCTGCCAATGTATGCTTCCAGCCTTCTCCTTCCCTATTTCCTTCCTGGTAAAGTATTGTAGCTTTAAACACAGAAATTGTTTAATATCATACGGTTACGACAGGGGTGTCCAAACTTTTTTCAAAGAGGGCCAGATTTGATGAAGTGAACATGCGTGAGGGATGACTATTTTGCCTGACGTTCTTTGAACCATTAAAATTCAGTCTAAGTGTGTTAGTCCGAGCACTAATACACTGCCCAACAATAATTATCTTGCCTTTGTGGCTGTGTGTGGTGAAGAGATGAGCTTGGGCGTGTTATTTGGATATACTGTATATATTTATTTTGTGGCCCCAACAAATCCTAGAGCGCTGCTTAGGACTAAGGATGAGCTTGGGTGTGTTATTTGGATATACCGTATTCATCAGCGTACAACACGCACAGGCTTACCATTGCCATGAATGCAGCCTCACCATTGCCATGAATGCAGCCTCACCATTGCCATGAATGCAGCCTTTCCATTGCAACCAATGCAGCTTCATATGTGCCATAAATTCAGCCTTACCATTGCCATCAGTGCAGCGTGATCGATGCCCATCTGCAACCTCGGAGGGCAGAGGGAGGGGGCGGGACGAGTGCCGACAGATTACAAACAGGAGAATCTCTTGTTTACTCTGTGGCCTCTTTAATACAAAGTCCTGCCTCCTATGATAGACAGAACAGTCGTCCAATGACATCCCAGGAGACGGGACTTCCAATACAGACGCTGCTGAGTAAACAGGAGATTCTCTAATCTGACGGCATTCGTCCTGTTCCCTCCAAGGCAGCGCCGATAAATACAGTATATATCTTTTGTGGCCCTGGGTTACGAGGTTACTTGTGCAGTTTTTTGTCCTATTATGTTCATGAGTTAAATATTTGAGGTTCTTCAGCCTGGTTTTCAGCATAACGATCCTTAATGATTGCTTTTTAAATATCCGCATGCAAGGTGCTTCTCGATTACCGAATGGAACGATATTTGTGGTGGAAGCTGGATATTTAGGTATTTTTTTTTTCTGCTCTCAAAGTTTTTTGTTTTATTAGGTCACATACACATCAGCATACATCTCTGCATGCTAAAGGTCCTCTCCTTCATTGTTCTGTTTAAATAAAGCTTTTTTTTTTGATAGAGGGAAAGCGTTAGAGCCCCTGCTGGGTTTCACTGATCTCCAGGGCTCTGTTAAAGAAAAAATTTCACTTCCTGTCTGATTTAAAACTAAAAAATGAGGGGAAATAATATAATGGATCCCCAAATGGCAGTGAAAAAACATGGGTTGTAACGCTTCCTCCCTTTATCCAAAACAGAAATAAAAATAATCCTAGAAGTTTTTTTTTGGGCTGGATATGTGCTTTAGTTCGCTATGATTTGTGAAAGCATAACTTCTTTAAGTTGAACTCTGGTATAAGCGACTATATACAAGAGACTTGTATTCTTAAATGTTGGTTTACTTTGTGATCTTGTGACCTTCAAGATTGGTGCAGTAATCCCGTGTGAAGTATTGGTTAAGTGAACTCCTGCGCTGTCTAGAATGAGGGGAGCAAGGAAAGGGGACAAAAAACGGGGGTACTGCTGCAAATATAAGGAAGGTCTACCTCAATAGACAGGAAGTGATATATATAAAACAAGTGAAAATATTGCGCTGTACAGTGATATACAAAATGGATATAAATATATATAAATAAATATACATACATACACACAAATATGTATGGATGAATGAGAAAAACGTGAAGGTGACACTTAAATAACAGTGAGTGACAATGTTGAACAGTCCCTGTTCAGGGATACAACGCAAAGGTCCAGAAAACCAAGGATCCAGCCATATAGAAATGCAGTTCATCAACACTTGATCCGATCAATGCAGTGATATAAACTTAAAAAATATTAGAATAAAAATAGTTCAAAGAAGAGAGGCCTCGTATCCGGAAATGGGTGAGAGACAGAAGGTAAGCCGTAACCAAGATCTCATAAATACACCTCTAGTGGTCCCAACAGCTCACCTCGGATCTGGCAAGTCGGACTAAGTCGGCCTAGTCCTAGTGAATGTAGTCCAGAACTAGGTATCGGATGCGAGTCTCCATATAGTTCGATGCATGAAAAACATAAAGGCAAATACCGAATGGTGTAATAACGTCACAGAAGGGGGGGGGGGAAAGCCTTGATCCTAACCAGTGGAGATGCACTCACATATAGGAAAAATACTAAGGACTTATCTCCACGAGCGCCGAGCTCGTCAGTCCCTCCTTCCTCTCCTTATCCAATTCTCCAATATGTCAGACTAGGAGTCCTGTGTCTCAATTGGCTCACAGCTGGCTCTAGGAGTCAAATACCTCAAGTCCTGATGCATATAGATGTGGGTCTCGATGATACATGTAAGACAGAGCAGAAGGACATGAAGCCTAGTCGTGTGATACCATATGTAACATGGGGCCCCCAGGAGACCCAAAATAGCGATGCACTCACATAAAAGTGGTGAAAGAGGGCTTGTCTCCACGAGTGCGGACTCGCAATGGACCTCCTCCTTCCACCTCCTCTCCTCCAAGCCCTCTTTCACCACTTTTATGTGAGTGCATCGCTATTTTGGGTCTCCTGGGGGCCCCATGTTACATATGGTATCACACGACTAGGCTTCATGTCCTTCTGCTCTGTCTTACATGTATCATCGAGACCCACATCTATATGCATCAGGACTTGAGGTATTTGACTCCTAGAGCCAGCTGTGAGCCAATTGAGACACAGGACTCCTAGTCTGACATATTGGAGAATTGGATAAGGAGAGGAAGGAGGGACTGACGAGCTCGGCGCTCGTGGAGATAAGTCCTTAGTATTTTTCCTATATATGAGTGCATCTCCACTGGTTAGGATCAAGGCTCCCCCCCCCCCCCCCCCCCCCCCCCTTCTGTGACGTTATTACACCATTCGGTATTTGCCTTTATGTTTTTCATGCATCGAACTATATGGACACTCGCATCTGATACCTAGTTCTGGACTACATTCACTAGGACTAGGCCGACTTAGTCCGACTTGCCAGATCCGAGGTGAGCTGTTGGGACCACTAGAGGTGTATTTATGAGATCTTGGTTATGGCTTACCTTCTGTCTCTCACCCATTTCCGGATACGAGGCCTCTCTTCTTTGAACTATTTTTATTTGAATATTTTTTAAGTTTATATCACTGCATTGATCGGATCAAGTGTTGATGAACTGCATTTTTATATGGCTGGATCCTTGGTTTTCTGGACCTTTGCGTTATATCCCTGAACAGGGACTGTTCAACATTGTCACTCACTGTTATTTAAGTGTCACCTTCACGTTTTTCTCATTCACCCATACATATTTGTGTGTATGTATGTATATTTATTTATATATATTTATATCCATTTTGTATATCACTGTACAGCGCAATATTTTCACTTGTTATATATAATCCTGTGTGAAGCTTTGCCTCTGGGCATTGTTGCTCTTTCCACTTGAGCGGATTTGATCAAAATGACAAAAACCGTTCCACCATGTAGGAAAAAACAATCCACATCCACTTGCATTGCATCATAGGGCATTTACAAGTGTCTTTCAAACAAATCATATCACCATGATGTTTACCCAGATGTCCCAAATATAGAGGGCAACTATTCCCCTTGTGCAGGGCAACTTGTGGAGGTGCCATTTCTCTCCTTTATACCCCTGCCATGTATACATGTCTGGTTGCATTCAGGTGGCGTGTGATGTCGAACACTGTGTGGATGATGGAACTGTGTATCTGCAAATTTGCGCACATTTCATAGCTGCATTGCGATTGACGGTAGGGACATAACAAAGAAACCACCTACTGCCTGCACCCTACTCCATTTTCTCACCGCTATTATCACATCCACCAGGATTACCAGAGGGCATAAGTGGTGATGGGTCGATGGAGATTTCAGCAGAGGAATGACTAAAGGAATCGGCCCTGCACCTCCGCTCCCTAGTCACTGGCTTTGATTTGACAGCAGCGGGAGCCAGTGGCTCCTGCTGCCTCCACAAAGTGCAAGAGACCAGGAAGTGAGGGGAGAGAAGAGCTGCAGACCGCACAGCCCTGGATCAAAGTAAAAGTTGGGGTGAGGGGGAATTCTGATGCCTAAATATTTTTTACATTCATGCAAGGAATTCATGAAGGTAAAAAATGTTTAGGCTTTATAACAACTTAAATGGAAATTATGGGAACTGTATATCTGTGGATATTGTACTGTGGCCAGTCCAAAAATGTATCTTTAAACATTGTCCATATAAATCAAATGTTCCAATTTTTGTTAATGCTTCCTACTTGTTTACCTGTACAGCTTTGAAAAGGCTTGTTAACATTGGGTATATTTATTTAAATATTTCAGGATTTACTGTACACCCTGGAGATCAATGGGTGCTCGAAACTGAAAGATACTATGAAATAACTATTGATATATATGACAAATCCAGCAACAAGGTGTATTTATCTGATGTGAGTATAAATTAAAGAAGGGTGTATCGTAAATGTACAGTATAGCTTATGGGTTAAAGGCTCGTGATTGGAGAGTGGTAAAGCTTTCAAGGGCTGGCCCCCGGGCACCTCCCGTATAGATCTATCCCACTCCATAAGTCCTCAGTTTACTGCTTATGTTCCAAGGTCATGAACCTCTTCTCCTTCACAGAAAAATCACCCTTGGCTATTTAGATTTTTCTTTTCTTTTCGAGTTCTCTAAATCCCCACTTCCATCTAATGCCACAAATAGAAGTAGTGCATTCGGATAAGCACAATATTGGGAGCTGTACCTGGACCCCAGGCAGTGGGCAGGGCATGCAATATTCAGCACTGGATCCAGCAAGGGCAATCGCTTTGGTACTCCGTGCGAGGCGTGCAGCCAATAACTGGATGCTTTACATTTCCAGGGTCGTTGCCCATCTGTAGGGAACACCATCCATTAAGACCCCTGTACTGTATGCTTTTGCCCAGGTTTACACTGAGCTGCGGGAATAAAGCTGTGCGAGTTCTGCTGGACCTTGCTCGATTTCACTCCCGCATGTCAGTCCAAGACATCTGTGCGGGTTTCTGCACAGAACGGAAATCGCAGCCTGACGAACTGCATTTTATAATCGGCGCAGTGCCGTAGGTGCGGCATCGCACCGATTAGGACAGTGCCATTGACGGCAATTGTCGCCGATTTGACATGTCAATCGCATGTCAAAACGCTCCAGTGTGAACCAGAGACTGTTACTGTTAGACCAAGGTGATTATTTGTGTTCACTGTGCTGTAAACATTTCAAATTTGGCACTAAAAACCAGTGGATGACCCAAGGTGTGACATCACACCACAAGTTGCATGTTTTACTGCCACTTTTCAATGAGACGTCACTACAGGATGGTCTACATCTGGGCGAAAGGGAGCCATTGCAATGTCGCAGGCCAACATTCAATCTGCCAAAAGCCCACGCAACACTTAGTCTCTTTTGTAACTGTACAATCATATGTATAGGTATTCACATTCTCATTTTGTCTTTGATTTATTTTATACATTATATTTGCAACCATTTGGAATTCTGTGTAAATAAAAGGTACCTATAGCTATTGTAACCCATCCTTAATCTGATCCATTTCTTAAAGCGGAGCTCCACCCCCTCTGGTGTCACCTTTGACACCTTTTAGGGGGGAGGGGGGGTGCAGATACCTGTCTAAAGACATGTATTTGCACCCACTTCCATCCACACAGTCTGCGGGTAGACTGCGGGCAGGACGTCCCCCCCCCCCCCCCCCCTTGTGTTCTGGCAACACTCGGCTCCCAGAGCACAGCGGGAGTCAGTCAGCAGGCGCAGCGCGACTTGCGCATGCGCCGTAGGGAACCGGGCAGTGAAGCCGGAGCGCTTCACTTCCTGGTTCCCTCACTGAGGATGGTGGTGGGGGGGGGGGGGCAGCGGAGTGACGAGCTATCGCTCGTCCTTTGCTGCGGACGGCGCTGGACTCCAGGACAGGTAAGTGTGCCGATATTAAAGGTCAGCAGCTGCAGTATTTGTAGCTGCTGACTTTTAATATTTTTTTTTTCAGCGGACATCCGCTTTAAATCATGGACTTCTGGGCTTGCATTTTACCTTCATGTGCTACTAACAAGGAAAAAAGGAGGCCTTATATATTTGCAAGGGATTAATGGCTAACCAAAAGTTATCTGATAATTTACAGCTTTACAAGTTGATTTTGTTGATAATGCTCATGGTCTTTAAGAAAATATATTTAATTTCAGAATATACGTATTGAAGCAAAGATACCAAAGGAATACTTTGAGATTCTGGAAAGCTCGCTAAATGGGTCGTACCATCATGTGAAGGCCTTGAAAAGTGGTCAGACAATCATTGATGCAGCTTTGACATGTATGGTAGATGAAGTAAGTGTGACTAGTTGTCTGTGCTACTGTTTGTATTTGAAGGGGAATTTCAGAGAACAATGATATATATGTTAACTCAGATATAATGACATCAGTGGTTATGAAAACTATTGTATTTCCTATGGTCTGCCAAACTGACAATCTCCCCTAGAATTGTTTAAAGGGTTGTTGTGGGATAAGAGGACACCCTATGATATGTTGTCTCAGGCAGATCGGGGGATAGCTTATTTTTATTTAATTTTTTTATAGAAAATCATGTTTTATGTGCTTTATGCATCAGCTTCCTAATGGAATACACACTGGTGATGTGTGATACTCTGAAAGGTCATTCTCTTTATCTTCTACTGCAAATTTTTTAAATGTAATTATACACTTTCATATTAAAAAGACAGACTTTAACTAAGTGGAAGGAAGAATGGAAAAAATTACAAACAATACACAAGGGGAACACTAAAAAACACTAAGTCTGTTTTGAAGAAAGTAAGAAATCACACATTGTTTGCTCCTTTCAAGAAATGAAGGTCTTCCAGTTTTGTATGGTGTTTTTTATTTTTTATTTTTATTTTTTTACTTTTTTCTTCTTATATATAGTATCTGTATTGAGTTTGATCAAATGGGTGTTATTCACTAGATTAAACATTTGGAGAATAGAATATGATATGAGTTCCACCTAGATGCAATGAGAGATCCGACTAGGATAAGTTGATGTGAACAACATAAAGGGTATCAGTCTTGATACATTATTCCCCTGTCATGTATTTACTAAAATAAAAGGTGACGAATAGTGCGGGCAATTAAAGGGACATTGCCACCACATATGTAAGTTAAGATGACTAGAAGTGAATTCCTCAAGGTATCACGCACTGTTTTTAACCGATTCCCGACCGAGGATGGTGGGGAAGGATGCAAATTGTGTTTGGGTACAGCGTGCAATTGTCAGTTAAAGCAACGCAGTGCCAAATTGTAAAAAGTGCTCTGGTCAGGAAGGGGGTAAAATGTTCTGGGGCTGAATTGATTAAAGTGGATGTAAACCTACTCTCATCCTTTCTAAACTACTGCCATAGTGCTGATCTATAAGGATATAGATGCCTCCTGCATGTATCCTTACCTGTCAAATGTCTCCCCTCTGTCTGTTTATAAGAACTGAAAAACTGTAGATTCTCTATGGGTGAGTCTGTTGTCTGGAGACGTGATGTCAGTAGACTCCCCGCCCTCCTCTACACTCCCCTTGTCAACATGCATTTTTTCCCTATGTATTCCTTACACTAAATTCTGCTATGATCACTAACATCCAGTCAAAATCCAGAAAAGTAACCACATGACTTCCCGAAAAGGAGTGGAGGTGGGAATTAAAAAAGAATGCCTGTCTCCAGGCTAGTGCATGAGATATGTAAATAACCTGTCACTCACAGCAAGGGGGGGCGAAACGGACAAAGGTTTTTCTCTGTAAGTCTGTTTTATTTCACTGAACAATAAGAGGATTGCTCAGAGCTGGATTAACTCTGTGGCAAGACTAGGCACAGATGATAGGAAATCTTATACTGTACATTGTGACATCAAAAAAAAATTGGGTTTACATCCACTTTAACCAGTTCCCGACCCCCGCATGTACATATACGTCCACAATATGGCACGTACAGGCACATGGGCGTACAGGTACGTCCCCGCCTTACCCGGGTTCGGGGGTCCGATCGGGACCCCCTCCGGTACATGCGAGGGCCGGGAACGGTGTACGGGAGGAGGGGGCGGCTATTGGTTTCCAGCCGTCCCCTCTCGATCTCCCTCCGCGAATGAGCTTCCACCTGAGCCCTCCCTGCCTGTGTAACTGTAAACACAGGCAGGGAGGAAGTGACGTTTTCTCCCCTCTGGCGGTCTTTTCGTCCGGTTCCAGAGGAGAGAAGACGTCAGTACTGTGAGTTGCACCAACAGCACACTGACACAGCACACATAGGCACATAACCCCCCCCGATCACCCCCCCCAGCACCCCCAGATCACCCCCTGTCACAGTGTCACTGATTGCAGTGATCATTTATTTTCTGATCACTGCTTTTAGTGTCAGTGTGACAGAAAAAAGTGTCAGGGCAGTTAGGTTTAGGCCCCTTTAGGTCCAGGGTAGCCCCCTACCCCCCCCAAATAAAGGTTTAACCCCTGATTGCCCCTAGAGTTAACCCTTTCACCCCTATTGCCAGTGTCACTAAGCGATCGGTTTCTGATCGCTGTATTAGTGTCACTGTTGCCGCTAGGCAGTTAGTTTTTTTTGAGGTTCGCCGCCAGGTTTATATAGCGTTAGGTACCCCCATAAATAAAGGTTTTAACCCCTGATTGCCCCTAGAGTTAACCCTTTCACCACTGATCACTGTATAAGTGTCACTGGTGACGTGGTTAGCCAGTTATTTTAGGTTCGCCACCAGGTTTTTAGAAAGCGTTAGGTACCCCCATATATTACCGAATAAAGGTTTTAACCCCCTGATTGCCCCCTAGTTAACCCTTTCACCAGTGATCACCGTATAAGTGTTACGGTTGACGCTGGTTGGTTAGTTTGCTGTTTATAGCATCAGAGCACCCGCCGTATATAACCCAATAGGTTTAACCCCCTGATCACCCGGTGGGTGATATAAATTTAATTTTAGCGCCAGTCAGGGTCTGCGTCGCCCCAGGCAGCGTTAGGTTAGAGCCAGTACCGCTTACACCCACTCGCTAAGCATACACCCCCCTTAGTGGTATAGGATCTGAACGGATCGATACCTGATCTGATCAGATCTATACTAGCGTACCCAGCAGTTTAGGGTACCCAAAAACGCATTGTTAGCGGAATCAGCCCAGATACCCGCTAGCACCTGCGTTTTCCCCCTCTGCCCAGCCCAACCCACCCAAGTGCAGTATCGATCGATCACTGTCACTTACAAAACACAAGACACATAACTGCAGCGTTCGCAGAGACAGGCCTGATCCCTGCGATCGCTTACAGTTTTTTTTGAAGCGTTTTCTACATTTGCTTTTCTATAGTCAGGTGCTTTTTTTACCTGTGAATCCTTACCATTGTACCACTAAATTTAGAGTCCAAAATGGCAAACCGAAGGTACAATGATAAGCAGGCCTTGGAGTTCATGTGCATGTCAGATAGTGAAGAGGAGGAGGTCACGCATCTGACAGATTCTGGCTCAGAATATGAACCCATTTACGACAGCGGCTCCATGTCAGATAGCTCGCACGACGAAGTTGAGGTCCCTGCTAAGGCCAGGCGTACCCGATCCCATTCTGATGTTGTTGAGCAGCAAGAACCGCAGGACCCTCGTATGGAGCAGAGATCCAGTACTAGCGCCGCTATTCCTTCTGGTGAATTGGCAAGCACCAGCGGCCTAGTACACCCTGGTCGTTCATCCAGCACTGCAGTAACACTTGGTGACGTGGCGAGTCCCATAAGTGCAGTTCAAGCTGGCGATGTGGCAAGCACAAGTAGTGTCCCGCTGCCACCAAGAAGAAGACAGAGACAGGCCCGTCGTGCCCATAGTGCCCTTCCTGTAGAATTTGCCTATCCTGATTGGTTCCCCACCACTTCTACAGCACCTGTACTTCCCCCATTCACTGGCCAACCCGGTATTCAGGTGGATACAGCGAACTTTACGTCACTTGATTTTTATTCGCTGTATTTCACGGAAGATCTCTATAGATCTATTGTGGACCAGACTAATTTATATGCTGGTACCTACATCGCCGCTAACCCCCAGTCTCGCCTTGCCAAAGAATGGAAACCTCTCGAGGTTTCCGAATTTAAGACCTTTCTGGGCCTTACCCTCAACATGGGCATACACAAATTTCCGTCATTGCGGATGTATTGGTCCACACATCCCATCGACCATATGCCCGTTTTCTCTGCTCACATGGCCAGGAAACGATACGAGGCGATCCTGCGGTTCCTGCATTTCAGTGACAATGCACTTTGTCGTCCACGTGGAGACCCTGAATTTGACCGGCTCTACAAAATTCGGCCCCTCGTAAACCATTTCAACGAACGTTTTGCAGCCTTGTTTAATCCCCAGCAGGTTGTATGCGTTGATGAGTCCCTGATTAAATTTGCTGGCCGCTTGTCTTTCAAACAGTACCTTCCCAGCAAGCGTGCCAGATACGGGGTCAAGCTCTATAAGCTCTGTGACAGGGCCACAGGCTACACATGGAGCTTTAGGGTTTACGAGGGAAAAGATAGTCAGGTAGAGCCGGAAGGATGCCCAGATTACATGGGGAGCGCTGGCAAGATTGTTTGGGACTTGGTGTCACCCTTATTCGGAAAGGGGTACCATTTGTATGTGGACAATTTTTACAGCAGCGTGCCACTTTTTAGCCACTTATTTGATCAACAGATTGGAGCATGTGGCACCGTGCGACCTAATCGCCGGGGCTTCCCCCAGCGGCTTGTAGATGCCCGTATTAGGCCGGGGGCGAGAGCCTGCTGCAGATGTAAAAATTTGCTCGCTGTGAAGTGGCGGGACAATAGGAATGTTTTCGTTCTTACCACCCTTCACGCAGACACGACAGTCCAAATTCATACGGTGACTGGTGTTGTGGAGAAACCCCTCTGTGTCCACGAATATAACCTTAATATGGGAGGGGTGGACCTCAACGACCAGTTAATGGCGCCGTATCATATTGCCCGTAAGACGAGACGCTGGTACAAAAAAGTGTCTCTACATTTATTTCAATTGGCTCTACTGAATGCTCATGTCGTATACAGAGCTTCAGGACGGAATGAATCCTTCCTTCAATTCCAGAGGGATATCATCACAGAACTCCTGTATCCAGGCGGTACTGTACCTCACCAGCCCCTACCAAATGCAGTAAGCCGACTGCATGAGAGGCATTTTTCTTATGTCCTCGAGAGTACCCCTACCCAACGAGCCCCCCAAAGAAAATGTCGTGTCTGTACCAAGCGCGGATTTAGGCGTGACACCCGTTATTTTTGTCCCAAATGTCCTGCCAATCCTGGTCTTTGTATTGGTGAATGTTTTGAACGCTTCCACACACGAGTTAATTATTAGTGTAGGGTGAAACATTTCACAGGCTAGGCTCACTTACACAGGGTCTCCCAAGATGCCATCGCATTTTGAGAGACCCAAACCTGGAACCGAAAAGTTGAAGTTACAGTTCACAGTTACAAAAAAAAGTGTTAAAAAAAAAAAAAAAAAAAAGTAAAAAATAAAAACACACAAAAAAATATAAAATAAAAAAAACAAAAATAGTTGTCGTTTTATTGTTCTCTCCCTCTCTATTCTCTCTCTATTGTTCTGCTCTTTTTTACTGTATTCTTTTCTGTAAAGTTTTATTGTTGTTATGTTTTTTCATGCTTGCTTTTCAGGTATGTAATTTATTTTACTGTTTTCAGGTACGCCATTCAGCTGTTGCGCGGACTTATTTATCTTGACAGCAACAGCGTTTGCTCCCACGATATATAAAGCCGCGACTCCAGTGCTGTAGGAGGTGATTTCACCACCACAGTTAAAAAAAAAGAGCATATATGCTGAAGCATGGGGGCAGCAGGGGCGGAGGAGCGATTTTGCTCCTAATGCCGCGTACATACGGTTGACATTCCTACGGAGGCTTTCCCGTGGAAAAGTCTGACCATGTGTACACGGCATAGAAAAGTCCGACCGTGTGTACGCGGCATAGAAAAGTCCGACCGTACGCGGCATAACTTTTTTGCGGGAGGATGCCCCTATGCTTCGGCATATATATATTTTAGGCACAGGTTGCGTTAAAAAATGTTTTATTTTTTACTATGTTTTTTTATAGGTATTTGCTTTGCAGGTATGGTATGATCTTACTGTTATACTGGAATGTTACTTTGTTTTAATGTTACCCATCATTTGCTTAGCAGGTACGCCATTCAGTTGCAGTGCGGATTTATTTAGCGTGACAGCAACAGCGTTTGCTCCCACGATATATAAAGCCGCGACTCCAATGCTGTAGGAGGTGATTTCACCACTACAGTTCAAAAAAGAGCATATATGCCGGAGCATGGGGGCATTAGGGGCGGAGGAGCGATTTTGCTCCTAATGCCGCGTACATACGGTTGACATTCCTACGGAGGCTTTCCTGTGGAAAAGTCTGACCATGTGTACACGGCATAGAAAAGTCCGACCGTGTGTACGCGGCATAGAAAAGTCCGACCGTACGCGGCATAACTTTTTTGCGGGAGGATGCCCCCATGCTTCGGCATATATAAATGGTGCATGTATGCCCATCATTAGAAGTGGGTGGATGAAGGGAGGTATTCTAATGGTGGGCATACCCACCGATCAATCTTTTTTTTGTTCAGCCAACAGGCTGCATGAAAAAAAAAAAAGATTACAATACATGTCCAACAAGAACCATCAACGTACTGGTATGTTGCTGGACTTTGAATGGTTATACCAGAATGATGCCTGCGGGTTTAGGCATCATCTTGGTATCATTCTTTTCAGCCAGCGGTCGGCTTTCATGTAAAAGCAGTCCTAGCGGCTAATTAGCCTCTAGACTGCTTTTACATTCAGTGGGAGGGAATGTCCCCCCCCCCAGATATAAACGGCGCCATTGAGAATATGGGAAAGCATTTTATCACACCGATCTTGGTGTGGTCAGATGCTTTGAGGGCAGAGGAAAGATCTAGGGTCTAATAGACCCCATTTAAAAAAAAAAAAGAGTACCTGTCACTAACTATTGCTATCATAAGGGATATTTACATTCCCTGAGATAACAATAAAAATGGTAAAAAAATAAATAAATGGAAGGAACAGTTAACAAATAAAATAAAAAAAGCGAAATAAATATATAAAAAAATAAAAACATAAAAAAAAGCATCCCTGTCCCCCCCTGCTCTTGCGCAAAGGCGAACGCAAGCGTCGGTCTGGAGTCATATGTAAACAGCAATTGCACCATGCATGTGAGGTATCACCGCGAAGGGCAGATCGAGGGCAGTCATTTTAGCAGTAGACCTACTCTGTAAATCTAATGTGGTAACCTGTAAAGGCTTTTAAAAATGTATGTAGTTTGTCGCCACTGCGCGTTTGTGCGCAATTTTAAAGTATGTCGTGTTTGGTATCCATGTACTCGGCCTAAGATCATAATTTTTATTTCATCAATAATTTGGGCAATATAGTGTGTTTTTAGTGCTTTAAAATAAAAAAAAGTGTATTTTTTCCCCAAAAAATGCGTTTGAAAAAACGCTGCGCAAATACTGTGTGGAAAAAAATTTTGCAACACCCACCATTTTAATCTGTAGGGCCTTTGCTTTAAAAAAATATATAATGTTTGGGGGTTCAACTTAACTTTCTTGCAAAAAAATATGTTTTTATGTAAACAAACAGTGTCAGAAAGGGCTTTTTCTTCAAGTGGTTAGAAGAGTGGGTGATGTGTGACATAAGCTTCTAATTGTTGTGCATAAAATGCCAGGACAATTGAAAACCCCCCCAAATGACCCCATTTTGGAAAGTAGACACCCCAAGCTATTTGCTGAGAGGCATCTTAAGTCCATGGAATATTTTAGATTTTGACCCAAGTTGCGGGAAATATAAATATAAATATATATATATATATATATATATATATATATATATATATATATATATATATATATATATATATATATATATATATATATATATATATATATATATATATATATATATATATATATATATATATATATATATATATATATATATATATATATATATATATATATATATATATTTTTTTGCGCAAAGTTGTCACTAAATGATATATTGCTCAAACATGCCATGGGCATATGTGGAATTACACCCCAAAATACATTCTGCTGCTTCTCCTGAGTACGGGGATACCACATGTGTGAGACTTTTTGGGAGCCTAGCCGCGTACGGGACCCCAAAAACCAATCACCGCCTTCAGGCTTTCTAAGGGTGTAAATTTTTGATTTCACTCCTCACTACCTATCACAGTTTCGAAGGCCATAAAATGCCAAAATAGCACAAAAAAAACCCAAATGACCCCATTTTGGAAAGAAGACACCCCAAGGAAACTGCTGAGAGGCATGTTGAGTCCATTGATTTTTTTTTTTTTTTTGTCCAAAGTGATTGAATAATGAGAAAAAAAAAAAAAAAAAAAAAAGTTGTCACTAAATGATATATTGCTCACACATGCCATGGTTATATGTGGAGTTGCACCCTAAAATACATTCTGCTGCTTCTCCTGAGTACGGGGATACCACATGTTTGGGACTTTTTGGGAGCCTAGCCGCGTACGGGACCCCGAAAACCAAGCACCGCCTTTAGCATTTCTAAGGGCGCAAATTTTTGATTTCACTCACACAAATCTTGAAGGCAGTGCTTGGTTTTCGGGGCCCCGTACGCGGCTAGGCTCCAAAAAGTCCCACACATGTGGTATCCCCGTACTCAGGAGAAGCAGCAGAATGTATTTTGGGGTGCAATTCCACATATAACCGTGGCATGTGTGAGAAATATATCATTTAGTGACAACGTTTTGTAATTTTTTTTTTTTTGGTCATTATTCAGTGACTTGTGGCAAAAAAATTAAATATTCCATGGACTCAACATCCCTCTCAGCAAATAGCTTGGGGTTTCTACTTTCCAAAATGGGGTCATTTGGGGGGGTTTTGTGCTGTTTTGGCATTTTATTGCCTTCGAAACTGTGATAGGTAGTGAGGAGTGAAATCAAAAATTTATGCCCTTAGAAATCCTGAAGGCGGTGATTGGTTTTCGGGGTCCCGTACGCGGCTAGGCTCCCAAAAAGTCCCACACATGTGGTATCCCCGTACTCAGGAGAAGCAGCAGAATGTATTTTGGGGTGCAATTCCACATATGCCCATGGCATATGTGAGAAATATATCATTTAGTGACAACGTTTTGTAAAATATTTTTTTTTTTTTTTTTTGGTCATTATTCAATCACTTGGGGCCATAAAATTAAATATTCCATGGACTCAACATGCCTCTCAGCAAATAGCTTGGGGTGTCTTCTTTCCAAAATGGGGTCATTTGGGGGGGTTGTGTGACATCTTGGCATTTTATGGCCTTCAAAACTGTGATAGGTAGTGATAGGTAGTGAGGAGTGAAATCAAAAATGTATGCCCTTAGAAATCTTGAAGGTGGTGATTGGTTTTCGGGGTCCCGTACGCGGCTAGGCTCACAAAAAGTCCCACATATGTGGTATCCCCGTACTCGGGAGAAGCAGCAGAATGTATTTTGGGGTGCAATTCCACATATAACTATGGCATGTGTGAGCAATATATCATTTAGTGACAACTTTGTGCAAAAAAAAAAACAGTTTGTCATATTCCCGCAACTTGTGTCAAAATATAAAATATTCCATGGACTCGACATGCCTCTCAGCAAATAGCTTAGGGTGTCTACTTTCCAAAATGGGGTCATTTGTTTTTTTTTTTTTTTGCTATTTTGGCATTTTATGGCCTTCGAAACCTTGATAGGTAGTGAGGAGTGAAATCAAAAATTTGTGCCCTTAGAAATGCTGAAGGCTGTGCTTGGGTTTTGGGGCCCCGTATGCGGCTAGGCTCCCAAAAAGTCCCACACATGTGGTATCCTCGTACTCAGGAGAAGCAGCAGAATGTATTTTGGGGTGCAATTCCACATATAACCATGGCATGTGTGAGAAATATATCATTTAGTGACAACTTTTTGTAAACATTTTTTTTTTTTTCGTCATTATTCAATCACTTAGGACAACAAAATTAAATATTCAATGGACTCAACATGCCTCTCAGCAGTTTCCTTGGGGTGTCTACTTTCCAAAATGGGGTCATTTGGGGGGGTTTTGTACTGCCCTGCCATTTTAGCACCTCAAGAAATGAG
Source organism: Rana temporaria (assembly GCF_905171775.1). Classification (NCBI taxonomy): domain Eukaryota; kingdom Metazoa; phylum Chordata; class Amphibia; order Anura; family Ranidae; genus Rana; species Rana temporaria. The sequence continues at coordinate 53,059,177 of NC_053495.1, read as the reverse complement.
ATAGGCAGTCATAAAATAAAAGCTGTGTAAATTCCAGAAAATGTACCCTAGTTTGTAGACGCTATAACTTTTGCGAAAACCAATAAATATACGCTTATTGCGATTTTTTTTTACTAAAGACATGTGGCTGAATACATTTTGGCCTAAATGTTTGACTAAAATTTAGTTTATTCGATATTTTTTACTTTTTGTTATAAGAAAAATCATTTTTTTTTCAAAATTTACGGTCTTTTTGCGTTTATATCGCAAAAAATAAAAATCGCAGAGGCGATCAAATACCATCAAAATAAAGCTCTATTTGTGGGAAGAAAAGGACGCAAGTTTCGTTTCGGTACAACATTGCATGACCGCGCAATTACCAGTTAAAGCAGCGCATTGCCAAATTGTAAAAACACCTTGGGTCTTTAGACAGCGTATTGGTCCGGGGCTTAAGTGGTTAAAGATATTTAAGATTTACATGGGTGTTAAAGTTGTTTTTTCTGTTGATCTACTGTGGTCCTTGGGCTCGGTTCTTTTTTTTTTTCTTGTTTATGAATTTTAATTTCTTTTTCAGTCAGTCCATTCATTTAAAGCTAAGCTCCAGGCAAACTGCTAAAAATTTTAAAATTACCTGCGTTTTACCTGCCAAAGAATATACATTTGTGTCCATCCAGTCTTGAGATTTAAATAGCTCTGCCATACAGCAACCATCCATGTGAATGGACAGTGGAAGGAGAAGCAGCAGACTGATCTGCTCATCGGTCTTTCTCTATTCCTATCAGCATGTAGTGAGCTCTGCAGCACAGCTGCTTGGCTCCTTGTGCTGCTTCTCCCAGTCAAGCAGAGCTGCATAGAGGCTGCAGGAGATGCAAAGTAAAATGTAGGCATTTATACTGTTTGCAACAAATAAATGCTTTGATTGACCGTAATGGGCACAGAGCAGCATTCATGTGTGTTTTTATAGCTGCCTGGAGTTCAGCTTGAAAATAACAAGATTGTGAAAAAAGTATAGTCCATTCAGGCATTGACCGTTAAATCCGGAATTACTCTGGCAAGTGATTATTTTTCTTGGGTAGCATTAACTTTGTCATCAAGGCCAATTTAATTTAGGTTTGCAGCAATTGGACAAAAAAAAAAACACAACTGTCCTGTTCTGGGTGCAACAGAACTTGTTTAATTAGAGCATAACCTTATACCTTTTATTTTTGCAGGATGGGGGTGTTCACGTGCTGCCAAATCCTGTGAGGAACCAGCAAGAGGTGGAAATCTATACTCCGATTACACTTTCACCCAAAATTCTTACTTTTCCCTGGCAGCCTAAGCCAGGAGCTTATCAGTACATAATACAGGTAATATAAGTGCTCTTCAGTAAACCTGTTTCAGTCATTTTAAATTGTGATAGAGACATTTCGTTAGATTATGTGGACTGTTTTATAAAGTCAAGAAAATAAAATGCCTCGGATTTTAAAAGCTTTATGTTGCAAATCCATGTTTTTACAGAACAGGGTCTGTTTCGAAAGTCATTATGTAATTTTGGTAAATTAAAGCATTTCATTATATTTACTGTTATAACTAACTTATAACTGAATACACCTGTAATTTTTGCTTTAAAGGTACATGGTGGAAGTGGAAATTTTACCTGGTCGTCCTCAAATAATGCTGTGGCTACTGTGACTGTCAAAGGGTTAATGACAACTGGAGATGACATTGGTGTTAGTGTTATACGGGCTAGTGATGTGCAAAATTCTTTACATTTTGGAGAGATGAAGGTGAGTCACAGCTTGCATTGCATACGTTTCTAGCTAATTCTATTCTCTTTCCAGGTATGTGTATGGATCTTACTATCCACTTGTTCAGAATCTGCATGTATATGGGGTAGTATGTACATTTTCTCATGTACTAAAACAATCTGAACATATTTTGGATAAACATATTTATGGCCAAATCTATTAAAACAAAACTTAACTCCCCAGGCTTGTATTTTGAATGTATATAGTAAATCTAGGGTGGCAAGATTCTACTGCTGTCTAAGCCAGCTAGAGGAAAACATATTATAAAAAGGTGCCAATGCTAGCTGCCTTCTAACAATTGCTGGCTGCTTCTTGCTTTTTTACTTTGAATCAGATCTAGAAGAGCATGCCCTAGTTCAAGTTAGACTCATCTGTATCCTAGTTCTGAGTCTGTGAATTTAGAGACTCTTGCTTTGCTCATTCAGAGAAATGGGACAGAACCTCTTTCTAGCGAAGGCTACTGACTACTTATTCACTCCTTTTAATCACCCCCCCCACGCGCTCCTCCCTCTGTTTCAGCCATCACAAAATGTCTGATTCTTCTGGGTATGAGGTCCCATGTGCCTGAACAACCACTTGCCAGTCCTGATCAATGTCACATGATGGAGGGGGAGACATCGTTCATCCTGTGTGTAAGCTCCACCATCTACCAACATTAAGCTTAGACTGGGTTATTTTGTGGTAGCTGCGATGGAGAGAGGGGCAGGGGAGTAGTGTGAAGGGGAATGAGAGAGTCGCATTAAAATTAAAGCAAAAACATCTGTTTGACAGCCAGGTGCCTGGTGCTTTCAACAATTGCAACTCTCATCTTTCTCATTATCTGAAGACCTATACTTTATATTTTAGGTGTTTGTCATTGAACCCACTGGCATGGAATTCACGCCTTGTCCGGTTGAAGCTCGTATAGGAAACAGGCTGGAGCTGCCTTTAAGGATATTTGGCATCCTCAATGGTGATAATGAGGTTGTGTCATTGAGTGACTGCTCGCATTTTGACTTGTCTGTGGAAATGGAGACTCCTGGAATATTCAAGATCCTGCCAGGTATGTCCTGTCCTACAAACATAGCTGTGGATAGGGAGCTACAAAATAATATTGCATTCTGTGGCTTAAATTTGCTGTGTATGTTCTACAGGATGTGATATTATTGAAATGCAATAACCGTGCTTCTGTGATAGTTTTCGGGGCCCTTAATTAGTAGGAATTAAGGGTATGTGCGACTAGCAAAGTAGTAGCCCAGATAAGGTCTTCATTCCACCTAAGCATTTTGCCTAGCAATAACCTATAGAGGATTGTTCCTTTAACCACTTCAATACCTACGCCCCTTCCTGCCCAAGCCGTTTTTTAACTTTCTGTGCTGTCGTTGTTTAAATGACAATTGCGCGGCCAAACTGAATTTTTATAATTTTGTTCCCACAAATAGAGCTTTCTTTTGGTGGTATTTATTCACCTCTGGGGTTTTTATTTTTTGCTATACAAATAAAAAAAAGACCGAACATTTAAAAAAAAAAAAAAGGTTTCTCATTTTTTTCTGTTATAAAATGTTGTAATAAAGTACGTTTTCTCCTTCACTGATAAGGTGGCACTGATGGGCACTGATGAGGTGGCACCGATAGCCAGCACTGTTGGGTGGCACTTATATGCAGCACTGATAGGCATTGATGGGCGGCACTGATGGGCACTCATGGGTGGCACTGATTGGCACTGAAAGGCTGCAATGGTGGGTACTTATGGGTGGCATTGATAGGCGGCACTGATAGACAGCACTGATGGGCTTCGATACATGGCACTAATGGGCACTGACATGCAGCACTGATTGGTATCCCTGGTGGCACTGGCAGGGATTTTGAGTGGGCACTGGTTGGCAGCTGCCTGGGCATTGATTGGCAGCTGCCTTGGCACAGATTGGCATTCCCTGGTGGTCTAGGTGGCATACCTGGGGGTCCAGTGTGGATGCCCATCCCTGGTGGTCCTGGGCGGCATGCTGGCTGTCCTGTGCAGTGATCCGAGGGGGGCTGCGCTGATAAACTATCAGCACATACCCCCCTGTCAGGAGAGCAGCCGATCATCTCTGCTCTACTCGCGTCTGTCAGACGCGAGTGAGGAAAAGCCGATCAGTGGCTCTTCCTGTTTACATTGTGATCAGCCGTTATTGGACACGGCTGATCATGTGGTAAAGAGCCTGCACCGGAGGCTCTTTACCAAGATCAGTGTAGCGGTGTGTCAGAGTGACACACCGCATCGTAGCGATGCGGGCCGCCCCGGGCGCGTGGTGGCTGTTATCCTGCAGGACGTCAATAGACGTCCAGTCAGGAGAACGAAACCACTTCCCGGATGTCAATTCACTTGACCGGGAGGGAAGTGGTTAAAAAAAAAAAGTAGACTGCCTTTGTTGTGGACTTGGCCATTCCGTGTCTTGATTAGATTCTAATAGTCTCTGTAGAAGGCATCCTGTAGTTTAACTTCTTATTTACCAAGGTGTATTTATAAACCACCTTGTAGTTGGGGGCTAAAGCATGATTATTGCTGCTAGTGCAGCTGTTGGCATCTTATGGATTTTTATTTAAGTTGACTTTAGGGTGTCATGTAAAAGCACACATTTAGTTAAACAGCAATTGTACCTTACGTGAGATATCGCTATGAATGTCTGAGTTGGGCAATAATTCATAGTTAACCCATAAAGACTTTTAAAGAATCGCCTATGGACCGTTTTGTGTACCATAGTCTTTTGCCATTTCATTAGTCCATGCAGTTTAAGGCTTAATATTTTTTGGATATCTACTTGATGGAACCCCATCTTTTATATTATATTACATTTTTTTTTTTTTTTTATATATATTGTTATTGTGTGCATTAATTAACACCTTTTAGTGCAATTTTTCCTATAAATAAATTGATCGTTGCACAGCTGCGCAACTACTGTGCAATATAAAAAAATGCATCTGCCACTATTTTATTCTCCATGGTCTCTGTTTTCAGAAAATATGTAATTGTTTGGGGAGTTAAACAAATTTTCTAGCGAACAATGCAGTTTTTAAATGTATGAGACATTTTTTTTAAATGCCCCAGTAGACAAGTGGTTAAAAGACCTTGTGGATTTCTTGCTGGGAATCCTTTTTACGGCCTTTGCAGGCCCTGCAACCTGCCATTGCGGCCATGTATCTGTCTGGTCCAAAGTTATGTCTCAGATTCTGGATCCAGCCTTATGGATCATCTAGTCCTCCCACCAACTGGAGCTTATGGCTATAGCCCTACTACTACTATTGTTTTGATGAGCTAGTGAATATTATGCGCCAAATTTCCAGAATTGGCCTCTTTTTGGTACACCTGCCCGGAGGGCCTTTTGGCTCAAATGTTGGTTTGCAGGGGGCATTACTGCTGGTAACGTCTATTGAGTTTGCCCTATTATCGGAAAGACCTTTTTGGCAAAAACCCGGGACAGCATTATAAAGGAGGTCACCGAGGGGAGAGTACCCTTTTGGCCCAAAAAAAAATCCCTCTTGGGAACCCTTTGCTCCTCCCCTTGTTTTTGTTTCTCCCAGGCAAAGCCTGGATCTCATTCCGTCCCCAATCCTCAAAATTCATGGTCAAGCCTTCCTCACAATGAAAGGGGGGTACTCCAATTTGTCAGAGTGGGGAGATGCCTGTTGACATTTGCAGCCATTTGGGTCTAAAATGTGGTATTTCTAGGTTACAAGCTGGAATTTTGGTTTCTGCCTTTACTCCCACTTCATGTTGTAAAATGTACAAGCATGTTCACCACCTAAGCCAAAAGTGGGGAATCTTCCCCCAGATACCAAAATTCCACATGGAATCCACTAAGGTAGTCATTGCATATTTCCATATGGCCTCTGTGGACATAAAGGATGCCTCTTGCACATCCACACCTTTTACAGCACTTCAAAGCTACCTGCATTTTGCTGTGGGTATGCAAATTTATCAGTTTTATGCCCTTCCCTTTAGTCTGTCCACAGCACCTTGGGACTTCACCAAGGTTCTTGCCCCCCTGTTCTTGCTCGGCTTCACTCCCAAAACATGCCCAAAATGGTATATCAGTACAGTTGTCTTCTATCGGCCAGTATGTCCTATAGACAGACCGGACCCTATGGAGAGTTTGGTATACCCTTAACCCTCATAAATCACTGCTGAAACTTATTGCTTGGAGTGCATGGACCTGGATTTGAATATGAATATGGCACTGCCCAAGGCTTTCCTTCTCTTTGAAACTCCAGACTCTGTGGTCCAGGAGCCTACCAACCCCTCTCTGCATCTGCATGAAGGTTCATGGCTTAAAGTACAACTAAAGGCAATTTTTTTTATTGAATTTTCACATTATACAAAACGCATTAACATTTCCATAACAATACCCCACCCAACATAAAAAAAAAACGCATCACCTTCATTTTTTTTCTCAGATGGTATACATATTATATAATTATTTATAAATTTTCCATATCATTAATATACTCAACTAACCACCAATGCCAGATCTTTTCAAATTTTTATCTTACCAGTAAAATGCATTTCCTGGAGTACATTACAGGGCACGGAATACCCTTCTCTCTCAAAACAATCTTTCTATTCCTTGTCACAAAACTGAGGCTAGCTAGGTGTGGAAGGGGTTATATAGTGGGAAGTCCCCTTTTGCCATTGACCTGAATGTAACTGCGTGTAATCAAGATGTGATTACTTTAGAAAAGCCAATGTTTACTATACTCCAGAAAACAGGTTTTTCCGGTAAGTCAAAATCATATTTTTTTTTATTGTGCCTTTAGTGACGCTATCAGTGTTTGTTGCTAATCCTACTGATATTTATATACCCCTCTTATTTTGTGTTTTAGGCAGACTTGAGCCAAATGTTGATTATTGTAGTGGTATTACAGTACAAGGAGTGACTGCGGGGTACACAACTGTGTTTGTCAGCTACACTCATGGTCATGTACACTTAAAAGCCAAAATTATAATTGCTGCTTATCTACCTCTAAAGGTAAGTGTAAAAGCAATACATTTTAATCCCTGTGGTTTTCATAAATTAAACATGTGTAAACGTTTTCTGTACAGCCTATTCTGTATAAACTGCCATTGGACTGAAGTAGACTGACGATTGATATATGGCAGTACCATTATTAAACATGTTCGATTTTGACAAGTTACTTTAATATGTACATAAAACTAATTTTGAAACTTTGTTTTGTAAAAAAAAAAAAGGTTGTTTGTTTTCGTGCCATTTTAGGAGTCCCATGTGTAGCCTGAGCTTTGTCATCTAGTGTTAAGTGTATACTAACGAATCATATACCATTGGTAAATTAATTTGAGCAGCTGACTTTCACTCCCCATACTTTTTTAAGAAGCCAAGTGAAAGAGTTTGACTACTGTAATGCTATTATGCAGGACAAGATCCTACAGTAGTTCACTCAGAGTGGCAAACTTTTGAAAAGAGCTTTTTTGAAGCCTACAGTATAAGTGAAGACTTTTTAAGGTTTGTGCTGACCTAGAACATCCTACGTCCCCTCTAGTCCCCTTGCACTTACCTCTGTGGGGGATGGTTTTACCATCCATGCGTCTCCCTAGGGACACGGGGACAGATCAGGGTTCTTCTGATTGGTCAGTGCTGTCACGTTCTCTCCAGAGGGAGGGAGTGGGAAAGAGTGTAGAGCAGGGGTATTGAATTAAAATTCACGGAGGTCTGGTTAGTAAAATTTTCTACCAGCACAGGTCAGAATCGCATGTTTATGCTATGATTCAGATCCTTCACATGACAAGCCCTCACCCTTAAGCGTTCCCATCTCTGCAGCTAGGAAACGCATGCGAAATTGCACATGTTCTCGACCCGCAGAGGAACCTGCTGAGCTTTAGCATGTGCTTGTGGCAAACCGCATGGTCCTACAGTACTACGCAAGTTGGTGCTGTCTGATTTAAAAACTAAATTAATAATTAAATTTTAAACTCATCTGACCATAACGCCTTTTTCCATGTAGCCTTAGAAGCTTTAACCACTTAAGCCCCGGACCATTTTGCAGCTAAATGCCCAGGCCAGGTTTTGCGATTCGGCACTGCGTCGCTTTAACAGACAATTACGCGGTCGTGCGACGTGGCTCCCAAACAAAATTGGCGTCCTTTTTTACCCACAAATAGAGCTTTCTTTTGGTGGTATTTGATCACCTCTGCGGTTTTTATTTTTTGCGCTATAAACAAAAATAGAGCGACAATTTTGAAAAAAAATTCAATATATTTTACTTTTTGCTATAATAAATATCCCCCAAAAACATATATATATAAAAAAAAAAATTCCTCAATTTAGGCCGATACGTATTCTTCTACCTATTTTTGGTAAAAAAAATCGCAATAAGCGTTTATCGATTGGTTTGCGCAAAATTTATAGCGTTTACAAAATAGGGGATAGTTTTATTGCATTTTTATTATTTTTTTTTTTTTTTTACTACTATTGCCGGCGATCAGCAATTTTTTTCGTGACTGCGACATTATGGTGGACACTTCGGACAATTTTGACACATTTTTGGGACCATTGTCATTTTCACAGCAAAAAATGCATTTAAATTGCATTCTTTTATTGTGAAAATGACAGTTGCAGTTTGGGAGTTAACCACAGGGGGCGCTGTAGGGGTTAGTGTTCACTTAGTGTGTGTTTACAACTGTAGGGGGGTGTGGCTGTAGGACTGGCGTCATCGATCGAGTCTCCCTATAAAAGGGATCACTCGATCGATACGCCGCCACAGTGAAGCACGGGGAAGCCGTGTTTACATACGGCTCTCCCCGTGCTTCAGCCTCGGGTAGCGATCGCGACGGATCGGCTATAAACGAATAGCCGCGCCGTCGTCCCGGATCGCTCCCCGAGGGAACCCGCACGCAGCGGGGGGGGGGGCGCGATCGGACCCCCCACCCGCTAGAAGGCAAGGACGTGTATATATACGTCCTTCTGCCTGTCCGTGCCATTCTGCGGACGTAAATAGTCGTGCGGCGGGCGTTAAGGGGTTAAGGTGGTCAGATGAGACAAAAATTTTATTATTTAGCCTCAACACCAAACAATTTGTGGTGGAAATCCAATACAGCTCACCATCCAAATAACACCATTCTTTTTTTTTTTTTGAAAATTATTTTTATTGAAGAATTTTTGTCATACAAAAAACACAACAATAGACAAGACATGACATAAACAGCTCAACTCCGTACATTACTCAAGGAAAGATGGCTGATATAGCAGGTTAACATTACCCTCTGCAGTGTATACATGTTGTCAGGATAGTGCATACAATAGCCGGCATACATAAATTCGAACAAAACGAGAAGAAAACAAGGGGGAAAGAAGGGAGGGGGGCCCGGGGGGAGGCGGAGGGCGCCGTCTCAGCAACTATGTTTTAACCAGCAGTCTCGGATTCCTCCACCCAAGCCCGCCAGACCTTATCATATTTCTGTGGGCATCCGCGATTGGCATATGTGTCTCTGTACAGAGGAAGGCTGGCGTTTACCAGTCGCCGCCACTGCACCAAAGATGGGGTTGAAGGTTTTTTCCAGTGCATGGTGATGTTTTTACGGGCGTAGAAGAGCAATAGGCTGACTAAAGTACGTTTGGCTGAGGTTCGGACGATGTTCTCCACTATACCTAAAAGACATATCTCCATATTTAGAGGCAATTGTGTCCCAGCAATTTTGTTAGTCAATTCCAGCACCGCCTCCCAGTAATGTACCACCTCTGGGCACTTCCAGAAGATGTGGGCGAAGTCACCTGGGGATGCGCCACATCTCCAGCACTCCTGGGGGTGCGTGGGGTTCATTTTGTGTAGTCTGTAGGGGGTGAAGTATGCCCTGTGTACAATTTTGTATTGCACCAACCTGTCTCTAACTGACACCAAGGTAGTGAAGGGAAGGTCCCATATCTCATCCCAGTCGTCCGTGTCTAATGTAGGGATGTCAGTGTGCCACCGGGATCGCAGTCCGTCAAGGGAAGGGAGGGACACAAAGAGTAGATAGGAATACAAATGCGAGGTGGGTTTCACAGCACAATCAAATCTGAGTGTCCTCTCCAACTCCGACTGGGCCACGATGCAGGAGGACTGAGGGAATTGAGCTGAAAAGGCATGGGACAATTGGAAGTATCTGAAAAGATAATGGGCAGGCAAGTTAAACTCGGACGAGAGCACGGTAAAAGGTTTAAGCGCGTTCTGCGACACAATATGGGAGACTAGTTTCACACCGTACTTCGACCACGCAGAGGGATCTAGTAACCGAAAGAAATGGTCTAAGGTGGGGTTTTTCCAGATCGGGGCATTGGGTGAGATTTCAGTGGGCTTACACTTTTCAATGGCGAGACCGGTTCTCCACGCCCGCAGGGTGGTGAGCATAGAGGGGGTCAGGGAGTAAGGCGCGCGGGGGCCCCGGAACAGCAAAAGCTGGAGGGCCTCCAGCGAGCCAACTACCGAGGCCTCAAGGGCGGTGGAGGCATTTGTACCATCAGGCCGCAGCCACCAAGCCGCCGTTACCAGCTGGGCAGCGAGGTAGTACTTGTAGCAGTCTGGAAAAGCCATCCCACCCTGCGTCCGCGGCCTCATTAGCGTAGTTAGTTTGTACCTCGGCGGGGCGGATCCCCAAATAAAGGAGGAAAAAGTTTGGTTCAACTTATCGAAAAAAGACTTGGGCACCCACTGCGGCGAGTGGCGGAAGAGATAAATGAGTTTGGGGACAATTTTCATTTTGAGGAGATTTACCCTTCCCCAGACCGATAGAGGGAGGTTGCCCCACGCCCTGAATTTGGATTGAGCTTCTACTAGAACCGGGGAGAGATTCTGGGGGATAAAGTCAGAGGCCAGGGCAGAGACATGAACTCCCAGATATTTAAATGTATCTACCCAGCAAAGGGGGCTATTAGAGGGGGAGGTAGATCTGGCCGCTTGGTCTATCGGGAAGAGGAGGGATTTGGACCAGTTCACTTTAAGGCCGGTGACCGGGGCGAATGTGTCCAGGACAGTTAGCGCGCCCTGCAGGGAGGGGCCCGCGTCGTTCAGGAAAAGCAGCATATCGTCTGCGTATAGGGCCACCCTTTCCTCCAGCAGACCCACCCTGAGCCCTCTAATATGGGGCGATGTACGGAGAGCCTCCGCCACTGGTTCTATGGCGAGGGCGAAAAGGGCCGGGGAAAGAGGGCAACCCTGCCTAGTGCCACGAGAAAGCTGAAAGGGGACGGATAAACCACCACCCAAACGCACCGACGAAGTGGGGGCCTTGTAAATCACCTGGAGCCATGTTATGAAGAGCAGGGGGAATCCCATCCGGCGCAAAGTTTCCCATAGAAAAGGCCACTCGACCGTGTCAAAGGCCTTTTCTACATCCAACGAGGCCACAGTCCTCGTTCCTGTATTAATGTGTTGGGTATGGATATTAGTAAAAAGCCTCCTAAGGTTAACGTCCGTAGACCTCCGGGGCATGAACCCCGTCTGATCAGAGTCTATGACCGTGGGCAGCATGGGGTATAGCCGAAGAGCTAGGAGCTTAGTGAGTATTTTAAAGTCGGTGTTTAGTAGTGCAATGGGGCGGTAGGAGGCACAAGAAGTGGGGTCCTTAGGGGGTTTGTAGATCAGTGTCAAGTGGGCATGGTACATGGAGGCGGGAAGACTTCCCTCGGCCAGGCACGTGGTGTAAAGCTGTGCCAGCAGGGGGGTTAGGAGGCCCATATGGGCTTTGTAAAAATCCAATGGGAGCCCATCCGGCCCGGGCGCTTTGCCCGGTGGAAAGGACCGGATGGCACCCTGGACCTCAAGAGCTGTAAATGGTCGTATCAGGGCCTCCCTCTCCTGGTCAGAGAGCCAGCCCAGCGCCAAGGGATCTAGCAGGTCATTCAACGTCTCAGGCCGAAAATCTGTGGGCAACCCAGAGGAGTAAAGGGTCCTATAGAAGTCATTAAAAGTCTGTAGTATGTCTCGAGGGGAGGACACAGTTCCCCCCCCCCGGGTCTGGAGAAGAGATATTGTTGTGAGAGGCTGGTCATGTTGGGCCATCATGGCCAAAAAGCGGCCGTTCCGGTCACCCTGTTCAAATGCCCTCTGTCTGCCCTTATGGATTTCTAGGCGCGTCGCCTCCGCTATGTGCAGGTGTAAGTCACGTTGAGCTGCCATCATCAGATCGAAATGTTCCGATGAGGGGTCAGAGTTATATGTGTCAGTGCGGTCAGCAACCAATTGCTCCAAGTCACCCGTTTGCGCGGAATGTTGTTTTTTAACGCTAGCTATGGAGGAAATGTATTGTCCCCTAGTGTAGGCCTTGAAGGCGTCCCACACTATGTCAGGAGAGGACGAGCCAGTATTCTGCTCCCAGAATTCAGTCAATAGAGGGGGTACCACAGCTGCTACGTCTGGATGAGCCACCCACTGCGCACCCAGTCTCCAAAGCGCAGCACTGCGCGATGCTGGAGAGCGGAGCACCACCATCAATGGGCTATGATCAGACAGACCGCTGGGAAGATAGTCCGCCTCCAACACATCCGCTAACAGTGCGGGGTTAGAGAAGGCCAGATCAATCCGGGAGGCGGTCTTGTATGAAGCCGAGAAGCAGGAGTAGGCTCGCACATCGGGGTGTTTCCATCTCCAGACCTCCTCCAGGCCCACCGCCTGAGCCCAGGCCAGCAGGTCTGAACAACGGGACTTCGGTGGGGTAGGTCTGTCCAGGTCCTGGGATAGGGTGGCATTGAAGTCCCCCATCACCAGTACCCTCCCCGGGCAGAAGGGCGTGATTTTATCCAGGACATCATATAATAAGGCGGAGGAAAAGGGAGGGGGGATGTACAAATTAACAACAATGTACCTCTGCGACCACAGTGTAAAAACAAGTATCACATATTTACCCAGGGGGTCCGTACGGATCTCCTCAATCACACAGGGAAAATTCTTATGGACAAGGATTGTAACACCCCTGGCGTATGTGGAGTATGTAGCATGTATCGCCCGCTGCACCCAGGGCTTTTTAAGTGTCAGGACCTTGCTGCCCATGAGGTGCGTCTCCTGGAGTAAAATGAGCTGGACCGAGCGGGACTTCAAATATTGGAATAGGGTGGCGCGCTTAAACTTGGAATTGAGGCCCCTAACATTCCAGGAGAGAATGGTGAAGGAGTCAGACGAGTGGTCAGCCATCAGGCAAAGGGGGCGGGAAGAGGAAAGGATAACAATTTGGGTACACCATTAGACACCCCAGGAGCAGCAAGACCCCAAGTACACTGCATATCATAAAATTCACACCTGAGCATATCTTCAACAGTAGAAAGTACAAGACATTGAGCTTTTCAGACACATTAAACACACTAAACATAGAAAACAACAAATTTCCCAGGCACCAGGTGCCTATCCTACTATGTCCCATCCCTCCAGCAACGGCTAGAGGGGTGGGAATAGTTTTTCCCCAAAACAGAGTCAAAAAAAGGTGTAAATGGGCCCCAGTAACTGGGGGCCCTACACAATGGCCGCCAGGGCGTCCTCGCTTGGCGAGAGACCTGCGGTCAATGTCCAGGCTCAGGGAGCCAGCATGGGCAAGGGCCAAAAGAGGGTAAAAGGGGGGTACAAAAAGAAAAAAAAAAAAATTGCAGGACAAAGCAAAATGAGGGGGGGGGGCAGTGGTTCTTGCGTGTCGCAGCGTCCGTGAGCCGGGGTGGTGCGTCTCAATAGCTGCGTGCTGAGCACCCAAACTCCCACCAGTGGTTGTTAGGCAGATTCCATACCCGGCCGGGCACAGAGGTCAAATTGCGGGGGGGTAAAACATCGGGATTGGGAGGCCACAGTGGAAGGGCAAATCAGCTGAAGAACAAGGGGGGAGAGGGGGTGGGAGGCAGCGGGTCCCAGCTCTCAATCTAGGAGAGGAGAGGATAAAAAAAGAAAAAAGAACAGAAGACACGTCTACTCCCGTCCCCCTCCAGCAACAGGATCTGGGACCAAAGGCAACGGCGGCCATCTTGAACGCGGAAGGTAGTGGCATGTTGAAAATAAAGTTTCAAAAAGGAGAAAAGAAAAGTAAAATAGGCCCAACCAGTTCCAGAATCACCAAAAAAAAAAGGGGGGATTAAACTCCATCCTCAGTCTAAGGGGCCATAACCCCATCATCAACATCGAAAAACGAGATGGGGAGGAAAGAGTAACTCAGGGGAGCGGTCCGGGAACCGGGTTGCAATACTTGCCACGAGGTATGCTCCATCAGCGGGCCTCCAGCCACGACATAGCCGCCTCCGGGTCAGTAAAGAAGCGCGTGCGGTCTCCGTCTATCACTCGCAGCTTGCTGGGATACAGGAGGCTGAACTTGAGGCCTTGGTCTCGTAGGCGCCTCCTCACCTCAGTAAAGGAGCGGCGTTGGCGTTGTACCTCAGGAGAGTAGTCTGGAAATAGCATGATCCTAGCACCCTCGAACATCAGGTCCCTCTTCTCTCTGGCAGCCGCCAGGATTCGATCCCTGTCACGGTAGTTCAACAGGCGAAGCAGGAAAGGCCGTGGGGGGGCCCCCGGGACCGGAGGCTTAGGGGGGACTCTGTGGGCCCTCTCCACCACGAACGTGGGTGGCATTTCTGGTAGGCCCAGGAGGGAGATCAGGAAAGTTTCTGTAATTCCGCGGGCCTGGGGCCCTCCGCACGCTCCGGGAGGCCCAGGATCCTGATATTGTTTCTCCTGAGCCTATTTTCGGTATCAATAGACTTCTCCTGTAGGGCTCTGACCTGCAATTGTAGGACATGTAGGTCTCTGGAGTCAGCTCTGGTGGAGTCTTCCAGCTGCGATATGCGGCCCTCTGCCTCGGCGAACCGGGCCCTAAATTTGTCCATATCATGCCTGATTAGGCTCACATCCGCCACAAGGTGGTCTATCTTGACCATGACGGAGTCCCGACCCTCCTTGATAGCTGCCAGGAGTTCAGCATGAGAGGCAGCCTGGGATGCCGATGGATTAGGTAGGGCCGGGAAGTCAATCGACATGTCGAGTGCGGGGAGCCTCGTGGGTAAGATGGCCGCCGCGGCCCGGGGACCAGGTGTCGAGGACGAACGGAGCTTACCCGGCGACAGCGGAGGAGCCCTCGGGGTACCGGGTGCCTTCTTTCGCCCCAGGGTGCCTGACAGACGGGTGCTGGAAGGTGGAATCTGCGCTGGAATTAAGTCAGGATAAGGGTAGGAGCGGAGCTCAGCTAGCACACGTCTGCTCCCTTTCACATCCCGGCCACGCCCCCCAAATAACACCATTCTTACAGTAAAGCATGAAGGTGGCAATATCCTGTTTTGGGGTGTTTCTCTTTAGCAGGGACTGGAGCACTTGTCAGGATAAGAAAAAAAAATGGATGGGGAAAATCTGTTGCCCTCTGCCAGAAAGTTGTCAATAGGAAGAATGATTTATCTTCTAACATGACAATGACCCTAAGCACATGGCAAAAATGACCACCCTTTGGTTGAAGGAGAAGGGGGTGACTGTCCTTGCATGGCTTAGTCAGAGCCCAGACTTCGACCCCATTGAAAATCTGTGGAATGATTTGAAGACTGCAGTCCACAGTCACCATCAAATTGAACTGAACTTGAGCAGTGGGCAAACATTGCAAAGTTAGTAGAGACCTATTCCAACAAACTAAAGGCTGTTAAATAAAGCAAAATGTGGTCCATCAAAATACTGACTTGGTGCTTCTGTTTGTTTTTTATTTGTTCCTTCATGTCAGTGGGCATCTTTGGATTTTAATCAGTTGCACTAGTAGTTATAGCTGAATAAAACAAAAACTGTGTCTTCATTTCAGGCTGCAGAAGGGGGGGGGGGGAATGGAATGTGATTCTTTACATCTCTCTTGTGCGCCCACCATTATTTTTCAGAGCTGCCTTAACCTGACCCTCTTGGGCATAGAGTTAACCAGAGTTTCACAGGTTGCCACTGGAGTCCTCTTCCAGTGTTTGGGGTTATGTTGAAATACTGCCCTGGGGCCCAGTCCCTGAAGGGTGGGCATCATGCTCTGCTTCAGTATGTCACAGTACATGTTGGCATTCATGGTTCCCTCAATGAACTGTAGCTCCCCAGTGTCAGCAGCACTCGTGCAGCCCCAGACCATGACACTCCCACCACCATGCTTGACTTTAGGCAATGCACACTTGTCGTTGTACTTATCTGGTTGCCGCCACACACATGTTTATCTTTGTCTCATCAGACCACAGCACATGGTTCCAGTAATCGATGTCTTTGGTCTGCTTGTCTTCAGCAAACTGTCTGCAGGCTTTCTTGTGCGTCATCTTTTAGACGAGGCTTCCTTCTGGGACCACAGCCATGCAGACCAATTTGATGCAGTGTGTGGCGTATGGTCTGAGCAATGATAGACTGCCCCCCCACACTCCTTCAACCTCTGCAGCAATGCTGGCAGCACTCATACGTCTATTTCCCAAAGACCACTTCTGGATATGACGCTGAGCACGTGCACGCAACTTCTTTGGTCGACCATGGTGAGGCCTGTTCTGAGTGGAACCTGTCCTGTTAAACCGCTGTATTGTATTGGCCAGCGTACTGCAGCTTAGTTTCAGGGTCTTGGCAATCTTCTTATAGCCTAGGCCATCTTTTATGTAGAGCAACAATTCTTCTTTTTTTCAGATCCTCAGAGTTCTTTGCTTGAGGTGCCATGTTGAACTTCATTTGCCAGTATGAGAGAGTGATAGCGCCAAATTCACATCTGAGACCTTGTAACACTAACGAGTCGCATGACACCGGGGAGGGAAAATGACTAATTGGGCCCAATTTGGACCTTTTCACAAAGAGCCCTTTCACACTGGAAATGCCTATAGCAGAGCGTTAAAATATTGGTAAAACACCGCGATTTTACAGCGTTTTTACAGCGTTTTCAATTTATTTCAATGGAGAGGGGCGTTTTTGGAGCGTTTTATGAGCGTTTTAATAGCGCTATTTTTACCGAGAAAACATGGCAAAAACACACCAGTGTGAAAGGGCTCTTAAGGGTGTACTCGCTTATGTTGCCAGCAGTTTAAAAAATTAAAGTGTGTTGTTTTGAAAGGACAGCAAATTTACACTTATACTAGCTGTACACTAATTACTTTACTTTGTAGCAAAGTGTCACATGAAAAGGTATTATAAAATATTTTCAAAAATGTGAGCTGAATACTCCTGTGAGATAATGTATATAGTGTGTGTAATAAATATATAATTGTATGGAGCTCCAGGATTACAGCTATCGCTACACTCCCAGTGATATGATGGTAGTTACTGCTGCAGCAGCTCTGCCTGCCTCTCCCCCTCCGCTGTTCATTCACAGAAGCTTTGGTATTTTGCGTTCACATAATACCATGCACTCTGTGATTGGACATGGGGTTGGTGTAGGCACAGTGTGGACTCTGCAGAGGCAGTAGCTGAGACCAGAAGATCCCAATTGGCATGTCAGCAGTATAGCGATGGCAATTTTCCCAATGCTTAGTAAAAAATAAAATTGTAAATTAGAGAGAATCCATGAGGTGGCATACACCTCATTGGACCCCTAACCCCTAGTAATTCATTGTACAAGATGGCTGACATCTGGGAGTTCCGCTTTAATGGTTATGTGGCTGACCGCAAAAAGGGTTAAATGACAGATTTATTGACTTGCAGGTAAATATGGAAGCCAAAAAAAATTTGAATCTGTTCTTTGTAAGAAATTGAAATTATACTTTTTTTTTTTTTTTTTTTTCTCACTTTGTAGACAGTTGATCCTACATCTTTAGCTCTAGTGACCTTGGGCTCCTCAAAAGACATTTTATTTGAAGGTGGTCCTAAACCATGGGTACTTGAACCCCTGAAATTTTTTAGGAACCTATCTACTGCAGACGCAGAAGGCACTGGCCTGTTTCATCTTGATCCCCCTTCGTCTCGCAATCATTTTCAACATTGGACTAGAGCAGTTTGCAGGGACCTCGGTGAGCTGGTACGTGTGGCACCATATATATTCTCTCATGTGGATTTGTTTTTATTTGAAATGTTTTACAACAGAACAGGTATTTAAATTGTATAAAGTTTGCCTGGAAATGTGTACAAAAAAAACGAGAGGGTGTTGTCCAACAGAGGGATGAAGGAGGTACCGCTGAGGACAACAAAAGAGGGCTACTATGGCATGAACGGACGCAGATATTATATAAAAATATAATTTTATTGAATAATTACTGATTGTACAAAATAGACTGGGATATCAAAAAAACAATACCAATAAAGCTAATACGCTTAATAAAGCAACCTACCAAGAAGGCCGGTCAATGCCACACTTGAAAACAAAGTTCGTAGAGGTGTGACACAGGTACCACATGTAAACACAAACAATAGACAAACATAAAAACAACAATAAGGGCGATCCGGACGCCAAATGGAGCGTTTCTGCTGAGGATTCTGGCTAAAAGCAGCCAAGTGAATTACCAAGAGATTAGGTTGTGATGAATGATCAGCAGAAATGGCCCTGCAGGGGGGAACTAGATGAACCTAATAATGGCTGCACCATGTGTAAGTCCTATCACACAAATGAGGACCCAATAGGGGTCAAATTGAAGGGAACCGTCCAGTGAGGATGGCAGTTCCTATGGGTTTGACAGCCTATGAGGAAAAGATTGGAATAAACAAAAAAAGGGGAAAAAACCGGTATAGTCCCTTTGTGTTTCCCTATAATTTCCTGTATGAGGGAATAGGAGGAGGGAGCTTTGATAGGGCACTGTAGATCGTTCCTACGATAATACTTCAATCATCGAGATATTTTCCTTGCTCGAGTACAGGGCATGAATGTGCCCCCTAGTTCCTATTGGATATGCAAGTATAAATAGAAAAGGAACGATCTTACCAGCTGCTTGATGAATGTATGTTCAGGGCTACCCTGTGTTGGAAGGTCCTCCCGTTACTGCATAGTATGGTTGTAACTGCTGCTGGCGGTATCGGCGATCCTCCAGATACGTCTGCCGACTTAGATGCAAGATGTAAGTTGCGGTTTAACTTCTTCCACAAGGGGTAGCAGGTCTGGATACTTTGCAGGGAGTACAGGTGCCTCGTAGCTTTGTAGCAGTGATGGTTAGGCCGGTGGACACAACCATGTGTGTTGGTCCGTGCGTGCCAGTTCCTCCTCCTATGATTCCTCAAGATTCGAAGGCGCATCGGTTCCCGCGATGCTAGGGGCGTTGCTATGGTGGCGTCCGTCTGATTACTTTTCACTTGACAAGTGATGCATTGTTCATTCTGACATGTTCAGTTAAACTAGTCGTTTTAGTAGTGATATGTAGGAAACTCTAATCGTTGCCTCAGTATAACCAGTTTAAAAAACATTTACAAAAAAAATTTTTTTTTTTTTTTTTTTCCCCCTTCTAGGTAATTTCCTTGTCTGTAGGGAATCGCCCCACAGAAACCAACCTATTTCCAGCAGTCGAGAATGTTGAAGTGAAGCTGGCCTGTTCCCCGCTCTCGCGTTTCACTGTTACTCCTGTGTATAAACATTCCCATAAGGATCTTATCTGTCCTCTGATGCAGCAAGACAAACAAGTGGTAAGCACTGTTCTGTGATTTAATGTTAAATGTGAAAAGTCATTTGTGAATTTGGTTACAGCTTTGCTGACTGGAATTTCTATTAACCCTTTCACGCCGAGCGTACGCATATATGCGTCCTCGGCTTTCAGGGGTTGTACCGGGATGATGCCTGCAGCCGCAGGCATCATCCCGGTACCGTTGTTTAGAGCGGGCGATCGGCTTTCCAAACATAACAACCGATGCGGCTAAAAGCCGCTCGGTTGTTATGCCGGAGGAGCGGGAGGGGACATCCCCCCCTCCCGCCGCCTCTCGCCGCTCTGACCGGGACTCCCGTCCCACCGGGAGACCCGATCCACGATCCGGCGCCTCCAGCGTCTCGGCGCGCTCTGAAACAAAGCCGTAAACGGCTTTGATTCAGTGTGCGCATTGAAACCACGGAAGCGGCGTCATGACGTCACTTCCGGGTTTCTCGGCTGCCAATGGCGCCGGATTTAAAAAAGTACACAGTATTCAGAATCGCCGTTTTCGGCGATCTGAATACTTTGAAGTGCAAAGGAGGGCTCGGAGGTCTTTTAGACCCCGATCCCTCCATAAAGAGTACCTGTCACGACCTATTGCTGTCACAAGGGATGTTTACATTCCTTGTGACAGCAATAAAAGTGATCAAAATGTAAAAAAAAAAAAAAAAAAAAATGTAATATTAGAAAAAATAAATAAATAAATAAGAAAACAAAAAAAAAAAAATTTTAAAGCGCCCCCCTCCCCGCGAGCTTGCGCAGCAAAGAAAGCGCATACGGAAGTCGCGCCCGCATATGAAAACGGTGTTCAAATAACACATGTGAGGTATCGCCGCGATCGTAAGAGCGAGAGCAATAATTATAGCACTAGGCCTACTCTGTAACTCTAACCTGGTAACCGTAAAAAAAGTTTAAAGCGTCGCCTATGGAGATTTTTAGTTACCGTAGTTTGTCGCCATTCCACGAGTGCGTGCAATTATAAAGCGTGTCATGCTTGGTATCTATTTACTCGGCATAACATCATCTTTCACATTATGCAAAAAAATTGGGCTAATTTTACTTTTTCATTTTTTTAAAATTCATGAAAGTAAATTTTTCCCAAAAAGTTGTGTTTAAAACACCGCCGCACAAATACCGTATGACATAAAATATTGCAACAATCGCCATTTTATTCTCTAGATTCTCTGCTAAAAATATATATATAATGTTTGGGGGTTCTAAGTAATTTTCTAGCCAAAAATATGGATTTTAACTTGTAAACACCAAATGTCATACATAGGCATAGGCATGAAAGGGTTAAAGTGCAGCTGTAACCAGACTATGAACAATGATATTTTTTATAATCTCAACAGAGCTTTAAAAAAGCCATCACTGACCTCTCTAGCTGCGTGTAATGCAAAGTAATTCTTAAAGATCATAAGAACTCTAAGGTTTAGTTTGAAGGCCAGAACAGTGTGGCAAAGGTGTAGTCCGTGCATTTTCTGTGCTGCCCTTGTGAGACACGTGCAGGTGCTAGTTAATTGTCAATGTCACACCGAACGCAGTGCATTTGTGGTCACCAAACCACATGGTACCACAGTACCATGTAGTTTAGTTCAGTGCGATCTTAAAGTAGTGATTTCCTGTGCGTGTTGCAACCCATTCAAATAAACAGGCTATCAAAACCAGACCGTGTTTGTAAAGGGAATATTTTTTTAGCTTAATGCATTCTCTGCATTAAGGTAAGCTTTTTTTCAAAAGCACCCCTCCGTAAGCACTTAGCTGAGCTCAATCTCGATCCAGCTTTGTGCTCGTTTACAGCCATCATGAAAAGAGGGAGGAGTCAAGAGCACTGGCGAGGGACCACAGAAGAGATGGGTTGGAGCTGATCTGTGCAAAACCACTGCGCAGAGCAGATAATACAAAAAAGATTTTACAATCCTTTTAACGTGCAGTCTGGGCACAGGTGCACTTTAACAATGTTCAATTTACATGTACATTTCTGTAGAAAGGCCAAAACATTAAATGTCCCCTAAATAGATGCTGCATATCATTCCTTTTACCAGTCAGTTGTTTGGGGGGATTGAAGAACTATCAGTGTGAATTTGTATTTCATCTCAAGTCCTCCTATTTCTTTAACTTTTGGTAAAACTTTGTCTTGCTCAGTTTTTATACCTCATAATCTTGTGTAATGCATGTCTTAATGCAAGTGCTTGTCATAATCAACTTGATCCTTGTGTTGCTATAGATCATAAATCTCTGAAATGAAATGGAACAGGTGATTCAAGTATAACACATTTGTTTTCTTCTTAGATTCCAGTTTCCAATTACCAAAACCAGTTGGTTCAATTATCAGCTTATGACAGTCATGGAACTAAGTTTGATAATTTCAGCTCCTTGGCCATTGACTGGGAATCTTCCAAGATTCAGTTAGCCAGTTTTGATTCTGACAAACCCATGTCCTACTTTGAAAAAGAAGATTCCAATGGTCAAAGGAAACTCCATGGTATGTGGGAATACTTCTATGAGTGCATACTGATTTCTTTTCTGCCTATGAAAATTCATATTATGCTACTGAAATTTATTTTCTAAATATGAAAGCATCTCGCACTTGACTAAAGTTCATATTTTTATCTTGTGTTTAAGAGAAATTGTGGGTTAAATTATATTCTTTTTGGTACAGTTTTTTATTTCAGTTATTAGTGGACCTCTGGGTGGTAAGACTTGGTAATCCTATTATTCCCAATGACTGCAATTTTCCCCTAAGCAATTGCATATAAGTGAACATTGTGTGTAAGAAATATAGTGAACAAAAACTACAGCGCTACTCACAAATAATCTCAAAGAAACCACACAAAAAATAACTAAATACAGCAGCAATCAAAAAACGGTGAACTAAACCAAATGATAAATGAATAAATACTGATGCGCACGTATTAACTCATGTGCAATGTGAATCGTATATATATACAATCAAGCAAAAAAACCTGGCGAAGAAACTCTTAATATATGTGAGTAGATCATGAAAGTCCTGATGATTGAATCAGCCAGTCTGCAGTGATCCTTCCCTAATTGCCAAGCTCTCACTTTAATGTGATGGGGTTAAAACAACCTACAGCAAGCGATCAGATGTTTCCAGTTGCATTAAGTCACATGCAAAAGAGGAGGAAGGGAAACATAGCGCAATATTGTACCATATAGATGTGGATAAAGGCTGCACTTAGTGCACTCATGTATCCTCGCTTATGTTATAGACATGGTATGTTGCCGCTCAGTTTAAATGGACTCCTCACTTGGGATAGACATCCGATGGTCCGTCACTGTAGGCTCCTCCCCCACATGTATCGTCACTCGTCACGTGACTCAATCGTAGAATACCCATGATTAAGTCACGTGACGATACATGTGGGGGAGGAGCCTACAGTGACGGACCATCGGATGTCTATCCGACCATCGGATGTCTTTCCCGAGTGAGGAGTCCACTCAGGTTGTTGTAACCTGATCACATTGAAGTGAGAGCTTGGCTATTAGGGAAGGATCACTGCAGACTGGCTGATTCTATCCTCAGGACTTTTTCATGATCTACTCACATATATTAAGAGTTTCTTCACCAGGTTTTTTTGCTTGATTGTATATGTACGATTCACATTGCACATGAGTTAATACGAGCGCATCAGTATTCATTGTGTGTAAGAAGAGGAGCAGTATATACAGTGAGGGGGCAGTGTGTACAGACCGTCTCCCTCACTTGCCGGCACTGATTGTTATTGCCAGCTTTAAATGTAATTTTTTCTTATCCTCCATGGACGGACACAGCTCCTTAAATCTTGACAAGTGGGTTATGTTCCCTGTTTTCAGGAGAGGACTAGGCATATACATGTTAGATAATTAAATACATGTTGCATTAACAGAGTTGAACAGCCCTGCCCAGGGGGGCGGTCCCTCCAGACATAACCCTCCTCACTGCAGCCTCAGTTTTGTTCTGCCTAGGAGAAGGACGTATGGCTCCCTTTTGGGCCCAGCGCCCCGAGGAGAAATTTTATTTTATTTTACCTTTTCTTGAAGAATCTTCTTTCAACTGTCGGCTGAGAGACATGCTGGATAATATAGATCCTTGTAGTCCACTCAGTCCGACCAGCAAGCGTGGGCACACCTTTGCAAAGAGGCTGGGTCTGCCACGCCATACCCCATGACTCCTGGGGTGGCCGGTGAGCTTTGCTCTGAGGTCCACATATGACTGGGCTGTGGTGTTGTCTCACTCACAGTGGACCGGGCCGACAGCTACCTCCATTGCGGTTGTAGTTCTGTCAGGAATGCGTCAGCGAGTCCTCGCTTGGACGGGTAAGTACAGTCCCTCCTGCTTCGGTGGGTTAGTACGGCTGGGCATTCCTGGGGTTCGGGGGTCCTCTTCTCCTCCCTTCCCTGCTCCTTTTCCCTTGCTGCATTGCTAACATTGCCACTGTCAGGGGGAGGGGGCCTTCCTGAGGGGACTGTGTTATCTGGCCTGTGTTTTTTCACTGTTAAAAAGCCCTGTGATGAGCACAGATGTTTGATTACCCTGTATTATACTTTAGCGAGTAGTTAGATGCTGACTGATTGGTGATCCTTACCCACCTGTAACAGTTTTGTATGGTCATGATATCTCATATGCTTATTGCAATGTATCTGTCTTATCCTTAAAAAAAAGCCCTAGGAGGCTTTTCCTGTTTAAACGCAGCATTTTGCCGCCATTTGGCACACAGGTCCCTGCTGATGCCGCACAGTTACCACACGGTTCTTTTCCCCTCACACGCTGTGTGCTGAGAGCGGACGGCAGCGCTGGGCAGTCTCCTCCTGAGGTGAGTCCACTGCTTACCCCTGGTCAGCGCAGAAAGTGGGTGAGAGGCCCTGAATAGGGCTCTAGGAGCTTTTGTTTATTTGTAAGGACAGGTGTGCATATTATAATACACACTATGTAAATATTATTAATATCCGGAGTCAGTATCTGGGTCCTTCCCCCACATGCTGGTGGTGGCAGCAGGTGTTAGCACCTGGGATTTCCACAGAGGTTTTATTGTTAGTCCTGGACACGTTTGTGCCAGGGTGGGGGTGGACTGTGGACGGGCGGTAAAAGAGTGCCCCCTTCCCCCTCTGTTATGGAGCCATAGACCAGGAACCTGGGTAGTAAAAAAAAAAAGCAGGATAAGGCATTTATGGGTGCGCTTTTTACTGCTGCAAGGGACTCTCTTAAGCTGCATAGAGCAGCTGGGTTTCCGCCGAGGGCTCGGTCTTTTTTGGATCGCACAAATCGGACCGCTCTGTGTAGTTTTTTTTTCCCTTCTGTGCCCTTTATTGATAATTTCTGAGATGCGGAATGAGAAAAGCCGCTGAGGGCTTTTGTGGTCCCTCACCGCCAGGCGGGAACCCCCACTTTTATAGATCTGACCGATAGAAGATCCGAAGTACTGACCCGTTCCAGGTTTACCATGCTGGGGTCTGACTTGCGGCTTATTGTGGCCACTACTCTGGGGTCTCAGTCGGCGCTGGCACCATTTTCTGGGAGTTTTTTTAATTACATTGAAAACTCCCATTGGCGGCCATTTTGTCGTAGCTGCGCTATGGTGCAGCTTACATTGCGGTCGGCCATTTTCTTGTGGCCGTGTTCTGAACGCTTAGCGGCCATCTTGGAGTAGTCCTGACCCCTAGTGCTGTATACAACTCACGGAGTAAGCATTTTGCACCAGACAGTGGAGGAGCACCGACTCTCTCCCGAAGTTATTAGGCTAGCGGGCCAGCTGGTCCAGGGCCTCATATAGGTCTGTGATGCTTTATTGAATGCTGCGCCCTTGTTATCCGAGGCTTCTGTTTCAGAATGGTTTTATGCACACGGTGGTGTAGTGGTTAACTCCATTACTTGGCAGCAAGAGAGTCATTGGTTCGAATTCGGACACTGACACCAATCTGCCTGGAGCTTGCATTGTCGCTCCCTGTGTCTGCATGGGTTTCCTCCAGGTACTCCGGTTTCCTCCAAAGGCATGTGTGCATACACCTACATAATATACATACACACTATGTGTGTGTATTATTTAGGGGCAACCCTCCCAGGCCGTCAAAAGCCCATCTGGGGGACTAATCCGTCCCTGGGTGCGTAAGCCGATCACGCCGGCACCCAAATCGTGCCATGGTATGTAGCCTTCCCTCCCTGTCTCTAGGTGGGAGGGGCGGCTTGCAGGTTCACAATTCGGTGTAACCTCCCTGCTCTCCGACCAGTGAGTCTGCGAGGTGGTCTTTTCGGAGTACTAGATAGGGTTTCCTCCTATCCACAGAACAAAGTTCTTTCCTCTTGTCTTCCTCTCCCGGCCCGTCGATCTGCCTTGGGCAGTGTGGGATTTGCTAAGCTGCGGGGTAATTTTACCTTTCCTGCGGGACGTTTGGGGTTTTCTGTGGGCCTCAGGCCTTAAATACCTTTGTGAACGTTGTGTAGTTCCGCATGGAATCCATTTGTTCGGTGGTAGCTGCGCTCCATCCGTTGGACGTCCTGGCATCCTCGGACATTATGGACGCATACATGCATGTCCCGTTTTGCGCACGTCAGTGTTTTTTTCTGTGCTTCGTGATGAGAGAGGGTCTCTGTCAGCCTGTGGCCCTCCCTTTTGATCTGGTGTCGGCACCATGGGTTTTCAGCTAGGAGCTCGCACTTATCCTAACTTTGTTGGGACAGCGAGGCTTTGCCTCATTGGCTACTTGGACAACTTTCTTCTGATAGCAGCTTCTGTCTCCGACCTAGTGGATGTGTTATTCCCATTCAGACCCCTCTGAAGATTCGGGTGGGTTTTAAACGTTTAGGCCAGAAGGTGTAGCTCAGTGGCAGAAAGCCTACCCTCCATGTGTGCAACCCAGGGTTCAAATCCTGGGCATGCTAGGTTCCGACTCTGCGTTGGAGTATCTAGTGTTGATCCAGACTCCTCGGTGGCGAAGGTCCTTCTTCCCCTGGAGAAATTGCAGACTCTTCAGTCTGCGGTGAAGGTATTTGCATCACGCAATCGGTCTTCTCTCCGGGCGCCTGCTGGTTCGAGGCCTGTGGGTAGCCTCCTTCAAGGCGGTACTGTATGCCCAGTTCCACACTCTGGTTTTCCAGGGGAAATACTGTCCAGGTGGTAAAAATCTCTTGTCTCTGAAATCATCAGATTTCAGGTGCGCCACCTAGTCAGTCTCTCTGAGTTGGTGACAGAGATCCCCGACTCTTCGGTCCGGGAGGTTGTTTCTTCCTTCCAGTGGTCGGTGTTTACGACAGATACCAGCTCACGGGTTGTGAACCTGGGGGGTTCACAAACCTGGGGGGTCCAGTTGGCCCTGAGTCGCTGGACTTGCGTGGACCTACGGCCACACCTCCCTGAGTGTGTCTGGTCTCATTAGCTACCCAGGGTTCGGGAAGACCGCCTATGAATACCAGGTGCTGTCTACTGTTTATATTTTAGGCGATCAGGCTATGCTTCTCCTCGTGGTCGACCGATCTGGTTTCAGCCGTGGCTTCGGTCTACCATCAGGTATACCGGCAGGCAGACTACTGGAGTCGCCAGATGCTGGACTAGGGCGACTGGTCTTTGTGCTTGGGGTGTTTCGGCTCCCTTGCAGGAGGTGAGCCTTACAGGGCATGGATCTCCTGGCTGTTCGTCTCCGCCGCAAGGGTGTCGAAGTTAGTGGCCAAGTCTAGTGATCTGGTACAGACGCGTCAGTCGTGCTGGTGGCCCTGTGGGGTCTGTATCGGCAACTTTTTGCCGTTCCTCCATGGTAGTTGCTTCCTTGGCTGCTCCACAGAGTGGAGGCTGAGGAGATCCTGATGATTCTAATCGCTCCAGATTGACCTCTGCGTCCTTGGTACGCCGATATCGGGCGCCTGGTAGCGGTCTGGTAGAGGTACCCTGGTGGTTGCCAGGGCAGGAGGTTCCTCGGTCTCGAGGTCCCATACTTCCTCCTGTTGTACAGTCACTGACTTGCTCAACATGGTTATTGGAAGACAGACTTTACGTGACCGGGGTCTGTCTGACTCAGTCATCTCAACAATGCTAAGGACACTGGAGTCTTCCGGGGGATCTACCGTCGCACCTGGCAGGCCTACATCTCTTGGTGCGAAGGGATGGAGTGTTTTTAAAGCTTGGAGTGGATCTAAAAATTGCTTAAAGCACCGTTTGGGGGCAGATTTCAGCCTCGGCTGTGTTCTTTCAGTGGCCTTTTTGCAGCCCGTTTCCTGGTGGGCCCCTTTTTGTGTGCAGGGGGTTTGTCATATACTTTCCCCTCTTGGCCCATCTCTTCCCCCATGAGTTTTGACTCTGGTGCTCTGGGTTCTTCAGGAACCTTCCTTTTTGGAAACATCAGAGATTTTCTCTTGACACTATCTCAGAAGGTGGCCCCTTTAGTGGCCTTTAACTCTGTTAGAGGGGTTTCTGAGTTGGCGGTCTTGTCTTGCAAGCCGCCATGCTTGATCCTCCATAAGGATTAGGTGATGGTGCGCCCGCGACCTTCCCTTCTTCCGAAGGAGGTTTCGGCCTTTCATACTTTTAGGCGTGGTACGCGCTTTGCGGGTGTACCAGCCTACTACGGCTCCGTTTCGGAGTTCTAACTCTTTTGTGTCGGTGTCTGGTCCACAAAAGGGCCTGGTGGTCTCGTCGACCACCATTTCTCGGTGGATCAGGCAGGCCATCATACAGGCCTATGCTCTTAAGGGGCGGGCCCCCCTTTCCGGTCACGGCACTTTCGACTAGGGCAATTGGTGCTTCCTGGGGTTTTTTTTTCCCGACATCATGCGTCGGTCTCACAGGTGTGCGAGGCGGCGACTTGCTCGTCCGTTCACGCTTTTCCAGAATTTACATGGTTGCTATGAGTGCATCTTGTGATGTTTTTTTCGGCCGCTAGTTTTTGCCGGCGGCTGTTTAAAGTTGCACCTCCTCTGTTAAGGAGCTCTGCTTGTTTTGGGGTGAAATTAAAATTGGTTTTACTGAGATATTTCCCACCCCTCGTTTTTGACACTGCTTGGGGACGTCCCACTTGTCAAGATTTATGGAGCTGTGTCCGTCCATGGACGATAAGAGAAAATAGGATTTTTTGTACTCGCCGTAAAATCCTTTTCTCTGACGTCAATGGACGGACACAGCACCCACCCCTCCTTTTTTAGGTTTGTACTGCTTGTTACGAACTGAGGCTGCAGGCTGCAGTGAGGAGGGTTATGTCTGGAGGGACAGCCCCGGGCGGGGCTGTTCAACTCTGTTAATGTAACATGTATTTAATTATTGAACAGGTTTCTGCCTAGTCCTCTCCTGTAAACAGGGAACATAACCCACTTGTCAAGATTTAAGTAGCTGTGTCCGTCCATGGACATCAGAGAAAAGGATTTTACGGTGAGTACAAAAAATCCAATTTTTTTTCTATACTTTTATAGCGCAGAGAAGGTGCTGTCATTTGGCCTTGCCACTAAAGTAAACAAATGGGTGTGGTCACCATGACCCCCCCCCTCTCTTATTCTTTAACCCCCCCCACTTATCTACAGTACACATCGCCACCCTAACACCCTGCCGGCTTCTAACCAACAATGCATAAACCGATACAGCAATGCACCGATTGTCTGTTTATGTCCACTTATCCTCTGTTTATTAACGTAACAGAAATGGGAGTTTGATCCGTTTAAAAAAGAAAAAATGGATGCAGATGTAAATGGATGATTATCCATTTGCCCATAGGAATGCATTGAGGTCTGTTTTTTAGCTGTCAACGGATGGATGAAAAACAAACGGAACGCCCCTGTGAAAAAGGCCCAAGTCATTTTGCGACTGTGAGAAAATGGCACATAAAATAAAAATAAAAAAATAATCCATACCAATGCAATATTTATTTTTGTCAGTTGAACATCTTCTTTGGTATGTAAATGTTTGTGTGATAATTAATACAAGTCAAATATATGCTACTGTTTAAATTAAAACGGATGTATTTTGTGCTGCTTATTTAATTGTTTTTTAGCTGCTGGCTTATTCCTTTAGGCTTCGTGCACACGGGACGTTTTTACAACTGCTCCTCAACGATTTAACTTGACAGATGGTAACCCACGTTTAAAACGTGGGTTTTTCAGAGTTCGTGGAGTTTGGCGTCTGAACTAATTTTTTGCCAATAAACGCAACTGCCTAAAAACGACAGTAAATGAACCTGTGTACATGTACACATAAGATAACATTGGATGAGTTCAGGGGCAGTTAAAAAAAAAAAAAGTGTCCAACTGCCTCCTGAATGTCCGTTTAGCAGCAGCAGTGTACATGGGGCCTTATTCTCAAGTTTATTACAAGGAGCTTACCTCAAAGGAAAAGTTGTTTTTGGTAGACACAGAATTGGTGGGCTTTTTTATTTGAATATCTGGTGTACAGTTTGGAGTTTGCTTGGTTCCTGATTTGGAAGGAAAAGGTTCCCGTGCAGTTGACACACGTATGAATAAAATTCTTGCTTGTCAAACTTGGATATGATGGTCATTGACGGTAGCAGTTTATTTTAAAGCAGCTGAGCAAATACGACAACAGGTGCATGCTTTATGTCATAAGCACGATTATAGGTATTGCAATCTATTCAAGCTTTTAAACCGGTAAAAAGTGAATTTATGACGAAACGTGAACCTTTTCCTCTAGTTTGCAAAACATTTTGTGTGGCTCTACTCGCTGAATAACAGTTGTGGTTGTATTATACAGTACAGTATGAGCAGTATAATTTAGAAATTTCTATCCATTAGGTCTAAACACAGTCCATGTGCGTCAAGTATCAGGAACGGCAGTCATTACTACTACAACTAACAATTACCGGGAGTCTCATCTAAGAGCAGCAAAAGTAAAGACCCCAGTAAGTAAATTCTTGTGGTTTCTTACTTGGTCATATTCCTAATTACGCAGATCCGGCAAGGCCAATCACTTGATGCTTCGGTAGAGTCAAAAGGCGCCTGCGTAACCTGGGTTTAGAGTTAGCCCATATAAAGTTAATAAAAAGAGAGTTGACCTGTTTAAAGAACCGGGGCACAATCTTAATTGGCAGCGCCTGAAACAAATACAGAAATTTGGGGAGGATTGACCTCTTAATAAGGTTGCACCTACCGAACCAGGAGTGCAATCGACTCCGAGACTTTTGACTTTGGTGCTACGGGCGATGATTTTGCCCAGAATGGGCGGAGTTGTCCAGGTTGTTGCCAGTTTATTCTTTCGATTGGCGTGAAACAGGAGAAGTTCTGTTTTCTAACCGTTGAGTTTGAGATAACCCTTTGTCATCCAGTTGTCAATCAAAGAGAGGCATTTCTCTAGATCGAGATGATGATCCTTTTTGTTGCAGATGCGAAAATAGAGTTGTGTGTCATCTGCATAAGAGTGGTACAGTAACTCTTGGCTGCTGATGATTTCAAAGAGAGGGCGGAGATAGATATTGAACAGCACAGGCGACAGAGGGGATCCCTGGGGGACTCCGCATGACACCGTGCGTTTTTCAGGCCTCCATACCAGGCCTATTCTGGCACTTCTCTCCTACATGTACAAATCATAATTTTTTTGCTAGTAAATTACGCAGAACCCCCAAACATTATATATGTTTTTTTAGCAGACACCCTAGGGAATAAAACGACGGTCATTGAAATGTTTTATCTTGCACGGTATTTGCGCAATAATTTTTCAAACGCCTTTTTTTGGGGAAAAAAATTGTTTCATGAATTAAAAAAATAACAAAACAGTAAAGTTAGCACAATTTTTTTGTAAAATATGAAAGATGAGATACCCAACATATCACGCTTTAAAATTGCGCACACTCATGGAATGTCACCAAACTTCGGTACTTAAAAATCTCCATAGGCAACGCTTTGAAAATTTTTACAGGTTACCAGTTTAGATTTACAGAGGAGATCTGCTAGAATTGTTGCTGGCACTCTAACGCACGCGGCGATACCTCACATATGTGGTTTAAACGGCGTTTACATATGTCGGCGGGACTTGCGTGTGCGTTCGCTTCTGCGCGCAAGCTACTGGGGCCAGCGCCGGACGATTCGTTCTCCGGGCCCCCGATGGCACGGGAGAGCCCGGAGAAGCACCGGATGGCGGCGGGAGGGGGGATGACCCCTCACGCCGCCTGTAAGAACGATCTAGCGGCGGAAGCGCCGCTATGATCATTCTTACGTTGTGCAGAATCGCCGGCAGAAGAGAAGGATATCTGAATTATGCCTCTAGCTGCAGGCATCATTCAGATAACCCCCCCCCCCCCCCACAAAGCCCAGGACGTCATATGACGTCCACTTTGAACGGTAGAGGTTCTTTGTGGACGTCATTTTACAATGGGCCGGTATTGAAGTGGTTAAAGGCTTTACTCCAAAATTAAAAAAATGCTTTTACTTCTACTTTCCTTGTCCTTCTGTATTGAGCTGTATTGTAATTGCACTGTCCACCTTTATATTAAAACTTTTGGCACTATATAAGTCTTGTATTGTAATGTTATAATGTGTAACACGGCATAAAATATTGTTACCACTTTCTGGTCTAATTCCATTTGGTATTTCCATTCTATCAGTACAGAACATTGACCCCTGTGTCTGCCAGTCTGGAGCTCCTGCTTGTGGAAGATGTTAAAGTGAACCCAGGATCTATTTCTATTTACAATCACCCTGAAGTCACGGTGAGCTTTGCTGTTTCAAGATCTGGTTCTTATAGTACTAAATGATTTATGCATTGGCTCTAATGTAAAAAAGGAAACATGATTATTGTAAATTGTCACTCAGTTGTAGAAGTTTATTACATGTATTGACAAATCGAAACATGTATACATTTTTATCCTGCTGCCATTTTGGTTTAGGTGGGTCAGCTGCCAGAACATATGTGTATGCGCTGATGCTACACACTTAGACTGCAGCCACACCCAAGCGTCATGTTTTTGAGTTTTTTTTCTAATCTATGTGCGTTTCTGAGCATTTGTGCACATCGTTTTTGGGGGGGGGTTCTTTTCTCTTATCGTCCATGGACGGACACAGCTCCTTAAATCTTGACAAGTGGGTTATGTTCCCTGTTTACAGGAGAGGACTAGGCAGAAACATGTTAAATAGTTAAATACATGTTACATTAACAGAGTTGAACAGCCCCGCCCAGGGGGCGGTCCCTCCAGACATAACCCTCCTCACTGCAGCTTGCAGCCTCAGTTTCGTTCTGCCTAGCAAAGGAGAAGGACGTATGGCTCCCTTTGGGCCCAGCGCCCTGAGGAGAAATTTTATTTTATTCTATCTTATTTTATTTTATTTTCACTTTTTCTTGAAGAATCTTCTTTCAACTGTTGGCTGAGAGACAGGCTGGATATTATAGATCCTTGTAGTCTACTCAGTCCGACCAGCAAGCGTGGGCACACCTATGCAAAGAGGCTTGGTCTGCCACGCCATACCCCATGACTCCTGGGGGGGCCAGTGAGCTTTGCTCCGAGGTCCACATATGACTGGGCTGTGGTGTTGTCTCACTCACAGTGGACCGGGCCGACGGCTACCTCCATTGCGGTTGTAGTTCTGTCAGGAATGCGTCAGCGAGTCCTCGCTTGGACGGGTAAGTACAGTACCTCCTGCTTCGGTGGGTTGGTACGGCTGGGCATTCCTGGGGTTCGGGGGTCCCTTCCCCTTACTTCCCTGCTCCTTTCCCTTGCTGCATTGCTAACATTGCCGCTGTCAGGGGGGAGGGGGCCTTCCTGAGGGGACTGTGTTATCTGGCCTGTGCTTTTTCTTTTTTGTATTGGGCTTTCCTGTGAGGTAAAAAGCCCTGTGATGAGCACAGATGTTTATGATTATACTTCAGCAGACGCTGACTGATTGGTGACACATGTAACGGTTTTGCTTTTTATGCTTTATCTGTGTCTTATGCTTAAATAAAACAGCCCCAGGAGGCTTTTCCTGTTTAAACACAGGTCCCTGCAGAGTTACCTCACGGTTCTTTTCCTCACAGGCAGCGCTGGGCAGTCTCCTCCTGAGGGAGTCCCCTGGTTACCCCTGGTCAGCGCAGCAAGTGGGTGAGAGGCCCTGAATAGGGCTCTAGGAGCTTTTGTCTATTTGTATGGACAGGTGTGCATATTATAATACACACTATGTAAATATTGGAGTCAGTATCTGGGTCCTTCCCCACATGCTGGTGGTGGCAGCAGGTGTTAGCTCCTGTGATTCCCACAGAGTTTTTATTGTTAGTCCTGGACACAGTTTGTGCAAGGGTGGGGGTGGACTGCGGGCGGGCGGTAAAAGAGTGCCCCCTTCCCCGTTATCCCCTGGGGAATGCTCTGTTATGGAGCCATGGACTAGGTACCTAGTTAAAAAAAAAAAAAAAAAAAAAGGCAGAATAAGGCATTTATGGGTGCGCTTTTTACTGCTGCAAGGGACTCTCCTAAGCTGCATAGTGCAGCTGGGTTTCCGCCGAGGGCTCGGTCTTTTTTGGATCACGCAAATCAGACCGCTGTGTAGGTTTTTTCCTTCTGTGCCCTTCTTTGATAATTTCTGAGATGCGGAGTGAGAAAAGCCACTGAGGGCTTTTGTAGTCCCTCACCGCCGGGCGGGAGCTCCTGCTTGTATGGATCTGACTGATAGAAGATCCGAAGTACTGACCCGTTCCATGTTTACCATGCTGGGGTCTGGCTTGCGGCCTATTGTGGCCACTACACTGGGATCTCAGTGGTCGCTGGCGCTATTTTTTGGGAGGTGTTTCAATTACATTGAAAACTCCCATTGGCGCCCATTTTATCGTAGCCACGCTATGGCGCAGCTTACATTGTGCTGGCCATTTTCCTGTGGCCGCGTTCTGAACGCTCGGCGGCCATCTTGGAGTAGTCCGGACCCCTAGTGCTGTATACAACTCACAGAGTGAGCATTTTGCACCAGACAGTGGAGGAGCACCGACTCTCTCCTGAGGTTATTAGCCTAGCGGACCAGCTGGTCCAGGGCCTCATATAGGTCTGTGATGCTTCATTGAATGCTGCGCCCTTGTTATCCAGGGCGTCTGTTTCAGAATGGTTTTATGCACACGGTGGTGTAGTGCTTAACTCCATTACTTGGCAGCAAAAGAGTCATTGGTTCGAATCTGCACACTGACGCCAATCTGCACACTGACGCCGATCTGCCTGGAGCTTGCATTGTCGCTCCCTGTGTCTGCGTGGGTTTCCTCCGGGTACTCCGGTTTCCTCCAAAGACATGTGTGCATACACCTACATAATATACATACACACTATGTGTGTGTATTATTTAGGGGCAACCCTCCCAGGCCGTCAAAGGCCCAGCTGGGGGACTAATCTGTCCCTGGGTGCATAAGCCGATCACGCCGGCACCCAAATCCTGACAATGTATGTAGCCTTCCCTCCCTGTCTCTAGGTGGGAGGGGCGGCTTGCAGGTTCACAATTCAGTGAAACCTCCCTGCTCTCCGACTAGTGGGTCTGCGAGGTGGTCTCTTCGGAGTACTAGATAGGGTTTCCTCCTATCCACAGAACAAAGTTCTGTCCTTGTGTCTTCCCCTCCCGGCCCGTCGGTCTGCCTTGGGCAGTGTGGGATTTGCTAAGCTGCAAGGTAATTTTACCTTTCCTGCAGGACGAGAGTTTTGGGGGTTTTCTATGGGCCTCAGGCCCTAAATACCTTTGTGAACGTCGGGTAGTTCCGCATGGAATCCATTTGTTCGGTGGTAGCTGCGCTTCATCCGGGGGATGTCATGACGTCCTCGGACATCAGGGACGCATACATGCATGTCCCGTTTTGCACATGTCACAGTGTTTTTTTCTGTGCTTCGTGATGAGAGAAGGGTCTCTGTCAGCCTGTGGCCCTCCCTTTTGATCTGGCGTCAGCACCATGGGTTTTCAGCTAGGAGCTCGCACTTATTTGAATTTTGTTGGGACAGCGAGGCTTTGCCTCATTGGCTACTTTGACGACTTTCTTCTGAGAGCAGCTTCTGTCTCCGACCTAGTGGATGGGTTATTCCCATTCAGACCCTCCGAAGATTCGGGTGGATGTTAAATGTTTAGGCCAGAAAGTGTAGCTCAGTGGCAGCAAGCCTGCCCTCCATGTGTGCGACCCAGGGTTCAAATTATGGGCATGCTAGGTTCCAACTCAGCGTTGGAGTATCTAGTGTTGATCCAGACTCCTCAGTGGCAAAGGTCCTTCTTCCCCTGGAGAAATTGCAGACTCTTCAGTCTGCAGAGAAGGTATTGGCATCACGCAATCGGTCTTCTCTCCGGGCGCCTGCTGGTTCGGGGTCTGTGGGTAGCCTCCTTCAAGGTGGTACTGTATGCCCAGTTCCACACCCTGGTTTTCCAGTGGAACTACTGTCCAGGTGGTAAAAATCTCTTGTCTCTGAAATCATTAGATTCCTGTGCGCCACCTAGTCAGAGTCTCTCTGAGTTGGTGACAGAGATTCCCGACTCTTCGGTCCGGGAAGTTGTTCCTTCCTTCCAGTGGTCGGTGTTTACGACGGATGCCAGCTCACGGGTTGTGAACCTGGAGGTTCACAAAACTGGGGGGTCCAGTCGGCCCTGAGTCGCTGGACTTGCGTGGACCTATGACCACACCTCCTTGAATGTGTCTGGTCTCGGTAGCTACCCAGGGTCGGGCCTGGCTAGTGCCTGGTGGGAGACCGCCTGGGAATACCAGGTGCTGTCTACTGTTCATTGTCCTACTATTTTAGGCGATCAGGCTATGCTTCTCCTTGTGGTCGACCGATCTGGTTTCAGCCGGACAACGCCACGGCCGTGGCTTCAGTCTACCATCAGGTATGCCGGCAGGCGGACTACTGGAGTCGCCAGATGCTGGACCAGGGCGACTGGTCTTTGTGCTTGGGGTGTTTCGGCTCCCTTACAGGAGGTGAGCCTCACATGGCATGGATCTCCTGGCAGCTTGTCTCCGCCGCAAGGGTGTCGGTTAGTGGCCAGGTCTAGTGATCTTGTACAGACGCGTCAGTCGCGCTGGTGGCCCTGTGTTGTCTGTATCGGTGATTTTTTGCCATTCCTCCATGGTAGTTGCTTCCTCGGCCGCTCCACAGAGTGGATGCTGAGGAGATCCCGATGATTCTAAAAGCTCCAGATTAATCTCGGCGTCCTTGGTACGCTGATATCGGGCGCCTGGTACAGGAGGTTCCTGTCTCAAGGTCCCATACTTCCTCCTGTTGTACAGTCACTGACTTGCTTAACATGGTTATTGGAAGCCAGACTTTAGGTGACCAGGGTCTGTCTGACTCGGTCATCTCAACAGGGCACCGTAGTCTTCTTCCGGAGGATCTACCGTCGCACCTCTCTTGGTGCGAAGGGCTGGAGTGACGTCCACGGGTGTACTCTCGGTGTCCAGGGTCCTGCTGTTTTTAAAGCTTGGATTGGATCTAAAAATTGCTTAAAGCACCGTTTGGGGGCAGATTTCAGCCTTGGCTGTGTTCTTTTAGTGGCCTTTTTGCGGCCCGTTCCCTGGTGGGTCCCCTTTTTTTGTGTGCAAGGGGTTTGTCATATACTTTCCCCTCTTGGCCCATCTCTTCCCCCATGCGTTTTGACTCTGGTGCTCTCGGTTCTTCAGGAACCTTCCTTTTGGAAACATCAGAGAGATTTTCTCTTGACACTATCTCAGAAGGTGGCCCCTTTAGTGGCCTTTACCTCTGTTAGAGGGGTTTCTGAGTTGGCGGTTTTCTCTTTAATTCGCCATGCTTGATCCCCCATAAGGATTAGGTGATGGTGCGCCCGCGACCTTCCCTTCTTCCGAAGGAGGTTTTGGCCTTTCATACTTTAGGCGTGGTACGTGCTTTGCGGGTATACCAGCCTACTACGGCTCCATTTCGGAGCTTCTGACTCTCTTTTGTGTCGGTGTCTGGTCCACAAAAGGGCCTGGCGGTCTCGTCGACCACCATTTCTCGGTGGATCGGGCAGGCCGTCATACAGGCCTATGCTCCTAAGGGCGGGCCCCCCTTTCCGGTCACGGCACTTTCGACCAGGGCAATTGGTGCTTCCTGGGTTTTTTTTTTTTTTTTCGACATCATGCGTCGGTCTCACAGGTGTGCGAGGCGGCGATTTGCTCGTCCGTTCACACTTTTTCCAGAATTTACATGGTTGCTGTGAGTGCATCTTATGATGTTTTTTTCAGCCGCTAGTTTTTGCCGGCGGCTGTTTAAAGTTGCACCTCCTCCGTTGAGGAGTTCTGCTTGTTTTGGGGTGAAGTTAAAATTGTTTTTGCTGATATATTTCCCACCCCTCGTTTTTTGACACTGCTTGGGGACGTCCCACTTGTCAAGATTTAAGGAGCTGTGTCCGTCCATGGACGATAAGAGAAAATAGGATTTTTTGTACTCACCGTAAAATCCTTTTCTATGAAGTCCATGGACGGACACAGCTCCCACCCCTCCTTTTTAGGTTTGTACTGCTTGTTACGAACTGAGGCTGCAAGCTGCAGTGAGGAGGGTTATGTCTGGAGGGACCGCCCCCTGGGCGGGGCTGTTCAACTCTGTTAATGTAACATGTATTTAACTATTTAACATGTTTCTGCCTAGTCCTCTCCTGTAAACAGGGAACATAACCCACTTGTCAAGATTTAAGGAGCTGTGTCCGTCCATGGACTTCAGAGAAAAGGATTTTACGGTGAGTACAAAAAATCCTATTTTTTCATCCATTTTATTTTTTTTATTTTTTACTAGGAGTTTATTTTATTTTGTTAGGTTAGGGGGTTAATATTGGGGTTAGGGTTTTTTATTTTTATTTATTGCATTTGAGCAGAAAAACGCTCAAAAATGCATGACAAAATGCTCCAAAAAATGCTTGAATCCACTTTTTCCATGCATTTCTATGGAAAGAAAATGCTTCAAAAATACCAGATTCGAGCTATAAGAAAAGCTATATAACTTTTTTGAGCAATTTAACAGGGGCCAGAAATGGTTTTATACCAACCAATGAATTGAAATTATGTATTTTTAGATATATATATTTAACAATATTAATTCATATTTCAGGCTGAGTTCACCATCTCTGAGGGATCAGGATATTTTTACATCAACAGCAGCATTTCCAATATTGTCAAAACAGTATTTCTAGAAACAAAAGGAATTTTGACAGTAAGTACATCACTTATATTTAATAATTTCAAGTGATTTATTTTTGCATATTTTATCTTCGGGTTCTATCTTCATATTCAGAAAAAGTGTACGTTGGCTGTAACTTTTTTTGGTCAAAAATCTTTTGAGGTGGGCACCCAGGCAGGGTATAATTGCACGTTTAAAAAAATGGTGAATGTATTTCTGTACTCTAGTGTAATGTTTTTTAAATGACTTCTAGAAATAAATGTAGAAAATACTGTTTTAATGACATATAGATTGTTGGAATCTACAATTAAAAGGTTTTAATGAACTAGTCCAGGGTTGTGGAACTGGTTACCAACAGACCAAAAATTATTAAAAGAGATGTATTTTATTTTTTTAAGATTCATACTCCCCTAGGTGGATGCAGCATTGTTCTGATGTTGCATCTGCCTCCCGCGCCTCTAACACTGAGAACCGAGTGATTAAACACCACCGATCGCTTGGTTCCCACAGCTCCCTGAGCAATATTTTTTACTTTTTGCTATAATAAATATCCATTAAAAAAAAACTTTAGGCCGATACGTATTCTTCTTCATATTTTTGGTAAAAAAAATTGCAATAAGCGTATATTGATTGGTTTGCGTAAAAGTTATAGGGTCTACAAAATAGGGGTGGATTTATAGCATTTTTTATATAAAAAAAACATTTTTCACTAGTAATGGCGGCGATCAGCGATTTTTATCGTGACTGCGATATTGCGGCGGACACATCGGACACTTTTGACATTTTTTTGGGACCATTCATATTTATACAGCGATCCCTGCTATAAAAATGCATGGATTACTGAATAAATGTGACTGTCAGGGAAGGGGTTAACACTAGGGGGCGATCAAGGGTTAATGTATTCCCTAGGGAGTGATTCTTACTGTGGGGGGAGGGGAGTGACTGGGGGAGGTGACCGATTGTTGTCCCTATGTACGAGGGACACACCATCGGTCCCCTCTCCCTGACAGGATGTGGATCTGTGTATTTACACACACAGATCCATTGTTCTGCTCAGTTACTGGGCAATCGTGGGTGCCTGACGGCCATCGTGGCCGCCGGACAAACGCAACGGGTCCCCAGTGACGCGGCGGCACGCGCGCGCACCCTAGTGGCTTTTGAAGGCGCAACGTCATATGACGTTCACCCAGAACAGGGTCTTCCTCCTGGCATCTTTTGACGGCAGGGCTTTTGTCAAGTGGTTAATTGGATAAATTTATGAAATGCATGCATACCTTTTTTATCAGCATTAAAGTGAGGCTATAATGTTTTTATGTATCCTCCTGACCGGCACCTGTGATAGATAGAACGCATCGCAGCAGTGAACCAGCGTTCTATCTATCGCAGGCGCAGGTCAGGAGGAGGCAGGGCTGTGTCGAGCAGAGCGGCGCGGAGACAATCATGTAAGCGCCTGTAACGGCGTGCTATCCCGCAGCCCTCCTCTTACCCCAGCTATGCATTCCATGGCCCAGGCGAGGCTGCAAGGGTGGACACTGATAAAGTTGTTAATATTTATTTTTGTAACTTATTTTTGCATAAAACATTTAAGTGTATTTCATGAGATAATTTATGAGGGCGTGTCTAGGGGCAGGGTAGGGGTTGGGTGGGGTAACTGGTGGCGAGTAACCCCTGAGGCCTGGCTAGTAGCTCAGGACTTTTTACCATTTAAAGGCCAGCCAATACTCCACAATATTTGCAAGGAGTACTTGCATCACAATGTCAAAATAAACCACTTTTCAATGTGACCTTTTTTCCATTCTAGGTGTATCCCTTGCGCCCAGGAACCTTATCTATCATGGTTTACGATCTTTGTCTGGCTTTCCCAGCACCAGCTGCAGTCCATGTTCATGTATCTGATATTCTGCAGGTGGAAGTTAGAGTGGTGGATAAGGTCAGTTGATTGAATTTGTAGTTCAGACCTGTTTACAGGTTGTGCTGAAATCTTGTGATGTAACTATTATACATTTTTAGACATTTCCAAAATCTATGTTCATATTTTTTTTCCTGATCTTTTTGCCCACATTGATGCAGACTACATAATGTACAGTGTCTGAATATTAACATTTATGTAATAAAAAAAAACAGCAATTCGTTATCTTTTCTTTGCAGATACCCTGAAGTCATAACATCTAAAATGTTTGCCACGGGTACCATTTATTTTAATCCTACAGGACACTGTAAATCTATCCTACTCTGTGGGTCCTGAGTTTTTTGCTAGTGCACTCTTCTACCCTGTGGAGAATTCACTCTTGGCTAACTATGTGCCCTCACCTCAGCCCTTTGTGCAATGCATGTAGTTAGCAGGGTGCTATACAGGTTCTACCTATAGAGGGACCAGTGATATGGACAAGGTCGCCCTGTTTACTGAACTGGTACCGTAGCCCCTAATCCTGAAAATTTTTAGTTTCCCAATAGCCATAAGGTATAAAACTAAGACTGTGTTTGAAATGTATTCATTTAACTGTGTAAACATTTCAAACTCGGTGTTAAAACTTCACCACTCAGAGCTTGGTCTCAGGTGGATGACCAGGCATTACATCGCACCACAGGTCGCACACTTTAAAGCTACTTCTAAAGCCCTTATAAGGTACTCGGGTGCTTCCTCCTATCCTTTGCCACAAGGATGGAATACAGACTGGTCTACACCTAGGTTGCTGTGCTCTCTTTTCAGGACATGCTTACCCTATTTTCGCACTCTACTCCCAGAGTACCCCACAGGAATACTCTAAACCAAGGGTCTCAAACTGGTGGCCCTCCAGCTGTTGTAAAACTACAAGTCCCATCATGCCTCTGCCTGTGGGAGTCATGCTGGTAACTGTCATTCTTGCAATGCCTCATTGGACTTGTAGTTTTGCAACAGCTTACCGTTTTCTTCTTTAACCAATCAAAAACCCCTTTCAAATTTGCAGAATGCCCTGAATCATATCTAATCCCAGGGATCAGTCGACCCAGTACCTCTAGAGGACCGGTTCAAAGGCTTCTCCTCAAACCTGTTCACACTACCAAAACCCAACAAGTGTATTTGTCCCATCCTGGATCTAAAACTGATGCCTTCAAATTCCAAAAATTTGCATGGAATCCGCTCTTGGACAAGGGGGAATACTTGGCATCCGTAGACAGCCAAGATGTCCAGCTTTATATTCCCATAAGGGTCTCTGATTCTGTCCTCCCTACTATTGCAACAAGCAAGAAAAGGCACATCCAGAAAGATCTACCTTCGTATCTAGCAATTGTGCCCTGTATGCTTGTCTTCCTACAATCAGAGCTTGGATCTAAGCACTCTGAAAGGTTTCTGCCATTCCATTTTTTTCCAAAAACATCCAGACTAACTCACCTTTGTCAAAATCTTAATGCAAGGTGTATCTTGCATCAGGCCCCCTTGCGGAACGCTTTACTTTCTTGGGACATTACGCTGATTCTTTGCCTCGCAGAAACCATCCTTTCAACCCATCAGGGTAATCACCTTAGATGATCTCTCCCACAAAGTAGCCGCCGTCATTGCTAATTAATTTGTCAGATATCTGTGTCTTTAAATTGGCAGCCCTCCCTTGTAGGGAGACATTTCTCATCCTTCACAAAGACAAAGTAGTCAGTCAGTTTTCCATCTGAATGAAGACATTGTACTTCCATTTTAATGCACCAACAAAAAAAAATGTGTTTTGCTCTTTACTGCTTGGACATAGTCAGAGCCATCAGAATCTACCTCAAAGCTACGGCTTCCTGTTTGCCATACACTGTCTGTTAGGTCCTGCTTCAAAAATCTGCGATCGCTCGATGGATATTACAACCCATCTCAATAGCTTTTGCTTTAGAAGGAAAAGCTCCTCTAGCACTGCTATGTGTTCACCCCACCATATCAGTAGAAATCTCCTGGGTATGTAGACCTCAAGTCTCTGTTACCCAGTTTGTATGGCCACCACCTGGTCTTCTGTTCATACCATAGAGCTGCACGATTCTGGCTAAAAAAAATTTTTTTTCTTAGAAGATAGATCACGATTCTCGCAGAGTAACATCATCTTTCACATTAAAGCAAAAAAAAATTGGGCTTACTTTAGTTTTCTTTTTTTTTTTTACTCATTGAAGTTTTCCCAAAAAATTGCATTTGAAAGACCGCTGGGCAAATACAGTGCAACATAAAATATTGCAGCAATTGCCTTTTTATTCCCTAGGGTCTCTGCTAATATATTTAGTTTGGGGGTTCCAAGTAATTTTATAGCAAAAAATATTTTTTGGACTTTAAGCAGACTTTTGCTCTAAGAAGGAAGTTTAGATGCAATGTTTCATGTTAAAAAAAACTTGGCAGGGGACTTTTTTTTACACACACAGAAGTGTATCCCTTTGATCTAAACTTGGAAGACTGCCCAGACTTTTTCTTTTGACAGCTGAGTGAGCAGATAAATTCTCTCCACTTGTTATATGAAAGAATCGGCAAACTCTGCATTGGAGATCGTCAGGGGGGTTAAATCGAGATCACGATATTTTTTAACGATTAATTGTGCAGCTCTGTCATACCTTTTTTTAAAGTTCTACCAGGTGGACATCCAGTTTTCTGCGGATGCAGCTTGTGGCCACAAGTTTCTTGCAGCGGCACTCTCAAGTTGGGTCTGTTGACCCCTGTTGTTTGTGCCTATTGGTGCAGTTCTGTTTGCCTAAATTGTTGCCCATGCTTCTCATTCATTGCTTGGAGACATCTCAGGGTCTATGAATATTCAGTCCGTGTCCTGCCCTATACCTTTAGGATAAAAGTAATTGGACTTGCCTGTAAATTGTAATCCTGGAATACAGTGCGGGCCCGGGCTATCCTCCCTTCTAATCCAATATTACTCTGCTTTACTTGCTACAAAACTTATCATTTGTATTAGAAGACGGTGAGGAATTTAGTTAAGGGTTGATTGAAGAGCCATTGTAAAATAGTTGGCCAAGAGTGAACTTTTCATGGGGGTGAAGAGGTCTGATACCCTAGGAGACTAGCAAAAAACAGAGATCTTGCTGGGTGGTGTAGAGTT
Organism: Rana temporaria; assembly: GCF_905171775.1. Taxonomy (NCBI): domain Eukaryota; kingdom Metazoa; phylum Chordata; class Amphibia; order Anura; family Ranidae; genus Rana; species Rana temporaria. The sequence continues at coordinate 53,015,863 of NC_053495.1, read as the reverse complement.
CAAAAGCTCTGCCAGTGTCCAGTCACCTGAAAGGTATCAGTCTATGAATATTCAGCCTGTGTCCTTTTTTGTAATCCATGATATGGAATTTACAGATCAATTTTTTTTTTTTTTACATAGTTTATTTCGAAAGTGGTACATTTTAAAGAAACACTGTCCTTTTAGTAAAGTGACAGTGTCTGTGTAAACCCCCCACCACAATCTAATAATGCACACTTCTGCATTGGTTCTCTAGATGCTTCTTCCTGTTTGCACGAAATACCTGGTAGTTCCAGGTATGTGGGGGAGCATGGGACCTCCTTCTGTGTCTTCATCGTGCAGCTATTGAGCCTAGCAGCCAGTCACTAGGCCTCAGCTTTGTCACATGACTGAGGGGCTGACGTCACCACCCCCTCTAAGCTAAAACATTTGTATAGATAATCCAGGTATTTAGTGGCAGCTGCAATGGGGAAAGTGGCAGTGGGGGGGGGGGGATGCTAAATAGATCAGTATCGGGGTGATTGGTCTTTCAAAATGATAGGTTTTTGTGATGAAATGTTTGTCAAATTGGACATTTTATTTTAGTGATAGTGATTGTTTTTGGACAACCTTTCTCCATATTGATTGGCAGTGCTGCCTTTTCCTTTCTTTTTACATTGGCAACTTTTGATGTTATGCTTAGACTAATATATGTTAACATGGTGCAATTAAACAGCTGTCTTTTGCTGTACAGGTTGAAATTGGAAAGTCTATAAAAGCCTATGTGAGGGTCTTGGATTCTTCTCAAATGCCATTCCTTGCTAAATATTTTGCCTACATGGATTTGGATCTTGGATCTTCATCACACATTGTATCTATTAAGTGAGTTAATGCAACTTTTAAAAAGGTTTTAACACTTGTTTCATTATTTGGGACAACACATTGTAGCTGTACTCTTTTTGTATTACTTTTGCTTCTTTTACAGAGCCCTCAGTGAGAAGGTTGATGAGTTTACTGCAGTCTTTGAAGTCCATGGTCTTGCTTTAGGACAGACAAGTCTTGTTGCATCTGTCGCAGATAAAACCGGTAACAGAATTGATTCTTCAGCAAGATCGCTTGAGGTAAGCTGAGGTTTTACCAGCAGTGGAACACAAGGGAGTAGAGTTCAACCATTTACTGTGGTCTTTCCCAGTCATAGCTTGTTATTGGAAACAGGTTGTGGGCCTGCTTTTTACCCTCCTTTCTACTCGCTCCTGAAGTACCTCTACTTGGACTCCTCGATGAGGAGTTTTGTATGTTTTTTTTTTTTTTTTTGTGCACAAGCAGATCACACTTAAATGTGTCTCAATGGATTAATGCTGTCAACCAAAACATAACTTATGAAAGTTATATACGAACATAGAGGGTGTTCTTGTAAATATTATAAGATCCTGGGACATTTGACGCATGCTATAACTGTCAATGGATGAGGAACACATTTCCTTTTTAAGATCTGTCTGCAGGATAAACCTGGGCAACTTTACTGACTTTAATTGGCTTCCAGGTTTTATTGTCAAAGTTTAATTACTACGCAACAGCTACACCAGTTTTAGTAAATCCTCCCTATTGTGTGATCATAGTAAGAAGTGTTCTCTGCGCCTCAGTTCAAGTATGCTGTGCTTGAAATGCAGCGAATCCTGTGCGTTTCCTGCACCGCATTGAAATCTCATCAGGTTCATGTTATCTGCTGCGGGTGTCTATGCGCTCTGATTTTGGTACCTTTTTTTCGCGCAATGCGATTTGAGACCATACAAAATGAATGGTCTCAAATCGTTTTACAATTTAAAAAGGAATGTGGTGTGATTCTTGTCCGACTCGCTTGCAGTCTCCCGCACTGCTCCTCTGTGAACCCAGGCTGAGACTAGGTTCACACTGCCACGATGCAGCGCATTACATGTGATTTTACACAGGGATCGCACCACATTTCTGTGCCAATCACATGCAATAAAAGTATATAAAAGTGATCTTGCGCGGTAATATATAGTCACTGAAACAAAATCCCAGAGGGATTAATAAAGTGCAAACTATATAAAGAATAAAGTTAAAAATATGTAAATATCCCTAAAGGGATGCATATCTTGAATATAATAAAAAGGAGACCAAAAAAAATAAAAGTTCATAATATGGCAAGAATATCGCGTTTGTAAGTCCACAAAAACTCCACAGAGCGCCTACGATAAAGGTTCCTTACTATCCAATAGGGGTAGTCTCACAGAACTCTCACCTCATAAAAATGAAGAAATTCACATCAATGAGTAAAGTTGTCTTTCCACAGCATCCTGTTGGGACTTTTCCTGCTCAAACACGGTTATTCTGGTGTCTTGGGCTAATCCTCAAACAGTATAGATCCTCCACAGAGCCGCCAAAGCATGTAAAGGTCTGTAATTTTTATCATAGGTACTTCTTCAACTGTGAGAGGCGGAATCAGCTAGAGGCGAACATAGAGGGGCTGCTGGTCACTTTTTATATGAACTGATTTGCTGCTACAACCACAAATAGCTGCATGGAGAAGTCTCATCTCTGTAGAGAGTGAAGTCCTCTCAATGATTCTGGAAAGATCCTGCGCTGTGCTTTCCTGTGATTGGTAGTTGTTGAGATAATACCTATAAGAAAACAAAATACATGCAACGTCTGTGCCGTCTGATTTGAACCATTCATTTTGTATGGCTCAAATTGCACCACATCTGCACCAAAATGTTGCAGGACACCATTTTTTGGGGGGTTATACCGATTCAGGCAATTGCACTGCATTTTTTTAGCTGTTTTGGAGTGTCATTAGTTTAACATTGACACCTTCAACAGATCGCATGAAGGCCGTGCGATTTCAATGCGGTGTGGGAAACGCACAGGCTTCACTCCGTTTCCCGCATTGCAAGTATGTGAACGGAGGCTAAATGGCAAAGAGAGCAGGGGGGGAGGGGGATAACTCAACTTACAGCTTCTGTTAACCCTCACAGTGGCAGAAGACAGCCACTTAGGTCAGTATCTGTGGCTGTGAAGGAGCAAATACAGAAAGATTATATTATTTTTTTCAGAAACAAACACCTGCAAGTAATATGATACACATAACATAACAAGTGTGTGTATTCTACAAAACCCCATAAAAGTCGGTTTTAATGCATGTTAAGAAATACAGTGGGGATCAAAGGTTTGGGCACCCCAGGTAAAAATTTGTATTAATGTGCATAACGAAGCCAAGGAAAGATGGGAAAATCTCCAAAATGCATCAAATTACAGATTAGACATTCTTATAATATGTCAAAAAAAGTTCGATTTTATTTCCATCATTTACACTTTCAAAATTACAGAAAACAAAAAAATTGTGTCTGCAAAAGTTTAGGCACCCTGCAGAGTTGATATCTTGTACTGCCCCCTTTGGCAAGTATCACAGCTTGTAAACGCTTTTTGTAGCCAGCCAAGAGTCTTTCAATTCTTGTTTGTGGTATCTTTGCCCATTCTTCCTGACAAAAGTCTTCCAGTTCTTTGAGACTTCTGGGCTGTCTGTCACACACTGCTCTTTTAAGGTCTATCCATAGTTTTTCAATTATGTTGAGGTCAGGAGATTGTGAAGGCCATGGCAAAACCTTCAGTTTATGCCTCTTGATGTAATCCCCCGTGGATTTTGAGGTGTGTTTAGGATCATTATCCATTTGTAGAAGCCATCCTCTCTTTAACTTCAGCTTTTTCACAGATGGCATCAAGTTACCATCCAAAATTTGCTGAAATTTTATTGAATCCATTTTTCCTTCTACTCGTAAAATGTTCCCTGTGCCACTGGCTGCAATACAACCCCAAAGCAAGATTGATCCACCCCCATGCTTAACAGTTGGACAGAGGTTCTTTTCATTAAATTCTGTGCCCTTTCTTCTCCAAACGTACCTTTGCTCATTCCGGCCAAAAAGTTCTATTTTAACCTCATTGGTCCACAGAAGTTGTTTCCAAAATGCATCACGCTTGTCTATATGTTTATTTGCAAAGTTCAAACGCTGATTTTTGTGGTGAGGACGTAGAAGAGGTTTTCTTCTGATGACTCTTCCATGAAGACTATATTTGTACAAGTATCTCTTTATAGTGGAATAGTGTACCACAACCCCAGTGTCTGCCAGATCTTTCTGGAGGGATCGTGCAGTCAAACGTGGGTTTTGAATTGCTTTTCTCACAATCCTGCGAGCTGTTCTGTCTGATATTTTTCTTGATCTTGCTTTAACTTCCACTGTTCCTGATGACTGCAATTTCTTAAAGAGGAGTTCCACCTAAAAATGGAACTTCCTCTTAACCCACTCCTCGCCCCCTTACATGCCACATTTGGCATGTAATTTTTTTGGGGGGGGAGTGGGGGCTTCAGGAGAAGGGCACTTCCTGTCCCACTTCCTCCTTCCGCCGAGGGGCTGGAAAGGCGATTAGCTTAATCGCCTTTTCACAGCCCCTCCCTGTAGGCGAGCGCCTGTCTAATCGGACGGCGCCGCTCGCGCATGCGCAGTGTGTGCCCGGCCGTGAAGCCGAAAGCTGTCACTGCCGGGTGCCCACACTAGAAATGAAGACGCCGGCCGGCGAGGGGGGGCGAGGAGCGGAGCCCCGGCCGGTGAGGAGCTGGAGCCGTGGAGCAGGTAAGTGTCTGTTTATTAAAAGCCAGCAGCTACACTTTTTGTAGCTGCTGACTTTTAATAAACTTAAAAAATGGGTGGAAAAGCCCTTTAATTACATTCCGAAACAGAGGATATTGACATCTGAAAACGCTTTGCTATCTTGTTATAGCCTTCTCCAGCTTTGTGAGCGTCAACTATTTTCAGTTTCAGTTTTCTAGACAACTGCTTAGAAGAACCCATGGTGCTGATTGTTGGGGCAAGGTCAGATGAGTCTGGGCATTTAAAACCTTTGAGATTGACATCACCTGGTCTTCCCAAACGATGATTGAGAACAATCCATGACACTGGCAGGTCTCAGCTTTGCAAAGGGGGCAGTGCATGCTATAAATTCTGCAGGGTGCCCAAACTTTTGCAGATGCCATTTTTTTGTTTTCTGTAATTTTGAAAGTGTAAATGATGGAAATAAAATCTAACATTTTTTGACATATTATAAGAATGTCTAATCTGTAATTAGATGCCTTTTGGAGATTTTACCATCTTTCCTTGGCTTCGTTATGCACATTAATACAAATTTTTACCTGGGGTGCCCAAACTTTCGATCCCCACTGTATACTTGGGTAGGAAAGCCTCCAATATTGGATTAGGATTTCAAAATATGGAAGGTATCTTGATTTTCCACTTGTGGTTTTACTTTACAGTGTATTCTGAAGTTATTCACAAGTCGCAAGTACAAACTGCCTAACTGCAAGAGTTTGTCTATGTTTTAGATTTTGTGCCTGAGGAAATGACTAGATTACATATTTTATTTTTTAAAAGGAAATCTAATTTCTGACAGGTTTGTGTGCTATGGTTAATTTCTCTGCTAACTTTAGTCATTTGGGGACCACATTTTGAATAATGGAGTGTCACTGCCTTTTCCCCCACACTGTCTACTATTACCTTTTCTCTTTCGTTCATGGGTGGATACATCAGCATTGACCTTAGGGTTATGTACCTTTTCTCTAGGAGAGACTAGGCAAAAAAAAACAGCACCTTTAGTGTTAAAAACACTTTTCAGTACAGCACCTCCCCTGGGGGCAGTCCCCTGGGTATAACCCACTCTCTGGAAGCATCCAGCCTCAGTTTTCATCTGCCTAGCGTCAGGAGAGCTTGGCCTTTTCTGGAGTCCATGTGCTCTGGAGATTTTTTGCAATTTTTTTTTTTCGCCTTGATTTATTTTTTGTTCCTGCTATTTGGATCCTGGGATCACTATCAACTGCCGACTGGGTGACAGGCTGGATTTTCAATCCTTGTAGTCGTCCCATGTTCAGCCATCGAGCGTGTGCCGGTCTTTCACTAGGCCATCCACGACATGCCCCGTAGCTCCAGGGGCAGCCGGTGAACTACATGTTCCAGGGCGCACATATGACCTGTGTCTATGGCTGTGTCACAGTGTGTCGGGCCGACAGCCATGCCGCAAGCGGACATTGGTTCTGTCTGGAATGCCTCCAGCCGGTGGTCGCAGGACGGGTAAGTAGTGTCCCCTTGCTTCGGCGGGGTGATTTTGGCTGGTGCATTCCTGGGAGGTCGACTGGGGGTCTGCCCTGCCTTCCTCTCTCCCTTTTCTCTCTCTCCTTCCCCGTTTCTGGGAGGCGGCTGTGAGGTGGGGGTCCACCTGGGGGGCTCTGTGACTACTGGGGGGGCTGTCCTGCTGGGGGGTACTCTGTATTTACTATACTGGGCTGCTATTTAAAACTTGAGGATTTGGCAGAGGCATCAGACATGCCGGTCCCTTTTGGGTTCCGCAAGCCACCCCGCACCGCGAAAGTGTTTCCTTGTGTTCCGTATCTGGACGATTTGTTATACAGGGAATGGGATCGGCCGCAGAAAGCTTTTACTGTACCAAAGTACTTTGCGGTCCGTTACCCACTTTTTTTTTTAAATCCTCCCCAAAAGGGTATCTCCTCCGTCAGTGGACCCCCTTGTGTCCAGGCTGAACAAAGCTACCACATTGCCTGTGGAAGGGGCTCCCGCCTTTAAGGACCCTGCAGACAGGAGAGCTGAGGCTGTGGCCCGCTCGTTATTCACAGTGGTGGGGTTGGCAGTGAGACCGGTTTTGGCTGGGGCTCTGGTGTCAGACTCTTACTGAACGGGCTAAGTCCCTGGTGCAGGAGCTGGAGGCGCAGAATGCTTCGGAGACCTGCGTTGACCTGGCCGACCAGTTGGTCCAAGGTCTAAAATTTGTCCGAGTCAGCCCTGGATACGCTTCCCTTGCTTTCCAGGGCCTCCGCGGTGGTACTACGCCGCCTTGTGTGGCTGAAGTGTTGGTCTGCGGACCAGTCCTCTAAGAAGTCCCTGGTGGACTTACCCTTTATGGTTGAATGGCTTTATGGGGCTTCCCTGGATGACATCATAAAGGATGCCACAGGTGGTAAGAGCACTCTGCTCCCGCAGTCTGGGAAGGGAAAGGAGCCTCGCTGTAGGCAAGGGCCCTCATTTACTACCCCCAAGCGGTCTTTTCGCTCGCCAAGTGCGACAGGAAAACGTTTTCAGGGTGCTAAGACGTCCACTGAAGGACAAAAGCGCACCTGGTATCGCAAGCCCAACAAGCCTGCCCCCGCCTGAAGGTTTGCCCCCGCCCACAACGCGGGTGGGGGGGCGGCTTCGTTAATTTGCGGCTCGGTGGAGGTCTCTTCTTTCCGACCGTTGGGTTTGCGAAGTAGTTTCCTCGGGGTACAAGATAGAATTTCTCTCTTGTCCGCCAAACAGTTTTTTTCCCTCCAATCTCCGGCTTCCTCCGGGTCACCTGAAGGATCTGTCAGGGGCTGTCCAGGATCTGCTGGTCAGAGGAGTGATTGTGCCGGTTCCCTCACAGGAACGCTTTCAGGGGTTTTACTTTAATCTGTTTAATCCCCAAGAAGGACGGGGTCCGTCCAGTCCTGGACCTCAAGGCCCTCAATTGCAAAAAGTACAAAAGTTCAGGATAGAGTCGATACGCTTAGTAATAGCAGCGCTCCATCAGGGGGATTTCCTAGCGTCCTTGGACATCAAGGACGTGTACCTGCATATCCCCATATGTGCAAAACACCAGAGATTTCTGCGTTTTTCAATTAGTGGCCCTCCCGTTCGGCCTGGCCTCGGCACCTCGGGTCTTTACCAAGGTCCTCCCCCCGATTCTGGCCCTGCTGCAGCAGCGCGGGATCGCTATCGTGGGATGACCCATCGTGGGATGACCCAGAAATTGGTGACCCAGAAATGGGTGTCGCTTCGCTTTTGCATGAGAGTACTGGATTTGATGGTGGCCTCTTTCGAGGCAGTCCCGTATGCCCAATTCCACACAAGTGTTACAGAGGGAGATTCTGTCACGATGGAACAAGCTTCCTTCGTCTCTGGATTACCAGATTCGGGTGAGTCGACTGACTAAGTCCTCCCTAGTGTGGTGGCTGACATCTCCGGTACTCAGGAACGGAAAGTCAATTCTGCCGTGTCACTGGACAGTGATCACAACGGATGCCAGCCTCTCCGGCTGGGGGGGTGTCTGGGGTGTCCAGTCAGCCCAGGGGTGTTGGACTCAGGAGCCCCGTCTTCCGATCAATGTACTGGAGCTCCGAGCGATCAAGTTGTGTCTCTCCAAGTGGTCTCTGGGCCTACAAGGCCGACCGGTCAGAATCCAGTCCGACAACGCCACGGCCATGGCATACGTCCATCAGGGGGGCACACGAAGCTTGACGACGGAAGTTGCGCACATCCTCCGGTGGGCCGAAAGCTACGTTCCAGCTCTGTCGGCGGTGTACATTCCGGGGGTGCTGAATTGGCAAGCCGACTATCTAAGTCGCCAAAAGCTGAACCAAGGAGAATGGTCGCTACACCTGGAAGGTGTTTCAGACTCTGTGCCAGAAATGGGGCACTCCAGACGTGGACCTTCTAGCGCCCCGTCTCAATCGGAAGGTGTCACGATTTGTGACCAGATCGAGGGACCCGTAGGCGGATGCTTCAGACGCGCTGGTAGCGCCTTGGGGTCACTACCGCCTAATATACGCCTTCCCTCCCCTGCAGCTTCTTTCTCGCCTGCTACGCAGGGTGGAAGCCGAGGGGATACCAACAATCCTGATCGTCCCGGATTGGCCGCGCCGTCCCTGGTACGCGGACCTGGTGTGGCTGGTGGCAGACGTTCCTTGGCGTCTACCCCTGAGAGAAGACCTGCTGTCACAAGGTCCTATCTTTCACCCTGCTTTACAGTTGCTGGCTTTGACGGCGTGGCTGTTGAGAGCCAGGTGTTGAAGGACCGAGGCCTGTCGGGCCCGGTGATTTCTACCATGCTACGGGCACAGAAGTCCACTTCACGAAAGATTTATCATCGTACATGGAGGGCCTACATCTCTGTGTGAAGAGATGAAGTGGCACCCTCGTACATACGTGGTGTCCCGAATTTTGCTGTTTTTACAGCGTGGAGTGGATCAGGCTCTAGCCTTGAGTACGGTGAAGAGTCCGATCTCTGCTCTAGCTAATTTCAGCGACCCTTGGCGTCGCACTCCCTGGTGCGTATGTTTGTTCAGGGGGCCTGGCATGTGGCCCCTCCTGTGCGTCCTCCGCTACCTCCATAGGACTTGAATTCAGAACTTTCGGCGCTTCAAGAAGCTCCGTTTGAGGACATTCGGAAGATCCCCTTGTTGACTCTGTCTCAGAAGGTGGTTTTTCTGGTGGCAATTACTTCAGTCAGACGAGTATCTGAACTGGCGGCCTTGTCTTGCAAGACTCCCTACTTAGTCATCCAGAAGGATAAGGTGGTGCTGCGACCGCAGCCATCATTCCTTCCAACGGTTGTTTCGGCCTTTCACATTAATGAGGACATTGTTCTTCCATCCTTATGCCCTCAGCCGAAAAACCCGAAGGAGACCACTTTACATTCCTTGGACGTGGTTCGAGCCCTACGGGTGTACTTGTCTGCTACGGCTCCATTTCGGAGGTCGGACTCACTGTTCGTGTCGGTGACTGGTCCTAAGAAAGGTCTGGTGGTCTCGTCGGCCACCATTTCTAGGTGGATCAGACAAGTCGTGCTCCAGTCCTATGCCCTAAAGGGGCGGGCGCCTCCCTTTTCAGGTCATGGCGCATTCGACCAGGGCGATTGGTGCCTCTTGGGCTTTCCGTCATCAAGCGTCTGTCTTACAGATTTGTAAGGCGGCGACCTGGTCGTCAATCCACACCTTCTCAAAATTTTATAAGGTGGATGTGAGTGCATCTTCGGATGCCTCCTTTGGCCGCAAGGTTTTACAGGCGGCAGTTTAAGGTTGAGGTTCCTCCGTTGAGTAACTCTGGTTTGTTTGGGGTGAAGCCTGGTTTGCTGTGTTTTTTCCCACCCCTCAAAATTTTTGACACTGCTTGGGGACGTCCCTAAGGTCAATGCTGCTGTGTCCGTCCATGAACAAAAGAGAAAATAGGATTTTTGTACTCACCGTAAATATCCATTTCTCTGAGTTCATGGACGGACACAGCACCCACCCATCCTTTGTTTGTACTGCTTGTCTACGAACTGAGGCTGGATGCTTCCAGAGAGTGGGTTATACCCGGGGGACACGCCCCCAGAGGAGGTGCTGTACTGAAAAGTGTTTTTTACACCAAAAGTGCTGTTTTTTTCTGCCTAGTCTCTCCTAGAGAAAAGCTACATAACCCCTAAGGTCAATGCTGCTTTGTCCGTCCATGAACTCAGAGAAATGGATTTTACGGTGAGTACAAAAATCCTATTTTTTTTTTCCCAGTTCTTTCCAGGTTTCTGGTGTAAATTTGTATAAGCTAGAAAAACAATGCTGTTATGAGATGACGTGCAGAAACAGCCAGTTTTGCCAGGCTTTATAATTAATTATGGGTTTGGGAGACATATTTGTTTATACCTCTTACTATTTGTTAATGTCTGACAGGTATTCCCTCCATTCCGACTCCTGCCTCGGAGGATTACACTCCTTATCGGTGCTACAATGCAGGTGAACATTCTTTTCTGTTTAAGACTGGATACTGTATACATTTCAGCTAAATTTATATAGTGCAAGAAGCAACTTGCAGGGTGTGGTAACCCTGAGCAACCAATAACATTGATCTCTGTTGGTAGTGCACATTGTGCTTTGCTCCTTGTACAGTTTGATTTATTAAGCAGATGTGGCTGACTTACAAAAATGGAGCCATTGCAAGTTGAACAGCATTGCCGCTATGGCTCAGTTCTGCTCTTTTTCTCTGGAAAAGCAAAAAATTTTTATTTTTTAAAATAAAATAAAAAATTATTCAATTTTTGCTCCAGTTTTTGTAGATTGTGTGAATTTATAGAGGATATGAATGGTTGATTGTTTCTTTGTTTTGTTTTTTAATGAATACCGCACTGACAAATTTAGCAGTGCTTTACACATTTACAAAGTAAATGTTCACATTGCAGGTATATGCACACACTAACCCAACAGCCTTTAGAGAAAGTTAATAGTAATCGGATTTGGGACTGCATCACTTTAACTGACATTTGCATGGTCGTGAGACGCTGTACCCAAACAAAATTGACATCCATTTTTCCCACAAATAGAGCTTTCTTTTGGTGGTATTTGATGACCTCTGCGGGTTTTCTGCGCTAGAAACAAAAAGAGCGTAAATTTTGAGCAAAAAATATATTTTTTTACTTTTTGTTATAACAAATATGCCCAAAAAATGTCTTCCGTTTAGGCCAATATGTATTCTTTTACATATTTTTGTTGAATCGCAATAAGCATATATTTGGTTTGCGCAAAATTTATAGCGTCTACAAAATAGGGGATAGATTTATGGCAATTTTTCTATTTTTTAATTAGTAATTGCGGCGATCTGCCATTATTATCGTGACTGCGACATTGCGGCAGACAGATCGCACACTTTTTGACAAATTTTTTTGGGACCATTGACATTTATAGAGCGGATCAGTGCTATAAAAATGCACCGATTACCGTATAAATGTCACTGGCAGGGAATGGGTTAACACTAGGGGGCGATCAAGGGGTTACATGTTCCTTCACTGTGTTCTAACTGTGTGGGGATGGGACTAACTAGGAGAGATGACAGATTGCGGTTTCTACTTTGTAGAAACACACTATCTGTCTCCTCTCCTCTGACAGTGCAGGGATTTGTGTGTCTCCACACACACATCCCTGTGCTGGCTCTCGAGCACGCAATCGTGTCCTCTGGTGGCTCTTAAAGGGCCGACGTACGGGTACGTGATTTTTGATATGTGCCACTTTGTCAACGTCGGGAAGTGGTTAAAGATATGATGGCCTTGTATATAATATAATTGTATTCTTTGTTCTTATCCTTTTATTTTTAGATCACATCAGAAGGTGGCCCTCACCCACAATCTAACATCATATTTTCTATCGCAAATGAAAAAGTTGCTTCTGTGAGCACCAATGGTCTGGTGAGGGGTGAAACAATCGGCAATATATCTGTGACTGGGGCCATACAGGCTGTTGATACAGAATCTGGAAAAGTGGCTATTGTGTCTGAGGTAATGGTGTGCAATTAATCATTCTCTTGTTTCTATACTGTACTTTTTATATCTAAAAAAAAAAAAAATAGCATGAGGCATATTGTATAAAAATTTGGAGAGATTTGTATGACTGGACAAATACCATGGATGTGTCAAGGCATTAATGTCCGGCAGCAGTGTAATATGGGATCAGTTTAAGTGTTATAGGAAGCTGAGCGTTTTATTAGGCAGTCTCCTATATTTAACCAATTTTCTGTATTTCAGGATAAAGTAGAGGTTGAAGTAATCCAACTGAAAGCTGTTCGTATTCACGCACCCATCACCAGAATGAAAGGTGGCACACAGGCGAGTCATTGGGGGCAGAGCATACTTTCTAAAATTCTCAAATCAGACAGAAGTACCAATGTGCTAATGTAATGTGTAATCTTGTGTTACAAGATGGCCTTGTATTGTTTTGTGCAACTTGAAACTTTTGTTCCCCCCCCCCCCCCCCCAGCTCTAATAGTTACCATGTGACATTCTGAAATGCTTGCAAGTCCTTTTGTATTTTTAAAGCAGACCTTGAATCATTTTTTCATCTATTAAATCTTCTGCTCTTGTTTTAACTTTGGATAGTAAAAAAAAAATTCTGCCTGTAAATACCTTATACTTCCCACTTTCTCTCCCTCTCCCCTGAGTTTGCCAGGAAGGGAGGTGTGGTGAGTCATAAGAGGGCCAATGAAAGCTGTAGGGCAGCCAAGCTGGAGGTGTGTCTATGAAAAACTTGGGAAGTGAACAGGCAGCAGCTTCAGCTGCCCGCAGTTAAAATGGATGCATCCAGACTTGGTGGAGGGAGATTTGTGCAGCATATTTGGCAAGTACAGAATCGCAGAATATATAAAATATGCAAAGTAGTTGGAGGGAAGCTTTAGAATGGCAAAGATTGTTTTAATTACAAATTATGTGAGCAAACCGCAGTTCCTCTTTAACATAATTGTATTTTTGCTAGTATGTAATGATGAAGAAACCGTAATGAACGCCTTAGCAAAGACTAAATCTATATTTTGTAAACTTTATTGAACTGCATTTTAATCTTTGACAAGTAGAAGTCCTGCATAAGTCTAACACCACAGGATGCCTGCATTTACATTATATGACTTCAGGATATCAGGAAAGATCCCCTGCAACAAAGTGAAACGGAGGGGAACACGGGAGAGGAAGATAACACTTAGCTTTTGGTATTCTTAGGCAGGAATTTTACTTTAACATTTTTAAAAAAATGGAACAAGTTGACTTTACATGTATAAAATAATAAATACTTCAGTACTAATTTAGGGCTTTGCCGAGTCACTATTAGGAATGTGTTAAAAGACCATTTAAAAAATTACATTAATGACCATTTAAAAAAAAAAAAAAAAACATCTTTCACTTTGCATGGTAGAATTTATTTTGCTTGTTCACTGTATTAAATTAATATGAAAGTAGCATGCAACATTTTTGGATAAAACTCTGAAACTGTCATGGAATTGCTATTTTTTTTTGCCTCTCTAATATTTTCAAATATTTTGTGCTGTTACGATCTAGTACATATTTCACAGGTTTCTGCTACCTGATTTAAAAGGCTGGTTTTTAGTTCTAATATCTTATGTATTTTTAATGTACAAATATTGTGTGCTTGTGCACATTAAAATGTTTATAACATTTATGCATCCATAACTAGCTTTCATAATGCAATAATGTTTTCATTCACAACAGATGCCTGTTTATGTAATGGGAATATCTAGCAACCAGACACCTTTTTCATTTGGTAATGCTGTACCTGGGCTTGTTTTCTACTGGTCTGTAGTAAAGCGGGATATTATAGAGGTGAAGAGCCGACATGATGAGGTGAGGTTCTTTTTATCTTCTTGCTAAATAACTGCAATAAACATGTTTGTATGATGTAGGAACACCTTTTACCTCCTGTCTCAGAAAGTAAAGGTAAAGTGAGAGCAAATCTCTAGTACATGCTGTAGCTGCTGACTTTTAACATTAGGGCACTTAACTGTCCTGGAGTCCAGCAATGTCAGCCTTTTCGGCTTCACGACCGAGTCCCTACTGCGCATGCGTGAAGCGTGCTGCACTCCGGTCTCCCGGAAGTAGGGACAGGTCTCTGCTCTCCCTCCCAAAAGGTGCCAAATGTGGTACCGCAGGATGCAGATAAGTGGAAGTTCCTCTTTTGGGTGAAACTCCACTTTGAGGGAATTCCTAGGGGACCCCCAGGCCACCAGAACTAGCGTCCCATTTGGATTTGGGATTTTTTTACTTTCGCTTTCAATGATAACGGTAAAAAGGACAAATGGAGAAGGGTGAATACCCTTAACGGGGGGGGGGACACAGACAGCAATAGAAATGGACAGGGGTTCTAATCCCTTTTCACTCTGTCCAATAAATTTAAATGTTTTGCCTTTTTAGTTATAAATATTTAGCTGTTTTTTATTTTTTTCATAAAGTACATACACTTTTTAAGAAACCCAGTATTCCAACCACAGCCCTACTCTCTGTACACCCTATGTGCAAGATAGCAATGATGTCTCTAACCACTTTTGAAAGATTGTATCTGGGTTTGCAGAGGCATTTGGTGAGCACAAATGGGTTTAACGGAGCAGAGGAGATTATAGTGATCCCCCTGCACTTCCTCCATCAGAGTGCTTTGCATTCATTGAAATGCAAGCAAGGCTTTTAATAAAAGGAGTAGGTGCTATGCAAGCACCCTACAGTAATCGGTGTACTATAGCCGAAAAGTCCCAGCACCCAGACATTCAGCACCATGCCAGCAGCAGACAGCTGCCTGAGTTAAAGTAAGATGTAATTATTACAGCAGCTAGAAATGTGGCAAACGTCATTAACTTGTTCTTCTTTGCAAATGGGCAAAACATTTTTTTGCACATACTTCACCTTAACATCATAACAGCTAAAATGTGTTTCCCTTTGTGGCTCTCTCATAGGTGTCTGTTGAGCTTCCAGGACAGTACAACTTTGCCATGAATGTGTATGCCAAAATGAGAGGAAAAACTGGACTCAAAGTGACTGTTCGTGTCACTGACCCACTGGCAAAGCAGTTCTATGGCCAGGCACATGAATTCTCTGATGAGATTCAGATTCAGGTATGTTTTATTGTCTGTGCTGCTGCGGTCTCCCTCTGTGCCCCCCTCCGTGCTGCTGCGGTCTCCCTCTGTGCCCCCCTCCATGCTGCTGCGGTCCCCCTGCGCAGGAGAGCCATCGTGCCGCTGTCCTAGCGGCGGCCAGTCCTAAAGCGATTAATAAATTAAACATAATATATACCCCAAATTTTTCATGAAATATGACAGATGAATTTACACCAAGTGAATAGATCCTTAACATGTCACACTTTAAAATGCATGCTCGTATCGCAAACTATAATACCTAAAAATCTCTGTAGGTGACGCTTTAAAACTTTTTACAGGTTACCTGTTTAGAGGTAGAGGAAGTCTAGTGCTTGAATTATCGCTCCCGCGAGTGGTGCGAACACCGTTTACATATGCATGCCCGAATTATGTATACCTTCGCTTCTGCGTGCACGTACACAGGGATTTTTTTTCCCACTTAAATTTTTTTTTTTAATTACTTTTATTTCATACTATAAGAAATATGCGCACCCCTTGTAATATAAATAAGGGGTGGCAGGTCCTCTTTATGGAGAGATATGGGGTCAGTAGGACCCCAAATCTCTCCTCTTCCTCTTGAAAGCAAAATATAAAAAAATATGTATATATATTTTTTTTGGGGGGTAATAAAAATCATTAGACCCCTTTCACATTTTAGCGATGCTTTACTGCTGTTTAAGTGGTGCTAGAGGGATGCTTTTAACCCCAAAGAAGGGGTTAAAAACGCCCATGTTGCACTTCTGAAGGTTTTTTTTATAGCGCTCCCAAGCCGCCCAAAAAAGCTGCTTGCAGGACTTTTCCTAATGTTCCGCAAGCGCACCACCCCTGTGTAAAAAGTCACACTGAAATAAATGGGAATCGTTTTCAGGTGCTATTTCTAGCGCTAAAATGCCTGAAAACTGCCTTCAATTGAAAGGAGTCTCAAACTGTATTTTTACATACACATGCACACACACACACTGGGTACGGAAAGTATTCAGACCCCCTTACATTTTTCACTCTGTTATATTGCAGCCATTTTCTAAAATAATTTAAGTTCATTTTATTTCCTCATTAATGTACACACAGCGCCCCATATTGACAGAAAAAACACAGAATTATTGACATTTTTGCAGATTTATTAAAAAAGAAAAACTGAAATATCACATGGTCCTAAGTATTCAGACCCTTTGCTCAGTATTTAGTAGAAGCACCCTTTTGATCTAATACAGCCATGAATCTTTTTGGGAAAGATGCAACAAGTTTTTCACACCTGGATTTGGGCATCCTCTGCCATTCCTCCTTGCAGATCCTCTCCAGTCCTGTCTTTTTTTTTTTTTTTTTTAGCTTTTTACGTGCATCGTATTTTTAATGCTAAATAATATTACTGCATTTGTTGTACATGTATTTTTTTAAGTAATATTATGTATTTCAGGTCTTTGAACGATTACATTTAATAAGTCCAAATGTGGAGGCTGAACAGATATTGCTAGCTCCCAATTCTAAATTGAGGCTGCAGACCAATAGGTAATTAACTATTAATCCTGTATTTATGTATTTTCTGTGTTTTTTTATTATTGGGAAACAAGTTTGCATGCTGTGATGTTTTAAAGTAACTGCATTTTTTTTATCCAATTAAATTTTCTGGGGATTTAATTGCATGGATAGTTGTACAGTTCAGCCTATTTTCAAAATCAATTGGTGATAGGTGAATATAGGACTTATGGGGAATGATGTTGGGGGACTCTAGGGGGTGATAGCACACACTAAAAGTACATTACATTACACCTTAAAGCCATGAAGGAGAATATATTTAGATGGATGCATACCCCAACATATTATTTTGTAATGTTTCCAAGAGAGCCTATTGAGGTAGAATAATTGAGCTACCATTGCTTCTTCATTGGGGGGCGTGGCCTGACTAGCGATGGAGTAGGTCACAGGAGCTCCTCTTGCTGAACATCCTGAATACCAGCCTACGAGACACTTGGGGTTTAATTGTACCCACAAAACTGGGCAAGTATCGGCATGGGGGAGACGAGGGGCAGGCCAAAGATGGCCCCGACGGTGCTCCGGAGGAAGGCCGCCATGCGGAGGACACGGCGAAAGTGTTGGAGGCCATAGCCGCACTCCAGGGCACCCTGACGGCGAAAATCGACGAGGTGAAGATAGATATCTCCCTCATGAGACAGGATTTGTCTACAGTCCGGGAGAGGGTCACTGAAATATTGAGACCCGCATTAGCGCTGCGGAAGACATACTACACCAGGGATCCTCAAACTACGGCCCTCCAGCTGTTGCAGAACTACACATCCCATGAGGCATTGTAACGCACTGACATTCACAGACATGACTAGGCATGATGGGAATGGTAGTTCCTGAACAGCTGGAGGGCCGTAGTTTGAAGACCCATGTACTACACCCTCTATGCTACGGAGGAAATGCAGTGCCAGACACACCAACTTCACTCCCACCAAGATGAGATGGAAAACAGGCTCCGCCGCTGTAATCTGCGGTTCGTAGTCCTACCGGAGCGAGCAGAGGGAAGAGACCCAGCTGAATTCCTGGAAAATCTCCTTATTAAAGTGTATGGGAGAGAAGCGTTCTCGGTCATGTTTGCGATGGAAAGGGCGTACCGAATACCTGCAAAGCCCCCGCCTGAAGGAGCACCCCCCTGTACATTTATTGCCAAATTCCTGAATTTCAGGGATAGGGATAAGATTATGCGCTTATCCAGAGAAAAGGGGAATATGCGGGTGGAAAATGGCCACGTGGCGGTGTTCCCGGACTTTTCCAACGAGGTGCAGAGGAAAAGATCACAGTATCAGGATGTGAAGCGCCGCCTACGGGTGCTAAACCTCAAGTACACAATGTTGTTCCCGGCTAGGCTTAGAATAGAAAGAGGATGGTCGGGCGCAGTTTTTCGACACCCCTGCCGCGGGTGATGCAGGATACGGATAACCGTGCGTACAGTTTCCTGGAGAACTTTGGGGCAGCTTTACACTTATGCCAGGGTGCCGAATGCCGGGGGCTCTAATGAAGCGGACCACTGGCAAGCGCCACAGGCCTGCCTCGTGCTGGTACTGTTTTTTCTTTATCGTTACATCACGGGACACAGAGCGGCATTCATTACTATATGGGTTATATGGAGTACCTTCAGGTGTAGACACTGGCAATCTTCAAACAGGAAATGCCCCTCCCTATATAACCCCCTCCCATAGGAGGAGTACCTCAGTTTTTACGCCAGTGTCTTAGGTGTTAGTCATGGTTTAGCTTGCCTCCGCATCCTTGGGATTAGGTGAGCTACCGGTTCTGTCCAAAAAAGCCTGCGCGCTAAAGTGGTCAGTAACCGGACCCCAAACCCTTGGGGTTTAGCCCATAATGCTTTCTTTTTAAGAGAGCTGGACCCTGGGCCCAGAACTTAGAAAACCTTTGGGGCGCCTAATGTTTTCTGTTTGCCAGGGTGCTGTATGGGCCCAGGACAGTGGATCCTTCATGGAAGAAGAAGGTTCCCAGGGCCTGAAGGTCTAGACATCCCCACGGAGATGGGGGAAGATTGGACCTCTTGCTTGGCAAAGTCCTGCGGCATGGAGCAGGTAAGTAAGGGGAAAAACCTGCGGGGCTTGGCTCTTAGCAAGTTTTTTCTGGGAGGTCACAGGGGACATGCCTAAGGTTATGCATTGCATCTGGCAAACCAGTCACATATCATGAAGATAGGATGGCTCTATATGTTATATTTCCCCATAAAAAGTGACCTCCCTGGTAGTGTTGGAAAAGCTGTGAGTGGGGCCTTTTATGTACAAGTGTATGTGTGTGTCAGAGAGCTATGCTTACCTGCAAGCCTCCAGGCGATGCTCTATCCAGTCCTCTCCCTCATGCCTGCAAGGCAGGCAAAACGCTGACCTCCTCGTGTGTTCCAGGCCTGCGGCTGCAGGAACAGAGAGGCCCTTCCTCCCAACCCCCCCCCCCCCGTCGGCGGGCGCGCGCGCGGTGCGCGTGCACGTGTTATAGACGCATTTGGCGCCGTTTTAGCTGGGGGGGAAGGGCGGGTCAGTGGTTTAAAGGAAGGGGCGGCCCTTCCTTAGATGCCACAGCTCATTCATTTCTCTGGCTTAAGGGAGGAAGGACTGGAGTGAAGCACGGGGCGCTGAGGACACACAGTGGCCAGAAAGAATACTACAGTCTTCAGAAGATTGTGGTTTAGCCTAGGAATAGGCTGGTTTTTTTTTCCATCTCATAGTCTTTTCTTTGGCAATACTACTCAGGGGGATAGAATGTTTTTTCTTGCCTAGATTGAAAAAAAAAAGAAAAAGAAGAAAAGTTTTTCTTTGAAAAAAAAAAAAAAAAAAGTGTCATCTAGGGTAGAGGAAACATTTTTTATTCCCCAAACAGGTGTTTGGGCATTTAACTATTATAAGTCCCAGGTACCAATAAGTAGCAGGTGTACCTCGGTATTGTACCATGGCATCAAGATCAGAGGGTACAAAAGGTGGGGATTCCCCCGCAGAATCTGAGGTCTCGGATAGAGCTATGCCGCTGCTTTCCCCACAGGGAGCCTTTGGGCCATCGGGGTCTGGGGCTAGAGCTGACGCGAGTCAACCCAACCCTAAGGTGGTCACGGAGGAGGTGTTACTCGCCTCTTTAAATGAGATGCGGAGAAGCATGGGAGAAATGATAGCCGCAGCCATGCGGGGTAGTAAGCGGAATAGATCTCCGTCACCCGTGCGCGGACCCTCGGAAGAGGAGGTCCTTTCCTCTGGGGAATTGGACGACCTCTTGGACAGAGACCAAGTAGGTTCAGGGATCGAAGATCCGGATACAGAGGAGTCTGGGGCAGTCTCCCTGAGGGAGAGCTGGTGGATTCAGGGCTTGACGGACTTGGTCCATAAGGCATTCAACCTGCCTGTACCAGATCTCCAGGTATCGACGGTTTCAGCTTTGGGCTCACTGAGGGCGCCTCAAAGCAGTGCTGTGTTTCCGATCCATCCTCTATTGGAGGGAGTCTTGTTCCAAGAGTGGAACAAACCAGACAAGGTTTTCTTTCCACCTAAGAAATTTTCTGTCTTATATCCTATGGAAGAAAAGTTTTCCAAGAGATGGGCTTCTCCTGCAGTAGACGCAGCCATCTCATGTGTTAACAAATCGTTAACATGTCCTGTAGAAAACGTACAGGTTTTCAAAGATCCAGTTGATAGACGCTTGGAAGCCCTACTTAAGAACTCCTTCACTTCTGCAGGGGCAGTAGTACAGCCAGCCGTGGCTGCGATTGGAGTCGCTCAAGCTTTATCGGATCAATTTAAGCAAATGCTTGAACTTATTCCTGCCGAGCAGGCAGAAGAATTTTCGGATGTCCCTAAGGCCATATGTTTTACGGTAGACGCAATCAAGGATTCTATCCAACAAGCGTCACGTTTATCATTATCCCTTATCCATATGAGAAGACTCTTATGGTTAAAAAGCTGGGAGGCTGAGCCCCCATGCAAGAAGCTCCTGGCAGGGTTTCCCTTCCATGGAGGACGGCTCTTCGGAGAGGACTTAGATAAATACATTCAGACCATTTCAAGCGGCAAGAGTACTCTCTTGCCAACTAAGAAGAGGGTTCAGGGACCTGCGTTTAAACGACAGTCCTCCCCTGGGCAGGGGCCCTCTAATGCCAAGCAGTATCGACGGCCTCCTGCAAGAACAAACTTCGGCTTCAACAGCAGATCACAAGGACAGGCTGTTAGGGGCAAGAGGCAGTGGTTTCGCAAGCCAGCAAAACCAGCCCCCAAGTCTACCTCATGAAGGGGCGCCCCCACCCACGAAGGTGGGGGGAAGGCTGCGACTCTTTTCGGAGATTTGGGAAGCCAGCATTCCCGACGAGTGGGTACGGTCTTCCGTGGCCACAGGCTACAAGCTAGAATTCCTAAGGTTTCCTCCTCCTCATTTCCAGGAGTCGAGGATTCCAAACGATCTGGAGAAAGGAGCCGCATTAAGGTCGGCTCTAGATCATCTACTTTCCCAGGAAGTAATAGTAGAGGTACCAGTCCTGGAACAGGGGCTGGGTTTCTACTCCAACCTATTCATCATCCTAAAGCCTGGAGATGTCAGGCCAATTTTGGACCTAAAGATGGTAAATGCATACTTAAAAGTCCGCTCATTTCGGATGGAATCCGTGCGGTCAGCAGCTGCCACACTCCAAAAGGACGACTTCATGGCGTCCATAGACATAAAGGATGCCTACCTTCATGTTCCAATTTATCAGCCACATCAAAGATATCTACGCTTTATGGTGGCTTCGCGTCATTTCCAATTCGTGGCGCTTCCCTTCGGGTTGGCTACGGCCCCCCGGGTGTTCACGAAGGTTCTAGCTCCAATCCTAGCCAAGCTAAGGATCCAAGGGGTCACGATCCTAGCATACCTGGACGACCTCCTAGTCATAGACCACTCGTCTCCCGGCTTGGAACGAGCAGTGGCCCTCACGGTCCAATACCTCGAGAGGTTCGGCTGGGTCCTAAATCGAGAAGTGTCAGCATTCCAGCCCACAAGGCAGTTGGAATATCTCGGCATGAGATTAGACACGGAACAACAAGGGGTGTTCCTACCTCTGAGGAAGGTCAAAGCCATCAAGGAATTAATCCTACTGGTTCTAAGCAAGAAAGAACCGACTATTCGCCTATGTATGAGATTACTAGGCAAGATGGTGGCTACTTTCGAGGCGGTGCCATACGCCCAGAGCCACACTCGCATCCTGCAGGCAGCCATCCTGTCAGCATGGAGCAGAAGGCCACAGGCCTTGGATATCCCGTTGCCTCTCTCATCAAGAGTCCGGCAAAGTCTGTGTTGGTGGTTAGACCCTCAGAATCTACTGAAGGGAAAATCTTTCAGCCCAGTGGCTTGGAAGATAGTGACCACAGACGCCAGCCTGACGGGCTGGGGAGCGATTGTGGATGGTTCCACTCGCCAAGGTATTTGGGCAAAGCCAGAGAAGCTTTTACCCATCAACATCTTGGAGCTCAGAGCTGTTCGACTAGCCCTCAGGGCTTGGACGTCGAAATTGCAGGGGCTCCCGGTGAGAATTCAATCAGACAATGCCACGGCAGTGGCATACATAAATCACCAAGGGGGGACCAGGAGTCAGGCCACTCAGAGAGAAGTGAGCTTGATTCTCCTATGGGCAGAGGCTCATGTGCCCTGCATATCGGCAATATTCATTCCCGGAGTGGACAACTTTCAGGCGGACTTCTTAAGCCGCCAGACTCTATGGCCGGGGGAATGGTCTCTGCATCCACAAGTCTTTCAAGCACTCTGCCAAAGATGGGGAGTGCCGGACGTGGATATCATGGCATCGAGACTCAACAAGAAGCTAGACAGGTTCATGTCCCGCTCAAGGGATCCGATGGCCTGCGGAACCGATGCTCTGGTTTGCCCTTGGCATCAGTTCAAGCTTCTTTATGCGTTTCCCCCGCTCCAGTTACTACCCCGCCTGCTGCGCAGGATCCGGGTGGAGCACATACCAGTTATCCTGGTAGCTCCAGCATGGCCCAGAAGGGCTTGGTACTCACTAATCCTAAGGATGGTAGTGGGAAACCCTTGGACTCTGCCTCTAAGGCCAGACCTGCTATCGCAAGGTCCGATCCTCCACCCTGCCTTACGGCATCTAAATTTGACGGCCTGGAAGCTGAATCCTTGATTCTCAGGGGTAGAGGTCTGTCTCAGAAAGTAATCTCTACCCTAATCAGAGCCAGGAAACCGGTCTCTAGGGTGATTTATCACAGGGTCTGGAAGGCCTATATAGGCTGGTGCGAGTCCAAGCTATGGCTTCCTCGCAAGTTCACCATAGATAGAGTTTTAAGTTTTCTCCAGCTAGGAGTGGATAAAGGATTGGCATTAAGCACAATCAAAGGACAGATTTCTGCCCTGTCAGTGTGGTTTCAGCGGCCGCTGGCCACCCACTCGCTGGTTAAGACCTTCCTTCAAGGGGTCTTGCGTATTAAACCTCCAGTTAAATCCCCGCTTTGTCCGTGGGATTTAAATCTTGTTCTGTCGAGTTTACAGAAACAACCGTTTGAGCCGTTGGCTGAAGTTCCTTTGGTTCTACTGACAAGGAAGTTGGTGTTTTTGGTTGCCATAGTTTCCGCAAGAAGAGTTTCGGAACTGGCAGCCTTATCCTGTAAGGAACCATATCTTATATTTCATAAGGACAAGGTCGTTCTCCGCCCTCATCCTTCCTTCTTACCGAAGGTCATATCCAGTTTTCATTTGAACCAGGATTTGGTATTACCATCCTTCTTCCCTAAACCTACTTCCAGAAAGGAAGGGTTGCTGCATACCTTGGATATTGTCAGGGCCATGAAGGCCTATCTTAAAGCTACAGAGAAGATCCGGAAAACAGATGTGCTGTTTATTCTACCGGATGGGCCCAAGAAGGGGCAGGCAGCTGCAAAGTCCACCATTTCTAGGTGGATTAAGCAATTGATCACTCAGGCCTACGGCTTGAAAGGGTTGCCTCCTCCAGTATCATTAAGGGCTCATTCTACTAGAGCCATGGGCGCCTCCTGGGCAGCACACCACCAGATCTCTATGGCTCAAGTTTGCAAGGCGGCAACCTGGTCTTCTGTCCACACATTTACAAAATTCTACAAGTTGGACGTAAGAAGGAATACTGATACTGCCTTCGGGCAGGCAGTGCTGCAGGCTGCAGTTTGAGACCCTCGGATTCCGGGGGCTCCTCTTTTTTTTTGAGTTAAATTTAAAATTTAAGATTATTTTTCTCAAATAAGTTGGATTTATTATGATTTGAGTATATCTCTAAATTAAATCCTTTTGTCTTGGAGATGTTCTCCCTCCCCTCATTGTAAGCATTGCTTTGGGACATCCCATATAGTAATGAATGCCGCTCTGTGTCCCGTGATGTAACGATAAAGAAAAAGAGATTTTTAATACAGCTTACCTGTAAAATCTTTTTCTTGGAGTACATCACGGGACACAGAGCTCCCACCCCTCTTTTGAGGACCATTTTGGGAGGCATACTGCTTGCTACAAAACTGAGGTACTCCTCCTATGGGAGGGGGTTATATAGGGAGGGGCATTTCCTGTTTGAAGATTGCCAGTGTCTACACCTGAAGGTACTCCATATAACCCATATAGTAATGAATGCCGCTCTGTGTCCCGTGATGTACTCCAAGAAAAAGATTTTACAGGTAAGCTGTATTAAAAATCTCTTTTTTTTTTTGTTTGTTTTTTTATTTAGTTCTTTATATTTTTCCTTTTTCTACTCCTGACTCACGGCCCTGTTATACGTTTCTCTTTTGCTATTTGGTTTATATGGTAGGGCCCAAGTGAGACAGAAACAGCTCCCTTCGGACCTGGAGGGAAGGACTTTATTTGATGAAGTCTTTTCATACTGCTGCGGACATTTTGGAAGAGGTTGGGAGGTCATAGAGTGTAACATGTTGACTAGCGGAAGGAGCAAGGCCCTGATCCCCCTCAGAGTTTGTTTTTACTATGGGGGTGCTAACTTTTTCCCGCTCAGAGTCCACCTGTTTCTCATTGAACAACCGCCCCCATGGGAAAAACTGCTACAACGCCAAGTTATACACGGAACCTAAGATGCGTGCCTCCAGTCAGTTTACTGCTGGAAGTCTTATTAGTTTTTTTTTCTACATTGCACTTTTTGGGGATCGAATGCTCACACCATTGCTTCTTCATTACTCAATCACAGATGAGGACAAGCATGCAGCTAGTTAAGTAATAGGATACAGTGGAATCTTGGATTGCGAGTAACGCGGTTAACGAGCGTTTTGCAATACGAGCACTGTTTTAAAAAAAAAAAAAAAAAATGCTAACTCGCTTTGCGAGTGTCTCGCAAAACTATCAGGATTTAAGCCAAAGCGGTGTGCAGTACCACGTTTGGCCTGAAGTGGGGGGGAGGGCGCGGAAGCTGAACGGCGCAGATCAGTGCCGTTCAGAAGGTTCCCAAGCCTTTTAAAGATTTGTCAAGGTCAGCTGAGCTGTCCTCGGGCCTTTCCGGCTGTTTCCGAGGCATTCCGGCGCTCCCCACCGAGGTTTCACTGTATTTGATAGGCCAAATAGTGAAAGATTGGAAAGTATGACAAGGAGCTTGGTCCATGAAAGATAAGTTGCTTTTACCACTTGTACAGTGGAACCTTGGATTACGAGCATAATCCATTCTAGTAGATTGCTCCCAATCCAAAGTACTCTCATATCAAAGCGAGTTTCCACATTGAAGTCAATGTAAAAGAAAATAATTTGTTCTGCGTTGACTTCAATGGCATGCAATATCACATGTAGCCAGAGGTGGGGGCGCGGGAGAGCCTCGGAAACAGCCGGATAGGCACAAGGACAGCTTGGCTGACCTCGGAAAGTCTTGAACTGAGTATTTCTGGGTCTGAACATTTCCGAATGGCGCCGACCAGCTGCCGCGCCCCCCCACCTCGGGCCAATCGCGGTACTGCACACCGCTTTGGCCTGAATCCTGCTTGTTTTGCGGGACAAAACTCGCAAACCGAGTTAGTATTTTTAAAAATACAGTGCTCGTATTGCGAAATGTTAGTTAACCACGTTACTCGCAATTCGAGGTTCCACTGTATATACCCTTTTATTACTAGATCGGAATCACCAGACCGTAAACAAATGTTTGAACTTGCTTAGATTTACCAATTTCTTAAAAAACTTATCCCACAATCGTTGATGATCAGTTGCAGTTTATGCTCTATGGAATATAAGTGCGTTAATTAGCGTGCTTGTAAGTCCATTGACACTTCCTCCAGCTGAAAGCCGGTACAAAGAGTGGTACGGCAGTTAGCTGGAGGAAAGGTTTGCAGGAGCCTGACATTGGACCGCCTGTCCGTTTTCATGTCATCCGCCCCTCCATAGAGCTGAATGGTGCGTCTGATCAGGTCTGCTGGAAAAACTGACTGGCGGACCTGATCGGAAAGCCTGTGTGAAAGGGGCCCAAGAGGAGCTTCCTATTTTGTGAATGGGTTATAGGTTTGTAAACACTACTAGTATTTACACTTCTCATGGTTGTGATTGATCCTCAGCTATCACAAGGTACAGAGCTACTTTGGCTCTGCACTTTCTGATCTGTTCAGTGACAGTTCCAATCACATCCTTTCATGAACCCACTAGCCATCTGAGCTTGTTTCCTGACATGCCATTTATAAATGGCACTCCAGAAATACACTATCACCTCCCTGCCATTTTCCCCTTACAATACAGCAGTACAGAGGTGGTTTTAGAAGAAATATATTTAACTGTCTCCTAGAAATGGTCAGCTATAGTAGAGAGTAAGGCCCCTTTCACACCGGGGCGCGAGGTGCGGTGACTGTATAGCGGCGTTATTTTTAGCGGCACTATGCCGTCAGAATTGCCGCGGTATTCACCCCCTAGCAGTGCGGTTTTAACCAGAATTAATTGCCAGGATTAATACCGCTGGCAATGCGCCTCTGCAGAGGCCATTGCCGATGGTATAGCCGCGGTGTCCCATTGTTTTCAATGGGAAGGAGCGGTAAACACACTGCTCCAAAAATGCTGCTGGCAGCACTTTTGGAGCGGTCCCGCCAGCGCATCGCCTCGGGCTTTCACACTGAGACTGCAGGGCAGGAGTTTTTCAGGCGGTATTTAGGCGCTATTTTTAGCGCTAAACCGCCTAAAAAACTCCTCAGTGTGAAAGCGGTCAAAGTGAAGATTTTTCCAGTTGTACCTTTTGCAGTAGACAGAATTATTTTATTTTCTATATGTGTCATTGGTTATTCTTATGTTTATAATAAAGGAATATCTTTTTGGTACAGAGACCGAGCAGCGACTGTTGGCTACAGAGTATTGAATGGTGTAAAGAAGCCGCCTGTTGTACAGGTTGATGATAATGGTCTATTGACATCGGGTTCTTTTACTGGTATTTCCACCATGGAAGTCAACTCTCAGGAGCCATTTGGAATTAACCAAACTATTATTGTCTCTGTTAAGGTAAGGGTATGCAAATACTTTAAGTCCTTCTATATTTACAGAATGTTTTACTGCCTACATGAGATTGGCTTTATGCTTGACACTTGCATTTTGTATTAATCCGCTGTGATGTAGACATCCTGGATTAGACAAGGGCACAGTTAATGCAGTGTGTAATTGTGACATAATTTATAGTTGGCAATGTTGTTCATTTCCAGGCTTGTAAAAGCCCGTGCTTGAGACTATTCTTCACAGCCAGGCTTTGGGTTTGATTGATTTACCAAGGCACAGTAGAGCTGCAGTAGAGTCAACACTCTGAGTTCATAAAAAGCTCATATCACTAAAAATCTGTTTCAAAAGGAAGGCCCCACCATTCAGTGTCGGTGCTGGGTTCCAGGGTTTGGGCTGTCTCATAAGAGATTGGTTTTGTAGAATAAAATTACCTCCATCCTCTGTAGGAGCCTGTTAGCCTTAAGCCCCTTTCACACACATGTCCGTTTTGACAGACTCCGCTTGCTCCGCAGGGATCGCTCTGTTGATACCCCCCTGAGCCGGTGGGGTAACAGGTCCATCTCCGCTCACTGTGCAGGGACTGACCTGTCAGAGCTCTGCTCTCCTCTATGGGGGATCGGATAAAAATGGACCGCCTGTCTGTTTTTCATACACCCGACAGATGGAAAATAGGGTTTCCCTCCATCTGAATTTAGCAGATCGGATGTCAGCGGACATGTCAGTTTTTTGTTTTGTTTTTTCAGGCGAACCTGTATGGGCCGCATGTGTGAAAGAGGCCTTAGGATTTTCAAATCCCCCTACAGCATCAAAGACCTTTGCGTTACACACGCGTTGAGGTGTTCCTGTATGCAGATTGAGAGTGATCATTTGTTGAGTCTATTCTCTTTGGGACGGAGTCAGTCAAACTGGTCTTTATTCACTGTGCCATCGACACATCTGAACACAGACACCACTGGGACAATACTGGGTGTTGCTACTTTTTAGGCTTTCACTGAATAGAAGGTATAATCTCCCCATAAAGCCCAGTTTTCATTGGTCGGCTCTGCCTTTCACTCTGTGCTGGCTCTGGCCTGGCAAAGTGGATTAAATCTTTTTGAAATAAATCTCAGCTGTTAAACTGACAAATGCATTTCAATCAGAAAAGTGTTTAAACATACAGACAGATTTAGTGAATGGAGGACTATTTTTTAAAGCAAAAGTCAACTTTTTGGGATGAAAATATACAGCTTCAGTTACAATAGTGACAGTAGTTGCTTGGAGCATTAGTGATCTTTGACACTCCATACTTGAGAAAGCAAATGTGGCGACCAGGAGTTTTTATATATATTTTTCTCTGGGCTGCTATAGAAGTGAATTGAGCAGCTATTAAACCCCAACTGCTATTATCTATCATCAATGGGGTGCAGAAGAGACATTAGACCCCCTGATATCTCCTTAAAGAGAACCTGTCATCTACACTGTGCCAGCCTCCTTTTGTTATAAAGTTAACTTAAAGTGTTACTAAACCCACATCAGTACAATCAGTCTGTATGTGCAGTAAAGCATGCTTGTTATACTCACTGTGGAACCCTAAGGGGTTTATCCTCCGCATTGTGTAATAAGGCTGTTTGATGTCTTCTTCTCTGGTCGTCGTCCTTCCACAGTCCACAAACCATCTCTTAGTAGAACAGAGCCTTGGGGGCAAGCTATACACGCTCAGTTTTGGTGTGCTTGAGTTTTTTTTCCTTGGGAGAGTACATGTAATCGGCACAGGGCCAATCTGCACTATCCAGACAGAGGGTCAGGGGTCCTGCGGCCTCATAGGACAGTCAGGAGAGAATGAAATCTCCTGCTCTAACTGCTGATGAGAAAAGATATTTAGCAGTTTATATTTACTAAAACTATTGTATTTCTATGTTCTGGGTACTGTGGGAGACCAGAGATGGTGAATGCAGGGTCCTGGGTTTAGTAACACTTTAAAAAAAAGTTCAGAAGTTTTTGTGCATTGTAGTTTTTTGCCATTTCATCTCCAAAACAAAGCAAACTCTGGAAAAAAGCCTCACAAATTCTGCAGCTGCTTTTAGGGAGTGTTGCGATTGACATCTATAGAGGCTTTGGGGGTGCTTTGAAGCACCAAGAAAGCAATATGGGTTTTAATTTTTTAAGCAAAGCAAATACAACAGTGTAAACAGGACTTAAGGCTAACCTTTTTTTTGCCAATGGGTGCTTTGGTTGGCATTGAAAAGCATGTCAAATGCCACATTTTAATGAAAGCCTAAACAAGCCCTAAGGAACACAATAGATAAATGTGTCTTCTCTAATTAGAGGAATTTGAACTATTTGCAGATTTTCTGATTTGAAATGGCAGTTTTTTCTTTAAGCCCCTTTGACACGATAGGCCTGCTCGGATCCGCCTGTACATTTTGTCCAGGCGGATCTGAGCTGGTCCTTTATTGACTTGTATGGGCAGGCGGATGTCAGCGGAGATGTGTCCACTGACACCCGCCTGCCATCCGATAAGATCCGCTCAAAACAGACGTATGACGATGGTATGAAAACGGACAGACATATCCGTTTTTGTCGCCCATAGAGGACAGTGGGGCTCTGACAGGTCTGTCCCTGCACAGTGAGCGGAGACAGACCTGTCATCCACCGGCTCAGCTGGGATCAATGGAGCGATCCCCAGCTAAGCTGGCGGAGTCCACTGAGCGGTTCTGCCTCGTGTGAAAGGGGGCTTACAGTGGGCTTTAAACTGTTTGAATTTGGTTCACATTCCTTCTGTGCACAGACTGGCTCAGTTTTGTTACACATATATAAACAGATACTAATACATATGCACATGAATTTAATGTGACTGATCAAATTAACAACCCATGATAGAAGGAAAAAAGGTATGTGGAGGTGGTGGCGCTGCCTAACCGGGACACAATAGCTATGGGGACCTGCAAAGGGTTAACCGTACTGTGTCCTAAGCTTAATTAAGTGATAATCCCTCACTATCCGTGTGAATGGATACCGGGGACCAAATGTGCACCTGTATAACTATAATACTTGGGTGCCTTAATGTCTATTCAGTATTATTCATAAAGAGTGAGATCTCTAATCATACCTCCTTAGGAAAATATGGTGAGTAAATAAAATGAAAATATAAAATAAATACGACAACCAAAGCTGCTGACTAGTGCCTCAAGTGGTTGAAACAATATATAAGTTATGGTCATATATATGTGCACATGTATCAAGTAAATATATAAGACAAATCTATATAAAAAAAATATCTATAAAAAACAAAAATGTGTAAACAAAAGTAAAAGTAAGTTAAAGGGGGTCTGTTGTGCAAGGGGTGGGGGTCTCCGGACGGGTCCCATGTCTCGCCACCTTTGCACTACTTGAGCCATTATGGGTTGGTTGTCGGCTAGTCCTGCTGGGCCCTGCCTGATGGAGACGTGCACCTTACCCGTCCCCATTCTTCCCGCCCTGATCCCCCCCCCCCCTTACTGAATCATCTGGTCCGTATCTTTGTCTCTTTGGGGGAGGTGGGACCTGTCCGGTGACTGTATCCTTACTGCTGGGGTGGGGGCTTTGTGGGACGGTACCGACTTTCTCTATTTATGGTTGTATGTGCCCTCGGCTTGACCCTCTGTCTTGACATCTTGGGGCCTGGTGTGGGGGCCGTGCACGTCCTTGTGCTCACAGGCTGTTTTGGCCTGAGCGCCGTGCCATGCTCGCCGCTGCCCCCGGGATGCCGCCTCGGACCCCATGGGTCTCCTTAAGGTCACCTCTCAATGTACGTGGCCTTAACTCTCCCGAAAAACGCTTGCAGCTCTTAACGGAGCTGCGCAGTGGGTAAGACTCGTTGCTTTCCTGCAGGAAACGCACGTCCGCAGTGATCGAATCTCTAAATTGACTAACCGTGCCTTTCCTGCGGTGTACCACAGTGTCTCTCCCATCTCTAAGTCCAAGGGTGTGAGCATTCTGTTGGCTAATTCAGTCCCCTGGATCTTTGAGGCGCAGCGGACGGATGAGTTGGGTCGTTTCCTCCTATTAAAAGGTAGGGTGCTTGACAGGCAGGTGATCTTTACTAATGTTTATTTTCCAAATGTGGATCACCCACAATTCATGCATAAGCTACTCCCGGAAATGCTGGATTTTGCAGAAGGGCTCCTGATCTTTGGGGGGAGACCTCAACTTTGCTATGGATCCCCTTCTTGATGTCTCGCGTGGCTCCTCCCACCTTTCGTATTCCCGACTCAAGCGCCTTAAGGCAGACCTTCACACTCTACATTTGGTTGACCCCTGGAGGCTGATGCATCCTCAGGAGCATGATTCTTTCTTCTCCCCGGTACATCAGACCTACTCGCGGCTGGATTATCATATGACCCTCCAATTGGGACCGGTGACCCAGACCCCGCCTTCTTGGAGATTGAATGAGTCCCTCCTCGGAGGAGACCTGTGCAGAGCTTTTGACTACCCTGCGTGAATATTTTGCCATCAATGAGGCCTCGGTCCCCTTGGTGGTATGGGAGGCTCACAAGTCAGTTATCCGGGGTGCGCTGATTAAAATAGGAGCGTGTCTTAAGCGAGAAAGGTCTCGCCGGACACGGAGGAACTATTTGCCCGACTACGCAGTCTGGAGTGCTCCCATAATGCCAGTCTTGCTCGTTCCGCATACCAGGATCTTCTCAGAGTCCGCGAGGAACTCTGTGTACTTTTATTTCACAAAACGAAGCAAAAATTGGCATGGGCTCACCGTACGATGTTTGAATAATCCAATAAACCGGGCACGTTGTTGGCCAGGGCACTGAGGGGCCCACGTACCAAAACGTACATCTCCCACATTGTGGGATCTTCCGGGCGGAAGCTGCATGGTGACAGAGTTCCGTTCTTTTTATGAGGGCCTTTATAACCTCAATTGCTCCCCCACCTCTAATCCCCCCTCCTGTTGGTAGCGTCACCCGCCAATCTTACCTTGCCTCCTCAGGTATGCCTGCTCTGTCTCCTGCAGTCCAGGAGGAATTGGAGGAGCCGATCACGGGTGCAGAATTGGGGCTGGCCTTGGCTCAATCCAAGCCCAAAAAGGCCCCTGGTCCGGACGGCCTCACCACGAACTACTATAACGTTTTTTTTTGAGACCCTATCTCAGCCGTTGGTTTCGGCTCTTAACTCAATCACGGAAGGGGAGTCCTTTTCCATTGATACATTGCGAGCCTACATCTCTCTTATTCCGAAGGAAGAGAAGGATCCGCTGCGATGCGGGAATTACCGCCCGATAGCCCTCTTGAATACGGATTTGAAATTGTTCGCAAAGATTTTGGCCAATAGGTTACTCCCTCATATCCCGGGTCTTATCCACAGGGATTAAGCAGGCTTTGTACCCCTCCGCGAGCCACGAGACAATACCATGCGGGTGGTGAACTTGATCCATGCTGCTAGGGCCTCAAAACAGCCCCTTCTCCTGCTGTCTACGGACGCGGAGAAGGCTTTTGACCGGGTGAATTGGTCTTTCATGCGAGCCACCCTTGAGCATGTGGGCTTATGTTCCTCCATGTTGAGTTGGATACTGTCCCTGTATTTAAACCCCGCGGCCGTCGTCAAGGTCATCAAGACAAGGTCTGATTTCTTTGGCATCCTTAACGGCACATGGCAGGGATGCCCCCCTGGCCCAATTGATTTTCATACTTACCCTAGAGCCCTTCTTGTGTACGATCAGGGCAGACCCTACTATCACCGGCTTTCAGAAAGCCTCTGGGATGCACAAGGTGGCCGCTTTCGCGGATGATTTGATCTTTTTTTAAACGGATCCATTAGCCTCACTTCCGATTCTTCTCCAGTCTCTACGGGATTATGGTGCCCTCTCTTTTTTTCTAAATTAATGTATCCAAGTTGTCCACCTTGAACATCACCCGGCTTTCTCCTTCCGCTGGGCAACAGATTTGATTCTCTACTTGGAAGTCAATATCACCCACGACCCCTCTACCTTGTACTCTGCTAACTTCGCACCCCTGCTTACCCGTCTTAAAGCAGACCTTCTCTACTGGCACTCACTCACGTTGACGTGGTTCGGCCGGTGTAATGCTCTGAAGATGACTCTGCTGCCCAAGGTTTTATACCTGCTCCAAGCACTTACCATTCGCTTGCCCCCAGTGTTCTTCAAGCGGATGAACTCAATGTTCAGAGATTTCGTCTGGTCCTATCGCAAATCTCGTATGCGGTTACAACTTCTCCATCTTGCAAAACACAGGGGAGGGGGTCAGGCTCCCAGATGTTTAAGCCTATTACAGAGCCTCACACCTCACCAGGTTGGTGGACTGGCACTGCCATGCAGAGGCGAAACATTGGGTGGCCATGGAGATGGAGGACTCTGACGGTACAGCTAAAAGCTGGCCGTGGATCAGGTCGCCACTCCCAAAGGCCCTCTCTGATCAGCCCACACTGGGTAACACCCTTCTGGTAGCCAGGGACACATTTAGACACACTTCGGTGTCACCGCTGCCTTCACCCATGGTTCCGGTTCTGGGCAACCCGGAGTTTCAGCCCGGTCTTCGGAACCCCCATTTCCAGCGGTTGGCCACAAGTCACAGATTTAGTCTCTGTGATTTTGTGGGCTCCGATGGCCGACTCTCCACCTTTGCTGGGGTGTCTGCCACGGACCTTTCGTTGGACTTTTGGAACGGCTTCCAGCTTCGCAACTTTCTGCGCAAGTGTCTACGGACCCTTGGCACCTCTCGTCCGCTTACGGAATTGAAGCGCCTGTGCTGCTGGGGGAAACCTGTGAAGGATACATTCCTTCCTTCCTAACCAAGTGGGAGTCCGACCTGGGCACCCAGTTCACGGAGGGAGAAGATCCTTTACTTTTCCCATAAGTCATCCATCGCCACAAGGATTCAGGAGACATGCTACAAGATCCTAACCTGTTGGTACAGGGTGCCCACCACCTGGCATCGTTTCCTCCCACATATCGCCAGTGTTTGCTGGGGGTGTGGAAATGCTTCTGGGACTGTCCCAAACTTGTTTCCTTTTGGCGGGAGGTGATTTGCACAGTCAAGCATCTGACAGGTGTTGACCTAGAGGGGGACCCGGCGGCCTGTCTGTTGCACCTTTCAAGTAGACCGCTCAAATATAAGGCGTCTCTCACGATCCAGCTGCTAAACGTGGCCAAGTCATGCATTCCCCTTTGTTGGAGATCGGAGGACCCCCCATCCAAATTCTTGTGGTTTTCTAAGGTGAACGAACTGAGGGACATGGAGGATCTCACCACTACACAACCGGGAGGAGACCTTTCGCGAGACCTGGCGACCCTGGAATCACTTTATTTACACTGACGCTCATCTACAGGAGGTGGCTCAATTGAGCGGAGCTTCCCAGATCCAGCCTCACCCCCTGGGCGAGAGTCTCTCTCTCTCTCTCTCTCTCTCTCTCTCTCTCTCTCTCTCTCTCTCTCTCTCTCTCTCTCTCTCTCTCTCTCTCTCTCTCTCTCTCTCTCTCTCTCTCTCTCCCCTTCCTTCCTTTTCTCTTTACTCAGTGCTTCTCTTTTTTGGGACGTTCGCTCCGTCCCCCCCCTCACCTTTCCCCTCTTTGAGATTCAGTGGTGGGAATTACCTTACAGATACGGTGTGTATCTTTTAGGCATCTTTTGTTTTCATATTGCCCCCATCCCCGGGCGCACTAGGCCCAAGGGAGGTTTTACTTCCCTCTAAGTTTACTGGTAAATCCCAAACCAAGTTGCTCCCTGCTACCATTTGTTCTATAATCGGTATGTCTCACTATTCTTTGTCTTTTAAGCATAACTGCCTCGACCATGTATAGGAATTTTCGATAGTTGTTCCAGCGTGATGCACTGAGCAATATCCCTATATTTGTCGTTGCTAAGTCCACGTATTCTGTGCAGCGTTGGGCCTGTTGCTTTATGACTTTTGAGAGCCTAAATGTTACTTAATAGACATACTGTGAATTTTGGTTTCTTTGACTGTTACATGTAACTTTCTTTGGTCAATAAAGGAATTACAAAAAAAAAAAAAGTAAGTTAAAGTCCAATCACAGGTGTATATAAAGTCCCATAAATCAGGGTTCCCCAACCCCCGGTCCGTGGCCCATTGCCGGGCCGTGGCCAATTTGCAGCCGGGCCGCGGAAGGCTGCACTGTGTGAGGTGCGGCGGCAGGCAAGCAGAGAGATGACCTCTCTCACCGCCCGCCCGGATCACGGCACTTCCGCCCACACACTGCAGCGAGGTGTCGGGAGCAGAGAGATGAAATCATCTCTCACCGCTCGCCCGGAACACGGCACTTCCGCCCACACAGCGGGGCTGCTATACTGTGGCGAGGCGCGGGAACAGAGAGATGAGATCATCTCTCGCCCCCTGCCCGGAACACCGTACTTCACAGCAGGGTTTCACAGAGTAGTGACAGTGGGGACTGGGGTGGCTGTGCTGGGGGCTTCCCCCCATCGCTCGGAGTGCTGCCACAGCAACAGACCAGACCTACAGGGAGAAGGAGATTGCAGCTGCAGGCCTCTTCTTCCCTCTCGGGTTTACAGCTGCATAAGACGACAGAGTGACTGTCAGCGTCTCCTTCCCCTGCTCCCCTCACTCACCTTCTGTAACAGCACGAGAGAAGGGAGAGAGGGCAGCTCTGTGGATTCTGGCTGCCAAGGCCACAGTACCCCTCCCCTCCCATTGGCCAAGGGGAGGAACCAATTGCAGGAGATCAGCAGAGGACCATGGGACATGAAGTGGCAGGTGACATGGCAAGCAAAACCTGGTGGCAGGTGATGTGGCAAGCGACAATCCACACCTGGTGGCAGGTGACGTGGCAAGCGACAATCCACACCTGGTGGCAGGCGACGTGGCAAGTGACAAACCGCATCTTGTGGCAGATTCTGCAGTATGAGTTTGAACCATTTCATTTTACATTACAATGCAATGACAAATAATGCGCTTCAATCATCCCAACACCATATCAGCCATTGTTCTGTGATGATTGAAGCGTTAACACTAGCCATTTCCTCGAAAAATTGCCCGCGAAAAGCTACATAACAACCCAGGGACAATTCTGGAATAGGCAATACTTTATCCTCCTTTTTTTAGGTCTCCGATTTGGTGTTCTTAGTGTTTGGCAAGTGCATTCACCGCCTACAAAATAAAGATGTTGGCTCCCCCAATTAGCATGTGTAAATACCACATACCATCCGAATCCCAAATCAAATCACACCATTAGCAGTGTTTTTAAAGCATTAGTGTTCAAATAATCATACATAGAGTATATATAAAATCATGAGTTTATTATTTTTCATTACAACTTTATTATACAAACATCATATAAAATTAGGTATATTCCATCATGAAAAAAACTAACTCCATACGTTATTACATATTTATAGAATGTTCACATTCTTTCACAATGTTCCTTAATCACCGAGGACGTCCATGGACGTCCTCGGCTTTGTGCGGTGATATTTGAATGATGCCTGCAGCTACAGGCATCATTCAGATATCTCCATCTTCAGCCGCCGATTCTGTGCACGATAAGAACGATCAAAGCGGCAGTTCCGCCGCTTGATCGTTCTTATAGGCAGCGGGAGGGGACGTCCGCCGCCATCGGGGGCCCGGAGAGCGAATCGGCCGGCGCTGCTGGGAAGCATAGAGATGACTGGTGATTAGATGGTCACCAGTCATCTCAATGACCGTCGGAGGCGCGACGTTATGATGTCACGCCCGACACCCGGTAGTAAGCAAAGCCGCAATCGCGGCTGTCGGCATGTGATCGGTGCATTTTGTTTTCACCGATTTCATGCTTGTAAGCCTGGAGGAGAGGACCTGCCACAGTGATTCCTATTACAAGGGATGTTTACATTCCTTGTAATAGGAATAAAAGTGATCAAAAAAAAAAAAGTGTAAAAATAAAAAAATAAAGTAAAAAATAAAAATTAAAACGCCCCTGTCCCGGTAGCTCGCGTGCAGAAGCGAACGCGCATGCAAGTCCCACCCACATATGTAAACACGCTCAAACCCCACATGTGAGGTATCGTCGCGTGCGTTAGATTGTTGCGTGTGCAACAATTCTAGCACTAGACCTCCTCTGTAACTCAAATAGTAACCTGTAAAAAAATTGAAAGCGTCGCCTATGGAGATTTTTAAGTACCAAAGTTTGGCGCCATTCCATGAGTGTGCGCAATTTTAAAGCGTGACATGTTGGGTATCTATTTACTCGGCGTAACATCGTCTTTGACATTATACAAAAAAATTGGGCTAACTTTACTGTTTTGTTGTTTTTTAATTCATGAAACTTTTTTTCCCTAAAAAAAAAAAGGCGTTTGAAAAATTATTGTGCAAATACCGTGCAATGACCGCCATTTTATTCCCTAGGGTGTCTGCTAAAAAAAAATATATAATGTTTGGGGGTTCTGATTAATTTTCTAGCAAAACAATTGTGATTTTTACATGAAGGAGAGAAGTGCCAAAATAGGCCCTGTGGTTAACCAAACTGTCTGATGGTGTTTTATATTTTGTGATGCATATCAAGTTGATTAGCTACTGCAGATTACACAGACAGATGGGACCTAAAGCTGTAATACATTTCACAGAGTGATTTCTTTCAGAGAAGAAATTAAATTATAATCCACAATGATATGCATATCAATCTTAAAACATAATTCACATGATACGTTTTGTTTAATGTACAGTATGTTGACTTGCCTGTTTTTCGTATAACATTCTACATGAGCCTATATTGATCCCCATGGGGCTGCAGGGGATCAGATGGAACACTTTTGACCCATGGGGAGTCCCCTCAAAGGTAGGATTTTCTGTGGAATGATGGAATACATTTCTATCACTGAGATACTATCAAACAAACATCAAAATTGCATCCACTTTCATAGTGCAAAGAAAAAAATGTGCCTTTCTTAAGAAACAGGGCTTATCTGTGACACACGTTAAAGCTTTAGTTGCCATCTTTCTGTGATTATCTACCGCAGATTATCCCGGCGATTATCAGTTTGATATAGGCATCACAGTGTATAAAATGTCATCAGTTTAGTTAAGGCATATATGTATCAGAACAGTCTACAAACATACTGTTTAATAACGCATGGATATACATTTATGATGGAATATTCCTTATTTTATACAATGATTTTGTATTGCAATTGTGAATAAAATCTCGTGATTTTAGATTTGTTTGCTTTTTTTTACTACCTATGAAAACAAAGATACATCAACCTGAGGGTCAGGAAAGCAAACGTAGCTGCTGGTTTATGGCACACTTTATGGATTGTTTAGGCTCATATATTTTTGCTCTGTCTTGTTTTTACAGGTATCTCCAGTTTCATATATGCGCATTGTAACTAGTCCTGTGCTTCAAACAGAAACCAGTCACTTATTGTCTACAATTCCATTGGGAATAACTTTGCATTTCTCAGCCCATTTCCATGATAACACTGGGGAAGTTTTTCACGCTCAGAATTCTGTTCTTAAGTTTGCACTTAACAGGTAAGTTTTTTTTTTTTTCCTGACTGTATCTTGGGAACAGAAGGGTAGTGCACTTTAATTTTGTAATGCTTTAACTTGGGGGTCGGCATCCCATCGATCATGATTTACCGGTCAACCGCAGGCAGGTGACAAGTAGATCTCAGGAATGAGCTCAGTTGGCTTCAGACACAAGTTTGAAGCAGCCTGAAATATCCTGTCTTCAGCCCATCAGAGCTGAATAGCAGTCAGCCAATCAGAGGAGGCAATCCTGCCGAGGATTAGCTGTCAGCTTCCGGGGAGAATACTTTAAGGGGCTTTGGACTAGTGTCTGAAGCTGCCTTAACCTGCCTTGTGTTTTTGCGCTGGTGGGTGGGCACCAATGACTATTATGCAGTCTGCAGGTGTGTGGCAAGGAAAGGGAGACCTCTGTCCCTTGCACACTGGGAGTAATCAACTTATCCTCTAATGAAACCCCCCCCCCCCCCCTCACGACACAGATCCCCTGAAGCTCCCTTGCAGCTGCCAGCTTCTCCTCCCCACCCAC
This sequence comes from Rana temporaria, assembly GCF_905171775.1. Taxonomy (NCBI): domain Eukaryota; kingdom Metazoa; phylum Chordata; class Amphibia; order Anura; family Ranidae; genus Rana; species Rana temporaria. The sequence goes on along the minus strand of NC_053495.1, from coordinate 52,976,735 downwards.
CTGCTGCAGGAAACCCCAGGGGGTTTAAAGGCTATGATAACTTTAAAAAAAATATATTATATAAAGTGAAACTATACTTTAAACTATTGATCGCTCCTGTGTTCATTCATCACTGAAGCACAGTACACGGTTTACTATGCTTCAGTTTGTGAAGAATTAGGAGCCTCTGTACAGAGACTATTAATCTGCAGTGCAGCTGAGGCTTCAGAGAAAAGGAAAGATAACGCTGTCCTTTCTGTCTCAAAAGACACAATGTTACACTTTACACTAACATTCTTAAAAATAAAAGAAAGAGACCTAATGAAACTTCGTCCACATAGGGCATAATACAGTGCACACCCATGTGAGGCCATGTTTACCTGCACAGGGATGCTTAGGTGTTCCATATATCCCCATGCAGGCAGACCCATTTATTTGGGATGCAGCAGCTGCACGGACACAGCCGCTGCTTTTGATTTGACAGCCATGTGGGTGCATGTCCCTAAACTGACACTATCTGCATTTGGGGTTGTTCATCTGCACCCACATGGATGTCAGATTTGGGAGCACCGACTGTCCATGCATTCAAACTGACATGTATGGAACTGCCTGCACAGGGATACATGAAACACCTGTGCATCCCTATGCTCGTAAACATAGCTCCCTAACACGGGCGTACGCTTCAGTAAAAAAGCAAGGGATTGGTCTGGGGGAGTTGCTCGTTTTTATTTTTTAAAGGGCGCCATGCCCCAGTGATCTTTGATTTCTTCCATGTTGTTCAGGTAGATCGCCACCCCTTAAAGGTTTTTTACCCCTGCTTTAGGTAATCTTCAGTGCAAACCAACTACTATTATTTTTTGTTTTGATTGTTGCCATATAGTTTAAGAGAATATTTTTTACTATGAAACCAATCCCTATTACCACCAAAAGAAATTTCTTGGTAGTTAATGTTTGTTATATAACGTTGTTCCAAAGATTACTTTTTCGTAGACGGTATAAAATTCCTATTTTAATTTTAGGAAGAATGTGCTTCTTCAAACCACATGATGGCAGTATTACAGCACTTAATAATAATTTTTGTAGTGATACTTAATACTTGTGTGTGAATTTTATATATTTTTCCCTTTAAATTTTAGAGATGATTTTGTGCAAATTGGTAAGGGACCCAGTAATGACAGTTTGGTCATGCGCACAGTCAATGTTGGATACACTATATTAAGTGTGTGGGATGCTGAGAACCCAGGAATCTCGGACTATATTCCCCTGCCTGTCCAGCACAGTATATACCCTAGTCTAAATGAAGACGTTGTAGTTGGTGATGTAATCTGTTTTACAAGCACAGTTGCCAGTAAAAAAGGTGAGTTATTAAAGTAATCTTGACATTCAAGTATGTGTATACCTACTACTCCTGACCTGATACAGGACTTTGGTGCTTTAAGTTTTGAACTTCTAGTCCTCTAACCGTTTTTGTGTTAACATTATACATATATTTTATATTCATAATAACAGCAGTAAGTGGCATGTACACTTTCTTGACAGGTTTGGCTGGAACATGGAGTTCTTCCTCTATCTCCACTCTTCAGATTGATCCCAGAACAGGTGCTGCTTTAGCAAGAGATTCCGGATTTGTGACTGTTTATTATGAAATTCCTGGGTTCCTTAAGTCTTATCGTGAGGTAACAAGGCATACAATGAATCCATAAACGAAAATTGATGCATAAGAGTGTGTATAAATGTGTCTTTACAATAAGTAGTGGTGGTTCCATCACCATTTAACAATGGTCCTGTTCTACTCACTGGCCTAGTAAATTGGGCAACAGTAATAAATAATCATGGTTGTTTTCTCTGTCACATAAGCAACCCTGTAGCTAGCAGCAACTTGAATATCTAACTACTGCTACTCCCTTGCTTAAGAGTGAGATTCTGCAACGACATAACACAAATATGCTGCCCCACCGGACTGGGCTTTTTTCTGTGGGGCTGCATATTTACGTAATCCCTTTGTGCGGAGAGCGTGGCGCACTCCCAGCACCAGGACTAGGGTCTCACGAGAGCCCTGTACGAACGATCGAAACCTGGAACTCCCGATTCCGGGTCACCCGATCACTGTGGTAGCCTCTGATTGGCTATCACAGTGATCAGTCATTGTGAAGCCCACCCCTGTGTTTCTCTGTGAATGGGGGGGGGGAAGGATACTTTGTAATTGTTTATTAAATTGAGAAGCTTTCTCTCCGTGCAGTTCTCAGAAGAAAAGTATCCCCTGCAGCCTGTTTATGAAGCCGAGAACTTCTGTTCTCGGCGGGAGAACAGAGACGTTTTTCCTCTAAAAACGGCTGTGATCTCAGTAAAAGGGGGCGAGGCTGCCTGTAATCTCATGAGATTACAGTGCAGCCGAGTAATTACACAATGTACGTAATTACATGCACTGTGTAGATAACTAAGTATTGGGATGCCTGCCTTTACACGCACATTAACTTTAATGGCATCCTAATTTTAGTCCGTCGGTTTCAATATTGAGTTGGCCCACCCTTTGCCGCTATAACAGCTTCAACTCTTCTAGGAAGGCTGTCCACTAGGTTTAGGAGTGTCTATGGGAACGTTTGGCCTGGCTCGCGGTCTCTGCTCCAATACATCCCAAAGGTGTTCTATTGTGTTCAGGTCAGGACTCTGCAGGCCAGTCAAGTTCCTCCGCCCCAAACTTGTTGATCCATGCCTTTATGGTGGAGGGGGGATCATGGTATGGGGCTGTTTTTCAGGGGTTGGGCTTGGCCCTTATGCCGCGTACACACGATCGTTTTTCGGGTTGTAAAAAACGACGTTTAAAAAAAATGTAATTTAAAACGATCGTGTGTGGGCTTCAGAGCATTTTTCGGGTTCTGAAAAATGACCAAATGTATAAAAGTGTGTGTGCATCCAATAAGAGATTCCTGTTTGAACTTGCATTCAGCCTGCCTGGTATTTGTTCTGAGCTATCACAAATGGATTAGAACGGCACATAGCTGTAGTTCGAATCCCGGAGTATCGGATGGTCGAATCATCAGACGTTGCAATCTGATGTAATAGTGGCAGAGGAGTGTCGGAAGAGTGGAACCGAGCGAGCAAGGGTCTCATTACAGAACCTATTTAGAAAATAAAAAAAATAACCTTTACAACCCCTTTAAGGCGGTGCTGGGAAATAATGGTGGCCTCACAAAATATTGACATTTTGGGCCCAATTTAAACATTTTCACATAGGGGTGTACTCACTTTTGTTACCAGCGGCGGTTTAGACATTAATGGCTGTATGTTGCGTTATTTTGAGGGGACAGCAAATTTATACTGTTGTACAAACTGTACACTCACTACTTTATATTGTAGCAAAGTGTCAGTTCTTCAGTGTTGTCACATGAAAAGATAGAATAAAATATTTACAAAAATGTGCTCACTTTTGTGAGATACTGTATACATATATACTGTATTTACATATTTATACATATACAGTGTATTTTATTAATGTCTCATCTTCTGGTGCTGATTATATAGGAAGAAAAGTCTTCGCACCAGCTTCTCTCCCAGATTTTCCTGAGCTGACAATCCTGCGAAGGAGTCATTTCGGAGTACCGGCCAGCGTGATCGTTTGATTTCACTTTCATAAAATGGTCGTTTGTAACAGAACGGTCATGTGCTGTGATGAGAACCCGAGAACATGTTCTCTGCTCATCATCTCGGCTACATAAAGTGGTATACACAAGAGATCAGCCGTGAGCCTGATGATCACAGCTTTTCTCTGTTTCATTAAGTGAAAATAAACTCTGCGCCAATAGAAAGAATAAATAATACTGTATATATAAGTGAGAATTGCTGCTCCCCTTTAGAAAAGATCATTCACTCTGTTCTCGGCTGCAAAAGAGCTGGGTGGAGGAGGAGCAGCAGGACACTGACCTACCCAGTGACTGGCTGTGCAGCGCAGGCGTGTTAGGACAAGACTGATCATTGGAGAGTACACAGTGTTTCCAGAATAGCTAGAGAACTGACCACTCTGTACTGTCCTTATTGTGGTCAGTTTTTAATAGGAAAGCAAGGGGATTAGCAGGAACACCAGGGATTTTACATAAAGGAAGCACAATATAGAGAACAGGATACCTATATCATCCCACATATCGGGAATATGAAGTGCTGGGGTAACTAACACTTTAAGATTTTGTTTTACCCTTAGGCTTGATTGGGTTAATCTAACAATTGCATTATATAGGTTTGTGTTATTGCATATATCAGTCTTATGTATAATGTAGATAACTTTTTTTTGTTTCTTTTTGTTTTTTTTGTTTGCTTTTTTCCTTTGGATTTTTATTTACCTTTTTTTTTTTTTTAAACCTTACAGTAGTTTGAATAATTTTATAGTGTAGACGGCTGAATTCAGTGACAACTCTACATGAATATGTGGCCAGGCTATGAACATTTAAGTATTTATGTATTTTTAACACCAAATGCAGGTCAGAAAATTCCCATGACTACATTGGTGTAATCTGGATAACTGTTCAAAAGCTTGCTTTGTGCTGCGATTCTTTGGACACGGGTGCTACAGGCATGCATTTGCATTGTAGACAAAGCAGGCATTTGAGCAGCCCTGCCATAAAATGCAGCATTGGTTAACAAGCATGTCAGTCAAGTTGAACTAGGTGATCTCTTTTTTTTTTATGTTCTCTTTTTGACCTTTCTGGCGTGTTTTCACACCCACCTGTTGCAATTATAAAGCTGCACCCCAGTGACTGATGCATATAGAATAGGAAAATAGGTTATGGCTTCTGGAATCAATATCTAAAAATATTGTCTGTATACAGTTACAGTATTACATTTTATTTCTTGCCTATTTCAGATGTTAATACGTTCTCCTCTGAGAACACATGTGGTAAATGCAAATGGAGAGAAAATCAGTTTGCAGGCTGGAAATATACATAAATTGCTTGTTGAAATTGGAGAAAATAACAACAATTTGAAAGGTAAATATAGCAAATCTTTCTGGTGTAATTTTCATGCTGAACTGGCCTTTTTAACCACTTCTCTACTTTGGGTGTTTTTCAGATTTGGTGTTTACAAGACTAAAACAGTTATTTTTTTGCTAGAAAATTACTTAAAACCCACAAACATTATATATATATATATTTTTTTCTAATACCCTAGAGAATAAAATGGCGATCATTGCAATACTTTTTGTCACACCATATTTGCGCAGCGGTCATACAAGCGCACCTTTTTTTGGAAAAAAAAACACTTTTTTGAATTAAAAAATAAGACAATAAATTTGGCCCAATTTTTTTATATATTGTGAAAGATAATGTTACGCCAAGTAAAATGGTACCCAACATGTCACGCTTACAAATTGCGCCCGCTCATGGCATGGCGTCAAACTTTTACCCTTAAAAATCTCGATAGGCGACGTTTAAAAAATTCTATAGGTTGCATTTTTTGAGTTACAGAGTAGGTCTAGGGCTATAATTATTGCTCTCGCTCTAACGATCGCGGCGATACCTCACTTGTGTCGTTTGAACACCGTTTTCATATGCGGGCGCTACTCGTGTATGCCTTCGCTTCTGCGCACGATCTTTTTCTTATTTATTTTTATTTATTTTATTATTTTTTACACTGGAAAAAAAATAAAAAAATAAATCACTTTTATTCCTATTACAAGGAATGTAAACATCCCTTGTAATAGAAAAAAGCATGACAGGTCCTCTTAAATATGAGATCTGGGGTCAAAAAGACCTCAGATCTCATATTTAGGCTTAAATGCAAAAAGAAAAAAAAAATTGAAAATTTCATTTTTTCAAATGACAAAAAAAAAAAATTTTCTTTAAGAGGCTGGGCGGGACTAATGTTTTGACGTCACTTCCGCCCAGCAGAGCTATGGGGACGGGTGAAGGAGATTTTTCCTTCACTCGCAACCCCGCACAGCTGCCGAACGGTCGCGATCTCCTCCGCCGCTACCGACGGCTCCGGTAAGCGGCGGAGGAGGGGGGCCTCCCCCGCCGGCGATCTCGTGGCGAATCCGCCGCGGAGACCGCCGTTATGTACCGGACCGCTGACACTAAAGATAGATACCTCGGTTGTGGCAGCAGCTGCTGCCGTTTCCGAGATATCTATCTTTAAAGTTAGGCCGTATAAAGACGTACAGCGGTCTGGAAGTGGTTAAGCAGGCAGCACTAACGGCAAAGCAAAATTGCATTTGTCCTTCAGAACGCCTTACTTTTTTGGGATTTATGTTAAGTCCAAGTTCAACTTTTATGAACAAAAATAATAAATGCACATATTTTAGCTGGGAAACATTTTATTTTTTTCACAGGCAGTGTGAATGGACTACGAGTACACTGATTAGCATGCTCATAGTCTGTTGACACCACAGGGGAAATGTACTAAAACTGTTGCACTCAGAATCTGGTGCAGCTGTGCATTGTAGCCAATCAGATTCTCTAGCTTGTTCAATTAAGCTTCTATGCAGAGCTACACTAGATTTTGCACCCTCCAGTTTTAGTTAATGACTTCCTACAAGTCTGTCTTCCTCTGTGGTAGACGGGACATGTAGTTTATTATGTTTGCGCAGGTTGCATCCTAAATATGGCTGTAACATGTTTAAAAGGTGAATATTATAATATTTTTTATTGGGAAAAAATTCTAGGGAAAAAAAATTTTGCATTGGGAAAGGAAATGCATTTTAATTTGTGCACCCCTATATATTTACTACAAAATATAATCAACTAAGTCTACTTATTAAAGTGACATCACATTAGTGTGACATTTATGTAACTTGGTAGAATGATTAAGCTCAAAGTGAAACCTTTTGCATCTTACTTTAGGAGAGCTTTATTCCACTTTTGATGCTGAATTGTGATGCATGCCAGGAAAAAGTTTGTGTAAATTATAAGCATAACATTAACCACTTCACACAAAATCACATACCTGTACGTAATTTTGTTGAAGCGGTTGTACCGGTGTGTGACACCCACTGCCCTGCCTGGGTCTCCGGAGACCAGATTGACCATCCGCCACGTCCTCCGGCTGTGTGGAGTCCCGAAAGTCGACAATATGCAAAAATTGGGCTAACTTTACTGTCTCTTATTTTTTTTTTTTTTTTTATTATTCCAAAAAAAAAAAAATGTTGCAAAAAAATTGCGTTTGATAGACTGCTGTGCAAATACCTTGTGACCTAAAATATTGCAACGTCTGCCATGTTTGTATCTCTAGGGTATTTGCTAAAAAAAATATATAATGTTTTTTATGTAATTTTCTAGCAAAAAATACTAATTTTAACTTGTAAGCAACAAGTGTCAAAAATATGCTTGGTCTTGAAGTGGTTAAAGTGGAGTTTCACCCCATTTTTTTTTTCTTCTTCTTTTCCCCAAAAATCTTAAAATAAATAAGAATTTTTTATTTATTTTTTATACTCACCTGAAAGGACGGTTGCTATGCGGAAGTAGCTCTTCTGCCTCTTGCTCCACCACAGTGGATCTTCTGCCTCGTCCTCCGTCGCGGTGTCTTCTGGAGAATGAGCCGCACTGCCTTCTGGGAACTGTGTATCCCAGGAAGCAGCCGCCCATTCACAAATCGCTGCGCATGCACAGTAGGAAACGGGCAGTGAAGCCGTAATGCTTCACTGCCTGTTTCCCTTAGTAAGGATGGAGGCGCCAGGGCTGAATGATCCACATCGGGGGACCGACATCGCGGGTGACTAGGACAGGTAAGTGTCCTTCTTAAAAGTCAGCAGCTACAGTGTTTTTTTTTTTTTTTTTTTTACAGGTTTATTCTCACTAAAAGTTCAAAAGACATTGGCTGCAATCAGCCAGCAATAGATCACCTATAGCTGTGATTTACTGCTGTAGGGAAAAGCTGGACAGAGCTGCAATATCTCTATCCAAGCCTCCGTACTGACAGGAAGGTCAGTGAAGTCACTTGTTACGCTTCTACATTCTCTGTAAACACTAGGAAGCTCCTATGAAACTATCTTTAGAAGCACCAGAAGCCCAGGAACTGATTGTTTCAGCTCCTGGGCCCAGTGATAGATGCCAGCTAATTTCAGCTTGCATCCTCATCAAAATCATGTAATGTACTGTAGGGTTAAGCTAATAGGAATTTTGATGCACCTATAAATTGCATATCTTGGTGTACAATGCAGAGCGCAGGTCCCTCCCCTCTTTCCTCTGTGATCACCTTATTGCTTGCTAGTTGGACAGTGTTTTATGTATACCTTGGGAGGCAGTCCAGCAAACTTTATGCCATTGTTTTGTCACCTAAAGATACTGGCATATAATCCATGGTCTATGTATCAATCCCTGTACTGTATTCAAAGATATGGAATTTAAAGATAAATCAAAATTGTAATTTTAAACTTTGCAGGTTTAAAATATATAGGTAGCATAATAAATAGTAAAAATGTAATGTTTCAGTTTATTGCTCGATGAGGAAAATAAAACTTAGCTGGTGATTGGTAATGCAAATGCATCAATCACACATGTCACATGACCAAGCAAGTTTATATTTGTGCTAATAGTTGTGCTGTAGTTGCATATGGACTGGCACATTACCCAGCACTATACTGTTTGACAGGATTTTTCCCTTTTTAATGACTGTAAAGGATTTTAGAAAGTGCAGAAAATATAAATTTACTTTATTCATCAAAAAGTAGTCTTGTGAAAATAATATATTATCTTTACTATTTGTAGGAGAATGTTCAGCAGCCCAGATTGAAGCCATTCAGGATCTTCATCCAGAAAACATGATAAACTGCCACTTAAGGTTTAAAGATCAGAATCTTGACATTTCAGCGTCTGAAGTCTTTTCTGCAAATACTGACTTTGATTTTGACTCAGGTAAATATGGGTAATATAAATCTCGATGTGCTTCTGGCAGTGTATTTTACGGTTTCCTTGTTCTCTGAGATACTATCATTTAAAATTTCAGCATGGCAAATGCTGTGACACCAAGACAAATCCTGTTTTTTGTTTTTTTTTCCCTTCCTAATGGTTCTTTACAGAATGTGAACATCTACTTCAGGCTCCTCTGTGGTAACGAGTACAGGTCAACACCTCAAGTAGTTATTTTTAGCAAAAACAAGACCACCACTAAAATATTTAGACTTGACTAATGAACTTATTAAAAAGTTAAAAAATGTTGTTCAGTGAAAAGCTTAGCAATCAGTATGTTTGTTTATCCTATGCTTGGTCATTGATGTTTGTCTATAGTAGTTGCTTTTTCCTGCTATGATTTGGGGAGAAAAAAAATCTGTTCCCTTATTTTTGCTTACAGCCTAGATCATAGTATATGGCAGCCTTGAGCATTTAGGGTGTTGTTGTTATTGGAAACTGCAGAAAATCTGTTTTAGACAGATCCTGATTGGCTACAGGGAACACTACCATGTAGGGTAGAGCAGGAGGAGGAATGTCTCTCAGGTTCAGACAGTGGTTTCTTAAAGGGGTATTAAAGGGGAAAAAAATGTTTTCATAATAAGCATCCTTTACCTGCAGACATTCCTCTTTTCACTTCCTCATTGTTCGTTTTTGCTCAGAAGTTGCTCTATTTCTTCTCTGTTCTGTTCACTTCCTGCTTGTCTGATTTTACTGACCACCGTGAAGGGAGGCTTTACTGCAGTGGTCAGTGACGTGCTCGTCCCCTCCTGGGAACTACATCTGTGCGGAAGGACGCTCTCTACATGTTAGAGACTTCAAGGTGGTGTGAATTACTGGGTGTGCCGCAATTCATACTGGGAAATGTAGTTCTTACATGAACGAGTGCCGCAAACCAGGAAGTGAATGAGAGCACAGAAACTAGAACGCCGGAGGTGATATAGATGAAGGAATTTAATAGGTATTTACTCGTTTTTTTTTTTTTAACAATCATTACACTATTCTGTCTACCTTGCAGACATTAATTTTAGGCAAAAATGTTTTTTCCTTTACAACTCCTTTAAGCAAAGATCCCATGGAGAAGTATGCCTTCCATGATCAGTGGTAGACCTTACGAGAATTCAAATTTCTTGCTTTTACCATCTTTGGAATAACAGATTCAGAGATGCCTCTGTCTCTCAAAACGTAGGCTTCAACAGCTAGTGACCATGAAGCAGGATGGAAAATCGGCCCTTGAGACAGAAGATCCGGATATTCTCGTAGAGCCCAAATCCAATCTAGAGTGGAATAGATGTAAATGTCTTACATCTTTTTTTATAAACCAAAAAAATTGTGCACTTAATGCAAAAAGAGGTAATGCAGCAACCTATAATTACGGACACAAAATAATTGCAGATACTTTTATATTGGTTTTACAAACCTTTTAGATTATGTTTGATCATGTGCGCTCGATCTGCTGAATAAAGAGTGATTGGTTAATTAGAATGTGGAGGGGTACATTTGTGGCCCAAGGGCAGTTGAAGTGTTCTTGGATAAGCTGACTGTGGATGGCTGCCAGCTCGTGACCGGCTAGAAGTAACTCTGTGGAAATCAAAGACAGGAGAGCAAGCACCATCTAAGTGCAGCATTATTAAGACTTTTTATTCCATAAAAGACAATTGGTAACTCACAAGATTTAGGAGATGTCAACGAATGTGGGATTAAAAATGTGGTTCATCTGCAAAACCAATATCCCTGTAGTAATCAATACAAAAATGTAACTCCTATAAACCCGAAATAAACAATGTGCATCAAATGCTGAAATAACCGTCCCGTAATATAAAATTCACTTATTCATAACAAAATAAATTTCAAAGGCAAATATATAAAAGTCCAAATGTGAAAGCTTGAGAATGATGAAAATCCACATGTAAGCATCTCAAACCACCTCACAGACAAGTGTGCCAGTTCCTTTCACCAAACAGTAATAATTCTCAAATGATAAGAGATCAACAGCACAGAAATCATCACATTTGGGGGGGGGGGTCAGATCCTTCACTGGTTATCTAATGGCAGCACCTCAATGTAGTAATGAACAAAGGACCATAGAGTAGTATGCTAAAACCTCATGATTTATTAAGTAGATATACTCAGTTAGCGTAACACAAGCAAAAACACACCATGCTTGGGATAAACAGCGGGTATACAACATCATATGCCACTCGCCTCACCCTACGTGCATTTCGTCTGGTGCAATGGACGTCTTCATGGAAATGAGCTGGTCCTCTGCTTCTGAGAGAGGATCAATGCACCTTGAGAAAAACCTGTCCAGTTCGTTAAACCTGCTGAGGTCCATAACCTGACATCCACCAACTGCAACACATGTCCTGGAACAGCTCTGGTTATAGGGGCCACTCCCCTGGGTCCAAGCTGAGAAAGGCTGGCTGCCAGTTGTTTATGCCTGGGATGTACATGATGGCGAAGACAAAAACACGTAGTTCTGTCTGGGACAGGAAAGAATGTGTAATTCTGCTCGGGACAGGATCTAATCTTTTTTTCCTTCCCACAGCAGGTCTTCCGTTTCCTCTCAGATGGTTGTTTGTCACCACTGTGGCGCTACCAACTGAATTCAGATCAGATGACCTTCCATTAAGCTAGTCCAATGCTGCAGACAGCCAAAGTCATCAGATGTCTCAGGATGTTGATGAAGAGATGACTCTTTCAATGACGAAGTCCGCTGCACTTAAAGGGTGCCCAAGACTCCTCTCCAGCATGACAGGCTGGCATCCATTGTGATGGATATGGGGTATCTCTGACTGTGTTTGGTTGGTGTGGGTATGGGCAACAGTCACATATTTCTTTTTTCCCTTCAGTCTGGTATTGATTATCATCTAGCCCAGAGTACCCTTAAAATACATATTTCTGCTTTATCCATTCTCTTCCAGAAAACTCTCGCTTCACAATACTTAAATCCAGACTTTTCTTTAGGGAGCATCTCAAAATTAATCCCCCAATTTGACCCTCTGTGTCATCTTGGATCTCAACCTGGTGCTGTTTATATTCCTTCAAGCAACATAGAGAGATACCTTGACAAGGTTATATTCCTGGATGCCATTATGTATTGGGTGTGTTTCTGAGCTGGCAGCCTTTCTTGTTAAAGAGTGTTTTGTTGTCTTTCTGAGTCCATAGCAAGGTCTTCCTGAGTCCATAGCAAGTTTTTCTCCCGTGGCCAATCATCTAAAGGTAGCCTGCATGTAACCCATGGTCTGTACAAGTACAATACAAGTAATGTGTTCTGTATTGTACTCCAAAAAAAAAAAGAAATGCAATTCAAAGATAGTGGTTTTTTTTTTTTTTTTTTTTCCTGATTACGGCAGCTCCACCCAAAACTGAAGCCTAAGGGGAGTTATAACCAGCACAGAAGGCACCTCCCCCTTTCCTTTGTATGTTTCCTATTTAGAGTAATGGGCCTGTGATCAGGTAACCCAGTACACATTCACAAGTGCAGGCTTTACAGTGTTTCCCCTTAGGCCTCCTCAGAGATGAACTGGCATGGAAAGTGGCAAGAGAAAGTGTTTATTGCAGCTGGGTTGACAGGTGGCTGTACACAGGAACCACAGCTGTCCACTGATCTTTGCATGTAACCATGCTTTGATTAACTGAAATTAGGGACAAATGTCTGTCCCTAGATGCATCTTGAAAAGTAAGGCTCAGGATAAGAGGCAAAGTCCGGGGTATTCATTAAATCCAACCAGCTAGAAGCAGGTGAGAGTAGGATAGTCATAGGTGCCCATGGTTACTGTAGGCAGGCTGCAGAATGGATCAAAGTTTCTCATGGCTCTTGTAAGCGGGAGCAGCAACAAGGAAATGCTTCCACAATGCTGTATTGCAAGAAAGCGAGTGTGGAGCGCCTGCACACGAGACTCTACCCAGCGGATGATGTTCTTCAATCCCACAGCATTTACCCCTTTCTGCAATGGAACCTGGTGAGAAAAAAAAAGTCGTTTTAAAGGAACCCATAAAGCTTACATGGAAGAGACAACAAGCTCTAGCAGCAATATACAGAAGTCTTGCCTAAAGAAGAAATGTCTTGTGTAAAAAAAAAAAAGCAGAAATAAGTTACTCTTTCACAGAGATTAATTCATTTGGACTCTTATTTGATCTGGCATTCCTTCCATAAATACATATTTATTATGGTAACCCTCACATTGTTAGTTTAGAAGTGACCCTTTGGTGGCTTTTCTATACATCAATTCAGAAAAGAGATCAGTCTTCCAATGCCCTTTCCTCAAAGAACCCCTAGCATCTTCTGGAGGTACCCCCAGGGTTCCTTGGGACCCTGCTTGGCAAAGGCTGCTCTAGAGTCTGTCTTGTGTTTTTATGGAGGATCTTTCAGTATAAATAACTGGACTTTAAAAAGAGCTAGAGAGGTCAGTGGTGGCTTGTTTTCAATCCTTTTAGTGGTTTGTAATAGTTCTATGCCCAGACTATGGTCATTTGTGTACTTTAAATATAAACTGGTAATAAGTTGTTCTCTTTGACATTGATATAAAAAAATTAAGACTAAAGTTCCACTTTAATGTTTCTTTTTTTAATATCCTTTGTATCTGTCACTATAAAATGTGTCTGCCACTTACGTGGAACTTCTGTTATTTCCTGACACTTTCTAAAGCTGTTATGTCTCTGTAAAGCCGGCAGGTTTCCTAATTATGGTCTTGTGTGATATCTAGGTCACTACATCTGTTCCCTTGGTAGACAGAAGCTTTCAGAGGGCCAGCTAAAACAAATCAGCATCGGGGACACATCACTTATAGTAACAGCATCCATCCTGGGAATTAACGTGTACCAGGAGCAGACAAGTGCACATGTTCCGGTCTACCCTGGATTTTATACCAACCAGAAGGAGCTTCTTTTAAGCAGTCATTATCCTACCACCAATGTTAAGATATTTGGAGTCGCTGAATTGCTGAAAAACCTTGAGGTGAGAGTTAAAGTCAATTTCATTTGTAGATCCCATAAGTGATGACCCATGTGACCTTTTTAAAAACAAGCAAACCATTGCCAGGCACTAAGAAGTGCAAGCATGCATGTTTTATAGAGCACCTGAATTCCGTAATGCTCTATCTTGTAAGTGTCAATAGTTGAGAGCTGGAAGACCAACACCTGTTAAAGAGGCATTATACTTGGCTTTCTGGAAATGCTACCATTTTAATGTTCTCTGTCTGGTAACGGTATTGCACACTTCTGGATATTTGAATATGTGCTCCTGCTGCCACATATAGTGGTTTCTCTTGCCAGCTCATATTTCACTACATGATATGAGTCTTTGAGGGAACCATTGTGTGTGTCGAGGTGGAGCAGGTATTTTATCCATCCAACCTGTTGAATACCTGCAGAAGCTGGAAATGACACAGGCTGCTAGAAAGGTATGTATAGCACCTTTTCTTTAATCGCTTGCCAACCGCCCCACAAACATTTACGTTGGCAGCATGACAAATGGGGGTACATGTACGTCACTTTTAAACTTGCCACCGTGTGGTCACGGTGCAACCCTGCCGCAAGCTCCGTGATCGTGCCTGCGGGATCCACGGACTCTATGTCCGCTGGTGTCCTGCGATCGGGTCACGGAGCTGAAGAACGGGGAGATGTCAGTGTAAACACAGCAATCAGTAACTTTTCACTCGTAGCCACGCCCCCTAACAGAATCACTCCCTAGGACACACTTAACCCCTTCCTAGCCCCCTAGTTGTTAACCCCTTCACTGCCAGTCACATTTACACAATCAGTGCATTATTATAGCACTGATCGCTATGTAAATGGTCCCAAAATGGCGCTAAGTGTCCCATGTGATCGCCATAATGTCGCAGTCACAAAAAAAATCTCCGCCATTATTAGTAAAAAAAATTCCCTATTTGGTTTGCGCAAAAGTTATAGCGTCTACAAATCAAACGCTTATTGCAATTTCATTTACCAAAAATATGTAGAAGAATACGTATCGGCCTAAACGGAGGAAAAAATGTGTTTTTGTTTTTTTGGGGATATTTATTATAGCAAAAAGTAAAAAATATTGCTTTTTTTCCCCCCCAAAATTGTTGCTCTATTTTTGTTTTATAGCACAAAAAATAAAAACCACAGAGGTGATCAAATACCACCAAAAGAAAGCTCTGTGGGGGGGGGGGGGGGGGGGGGGGTAGGACGTCGATTTTGTTTGGGAGCCACGTCGCAGTGTCCAATTGCAAAAAGTGCGGGGTCACTTTTAGCCTGCTTTGTACACCAGGCGGTTAGCCAAGAACTATGGCTGGTGGCTTCATGGACCAGCAATGCCACATAAGAGGTGTGCCTGAACTGTAGACCAGATATGTTGGTCAGGGTGTACATTTACAAGGTATCTAAATATTTATGCAGCCGCCTCTAAATGCCTTCTTTTTAGTAGCTGCTGCTGGTTTAATGCTTTGGTATTGACCTTAGAGTCGCTTTGCCTGAGATGAGCACTTTGTACTTGAACTGCTGAAACAACTGTATCTGCATACAGCAGAAATGTCTTTTGTAGACACATTGCATCTTTGGCCACTGTCTGTCTGTCTTTTTTTTCATTTTCATACTTTATAGATTATGTTAAAGTTATCTGTAGTAACTAATAGCAATCAGTCTGACTTCTTTGTCTAATGCCGCGCACACACCATCACTTTATGTGAATTAAAAAACGACATTTTCTGTGAATTAAAAAACAACGTTTTTGAAACTTAAATTTTCAAAAACGACGTTGCCTACAGACCATCGTTTTTTCACAATGCTCTAGCAAAGCGAGGTTACGTTCACCACTGTTTTCCATTGAAGCTCGCTTCATAACTTGCTTCTAGGCATGCGCGGGTTTAAAAACGTTGTTTTAAACGTTGTTTTTTGCTACACACGATCAATTTTTGTGAAACAAAAAACGACGTTTTAAAAAACGACACAAAAAATTTAAGCATGCTTCAATTTTTTTCACAAGACATAAAACAACGTTTTCCCCCACACACGGTCATTTAAATTGACGTTTTTAAAAACGTCGTTTTTTTTCATCACATAAAGTGATGGTGTGTACGCGGCATAACTCTTAAAGGGCAACTTCACCTTTACAAAAAAAGAATAAATGCACATTTTCTGTTTGTTAGTAACCTGTAAAGCTTTGCACTCATGATGAGCAGATCATGTTTGCAATGCCACGGTCCTTCAGACTGTCTGCGTAGCTGTCTGTGCCTCAGATATGGGCAGGCAGTTGCACTCTAACAGGAAGACTCAAGGAACTACTAGGGCGCTCAACAGCACCCTGGTAGTTCATTGAGAACCGCAAGCCGACAGCCACAAAGGCAGAGGCCCGTATGGTCGTGTTTTTATTTAGATTGTGACAGTGAGCGTGGGAGGGGGAGATCCCCCACCCACTGTCAAAACAGGGGATCAGGGGAGGGTGTGAGGGCCAGTGCATCTGTTAAAGGTTACACCCTAAATATGTGTGGAACATGTTACAAAATGTGAACTTATCCTTAAAAAAAGAAGTCACAGAATATTGTATGGGTGGAACTGCTTCCTTTTGGAGAGAGAGGGAGTAATGCTTTGAAAACTGATCTTTTTGGAGAGAGGGGGAGTAATGCTTTGAAAACTGTTCTTTTATCTAACAGTCACATGTGCCTTAAAGTAACTCTGTCACTTTAAAAATAGACTGTTATCAGGTATACAGTGCAAAAACTTATATGACTAACTAGCGCCAAAGCTTCCCAGCTTCCTTCCAACCCTCATGATTCCTGCTGACCTATCACTAATTGCACTTTATTTACTTGATTTGGTTCTTTATTCTGCAGGTGAAGCCAGAGTTATCCATCATTACTGTCTATCAAAAAGAAAAATATACCGGGGTGCCCAGCTTTGTAACTTATGAAGTTGGTCTATCTGATATGCAGGTTTTAAACCAGGGCTCTCTATCTACCTCACTAACCATTTCCAGTTACATGTCTGATCAAACCATCAACATACCAATTAGATTGATGTCGGCTACCGGCCCACTTAATGGTATGTGAGCACTATACTATTGTTCCTTAGTGTTGTGTGATATTTCTGCAGTTTGAGTTTGTCCATAAATGTAAGAATTGAAGCAGCGTAACACTCTTCGCCACTTGTAGTGATCTAAAGCAGTGGTCATCAACCCTGTCCACAGAGCCCACTAACAGGCCAGATTTTATGTATTACCTTGGGGAGATGCAGACTAGAATACTGCAGTCACTGAGCAGCAAATGATAACACTAGGGCTGCAACTAACGATTATTTTCATAATCGATTAGTTGGTCGATTATTGTTTAGATTAATCGGATAATGGCCTTAAAAAAAATTTTTGATTTTTTTGGGGCCAATTTGTTGTTGGGCAGATTACAAAACACAAATTGCCGCAAAAACACATTACATGCTTTTCTGCAGATTCTTCATTGAAGTATATTGAACAAAAAAAAAAAAAATAGCACCGTTTTGCGTTAAAAAGTCCTTGCCCTTTGCAAATACGCAGCAGCTGAAAAAAAAATCATGGATGTGAAT
The DNA here is from genome assembly GCF_905171775.1 of Rana temporaria. Classification (NCBI taxonomy): domain Eukaryota; kingdom Metazoa; phylum Chordata; class Amphibia; order Anura; family Ranidae; genus Rana; species Rana temporaria. Next base: position 52,959,342 of record NC_053495.1, on the reverse strand, counting down.
GTGTCCTATAGGAAAACATGTAAATGAACTGTAGTGCGTTTCTGCAAAAAGCACCAAAAAACAGGTGTGACCCCAAGCCTGAGATGTTTAGTAACATAATGGGGTTAAAAAAACAAAAATAAGTACAAAAAGAGCAAATAATCGCTACTGTAAGGGGTTCCTTTTTTTTACTGTGGGACAGTGAAAGTATTTAAAGTAGCGATTTGCTTTTTTGTACTAAAAAGGGCTAATTTTGTTTTTTTTTAACCCCATTATGTTACTGGCCGATTAATCGATTATGAAAATTGTAATCGATTAATTCCATAATCGATTAGTTGTCGATTAATCGATTAGTTGTTTCGGCCCTAGATAACACCCATGATGTATTTCAGTTATTTTGCAAACCTGGCCTGTTAGTGGGCCCTGAGGACAGGGTTGATGACAACTGATCTAAAGTGTTATATTCTGGGTCTCTCTCCATTTTGCAGACCGCAACCCGACTTCATAATTATTGTATTTTTAGTCTTCAGGTCTAAAAAAAAATTGCATTGTTGCCATTAAATGTTAAAGCATTTCCAGGTATGGCTATTTTTTACATAGTTATATTTGGTCCAGCTTGTATCTGAAAACCACTGAAGTAAGCACCCGCTAGTCCAGTGATCTCCACTTGCTTCTGGGTCCTGTGCCAAGCAGCTGGCCTGCTGCTTTCTCAACAAATTCAAAGCATTCTCTGATTGGATGCATTGTAAAAATGAGGCGGTAACATCGTACGCCCCACCTCGTTCAATCAGAGTGCATTGTATTCATCTAGAAAATGCAAAACCTTTTCTGAATGGTGCCTGTGCTGAGCAGGCCAGCTGTGTCGTGTTTTTTTTTTTTTTTTTTTAAAGATATGTTGATTTTTAACCAGTTTTTGTTCCAAAAAAAAAAAAAAAAACACCCCAAAAAATTACAAGGTCCAAAAAACAATAAATAAATGACCTTGCAGGGTCTCACAGTTCATACAGGATATAAAAGACTGGTTCAGAAACATTAGCAAAATATGCAAATAGTAGGGTTACACACTCCTTAACTCAAAAGTGAGTTTATATAGAGGGAGAGAATCATTAATAAGTTTAAGCCATTATGGTATAGTCAACGATGACGACCCTTTCCATGAGAGTAAGATCACTTTTTTTTTTTTTTTTTTTTTGCAAAAAAGTACCAAATGCATAATAACCGTTTGGCATATTTAGACAGCTATATTTTCAGTAGTTTTGTAGAGTGAAGGAAAAATATGGAATTTTACTAAAGAACCTTTTTACATTTATATGTACATTGTTTACACTTTATCCTATTGATTGATGTTTTGTTTTTGTTTTTTCCCTCCAGTGCCTTATGCCATGGGCCAGGGCTTCTTCTATCACTTCCTGAACTCTTACCAGATTATTTTCTTCACTTTGTTCACATTGTTAGCAGGGGCTGCTATTGCCATACTAGGTAAATTATATTACTTATTCTTACTAGATATAAATGTCTGTGTAATATTTTCATTATTGCAAAACTATATTCTTTTTTGCTCTTTCAGTGTTTTCACCAAAAGAGAGGATTGACCACCCAGCCTTTATATCTGCATCACCAACTCGGTCTTTAGGCAGTAGTAAGTATTTAAAGTGGCTAAGCCATGTGGCTTTTATATTAGGGTGCATAAAGGTTTAATTCAAAGAACTGTTTTCTGCTGTTTAGCTGCTATTGATTTCATGGCTTCTATCTCGAATGGCTCAATTTTCAAAAATGCTTAACACTCTTTATTTAGCCTGCTCTGTAAGTCATGCTTTACCTCTAGTAGCAGGACTTATTTAAACATTCTGGCTGATCGAATTCTACCAATCAAGACTATCTGACTGGTAGATCACAACCCTGCCATGCCGCTAGCTCCCGATCCCTCCCGCCCAATTATCTAAATCAGAATGGCAAACAGTTGAACCACAGGAACAAAAGAGCTGGTGTTGGCATGCAGTACATAGGAAGGCCCAGTATCTGTGTCAAAGCAGTGACAGGAGGATCTGTTGAGCCTGCGGGAACGTGCTATAGAGCAGGCCATTGCGGGCTAGAAGTGGGTAAAACTGCAGGAGTCAGATTCCTGTTGCTGGCATTGATGGCTGCAAGCAGATGGCTATTTGTGCCTGTTTGCGCTTCGGTAATCACAGTTTGAGCAGGGGGTGGACTGACAACTCATGGGGCCCTCGGCAATAGGAGTTAATGGGGCCCCCAGGCTTGGCGATGGCCGCCATGTGACAGACCTTTTTTCTGACGCAAAATGAATGTGTGTATTACCATGCGCAGGGGAGGGGTACCAATCTCGGCGACATGCTAAATGGCAGGAGACTTAGAGCTGATGACCCAGTGAATTCACCAGGAGCCCTCTCATGGGCAGTGCCACCTTAACAGCATCATGGGCCCCTGGGAAAAATACTGCACTGGGACCCCTACCAGGGAGATGACCTGCGGCATGCATAGTGCACCATGGCAAACAATGAGCATGGCAAGTGGGAGAGCCTTAAAGGGGTTGTAAAGGTTCATCTTTTATTTTCTAAATTGGTTTCCTTCCATTTCCCTTCTAAAAAATTTTTTTCTTTGTTTGAAATTCTCACTTCCTGTTTCTCCTCAGTAAGCTTTCCACCATCATCCGAGCGGTGGAAAGTCATTTAGAACAGCTTACTGAACAGCTTACTGAGGAGGAACAAGAAGTGAGAAATTCAGACAAAGAAAACAAAGAAAAAAACATTTAGACGGGAAATTTAAGGAAAAAGTAAGTGAACCAATGCACTACCTTAAAGTAACCTATTTAGAAAATAAAAAAACAAACCTTTACAACCCCTTTAAGAGGATTGAACAGAATCTGCATTTGCTGTAGACAATGCAAACATACCACAGACCTTGTACCCATAAAATTCTAGTTACTGTGTCGCAACTGATAATCTCAGACACAAATTATTCTGTCAGAGCGACTTCTATTGAGCAGCAGTGGGCACACATTGATCATGCAGTATACACTAGTGGCAGCTGGTGCTCAGAATTTTCAGGGGGGGTGTTGCAAACAAAATGGGAACAATTCTGAAAAATACTGGAAAAAAAACATCAAATGCAGCCTCCCCGGCGGCATTTAACAGCACCCCCGCCGGTTGTCTGTCCGGCACTTACCCCATCTTGGTGGTGGGTCAGGCAGCGGGTGACCGTGGTGAGATGTGGGTCAGGCAGCGGCGAGCTGTGTCCTTAATGCTTACTCCCTGCGTCTCTTCTTTCCTCCTGATGGGCATCCAATAGGAGCACCTGTCCTTTCAGCCAGTTGCATGATGGGTATCAGACCCTCACTTCCTGATTGGTAGAGAGGCGGTTCAGTGTTAGAAAAGCAAATATTCATTTGCTTTGATAACACACCTGGGTGGGCTCTGAGCGCAATGCTTCTTTGTGCCACAAGTCCACCTTTTTTGGAGCCTATGGTTCTAATCGGTGCTTCAAACAAACACCCCCCCTGCCAATAGAGGGGGTGGCACCCTTAATGGATGTGCATGTTATAGTATAACATAGTATACATATATACACACACCAGCACTTTTCACCCAAAGATCTGCGTGATAGAACACACTGATGCTACCCCCATCTCCTGGCATGCTGGGACTTGTAGTGCTCCAGCAGCTCACAGACATTGGATGTGGTAATGAAGCCTTATACGCTCCTCCAGCTGTGGGCATCTCCTGCTCCTGTGTAAAAAAAAAAAAAAAGAAACGGCTCCATTGGCTGAGGAGGCAGGGCAGCTATAATCTCGATTTGTACAGCAAAACCATGTCGATAGCGGCCATTTCAGGCACAGATGTAAAAATGCACAGATTTTTACAAACTGTCCCTGTTTTTACTGAGGCTGGCAACCCTGATGGGGGGGGCCCCTAGTGGCTGCTGGCCCCTCGGGCAATGCCCGAGTGCCTGAATGGTCAGTCTGCCCCTGAGTTGGAGGCAGTTCACTGCTGTGATTTGCTGAGTGGCAAAATGTGTGTACTTTGATTCCTGCACTCTACTGAGCACTTCGTTACTACTAAACGCTTTATTTACTACTGAGCACTGTTAACTCTGAACTCTCTATTACTCACACCTTTACTCTGTTGCATACGTCTGAACTCTGTGTTATTTAGCACTTTACTACTGAAGTCTGTTACTCCAGGCCAGTTCCCTCCTTCCCCCAGAGAATTTTGGTTCCCCGTTCTGCTGTTGGAACTCTTCAGTTCAGAAGCCATCCAACTCTCTGGTTCTGCATGAGAGTCCTGAGGCTGATGGTAGCCTCTTTTTTTATTCCTGCCTTAAAATCCAGCACCAAGTCGGCAGTCTTTTTCTTTCTTTTTTTTCCAGTTTAATGGGCGATTCTCATGAAGGACTCCGGCCTGTCAAAGTCCTGGACATCTTGTTTTTGCAGGGGATTTGGTTGTGAGAGGAATCTCATCTTCCATTAAACATGCTGCTCCACATATGGAGGGCTATCCAGTTATCCTCATTGCTCCCAACTGGCCTATGCCAGTGCGGTACTCCAACCTGATAGGACTTCTGGCAGAGGATTATTGTGCGCTGCCAGATCATCAGACTTTTCATTCCCAAGGGCCGGTTTGCCAACCTGCTTCTTGGTTATTGGCTTTAAGAGCATGGCTTGTTAAAGCAGAGGTTCTAAGGAACAAGGCCATTTCAGATTCTGATTCTTATGATGCTTATACAGTATCTCACAAAAGTGAGTACACCCCTCACATTTTTGTAAATATTATAACTTTTCATGTGACAACACTGAAGAAATTACACTTTGCTCTAATGTAAAGTAGTGCGTGTACAGCTTGTAGAATCATGTAAATTTGCTGTTTTTTCAAAATAACGCAACACACAGCTGAAGTCCGCTCTCTGCTGACATCACAAGAATCCGTCCAGGCACTGCGACAGTGAAATACATTGATCTGCCAGGTGCCTGGACTGACACCTGTCGGCCTCTCGTGAGCCGCTGAGAGACTTAGACGGCCGTTTTTCACCCCTCAACAGCTCAGCGACATTGCGACGGACAGATTTGACACTTTTTTGGGTCCATTGACAATTATACAGCGATCAGTGCTATAAAAATGATTATTGTGTAAATGTCACTGGCAGGGAATGTGCTAACACTAGGGGATGATCAAGGTGTTCACTGTGTGTTCCCTCAGTGTGTTCTAACTCAGGGCCATCTTTTCCATTGGGCACGCTGGGAAGTTGCCCGGGGGGCCCCGCTTGCCTGGGGGGGCCCCACCGGCTGCCCAGCAACTCCAGTAAAACATTGTGCAGAGTGACGGGTTAGAACTGCCCATGCCCAGTTTGCGGAAATCACAGAGAAGATCCGATCCTCCACGAGTGCGGGGGGTTTCTGATGTAAGGGGAGAGTGAATGCAAAAATGTAAGGGGGCACTGATATAAAGGTTCCCCCTCCTATATTAGTGACCCCCCTTACCTTAGTGTATTTTCTCTACGGAAGGTGGTCTCTGGTCACCAGAGTGCCCCCCACATCAGAGTTCCCCTTTACATCAGAGTCTGCAGGATTCCCCCTTACAATGCAAGGGGGAACTCAGTCTGCTGACCCTGATGTAAGTGGGAAAGAGAAAGCAGTGGACTCTGATATAAGGTGGTCTCTGGTCACCAGTGCCCCCCTCCACATCAGAGTTCCCTCCTTAGATCATGATCTGCAGCGTTCCCCTTTACATAAGAGTTCCCTTTCACTGTAAGGGGGGATCCTGCAGACTCTGATGTAAGAGGAAACTCTGTGCTGGCTGGGTTATAGTAACCTGACCTTCATGTCAATGAAGACATTTTTTTTTTTACTTTTGTTTAACTTAAACACATTGCTAATAGCACTAGCTACTGTATATGTTTATAGTTTAAATACTGACATTTGCATTGTTCGGCACTGAAAACTGTAATTTTAGGTCCTTTTTTTGATGTGGTTCTGCCAGTAAATTTTATAATTTTTGTCAGTAAATTCTCGTGCGTGATTGTGTAGATAGGGCCCCAGTGCACTGTATTGCCCGGGGGCCTATAATGCTCTTAAGATGACACTGTTCTAACTGTTTGGCGATGGGAGTGACTAGGGGAGGAGACATATATCGTTTTTCATACTTTTTAGGAACAAACGATATGGCTCCTCTTCCCTGACAGGACAGGGAATTGTGTGTTTACACACACAAATCCCTGTGCTTGTGCACGCATCGCGCCAGCCGGCCATGCGCATCGCGCCCCCTAACGTACAGCGGGCCACGTGAACGGCCCTTTTGGTGGCCGGAAAAGGGAGTAGCTCACTATTCCCCAGTCGGCATCAAATGGACCCGCTCTGACAGCTGTCAGAGGTTTGCCAATAGCGTTTTGTAGATGTGTTTTAAAGGAAAACACTTATTTTTGAAAAGTGTTACCGCCCTCTCTCCTCCCCATGCGTACATAGAGGTTACCACGGGGCCAGTGGTTCAGTGGTGAAGGATGCAAACTATTGGCGGACTTCTGACCATTGTCAGAGCAGATCCTTTTAATGCTGGCTGGGAGGTTGCAAACTCCTACCACTTGTATACAGCCTTCGTGTTCCCAACACGCTGATTGACCAGCATTTTAAGTTTGCCATGTTTTTTTTTTTTTTTATAAATCGTGACGATTTTAATTTGAATCCCACGCTCCTGGCCTTTTGTAGTTTTGAGCTCCATTGGATCTACCCTATCCCCTATCTAGAAGCTGCAGGATCCTTGGACTATACGGCCCATTATGACCTTCCTGGTGTAATGGAACTTTACCCTGGCCACTAATATTAGATATTGAACGCTGAGACTTGTAGTGCACTGTTGTGGTTGGTGTATTTATTCCTGATTGGATGGGGGTGCCTAGTAAAGGTGGAGGGAGGGTTACCCCCCTCTGCTGCCTGTAAAATTAATCCAGTGGCTGTATAGCCAGCTTTGTTTAAGAATCTGTACCTGGATCATGGTTGTAGCCTCAACCATAATCCTGATATAACCACTTTAACCACTTCAATACATGGTACTTCACCCCCTTCCTGCCCAGGGCAATTTTTCTAGCTTTCAGCGCTGTCACGCTTTGAATGATAATTGCGATGCCATGCAATACTGTATCCAAACTAGAGCTGCACGATTCTGGGAAAAATGAGAATCGCGATTCTTTTGCTTAGAATGAAGATCACGATTCTCAAAAACGTAACGTAATTTAAATATGCGGGCGGGACTTGAGTATGCGTTCTGCGTGCAAACTCACGGGGACGGTGGTACTTTAATTATTTTAGAGAGAGCGATATTAATATTTGCCAGAGAGAGATTTAAATTAATATTTGCCAGAGAGAATATAAAACCATTTGCCAGAGAGAAAATAAAACCATTTGCCAGAGAGAATATATCAATTATATACTAGCAGCTTACACTTGCCTGTGTGACATGTACAGGCTTGCCTTGCCTTGTACTAGCAGGTGCACTGTCCCCTGGGAAGAATACTCCTGCTGCCCATCCACAGCATCGCGGTCTGACGTCAGTTCCTGTATCTCCGAGTCTTAGCTGACGTCAGTTCCGGTATCTCCGAGCCATTTGCGTTTCACGCTGGCTCTGTCGCGGCCGATGATTCCCCTCCGCTCCAACACAGGGACACAGGCAGCCTCACTCCACAGCAGCATCCGGCTTATAATGTGCAAGCTGAGAATTGCCAAATCCAGCAGGTGAGATTGTGGGGGCTGGAGAATCGCGATAACGATTCTCCATGATTAATCGTGCAGCTCTAATACAAACTAAATTTTTATAATTGTATTCCCACAAATAGCACTTTCTTTTGGTGGTATTTGATAACCACTGTTACTTTTTTTTAGTTTGGTTAGCAAAAAAAAAAATTTATGAGAGAAAAAAAAGGGTTTCTTCGCTTGTTATAACATTTTGTTTTCTCCTTCACTGACGCACCATCGATTTGCCGCTCTACACGGGCCCCCGGGGGCGTGCACGAGCGGCTTATCCTGATGTCGCCCAGTCAGGATAAGAGCCACGCTGCAGGTGTCAATCCACAATAGGGCGGGCTGGAAGTGGTTAACCTGAGGTTGTTTATAAACAGCCCAAGGATGGGAAGCGGTTAAAGAAGTGAACAAAGTATCGGCACTGCAGTGATCCCGCCAGACTGCACCCCACAATATCTGAAGTGTTGTAACACAGCGCCTTGTGTGCATTAGCCCTCCAGGTTAAACCTTGCTGAACACGAGAGGCATGGAGAGCCGTATACCGTTGACTAAAATAATTTTAGAGGGCGTTTTTGGAATTGGGCTTTTGGCCCTTGAAAACAAGTGAAAAACTTTGCCTAGGTGTCTTTAACACAAAAGCACACCTGGCCCTTCCCCCTACCAGAACTCTTAAAAAGTATTGGTCTTTACTACAAAGTGCACTTAACCCCTTCTCTTACCAAACCCTCCTGAACAAAATTGTCATATCCTATATATATATATATATATATATATATATACACATATACCTGTGGCAGTTTTGCTGTATCACTTCAGTTTTCAATGGTTCTCGTCCTGCTGGCTGTGTCTGTAGTAAGCTTTCTAAAGTTGGCCTTACACTAGCAGATTTTTCAACGACCATTTGTACGAATATTCGTATAAAAATTCTCAATATATTTGATGACTTGGCAGATGCTGTTCATGATATTTCTTTTGCTTTTGGAATTAATGTAATTTCCTGAATGCAAACCACAGTCACTGCTAGACCCCACTAATGATTAGAATGTCGAACAAATCAAAAATTTGGAATGTTTAACTAAATTCTACTAGTGTTTGGCCAGCTTTAGAGTTTAATTGCTCCATCTTCTGACTTTCTCACCAAATAATGATTTGCAGATACCTTAGAATATCAAAATGTTGTTAAATTATTGGATCGTCTGAGTTTTTGTGCAGTAAGAACAATGCCAATAGACCAAACCAGTCAACGGCAGCAGCATTGTTACAGTGGTAAGTCAAAACTTTAAAAATTTTATCTTTATTTTAAGGTCTTGTATCATCACCACCACCAGCCTTGTCTTATCACAACCAAGGATCTCCTATGAGGAACAATTCACGATCATTGTGGAGTCCAGAATATTGTTCCAACTGAGAACTAATATACCAAAGACCTCAGCGATTTAAATTGTGTGCCTTGAGTCACAAATATGTTCCATGCCGGACAGCATGTGATCAATGTTTTATGCAGCTTTGTATTGATTCATGTTTGATTGGTACTGTATTTTATTTGAACTGTGTTTTTTGTTTTTGTCTAGCTTGATCTAATGTCTTGGTTTTTATTTCTTGAGAATGTATTTTATGTGATATCTCATCCTTCCACAGTTTTTTTTTTTTCTTTCCAAAAGATTTGGGCATATTTAATAAAGCAGAACATTTTTAAATAGCAGTAATGTGTATGAGCCTATCAGAATCCTTTTACAGATTTTAAAATGCCATACTGAACTCTGATTGGTTTCACTATGCACTTTCTCACTTATATTTGATCTGCTTTATTAAATAAGCTAGCAAATGACCACTATCGAAGGTTTCTCCTCAGGCCCGTCTTTGTTTTAGATTTTATGTCTGAAATTAGAATGATTTCTCTATATGTTATGACTTTTGTTTAACTCAGGAATATTTTGCACTGACTTGCAACTGTAGCCTAATAATGTGAGTCTAACCAATCAGAAAGTAGCTGTGAATTCTGATCTGTGCTTGTTGCATACCTTACCTGTCAAATTACAAGCCAGCCGTTCTCCCTGGCACGAGAGAATACTCTGTGAATATTTTAGTGCAGCAACATGTGATTTAAAATGTGCTGCCATACACCATCCATATACAGGCGTACCTTGCTGTAGGTGATTTTCTTTTCTTTAAAGGGACCCGTCGGGAATAAAAATGTCAAATCAGGTCCGTAATGGCAGTTCCCTAAGGATACCTATCCTGACAAACCTATAGGCTGTCATTGCTGGCTTTCTGAAAATGCTAGATACCTGGCTTTCTCCGTTTCGAGTTTTTTTTTTTTTTTTTACCTGAAATAAGTATGCAGGAAATCCAGGTCGGTGAATTGACAAGTATTGAAATTATGACCTTACAAGCTATTCTTTTAGTTACACTGTTCTATTTATTTTAAACCCTCATACTTTATTTTTTGCTAGATTTTAGAAATCATTTTATTTTTACATTGAATAGTTTGATTGCTATACCTGTTTTTTGGGGTGATGACCGCAGTTTAGGATGCTATTGAAGAAATGGCTTTCCTTTCAGCAACAATTAAAGTTTAAAATGTGGAAAAAAAAGATCCTGTTTGTCATCTGCAAAAATATAACCACCCCCACCCCCCCTCTCCTTGCTGTCCCCTTTTCGAAAGCTTTGATCCAAGAAGTAGGAAAGACAATTGAAAATTAGATTTGGGAATTGTGAAGTTAAATGCTTTGATCAATATCGCACTCGCCTTCCCTCGCCGTAAAAAGAAGACAATCTCTTGGAAAATAGGTTTTCATTAAACTAATACCATTCTTAAATTGTCCACTGGAAGTGTGTTTTTAAAAAGGATGCACCCAAAGCCACTTGCATTCCACATTTCATTTCTTACCTCATATTACATTTGGTCTGTTGTATTCTGATTAAGACTGACTGTTTCAGTCACATCTGTTAATTAGATTGCAACAGGCATAAAACAAAGTAATGCATTACATATCTGTGTGTTTTGGACCATTCTGATCAAGCTTGTTCTGCAAGGATGGAAGAAAAGGGGGAAGTTCTACCCAGCAACCAATCAGTTTCTGGCTGTAATTTTCTCAGCACCGGTTCTAAAATGAGTGCTGCTGTCTCTTTTCAATACGTTCTATAGAACACTCTTTACAAGAAAACTTTACTAATATTATTTGTCATAAAATTAGATCAAGACTGCGATTAACCTTCATTTAAGAGCACCCCAGAAGCCATCTAAACCAAAGGCATTTATTATGCAAATGGTAAACTCAAACTCTCAAAATGCAGAATACAGCTACTAGCTGGTAGCTACAGTAAGTGCTGAAGATACCGCAAGCCAGTCGAATGTAAACAGAACATCCCATTACAACATGTACTGTCTTATTTTATTCTTGTGTGATACTACTAGCCTATTGCCTAAATTATACACCTATAAAATACAGCACGCCATCTTAAAACCAAATGTATTAATGTAATCCGATCCAACACAGATGCAAACCCTTTTTGTATCCTCACTTAAGAATTGTGGTAGAGCCATGTAAATAAACTGATCTATAGCTTAGATACAGTCTAATTATGCAAAGTAAATTATGCTAAAGTGGTTGTAAAACTGACATTAGGGATATGCTTTGTTCATATTTAGTGTGCACCTGTCTTAATCCAGATCATTAAGTCTCATTTCTTTCTGCTGCCTTATTCCTGTGCTATCTGTATGAGTCACTGACAGGTTTTCCTGACCCCAAGAGATATAAGGATGACATGGGAGGGAGCTCCAGCACACAGCCTGTGATTGACAGCCTAAGCTTTGGTTCTGTGTGAAGGGAGGGGGGGCTTCCCTTTCCTTCTCTTCCCTCCAATCGGCTCTCCCCTACCGAGACCTGCATATTGTAACTTTAGCTTTTTGCCCCCTGCTTTCTGAAAGCTCAGGTAAGCTGTATAAATGCTGTACTTTGAACTGATGTAGAGAAGAGGTTGCTGTAAATGGGTACAATTTATGTAGCAGGATTTGTTTCTCTGTATATCACCTGAAGCTAGTCACTTCACTGGGTATATGTAAGGAGTTACAACCACTTTAAATATAGCTGTATCAGATTTGTGCCTTGTTGTTGCAAGGTATAGAACACATGATTATGAAATAGAGCTTCAAGAGGGAATCGGCTAGGAAAGCGAATAGGCTTATGGTGAATCATACCAAAATTTATTGAAAAGTCCTTCCTCTAAAGCTCTGTAAAATTATAGTACTGTTGTCTTAAACAGAGGTTTGTGTCAGCACTGCCAATAGAAACTCAGAGAGGTTCATTCTTCATATTTCATCTATTCCTTGCTATATATCTGAAGACATATAGTGCTTAAATTGAAGGACATATCGTAAATATAAAACCAGTGCATAAAGTTCACAGTACAAATGTCCATTATACTATGCACAGAAACTGCATCCATCCATACCAACATTCATATAATGAAATATTAACAAACTATATAGAGCCATAGATCTTTGTTCACAAGGAGCATCTACTTGTTTCATGTTACAATGGCCTGTCTGCACTATTTGAGGAAGGGGCTCCGTAAAACATGTACAGTTTTAATGAAGTGTTCCTGCACTATTTAGGAAGATCTCAGATTCAGTTTTTTGGGTAAAAACTGCTTCATTAATTTAATGTACAGGTTTTTATGGTGTTGAAATTTCCATGACTCTTTATGTATGGCATTATATTAGAAGGAAACTTGGCAATGTCTAATTGGATGAATACAATGTGAAAAAAATGTGAATTTTTGTCACTGTCAAAATTGCTGAAGTATGAAACTTTTCCTCAGGAGCCAAGAAACTCTTATGTACTTTAAATACCTCAAGCTTAAAGGTGTGTGTATTGGCGTTCTTGAAGAAGTTGGACAATGTTGAATGTACACATAAGATTTTTTTTTTTCTGTCATAAAGAAGTGAATTTGCATTCATCATATTCTTTCTGCTGACTCACTGTGAGTGCCTTATGTTTTTTGCTCATGTCGGCTACATTGCAGATTTTCTTTGTACAATAAAGTTTCTTATGTTTCTTAATACTTGCTGCATTGTCGTCTGTAAAACATTTGCATTCATTTGTACTTAGAGGCAAGCCTATAATTAGGACGCTGCTAAACGTACGTTCAGAGGCAGTTGGATGCTTTTTTAACTGCCCCTGAACTCATTCAATGTTATCCTATGTGACCATGTACACAGTCTTGTTTGTTGCCGGTTTTAGGCAGTTGCGTTTTAACACCGTTTCTTTAAAAAGCAAAAAAATGGGTTCAGACGCCAAAGATTTCCACGTTACAGACACTAAACGCGGTAACCTGCGATTAGCAGCATTTCATTTATATGCGTTTTTGGCCATTTAAAAAATTCCTTTTTTTTTTAAACGCTTCTAAACATAAACGCTGCTAAAGGCAGCATGTAAAGCGACAAAACTGATGTTTTAAACATGGGTTACTATCTGTCAAGTTAAATCGTTCAGAAGCAGTTCTAAAAACGTCCCGTGTACATGGAGCCTATAGGTATTGAAAATATCTCCTAAACCTCTACCGTTAAGGAGACATTTCCAGTGCATCACTGGCACATGCGCTCTGAAGGAACAGTCCACGGGTGCCGTTCCTTCAAAAGCCTGTAAAGTGCACGGGAGCTCCCGCTCAGGAGTGACATAATCACGGCTCTGGCCAATCACAGCACCGGAGCCCTCGAACCCGGAAGAAGCTCCGGGAAAGATATGGGCCGTGACAGCGGTGTGTGGGGACCGCTGCAACAACTTTGTTTTACCTACAGATGCTACAATGTCCACATACCTGTGAGTGGTGGCATAGATGGAAATAGTTTTCCTTCCTCACATGTATTTATTTCCATTTTAGTAGCTTTGATCTCATCTTTAGTTACTGCTTTGGCCATGGCCCTGACCATGACTGAATAACTGATCATACTTGTAGCTTACCCAGGTGACTGGGATAGGCTTGCTGAGATGGGCTGGCCATTTTCACCTCCACAGTACTTTGGTGCAGTGCTGAATTCGCCCATTGTGGCTTTAAGGTGTGGCATTGCCTAGAGTAGGGCTGCGATGGCATCATACAGTCCCAGGTGGGTGGTTTTAAAGAGGCACTGCTAGCTATGCAGGACAAGGTGACAGTTTATCTGGAAAATGCATCTCAACCCGCTTATACTCCCCTTACTAGTGCTCCTTCATAGATTTGGTTGTCTCTACATCATTGGAGTGCCCTGCTGGAGGGTCATCCAAACAGCAGTTAATCAAACAACGCTACAGTGACGGTGTTCAAGAACCGTCCAGGAGGAACAGGGACTCACTTCAGCAAGAGAAGTAGAGCAGATACTATCCTGGATGAAACCTCACATTTCAGGCTTCTCCACCATTTACTATAAAGGGGGTTTAGTATTGTTCAAATGTAATAGTATTTGTATGGCAACACACAAATGTTTTGTGTGGTCAAGTAAACAAACACATGAACCCAACCAAACAATTTGGTATAGAGGCCCAAGAAAAAAAAAATGTTAACCACATGCTAACTATGCTATAACCAAATGATGGCTACAGCGCGGTTGGCTAGTTCTGGAAGGCCATCATATGGGAGGCATGCATTGTAAGTGTCCGTGATTGGGTCTTTGCATCACCGATCGAGGTAAAGGGCCAATCACAGCAGCCCTTTACATCGTAATCACTCTGTCCAATAAAAGAGCAATCACTTTGTCAACAAACCAGGGGAATTCCCAGTTCAGCTGTCTCCTCACACTGATGTAGCGTGTGAGGAGAAGAGAGGTACATGGCAGCATAGTGAGTTGGCTTGATTTTGTGTGCCCATCAGTGCCACTACAGTGCCCTACTGGTGCTTACCAATGGCCAATAGTGGACATCAGTGCCACCCTATTAGTGGATCCTTGTGCCATAAATGTGTTTAAAAAATGCATTTTCATTTTCTTTTCACAATTTCCCAAAACTTGAGAAAAAAAGACTCATTATGCCTCAAAGAATATACATGGGATATTTCCTTTCCAAAATGGGGACATTTTTGTGAGCGTTTCCATTGTCCAGGTGCTCCAGGGCCTTCAAAAGTGTAATGGGTACACTGACGGTGCTCCCTGCATGTTTGGCCTCTGTATGTGCCCAGGCTGTAAAAGTCTCACACTTGGTATCGCCATACTCGGGAGTAGCAGAATGTGTTTTGGGGTGTAATTACAAGTATGCATATACCATGTGAGAGAAATGGAGGTCATTTTTTTTCAGGGTTATTTGTCCTGTCCTGGCTTGTATATCAGGTGTGATCAATTTTAAGTGATTGGCCCCATAGCTTGTAGACTATAACCTTTACAATGACCAAATAATATCTATTGATTTGAGTTATTTTTACCAAAGCTTTGTAGCAGTATAACTTTTGGGCAAAATGTATAAAGGAAAATGTTATTCATTTGCAACGAAGTGTAGCTGCTGACTTAATAAACACATGCTTAGTTGGCACATGGTCCAGCAGTGCATTCACCCCAGCAGTTTTTTTCTCTCTCCTTCCTCTGCGGTGCCAGCATCTCTACTATGCGCACCCAGCTGTGACCGCTTGCGGCTTCACAGCCAGATGCCCACTGCGCATGCACGATCGGTGCTCTGCGATTGGTCCAAAATTCTTTTAGGACCTGTCCTGTGTCCCAGAGGTCTTTGGGAGGGAGGGGGAAGGAGAACTTTCACCACCAGAAGTGGCTGCAGGTACCTGTCAAAATGGGGTACCCAAGTGCTTGGTCAAATTGGCGCTTGGTGTTATGGCCTTCTTTTGTAAATTATTCTTCACAAAATTAAAAAAAAAATATATATATATATATATATATATATATATATATATATATATATATATAAAATTAAGGTTCGTACTTTGAATATTCATGTCCCTATCCCATTTAATGTATGCACACCAGGTGTTTCATCTCTGTCCTCGCAGTTAGTTTAAACATGGTGTTTACTTTATTATATGGGCAATTTTTTCCGGGTCTGTATACATGCATTCTGCGATTCTGATGTAGCATTTTTAGTAACGCATACATCACATTATACAGACATCATTTTTAATTTTATATATACGTGTGAAATCACGGTAATATATATAGGAGTTATATCCTTATATATTTTATATAATTTTATACTGTTGTATTAATTTTAATTTCGGTGTTGGGGGAAGGTGTTCTGTAGATCGGATGTGAGTAATGCCACCTCTGTCCGGCAAACATACACGCCACCCAAAGTCCAGATCTATATTGCAATATGTTTCTACATAGAGAGTTTAATATGTCAGCATGTTACTCTCTTTGTGGATTGACATTAAATCAATTTCCTAATATGTATTTTATTATACTATTGGCAAAAGATCCCTGTCTAAAGATGATGGATCCGCGTCCACGATCCCCGGACGTCAGAGCTGAGTGGTCTAGGCACGCTGTTAACAAATAAGAAGAGGCGAGTCAGCACGTCGCTCGTGTCCCTGGAAGAAGTCTGCTATTGGATGAAACGGCGTAGGGAGGAGCGGCGTGCTGACGTCACTATTGTATACCTTCACGACCATCCGGAAGGACGGGCGGATTGTAAGAGCGGGCCGGCTATTTATTATCTACACGCTATTTTTATTCTACTTAAGTGTAACCAGTATCTTATTAAATTGTTTTTATAAACGGTACTACTCTGTTGGCATCTTTTCTTTTCCTCCTGGGCTACCTATTGCGGGGTGACTTGCTTGAGACCCATTTGTGAACATAAAGGTGGAGAATACACACAGGAATCTCTAGGAAACGGCAAGGCTATTGAGCCAGATGCGTATGTGATCTCATTAGAGATCAAATCAAGTCGGTAAGCAGATTTGAAATAAGAGGTGGAGGCTTTCTTCTATCCTGCTAACAGACAGGGTTTTCTGGGATATTCTTGGCACTTATTTTTGATTTACCTTGGAAGTACATGGGAATTCAACACCATATGAACTCTTGAATATTTATCACTATTTGTGGTTTGCACAGGTGTTTTTATGTGCACATTTGTCACTTTTTATGTCGTATGAATTTGATTAATATCTTGAAGTCTTTATGTGTTTTCACACGCATTAACCTTGTATGCACATATTTAATTTATCAATATCAATCATTGTATTGAATAATCAGTTAGCGCAGCATACATCAAAAAAATTTGATCACCTTGGGGTGCCTACTTTCCTAAAAAAAAAAAAAAGGTACTTTGAGGGTTTTTTGGTACTATTCTGGCATTTTTATTTTAACAGAATTAGAGGGAAACTGGTTGTTTTTCAAAGTCTTTGTTCTTGTTCCCCTTTTTTTATAATAAAAAAATACCTCCAATAGAAATCTTTATTTGTCTTAAAATTAAATGAAACTCATTTGGGTACAGTGTTGCATAACAGAGAAATTGTCTGTCAAACTATCACAGTGGTGAGAAATGGCCTGGTAATGAAGGGGCATTAAAGGCTGGTGCTCAAGTGGTTAATGAATGTTACATTCACTGCTTTATAAATGTTTGTATTCAACCCAGACCTGATGAGCATTCTTTGATGAGAGTCTATAATAGAAGCCCATATATTTGTCCAGTTAGCATTAGGAATGACCAGTAGATGTCAGTGTTATAAAACATGTGGTATAGGTAAAGGACAGAAAAAAAAATGTATACTGCATTTTGCAACCCATTAACATACAAACAATGGCAAATTTTGTGACTTGGTGTTTAAGGGAGATTAATTACTGTTACTTAGTCCCTTTTCACACAGGAATTCTTTGATCGTACTATTGCTGATCAGTCTTTTACTGATTTGCTTAGCAAGGTATAGCCTTTCCAAGGTCTGAACCTAGATGCATAGACTGAACATGAAGCACACCTGCTATGAGAAAATAATGGGTTCATCATGCCAGCTAAACAATTACAGTAGTTTTCACATAGACATATGTGGCCCTCACAATCATTTAAACCAAGCACCTAGGCATATATTATTCAGCTATAAAGGAGAGCCTCAAAAGATCTCCATTCTTAGGTACTTTCATGTGGTGGGATCCCACTGCTCACTGTGACAACAATCGCATGCTTGATGCGTACCCAAAATCACAAGGCTCACAAATTCAACCAATGATCATTTTACCTTGTTCTTTACATGATTTGTAAAGGTGTTCACATTTTTAACTGTTTGGCAAACAGCCCACGAGGGCTTGAAATCACTTTAAGAAGAACTGAATTGTGGAAGGAGCTGTGCAGAAAACACATCTTACCAGAATGAATGAAGCAGAGCAGGGGAGAGATCCCTGCACTACAGGCCCTCAGGTCCAGCTTTCTCTACAACATGAAGAATAGCAAGCAGCATAGTAGCTTAATGAGCTGAAGCGCTGCTGACTTTCATCATCCAATTAGGCGCAATAAAAAATATATATTTTTTATTTGCTTACACATTAGTTGCAAAGTTAATGTTTACCACTAAGCTCCACAACTAAGCTACTGTATAAGCCGAGTTTTGCAGCCCATTTTCCCCTGGACCCTAAACTTGGCACACATGTAGCCCCACTCTTCCTCTACAAGTGTACAATGGCCGGGGAGCACCGGTTTTTCAAAGCCGGGCACTACTTCCATAGACTCCCATGTTGAACGTCAGTCTAGTCATGGACACAGTGAGGCATGCAGATGGACACCCTAGGCTTATACTCGAGTCAATACGTTTTCCCATTTTTTTGTGGTAAAATTTGGTGCCTCGGCTTATATTCGGGTCGGCTTATACTCGAGTATATACGGATAAGTGAAATTGGTGAACATGCTCCGCACCTTCAGTAATCAAACCCTGCTGCGCTTGCACAGATCGCTGGATCAAGATTGGGCTAGGGTATATATTAGGAGGGGATGTTGCACACCGGTTTTCTACCTTCATGCATAGAATGCATGAAGGAAAAAAAAAACCTTCAGCCTTTACAACCACTTTAACTCGATTAGTTATCGGACGATTTCTACGGAAATCCTTTGGATGAATTGGAAACATATTGCAAAAAACATTTTCTCATCCAGCAACAGTACTTTTATCTCACAAATGTTTTTTGGGCTAACTGGCCAAAAATTCCCACAGACACATTTCAAAATCATGTAGAAAATCTTTCCAAACAGTGGAAACTATTATAGCTGCATGGTGAAGGGGCAGAAACTCCATAATAATGCTTTTGAAATGGACTGCCCAAAAGCTCATATAGGTGTAATGGTCAGGTGTCCACAATCTTTTGTCCATATAGTATACTGTTTGTCTGCCCTTTGTGTGATTGTACTTCTTAGTACTTTGAGATACTTTTGGGCAGGCTATGTATGACCTCCTTTATTAGCTCCCTCACTAGTCAAGGGTGTCCTTTAGGTAGCAAGAATTGTACCTGGCCATCTTGTAAGAAGGCACTGTATATAAAGATAATAGATAATAGAAAACAATAGAAAAAAAATATTGTTATTTCTCACCCTAGCAGGTTATGTTGTGATTGTATGGCCATTGTTCAATTCAGAGCCAGATTTAGACCTTGGGGGGCCCAGGGCACTTCATGTTCAGGGGACCTGGGGTACTTCAGGTACCGGGGACCCCTTATATACAGAATTGGTTTACATTTTCAATGACAGTTACACATTTTTAAAATGCATGACAACATCTTTCTGAGGTTGCACATGCCCGCACACTACACAGTGTAGTTTCCTCGAGCCGCCAAAATGTATCTTTGAAAAATAATACAATTTACCAGTCCAGAGTTTTACAGGTGATGGCCAGCAAAATATTACTCCCCAAGATACATTTATTAAAGGAAAGTACATTTTTTCTTATACAGTGCCTTGAAAAAGTATTCATACACCTTGAAATTTTCCCCATTTTGTAATTGTTACAACCAAAAATGTAAATGTATTTTATTGGGATTTTGTGTGATAGACTGACACAAAGTGGCAAATAATTGTAAAGTAGAAGGAAAATGTTAACTGGTTTTCCAAATACATGCAATTGTATTTAGCCCCCTTTACTCTAAAACCGTCCACCTAAATTGACAGGCCAAGGAGAGCATTATCCAGAGAAGCAGCCAAGAGGCCCATGGTAACTCTGGAGGAGCTGTAGAGATCTACAGCTCAGGTGGGAGAATCTGTCCACAGGACAACTATTAGTCATGCTCTCCACAAATCTGCCCTTTATGGAAGAGTAGCAAGAAGAAAGCCATTGTTGAAAGAAAGCCATAAGAAGTCCAGTTTGGGAGAAGCCATATTGGGGACACAGCAAACATGTGGAAGAAGGTGCTGTGGTCAGGTGAGACCAAAATTGAACGTTTTGGCCTAAAAGCTAAACATATGTGTGGCGGAAAACTAACACTGCATATCACACTGAACACACCATCCACACAGTGAAACATGGTAGTGGCAGAATCATTTTGCTTTTCTTCAGCAGGGACAGGGAAGCTGATCAGGGTTGATTTGAAGATCGATGGAGCCAAATACAGGGAAATCTTAGAAGAAATCTTAGAAGAAAACCTGTTAGAGGTTGCAAAACACTTGAGGCTGGGGTGGAGGTTCAGCTTCCAGCAGGACAAAGACCCTAAACATACAGCCAGAGCTACAATGAAATGGTTTAGCTGAAAGCATATTCATGTGTTAAAATGGCCCAGTCAAAGTCCAGACCTAAATCCAATTGAGATTCTGGGGCAAGACTTGAAAATTGCTGTTTACAGATGCTCTCCATCCAAATGCAAAGCTGGTAGACACATCCCCAAAAAGACTTGCAGCTGTAACTGTAGTGAAAGGTGGTTCTTCAAAGTATTGACTGGGGTGCTGAATACAAATGCACGCCACACTTTTCACATAATTTGTAAATAATTTAGAAAAAACTTTTTCCTTCCACTCCACAATTATGTGCCACTTTGTGTTGGTCTAGCGCATAAAATCCCAATAAAATACTTTTATGTTTTTAGTTGTAACATGACAAAATTTGTAAAATTTTAAGGGGTATGAAAACTTTCAGTGCACTGTTAATTTTTTTATTTCATTATTATTTTTTAATTATTTAGCATATAATTGTTTTATATTGTTTTATATAAATTGTGTATAGAGGGCCCCATCTGTCAGGGGGGCCCTGTGCAATTTCCTCTCTTGTCCCCTTATAAATCTGGCCCTGGCTGGTTCATTGTTATAATAAGGGCGCAAGAAGTAATGGAATTCAATACTAAGTGGTAACTCTATAATCCCAGAGCCCTTCAGAATATAATACTGAGTAAGACATACCTGATCATGGGATTGTGCTGTGCTATTTCTTTTAGAGCAGTGGTTCTCAACCTATTAGTGCCATGACCCCTGGATAAAATTTCCCAAGTTGTGGGGACCCCTAACAGTAAAATTATTTTCGTAGTGTGGGTTGTCAGCACCCACGGCAAGACAAGTAATTTGCGCCCCTAACCCACGGAAATTTAGCGCTCCCTGAGTCCCCTCCTCTTGTACCGTACTAAAACCCCTTATGGTACATTTTAGGATGTACCACTCTTTCTCTTTGTTCTCCTCTTTTTCCCTTTTATCTCTTGCTATCCTAATTTCTTGTTTTATTCCCCCATCCTTCTCTCTAGCCGTCTTTCTTGTTTTTTCTCTTTTTTTTTCTCTCCCTTTTTCTTTCTTCCGCCCTCTCTTTTCCTCTTCCTTCCATGTATTCTCTATTTTAATTCCTTCTCTTACTCCTTGGTGGAGGGGGAATGGGATGAGTGGCAATGCTGAGGGGAGTTCTGATCAGCCAACTTGGGTGCTCTTGATTAAGGTCATCTGCTGATCTGAGAACTGTAGTGGGGACTTTTAATGGCAACTATAATCACAGGTAGTGTTACTCATTGTATCTCTGACTTTGTGGTGTCTCATAGCAGTGACACCTATGCTGAAATCAGGAGATAGGGTCTCCTCCAGCCCCTCCCACCTCACAATCCTCGCCAGTCAGCGGACCTCTACTCTAGTCTCCGACCCCCAGCTATGCCGTGAACTGAATGGGCGGCTGCGAAGAGGCTGAGTGGGCGGCCGTGTGCTCCAGGAACAGCCCAGCTGGGTGGTCACCGGCTCCAGAGACAGCCCTGCTGAGGAGCCGCAAGGAGGCTGGGAGAGCAGTGCGGGCTTCAGGAACAGCCCAGCATTTGGTGACCCCTGGCAAATCATCATTTGACCCCCAAGGGGGTCCCGACCCCCAGGTTGAGAACCACTGTTTTAGAGGATGTTTCCTTTTTTCATTTTTAGGAAAATGTCAACTTCTGTAATACACTATTAGTCTCTACTGTGACTTATGCTGGGTGTATTATATATTTTTTTCCTTTTTCAATATGCATTTTTTCGTTTTTCTTAGTAGTATGTTGATTTTGTTCTTCAAATCGCAAGCTATGAACATAAGCAGAAACAAATATAATCAGATATTCCTTTTCATTAGCATTACTTGGCTTCAAACTGATCAATTTTTATATGTAGTGCAAGACATCTGCTTATCAGCAAATCACAAGAGTCAAATGCAACGTCGCTTGCCGAGTGCTATGTGGGGTTTGGAGAAAATCAATAGTAATCCATAGCAATCACACTAGAATGTTTACCCATACAGAGGGTTGAAAAAGACTCTCTGTGACTAGATTATGTGAATCTTAAATTGTAATCAAATCTGATAAATCCCATTGTGGTGCCAGTATGTTGTTGCTGAAGGTTAATCATGTCATGTGCCACACCACAGCTTAGTTTACCCAACTTTGATTTTCAGCTTATTCTTCATGGAAATTCTAAATAATTATTTCATGAGGTATTAAACCCAAAACCAAAAATGTAAATTGTTGTAGCTTACTAATCATTAGATGTGATGGCTGCATTAGCTTTCTTTTCTGAAGCTTTTCCCCCTTTTTTTTTTACCTCGTTATCTGGCCAGTAACACACTTCACACATTAGAGTGTGTCCACATTTGAAGGAGGAGCAATGGAGACACACTTGGACAGCAGCATTGTCAATTTGGGGAGAAGGTAGTTTAGATGCACTAGCTGATTTAGATAATAAACGCTGAACTCCAGATAATTGGTGAGCTTCTGTATTATAAACTTTTGCTTTTGGGTTTAATACTACTTTAAAATCTAGTCGAAAGGGGTGAGTATTGCCTCAATTAGACTAATGATACAACTATTTAAATTGTGCCAACATCCCAGTTAGTATATAACTCTCTCTCTCGTTCACCGTAGTTTGTGACAAGTGGTTAAATAGGGTGCCCCCCTAATAGATGTGCACTCACCCTTGGGATTGCTCCAACTATCGCTAGTTAAGTGAAATGCGTGTATGGGGCAACCCCTGTAGATATCCTCTGGACCGGTGGTTGGCTATAGTGGATAATCCTCATGTGGATAGATACATTGGAAAAACCTCATTGAGCAGTACCGTTTAAAAGACTTTTGGAATAAAGATTAAAAGAAAGTGTTCAACTCACAAGTATTAGTGCCTGATATCCTGGCACCCAGAGTGAACAGCAGGTAAAAAGTCATCCGTGAAATCTGCCCAATCAGTACATGAAGCCGCTGACGCGGTAAAGGCTCAATTTCCTCAGATTGGCCGTCTTAAGGAAGTTCAGTTTTGGAGTGGAGTGAATTCTAACTGCAGTACGAATTTGTTTCGCTTTTAAAACAAGGGAGATACATATATTGTCATAGCTCACAAAACTGACTTCAAAGTCTTATAATTGGATTGCGTATAGTATGCATTGAACCATTGATTCCTTCTAAATTTAAAAGTGAATCCTGATTAAAATTGCCAAATTTGTATATGGTCAACCAAATGATCCATATATTGAAAAAGTTGTTTTAACTTTAAGATCTGTTTGTTTTGAGAATGAATCACAGTGCTGAAGTCAACACCTAGTTGTTTTATATAAGTCTGTGAAGCCACGGAAAGCTAATCACTAAAGAGTTACCAAGTCTAAATTTACCAAGTTATTTAAGTATTGAAATATGGTATTGTGTAATAAGAGTGTGGTAAAAATGTGATTATGATTTGTATTGCCATTTATATTTGAAAGTATATGCATTTTTGTAATAAGAGGGGGAACCAATGCGCAAACCAACCTAATCAAGGATAATTCTAAACTAAAATTAAAATTAAAATAGCAGCCACGACAAAAAGTGTTCTCACACTCAAGACAGATATGAATAATGGTAGGTGTAATGGCGCTAAAAACACTAAAAAAATGCTTAATCAATATATAATCCCATATAGTAATAAACAAAGAAATCCGTAGTGAGTCCTCCAATGGATATAAATATAATATGTTCCACTCTGAGTAAATCCTGGAATACCATCCAGCATCAATAAAAAATGTGAAGGGTATTAATAGTGGTAAATAATAATAAATGATAAGTGAACAGCTGTGCCAAGTACTGCACAATGTTGCATCAATCCAAAAAATATATATAGTAACTAAATGAACATCAATAATTGTGAAAAAACAAATCCAATCTTATAAAACCACCAAAAACGATAGTCCATTTAAAGTGCAGCGTGCAATACTTAAAGTGCAACAAATTCCAAAGTGATCCGAAATATTAATAAGACATGCAAAAAAATATATAATTAAAGCATGAAGAAAATATTAAAATCCGTATGTGAAAAAATATATCCAGTGAAGCAAATAACAATGTCTCTAAAGTTCACCAAATAAGATTAAAAAAATGTAAAGGCAAAGTGATACTCATCAAATGTCACAATGCATAGAATGATGAAAAAAACAGCAATAATGAATAATGTTCAGTGTAAAAGATGTGCTCCAAATCACAGATCATTAATATCCACAGCATTCAGTGATCCATGCTGGATGTGCATACATGCTTAAAAAACTTTCACCATCAGGCTTCCCAGAAGTGTCCAACAGACTAGGTGTTCCAGCCCCTTACCTCAGAGCGGCTTATATATAAGCCTAAATGGATGTCTCACAGGCAGTCAGCTGTTCATCCAGCCCTTCAATCCCACGACTCGGTCACGGATACTTGCAGTCTCTCAGAGGGAATATAAAGCAAGGGGAGCCTCCATAGTGTAGTAACATCAAAGCATTTTATTAAAAACAAGTAAACACTCACATTTTAATTTTAATTTTAGTTTAGAATTATCCTTGATTAGGTTGGTTTGCGCATTGGTTCCCCCTCTTATTATACTTGCTTTTAGATCTACATTACCTGTGCAGCAAATCATGGAGGTTTTTAGTTTTCTTGAGGATAGAGAAATTAACCTAGAAAATATTTTTGAGAAACCTGAGGAGAATCCAATAGGGAACATTGAACATTCTTTCAGAAAAATGGGACATCTAATGGAGAAAAAGATCAATGCCTGGTGGGATATTGCTACCCACGAAAAATACATTAAGGATAGATTGATCCCTAGGAGACTCAGGTGGGATGTACCCATCAATGATGGCCTAATAGATAAAGAAGCCACTGATGAGTGGTTCAAATTCTTTAATGATAAAGGGCTTGAGCTATTAGGACTATTGATTAAAAGAAAACAGCGGAAAATCAGAGCAATAGATCGCACGCTACTTGAGATAAAAAATAATTTGAAGGATAGCGAGGAAAAACCAGAATTCATAGCCCTGTCAAAACAACTGCAGCGCGACATGGAACAAAAAGATAAGGAGACAGTAGCTAGGAAAAAAAGAAAATACCAAAGGGACATGAAAGATTACGAAGACGACCTAGTATTTAAATGGCAAAATAAATTGGATGAATCTGGGACTGTTTCAAATAGAAGCACACCTGACCAGGATACAGGAGAGAATCCTATTAGTAGAAAAGAAATCAATCAGAAAGTTAAAGCCGTGGAGGTAAATCAAGGGACAAACACCCCTAATCAGAAACCACAAAAGAGTGGGAATAATGGTTGGAAACCCTTCTGGAAGAAGAATGGGCAAAATCAAAACGCCTACAATGCCCCAAGACCTTTCCAACATTTACCAAACAGGGGGAGATCACGGACACCTCCGTGGAGAAACCAAATACATCAAGATGGCAATTATTATGGAAACCAGAGACGGGAAGGAAATCATTACCAATATGATGACAGAAGAGGGTATGATTATTCATATAATGTACCTGTACAGAATTATTATGACCATCTTAGAAGGGATGATGGGGGAGGAGGAAGAACTCCAAGACAATACGAAAATAGGAGATCACCTAATCGGCATTTCTCCTATGGGAGAGAAATTAGAAATGTTTCCCCCCGGCGTTTTTTAGAGCAGAGACGCCAGGAATCCCCGAGGCGTCATCGAGAGAATGGGGTACAGAGATCCAGGAATTGGAGTCCAGAACCGAGACTATGGGAAACGAAGAAAGGAGATCCCAGGAATCAGGATACCCAGAAGAATCGGGACAGAGAGGAGAAAACGAGGAGAACACCACAAAGAACCCTGGAAAATCAATCTGGAAGGCACGAAAACCAAAGAGAGGATGCAGAGCGGGAAAGAAGAAGCAGAAGAAGATGAAGCCAATAGGAGAAGGAATTATTAACATCAGCGGAGTAGAACTTACCAAAGAGGAAATTAAAGTACTGGATAAAGGCTTAAAATATGCTCCAAAGAAAAACTTTAATAAATTCGATGCATATGTGGACATCAACAAATTTGCTAGGAATCTACATATTAAGAAGTATATGATGAACAAACCAGGAGATGGGATAACAAGAATAACTACTGAAGAGAATGATATTGTGTATAGTAATTTAAGAAATAAATCGGTGTTCAATCCACCTATTAGTAATGATGGACACATTGAAGCGTTCAGGCGAATGGTACTGAAAGATCTACATGATCTTAAGATAAAGAAAATATCTGATTCAGGAGATTTTAAGAATGGGATACGCAAACTAGAAGATAGGAAAGATGTGGTGGTTAGGCAAGCTGACAAAGGAGGGGCCATTGTCATTCAATCCAAGGTGGCCTACAAAAAGGAAATTGAGCGCCAACTTAATGACACCACCACTTACCTAAAACTTCCAGGAAACCCTATTGTACGCTATAAGGAAGATCTAGCAAACCTGGTCAAAAGGGGTACGAAAAAAGGACTTTTAAACAAAAAGGAAGCTAAATATCTACAACCAGTAGGATGCAAGATCCCAGTTCTATATACACTTCCTAAAATTCACAAATCTAGAGATGACCCACCTGGTAGGCCGATTGTGAATGGTATTAACTCCGTGGGTGCAAGAATCGGTGAATATATAGACTGGTTTTTGCAACCCCTAGTGAAGAAAACTGAATCGTACCTGAGGGATACAAAACACCTGATCCAGCTTCTTGACACTATCTCTGTTGATGGGAGCTCTATATATATGGCTACAGCTGATGTTTCATCTCTGTATACCATCATCAACCATGAAGAAGCAATCCAAGCCACTAATTGGGCGCTAACTGGTCTCAGTGATCTAAAAAGTACACAGAAGAGCTTTATACTTAAGTGCTTGGAATATAGTCTTGATCACAATTATTTTTGGTACGGTGATAATTATTTTAAACAAATTTGCGGGATAGCAATGGGAGCCAAGTATGCTCCCAGTGTGGCAAACCTCTATATGGCGGAGTGGGAAGCAGAGGTTTTATATAACAGAAAACCACAACAACTACTTTTATATCGGCGTTTTATTGATGATATTTTAATTATTTGGTCAGGAGATAGGGAGAGCCTTTTAGATTTCGGCTTTTATTTGAACTCCAATGACAAAAATATTAAATTAACCTGGGAGATCAGTGACGAGAAAATTAGTTATCTGGACTTGGAAATTGCAAGAGAAGGGGTTAAACTAGTAACCAAAACGCATTTTAAAACTGTAGACAGAAATAGCTACTTGCCCTTGGATAGCTGTCACCACACCCCTTGGCTGGAGAACATCCCCAAGGGGCAGTTTTTAAGACTAAGAAGAAATTGTACAAAGACTGAGGTATTTCTGGAACAAGCTAAGTTTATTGGCAAAAGATTTGTTGAAAAGGGCTATAAAGAGGACTATATTGAGAAAAAAATCAAAGATGTCGCGGCCCTAGACAGAATTACCCTTATTCAGGACTCTGTAAAGAATAATGCCTTTGCTGGAAAAGTACCACTGATAATGGACTATAGTGTCCAGCATAAGCAGCTTGAAGCAATTTGCAAAAAATATTGGCATATTGTGAAAGCCGATCGACATTTGTCATCAATTTTACCAGAAAAACCAATATTTACATACAGAAGGGCCCCCACCCTAAGAGACATGATAGCTAAGAATGTATTGGATCCACCGGAGAAAAAGAGTTTCTCATTTTTTAATGAAAAAGGATACTACCCCTGCAAGAGATGTTTTACATGCAAACATACAAAAGAGAGCAAAAAGAAAAAGGAAGGCTTTAAATCCAGTGTCACAGGGAAAGAGTATAAAATTAAAGATTTTATTTCCTGCGACACGGAAGGGGTAGTGTACCTTCTTGAATGTCCATGTAAAATACAGTATGTTGGCAGAACTAAAAGAAATCTATGGAAAAGATTGCGTGAACATACACAAAACATAAAAAATGGGTACCCCAAACACAGTTTGTCCCGCCATTACGAACGTTACCACAATAAAGACCCCTCCTCTCTAATGGTATGGGGCATTGAGAAATATAAACCGCACTGGAGAGGTGACAATAAAGTGCAAAAAATTAGCCAGGCAGAATCCCGCTGGATACACGAATTATGCACTTTAACACCTCATGGACACAATGTGGAATTTGATTTGAATTGTTTTATATCCAATTACTAGAAATTTTATCTCCTTCTCCACTTTTTTAGAATTTTTACTATTTTAATGATTTTAAATTAAGTAGTTGAAATCTATTCTATTATCATAGATTCTGACCCCCATTCTTCAGTTTTATTCTCATTTAGAATTTGTCCACATCAGTATTATATTTTATTCGTTTTATTGAGCAAGATTATTGGTCCACAAGCAGTAGTTTTTTACAGTAACTATTATGCGTGGTTATTGCTCTGACTGACCTGGATTTGTCTAGATATAGTGTATATTGAGCTATCTGGATATTATTGGTCAAACATCATGTTTTTTCCTCGTTTGGTTATATATGAGAATTGTCTATTTTCCAGCTTAATTAGAGGTTGTCATTATCGTCTGCCTATGTTGAATACATCTTGTAATATCATGTATTGACCACCAGAGTGAGCACTCTGAGCGCGGTTGCATTAGTATTCATTTTATCTCTATTATATATTTTCTGCAGTCTTATATACATTGTTAGAAGTCCCTGTACTTCACATCAGGAATTTGTTTCTTTATACGCTAGTTTGGATGTTATTAGGATGCCCCCCTGGCGCTATTTAAGTCACCTCCATACCAGCCGCTCTCCACCCTATGAGTAAGCAACGTTGATCAGTTGCGATACGCGTGAGGACGTGGAGGAGCTGCTGGTGACGTCACCCGCTCGCGGCCGTAGAGCGGGAGACACAAAGATTCTACACGCCGATTTTGTACCATTAGAAATGTGAGTGTTTACTTGTTTTTAATAAAATGCTTTGATGTTACTACACTATGGAGGCTCCCCTTGCTTTATATTCCCTCTGAGAGACTGCAAGTATCCGTGACCGAGTCGTGGGATTGAAGGGCTGGATGAACAGCTGACTGCCTGTGAGACATCCATTTAGGCTTATATATAAGCCGCTCTGAGGTAAGGGGCTGGAACACCTAGTCTGTTGGACACTTCTGGGAAGCCTGATGGTGAAAGTTTTTTAAGCATGTATGCACATCCAGCATGGATCACTGAATGCTGTGGATATTAATGATCTGTGATTTGGAGCACATCTTTTACACTGAACATTATTCATTATTGCTGTTTTTTTCATCATTCTATGCATTGTGACATTTGATGAGTATCACTTTGCCTTTACATTTTTTTAATCTTATTTGGTGAACTTTAGAGACATTGTTATTTGCTTCACTGGATATATTTTTTCACATACGGATTTTAATATTTTCTTCATGCTTTAATTATATATTTTTTTGCATGTCTTATTAATATTTCGGATCACTTTGGAATTTGTTGCACTTTAAGTATTGCACGCTGCACTTTAAATGGACTATCGTTTTTGGTGGTTTTATAAGATTGGATTTGTTTTTTCACAATTATTGATGTTCATTTAGTTACTATATATATTTTTTGGATTGATGCAACATTGTGCAGTACTTGGCACAGCTGTTCACTTATCATTTATTATTATTTACCACTATTAATACCCTTCACATTTTTTATTGATGCTGGATGGTATTCCAGGATTTACTCAGAGTGGAACATATTATATTTATATCCATTGGAGGACTCACTACGGATTTCTTTGTTTATTACTATATGGGATTATATATTGATTAAGCATTTTTTTAGTGTTTTTAGCGCCATTACACCTACCATTATTCATATGCATTTTTGTATTATCATGAATTATACCTGTTATTATTTTACACTGAATTTTTAGTTAATAAATATATATTTTGAGCATATAGGGCCAGATTCACAGAAAAAGTACGCCGGAGTATCTGCTGATACTCCGGCGTACTTTCACATTTGCCACGTCATATCTTTATTTGTAATTCACAAACAAAGATACAACGGCATTTGGCTAAGATCCGACAGGCGTACGCCTTCGGATCTTAGGATGCAATACTTCGGCGACCGCTGGGTGGAGTCCGTGTCGTTTTCCGCGTCGGGCATGCAAATTAGCTGTTTACGGCGATCCACGAAGGTACGCGCGTTCGTCGCATTCTCTTACGTCGTTGATAGTCGGTTTTTCCCGTCGTAAAGTTGCACTTGCTATTTAGGTGGTGTAATATTATATAGGCCCATGTTAAAGTATGGCCGTCGTTCCCGCGTCGAATTTCACATTTCTTTTTTTGCGTAAGACGTCCGGGAATACGAAAGGACGTAACACACGTCGTTCAAAAAACACGTCGGGGCGCCGTAATTTCGCGCAAAGCACGGCGGGAAATTTCCTAACGGCGCATGTGCAGAACGTTTGGCGAGGGAACGCGCCTAATTTAAATGGTACACGCCCCATTTGAATTAGGCGGGCTTGCGCCAGACGGATTTACGTTGCGCCGCCGCAAGTTTACAGGCAAGTGCTTTGTGAATCAAGCACTTGCGCTTAAAACTTGCGGCGGTGTAACGTAAATGATATACGTTACGCTGCAGCGCAAGTACGTGAATCTGGCCCATAGTTTTTATCACTTGTCTTCAAAATAGCACGGATAACAAACTTGAATTACTTGGTTGTATTTGTGGAAAGTAAAATGTAAAGAAAACAGATTTGCATAATTTCATAAATAAAATATTATTTTAATGTTTCAGTATAAACATTCTGACAGGTACATTTTCCAATAGGAACACCTGTCCCATGATAACTCTTTGAGAGGGGGAATGCACTGGCTTTGTGGAAGTTTACCCTCACTTCCTGTTTTATCACTAACCAGGAAGTAAAGGGAAATCTAGTGAGGACAAGGACATCAACAGACGCAGACATGGTGGCTGGGGAGCGAGCCCGCACTCACCAGAGGAAGGGGTCAGCAGTGCCAGCGGGGGACCCGAGAAGAGGAAGATCGGGGATGCACTGTGCAATGACCACAAAAACATAATAATGAAAATAATGCCTTGTACACACGATCAGGATAAACTCTGATGGATTTTTTAGACGGAATTCCGTTCAAGTCTTGCATACACACTGTCACACCAAATTCCGACTGTCAAGAATGCGGTGATGTACAACACTACGAAAAGCCGAGAAAAATTAAGTTCAATGCTTCCGAGCATGCGCCGACTTGATTCTGAGCATGCATGTTTTTTTCTCCGGAGTTCCATACAGACGAACGAAATTTCCGGAAATTGGAAAAAAAAAGAGAACATGTTCTCTTTCTCAGTCCGCCGGAATTTCCGAAGGAAAAACTCAGATGGGGCATACACGGAATATCCGATGAAAAAATTCTGTCTGACTTTTTTGATTGAAAATTCCGATCGTGTGTACGCGGTGAATGGGAGATGTGAAATTCACACCCAAACTAAAGTCCATGTGCCATCATACAAAAGTTGTTTTAAACATAAACATAGCAGTCTCGAACTGGTTCCCGACTGGCGCACGACGATGTATGTCAACAGAATGGCACGGCTGCACGAGCCGTGTGGTCGCGCATAGAGCGCTTGCGACCCCATCGTGAGCTCCATGGCCGCGCCCGCAGACCCGATCACCGCCGGTGTTCCGTGATCGAGTCACAGAGCTGAAGAATGGGGAGATGTTGGTGTGAACACATAAGCGGCGCCCCTGCACCCCTTATGAGCGGCAGCTACTGACTATTTTATAGCAAATGGTGCAAAGAACAGTGCAGGAGTAGCTCACAGCACCCAAAATCAATTTCCTTGGTTAGAAAAATAAAAAAGCCAACATTTAAGTGTTTGTTGTAAACTATTTCTCCAGCTGTTCTCTCAGTTTTTTTAAATAGGTTCCTAGGTCTGTGACCTGCAGCGAGTAGCATATTGCTTACATTTAATAGACAAAAAGTAGGCTTGCAGGGTGTACAGCTCATTTTGTACTATTCACAGCATGTTTTCTTTTATTTTCTAAACTATTCTTGAAATTGCACAAAATTCTTGTTTTTCACAATCCAGCCTCCATGTAAGAAAAATATGTGTACCGCTAAATCTAATGTTTCACAAATTTCAGTTTAGTCCTGTTGGTTGATAAAATATTGACCTATTAAATGAGTCACAGTAAATGGGCCTCATTTGGCTGTTTTCTTGAATAAGCTATTCTAACATCAATAGAGAGAACATTACATTATAGCTGATTGCAGTCATACTCAGAATTCCAGTTCACAAACTGCAATATATAATTCCAGGGAAATAGCTGACAGAAAAGTTTTCAATTAAATGTATTGCAGACACTAAGGGTAACAGATTAATAGCCAATTACAATGATCACAGACTAAGCTTCCTATTTTGTAAGAAATGCAGTTAGTTTCTTGGTATGGTCATCTTCCCCTTGGGCCTTGCTAAAAAAAAATGTTGTTTCCAAGGACCCAAAAGTAGAAAGTAGGGTTGTCCTGATACCACTTTTTTAGGACCGAGTACAAGTACCGATACTTTTTTTGAAGTACTCGCCGATACCGAATACCGATACTTTTTTTTTTAAATGTGTCCCCAAATGCAGCCATGTCCCCCCACAAATGCAGCCATGTCCCCCCACATATGCAGCCATGTCCCTCTACATATGCAGCCATGTCCCCCCACATATGCAGCCATGTCCCCCCACATATGCAGCCATGTCCCCCCACAAATGCAGCCATGTCCCAAATATATGCAGCCATGTCCCCCATAAATCCAGCCATGTCCCCCCTATATGCAGCCATGTCCCCCATAAATCCAGCCATGTCCCCCCTATATGCAGCCATGTCCCCCATAAATCCAGCCATGTCCCCCCTATATGCAGCCATGTCCCCCCATACCTAGATGCCGCCGCCGCATGGGTTAAACAGCGTGTGGGGAACATCACAGCTTTCATTTGAATAGCTGTAGTATTCCCCGCTGCGCCACGTATAGACACTCCCCCTTGCTCGGGATTAGACAGATCCCGAGCAAGGGGGAGTGTCTATACGCGGCGGGTGGGGTAAGTGAAGGAGGACTGCACTAAGGTAAAGGAAGCCATTTAGGGGAAAACAATTCCTTTACAACCCCTTTAAAACAGAGCTCCAGTCGTTTTTGTGTTTATTAAAAGTCAGCAGCTACAAAAAGTGTAGACACTCACCTGTCTCAGGATCCAGCAATGTGGTCACCCGAACCATCGCTTTTCTCCCTCTTTTCCCCCCCAAGGTCGGCATTTCAACTGTGGGCACCTGGCTGTGACAGATTATGGCTTCACAGCTGGGTGCACACTGCACATGCAGGCTACATTGATAGGCACTGAACAGGCTGTCTTGATGGGCACTGAACAGGCTACATTGATGGGCACTGAACAGGCTGCATTGATGGGCACTGAACAGGCTGCATTGATGGGCATTAATTGGGGTGCATTGATGGACACTGGACAGGCTGCATTGATGGGCACAGAAGAGGCTGTTCTGATGGGCACTGATGAGGCTGTGCTGATGAGCACTGGTGAGCATAATACACTCTTCAAATGTGCTTTAAAATGCATGGTTTTCCCTTTTAATGAACAAGAAAATAATGACGTTATGCGCTTGGGTTGGTATATTAATGCTATGGGGCCGGTATATAAGATAAAAACTTATATTTATTTATATATTTATTTTTCTGTTCACTTATTATTTTTAAACAGCAGCTAGGCATCATCTACTCCTCCACAGGCGAAACGGTGGGCGGCTATTAGGGCGCATTCTATGGATCACCCATTGTCTCTATGGGGCCGGTATGAAATGATTTCCAGGGCTGGCTTTTATATCCAGTCTGGCCCTGACCGTTTCCCTCGGCAGCCGCACCAATGTTTCTAAGTAAATGTACGGCACCGCCATATGAATACAGTTCTGCTATGTGACTACAGCACTGACCTAAAGTCTCCCTCCCTCAGCCTCTCTCGGAACTTCCCAGCGCCCCCGCTCAATGTCCTCCTGTGCTGCTTGCAGAAAGACTTTAGAGGTGGAGGCAGTGGGAGGATGCCTGCAGGAGTTCATTCTGTGGGATGTGTGGATGGAGGTGAGTTGGCAGGTTTTTAAGATGTTGAGACTTGTGTGCAGGGGCTTGAGATGGGGGGTGGGGCAGTGACAGCAGTGTCTGCAGCAGGGTAGGTGGCCAGTACTGGTGCTGTACAGCCAACTTCAATTGCTCCATGCATGCCACTGCCATGTGACCTCTGCAGTACTGGAGCAATGACTTATGACTCATTCACACCATATACTTTTATATCATCCACCTGCATCCCTCTTCTGCACATACTACCCACTGCTATACCCTCCACACCACTCTAATACTTTTTAAAGTATTTTCTCTATTTTATCTTCTTAACATTTGGTAGTCCCGCAGACCCGATTGCCGCTGGTGTCCCGAGATTGGGTCACAGGAGCTGAAGAACGGGGACAGGTGAGTGTAAACACACCTTCCCCGTTCTTCTCTGTGGCAGTGATCGTCTGTTCCCTGTCATAGGAAACGACGATCAGTGACGTCACATGTACAGCCACACCCCCCTACAGTTAGAAACACACATGAGGTCACACTTAACCCCTACAGCACCCCCTAGTGGTTAACCCCATCACTGCTATTTTCACAGTAATCAATGCATTTTTATAGCACTTTTCGCTGTGAAAATGACAATGGTCCCAAAAATGTGTCAAAATTGTCCGATGTGTCCGCCATAATGTCGCAGTCACGAAAAAAACGCTGATCGCCGCTATTACTAGTAAAACAAAAAATATTAATAAAAATGCCATAAAACTATCCCCTATTTTGTAAACGCTATAAACCAATCAATAAACGCTTATTGCGATTTTTTTACCAAAAATATGTAGAAGAATACTAAACTGAGGAAAAAAATGTTTTTTTATATATTTTTGGGGGATATTTATTATAGCAAAAAGTAAAAAAATATATATATTTTTTAAATTGTTGCTCTATTTTTGTTTATAGCGCAAGAAATCAAGACCGCAGAGGTGATCAAATACCACCAAAGAAAGCTCTATTTGTGGGAAAAAAAGGACGCCAATTTTGTTTGGGAGTCACGTCGCACGACCGCACAATTGTCAGTTAAAGCGACGCAGTGCCGAATCGCAAAAAGGGGCAAGGTCCTTAACCTGCATAATGGTCCGGGTCTTAACCGAGTTAAAAGTCAGCAGCTACAAAAACTGTAGCTGGCTTTACTACTGTCGGCACCCAGCTGTGACAGTTTGCGGCTTCACAGCCGGGTACGCACTGCGCATGCGCGTCCTGAATGGCAGAGCAATCTTCTGGGACCTGTGACGTGTCCCAGAAGCTTACAGGGAGGGATGGGCCACCTAGGCGGATCGAGCAGAAGTGGGAGCCGGGTACCTTTTTAAAACTAGGTACACCCTCCCCACCCCAAAAAAAATGACATGCCAAATGTGGCATGTCAGGGGATCAGGAGTCCTTAAAGCAGAAGTTCCACTTTTGGATGGAACTTTGCCTTAAATGAAGATTTGCAATGTCTCCAACAGTTACCAATCAGATACTGTCAGATTGGCAGCTGATTTCTCACTATAGATTTTCTTTGGTAAGGCTAATAAGGAATAGTGTTTAATATCAAGTTTGTTTGATCATAGAAATTAAGTTGGCATTTGCCAGCAGACCTGAGAATCATACAACTATCAGATGACAGACTCAACAACATGACCTACTGTTTAGAGGATAAGTAAACCCAATAACATAATTTTAATATATTGCAGCTTATCAGTGCTCAAATATGATGGTTGCATTTGTTTTTGTTTTCTAGTACAACAAATACTTGCTGATCTTGCCAAAAATGCATTGTCTCTTCCTTTGATATGAACTAGAAACCAAAAACAATGTTATCTGACACGCTCCTTAAAGGAGAATTATCAAAATATTTCAGTACAATACATTTTTATTATACTTTTTTCAAACATTACATATTAAACACATGAGGTTTTGTATTTCACATACAATCACAAATGTTTTACAACATGTACACATGAGATTGAACATAAACAACATTGTTATATTACTTTAAAGCAAAATTACCATTTAGTAATCAAAAGTATATTAATATAAATATTAATAATATGAAAGTATATTAATATGAACCACAGATGTAGAAGTAAAAAAGAAAAACAAGCAAAAAAAAAAACATTTAAAAAGATTAAAGAGTTAAAATAATAAAGATAACAACAAGCTATTTAGTGTAAATTCATAAATCAAGATTTAAATAAGGGTCCAGACTTATGTACTGTATATACTTGAGTATAAGCTGACTTTTTCAGCACATTTTTTTATGCTAAAAAAAGCCCCCCTCGGTTTGTACTTGAGTGACGTCGGGATAGACGGAACACTGATAGAATGCTGGGAAACTGAATCAGTGTTCCGTTTATCACAGACGAGGAGGAGGCAGGGCTTTGTTACAGTGGAAGGCCGCTGTTTGACAGAACACCGCCGAACAGTTGCATGACATAGGAGATCGTAAACAAGGTGAGGCCGCAGATGGGCACAGTGAGGCTGCAGATGGGCACAGTGAGGCTGCTGCAGATCGACATTGTGTACCCTAGGCTTATACTCGAGTCAATATGTTTTCCCTGTTCTTTGTGATAAAATTAGGCGCCCCGGCCTATATGTCTAAGTAGTAACCTGAGCGAAGTCTGGTGAATTTCTGAAAATAACCCATGGTAACCATATCTTATTAAATTTCTCAATTGATCCATTAGCTGTTGCTACCAATTCTTTCATGTTGTAAAGCTCATGATTTGTATTAATCCATTCTTAAATTGATGGAATGCAGGTAGATTTCCAATATTGTGTGGTATTAGGACTTTAGCTGCTATCAACAGGTATCTTGTTTAAGGTTTTTTTTTTTTTCATAGAGCAGTCAGAAATATGAAGTAAGCAACAGGCTGGTATCAATTTAATATTAGTATCAGTAAAACTTTTTATCAATGCACAAATTTTCTGCCAAAATGGGGTTATTAGGGGGCATTTCCACCAAATGTGCACCAGAGAACTCATCTCTTGATTACAACGTCAACACAAATCTCAGGACTGTGGGAACCATTGTTTGAACTTATCAGGAGTTATGTACCAATGTGATAATAGTTCATATGAAAGTTCCTGAAAATGGGAGCTAACGGAGCATTTGTGTGCAAAGATACATGCATGTTGCCATTGTTCATTATAAAATGTTGTATTAAAGTGGAGTTCCACCCACTTTTGAGTGGTTCTCCACCCCTCACTTTTGGATATTTAAAAAAAAAGTTTTCTTCTATCATACCTTTTTATGAAGTACATAGTGTACTTCCAATCCACCCGGTCTGCTGCGCAGGACGTCGTATCCTTTTTGTGCACCTGTGTGTGTCCCAGAAGACAGCTGGCCATTCACAAAGTGCTTGCCCGCCTTGCGCAGTAGGATACGGACAGTGAAGCCAGCCATATGGCGGCACCTGCACCCGATCCGATGGACGGAGCGGCCTCGGGGGGCCGACATCCCAGGCTCCCTGGACAGGTAAGTGTCCTTATTAAAAGTCAGCAGCTACAGTGTTTGTAGCTGCTGACTTAAAAAAAAAAATTGCGGGTGGAACACCGCTTTAACCGCTTGCTGACCGCCGCCTGTAGATATACGTCGGCAGAATGACACGGCTGTGCAAAGCAAGGTACAGGTACATTGCCTAAAATTTGCCACCATGCAGCACGCACACCCCTGCCGCAAGCTCCTTGACTGTGCCCGTGGAACTGATGTCCGCCGGTGTCCCGCAATTGTGTCACGGAGCTGCAGAACAGGGAGATGCCTGTGTAAACAAGGCATTATTCTCTCCTGCCCTGTGACAGGACACTGATCTACTACTCCCTGTCACCAGGAGCAGCGATCAGTGTGGTGTCACTGGTAGCCCATCCCCCCACAGTTAGAATCACTCCCTAGGACACACTTAACCCCTTCCTCGCCCCCTAGTGGTTAATTCCTTCCCTGCCAGTGTCATTTATACAGTAATTAGTGCATTTTTATAGCACTGATCGCTGTATAAATGACAATGGTCCCAAAATAGCGTCAAAAGTGTCCGATGTATCTGCCATAATTTGGCAGTCACGATAAAGATCACTGGCATTACTAGTTAAAAAAAAAAATGCTATAAATCCATCCCCTATTTTGTAGTCGTTATAACTTTTGCGCAAACCAATCAATATACGCTTATTGTGATTTTTTTTTACCAAAAATATGTAGAAGAATATGTAGCGCTCACCCCCAAAGGAGCCGCTGGTAATAGATGGGATGGCAGATTTACCTCATGGCTCTTTCCGAATGTCTAGGGACGAATGATGCACACAGCAGCAGTAAAGGAATGTCCACGAAGTAAATGTATTTTTATGTGCTTTTTATTACCTAGCCGGGTAAAACGGTTAAAGCGGGAGTTCACCCATTTATTTAATTGTTGCCATTTTCCCCTTAGATTCCTGCTCGTTTGGTCTAGGGGAATCGGCTATTTGTTTTAAAATATGATCCGTACTTACCCGTTTTCGAGATGCATCTTCTTCCGTCGCTTCCGGGTATGGGTCTGCGGGAGCGGGCGTTCCTTCTTGATTGACAGTCTTCCGAGAGGCTTCTGACGGTCGCATCCATCGCGTCACTCGTAGCCGAAAGAAGCCGAACGTCGGTGCGGCTCTATACTGCGCCTGCGCACCGACGTTCGGCTTCTTTCGGAAAATCGTGACGCGAAGGATGCGACCGTCGGAAGCCTCTCGGAAGACTGTCAATCAAGAAGGAACGCCCATACCCGGAAGCAACGGAGAGGATGCATCTCGTAAACGGGTAAGTACGGATCATATTTTGAAACCAATAGCCGATTCCCCTAGACAAAACG
This sequence comes from Rana temporaria, assembly GCF_905171775.1. NCBI lineage: Eukaryota > Metazoa > Chordata > Amphibia > Anura > Ranidae > Rana > Rana temporaria. The sequence continues at coordinate 52,920,045 of NC_053495.1, read as the reverse complement.
AGCATTAATCTAAGGGGAAAATGTGCTCTCTAACGGTGAACCTCCGCTTTAACAGGTGATAAAAGGAATAGAGATAGAAGGGAGAACAGCAGATTCAGGCGTATTTCTGGAACAGTCCTGTTCCTATGCGTAACACTCTTACACCACTCCTGCTTGAGTGGGCTCAGCGTGCCCGAATAGGCCTCTCTCACTGACTTAGCAGCCGGGACATCGCTCAAATCTCTTTAGAACAGAGTCTCTGCCACAGACCCTTTTGAATGAATGTCAGAGAGAAAACCTCTGCCACAGGCTCTCTTGAATGAATGTCCGGGAGGAACCTCTGCCACAGGCCCTCTTAGGTAAAGTTACGCCTGGATCCTCTCTTTAACGTCGCCCAGGTACCGACTGAAAGAGGAGTCAATCCTCCAGTGTCCGGTCACCTTGATCCCCGGTGGTTCGTCAGAATCCTATTGGACCACCAGCCTCTCATTGGCGCTCCTCAGATGTACTCCCCACCGAACAGCTACACTTGCTTGGGATCTTCAAAAGTGGGAACCCAGTCGACCACTGGGCCCCCCGTCCTCTTCAAATCCTCCGGACCAACTTAGGCACGGAACCAGGAAATCTGCATAGCACGCACACTCCGGCCAGGTAGGCCATAACGCCGGAGTGCTGTGATGTTGCCACCCTAAAGGTGGGTGCCACACCGGAAGAAGGACCACACAAAATGGCGTCTGCTTCATAATTACCCTTTTCCAGCATGCCCAGCAAGGCCCAAGCCTCCTGATTGGCCGCTGGAAAGAGGCACTCAAACCTTGACTCCACTGCTGCCACCCACCGTACCGGGGTGGAAAAACACCCCAGCACAACAGAACAAGCCCACAGCACAGCCAAGCCGAAACAGAGACCCAAATTTGAACTAATTAACAATGGTCAGAGTTAAAAAAAAAAAAAAGTGGGTAAACTAAAGCGCTAGCCAACAGTGAAAAAATGAGTGACCAGTGTAAAAAACAAAATGCTGCTCAAATCTAAAATGTGCTAACAACAAATGAAAAGGTATAAAGTGAGAGTGATGAGCGCAAACTGAGAATCTAAAAGTGAATATAAAGACAGTCAAAAGACTCATAACAATCTATTAATCAACTTAATAAAATTTCAAGACAGTGAAACATAAAAATAAAAATCCAAAAAACATATAGAACTAATGCAACTGGTGCATCAATCATGTGAATAAAGTCCAAAATGAATGAATCTGGTGTATCAACTGTGTGTAAAACTTCTGCCCATGGACATCAATGTAGACAATCAAGATGAGTCTTCACAAAGATTGAGCTCACAGAGCACTTACCTCCAGTCAATGGATAATGCTTGTCAACGAAATCCTCCAAATGCTGGGATAGAATCCAGAAGCGTCCTCTGCATACAATAACGGTACAGGTCCAGGCACAATGGAGTCAGCTCACCAAGACGGCCATAAATGTTACCAGGAGCAAAATTGGAAATAAAAAGCTCTCATCGTGAAGTATGTAAGCACTTGAAAAGTTTTAACAAAGATAAAATTGTGCTTACAGCAAAGAAACGAATAAAACGCCAAACAACAGCACTCCCGGCGGACGGTCAGGGTATCGCGTCACTTCCGTTCACGTCTAACCTAATGGTCAGAGTTACTTAACTCTCTGACCCCCTCCAAATTTCAATAACACCGGTTCTGAAAGGTAATCAGGCGCTACACATACATATTGGCCTAAACTGAGAAAGAAATTTGTTTTTTTTTTGTTTTTTTTGGGGGGGTATTTATTATAGCAAAAATTAAAAAATATTGCTTTTTTTTCAAAATTGTCGCTCTATTTTTGTTTATAGTGCAAAAAATAAAAAACACAGAGGTTATCAAATACCACCAAAAGAAAGCTCTATTTGTGGGAAAAAAGGATGTCCAATTTTGTTTGGGAGCATCGTTGCACGACCGCGCAATTGTCAGTTAAAGCAACGCAGTGCCGAATCGCAAAAAATGGCCCGGTCATTGGGCAGCCACATCCTCCGGGGCTGAAGTGGTTAAGAGCCGATATTTAAACCAAGAAGTGATCCCCCCCCCACTGCTATTCCTTTTATATCTGTCTTCTGGAATTTGCAAATGCTGAAATTTAGAAATTGGAGGAAAGATTTAGCACTTGGAAACACTTTTTGAAAGATAAAAAGTGCATATTATATACCCCTATATAGATCGGAAGACCGTTTAAGGCTCGATTCACACTAATGCGTTTTTTGGTGCATTTTGCAGAAAAGCAGGGAAATTTTTTAACATGGGTTCCTATGGAACATGTTCACATCAATGCTTTTTTGTGCCTCTGCGTTTTTGGAAAGGGTCGGGGACCTTTTTTCCCGCAAAAAGCAGCGTTTTGCATGTAATAGAAGTCAATGGACCCGCATCCAAAACGCAAGTATCCGCGTTTTTACCGCTTTTTCCCCCTCGATTTTGAAGCGTTTTTGCCACGATTTGCGTTTTTTTAACCTGGTTTTTAAATGAAATGTAAAAAATTTTAAATTGATGTAAAAAAAAAAAAAACGTAAATCGCGGTAAAAACGCAAGTCAAAAAACGCAGCAAGCACCGCAAATAGCACTGCAAAAACACTTAAAAGCAACATGCATAGGTGTGAATCAAGCCTTAGACCAAAATAAGGGACAAATAAGGAAGAAGGAGGGAATGATGAACTTTGTTTCAAATCAGGGGCAGTCCATCAAAATCAGGGACAGTTAGGAGCTATGTAAGCATGTGCAGGGATCTGTTAGGCTCGATTAACACCTATGCATGTTGCTTTTCAGCGTTTTTGCCGTGCTTGCTGCGTTTTTGACGTGCGTTTTTACCGCGTTTTTAGGCTGCATTCACACCTGAGCGTTTTGCCGGCTGAAGCGCGACGCTCAAAAACGCTAGAGGGAAAAAAATACATTATTCCCTATGGAGATGGTTCACATCTCCACTCTAAAACGCCGAACGCCTGAAGCTCAAACAAGTTTCGGACCCTTTTTTGTCACGTGTATCGGGTGGTTTGGGCGTTTTTGAGCGTTTCCATTTCCCATAGAAAGTAATAGAAAAGCTTGATTCAAACGACTGGCGCGACAACGAGCGTTTGCTATGGGCGTTTTGTCGCTTTAATCAATAGAACATTTCACCCAGGCAGAAGATAAAAAAACCAACATAGCAACAAGTGATGAAAAGATGATCATTTTTCCTATTGGCTAAAATAAAAACCGTTGAAGTACAAAAACGTCGGATGACGCCGTATGCAAATAAGCATGAATAAGCGCGACAAAACGCCGGAAAAAAACGCTGGAAAAAACGACCGAACGACCTACGCTTAGGTGTGAATGCAGCCTTACCGCGATTTGTGTTTTGCGTTTTTTTTTTTTTTTTTCATCAATTTTTTTTTTTTTACATTTCCTTTAACAACCAGCTGTAAACAGGTTAAAAAAATAAAAATAAAACGTAAATCGTGGCAAAATTGCGGTAAAAACGCAGTAAAAAGCGGTACTTGCGTTTTGGATGCGGGTCCATTGAATTCTATTACATGCAAAACGCTGCTTTTTGCGGGGAAAAAAGTCCCTGACCCTTTCCAAAAACACAGAGGCACAAAAAAGCATTGATGTGAACATGTTCCATAGGAACCCATGTTAAAAAATTTCCCTGCTTTTCTGCAAAATGCAAAATGCACCAAAAAACGCATTAGTGTGAATCGAGCCTTAGAAAGCTTCTGTGTTTACAAATGACAATGGAGAGTGGGCGCAGAGGGAAAAAACCATAGGTGGCAGAATGGAGTTCTGCCATGTTTCGGCTGCAAGACTGGGTAAACAGTGTAAAGAAAAACACAGCCCTGTGAGCCTATTTGTCTCGCATCGCATTGTGGCCCCATTCAGTTGAATATTTCACGTTGGGCAGGGGTATTGCCTGCCGAACACCACAGGGGGAGCAGTGGGTTTATATAAATACATCTCAGCTGCCTATTTTTATTGCCCCCTCCCCGAATGACAGCTTCTATACAGCAGGAACAAGTAACAGTTTACTATAAAGTGTTCTACAATCCTTCCATTGTATATAACTGACCCAAAGAGGATTGATTCGTTCACAATGAAAGTGGTTTCACTTTATCTACCTATAGAGCTAACTGCACCAGAAGAAAAACAAACATCTTTATTTAAATCTCAAAGGATTTCGGTTGCATCTCATCATGTCTCTTCCAGTCCATGGTGACAGGTCACATGCAGATCAGTAAATCACTGTCATGACATGCAATATTGTACATAGTAAGCAGAAAACCAGACACCCAGGAGTCATTAAAATGCTGTCCTGTGAACATCAAAGTGCAGTTACTGTTACATCAGCTGATAAGAAGAGCTTATATTAAGGAATGATACAGAAACTTCCCTGAGGAGCTTCAAGTACATTTTCAAATAGGCTTGTTAAGGTCCTCTGGCTGCAGGTGCCAATTACCTCATAACCTTTTTGTTTATTCGTACAAGCATATTTTATGCACCTTGTGTTTCAATATTTTCAGCAGTTTTACAGATATCCTTTAGTGCTAAACTAAACGTTCTGCATATAAAAATGTATTTCCATAAAGAAGCAATCATTTGGAATTTGTTGTTTGTTTGACAGGTAACATTTTGTTTTGGTGCTGGTGTTATAATGGCTCCTGATGAAGCAGCCTCAGACCACTGAAAAGGATTGTATATATTTTCCATGATTTGAGTTATTTGTAATGTGTGACTTTTAACAGAACTCCGTGCAAACAGCTAGAAGCAATCACAGATGATATACAGTATGGCCTGTATAAGGACTCACTTGCAGTTGGGGGCTCTAAAAAATACCGTATTTATCATATGTATAGCGCGCACCCCTAATGTAGCCCTGAACTTCCTGGAATTTTTTTTTTTTATACTTACAGATTTGGTGTCTTGCAAGGGCGTCCATCAGCAGCCTTGTCCGGTCCGGCGTCCTTCTGCGGCCATCGTGGTGTCCGTGGTGTCCTCCCGCGCTGTCTCCGATTTGAATCCCCACTTCCCAAGCTGTGTTTGAACCACTCCGCCGACATATATTGAGAGCAGTACACTCGGGTATACTCGGACAGGCTCGGCTCCTCTCACGTAAAGGACGTACAGGACGTGACCGCGAGCCGAGCCTGCCCGAGTATACCCGAGTGTACTGCGCTCGGTATATGTCGGCACAGTGGTTCAAACACAGCGCGGGAAGCGAGTATCGGCGTATATCGCGCACCCACGATTTTGCCCTGATTTTAAGGGCAAACAAGTGCACGGTATACGCCGATAAATACGGTAGATAGCTGAACTGCGTTTTTAATAGGGATGCACTGATACCATTTTTTTTACAATGGGTACGAGTGCTGATACTTTTTTTTAGTACTCACCGATACCAATTACCGATACCTACCGCAATTGGTTTGTTTTCACTTCAGCTGTCAGCAATGGTGCAAAGCATTGAAAAGTTATTTACAAATTAAATAAAAAAATATTTTTTTAATTTTGCGCTTTTTTTAACCTCCCTGGCGGTATGATTCTTTCAGATTTTAGGTGCTGAAAGCGGTACCATTATTTTGCATGGAAATTTGGCGTTTTATATTTTAGGCCTGTAATTCTTAGGAATAACTCACTTAAATCTGTCCAAACACGAGTCTAGTAGACATCCTGGGTATGATAAAGTTTGAAACACAAAATCATAAATTATAATATAATAAATAATTTTAAAAAATTATAACAAATAATAATATAATTATAATCAAAATTATTCAATAATGTAATCAAATCGAAAACACTGAAATTTGCTCAGTTGCAGTATTGGCGCTGTCATTACTTTCAGTGTTTGATGACGAATTTCCCCACAAATCGATATCGCTCAATTCTGCAAGTTATTCTAATTTATTATCACTGTTTTCTAGCTGGTCTAAAACCACTTTTGACATGAAGGGACACTTTTTGGTTGCTATGGACAATCTCCAGTTTCCAGGCAGAAAGAACAGTTTTTATTATATAAAAGTGCATGTAGGACACTGGGCAGACCACTAGGGACAAAGGGGGTGTGCATTTATTTCATACAATACTGTAATCTGTAATACTGTGTTTGAACTTTTTTGAATTTGGCGCCGATCTCAGCCCCCGTGCGTCTTAACGTTGCAGGGAACGGAACTCCAGCGAGGAGGACACAGCTCGATCACACAGCGGGGAGACCTCGCAGGATCCAGGGACAAGGTAAGTAATTCCCTGCCTTGTATCCTGCGATGCAATCCTGAGTCTGGCTCGGGGGGTTACCGCTATTGGTGCTGAAATTCCACCTCGAGCCAGACTTGGGAATACCGCTCAGGGGGTCAATGTGAAATGTGTAAATATATATATGAAAAATTCGTAAAATATTCACAAAGCAAACAAAAAAAAGTTTTAATTGTTTATCGTTTATAAAATAGACATGAACGAAAATATAAAAAAAAGCAGGAAAATAATCATTAAATGGAGGAGAATAGAGAGTTAGTTAAGGCTGATTAGAGTCAATTAAGGGTTAATAAGGGGTTAAGAGTAACATTTGTTCATCCCCACTGACAGCTCAAAGAACTGAGCCTAAAGTATCGGTTTCAGGTATTGGTGCATTTGCACGAGTACCAATACTCGGTACCGGTACTGATACTAGAATCATTGCAACCCTAGTTTTTAGTGCCCCTGACTTCCTCCTTATGTTGCAAAGGCAGCCACACAGGGGCGGGGGTGTACACATGTCACTGCAAAAATAATGCACCAATTGCGATTAGGTGGGCAATATGGCAGTCAAATGTGACCCTTTCAAGTGAATGTGGCTTCACTGCAATTGCCCTGCAACTGCATGTAATGCATAGGTTGCAGCATAGTGGTGCAGCAATTATGGAGTTAAAACAGGTAGTGAGGAGGTGTCATATTGCCTCTTCACCACCCATCAAATGTCTCTGAAAAGTGATCCACCTTGGCTCACTTTTCAGAGCTGTGGGAATCTTAGCTGTACATCTAAACTAAAAGAAACCGTGGACAGTGCAAAATCTTGCGCAGCTCTGAATAGAAACCAATCAGCATCCAGTTTTTTGTTTTTTGTCAAAGCTTAATTGAACAAGCTGAAGTTAAAAGCTGATTTACTAACATGCACAGCTGCACCAGATTTTGCACTCTCCAGTTTTAGTAAATCAACCCCACATTATTAAAAATTACATTAAAGCCTCATACACACGATTGGACTTCAAACATACGTTTCCGTGGATTTTTGTTTGAAGGGTGTTGGCCGTGAACTTGGTATGCATACACACGACAGGACTTTTTCATCAAACGCTCTCAAAATCACGTGCTTTTTCTGCTCTTTACTGCCACCCTTTGGTCAACTTCTGCTATTGTTGGTTGATTTTAACATTGGTTCAGAGCATGCGTGCTTGTACTTTGTACTTTGTACTTCTGTACACACAATAGGACTTTGCACTGTAGGACTTTTGTTGCCGAAAAGTTTGTCCGTTTGCAGAGTGAACTTTTGTCCGATGAAAACTGAAAAAGTTTGTCCGATGGCATATACAAACTGTCACATTTTTTTGAAAACCTGCTTATTTTGAAGTTTGTTGTCAAAAAGTTCAACCGTGTGTATGGGGCTTTACAATTTAATCTGAAGCTGCTGTATGTTTCTAAAACTGTCATATGTATAGAACAAATATAGTTGCCCAATATACTTCTAAGGCCCCTTTCACATGGACACCTTCGTTATACGGATTCCGTTTGCACAGCGGAAGATCGCTCTGTTAAACCACAATGAGCAGGCAGATGACAGGTCTGTCTCTGTCCGCTGTGCTGAGATGGACCTGTCAGAGCCCCGTGGTCCTCTTCGGGGAGATTGGATGAAAATAAACCACCTGTCAGTTTTCATTGGATTCACCAGATGGATGGAAAATAGGGTCATCATTCATCTGGATTTGGTGGTTTGGATCGTATAGCGACAGAAGTCAGCGGACATGTCACCGCTGACATCTAGCACACCATAGGGCAGAATGGAGGATCCGATCAGGTCTGCCTGAAAAACTGACAGGCAGACCTGATCGGACAGCCTGTGTGAAAGGGGCCTAACTCTTTAATTACAGATTATACATGGGGGAAAGGTTTTAAAAATAATAACACACCGAGAGCCGGTTCACACTGGGGCGGCTCGTGAGGCGACTCAGCCGCCTGACAAGTCACGTCCCATTGTATTCAATAGAACCGTTCTAATAGGAGCGACGCAAGTCGCTCCGACTTAGAAAAAGGTTCTTGTACGACTTTCAGGGGGCGACTCAGGGCAACTTGCATTGACTTCTATACAGAAGTAATTTTGCAAGTCGCCTCTGAAGTCGTCTTCAGGACGCCTTGCCGAGTCCCCCCCGAAGTCGTGCCACCCCAGTGTGAACCGGCTCTAATAAATGTATTTACAACAGCTTTCTGCTCTCCAAATTCATTTGGTTTGGATACTGTTGTTTTTCAAGAAAGAAGAGCCAATTGAACATCCACCCTTCCCCTGCACATTGGGGCACAATAAAAACATGACAAAAGTAGAATCTGTAGAAGGATTAGTATGAGCACCAGTATGACAACAACTTTGTTCCATTATCACTACATTTCAGGTGTAAAGTCACCCCTTCTCAACCCAGTCAACCCCTGCTTGAGAAAGTGTAAATTTAGACTTGGAATTTTGTGATTTCATGAAGGAATGATGATGATGTCATACCGGTGACTCATAATAATGTGTGAGATTAATTAAAGAATAATTTGATGTATCTCCTGGTCCTTGTTCTGATTCTGCTTACTATATGTGTTGATGTTCACATATTACATTTGCTGAGACTTGATTTAGAAGTTCTTCCACTTAGTAACATATTTTTGACATTCAGGTACTATTCACACTTGAGCCTTTTTTAGCTCGAACCTCCAAAGCACTCAATATCCCTATGTATTTTATTGATGGACATTCGCATATGAGTGCTCAGATGCCTGTAGCTCAATGCCTGACACTTCAAAAGCTACATGATCCACTTTTGAGGCATATTTGGGTGTTTTGGGGTTCTTAGACTTCAATGGGAATGCCAAAAAAGTTTGAACTGAGTGTTTTTTCAGGCATATTACTAAAGAAAAGGCGCTCAAATAAAAAGCCTGAAAATGGCTCTGCTCAGATGTGAATGCAGCCTTATAGTTCCCCTTGGAAACATACATTTGGGTATGGTAGCAACTTAATGTAATGTGAGAACATTTTATGCTACTGTTGTACAAACAAAATTATGCAACATGGGGATGTTGGCAGATGAGAGACTAGAATAATCTGGCACATTATGCAGCCCGGTCATAAATTGGTGGCTTTCAGTAACAATGAAAGTCCAGTGCTCAGCTTAGTGACTGGACTGATTAGATCCTTGGCTACTAATCCTTCTGCAAAGTGCTTCCGAAGACAATTCTGTAGCGCAATGTAATCACTGTCAATGTTTTTCTATTTTGAGCTTCAGTAGCCATCTTTGTGCATGGCACAGAAGATTCAGGTATTGTGCAGAGGTCAGGAGTATGTAATGCGCAGAGCACAGGAGTCAGGAGTTTGGACTGGGCATATGAAGTGGGAGTCAGATGCATGTATAACAAAGTTCAGAGGTTCAGGAATACGCAATGCTCAGAATGCTAGGTTTAGAAGCATGTGACACAAAGAGCATAGGGGTCAGGAGTACATAACACACAGCGCTCGTCCCTAACCCCCTTCCTCAGCACAGATTATCTCTCAAAGCTAAAATCTTCCCCAGTCAAAAATAGACAGGAAGATGCAACAAAGGATGAAAAAAAAACATGTATTTTAAATTTAATAAAATGGCAATTGTTTATGATACAAACGCAAACTAAATACATCTACTTTCACATGAGTGATGTTATCTTTGTGTATTAATGTTTCAAAAATATAGTAAGGCTTTGCAGTGCCACACACATGTTGTGCTTTAGGGTTCTTTCTTAAATTGGAAGAAAAGACTAACTATAACTAGTCTTAAAAACTTTCCCTCCCCCTTCTCCTAGATGTGTGTATAATTACCCTTGTTTAATTCTGCGTTAGTCCAGTCATGTGATTCAGCAGCTTCGTCTCCCTCCCATGTGTCAGTGAGTGGCTGCTGCATGGGAGAGAGAGAGATTGCCAGCAATTGCTGGTCTATGGAATTCTATGGGTGAGGTCATGGCTCCAGGAATTCAGAGTCATTGTAAGGCACTCCCTTACAATGACTCTGTGGACTGGAGCAGATTTAAAATAGGCAAGTACACAAATCTTTTTATATACAGTACATGTTAGGCAGAATAGGTAGCAGAAGGGAGGGATTTTTTTTTACAATAGTTATAGTTAAGCTTATCTTGCACTTTAATCACTTGCATTTACATTTACTGCAGTAGGGCGTCCTCTCTGCGCCAGATTATGTACCTAGTACATTATCTGACACTTAAGGGTCTGAGGCGTGCACATGTGCCGCCGGCGACCCTCTCCTGCTGTAGTTCTACACATCGGGAGCCCAGCAGCGGGTTCCACGGACTCGATGTCTGCCAGCACCTGCCTATTATACAGGGCACATGCATAATGAAAATGTAAACAAGGCAGATTGACATTCTGTCAGAAGGAAAGGCAAAGATCCTGTGTTTCTGCTAAGCAGGAACATGGGTCTTTGCCTTCCCCTAGTCAAAACACCTCTCCTACAGTGAGTAGGCACAACCTAAGCACACAGTTAACCCTTTGATCACCCCTGATGTTAACTCCTTCCCTGTCAGTGTCAGTACAGTGACAGGGCATATTTTTTAGCACTGATCACTGTATTAGTGTCACTGGTCCCTAAAAAGCGTCAACAGTGTCTGTTAGGTGTCAGATTTGTCCGCCGCAATATGCAGCTATGTGGTGTAGGTAGAAAAAGAAAACTGCGAAGCTGTGACCAAAGTTGAATGATGTCCCTGCAGGTATAGGTCAATTATGTATCTCATGAAGCCTGACTGGGAAACTTCTAGGACATTGCTAGGGATGTTTCTAAGAGAGGTCCAGCTGTTACTGTTCATTTTCACCATCACAGCAGCATGCTCTCATACACTGAGCTCAGAGCTAATGCATCAAGTTAGGTTCCCATCTGTGTCATTAATCCTAATGGCATGCCGCACACACTGGAAATTGCCGAACTGCATTTGCGGTTACCATGCGAGCTGTGATTCCAAGAATGGAGCAGGGACCTTATCCCTGCTTTTCAGGAGGCACAGAAGCTTATTTAAATGAATAGACTGATGTGTCCATGCAAAAAAAAGGCTCTCAAAGCCACAGCAGTGGGAACCGGCCTCAGGCCAGAGAAAGCATATGTGGGGGGGGGGGGGGGGGGGGGTTTGAATCAGAGAAAAAGCTTGCTTCTGTGATGCTGGAGGTGAACAGTAACAGCTTAGCAATGTCCTTAGCAACGTAGTAGAAGTTTTCCAGTCAGGCTACATCAATGGCCTTCACCTATAGTTAGTGCTATTATAAAATTCAGGTCAAAACTGAGTAGCAGTGGCGGCTGGTGCTCCATTTTTGGGGGACGATGGGTAGGTCGGTTGATATTGTCACAGAACTGGGTGGGCTCAGGGCGCAGTACTTTGCGCCCCGAGCCCACCCTTTTTTTAAGCCAATTAGAGCCTCTGGCTCTTATCACAAGCCTTTAAAAACAAAACAAAAAACATCTGAATCTATGCGTTCGGGCACCCTGCATGTAGATTAGGGGGCCGGATGCGTGGATAAAGGGAGCGGCGTCCCTGCGCCATGTATGGATGAGCCAACACTTCTGAGTAGTCTATTTTTATCTACAGACATCCTTTATCTGCATAGGCATTTTTTTGGTAAAGGTAAGTGTAGCACTGACCCCCGAAGGAGCTGCTGGTTTAATTTGGGCCTGCACTCTACCAATAAACCCCACTAACTTGGCTCTCCATCCCCTTGGCACAGCTGTGATGCAATGCAATACAATACAATGTAAGACAATACAAAATACCTGTATTATAACCCCAGGATCCACTGACTGCACTTGGAGTGAGAAAAACAGTACGCCACAACAACTGGATACTTAACCAGAGAGATATTTTACTGTGAAATATGCAAAGAAGTGATTACAATAATTGTGCTGTCATCCCAACGTAAGGCGGCAGCACAATTGATTTAAAAATAAGCTATTTGAAAACAGTATACATAAACATTTTATACCTGGGAGCTCCCCCTACTTTATTAGCTATGCGTGAGATCTCACTTAAAGTACTTGGTCTTGGGTCTTCTTTTCTTCGCTAGCTAAAGTGATTTGTAATCCACAGTTTTGATGAGTCAAATTGAGTCAAATTGAAGTGAAAATGCAACAACTGGTGTAACTGCAACAACTATTTTAAAATCGCTTGAAACGTCAAATTAGATAGGCCTCAAGCCTTCTCAGTTTCAGTTCCTCTGTGGAACTATAAATCTCAGTGAGGCCTGTATGAGTCTAACTGCATGTAAACTTAGCAAACTGTGGGTCGTGACCCGCTCACCCACTGGATCGGAGCTCCGGGTAGTAACTTTTGTTCAGGGTCCTGTGACTGCAACTTGCTTCTCCGTCAGCTCTGTTCAGCTCCGCTGGATGGATCCGGTTCTCCGATGCTCGGATGAGTGTCTCTCGGTCTCTGCAATCCGGCCACTGTCCTCTAGCTCTCAGAGCTCAGCCTTCGCTCCCCAGCAGCTTGGCATCAGCATCCAGAAGGCTTTTTGTTTACACTCCTGTCTCCCCTCGTCTCCAAGGCAACCAAAATCCTCAACCAAACATCTCTCTGCATTACCAGTATTTGGGTCTCTCCTCGTCTCCAAGGCAACCAAAATCCTAAACAAAACATCTCTCTCCATTACCAGTATTTGGTCACTAGATGGCTCCAAATACTTAAACATAGCAATGTCCATAGACGTTGTATTAAAGTATGCAAACACACATCAATATACTACAATGTCAGCGCTACACAAGCTAACATTTTAACCGGACGTGTGTGAATGCGCCCTGAGATTGTACCAAGCTGAACACTCTGGCACACCCAATGCACCTTTGTGTGTTTTTTTCACACAGACTTTTTTGTTTGTTCATTTTGCTGTTTAGTAAAGCCTGGAAAACACAAAAGTTTTTTTTTTTTGTGTAACCACGGGTTGCATGGTAAAAACCTGACAGCTCCGCTCTAGAGCCTTTGTACTAACCATGTAAGGTTAGTGCAGCGATCACCCCCGCTAAGCTGGTGTGTTCTGACAGGGGGGCCACCCACCAGGACACATCAATCAGAGCCATTGGCTTAAAGCACTGTTTAGGAGTTGTCGGCTGCCGGTTTTCCAGCATGCGCGGCCGGCTTCTGATTGACAGACCGACTTACTCACAGGCAGAATGTCGGCCAGTATTTTTTGTACTGACAAATGTCTGCCGACCATCTGCCTGTGTGTACGGGGTTTAATTTTGCACGCAAATAAAACAATGTGATTGTTCTGTCTATTCTGTATGAGTATGTGTGAAGTGAGCGGCAGGCAGAGCCCGGATAGCACTGCACTAAACACACCACACGTGCAGTGTGAGGAGAGTGCATTGTGCAAACGCAAAGATGGATTCGGCCTTTCCTTAGCACCAGCCGTGGCTTCCAGGGCAGAAAAAGCGTTTGTAGGGGGTTTGAATCAGAGCCGAAGCTTGCTTCTGTAATGCTGGAGGTGAACAATAAAAGCTTAGCAATGTCCTTAGCAACCTACTAAATGTTTTCCAGTCAGGCTTCATGAGGTACATAAATGGCCATCACCTATAGTAAGTGCTATTATTCAACTTAGGTCCAAGCTGACTATTTTGTTTTTATCTACAGACATCCTTTATCTGCATAAGCAGTTTTGTGGTAAAGGTGAACTAACCCTTTAACCGGCAGAGTGTGAGTGCATCCTAATGCCGCGTACACACGATCGTTTTTTTATCCATCGGTGAAAAAACTAGGAACTTGTTTTTAAATTATCTGATGGTTAAAAAACCGATAGAAAAAAACGATCGTCTGTGGGCATGTCCATCGGTTAAAAATCCACGCATGCTCAGAATCAAGTCGACGCATGCTTGGAAGCATTGAACTTCATTTTTCTCAGAACGTCGTCGTGTTTTACGTCACCGCGTTCTGACACTATCGTTTTTTTAACTGATGGTGTGTAGGCAAGACTGATGAAAGTCAGCTTCATCGGATATCAGATGAAAAAATCCATCAGACCATTTTCATTGGATGAACCGATCGTGTGTACACGGCATAAGATTAGACAAACGTCATTTTTTTCAGGTACATTTTATTCCTGAGGTTGGAGATGGCCATGAGGAGAGGGGTCTGCTGGTCCTGGGTTGGGTGGGCCAGAGTGGTCAGGGGAGGAGGCCATTTCTCCTCAGGGGAAGGAACATTGTGGCACACCCATTGCACCTTTGTGTGTTTTTTTTTCACACAGATTTTTTTTTCACGTTCATTTTTCAGTTTAGTAATTTTGCACTTATAAAAAACAATGTGACAGTTGTGTCTATTCTGTATGAGTGTGTGTGAAGTGAGCGGCAGGCAGAGCCCGGAGAGCATTGCACTAAACACACCACACGTGTGGTGTGAGGAGAGTGCATCGTGCACACACAAAGGCCCGGATTCATAAAGGAGTTACGTCGGCATATCTCCAGATACGCCGTCGTAACTCCGAATGTGGGCCGTCCCATCTCAGTGCCTGATTCATATAATCATATACGCCTCAATGTTGCCTAGATACGAGCGGCGTAAGTCTCCTACGCCGTCGTATCTTACGCTGACCGCTAGGGGTGCTTCCCAAGACTTCCGCGTCGAATATGCAAATTAGGTAGATACGCTGATTCAGAAATGTACGTCCGCCTGGCGCATTTTTTAATGTCGTTTACGTAAGGCTTTTTCCAGCGTAAAGTTACCCCTGCTATATGAGGCGTACGCAATGTTAAGTATGGACGTCGGGCCAGTGTCGAATATTCCGTCGATTACGTCGTTTGCGTAAGTCGTTCGCGAATAGGGCTGTGCGTAAGTTACATTCACGTCGAAACCATTGACTATTTGCGGCGTAATTTGGAGCATGCGCACTGGGATACGTTCATGGACGGCACATGCGCCGTTCATTAAAAAACGTAATTTACGTGGGGTCACACTGATGTTACATAAAACATGCCCACATCTTCTAATTTTATATTAGGCGGGCTTACGCCGGCCCTTATACGCTACGCCGCCGTAACTTTGGGCGCATAATCTTTCTGAATACCATACTCGCCTCACAAAGTTACAGTGGCGTAGCGTATAGGAGATACGCTACGCCCGCCTAAAGATACACATTTGTATCTGAATCCGGGCCACAGAGTGTGCACGCCTCTGCGGGATCCAGCCTTTTCTTGGCACTAGTCGCGGCTTCCAGGGCAGAAAAAGCGTTTGTAGGGGGTTTGAATCAGAACCGAAGCTTGCTTTTGTGATGCTGGAGGTGAACAATAACAGCTTAGCAATGTCCCTAGCAACCTCCTAGAAATTTTCCAGTCAGGCTTTATGAGGTACATAAATGTCCTTCACCTATAGCAGGGTTGCCAACTTTCAGAAAATTTACGAACAGTTTGTAAAATCCATAATTGTTGCATCTGTCCATTAATGTCAGTTACGGACATGCAGCTTACATGTCTGTAATGGACATTCAAGGACAGATGCAAAAAGTACAGATTTTACAAACTGTTCGTAAATTTACTGAAAGTTGGCACCCCTGGCCTATAGTAAGTACTATTATTCAACTTAGGTCCAAGCTGACTAGTTTGTGTTTATCTACAGACATCTTTTATCTGCATAAGCAGTTTTGTGGTAAAGGTGAACTAACCCTTTAACCGGCGGAGAGTGAGTGCACCCTGAGATTGTGCCAAACTGGACAAAAGTCATTTTTTCAGGTAAAATTATCCCTGAGGTTGGAGGCGGCCATGAAGAGAGGGGTCTGCTGGTCCTGGGTTGGGTGGACCAGAGGGGTCAGGGGGAGGGGGCCATACATTTCTCCTCAGGGGAAGGAACAATCTTGCATACCCAGTGCAGCTGTGTATGTTTTTTCACACTGACTTTTTTTCCATGTTCATTTTGCAGTTTAGTAATTTTGCACTTAAAGACAACAATGTAACAGTTGTGTCTATTCTGTAGGAGTGTGTGTGTGAAGTGAGCGGCAGGCAGAGCCCGGATAGCATTGCACTAAACACACCACACGTGCGTTGTGAGGAGAGTGAATCGTGCACACGCAAAGAGCGTGCACGCCGCTGAGGGATCCAGGGGATCCAGCCTTTCCTTAGCACCAGCCGCGGCTTCCAGTCTCATCCCATTCCTCAGCGGCGGCTCCCTGGACACCATTCCACCGGCAGTGACACAGAAGGGACAGGTTGGTGAAGTGTGAGAAGCCCCATCCCCTCACCTCCATCTGTCACAGCTCCCCGGGACCGCCAGTCATTGCTGTGCTCCTCTCTGTGCCGGGTCCTATGACTGGAATTGGGGAGCACTCCCGCTAAGCTCCAGCAATGCCTGTGGGGTGCAATGGGCTGCAGTTCATGAAGGGGGGTGCAACTTGCGGAGAATTTGGGGTGCACAGCTTGTAAAGTGTGCCGAGGAATCATTCACTGACATGCCATTGGGGTGCTCTGCCCCATTCAGCCTGTAATACCAGCAGCCATGTGGCCCTAGGAACCTCTCCAAAGAAATCAGAAGAGGGGCCCCTCACCATGGACCCCCCCGCAGAAAGTCCATGCCGGGCAGCAGAATATCTGAAGGAGCTGAACAAGATCATCGAGACTCAGCAGGAGCTCCTGGGGAGGCAGAAGAAGAGGATCGATGAGCTGGAGGAACAAGTCAGCACCTTGTACAATGAGAAGAGCAACCTCCAGGAGGAGCACAGCAAGCACCTGGCTACCTGCAAGCTGCAGCACCCTGGAGGGATCTCCCTGGGTTCCATTCAGGAGAATGACAAGTGAGTGCCCAATCTCTTCTCCATTCACTGCCACCTGATGGCATTCTCAGGGGCAGAGCTAGGGGCGCCCTGACACCTGTTGCTAACCTCTCCCCATCCATGGTCTGTCTCTACATTGGTTTACCATTTTTTTCAATGAATTAGCGTCTCCTCCACCAGGGGGCAGTGTAAGTAACAGATCAATCAGGTATTGTGTTAGGTGTGTCATTTGTGTGGTTGGTGTCATTGTGCTCATGTGGTTCTATGTGGTTACTGTTTGGATTGAGGAGGAGACCTCTATCATGAGAGCAGCCCTTATTTAACTACCTATTCATGTTGATGCTGGTGTGGAATTACAAAAAAAAAGGATGATCTGGAGTAACTCAAAAGTATGCGGGCATTAACAGGGCAAAATAGTCTAAACATATTCCCTATAGAGCAATATATGCAGAAGCACAGACTGGTCAGGACAGCATACACTCATCATGTAATACAATTCTTCAGGTGCAGAGCAGACAACAGAGATCTCCAATATAGAGAAACGCGGAATGATGAAGGATCCTAGCAGGTCTGAAACTGTCATTCTGATGAGTTTGTAACTCTCCTAATAAATATACAAGGTCCTGCAGATTGGACTTTATTTCTACCAATATATGCATCTCAAAGCTATTAACGTTATACGTTTGGTGCAAGATTACCATTTTATAAGAATATAGATCTGATTGATGTTGCCCTTTAAAAGAACAGCTTAAATATCACACTACAACACAACACAGTACATACCAATATATATTTTTTTCAAAGCAGTTCAGTTTTCAAGATTACCATTGATAAGAATATGCTGTAGATCTGATTGATTGTAGCCCTTTAAAAGCTGTAAAATACAACTAAAATATCACACCACAAACACACCACCATAAATAAGAAAGCCACACATGCCCTGTATTCCCTGTATACCAATATATGTTTTCTAAAGATTACCATTGATAACAACATAGACCTGATCGATGTATCACTTTAAAAAGCAGGTAAAGAACAATTTATATCTCACACCACAAATAACAGTACATAGAAAGCCACACCTAAAACACACTACCCTCAAAAACTGAAGAATAAGCCAATAATTGTTGTGGTGGAACAATAACATTCCAAAAGTGATTAATATTATTCATAAGATGTAGAGATCACCATGTCAACAAACCATATTGGAATAACCTAAAGACCGGAGACATTTAAGAATCTATTTACTTTCCAAAGAAAATGGTACATCTTTTCATCTCAGGAATGTTACATTCAAGATATCTCATAAAATTTTTATCTCTCAAATTTATTGTGTTTCTCACTGGAAGAATTTTACCTTGGTTCTTTACAGACTGTTCCATAATGCTGTATGTGTCTATTTACAACAGTCATTTCTTTTGGTGCTGTTAGAATGTTTTTTTTGGTTGGTCAATGTTGTTGTTCAAATGCAGTAGCAAAGCAAAAATGGAGAAAATGTACAGAAATCTCAGGATGTATCCATTGTGACCAGTCACATTTGACATCACTTTCTAAATGGCGTTGCAAAAATCGTTGCTTGAATTTGATTGGCTGCTGGGCAATGCCTAGCACTTCCTTTTTGCCAATATTTGAACATATTTTATGTTTAGAAGTTTTACATTTTTCAAATAAGATTTTTCTACTAAAAAAGGAAGGTTGGATCCAATACTGCACAGAGGGTAGGGCTGGAAATATTGCTGAAGATGAGAAACATCTAACATATGTGATATTGGCTCTTTCATTTGACATCTTAATTTTCATACTG
Source organism: Rana temporaria (assembly GCF_905171775.1). Lineage (NCBI taxonomy): Eukaryota > Metazoa > Chordata > Amphibia > Anura > Ranidae > Rana > Rana temporaria. The sequence continues at coordinate 52,901,238 of NC_053495.1, read as the reverse complement.
GGATTACAATGCCGTTGGTCCACATCATCAAGTTGTCAATCTTGCAAAAAATTTGCGCTTACAGTATCCACCAGAAAGTGATATTCCTGTTATTGTTTTTTTTTTTTTGCCTTCTTCTGGATCAACTGTGGGTATAGAATTGGGTATATGTGATTGTATGATATTATTATTGTATTTCTTATGGTTGAACTTGATGGACTTTTTTCAACCTGACTATGTAACTATGATGGGCCCTGACTTCAAGTATGTTTTGTATATTCTAACAGCAAAATCTACCAGCCATATTTCCTGGCTGCTCCCTTCACCTAGGTTTTTTACGTGTTCCCCTTCCACCGGCTTTTTGTTCCGCCTCACCTTGTTATATTCACCATAGTATAAAATAAATAAAGCATCTAGCAGGGACAGTGGAAACCTCCTCTAATGGTTACAGCACGTGTTCACGCCCAGTTACTCAAGTACAGCATCTCACCAATAGAGTATTCAAGACATAGTCATGAGGTTTAACTGTCCAATATCTACCAAAAAACAGGAATATCTGTTTTGAGTGGACTGACCCTTTTAAAAAGAACGCAAAGGGTGATCACTATGCGTAAAGTGCTGTTATCCATAGAACTGGTCAGATTTCAATATGCTGTTGAGATGTATAATGGGTTATTGCACTCTCCACATATTGCTCTTCACCTTGCCCTATTGAATACTGATTTTTTTTTTTTTTTGTATAATCAATTATTTTCTCTATACAGATGTAGGTTGGGAATGCCTTCTTAGTAGAAAGAGATCCTGAGGCTTTGGGTTTATTTCAAATGATCTGTAGACCAAAAATCCTGCTAGCTACATATCGCTGCTTGTTCCACAGGTTTGCTCCTAACTGGGCGGGTGAAGAGATTTGAAATTGTGACACATATGGGTTTATTTACTAAAGCTGGAGAGTGCAAAATCAGTCTCACTTGTGCATAGAAACCAATCAGCTGCTAACCTCGGCATAGTGTTGTGCTCTGTGGATGGGTTGGCACACAATGTTCAGGCACACGAAGTGTTAGTTCTTCCTGTCTTGTTAATGTGTATGGAGTGTAACCTCGCTTGTAGATGAGTTCTTCTTCTCTGTCAGTGTTTTTGGATCAGAATGTCATTTGTGGCAGCGTTGTGACTAATACGTTCTGTTATCATCAACTGATACATGGATTGTTTCACACAGGCTGTGGCAAGCAGTGTTATTTCATACTATAAGGAAGTCTCACCATCTGGTGTTTTGCCTAAGGGTTCATACAGACACTAATATTTCTGATCTATCACTATGAATAAATAAATATTGCATTCTTCATGTGAATACCTGCACATCAATCATCTGTTTATTTGTATTAGTCTTAGTTGTGTGCGCGCAAATATTTATACGAGGCTAGCGTCTTTTATCTTTTCAATCCAATGACAAGAAGAGATGGATGCAAGCATGTTCGAGTAATGTAATATGCATAACATCAGTGGGTATCGTGAATGCTTTCAATGTATATAGGCAATACAAAATTCATTAATAACTGATGGAAAAGCACCTTAGGTCCTTTAAAAACAAATCAAGAATATTACAAGAGTTTGTTTATTATAAGCAAACACAGGAGAGTCTTCAAACAGAAATATCTGCATGTTTCACTTCCATCACAAATCCCTTAAATAATGGGCTTATTCCTCACTTAAGGAAAATGGGGGGTGCAATGCAAACAGTTATTTCTTTGCCCCTGGCCCAACTGTGCCCCCAGAGCTACAGATTTACCACAAAGATACAGCCTTATAATTTGCAGCCATTTATTTAAAAGTATTTGTAAAGGCAGAAGTTTTTTTTTTTTTAAATCTTCATTCTATGCATGAAGGACTTATGTATGCAGCAGTCCCCCGAATACTTACCTGAGCCCCATCTCGATCCAGCGATGTTGCACGAGAGACTCGGCTGTCTGGGACTCTCCCTCCTCAATGGCTGAAACAGCAGCGAAGAGCCATTGGCTTCCGCTGCTGTCAAAGTCAGTGAGCTAATGAGGAGAGAGGGGGGCGGGGCTCTGTGTTTGGATGGACACACGGAGCTGTGGCTCGGGTGCCCCCATAGCAAGCTGCTTGCTGGGGGGGGGACTCAACAGGAGGGGAGGGGACCAGGAGTGCCCCAAGAGGGACCCAAGTAGAGGAGGATCTGGGCTTCTCTGTGCAAAACCATTGCACATAGCAGATAAGAATGACACATTTGTTTATATTTATCAAAACAAAAACTATACCTTAGTATCACTTTAAAATGCATTTAGATGTTTTTAAAGGGGTTGTAAAGGTTTTTTTTTTTTTTTTCTAAATAGGTTCTTTTTAAGCTAGTGCATTGTTGGTTCACTTACTTTTTTCCTTCGATTTCCCTTCTAAATGTTTTTTTTCTTTGTTTTCTTTGTCTGAATTTCTCACTTCCTGTTCCTCCTCAGTAAGCTGTTCATTAAGTTGTTCTGGCTGACTAACCACCGCTCGGATGATGGTGGCAAGCTTACTGAGGAAAAACAGGAAGTGAGAAATTCAGACTAAGAAAAAAAACATTTAGAAGGGAAATCGAAGGAACCAACAATGCACTAGCTTAACCACTTAAGACCCGGACCAATATGCAGGTAAAGGACCAGGCCCCTTTTTGCGATTCGGCACTGCCTTGCTTTAACTGACAATTGCGCGGTCGTGCAACGTGGCTCCCAAACAAAATTGGCGTCCTTTTTTCCCCACAAATAGAGCTTTCTTTTGGTAGTATTTGATCACCTCTGCGGTTTTTATTTTTTGCACTATAAACAAAAATAGAGCGTTTTTTTCCCTCAGTTTAGGCCCATACGTATTCTTCTACCTATCTTTGGTATAAAAAAAAAAGCAATAAGCGTTTATCGATTGGTTTGCGCAAAATTTATAGCGTTTACAAAATAGGGGGTAGTTTTATTGCATTTTTATTAATAATTTTTTTTTTTTTACTACTAATGGTTTTTTTCATGACTGCGACATTATGGCGAACACATCGGACAATTTTAACACATTTTTGGGACCATTGTCATTTTCACAGCAAAAAGTGCTATAAAATTGCATTGTTTACTGTGAAAATGACAATTACAGTTTGGGAGTTAACCACTAGGGGGCGCTGAAGGGGTTAAGTGTGACCTCAAATGTGTTTCTAACTGTAGGGGGGCGGGGTTGGACGTGTGACGTCATTGATCGCCTTTCCCTACATCAGGGAACAGACGATCAATGACAGCGCCACTGTGAAGAACGGGGAAGATGTGTTTGCACACACCTTTCCCCGTTCTTCAGCTCCTGTGACCGATCGCGACGATCGGGTCCCGCGGCTGGGCATTTAACAATTACGCACAGGTACGTGATTGTGCCCAGCCGTGCCTTTCTGCCGACGTATATCGGCGTTGGGCGGTCCTTAAGTGGTTAAGGGAACCTATTTAGAAAATAAAAAACAAACCTTTACAACACCTTTAAACCCTGTTGTCAGACCATTAATTTCAACAAAAATCTTCCCAAAAGATTATATGTATTTTTTTTTTGGTAATCCACAAAAGGGATACGCCGGCGTATATACTGATACGCCGTCGTATCCCTGTTTCTTTTTTTTTTTTTTCTTTATTTTCATTTTTCAAAAAAAAAAAAAAAAAAAGATTATATGTATTTAACCTATTTTCATTATGATATTTACCTGTAAAAGCCTTCCTTGTGTAGACACTTCAGTTCAACTCTGCTTCCTGCGCCTTTGCACCTCAGTTCAACCCTGCTTCCAGTGCCTTCAATTTTTTTTTGTGCATTCAATGTGCTTTTCATGTGCTTGCCTTATAGTCTGATGCCCAAAATGTTCTATGACACACCAAAAGAAGTGCCTGCAACTTTTTTTCCCCAAGTCTCACAGAAGCACATTGCATATGAGTGAACAGACCACAGAGAAGATAATAGGATTCCTCTTGTGCAACAGTCAGCAGGGGCAATGAACATGGATGGCAGATCTAGGTGAGTATACTATGCTACGACTAAGGCTTCTGCTGAAACGCGTCAGCGCTATTGTTTTATTGTCACTCTGATGTACCAATAAACTACACTTCAAGGATTTGATTGTTGCTGGCTCTTTCTACTGTTTATGATGTTGGGGAGATTCACTTTTTCTATTTGTCCTGTTTACCATTATCATCAAAAGTGAAAGTAGAAGAAACCCCAGATTTTGGGTTGTCCTCAGAAAAGTAATAGGGGGGAGATTTTCTAATGGGGACACTAGTTCTGATGACCAGGGAGTCCCCAAAGAATTCCCTTAATTTGCAGAGATTTTATCACTTCCTGTTTTGCCTATGGGTCACACATGGCAAAAAATAATCTGATCGGGGTTATACCCCACCCTTACTCTATCCAAAATGGGAAAAAAAAGTTTTGCCTATAGTTCTACTTTAAGTCACATTTCTACAAGGGTCTAGAATTTTAAAGTACCTGCTATTTCAACTCTGGAATTGCACATACCATTCTGCTGGCCTTTACTTAGCAGGCATAATAATAGCCATTTGCCAGAACTGTAAATATCTAATTGAGGTATTGATAGGAGAAAGTCTGGCATGGGACGCTTTGTCAGGGTTGGCTGATCAACCCAATGGGGTCTATTTACTAAAGGCAAATCCACTCTGCACTACAAATGCACTTGAAAGTGCAGTCGCTGTAAATCGCTGTAGATCTGAGGGGAAGCTCTGCTGATTTTATCATCCAATCATGTGCAAGCTAAAATGCTGTTTTTTTTTATCTTCTTTGCATGTCCCCCTCAGATCTACAGCAACTGCACTTTCAAGTGCACTTGTAGTGCAAAGTGGATTTGCCTTTAGTAAATAACCCCCACTGTCTGCTAACAATACACAGACAGACAGAGCTAATACACATCTCAAGATTGTCACTTTGCGCTGAAGGAATTGGGATTGACCTATTGTAAAACTGTAACAAAATCTTTCAGTTCTGTCACTCATAGTTTGAATGGTAATTAAACCCATTAGGAGTACATGGCATGCAATAAAATGTCTTACCCAGGGCTAAATGATATAAAATAGGCAAGCGGATATCCTCCGATACCCCCCCCCCCCCCCCATTATAGATAGTTTAGCTGGAGTAATTGCCAAATACACATTGCTGTCTATCTTTCTGATAGAATCAAACTACAGCATAGTTCATAATCTCTGCAATAACAACAGTACAAACATACTTATCTGCATCAGTTTATTAGAAGCATTTTAAGCATAAATGCCACTATCCCTAAGATCTCCCTCCTTTATATACTCCCTGGGTCGTGTTGTCCCAGAAGCCGAGTCTTCTTCGTTGTTTTTATGTCCCCAGTGAGGCAGCTCATCCCATCCTTCTGGAAGACAACCACCACTCCTCCTCTATCCCATTGATTATCGACTATGAGCAACACCAAGGGAGTGGAGGAGATGCTGGCTCTTGATAAACAACACCCTTGACAAATCTAAAACACTGTGGTCCATCTGGCTCCACTTCTCGGCCTCTGATACTCTCCTGAACATGTTGTAAGACCCTTAACTGGAACACCCTGCAGCGTTGTCTGACGTTGGAGTGGGTTGGGATGTATACTCCCTGGTTCCCTCATCCCCTGTCTACTATGTTTTTCTTTCAATGAAAGTCTCCTCAGCAGTTCTTGCTCTCTCCTACGACTCTCTCCTCGTTTTCTCTTTCCCCATTTCCTCTTCAAATCTGGCTCTTTCTTTCCCAACTCACGCCCATTCTTGAGCAGCTCCTCCCCCCTTCTGGTTTCTTTTTGACCTAGATTTTTTTTCTTTTTTGTTTTTTTCATTATATACATATGGAATTTTTTCTTGACGAACAACATTGCCCCCTGGCCACAATTGATTTAGAGACTGAGTGACAGTCTTTAATTTTAGTACTATACTGTGTAATAGGGGGAGTCTAGCTATGGGCAATAGCCATTGGGCTGACTCACCATATATGGTTATCTGTGACGGTCTATAGAATGTAACTCCTTATGTTGTTCAATATGACATCTGTTAAAATGACAAAAACGTTTTCAACCCTAAATGGCACTATCCTAGGAGGTATGAGAGCGGATTAGACCCATCACCTCTCTCAGGTGAAATAGCCACCCAATACCCATCATATGTGGATTCATTTAAAAGGTATTTTCATACCTGGACAATAATATACAAGTCACCAGACTGTAGCCTGTAGGGATTTAAAGAGGAAGTAAACCCTGATGGGTTTTAATTCCTCTTTTCCCCTGCAAAGTAAAAGCATAATGGGCTAGTATTAATCGCATACTTACCCATTATGTTGCATTTAGCTGCAAACAAAGCCCTCAATGTCCCAGAAGTCCCCACTGGTGTGCGCGTCCATCTTCACCCATCTTCCTTCCAGGTCCGTGCACTCCTGCTCTGTGACTGGCCAGAGTTGCATGCGCTCAAGAGTCGACGGTCATCTAGAAACGGCGAAATAATGCCCTTATTTCGCACTGATGACGCCGACACAAGCATATATGGTAAATATTGCCTAAACCATGCAGGTTTAGGAGATATTTCCAGTACCTTATTATAGGCTTACCTGTAGGTAAAAGTGGTGTGTAAGGGTTTAAAACCACTTTTAAAGATATTATTACCTATAGAAAACTGTACCTGTGGGAGGGCCACTACACGATCATAAACAAGGTGACATTCCATCGGCCACCCCTCTGACTTCAGATCATTTCTGTCAATGCCCTCCTCAACGACCACAAAATAGGGTCTGCATCCACAGTCTACAGCTTTTTTTTTTACCATCAAAAACACCTGCCAAGACTGATGAGAGCCACTGAAATATCTTGCTCGTTGATTGGACTATTCCAACTGGACTAAGTATTTTCATTCTTAAATCAAAAGGTTTTGTTTGCACTGTTTTTTTGTTTAACTACTTTAAACAATATTTCCAAATCATTAATGGTGTCTCTAAAACACAGAACTAAAATAATCCCTGTCTCTTTGAAGAGCACTGCTATATGGTAAATCTCTGGATATACCTGTGTGTGTGTGTGTGTGTGTCAGATGTTTATTATTAAGTCATTATTATTGCTAATATTGTGAACGGTTGTTAAGCAGAAAGCTATCTTGTGGCAGTGATGTATTTGGGGGGTATGAAGGCTTAACCAAACCCAGCAACAATTAGACCCCTTTCACACTGAGGAGTTTTTCAGGCGGCTTAGCATTAAAAATAGCGCCTAAATACTGCCTGAAAACTCCTGCCCTGCAGTATCAGTGTGAAAGCCTGAGTGCTTTTACACTGAGGCGATGCGCTGGCGGGACTGCTCCAGAAGTCCTGCTAGCAGCATCTTTGGATCGGTGAAGAAGTGGTGTGTTTACCGCTCCTTCCAATTGAAAACAATGGGACACCGTGGCTATACCGCCAGCAATGCGCCTCTGCAGAGGCGCATTGCCGGCGGTATTAACCCTTTTTCAGTGGATAGCGGGGATTTAAACCGCACCTCTAGTAGCCAAATACGCCACAATTCCAACGGTGCAGTGCCGCTAAAAAAAGCGGCGCTATAACGCCACCGCACCTCCCACCCCGGTGTGAAAGGGGCCTAACTCTCAGAATGCTGGCTAGTGAGTGTGGTCCTGCGAGCTGAAATTTTTTTGTGCAGGGTGAGGCTGAGAGTGCCATAGTTGCGTATCGGTTACAGCGCAGTGTGAGTTTGACCAGTCACACCGTGTCCATCAGTTACTACTGACTAATCCCATGAGATAGTAAAGGATAACTAACTTCAAAATAAAAATTGACAAATGCTGCTGTCTTTCACTATTAATAACACTGCAGTTTTTGCTTTTCTGAGTCTCCCATGCAACACTTTTTTACTTGTTGATCCACAAGTAGATCATTTTTTTCCTCCCACTTTTTATAATAGGGTGACAGCGATGTTTTATTCTGCAGTGAAGTTGTAAAGCATTGTTGTCAAATTGTATATGGCCAGAATAACCCCTGGTAGGTAGATGAAAACACTTGTGCTACCATAGGTAGCTTGCAATAAGCCAATGGGAAACATTTGGACTGGGCAGGGCTGTATTTTGGCCTAGGCCGACAAGGCCCAAGCCTAGAGCGGCACTTTTACGGGGGTTGCGGCGCCCCCCCCCTACACAAAAACATCCCCCCGACCCATCCTCTCGAGTCCCGGCTCCCGTGGCCTCCTCCCGTGTCACATACAGCCTCTGAGGTGCCTGACCAGTGCAGAGTTATCTGCAGCCTTGTGGTGCGTCGGGGTCTGGGAGCCTGGATGTGTCTTCAGACATCCCGCCCACTGCTTCACCATGCAACGTGACATCCAGCCCAGACTCGGGTATGAGACACCGTTGTAAGGTGAGAGTGGGGAGCCGAAGTGTACAGTAGCACCCAACTGTGCAATGAAAACCTTGGAGGTATAATAAATTATGTTCAGTAAATAGGAGTTATCACATGGAAAAACCAGATCTTTTTTCCTTTTACAGAACTTTATTTTTCACTTTTCAAGGAAAAGAAAAACGTATTTATAGAAACAGGCAGAATATAGCTCGGGGGTGACTATGCGAACAAATGTGTGGTAATGGCTAGGATAAGTGTATTCATTTAACATGTCAGCTGTCTCAATAGTTTAATAGTGGTTCTTTATGAGCATTTTGTCACAAAGTGGGGGAGTACATTCTCAACTCCCAGAGGCTCATGAATCGTAGGACAAGGTTTGGGCATTTAGAGGTGTGCATTCTTTTTGGAGCATAACGCCAAGTACACACGATCAGAAAATCGAAGGAAAAATATCACTTTCTAAGCAATCGTATGCTAATCTGATCTTGCTACACAGCTTTCGAGAGTTGATCACCACAGTTCGTCTGAAATTATACGAAGGGACAAACATGACATTTTTTCTCGTATTATACCAGATTGTACAATTTTCATTTTAATTTTAAGTACAGTTTTCATCCAAAAAAAAAAGAGCAAGGCCATGCATGCTTGGAAATGAAAGAATAGAATAAAATACAACACAGTACACAGTTCATTTTCTTCATTTTTGATATGAGACTAGCATGCAAAAAAAAACAGGGACGGTCATTCGCCGGATATTCTCATTGTGTGAACGAGGCTTTAGAGAGAAGGAATGGATGGAAGCGAGAAGATATGGAATAGGTAAAAGTTTAGTGTATATCATAGGACAGCCCTCAAAAATTCCACTCTTTGCTCGCAAAATGCGAGTGGAGTTTAGTCCAGGGCGAGTGAGGAGCGGGGGTGAACCAAGCTGACAGTTTCCTGGCTAAAGCGATCAGCCAGGAAACTGTCAGCCAAATGACACAGCGAGAGGCGGGGCTGGTCTGTCCACGATCGTGTTAGATCCTGGAGTCCCACCCCCACCCATGTTCAGTCTCCTGCACTCTGTGGTTGGGCGGAGGCGGGACTTGACAACATCCAGTACCAATCCCACACAGCAACGACACCTCCCGCCCCCCCCCCCCCCCCATTTACATTTTACGTTTTTTTTTTTTACATGCTATGTGCATTCTTATGTGTCGGTCGCAGCAGGGGAGGGACTATTTCTTGTATTTCGGGCGCGGAAGAATACCTCATCCGCGCCCGCTCCTCATGCCATGCTGGCTCAAGTCCCGAACATTGCGTCCTCTGTAGTGCCATCACCTCCTGGCGCCGCGGAGTGATTCCTCTCTCTCCGCGTGAAGAGAGAGTGAGGCAGTAAGGCGACTCAAGGGGAGCAGCGCCGGCAGAGGATATAGTCAGAGGCATCCCATGATCATTTAATGGAATAGTTTGTGGACCCTCAAGTCCAGGCAGCAGCAGGATCAGGAATAAATTACTTCTTGGGCCCATCCAACAATTACTCAGGTCAAGTGTGTGTGTGCTTGCTTGGGGGGGGGGGGGAGCAGGAGCATCTATACATTGTGGCATGGGTGGCTCTGTCTGCCCATAATGAATGTGCTGCCTGCAGAGACAGTGCCACCCATGGCGCCAAATCGCCAATGCCGTAATGTGCTGCAGACAGTGCCACTCATGACGCTAAGGCCATAACGCATGTGCTGCCTGCAGAGACAGTGCCACCCATGCATTATGCAATTGGCAGCATGGGTGGCACTGTCCGCAGAACAATATGGCATGGGTGGCACTGTCTGCAGCACAATATGGCATTGGCGGCATGGGTACCACGGTCTGCAGGTAGCACATGCGTTAAGTCCCATAACGCATTTGCTGCCTGCAGAGACAGTGCCGCCAATGCCGTAATGTGCTGCAGAGAGTTTCAAGGCGGAGTTTGGGGAGGGGCCAGGGGTGGGGCTGAAGGCGGGACCAGGGGTGGAGCTGAAGGGGCCCCATCAGGTAGGCTGTACGGGGCCCCATGATTTCTATCAGCTGCCCTGACTGTGTGTTCTATGATGTTGGATCCGCAGGACTTCCTCCACACACCAGCCCACTCCCCCCACCTGTCATACAGCTATGCCCACAGCACACCTCCACTACTACCCCTCACAGTACACCTCCACTACTACCCCTCACAGTACACCTTCACTACTACCTCTCACAGTACACCTTCACTACTACCCCTCACAGCACACCTTCACTACTACCCCTCACAGCACACCTTCACTACTACCCCTCACAGTACACCTTCACTATGTTACTATTGTTAAAGTTGTTAATATTTATTTTTGGAACGTAATTCTGCTTAAAATATTTACCAGTGTAATTTCATGAGATCATTTACAAGGTCGTGTTTAGGGGCGGACTTAGGGGTGGGGCAGGGGAGGTGTTGGGTGGGGCAACTGGTGGCGAGTAACTCTTAAGGCCTGGCTAGTGGCTCAGGACTTGAAATTTTGAGCCCTGTCATAGGAGACCAGGGGGACAGCAGTGATGGTTCATTAAACTTATTGCTACTTATTCTCCTGTTTACCTCCTCAAAGAATTGAGTCTTTGATCCCCATGTCTTCAGATTTGTCTGATTGGTTACAAGAAACCTGGAGGTAGTCTACTTTCTCTTCCTACTGTAAAGCCTTACTTTTCTATTTGGAAGGGCTTGCCTTGCCATGGATTTTCCTGTATGTTGCAAAAGAAGACGTTTGAGCTCATAAATCTGATTCAAAGGTATTAAAAGGATCTTAGCCTACCAAATGTTGTATTCCATTTTATTTTATTTTTTATCTGGCACTAAATGAAATAGCCTTAAAGTGCATCTAAAGCCAAAACCTTCCTTTTTTTTTTTTTTTTTTTTACTTTTCAGTAGAGTGGGTAAGAGTTAGCAAGTTTGAAGACTTTTTTTGTTCTGGTAACCATTGTCACTGGGACATTCAAAATGTTGAGTTGTCACCAGACTAGGAACAAAGAGAAAGTCTAGCAATGCTAACACTTGTTTAGGTGAAGACTTTCTGAAAAAAGGATTTCTTTGACCTTTGAAGTGTTTTCTTCACTTCCTGCCATGAGAAACAGATGGCAAGCAAAACCCTGACAATTTCACTCTATACCAAACTGAGAAAATAGTTTGGATTTTAGAGATGCTATAATAAAGAATACACATTAAATAACTTAGATTTACATCTGCAAAAAAGAAAGAAAACAATTTTAGTGAGGGGAAAGAAATATAAGCCATAGAAACTTTGTGTGTGTACCAAAACAAATGAAATGTATAGCACAATGTAAAACCGTTTTGTTTCAGTGCATGATAAACTGTAAAGATGATGTATTATTGTGTTACCCGTAAGTTTTTTATATTTGAGATTTAATATCTCTCAGATATGGTTTGGGGTTAATGAGTTCTTTGACCATGAGTGAAAGCTGTAACACAATAACAAAAATGTATTGGTAAGTAGTAAGAAGGTCTAAACTAATACACAGCAATCTATCTATTGTACAGGAAAGGGGTAAAAATCACAGATTACAGGAAGGAATACAGAGTATAATACTCAAAACATCATTCTACAAAACAGGACAGAAAAGACATAAGAAAAGCATTTAGATACAAGTACATGGGAGATTTTCCATAGTTGGCATGCTACCACAAAGGTTCCATTCTGGTGACTGCTCTACCAGAAACTGTTGTGTCCCCTCCCATCTAGTCTGTGTATATCATTTACAGGCCAGTGCCTCGCTGGTTGCCATGGCGTGCCTCTGATTGGTGGGCCTCCCTATTCCTGGTTAAGGATTGGCTAAATCTCCAATCCCTATACTTTGCATAAATCAGACCCCAAATTGTTGGCGCAGACTATTGAGTGGGAGATTTAACTTGTAGGTATATGACGGGCTGGCCACCTTTATTGCATATCTAAACGAGGGATCCTTTGAAGTGAATATTTGTAGCACAAAGAGGTTTGGGTCCCATTAGGCACCGAATTGTCTGTATAACAGGGACTTCTTAGAAGCTATATTGCACACTCACATATCTATACAACTCTAAATGAAATATATTCATAATTACGATATTTTACAGCAGTTTGGAGATTTTTCATAAACTCATGAGGCAACAATTGTCTACTTTGATCCACTATATTTTGCTATTCCACTGTTGATCTTTTCTAAGAGCCAGCGATCCATGCAAGGCCTCATCAAGTGATCAGGAATCGCACATGTTTAAATTATACACAGCATGGCATAAGTGAATAATTACTAAATGTGGCATGCTCTGCCCATTGTGATATTTTAACTCTATCCTGAGATTGAGTAAAACATTTTCAGGTTGAAGAATAGCCTGTGTTTATAGAGGAGAGTTTCTGGCTACATTCACTGCAAACAAGGGTTTTACTATTCCTGGTGACCTAGGTGCATGGATTATCCAGGTTTCCGTAGAGTGTTCATTTGGGAGTAAGATAAAAAATTGAGAAGGCAAGTTAATTACTGAACCCCTAAACCTCTTGTTTGACAAGCCCATAAAAGAATGATCTAGATCTGTTTATTCCTGACCTAATTTTTGGCATCTATTTCTGAGAGACCCATTAACAGAAGCCATTGGGGGGGGGGGGGGGATGTACAGTATGTGTCACAACATATTCATAGCCATGTCTTCCTATATGTTATAGCCAGAAATGTTTACTACAAATAACGTAGTGATTAGATAATGCTTTCAGGATTGAATTTTGCTAATTTATTCATAGTGAAACCAAGGCACAGTGGCAAAATGTGTGTATATTTCTAAAAGTGTACAGAACCTCGATACAGTCTGTTGAAAGAAGTTTGGGTCAATAGTCAGTTAGAACATAGGGTATAGGTTTACACAATCTATATGTTACAGCAGGATATATATGGATTTTTTTTTAAGACAAGGATTTTTGAAGTTCTTGATCAACCAGGTTCCCAATAATGCATTTTGTATTCTATAGCATTGGCCCAAGGAAACAGTAAATTTAATGTTTGTTAGTGCCTGTGTGGACAGGTTCCTGTTCGAATCAGAATTGCTTCTCTCTATATACAAGTCAATAGAAATGCAAAAACAGCTTTAGGAAGGTTGATGTGCCGTAGTAAGCCACATTTAAGATCTGTGTTTGAATGATCTTAGGGGCATTTTAAATTGCAGTAGAACTATAGGCAAAACCAATTTTTTTTTGTTTTGGATAGAACATGGGAGGGTTATAACCCCCTGTCTTTATTTTTTTTCACCATCTGTGTCCAATTGCAGAGATTTCCCTTCACTTCCTGTCCCAAAACAGGAAGTGAGAGGAAATCCCTGCAAATTAAGGGTATTATTTGGGGTCCCCCAGGTCACCAGAATCGGTGTGCCTATTAAAAGATGTCCCCTCTATTTCTTGAAAATTTTAATTTTGTGATTTTCTTTTAATTTCACTTTCAATTATAATGATGAACATGACATATAAATAGGGTGAATCTCCTTAACCACTTTCAGACCGCCAGGCCGTCGTTTTACGTCGCTACGTTTAAGAGGAATACAGTTGTTATGGCAGAAGCTAGCTACCATAACCCTAGTATCCTTCTCTTCAGCGCGCAGTCTGCTTCAAGATAAAGGTGGTCTCTGCGGTATCGCAACAACCACTATTTTATTCCCTAGGGTATTAGAACCCCCAAACATTATATTTTTTCTAAGTCATTTTTTTCTAAGTCATTTTTTATCACAAAAAAAAATGTTTTTAACTTGTAAACACCTAATCTCAGAAAGAGGCTTGGTCCTTAAAGCAGTTGTAAACTGCGGATGTTCAAAAAAAAACAAAAAACTGCAGTATAATAGCATAATGTGCGAGTGTGCATCACATACTAGCACATTATGAAATATTCATCTTGGAACCAAGCCCTCCAGCTCTACTCCCCCTCCTTCTTCTTTTTTTTTTTTTTTTCGGTTTCACGAATTCCGGCACTGTAATTGGACAGACCCGCAATGACATCACTCCTGTGCATGTGCGAGGGAGCCCTCAGATTCCGTTGCAAAGCTCTGAAGTTCCAGCAAGGTAAGCCAGACCTTCAGAACAAAGTGAATGCACCAGTGATGTCACTGTCTGCGTGCAGGGCGAATATCTCCTGAAAGGTGCCCGTTTAGAAGATATTCATTTTACCTACAGGTAAGCTTTATAGGCTTGCCTGTAGTTATACTTTATTGTCATCTGCAAGCTACATGTGTCAGTTGATACAAGCCAAAAGCAAGACAAATATGTTTTTTATTAGATTTTTTTTTCAGGAATGAATTGCATATATATATAGTATAACAGTATTTACAGAATGGGAGATCATAGTCTCCTTAAATAATAAGCATATATTACAAAAGAAACTTAACATATATTAAATGTATACATACAAAAACTCAATCTAAATATCCCCCTATCTCACTGCTACAGTAATCTAAGTTCCTGCTTTTTATCACTTTATGTGACAAAGCACCTCTGCTTCATTCCGTATACTTTAACTTAAAAAACAAATCAAAATAGAGGATAAGAGGAGATATATATATAAAAAAAAGGGGGGGGAGGGGGGTAGGGAAGGGGTAAGGAAAGTTTTGGAGGGAAGGGGAAAGAAAAATAATTAGGGGAAGGATTCCAAAAATGATGCTTAGTATCACATCTGATGTCTCTTTGATCGCGCATCCATCATATAGTCTCATATCCGTGTTTCACAGCCCTAAGAGGGAGCTACCCTCTTCTGAATTAATAAAAAAATTCCAAGAGGTCGATGTCTTTTTATATATCTCCTGTTCATCAGTTGCTGTCAATATCAGGTCCTCCATCTTTCTAATGTCTTCCACCTTCCTCAGCCATAATGCTGTGGTCGCTGGATTCTGCTGTTTCCACATCAAAGGTATACAGGATTTAGCTGCATTTAGTAATTGACATAGGACAATTTTTTTTATAGGTTTTCGTTGGGATAGTGGTAATATGTAGTAAAAAAAAAAAACGCTGCATCATTTGGAACTTGAAAATCAGTAAATTTCTGGGCAATCGTTTGAACCATTGTCCAGAAAGAAGTCAACTTAGGATACGTCCAAAATATATGCAGCATTGTCCCTCTGTCTGTAACACATCGCCAACAATGCTCTGACGCATCTGGAAAGATGGCATGAAGTCAGCTAGGTGTCATATACCGTCTTGTAAATATCTTCTAATTAGTTTCCTGTATTTTGGTACAGATTGAGGATTTATAGGAAAGCTCAATCATATTTAAAATTTGTAAATCAGTAAATGTATGGTGTAGATCTGTACTCCATTTTAACACACAGGCCAGTTCTTGCTCCCTAAGTGAGTTAAGTAACTTATACATCTCCGAGAGGACATGGCACAATGGTTCTGTTAACGAGCAATGCTCCTCAAATTTGGTCAAATATCTAGTATATGCCTGCCGGGCTGGTATAGTCTGAAGAAAATAGTATAATTGGGCTACATTCCAGAACGCAAGTTGGTAGGGGCCCCCGGGATTTATCATAGTAGACCATCTATCTCCCATCACACACTGTGATGCAATAGTTCGCTCAGTCTCCCATAAAGTCAAAAATTGTGTAGTTTAAAGGCCTGGTATAAATTTGGGGTTCCCAATTATTGGGGTCAGTGGAGATGTCTTTGTCATTTGTTCCGCATATGGTGCATTCCGCGTGTAGGCATTGTTTCAAAGTATTCCCTATCAAGGGATGAGATCTTGGATCTGACAGCACAAAATCCCAGCACCACAGTGCCCTCCTCAAAGGTATCGGGGATTGGCACTATTCTACTTGTACACACAACTTCAGGTCACTATGGCTTGCCAATCGATTACTCTACCAAGTTGAACTGCTTGGTAATATCTCCTAACATCTGGCAATGCCAAGCCACCTTGTTGTTTTGGTAGGGTTAATAAGGTGCGTGAAAGACGTGGTTTCTTATGCGCCCAGACAAAATGTACATCTTTGTTAAATTGCACCTACTGATCCAAGAATGTAAATTAGTGTGCCACTTATCTAATAGCAGTCTGGACTCTGTAAGTAATGGTGGGAAATTAAGCTCATAAGTAGGGGTTAAATCTGCTGGCATTTTTGTGCCTAGATAATTCAGGGCAAGTGTAGTCCAATTAAAGTGGAAGCCTCCTCGGACTTGTATAAGAGTACGTACAGGCAGAAATAGATTTTCAAGTTTGATAAGGCACCATATAAATCAAATTGTTTAAGGAGATTTGGTAGAGATACTGCTGGATTTGTTAAAGAAAATAATAGGTCATCGGCATTATGTTGTGTATTACCCACTGTCACTCCTTGTATATCCTGATTTTCACCTGATCGTCGAAATAAAAGGCTCCAAGGTAAGGGCAAATAAAAGAGGGGACAGTGGGTATCCGTTCCTGGTACCATTCCTAATTATAAAAGATTCTGAGAGCACCCCATTCAACTTAACCTGTGCGGTCGGATTTAAATATATCTTGGCTATCCGGTTCATCATCACCTCCCCAAGTCCAATATGTCCGAGTACGGAGAGCATAAATGGCCACTTACTCAGTCAAATGCTTTCTCCGCATCCGGTCTAATGCTTTATCAGCATCCGTATTTAAGAAGACACATGGGCTCGGATTCACAAAGCACTTGCGCCGACGTATCTCGAGATACGGCGCGTAAGTGCAAATATGCGCCGTCGTATCTGTGCGCCGGGCCCACAAAACTAAGATACGCCTAAAAACGGGCTTCATTCCACCGACGTAACTTGCCTATGACGGCGTAGAGTGGGCGCATATTTACGCTGGACGCATGTGGCGCTCCCATGGATTTTCTATTCCAATATGCAAATGAGGGAGATACGCCGATTCAAGATCGTACATGCGCCCGACGCAGGCTACGACTGGTGCGCGTAAGTTGTATGTCCGGCGTAAAGTTAAGCCCCATAAAGGAGGTGGAACTCAGCAGCAGACATGGAAAGGTCTGCACCAGGGAACTCAAGCCTGCGTATTTTACGTAGTTTACGCTGGACCTGAATATGACTAGGCGTAGGTTACGTTCACGCCGTAGGCAGTGATCCGGCGTATCTTAGGCAGTTGTTCCGACGTGATTGTGAGCATGCACACTGAGATACGTCCACGTGACGGCGCATGCACCGTTCGTTATACGTATCTGTCTGGCGCTCGGCCCATCATTTGCATGGGGTCACGCCTCATTTGCATGGCTCACGCCCACTTCCACCTACGCTGGCTTACGCCTAGGCAACCCAGCGCAGTTTTGGGAGGAAGTGCTTTGTGAATTCCATGCTTGCCTCTCTGCGCTGCGTCGGCGTAGCGTAAAGGAGATACGCTACAGCGACATAAATGTGCGCCGCTGTCTGTGAATCCGGGCCATGAAGTTTTCGTGGATTTGGTCACGTGAAGTATGTTCAGCACTTTAGAAGTGCTGTCTCTCGCTTCACGTGTCGGGATGAATCCAGCCTGTTCTAAGTGGATTCATTTTTGTAAATGGGTTGACAGCCGGTTAGCCAAGATTTTAGTATAGAGCTTAAGGTCTATGTTCAAAAGTGATATAGGCCTATAGCTACCGCACAAGGTGGGGTCCTTACCTTCTTTGTATATCACAGCGATGAGGGCTCTGTATCTGGAATTTTAAGGCCACTTATAATGATAGGTACAACACATACACCTAGTATGCAGTGATGTTTTTCTTAGATGAAGTCACAATCTTTTATCCTCCTTTTTCTTTTCTTTTTTTTCTTCTGTAACAGTAGATGTAATGATTTGAAGTAGAATGGTTGAGGAAATTATATTCTTTAAAATAGCCACATGCCCCATCAATAAAAAGAAACCTTAGGTCATATGGTTCATTGATCTTGAAATGCTTTTATAGCTTGGAGGTAGCCTACATTATATTGATTAAATGCATTTGGCTTCGGTGAGGTATTACATTGTTCTTTGGAAAAATAGTTAAAAGAAGATATAAAGGCAAAACGTTTGTTTTTATCTTTTGTGGATAGCCAAAAGAAAGGGTTATAACCCTTTACTTCCTGTCCCATAGCCAAACCAGTAAGTGAGAGAAAAACCCATCAAAGTATGGGAATCCCAGGTTGTCACCAGGACTAGTGTCCCCATTGGTATTTCCCTCTTTATTTTCTGGTGATAACTCAAAAATTGGTATTTTGCTTCACTACCACTCTTTGTTAGAAGGGCCCCTTTCACATGGGTGTTCCAGTTGTTCGTTTTTCCTTCGTCCATTGATGGATGAAAAATGGACACCCATGTATCGGTACTCGCTGGCGTCCTAACAACCGATGACTCATCAGCTGTCAGCAGGGTTCAGCTGAATGCTGAAAGGGTCCCGTTGACAGCTGAATGTAAAAACTAGCAGCGGCAATAAAAAAAAAGTGAAAAAAAAACAGCGTGAGGGTCCTTCCCCAATCCATACTAGGCCCTTCAGTTCAGGTCTGGTATAGATTTTAAGGGAGACCCTATGCCAAAATGTAAATAAAAACCGGCGAGGAGCCCCCCCCCCCCCCTTTCCAAATCCATACCAGACCCTCATCCAAGCATGCAGCCTGACAGATTAGGAAAGGGGATGAGACGAGCGAGCGCCCCCCTCCCCTCCTGATCCATGTCAGGTCACATGCCCTCAACATGGGGGCGTGCTTTGGGGCAGGGGGCTTTGCCCCCCCATAGCACCTTGTCCCCATGTTGATGGGGACAAGGGCCTCTTCCCCCCTTAGCCCTGGCCGGTGGTTGTGGGGGGGCTTATCAGGATCTGGAAGCCTCCTTTTAACTAGGGGGTTCTCAGATCCCCCCCCCCCCATGTGAATGACTACTCATTCATCAAAAAAAAGTGTAGTCAGTTTTTGTCAAGTCCTCTGGAGAAGGTGTCACAGGGAGGAAACGGAACAGGGGGGAGAGTGGGAGGATGCTCAACATGTTACACCCTAATTATGGGTGACGGGTCCAATGTGTTGAGAAAGGTGGACTTATCCTTTAATCTAGTGACAGCCACGTAACTTGCATTTTCAAAAAGAGGTCAGCAATGGAAAACAGGAGGGGGAGTTCAGGTAGCCCTGGGAGATTCTGGTGTATATCAATAATAAGTAGTGGGTTATATACATATATACGGTATATATACACAATACATTGTGTGTGTGAAACAGACTGTACAATCACTTTAATCATATCCTTTATCTATAATAAATATATATATATAATAAATATATATATATATATATATATATATATATATATATATATATTATATATATATATAATCTCATTTTAAATTATATGATTAAAGTGATTGTTATGTCTGTCATATATCCTAGAAAACTTTTGGAGGGAGAGCTTCTGCTTCCGATCACCTAGACCCACCTAGACGGAAGTGGGAGCAGGTACCTGTCAAATTCGGGTATCTGCCCCCCCCCCCCCAAAAGCTCAGTTTCACAAACAGGAGTCAGGGAGGGGGCCTTAAAGCGGAAGTTCCACTTTTGGGTGGAACTCCGCTTTAAGTAGTGTTGTCTCTGGTCAAACACTTGAGTTTATGCTTATTTTGAGATGAGTATGGCGACCTATGGGAGTGCATTTTTCCACAGTTGAACCAGTTGAGGCCAATTATTGAGAGTTTAATAAATATGCTTAAAAGGTTTGAAAACTTGTGGCCATCATCTTTGCAAGGATCTTGTGATCTTCATCTGGTACAGAATTTGGGCTATAGGAGAGTATCACATGTAGATCTATTCAGTTTTTTTTTCCTTTTTTTTTTTGTATGGTTCTATGAACATTTATGAAATTTATATTGAATTCCCATTTATTATATCTAGAAAACACAGCCTAGTGTTTTACTATTATTCAGGGTTTTTTTTGTAATTCTTTTATTTATTTATTTATTTTTCTCAAAAAGTTGCAGTTTACAATCAGAAAAAAAGAAAAATGGTAAAGGGCATAGTTAAACAATGATGAGGTCTTGTAAAAACGCCCAAATATTCCGACAGGCCTAGTATAACATGGCATGGATGGGCATATAAAACAGTACGGGTTTGTCAACAGCCATTCGCTTCCACAACATGTATGGCATATATAGCTATGACATGAGAGACCTAGAGCAGAGAATCAAATATCAACAACTGTGCAACTATTTATAACAGAACAATGTACCGGAAAGCCTTGCATCTTGGTGGCCAGTATGACCCAAGAGGGGTATACTAAAACAAAAATAATGCATATTAATAATCGGGTGTGATGGATTACCCAGGGTTAAACCAGGTACAAGGGGTGGATGAATGGACAAAGAAGGGAGTAAAAGGAAGGGTGGAGGGAGAGAAGAAAGAAACTGGGTGGGGAAGTCAATGAGGGAGAGAATTGATCAGGGTTTTAATAGTGATAAAGATTTTTTCCATAGTTAAAGCGGGGGTTCCGCGGCCAATCTTTTTTTTTTTGTGTGTGTGCATTCAATGGGGTTTTAGATCAGAACATAATACTCACTTGTTAGGTGTCTAAAATCATCCTCGTCCATTTTCGTTTAAAATATAAACTTTTAAAAAACGATGTAGGCATTTCCCATTTTGCTTGTGGGCATTGTGAAGCCCACAAGCACTTCCTGGAAGCGACCTGCGCCATAAACATCCTAGTTGCCCTCACAACGGGTGGCTCTGCTCCCAGGAGACATTGCAGAGAGCTCCCAGTGAACACTGCGGCGCCAGGGAAATGAGTGGAGACGCCTACTCCCGCGGGAGGAAAGGCCAGAAGTCCAACTTTAAAAAGGCTATTTCATGGTATTTAAATGAGCTAAAAAAATACTTTTGGCATATGTATGTGGTGCGGTGCTCACGATAACATAGTGTTGTTATTTAGGGTGAACCTCCACTTTAATGTTCCCTTCTGGGCTGTGAAGAATAATTGGACTTTTTGTAAATACTTCAGCTGTAATGAATGGTCTGCGAGGTTACACACCCTTAGTAAATACAGGATTTACTAATGTTCAGATTACCAGCATAATTCTACAATTTTTCTTTTTACAGAGATCTCATACCTTTGTCAGAAAACAGTTGGATTTTCTATGCTTGTGTTATTCCTATTCCTCATCCACATGTCACAGGTGAACGGCTCCAAGACAGGAAAACGGTTCAGATCCCCGGATGCCTTCGATGCCATGTTATGTGTGAGTTGTATTGTCAGTCAACACGGTGGAGTGAAACCTAGGATCTGAATGAAGTAGGATTGTCAGTCAGAAAAGGGAGACCTCCTACAGCCACAAACTGTCTAAACACTGTCTGAGATACCAATTATTTGTTTGGTTAGTGCTACATTCGTAATAAGATTCATTAGCTGGAAATGCTTTTCTTAAAGTAGATCTAAACCCAATCACTAAAATCCTATGCAAGCTTTAACATGTCAATGACTGTTGGAAAAACACTCCAAGATAAATAACCACATGGCACAACCTATTGATAAAATAAGTCATCAGTATGTGCCAAACATTGGTATTATACCAACAAATCCTTTATTTTGTAATTAGGAATATAAACTTCTTAGTGTTATGAATTGATTTAAAGTGGTTATAAAGCCTACACTGTTTTTACCTTGAAATTTTACTAAACCCACAACAGTAAAAATGTGTGTGTATATGCAGTAAAGCATGCTCGTTATACTCACTGTGGAACCTAAGAGGTTAATTTGGAGAGTGCGTGTATTCTGCACAGGGCCAATTGGCACTGACCAGGCAGAGGGTCAGGGGTCATGCAGCTTCAGAGGAGAATGAAAACCTCCTACAAGCTTTAACCAGTGCTAGGCCAGACTGTGGTAGAAGTCTCAAGACTGCTATATACTGCTGATGAGAAAAGGTATTTGGCAGTTTAGATTTACTAAAAATAATTACTGTGGGAGACCAGATATCCTGGACCAGGGTCTTGGATTTAGTAACACTTTAACTGCTTCCAGACCAGCCGCTGCAGTTTTACTGCGGCAGGTTGGCTCCCCTGGGTGAAGCAACGCTACCTTATGTTGCTTCACCTTTTTGGCCACTGGGGGGGGGGGGTGCGCCGCCAGAGCCGGTGCGAGTGCCTGGCAGGTACAATGACCGCCGGGCAGAGGAAACGCGCAGATTCCGGTTCTCTCCGCGGAGAGGAGACTGATCGTGTGTTCATACAATGTATGAACACCTATTGATCTCTCTCCCCCCTCTCCCCTAGCAAGTCCCACCCCCCAGTTAGAACAAACACTAGGGAACACATTTAATCTCTTGATCGCCCCTAGTGTTAACCCCTTCCCTGCCAGTGACATTTATACAGTAATCGGTGCATTTTTATAGCACTAATCGCTGTATAATTGTCGGTGGTCCCAAAAATTGTGTCAAAAGTGTCCGATCTGTCTGCCGAAATATTGCAGTCCCGAAAATATGTAGAAGAACACACATATTGGCCTAAACTGAGGATTTTTTTTTTTTAAATTGGGATATTTATTATAGCAAAAAGTAAAAAATATGTGTTTTTTTTTATTTTTATAATTGTTGCTCTTCTTTTGTTTATAGCGCATAAATAAAATACGCAGAGGTGATCAAATACCACCAAAAGAAAGCTCTATTTGTGGGAACAAAAGTACACGCATTTTTTTTGGGTACAAAATCACACGAACAAACAAATGTCAGTTAAAGCGACGCAATGGCGAATTGCAAAAAATGGTCTGGTCATTGAGCAGCGAAATCTTCCGGGGCTGAAGTGGTTAATGCAATCTACCCATTGGCTCCTGCTACTGTCGGAAAAATCCTGTGAGGGAGGAGTGGCGGAGATGTGCTGTGAGTGGATTATAAACACTTCCCCCTCTCCTCATTACTGGTATGTAGAGAGCTGTTGATTTGTAATTCACCGAAAATAACTGACAGAGCCAATTTTAGTACAGTCAACAAAGTTTCAAGGAAAAATCAATGGGTATTTTTCTGTACTTGCTTGTAGAAAAATGTAGTCTGAATAAACTGATGCAGCCACCACATCTAAGGCCCCATAAACACAGATAGTGAGAGGCTGAAAATCACACATGGGCACACCCTAGCGATGTCCTTTCCTCCAGATGCCCCTCTAATAGGCGATGTGCTATTGGGGCTTGTGTGTGCGTGCTCCCGAGCTGGGCTGTGTGCGTCCATAGAGGCACACAGCGCTGCTCAGCCATACACACACACCCACCCATCATGGGTTGCTTCTCACAGGACAGAGTTCTGATTTTATTGATTGACTTCTGTACAACCACCCTGTTGGAAAATTTCCATTCAATTTGCACCACCGGCTATAGCCGGCAGCGCTTATCAGCTGTCAAAAATACATTGGCTCAGTGGGAAGCATTTCCTGATCCACATAGAATAGGAATTTCGTTGTTTTTTTTTGTTTTTTTTACAACCAAATTTAATAATATATAGGCAACTTAATGCAAAAAATGCAATAAAGGGTAACTCCACTTTCGTGGGCAAAAAAAAAGAGCAAATAACGAAAAAATAATATAGTGTATACAATTGCGACACAAGTCATATTGTAACTGAATGTTATTAAAAATGACCTTTCCTTTTCAATCTGCAGCCACTGTAATTTTCAAAAAAATGCAATGCAGTATGATGTGTACTGACCACACCCCAGAAACATGATTTCCTGCCTGTGTGATTGGCTCACAATTTTCCCAGAAGTCTGCCTAAGATTCAAGTCAGATTTCAGGCAGATTTTTGGTGAGATACTTCCAATAGGAACACGTCTAAAGGAATGCAGGCCCAGCAGCTTTCCTCTTTAGTGCTCTGCAGCTTCCCTTCTGATGGGTAATAATGAAACCACTCCCATTAGAACCACTCACTCGGCACAGAGGAACAAACGGTAATCTCTTCAGAATAACAAAAGGTAGGAATCTGCAATAAAGTTTGTTATAATCCTTGCAATGTACATAGATCACCCAGAGGGGAATGTTTTTTTCTCAACAAAAGTGGAGTTACACTTTAAGGTTTAAAAAAAAAAAGAAGAAAAATTTGAGTTTAGAACCACTTTAAGTAACCCTGTTACAGTTTGCTATAGTAAAAATCTCACCACTTGGTAGTCAGTGTAATGCCGCATACACACCATCACTTTATGTGATGAAAAAAAACTACGTTTTTAAAAACGTCACTTTAAATGACCGTGTGTGGGGAAAACGTCGTTTTATGTCTTGTGAAAAACGACAAAAAAAAATTGAAGCATGCTTCAATTTTATGTGTCGTTTTTCAAAACGTTGTTTTTTACTTCACAGAAATTGACCGTGTGTAGCAAAAAACGACGTTTAAAAGCGACGTTTTTACACCCGCGCATGCTCAGAAGCTAGTTATGAAGCGAGCTTCAATGAAAATAAGTGGTAAACGTAACCTCGCTTTGCTAGAGCATTGTGAAAAAACGATGGTGTGTAGGCAACTTCGTCATTGAAAATTGAAGTTTCAAAAACGTTGTTTTTTACTTCACAGAAAATGTCGTTTTTTTTCATCACATAAAGTGATGGTGTGTATGCGGCATAACTGTTGGAGTTGAGAAGATAAGATATACATTGTTCTATTGTTAACATCATGCTTCAGATTTATCTTTGGTACCTGAATGACAGAACTCTAATTAATTTACCAGCTGAGTGTTCTTATTCAAGCATTGTATGTTATTCCAAATTAGATCGGTATCATAAATTTTATCTCTAAATGTTTTTATAAAATTAAATATGCAGATATGGTGGATGCATATCTCTTGTTCTGAAACACTGCATACAGGCTAAGATTTTGGGATAAACAATCATTTTGAAAAGGAATCCATACCTTTTCAAATTCACAGTTTCTTTGAAAAAACTTGAAGCAGAAGTTGCTCATTCCTTCTTCATTCTGTATGTTTTCTTTATTTGGATAATAACCACCTGATCCCCAGAAGTTTTACCTCCCTTCTTGACCAGGCCATTTTTTTTTTGATACGGCACTGCGCGGTCATGCAACACTGTACCCAAATTTAATTCCCCCCCCCCCCCACACACACACACACACAAATAGGGCTTTCTTTATTTTTTGTTCTATAAACAACAAAAACTACCATTTGGAAAAAAAAATATGTTTTTACTATAAAATACATACCATTAAAAATTTAAAAAAAAAAAAATTTCTTCATAAATTTAGGCCAATATGTATTATGTTCCATATTTTTGGTAAAAATTCCCAATAAGCATAATAATTGATTAGTTTGCACAAAAGTTATGCCCGGATTCACGTAGCACTTACGCCGACGTATCTACAGATACGCCACATAAGTGTAAATGTGCGCCGTCGTATCTATGCGCCGTGCCCATAGAACTAGATACGCCTGAAAATAGGCTTCCTCCGACAGACGTACCTTTCCCATGCCGGCGTATCTTGGGCACATATTTACGCTGGCCGCCTCATTGCAAATATGCAAATGAGGGAGATACATCGATTTACGAACGTAGTTGCGCCCGGCGCATAATATACACGGTTTGCATAAGGCTTACGTCCGGCGTATAATTATTCCCCATCTATGAGGCGCAACTCATGCAAAGGTATGGACCAGGGAACAACCATTGTATTTTACGTAGGCGCAACGTTGGGAGCAAGTGCTTTGTGAATACTGTGCTTGACTCTCTGTGTTACGTTGGCGTAATGCATATGAGATGCGCTACGCCGGCAGAAATATGCGCCGAGGTATGTGAATCCGGCCCTTAGTGTCTACAAACTATGGGATATATACTGGAATTTATATTTATATTTATTTTTTTATACTAGTAATGTTGGCAATCAGGGACTTTTAGCGGGACTGCGATATTCCGGTGGACAATCTTTCACTAACTGACACTTTGCGGGAACCATTGACAATTTTCTTATGTGTTCCCTTTTCAGTCTGTTACATTTTTACAGATAAAATGGTATGATCGTATTTTCTTCTACTGTATCTGTATGATATGTTAAAAAAAAATCCCATTAATCTTGTTAAAAAAAACTCAGTCCTGTGTCCTCTGTACTGTATATGCTCTGTGTTCTCAAACAGTCCTCCTTATCTTTATTTACAGAATGATTAGCCATTATCTTTTAGAGATCTGAGAGTGGCAGTTGTTGAGTAGTTTAGCAAAATACAATAGCCAGGACTAATACCACTAAATTTATAACGTTCGTGAATCGCTGTATCTCCCTCATTTGCATATTTGTGCAGAGCATAAAGATAAATAAAATAAACTAATTAATGAAGGATAAATGCGTCTATACTTATCTGTGTCCATTGACACAGACTGCGGGACTCACCACTGACTTTAACTGCTTGCCCACTATATATATATATATATATATATATATATTTATATATATATATATATATATATATATATATATATATATATATATATATCTCAGTCCTATTAGATAACACTGGGTAACAATAACATAATTTTATGTAGCAAAAGTGTATAAAAAATATACTCGCATACACGCTTTTAATCATGAGATGTTTGTAAGTACATGTCTTTTTATTAAATATTTCGTACGGTATCACACTATGGTCCATTTTTATTTATATACCGAAGATATGTTCAATCATCGATGTGGTGCAATTTGAGATCTGCTCCCTGGATCCCTCCCCAGTCTGATGCTAATCTGATGTGGAGCCCATTGAATAGAATCTGTCTACATGCCTAATGTTTGGGTGGTTCTGGTAAGCGGCTTTCAGTTTGGTGGTGGTGTGTTCACACTGAAGTTTTGCTGACACATGGTGGTGCTGCTACGAACTTTTTATTGGACTGAATGTGCTTTTTATTCATATTATCTATTATCATTGCTTTTTAGTATCCTTACTGTGCCTGTGAACGCAGCCTCTTCGTGCCTGTGAACGCAGCCTCTTCGTGCCTGTGAACGCAGCCTCTTCGTGCCTGTGAACGCAGCCTCTTCGTGCCTGTGAACGCAGCCTCTTCGTGCCTGTGAACGCAGCCTCTACGTGCCTGTGAACGCAGCCTCTTCGTGCCTGTGAACGCAGCCTCTTCGTGCCTGTGAACGCAGCCTCTTCGTGCCTGTGAACGCAGCCTCTTCGTGCCTGTGAACGCAGCCTCTTCGTGCCTGTGAACGCAGCCTCTTCGTGCCTGTGAACGCAGCCTCTTCGTGCCTGTGAACGCAGCCTCTTCGTGCCTGTGAACGCAGCCTCTTCGTGCCTGTGAACGCAGCCTCTTCGTGCCTGTGAACGCAGCCTCTTCGTGCCTGTGAACGCAGCCTCTTCGTGCCTGTGAACGCAGCCTCTTTGTGCCTGTGAACGCAGCCTCTTCGTGCCTGTGAACGCAGCCTCCCTGTGCCCCATCAAAGCAGCTTGACTGTAATCCATTAATCCAGCTTTACTGTGCCTTATCAATGCAGACTCCTTCTTTTTTTTTTTTTTTTTTTTTTTTTTATGAGGGGGTGTGAGGTGGGTATGGAGGAGGTGTGAGGTAAGTAGTTGTTGCTTGTCTACACAGAGATCGCTCTAGTCCTAATGGATACCCCGGACTCCACCCCCTTCTGTGTATACAGACTCACCTGGATGGATCACTCCCCTCCCTCTCTCTCCCGCTTCGCTTGTCTTGTGTATTCACATACACATAGCGGGGATGTCCCGCTGTGTGGCACGGAGCTGCATGGGTCTGTGTTTAGCGCGCGGTGTAACAATGTCCCACCCCCCTAGACGGCTCATTTCTTAGACGTAACACTGATACTATCACATGAGCCGTCTAGGGGGGCGGGATCTTGTTACATTGAGCGCCACGCAGCTCCATGCCACACAGCGGGGATCACAGCTTGACATCCCGGCTGTGTGTGTGTGTGAATACAAAAGGCAAGCAAAGCTGGGGGCGAGGTAGGGGAGCGATCCACCTGGGGGCGGGAATCTTGTTACACTGAGCGCCGAACACAGACCCCTGCAGGCTCGCGCCACACAGCAGGGATCACAGCGGGACATGCCTGCTGTGTGTGTGTACACGTGACAAGCGAAGCCTCTGTGTCCTCCGGCTGACAGTTTCCTGGCTGATCGCTTCAGCCAGGAAACTGTCAGCCTGGTCAACCCCCGCTCCTCACTCACCCTGCATTAAATTCACTCGCAAATTGCGAGCAGGCGAGTGGAATTTTTTGAGGGCTGAGATAGAAGGTATGGAAACATGTGGGTTAGTGAAATAGAGTACTAGATTGTCGGCAAACAAGGCTAATTTTATTTCCCTTTGATTTATCTGTATACCTGCAATGGAGGGATTCTGTCAATTGCTATTGCTAAATGGTTCCATTACCAGAACATAAAGTAAAGGAGATAGTGGGCATCCTTGTCGAGTACCATTTTGTATACTAAAACTTTTTGTCAACGATCCATTAATCCTTATTCTTGCTTCAGATTTAATATATAAAGCCAGAATCTCATAAGGTAGATTTGGGCCCAGATCTACTTGTATCAATGATTGTTTAAGAAAGGGCCATCCATCCGATCAAATGCCTTCTCTGCATCACTGAAAGGAGACATGCTGGTGTTTTAGCTGTTTGGGCATAATTCATTAATAAAAAGTTTCTTATAGTATTATCACGTGTGTGATGGACTTTTTACCTATATGCTTCAGTTTAATCCTCCCTGCTTGTTTAAGGCTGTTTAATGGTATTTACCCTTCTGCAGCCAGTCTGTTTCAAATGTTAATTGTTCTAGCCCTGTGTTTTAATGGTTACTGTGATTAGATAAGTGGCTCATGTTAATTATGCTGATTGCTTCATTGTGGTAATTATCTCTCTATATGCGGAGCCGAACCGGCTAGATACTGATTAGTCAAAGAAATATCTTTATTTCAAAGGAGCTGTATTGAAGACCCCCCCACTGTGTAAGGGGGGGCGGAGATTTGTCATTGTAACAGTTGTAACCACATATAAGCTCTGTTTCTTACCATTTAAACTCTGTGTTATACCAGCATTAAGCCTTGGCTCATGTATGGATGCTTCTGTGATTTCTTTTATGGGAAGAAGGGACTGTTTGACGGTGATACCATACCAATACTGTCACAAATTGGTTGGCAGCGGCGGGATCTTCCCTTCTACTCTCCCTTACACACAGGATTCCAAGCAGACATTTGGAACAGTGAATGGAAGGCTGCTACAACCCTGCTTAAAAGAAATACACTGAAAGAACTACTGAAGTTCGTGGAAGGATTGCTAGCAACAAAACCAAGCGGGTCATCATAGCAGAATTAATGGAGCTAGACCAGGAGAACGGGATTGCAGCAACGCCAGCAGTACAAGAGATGGAGACACCAGTGATTCAGGAGGAGTCACCAACCAACAAGCTAATGAGAGAGAAGCTTAGCGTGGTTCGGCCCGAACCCAACGCCGGATGTGGTGCTGAGAGTGATGGACCGTTAGCGGAGGAGGCTAAACAAATAAGAGACAAACAAATAAGAGACGCAGAACTACAGGAGGCTAAAGAAATAAGGGACGCAGAACTACAGTTAAAACTGGCAGCAGTCCAACAAGCAGCTGCACTTCTCCGAACAGTGAGTACAGCACAGCAGACGCAAGGAAGATTCCGTTAGCGCTTTTAAAGCTTTTGATGAAAAGGACTGTGAGATTGATAACTACCTGGCAGACTTTGAGCGACAATGTAACTGCACCGAATAGCGAGAGGAGAGTGGGTTGCAATTTGTCAGGCAAACTGTCAGGCAAAGCTTCTGATGCTTTCCGGGACCGTGCCAGATCAGGATATCCATAGCTACGCCAGGGTTAAAGAAGCGCTCCTGGCTCGTTATGCAGTAACCCCAGAGTCCCACCGACAGAAGTTCAGGGAGCTCACGCAAAACCACAAAAGACTCTTACCGCGGAATGGGCATGCCAGTTGTCCCTGTCGGCCTCTAACTGGGGTTAACAGCAGCCAGGCCACCACCGCAGAGGACATTTTGCAACTAATGCTCCTGGATCAATTTTACAATCACATCCAGACGGATGTCAAAGACTGGGTGAGAGATCGCAGGCCCATGACTCTACCAGAGGCCGCGAAGTTGGCGGATGAATATGCGGATACTCGCAAGACAAACCAGGTCACACCACGGGTACAACCTCCACGACCAAACGGCGCCCTCACACCCGCCAGCCGCTAGATACCAACCTCCTAACAGACCGGTGACATCTAGCCCTCGCTATCCACGCCAGGAGGACAACGAACAACGCTGCTTCCGGTGCAAACAGCTGGGTCACTTCAAGCAAAATTGCCCCATGAACGACAACACCAGGTCAAATTGGTCTCAACCTGGGTACCGCCCACACAGCAGCAGCCCATTGTGTAGACTCGGCTTGGGATTCCCAGGAGCTGGGTCAGGAAAGAACCATTGGGCCCCCTTTACGAAGCCCTCACGGTACAATCTGTTATTACGGACAACCGGAAACACCATTGTCAGCTGGTCATGGTTAACGGAAAAACCGCCCGAGGATTAAGAGACAGTGGGGCGACCATCACGTTGGTACAAAGACACCTTATTACTGCATCAGAGAAACTGGGGAAATCAATTGCTGTGAAAGTGGCAGGGGGGGCAGTATACCGTATTCCTACTGCACAGGGTACACCTGGACTGGGTGCGGGAGCTGGCGATGTTCATGTGGGCGTCATGAAAGACTTACCTTCTGAAGTCATCTTGGGCAACGACATTGGGCCCCGCTCAGGAGGCCCACGCAGTAACCACCAGAGCACAAAGTCGCGCTGCCGAGAGCCATCCGCCTTCCTACTGAGACCCAGTAAGCCAACCCAACCTACCCTTGACTGTGGAACCCCTACCCTGGACACCCCCGAGGACTTTGGGCGGGAGGTGACCAGAGACCCTTCCCTCAGAAAGTATCGAGAGAAAGCCAGGAGGGGCCAAGGGGGGTTAGAGAAGGAGCAATTTATCTGGGAGGAAGGCCGCTTGTACAGGCTCACCGAGACCCGGGGTAATGCCCAGGGCCTAAGCAAAAACGCCAGCTGGTAGTTCCCCGGAAGTACCGGCAGGAGTTATTGAGGATTGGCACAAGTACCCTTGGCAGCCATTTGGGAATACGCAAGACAGGGTACGGATAACCCAGAACTTTTTCTGGCCTGGGTATCCGACGACGTCAGGGCGTAATTGTCAAACGTGCGAGGTATGGCAAACGTATAGGTAAAAAGGGAGACCACCCAAAGGCTAAACTAGATACCATGCCCATTATTGAAGAACCGTTCACAAGGGTAGCCGTGGACATTATAGGGCCCCTGCCCAACCTAGCCGTTCCGGCAAGCGGTATATACTCACCGTAGTAGACTACGCCACCCGTTACCCCCGAAGCGGTAGCTCTCTCAAACATACAGGCTGAGACAGTAGCAGAGGCCCTAGTTAAAGTATTTTCCCGAGTAGGCTTTCCAAGGAGGTTCTGTCCGACCAGGTACCCAATTCACGGCCGAGGTAACCCAGCAGATATGGAAAACCTGTGGAGTTAAATCCCTGACTAGCTCCCCATACCACCCCCAGACTAATGGCCTGTGCGAGCGCTTCAATGGAACGCTAAAGCAAATGTTGAAATCGTTCACAGGGGCGTACAAGGATTGGGAGCGATTCCTGCCACACCTTCTCTTTGCCTACCGAGAGGTACCGCAGGAATCGACCGGATTCTCACCCTTCGAACTTCTCTATGGGAGGCGGGTGAGGGGGCCCTTAGATCTCATCAAGGATCACTGGGAGGGGCAAACAGAAATTGAGGGGACCCCGGTTGTACCTTATGTCCTGGAGCTGAGGGACCGCATGGAGGAATTAGCCCAGACAGTGCGAGAGAACCTCCAGGCGGCCCAACAGCGCCAGAAGGTATGGTATGACCGACGGGCTAGGCACCGGAGCTTTCAGATAGGCCAAAAGGTCATGGTATTAAGGCCGGTCCGAACAGACAAGCTCCAGGCCGCCTGGCAGGGCCCCTATAAAGTTATAGGACAGATATGCGACACTACCTACACGATAGCCAGCTGCGAGGATGAAGATGTGAAACGAACCTTTCACATCAACATGCTCAAGGCCTATCAGGAACGGGCAGAGGGGGTAGCCGCTATCTGTGCACCAGCAGGAGAAGACACAGAGACCCTTCCCCTTCCCGACCTATTGGGCAGTAGCGAAGGGATGACCCAGATAGAGAAAGTCCAGCTAGGTGAACAGCTGGAGCCGCAAGAGCGGGCTCAAGCTGGCCGCTTACTAGAAGAAAAACAGGCCACATTCTCTCAGGAGCCTGGATACACACGCCTAGCCGTACACAAGGTGGAGACTCCAGGACAGACACCCCTGAGACAGCCTCCTTACCGTATCCCCGAAGCAGTCCGGGAAGGGATGCGGAAGGAAATAGATGAGATGCTTCGGCTAGGCGTAATCGAACCCTCAGACAGTCCTTGGGCCTCGCCGGTAGTCTTAGTGCCAAAGAAGGATGGGACAACCCGCTTCTGTGTAGATTACCGGTGCCTCAACGACAAGACAGTTACGGACGCCTATCCGATGCCACGGATGGACGAGCTGCTTGACCGTATCTCTGCAGGGAAGTATCTGACCACAATAGACCTATCAATGGATATTGCAGATTCCCCTAGCAGAAGATGCCAGACACAAGTCGGCCTTCATCACCCCGTTCGCCCTATACCAATTCCGGTTATGCCGTTCGGGATGAAGAACGCCCCGCCACCTTCCAACAGGAAGGTGGATCAGTTACTTGGGGGTCTCCAGAGCTTTGCATGCGCTTATCTGGATGACATCGCCATCTACAGCGATACATGGAAGCGCACCTAATCACGTAGGGGTATATTGGATAGGATCAAGGGGGCCGGGCTGACCCTTAAACCCGACAAATGTCATTGGGTTATGGCAGAGGTACAATATTTGGGCCGCACCGAGTAGATGTGGTAAGCAACGGCCAGAGCCGCCAAGATCGAGGCCGTTGCCAATTGGCCCACTCCCCACACCAAGACACAAGTCATGGCTTTCTTGGGCACAGCCGGCTATTACAGACACTTTGTACCCGACTATAGCGCCCTGGCCAAACCCCTGACCGACTTGACCAAAAAGAAGCTACCCCGACAAGTCCTTGGTCCCCGGAATGTGAGGTGGCTTTCCAAACCTAAAGACTGCTCTGGTAATGCTCCGGTGTTGGTTACCCCAGATCCTAACAAAAGATTTATTGTCCACACAGATGCTTCAATGTTTGGACTGGGGGCAGTACTAACCAGATCGGGGAGGAGAGCACCCGGTGGCATACCTGAGTCGAAGCTGTTGCCAGGGGAGGTCAGTTACTCCACCATTGAAAAAGAGTGTTGGCCTTGGTATGGGCACTCAAAAAGCTCACACCTTACCTTATGGCCGGGCTTTCACTCTCATCACCGATCACAACCCCTTGGTGTGGCTTAAGCGGGTTTCAGGGGACAACGCCCGTTTGCTACGCTGGAGCTTGCCTTACAGCCCTATGACTTTTACGATTCATTATCGCCCAGGCAAGCAAAACGGAATGCTGATGGATTGTCACGCCAAACGGAGTAACCTCGGACTAAAAGCTCTGAACCCGTCAACCCTACTGGACCAGGAAAGGTCCCAACCGGGTTTTCCGGAGCAGGGAGAAAAAGGGGGGCCATTGTGATGGACTTTTTACCTATATGCTTCAGTTTAATCCTCCCTGCTTGTTTAAGGCTGTTTAATGTATTTACCCTCTGCAGCCAGTCCTTTTCAAATGTTAATTGTTCTAGCCCTGTGTTTACTGGTTACTGTGATTAGATAAGTGGCTCATGTTAATTATGCTGATTGCTTCATTGTGGTAATTATCTCTCTATATGCGGAGCCGAACCGGCTAGATACTGATTAGTTCAAAGAAATATCTTTATTTCAAAGGAGCTGTATTGAAGACCCCCCACTGTGTAAGGGGGGGCGGAGATTTGTCATTGTAACAGTTGTAACCACATATAAGCTCTGGTTTCTTACCATTAAAACTCTGTGTTATACCAGCATTAAGCCTTGGCTCCATGTAATGGATGCTTCTGTGATTTCTTTTATGGGAAGAAGGGACTGTTTGACGGTGATATCATACCAATACTGTCACAACGTGCTTCTCTTCCTTGTACAAAACCCACCTTATCTCAGTGTACCAAGTTTGGGAGAAGGGATTGGAGAAGTAGAGCAATCAGTTTGGCATAGATTTTTAGGTCTATCCCAGGACGGTAACTGGAACATAATGTTAGGTCCTTTTCCGGTTTCGAAATAAGAGTGATGTGAGCTTCTAATGTCTGAGTTGGAAATTGATTTCTAAAGGAAATAGAATTATATACTTGAAGCAAAAATGGAGATAGGTATTCTTTATAAGTTTTGTAAAATTTTGGAGTGAGTCCATCTGGGCCTGGACTCTTTCCTGACGGAATATCGGCAATCACCCCCAATAGTTCCTCAAGTTGAAAAGGACAATCTAAAGATTTTCTTTTATCGTCATCTACTAATGGGATAGCGGTTTCCTGTACATATTCTTTAATATGTTGATTGGCTCCCTCTCCATCCTCCATGGAGCCAAGTTATAAAGACCTGAAAAATACTCTCTAAAGTTTTTTTGAAGATATTGTGGGTCTGATGTAATTTCCCCAGATAACTTTTTTATACTAGGTATAAAAGTCTGGGAAGAGCGGGGATGCAATGTTCATGATAATAGTCTCCCACATTTTCCCCCAAATCTGTACCTACCCAGGGCTCTTCTTTGTTGATATGAGTTGTGAGATATTTCTAAAAGCTGCAAAAGAGATGCCCTGGTGGACGATATATTAGCCAATATTTCTGCACAATGACTAGTTTTGTGTAAAGTTTCTAGAGAGTGAAGTTTTGATAAAGTATTTTGAATTATTTAATACGTTTTTTCTTTTTTAAGGTGCGAACCATGTTGAATAAACCGCCCCTGTAGTACTGCCTTTAGAGCTTCCCATTTTAAGGGGAGTGCTGTTTCGTCCTGGGCATGGTCAGAAATGAAGTTCCCAATCGCTTCTATAACTGCATTGTGGCAGATTGAATCTGACATATCATTCAAACGCCAAGACCAGTTTATTCCCTCAATCTGAGTAGTGTTTATTGTTAAAAATACCGGTGAATGATCGGACCAGATAAATGAACCTATTTCCATTGACGGATTCCATTCTAGTACCTTTGGACCTGTTAGAAAGTAATCTAATCTTGTATATGATTTATGAGCTAATAAATGTGTAATTGCGATCTTTGGGATATAAAATCCGCCATAAGTCAAGTAGCCTATGTTCGTAAAGCTTCTTTTTAAGGGCCTTCAGACGAGAATAGGAAATATTTGATCGCTAAGTAGAGGTATCTAGCATAGGATATAAAGCTACATTTAGATCTCCTACAATGGTAATACCTTCTGCAAAGTCTGCTAGGAGATTGAGGTAACGTGAAGTTGTCGTCGTTTGATCACAATTCGGAATATAGAGATTTGCAATTGTAAAGATCTTATTCCATAACCGAATTTTAAGAAAAAGATATCTACCATTTGGATCATCTTTATGATTCAGATAGTGTATTGGTAAATGTTTGTGAAGAGCTATAGAAAACCCCCTTGCTTTTGAGCCAGGCCTCATGCTATGGAACCATTGAGAGTAATGTTTGCGGAACACCACCAGTACGAAAGTGGGTCTCCTGGAGGAGTATGATATCTGCCTTGGCTTCATGCAAATGATATAAAAATCTGACCTCCTTTTTGATTCACTATTAAGGCCTTGCCTTTAACATTGTAAGTACAGAATTTCAAAGATGCCAAAGAGTAATTTGCTGCCATAAAAAAAAAAGGGGGAGAGGCTCCCTCTCTCGAGTCCTCGGGCTACCCGGGGAAAACAACAATATATAACACTGGAATAACAGGGAAAACGCACATCAAAAAAAAAAAAGGGAATCACCCCAAAGACAAAAGGGGTATGGAATATGTCCAAAAAAAACCCCACCAAGCCCTACCAGAGGACTGGTGTACCTACAAGGGAGAAAATAAAAATTTGCGAACATAGAGGTTACCTCACGGCAGGTATTCAGAGCTATCAAAATATGTGAGTATTATATTGTATTTTAGTGCTAGAAAGCAGGAATCGTATATACAAATAATTGAATAACACATAACCAGTATGACATACAAACATATCAAACCACTTAATAGGTCGCTGCCTATTAGAAACAACAACACTATACTTATCATTGCGACTTATATTTTAATGATGTCGCATTCATTTTCCCTATAGTCCAGTGCACAAGCAAATTGACTATCCAATAAGTCACAAACTCAATCTATCAATCCCTCACAACCCCCCCCCCCCCCACTCCTCCTAATGAATTTGACTACATTCATAGACTTCCACCTGCTTTAATTATGAATATCCATGTCCTATCTGTCTGCCCAAGAAAATGCACACAGGGAAAAGCCCCTATATTAATTTAATATTTTAATTAAATTAGTCAGTAATACTTAATAAACTATGACTAGCAGACAGTAAGCCATGGATACACTTGCTCTATTCGTTATCTATAACAGTTGTAAGCAAACAATCAATAGATAATTTGGCAATAGGCGATAAAACAATCAATAAACAAAAACAAATAATGCGTAATAGATAATAAACAGATAGATAATCAATAAACAATGTATATATTACTTTAGCCTTGTGTTTATCTATATAGTTTAAACTTAGGGCCTGATTCACAAAGAGCAGCCGTAACTTAAATTTTCCTAATTTAAGTTACACCGCCGCAAAATCTCTACCTAAGTGCCTGATCCACAAAGCACTTACCTAGAAATTTTGAGCGGTGTAACTTAAATCCGTCTGGCGCAAGG
This sequence comes from Rana temporaria, assembly GCF_905171775.1. NCBI lineage: Eukaryota > Metazoa > Chordata > Amphibia > Anura > Ranidae > Rana > Rana temporaria. Next base: position 52,864,025 of record NC_053495.1, on the reverse strand, counting down.
CGTGCCTAATCTAATTGGGCGAGTCCCATTTAAATTTGGCGCGCTCCCATGCCGGACGTACTGCGCATGCTCCCGACTGTATTTCCGACGTGCTTTGCGCGGATTTACGTTGCGCCGGGTTTTGAGAATCGCGACGGCGTAAAAAAAAAAAAAAAAGAGTTGCGGCGGGAAATTTTAAAAAAAAAAAAAAAAAAAAAAAAATTACAGCGACGCGGGATAGAAGGGTCTACTTTTACATGGTGTACTAAGTTTACACTTTGTAAAAGCAGCCCTAATTATTGCGACGGCAAACTAATACTTACGGAGAAAAAACGAAGCGTAAAAGGTTGTGGATCTCCGTAAGTGCTAATTTGCATACCCGACGCTGGATTTCGACGAGAAATGCCCCCAGCGGCGCTGCGGTAGCTGCATCCTAAGATCCGACAGTGTAAGTCCCTTACATATGTCGGATCTTCTGCCTATCTATGAGAAACTGATTCTGTGGATCAGTTCCATAGATAGAAACAGGGATAACACAGCGTATCCCTTTTGTGGATCAGGCCCTATATACCTATACATTGTGCACTATTCTCTATTAAAAAAAAAAAAAGCGGGAGAGGAAGGAGAAGAGGTGGAAAGGATAAAGAGAGAAAGATAAAGAAGGAAAAAAAGGGGGGGGGGAGAAGAGAGTTAATCAATTTTCAAACCTATACTATAATACTTCTGAAATAGCTACTGCTTAGGGTTGGGGTTCTCTGGCTAATTGATTTCCCAGTGATTCCTATGCTGGTTCGTCGTACCCCCCCTCCTGATGTTCAGCTCTTCTGAAAGGTGTATATGTCCGAGGCCAGATTATTAATGGAATGTCTGGCAAATCTAAGGCAAGTTGTATAGCAGGAATATCTGATGGATCATGTAAATTAAGCCACCTGCCATCTTTCTTGATTTGTAGTTGGAAAGGGAAGTTCCAGCGGTATGCGATCTTGCAACATTTTGAGTAAAGGTCTTAACGCTCTCCACTTTTCCAGTGTAAGTTGACACAGGTCCTGCAATAGTTGTATCGTAGTCCCATTAACATTTATTTTCCCTTTTCTCTAGCTTTCCTCATGATCTCCTCCTTCTCTCTATAAAAATGCACACAACATATAATATCTCTTGATTTGTTAGGATCTGTATTTCGTGGTCCCAAAAAACGATTTTTAATAAAAATATTTTTCTGATTTTTAAAGAAATTTTTTTAATAAAAAAAAATATAATTGATGCTTTTCCTGATTTAAGTATTTTACTCTTTTTGTGTTTAAAGTAATTTGATGCCGTGAATTCAGGTAAAACCATTGGCAACAATTGGAAGCCAGCCTTTATTTAATTTTTTTTATTCTAACTTTTTACCACAAGATGGCGGCATATATATCTATATCTGCTGCTGTTTGATATGCAGCTTTGAGTCTATGGTCCAAGGAAGTTTTCCTTTTTGACCTAGGATAGACTCGGTCCATCCCCTTATTGGATGTTTTTTAAGGGTTGTTTAACCATAACCAATGACAGGGCTTCCTCTCTTTGCCGATGGACTATATAGAGCGCAGGTGTTGTACCTCTGATGATGTAATTTATGACGAAACAATCGTCGGGACACCACGCCCACACGCTCTGCACATGTGCGATCGTTTCTACACATCTGTGTTGAGTATTTTTTCTACTTGTAAGGAAGCTCCTTTGTTACCTTGTTTTATGCTAATTGGACACTCGGTGGAGTCAGATTACCTATATACAGCATTCACAAGTAGCAATGCACCTGTTTTTTTTCTTTAAATCTACTTAGAGACAATATCGCATCAGCCTATTTGGAGTTTTATTTTTTGCATGATTTGCACTTCTTTTGGATATTCAAGACACTTGCTTTGAATACCGCCTGGAATACGGAGGCTCTTGGTGGGAGACGCCCAGGAGATCTGGATATCCATGGTTGGGAAACTCTGATCCAAAAAGCGCTTTATGACCTCCCTGAGCAAGGGAGGTTGCTCGAATTCCGGTAAGCCTTTCATCTCACTGGGTGACGGTTCTCACGAGGTCAAGCATTTGTTCCAAGTTACTTTGGGCCAGATCCACAAAAGGGATACGCAGGCGGATCTACTGATACGCCGACGTATCCCTGTTTCTATCTATGCGGCTGTATTCACAGAATCAGTTACGCATAGTATATTCCTAAGATCCGGCAGTGGTAATACTTTTACACTGTCGGATCTTAGGATGTCAGTACCATCGCCGCAGCTGGGGGCATTTCTCGACGAAATTCCGCGTCGGGTATGCAAATTAGCACTTACGAAGATCAGCAAAGCTTTTTCCTTCAGTTTTTTTCCGTAAGTGTTATTTGCCGTCGTAAATCAAAATTAGGGGCTACTTTTACAAAGTGTAAAACTTGGTACTACCATGTAAAAGTAGACCCTTCTTTCCCGCGTCGCTGTCAAATTTTTTTTAACATTTTTTTTTTTTCCGCCGCAACTCTTTTTTTCTTTTACGCCCGTCGCGATTCTCAAAACTCGGCGCAACGTAACTTCGCGCAAAGCACGTCGGGAAAATCGCGTCGGGAGCATGCACAGTACGTCCGGCGCGGGAGCGTGCCTAATTTAAATGGGACTCGCCCCATTAGATTGGGCACGCCTTGCGCCGGACGGATTTAAGTTACACCGCTGCAAATTTCTAAGGTAAGTGCTTTGTGGATCGGGCACTTAGGTAGAGATTTTGCAGCGGTGTAACTTAAATCCGAATATTTAAGTTGCGCCCGCTGTACGTGGATCTGGCCCTTTATTTCCACAAGGATTTTTAGTCACTTATATGGACTTTTTATCACATATGTCACTTTTTATTATTGCACTTTATTGTTGCATCTTGTTATATGGCACATGGTTTTGTTTACACATCAATTGATAAATGCATATTTAATTTTATGTAGTTGCATTTCTCTGCACATCTCCACTTTATTGATACAGGAATATTGATACATGTTTTACAAGTGCTGTACTTCTCTTTATCCATTTAGATTACTGCATAGATCTGATTAATATAAACCAGGGGTACTGAATTAAAATTCACGGGGGTCCAATCAGAGAAAATTCTTCCAGCGGAGGTCCGAATGTCAAATTGGTGCTATGACTCCACATGATATCCTCCACTTCACAACCTCCCATCACAGCGCCCCCACCACCACCACCACACACATATACATACCTTTACGACCCACACACATCGCACTTTGTGCTTTTTTTTTCTTTCAACTTTATTGAAATGTCAAAATACATTTTATTCATTTTTATGCACCACAGCTCAGTTGCGGTGCATAGAACCAGAATGCATTGTTTACAACATTGCTCAGCACACAGGGGCGCTGTTACAGTGTGAACAGGACACATAGAAAACAATTGTTTTCTATTGCCCTTGCAGAGACCTGTATTTTGCTAGTGCAGAAATCACAGACCCCCTTCACATCGGTGTCTTGCTCCCCCCCTTCACATCACAGACACCCTTTTACATCGGTGTCCTCAGCCCCCCATCTTACGTCACATCCGCCCTGCCTCATCACAAACCCTCCATCACAGACTGACCCCTTCATCACAGACTGACCTGACCCATCACACACAGACCCCCATCAGGCTGACCTGACCCATCGCAGACCCCTCATTACAGACTGTCCCCCCCCCATCACAGACTGACCTGACCCATCACAGACCCCCATTACAGACTGAACCATCACAGACCCCCCCATCACAGACTGACAGCCCACATCACAGACCCCACATCACAGACTGACCTGACCCATCACAGACTGACCTGCCCCATCACAGACCCCCCCATCACAAACTGGTCCTGACCGTCAGACTGACCTGACTCATCACAGACTGACTCCCACCATCACAAACTGCTCCTGACCCATCACAGACCCCCTATCACAGACTGACCCCCATCACAGACTGACCTGACCCATCACAGACCCCCCCATCAGACTGACACCCCATCACAAACTGGTCCTGACCCATAACAGACCCCCTATCACATACTGACCCCCAAAATCACAAACTGGTCCTGACCCATCACGGACCCCCTATGACAGACTGACCCCCCATCACAAACTGGTCCTGACCCATCACGGACCCCCTATCACAGACTGACCCCCCCATCACAAACTGGTCCTGACTTGTTAGACTCCCCATCACACCCCCCCAAATCACAGACTGACCCCCCCAAATCACAGACTGACCCTCTCATCACAGACCCCCATCACAAACTGATCCTGACACATCCGACTCCCCATCACAGACCCCCTATCACAGACTGACCCCCCCACAATCACAGACCCCCCATCCAGGCTGACCCCCCCCCCCCATCACAGTCCTCCCCTGTCCTGTCCTGTACTGCACTCCCCCCTCCCCGCAGAACCCTACCTTAATCACACAGGACATGAAGCATGGCCGCTCTGGACAATGGGCGGGACTTTTCCCAATAATAGTGAGTGATTTATTGCTGGGACCGCCCGATGCCTAGCAACCAGTCACCCACTTTTTAGCTTAAAAAGTCCTGCCCTTTGTCCAGAGCAGTCGCGCTTCATGTCCTGTGTGATTAAGACAGGCAGTTTGGGGAGGGGGGAATGCAGAGATGATAGAGAAGGCATGGACCTGCCACGCCTGCCATGCTGTGTACAGTATATAGCGGCATTTGCAGCAGGAGGCAGACAGGCGGGCGAGCGAGCCGTTGAGAGAGGAAACACAGGAAACTAATTGGCGAGGCTGCGGTCTGGATATAATGGCCACTGGGGCCGGAACCGGACCGCGGTCTGCCATTTAGTGACGCCCGATATATAGTGATGTATAGAGCGGTTCGCCGGTAAATAATTTGCGGCGATTGTCGCTTGTTCGCGTTCGCCGGCGAACATATGCGATGTTCGACCCGCCTCCTATTAATTAACATTGAGCAAACTTTGATCCTCTACCTCACAGTCAGCAGACACATTCCAGGCAATCAAGGGGTCCAGAGCTGTGGGGTGCTGTGTAATGTAAGGGGCCCAGTGGTGCAAGCTGCTGTGTAATATAAAGGGGTCCAGTGGTGCAGGGTGCTATGTAAAGGGGTCCAGAGCTGTGGGGTGCTGTGTAATGGGCCCAGTGGTGTAAGCTGCTGTGTAATATAAAGGGGCCCAGTGGTGCAAGCTGCTGTGTAATATAAAGGGGTCCAGTGGTGCAGGGTGCTATGTAAAGGGGTCCAGAGCTGTGGGGTGCTGTGTAATATAAAGGGGCCCAGTGGTGCAAGCTGCTGTGTAATATAAAGGGGCTCAGTGGTGCAAGCTGCTGTGTAATATAAAGGGGTCCAGTGGTGCTGGGTGCTATGTAGAGGGGCCCAGAGCTGTGGGGTGCTGTGTAATGGGCCCAGTGGTGTAAGCTGCTGTGTAATATAAAGGGGCCCAGTGGTGCAAGCTGCTGTGTAATATAAAGGGGTCCAGTGGTGCAGGGTGCTATGTAAAGGGGTCCAGAGCTGTGGGGTGCTGTGTAATATAAAGGGGCCCAGTGGTGCAAGCTGCTGTGTAATATAAAGGGGCTCAGTGGTGCAAGCTGCTGTGTAATATAAAGGGGTCCAGTGGTGCTGGGTGCTATGTAGAGGGGCCCAGAGCTGTGGGGTGCTGTGTAATGTAAGGGGCCCAGGCTCACAGGGTAAACTGTGCCCACCTGTCCAGTGCCACATCTCATCTACAGTGAGGAAAAAAAGTATTTGAACACCCTGCTATTTTGCAAGTTCTCCCACTTGGAAATCATGGAGGGGTCTGAAATTGTCATCGTAGGTGCATGTCCACTGTGAGAGACATAATCAAAAAAAAAAATTCCAGAAATCACAATTTATGATTTTTTAACTATTTATTTGTATGATACAGCTGCAAATAAGTATTTGAACACCTGTCTATCAGCTAGAATTCTGACCCTCAAAGACCTGTTAGTCTGCCTTTAAAATGTCCACCTCCACTCCATTTATTATCCTAATTAGATGCACCTGTTTGAGGTCATTAGCTGCATAAAGACACCTGTCCATCCCATACAATCAGTAAGAATCGAACTACTAACATGGCCAAGACCAAAGAGCTGTCCAAAGACACTAGAGACAAAATTGTACACCTCCACAAGGCTGGAAAGGGCTACGGGGAAATTGCCAAGCAGCTTGGTGAAAAAAGGTCCACTGTTGGAGCAATCATTAGAAAATGGAAGAAGCTAAACATGACTGTCAATCTCCCTCGGACTGGGGCTCCATGCAAAATCTCACCTCGTGGGGTCTCAATGATCCTAAGAAAGGTGAGAAATCAGCCCAGGACTACACGGGAGGAGCTGGTCAATGACCTGAAAAGAGCTGGGACCACCGTTTCCAAGGTTACTGTTGGTAATACACTAAGACGTCATGGTTTGAAATCATGCATGGCACGGAAGGTTCCCCTGCTTAAACCAGCACATGTCAAGGCCCGTCTTAAGTTTGCCAATGACCATTTGGATGATCCAGAGGAGTCATGGGAGAAAGTCATGTGGTCAGATGAGACCAAAATAGAACTTTTTGGTCATAATTCCACTAACCGTGTTTGGAGGAAGAAGAATGATGAGTACCATCCCAAGAACACCATCCCTACTGTGAAGCATGGGGTGGTAGCATCATGCTTTGGGGGTGTTTTTCTGCACATGGGACAGGGCGACTGCACTGTATTAAGGAGAGGATGACCGGGGCCATGTATTGCGAGATTTTGGGCAACAACCTCCTTCCCTCAGTTAGAGCTTTGAAGATGGGTCGAGGCTGGGTCTTCCAACATGACAATGACCCGAAGCACACAGCCAGGATAACCAAGGAGTGGCTCTGTAAGAAGCATATCAAGGTTCTGGCGTGGCCTAGCCAGTCTCCAGACCTAAACCCAATAGAGAATCTTTGGAGGGAGCTCAAACTCTGTGTTTCTCAGCGACAGCCCAGAAACCCGACTGATCTAGAGAAGATCTGTGTGGAGGAGTGGGCCAAAATCCCTCCTCCAGTGTTTGCAAACCTGGTGAAAAACTACAAGAAACGTTTGACCGCTGTAATTGCAAACAAAGGCTACTGTACCAAATATTAACATTGATTTTCTCAGGTGTTCAAATACTTATTTGCAGCTGTATCATACAAATAAATAGTTAAAAAAATCATACATTGTGATTTCTGGATTTTTTTTTTTGATTATGTCTCTCACAGTGGACATGCACCTAGGATGACAATTTCAGACCCCTCCATGATTTCCAAGTGGGAGAACTTGCAAAATAGCAGGGTGTTCAAATACTTATTTTCATCACTGTATATTGTGTTGGCACAGTTGATAAGATATAAAAACAAAATTCACTGCAATACATAATTGTAGTCATTTGTCTGCCAGGGTGTCTTTGCCTCACAGGGTAAACTGTGCCCACCTGCCCAGTGCCACATCTCATCTATATTGTGTTGGCACAGTTGATGAGATATAAAAACAAAATTCACTGCAATACATAATAGTAGTCATTTGTCTGCCAGGGTGTCTTTGCCTCACAGGGTAAACTGTGCCCACCTGTCCAGTGCCGCATCTCATATCTGATGGCACAGTAGCTTGCATGCATAGTACAACTAAACTAATCTAAAATGACAGGCAGAGGCAGGCCACCCCGCAGGGGCCGTCGTGGTCATGGTGCTGTGATTCCCTTTGGCCCTAGAATAATTCCCGGTGTTCAGAGGCCACGTACCCTGAACTCGAAAAGTTCTGAGGACATAGTCAGAGTTTGGTCTGTCACTGTGAGCCCTAACCCTATTACAGAGAGGGATAGGGTTAGGGTTACAGACAGGGTTAGGGTTACCCTATCTGTAACCCTAGCCCTGTCTGTAACCCTAACCCTGTCTGTAACCCTAACCCTAACCCTGTCTGTTACCCTAACCCTATCTGTAACCCTAACCCTACACTGCCTGATCGATACAACATCATACCTGGTGTTTTAAAGCACGTTATTCCAAACAATTTATGAATGTTAGGTGATTTATGCCCTTTATGGATTAAAAACGGACTCTGCGACAACTACGTAATTTTCCATGGGAGTTTTGCCATGGATCCCCCTCCGGCATGCCACAGTCCAGGTGTTGGTCCCCTTGAAATAACTTTTCCATCACTATTGTGGCCAGAAAGAGTCCCTGTGGGTTTTAAAATTTGCCTGCCCATTGAAGTCTATGGCGGTTCGCCCGTTAGCGAACATTTGCGGAAGTTCGCGAACTGAAAATTTTAGGTTCGCGACATCACTACCGATATACACAAAGGACACCAGGATTCAAGTAAGATTGAACGTCTCTTGTATTTAGATATTGGCTTACCTCCTTACCAGTTCAGCTGTAAGAACTGAGCGCATTTCTGGAAGATCAACAGGTGTTTTTTCTGTCCTTGCAATGTTTTTTAAAAGGGATAAAACATAGGGAAATATGTATGTATTACAAGAATATATTTTTATTTTGCTTTGACAAATGCCTTCCACTTTGAACACATTTTTTGAATATCTGTTAACTTGGAAAGCTAGTGGAGAAATTTATTTGTATAGTTCGACATATAGAAATGGGTGGGGCACGGCTCAAAATTTCAAGTCCTGAACTACTAGCCAGGCCTTTAAAGTTACTTGCCACCAGTTGCCCCGCCCAAACCCAAAACACGCTCCAACGCCTCCCCCAGTACATCCCTACCTCCAATGCCTCACCCCGTACATCCCTACCTTCAATGCCTCACCCCGTACATCCCTACCTCCAATGCCTCACCCCGTACATAACTACCTCCAATTCCTCTTCCCAGCATATGTATGCCTCCAATGCCCCCCCTCCCAACGACCCACCAGCACGCCTCATCTTCTGACCTCCCCTCTCCAGAACACCTATGCCTCCAATCTCCCCCCAATCCTGTACATCTATGCTTTAAATATTCTCCCCAATCCATGATATCTATGCCTCCAATTCCACCACCCTTCCCCCCCCCCATTAGGAAAGTGAAGGTGGAATTGGAGGCTCTTTCATGCACACTCTGCGAGCCTGGGCAGGGAATTTGTGGAAGGAGCTGGAGAGGGGCGGTCCTAGACGGCTGACTGTATGAATTTAAATATCTGCGCTGCGAGCCTGTGCGTGGCGGAAGGGACACTTGGTATACATTCCTGTGATAGCACAGCCCTGTCATTACTCGCCCTCCTTATTTGTTTACTCGCCAAATGCGAGTAGGCGAGGGCAAATTTTGAGGGCTGGATAGGGGTATAGGCAAAAGGTTTTTTATTTTTGGGATACCAAGTACATATGCTTACTTATATAATGGAGGTGTTGATATTTCATGTTTTGGCTTTATGTAGTTCCACCAATGTAAATGACAGGGGTGTAGGGGGAGAGTTTCTATTTTTCAGGATACCAATTACATGTACAGTACTTATACATATAATGTGGATGTTGAGAAACTTTTCCAGACTTCATTACAATCAGTATAATTTAGAAGACGTCAATTTACTTTACAGTGACCCAGAGTAATTCAATCTGCCCTTTATTGAATTGTTACTTTGATATTTGTGTTATAGCCTGATTCTTATTCAAAATGCATTCAATTCATACAATACTATGATGTATTTTATTGACTATTTAACATGTATCTGACATTTACAGGCCATGCGGTGTGGCACTTGCTCATCAATTATAGGTACATTTTGCATTTTAATATTGCCTCCCAAATCCCCACAGGAAGACTTTCAGATCACAATGTATGATGTGCAATGCATAATACCAACATTCTGCGAGGACAAAGCATATTATAATTTATTTCTGTAATGAATATATACAGTATATTCAGGCTACCAGCGCAACTTTAAGTGCTTTAGTCACGCTGTGAGTTGCAATCTTTAATGTGGACATTTTGTTTACCTTTGCCATGTTTGTCTGTGTTCTTTTTTTTAGTTTGTACAGATATTTCCATAATCCTCATTGTATTTATTATGCATTATAAATTATATTTGTCTTGGTTAGATGGGGAGGTTGAGGATATGCACACTTCAGTCTGCACAACACAACTGAGTGTATACACATTCTGTCTCATTAAATTTTAACCATGAACCAAACTTGGATTAGTACTGTAGGGATTCAACTCACTGGTTAGTGTGATTTTGAGTGTTACTGGGGCATTGACAAGAGTATAAATACAGTGAAAGTTGTGAATGTTTAAAGCTCAGTGTTTTAGACAGGCAGGTTTGGTAAGGGGAATATTTCAGGTGCATTTTGGTCTTTTACCTTTCTTGTTCTAGATAAGAGACCTAACCCACTTGAACTGTTTTCTTTTACTGACAAAACATGAAACATTCACTGATGGATCATTTTTTTTTTTTTTTTTACTCACACGCTGAAAAACAACAGAACCACCTACAGTATTATAAATTAAGACAATTCATATTTAAACAGCATAAACAATATGTAAACATTGACACCACAACACGTAATTTTCCTGTTTTTCAATTAAAAAAGTCAAACCGTGGAGACGACCAGGCAATGGTGCTGTGAGGAAGCACATCAACTGAGCTCTGCACTACAAATTTTGGAGGATTTTTGCTGGCTCAACAATATGTCCAAATATGGGAAAACTTCAAATCAGACTTGCAGCTCTGATACAATACTTTGGCTTCCAAATCACTTCAGTACTGGGTGGCCACTCATGAAGATTTTTACCTCTCGGCAGGAAAAAGAACTAGTCTCCTTTTATTCTGGAAATTAGCTTGGGACACTCCTAGGGCACCTCTTACAATCTGGAGCAGAGTAATACCAGAGACTCTCCACATTCCACATCACCGTCAGGACAGAAAGACTCCTTGGATCCTAGCTCATTAAACCCGTTATTAGCAACTGAGATATCTCTGATACTGCATTCTCTTCCGACCAGAGAGGACCTTTTCTCATTTTGTAACCAAAATTCAAACAGCACTAAGGAGTGACCTCGCTGAATTCTAATAGGAGCTACAAAACCTTTCAGACAATTTTACTGTGCAGGACTCAAACATCTCTTCCCTGGAGCAGAGGTTAGCCATGTTTGAGAAGTCAAGGAGGGATACTCAGATTCAACACTTACCTTGACAAGCTCTTAACCTCTGCCCTGGAGGTTGACCAGACCGTGCAGGACCCAGAGGTGTCTTATGGAGGATACATTACAGTGAAGGAAGATATCATGCACCAAACCTGGCGTAAAAACTGTCTTGACTTTGATGGTGCTGCCACAATCCGTCTGCCCAACCTATCCCACCAATCACTTCAATTGCCTAGATTGCTGAAACGCAGCAACATTTTTCTTTTCCTTGAAATGTAAGGATACTTGCCATACCCTCACACCCCCTACCCCAATTGGTACCTCTATCCTTATGGCTTCGTAGGGTGGAGGGAATAAGGAAAATTGAGGACCTCTCATCTCTAAAAGGACACAAAATAAAAATCTGGTATTATTGGAATGACTTCACATTTTTAACCACTTCCCTACCGTAGGACGTCATATGACGTCCTGTACTTTAGGGGGGATATCTGAATAATGCCTGCAGCTACAGGCATCATTCAGATATCCTTCTTTTTAGGCGGAGATTCTGTGCACCATAAGAACTATCATAGCGGCGGTTACGCCGCTTGATCATTCTTATAGGCGACGGGAGGGGACGTCCCCCTCCCGCTGCCATCCGGTGCTTCTCCGGGCTCTCCCATGCCATCGGAGGCCCGGAGAACCAATTGGCCGCCGCCGGATGAGGAGGATGGAGATTTCCGGTGACCATCTTTATGACCGTCGGAGGCCGGGTGTAACGTCGTGTTACGCAATCGCGGCTGAAAGCATGAGATCAGTGGATTTTTTTTTTTTACCTCTCCATAAAGAGGACCTGTCGCACACTACTCCTATTACAAGGGATGTTTACATTCCTTGTAATAGAAATAAAAGTGATAAAAAAACAAAAAAAAAGAAAAGTAAAAAAAAAAAAGTGTAAAAATAGAAAAATTAAGTACAAATAAATAAATTGTTTTAAAAACGCCCCTGTAACCAGTAGCTTGCGCTCGGAATGCGAACGCTTATGCAAGTCCCACCCACATATGTAAACACATGTGAGGTATCGCTGTGTGCATTAGAGCGAGAGCAATAATTCTAGCAGTAGAATTTGGCACCATTCCATGAGTGTGCGCAATTTTAAAGCGTGACAAGTTAGGTATCCATTTACTCGGCATAACATCATTTTTCACACTATACAAAAAAATTGGGCTAACTTTACTGTTTTGTTATTTTTTAATTCATGAAACATGAAAAAAAGGCGTTTGAAAAATTATTGCGCAAATAGTGTGCGAAATAAAAGTTGCAATGACCGCCACTTTATTCCCTAGGGTGTCTGCTAAAAAAAAAATATAATGTTTGGGGGTTCTAAGTAATTTTCTAGCAAAAAAATATGATCTTTACATGAAGAAGAGAAGTGCCAGAATAGGCTCGATATGGAAGTGGTTAAAGGAAGGTTAAAACCTCATGTTTTGGAGACACCTAAACCGATAATCAATATCTTAACATTCACCTGAGGGATGCCCAGTTCCTCCAGACTGCATCCTCCCCTTCCTTTTAGCCATTTTTTTTTTAAGGATTTTTTTTTCTTTACTGCACATGTACGAATGTCTTCAGATTTCCCCCCCACTAGAGGTTTCTAAATCCTCCCCATGCCCAAAAATTGAGCATGTTGTACTGTTTTTAAAGCGGAGCTCCACCCTCAGGGGGGAGGGAGGTGCAGATACCTGTCTAAAGACAGGTATTTGCACCCACTTCCGACCACACAGTCTGCGGGTAGAGTGCGGGCAGGACGTCAGATCCCGTCCCCCCTGTTGTGTTCTGGGAAACACTCGGCTCCCAGAACACAGTGGGTGCCAGTCAGCGCGGTGCAGTGCTGTAGGGAACTGGGCAGTGAAGCCGGAGCGCTTCACTTCCTGGTTCTCTCACCGAGGATGGCGGGGGGGGGCAGCAAAGTGACGAGCGATCGCTCGTCCTCTGCTGCGGACGGCGCTGGAATCCAGGACAGGTAAGTGTGCTGATATTAAAAGTCAGCAGCTGCTGTATCTGCTGGCTTTTAATATTTTTTTTTCAGCGGTCATCTGCTTTAAATGACTTAAACAATCATTTAGAACGTAAACACGCAATAATCCGATTAAGAGCAGAATGGCACGGCTGGGCACAGGCACGTACAGGTACGTCGCCTTTAAGAGCCCAGCCGTGGGTGGCGCTCGCCTGCGACCCGGTCCGAAGCTTCGTGGCCGCGGGACCCGCGGACCTGATCGCCGCCGGGTCACAGGAGCTGAAGAACGGGGAGAGGTGTGTGTAAACAAACCTTCCCCGTTCTTCACAGTGGCAGTGTCATTGATCGTCTGTTTCCCGATATAGGGAAAGACTATCAATGATGTCACACGTCCAGCCCCGCCCCCTACAGTTAGAAACACATATGAGGTCACACTTAACCCCTACAGCGCCCCCTAGTGGTTAACTCCTAAACTCCAATTGTCATTTTCACAGTAATCAATGTATTTTTATAGCACTTTTTGCTGTGAAAATGACAATGGTCCCAAAAATGTGTCAAAATTGTCCAAAATGTCCGCCATAATGTCGCAGTCACCAAAAATTCGCTGATCGGCACCATTAGTAGTAAAACATTTTTTTTATAAATATGCCAAAAACTATCCCCTATTTTGTAAACGCTATAAATTTTGCGCAAACCAATCGTTAAACACTTATTGCAATTTATTTTTTATTTTTTACCAAAAATAGGTAGAAGAATACGTATTGGCCTAAACTGTGGGAAAAAACGTTTTTTTTATATACTTTTTGGGGATATTTATTAAAGCAAAAAATATTGAATTTTTTTGTTTATAGCGCAAAAATTAAAAACCGCAGAGGTGATCAAATACCACCAAAAGAAAGCTATATTTGTGGGGGAAAAAAAACTTAAATTTTGTTTGGGAGCCACGTCGCAGGACCGCGCAATTGTCAGTTTTAGCGACGCAGTGCTGAATCGCAAAAAGGGGCAAGGTCCTTAACCTGCATATTGGTCCGGGTCTTAAGTGGTTAAAAAAATTATTAAACCTTTACCTTTAAGAACAAAAGTCTCAGAACAAAGGAGAATTTAAAAAAAAATCCATTACATATGCTTAGATGCACAAAACAAAGCGATCACTTTTTCCCAGCCTACATTACCTTAAAGAGGAGGTACGCCCTCCCCTGCAAAAATTAAAAGCCAGCAGCTACACATACTGCATAATCCTTTTAATAATAGGACACTTACCTGTCCTGGAGTCCAGTGATGTCAGCACCGCAGCTGATGTTTCCATCAGCTGTGCTGCCACCGCCGCCGCCATTGCCAGTTGGGGAACCTTGTAGTGAAGCATTATGGCTTCAGGCCAGGTCCCTACTGCGCATGCGCGAAGCACAGCTACACTCTCCTACTGGCCCAGTGGTGGGGGGAGGGAGCCGAGCTGCTGAAGTAATGCGCCGCGGCCTGGACTCGGGAAGTGGGGACAGGGTACCTGTCAAAGACAGGTGTCAGGGAAGGTTCCATCTGCTGATGACACTGCCTGATATTTGTCGTGCAGTACTGTGGTCCACCAGCAGGTGTCTCCTGGCAGGCCTTACCCCTGGTAGTGTTATTATGTCATCTTTTGGTTGCAGTACTGTTGTCCACCAGCGGGTGGTTCCTGGCAGTGTGAGGCCGACATCTCCTGCAATCAGGCATCACCCGAGTCTGATTGCAGGAGATGTGTATACAGGGCCGCCATCAGGAATTATGGGGCCCCTTACACAGCTTCAGGCATGGGCCCCCTGGAGCAGAGAACCGAGGGGGGGGGGGTGCTGCCGCCTGAAATTGAATTGAGAAGCGGGGGGGGGGTGGGGCTGCCGCGGATTGAGAAGCGGGGGGGCCCTTTACACAAAAAAGAAGAAATAAAGAAAAAAATATATAAAAAAAGGGGGTAGCCATCTGGGGACCTCTGGGCCCTTTAATAAAAATAAAAAAGATATATAAAAAATATATATTTTTTTTTTAAAAAGGGGGTTGCCATCTGGGGACCTCTGGGCCCTTTAATAATATATATAAATGTTTGTGTGTGTGTGTGTATGTATATGTGTGTGTATGTATGTATATGTATATGTGTGTATATATATATATATATATATATATATATATATATATATATATATATATATATATATATAAGAAATTACAAAAAAGGGGGGTTGCCATCCGGGACCTCTGGGCCCTTTAATAAAAATGAAAAAAAGAAACCTCTGGGCCCTTTAATAATAAAAAAAAAATATATATATATATATATATATATATATATATTAAAATAAACATTTATGAAAAAAAGGGGGGTTGCCATCTGGGGACCTCAGGGCCCTTTAATAAAAAAAAAAAAAAAGAAATATATAAAAATAAACATTTATAAAAAAAAAGGGGGGATTTGCCACACATGGGGCCCTGGGGACCTCTGAGCCCTTTAATAATATATATATATATATATAAAAAAAATATATAAATACAAAAAAATATATATATAAAAAAATTATATATAAAAAAAATATAATTTTATTTATAAAAAAAGGGGGGTTGCCATCCGGGGCCCTATAAAAAAATATATAAAGACAAAAAAAAAAAAAAAAATATATATATATATATATATATATATATATATATATATATATATATATATATATATATATATATATATATATATATATATATATATATATATAAAAAATATATAATTTTTTTTATAAAAAAAGGGGGGTTGCCACCCGGGGCCCTGGAGACCTCTGGGCCCTTTAATAATAATAATAATAATAATAATATTATATATATATATATATGGGGACCTCCGGACCTCTAAAAAAAAAAAAATGGCCCTTTATTAAAAAATAAAATAAAAATATATAAATAAAATATTTTTTTTATAAAAAATAAATAAAAAAAGGGGGGTTGCCATCCGGGGCCTCCGGGCCCCTGGGGACCTCCGGACCTCTAAAAAAAAAATTGGCCCCTTTTTTTTTTTTTTTTTAAAGGGGGTTGCCATCCGGGCCCCTTACAGGTGTAATGCCTGTACCCCCCTGATGGCGGCCCTGTGTGTATAAATACCCGGCAGACACACTTATACTTTACCTTGGTATCTTTCCTTGTGCCCTGACCCTGAGAGAAGCTCTGTATCTGTACCTGATCCTGTTTCTGTTCCTGTCTGTTACCTGAACCCTGAGTCTTGTACCTGTACCCTTCCCTCCTGTGATCTATTCATCCTCTCCTTGTCTTGTTTGTTTTTCCTTTCCCCAGCTGCTGACCTCCCGTTGACGATCCTGGCCTGGCCCTGTTTATGATTCTGGTTTTCCCCATTACTTAGGCTAATTTGTCTGTTATTATTTGTCGATTCTGTTTGGTATTTGTTGTTGTGCACTGTGTGGTATTGGAGGTGGTTGTATTTATATTATTTCACTTATCTTTAATAAATCATCATATTTCACTTGCACACGTCTGGGTTTCCTCTGTTGCAGTCTACACAGTTCTGGTCTTAATTGATTCGTGACAGTATACCAAGGCCATCCCTGACCAGAAGTGGCTGGAACCATCTTGGTTCAGGTTGCTTTGCTGAAATGGATTCTGATGTGATTCCTTATTATGCTCTGCTGGCGTCAGAGAGTGGTGAATATCTCCGTCAGACACTGAAAGAGTAGACCAGTGACCAGCTGCTAGAGATCATTTGTTTAGCTCACTCTTTGGTTGATCAGGGCTGTATGCTGTTTGGGGATGTTCAGCCTTTAGGCTAGGTTCACACTGCTGCAAATTCTATTGCGAATTTGAGCCGTTGCGATTTCTCATTCGCAAGTCATTTAAATGACATAGTTTTAACATTAGTGCTGTTCACATCAATGCATTGCGAATATAAGAATAAAAATTGCAATAAGCGTATATTGATTGGTTTGCGCAAAATAGGGAATCGTTCTATGGCATTTTTATTATTATTTTTTTTTTTTACTAGTAATGGTGGCGATCAGCGATTTTTATCGTTACTGCAATATTGCGGCAGACACATCAGACACTTTTGACACATTTTTGGGACCATTCACATTTATACAGCGATCCCTGCTATAAAAATGCATTGATTACTGTATAAATATGACTGGCAGGGAAGGGATTAACACTAGGGAGCGATCAAGGGGTTAATGTGTTCCCTAGGGACTGATCCTTACTGTGAGGGAGTGGCTTTGGAAGGCGCAACGTCATATGACTTCCACCATAGGTGTGCGCAGCCTATTGTATTAGGGTGTGCACCCCAAAGCTCAAACACATACTACTCGCTACTACTCACATCACTCACCATGTTCATTCAGAAAGGGAAGGGGCTGATAAATACATATTTACCGGCCCCTTCCCTCACTCATCCTAAAACATCTCTGCAGCAACAGCTGGCAGGAGAGGAGGGAAGCCAGAAGTGCTGCAGAGGGAAGGAGTGGGTAACCAGGGCAGTAGGGGGGATCTGTGCTGCATAGGGTGATTAGGGTGTGCCTTGGCACACCTGGCACACCCTGTGCGCACGCCTATGACTTCCACCCAGAACTACAAGAGCAGTGGTTAAAGTTGTATCACTTTTATTGCTGTAACAAGTAATGTAAACATCCCTTGTGACAGCAATAGGTAGGCAAGTGACAGGTATTTGTTATGTGGCTCTGGAAGGCACAACGTCATATGACGTCCGCCCAGAACAAGAGGCTCTTCATCCCACCGTCATTTGACGGGAGGCGGTAGAGTAGTGGTTAAAAAAGTTTTATCAGTTTTATTGCTGTCACAAGGAATGTAAACATCCCTTGTGACAGCAATAGGCAAGTGACAGGTACTCATTATGAAATCTGGGTTCTATAAGACCAGTTCTGGTCTTTGTTCGTCACTATGACCAACTAGCCGAACTTCCAGCTGGTAAATCGGGTGTCCCGGTAAGATGGGACAGCCCTATGAATTTGCATGGGGGGGGGGGAAGGATGTTCTGAGATGTTACAGCTGCTACATGCAACAGTTATGTCAACGTTTTGAGAGATTAAAATACATAATTTCAACGCATACAGGATCATGTGCCTTGCTCCGCCATTTGTCGTATTACTTCGAGACAGAGGCTTCTGTGACACTCTTCATGAGATCTCCTATATATGTCACTGTCAAACTAAAGCCTGCACTTTTCAATCACACGCATGGCAAAGCACAATTTATCAGTTAAAATATTTATTTTTTAATCATACATGAAGCATAAAGCTGTATACACTATTTATGCACATTTTCGCTTTATTCAAAACCCTGCTGTGACTAGAATGGGCACACTTTTTGTTTAGAGTTGCAAAGAACACAGAATACACAGAACATCGCAACATATTGTGATCTTGTTATGTCTGTTGCTTAGAAAGAGGTAATAAATCTGAAAAAAAATTCTGTTTTCTTCTTCTTTTTTTTTTTTTGCACTGAGCTGTATGCCACTAAGATGTTTTGGGTTAAGGAACAGGTAAATCTGCAGCTTGACATTAATATTTACCAAAGGCTTTGTGCTACTGAGCTGCGTTTCAAAGATGAAATTACTCCTGGGTTTACACTTGGAATATTTCCACCATACGCTCTTTTAGCTCTCTGCAGAAGGTTCTCATGCTAGAAGTGATTGGCTTCATAACAGAACACGGTAAATGCCTGGCATTTTGTAGGTTTTGTCTGCATAAATGATCTATTTAGACGCATACACTGTACTAGAACAGGTGATAATGCATTTTCTGCTTTTAGTTCCTGATCACATCTTATCAAATGTCCTAAAGATGTAGGAATACTTTGATAAATCCTGGATAGAGAGGAAGGTGTTACTATATTTTTAAAGCAGTTCTAGGCAACACATAAAATCAATTTAAAAATTGACAATGCTTTTTAGGAATCACTGTACAGTGGTAATATCAAAATATACACAACTGAGACTTTTCAGAGTGCTTATGGGCAGGATTGCTGTGCACCTCGTCTATGGGAGACATAAACAAAACCAATAAGAATTGCTATATAGGAGCTGTTGCTGAGATTATTTTAAAGTAAACATTTACCCTCTTTCACTAAATGCACATCCTCATGCAGCTCTGAAAATTAGATTCAAAAAATAATTTTCTCTTTTTACTTGGCTTAAAATGTTTCCTAATAAGTAAAGAAAAAATGTTGCGCTGTTAAAATAGTGATATATATTATAAAGTCTTTCCTCAATGTATTTTCAGAGGATATGAACCATTAAAGTCCTTCACATAATCCAAAACACATTTTGTTTAGTAATGAAAGTGTCCAAACATTAGTTAATCCTTAGGTGGAAAAAGGGTGGTGTCCTTCCAATTAAAGACAGGTGTATTACCTCATGATCCCCAAGGGATTGATCAGACAAAAAATATCTTCTTACCAGATAATAAGATCTTTCAAGGCCTATACACACATTTATGAGTATTCACCCTTAACTTCAGGTATAAGCCAGGTTAACTGTTAAGCCTGTCAAGGGAAGCCAGTGTCACATATATCGATCTCAAAGGAGCCTCAGACCCGTTCATGCAGTAAACCAGAAGGAAGAGGAAAAAAAATCATTGTGCAGCGTTCAATTAAAAGAACAAGAGTTTAATAGCAAACCTACTTACAGCAAGATAAGTTACACAGGCATATCGGAAACACCGGAACATCTTCTGTGAGGCAGTAGGGGCAGTGGTGCTCGCATCAAAAAAGGCTTTCCCAAACACAATCTATCTAGGCATTTTGCTTCAAAAATCCAACCCAGATGAAGGTCATAGGTATTGAAGTGGGTATACCACATTGGAGGGGGGGGGGGGGCAGAAACTCGCTGGATATACAAATTATAATTTCATCAACCACATGGGTTAAATGTTGATTGGGATATAAAATCAGATGGTGAACTATCAACACTAAATATGCCATCTGTAAGGTACCTATGATAGGTACTGTCTGAAGTGGAACTTGTGTGCTGAGGATTCAGGCAAAAACGTGGTCAGGCAGATTAGGTTGGCAACAGGTCAGGCAAATTGGTGCACGATCGAAATCCAAAGAGTGGTCAGCAGTGGCGGCTGGTGCTCCAAATTTTTGGGGGGCGCAAACAAATGAAAAAAAAGACAATTGCAGCCTCACTGTGCCCATCAAACGCAGCCACTGTGCCCATCAAATGCAGCCACTGTGCCATGCCATCAATTGTCACCACTGTGCCATCAATTGTCGCCACTGTGCCATGCCAAACGCAGCCACTGTGCCATCAACTGTCGCCACTGTGCCCATCAATTGTCGCCACTGTGCCCATCAATTGTCGCCACTGTGCCCATCAATTGTCACCACTGCGCCATGCCAAACGCAGCCACTGTGCCATCAAACGCAGCCACTGTGCCATGCCATCAATTGTTACCACTGTGCCCACATCAATTGTCACCACTGTGCCCACATCAATTGTCGCCACTGTGCCCAAATCAATTGTCGCCACTGTGCCCAAATCAATTGTCGCCACTGTGCCCACATCAATTGTCGCCACTGTGCCCACATCAATTGTCGCCACTGTGCCCACATCAATTGTCCCCACATCAATTGTAGCCACTGTTCCCACATCAATTGTCGCCACTGTGCACTGTAAAATGCTGCCAGTCAGATCAGATTGCCCCCCTCCGCCCGGCACTTAACTTTCTGGGGTTCGCCATCCTCCTTCCACGGTCCCTCGATGTCTTCTGCTGCCCTCGATGACTCTTCAGCCAATCAGGTTACTGATAACCAGAATCAGTAAACCTGATTGGCTGAGACGGCCGTCAGTCTTATCCAAGGGACGTAGCCCCCCTACGTTCCCTGGATAAGACATCCGGGAGCTGAAGGGCTGTACTCGGAAAGCCTATCGGAGCCGCTGGCTCTGATAGGCACTTCCGCACAGCCAACCAGCTGCCGTTATTCAGATAGCCAGCACCCCTATGTCCGGTTATCTGAAAAGACCAGCGGCAGCTGGCCACAATAACATACACTCATGAAAAGACCAGCGGCAGCTGGCCACAATAACATACACTCATGCAATGCATGAGTGTATGTTATTTGTGCGGCGCTGCAGAATGACATTTTTAAAGCCTTAAAGGGCCCATTTTTTTTTTTTAATGACTACATGAGGGGGGAGGCGGCGCCCTCTATGGACGGGCCGCCACTGGTGGTCAGGCAGGCAAAGGTCATACACAAGCTGGCGGTGAAGTACAAAATCAGCAGGTTAGAGAGTAGTCAGGGATTCAGGCAGAAATTGAACACGATAATCAAGATCACAAGCACCCTTGACGCTCGTGACTCTTTCATACCTTTATCTGTAAACTTCACCCATCGCCACTTCTGCAGCCAGTTTAATCTCCGAGGTTACTGTTTTGTTTAATTATTTTAGTTCTTTATTGCATTTCTAATACTCCAAATGTTGCTTCCGCTCCTACAAGCACTGGACTTTGTACTGTCACATTCTCTTGGTACTGTAACATTGTTATACGGGTAATCACTGTACTATTGGTTTGATTGTGTTTTTTCTTCTTTTTTTTTTTCCTCTCTCCTCTCCCTTTCATTTTTTTATTTCTATTTATTTTTTTATATTTCTATGTACACGACTGTATATGAATCGAACTTACTTTACTTTATTCAAATGTACTGTAAAAATTCCAATAATAATTGAGTTTATGTATTGCTCCTTGGCTTTTTGTTCAACTTACTATGTATCCTGTGTGGCCCTTTTTCTTTTGGGTCACCTCGGTGTGATGTACATGTCTGGTATTTTGTACTGCTTTTTTTTTTTTTCCAAAATAAAAACTTTTCTGATTTAAAAAAAAAAAAAAAATTCTAATAATAAAAAAAAAAGATCACAAGCAGTCAGAACACCCAGGAAGCTAATCCACACAAACAGGCGCTGAGAGATAGCATCACTTCCTGTTTATGGGCTGCATTGATTGAAAATTGTCCACAGCTGGCAGCAGGTGGGGCTAGTGAGTCCAAGGTAAGGCTGCAGCTGTGGGACCAGGCAGATGCTGGTTCAAACACACCCAGGAACATGACACCATCAACATTAATTAAATGGGTAGCCCTAAAATCAAATATATCTATAACACCTCAAGTACTGGCAGCAGCACTAAACCGTTGTATACACAGAATAAAATTAACAAAAATCGCTGCTCTTAGAAGCTCTTGTACAAATGATGATGATAAATTAACAGCAACTGGCACAATATTGAAGAAGGACCAATAAAGAGCATATATAGTTAAGGTGCAGTGCTTAGGAAAATAAAGTCCACAGAAGCTCAGTCCAGGAACAGATACCCTATACAATTTAATCAGTAGTGAGCAGGAGGCAGATATACCACAGAAGAGACCATCACTGGCACCCAATCACACAGCCCCTTACCCTCCTTAGTGGGCCCTCATCACTAAGGCCGCATCAGCATGTATATAATAAAAAGGAAGCCCATCAATCTTCATGCACCATATTCATGTAAACCCAGGTACAACTCTCCTTGTTCAGTATACACTTCAGCAGTATTCACCACATAACATCCCATGTGAATAAAAGGGAATAAAACTCATTTTGCAGTACAAATAAACAGCGATTTATTTTAGGCATAAAATAGGAGAATAAGCTCACATTTTGAACAAGTAAAAATTGTTTGTTTTTGAATCCAGCAGTCCCCACCAGAAAGATGGCCGCCGTGTCCCAGCATGCACTAGCGTCGCGTCGCCAACTCCTGCCTATGTAATTTTGTCACAGAATGACATCGCCAGGGGCGTGGTTAAACGGACGCTCAGATGATTTATGTATGCGATACATGAAAATTGCAATGTGGAAGTGGGCTGCTTTTCAGACGCTGGATGGGATTAAAACAGTCACAGCCATTAGAGCAGCAGCGCAATTTTATATACATTTGTATTTACTTGATCAGCAACTTCAATAAAGAAGAGAAGATCCGACTAGTTTTACTTTAAAATGTGCACAGCAAGTGCACAATAAGGAGATTTAAAAAATTCAATACAAAAATGATTTACAACACAATGTTTTACCCTTATCTTGTGGATAAGGGGAATATCTCACTAAACCATATACAAATGGTGAACTATTACAAAGTCTATTAAACATTAATACAGTCATATACTACTAGATTAAAACCAACAGACAGAAATACAAAAAAAATGTCATATTTCAATTTAATCAAACTTGCTAGAGGCAAAACAATATCTAATGGGACCATTCATCATGCATTACTAATGAATGCATTCATGTCGCATTCTATATTCATGCCATAGGGGCTATATGTTTTGGCCTTATAGATCCATTGGGTCTACAATTTGGAGACCCCTCTGGTTGCTACTTGATTGCTAATCCATTCTGGACTGTCACTGTTGGCTCTGCAGTTGGGAATAATTATTTGGCTAATGCTTCTGTTTTTAATTCTCCCAATAGTTTGCCCCCCTCACTTTGTGTTTAGAGATATGGTGACTAAGGACTTAGAGCAGTGATGGCCAACCTTGGCACCCCAGATGTTTTGGAACTACATTTCCCATGATGCTCATGCACTCTTCAGAGTAGCTGAGCATCATGGGAAATGTAGTTACAAAACATCTGGGGTGCCAAGGTTCGCCATCACTGACTTAGAGCAACTTCAGTGAAGAATATGAGGTATCACATGTTTAAAAAGGGCCTTGAGCTTCTGAGAGAATGCAAGGACATAGTAGTGCGACCCGCAGATAAGGGTGGGGCCGGGGGGATGGTGATCTTGGACTCCAGGGCTTATAAATCGGAGATGTCCAGGTTACTAGCCGACCGTGACATTTGTGTCCCCTTGGCTGGGAACCCCACAGCCAAATATTAAAAGGAACTTGTATTTTTGGTTGAAGAAGGGTAACATAATAAGATTTTGTCCAAAAAAGAGAAATCCTTTTTGGTCCCAGCTGCTCTTCATGTACCTGTGATATATTATCTGTTTACGGTACACAAGGATTCTGTACACCCCCTGGGAATATGCTATTAAAAACATCTTGTGAAGGCATTGGAATGTTCTCCGGAATGATGGGGTTCTGGGAGCCCTTCTTCCAGAGGCCCCAGCAGTCGTATTTAGAGGAGCCCTGCTGGTCAGGCTTCAAGTTGCTCTAAATTTGAGACGTGAATTAGTAATGCATGATGAATAGTCCCATTAAATATTGTTTTGCCTCTAGAAAGTTTGATCAAACTGAATTATGACTCTTGTTTTGTATTTCTGTCTGTTGGTTTTAATCTAGAAGTTTTTCAAATTATGTTTAACTGCTTGCCACCCGCCCACCATCAAATGACAGTGGAGCGGTGCGGCTCTCGTTCTGGGACGACGTCATATGACAGTGTTTCAGAATGACTGCTCTTGCACGTCTGCTGCCGCACTGTGTTGCTAGGACACGGCGCGCATGCGGCTCTTTACATATGACTGGCTGTGACTGGACACAGGCAATCACATTGTAAACACAGAGATGCCTGTAATCGTCTCTCCTCGCCTCACACTGACAGAGTGTGTGGCGAGGAGAGCCGATTGTCGGCATCTCCTCACAGGGGAACATGTAGGAATGTAATTGGGGCACTGGTCATCAGTGCCCTGATTACAGTATATTGTCACAAATTGGTGCCCACTATTGGCACCAATCTGTGCCCACCACTGCCCACAAGTGCCACCAATCAGTGCCCATTAGCAATGCCAGTCAGTGTTGGCTATCAGTGATGCCTATTAGTGCTATCCATCAATGCCCAGCACTGCTGCCAATCAATGTCCATCAGTGTCGCCCATTAATGCCCATCAGTACCGCCTATTAGTGCCCACCAGTGCTGCCTAACAGTGCTCATCAATGCCACATATCAGTGTCACCTATCAGTGCCCATAAGTGCGGCTTATTAGTGTCTCCTCATCAGTGCCACCTAATCGGTGCTAATTAGTGCTGCCTCATCAGTGCCACCTCATCATTGCCTATCAGCTCAGCCTATCGGTGCCCATCAGTGCTGCCTCATCAGCGCACATCGGAGAAGGTGAAAAATTACTTGGTTACAAAGTTTACTGACAGAAACTAAGTAAAAAACATATTTTTTTCAAAATTTGTTTTTTTTTTTTTTTTTTTTTTTATAAAAAACCCAGTAGTGATTAAATACCACCAAAAGAAAGCTCTATTTGTCTGAAGAAAATGATAAAAAACTTTGGGTACAGTATTACATGACCGCGCAATTGTCATTCAAAGTGCGACAGCGCTGAAAGCTGAAAAATGGCCTGGGCAGGAAGGGGTGTAAGTGCGTGGTAGGCAAGTGGTTAGTAGACTTTGTAACAGTTCACCATTTATATATGGTATAGTGTGACATTCCCCTTATCCACAAAATGGCGCTGTGTCCGAGTGTTATAAAAGGGTTCTGTTATTGAAATGGTTAAACACCCTGTTTTGAAAAAAACCTTTGCTCAGATGTTAAAATGTGCATATAATCTCATTGCATTCGGACATCTCTATGTAAAAGAAGACGAGGTAAGAATCATGGGGGGAAAAAATATTGGACAATGATTTTTAGATACTTGTTTCATTGTTAAAATATTTTTGAGTTTACCTGGAAAACTATTTGTCTCAAGTTATTATAAATGTAATAATAAAATCATTCTGTTGTTTTGTTGTATAGCTTGAAACCTGAGGCTGCACAAGGCAAGTCTGTAAAATCCTCTAAGTGGATTTGGTCTTGGGATGATAATTAATCTGGGATATTTATGGAAGGGGAACTCGGCTTTTCAGGGTATACCATTAAGATATTACACTTCTGTTTCCTCCTAAATCATTTCATTTGAATAGTGCAAGGGAGAAGCTGTTATGAAACTTTAATGGGAAATTTAGAGATGTTCAGTTTAATTTTTTTAATTGTTGCATGCTTTTATTTTATGTATAGGTTTATGATACGGAGTTTGGTTAGACATGCAAATAATGTTTTTTTTTTTTATGGATACCGTAGTAGATTTTGGGTTTTGAAAATAAACTTTTATAGGAAATGGATATAGTTTTTATTCTGCTTTTCTTTTATAGGTTTTTCTCAACATTTTTTCTATGTTTTTTGTATATATTTTTTTTTATGGTCAGGACTAAAAATAAAATTTTAAATATAATTTTATGTATACAGATTTTCTTTTATTTGGATTATTTTAAATGGGTATTAGGAATGTTCTGTACTGAATCTTCTTAATGTAAAAGCAACTAAAAGCTATTCTGCTCTGAGCTTCTTAAATGTAATATATAGGTAGTTTGGACAGATTTATGATATAAAATTACAACATATTTAATATACATTATTTAAAGAGGTAAATATTACATTTAAATCTTATGCATTCTTATATCCAGCCAGCAGGTGGAACCTTAGTGTGTTTGTTTTCACATTTTCCAGTCTCTTCTTATCTCCAGTTGTAAAATGCCTGTTTACTGAACACTATAGCGATAGCTCTGGCTGAAATTGTTTATGGATTCTGGAGCCCAAAAGCTTTGTAGAACTTTGATGCTTAGGGCTCTATTTCTGCTATGGGAGCCAACTGCTGTGGGAAAGGCTGAGTGGTGTCAGAATACTAAAAAGAAGTACAAGTGCTGCATACTTATTTTGGGGAACCCATCAGGGAGCAACCTACTATTTAGGGAACTGACTTCAGTTGGTTGCTTGGACAAGTACATTTTTTTCTTCTTTTTGGTTTATGCTATGGACTTACTGTTCAATGCATTCCTACATTGAGACTGCATTTGTTTACTTCTCTGCTAATAAAGTTCAGGACAAACCTGCTTTTTCTTAATGGCCATGGTTTGCAGTTGCCAAAACCTGTACGTGTGTGTGTGTGTGTGTGTGTGTGTGTGTATGTGTGTGTCTAAAATTCAATGAATGGTCCCAAATCTCAACAACAACATGGGCCTGGTGCACGCGAATGCACATGGCTATCCAGAGACATGTCGAGAACCGCCACCTACCATGGAGTACATCAGTGACCATCAGGGTAAACCCGCTGTGGGCAGTTGAACGTAGTCAGTGTGAGAGGTAGGCTCACAGTGCAATAGAGCAACGAGTGACCATTAAGTTCTGCTACAGTGACGGAGACGCTTGAAATGTTGGTGTAAGTGTAGGGGACAGAAGCCGTAAGCAGAAAATGTGTTTACGACTAGTTCAAACCCTTTCTCAACAGAAAGGCAACGACTAATGCCGCGTACACACGATTGAAAAATTTTCTGTCGGAATTTCCGCCAAGAAAAATTTGAGAGCTGGTTTTCAAATGTTTCCGACGGGAACAGTTCTTGTCGGAAATTCCGATTGTCTGTATACAATTCTGACACGCAAAAAACACACATGCTCGGAATCAATTCGACTCATTCTAGGAATCATTGAACTTAATTTTTCTCGGGTTGGTGTAGTGTTGTACGTCGGAATTTGGTGAACCGTGTGTATACAACACAAGTTTGAGCCAAAATCCATAAGGAATTTGTTCCTCTGGGTCAAAACGCGAACACTGCATTCTACAAGGAAGTTTTAAAAATGTTAGAATGCATCAGCTGTGGCCAGAGTTGCACAGGACTGGACAGTGGATGTTGTTGCACAATAACGCGCCTGCGCACTGTACTATCCGTGTGCGGCAATTCTTAGCTCTACGCGGTGTACCTGTTCTCAACCGTCCACCGTCCTCCCCTGATCTGGTGCCTGCAGACTTCTTTCTGTTTACCCACTTAAAGAGCATCATGAAAGGCACACGTTTTGTGGACGTGGCGGTAATTCAAGAATGTGACAGCAGTTCTGCAATAGATTTCTACTGAGGCCTTTGCTGACAGTTTCCAGAAGTTTTATGAATGTTGCCAAAAGTGTGTTGTGAAGGATGGCAATTTTTATAAAGGTAATTTGTTTTGTTTCTATCGTCTATTTGTTGATCGGTAATGTGAATAACATTGAATATCTTGTTACAAGGGCATTTGTGGGTAGGATATATTGATTGGGCACCACGTGGCCATGTTGTCCCTTAAGTTGGTGTATTGGAAGCAGAAAAAAAATGGGCACGTGTAAGGGGTTAAAGTGACTTTGACAAGGGCAAAACTGTTAAGGCTAGATGACTGGGTCAGAGACCAAAAAACTGGCTTTTGTGGGATATTCCTGGTCTGCAGTGTTCAGGACCTACCAAAAATGGTCAAAGGAAGGAAAACTGGCAAACCTGTGACGGGGTCATTGGTGGCCAAGGCTCATTGATGCACATTGAGAAAAAAAGCTGGCCCATGTAGTCCGATCCAAAAGAAGAGATAACGTAGCTCAAAAAAAAAAAAGGTAATGCTTGTAACAATAGAAAGGTGTCAAAACACACAGTACATTGCAGTTTATTGTGTATGAATGAATGAATGAATGAAAAAATTTATATAGCGCGGCACATGCGAACTGAATCGCCTCTGGGCGCTTGTTGTTTGTGTCTCATGCCTATCAGAAAAGCAGGGTTTTGATCTGCCTTCTGAAGGACAGGTGGTTTTGCTCCAACCGAATGCTGGTTGGTAAAGCATTCCAAAGCCTGGGGCCCTGGAAAGCAAACCTTCTTTCTCCTTTGGACTTGTATTTGGTTTTAGGAACCTTGACCAGATTTTGGTCGGTGGATCGCAGAATGCGGTTGCAATTGTGCGGTTTGATCTTGTCGCATAGATATCTAGGAGCCTTCCCATGGATGCACTTATGTGTCAGGCAGAGTGCTTTAAATGCAATTCTGTCTTTCACTGGCAACCAGTGAAGGGATCTCAATGAAGGTGAGATTGATTCCCAAGATTTTTTCCCAGTCACCAGTCTGGCGGCCGTATTCTGTACGACTTGAAGACGAGCGATTTGGTACTTGGGGAGCCCGAGGTAAAGGGCATTTGCATAGTCCAGTCTGGAATTCACGATTGTTCCCACCACGACTGCTACGTCTTCTTTGGGGATAAATGGAATCAGTCTGCGTAGTAGGCGCATCAAATGGTGCGCCCCGCTGACTACTGACCCTATTTGTGCGTCCATTGTCATGAAGGTGTCAAACGTGACTCCCAGACTTTTGACTTTGGAGCTAGGGGAGATGATTTGTCCCAGGATGGGAGATGGTGTCCAGTTTGTTGTCGGTTGTTTCTTCCAACTGGCATCGAAGATAAAGAGTTCAGTTTTAGCGCTATTGAGTTTGAGATAACTCTTAGTCATCCAGTTTTCTATTGAAGAGAGACATTTCTCTAATCTGAGATGATGATCCTTTTTATGGCAGATGCGAAAATACAACTGCGTGTCGTCTGCATAAGAGTGATAGAGTAGTTCTTGGCTACCGATAATATCAAAGAGAGGACGAAGATAGATATTAAACAGCACCGGTGATAGGGGGGATCCTTGGGGGACCCCACATGGCACCGTGCGTTTTTCTGAGGTGAAGGATCCCAGTTTCACTGTTTGTGATCGGTTTCCGAGAAAAGAGGAGAACCATGGTAAGGCATCTTCTGAGACTCCGGCGACTTCTGTTAGTCGTCTCAGTAGCAATTTATGGTCTACTGTGTCAAAAGCTGCGCTTAGGTCCAGCAGAACCAGGAGACACGATTCTCCTTCGTCTGCGGCCTCGAGCGCATCGTCCCATATTTTCAGTAAGGCCGTTTCTGTACCGTGTCCGGGACGGAACCCGGATTGAAATGGATCGAGTAGGTTGTGGGTGTCCAGATGCTGTTGCAGCTGATTTACCACCACTTTCTCCATTATCTTGGACAGAGCATTTAGACCTGTTATGGGACGGCGGTGAGTTGGGTCCATAGGATCCAAATTAGGTTTTTTCAAGATCGGCAGGATTGTGCCCTCTTTCAGCAGGGAAGGCACTATGCCTTCCTTAAATGACTGATTTATAAGCTGCGTGATCGGAGGCGCCAGGATGTCGGCACATTCCTTCAGTAGCTTGGTGGGAATGATGTCATTGGGTGCTGTGCTGTTGCGCAGTGCACCAATGAATTTTTTTGTGGTATCGATGGAGATGGGTTCCAAAGTGAACTTAGTTGATTGTAGAGGCGTTCCGTCGGTGTATTGATTGAAGAGGGGGCTGAGTGGAGTATTGTTTTGCCGAATACTTACCCGAATTTTTTCAATTTTGTTGATGAAGAAATCCGATAGTTCATTGCAGAACTCTTGGGTGTCTGAAGTGGGAACTTCAAGACATCCCGGATTCATGGTCTGGGTGACCATCCTGAAGAGTTCGCGTGGGCGATTCCTTGCGCTGTTAATTACCATAGAAAAGTGCAGTTTTTTGGCTTTGAAAATTTCCTTGTGATATCGTGTTGTTACTGCTTTGTAGAAGTTGAGGCGGTCTTCTGAAGGACTTCTTTTCCAGGCGGCTTCCGCCCTTCTGCGCTCTTGCTTCAATAGCGACAGCTGGTTATTGAACCAGCTGGACTTTTTTGCCCGGCTGCGGAGTTTGCGCTTTGGTGCTGCTAAGTCGGCTGACTGTAGCAGAGCTGCATTTATGGCATCCAAAGTATCTGAGGCTGCTAGCTGAGGAGGAATAGCCCCAATTCGGTTTCCCAGGGTAGATCTGAAGAGTTCCGAGTGGAGCTTCTTCTGAGATCTAGCCCAGTGTGTTGTCACCGGCTTGGGTACTTTCATGACTAGTGAAGTTCTGGGAATTATGAAGCTAATTGCATGGTGGTCTGTCCATGGCAAAGGTTCATTTCCCAAAATGTTTATTTTCAGATTTTGTCTGAAAATTAGGTCGAGTGTGTGACCTGAGGCATGCGTGGGACCGCATACAAGTTGCTGAAGTCCTAATCCTTCCAGGTGGTCGATGCAGGCCTCCGCGATGGGATCCTGTGAGGAGTTGGCCCACAAATTGAAATCCCCGAGCAGCAAAAGATGATTGCTGTTAAGGGAGTAAGTGGAAATGAACTCCGTTAATGCTGGAATCAACTGCGATTTGGGCCCAGGGGGCCTGTAGCAGAGGAGAATGTGAACGGTCTCCTGAGAGTGAGCTTGAAGTTGAAGCGTAAGGGTTTCCATAAAAGGTAGAGGATTTTGAAGGACCGGTTTAGTGATTGCAATATGCGACTTATGAATCACCGCCAGGCCTCCTCCTCTTTGCCCTATTCTATTTTCCGTTAGGATGCGATAATTTTCTGGCACCAATTCTCCGAGAATGGTGTTGCAGTCGTCTGACAGCCAACTTTCTGTAATAAAGAGGCAGTCTAGATCGTTTTGTAGTAAGAAATCATGGATTTCTGAGCGGTGTTTAACTGCCGATCTAGTGTTAAGCAACGCACATGATATGTGCTTGAGCTGTGTTGAATGGTTGAAATTTTTGATGATCGATCGTCGATCGATTCTCAAAAGTTGATCCGATTTTAAGGCTTTTGTGGTGACGGCAGGTAATATTGTTGCGAATTGTCTCAGACCCCAAATGGTTTCCGCAGAGTATCTCAATTTAACCATTGTTGCCAGTCACCGTGAGGGGGGGTGCGGGTGTTTGGTGAGAGAGGATTCAGGGAATCCTCGCTCTCAGCAATCCTTGGTCCAGAGGAAGGCAAAAAAACCCTGGGCAAGCTGGCCAATGTGCTGCGGCAGGGAAAAAAATTCCTTCCTGATCCCTAAAGGCGATCGGCTCAAGCCCTGGATCAAAGATTGATGACTTAATGAGGGGAAAAGGGGGGGGGGGGGATGCTGGGTGTCACTGTTGCTGGGGTGCACCAAGATGGCCGCCAGGCAAAGACACAGGACCCAGGCTGGGGGAGCAATCAGGTAGGTAAGAAAATGATTCCACCGATCTGGTTGCTAATAGGGGGGGTGGAGGGGACCTCTAGGGGTGCAGGGGCGATAAACAACGAAAACTGCACTGTTGGTGGTAGGTGCAGGGAGAAACGGTCGGAGCGCCGGTAGGCCGCGGCTGAAGCCGCGGACTTTCCTGAGGCGCGGCGGCCGCGAAAAGTAGCAGGCTGGCGCGGGCGTGTAAAAACGCCAAAAAGCGCCGAAAATACACCCAGGGGGGGTGTCTGGGGGCAACCACAATCGTGGGTGGCCGTGCGAGAGAGGATGCCGAGAAAAATAGAGAGCCGCAGTGTGGGGTCTGTGTGACGGCTGCCCTGAAAAGGACGGCCGTCAGTGGTTCCCCAAGATGGTAGGCCCTGAGAGAACAGGGTCTTACCTGCGGAGCAGGAAGGAGTCCACGAGGAGAGGAGAGAGCTGGATTCCTGGTTCCTAGGTTCCTGGTTCCTAGGAGCTGTTTCTTGTGCAGCACAGGTAATGGAAAGTCTGCCTAGTCTGCCTAGTTTCTGACTGCCAGGTCTGGGTGGGAGCAGGCTCGTAAGCGGAAGGTCCGAAGCACCCTACTCCACCTCTGACACTGACTGACTGACTGACTGACTGACTGTATGGGGCTGGTTAATTGCTGACTCGTGTATAAAATGGGCACTGGTGGTAAGTAAGGTATAGGGCCTATACTCGTGCTCTCCCCTCATATCTGCACTCACCAGATTAATGAACTGCTGCAGGGGTCAAAGGCACCACATATAAAATACTTCCAATCCTTGTCTGCGATATCCAGTATCTCTTCCTCACTGTATGTGGTTAATGGATCCGCCTACATGGGGATGGGTGAACAAAAAGATCTCATAGTGTCATTCTATATATTACATTTATTGTAACAAACACTAAAAAAAACTTGCTTACAGACGTATCCGAGCAAGTAATAAAGCCATATGTCCGGGGCGCTTTGGGTTCCACAACCTGGAAACCAGAAGTAATGTGATGAAGATCCAAGCCGGCCCTACGCGTTTCATCAGAGTGATGTCATCAGGAGCCGCACCATCTTACTTCACCCCTCGGTCTTTATACCGTGTGGTTGCCCGGCAACACATGATAAACAAACTGGTGGCCATATTAATTTGAAATCGCCGTAATACTGACATGCGCCTCGGAGCTCAGTGTGCCATTTTGATCGACTGGTACCTCAGCAATCTTGCATAATTGCTGCATGTAATGCTTAAAGTAGATAGTGATACTGGGCAGCTCCCACAGCATAAATACAGCAACAATTAACCTATTATATAAACTCCATAATAAAAGACATACAAAATATAATTCTATGATAGACCTATATTATCTTGAAGAGTAAATAACTGAAAATAAAATAATAATAAAAAAAAATGTATGAAAAAATGTAAAATATAAAAAAATATTTATTATAATAGACACAAATATAAGATAAGGTTTAATATTAACTAAGATTTTTTAAGGAGGAAGTAGAAAAGTGGGGTGGACTCCCCTATCTGACCTACAGAATCAAATTTAAGGTAAATTCCTTATTTATTATGGGATGTATGCATCTTACTCATATTTGGACCTAAAAATTGGAACTAAAACAATGTCAATATCAAGGTCAAACGCTACCCACAAATTAGTATAAGGAAAATCAAAGGATGGTGTTGCGCTCCCACAATAAATATAACCGTGTATAGTGAATAGCAGCAAAGATGACGTAACAAAAATTGTTGAATAAATTATAACAGATATCATAAAATTCAAATGAACAAAGTGCTTGCATGCTGTAACAAGTGACTCAAGTGCATAAATATAAAAGGTAAAAGTAATCAAGTCCATAATAAAAATACAATGGCGCTGACGAATCTCAGAGAGAGAGAGAGAGACTCTTCTAGATTTAAAGTGCAGGGTGCAGTGTGCAGGTGCTCTGTAACAATGACAGATGGCACTGTGACTTCTGTGATAGGTGGCCCTTCGTTGTGAGTAACACCCGTAGGTATACTCAGGGCCGCTGATAGGGCAGTACAACCAGCCCTGTTGTAGCGGGCCCTGTCCAACAGGGGGCCCGGGCGATTTTAAAGTTGTTTTTACTTAAATAAATAAAACGTTTTTTTGTTTTTTTTCTAAACCATACTCTGCTCTACTTGCTAATCAGAGGGTAATTACATTTTCCTGGGCCCCATCAGGTCACCATAGGGGCCCAGGAGATGAAAGCAG
The DNA here is from genome assembly GCF_905171775.1 of Rana temporaria. NCBI lineage: Eukaryota > Metazoa > Chordata > Amphibia > Anura > Ranidae > Rana > Rana temporaria. The sequence goes on along the minus strand of NC_053495.1, from coordinate 52,829,960 downwards.
GGGAGGGACTTTTTTTCCTTTTTCGGATGCAGGCAGACAAGCCGATGTGCTGCCCATATTATAGATCAGGCAGCAGCCACCCACTGCCTATGGTTTCCCTGGTGGAGTGATTCTTCTCTACACTGCTCCTGTAAACTTCTCCCTTAGTAAGTTCCGTGGACGGAGGGAGAGATTGATGTAAATGGGAAGGCTGAGAGGGCGCAGCAGGCTTAATCCAATGGCAGGGCACAGCCTCAGACAAGTGGCAGCTAACACTGTGCACAGCAACACTTACTTCTAAAGAAGGAAGGTATACTCCCCTCCCTGACTCTCCACTGTGCTTGCCTATGATGATGATCAGAGAACAGCAGGTGCTCTATGGTTCTGTCACCGTGTCTGTGTCACATGCTGTTGAGTGCTGATTTTGTTAACTTTAAGGCTGCACTGTTTGTTACAGATCATAACACAGTACAGCCATAACAGTCAGCATTCAACAGCAATGTGACACTGACAGAGCCATACCAGCACAGCACCTGCTATGCTCTGATCATCATAATGATGATGATAATCTTAAGCATGAGATGCTTGGTTACATTTGTGTTTGGGGGCAGTAGATGGCTGAGCTGTGTTTTTAAGGCCCCCAACCACTCAAATTTAGAAACTAATTGCCCAAGCTTTCCACTTGGATCCATTGGTCATTTTTTTTGTACATACCTTCATGTAGGTCTACAGGAGTCTGGATGTAAATGTATGTTAGGATAATTCTTCCCCTGTGATCAGTCAAACTTCAAGTGTTCTAGAAGCAAGATCGTTTATTTCAAATGTACTAGTACAGGTGGATGAGCTTACATGCTAAGAGAAAAAGCAGAAGTCATACCCAGACACGAGGTGTGTCCTTTTTTATAGAGTCAACAGGAAGAATACTATTGGCTAAAAGACCACCGGTGGCTCATGATGCAAAAAAGCTTTATTGCCAATCACAGTGCCTCTTTACAATTCGTAGCAAAGCTCGATTTTTAAGGAAGTAACTTCAAACAAACCATTTTAAATTCCTATAAATAGTCACACAATAGATATAAAAAACTTTTCCAACATTCCCTCCTCTTGTGTGGCTATTTTATCTCAACACATTTCGATGATAGTCCCTGTGTTTTATGTATGCACTTTCGGACTGTATGTCATTTAGTTGAGCTTCAATGTCCACACAGGTCTCCTCGGAGGTAGGAAGGGCTTGATACATTGTTCTTGAGATTGCAGTTTCGATCACTTTTTGTGAAAGTCCTCGAACACAGGGAATGCAGTAACATCCGCAAGTGACCAGAACGTCCAAAGCCACAGCAATTGAGATCAAACATGATGTGATAAGTCCAGTCCATTTACCAAACCATCCTTCAAGCCAGTTTGTGAATGGATCATTAATACCTGAATTCTCTGCTAATTCATCCGATGGAGTAGTTGGTCCTTCCAGGGCTTTGGTCACAGTCCCTCTTTCAGCCAGGATCATATCTAAGGCCATTCGGTTCTGCCATGCCATTAGAGAGGTGGGGCCCAGCTGTTCTGCTAGACCTTTTACAGCGTCCCTGGTATAGTTTACAAATCGTTGTTGGTTGTAGTATATATAGTTAATCCAGTCAACATTTTTATTTATAGTCGCCCACCAGAAAAGAGACTCAAACCCAGCCGTTACCTGATTCCTGGCCTTAAACTCATTCGGCACCCCTCGAGGAACTCCAATCTCATCTATGTAGATCTGGGAGTCAAATGACCCTTTGGGAGAGGTGTCCCTGCGATACCGTTGGTGACTCTTAGTCCACGGGTGTTCTGACAGGATTCTCAGGGGCATAACCAGCTGGACCATAGGACAATCCCCTCGGACATTGGCCGGGATCCTAGCTCGCAATTTCTTATCCCCACACATCCACCAGACATCAGCTCTCTGAATGTCATGTTCCCCCCAGTCACCATGGGCCAGATTCACGTAGAAGTGCGGCGGCGTAACGTATTGTAGATACGTTACACCGCCGCAAGTTTTCATCGCAAGTGCCTGATTCACAAAGCACTTGCAATGAAAACCTACGCTGGCGGCCTCCGGCGTAAGCCCGCATAATTTAAATGGGCGTGTGCCATTTAAATTAGGCGCGCTCCCGCGCCGGACCTACTGTGCAAGCTCCGTTTCGAAATTCCCGTCGTGCTTTGCGCGAAGTGACGTAATTTTTTCGAACGGCGACGTGCGTAGCGTACTTCCGTATTCCCGGACGTCTTACGCAAACGACGTGAATTTTTAAATTTCGACGCGGGAACGACGGCCATACTTTATACAGCACATACGTGTTCTGTGTATAGTTATGGCACCCAAAACGACGACTAAATTTGCGACGGGAAACTTGACTAGCAGCGACATAGCGAACGCGAAAAACCGTTGTGGATCGCCGTAACTCCTAATTTGCATACCCGACGCTGGTTTACGACGCAAACTCCCCCCAGCGGCGGCCGCGGTACTGTATCCTAAGATCCGACAGTGTAAAACAATTACACCTGTCGGATCTTAGGGCTATCTATGCGTAACTGATTCTATGAATCAGTCGCATAGATACTCTGAGAGATACGATGGAGTATCTGAGATACTCTGTCGTATCTCCTTTGTGAATCTGGCCCCATGTTCCTTACTAATCCTCTCCACGCAGCAATCATCAGGTAGTGACCCAAGATCCACCGCGCTACTGTTCCCCGGGAGTGCAAAACAAGTAAAATTGCCCAGATACGTAGCAACCGCTGGAGGTATCTGAGGTCTCTGCACTGGGGGAAACAACAAACTCAATGTGTGACAGGTGGAATTTTTTTCTGGTTTATAACTTTTATTATAAAACCACAGCATACATTTTAAACCTTCTGGATCTGTATTGTAATCTAGAGGAAAAGGGACTGTTGCTAAATGTGGTCTAGCTCTAGCACAAACTAAACAGTTTTCCCTTTTTACCGTTTTAACCGTGTACCTCAACCATTCTAACCACTATTTTTTTTCTTGGTAACCCGTCTCCAAAGCTATGGCATCTTCTACTGTTAGCAGTGGCGGAACTACCGCCATAGCAACCCACGCGGGCGCTATGGGGCCCGCAGCCGAGTGGGGCCCGGTGAGCAGGGCAAGGAAATGACCGAGTTTTTTTTTTCTCACCGCCGCGCCGCCGACGAGTGTCTAGTGCATGGGGTGGGGGGGGGGGCTGGCTTGGCTTGCAATGGTGATGCCACCTACTGTCTCCTGTCATCATCATGCTTCTCGTCATCCCCCCTGTTCCTGGCATCCCAGTGGGATGCCAGGAACAGGGGGATGACGAGGAGCACGATGATCCTACCTCTGAGGCCTGTAATACATTTTATCACCCCTGTCATCTCCATCCTCCCAGTCACCTCCCTGCCACCCACCCCTGTCATCTCCATCCTCCCTGTCACCTCCCTACCACCCACCCCTGTCATCTCCATCCTCCCTACCACCCACCCCTGTCATCTCCATCCTCTCCGTCACCTCCCTACCACCCACCCCTGTCATCTCCATCCTCCCTACCACCCACCCCTGTCATCTCCATCCTGCCCGTCACCTCCCTACCACCCACCCCTGTCATCTCCATCCTCCCCGTCACCTCCCTACCACCCACCCCTGTCATCTCCATCCTCCCTACCACCCACCCCTGTCATCTCCATCCTCCCCGTCACCTCCCTACCACCCACCCCTGTCATCTCCATCCTCCCCGTCACCTCCCTACCACCCACCCCTGTCATCTCCATCCTCCCAGTCACCTCCCTACCACCCACCCCTGTCATCTCCATCCTCCCCGTCACCTCCCTACCACCCACCCCTGTCATCTCCATCCTCCCTACCACCCACCCCTGTCATCTCCATCCTCTCCGTCACCTCCCTACCACCCACCCCTGTCATCTCCATCCTCCCTACCACCCACCCCTGTCATCTCCATCCTGCCCGTCACGTCCCTACCACCCACCCCTGTCATCTCCATCCTCCCCGTCACCTCCCTACCACCCACCCCTGTCATCTCCATCCTCCCTGTCACCTCCCTACCACCCACCCCTGTCAGCTTCCTACCACCCACCCCTGTCATCTCCATCCTCCCTGTCAGCTTCCTACCACCCACCCCTGTCATCTCCATCCTCCCTGTGTTCTTCCTGCCACCCACCCTTGTCAGCTTCCTACCACCCACCCTTGTCAGCTTCCTACCACCCACACTTGTCAGCTCCCTACCACCCACCCCTGTCATCTTCCTACCACCCCCTGTAATCTTCATACCACCCCACCCCCTTAAATTTACTGGTGCACATTACATATGATGGATGCAGGGACATTTTCTTTGGGGGGGGGGGACGACGCACGTAGCTGGTCTTGTCTAGGGCACCAAATTGCCTAGCACCGACCCTGCCTGCACTGAGGGGCAAATTTCCGCCAGCCCGTTCCACTCCCCGCTGCACTGTGAGACAAATTGTTGCCAGCCCGTTCTGCCCGCTCCGCGCTCCACTGTGAGGCAAATTGACGCCCACCCGCCAGCCAGCCCGCTCCACCTGTTCTGCCAGCACGCTCCATTCACCTGGGCGTTGCGGGCAGAACAGGAGAACAGTCAGCGGGTGAGCGGGCTTGCTTGCCAATCAGCGGGCGGGGGAGCAGAGAGATGACATCATCTGCATCATTGCAGTTCTGTCCCCACTGTGCGGGCAGCAGAGAGATTACATTATCTCTCTGCTGCCTGCCTTTACTCTGGGACACAGCAAGTGGCAATCCGCAATGTGTGGCAGGTGATGTGGCAAGTGACAATCTGCTACGTGTGGCAAGTGACGTTGTGGCAAGTGACAATGTGTGACAGGTGGCGTTGTGGCAAGTGACAATCTGCATTGTGTGGCAAGTGACAATCCTCAATGTGTGACATCGTGGCAAGTAACAATCTGCAATGTGTGGCAGGTGACACCCCGCATCTGGTGACGCGCCAAGTGACAATCCGCATCTGAAGGCAGGTGACGTTGGCAAGTGACACGCTCGGGGCTCCTACTGATTCTGCAATATGGTGAGTTGAACTATTTTATATAACAATGTAATAATAGAAATTATGCACTTCAAGCATTTTTATTATTATTTTTTTTTTTTACTAGTATCGGCAGTGATCTGTTTTTTTTTTTTGTGAGACTGCGACATTGCGGTGGACAGGTCAGAAACTTTTGACACATTTTTGGGACCATTCACATTTATACAGCGATCTGTGCTATTAAAATGCACTGATTAATGTGTAAATGTCACTGTCAGGGAAGGGATTACATGTGTTCCCTGGGAGGTGTTTCTAACTGGGGGGGTGGGACTGACTGGAGGAGGAGAGAGATCTCTGTTCCTAATCACTAGGATAGAGCCATGACAGGTCCTCTTTATACTCCTACATACATGTATAGAGCCATGACAGGTCCTCATTATACTTCTATATACACGTATAATGCCATGACAGGTCCTCTTTATACTTCTATACATGTATAGAGCCATGACAGGTCCTCTTTAGTTATAATGATATCAAATAAAGGATGTGGGGCATTTTGGTGGGCATGATTTTTTTTTCAGGGGGGGGGGGGGGCCCATACAACATTTTGCTATGGGGCCCTGTGATTTCTAGTTACGCCCCTGACTGTTAGGTTAGTAAATCTTAGGCCCCATACTCACGAGCAAACATGTCTGCTGAAACTGGCCCGCAGGCCAGTTTCAGCAGACATGTTTGGTCGTGTGTGGGCGCGAGCGGGCCGAATTCCAGCAAACATTTGCCCGCCGGGCCTTTTCCCAGCAGACAAATATTCCTGGACTTGTTTTAAAACAGTCCGCTGGAATTCTGCCCGCTCGGACATGTACGGTCGTCAGTACAGACCTACCGTACATGTCCAGGCGCCCGCCGTCCCTCGCATGCGTCGAATGACTTCGACGCATGCGTGGAAGCATTTTAAAGGCGGGCCGCCCACGTCGCCGCGTCATTGTCGCGGCGACACCGCGTCATCGACGCGGCGACACCGCGGACACGCCCCGCGTATTGTTTACGCGCGGACTTCTGTACGATGGTGTGTACAACCATCGTACAGAAGCCCTCTGGCAGACATGTATGGTGAAAACGGTCCGACGGACCGCTTTCACCATACATGTTTGTCCGTGTGTACCCGGCCTTAGTGTTACTCAGAACTTCTATCATACTACGGGCTTCTTCTTTCTCTTCTGTGTCTACCTTTTCCTGTTTGGTTTTATTGGGTGGTAATACCTCAAGGAAAAATGTACCTAAAGGATCTGTTCCCGACACCCATGCTCCCATAGAATATAACCGTTGATCCTTTTTTTGAGGTTCTTTTAATGTTATCAGCAATTGATTGCAATCTCTGCCATGTGTACAAGGAGAATTGGCTGCCTTTGTTATGGTGAGTCTTTCTTTTAAGCCATTTATACCTAGAATGTTGTACCCCCAATCTTGGTGTGCTGTGGTCAACAGGGCCTGGTTCCATACTGAACAGTCAGTTCCACTTGGATTATAATAAACATATTTATCTGCCCATTGGAGCCTTCTTGCTTCAGTTAAGTCCCCACAGTCCACCATTTGGCAAAAATCAACTAAAATGGTACTAGTTACTCCTTCTATGAAGGTTAAGTTCAAGGCCTTCCCCGTACTTGCCCATTCTAGAGGTTCCTTCTCTTTCCAGTTTCTGCCTCCACGTATAGACGTCTCACCTAGAGTCACCAGTAGACCCAAGATAATTACTGTCCCTTTCATCCTAACCAGCTACAGAGCCCTGGGGGGTAAGGTAATGGAGTTCTTCACCGGTTTGAGATAAGCCCCACCTTGTGCAGATCCTCCCTTTGTAGCCGGACTTTACCAGAGCTCTGCCACCAACTGACCCTGCTCTGCCTGTAAAACCTTTTTGCGATGGGACTGGTGAGTCCAGGTAGACCTCTCTGCAATCCTTATTGCCGTGGGAGTGGTAAGAAGAACCTGATATGGCCCCTCCCACTTAGGCAAGTGCCAATGTTTCCTTTTTATTACTTTTATCAGGACCCAGTCTCTGATATGGATTTTCTCTTCTCCTTGGATTGGACCTTCTGGAATAGAACAGACCTCATTAATTTGTTTCTGTTTCAACAAGTTAGACATATATTCTGCTAAAGTACATTCATATTCTTCAACTGGTGTTTCATTGAGTAGTAAGGGTATTCTATATGTATCATTTCAAATGGACTCTTTTACTACCAACTTTTACCTGTTCTATAGCTTTTCTCAGTTTATTTTTCAGGATTCCATTGTGTCTCTCCACCAATCCAGCTGATTGGGGGTGGTAGGCGCAATGGTTTTTTACTTGGATACCCATCACTTCTGTCAAATGTTGTATAGTTTTATTTACAAAATGGGATCCATTATCGCTGTAGATCTTTTCAGGGATTCCAAACCTAGGAATTATATCTCTTAGTAATGCTTTGGCTACAGTCTGTGCATCAGCACTTCCTGTCGGGAATACCTCCACCCATTTGGTTAAAGCATCTATTCTTGCCAGACAATATTTTTTCCTTTCACATTTGTCCAATTTAATAAAATCCATGCAAATGTGTTGGAATGGATATTGTGGTGTGGGGAAATTCCCTTTCTTATGCCACACTGAGCATTGTGTTTTGCACATATAATGCATTGAGAACAAAAAGTTTTTGAGTAGTTTGTGAAGCCATAGGCTGTACATACCTTATTTAACATCTTAGTCATCCCCCTGTTTGACCCATGAGTTACTTCATGTGTCAACACTGCTGCATACTTAAATAGGGATTTTGGCAATACCGGTTTTCCTTCAGGTGATGTGTAAATGTTATCTATCATTGTGCAACCTTTTGTTTTCCAATATTGTTTCTCCCCGGGGGGTGCATTCTGCTGCATATCAGTAAGGACTGTATGATCTATCTCTATGATTTCCAGTTCTGTCATTATTTGATGTGTTTCTTGTGCCGCTATTTTAGCCGCTTCATCTGCCCTTTTATTTCCCTCCGAGATGGGGTTTGTATGTTTTGTGTGTGCTTGACATTTGCATATTGCAAGCTCTTTTGGTAACTGTATTGCATCTAGAAGTTCTAGAATGAAGTACGTGTGTAAAATTGGCTTACCACGTCCACTAGAGCAGGGGTTGACAAATTTGCTTGGAATCTAGGAGCCAGCTAAAAAAGTTAGGAGCCAGAAAACGCGCCCCGTCCCGACGAGCTTGCGCGCAGAAGCGAACACATACGTGAGCAGCGCCGCATATGTAAACGGTGTTCAAACCACACATGTGAGGTATCGCCGCGATTGGTAGAGCGAGAGCAATAATTCTAGCACTAGACCTCCTCTGTAACTCAAAACATGCAACCTGTAGAATTTTTTAAACGTCACCTATGAAGATTTGTCGGCATTCCACCAGCGGACGCAATTTTGAAGCGTGACATGTTGGGTATGAATTTACTCTGCGTAACATTATCTTTCATAATATTAAAAAAAATGGTGATAACTTTACTGTTGTCTTATTTTTTAATTAAAAAAAGTGTAATTTTTTCCCAAAAAAGTGCGCTTGTATGACCGCTGCGCAAATACGGCATGACAGAAAGTATTGCAATGATCGCCATTTTATTCTCCAGGGTGTTAGGATAAAAAATATATATAATGTTTGGGGGTTCTAATTAGAGGGAAGAAGATGGCAGTGAAAATAGTGAAAAATTACATTAGAATTGCTGTTTAACTTGTAATACCAACGGCCACCACCAGATGGCGCCAGCTTGCACATCTGGTGTTAATAACTTGTAATACCAACGGCTCACCACCAGATGGCACCAGCTCACAAAAAAAAAAAAAAAAAAATGTTTTTTTTTTTTTTGCCCCCCTTCCAAGCCAAGTCGCCAGGACCCTATTTATAGTCGCCATGGCGACCTGGCGCCCGGGATTTGTCGAGCCCTGCACTAGAGGTCACCATCACCCTGTTTTTCCATTGTTGTGCAAAAACATGTACAGTTGAAAATGCATATTGACTATCTGTGTATATGGTTACAGATTTTCCTTTTGTAATTATGCATGCTCTTGTCAGTGCTACAAGTTCTGCTACTTGTGCTGAATAATGTTTTGGTAATGGCCTAGCTTCCAAGATTTCATCCTGTGTCACTACTGCATATCCAGTTGCATTTGTGCCATCTGGATTTTTCCTACTGGAGCCATCAACAAAAGGTGTCATGTCAGGATTGGATAACGGTACATCTTTCAAATCACTTTGTGGCAGTACCTTTTCAGCGATGGCAGCAGTACAGTTATGTTTATGGCCATCAGTAGGGAGTGGTAGTAGTGTGGATGGGTTTAATGTAGTACACCTCTGTATCGTTAAGTGAGGTTGTGTCAAGAGTATTGTCATACAGGAAAGGTGTCGTGCTGGGCTCAAATGTGATATCTTTTGTTGTAAAAGAATAACAGATACTGCATGAGGTACTTTGAGTGTCAGCGGGTGATATAGTACTATAGATGCTGAGGCCTTAACTGCTTCGGCTGCAGCTACCACTGCCTGTACACAGGATGGAAATGCTCTAGTTACACTGTCTAGTTTTGTAGAATAGTAAGCAATTGGCCTCTGGTGCTCGCCATGTGACTGTGTAAGTACCAATGTCATGTGACCCTCCCTTGAGTCCACTGTTTGCTTGAAAGGTTTGTCAAAGTTTGGTAAGGCTAGCACTGATGAACTAGAAAGGACTTGTTTTAGGTTAGTGAAAGCTGTCTCTGTTTCCACACTCCATTTTATAACATCCTGGGGGCCAAAGGGGTTCCCATGTATTGCCTGAACCAACGGGGCCGTTAGTATGGAATACCCGGGAATCCAGGCTCTACAAAAATTGGCCATACCCAGGAAGGACATGATTTGTTTCTTTGTCTTTGGTTTCGGCACCTGGAGCAGGGCTCGAATTCTCTCCTCATCCAGGTGCCGACCTTCTTTTGAGATATTATACCCCAAGTATTTGACCTGCTGTTGCCACAACTGGAGTTACGTTTTATTTACCTTATGCCCTTGGTCATGGAGGAAATATAAAAGAGCCATTGTGTCAGTCCTAACCACCCTCCTCTAAGGGAGACGCCACTAGGATGTTGTCTACATAGAGGAGGAGTTGGCTTCCCCCTCGGGGTACAAATTGAGACAAGTTTGAGGACATTGCCTGTGAAAAAAATGGTAGGGGACTCACAATAGCCCTGGGGCAACCTGGTGAAGGTATACCTTTTGCCCCGGTAGGTGAAGGCAAACCAAAATTGATGGTCGGGGTGCACTGGAATGCTAAAAAAGGCATTACTGATATCAATCACAGAGAAGAATTAATTCCCTGGATCCAAATCATTCAATAGTGTGTGTGGATCTGGTACCACAGGAGCTCTTGGTATAACTGCCTGGTTAACAGCTTGTAAATCCTGTACCATTCTCCAGCCTGTGGAAGGCGGAGCCTTCTTAACAGGGAAAAGAGGGGTGTTACAGGGGCTGTCAGGACACAGAATAACCACCTCTGTTTGTAAAAGTTTGTCTATTACTCCTCTGCTTCCTTCTTAAGGGGGTATTGTCTTTGATGGGGCCTGTGGTTTGATTTTGGAGTAATGGTTACTAGTTGGACTCCTTTCATGAGTCCTACATCCGCTGGGCCCCTAGACCACAGTGTCTCTGGGAGCCCGTCTAACAGGTGACCCTCTTGTGTCAAGTATCATTCAGCTCCTGCAGCCCACATGTGTGCCGAGGGTGTTGAAATGATTTTGTGTCCAAAGGGTTTGTGACATAAATAACCTGTCGACTTACTTTTGTATAGATCAGGTAGGCCCACAGGAGCCAAATCTCTTAGGTCTTGGCATTCCTTCACAAACCCTCCCACATCCCTCCAATCTTTGTTTTTGGGTTTAGCCAAAGATATGTGTGGGGTAATTTCCCTAAATAGAACTTGTTCCTCGGGGGATATACAACATGCTGATGCATAAAATCCCTCAACACTCCAGTAAACATTAGTTATCTGCAGGGTAATTTCCTTCTTTGAGAAAAATCTGGAGGCGTAATACCTATCCGGCCCTGGTGTTTTCTTAAAATACATTGTGAGCCCTATTTGGTGCCTGTAGATCCACTGTCCTACCTTCCGTTGTGGTTGCAGCATAATTAATCATTTTATCAACAATGTCAACTGTCTCGTTGTCTTTCACATACACATCTAAAGAATAATAATAATGTGTTTCTTCTATTGGGTTAATAGGTCCCTGTCCTACTTGGACTGCAAACCCATTATTTTGTGCACTGACTGACATGCGCATGGCTGACATTAGGTCTCTTCCCAAGAGATTTACAGGGCAGACAGTAGACAAGATCACTCTGATTGTGGTCTTGACTGTCTCTGGCTCCTCAGAAATCTATACTTTTACCCCCCCTCTTTTTTTTTTCCTCTAGAAAGTTTGTTTAAAACCAACACAGACAAACACAAAAAAAGAAAAAAAACACAAAACAAAAAAAAGATAAGAAAAAAAAATTGAGTGACCTGGTCTGAATTCACGCGCGCACGCACACAAAAGAGGAAGTGCACATAGCTTAGAGGGGCGGACAATTCCTTAACAAATTCTGAAGGGGGGTTGAGTTCAGTGTCTAACCACAAGATTGTAGACACGCAAAACATATAACTGTCTTAACAGACAAGTTCCCTGTCGTGAGCATTAATTGGGCTTTCTAATAGCTTGTAAAACACTGGGGTAGCAATCCTTGGGCCACGATAACAATAAGAATACAGGAAAATCAAAAAGATCAAAACACCCCACACTATGGGGAAAATCAAAAAATTGTTAAAACCCGTGTGTAGCAGTACTGTTGTTCAAAAAAATGGTAAAGTTAGCAAGGTTAACCATTAGAAAGAGAGAAAAGGAGATGGTACTACACCACCTATTATAGAAAAAGTGATCACCAAGAAAACAGTAGGCCTCGCAATCTATTTAGATCACTCAGCTACTTTTAGTGCTTAAATTATCGGGTCCTCAACCTTCGACATTCGGTATACCCTTCAAATCTTTTTTTTATCTGTCCTGGACAGCAGGTGACCTCTATTTTACCTTAGGCAACACCCCAAATGCCTGTGACATCGGACAATTAAGACAGCCCTCAAAATTACACTCGCCTGCTCGCAAAATGCGAGTACATTTTGAGGGCAGGCGAGTGTGGGCTGCTGTGACACCATCCCGACTATGAGAATATTTTTATTTTTATTTATTTTTATCCAGCGCCGCGTGTGTCTGTGCGACTCTTCCTTCTTCCTCAGATCCCCTACTGAGAGAGCGAGTGGCGAGCCTCAGCTCAGCCTGTGCCAGTCACACTGCACTGTGTGATGATGTGACGTCAGTCACTTCACTACACAGTACTTTCAGTTTCAACCCCCCGGGCGGCGCGGCTCAGCGGATCACCTGTGCGATGATTGCTGCCCTCCTCCTGTCTCCTCTCCAGACGGCGCCGCGGCAGGCATATTCAGCGGAACAGGTGGGGGGGGGGGGGGTGTCCACCGCCGGCCGGAGCCCACAAAGTGAGGTGAGGGGGGAGGGGCGTGTATTCATTGTACTGCTTGTGGGACTGGGACTGGGAGGACTCAGTCTCAGACAGTGTCTGGCGCCCCCCCTGTGCAAGTAGGTATGATAAGGAGGGGGTGTGCAAGGTACACAGCTATTTATAAATATACCCACCTGCACCCACCTGAACTCAGTTCCCACCTGCATTCTTCACCCACCTGCACTCTGTACCCACCTGAACCCTGCCCTCTGTACCCACCTGAACCCTGCCCTCTGTACCCCCTGCACCCTGTACCCACCTGCACTCTGTACCCACTCTGCACCCCCCTGCACTCTGTACCCACCTGAATTCTGTACCCACCTGCACCTACCTGAACCCTGATCTCTGTACCCCCCTGCACCCCCCTTCACTCTGTGCCCACCTGCATTCTTCACCCTGCACCCACCTGCACTCTGTACCCACCTGCACCCACCTGAACCCTGCCCTCTGTACCCCCCTGCACTCTGCACCCACCACTCGGTACCCACTCTGCACCCTGCATCCCCCTGCACTCTGTACCCACCTGAACTCTGTGCCCACCTGCATTCTTCACCCTGCACCCACCTGCACTCTGTACCCTGCACTCTGTACCCACCTGAACCCTACTCTCTGTACCCCCACTCTGCACCCACCACTCTGTACCCACTCTGCACCCTGCACCCCCCTGCACTCTGTACCCACCTACACTCTGCCCACATGCATTCTTCACCCACCTGCACTCTGTACCCTGCACCCACTACCCACCTGCACTCTGTACCAACCTGCACTCACCCGAACCCTGCCCTCTGTACCCCCCTGCAACCTGCACTCTGTACCCACCTGCACTCTGCACCCTTCACCTACCTGCACCTGGCACTCTGTACCCACCTGCACCTACCTGCACTCTGTACCCACCTGCACTCTGTACCCTGCACCCACCTGAACTCTGCACTCTGTATGTAGCACCCTCATGGTATTTAATGACCCTTTAGGACCCTCCCACACCCAGTTGCTGTGGCACGCTCAACCCCCCCCACCCCCCTACTTTGGGGGAAGGTGTGGTGCGAGTCTGAGTTCCTGCACCTTTTCCCTGAGAAGGGAGTGTCTAGGGGTGGAATTAGGGGGCGGGGCATGGTAGGGGTTGGGCGGGGCAACTAGTGGCGAGTACGCCTTGAGGCCTGGCTAGTAGCTCAGGACTTGAAATTTTGAGCCCTGTATTAAGATATTATACAATCAATCCCAATGTCTGTTATTACAACTCATCTATAACACATAACCAGAATCAAGCAGAAAGGAAAAAGAGAAGAGAGAAAAAAAATGTAAAAATAACTTAGTTTCTTGCCTCCCAAACACACTAGAAGGACTGGATCACGGCAGGTTCGGAACCAGATGGTTGTACCCGGGTCCCGGTAGCAATCGGCCCCTATTTGACCACTAATGTTAAGTGGGGGGACTTATTTTCTCAGTGAGTTTTGAGATCCGATACTCACCGATTTCTGATCGATCAGAACCATTGGACCCGGGCTTCACGCATTGGTTGCGACTCGAAGGACCAAAATGTTAGGATAATTCTTCCCCTGTGATCAGTCAAACTTCAAGTGTTCTAGAAGCAAGATAGTTTATTTCAAATGTACTAGTACAAGTGGATGAGCTTACATGAAAAAGCAGAAGTCATACCCAGACACGAGGTATGACCTTTTTTATAGAGTCAACAGGAAGAATACTATTGGCTAAAACACCACCGGTGGCTCATGACGCAAAAAAGCTTTATTGCCAATCACAGTGCCTCTTTACAATTCGTAGCAAAGCTTGATTTTGAAGGAAGTAACTTCAAACAATAGAAATATACAAGTTAAAGCAACATGTCTTTCAGAAGCCATTACAGAAAATTTGGAAACCATTTTAAATTCCTATAAATAGTCATACAATAGATATAAAAAACTTTTCCAACAATGTACCCCTGTCTGTTTATATCCACCTAATTCCGGGTCTGTTCCAGGGGCGGCAAACAGACCAGCCCTGCGCCCTGTATGGAGCGGCTGCCACTGGTCTGCTCAGCACCAGAATGAAAAAATGGGAAAAGGATTGCATCCTTTTTCTATTTTTCCAGACCTAAACTTGACAGATCAAACAGCCTGGTGTAAATGGACACATTTATAACAGGCAGGAGAAAACCAAATATCATTTGAGGAAAAGGCTGCATTTTTTCGAGGTGGGCAGGGTCGGGGGGGGCCCCGTTGGGTAGGCTGTACGGGGCCCCATGATTTCTAACAGCAGCCCTGGGTGTACTACCTTCTTACCTTACTGCTGTAAGGTAAGCAGCATTTGTAATAAAGTGGAGGGGTTGATCACTCAGTATGGAGGGGTTTCCTTCCAAGGTATTCCAGTGTGTGCGGATCCTAATGGGTGTTTCACTTCATACAATGTGGGTCAGTAGTACAGGCCGCTCAAAAGCCGTGCATGTATGGAGAGATACAACAGAGAGCCTCTTGGTGTAGTAAATTTTTTTAATTAATCGTAAGAAAGATACTCACATTTAAAATTAGATAAATGCACACTGTATAATACGAGCAGCGAGCTCGGGACCTTAGCGTGTCACTTCCAGTGTCTGTATGCCTGTGTCCTATGCATTACGTCACTCTCTCGTGACGTCAACAGGGATCCCCTGTTGGTGCCCAGTGGCGGTGCGTCCATAAGGGCCTCTATGACCAATGGATAGATTCATGCATAGCATGAATCTGTCCATGGTGGGGGCGCATGCGCGGACTCTGAGGGAGACGAACATGCCCACTTAGAGCTCTGCTCCAGGGGAAACATCACCGGAATACACGGCCATGCGTGGGCTCCCTGCACAGTACCCGCCGCCCAATCGCGGGGAAGTTCGCCGCTACTGCAGCTTTGATCTTTGGGGGCTCCAAGGCGATGGTTCGCTCCAGGAACATTAAAGATGCCCTGATCAAGCCTCCCAGACCCCCTAAGCTGTTGCCAGCCTTTTTCTCCCTGCCTAGCACACCACGCTCTGCCAAGTCCTCACTGCACATGCAGCCACTCTAGGTCAGTAATGATGACTCGGATTCTGACACAGGCAGCACATAGACAGTGATCCACACAGGTGTGTTCAAACAGTTTGAACAGATGCTGCAGAAAGCCCTCAAGCTAACTTGTGACCACATCACAGACCAGCTGAGCCGTGAGATCAGAGAACTGCTGAACTGGAAGGGTTGATGACTAATATAGCTCAGGACTATAAGGCAGCTTTTGAGAACCTCAAGGAAGAAAACTCAGTGTTACAGCCCCGCTTAGACGATCGGGAGAATAGGGACATGCGCTCAAATCTGTGAATCAGGGGGATACCAGAGACAGTGCTGGATCTGCAAGCTACTATGATAACCCTGTTCCAAAAATTACAACTGGGCATCCCTGTTGAAAGACTGTAAATGGACAGAGTGCACATAGCCCTAGCCCCGTGCAAAACAAACTGCCCTCCCAGGGACATCATAGCAAAATTCTATTATTACCACACAAAGAAACAGCTCCTTGCAGTGGCCAGAGGGAAGAAAGCATTGGCATTCCAGGGATACACGTATCAGATGTTTGCTGATCTTTCCCCTCTCATGGTAGCAAAGGGACGCACACTGAAACCACTTCTCAAGATCCTACAGCGACACCAGATCCCATACCACTTGGGCTTTCAATTCTACAATCGCTTTACACACATGGAGACCAAATATGTCTGCCGTATGGCTGGGGGATTAAAGACTGCCTTGCAAGATCTGGACCTGCTGGACCACACTTCAAGCAGGGATCCGCAGACGATCGGCATCTCGTTCTCCACAGAAAGCAGCGACCACTGATCATGAACATGCTCGTGGAAACCTCTACAAGTGTGGTCGCTTCGACAATCCCACAGCATCCGCAGAGGACTCCAAGGACTGATTATGACTAGGTGACAAGTAGCAGCCTCCTTGCATCCCCTTTTGTGTCATCCTCAGTTGATGAAGACTGCCCTGATTGGTTTTTCTTCTCCCCCTCTTATATTTTTTTAGTAGACGGTTTTCTATTTTGATCAACCATCCTTTCCCACCCTGTTCACGTTAGCCTGGACTGATTCCAGCCAGAACTCCATTTTTAAATCTCTATTGTTGGTTAAGAGCAGGGACTTTACGGTTAAGGGGCTCCTAGCCCGCTGGGCCTACAACGTAAATTCAGTAAGACGGTCTCTCTGATAGTAAGTGTAGTGATCAGTAACTCATATCACGTACATTCGACCATTGCCTACGTTTATTTGTGTAAGTATGGTCGGCTCCTTGGCCTCACACGTCAGTTCATTTTGGGCAGCGGGTCACCGTGGACCTCCTTTAGTTCTATTGCCATGCTACTAGTATATATTCAATGTTACTTATTTATCCTCTGGTGATGTTCCCCCGTTGGAACCTATTGCGCCCACAGTTGCTGCTCTCAGCTCCCTGCGTCTATTATGCGGGACCCTGAGGGTAGTCTCTGAGCCTCTACAAGACCGCACGTCACTCCCCTAGAAAGCTCCCATGCCCGATTGTATTACTGTTATATTATAATACTGCTTACTTTTTTGAGGGCTATACGTTCTCTCTATGTTCCTCTTGATGCCTTTTCGACCCCCTTTCTCCTTTTTCCCTACAGTAATCGTGGTTCTTAAACTGGGTTCAATTCACACCACTAACATACCAATCTTACCCCACCTATGGCCCCCTTAAACATCCTGACCTTGAATGTTCAGGACCATTCTCTCTCTCTCTTCGCAAATTAAAGACCCAGAGGGCCGAGCTGTGAAGTTTTCCTATTATGTTAAGCTGTGTTTTTTTTCAGTTTTTTTTGTTTCAATAAACACCTTGGATTTAAAAAAAGACCCAGAGGGCCAGTATTTGATCCTCACGAGCCATATCTTGGACACGGTAGTCACCATTGTTTCCTATTACGCTCCAAATAAATGCACAACAGCCTTTCTCTCACATCTTCTCCAAGTAGTGGACATTGACATGACATTGAGCTGCCAGGATTAGACCCCGCAATGGACGGCCACCGCTACTGCGCAATGCGCAATTATCTGCATTTTTTATTTTGGCAATATGCTGAAAACACCGCTTTCGGGCGAAATGTTTCGACCACATCCCTACTGGAGATCGAAATAGTCAATCTGTTGGTATTCCCAAATTCCAGTTAAAGAGATACCATATTTGTTGTGGTTGTTTTCCTCAAAGAATTTTTCAAATTTTCTTCTGATCCCTCCAACAAGATAATGTCTATATAGCGTCTATAAAATGTCATTGGGTCGATCGATGATGTAAATCTGTTCTTCTGCCCACATATTCATAAACAGATTAGCGACGCTGTGAGCATATCAAGCTCCCATTGCAACTCCCTGAGTTTGTCGTAGTAGTTTTTCTGGCCTTCTAGAATGAACTAGACCTGTTCTTCTTTTAGATCTTTTTATTTATGTAGAGCCTTTTCAAAACTGCTCAGACCATCCTTCTGCACTATGCTAGTGTAGAGGGAGTTGACAGCGATAGTAACCAGGAGACCGTTGTTGGCACCACTAATGCCCTGGAGTTCTGAAATTAACTGCATACTGTCTCGCAAGTGAGACCTCCCTTCCTGTACTAAAGGCTGTAATTATTGGTCTAAGAACCCTCCCAATCTTGAGAACAATTTGTCCACACCACTAATGATTGGTCTCCACAATGGTTTCTCAATTATTTTGTGTATTTTTGGTAAGTACCGTATTTATCGGGGTATTTCGGCGTATAGCGCGCGCCCCTAAAGTGGACCCGCATTCCTGTAAAAAAAAGATTTTAGTACTTAGTTTTGGTGTCTTGCGTGGCATCCATCTGCGGCCTCATCGGGTCCGGCGTCCGTCTGCGGCTTCGGTGGTGTCCTCCTCGTCGGGTCCGGCGTCCTTCTGCGGTGTCCTCCCCGCTCGATCCCCGCTTCCCGTGCTGAGTTTGAACTACTGCGCCGGCATATACTGAGCGCAGTACACTCGTGTATAGTCAGGCAGGCTCGGCTCCTCTCGCGGTCACGTCCTGTACGTCCAGGACGTGACTGCGAGAGGAGCCGTGCCTGCCCGACTATACACAAGTGTACTGCGCTCGGTATATGCCGGCGCAGTAGTTCAAACTCGGCGCGGGCATCGGCGTATATCGCGCACCCACGATTTTGCCCTGAATTTCAAGGCAAAAAAGTGCGCGTGTACGCCGATAAATACGGTAATACCTCTCTTCATTTAGGCCTTAAAGTGATTGTAAAGTCTTGCTTTAAAAAAACAAAACAAAAAACAAACATGCTATACTAAACTCCTCGTGCAGTTGGTTTTGCACAGAGCAGCCCATATCCTCCTCTTCTCGGGTCCCTCTTCCCTGCTCCTGGCCTATCCCCCCTGATGAGTGTTCCCATAGAACAGCAGCTTTCTATGGGGGCACCCGAGCCAAGTCAGAGCTCCATGTATCTATTCAGACACAGAGCCCCGACCCGGCCACACCCCCTCTCTCCCCTGATTGGCTAACTGACTTTGATAGCTGTGGGTGCCAATAGTGCTGTGGCTGTGCCCCAGCCAATCAGGTATAGAGACCTGGATGGCAGAGGGAATCGTGGATAGAGACGGTGCTCAGGGTAAGTAATTAGGAGGTGCTGGGGGGCCTGCTACACACACAAGGTTTTTTTTATCTTAATGCATAGAATGCATTAAGAAAAAAAAAATATGACTTTACAACTAACTTTAAGTCTCTTTTCATATTGTTTCTTCGGATTATTCTCTAACTTTTTGTATGTGTTCTCTATTTCTTCCTCAGTCTGTTTTTTATTTAACCACTTCAGCTCCAGAAGATTTACCCCCCCCCTTTTATGACCATTTTTTTAATACGGCCCTGCGTTACTTTAACTGATGATTGGGTACAGTGTCGTACAACACTGTACCAAATAAAACATTTTCCCCACAAATAGAGCTTTCTTTTAGTGTTGTTTGCTCACCTCTGCGGCTTTTATTTTTTGTGCTATAAACAAAAAAACTGACCATTTTGAAAAACAAACAAAAAACATTGGGCCAGATTCATGTACAATGGTGCAGATTTGCACCGGCGTGGTGCATCATTTTTAGACTACACCGGTCCAGCGCGGAGCGGCAGTTAGGTGATTCAAGAAATTTTTTTTGTCTATGATGCCCCAGCCGGGCGGATTTTAGACGGCGTAAGGCGTGGTAAGGCCAAATGGGAGTCACCCTATGCTAATGAAGTGCCGACCGTGGCGCAGGGGTCACGCCGGGGTGCATCTTAGACCGCACATGCTCAGTGACATCCAGGGGTAAATGCCCCAATCTGCACATGCTCAGAACTGCGCCCAGGCGTGACCCCTGAGCTACGCCGGCCCACTACCAACGCCCAGTCCATAAATCAGCCCAGACTTCCGCCCTGCAGGTGCAAATGTACTGAAGCTTTTTTTTTCCAAGCTAGGTCGTTTGCATTCTGGTGGGGCAGTTATGGCTGATGAGGAATCCTCAGGTGGGCGGATGACCAATTTCAGCCCAGAGGAGAGGGCTGTAATTATTGAGGGCCTCTCCCAACATGGGGACTGCCTCTATGGGCCACAGAGTGGCTGCCCCTGGCATGTTGGCACACAGATGTGTTGTCCAGCAAGTGTTGTTGCTCAGTTCGTTTGTAACGCTGCTGCTTTAGCTGCTCTCCAGCTGACCTCTGCAAGTTTGGTGCAAAGTTACCCCTGCTTTTATGAGGTGTAACTTGGCGCCGGAAATTTCAGCTCCGCGCACCGGGAGTAGCCTGCGCCGGTCAAGCTTAAGTTGATGAATCGGCCCAAAAACCTCATTTGCATATTTAAAACACAAAAACCATGGCCGCGCCAGATCCGACCAGCGTAAATCTGCGCCAACGCCGCGCCGGCGTGGAAAGGTTACACCGAGGCGATGAAGTCTATTTGGAGGCGTAATCTGGTTCTCTGGGTACAGCGCAGCGATCCGCCGGCGCAAATCTGCACTTACTCCGCGCATCTCCCAAAAAAACGGTGTAAGTGCTACATGAATCTGCCCCATTATCTTTTACTTTCTGCTATAAAACACATCCAATAAAAAATAAATCTAATTTCTTCATCAATGTATGCCAAAATGTTTTCTGCCACATATTTTTGCTATATCAATCCCAATAAGTGTATATTGATTGTTCTGCACAAAAGTTATATCTACAAACTATGGGATATATTTTAGGGAATTTTTTTTTTTTTCCTTACTAGTAATGGCAGCGATCAGCGACTTATAGCGGGACTGTGATATTGCGGCGGACAAATCGGACACTGATATTTTTGACACTTTTTTGGGGGAACCAGGGACACCAATACAGTAATCAGTGCTAAAAACATGCACTCTCGCTACTACTGACACTGGAAGGGAAGGAGTTAACATCTAAGGCAGTCAAGGGGTTAAATTTGTTAAACAGTGTGTGTGCTGTTTTTACTAAACAATGTGCTGTTTTTTACTTCCCGCTTCGCAGGAAGAAAAAAACAGCACATTTCTACTGTCAGAACAGAGCCCTATGTTTATTTGCCCCACAAATGATCAACTGGTGCCGATGACCAATCAGCAGCTGGCACATGCTGATTGCTTGGTTCTGCAGCTAATCGCAGCACATCCGGGCAGCTTGGGTACACTCTCTGCCTTGGCGTGCGAATCGCATAGTAGGTATGTGATGTGGTGCAGAGCAGCCACCCTGCCGCAGTATATCTATTGTAGGCGGCCCGCAAGCAGTAAAAATAACCAGTCCTCTGCTGGGTATATGACAACCTCTTTGTTTTTATCTACATTTCTGATGGTTTTCTATACATCCTTATTTCTAGGTCCCTTTACTTCGAGTTACTTTAAATCCTCTTCTACCATTTCCTTAAAAGCACTGAGACAATCATAGCCTGGTACCTTTTGGATTACAAATATAATTATTTCTCAGATTGGCATATTGGATATCACCCACAAGGATTGAAAGTATTTTATATGTGGTGCCTTCCACCCCTGCAGGGGTTCGGCCCTTTCGTGGGTGCAGACCTTAGTGGGGAGCACAAATGATTTCTACCCACTCACCAACTGGTTATAACTGCACATACTTTTAAGCACAAGTCACCTTGCCATACCATCAGATCTCTAGTGGAGTCCATCCCCCAAAGTATAAGGGTGGGTGGTCACTGCTGATTAGTAAATTAATTACACACACCAATAAATTGCCCCCTAGGTTTAAAGTATGCCAATGGTTATCCATATAACGGTTATATAAGGCTACTTTCACACTGAGATAATTTTCAGGCATTTTAGCACTAAAAATAGCACCTGTGAACTGTCTCTCATGCCTCCCTAGTGTGAAAACCTGAGTGCTTTCACACTGGAGTGGTGCACTTGCGGGACGGGGAAAAAAACCCTGCAAGCAACATCTTTGGGGCACCCCTGCCCATTGGAATGAAGCACCTGAAAAGTGCTTTGGAAGCGCTACAACACATGCGCTGTTATCTCCTTCGGCCGCTAGCGGGGAGTTAAAATTGCTAGCGCGCTTATTTATCCATCTCATTTTTTGCCCTCCTGCCATGCATTCTTTTGATTTCCTTACTGACTTGCTAATGTAACCTGTGATGGAGTGTAAGGATCTTGCCTTTTGACTTTTATTGCATTGTAACTTATGTCAATAAAAGAAAATTTTACTGTTAACAAATAAAAATAAAATTGCTAGCGAAAAAGTGCTGCTAAAACGACGGTAAAGTGCCGCTTAACTGGTGGCATTTACCCCTAATGGACCCGCCGCCCCAGTGTGAAAGTACCCTAAAGGATTCTCTGACAGCCTAGCATGATTCTATTTGCAAAATTCTGCTGATGGAAAACTGTTACTTTCTCTGGCACCATCCAAACAAAGCTTACAGACTGATCCTTAGGATGGTTTAAGAACAGTGATAGCGAAAGGAAGTATGGGATATATTTTAAACAGACTCTGTTGTTTGGCGATGAAGGGGTGAAGTGACAATCTCACTTTAACAAGGAAAAAAGTGCATCAGTAAATGCCCTTAATTTTTTTGTGTAGCATTTGGCATGGGTAGCTCCCAAAATTAGGATAAAAGCATAATTGGTAAGACATCTAGCAATCCAAGAGATAATTGAAGCATTTATTATTAGTACCCTGCTTTCTGCTAGAAGGTTCTCAGTTGTTAAGCTAATAGACTAGCACTTTCCTAATACCACTGTAGATTTGTTTTCAATTACTAATTCATATCAGTGAGCGAGGCAACAGCTTGACTGGTTTACAGGAGGTGAAGAAGGAAGAGGGTGTTTATAATCCTTCTTGAATAGTCTAGCTACATATTCACTCTCCCTGCGTAATACATCAGGTTCTTGGAGATCAGTGCCTTATTGCTACAGAATCTACTACCTGGAGAATTTGCATGAATGCCTTACTAAGTAAATGGTTTGGCTTTGAGCATTAAGATCAATAGCCCCGGAAGATTGTTTGTATTGATGTAATTTATTATGGATGACTAAACAACTGTTTGGGAGTAGACTGTTGTTAAATGATCAGCAGGAAAAAATTGGCTTTTTTCTTGTAGCATTTAAATTCCATTTTATTGAAAAGGGTATTATAAAGTGCCCGCCTAACCATGTTCCCTTCCATTGGAACGTTTCCTTTTTTTGACAGTTAAGCGTTTTTGTGCATTTATCCCAAGGTACCACATCAAATAAATGGATAATATCCCCAAACTAAAGCGTATTTAACCACTTAAGCCCCGGACCAATATGCTGCTAAATGCCCAAAGGCGTTTTTACAATTCGGCACTGCGTCGCTTTAACAGATCAACAATAGCGCGGTCGTGCGACGTGGCTCCCAAACAAAATTGGCGTCCTTTTTTCCCCACAAATAGAGATTTCTTTTGGTGGTATTTGATCACCTCTGCGGTTTTTATTTTTTGCGCTATAAACAAAAATAGAGCGACAATTTTGAAAAAAATGCAATATTTTTTACTTTTTGCTATAATAAATATCCCCCAAAAACATATAAAAACATTTTTTTTCCTCAGTTTAGGCCGATACGTATTCTTCTACCTATTTTTGGTAAAATAGGTAGAAGAATACGTTTATCGATTGGTTTGCGCAAAATTTATAGCGTTTACAAAATAGGGGATAGTTTTTTTGCATTTTTATAATTTTTTTTTTTTTTACTACTATTGGCGGCGATCAGCGATTTTTTTCGTGACTGCGACATTATGGCAGACACTTCGGACAATTTTGACACATTTTTGGGACCATTGTCATTTTCACAGCAAAAAATGCATTTACCGTATTTATCGCGGTATAACGCGCTCTGGCGTATACCGCGCACCCCCAAAGTGGCCCCCAATCCTGTGGGAAAAAAAGATCTTTTGTTTTTTTGTACTTACAGTTTTGGTGTCTTGCGCGGCGTCCATCTGCGGCCTCGTCGGGTCCGGCGTCCTTCTGCGGCTTCGGGTGTCCTCTTCGGCGGGTCGGGCGTCCATCTTCGGCGGGTCCGGTGTCCATCTTCGGTGGGTCCGGTGTCCATCTTCGGCGGGTCCGGTGTCCATCTTCGGCGGGTCCGGTGTCCATCTTCGGCGGGTCCGGCGTCCTTCTGCGGCGTCCTCCCGCTCGTTTCCCGCCACGACTTTGAATACTGTGCCCGCATATAGCGAGCGCAGTACACTCGTGAATCTTCGGGCAGGCTCGGGCGCCTCTCGCACTGACGTCCTGTACGCTCAGGACGTCAGTACGAGAGGCGCCGAGACTGCCCGAAGATTCACGAGTGTACTGCGCTCGCTATATGCGGGCGCAGTATTCAAACTCGTGGCGGGAAAGCGGGTATCGGCGTATATCGCGCACCCACGATTTTGCCCTGATTTTCAGGGCAAAATAGTGCGCGGTATACGCCGATAAATACGGTAAATTGCATTGTTTATTGTGAAAATGACAGTTGCAGTTTGGGAGTTAACCACAGGGGGCGCTGTAGGAGTTAGGGTTCACCTAGTGTGTGTTTACAACTGTAGGGGGGTGTGGCTGTAGGACTGACGTCATAGATCGAGTCTCCCTATAAAAGGGATCATTCGATCGATACGCCGCCACAGTGAAGCACGGGGAAGCCGTGTTTACACACGGCTCTCCCCGTTCTTCAGCTCCGGGGAGCGATCGCGGCTATAAACGAATAGCCGCGCCGTCGTCCCGGATCGCTTCCCGCAGGAATCCGCCCGCCGCACGCAGCGGGGGGGGTCCCGATTGGACCCCCCACCCGCTAGAAGGCAAGGACGTATATATACACACCCTTCTGCCTGTCCGTGCCATTTTGCGGACGTAAATAGTCGTGCGGCGGGCGTTAAATGGTTAAACCCAAAGGCAAAATTTTAATATATTTAAGCTTACCAATAACTAGGCTAGGTTCATACTAGTGCAGCTGCGAACTGATCAGAGTTTGTGTGATTTTGTAGTACTTTTTTTGGCACGTTTTTCATGCTTAATGCTTTTTTTGGAGGAGTTGACTGGATTTATACACAAAGTCCTCCCAAAAATGCACTAAAATGCATATATATGGGCTTTACATGCATTTTACACTAATGTTTGGTATTTTTTTCATTAAAGCCTATAGAACCAAAATGGTGCTGCAGCCGCTCCAAAGTAGCATTCTGAAAATGTGCTGCGCTGTATTGATGTGAATGGGCACCATTGAAAAGATTTCCATTATCTTGTGATTCTGTGCAACAGAAGTTGCACCTGAAATGGCAATAGTGTGAACTAGGCTTTAGGCTGGGTTCACACTTGCACGATAAACACTCCGACATTGGAAGCTCATGTCGCATGACGTATGCAAATCAATGTTTTCCTTTGAGAGCAATCTTAACTGGTCCGACATAAGTCGATCCAACTTTGAAAAAAGTTCCTGCACTACTTTGGTCTGACTTTGATCCAACTTCAATGATATGCAATGGGCTGAAGTAGGATCAAAGTTGGATCATCATCTTAACTGATCTGACTTTGGAATGCGACTTGTGCTCTGAGGATGTTGAAGGGGAACTCCACGACAAACATAATAAAAAAAGCGGTATGGGGGTTCCCCCCCCACCCCCAAAATCCATACCAGACCCTTATTTGAGCACGCAGCCCGGCAAGTCAGGAAAAAGGGTGGGATGAGCAAACGCCCCCTCCTAAACCATACCAGACGACTTTTTCTAGGAGCCTCGCTGGGGGGGCTTTGGTTAGATATCAGGGGAGTAAACAGACCTTTGATGTTTCACCTTTATTTATTTATTAAAATGCTTGTAAAACAACAGCGCAGTCTTACACACGTGCCTCGACTTTTGAGATGGAAAGAAGATTGAGAACACAGCCCTCAGTCTCCTTCTCCACAGCCTCAGCTGCACAGAATAAATGGAAAGAAAAAGCTCTGTATAGAGCTTCCTGTTCATTTACAAACTGAAGCATATTAAAAGCAGTTTACTACACTTCAGTAATGGACAGAGTCAGTCATCGGTACCTCATGTCAGACAGGGAAAGGGCCGGTAAATTATATATTTACAGGCCCCATCTCTGCTCTCAATCTGGCAGAGCTGTGGGGGAGAAGGGGGGCCAGGAGACAACATGGGGACTGGAGAAGAAGAGAGGGGGCCGGGAGAGAGAGCACAGAAGTTGCCAGAGGGGGAGTCGGAGAGCAGAGGGGCTCACATTTAGCAGAAGGAAGCTGGGAGGGGAGCGAGAGAGAGCACAGAAATTGCCATTGCTGGGGATGGGGGGTAAACATAGGGACCAGAGAGGAGAAGGGGGGCTGGAAGAGAGCACAGACGTTTCGGGAGAAGATCACAGGGGGCAACCAGGAGAGAGAGCAGAGGGGCTCACAGGCAGCAGAAGGAAGCTGGAAGGGGTGCGAGAGAACACAAATTGCCATTGCTAGGAGGATCATAGGAGAGAGCACAGGATCCCATGGGCAGTGGAAGGAAGCTGGACAGGAGGGGTGGCATACAGAGGAACCGATGACCTCCATGTTTCTCCTGCAGCTGCTGAATGCCTGCGGAAGGAAGAGGAGAAGAAGCAGGCATTCATTGGTTCCTCTATATGCTGTCCTTCTGTCCAGGTGTAGAGGAGAGCCACATGGGACCCCTACCCCTGGAGCATAGGGCCGGGTCACAATGGCGACCATTGTAGTTTTGCCCCTGCAGTGTATGGTTAAAGCCTGTAGGAAGAGTTTTCATTCTCCCCTGATTGTTTTTTGAGGCTGCAGGACCCCTGACCCACTGACAGTGCTGATTGGCCCTGTGCTGATCACATGCACTCTCTCAAGAACTCTCTAGCAATACACACCAAACTGAGCATGTTTAGCTTTCTCCCAAGGCTCAGTTCTATCCAGAGATGGTTTGGGGACCGTGGAAGGAGGACAGGATCAAACAGCCTTTTTACACAATACAGAGAGTTAAGCTTTTAGGTTCCACAGTGGGTATAACAAGCATGCTTAACTGCAGATACAGACTGATGTTACTGTTGTGGGTTTAGTAACACTTTTTAACCACTTCATTACTGGGCACTTAAACCCCCTTCGTGTCCAGACCAATTTTCAGCTTTCAGCGCTGACGCATTTTGAATGACAATTACGCGGTCATACAACACTGTACCCAAATTATATTTTTATATTTTTTTTCCCCACAAATAGAGCTTTCTTTTGGTGGTATTTGATCATCTCTGCGATTTTTTTTTTTTTTTGCGCTATAAACAAAAAAAGACAGAAAATTTTGGAAAAAAACACAATATTTTTAATACTTTTTGTTATAATAATATCCCAATTTTTTTTAAAAAAATATATTTTTTTCCTCGGTTTAGGCCGATACGTATTCTTCTACATATTTTTGTTAAAAAAAATCGCAATAAGCGTATTTGATCGGTTTGCGCAAAAGTTATAGCACCTAAAAAATAGGGGATAGATTTATGATTTATTTTGTATTTTTTACTAGTAATGGCGGCGATCTGCAATTTTTTTTTTTTTTTGTCAGGCCTGCGATATTGCGACGGACATATCGGACACTTTTAACACAAATTTGGGACCATTCAAATTTATACAGCAATCAGTGCTATAAAAATGCACTAATTACTGTATAAATGTGACTGGCAGGGAAGGGGTTAACCACTAGGGGGTGAGGAAGGGGTTAAATGTATTACCTGGGTGTGTTCTAACTGTGTGGGGGGAGGGGATTGACTGGGGGAGGTGACCGATGCTGTGTCCCCATGTGCAAGAGACACAGATCGGTCTCCTCTCTCCCTGACAGGACATGGAGCTCTGTGTTTACACACAGAGCTCCACGTCCCTGCTGTCACCGACGATCGCGTGTACCCGGTGGACATCGCGGCCGCCAGGTACACGCATTGGCTTCCCAGCGATGCGCCGGCACAGTGGTTACCCGATGCACGCTCCCCAGTGGCGCACATGGGTAATGCATAGAAAAAGACGTCCACTCGGCACTTGAGAGCCGCGCTGTAGACGTCTTTTGTCTATAGCGCGGATCTCAAGTGGTTAGGTGAAAAAACTTCTGTTTTTTATAACCACTTTAAGTCTCTTATTTTTCAACTTCCTTTATCAGAGCATGCTGTCCAACAAAAGTGTCAGTAAGGCTGCATTCACACCTGAGTGTAGCAGTCTTCTGGCATTCATATGCGTGATTTTGGTGAGGTTTTTATGCATGACGTGTGGTTTTATGCAGCGTTTTTGCCGTTTTTTTAGCTGTATGAGAATTTGTATTGGCTAAACTAGCTTCCTGACATAGGGTTATATATTTTTTTTTGTTTGTTAGTGTTAGCTAGTTTAGCTAATAAAAATTCTCATACAGCTAATGCTAGTTCTTCTGCAGCTAATGCTCATTCCCATACAGATAATGCTTGTGCACGTGTACCAACACACAGATGAGCTCAGGCCAATATCCAGTGTCCATTGACACGTAGGCACCTCCTGACCACCTGGTTGTCTTACTGTGTATGTCACCTGCTATCAAGCTACTGGCACCCGTGCTTCTTTCAGCCTTGTACCTCTGTCACCACATTCAGGGGTATTGGGAACAGAGCCATAAGGAAATCCCTCTCGTCGACTGGCCTCTAACCAAGATACACGACACTATTAACCCCTAATCCTAAACCCAACTCCTAATCGTAACCCTAACCTTACCTTTAACCCCTTACCCTAACAAAAAATAATAAATTAATATTAATCATAAAAAAAGAAAGGGAAAAGCTGAAATGCCTAGCAACAAATGATTCAGCAAATCATAGTTTTCTCTATTGGTTAATAAAACGGCAGACACATTTATTGTCATAAAAAATGTCATATCCCATTTGTGATGAGTAGAAAACAAATAATTTAATATATCTGCATGACATAAAAAACATAATCTACATGACATAAAAAACATACTGGGCCAGATTCACATAGAACTACGTTACGCTGCGGCGTAACCGCCGCAAGTTTGCAGCATAAGTGCCTGATTCACAAAGCACTTACCTGTAAACTTGCGGCGGCGTAGCGTAAATCCGCTCGGCGCAAGCCCGCCTAATTCAAATGGGGCGGGCACCATTTAAATTAGGCGCGTTCCTGCGCCGAACGTACTGCGCATGCTCCGTCCGTAAAATTACCCGACGTGCATTGCGCTAAATGATGTCGCAAGGACGTCATTGGTTTCGACGTTAATGTAAATGGCATCCAGCGCCATTCATAGTTAAACCTGTCGGATCTTAGGGCTATCTATGCATAACTGATTCTATGAATCGGCCGCATAGATACGACAATCGTATCTCAGAAATACGACGGCGTATCAGGAGATACGCCGTCATATCTCTTTTGTGAATCTGGCCCACTGTATTTATTGGCGTATAACACTCACTTTTTTACCCTAAAACTAGAGGGTAAACTGTGCTTGCGTGTTATACGCAGGGGGCTGTGGAAAGTGTATATATATATATATATATATATATATATATATATATATATACACACACACACACACACACACACACACACACACACACACACACACACACACACACACACACACACACAGAAAAGAAGCAGCATATTGTAGTTACCAAATTAACTTAATAAAACTGTACATGTCTGGTGTTGGAGAGGGTGTGAGCAAAGGGGTACATTTCTCCACTTGTGGTGGGAATGCCCCAGGATTAAAATATTCTGGGAAGCAATTGCACCATGGATTGAGAGGTTGACCCCTACACCTATGGAGTTTACGCCCCTATGCTTCCTATTCCATGGAACGGCACCATTAAAGCCTATAGGAAGAGTATCATACCACACTTGCTAAACACAGCTAAATTATTAATCCCCAGATTTTGGAAACAGATCACCTGCCCAACTAGTAGACTGGAAAAAGGATGTCAATCGGATAATGGAAGCCAAAAGGTGGATTCAAGTAGTGAAGGACAAAAAAGGGGAATTTGAGAAGACATGGGCAGGCTGGATACAGTATGCGCCTGAAATGGGCTGAGGATAAGAGAAATGGAATGGGAAAGCAGGGGGTGTAGCAGACCCATAAGGACCCCAGTATAGTTGCTTTCGGTTTTAGCTATAGAAGAATAAAGAGCCAAACCATGAACCTTGACCAGGATTGACTTATTTATGTTTCTCTTCTTATTTAATTTTTTTAATTCCCCCCTTTTTTTTTCTCCCCCCTCCCTCTCGCTCTCTCCCTCATTTGACCTACCTTACAGTTTTTTACTGCTTTGATAGTGTGGAGTAAGATGTCTGCCCCTAATTAGGAGAGAGAGAGGGAGTTTAATCACGTTGAAATAGTGAGGGTAGGGATGAGAGATGGGGGTGGAGGATAAGGAGTAGGGCACACACAGGAGAGGAGGGATTTAAAGTAGAATCAGGACAGAGGCTTTACACTGTCACCACAAGGACATTAGGTTATTTTTTTTGGAGGGGGGGGGGGGGTTATGGGCTTGTCACTTAAAGTTGGGAGAAAAGTAGATTAGTAGGACCGCTTGAATATAAACACGGCCAAACATATTTTTATCACAAGGTATAATTATTTATTTTTAACACCATGGCCATTAGTGGCCTCTTATGAGGTCTTGGTAGAGGAGGAATCAATAAATAAACACGTGGAAGTAGGAGAGGGGATCCTCCCCTCCCTTCTTCCCTTTTTTTTTTTTTCTTCTTGAGTTTGTTTGTTGTTATTCAAGTTGGGGAATTAGGCCATGAGGGCCGCCACACACAATTACGGCGATTAATATTCAAACATGAGGCACAAACAAAGCAGGAACAAAAATTGTCTCTGGACAGCCGCACTCTGAACAAATTGTAGCCTTTATTAAAAGAAGGACAGCACTACAAGTCACAGCAAAATGAAATAAAACCTGGCCTCTGACGCGTTTCACACTAAAACTAGTGCTTAGTCACGAGGCACAAATATATATATGTGTGTGTGTGTGTGTATATATATATATATATATATATAAATATATTGTTGTGCTTTTTTTAAGGTCATTTTTACCCGCACAGTAATTCATCTTGAACTCTTTTTTAATGAAGATATTTTTGAGTACAAGTCAATCTATATGACATAGTCTATAATATGAAACGTATTCACAGAGACGTATGATCATACAAAATAGCTACATTTATTGGTTGACAAAAATATGAATATTTACATGAAATTAAAATACCAATTGTGTTACATGAACGACTTGAAAATCAATAAAAATACCCCCAAAATGTGCATGCAGTATACTTGACATTTGTGCCATGATAAACTCTCAATGTAGTTTCAATAACTTTGTCTAAATGACAATGAAACAAAACGTCTCTTTCACATGTCCAACCGTTACTATACTGCAGGTAAGTAAGTGGTTAACAATGTGAAATACATTGGACATTTGTTTTGTCAATAAAATTTGAACTATGTAAAAAGAAAAATATAATAACAAATGTACTCTTTAGGGAAAAATCTACCAGTTATTGATTGAGAACAATTCATAATTGCAAGATATTCAATACTTCAATATTTTAGAGAACAACATCAATACTTCAATATTTTAGAGAACAACAATAGATTCAAGATAAAATCAAAAATTACATAATTACCCATTCCAAAATGGCTATTTCCTACTTGCAAGTGACCAGAGTTAAATGGCTGCAGTGGCTTTCTATGGATCTTCATGGGATAAGAATATGTCCTCATGCATTGTGCTAGTGTGCCCCTCCCCGTCGGAGTCAGTCCTGAGTAATTCAACTAAATTTCCGCAGCTGATCCTTCTGCCTAACTCCGCAATTAGTAATTTATCTTGCAACAAAGATCCTCGCACTCCTATTAGGTATGTGACCAACTATATGTGAGTATAAAAAAAAAGTGCGCTCACTGGTCTAATGTGAGTTCCTTACATCGTGGCCCTGTCCACTCCAAGAGGTCCAGAAAATCTTCAAGACACCGTGATGACGACATTTCAGAACGCAGGTCTCATTCTTCACTCCACCGGTCCCAGGTCCCATTCTTCATGTCATAGATCAGAGAGGTCAAGATCCAGAGGACAAGATCCGTTCCCCTCTCCTAAGAACTATACAAAGAAGAAATGCTGGACAGTTGGGGCCACACCACTACCAGAGTGGTCTGTAAGGACTGTTTTATGGACTATGCGTCCAGCTGCAAGCTAGAAAATCAGCACACTGTAGATCTGCTCAAGTGAACAATGAAGGACTCCTTCTCTGAGCTTGTGACTTTGGTCCCCGCTCAACCAGTTCAGCAGATGTCCCAGGATCAGGATACAGAACATAATCTCCCTGGTCCTTCAGCAGTCAGTACACCTCTGCCACTGTCGGGCTGACCAGCTAGAGATTCACCACCTGAAGATTCTTCAGAGGACTCTTCAGAGGAGTCAGAACCTTCTGGCTTCAGTCTCTCCTTGGTAAAGCCGTTCATCCAGGCAGTCAAAACTGCAATCACCTGAAAAGACGCAGAAGAGCCTCCCCAAGAGTCTACGAGTTACTTCCTATAAGGAAAGGAAGCAGGTTCTCTTCTCGTTGATGGGCGAGATTAGTCAGGTCATTCAGAATGAATGGTCAAAAACTGATAAACTTTCATGGGGCCGGTTCAATAAACTATACCACTTCACAGAGTCGGGAAGGCAGTCGCTAAACTCCATGCCAGTGGTAGACGCGTCGGTGGTGCGAACAGACCTGGAGCTGAAGAGGAGTTACTTAGCCGCAGGAGCAGCGTGTAAGCCAGCTATCGCCCTCACATCAGTATCAAATGCCATAAGATCTTGGACAGATAATATCGAGACAACATTGCGTCAGGATGTCCCCAAGGAGGATATAATTAAAGCCTTGAAAAAGCTTAGATTGTCGGCAGACTTTGTCAGGGTAGCGGCCATTGACACGATCCAGTGCTCTGCAAGATCCATGTTGCATTCAGTAATGGTGAAGAGGGCCTTTTGGCTGGAAGATTTGACGGCTGACTTATCCTCCAAACAAAATTGGTGCAAAATCCCATTCGATGAGAAAGCACTAATCGGAGACAAAACGGATAAAACTATCTCCAGGCAGTCAGGAGGGAAGTCCGGTATGCTTCCCCAGGACAGAAGGATGCAAAGTTTCAGAGGCGGTTCCGCCAGACGGTTCCGCCAACAAAAGACCTTGGAAAGGTACTCGGACATTCTTTTTTGAACAGGAAGATGAAGGACCTTTCTGGCTCCACAGGAGCAGAAGCAGTCTTTTTTACGCCAGAGTAGCCCAGGCACTCCTGGTGGGAGCCAGGCTAAAGTTCTTCGTCCCAGTCTGGGCCACATGCTGCCAGGACCCCTGGGTTCTGTCAACAATTCAATGGGGGCACCTTTGGAATTTCTCTCATCCCCCACCTCGGAATTCTTTCAAAGGAACAGAGATTCCATCCTCTCCGCCGAAGACTCAAGCTCTGTAAAACTTCCTAACGTCACTCCAGCTTCAGGGGGCGGCTGTTCTGGTTGCCTTGGCAGAGCGCTTCGCAGGCTTCTACTCCACCCTATTTCTGGTCCCAAAGAGGACAGGTGGGTGGAGGCCTGTGACAGACCTTCAGAGGCTCAGCCGGTATATCCGCCCCGAAAGCTTCGAAATGGAGTCCCTGCAGATGATTATTCATGCAGTCCAGCCATCAGATTGGATGATTTCAGTCGATCTGCAGGATGCGTACCTACATGTTCTAATTCTAGCTGCATTTCAAAAATATCTGAGATTTGCAGTGGGATGGACCCACCTACAGTCTCAAGCCCTGCCTTTTGGTCTGTGCACTTCTCCCAGGGTGTTCAC
Organism: Rana temporaria; assembly: GCF_905171775.1. Classification (NCBI taxonomy): domain Eukaryota; kingdom Metazoa; phylum Chordata; class Amphibia; order Anura; family Ranidae; genus Rana; species Rana temporaria. The sequence continues at coordinate 52,796,070 of NC_053495.1, read as the reverse complement.
CAAGATACTAATATCTGCTCTGGTTCCCCTGCGGGAGAGGGACTTGAGGATATACCACTACTTGAACGACATCCTCCTCCTCCTAGCAAGCAATCCGGATCAGTTGGTATGTCACCAGGAAATTCTTCTACAGTCCCTAAAAGAGCTAGGGTGGCTAATAAATTCCGAAAAGAGTCAACTAGCACCCACACAGCAGATGATCTACCTGGGTGCAATGTTCAACACTCAGGAGGGGACAGTGTCATTACCACCGCCAAAGGTAAGGATTGTCGCCCAGAGAATGGTCAAGGTCATCCGGAGCCTGTATCTGATGGCTTCACAATGCCTGAGCCTCATTTTCACAATGTCTTATTGTATACCCATGGTTCCTTGGGCCCATTGGCACTTGAGGTAGTTCCAGACAGGTTTCTTCGTCGCTGTGGAAGAAACAACGACACAGGGAGTGGTATCCAACATCTTGGAGATGAGGGCAGCCTTCTTGGCACTAACTTCTTTGGCATCCCAAATCAGAGGCCAGAGAATACTTCTACGCCTAGACAACATGGCAAGTGTCGCTTATCTGCAGAAGCAAGGAGGCACTCGCAGGTCGTTCCTCAAGGAGGTGGCGCTGATCATGCTCTGGGTAGAGAAGAAACTCCTGGACCCCAGAGCAATGTATCTGCTGGGCAGGCTGAACACGGAAGCAGACACATTGTCCAGAAACTTCCTAGACAACAACGAGTGGGCTCTCCACCCCCTCGTCTTCCATCAGATTGCCAGCATATTGGATCCCCCTCAGGTAGACCTGTTTGTCTCCCTGAAGAATGCCAAGCTAGACAGATTCTTCTCTCGGATGCAGCATCCACAACCTGAGGCAGTGGATGCCCTGTCATGCCCCTGGAGGTTCACCATGCCTTTTCTCCCAGGCCATTAATATTCAAATTCCTCCTGAGGCTCCTCAGGGAGTTAGTCCAGGTGATGGCAGTACTTCTGTATTGGCCGAAGAGACCCTGGTTCCCTCTAGCCATGCGCCTCAGTGTGAGCTCTCCAATCAGGATCCCTCCTTTTCCTCAACTTCTGTCGTGGGGCAGTCTAGTTCATCCAAACCCTCAGAAGTTGAATCTTCGAATCTGGAGGTTGAGAGGCGAAGGTTTGAGTCCCTAGGGTGTTCCCCAGGAGTAATAACAACCCTTCTAAAAGCCAGAAAGCCTGCAACTAATGCCATATATTCAAAAATCTGGGACAAGTTCTTGTCATTTGCTACCGAAAATGGATTTGATCCAATCCTTCCCTACGTCCAATATTCTAGGTTTCCTTCAGACAGGACTTGATATGGGGCTTGGTCCAAGCTCCCTCAAAGTGCAGGTAGCAGCAATCTCTGCCGCAACAAATAAGAGATGGGCGGAGGATCCTTTGGTAGTCACTTTCCTCAGAGGAGTATTGAAGATTTGTCCACCTGTCAGACGATCATTTCCAAACTGGGATCTGTCCCTGGTCCTTGAAGTTCTATCTAGCCATCCCTTTGCTCCAGTGGAGCAAGTAGCAATATGGAACCTGACACTAAAGACAGCTTTCCTGCTAGCCATTACATCTGGTAGAAGGATCTCAGAACTTCACTCCTTAGGGATAGGTAACGGCCACATCTCCTTCTTCCCGACAGGGTGGAACTTCGCCCCCTTCGAAGGTTCACACCTAAGGTCGCTACTCCAAGCCACCTGTTGGAACCCTGGGCACTACCAGTGTTTACAGACACAGGTTCAGAGTCTTGTCGTGAGCTGGATGTATCCAGAGTGCTCAGGGCCTACCTGGAAGCCACCCACCCCTTCAGAAACTCTGAGAGACTTTTCATTGTACCGTTCAGTAAATACAGGGGCAAAGAAGCTTCCATCAGAACTCTGGCATCTTGGGTTGTAAAGTTAATCCAGAAGGCCTACAGGATGAAGAATATCCTCCATCCTGAGTGAATGCTCATTCTACAAAGGCAGTCTCAGCTTCCTGGGCAGCAAGGGCTAATGTTTTGTTGAAGACGGTGTGCGGGGCCGCCACCTGGTCTTCTCACCATACGTTCCTCAGACACTACCATATTGGTCCAGGAGCTCTCACGACTGTTGAGTTCGGAAGGACGACAGTTCAGGCTGCTATGTCCCCTTCTAGTTAAACATTTATTGTTAAGCATTATCCCACCCATATCAGCTAGTTATTTATCACAGTTATGCTGCCATGGAGGCACCAGGAAAACGGAAAATTGTATCATACTTACCAGTAATTTTCCTTTCCTGGTGCCTATCCATGGCAGCATACGCTCCCACCCTCGGTATTCTATATTACAGAGAATGTTGGGGGAGGGACTATGCCTTTAATTTATGCTATTCACTAGTCCTGAAGGAGGAGTCGAAGCGGAGCTCTATCACAGGTATGCTGCCATGGATAGGCACCAGGAAAGGAAAATTACTGGTAAGTATGATACAATTTTCTGTTTTATGGAGAATTGTTATCCTATACCCGGGCAACTGCAATGTGATACTTTTTAATGCTTCTTTGTAGTAATATGAAATGGAACAATAGATGGCATGTACAGTTTTATTAAATCAATTTGGCAACTACAATATGCTGCTTATTTTCTTATTTGTGTGTGTGTGTGTGTGTGTGTGTATATATATATGTATGTGTATATATATATATGTATGTGTATATATATATATATATATATATATATATAAAATATAGTGTGTGTGTGAAGGCTTGCCGCAGGCTAGCCTGTATTTGTAGGAGGAGTCGGAGGGCTCTTTATCCCTCCTCCCCTCTCATCTCCGGTGTCGGTGGGGTTTCTGGGTGACGTCACTTCCGGTTTCATGGCGGAGCAACAGGTCGGCTGCTGGTTTCTTCGGGTGGCAGCCCGCCCCCTTCTCCCGGTGCTAACGCCGGGCATCGGAAAGGAGGGCCGCTCGCCAGCCCACATCCCTGGGTCTCATGCCGGGCATCAGTGCCTGCCCGCCTCCCGGTTAGACGCCGGCTTCATGGGGGGGGGGGAGCCGCTCGCCTCCCTGGAACTCACACGGGCATCAGCACCCGCACGCCTCCCGGTGCTGGCACCGGGGGGGGCGTCTGTCCATCCTCCCAACCACGTGGCCCAGGGCTCCTTCTAGCATGGAGGCCGCCCGCTTCTCCCGGTACTCGCGCCGGGGGGGGCTGCATACATCCTTTTTTCTCCGGGCGCTATCCGACATTGTGGAGGGGTCAGTCGCCCGGAGCTCAGAGCAGCAGTGCACCTCGTTGCAGTGCTTTGCTCACACTGGGGGAGGGGGTGCCGCCCGCTTCTCCTGGCTCATCGCCAGGGCCGGACTGGGAATGAAAACCAGCCCTGGAAATAATTTCATACCAGCCCCACAGCATAACGTCATTATTTTCTTGTTCATAAAAAGGAAAAACATTTTAAAGCACATTTGAAGAGTGTATTATGTATTATGAATAGCTTCCCGTGCGTCTGTATCCACTATGGGCGCCGGGAGCATTACTATTGTTGTTACTTCCGGGATTCGTCTTACAGACAAAAACCGTAAGTGACGTCACGCGGGAAAGCTCCGTCGTTTACACTGCCCCAGCGGAGCTGGGAAGGTAAGCCATGCCATTGCGGCATGGCCTCATCCCATCACCTCGTTTTTTATTGACTCAAAATCAGCGGTGGACTGCCTGATCCCCCCACCCATCCACCTTGGAGCCTTTTATTGTAGTTAGACTGCTGGGACTTGTAGTTCTCCATCTTCTCCTGGGGCTCATGGAGAAGATGGAGATTGGAGAACTACAAGTCCCAGCAGGTTATACATACAATAAGGCTCTGAGGTGGATGGGTGTGGATTGCATGCACCTGAGCCCAGGAGAAGATGGAGAACTACAAGTCCCAGCAGGTTATAATATAAGGCTCCGAGGTGGATGGATGTCCAGACACCCATCCACCTCGGAGCCTTATAGTATAACCTGCTGGGACTTGTAGTTCTCCATCGTCTCCTGGGGCTCAGGTGCATGCAATCCACCATCTATGGGACTACAAGTCCCAGCAGTGAGAAAAACTGAACAAAGATGGTGGATTGCATGCACCTGAGCCCCAGGAGACGATGGAGAACTACAAGTCCCAGCAGGTTATAATATAAAGCTCTGAGGTGGATGGATGTCTGGACAGTGACACAGTGGGGACAACTGGCACAGCGGCATGAATGGGCACAGTGGCGACAATAAAAGGGCACAGTGGCTGTGTTTGATGGCATGGCACAGTGGTGACAATTGATGGCACAGTGACTGTGTTTGATGGCATGGCACAGTGGCTCTGTTTGATGGCATGGCACAGTGGTGACAATTGATGGCACAGTGGCTGCGTTTGATGGCATGGCACAGTGGTGACAATTGATGGCACAGTGGCTGCATTTGATGGCATGGCACAGTGGTGACAATTGATGGCATGGCACAGTGACTGCGTTTGATGGCATGGCACAGTGACTGCGTTTGATGGCATGGCACAGTGGCTGCGTTTGATGGCATGGCACAGTGGTGCGAATTGATGGCACAGTGGCTGCGTTTGATGGCATGGCACAGTGGCTGCGTTTGATGGCATGGCACAGTGGTGCGAATTGATGGCACAGTGGCTGCGTTTGATGGCATGGCAGTGGCTGCGTTTGATGGCATGGCACAGTGACTGTGTTTGATGGCATGGCACAGTGGCTCCGTTTGATGGCATGGCACAGTAGTGACAATTGATGGCACAGTGGCTGCGTTTGATGGCATGGCACAGTGGTGACAATTGATGGCACAGTGGCTGCATTTTATGGCATGGCACAGTGGCTGCATTTGATGGCATGGCACAGTGGTGACAATTGATGGCACAGTGGCTTCATTTTATGGCATGGCACAGTGGCTGCATTTGATGGCATGGCACAGTGGTGACAATTGATGGCACAGTGGCTGCATTTTATGGCATGGCACAGTGGCTGCATTTGATGGCATGGCACAGTGGTGACAATTGATGGCACAGTGACTGCGTTTGATGGCATGGCACAGTGGTAAAAATTGATGGCAGTGGCTGCATTTTATGGTATGGCACAGTGGCTGCATTTGATGGCATGGCACAGTGGTGACAATTGATGGCACAGTGGCTGCATTTTATGGCATGGCACAGTGGCTGCATTTGATGGCATGGCACAGTGGTGACAATTGATGGCATGGCAGTGGCTGCGTTTGATGGCATGGCACAGTGACTGCGTTTGATGGCATGGCACAGTGGCTCAGTTTGATGGCATGGCACAGTGACTGTGTTTGATGGCATGGCACAGTGGCTCCGTTTGATGGCATGGCACAGTGAGGCTGCGATTTTTTTTTTTTTTCGTTTGCCCCCCCCCCCCCCCCAAAAAAAATTGAGCACCAACCGCCACTGGTTTCCAGGGGGGGGCAGCAGATTATTGTGGGGTTTTTTTTGCATTTAAAAGGTAGGTGCAGAGAGGGGGGGGTTGACCATGCAATGGTGAGAGAGATTATACAGTCCAGATTACAATTTGCAGGGGTGACAGAGAAAGGGGGGTGCACCATGCAACCCCCCTCTCTTTCTCTGTCACCTGTCTCTGTCTCTCTCAATTGTAATCTGGACTGTATAATCTCTCTCACCATTGCATGGTCAACCCCCCCCCCCTCCCCTCCCCCTCTCTGCACCTACCTTTTCTGCCCCTGCAAATTGTAAACTGTATAATCTCTCTCTCTCTCTCTCTCTCTCTCTCTCTCTCTCTCTCTCACACCACCACCATAGCACGGTGCACCCGGTGCATACAGACAGTTTACAATTTCCAGGGGCAGCAAAGGTAGGTGACAGAGAAAGGAGGGGGGGCCCAGGGGGGTGCACCGTTATATGGTAAAAAAAATAGAGAATAAAAGACAGTATACAGGATTTCAAATCTAGTTTCACCTTATGTTCCAGGGGTGGCCGAGCGTTCACTTCTTCTCCTCTGCGGGCGGCTCTGCCTTCACATGTGACCCTGCACTGGGCGGTGCTGGCGCCGCACGGGACGATGGAGCAAGATCTGTTCTCCTGCTCGGCTCCTCCCCTCCCTCAGACACGTCACATGATCGCTCCAGTCAGCGCTGGAAGGAAGAAAAGTGCATCGGCGAGCATGGTGGACGCAACCCGCCGGCGGCCGGCCCGCCGATGCTTTTTCTACATACACAATGTGATGTGACATTGAGGCATTAACATGACACTGGACGGGCACTCGGGCAGGCGTATAATTGAAAAGTGCGGCCGCCGCCGTGGCCCACAGGCAGCCGAGCTGACTTATTTTTGTCCTACAGCAGGCGGCCCACCGGGAATTTTCCCGGTCTCCCGGTAGGCCAGTCCGGCCCTGCTCATCGCGCCGGGGGGTCCGTCCACCTACACACACCATCCTGTTAGCCACTGCTAGGGCTCTGTCCTGCATCAGCAGGGACCTGCCGCCCGTTTCTCCCGGAGGCAGAGTGGCAGCACGGTCAGCCGGGGGTCTGAGGTTGGTGATGGTTAGCCTCTGGTTCCCATGGTGCTGGCTTGGGGGATGAGGGGAGACGAACTGGATGCCTCAACATGGGGGGGGGGCGTCCATCCACTCCTCCATGGACTTTGCTGCCATGGGGGGGCATCTACCCACTCATCCCAGGCACACGCTGGCAGCATGGGTGACCCATCATCTACTCCTCCTGGGGTCACACTAGCAGCATGGGGGGGAGGCTGTCCCCCGCATCTCCAGGGGTCACGCTGGCAGCATGGGAGAGGGCTGTCCACCCACATCTCCAGGGGTCACGCTGGCAGCAGGGGGAAGGGCTGTCCACCCACATTTTCAGGGGTCACACTGGCAGCATGGGGGGCTGCCCACCTTTTCTCACGGGTCACGCTGGTAGCAGGGGAGGGGTTGTCCACCCACTTAGGGGGTCACTTTGGCAGCATGAGGGGGGGGGGGCGGTCCACCCACGGGTCACGCTGGCAGGTTTTCTTGCAATATGCTATTTGTCAGATCCTGTCCCTGCGTTGCAGTCTCTGCATTTTCTGTTGTAGCGTTTCCGCCCCGGCAGTTCTGCCCCAGGGTTTTCTGTCATAGCGGTTCTGTCAGTAGTATGTTTCTGTCATAGCGGTTCTGTCAGTAGTATGTTTCTGTCATAGCGGTTCTGTCAGTAGTATGTTTCCGTCATAGCGGTTCTGTCAGTAGTATGTTTCTGGCATAGTAGTTCTGTCAGTAGTATGTTTCCGTCATAGCGGTTCTGTCAGTAGTATGTTTCCGTCATAGCGGTTCTGTCAGTGGTATGTTTCTGGCATAGCAGTTCTGTCAGTAGTATGTTTCCGTCATAGCGATTCTGTCAGTAGTATGTTTCCGTCATAGCGGTTCTGTCAGTAGTATGTTTCTGTCATAGCGGTTCTGTCAGCGGCATGTTTCTGTCATAGCGGTTCTGTCAGCAGCGTGTTTTTTGTCGTAACTGTCATGCCAGTATCATGTTTCCCGTCTTGGCGTGTTCTGTCATAGCGATGCTGTCAGCGTCATGCTTCTGTCAGCGTCATGCTTCTGTCGTGGCGTTTTTTTTGCTATCACTGCTCTGTCGTTAGTATTTCTGTCACAGCAGCTCAGTCTTTGACGTGTTTCTATCATGGCGTGTTTCTGTCTTAACGCAGGTTCAGCTTACACCAGTAGCCGGTTCATCTTCGTTCATTCCCATGTCTCATCATTTTTCATAAGGTTGCTTTCCTGGTCCAGTTGGCTAGGGCTCACATCTCGGGATCTGTCACGTCTACAGATCCATTCGTGCTGAGGTTTTTCGTTTTCCAAGATGATTGTTGACCTCAATCTTCTCGCCTGTCACGTCTTACCATGCATTGCTTTGCATTTCGTTTCACCTGCAGGACTACCCACCACTGTCTGTGGGTACACGGGTCCTCAGTGTTCTGTTGCGCGGCAGGTCACTTGTGCGCATTCACGTTATTCACCGGGGGGGGGGGGGGCGTCGTCAGGTTCATTCACATGCTGGGGTCCCTCCCTCACTGCCATGTCTTCATACTTGGGTAGGCACAGAGGGGGTTGTGTTTCTTTTGGGGGTTCTACTCCAGCATGGTTCGGTCACATAGCTTCTAGGGGCTATGCAGTCACGGCACACAAACAGCCTTGTAGCTTCATTTGTTTTCTTTGTCTTGTCATACCATTCTTCCGGGTATAGTTAGCCAGGGTGCGCATCTCAGGATCTGTCACGTCTACAGATCATACGGGCTGAGGTTTCGTTTTTTAAATGCTTGTTGACCACAACCTCCTCGCCTGTATACCATACGTCATACGTGCACGTTCATTCTTACGCCTATACATCTACCCACCACAGTCTGTGGGTACATCGGCCCTGAGTGTTTCGTTTTTTAATTACCTGTCTTTGCGCGGCAGGTTACTCGGGCTCACTTACTTCATACACTTACTACATACACTTTGGTGGGATCTGTCGTCAGGTTCATTCACGCGCTGAGGTCTGGTCATTTCTGCTCACGTCTTTGGCCCAGGCAGGTACAGAGGGGGGTTGTCTCATGTGTGGTTGTTTGTTGTCTTTTCCTAGGGTTGGGCGTGCCGCACGTTTCGGGGGCAACACTTTTTGGTACATCCCGGCTACTCCACGTGGGGGTTCAGAGCATGGTAGTACTCCGTCGCTCAGGGGTTGGTCCATACTTGACTCAGCAGAGCAGTAAGTCAACTAGGGGTTTGTTTTTCCGGTCACAGCAGGGTAGGTGGTACGTGTTCAGTTTGGGTCCAATTCCATCCCAGCTACTCCTCATACCAGCTTGGAGCATGTTCTGGCCTTTCCTGCAAGAATCATTTTATCAGGGTTCTCGTCCATGGAGTCGGCGCTTCTTTGCGGCGCAATGGTAGGGGTCTGGGCCGATATCTTTTGGTATCTGTTCTCTTGTTTATAGGTTGCCGGATCGTCGGGGTAGTTGCGTCAGTCCAGGCTTCTTTGTCCAATTCCCAGCCTGTTCCTAGGGGGGGTCACAGACACTCGGGTAGGTTGTGTCATGCCATATCTGGTTCTGTCTGTGTATCGCTACAGTGCGTTGGCCTCATTAGTCAACATCAGCCACTCATCTTTTGGGTATCTGGCTCTCATACCCCTTCCCTCCTATCAGTTTGTCCTTTTTGGCATCTCTCCCTCTCACGTCCCCTTACCAGGTATGGACTGTTAGGCCAGGGGTTGTGAGTGTTTGACAGGGCACCGGCCTTGCGTCCATTGGATGGTGTTCAACCTTGGCATTGTTTCATAGGGCTCCTTAGGTCTGCCCTTGTTCCATTCCCCCACGTATTTTCTCGCCACTAGCAGTTGTTCCCATGTCTGTGCTTTCTGGAGGAAGGCTTAGTCTATCAGTCACGGGACAGTCGTTTGGTTTCTAGGCTGTTTCGCAAGTGCCAATGGATGGGGTTCCTTCTAATTATCGGTTCTTAGACGCTGGTTTCTGCTGTCGTAACAAGTGCTTGTCGGAGCCATTCTTTGAGACCGTCCGGGCATGCGTCACTCTACCAGACAGATGGTTCATGCCCTTCTACTTTCTTTTCACACCTACTTCCGGGTCTTTTTGCCCACTTTTAGGCATATTGACCAGCAAGGCCAAAGGCACACCTCAGGCCTGGGTAGTTAAAGTGTCGCATTCCTCGGTGAAGACTCGGACTACAAATATATATATATATATATATATATATATATATATATATATATATATATATATATATATATATATATACATACATATATACATATATATTGATTTTTATGTCAAGTAGATATATGAATTTCCTACATATATACATTTATAACAATGGGATATGAAATTGTTTTCAGGATATATTTTTTACCAAGGTTTGTGCATAAAAAGGCGTGAATAAACGCCCGAAAAACGCTCAGGTGTGAATGCAGCTTTAGAGAGTTAAGACAATGTATTTAAAACTGACAGGGGTGCTTATAACAATTAGCTTTTAGCTATATATGTATATTTATTTTTGTAAAACATGTATCCAAAAAAGGACAAAGCTGTTGCAGTAACTTTTTAAAAAGTGTTACATGGAGTTTGGCTTCAATTTGCTAGTTTATCTAAAACTGCTAGTCCATCTAACATATGGGACACAGAAAAAAATGGCAGAGGTTTATTAATTCATTACTCTATACAAAACTTAAAAGTAAAGTGCTTAAAATCTCAAGTTTGCCCTACTTATATTTAACTTTGCTACACAACATAACCAGGGCTGTAATTAGGCATCATGCTGCCCTAGGCACACTGGATTGATGTATCCTTCTCATGTGATTTTTTTTAGAAGAACTAATGCCAGAATGTTCTGGTGTAAACAGCACATGACATGCTTTATATGCAAGTCTGCTTTTCAACCAAAAAGAAAAAGGATATATTTGTTCATGTTTCCTGAGCTAATAAGGTCCCCTCAACATCTCCTGCACCCCCCCCCCCTTTTTTTTTTTGTGTCTACAGCTGTCCAGAAATGGTCATAAAATAATTTTTATTTTTTATTTTTTTTTACGTACTAACGTATGTAATTTAAAAAGGAAGTAAATGACCCTTGTGTGTACCTATAGGTAAGCCTATAATAAGGCTTACCTATAGGTACTGTAAATATCTCCTAAATTTGCACTGTTTAGGAGATATTTACTGTATACTGCGCCAATTAAATAATCGGCGCATGTGCTCTGAAGGAATGGCCATCTGTGCCGTTTCTTCGTGGCCTTTGACATGACCGGCGGTTGTTTTCTAAGGTAAGTATTTCGTAATGAGCTAGTATGCGATGCATACTAGCTCATTATGCCTTCGTCTTTTTTTGGGGGGGTTTACAACCTCTTTAATTTGTGTATATTGACTGAGCTGCTGTGACAGAAATACTAACGACAGAGCAGTGATAGCAAAAAAAACGCCACGACAGAAGCATGACGCTGACAGAAGCATGACGCTGACAGCATCGCTATGACAGAACACGCCAAGACGGGAAACATGATACTGGCATGACAGTTACGACAAAAAAATAACTTTTTTTTAACCGTTCTGCCCTAGGTACTGGCTCATGAGTGACATTATAGTAAATAGACCCCTTAAAAAAAAAAAAAAAAAAAAAAAAATACAACCATTTGGTTGTCTTTTTCCTCAGCCGTTTTCGGAGAGGAAATGCTGCGGCTCCCTGTTGATTAATTTACCAAACTCTGCCAGGGCCTGTACATTGGTTAAGATCGGGTTCACATATGTGCGGCGCAAATTTCAGGTTCGTATGCGATGCATACTAGCACATTATGCCTTTACCTTGCAGGGTCCAAAAAAGAAAATGTCCAGCTGGGCTACTTTGTACTAGGGTTGCACCGATGCCGATACCGAGGGTTTTCACGAATACGTGTGAAAATGCTCCGATGCCCAAAACCAATACTTTGCAATGCGATTTGAACAGGAATGTGGTTCGATTCCTGTTAAAATCGCATGCGGTTTCCCGCTCGAGTCCTGTGTGAACCCAGGCTTATCCTAGTGATTTCAGCCTAGGTTCAAACAGGATCGATGGGAAAACAGCATGTGATTCTTTGCAGTGCGATTTGAGCTCATTCATTTTGTATGGGCTAAAATTGCACAGCAAAGGTATCGGTACTCAGTGTCTGCTAGTACTTGACTTAAAATATTGGAACTTTTACTCGTCAATAAAAGTCTGGTATCGGTGCATCTCTTCTTTGTACCTGTAAGCCTAGGTTCACACTGCTGCGAATTCAAAATCGCGGTAAAATGCGCGATTTTACTGCAAATTCGCGGCTGCGATTTTGCTGGGTTTTCCCGCGATTTCGGCCGCAATTTAATGTAAATCGCGGGCCGAAATCGCAAAAAGTAGTACTGGAACTACTTTTTGAAATCGCAGATGCGGCGTCGCACTGATTAGGACAGTGTCATTGCCGACAATTGCCGCCGATTTGAGATGCGATTTGACATGTCAAATCGCATCTCAAATCGTTCCAAATCGTACCCAGTGTGAACCAGGGCTAAACCTGTTTTCTCAGATGTTTACACTAGAGCAAGGGTGTTAAACTCAATTTCATCGTGGGCCACATTAGCATTATGATTGCCCTCAAAAGGGCCGGTGTTGCATCTGTAAGATTAGATGTCCAGCGCATCCCCTCCCCTTACATTAGATGTCGAGAGCCCCCCCACCATCAGAAGTTGAGTCCCCCACTCTTATTACCTTATGCTGCTGCTGGAAAGAAGCTGGATACATTGCTTGAAAGCAGAAAGTAAGGGTCTGGAGGAGGACCAGAGGCGGGCTGGAGCTCTCCGGCAGCTGCAGAAGAGGTGAAAGGGCCACGTGAAATAACCTGGAGGGCCGGATTTGGCCCACGGCCTTGTTTGACACCTGTGCACTAGAGAATTTACAAAAATAACTACAACCATTTATGGAAATAAAGCAATCACTGTCAGTTGTTCTGGAGGCAATCCTGCTGCCTCCTTTAATACCTTTCTTTGGGGGGTGTTTGTGCTTTTTTTTTATAATGGCGCTAATGCATAGCAAAACCAAACCAAGTGCTGTGTGCAGCCCCATTGACTTGAATGGTCAACCTTGACAGGCAGGCTCACCAGTCAACTTGGCATGCTGTGTTAAATTTACCACAGAATGTTGACATGCTCCGCCACCTGTTTTTACAAGCTATCAGTGTCCCATGTGAAAGACTTAAGTGCCAATTAAACATTTATAAAATTAGATTTTTTTTCTATGGTGGTTCCCATGGGAAAAAAAAATAGTTTGATAGGTGCTGCATCCATTGGCTGTGGAGTTCCCACTGTGAGAATACAAAAGCACTGCAAGGAGGATTTCTCCATCCACTTTGAAAGCATGGATGGGGAAATCTGTTTATTTTATTTTTTTAGTCGGCTGGCTGATCAACAAAAAAACCCAACCATCTATGGCCCGCTTTAGAGCCCAACCTTCCTCTGCTTGTGCTCTTTTTACATGGAGACCGCAGTTCTGCATAAATGGGTAGAACATTATTGAACTGGTACTTTTGCTGATTGGAGAAATTTATACATGTTTTCCTTTGCTCTTTTCATACTATCCTGTAAAGGTCCCTATTTAAAGAAATATGGCTGCAGTTGGGGGCCTCTTCTTGAAAATGCTACTTGTCTTGCCTGTTCCAATGGGTTCAATACCAATACTTTCTGAGGGCCTGACCCAGAAATGGCCTCAAGAAGAAAAGTCTGCATGAAGTCAGAACACCTTATCTACATACTTGTGCCAAATGAGCACATTTGTTAGTACTGATTAATTAGCATGATTTCCAGACAACTAGTATTTCCGGAAGAAAAAGTTGGCAATTTTATATTCCTGATGTACGGTATACTTTGTATGAAAAAGTATCCCATTCTCTTTGTATTGCTTCATTTGTGTGAAATCCCTGATGTCCCTGCCAGACCCTCTGCTTTCCTGTCAAAAACTGACCACACTAGGCAGGAGAGCACATCACGATCAGTTATCTGGCTCTGCTGAGAACTCAGCCGTCTCTCCTCCAATGATCAGACCTGTCCTGCCTGACAACCCCCCCTCCTCTCGCACAGACATGGAAGACCAGTGTGCTGCTGTTTCTCCACCTCCGGCTCGTTGAGATTCTTATGCAGCTGCAAACAAGTGGTTATGCGATCACTTATAAAAAAGCTATACACACATGTTTTGCCTTTCATTTCTATTTTAAACTGAATAGGTTGTTTTCCAAGGTGAAGGTTTACAAGCCCAATTCCAGCTAAAACCATTTTGCTTGTTTTGGCTATAGTAGGGAAGGTTTAAAGCCCCTTTCACACGAACGGTTGTTCTGCCGCAGTTAAAAGCAAGTTTATTTTCTGTTGAAATTCAAGACTTCAGGCACAGTGATCAGCTGCATTTGTACAGTGCGATTATCTGCGGTTGCATTTAGCCGCGGCACGATATTGAACGGGGATCCGACTTGGATCCCTGCCAATACAAGCACTGTGTATGGTATGAATCTTGAGGGGGAACTCCACGCCAAATTTTAAATAAAAAATGGCATGGGTTCCCCCTCCAGGAGCATACCAGGCCCTTGGGTCTGGTATGGATCTCACGGGGAACCCCGTACGCCAAAAAAACTGTGTGGGGGTCCCCCCCAAAATCCATACCAGACCCTTATCCGAGCATGCAGCCCGGTCGGTCAGGAAAGGGGGTTGCGACGAGCCCTTTAGACACTGGAACGTACCCTGGATGCCAGAGCCAGTGGATATTCTGATGTTCTGTTCTCACCTCCAGCCTGCCGCTGTCTGTCCATGGACTCCGAATTCGGCCTCCACACTTATCAGATACTCCGTTTAGGGCCGTGGACAGGGAGGTTAACAGGGGGGCCCCAGACACCAGAGGGATCAGTGTGGCGGGACAGGAGGACAATTACAGGATGCTGCACTGTGTATCTCCTTCCAGCAGCTGAAAGCCGGCTTTTTCCCTTCTCTCTCCCACCTGCTTTCATTGCAATTTTGTTGTAATATTTTATGTCACACGATATTTGCTCAGCAGTCTTTTAAACGCAATTGTTTTAGAAAAAAAATACACTTTAATAAATTACAAAAATAAAAAAAAACAGTAAAATTATCCCAATTTTGTTATATAATGTGAAAGATGATGTTATACCGAGTAGATAGACATTTAACCACTTCAATACCATGCACTTACACCCCATCGTGCCCAAGACAATTTTCAACTTGTCGCTGTTTAAATGACAATTGCGCGATCATGCTACACTGTACCCAAACAGAATTTTTATCATTTTGTTCCCACAAATAGAGCTTTCTTTTGGTGGTAGTTTCATTTTTTGCTATACAAATAAAAAAAGGCGGCACCGATGAGGGGGCACTGACGATGGGCACTGATATGCGGCACTGGTAGGCAGCACTGATGGGCATTGATAGGTGACACTGATGAGCACTCATGGGTGGGCACTGATTGGCACTGAAAGGCTGCAATGATGGGTACTTATGGGTGGCACTGATGGGTGTTGATACTGGGCATTGATGGGCACTGACATGCGGCGCTGATATGTGGCACTGATGCTTTACCCTGGTGGCACTGGCAGGGATTTTGGGTGAGCACTGGTTGGCAGCTGCCTGGGCATTGATTGGCAGCTGTCTTGGCACAGATTTGCATTTCCCTGGTGGTCTAGGGTGGCATACCTGGTGGTCCAGTATGGAAGTCCATCCCTGGTGGTCCTGGGTGGCATACTGGTGGTCCTCGGCGAGGATCCAAGGGGGGCAGCGCTGATAAACTATCAGCACAGACCTCCCCTGTCAGGAGAGCAGCCGATCGGCTCTCCTCTACTCGCGTCTGTCAGACGTGAGTGAGGAAAAGCCGAGCAGTTGCTCTTCCTGTTTACATTGTGATCAGCCGTGATTGGACACCGCAGATCATGTGGTAAAGAGCCTCCAAGGCTCTTTACCGAGAGCAGTTTAGCGGTGTGTCAGACTGACACACCGCACCACCGATCGCCCCAACTGGCGCGCGGCGGCTGTTATCCTGCTGGACAGCATATGATGTCCAGTCAGGATAACGAAACCACTTCCCGGATGTCAATTTGCTATTGACCGGGCGGGAAGTGGTTAACATGACGCTCATGGAATGGCGACAAACTATTGTACTTTAATTTATCTATAGGTGACGCTTTAAAATCCTTAGGAGATTAACAGTTTAGATTTACAGACAAGGTCTGGTGCTAGAATTATTGCTCTCACTCTAACGATTGCAGTGATACCTTTAATTATTATTAATTTAATTTTATTTATTTTTACAATTTTTTTATTTTATTTTTTATCACTTTTGTTGCTGTCAAAAGGAATGCAAACATCCCTTTTGACATCAATAGCAATGACAGGTACTCTTTATAGAGAGATCGGGGGGTCCATCTCTCCTTTGGGCTACAATGCAGCCGATCGGACACAGATCGGTCTGATCGGCTGTTTCATTGGCTATGCAGCTAGTAAACAAAGAACCCGAACCGGAAGTGACAACATAGTTGCGGCTCCCCGGTTCTGATGTCACAAAGTAGGAGGAACAGCTTCAGTTCCTCTTACTGTGAGGCCGGACATGGATGCCACCGGTCGCATCGCAGGTAGGACCCCATGCCGCAACCTGTAAAAGCATTCCAGCGGCTGCCCAGACACCAGGATCATGGTTGTAGCCTCAACCATAATCTCAGTACAACCACTTCCCTACCAGTACGTATATATACAGTGGCCGGTAGGTAGGTGTGATGGTCACATACCCCATTTCTTGTATGGGTGCCATGGACAGACATAAAAACCTCCTAACCACTTGAGCTCCGGAAGGTACTCCCCCTTCATGACCAGAGCATGTTTTGCTATTCAGCCGTGCACCAAGTTAACTAGCATTTGTTTGGTCATGCAACACTGTACGCAAATTAAATTTTTATTAAATAAAAATTCACACAAATAGAGATTTATTTTTGGTATTTGATCACCAATTCTTTTTTTATTTTTTGCAATATAAATGAATCAAGGCCAAACATTTTGATTTTTTTTTTTTTACTTTCTGTTATAAAACATATCCGATTAAAAAAAAAATTAAATGTCTTCATAAATTTAGGCCCAAATTTATTCTGCTACATATCTTTGGTAAAAAAAAAAATCCCAATAGGTGTATATTAATTGGTTTGTGCAAAAGTTATATCATCTACAAATTATGGTGTGTATATATAAATATAATGGAATTTACGCAGCTATGACACTATACTAGTAATGTACACTAGCTGACACTGGCCCGGATTCAGGTACGACTTGCGTGTGCGCAATCGCGATATGCGCCGCGCAAGTACGGATTTGCGCCCAGGCAAATATGCGGATGACCCAGAAAACAAGCTAAGCCTGAAATTAGGCATTTTTCAACGGACGCAGTTTCTCTGCCCCGGCGCATGTAATGAGCATTTTTGCGCAGGGTGCAACTTGCGCTCTCATTGGCCCGGATTCAGAGAGCAATTGCGCCTGCGTAACCATAGTTACGCAGCGCAATTGCTGACTTGCGCCGGCGTTACCAATGCTCCTGATTCAGGAACATCGTAACGCCGACTGCAGCCTAAAATCTGCGTGGCATAAGGCTCTTATGCCACGCATATTTTAGGCTGCATTTTTGCGATGGCCGCTAGGGGGCGCTCCCATTGTGCTCAGTGTATAGTATGCAAATTGCATACCAACACCGATTCACAATGTTGCGCGAGCCCTGCGTACGCAATTTACGTTGTTTCCGTACGGCGTGTTTAGCGTAAGGCTGCCCCTTCTAATAGTAGGGGCAGCCAATGCTAAAGGATACCCGTCGTACCCGCGTTGCCAAATTTGAATTTCACGTCGTTTGCGTAAGTGATTCGTGCATGGCGCTGGATGCCATTCACGTTCACTTGGAAGCAAATGACGTCCTTGCGACGTCATTTGCCGCAATGCACGTCGGGAAAGTTTCCTAAAGGCGCATGCGCTTTACGATCGGCGCGGGAACGCGCCTAATTTAAATGATTCCCGCCCCCTGCGGGATCATTTAAATTGCGCGCGCTTACGCCGGGCAATTTTGCCGGCGCGCCCTCGCAATTTACGGAGCTACTGCTCCGTGAATCGAGGGCAGCGGCGCAAATTTTGGGGGGCGCAGGGCAAAATCGTTGCCCTGTGCCTCCGTAATTTATGCGCAAATCTTACTGAATCCGGGCCACTGACATCAACAGTGACACTAATACAGGGATCGGTGCTAATATTGTACACTGTTACTAATGATGCTGCCTGGGAAGGGTTTTAACATCTAGGTGCGATCAAAAGGTTAACCGTGTGCCTAACCATGTGTAATGTTTGCTGCTTTTACTTAACTACCTGTCTGTCTGTGTTTTCTGATGTCGTGCATGCGCACAAAACATGTAGGGAGGCGTTTCCCATGCTGATGTCATGTCGTGGCATCTGTACATCAGAGTGTCGGCCATTTTGGTATGTTGTGGCCGCATTTTTTTCCTGCATGGTTTTATACTGTTTGCAGTTTGAAATATGCAATAAAATACTACACTATATCATTCCTCTGGGGCGCCTTGTGGTGAGCAACTTTGCAAAGGATAGGCCTAGCAAACTGCTTTGGATCATCATAAGAGGAAACTGGAGTGTTTGACAGGAGGGCTTTATTTATGCTTCTGGTGAGTGCAAAGTGGTGGTGGATTCTAGTGCACTGTGCATGCACTTTGGGTCATATGGAGGAGCACTTCGTTATCAGATATCTTCACTTAAAGCGGTAGTTCACCCCCCCCGACACATTTTACCATCGAGACAGGCATTGTAGCGCGAGCTACAGTATGCCTGTCCCGATTTTTTTAACCCCGGACTCACCTTGTAATCGGACATCGTAGATTTCGGCTCCCGCGGGGAATGGGCGTGCCTATGGAGAGGGAGGATGATTGACGGCCGGCCCTGGCACGTCACTCTCCCCGAAGACAGCCGGAGTAGGTCTCGGCTCTTCACGGCGCCTGCGCACAGGCTATGCGCACGCGTCGTGAAGACCAAGCCTATTTCGGCTATTTCCGGAGAAGCGTGACGCGCCAGAGACGGCCGTCAATCATCCTCCGTCTCCATAGGCACGCCCATTCCCCGGTATCTTCGATGTACGACTACAAGGTGAGTACGGGGGTAAAAAATTCGGGACAGGCATACTGTAGCTCACGCTACAATGCCTGATTTTAAGGTAAAAGAAAAAAAACATTTTTTTTTTTCGTCGATAGGGTGAACCCCCGCTTTAATGTCTTCAGAGTTGATTGAGAGATGATTATTTTTGATTAGAGACTATATTGTGGGAATTTTTGGTTATTTTGAATGAAATTACATTTTTTATTTATTTATTAATTTACATATCACTACTGAAACTATAGATAATTGATCACTGGATATTGATTTAAAAATATGATCCTGTTTCACTTCACTCTACAGAATAAAGTATTCTTTTGTAAGAGTACTTCTATGTTAAGATGATTCATATTGTAATTAAATTCTAACAGCAGTATGTAAAAAACGACAGCCCTTTTTATAAAATTGTTGTACTTGCTAAATAAATACACATACGTGCATACCAGTATAATACTTTTTATGTAGTGTCCTTATCTGTACAGCTGTTAGACTAATCTTTATATGTGGTAAACAACGATTTACTGTACATCTTATAGCAGCCGAATTGGTTACTCTTCCAATTAATCAATTTTGTATACTAGAGTCTGCCCACAGTATGCCAAAAAATTTACTTTTTTTCTGAAAAACCCACAAAATTATTTTAGTCCTTAACATTTAATCATGAATCTTTAAAATACTTTTCTGTGACTGTTATGGGAAACCTATACTTAACATACAGTGGTAATAATCTCTACTATTTAAAAAAACTAAAAGGCGGGTTTTTTGACAGAAGATACCCTGTCAGTTTCTTCTATCATAAATGCTTCCCCCTGCTGTCAGCCGTAATGTACACTGAGCTGCACTTGTGCAGCTCAGCATCCATATACAGCACCGCTTTGTGTCATAATGATATGACTCCCATGCACATGTGTGGGAGTGACAGCATTGTGGCCTAGCCATTCAAGCATTCAGAGAGCAAACCAAGAAGGAAGACTGGGTAAAGATGAAAACACCTATGACCAGCTGAAGCAGTGACAGCTCAACGCTAAAGGGTTTTCATTTGACAGGTGGGTCTGTCATAATGTGTACTATGTAATGCATACTAGCACATTATGGCCCTTTTATTAATAATTAGTGCGTACCAACACCTTATTGCATAAACCACCTTGGGGCCTCTTCAATAATATAAATTAATAGTGTTTAATACCTCTTTAACCCTTTCGCTGCCAGGACCTGCGCTCCACTTTTAAGCTCAGCTGGCTGGACCATTTTTTTAATTTTTCCGTTGCTTTTTTATTTTTCACTTACAGCTTTCAGAGTTTGTAAATGATGCCCAAAATCAGATATTTTCTGAAAGCACGTGACCAGTAGGATAAAAAGAAGGTGGTAATGATTTTTAAGGCCCCATGATTTTTGTGCAGATGTTTAAAAAAAAAACAATATTTTCACGAAAAATACACCAAAATTAGCAGATACAAACACAGCAAATTTTACAAAATTCCTTCTAGATATAAGAGATTAACCTGTGTTGAGTTACCAAATAACAAATATTTGTACATTTAAAGTTGTCCCTTTTTGGTAATGGTAAAAATCGAACGTATGCAAAAATATAAATATCTAAGATTCTCAAAATCTGAAGATTTGAATTTTTTCACTTATAGCATTCACAGTTTGTGAAAGACACCCCCCCCCCAAATATTTGTAAAGTGCCGCCTATCGGTGCCCTTCATTGCCGCCTATTGGTGCCCATCAGTGAAGGAGAAAAATGACCTGTTTGCAAAATGTTATAACTAACTATGAAAAACGTTTTTGTCTTGATTTTTCAAAATTGGCAGTCTTTTTTTTTTTTTTGTTTAGCAAAAAATAAAAAACCCAGTGGTGATTACCAGCAAAAAAAAAGCTCTATTTGTGTGAAAAAATCATAAAAATGTCATTTGGGTACAGCGTTGCATGACCACACAGCTCCAGCACGATAAATGGAGTCTGCTCCCTGTTCCTCACCTACAAGATCATCCATGTGTGCTTGCAGGGCGGCTTCAGCAGGAACGATTGATAGAGGCTTCATCCCGGCAGCTGCCCCACACTGTTGAGGCTTGAGAGGCGGGTCTCATGTGGGGCAAGTGTGATTACCATCAAGACTCGCTGTAAGAGCTGCTACCAATCTATTATTTGAATACAAAAGATACTTCTGTGAGTGACAGAGTGAGAGCTACAGGCTATGGCAGACCTTTCTGGCTTGCTCCACCCCCTGGTCTCTTTGCAGTATGGGGAAAGTCATGTGATCCCTTTATATGGCAGTGAAAAAACTAAAAATATTTCTACTATGAAAACAGAAAACGATAATAGAATGATTCCAGCATGCTGGTAAATGTCTGCAAATGACACCAAGCCCAAACCTTAAAATGGGAACTATATTGTAGTTCTCTATATGAATACTAAATAATATGTTTCTTGGCACATTGGGCCTAATCCTCAAAAACCCGGCGCAACGTAACTTTTTCCATTTAAGTTACACCGCCGCAAAATCTCTAACTAAGTGCCTGATCCACAAAGCACTTACCTAGAAATTTTGAGCGGTGTAACTTAAATCCGGCCGGCGCAAGGCGTTCCTAATTTAATGGGGCGAGTTCCATTTAAATTAGGCGCGCTCCCGCGCCGGACTTACTGCGCATGCTCCCGACGTCATTTTCCCGATATGTTTTACGCGGTTTTACGTTGCGCCGGGTTTTGAGAATGTTCCTTACACATGTCGGATCTTCTTCCTATCTATGTGAAACTGATTCTGTGGATCAGTTCCATAGATAGAAACAGGGATACGACGGCGTATCAGTAGATACGCCGGCGTATCCCTTTTGAGGATCAGGCCCATTGTGCAATATGTTTTACATATAGTGTAGTAAGTTTGAAGACTTGCAGGTTAGCCTGGTATCAATGCAGCCTGTAAAAATAAAAATTGTGTGAGCATAATACATATGAATTGTTTTCTAAATGTGTCTTGCTAGCTCATAAACTCTGTTGCCTTCAAAAAGATATATACGTAATGTACATAATCTGTGAAGTGTCACACTAACATAATAATCGTCCATTAAACTGCTTTTGTGTGAAATGGTTTAGAACTTAACGCATTTAACTTCAGAAACCTTGTAAATGTGCTGCTCAACGATTCCATGAAATTCTAGTTATATTGATGTTAAGGTCTTGCTGATACAGACAGGAGCTATGACTGAGAAGGTGACATTTCATCCTGGCTGTATCTGTGTTCTAACTTTAGAGGGCAAACTTATGGATCAGCTGTAAATACTTGATATGTGAAATCTGGATGTTACAAGCATGCCTTGTTTTTATACCAACTCCAAAGACTTGATATGTGAAATCCGAATGTTGCAAGCATGGCTTGTCCTATATCAACTCCAAACCACTTGATCTGTGAAATCTGAATGTTACAGGCATGCTGCATCCTTTAAAAGAGAAATAAATCTATGCTGTTGGAGAGGTAGCTTCCATGGTAAGTTGATTCCGCCAGCTTATCTCAGCGGTTTGGTTTTATTATCAGTTATTTGAAAAGAAAAACACTTTTGTACCATAGTTTATCTGCTGTTAAAACATGGATTAAAATGTTTTGTTACAAATTGATAATAGTGATTTGTAGTTGAGAATTTGTGCCAACCTTAAAGAGACACCATCTCTCACCTTGCCACTACTCCCTCACCACCCTTCCTCCATCTGAACATGTGACTTTCTGACATAAAGAGGGCTCAGGTCTAGCTCATTAGCTAAGCCTGAGCCTTTCACATGACACATGCCTCTCTATCTACTTTTGACACCAACCAACATTGGGTAGTTTAGCACTGGCTTTAATGGAGGAAGGACTGGAGAGGGAGCACTGGGAAAGGTGGTTATTGGTAAATGGCAAAGCCCCTTTGGAGACACAGTGAATGAGCAAGGCTACAGTGAGACTTTGCCAGGTCTCCGAAAAAATAAAATAAATGGACAGTTCCCTGTAAAGGGAAGGGTTGGTAAATTAGTTTCTCTGATAGTCTGTTTGTCTCTCCCTCCATTCCAATGCTGCAGCATTCTTCAGTGTCTTTGGCATTAGACACTTCTAGGAGTCCCCTCAGGCCGCGTACACATGGACCGGTCCAAACCGATGAAAACTGACTGAAGTTCAGTTTCATCGGTCCAAACCGACCGTGTGTGCGGCCCATCGGTCTGTTGTCCTTCGGACAAAAATTAGAGAACTTGCTTTATAATCAAATCGTCGGACCATTCTCATCGGATGGACCGACCGTGTGTACGCGGCCTCATACTTTCTTCTCTGACCCATATGTCACTGCTGAGACCTGTAGTGGAGGAGTCAGAGAAAAGAACCACAATATACTACTCTTCCTTTACACTGCAGCTTCTGTTTTTATTCTTTTAGAAGGTCTTTAAATGTAGACTCTTTTTCTCCTCTGTCTGGTAGGAACTGATATTTTCTAGCTGATTTCTAGGGTCCAGCATTTGAAGATATATATATATATATATATATATATATATATATATATATATATATATATAATATAATATTGTGAGGGGTTAGCCCGGCAGCGGGTGTGTGTGACCCCCTGGAAGGGTTCAGCACACAAAAACACTAGGCACAGCAGACAGTGGTAGGAGGAAAACAAAAAAGGTGCAGGTTTTATTTGAACTATATACAAATAAAAATATGACAGAAAACAAAAGAAATACAAAAATAAATCCTGGTCAACTTGACCTGTTCCCTATAAACGTTGGTGTCCCTAGCTAACAACTGGGTACAGCCTTGTGCTTTCACACTCCCCAGACTAATCACACAGATCTGGTTCCAGGTTGAAGCATATCTCTCTGCATGGTGGGAGTTTTTGTAGAGGACCTAATGAGCCCACCTAATTCAGCTGTGCCCATCAAGTCTTCCAGCAGGACTCCCAACACTCCCCCTTAGAGGTATAAACTGGCATAAAGCCTGAACCTAGGGGATATATACACTGCATCCTGGATGCAACCAGGGAATTTAACCTGCCTGCTGCCACAATATATATATATATAATATTTTAATACTGATGTGAACAGATTAACAGTACTTTTTATTATTCCCTTCATAAGCTCTTAACAACACATTTCTTTTTTTCTCCAAAATACAAGCTAAACAGAGCTGTTACTGGTATGCAAATTTTGGGTTCTTTGTAAAAATTCAGCCCCTAAGCTTCTGCAGTAACTGCATCCTCTACCTGTGATAAATGCATAGCCGTGACACATGGACTGGATATTTGGACCCTCTTTTAGACTTTTAGACCTGGCTGCACTTTTAGACCCTTCTACTGGCACCAGCAACTGTCCTCGGTAGAGAAGGAGTGGCAGCCTTTTTGCTGGGGGCCATCAGAAGGCAGGACTGGGATTGACTACCATCCTGAGGTCTGATTTTTAGATCCACCCAGTGGTGCAAGCAGGGATGGGGGAGGGCACCACGAGGCTGCAGAGCAGAGGGAATAGGGCTGCTGTGTGCCAAGTTCTGCAAGCAAGTGGGAAGAACCCCATATACCTTGCCAAGGACTTTCCCTGAGGACTTAAAGCGGGGGTTCACCCTTAGAGGGCACTTTTCCCCCTTCGCTTCCTGCTCGTTATTACTAGGGGAATCGGCAATTTATTTTAAAATATGTGCAGTACTTACCCGTTTACGAGACGCATCCTCTCCGTCGCTTCCGGGTATGGGCTTCGGGAATGGGCGGTCCTTCTTGATTGACAGGTTTCCGAGAGGCTTCCGACGGTCGCATCCATCGCGTCACGATTTTCCGAAAGAAGCCGAACGTCGGTGCGCAGGCGCAGTATAGAGCCGCACCGACGTTCGGCTTCTTTCGGCTACGAGTGACGCGATGGATGCGACCGTCGGAAGCCTCTCGGAAGGCTGTCACTCAAGAAGGAACGCCCGCTCCCGAAGACCCATACCCGGAAGCGACGGAAGAAGATGCAGCTCGAAAACGGGTAAGTACTGCACCTATTTTAATATAAATAGCCGATTCCCCTAGACCGAACGAGCAAGAAGCTAAGGGGAGATTTTATTTTTTTTTTTAAATGGGTGAACTCCCGCTTTAATAAAAGAAAGAAAGCACAGGTTTGAGAGCGCTTAGTGTGGCATATGACCTGCTGCTTGGCCATTGGGGAGGATGTTTGAACGGAGTACTGACTGGAGAAACAGTTCTCCAAAACTGGAAATGAGAGGCCTTATTCAGGGCCATCGTGTTGCCATAGAGGGGATTTGACTGCTGACAGCAGGGTTAATTTGAGGAGATTGCTACGCCCCCTCCATTACTGTGAATTTCAGATGTTCACTTCTGCAAGAGAGGACCCAACTTCTCTACTGCCCACCATCTTGCCCTTTGCACAGAATAGATGTAGCACTAACCTCTGGGAGGAGTTGCTGAGATGTTGGGTTCTTCTGCCCTTCCTAGTGATGACCTGCCCTTACTGGACCCAAAACTTGCCAACATACAAGTAGCATTAACCTCCCTGGCGGTATGATTCTTTCTGGTTTTAGGTGCTGAAAGCGGTACAATTATTTTGCATGGAAATTTGGCATTTTATATTGTAGGCCTGCAATTCTTAGGAATTACTCACTTAAAGGGGTTGTAAAGGAAAAACATTGTTTTTCCCCCTAAGTAGCTTCCTTTACCTCATCCTTCAATTTTGCTTTTAAATGTCCTTATTTCTTCTGAGAAATGCTCACTTCCTGTTCTTCTGTCTGTAACTCACCACCGTAATGCGAGGCTTTCTTCCTGGTGTGGAGAAAGCCTCTTGAGGGGGGAGCCCTGACTGTATGTATATAGTGTGTTTCACTTCTTGAATTTGGCACCAAGCTCCGTCCCTGTGCATCGCAACGTCGCAGGGAACGGAGCTCGGCACTGTTAATCGAGCGAGGAGACACAGCGGAGGAGCTCGCACACACAGCGGGGACACATCGCAGGATCCTGGGACAAGGTAAGTAACTTCCCCCTGTATCCTGCAATGCGATCCCGAGTCTGGCTCGGGGTTACCGCTTTTGGTATGTAAAATTCCCCCGAGCCAGACTCGGGAATACCGCTAAGGAGGTTAAGTAGGCTTTATGTAAAAGAGGAAGAAAGTCCTGCAGTAGTGTTAAACCTAATTCTAGTACAAGCAGTATCAGTACGAAAAAGGTTACAATACAATGACCAAATAACTATAAAAGGGAACTTTTGTGGAAGACCACAATCGACTACAACCTATTACAACACCTGCACTCTGGTTCCTCCCACTGACCCGTACATCAGTACTATGTCCTGTAGTGACTTAAAGGGTTAGTAAAGGAAAAAAAATTTTTCCTTTAAAATAACAAACATGTTATACTTACCTCCACTGTGCAGTTCGTTTTGCACAGAGTGGCCCCGATCCACGTCTTCTGGGGTCCCTCGGCGGCTGTCTCTGGTCCTCCCCGCAAGTACTGACCACAGTCATGCGAGAGAGCTCGCATGGTGGTGAGTAATTGCGGGCGCGCTCCCGTGATACAGCGAACGGCCTTAGCCGCTCACTGTATCACTCGGCCCTGCCCCTTGGCGCTCCGTGTCACTGGATGTGATCGACAGCAGTGCCAACCAATGGCTGCGCTGCTCTCAAACCATCCGCTCTAGCCAATCAGTGGCCAGGCTGAGCGGCGAAGAGGATCTCGGGACCGCACATGGGACTTTCGAGGGGTCAGGTAAGTATAACGGGGGCTGGGGGGGGGGGGGCGGCAGCATCAGATGTTTTTTCACCTTAATGCATAGATTGCATTAAGGTGAAAAATGCTTTTACTTTACAACTCCTTTAAGAGTTGGCAGGATGACCACTGACACAGAAAAGTGGCACTCTTGGGAGAGTGCATGTGATCAGCACAGGGCCAATCAGCACTGTCCAGACAGAGGGTCAGGAGCCCTGCAGCCTCATTGGAGATCTCAGTGCAGTATGAAAACTCCTACATGTTTCACCAGGAACTGATAGAAATCACAAGACTGCTATATACTGCTGAAAATAAAGGGTATTTAGCTGTTTATATTTACTAAAATAATTGCATTTCCATGTTCTCAGTACTGTGGGAGATCAGATATAGTGACTGCAGTGTCCTGGGCTTAGTAACACTTACATTTTTCTTTGTTACAGGGGCCTAACTTGATGACTAAGCCTCAATTGCCATCTTTTTGTCCAATGAGACAGCCTTTGTGGCCAGCAAGGGCACTCTGATTAGACAGTAGAAAGGTAATTGGTGGAGCTTAGGCTTGAAGTCAGGCTCAAATATCAAAGTGAAGAAAAATCTGAGAAAGGCACCAAATAGTTTTTTTTTCCCCACACAATAAAACTGAAAGCAGACCTTTGCAGTGTATGCTCAAAGCAGGAATATTAGTTTCAACATTTTAAAATGGAATACAGATTCCTTAAAATAAGTCTTATGCCTGGTACACACAGTATACAAATCACCCATTTATTTTTTGCATGAACGTCTCATATAGAAAATGAAGCTTTTACTAAAGTAACGAAAAATTCCCGTAGAATAGAATAAAAAAACGCCAAGTTTATATCCGTGCCCTGGCATAAAGGCCGTCTGGTCCGGGTGGACCAAGGCCACGATAACGGTGTTTAAGCGGTTGGCGAGCACCTTTGCGAATATTTTAGCGTCTATGTTGAGGAGAGAAATGGGATGGTAGGAGGAACAGAGGGTGGGGTCCTTTCCGGGCTTAGGGATGACCACTATCACTGCATCACTCATTGAGTCCGGGAGAGCTCCGGACTCTGACACCCGAGATAAGAGGGACTGCAGTCTAGGGGCTAGGTCCTCCATATAGTTTTTATAGAACTCAACCGGGAACCCGTCTGGTCCCGGAGTCTTCCCCCTCTGCATCATTTTCAGTGCACTCTGGATCTCTTCTAGTTTGATCGAGGCATCTAATATTTTTGCAGAGGAGGGTAATTAATTAAATCATTTTGTTAGTAGGTTACTCTGGAGCTATAGAGCCGCCGGTAGTAGGTGGCAAAACATAGGTAAATTAACTAAGGAGCAGAGTGGGGAACCCCATCGTGGTCCACGACCTAAGCGATGGTGGTGACTCCCGATTGTTCCCTGGACAGCCAGGCCTGCAGTCTGCCCGTCCTCTCCTCCTGCTCATAAATACGCTGCGACTGGTGGAGCAGTTTTTTTTTTTATCAGAAATGTCCGCAGTAGGAGAGTCTGCTGAGTCAACAACTGAAGTCGGGCATAGTGGTGAGGATCCCATGTCCTAACATAGAGAGCCTCCTGTCTACACGCGTCCCCCTCAGTCTGTTCAGGAGCTCAGTGATGCTCTGGTTCAGATCTGGGAGGAAATACCCCAGGACACCATCCGTCGTCTCATTAGGAGCATGCCTTGATGTTGTCAGGCATGCATAAAAGCACTTGGGGGCCATACAAACTACTGAGGACCATTTTGAGTTGTTGCAATGAAATTTCATCAAAATGGACTAGCTTGCTGCATAATTTTTTCACTTTGATTTTCGGGGTGTCTTTGAATTCAGCCCTCTGTAGGTGGATAATTTTTATTTCCATTAAATGATGTGCCATCCATTCATTCCTAACACATTACCCAGTCCATATTAGTATAGATATCCAGCATGAGATTTCTGCCCGTTGAGATCTGATATGTTTTCAAAGTGTTCCTTTTAATTTTTTTGAGCTGTGTATGTTGATGAAAGAAATGGGTATTATATTGTGGTTATGTGGACAAAAATATATTTTACTATATTATTTATTTAAAATATGGGTTTGCTATTTTTTTATTCTGCAGAGTCCCTGCTTTCAGAAAATATGTAATGTTTTGAGGTTTTAAGTAATATTCTGGCCCAAAATATGCATTCTATCTTGTGAAAAATTGCAAAAAAGTCTCTTGCAGTGAATTGAGTTTAGATACCTGTCCCTTTGCCATAAATAGACAGGGGAAGTTAGAGGGAAGATGAAGTGCAGGATAAGGATGTAAAATATGAAATATACAAATATTTATATAATTACTAAAAATATATAAAAGCTTATTGCTTTTTGGGGTTGAATGCAGCCTTCAGAAGAAAAGAAAATGGTTCTAGTGGCACAACTTCTGTTGTATTTTTTTGTTTTGTTTTTCCTCATGTCCTTACAGCCAACCTTTTGGCTTTTGGTTTAAGAGGGGTGGGCCAATAAAAAAAAAAAGAGGGGTGGGCCCATAGGCCCGCCTCTTCTGAGAAATCCTCTTGCCTTTTTTTTTTTTATCCATCATTGCTATTTTCCTGCTATTCCTCACCCATTTTTTCATTTTTTTTTATCTTTATTTAGTTGATCCCCAGGTCGTCAAACTTCTCTAGTAGAGGTTTCATGCAGCGGCGCATTTGAAGGGTCCTCTGGGATACATCAGGCAGAAGAATGATCTGTGCTCCATGAAAGTCTAAGTGTCCTCTCTGCCAGGCCCGTTGCAGTATTTCCTCTTTGACAGAATAATTGTACATGCAACAGAGGACATCTCTGGGTCTGTCCTCTGAGGGTCCCCGAGGTCCTAGAGTAATGTGCTCCCTGTCAATAGTAATTGGTGTCTTTGGGGGGCGCCCTAAACAGTCATTAAATATTGCTGTAACGGTTGTCCTGAGGTCTGCTTGGCGAGTGGCTTCTGGCAGGCCACGAATTCTGATGTTACGCCTGCGATTGCGGTTCTCTAGGTCGTCTAATAATAAGTGCAGCTGTGCCACTTGGTCTGCCGCTTCCTCTTGTGTAGCTTGTATGCTAGAAACATCTTGGCGGAGGGCGGCAGTGTCAGTTTCTAGTGAGGAGACCCGAATGGACACTTCTGCCACTTCTTGTTTAATACTTGTGAGTTCCCAGCGGAGTGCTGCCTCCATTCTGGAGGCTAGGGAGTCCAGATCTTCCCTGGTGGGGAGCTTTTGCAGAAGGGCCCATAGAGCCTGGTCATTAAAAAGGGCAGCAGAGGGCTCTCGTGGCAAGACTAAGGGAGTAGTACTCACTATGTGTTACAGGCACCGTCGTGCCACCTGTCTTCTTCTAATGCAGGCGCTTATAGCGCCGTAATGCGTTCCATGCTGGAGCGTATACCGCGCTCGCATGATGACGTCATTGCCCGGCATTGTGATGTGTTTCAGCCTGGAACGCGGAAGTGCGCCGCACACAGCGCTTTGTTTAAATCAGTGCAAGGCACTTCACCTGCCTAACGCCTGATACCTGCTTATAAAGGCATTGATCTTACACAAGATCCCTGTTCTATTATTGTCGGCCGTAGCCGGCTAGGCTACCAGCCTTTCTAGGCTTTGGAGGCATCCACTATAAATACTACAAAGGTACTACAGCTCCCTGGACCGCATTACACCCCATGCTGCAACACCGCTCCTGGTATCAACTACTACTTTGAATACCATCTACAGCTACTTCGAGCTATTGCTGGGGACTACCTTACAGACTACCCTACTGAACATCCTTAGTAGTAGTAGTACCTATACTGAAGCCAGCAAAACAGTTAAGTTGTTATTTCTGTTACTTGTAGTGCTATAGCAAACCTGCTAATTATATACCAGCTATACAATTGCTATTGCTTATGTCTACTGCTGCTCTACATATCTAGGACATTCTGTTGTGTTATAGGACTGTCTGCTAAGGAATATGTTAAAGGCACATCTACATTCAAATACCCTGAGCTATTCACCTCTCATATATAACTACTAATTGTTACTACAATCCTAACTACTATGTGTACTCCCAAAGTACCTGTGTTATATTGCCTCTCATACGTTACTATTAGTTGCCAGTACAACTCGTGTATTACTATATGTACTCTCAAACTACCTGAGCTATATTGCCTCTCATATGCAACTATTAGTTGTTTCTACAACTCATATTTACTACGTGCTGACATAAAGTGCTACTTGTATATGGGCCCATGCCCTAAAGTTGCAGAACATGTTTGCCTAAACTTCCTATGCTAAGGGTTGACCTGTTGTATACCTTCTCCCTTAGATCGCCTAATGCACGACGCCATGTATTACACTAATCACTAGCATATAATTGTGCATTGCAACCTTTTGGAACTATAATTTTAATCGCTAAGCCTTGGTCGCATGTTGTAATGCGTCCATGCTTAGTAGCTCAACGCCTATCTTTATGTGACACAGAGATGATGTATAGATCCCCCTAACTCCTGTTGCAAGGAGTGATGCCTGGGGCCCAATACTGAGTTGTCGCATAGAGAATCGCATTGATTTCCTTGTATCCACAGTTGTGGTTCACTCCCGTTTCACCAGTGCTGTTACACTGTGGCCTGCATGTTCTGTGTGAGAAGCAGCGGTGCGTTAGGTGTGGAGACCTGGTACTGGGAGGTCTGTGTGCTTTGTGGATCCCACTGTGTGGAGCCACGAGCTCTCCGTCGGGACTGTCAAGCGATGTGAGGGACAGAGAGCAGGGAAGGCAGGGGGAGAGATCACTGGATGGGGAGAATGGCGGCATGTCATTGCCACGATCATACCTTGCTCCCCCTCCTTCAGTTGCCGGCGAGCTGAGCTCTGTCCTCGTGACAGGTGCCGGCGACATCTTGGCTGGGTCAGGAGTGGATGCAGCCGGCTGTAATGGCACCAAGAATCGCTCCATCAGGGCAGCAGAGACTCTCGTTTGGCGGAACCACTTTCCTGACACTCTGAGCGGTATGGAGAAGCTGTAATGTGTGGTATGCCTATGCGGGTAAGCTGCCGAGGAGCTGTGGTATGGGAGCCCAGGAAAGACACGTCTTCACGCTTCCATGCCGAGACCACGCCCCCTCGGTGCGCCCACCCATTTTTCTAGGTTTATTTGAAGTGGGTTAAAATGGATGTCAACCCTCAAATATATCCAGTAAAGTGAACAGCCTCAGATGATACACAGGGATGAAACAAATCTCCCTACATTAACTTTTACATGTATATCTGCTGCCTTCAGCTTTATATACTGTTTAGAAAGTTCAGAACGTGTTGGGAGATTTTCTCTTCCTGTTCAACACTGCAGTGAAGCCTGAGCATACAGCTAAGACAGCTGATTGCAGGAAAGGCCCACACCCCCTCTCCTCGTAGGTAGAGACTTTCAGAGCTGATCATTGACTAGTTCAGCTCTCTCCTAATCAATTTATAGCATCCTCCCCAACACAAAACTCAGGCTGCTTTTATCACATGTGATAGAGAACTTGTCAGAAGTTATCAGGCTGATAACAGAACAATGAAGCAGGAGACAGATTGCTTTGCCAAGAGATAAAAAAACCACTGCAGATATATGTGCCCAGCTCCAAGTTTCATGAATCAGGTTTACATTCACTTTAAATATTTATAGACTTCTTGGGTAATGGTGGTCATTTCATACTCTCCATGCACTTTGACTGAGCCTTTGTACGGGAGTAATGTTGTACCATGAGGGCTCTCTATAATGTGCATTTTTTTTTTTTTTTTTTGTATTGCCTGTAATTTTTGTACATTGATTTTAATGCAAGCCTATTGTCGTTGTGGGTGCCTGTATACCCCTTTTGGTGATCTATGGGTGTATTTTTCTTGCTTGTCTTTGTATTCCTTTTTCTTTTTCTGTTTAATGGGAAATCTGAAACTAGAATAAAGCAAATTTAGCAAAAGAAAAAAAAAATCCAGATTGCCATTTTTTTATTGAATATAATTTTTTTAGCTGGATTTTCCCTTTTATGTTCCATATTTTTTTGGAAACTATTTAAAAATGTAATACAGTCATGAAAGCTCACAAGGCAGCCTTTATTGACATGCTTGACATGTAATATACTTTTCAGCATCCATGCAGGATAAAGCATCATGAAAAGAGAAGGGTACATTTTATATAAAGGTGTAAAGCCATGTTGTAATCCAGAAAACTGTTCATGATTTTTTTGTCATCTACAAACTAATATTTAATAAATGGCAATGAGTGTACCGTGCCTCCAGCACTATTTGTGGGTCCTGTTACTGTGTGCAAAGTCTGTGAAAAGCTGAATTTCTAAAGCTATTTTGGTGATGCAATGTTTTCCCCCAAGGCAGTAATATTTCATTTTATTGTAAAATCATTAGTAACACTCACAAACTTTTGATATACAAGTCGTAAATTCTGATCCAAGTGTGTCAGGATAAAATAGGAACATTCTATCCATGGAGTTTTGAAATTAATTGAGTTTTTGTGCACCCTTTCCAGCATGGCTCATTAAAACACTGCTTCACTGTCATCTGTATTTAATGTTAATTCTATCGTATTAAAATGATCTTATTAGAAACTATGGCCTTGTTTACCAAAGTGTATAGAGAGGTGATTCTAGGCCTCATTTACTGTAGTTTTTAAGTGGGGTGAAGTAAGGTGATTCTCAACCTAAATTTATGGTTGCAAAAAATGGGGTGAAGTGAGGTGATGCTGGACCCCATTTACTGTTGTGAAAGGTAGGGTGAACTCCTATTCTACACCTAATGGCTTCTGAGCCCCCTCACTGGTCTGTAGTCCCCTGTCCAATAAATGCAGCTTTACTTCTACAGGGCGACAGCTGCGTGTCAGATCACGTGTATATACATGATTTTGGACTTCCACCTGCAGGGGGTGCACATGCGCAGCCGGCGGGCTGCTTCTGCTGTGACAATTGCACCCGCCGATCGTTGGCAATATATAGAGAACTGATAAATGCTTATGTATAGAAGCACACAGTTAACATATAAACACTGGCTAGGCACACAGTTAACCCCTTGATCACCCTAAATATTAACCTCTTCATAGCCAGTGTCATTAGAAAGGTGACAGTGCATATTTCTAGCACTGATCACTGTATTACTCTCACTGGTTCCCATAAAGTGTCAAAATTGTCTGTGTCAGAATGTCCGCCAGAAAATCGCAGTCCTGCTATAAGTTGCTGATCACCGACATTACTAGTATAAAAGAAAAAATATATATTCCATAAATATAAACGCTATAACGGTCGCGTAGACCAATCAATATACACCTATTAGGATTTTTTTTTTACCAAAAACACGTAGCAGGATACATAGTGGCTTAAATTTATGAAGAAATTCGATTTTTTTTTTAATAGCAGAAAGTAAAAAAACATTTTTTTTTTGCTTTATAGTGCAAAAAAAAAATGCCACCAAAAGAAAGCTCTATTTCCTGACAGACTCCATGGCAGCCTACGTGTGGGTTAATCCCGCCTCTCATACCTCATAGGACCCTACTCCCATAAAGCTTTGCCTTGTTTGTCCTCCTCCTAGGACCTAAGTGGTTTGTTACCTCAGAAAAAGTGTCCCTTGGTCCATAGTCCTGGTATTCACACAGTGTTTTTGTTAAGGCTCTGAAGTCCAACATGTCTCAGCTATTAGCTGGACGGACATCTACAGTGTCTGCGGTACTTTTAAAGAAGCTTACTAGCCTGCCACTGGCAGGTAAGCAGCAATCCGACCATACATCCTGGCTATTAGCAGGAGGTCTCATCTCTACTGTCCCAGACCTTGCAGAGCAAGCAGCGGTGGCTACTATTTCCAGGCTGGACCATGGGATTTCTTTGGTGGTAATGTATGGCAATAATACTTACTATTATGGCAGCCAGTTTGTGTGTTGTTTGTCGTTTTCTCTAGCTATGGCCGCTGGAACACATTGCGTTCCAGCCTCGCCGCTTTCTGGTGGTCTGCGCATGCGCAGGCCTCGTTTGTAAAAACAAGGCTTGGTTGTGCGTGCGCCTTCCAGGTCCAGATAGCCGCGATCACGCATGCGTGCGAGGTCTACAGGGTGACGCTGGGGCACAGCGTAGGCGTACGGCTGTGCGCGGTGACGTCATCAAGAGGGCGGTGAGTTTAAATAGCTGTCAGGTACAGCTAATCAGTGGCACATCCTGACGGTACAAGGATTGAGGTGTATGCTTATGTTCTAAGGTAAGAGGCTATGCTAGTTTACTGCCTTGTATTTCCCCTTATGCTGACTAAGTGTTCTTTTGCCTAATGCCCTATTTTATCATTGGTTTTTCTTTAGTGCTGTGTGTGCTCACTGCCATGGATGTGTCACCGCCCCCCCTGTGGCCAAACCTTACGCTGCAGGTAGGATGGAATTATTTTCCCTCTGCCTGTTTTCTATGGGGTTTTGGCCGGTCTAAAATAGTATTTTATTTTCTTGTTCCCAGCCCCTCTAGGTCTGTTTCTCAGTCATTAGCATGTGAAGATAATGTTGAAACTTGGTCGCAGCATCATCAATCAAATTCTAGAAGCTCTAGGTCATCATCTAGACATCATAGAGAGGGATCTAGATCCACATCAGGTCACCATTCTCACCGCCATTCCAGTCACTCTGGAAGAAAATCATGTTGGGGATGTAGAGCTCAGGTCCCAGAAGGTAAATCTCTCTGTGAGCCATGTTATTCCCGTGCTGTAAGGGAAAGAGGGGGTGAAGACCAGCAGGTGGAAGCCCTGATCAGAAGGGTAGTCCAAGAATCTTTGAACGGCTCTGATTCCGTCCAAGCGGTTGTCCCTCCTGTTGAACCATCCCCAGTCCTTGTGCAGGATAATCCTGAAGTTCCAGGGCCCTCTCAGCTTAACCGCTCCCCAAGCGTGTCCTCGGATATTGAGGTGGAAAGTGTTTACTATGCCGCGGGCTTTGATTTTTCTCTGGTCCCAACCTTGGTAAAAGCAGTTAAGGACGCTTTAAAGTGGGAAGATCCAGTAGAAGCACCTTCCAAGCAAAGGAAGTACTTCAAGCAGCTTAAAAAAGACCGCCCAAATCTTCCCCTTCTTGGTGAGCTTGGAGAAGTTATTACAGAGGAATGGTCTGGCGCAGATAAGAAAAATTCTTAAATTATCTAAAATAGCAAAAATGTACCCATTCAAGAGTGAAGAGGTGAGGCATTTGGAGTCAGCACCTCTAGTTGATGCAGCCTTGATGAGACTGGTAAGACATGTCACTCTCCCTCTGGAAGACACAGTCTCCTTCAAGAATGGTCTGGAGAGAAAAATGGACACTGAACTAAAACGTATTTACATTACAGCTGGCATGGCTTGTAAACCAGCCTTAGCTCTCGCAGCCCTGTCAAAAGCAATGGAGGCCTGGACAGGTGAGATGGACTCTGTGTTGTCTCTGAAGACTTAGCCAGAACCATTCCAGTCCAAGAACTAAAGATGGCTTCAGTTTTTTTTGGGGAAGGCCTCCCTTGATCTTATTCGCCTAGTGGCTCAGGTCATGCTCTCCTCCGTTACGGCGAAGCGTGCACTGTGGCTACGCCCTTGGGTGGCTGATCCTGCCTCTAAACAGGCATGGTGCAAGATACCCTTTTTGGGTTCTTCCCTATTCGGGAATAAATTGGACAGTGCCATTTCCCGGGCCACAGGGGGTAAGTCAGGGTTCCTTCCC
This sequence comes from Rana temporaria, assembly GCF_905171775.1. Lineage (NCBI taxonomy): Eukaryota > Metazoa > Chordata > Amphibia > Anura > Ranidae > Rana > Rana temporaria. Next base: position 52,760,035 of record NC_053495.1, on the reverse strand, counting down.
CAGGATCGTCGTCCGTATGGACAGAGGAAATGCAATCCCAGGCAGGATCAGGATCGGGCAAGGGAGGCTCGTCGGTACAGGCCTGGGCGTGATTTCAGGAAGAACTGGAGAAGAAACCAACCCTCTCGTCAGAAGCCTGCGAAAAGCCCTTCTTCTGGCGGACGTGACGCCCCTAAGTCCTTTTGATGTAGAGCTGGCCCAGATGGAAAGAGTCGGGGCTCGTCTCTTTCAATTCAGGCATGTCTGGGCAGCCTCGATAAAAGATGTTTGGTCCGTCAAGACTGTATCTACAGGTCATTCTTGGACATTTGTAGATCCTCCTATTCTTCAGTTCATTCCCACAACAATGCCCTGCTCAGAGGAGAAAAGACAAGTCCTCCTGTCATACAAAAGCTCCCTCGTGGCTCAAGGTGCTGCTATACACGTCCCAACAGTCGAGAAGTTTCAAGGGATGTATTCGCCCCTTTTTCTGGTCCAAAATGAGTCAGGTTCCTGGAGACCAGTGATAGATCTGACACATCTAAACACCTTTATCAAGAAGGAGAAATTCAAAATGGAGTCGCTACTCACGATCCGTCAAGCAGTTCAGCCAGGCGACTGGCTTGTGGCCATAGACCTGAAAGACGCCTACTTTCATGTTCCTATAGCGGTGGCATTCCAAAAGTGTCTTCGGTTTGCGGTAGGCAGTATTCACCTCCAGTTTACTTGTCTCCCGTTCGGGGCTCACAACATCGCCACGGGTATTCTCGAAGCTCTTACTGGCCGTCGTAGCCTTTATCAGAACCAGAGGCATTTGCCTTCATCACTACTTGGACGACCTGCTGCTGCTGTCACAAAGCAAGGAGCAACTGTTGACGCACCGGGACCTGGTCATATCCACTGATCGAGTTTGGTTGGCTACTAAACAAAGAGAAGAGTCACCTAGTACCGACACAATCTCTAATTTTTCTCGATGCCCAGTTCAACACAACTCTGAGTACCATCTCATTGCCCCTGGAGAAAATCCCAGTAGTTCGGGACAGAATCCGTTGTGCTCTAGAGTCTCCTTTCCTCAAAGCCTCGCAATGCCTCAACATAATAGGCACCATGGTCTCCACAGTTCCTATGGTGAGATGGGCACAATGGAATATGCGACCCTTCCAGAAGGGTTTTCTCCAGCAGTGGAATCCGAGTTTACGAGACCAAATGATTCGGATAACATCACATATGTGGGAAAGTCTTCCTTGGTGGCTACTACGGAGAAACCTCAATTGCCATTCTCTAGCCCCTGTTTCTTGGATCACAATCACATTGGATGCCAGCAACACAGGTTGGGGGGCTCTCTGCCTGAAGGGGTCCTCATTCCTCTTCCCAGAAGGTCATATCCAATGTCCTGGAACTTCGCGCAGCCTTTTGTTCCCTACAAGCCTTCCTTCACCTAATAGAAGGGTCCTCATTCCTCTTAAGGATGGACAATACATCAGCAGTATCGTACATCAAAAGACAGGGTGGCACTCGCAGTCTGTCTCTATTAAAGGAGGTAAATCCAATCATGTCCTGGGCACAGACACACTTGAAGGATTTGACAGCTGTATATCTCCCCGGAGCTCAGAATCTACAGGCAGATTTCCTCTCGAGAACATCTCTCGACAACAACGAGTGGTCTCTCCACAACGGTGTTTTCAGTTGGATCCTGTCACTGGATTTTTCACCAGAAGTAGATCGGTTTGCATCCCCATGCAATTTCAAGCTGGAGAAGTATTACACCAGATGCCGCTGTCCCCAGGCCTTCAGGGTAGACGCCCTAACGGATCCGTGGAGGTTCCGCAAGGCTTATGCCTTTCCTCAAATTCTGGTCATCCTCCGGTTCCTATCGAGACTCAGGTGGGAGGAGGCCGAGGTAGTGGCGATAGTTCCATACTGGCCCAACAGGCCGTGATTTTCGTTGCTGTTCCAACTGAGCTTCCGGGATCCAATTTCGCTCCCATCCAGACCAGATCTGGATCGACCCCTCATCCATGTCCAACCCATCTGCATCTGATGGCCTGGTTCTTGAAAGGGGAAGGCTGGAAGCGTTAGGGTGTCCAAGCAGAGCCATCAATACTTTATTAAATGCTAGAAGACCGAGCACTAACAGAATCTACCAAAGAATATGGTCAAAATTCTCAGACTACACCTCTTCTAGGGATGGTTCTCCTAGTGATCCCAGAATTCAAGACATTCTAGGTTTTCTTCAGACGGGTCTTGATCTACCTCTATCCGTTAGCTCATTAAGAGTCCAAGTTTCAGCTATCTCCGCATTCACAGGGATATCCTGGGCTACTTACACTTTTGTTAGTCTCGTAGCTCCCTTGAAGAATTGTCTGAGACCTCTAAGGAAACTGAGATTCACCCTCTAGTCTTGGACTTTTTCTCAGACTTTCAAAACTCAGACCAACAATCAATCAAGGATCTTTCCCTCAAAGTAGTCTTCCTCGTAGCCATAACATCAGCTAAGAGGGTTTCAGAAATTGGCTCGTTGGGATGTAAAGAATCTTTTCGTTACGTTCTTTCCGGATCGTGTTGTTTTGATCCCTATGCTAGGTTCTAAACCAAAAGTGTCATCGGTCTTTCATGAGAACCAGGAGATCGTCCTTCCCACCTTTCGGTCTTCTGAGGACTCTGAGGCTCATCCTTTGGATGTTGGGAAAGTATTGAAGCAGTATCTGGAAGCTACAGCATCTTTTCGCCAATCAGATCACCTATTTGTTTCCTTTCATGGGAAGAACAAGGGAATGCGTGCTTCCTCTAGAACCATTGCAGCATGGATTGTACAGGCCATCCAAGGGGCTTATAAAGCGAAAGGTTTGGCTCCTCCGGAAGCGGTAACAGCCCATTCTACTCGGAGCGTGGCCACGTCATGGGCGGCTGCCCAGCAAGTTTCTCCAAAAGTAATCTGCAAAGCGGCCTCTTGGTCGTCGTTAAATACATTTATGACGCACTACTTAATTTTGGTTTACATGTTCTATCTGTTGACAATGTCAATTAAATCTTTTTCTTTAACCAGCAATTGCCCACCTGGGTGTGTATGGCTAGTTATTTCCCACACGTAGGCTGCCATGGAGTCTGTCAGGAAAAAGGAAAATGTATATGAAATACTTACCGTAATCTTCCTTTCCTTATGGACTCCATGGCAGCAGGAGTTCCCTCCCTTTGCTGGAGTAGGCTATATTACGGAACACAGTCTGTGAAGGACTTGTATGCAATTGCCTATATGCTTCAGTCTAATTCTCTCCCTGCTATTTTAATTCTGTGTGTGTTAGGTGTAAAAGGTGATTTCATGTGTGACTCATTCCTCTGCATAACAGACTGTTGAAGTGCTAATGTCCCATCCCCAGCCAGCTCTCTATTCTAAAGGGTAATTGATCTATTGTGTGTGTGAAGAAGACCTGTGTTTACCCTTAAGAGATGTGTATTGTATCGTCAGGCTAAATGATTAGATAATTGGCTCATGTCAATCATTCTGATTGCTTCATTGTAGTAATTAACTTCACTGATGTCATTATCTAAAGAAATGTGTCTGTCAGGGTCGGCTCCAAAGTGTCTACCTATAATCCTTATGGGAGCCCCCAGTGTGTGGAAAGGGGGTGGAGATTTCATTGTTCTTTGATGATTAGCTTGTAAACTGTATATAACTAACTGAATGCTGCCATTAAAGTATCTCTTGTTCCAGCATTAAGCTTTGGATTATTGGGCGATTCCAGGGATTTCTACTCATGGAATACTGGGTGATTTTCTTTTATGGGAAGAAGGGAATGCTTGACGGATATTTTCTACTACCGTCACAACTGGTTGGCAGCAGCGGGATTTTCCCTTCTACTTTCCTTTACACCAGGATTCCAAGCAGACACTGGGAACAGTGAATGGAAGGCTGGTACACCCGACTTAAAAGAAATACACTAAAATAACTACTGGAAGTTCGTGGAAGGATTGCCAGCAACAAAACCAAGCGGGTCATCATAGCAGAATTAATGGAGCTAGACTAGGAGAACTTGGTTGCAGCAACGCCAGCAGTACAAGAGATGGAGACACCAGTGATTCAGGAGGAGGAATCACCAGCCAACAAAGTAATGAGAGAGAAGCTAGCATGGTTCGGTCCGAACCCAACAGCGGATGTGGTGCTGAAAGTGATGAACCTGTTAGCGGAGGAGGCTAAACAAATAGGAGACGCAGAGCTACAGTTAAAACTGGCAGCAGTCCAACAAGCAGCCGCACACTCTCCAAACAGTGAGTACAGCACAGGAGACACAAGGAAGATTCCGTTTAGCGCTTTTAAAGCTTTTGATGAAAAAGATTGTGAAATTGATAACTACCTGGCAGATTTTGAGCGACAATGTAACCTGCACCGAATAGCTAGAGGAGAGTGGGTTTCAATATTGTCAGGCAAACTGTCAGGCAAAGCTTCTGATGCTTTCCGGACCGTGCCAGAGCAGGAGATCCATAGCTACGCCAGGGTTAAAGAAGTGCTCCTGGCTCGTTATGCAGTAACCCCAGAGTCCTACCGACAGAAGTTCAGGGACTCACGCAAAACCACGAAAGACTCTTACATGGAATGGGCATGTCAGTTATCCCTGTCAGCCTCTAACTGGGTTAACAGCAGCCAGGCCACCACCGCAGAGGACATTTTGCAACTAATGCTCCTGGAGCAATTTTACAATCACATCCAGACGGATGTCAAAGACTGGGTGAAAGATCGCAGGCCCATGACTCTACCAGAGGCCGCTAAGTTGGCAGATGAATATGCGGATACTCGCAAGACGAACCAGGTCACACCACGGGTACAACCTCCACGACCAACGGTGCCCTCACACCCACCAGCCGCTAGATACCAACCTCCTAACAGACCGGTGACATCTAGCCCTCGCTATCCACGCCAGGAGGACAACGAACAACGCTGCTTCCGGTGCAAACAGCTGGGTCACTTCAAGCAGAATTGCCCCATGAACGACAACACCAGGTCAAATTGGTCTCAACCTGGGTACCACCCACCAGCAGCAGCCCATTGTGTAGACTCGGCTTGGGATCCCCAGGAGCTGGGTCAGGAAGAACCATTGGGCACCCTTTACGAAGCCCCCATGGTACAATCTGTTATTACGGACAACAGGAAACACCATTGTCAGCTGGTCATGGGTAACGGAAAAACCGCCAGGGGATTAAGAGATAGCCGGGTGGGCGACAGCCATGAGCCGGAGGGAGCTGGGCAGAAAGAGGCACCGCCGGCTACCCTCCAAGAAGAAGAGGTCCTGGAAGCCGTATAACAAGCTGACCTGGGAGGAGAAGAAGCGACTGGAGGAGAGGGAGTCGCAGCGGGCATCCAAGATGCGGGCCAAGATGTTTGCCACGGGCCAACCGGTGGCCCCTTACAACACCACCAAGTTCCTGCAGAAGGACTTTTCCGAGACCTACGAGAAGTACCACGTAGAGAGCCTGCAGGACATGAGCAAGCAGGAGCTGATCTGTGAGTACATGGAGCTGGAGAAGTGCATGAGCCGCATGGAGGAGGAGAGCCGGCGGCTGTGGAGGGAGCAGGTGGTGGCTGACCCTATGGGGCACTGATCCAACCCCCCCTTCCATAACGGGACACCTAGACGGCGGCGCACAGACCCATCCGCCGTCTTCACACTGACTTCTGGTGACTCTGCAGATCACACAAAGACTTGGGGACTGACCGGCGTGTGATCTGACGACCCGGTGGCATACCTGAGTCGGAAGCTGTTGCCAAGGGAGGTCAGTTACGCCACCATTGAAAAAAAAAAAAAGTGTTTGGCATTGGTATGGGCACTCAAAAAGCTCACACCTTACCTTTATGGCCGGGCTTTCACTCTCATCACCGATCCCAACCCCTTGGTGTGGCTTAACCGGGTTCCAGGGGACAACACCCGTTTGCTACGCTGGAGCTTGGCCTTGCAGCCGTATGACTTTGCAATTCATTATCGCCCAGGCAAGCAAAACAGGAATGCCGATGGATTGTCACGCAAAACGGAGTTAACCTCGGACTAAAAGCTCTGAACCCGTCAACCCTACTGGACCAGGAAAGGTCCAACCGAGTTGCCGGAGCAGGGAGAAAAAGGGAGGCCATTGTGAAGGACTTGTATGCAATTGCCTATATGCTTCAGTCTAATTCTCTCCCTGCTATTTTAATGCTGTGTGTGTTAGGTGTAAAAGGTGATTTCATGTGTGACTCATTCCTCTGCATAACAGACTGTTGAAGTGCTAATGTCCCATCCCCAGCCAGCTCTCTATTCTAAAGGGTAATTGATCTATTGTGTGTGTGAAGAAGACCTGTGTTTACCCTTAAGAGATGTGTATTGTATCGTCAGGCTAAATGATTAGATAATTGGCTCATGTCAATCATTCTGATTGCTTCATTGTAGTAATTAACTTCACTGATGTCATTATCTAAAGAAATGTGTCTGTCAGGGTCGGCTCCAAAGTGTCTACCTATAATCTGTATGGGAGCCCCCTGTGTGTGGAAAGGGGGTGGAGATTTCATTGTTTTTTGATTGATGATTAGCTTGTAAACTGTATATAACTAGCTGAATGCTGCCATTAAAGTGTCTCTTGTTCCAGCATTAAGCTTTGGCTCATGTGTGGATTATTGGGCGATTCCAGGGATTTCTACTCATGTAATACGGGGTGATTTTCATTTATGGGAAGAAGGGAATGCTTGACGGGGATATTTTCTACTACTGTCACACAGTCTATTGGGAGAAGCAAAGCTTTATGGGAGTAGGGTCCTATGAGGTATGAGAGGCGGGATTAACCCACACGTAGGCTGCCATGGAGTCCATCAGGAAAGGAAAATTACGGTAAGTATTTCATATAAATTTTCATTTTTTGGGGGAAAAAAATTACATAAGCTATTTGTAAGGTGGTCATTTTTCCCAATGACCGCAGTGTAAGGAGCATTCTTCCCGCCGACCATCCTACTATTGTATTATGAGTTGTAGATATAGTAATTTTTAGCATGGGGTTTCCTGAAATCGAAAAGTTATTTCAAGGGTTCCTCTGTGCTCAAAAGGTTGAGAAAGGCTGGGTTAGATGGAAACAAAGAGACGCTAGATCATATTATCATTTGTTTTTATATATTTAAAAAATATAAAACTTTTTCCTTTGTCCATTATTTTTTTGTTTGGAGTAAGTAAGGACTAGTTTTCTTAGTTCATAAACACTAAACTACATAAATAAGACATGAAATCCCAACATGCTTTGCCATTTTAATGGATTCATCGAGGGAATAGTCTTTACTTTTTCTGTCACTCAATCACAAAGGTGTGCACTTGGCACCTTCATAGTTTTTAACTAATTCCCCTGGTGAAACCATAGAAATGGAGAAAAATTCTGAGATTTCTTAATAACAGAGAGGTTTTTGTGTTGTTTGAAGAATATACAGTATGTTTATGCACATGAATGGAAACCCTGCATACAACAAGAACAGAATATAACAAAACAAATGTAATCTCATATAAAACAGTTTTATTGTTCTAATTAGGATTGCACATATATAATCATTAATATTGGTAAACCAACAAAAAAATGTTTGTCTCCTATCATCAGCTGTAACCATTTATATGTTAGAGCTGCAATAGTCCAACCATTGCTACTTAATCGAAATTCCATGACTCCACATACAGTACACGTGTGACCTATGCCATTTGATTTTAATGCTATGCTTTGATCTGACATTTGCTAAAAGACACATTCGTTCACCAGAAGACACATTTCATTATAGGAGAAACTGGCCTATTTTAAAGAGACACTGAATTGTGTTTGCTGTGATGTAACAACTTCTGATCCCCTAGGTATTTCCAAAGACAGAGTGATTAGAATTACCTCATTTGGAGTTATGGTGGCCATACATTATAAACTTGGCCACTAGATCCCATATATGCTTTATAAGCTCTGGCCTCAAGTATATACAGAAGTTCTTTGTACATGCTGAACTAATGCAGGACCTATTTCAGTGGATATTTATCTAGAACAGTGTTTCTCAACCGGGGTTCCGTTGTGGTTCAACATTGTGGCGGAGGGATAATACGCTCAATGTTGATTCTAGTGTTCCCAATGCATGCTGACAGTGAGTACTCTCAGTGCACATTGATACCCAATGCCCTCTCTGTAGTTCCGGCTCAGAGGGCAGATTCGGGAGCAATGCAGGGAGTGGGAGTTCTAAATTCAGAGCATGGAGGTGGGGAGCCATAAAGGGAACCGAGAATGAAAATCATGAAGGCAGGGAGCTCAGAGTGGGAGCTGTGAAGAGAGCCAAGAATGAGGACTATGGAGGCGGAGACATCAGATCAGAAGGCAAAGTCCTGTCTAAATAGTAGCAGTGATGCACACTATGGAGGGGGAGATAAGGAGCACATGGCTGCAGTGCTGGGACAAGGTCATCTGGTGCCCAGGGTGAAGATGGCAAACTGCGCCCCCCCACCCCATCAGTGCCACTAAATTAAATCCTCCAATTAAAATAATCTATACACAGCCACTACTTAGCCTAAGTTCACACTAATATGGTGTAGGAAACCCCTGCGACCCATGTGCGTTTGGCACACTGCATTCATATTGCACTGCCCTTGCGATCCGCTGCAGGTGTCAGTGCAATCTTAACCACTTAAGACCCAGAGCATTATGCAGTAGGGTTGTCCCGATACCACTTTTTTAGGACTGAGTACGAGTACCGATACTTTTTTTCAAGTACTCGCCGATACCGATACTTTTTTTTAAAATGTGTCCCCAAATGCAGCCATGTCCCCCCACAAATGCAGCCATGTCTCCCCACAGATGCAGCCATGTCTCCCCACAGATGCAGCCATGTCTCCCCACAGATGCAGCCATGTCTCCCCCCATATCCAGCCATGTCTCCCCCCATATCCAGCCATGTCTCCCCCCATATCCAGCCATGTCTCCCCCCATATCCAGCCATGTCTCCCCCCATATTCAGCCATGTCTCCCCCCATATTCAGCCATGTCCCCCCATATCCAGCTATGTCCCCCCATATGCAGCCATGTCTCCCGCCATATCCAGCCATGTCCCCCATATGCAGCCATGTCTCCCCCCATATCCAGCCATGTCCCCCATATGCAGCCATGTCTCGCCCCCATATGCAGCCATGTCTCCCCCCATATCCCCCCATATGCAGCCATGTCCCCCATATGCAGCCATGTCCCCCATATGCAGCCATTGTCTCTCCCCCATATCCAGCCATGTCCCCCATATGCAGCCATGTCTCCCATATGCAGCCATTGTCTCCCCCCATATCCAGCCATGTCCCCCATATGCAGCCATTGTCTCCCCCCCATATCCAGCCATGTCCCCCATATGCAGCCATGTCTCCCATATGCAGCCATTGTCTCCCCCCATATCCAGCCATGTCCCCCATATGCAGCCATTGTCTCCCCCCATATCCAGCCATGTCTCCCATATGCAGCCATTGTCTCCCCCCATATCCAGCCATGTCTCCCATATGCAGCCATTGTCTCCCCCCCATATGCAGCCATTGTCTCCCCCCCATATCCAGCCATTGTCTCCCCCCATATCCAGCCATGTCCCCCTTACCTGCATCCCGCTGCCGCCGACTGGTTAATACGCGCGGGTAACATTACAGCTTTGAATAGCTGTAATGATTCGCACCGCGCTGCGTATAGACACTCCCCCTTGCTCAGGATTGGACAGTTCACCCGAGCAAGGGGGAGTGTCTATACGCGGCGCGAATCATTACAGCTATTCAAATGAAAGCTGTAATGTTCCCCGTGCGTATTAACCAGTCGGCGTCAGCGGGAATGCGGCGGGATGCGGCGTGACGGCGGCTGGGGGGGGGGAGTATTCTATTTCGGTTTCGGGGGTATTTGCGGGAGTACGAGTGCAGTGCAGTTCCAAAATTGTGGCATAAATGACTTTGGTGCGATCTTAACCCATTCAAAATAATGGGGTCAAATCCCACCGCACTGAATCACATGTGAATTGAACAGGAATGTGGTGCAGTTACTGTGCGATTCACATGCGGTTCATAGGGAGAACCAAAGCTTTAAGTGTTTCTAAACCCAGGACCCTGCAATCACTAGATCTGGTCTCCCACAGTACTCAGAACATAGAAATGCATCTATTTTAGTAAATATAAACTGCTAAATTCCTTTTCTCTTCAGCAATATATAATAGTCTTATGACTTCTATCAGTGTCTGGTTAAAGCTTGTAGGAGGAATTGTCATTCTCCCCAGACTGTCCTGTGAGGCTGAAAGACCCCTGACCCTCTGTCTGGACAGTGCTGATTGACCCTGTGCTGATCACCTGCACTCTTCCAAGAAAAAAAATATATTCTAGCAATACACTCCAAACTAAGCATGTGCAGAGTGCCTCAGAGTCTCTGTTTCATCAGCAGATGGATTGGGGACAGTAAAATAAAGGGAGGTTCAGAGAAGGCAGCCTTTTTACACAATGCAGAGGATTAACCCCTTAGGTTCCACAGTGGGTATAAGAAGCATGCATTACTGGATATACAGTGACTGATTTTACTGTAGTGGGTTTAGTAACACTTTAAATATTTTTCATTAAATTATGTCTCAATGTTTTTTTTTTTCTTTCCCACCTCCTTGTATCGTCCTTACTGAGCTCCCAGACCTCTCCTTTTTTTTCACTCACTGGTCTATGCACACTAAAAAATCCCATAGTCCCTAGTCTATGGGCTCTTTCACATGGGGCGGATCAGTGATAATCCGCCCCGTGAACCTCCGCTTGCATAGATCCCCGCTGAGCCGGCGGATGACAGGGCGGTCCCCAGAATCGGAGGATTGCGGAACCGGGTGTGATCAGGTGTCAGCGGATGTTCATCTGCTGACATCCGCAATCTCATATGGACCAATGTATGTCCCCTTTTCATCCGTGCACAGATGGATGAGAAAGCGGACATATGGTCTGCCCGTGTGAAAGAGCCCTATCTCAGGAGTGAGAAAGAGAGGGCGGCTATGTTCCTATATACAGTGGGACCATGGAGAATGAACGTAGCTCCCTCTAACAGCAAGCTGGGTCACAGCAGCAACTAAAAAAAAGTATATAAAGTTTTAAACCATTCCAATTGTGTAAGAGGGAGGGGGTAGGAGAAACAAAGATGTAGTTCTATTTATGGTCCACCTTAAACTCAAAGCTTTCTGCATCAATCAATAGCAAACAGAATGAGCCACACAATATATTGTTTTTTATCTCAAAGTATAATTCTAAATTGCCAATTTGCTCTAAGTTGTACTTTGCCTTATAACATAAATTTGTGTTTTCTTCCTCTCTGTAAAAATAACTTTTTGTATTGAAAAATAATCAAATAATTTTTCACTTATTTGCAATTTAGTCCAGAGGCTTAGCTGGCTCATTTATACTTAATCACCCAGGTGTGTCAATATCTTGTCATGGAAAGTGAACTTGCTTATGAAAATCATTCGAAGCTTCACTAACAACAAAAAGGTATTAAGTGGAAATGATAACACTGCCTTTAGCAGGAGCATCTCCAATCAGAACCATCTGATATTCTCACACATTATTCTCTCTCTCCACAGAAACCATTCTGAAATGTTGTAGGCAATTGACTAATTTGCATGTTGCAGCATAAAAGGTTTGCTGCCCAGGAGGCCAGTAAGCAGCTGTCCCTGATCTAGTAATATGCTGTCAAAGATGAATACCGTACAGTGTTGTTTTTGTGCTAGAGGAGATAATACAAAGATAACTGTAATGTTTTGATTTAACAAGGATAATAAACTTTTGCTGTCCCCTCTAGCTGAAACCTAAGTGAAAGAAATAATATTTATTCACTCAAGTATCCAATAGATTTGCAATAAAACATGAAACACTTTCATTTCATTTTAATACCAGCGTATTTGTTTTATTACCATTAACATTTTCTTTTGTTTGCTTGAAATTAACTATTTTATATTAAAGTCATAAATATTTGTGCTTTTCATTTAAAGCAGTATTAACCCAAAAGCATTTTTTTTTAGATTGCAGCTTACCAGTTCTTGGATGTATTGGCTGCATTAGTTTTCTTTTATAAGCTTTTTTGCTTTCAATTTCACCTGTTGATGCAGCCAGGAAGTGTGTTGTTTTTCAACCGAACAAGCTGTCCTGCAGATGTAGCAGTTAAAGGGCTCATACTGTACAAACTATGTAATATTGACAGGGGTGCTTACAATAGTCAAATTTTAGTTATGTAAAACCTTTATTCCAAAGTTACAGCGGCAGTTGTGTTCCTCGCTGTAACTTTGTGTAAAATGTTATCTAGAGTTTGGCTTCAATTTGTTAGTATATCTAAATCTGCTTGTAAATCTAACACTTCCCTCCCCCAAGACTGTCAAAATCCAAATGTGTTTGTTGCTCTTTCATCCAGAATTGGGGCAGTCTTATACAAGGTGGCGTGCTACTGGCCAGTTTATCAGGTGAAAACAGGGGGATAAAAGCCTAAAAAAGAAAATCAATATAGCCATTGCATCTTGGGATTGGTAAGCTGCAATATATCACATGTTTGGGTTCAATATCGCTTTATGCCTTTCAAAAGCAGCATTAAATTAAAAAAAAAAAAAAGCATTATATTGCCGTTTACCAGTCAATAGATGCGATGACTGCATTTGTTTTCAATTTTTTTTTCAACTGGTGATTCTGCCAGTATGTTATTCTTTACTTTCCTTTAACCCTTTCCTTCCCAGCCCGCTAATCACGTAATCACTATGATTGGCTGTCACATGATCGTAGCCAGTCTCACTGGCTTCTGATCATTAGTACAGCTCAAGAGCTGTGTTTGATAGCTGAATCACTGTCTTGGGAGCATGCCACCCATGTATATGTGGACATTAAAGTCTCTTTGCGTCCACCCATATGCCGTACATGGGTGGCAAGCAGTTAACAAACCAAGCTGTGAAGTTACAGTTTGAGGTTGGGACAAACTATTTAACACTGACAAGGGCTTACAATGGCCAGATTTTATTTATGTAAAACATTTGTTCCAAAAGAAACAGATATGTTGCTGTAATTGCTTAACCACTTAAGGACCCCTTCACGCCGATATACGTCGGCAGAATGGCACGGCTGGGCACAAGCACGTACCTGTACATCCTCTTTAAGAGCCCAGCCGCGGGGGTGCGAGCAAACAGTCCGAAGCTCCGTGACCGCGGGACCCGCGGACCCGATCGCCGCTGGTATCCCGCGATCGGTCACAGAAGCTGAAGAACGGGGAGAGGTGTGTGTAAACGCACCTTCCCCGTTCTTTATTGTGGCAATGTTAGTGATCGTGTGTCCCCTGATATAGGGAAAGACGATTACTGACATCACACGTCCAGCCCCACCCCCCTACAGTTAGAAACCCATATGAGGTCACACTTAACCCATTCAGCGCCCCCTAGTGGTTAACTCCTAAACGGCAATTGTCATTTTCACAGTAAGCAGTGCATTTTTATAGCACTTTTCGCTGTGAAAATGACAATGGTCCCAAAAATGTGTCAAAATTGTCCGATGTGTCCGCCATAATGTCGCAGTCATGAAAAAAATCGCTGATCGCCGCAATTAGTAGTAAAATAAAAATTATTAATAAAAATGCCATAAAACTATCCCCTATTTTGTAAACACTTTACATTTTGCGCAAACCAATCGATAAACGCTTATTGTGATTTTTTTTTTTTACCAAAAATAGGTAGAAGAATATGTATCGGCCTAAACTGAGGAAAAAAAATGTTTTTTTATCTTTTTTGGGGATATTTATTATAGCAAAAAGTAAAAAATATTTTTTCAAAATTGTCGCTATTTTTGTTTATAGTGCAAAAAATAAAAACCGCAGAGGTGATCAAATAGCACCAAAAGAAAGCTCTATTTTGTGGGAAAAAAAGGACGCCAATTTTGTTTGGGAGCCACGTCGCATGACCGCGCAATTGTCAGTTAAAGCGACGCAGTGCCGAATCGCAAAGAGGGGCCAGGTCCTTTACCTGCATAATGGTCCGGGTCTTAAGTGGTTAAAAAGTGTTAGCTGGAGTTCGACTTTAATTTATTAGCCAAGTCCATCTAAATCTGCTAGCACATCTAACACTACCCTGTCACTAGATTGTTAATGCTGCTGTTCAAAGGTGTCTTCTTCTCCATCCAGAGTGCAGACACCCTGGCCCCATTCACGCATTCAGCGTTTTGTATCTTGAAGCCTGAAGCTCCAAAACGCTGATGACAACGTTTTTTTTGGGGGGCTATAACGGTGCCAGTTTAGAGAAAGATTACAAGCTTTACTTAAAATATATACGTTTTATTACATAGGTACAATACAAAATAGGGTTCATAAAAATAGGCATATACAAACTTTAGTACTGGCCAAGGTAGCCATGTACATGAAATGATCACCGATGACCATCACGTCCCTACATGTTTCGCCATCAATGGCTTCTTCAGGGCATTGTATAGGACACCAGTGTTCAAAGTAAAGGCTCTAATGGTAATAAATACATAACAGGGATTTAATAGTCATATAGTTAAATTAAACAAAACCAAAACAAATCATGTGTCATGGTTTAAGACTCCCCCCATCTGTTAGAATATTATTACAAATTCATAATTCGGCACTTATAGGTGTTTTATTATATACATGGCAAGCTTGCAAAGTATGTTTGGATTTATGATTAATCACAGTGAAAAAAGTATGAGTGAATGACCTTGATCAATTGATTTGATATGATTCTTCATCTAAAGCTGAGTTTTGCTAGAAGTATCTGTTGTATGTAGTTGGTTTGAGAATGACATATAAGGTATTTGGTATAGAATGTCAAGGGAGGTCCAGATTAGACCAATATTTATGTAGTTAGAAGAATAATACATATTTGTTTATATCCTGTTAAGTTAGTTTAGTGTGGTCTCAGTCATATTAATAAGAATTAGTATATAGTTACTTAATGTAGTTAAAGTTGGTAATATGTGTTCATATTAGTAGATGTTTTGGTTATATGACATTACATGATCAGCACATTACTTCAAGTATAGAGTGTTGCGTGTGGGCTTGTCAATCAAACGCCCTATATGACTCTTTGAGCTAGTATCACCTTTTTGTATAGCATATTGCTGAAGTTGGCAGATATGAATGTGTGCCATTCAAGCAGTGTTGTAAGTAACAGCGTTTAAAAAAACGCTGTTACCTAACGCAGCCCCTTTTGAGGGTAACAAGTAATCTACCAGATTACTCGTCCCCTCACGGCAACGCCGTTCCCATTACTTGGGCAGCGTTACCGTAATTACACCTACCTGTCACTCAGTCGCCGTCGGCCATCCATTATTAAAAAAGCGCGCCTCCCCCTCTGACTGTTCCGTCCGTGATAGGCGGAACACTAATTTTCCCAGCAGAGCCTTTGGTTAGTGTTCAGCCTATCACGGATGCCTTCTCATCCTCCGCCTCGGATGAGAGGACATCTGTGATAGGCCGAACACTAAACAGAGGCTCCTCGTTCCTTCGTCTGACACCTCACCCGCTATCCCACCCGCCGCTTCACCCAATACTGACCTAAGGACACCGCTCTCTTCACCCTGCCTGTCAGGAGCTGAGACTGCAAGCCTACAAAAACTGCAAGATGCACTACAATTGCCGACAGTACTTCAGGATACTCTGAGGGTATCGAGAGTGTATCGTGAGTAAATTGTTTCACAATTCCCGTGTACTGTGTCCCACGCTCTGTGAGTAGCGAGGGAGCAGTAATAAAGGGATTTACTGCATGCACAAATACTCTGAACACTCTGAACAAGTGTCTAAAGGTTTATATGGTTTATGATGCTTTGGGGTGTCTAAAGTGGCTAAAAATGTCTAAAATCCATGATTTTAGACATTTCAGATCTTCTTATAGGGAAGATGTCTGCTCACTACTTTCAATGTGAGACTAGTCTCACATTGAAAGTAGTGAGCAGACATCTTCCCTATAAGAAGACACAATGGTAATAAAACAGGCAGGAACTAGAATTTACATGCTGGTGTCATCTCTGAACCATTAATTCAGCCCAAGAAGTGATTGTAGACACTAGATAATGCCTGAACACAAACAGCACCATACTTCTGGAAAGAACAGCAGACAAGGGCATTGTCAGGGGTAGTGACGCCCATCATACATGCCTCACTGTGCCATCATACATGCCTCACTGTGCCAGCATACATGCCTCACTGTGCCATAATACATGCCTCACTGTCAGTGTGGTATGTTACAGGCACATTGAGGCATGTTACAGGCACAGTAAGGCATGTTACAGATGGCACAGTGAGGCGTGTATGATGGCACAGTGAGGCATGTTACAGATGGCACAGTGAGGCGTGTATGATGGCACAGTGAGGGGTCGTCTTATACAGTGAGTATATCCCAAAACCAAAATTTTAGCTGGAAAATTAGGGGGTCGTCATACGCCGGCAAAAAAAAAGTCAGTTACTTTGCTGAGTAACTAATTACTTTGCCAATGTAGTAACTGAGTCACTAACTCAATTACTTTTTCGGACAAGTAATGTGTAACTGTAACTAATTACTTTTTTAAAGGAAGATGAGCAACACTGCATTCAAGGTTCTAAGTTTTTGTGAGGTTATGGCGTTCACATGTAACATATAAAGCCAAAGCTTCGATATTGAAGGTCAGACAGACACACACACACCCACTAGGAGAGATGACCATGACATATTCACATGA
Source organism: Rana temporaria (assembly GCF_905171775.1). Lineage (NCBI taxonomy): Eukaryota > Metazoa > Chordata > Amphibia > Anura > Ranidae > Rana > Rana temporaria. The sequence continues at coordinate 52,743,356 of NC_053495.1, read as the reverse complement.
AGACACTTTGACAATCCGGAACAGCTAAATTCTCCCAGAAGTCTAAGACCATCATTTCCTGCTTCTTTTTGGTTACACAAGACAGCATGGAGACAGAAGGCAGCAGCCATGAAGCACACATGCTTTCATAAGCTTATTACAGCTTTATAACTACACTACTCAAAAAAAGTAAAGGAACACTTTGAAAACATATCAGATCTCAAAGGGCAAAAATCTCATGCTGAATATCTATACTGATATGGACTGGGTAATGTGTTAGGAATGAAAAGATGGCACATCATTTGATGGAAATGAAATGTATCCACCTACAGAGGCCTGAATTTAAAGACACCCAAAAAATCAAAGTGAAAAAATTATGCAGTAAGCTAGTCCATTTTGCTGAAATTTCATTGCAACAACTCAAAATGGTCCTCAGTAGTTTGTATGGCCCCCAAGTGCTTGTGCGCATGCCTGAAAACATCAGGGCATGCTCCTAATGAGACGATGGATGGTGTCCTGGGGTATTTCCTCCCAGATCTGGACCAGAGCATCACTGAGCTCCTGAACAGACTGAGGTGCAACCTGACCGAAACATAATGTCCCAGAGGTGTTCTTTTGGATTTAGGTCAGGTGAGCGTGGGGGCCATTCAATGGTATAAATTTCTTCATCCTCCAGGAACTGGCTGCATGCTCTCGCCACAAGAGGCTGGGCATTGTCGTGCACCAGGAGGAACCCAGGACCCACTGCACCAGCGTAGGGTCTGACAATGGGTCCAAGGATTTCATCCGATACCTAATGCCAGTCAGGGTGCCATTGTGTAGCCTGTAGAGGTCTGTGCGTCCCTCCATGGATATGCCTCCTCAGACCATCACTGACCCACCACCAAACCGGTCATGCTGAACGATGTTACAGGCAGCATAAAGTTCTCAGTGGCTTCTCCAGACCCTTTCACGTCTGTCACATATGCTCAGGGTGAACCTGCTCTCATCTGTGAAAAGCATGGGGCACCAGTGGCGGACCTGCCAATTCTGGTGTTCAATGGAAAATGCCAATCGAGCTCCACAGTGTCTGGCAGTGAGCACAGAGCACACTAGAGGATTTTGGGCCCTCAGGCCACCCCCATGAAGTCTGTTGCTGATTGTTTGGTCAGAGACATTCACACCAGTGGCCTGCTGGAGGTCATTTTGTAGGGCTCTGGCCAGTGGCGGAACTTTCAGGGTCGCTGCAGTCGCCGTTGCGACTGGGCCCTGCCACTGTGGGGGCCCCCCCAAGACCCGGCATCTCCCCCTGCATCTCCAACTTTCAGTTTGGGATGCAGTGCGGGGAGTGGGAGACAGCGATCAGCAGCTGTATGGTGCTCGCGGCATCTCCCTGGGGCTTGTATTTCTCCTTCAGCATGTATACAGTGGAGGGGGAGGGGCCTCTGACCCGGGCAGCTACAAGTTTCACTCTTCAGTGTAAATTGCTCGGGTCAAAGGGCCCCTCCCCCTCCACTGTACAGACTGAGGAAGAGAATTCCAAGCCCCAGGGAGATCCCCCTGCCAATAGACATCATAGAGCTGTCGATCGCTGCCTCCCACCTCCCCCTGTGCTGGGGGTTGGAGGTGCACAGCCAGCCAGGTACAGGGGAACCTCTGGGGGGGGGGTGTTTAAGTCTGGAAACCCTGATGTATGGGGGGCCCTCTGATGTATGGGGGGCACTTTGGGAACCCTGATGTATGGGGGGGTACTCTGGGAAACCTCATGTATGGGGCGGGGGGCTCTCTGTGAACCCTGATGTATGGGAGGCTCTCTGAGGACCCTGGTGTATGGGGGGGGCTCACTCTGGGGATTCTGATGTATGGGGGGGCTCTCTGTGAACCCTCATGTATGGGGAGCTCTCTGTGAACCCTGATGTATGGGGGGGGCTCTCTGTGAACCCTAATGTATGGGGGACTCTCTGTGAACCCTGATGTATAGGGAGGGCTCTCTGGGGACCCTGATGTATGGGGGGCTTTCTGGGGACCCTGATGTACGGGGGGCTCTCTGGGGACCCTGATGTAAGTGGCGGAGGCTCTTTTGGGACCCTGATGTATGGGGGGGAGACTCTGGGGACCCTGATGTATGGGGGGAGCCTCTCTGGGGACCCTGATGTAAAGGAGGGCTCTCTGGGGACCCTGATGTAAGTGGGGGAGGCTCTCTGTGAACCCTGATGTATGGGGGACTCTCTGTGAACCCTGATGTATAGGGAGGGCTCTCTGGGGACCCTGATGTATGGGGGGGGCTTTCTGGGGACCCTGATGTAAGGGGGAGGCTCTTTTGGGACCCTGATGTATGGGGGGAGACTCTGGGGACCCTGATGTATGGGGGGAGCCTCTCTGGGGACCCTGATGTAAGTGAGGAAGGCTCTTTGGGCACCCTTATGTAAGGAATTGGCTCTTTGGGGACTCTGATGTAAGGCGGGGCTCTCTGGGGACCCTGATGTAAGGGGGGCTCTCTGGGGACCCTGATGTGAGTGGAGGAGGCTCTTTGGGGACTCTGATGTATGGGGGGGGCTCTCTGGGGACCCTGATGTAAAGGGGTGCTCTCTGTGAACCCTGATGTATGGGAGGCTCTCTGGGGACCCTGATGTATGTGGGGCTCTCTGTGGACTCTGATGTATGGGGGGGGGCTCTTTGGGGACTCTGTATGAGGGGGGCTCTCTGGGGATGCTGATGTAGGGGGTGCTCTCTGTGAACCCTGATGTATGGGGGGGCTCTCTGGGGACTCTATGGGGGGCTCTTTGTGAATCCTGATGTATGGGGTGCTCTCTGGGGACTGTGATGTATGGGGGGGCTCTCTGGTGTATGGGGGGCTCTCTGTGAACCCTGATGTATGGGGGGCTCTCTGTGAACCCTCATGTATGGGGAGCTCTCTGTGAACCCTGATGTATGGGGGGGGGGGCTCTCTGTGAACCCTGATGTATGGGGGACTCTCTGTGAACCCTGATGTATAGGGAGGGCTTTCTGGGAACCCTGATGTAAGGGGGGCTCTCTGGGGACCCTGATGTAAGTGGAGGAGGCTCTTTTGGGACCCTGATGTATGGGGGGGGGAGACTCTGGGGACCCTGATGTATGGGGGGAGCCTCGCTGGGGACCCTGATGTAAGTGGGGGAGGCTCTTTGGGCACCCTTATGTAAGGAATTGGCTCTTTGGGGACTCTGATGTAAGGCGGGGCTCTCTGGGGACCCTGATGTATGGGGGCTTTCTGGGGACCATGATGTAAGGGGGGCTCTCTGGGGACCCTGATGTAAGTGGAGGAGGCTCTTTGGGGACCCTCATGTATGTGGGGAGACTCTAGGGACCCTGATGTATGGGGGACTCTCCGTGAACCCTGATGTATAGGGAGTGCTCTCTGGGAACCCTGATGTAAGGGGGGCTCTCTGGGGACCCTGATGTAAGTGGAGGAGGCTCTTTTGGGACCCTGATGTATGGGGGGGGGACTCTGGGGACCCTGAAGTATGGGGGGGAGACTCTCTGTGAACCCTGATGTATGGGGGACTCTCTGTGAACCCTGATGTATAGGGAGGGCTCTCTGGGGACCCTGATGTATGGGGGGCTTTCTGGGGACCCTGATGTAAGGGGGGCTCTCTGGGGACCCTGATGTAAATGGAGGAGGCTCTTTTGGGACCCTGATGTATGGGGGGGAGACTCTGGGGACCCTGATGTATGGGGGGAGCCTCTCTGGGGACCCTGATGTAAAGGAGGGCTCTCTGGGGACCCTGATGTAAGTGGGGGAGGCTCTTTGGGCACCCTTATGTAAGGAATTGGCTCTTTGGGGACTCTGATGTAAGGCGGGGCTCTCTGGGGACCCTGATGTATGGGGGCTTTCTGGGGACCCTGATGTAAGGGGGCTTTCTGGGGACCCTGATGTAAGGGGGCTCTCTGGGGACCCTGATGTAATGTGGAGGAGGCTCTTTGGGGACCCTGATGTATGGGGGGGGGGAGACTCTGGGGACCCTGATGTATGGGGGGAGCCTCTCTGGGGACCCTGATGTAAGGGAGGGCTCTCTGGAGACCCTGATGTAAGTGGGGGAGGCTCTTTGGGCACCCTTATATAAGGAATTGGCTCTTTGGGGACTCTGATGTAAGGCGGGGCTCTCTGGGGACCCTGATGCAAGGAGGATCTGCACTCAGTTATGTAACAATATATACACACACACGTATATTGTATACATGTGTATACCCACCCAAGCGTATGACTTTCTTTACTTGCTTGCTACACTGCTATGGGCTCTAGCCTGAGATCTTTTGTTGACCTAGCAATGCCCTTAGGGGGGGGGGGGTCCTTCATTGTTTCTTGCACCGGGGCCCTGAAAATTATAGTTACGCCTTTGGCTCTGGCAGTGCTCATCCTGTTTCTCCTTGCACAAAGGACCAGACACCGGTCCTGCTGATGGGTTAAGGACATTCTACGGCTCTGTCCAGCTCTCCTAGAATGACTGCCTGTCTACTGGAATCTCCTCCATGCTCTTGATACTGTGCTGGTAGACACGGCAAACCTTCTGCCAATGACACATATTGATGTTCCATCCTGGAGGAGTTGGACTGCCTGTGCAACCTTTATAGGGTCCAAGTATCGCCTCATGCTATCAGTAGTGACACTGACCCTAGCCCAATGCAAAACGAGTGAAAAACAGTCAGAAAAGATGAGTAGGGAAAAAAAAATGTCAGACACCTCCACCTGAAAAAACATTCCTCTTTTGGAGGTTGTCTCATGAACACGGACCGTCTGTCCGTGTTCATCCAATCCAACAGGCGGATGGAAAAGTAGGTTTTTCCTCTGTCACACTTTGGCGGGTCGGATGTCAGCGGGCATGTCACCGCTGACATCCGCGGCTCCATAGAGGAGCACAGGAGGAGCATAGAGGAGCACGGAGCGCCTGTTCAGGTCTGCCTAAAAAACTGGCAGGCGGACCATAAGAGGGACATGGGGAGCTGAAACAAAGGTTTCCCAGTTCTCTCCAAAAGCCTCTGTCCTGGGTGAGTCTGTCACAAGAACCTTTATGGAGGGAGCTGAAATGATTGAGTTGCCAAGCGACAGCCAAGAAACCTTATGGATTTAAAGAAGATTTGTAAAGAAGAGTGAAACAAAATTCCTCCCTGAGATGTGTGCAAACCTGGTCACTAACTACAAGAAACATCCACCAAGTACAAAATCATGTTTTGTTTGGGAGTCAAACACTTATTTCTTTTTATACATCATGGGACACAGTCAGGCTAATATTCATTACCTTCTGGGTTATACTCCATCCTCAGGTGAATGCACACTGGTAGACCAAAGGTCTTTTTTTTTTTTTTTTTATCAGATTTTTTTTATTGACAAAAAGAAGAAAAAGAAAAACACTTCCATTGAACAAAAAACACACATCATATAATGTTGCAGAGGACATAGGATTATCCAGACGTGCAGCCAGCCAGCCTTACTACTTATACATCAGCATATTATATGAATTTACAATCCATATTAAAAGAAAGAGACAAGTCTTTAAAAATATATATCTGTGTCTGTCATTTTGTAATCTACTGTTTATTAAAATGGAGTTCCACCCATAAATATAACATTACATCAGTAGTTTTAAAAAAATGTCATTAGTCCTTTAAGAAATTTTTTTTTTTTTTTAGATGCCTTCAAAGTGTTGTTGCTAGGCAGAATAGTTAATCTTCCCTCTTCCTGCACCTAGGTGCTTAAGCTTCCTAACCTACACCGCACAGACTCCTGGGAATGTAGTGGGTGTAACTTTCCAGGAGTCTGTGCACTCCCCAGTCTCGAAGAATCATGGGCCAAATCCACAGCCAGCGGCGCAAATTAAGTTACTCAAAACTTATGTCATTTAAGTTACGGCGCCCTAAGTTGGTGTCGTAAGTGCCGTATCCACAGCGCATTTGCGCACAAAATTGCGCCAGCGTAACTTAAATTCCGAGGCGTAAGGCAGGGTTATTGCAAGTGGGAAGGAAGTGGGCGTAATGAGCCGTGACCCCATGCAAATGAAGGGCCGGCCGTACTGCGCATTCGCGCACGAATCTGCTGCTCACTGCGCATGTGCAGAACTTTGCTTGGCGCAATCAGTGAGATAGGTAAAAGGCCAAGCGTACTTAGTTTGAGGATCGCCCTGTGTATAAAAAGCCCCAGTCAAACACACTTCCCTTGCAAAAGTATATCCCAGTGTTTCCCTTCCATGAGCAATTTGCTTCTGCTCTTAATGTTTGTTGGTGTGTTGTTAAGTTGTGTTTGTGAGAAAAGTGTTTGAGGAGTTGGAGAGTCTATTTGGTGTTTGTTTTTGATAAGTGTATTTTGTTAATTTGTTTGTTATTGTTTTTGCTGATTGTTTTTTTGTGCTTGTATTTTGTTTGTTTTTTGTTCGTGTTTTATTTTGAATTTATAGTAGCTGTCTGCTTGTGTGTTTAGATTTTTGTCTGTTTTTTGGGTGTGTATTTTTGTCTGTTTGTTGGGTGTGTGTTGGTGATTGTTTTTTGGGTGAGTTTTTTGGTGCTGGGTGGTGTCTGTGATGGCCCCCAAGCACAGGAAGCTTAACCACTTAAAGACCTTAGGTGTTTTTCAGATTTGGTGTTTGCAAGACTAAAACAGTTTTTTCTGCTAGAAAATTACTTAAAACCCCCAAACATTATATATTTTTTTTTCTAACACCCTAGAGAATAAAATGGCGGTCATCGCAATACTTTTTGTCACACCGTATTTGCGCAGCAGTCTTACAAGCGCACTTTTTTTGGAAAAAATTCAGTTTTTTGAATTAAAAAATAAGACAACAATAAATTTGGCCCAATTTTTTTATATATTGTGAAAGATAATGTTACGCCGAGTAAAATGATACCCAACATGTCACGCTTTAAAATTGCGCCCGCTCGTGGCATGGCGTCAAACTTTTACCCTTAAAAATCTAGATAGGCGACGTTTAAAAAATTCTATAAGTTGCATTTTTTGAGCTACAGAGTAGCTCTAGGGCTATAATTATTGCTCTCGCTCTAACAATCGAGGCGATACCTCACTTGTGTGATTTGAACACCGTTTTCATATGCGGGCTCTACTCGCGTATGCGTTCGCTTCTGCGCGCGAGCTCGACAGGACGGGGCGCTTTAAAAAAATATTTTTTTTGTTTTCTTATTTAATTTTATTGATTTTATTATTTTTTACACTAAAATATAAAAAAAAAAAAAATGATCACTTTTATTCCTATTACAAGGAATGTAAACATCCCTTGTAATAGAAAAAAGCATGACAGGTCCTCTTAAATATGAGATCTGGGGTCAAAAAGACCTCAGATCTCATATTTAGGCTTAAATGCAAAAAAAAAAAAAAAAAGGAACATTTGTCATTTTAAAAAATGACAAAAAAAAAATTGTCTCTTTAAGAGGCTGGGCGGGACTGACGTTTTGACGTCACTTCCGCCCAGCAGAGCTATGAGGACGGGTGGGGGCCATCTTGCCCTCACTCAAGTCCTCGCTCTCCAGGCGGCAGCATCGGATCTCCTCCGCCGCTACCGACGGCTCCGGTAAGCGGCGGAGGGCGCGGAAAAGCGGCGGGAGGGGGGGCCCTCTCCCGCCACCGATAACGGCGATCTCGCGGCGAATCTGCCGCGGAGACCGCCGTTATCGTTTACACGGCCGCCCGCTGAAAACATGGATATCTCAGTTGTGGCAGCAGCTGCTGCCGTTACTGAGATATCCATGTTTAAAAAGAGGACGTACATTTACAATACGCGGGTCTTTAAGTAGTTAATTTCACCCTGGGAGAGAAGCGAATTCTTGCTCGGGGCATCGTGCGATATGGGCGATATCTGCATGGCCCTGAGAGCCAGAACACCACCCCGGCCAGGAGGAAGGAGCTCCTTAAACGGATAACGGATCAGGTCAATGTGGCGGGGGGGGGGAGACCAGGACCCCCGCTGGCATACAGAAAAAGATTAACGACCTTAGGAGCGTCGTCCGCAATAAGATGGCAAAGATGAACGCCCATACCAGGGGCACTGGAGGAGGGGGACCCTGCCCAGTCAGACTGACGGAGGAGGAATGGGCAGTGGCCCAGTGTTTCCACCCACAGCAGGTGGTGGGCCTGCCTGGCTATCAGTCAGATGTTCCTGTGAGGACAGGTAAGTTTTTGGTTTTTCTCTCTGGTGATTAGCATGTGTGGGTGGGGGAAGGGAAGATGTGCCAAGTGTGTGGATCCTCAAACCTGTGATTGTTTTGTGTCCTCCACAGATGGCCAGGAGGTTGCAGGCCCATCAGGCCAGGCTGCTGCACCACCCCCAAGACAGGCTGCTGATGACTCCCAAGAAGGGCAGGATTCCCCAGGGGAGGGGAGTGGCCAAACCTCCCCTCATGAGGAGGTTGAGGGGGAGGAGGATGAGGGGGAGGAGGATGAGGGGGAGGAGGAAGAAAATATTCAGATTGGCCGGGAAGTCCTGTTGGCCTCTGATATGATGACCTTTGAGTCTTCCCCTGAGGCTACCCCAGAGGCTGGCACCAGTCAGGCCACCATCAGGGGTAGCCCCTCCCACTTCTCCCCCAACAAGCCTCCACCCACAAGGGTCACTCTATCCCCTCCTCCCAGGCCACAAGCCTCAGGGGCAGGCAGGATGACGACCCAGGACACCAGGGGGGTGGCCGAGCGTCTGCCGGTCAGTCTGCTGAGGGACAATGCCCGGCAGACCCGCACTCTGGCTAAAATGCTACAAAAAATGACCCAGATGGAGCACAGCCTGGGTGTAATGATGGAGGCAGTCGGTGATGTGGCCACCAACTCAGTGGCGGTCATTACATGCATGAACGACCTACAGACCGCCACAACAGGCGTGGCCCGGGAGGTGACTGCCCTGACCCAGGCTGTGCAGGACAATACTAGGTCTGGCCAGGCCAATGCGGCTGCCCTCACTGCCTGTCTCAGTAGAATTGCAGTGGCCTTGGAGGGCAGGCCAGCAGGGGAGGCTCCTCCTTCCCCTGTGCTCACCCCCCCAGGAGGCTCCTCCTTCCCCTGCTCACCCCCCCAGGAGGCTCCTCCTTCCCCTGCTCACCCCCCCCAGGAGGCTCCTCCTTCCCCCCCCCAGGAGGATCCTCCTCCCCCCCAGGAGGATCCTCCTTCCCCAGCTCACACACCCCCAATGGACATCCTCCGCGAGGGCGTGGCCGTGCCCAGCCAAGGCGTAGCAATCGCCGCTGATAATTAATTAGCAGGGATACTTTTTTTTTTTTTTATGTTTTTTTTTTTTTTTTTATTATTTCATTTGGTATTCTGTACTTATGATTTGATTTATGTGTGTGAATGATGTGTGAATGTGGGGGGGGGGTGGCATTCCTGATAAAATAAGGGTGTCACCCTCAGTTTTGGTGGAGTAGGGATCCCCAGGACCAGGGAGAAGTGATCCCAGGTTCCTGAATGGTGTATGAATGCACAGTGACATAATTGGAGCCGTGGCGTGGCGTTGCTGCTCCCAAGTACCAAAGGGGGGGGGGGGACTTGGATCTAATCCAATTCGATGTGCATGTGATGTGTCTGTGCTAGGGACCACAGTGGCGTGCATTCATGCATTCTCATTGTGACATCATTAATGTGCGTTTACTGTGCAAATATGCATTCTGCGAGGCGTCTGCTGACTGCTGTTCCCTCAGAAGAGGGGGTACCCTGGGTTACTAAAGTCACTATTATAGATAGGGGCATGGATGCCCCTGGCATGGTGGCATACAGATTGTAGTCCAGCAAGTGTGTGTGCTCAGCTTTTCCTTCATGGTATTGCTTTAGCTGACCTTTACACGGCATGTGTAAAATTAGGGCTGCTTTTATAAAGTGTAAAATTGCTCCGGGAAACTAACAGAAGCGCACAGGTCGTAATCTACGCCGCACACACTTAATTTTGTGGATCGCCCTATCTCCCTCATTTGCATCTTTGCCTATCAAATACAGCGGCGTGTCTAGCGTAATTTGCGCACAAAGAAGCGCCGGTGTAATTATTTTAGGTAGGACGGAAATACCGGAATTTCATGCGTATCTTGTTTTGAGGATCAGGCGCAAAGATACGCGCCGTGTAAATTTAGAAATCTCGAGTTAAGTCGGCGCATCTGCTTTGTGGATTTGGCCCCATGTGACTTGGACAGTACAGGTGCTGAAACCTGATCTGAAACCTATTACACTGCTTGTGCAGCACTAAGCATGTGCGAGATCTGCAAGGCTGAAATCCAGGAAGTCATACAGTCTGGCTTCATGATGCCCACACTTAAGATGGCCCCAGTCAATTTCTATTTTATTAAAGTGTCTAAATGCTGTAACAACCTAACAAAACAGACCTTAGTTTACAGACTAACTTTACTAGAATACATTAAGCTTGTGTATTACAGGGATATTTATATTTAAAAAGTGAAATTGTGGCCGGAACTCCGCTTTAAGTGTGTCCTCTTAGTATTCTATTCCCCAGCTCCGCTCCCGGTCCTGAAATGTATTAACTATCACATAAAACTAAACCATATAACTCATCACTGCAGAGCGAAACATCACCACATCAAAAATATTGTTGCAGATTGATCCACATTCAGAGTCCCAGTGCATCTGTCCAATCAGTCACCCACCCCGTGTAATCAGCCAACAACCCCCTGTGAGCGAACGGGTGACTATGTCATGTCACCAAGTATTCTAGTTTGGACCAGTTGGAAGGGGGTACTTCCAACCAGGAATCCCAGATATTTTCAAACTTCATTGGACTACCCCTGTGTTTGTATGTCAACTTCTCCCTCATGTAATTTATGGCATTAACCCATTCTGTGTGCGTAGGCGGTAATACTGAGAGCCATTGTCTGGCAATGAGTTTTCTGGCGATAAACAGAACCCTGAGAATGGGCGTGTAGGTGTAGGTTTTATTAGATTGTATTAATTGAACTGATCACTTCAGACCAGTACCATTGTAGTTTCGGGCACTTCCAAAGCATGTGAATAAGGGTACCATCCACCTGAAAGTAGTGTGCCTACAATGTTTCTTATAGGATTAGAGGACTCGGGGTGCTTAAACCCCGTTAGATGCTGCAACTGAGCTGCTATGAAATAATAATATGGGTTCGGAACTGCTAGTCCACCCGAGTCCTTTGCTTCCTGAAATGTTTTCAGCTTGATACAAGGCACCTGTTTCCTCCATATCAAGGAGCGGAATATGGTATTACATTTTTTGAACATATGAATAGGAATCCAGATGGGTGCATTGTGAAGAGCATACAAACCAAAGGTCTTTACACAGGAAGTGATCCCCTATATAACCCCTCCCATACAGGAAGTTTCCGTTTTTTTACCAGTGTTTACAAGGTGGATGGCACGTTTGAGCTCGCTGAGCTCCAGGTCTCTAGTCCCACAAACGGTTCTTGAATGAATCAAGGGATTGACCGATCGGATCCATTTGACCCAAAACTCAAGATCCTGTGATGTTTTGCCTGTAAGCTGCCTCGGGGCACTGGACCCTGTGAAGTGGAATCCTGGACACTACAGTGCTAAGGCATTCCTGCAGGGTGCAGGGTGCTGTACAGGGCCAAGGGAGTAGACCCTAAACATGAAAAGGGTAACCAGTCCTTGAAGGTTCTCAAGTGACAGGAACCCTCCGTGAGGGGTGAAGATTTGGCTCTTATAGGTAGATTCAGAAATAGTTAGGCCGGCTTATCAGTAGATAAGCCGACCTAACTCAGAATCTACGCCGACTTATGTTTAAGTGTATTCTCAAACAGAGATACGCTTAAACATATCTAAGATAGGACGGCTTGCGCCGTCCTATCTTAGGTTGCAATATTGAGGCTGGCCGCTAGGTGGCGCTTCCATTGCGGTCTGCGTAGAATATGTAAATTAGTATATACGCCAATTCACGAACGTACGCCCGGCCGCTGCAGTACATTTACGCCGTTTCCGTAAGGCAATATCAGGCCTAAAGTTATTCCATTCAATAGATGGAATAGTAATGTTACAGTATGGCCGCCGTTCACGCTTCGAAATTCGAAATTTTTACGTCGTTTGCGTAAGTCATCCGTGAATAGGGATTTACGTCGTTTACGTCCATGTCGAAATCAATAGGCCCATGCGGCGTACTTAGCCGCAATGCACACTGGGAAATGTAGGCTTCCGGGCAATCTGAGCCGCTGCGCCTATCTGGTATTGTGCCTACAGTCAACGCTGCTGCCTCACCCTTTATCACTAAGGATGAACTGTCCTCAGCCCAAGCCGGCTTCGAGCACTGGATTGCTGGCATGATTGCCTCCATCCCACAGGGTGGCAAGAAGAGTGACAGATCCCCCTCCCCGAAGCCTCCATGCCTGGAGCAGGTATGGGTTGAGGATGGGGAAGAGCTTAAAGCTCAGGATTCTGTGGATGGCCTGGCGGATGAGTCTGCTTCCGAGCAATTTGGACAAGAAGATATTGAGCTGGTATCTGCCTCTCAATCACAGAGACTCTTGATCCTGACTTTACAGAGGTCACTGAGCTTCCCTGGTCCTCTTTGGGATCCCTGAGGCCTCTTCAGGCCACACAGGCTTTCCCCCTACACCCACTGTTGGAAGAGTTGGTCTATGCTGATTGGGAACATCCTGACATGATTTATGTTCCTCCTAAGAGGTTTTCCCTTTTATATCCCATGAATGAAAAGTTCACTAAGAAATGGAGCATGCCAGCCATAGATGAAGCAGTCTCTGCCTTAAACAACAACTTAACTTGTCTGGTGGATAATGCACAGGACTTGAAACACCCTGTTGATAAGAAATTGTAGTCCTTATTAAAGGCTTATTTTTTGACTAGTTCAGCTATTCAGGCAGCTGTTGCAGCAATTGTTATCTGCCAACCCGGAAAGGATCAGATCAGACAGCCTGACCAGCCTAACCAGGAGGATGATAAGCCTGAAAATAAAGCAGATATTCCTTTAGTGCTGTGTTTTTCTGTTGACGCCTTTAAGAATTCAATACAGCAGGTTTCTCGTTTGGCTTCATGTCTGTACACAAACACTATATTACCAAAATTGGGATGCCCACCTGCCTTTATACACGCACATGAACTTTAATGGTTTCCTATTCTTAGTCCATAGGGTTCTATATTGGGTTGGCCCACCCTTTGCAGCTATAACAGCTTCAACTCTTCTGGTAAGGCTGTCCACAAGGTTTAGGAATGTGTCTATGAGAATATTTGACCATTTTTCCAGAAGTGCATTTGTGAGATGGCCTGACTAGCAGTCTCCGCTCAAATTCATCCCAAAAGTGTTTTATCGGGTTAAGGTCAGGACCCACTGCTTTGTGCACTGGTGCACAGTCATGTTGGAACAGGAAGGGACCATCCTCAAACTGTTCCCACAAAATTGGGAGCATGAAATTGTCCAAAATGTCTTCGTATGCTGACGCCTTAAGAGTTCCCTTCACTAGAACTAAGGGGCCAAGCCCAACCCCTGAAAAACAACCCCAAACCATATTCCCCCTTCCACCAAATGATTTGGACCAGTACACAAAGCAAGGTCCATAAAGACATGGATGAATGAGTATGGGTTGGAGGAACTTGACTGGCCTACACAGAGTCCTGACCTCAACCCAATAGAACACCTTTGGGATGAATTAGAGTGGAGATTGAGAGCCAGGCCTTCTCATCCACATCAGTGCCTGACCTCACAAATACGCTTCTGGAAGAATGGTCAAACATTCCCATTGACACACTCCTAGATATTGTGGACAGCATTCCCAGAAGAGTTGAAGCTGTTATAGCTGCAAAGGATGGACTAACTCAACATTGAATTCTACGGACTAAGACCGGGATGCCATTAAAGTTAATGTGCGGTGCGTGTAAAGGCAGGTGTCCCAATACTTTGGTAATATACTGTAGTGTGTGTGTGTATAATATATATATATATATATATATATATATATATATATATATATATATATATATATATATATATATATATATATATATATATATATATAATTGTATTTACAGTATGTTAAATATTTGTTTTACAAATGAGCATTTAAAACGACTTGACCCATGGGCCAATTCTGTCATACATGTAAAAATTTCATTTTTTTTGTTAGAAAATTATTATTATTATTAAACACAATTTATACTGTGTGATCCACAGCCTGTTCCAGTTTGAACTGAGTGTCAGGGATCGGATGGGTGACTGATTTGATGAGTTAGGTCTCTCTTCTCTCTCCTGTCCTGGCTCTGCTGAAGGTGAGACAGAGGAAGCCGAAGGACAAGAGGGACACGAGTGCATGGAGCAGGAGGTCCTGGGAGAACAGCTTGGTAGGGTTCATCAGCCTGGAGTAGACTGTGATGAGCTGAGCAGGAAACAGCCAGGCAGGTAACCGAGAGTTAACAACAACCAGGAACATAGACAGGAGCAAGGTTTCAGGGATAGCCAGGTTCGTCAGCAGGCGGGTAGTGAGGTACCAAATCATAGACGGAGCCAGAGTCAGGAACGGAGACAGGTCAGAGATGGGCAGAGATGGGCAACAGTACAGGAACAGAACACAGAGCCAAGGTCAAGAGCAAGCCAGGTCTAAATACTGGGAGGACACACAGGATCAGAGCAGGATTCAGGAACACAACTGAAGATCAGTCAGCAAAGCACAAGATACCAGACTCCCTTTAAATAGGCTGCCTGGCGCCAAGGAGAATTAGGCTAGTACGTGTGCGCGTGCACTCGCGCATGTGCGTGCCCGATTGCGGGCTCTGGCGTGCATGCGCGCGCCTGTTCGCCGTTCTATGGCAAAGGCTATGTGCTTGTGCACATCTGTGTGCAAAACGTCTCACAGGAATTCCCTGACACCAAGCATTATTGTTAGATTGAGCTATTGAGCTCTGTAACCAATAATTTACAACAAAAAGGCCACGGAGAGACTGAAAAACAAGTGAAAAGCGGCCCAAATCTCGTTTGTTTATTAAGGTATTTTTTTTTTTTATTTACAATATACATCAAAACAATCATCCCCACATAAACCCCATCCCTCCTCCCGTTCTTCCCACCCCTAAAAGAGAAATTGCTAAGTCATTGACATCTTGGGTGGTACCTGGGTGAAGATTAAAGTCATGCAAGTAGACCTGTCTAATATTCCAGGTCTTCATTCCTACACAGTCATTACCCCCTCTCATCATCATCCCTTTCACACTCATCCAATCTTCTACACTCTCCTTTATCTTAGTCTAGGTTCTATTAGGTCACCTCTCGTCATTTGAGTACTTTTGTACTCTGTTATTGTTTAGATGTTAATCCCTCTTGCTTCCCACCTGGATTTCCAGATGTTATTATATTTTTTTAAGGCCCCTTGCTTTACGTATACCGATTTCTCCTTGAGAATTACCACATTCATGCTATTTACCCATTCCCTACTGGGCGTGGGTGTGGAGCTGACTGCCATCTCAAAGCAAGCAGCTTCCTTGCTTGAAATGTGCATCTCAGCCGCGAGTGTTTCTTGGTCTTCCCACTCCTACTAGTCCCAGGAGACAGTGCTTCGCCTCCAGCTTTGAGGTTTCAATGGTTCCTATCGCTCCTGTCCAGTAGCGGAACAGCTTCGGGCATTTCCAAAACATGTGGATCATGTCCCCCTCTATGTCCCCACCCACACCTAGGACAACTTGTGTCCGGCCTATGGCCAAACTGTAAAAGTTTATGTGGGGTTTAGTATATTCTATATAATAGAAACAAATGTGACATCCTCTGAGAGGGGGATACCAGTGGGGCGAGTTCCAGAATTCTATTCCACTGTATTTCAGGAATATCACCCACATCTTTTTCACAGTTTCTCTTGTACACGGGGGCTCCTATCCCTCTCATTCTCCCGTTGTTTAAATGTGGGTATATTTTTGATATTAGGCCTTTCCCTGTTTCAGCATTATTTATATTTTGAAGTACTGTAATTGCACTCCATTCTAAAGTCCGTCCTCTAAACTGTTCCTCCAATTTGTGCCTGACCTGTAAATACCTAAAAAAAAAAAAGATTTACTCGGCAATGCAAATTGGTCTCTAAGTTCCTGAAAAGTTTTCAAGGTGCCATCTTGATATAGTTGGGTAATAAGTTTTATTCCACATCTTGCCTATTCCCTCACTACTCCCATCTTCTGCAGTTCTCCCAATTTTCTATTCTCCCACAGAGGAGTGTACTCCGTGAGACCTGTCTAGTTTAATATAACCTTCACTGTATACCACACTCTCATCATAAGGCTCAGAGTGGGAAGTCCTGGGGGAGTGCCTTAAGAGCTTCAACTATTAAATCATGTGTGGTATTTTGTAACAACAGCTTTCTCCCGACCTCTCCCCCTTCTAGATTATACCCCCCCCCCATATACTGAAGTTGTGCCACTAGAAAATAGCTAAAGGGGTGCGGTAGCGTTGCTCCTCCCTGCAAATCTCTACTTGCTGGCTATATTTTAAAATATAAAATATTTACCTATGCAGCTGTTGACTTTATGAACCCCATCCCTTTAGCAATATTCTCAGATTTTTCTCAGCCTGAATGTAAGAGGCCAATCATTTGAGGGCCCCATTGGAGTGTGTACAGGGCTCTTGAACTGCTGTTTTTATTACACAGTATCTTTATTCTGCCATGGCTGAGCTGCCTATATTTCATTCATAAGTCCCCAAAAATGGCCAATAGGGATGTTCAGCCTGGAATTGCAGTTGTTGGCTTGCAATGACACTGAACTGCTCCATATTGCAAACCTTTGTTTTATTTATTGTGTTCTGTAAAGTTTTTGATTTACTTTAATAAACTGACATCTGCAGTGCAGCGTTCATCCATCTCTTTCCTCGTTGCCTGACCCTGTGGCCTCCTATAAACTGTGACATCTTTCATTATAATGTGCTTGGTTTTAATTTTTCTTCATATACATACAAACATTGAATAGTGTTTTCTCATAATGTTTTATGATGCTATAAAAGAGTCAGATTGGGAAGCAGATTGTAAATTACATATTGGAACACATGGAAATAATCAGCTGAATGCAGGGCAATGTATTACTGAAAATATGTAATATGTCATTCGCATAAATCAAATTAACTGGGAAGTTACAAGCTAGCCACTGTATTCCCTAAAGTGCTTGGGCAGGTAACAACGGTTAGGCTGTATCATACGGTATGTATTGAACGTGCAAACCAAAAAAGGGTTCCGGCTTATTCAAGGACATAATACTAAAGAGACAATGAAGCTTGTATGCTGCTTTGTGGTTGTTTGTCATATGTTACTGCACTTACCGTAGTTTTGAAGCCAGATTGCCAAAATGGTCTAATTCTTGTTTGTAGCAAGATTAGCACCAATGACGGCCTGTCTATAAGGGGCGCAGGGGCGCCGCCCCCCTGATCCACGCACCCGCTCCTAATCATTTAAGCACATGATTAGAGCCTGAGACTGTAATTGACTTCAAAAAAGGGTGAGCTCAGGCCGCAGATTTATTAATATTTGCTATTGTCTTCCTGATTCTCCTCCCGGCCAATTAGGAAGTGAGTCTTAAGACCCGATTGGTGAAGCCGCAGAGAAGGAGACGCAGGAATGAGCCGAAGCTGCCCACGACCTGGCTATACTGTATATCTCCCCCGATCGCCCCCTCCCCTTTGTCAGCATCTTTACCAATGTACATAATAATGACCCTCCGCACTGGTGTCAGTTTCCGCACTAAAAACTCCCAGCATTTGGTGTAATTTTCTGCAATAATTGCCCCCAGCATAGATGGGAGGATATCAGGTTAGACACTTCCTAATGGCTCAGTCCCTAGGAACAGTAATGGATAATGGACAACAGGCCCTCTTACCAGACCTGGTGAAACCACAACAGTGATCCCTCTTGCTGGAAGTTTGCTCACTCTGGGGAGCCTGGAGTGACTCTAGTCAGTAGTGTAGCATGCCTGTACCCTGGCAGCAGCTCTGTTTTTCTCCCTCTCTGGTTGTGCGGGTACAGCGGGGCTCCCTCCCTGGTAGTGTGGGTACAGCTGGGCTCTCTCTCTGGTGCTGCGGGTACAGCGTGACTCCCTCTTTGGTTGGTGCGGGTACAGCATGGCTCTCTGGTTGGTGCGGGTACAGCGTGGCTCTTTGGTTGGTGCGGGTACAGCGTGGCTCTCTGGTTGGTGCTGGTACAGCGTGGCTCTCTGGTTGGTGCGGGTACAGCGTGGCTCTCTGGTTGATACGGGTACAGCGTGGCTCTCTGGTTGATACGGGTACAGCTTGGCTCTCTGGTTGATACGGGTACAGCGTGGCTCTCTGGTGCGGGTACAGCATGGCTCTCTGGTTGGTGCGGGTACAGCGTGGCTCTCTGGTTGGTGCGGGTACAGCGTGGCTCTCTCGTTGGTGCGGGTACAGCGTGGATCTCTGGTTTGTGCGGGTACAGCATGGCTCTCTGGTTGTGCGGGCACACCGTGGCTCTATCTCTGGCTTCCCTAGCATGAGCACAGTATTCTCTTTTTTCCTCTTGTAACCCCCCCCCCAGCAGAGTGCTTGCATGCTGGGGGCTTTAGCATGGTGTCTGTGGACACGCTGGGGCCGCTACTCCTAAGGGACTACATTTCCCATGATGCCTTCAGTCCCCAGAATCTTTTGATTGGCCCTCTGCTGTGGCCAATCATGGCGAGGAAAGTGCTTTGTGGATCTGCCCCTCAATGGTGCTGCGGGTACAGCGTGACTCCCTCTCTGGTTGGTGCGGGTACAGCGTGGCTCTCTGGTTGGTGCTGGTACAGCGTGGCTCTCTGGTTGGTGCGGGTACAGCGTGGCTCTCTGGTTGATACGGGTACCGTGTGGCTCTCTGGTGCGGGTACAGCATGGCTCTCTGGTTGGTGCGGGTACAGCGTGGCTCTCTGGTTGGTGCGGGTACAGCGTGGCTCTCTGGTTGGTGCGGGTACAGCGTGGCTCTCTGGTTGGTGCGGGTACATCGTGGCTCTCTGGTTTGTGCGGGTACAGCATGGCTCTCTGGTTGTGCGGGCACACCGTGGCTCTATCTCTGGCTTCCCCAGCATGAGCACAGTATTCTCTTTTTTCCTTTTGTAACCCCCCCCCCCCCCAGCAGAGTGCTTGCATGCTGGGGGCTTTAGCATGGTGTCTGTGGACACGCTGGGGCCGCTACTCCTAAGGGACTACATTTCCCATGATGCCTTCAGTCCCCAGAATCTTTTGATTGGCCCTCTGCTGTGGCCAATCATGGCGAGGAAAGCAGGAATCAAGGCGGCGGCACGGCAAATCCAATTAGAGACGCTCTCTCTCTCTTCTAGCTCCAGCTGACAGAGAGGGGGAGGGGGGCGATCGGGGGAGATATACAGTACAGCCAGCTCGTGGCTCTCCTCTCCCTGTCACAGCTCCACTGCTCCATTTACCAGAGAACTCGGCAGCGGCGCTGTGACAGGGAGAGGATAGCCTCGGGCTGGCTGTACTGTATATCTCCCCCGATAGCCCCCTCCCCCTCTCTGTCAGCTGGAGCTAGAAGAGAGAGAGAGAGCGCGGCTCTAATTGGATTCGCCTTGCCGCCGCCTTGCTTCCTGCCCGCTGTTTTTCTCCCCGAGGATCATGGCACTGGTTTCTAGGGGGGGGGACAATCGCCCTCTCTTGCCCTATGGAGTGGACACCCATGGGAACCAGTACCATGAGTGAAATGGGGGGAGGGTGCGAACAAGCCGAGCTTCCCCTTATTTTATTATGGTGGTGACACCATAATAGTGACAGTGTGCAACAAATATTTTTTTTCAATAATGTTTTTTTTTCTGTTTTTACTTTTTGCTTTTTTACATACTGTCACCATAATAACATTGTACTACTCTAGGGAGGCATTTAGTTATTTTTTTTCACTTTGCTTATTATAGTGATGATCTGATCACTGACATAAGCAATCATTTTCATGAATGGCATCTATTCGTGAGCCAGTGTGTACTATTGTGGTAGCTGTGATTGGCAATGGTTAGCACTTGTTACAGGTCCGCTGTGATTGGTCCCTGTACAATGGGTTCAATGTAGCCAATCAGAGATTACAATAGTACACAGTGAATGGCTATGAATTAAAGGCATTGTGTACATCTGACATGTGATTGCTGTGATTGGTCACAGTGATCACTTGGTACAGGACCTGCCTGGTACAACTATCCGTCTTCCGCTGTGCCCCCTAGGGTGCACATGAGGCACATGAGTGGGAGCGTGTGAGAGGAAAGCTCTGTATTGAGAGGGGGGAGGGGTAAGAGTTTTGTAGTTGGGTAGGTGGGGGGGGGGGGGTAAGGAAAGAGCTCTGTGCTGGGGGGGAAGGCAGTTTGAAGAAAGAGCTCTTTAATCAGTTCCTGTTGAGCTGATGCATATATGTGGCCTCTCAGCGGGTAAGCTTTAACGCCAAGCGCCTGCATATATGCAGCCCTAGGTAACACTTTACTGTGCGGATAGAGCATGCCTGTTCGCTTCTAGTACACAATCGAACAGGACCCAGAAAGCTCCTGATGCATACTTATGATAAGGAGCTTTCCAATCATGTGACTACTGTGCCAATTACATCGGTCAGGTGATTGCAATTTCTGCCTCCTGGAATTTAGATGCACTTAAAGGGCTTGGAGGTGGTGGTGGTAACAGGTTAATAGGGGGAGGGGGGGTTTGTGGGTAGAGCTCTGTACTGGATCATTTTTGGTTGTACACTGGCCTTTGTGTTACCCACTCCTAAACTTTGCTCCCTGTGCAATATGCACTCCTCAGCCCTAAACGATACACCCCCCTGTGCAATGCCCAATCCCAAGCCTTGTGTGATAGCCACCCTTAACCACTTAAGCCCCGGACCAATATGCTGGCTAAAGACCCAAGGTGTTTTTACAGTTCGGGACTGCGTCGCTTTAACAGACAATTGCGCAGTCGTGCGACGTGGCTCCCAAACAAAATTGGCGTCCTTTTTTCCCCACAAATAGAGCTTTCTTTTGGTGGTATTTGATCACATCTGCGGTTTTTAGTTTTTGCGCTATAAACAAAAATAGAGCGACAATTTTGAAAAAAATTCAATATTTTTTACTTTTTGCTATAATAAATATCCCCCAAAAACATATATCATTTTTTTTCCTCAGTTTAGGCCGATACGTATTCTTCTACCTATTTTTGGTAAAAAAAAAATCGCAATAATCGTTTATCGGTTGGTTTGCGCAAAATTTATAGCGTTTACAAAATAGGGGATAGTTTTATTGCATTTTTTTTTTTTTTTACTACTAATGGCGGCGATCAGCGATTTTTTTCATGACTGCGACATTATGGCGGACACTTCGGACAATTTTGACACATTTTTGGGACCATTGTCATTTTCACAGCAAAAAATGCATTTAAATTGCATTCTTTATTGTGAAAATGACAGTTGCAGTTTGGGAGTTAACCACAGGGGGTGCTGTAGGAGTTAGGGTTCACTTTGTGAGTGTTTACAACTGTAGGGGGGTGTGGCTGTAGGTGTGACGTCATCGATCGTGTCTCCCCTATAAAGGGGATGACGCGATCGATACGCCGCCACAGTGAAGCACAGGGAAGCCGTGTTTACACACGGCTCTCCCCGTTCTTCAGCTACGGGGACCGATCGAGCGGCGATCGGGTCCGCGGTCCCGGAGCTTTGGACCGGGTCGCGGGAGCGCGCCCCGCGACCCACGGCTGGGTACAAGTACAGGACGTATATATACGTGCTTGTGCCCAGCCGTGCCATTCTGCCGACGTATATGTGCAGGAGGCGGTCCGGAAGTAGTGAAAATTTGCACAACCTATGAGTGTGGCAGCTCTGCTCTCAATTTAGAATCAGTGCAGTATCGTTGCCACATCATCACAGGAAATAAACAAAAACCAAAAAACCAAAAGGTTGACGCTGCGCTAAATTAAATATTGAATTATAAATGTAAATAGCTGCTAGCACTAAATTGTGTACAACAACTTGGTAACATAAAAAAGAAAAAAACAGTGCAGCGCTAGTGAGTGATATTGTGCTCATATAAATTAATAATAAACAAAAAAAGTCATTCTGGAATAAACTGAAAATTTAGCCAGAATAGGAAAAAACATAAAAATGCAGATGGATATATGAAGAAAAAGTCTTAAAAAGCCACGAAACAAAGTTCATATGACTCTATCCAGTAATTTTCCTTGTGAAAGAGAAGTGGATTGTGCAGACAATGTGAAAGACTCTTGATTGATGTGAGGTAAGCTGTCACCAATACACCCGTGAGGAAGGATAAGATTGCCTGCTTACCAGATGAAAAGACTGTTTTGCATCAGTCTAATAGGGCCTGTGGGAAGTCTGGTCTCCCAATAACTTAGCCGTCAAGATAACCACGGTATAGCTCAGCATACAATCCGAAGAGTCATAAACCAAAAAAAAGAGAAGAAGGACCTCTCATAGCGTATAACGTTTAAAAATAGAAGAGGGTTTAATAAAAATTGCACTTACAATTAGGCAATATAAATACAGCATGGATAGCAAAACGTCTCCGATCTCTTGTTCCGATGCTTCTCGCTACTCGGTCAGGAAAACACAGCCGGCGTTCAGGACGGAACGCGATGACGTCACGGCACCCTACGATCGTTTCGTCGCTAATGGACTTCAACGGGGGAGTAAGCCGGATGTTGACGTCAGCGCGCTAGGTGTTTAAATACCCACGGGTTCCATGTTTGATACTGGAAAACTCGGGGAGAGTCCTCATAGTGACTGAGGGCAAAATAATTGAGTAGCGAGAAATGGAAAAGTGTTCTAATCATGTTGTACATAACGTATTATATTAGTACAGAACGCGGGGGTGTTTAATAACTGGTAGCGGAGCATCGAATAATGAAAATAAGATCGGAGGTTAACAATATATGCAAAAAGATTGTATCATGAATTTGCATAATCATAAAAATCAATCTATATTTAATTAGAAAAGATCTATATCATAAAAATCATCTATATTTAATTAGAGAAGATCTATAAATTAATTTAAATTTTGATAATGATTATGATAATTAAAATTGGAATAAAAAATTTAATAAAAAAAAATAAAAAAAAAAAAATAAAAAATTTTTATTATGAATTATTTAAAAAGCAGTTTATATCCCAATCTACGTTAAGTCCGAACGGAATAAAAGATTTCATAGAAAAAATCCAGCGAGTTTCGAGCCTAGATATGGCCCGAACCATATTAGTACCACGCCAATGAGGACGAATGTTATCTATGGCAAAAAAACTTGTCCCCTTTAATTGTCTCCCATGGAATTTATCGTAATGTTTCGAGAGGTTATGTTTAGGGAACCCGCTTTTGATCCTGCCCACATGCTCACTAAGACGTATATGCAGTTCTCTCTTAGTACGGCCGATATATTGCTTTGAGCATGGACATTGAATCATGTAAACAACGTATTTTGTTGAGCAAGTCATAAATGAATCTATGTCATAAATTGTACCAGTAGCTGTTGATTGAAAATTAGTACATTTCCGTTCCCTAAAGGAATTTACCTTGCAGATATTACATCTGCGACATGGGAAAAAACCTTTAAGGGACTGGAAAAATGACATAGTTCTTGGTGGATCTATAGCATTTGGTGCAATTTTTAGCCTTAAAGCAGGTGCCCCCTTAAAAATCACGATTGGATTATCAGGGATAAGTGATCCAATAATCTTATCACTTTTAAGAATGTCCCAATGCTTTTTTAAGATTTTTTTAATTGAAAAATGCTGATTTGAATATTTGGTAGTTAGGGACCAGCTAAATTTTTCTGAAGGAATAGGGTTCTTACTACTGTTTTTTACCAATAAGGATTCTCTATCCATCTGTTCCACCTTTCTCATGGTTTCGTTAATCAAAACTTCTTGATATCCTTTAGTCAAAAATCTTTGTTTCAGAACGTGTGCTTGTTCGTGGTAGTCCTTAATATCAGTGCAGTTCCTCCTTATGCGTTGAAATTGACCTTTAGGTACTGCGGCTAACCATGAGCTATGATGACAGCTTGTGACAGGAATAAAAGCGTTCCTATCTGTCTCTTTGAAGAACGTGTTGGTAATCAGTTTATCTTCTTTTACATAAATGTTTAGATCCAAAAAATGGATGTGGGAGGTGCTAATATCATATTGAAGAGAAATACCACTCGTATTGGAATTTAATTTAAATAAGGATTCCTCAAGTGATGTTGTGTCTCCCTCCCATATGACTAACACGTCATCTATATAGCGTTTCCAAAGTCGTAATTGTGAGGGTGGTTGATCATCAATAGCTTCTCGTTCCCAATGAGCCATAAATAAATTGGCTAGGCTGGGGGCGAATTTATCTGTGGCGTGGCGATGGGGGCTAAATTCGCCCCCAGCCTAGCCAATTTATTTATGGCTCATTGGGAACGAGAAGCTATTGATGATCAACCACCCTCACAATTACGACTTTGGAAACGCTATATAGATGACGTGTTAGTCATATGGGAGGGAGACACAACATCACTTGAGGAATTCTTTTTTAAATTAAATTCCAATACGAGGGGTATTTCTCTTCAATATGATATTAGCACCTCCCACATCCATTTTTTGGATCTAAACATTTATGTAAAAGAAGATAAACTGATTACCAACACGTTCTTCAAAGAGACAGATAGGAACGCTTTTATTCCTGTCACAAGCTGTCATCATAGCTCATGGTTAGCCGCAGTACCTAAAGGTCAATTTCAACGCATAAGGAGGAACTGCACTGATATTAAGGACTACCACGAACAAGCACACGTTCTGAAACAAAGATTTTTGACTAAAGGATATCAAGAAGTTTTGATTAACGAAACCATGAGAAAGGTGGAACAGATGGATAGAGAATCCTTATTGGTAAAAAACAGTAGTAAGAACCCTATTCCTTCAGAAAAATTTAGCTGGTCCCTAACTACCAAATATTCAAATCAGCATTTTTCAATTAAAAAAATCTTAAAAAAGCATTGGGACATTCTTAAAAGTGATAAGATTATTGGATCACTTATCCCTGATAATCCAATCGTGATTTTTAAGGGGGCACCTGCTTTAAGGCTAAAAATTGCACCAAATGCTATAGATCCACCAAGAACTATGTCATTTTTCCAGTCCCTTAAAGGTTTTTTCCCATGTCGCAGATGTAATATCTGCAAGGTAAATTCCTTTAGGGAACGGAAATGTACTAATTTTCAATCAACAGCTACTGGTACAATTTATGACATAGATTCATTTATGACTTGCTCAACAAAATACGTTGTTTACATGATTCAATGTCCATGCTCAAAGCAATATATCGGCCGTACTAAGAGAGAACTGCATATACGTCTTAGTGAGCATGTGGGCAGGATCAAAAGCGGGTTCCCTAAACATAACCTCTCGAAACATTACGATAAATTCCATGGGAGACAATTAAAGGGGACAAGTTTTTTTGCCATAGATAACATTCGTCCTCATTGGCGTGGTACTAATATGGTTCGGGCCATATCTAGGCTCGAAACTCGCTGGATTTTTTCTATGAAATCTTTTATTCTGTTCGGACTTAACGTAGATTGGGATATAAACTGCTTTTTAAATAATTCATAATAAAAATTTTTTTTTTTTTTTTTTTATTAAATTTTTTATTCCAATTTTAATTATCATAATCATTATCAAAATTTAAATTAATTTATAGATCTTCTCTAATTAAATATAGATGATTTTTATGATATAGATCTTTTCTAATTAAATATAGATTGATTTTTATGATTATGCAAATTCATGATACAATCTTTTTGCATATATTGTTAACCTCCGATCTTATTTTCATTATTCGATGCTCCGCTACCAGTTATTAAACACCCCCGCGTTCTGTACTAATATAATACGTTATGTACAACATGATTAGAACACTTTTCCATTTCTCGCTACTCAATTATTTTGCCCTCAGTCACTATGAGGACTCTCCCCGAGTTTTCCAGTATCAAACATGGAACCCGTGGGTATTTAAACACCTAGCGCGCTGACGTCAACATCCGGCTTACTCCCCCGTTGAAGTCCATTAGCGACGAAACGATCGTAGGGTGCCGTGACGTCATCGCGTTCCGTCCTGAACGCCGGCTGTGTTTTCCTGACCGAGTAGCGAGAAGCATCGGAACAAGAGATCGGAGACGTTTTGCTATCCATGCTGTATTTATATTGCCTAATTGTAAGTGCAATTTTTATTAAACCCTCTTCTATTTTTAAACGTTATACGCTATGAGAGGTCCTTCTTCTCTTTTTTTTGGTTTATGACTCTTCGGATTGTATGCTGAGCTATACCGTGGTTATCTTGACGGCTAAGTTATTGGGAGACCAGACTTCCCACAGGCCCTATTAGACTGATGCAAAACAGTCTTTTCATCTGGTAAGCAGGCAATCTTATCCTTCCTCACGGGTGTATTGGTGACAGCTTACCTCACATCAATCAAGAGTCTTTCACATTGTCTGCACAATCCACTTCTCTTTCACAAGGAAAATTACTGGATAGAGTCATATGAACTTTGTTTCGTGGCTTTTTAAGACTTTTTCTTCATATATCCATCTGCATTTTTATGTTTTTTCCTATTCTGGCTAAATTTTCAGTTTATTCCAGAATGACTTTTTTTGTTTATTATTAATTTATATGAGCACAATATCACTCACTAGCGCTGCACTGTTTTTTTCTTTTTTACATCATCACAGGAAACTGAATTAGGAGGACTACACTGTTTGGCTCATCCGGTATTTGTCAGACTTTGTAGGAGGACTAGGAGAACGCTGTAATTACCGAGGCACATACTATTTTTGTTCTACTTGAATTACCAAATTTGTTATTTACTAAATATGTTATATCAGTTTGTTCATTTTTTATTCGATTTACCCTTTAACAAACAACATAAATCTTATGTAGAACTACCCCCGAAGGAGCTGCTGTTTTTTTTTTGGGTGGCATGTTACCTCATGGCTCCTCCGCCCTCTAGGGGTTTATGGTGACTGTAATATTAACCGAATGTTACCTTATGTGCCTTATTTGTGGGTGAATCTACACATCTTGGACCATATTTCCAATTTTCAATTTCTTGGTGTTTCAATACACCTTCTCTGCTCAGGTCCAGATTGTCAGAACTCACAAAATATTAAATTCCTTAACATTTTATTTAAGTTGGTCGTGATGAGAAAGATGCCTCTAATATTTTTGTAGGCCTCTTCAAAGTTTATGTGGGTTTCTTTAATGAACCCTATTATTATATTCTGCTCTATGTCCCATTTTTTCGTGCATTGACCCCTATTTTTACATATTTTCTCTTCTCCCTTCCCCCGTTGGTATTTCTTGGTTTTCTTGTATGACTATATATTTTCAGATCTAGGGATCGACAAGCATACCCAAACATGGCCGCCTTCAGTGGTGAGGCCTGGGAGGGTCTCATGAACAAGGTACAGAGGACTACCAATTCGAGTAGCATTTCAGATAAAGATCTAGATTCAGCTTTTCTTAGATTGCAGCGCCTACTAGAGAGAAAAGTAAGGATTTTCTGGCATAAAAAATATTTTGTAAAATATGAGGAAAATAAGCTGGTCCCGTGGGGACTACGCATACAAATTTTCCCAAACCTTAGAAAAATTGGAGATTCTTTAAAAACATCATGGGAGAGTAATCTTCAGAGTTGCTCTTTTGGCATGATGAACCTTCTATGCATTGAGTATGAACAAGAACTTGCAGCTCTTGATGAGAGCATACAGAAATGGTATGATGAATTTGAGGCTCTGACCTCAAGTACTAGATTTACAACCAAAGAAGGATTATTAAAACAACACATAGAATCCTACACTATGGAAATTATCCGAGTGAAGGAGAATACATTTTTACGAGACAGCAGTGCATACTCCAATAGCTTTGCATATAAATGGACCACACCTAATAACAAATTTCCTAAACCTCCTAGCTTTAAGAAAAATAACAAACAAAAACCTAATGAGGACACATCCAATTTATCCTCTGCATCTTCTCTTTCCAGTCAATCTACTATTTACAGAGATATATCGAGAGATCGGATACCAAAAAAACGCAAGGGTAACTCCGATGCGGCATCAACCGAATCTTTGGGACATCAAATAGGTACCCCCTTACCTCGTCGGGCACCCCAATCATATGGTAAACCTATTAACTCTCAACCTCCACCTCTCTTTCCTATGTCATCGAACGCACTTCGGGGTCCTATAATCTCTTCATCACAGGCGATCGTGTCAAACGCACTGTCTAAGTCCACTATCGCAGCCCCAATGCAACTAGAAATGGTTAACAAGGTAAGCCAAAATGAAGTTATTATTTCACCGTCAGGCATTTCTTTGCCAGTGGAACCTAAAATTGCACCAATTTTTTTAGTGAAGGAACAGGCCTGACCAATGAATCAGGCATCGGTGATTCCCTAGATAACTATGATGATGGCTCGGCCCTATCCATCATTAATCTGTCCTCAGCTATCTTGACTGAAGATGAACTTCAGGTCCTAAAATTAGGACTTACTTTTTGTCCTGACTCTAAACTAGACAAATTTGACTTCATTAAAGATGTACACCTCTTTGCTCGCAGACTCATGTACAAAGTATTATTTGATAAACCCACACACTCGCTAGATCTATCTGTATCTATTCCCATGGAAAGAATTGCTGAACAGCAAGCCCTAATGCAATTACAGGAACTATGGGAGGAGGGTCACACCTCTGATGATGAAATGTTACTAGACACACCCCCCACCTTATCCATCGGAGGTGTTACCTTCCCTCCAATTCAGTCATTCAAACCCAAATCTAGGAATTTTCCTCCTCTAAACACCAATCCAAATATTTGGGCTTTTGTACAACAGGTAACTCACAAGATCGAAACTCGTAAACTTCAGTGTTCTAACATATCAAATCTCACCCCTACTCAAATTGAGGCGATTAATTCTCTACAAAATAACAAAAGTATTATTATTAAGCCAGCAGACAAAGGGGGAAACCTGGTGATTATGAACACTGAACAATACGAACGTATGTGTACCAAAATTTTGGCAAATGCAGACTGGTACCGACCAATTTCAAGGACGGTACTAGCAAACTTTAGTAATAAATTTCGAACTATTATCTCTAGAGCCCTATTTCAGGGAACTATAGATAAAGACACTTGGAAGTTCCTAAACACAAAAGACCCTAGAGTTCCAACATTTTATGCTCTACCCAAAACCCATAAATCGCTCATTGATCCACCGGGCCGACCCATAATTTCGGGTTGTGCTGGTCTCACTGAAAATGCTAGTTCCCTTGTTGATTGCTACCTCTCCCCACATGTCGTATCGTTAAGTTCTTACATCAAAGACACTATTGATCTGTTAAGAACCCTAGAGGGCATTACTCTTCCCAGGGGCACCATTCTGGTGGCCTTGGATATTGAGAGTCTTTACAACTCTATACCGCACCAGAAAGGTCTGGAAGTTGTAAACAGCTTCATAGCTGAAAGAGGTCCACTAACTTCCAGATATAATACCTTTATCTTGGAGTTGTTGGGCTATATTTTAAAACATAATGTTTTTGTCTTTGGTTCTTCCCACTACCTCCAGGTACAGGGGGTTGCGATGGGGACTAAATGTGCCCCATCGTATGCCAACCTGTACCTGGGGGGGTGGGAAAGAAGCCTCTTTTCAAGAGACGACCTTGCCCCATTTCTGGACAAGGTCGTCTCTTGGTATCGATATATCGATGACGTTCTCCTTTTCTGGACAGGAACAGAATCGGAATTGCGAGATTTTGTCACCGCGATATCTGACAACGAATTTAACCTTAGGTTCACTATGGACCACAGCAGCACGGAGATTCATTTTCTCGATCTGACGGTGTCCATTGATGAACAGGGCATGATCTTTTCTTCCCTCTATAGGAAACCCACTGCAGGAAACACGATCCTGCACGCAGGAAGCGCTCACCCTGAATCACTGGTGAATAGCATCCCCTACAGCCAGTATTTACGTATAAGACGTAACTGCAGTAGGGATGAGGATTTTCGGATCCATTCAACCAATCTGTATCACAGATTGAAGCAACGAGGTTATAGCCATAGATGCCTTAAAAGAGCTTACAATAGAGTGAAACCACAACAAAGGAGTTCTCTCATTTTCTCTAAAGGACCCAAAAAAACTAAGTATAACAACCAAAAACCGGACACTGTGCGCATTATCACCCGCTATTCCAGCCAGCACAGAGATATAAAAAATATTCTCAAACAATTTTGGCCCTTACTCTGCGCTGACCCTTATATAAGCAAATTTGTGCAGAACTACCCAGAAGTCACTTATCGCAGGGCTCCCTCACTCAGGGACCGGCTTGTTCGAAGTCATTTTTTCCCGACTCCTGACATTTCAAAAGAGATCTCCCGCAGAGGAGGCACTGCACCCTGTGGTGGTTGTGATATGTGTCCCTATGTAGCTAACTACACAAAATTTAAACTGCCTAATGGTCAATGGCATACAACCAAACCTTTAGTGACATGTCAAACATTGGGAGTGATTTATCTTGCCCAATGTATATGTGGTTGTTTCTATGTGGGAAAGACCAAAAGATGTTTCTGCATAAGAATTGGTGACCACATTAAACCCATCTTTAGAAAGAAAATAGTTACTGCTATTGGTTCACATATCGCCACCTCTCACAACTTTGATTCAAAGGTGTTTACCTTTATGGCTCTGGATCACATCCCCCCCGATCTTAGGGGTGGCAGTGTGGATTCAGCGCTATTACAATCAGAAGCTCGATGGATTTATAGTCTCCAAGCTACACGATACCCTGGCTTGAATGAGAATTTGAGCTTTAAATCCTTCCTGTAAAGATATTGGTCCTTATATGCTCTTGTTTTTTGTCGCCCCCCCCCTTACCAACTTTGGTCGGTGCTTTTTGTTTCCATTCATCGGATCAATATGTATGCATACCCCCTCTCTCCTTCTTTATGAATTTCCCCATTTTTTTTTTTTTATTTATTTTTTTTTTGTCCAATCTACTCTTTCCCTCTTTTCAATGCATAATTAACTGGGGCATTTCTTAGGATACAGGATAACATCTTGTTCCTTTAACATTGTTGAATTATATTGTTGAATTATGAATTTATAGTAGGTACACTGTAACCATACTATATGAACTATTTGTTTTTATTTTCAACCAAAAATCAGCTCTATAGTCATATGTTTTTTACATATATAATATCTATAACATCTACACAAACTACTTCAATCATATGTACTAATTTAATGGTTCCACAGTTTTCTGGCCACATCCAATATTTTGAGGCCCTCAGCCTGATAGTGGATATCGGGCTGGGCTTCAACTTTCTTTCCACTGTTTTGGGCACATTTGGCGATGTGTCGCAGTTTCCTCCTTGGTATGGCCAATTGTGCAGTTTGTTTATTGGCCACAAGGGCGCTCGGGGAGTTTAGTGTTAGCCTCCACACTCACTCCCCTTACCACAGCTGATTTTCCCCTATGCAATGTCGTTAGCAATCTTCCTTTTTTGTCGGTAATACTGACAACACAGCCCCTGTCCATCTGTGATCAGCTTGTCTTGTTTGCTGTGTGCATTGTCACACATACTTTCTTGAGCCCACTTGTCCACTGATGGGGTTAAATTTTCTCCCCACCGTTTGACATAGTGAGCTCTCTGCTTGATCCATTCCACCTGTCATCCCATCAAGCCTCCTCACGCTGCAGGTGTATTGCACGCATTGCTTTGGGACTTGTTTCAGCTGTGATTGGCCCACCCGATATCATGTGATGCTTACACGTCACACATCGGGTTAGGACAGCCTATTTAAACGGCATTTTGCTGCACACCCAGTGCAGAATGCCGCAGGGTCATATGTTCAGTGAGCACTCTTGTCCTTAATGCTTTGCAGGTATGTTAAACTCCTTTTGTGCTATCTCCCTACAACTACACTGCTAGATTTCACTCCATCTAATTGCAACTATGCTTGCTGTGTATGCTCTTTAGTTCCCCTTCTGGATCAAGCAGCTGATTTCTTCTGGCTTTATACACACTAAGCTTATTGTGACTTTGCAACACTGCCTGCGATCCTTATATAGATCTTATACAGGTATGTGTATTTTTTTGCAATTTCTAAATAATCTCGGCTCCGTTTTGATAATGTTTATACAATTTATTTATTTTATTTATTTTTATTTTTATCTTTTTCTATGGTTGCCCCGTTTGGAGGCAGGGACACCTTTGTAATTTGTAGCCAATTGTTATCGTTTAAACAGATATTTTGGGAAATCTACATGATTCCTTCCTTGAATTAACACTGCAGCTGGATTGCTCATTGATGTCCCTGGTCTTTAACCCCATAAACCGTTATATATGTAAGTCATTTATGCTTTATGGTCTCACAGTCATTACTGCTAAACTAAGTTAACCAATATTTTGGTCATTATGTCTTAAATACATATATATCTCACAGATAATAATATGTTAACCCCTAGCCATCCCTATTGCTTTGGCTATGGTGTGTTTTTTTTTTTTTTTTTCTGTCTCACTTACATGTTAACCCTTATATGACTGTCCTTTTGTGACCATTTTCAAACTTTTCCTGCTCATTTGCAGGATCATGCACATGACCATTTTCACCTCGGCGGTTTTCTGTGTTTGTCGCTAGTTGTGGGCAACTCGTGGGTAAGATAGTGTGGTCTTTAAACTTTGGAACCATTTTTTACCATTATATGTTGTACCTGATTTAAGCAATTGGAATGTGTATTATATTTTACTGGCTAATGCTTGTATATATACCTTTCAGTTGCATATTTTGACTGGATATCGCTCCCTCCCCTGAAGAAGCGGAAGTCCGCGAAACATGTAGGGTCTATGCGATTTCCTTTTCCAGTTGCATCCATATTTACAACTGACTGATGCTGTGTTATCCACTGAATCAAATCAACAAACTGGTTGTCCACTTTTCTTTTAAACTATTGTATTGTATGTTTTGTATTCATAAATAAAGCATTTTTGTAATTTTCTAACAAGAATTGTGCTTTCTCATCACTATCAATTTGCTAAAGTACGCACCGCAAATTATCCCCTTCCCTTTCCCATTGGAAAAAACTTTATCTATCTAATTGGGATTAGGTGCCTTATTTGTGGGTGAATCTACACATCTTGGACCATATTTCCAATTAACCGAATGTCTTTTTCTGTGTTCTTTATTACCCAGCCAGGTAAAAACAATAAACTTTGTGGTGATAGAAGAGTTGAAGTAAAAGGAGAAATAGCAGATTCAGGCATAGCAATAGGGAAACAGTCCTGCTTCCAACAACACTTAGTCTTCTTCGCCACTCCAGCCGAAGTGGGTATAGCATATCTGGACAGGCCTCTCTCACTGACCTGGCAGCCAGAGTATCACTCGGAACTTAGAGGAAAAGTCTCTGCCACAGACCCTCCTTAGGATTGAGGTAGCGGAGGTAATCCTCCTTAATAGACTTTGGCCTGGATCTCCTTCAGGTAGTTTGCAGGTTACCGACTGACAGGTGACCAACGTCCAGCCTTTCAGTAATCGGTTCCCTTGATCCCCAGTGAATTTTCGAGACCCCATTGGATTGCCAGCCTCTCTTGGCTCTCCTCAGATGGACTCCCCACCGAACAGCTTTCTCTCACTGGGAACACGCTTGGGATCTTCTCAGGGTTGGGAACCCAGTCGATTACTGGGGCCCGCCACAGCTTTAAATGTTCCGGACCAACATGGTCCCAGAACCAGGAAAACCACTGGCACACGCACCCCGGCCAGGAAGGCCATTTCGCGGGAGCACCGTAATGCAGTCACCCTAAAGGTGGGTGCCGCACTCGAAGAAGAACCCAGACCAATGGCGTCTGTCTCATAAATACCCTCCCCCAGCATGCACAGCGAGGAGAAAACCCTCCTGATAGGCTGATGGGGAAAAGCACCCAAACCTCAACTCCACTGCTGCCACCTATCATCCTGGGGTGGGAACAGCACCCCAGGGACAACAGAATAAGCCCACAGCACAGCCAAGATGAGACAGAGACCCAATTTGAACAGATTACCTGGATCAGAGTCAATTAACTCTCTGATCCCCCTCTAAATTTAACAAAGCATCGGTACTTGGAAGTAACCAGGCGCTACTCACTCCCCCCACTTGAATAGACACTGTCCTCAGTGTCCCAACAAACTGGTGTTCAAGCCTGAACACCTGACCTGAATCTGCTTTAACAGTAAAAGGAAGGGATAGAAAATTATAAAAATATAAAACATTACTTTGTACAATTATTCTCAGTGATGCATTATGACACTACACATTCCTGACTATCTATCCTGCCCCATTCTCTGACAGTTTTGATAGATGATCAATATCCTGAAAAACAAAAATGAAAGAACATACACAAAATATATATTAACATACAGTGGGTGACCGCGATATTGTGTCATTCTCGCTCCCTTTCTCGGCGAGATTGACCACCTGCGAGGCCCATCGCAGGAGCCAGCGCCGAGCTGGCTTGCCGCGATAGAGACAAAGCCGTCATAGAAGCGACGGGAGAAATCCGACTTGGATTCCCGCCAATTCTAGCGTCGGCATTTGGTATGCATTCCTGAGGGAGAACTCCCACGGGGGTAGGTCCCGGAGCATGATGGGACTGTGAGGCCTATAGAAGTCCGATGCAAGCCGCGCACCCGTCATTGCAGCGAGAAGAGGCGACGGGTCAACATCGGGAGAAGGCAGAAGAAGAGAAGAAGACGTCACAGAACAGCGGACTGGCCGCCGTTATACTAGCGGCGGCCAGCCCTGAAGGAGAAGGCACCGGACAGCGGGAGGAAGAACCGGGGTGCGCCGAGTCAAGAGCGGAGAGCGGCGAAGATAGAAGACGACCCCCGGAGAGCAGGAGAAGACCCCCGGAGATCAGGAGAAGACCCCCGGAAAGTGGAGAAGACCCCCGGAGAGCGGAAGAAGAAGCCCCCCTGCTGAAAGAGCTAAAGAAGACAGGGGGGGCCTCCGGAGCAGACTAATAAAATATTTTAATGCCCTGTGTTGTTTATTTGTGTTTATACCACTTTGCTTGCAGGTGAATGGGTAGGGTGTAAACATCCCTTGTAATAGAAAAAAGCATGACAGGTCCTCTTAAATATGAGATCTGGGGTCAAAAAGACCTCAGATCTCATATTTGGGCTTAAATAAAAAAAAATAAAAAAAATGTCATTTTTTTAAATGACCAAAAAAAAAATTTGTCTCTTTAAGAGGCTGGGCGGGACTGATGTTTTGACGTCACTTCCGCCCAGCCGAGCTATGGGGACGGGCGAAGGAGATTTTTCCTTCAGTCTCGTCCCCGCTCACCAGCCGACAGCACCTGATCGCCTCCGCCGCTACCGACGGCTCCGGTAAGCGGCGGAGGGCGCGGGAGAGCGGCGGGAGGGGGGGGGCCCTCTCCCGCCACCGATAACGGCGATCTCGCGGTGAATCCGCCGCGGAGACCGCCATTATCGGATTCCAGACCGCGCACACTAAAGATTGATACCTCGATTGTGGCAGCAGCTGCTGCCGTTACCGAGATATCAGTCTTTAAAAATAGGACGTACATCGTCGTGCGCAGGTCTGGAAGTGGTTAAATACCACCAAAAGAAAGCTCTATTTGTGTGAAAATTTCATATGGGTACAGTGTTGTATGACTGAGTAATTGTCATTCAAAATGTGAGAGCACCAAAAGCTGAAAATTGGTCTGGTTAGGAAGGGTTTAAGGTGCCCAGTGGTTAAAGAGGAGTTCCACCCAAATTTGGAACTTCCTCTCAATCCACTCCTCTCCCCCTTACATGCCACATTTGGCATGTAATTTTTTTGGGGGGGGAGTGGGGGCTTCAGCACGAGTGGGACTTCCTGTCCCACTTCCTCCTTCCTGTATGCGACTAAGCTTAGTCGCCTTCAGGAAGTGGCTGCTGTAGGCGATCGCCTAGGACACGTCACAGGTCCTAGGCGATCTCCTGGCCAATTACACGGCGCGGCGCCGGGCCGCGCCGCTCGCGCATGCGCAGTGCCGCGCTGCTCGCGCTCGCGCATGCGCAGTGGGTGCCCGGCCGTGAAGCCGAAAGCTGTCACGGCCGGGTGCCCACACTGAAGATGAAGACGCCCGCCGGGGAGGGGGGGAGAGGAGCGGAGCCCCGGCCGGCGCGTCGCTGGAGCGCTGGAGCAGGTAAGTGCCTGTTTATTAAAAGCCAGCAGCAACACTTTTTGTTGCTGCTGACTTTTAATAAACATACAAATGGCTGGAACTCCCCTTTAAGGATGAATGGCAGCCCCACATATTTTAAAAAAAAAACAATAGTGTGATAGCCTTAGGAATGTTTTTGCTTTATTGTTGCAGTATGTTTCTGTGTGAATGGACAAGGGAGGGTTGTTGATGGTGATTTGTCAGACAATTCATTAGATGTTTGGCCATATCAAATGAACCATGAATAACCACTATGAATACTTTTCCTAATGGTCCTTCATCAAATATGCCATGTATTAATTTTCGGTGCAGACAGATGCGTGCTATTATTTTATGCTATCCATTGTAACTCATAGTGATTGGAAGACAAATCATTTGTTAAGAAACAACACTACTACATTAAGATTATGCCTTATATGTTGTGTGCTATGATCCTTGAATCCATGTATATTTCTCACAGAGAGAGCAATGGACCATCAGTTGAAAATTTCTAATCCGTGACAGAGATGTACTATGGTTATTTCCGTAGCTATTGATGCTTTCTAGATCTAAGGCTCTCAGCTGGTGTTATGTGAGCGCATACATCTGATATGCTCAACTGAACTGCATTAGAAGAACTTTAAAAATAAAAATGTACTTCCTTAGTGCAGAACCACAAAATGCTTTAAAGAGCTCCAGCCTTACCTTCAGGCCAGCATAGTTGTACAGACTCGTCTCCTGTACTGAAATTATTTACTCATATTTCACTGCACACAATGAGCTTCTTGCAATCCGAAACTCATTCATTGGATTTTGGTTCTTTTTATGAAGGCTCAACATCACACATGGGCTTTGACTAGTGTGGTCTGCAAGCAAATTTGGTCTGCCTAGAAAGGCCCACTCCCCTAGACTGACATTGGCAATCGATGCATTTTACGATTTGCATAATTCATCACAAGAGCCAATCCACTGATTTCATTAGGGCTGAGGAAAGGAATTCTTTAGAGGAAAATTTAGGCAGGGTGTTGAGACGTTTTCAGGAAGCTTTGTGCACCGCCCTGCCAGGTCCTTCCATTGCCTGATACCTGTGCTGCATAGAGAACCACAAAGACCTGGTGATGATGTAAAAAATTAGTTATGTAAAACATACAGAGCGTTTGTATTTAACATTTTTCATTAACATTCTGATATGGAGGTAACGAGAATCTAGGGTAGTAAAAATATAATTAGATTAAACATCTTTTAACCACTTGCTTACTGGGCACATAAACCCCTTTCGTGCCCAGGCGAAATTTCAGCTTCCGGCACTGCGTCGCTTTAACTGACATTTGCGCGGTCGTGCGACGTGGCTCCCAAACAAAATTGACGTCCTTTTTTCCCCACAAATAGAGCTTTATTTTGGTGGTATTTGATCACCTCTGCGGTTTTTATTTTTTGCGCTATAAACAAAAAAAGAGCGACAATTTAAAAAATATATATATATTTTTTACTTGTTGCTATAATAAATATCCCAATTTTTTTTTTCTCAGTTAAGACCGATACGTATTTTTCGACGTATTTTTGTAAGAAAAAAAAAAGATCGCAATAAGCGACTGGTTTGCCCAAAAGTTATAGCGCCTACAAAATAGGGGACAGAATTATGATTTTTTTTTATTATTTTTTTTTACTAGTAATGGCGGCGATCTGCGATTTTTATTGGGACTGCGATATTGCGACGGACGTATCGGACACTTTTGACACAAATTTGGGACCATTCACATTTATACAGCGATCAGTGCTATAAAAATGCACTAATTACTGTATAAATGTGACTGGCAGTGAAGGGGTTAACACTAGGGGGTGAGGAAGGGGTTAAATGTGTATCCTAGGTGTGTTCTAACTGTGTGGGGGGAGGGGGGTGACTGGGGGAGGTGACCGATGCTGTGTCCCTATGTACAAGGGACACAGATCGGTCTCCTCTCTCCCTGACAGCACGTGGAGCTCTGTGTTTACACACAGAGCTCCACGTCCCTGCTGTCTTACCGATGATCACGTGTACCCGGCGGACATCGCGGCCGCCAGGTACACGCATCGGCTTCCCAGCGATGCGCCGGGACAGAGGCGCGCGCAGGTAATGCACTTCAAATGACGTCCAAAGACGTCCAGTTGGCACCTGAGAGCCGCGCTGTTGACGTCTTTTGTCAATAGCGCGGGTCTCAAGTGGTTAATTACCCTTATTAACCAGAAAAGCCTGTTCTGTTGCCTTAAATACTTTTGTTCAACTTTGTTACTCTGGCTATGCTCCACCAGCTTCAATTCCACTGTCTAATAAGACTGCCCCGGTGTACGATTTGAGCACAATCATAGGGCAGTAAAATGGCAGTTGTCAAGGTTTAAAATATTATCTAAAGCCAATCCTTTACTTGTTTCTGTATAGAGTGGACAAGGGTTAGTCAAGATTGTTTCCTACCCCGTCTATTTCTCTTATTATGCCGCGTACAGACGGTCATTTTTTGTGATGAAATAAAATGACATTTTTCAAAATGTCAATTAAAATGATCGTGTGTGGGCAAAATGTCATTTTATGTCTTCTGAAAAATGACAAAAAAAAAATTCGAACATGCTCGAATTTTTTGTGTCGTTTTTCAAAATGTCATTTTTTGTGTGAGGTAAAACTACCATTCATAATGTAGTAAGCACATTCATCACGCTGTAACAGACAAAAAAGCACGAATCATCTTTTACTAACAAGTAACCAGCTAAAAGCAGCCTCAAGGCGAATAGAACTTCCCCTTTAGAGTGCCGTCACTTTGTTCATCATTTTTCAAAATGATGGTGTGTATGCTACATCGTTTTTGAAAATGAAGTTTCAAAAATGTCGTTTTTTTTCATCACTTCAAACGTCATTTTTTTTCATCACAAAAAATGACTGTCTGTATGGGGCATTAGGCATTGCCAGAAACTGATGGGAAAAATCCACAATTTTACAGTTGTATACCTCCCAATTTTTTGATATGGTAGAGAGGGACATCTTTTAGCATAAACTATGTAGACGTACAAACCCCCGCTTCTTTCCTCCCCTCCTTTATGAGGGCCATGGAGAATGAAAGCACAAAAAATGTCGGTTAAATGCGCAAGTGTTTTTTCCCACCATTACTTTTCCCTTATACTGACTTTTTAAAAGTAATGGATGCTGCAATTTAGAGGCTGGATGAAAGGTTTAGTGCAGTACAATACTTTTATTAGTTAAACAGAAGTCCATACAGCAGACCGAAAAGACGGACATCTGTGGAGGAAAGAGAGACAGAGGGATTTGGTTCCAAAAAGTGGAACCAGCCCCTCCAAATTAGGAACATTGTGGGCTATGCAATTAATGTTTTTCTTAAGCCTTAAGGTTTTTTACCATAAAGCATTCTAATCATTAAGGTAAAAAACATCTTCTGCGCTGCATGATCCTCCCAGCCCTCCCTATACTTTTTTGAGCCCAATCTCGATCCAGTGATACAGCTTGCCCTCACCGCTTTTTCCCGTCTCAGTGGACAGATTGATGGCAGTGGGAATAATTGGCACTCAAATGATGTGACGAGGGAGCAGGGGGCAAGGCCGAGCTGCTCAGTCTGTCAATGGATGCAGACAGGCCGGCTCGGGAGAGAGCCCACACGAGTGCCCCTATAGAAAGCTGCTTTCTATTGGGTCTCTCGCTGAAACGAAGGAGTCACCAGGAGTGCCAACCCCACAAGAGGAGGATCAGGGCTTCTCTGTGCAAAACCTTTTAACAGAGCAGTTAAATATACCACGTTTATTATGTTATTAAAATCGCTTTGAAGAGATTTCCTATCACTTTCTGCTGTGTTAGGCAGAAAGTAAAAGTATATCTCACCACGGGGACACACAGGAAAAAAAAATACGAGGTTTTTACCATTTTCTAAATAGAGAAACCAAATTGCCTTTAGATATACTTTAACCAAAAAATGAGAATCCCAGTAATAATGAAAAATAGGATTTTTTATAACAGATTACCTGCAAAATCCTTTTCTTGGAGTACATCACGGGACACCGAGCACCATAGTCATAACTATGTGGGTTATATGCCACCTATAGCTGAATGGACACTGGTACACTCAAAAGACAGGAAGTCCCCCTCCCTATATAGCCCCTCTTATCCAGGGAATACCTCAGTTTTTGTAGCAAAGCAATATATATATATATATATATATATATATATATATATATCTCCCAATAAGAGGGGCGGGACCTCTGTGTCCCTTGATGTACTGTAATCTGATATAAAAATCCTATTTTCTTTATCGGACATCACGGGACACAGAGCACCATAGTCATAACTATGTGGGATGTCCCAAAGCAATGCCTTCTGAAAGGAGGGAGACACAAAGAAAAACGGCTGCCGCCAGGCGTGAGGACCTATACCGCTGTCTGCAGCAAACTGCACCTGAAGGCGGCATCCTCCTGCCAACTTGCATCCATCTTATAGAATTTTGTGAATGTATGTACTGACGACCAAGTAGCGGCCTTGCAAATCTGAGCCACAGAGGCTTGGTGATGCACTGCAGATGAAGCACTGACTGCCCTGGTAGAGTGCGCTTTAACCTGAAAAGGTGTAACTTTTTTCTTCAGACTATAAGCCTGACTAAAGTAATATAAAAAGTTTAAAAAACGTAGGTAGGTATCGGTAGAGGATATGTCAGACAATTTTATTAATTTATGTTGTTTGTCCAATTCCATTTTCTAGGACCAAGAGTAGAGAAAGTTGATAGTTCAGAAAAAAAAGGGAGGAAAAAGTAATAACAATAAAAAGGAAAAAGGTAGAGACAAATTTCATGTCTGTTTTAAACTACAAGTCCAATATGCGTCATTGTCACAAAAGTCATACCAGAGACCCATCATTCACCATTTTGGCAAGGTAAGCCGTTATTTTATTATAGGAAGAAATGCAACCATCAATTCTTGTAAATTCTTACTGAACTGTGCAATTGCTGTGTGCAGATGTTTACCAAATTCTGGGAGGTTAAAATATCTAGTGAATGCTTGCCTGCTTCTGTTGGACGTTATATTGTACTTGGTGTTTATGTCATGCATTAATAGTTAAAACTGAATTCCAGTGAAAAAAAAAATTTGGACAATTTTGCTTTAAAAAAAAAAAAAAAAAAGGACCACTAATGAACTGTGTGCCATGTGTTGCTGCTGTGTTTGATAAATTACTTTTATTCAGCATGTACAACACAGTTAGGTAGATTCACGTACAGAGGACTAACTTTAGGTTGGCCTAGCCTAGTGTTTTTAGGCTACACCGCCGTAAATTAACTAGGCTAGTAGTGATTCTCAAACCACTTACCTGCTAATTTTCCGCGGCGTAGCCTAAACCGAACGGGCGTAAGGGCGCCTAATTCAAATTACTAGGAGGGGGGCGTGTAGTATAGAAATGAGACTTGACCTCACGTTTTTTTACGTTTTTGCGTACTGCGCATGCGCCAGGCGCCTACATTTCCCAGGGCGCATTGCGGCTAAGTAGGCCGTACGAGCCTATTGATTTAGACGCGTACGTAAACGACTCAAATCCCGTTTCGCGGATGACTTGCGCATACAACGTAAAAAATTCGAACCTCGCGGCGGGAACGGCGGCCATACTTAACATTGTTATTCCACCTCATAGGTGGAATAACTTTAGGCGGCCTATCGCGTACGGAAACAACGTTAATCGACTGCGGCGGGCTCGCGTTCGTTCGGGAATCGTCGTAAATTCTCATTTACATAATCTAGGCCGGCGCCACCTAGCTGTAAGCCAAAACATTGCAATCTAAAATAGGACGGCGCAAGCCGTCCTATCTTAGATATGTTTAAGTGTATCTCTGTTAGAGAATACACTTAAACATAGGTCGGCTTAGATTCAGAGTTAGGTCGGCTTATCTGTAGATAAGCCGGCCTAACTCTTTGTGAATCTACCTATTTATGTGAAATGTCCAATGCTGAGACTTACACT
Organism: Rana temporaria; assembly: GCF_905171775.1. Lineage (NCBI taxonomy): Eukaryota > Metazoa > Chordata > Amphibia > Anura > Ranidae > Rana > Rana temporaria. The sequence continues at coordinate 52,701,291 of NC_053495.1, read as the reverse complement.
TCTGGCTGAAGTATAGAGTAACTCACTCTGCACCTCCTCCATTCAGAGAATGTCAGGTGGGGGCACACAGTTATCTGGAAAGAGGGTGCTGGCACGTAACAGAGATTTATTCTGGGAGGAGCAATTAGGGGAAGGGGGGGGGATATATGTGCTGGGGGTGATTTGGGATGGGAGAGGACTAGAAAGTGAGTGATTTGTGCTGGTAGTGGTAGGAGGATTTTTGCTTGGAAAGGGCAGTGTTGGGGGTTAAGAAGGTTTGTGCAGGGGGAGATTTGTGCAGAGAGAAGGAATTTGAAATTTCTGTAGGGACGTAGGGCGGTGTGACAGACTACCGCCTTCACCGACTCATAACAAATGGCTGGTCAGTCTCGCAATGTGCTGTCATTAATAAGCGACAATGACACTCTCAGCCTAAACCTGCACAAAGATTTGTGATTTTTCCGGTTACTATAGAAATGAAGTGCAGCGGATCGGAGATGATCCTGTTGCTGCTTTATTCCAGAATTGAGGTTAGTAGTAGAAAGGAGTATCGCAAGATGTCGGAGCTGACACTGACACTAGGAAATAATGCAGCCTCGGCATAGACCCTGCATTTCTCCGGCAGCATTAGTTTGCCGAAAAATTAAGACAAACGGCGCATGCAAGATTGACATCATTAGAAAGAAAATTACAGATTTCTCGCAAAGCAAGCAGGTAAGAAGATTTTCATCTAGCGCAAACAATATAATAACCTGCAATTGTCCATGTACAGAAAACTACTCAGAATGGGGATACAACCGCTTTAACTAAGCAATTGACTCTTTATGCTGCCACCAGATATTTCTTATTGTAAATATCAAACATTCACAATATATACAATAGCAATACTGACTTTAGAATAAACATCTGTAACATACACTGTCACTACAGACAAGTATATCCAAAGGATTACCATATATTCGCATTCTTCAAAGCGACAAGCATTCTTTAACCACTTCAGCCCGAAAGAATTGGCTGCTCAAACAAAATTTACGTCCTTCCCCCCCCCCCACAAATAGAGCTTTCTTTTGGTGGTATTTGACCATCTCTTTGATTTTTTTTTTTTTTTGCACTATTAACAAAAGGAAGCGACAATTTTGAAAAAAAAACACAATTTTTTTTTTCTCAGTTTAGGCCGATATGTATTCTTCTATATATGTTTGGTAATAAAAATCGCAATAAGCGTATATTGATTGGCTTGCGCAAAAGTTATAGCGTCTACAAAATAGGGGATAGATTTATTGCATTTTTATTTTATTTTTTCACAAGTAATGTTGGCGATCTGGACCATTGGCATTTATACAGCAATCTGTGCTACAGTGGGGATCGAAGGTTTGGGCACCCCAGGTAAAAATTTGTATTAATGTGCATAACAAAGCCAAGGAAAGATGGAAACATCTCCAAAAGGCATCAAATTACAGATTAGACATTCCTATAATATGTCAAAAAAAAGTTAGATTTTATTTACACTTTCAAAATTACAGAAAACAAAAAAATGGCGTCTGCAAAAGTTTGGGCACTCTGCAGAATTTATAGCATGCACTGCCCTCTTTGCAAAGCTGAGACCTGCCAGTGTCATGGATTGTTCTCAATCATCGTCTGGGAAGACCAGGTGATGTCAATCTCAATGGTTTAAAATGCCCAGACTCATCTGACCTTGCCCCAACAATCAGCACCATGGGTTCTTCTAAGCAGTTGTCTAGAAAACTGAAACTGAAAATAGTTGACGCTCACAAAGCTGGAGAAGGCTATAAGAAGATAGCAAAGCGTTTTCAGATGTCAAAATCCTCTGTTCGGAATGTAATTAAGAAATGGCAGTCATCAGGAACAGTGGAAGTTAAAGCAAGATCTGGAAGACCAAGAAAAATATCAGACAGAACAGCTTGCAGGATTGTGAGAAAAGCAATTCAAAACCCACGTTTGACTGCACGATCCCTCCAGAAAGATCTGGCAGACACTGGAGTTGTGGTACACTATTCCACTATAAAGAGATACTTGTACAAATATGGTCATCATGGAAGAGTCATCAGAAGAAAACCTCTTCTACGTCCTCACCACAAAAATCAGCGTTTGAACTTTGCAAATGAACATATAGACAAGCCTGATGCATTTTGGAAACAAGTTTTGTGGACCGATGACTTGAACTCTGATCCACCCCCATGCTTAACAGTTGAACTATCATGCTTTGGGGTTGTATTGATATATAACCTCTGAGGGTATAAAAATTAACATTTTAAAGGGGGCGTACCATCATCCAGTATCTAGATATATAGAGCTTGGTTCTAGGGTCCCCAAACCGGAGAGCCAAGTGGGGGGAGCATTTTGGGCCATTGTTGGACTATCACGGTACTGGTAGTATATGTAAGTAGTGTACAACAAAACAAGTAAAAAATAATAGAAAACAATTTTATTAAATAAAATGTCGATAACGACACAAAGGGGATACATAGTTAAAAAACACAAAATGTATGACCAACAAATCGCCAGTATGGTATTCCCCAGGAGGGGGAGAAGCATAGTGGGTAGAAAGTCATATCACGACATCTTAACTAGTTTTGTGGCTGTGCGCCACTTCATCAGAAGAGTCTAAAGTTAAAAATAACAAGGGTCAGACAATAATACAGAAAACAACAATACAGTAAATATACATAGGGGAAGAGTAGACTCTACTGCTCACCTAAAACCCCCCCACATATGAAACCAGCGGGGAGGGCGGCCGCCACCTCAGAGGGTCCCGTGTAACGACCATGGGGCACGTGTATGGGCGAATGGACCTACTTCTCAGGTACAAAAGATAAGGGATATAATAAATATATGAAGCCCAGGTTGTAGATAAGGAGGTAAGTGAAACACGCGTGATGGAAACCGGTGGTGCAATTTCAGAATGAAATGCACAGGGATAAGGAAGTATGAAAGGTGACGTGGTTTGTTTGGGAGGGGACAAGTAAATAAATGTAGAGAGAGGGAAGATAGAAAGGGGAGATGAGGGGAAAAGTGAAGATGGAAAAGGGTGAAGAGAAAAAAGTAAAAAAGCAAATCAGAATAGGAGTAGGGGAGAAAGAAGGTAAAAAAAAGTACCTTGAGTACAGGGATTTGTAGTGCAAGTAGGGGGCCCAGAGAACAGGAGTAACCTCCACAGGGGGGGATCCATGGTACTGGACCCCTGAGGGAGGGGGACCACATAGGGTCCCATGGTGGCGTCAGGGTAAAGACGCCTGCCAGTGGTACCTAAGAAACATGAAAATGAATTAATAATAGTGGTGGTAAGAAAAGAGGAGGGGGGGAAGGGAGAAGGTGGGGGCAGGGGGGAAAGGAGAAGAGGGGGGGAAGGGAGAAGGGGGGGCAGGGAGAAGAGGGGAGGGAGGGAAGGGAAGGAAAAGGAAAGAAGGGCATGGAGAGGGGAAGAAATGGGGAGGATGGGAGGGGGAGGGAAGGAACAAGATGGGAAGAGTAGGGAAGGGAAAGAAGGAGGGCAGTGTGGGAAAGGGAATAAGAGGGCAAAAAATGCGTGGAGAACTGGAAGGTGGAGGGTAAGGCGTCTTACTGTGAGCCAGGTAGGGCCACAGGAATCTCGGGGTCCAACAGCCATTGCACTGAAAGCAGGGAGGTCCCTGCGGGTTGGTTTGGCGAGCCCTGGGCGCTTCCTCCTGGTGATCCAGTGATCATCTCCATGGGGACACCAGCTCTGCCCCTTTGGGCGGTCCTCCCCGTGGAGATGTTCCTCCTGGACTTCCGCCCTTAGATCGTGAGACACCTCTGCATGGCGCATGCGCACATCGTCGCGCCTACGTCATGTATGCGCCCAGACTCAATGACGCCCTCCATCTGCGCCCACCGATGCTTGTCACCTGGCCGGCCCTGGGGGTTTATAAGCAGGCACCTCCCTGGTTTCAGTGCAATGGATGTTGGACCCCGAGATTCCTGTGGCCCTACCTGGCTCACAGTAAGATGCCTTACCCTCCACCTTCCAGTTCTCCACGCATTTTTTGCCCTCTTATTCACTTTCTCACACTGCCCTCCTCCTTTCCCTTCCCTACTCTTCCCATCTTGTTCCTTCCCTCCCCCTCCCATCCTCCCCATTTCTTCCCCTCTCCATGCCCTTCTTTCCTTTTCCTTCCCTTCCCTCCCCTCCCCTCTTCTCCCTTTTGCTCCCTCTCCTCTTTTCTTACCACCACTATTATTAATTCATTTTCATGTTTCTTAGGTGACACTGGCAGGCGTCTTTACCCTGACGCCACCATGGGACCCTATGTGGTCCCCCTCCCTCAGGGGTCCAGTACCCCCCTGTGGAGGTTACTAGTGGCCCGAGAAATCCCTACCTGGGCTCCTGTTCTCGGGGCCCCCTACTTGCACTACATATCCCTGTACTCAAGGTACTTTTTTTACCTTCTTCCTCCCCTACTCCTATTCTGATTTGCTTTTTTACTTTTTTCACTTCACCCTTTTCCATCTTCACTTTTCCCCTCATCTCCCCTTTCTATCTTCCCTCTCTCTACCTTTATTTACTTGTCCCCTCACCACCACACCACGTCACCTTTCATACTTCCTTATCCCTGTGCATTTCATTCTGAAATTGCACCACCGGTTTCCATCACACATGTTTCACTTACCTCCTTATCTACAACCTGGGCTTCATATATTTATTATATCCCTTATCTTTTGTACCTGAGAAGTAGGTCCATTCGCCCATACGCGTGCCCCATGGTCGTTACACGTGACCCTCTGAGGTGGCGGCCAACCTCCTCGCTGGTTTCATATGTGGGGGGGTTTTAGGTGAGCAGTAGACTCTACTCTTCCCCTATGTATATTTACTGTATTGTTGTTTTCTGTATTATTGTCTGACCCTTGTTATTTTTAACTTTAGACTCTTCTGATGAAGTGGCGCATAGCCACGAAACTAGTTAAGATGTCGTGATATGACTTTCTACCCACTATGCTTCTCCCCCTCCTGGGGACTACTATACTGGCGATTTGTTGGTCATACATTTTGTGCTTTTTAACTATGTATCCCCTTTGTGTTGTTATCGACATTTTATTTAATAAAATTGTTTTCTATTATTTTTTACTTGTTTTGTTGTACACTACTTACATATATTTCCAGTACCGTGATAGTCCAACAATGGCCCAATTGCTCCCCCCCACTTGGCTCTCTGGTTTGGGGACCCTAGAACCAAGCTCTATATATGCTTTGGGGTTGTATTGCAGCCAGTGGCACAGGGAACATTTCACGAGTAGAAGGGAAAAATGGATTCAATAAAATTTCAGCAAATTTTGGATGGTAACTTGATGCCATCTGTGAAAAAGCTGAAGTTAAAGAGAGGGTGGCTTCTACAAATGGATAATTTGCAGACGCCATTTTTTTATTTTCTGTAATTTTGAAAGTGTAAATGATGGAAATAAAATCTAACTTTTTTTTTATATATTATAAGAATTTCTAATCTGTAATTTGATGCCTTTTGGAGATTTTTCCATCTTTCCTTGGCTTCGTTATGCACATTAATACAAACTTTTCGATCCCCACTGTATAAAAATGCACTGATTACTGTAAAAATGTCACTGGCAGGGAAGGGGTTAACACTAGGGGGCGATCAAGGAGTTAATTGTGTTCCCTAGTGTGTTTCTAACTGTAGGGGGATGGGACTGACCTAGAGAAAATGACAGATCGTGGTTCCTAACTATTAGGAACTCACGATCTGTCTGTCACGGTCTGGGGTCAGGCTCAGAGGCCAGTAGCTATAGCAGCTGAGCAGGTCACCCTGGCTGATGACACGGGGTCACCTGAGGTGCGAAATCTAAGCGCTAACCGGTATTCACCAGAGCTCCTGAAGGTGGAGATGGATTTTGCTGCGTGTTAGCGCCAGGTCGCGGTCCTCAGGATTGCCCCACCAGGAGGTGAGAAAGCCGGGGTACAATAGCAGATAAGCAGGTAAGGATCAAACAGAAGCATGGTCGGTAAACAAGCCAAAAGGTCGGTAATGAGTATTTGTAGATTGGGATCAGGCAGAAGCGTAGTCGATAACAAGCCAAGGGTCGATAACGAGTATTTGTAGGTTGGGATCAGGCAGAAGCGTAGTCGATAACAAGCCAAGGGTCGATAACGAGCAGTAGCAAATATGGACAGCAGCAGAGAAGACAGGAGCGAGATACAGGTTCGAATCCAGGTCCTGACACTGTCTTTCCTCACAGAACAGAACAGTTTACACACACGCACACATGCCTGTTCTGTCTCATTGTGACTGCTGGTCATGAGCATCAGCACCCCCACGATGCAGCGGTCGCACGCACCTGCTATTCAGCTTAAAGGAACCAACGTACTGCTAAAACGGTTCACAGGATCGTGCCGACCTGCTGCCGTTATATGGCGGCTGGTCGGCAAGTGGTTAAGTTCTGTATTAGTGTATTAGAAACAATATTAACATGATATCTCTGATGGGTCTGTCACCCAGGAGGTGGGAGACTGCTATCTCACCTTCTTTATACAATAACCCCATCAAGTATGATCTCGATTTGTTCAGTACGTTGATTTTATGAATTATGTGCAGATAAGGGTAATTTGCAGGTCACTTCAGGCCTAAATGGCATTTAGGATATCACTTAGCGATGGGTAAAATATTTTATGGCAGGCCATGTACTCCTAATGGGTCTAATCACCCTACAAACTATATGTGACAGAACTGAAAGATTTTGTTAATGTTTTACGATGGGTCAATCCCAGTTCCCCCAGAGGAAAGTGATTATTTTCAGATGTATATTGTTATCAGGCACTGAGATAAACAAATTCTGACAGTGTAGTGTTCCTTGCTAGACCTCTGTCGAAACTTCAATTAGATATTTACAGCTCTGGCAAATGCCTGTTTGTTAGTTTTCTTCTAGGTAATGGCCAACAGAATGATTTCTGCTGTGCCTAAGTTGAGATAATGGGTGCTTTGTATTTCCAAACCCTTGTTGTAATGTGGCTTAACCACTTCCTTACTGGGCACTTAAACACCCCTCCTGACCAGACCAATTTTCAGCTTTCAGCGCTCTCACACTTTGAATGACAATTACTCAGTCATGCAACACTGTACCCAAATGATTTTTTTGTCCTTTTTTTCATACAAATAGAGCTTTCTTTTGGTGGTATTTGATCACCTCTGGGTTTTTTATTTTTTGCGCTATTAATGAAAAAAGACCGAAAATTTTGAAAAAAAATGTTTTTTTTCTTAGTTTCTGTGATAAAACTTTGCAAATTATTAATTTTTCTTCATAAATTTTGGCCACAATACATGTATTTGATAAAAATAACCCCAAATTTTTGAAAATTATTTGGTCTGTGTGAAAGTTTTAGAGTCTACAAGCTATATTGCAAATCATAAAAAATTATCACATCTAATCACACCTGATGTACTGAAGGCCTATCTAATTTCTTGAGACCCTAACAAGCCAGGAAAGTACAAATAACCCCTTTTTGGAAAGTAGACATTCCAAGGTATTTAGTAAGAGGCATGGTGAGTTATTTGAAGTTTTTTTCACAGAATACTTTGCAAAATTAAGATTTTTTTTTTTTCATTTAAAAAATGTCTCAAAATTGTCATTGTAATAGCTTATTTCTCTCACATGGCATATAGGCGTTCCAAAGGCATTGTTCAAGGGGATGCCTGAGAATCTTTTTGTAATACTTCTTCTGTTTCCACATCGCCGGGTAAAATGTCATTGCCTTTTCGGCTCGGTCGACACCTCCCATCGTGTGATTATAATCGATGACGACTTGCGGCTTCGGGCACATCTTTTCCGTGTTTTGTGTGGACCATGGCAGTGGAGGTGCTGTGCACGGTGCTCATGAGACACACGTCCTTTTTGTCTCGCCATCGCATTGCCATCATTTTACCCTTTTGAAAGGTAACCATCTCTGCTTTTTTTAGTTTTTTCTTGCCAAACATTGATGGCATGTCACGCCGGTTTGGCCTAACGGTACCATACCCATCTGTTTTGTTTAGGAGCAAAACCTCATAAAGTTCCGGAGATGTATAAAAATTGACCGTTGTCATGCAATATCCATGGTTCAGCAATGGGTCCAGCAGTGAAAGGACAGATGATGTGGCCATCCCATAGCGGCTGTACCTGGGATTGAACTTGGTGCCTTTCCCGGTGTAAATGACCGCATTCCAGATATATCCGGTGGAAGATTCACAGAGCATATAAAATTTGATGCCAAATCGCGCTCTTTTGGATGCAATAAACTGGATCCAGCTCAGGCGTCCCTTGTAGGCCATCAGACTTTCGTCCACACTGACATCCCTTTCTGGCACGTAGGTCCGCTGGAAGTTGGCGACAATCATCTGGCACACCTCCCAGATTTTTTTTAGTTTGGGCGCAGGATGCGTGACCTCATCAAACTCTTCGTTGTTGGCGAAGTGTAAATTCTTCATAATGAGTGAAAAACGATATTCGGACATCACTGTGCCAAAAAATGGAGTGGCCAGTAGCTTATTGGTGGTCCAATACCGTTTCCCCACCACCCCCTGAAAAATAATGAGTCCCAGAAACTGCCAGATGTCCTCTTTAGTGACCGGCTCCCATTTTCTGGATCTGGAAAATCTGTCACGCAGCGTAGCGGATTGCTGATCGAGGTAGCGATTGGTCTCTGCGACAATTTTTTAAATTACCTCCTCAGTGAGAAATAATTTCAGGTACGCCAGAGGGTTGTCACTCTCCACATTAACCTTCATCCCAGGAGATCCAGTGAATCGGAATCTCTGGGGCGCTGCCTGGTCCGCATCGCTGTCTATAGGGCACCAAGTGCACACATCCCTTAGGTCAGGTGCGGGATCATCGGCGTTGTCACTTTCTGGATCAGTGTCGGTGTCAGAGTCAGAAGACAAATCTCCCCACGACTCACTATCGCTCTGTTCTGCGAGCAACTCTGTGTCGCTGTTGCTCAGCTGATCCAAAACGGCATTTGTAGGACAGCGCTTTTTTGATGCCATTTTCCAAGGTTTTATTTGCCACAAATGACAATGGCACTGAAAGGGCACTGTGTCTGATACAGTGTAATCCTCTCAGATTACATTGTATCACCTCCTTTTTATGTGTTTGTGTTTGTGCAACATTTGAATTTCCCTCCCAGTTCCGCTCCCATGCACCATTGCTGCTGCAGGGAACGGAACTAGGAAGTCACATGACTGATGGACGGCACAGCGGGGATCTCGGCGGCGATCACAGCAATGAGAGATCATCGCTGGATCGCCAGGAGAAGGTAAGGAACGCCGCTGCAGGCTCTGCACATCCACCCCGAGCGTGACTCGGGGATACCGATCCTAGCATTGAAAAACAACCCGGAGTCACGCTCGGGAATACCGCTAAGGGGGTTAAAGCACATTAAACAGCATAGTGCTTCTGCGGTGTCATTTGTCCCCTTCTGTGCTGTAAAATATCTGGTTGATATTGCCTGTTCCTATGTCCCCCTAGGTGTGACGACCACCCTTATCATGGCTGCTGACCCATGATACCATGGTCCGTTTACATGCCTCCACCATTTCGCTGTGTGGTCAGTCTCCCCCTCTCCCCCTCACTCACTTCCTGTCAGCTCAATAGTCTGTGCTGTGAGATCCAATCTCCTCCTGCCCTACGCTCCTTCCGCTATTCCACGAGTCTGTAAAATCACTGAGCATAATTTCTGGTATCCAGTCTGTTATGGCAAGCTACATTGTACAGATTATGTGCTTTTTTTTTTAATTATGACTCTAAATACTTTATTTTACAGCACCGCTGTGCGGTCGCGTGACCTCCCAGCTGACGTCAGAGGGGAATCTCAGCCCCTCCCGCTGTAGTCCTTAGACCGGGGAAGCGGGAGGTCATGTGAAATAAGGTTTAGCTTCAGAATAAAAAAACACACACACACTGCACGGTATAACTTGCTATAACAGAGGGAATTCCAGTAATTTCACTCACTGACTTCACAACCACTTTAGATACTGTAGAATACCAGGGTTATAGTAGCAGATAGCTGCCATAACTCCGGTATTTTCTGAAACGGCGGGCTGTCCTCTTTAGGATAAAAGTGGTCTTTGTGGCAGATTTGCTTTTATCGGTGGTGGTAGAGGTGCCCACCCCTTCCCACCGCATTCCGGTCATCTCCACCCCCCTGTTCGGTTCGCACCAGAACCTGCGAACACACAAAAGTTTGTGTGAACTTTAGAACCCCGTTAAAGTCTATGGGACTCGAATGTTTGAAATCTAAAGTACTAATTTTAAAGGCTAATATACAAGTTATTGTCCTAAAAAGTGTTTGGGGACCTGGGTCCTGCACCAGGGGACGTGTATCAATGCAATTTTTTTTTTTTTTAAACTGAATTTTTTTTTGGGAGCAGTGAGTTTAATAATGCTTAAAGTGAAACAATAAATTGCAGAAATAGCAGTAATTCCCAAGGAGGGGAAGGATCCTGCCCAGTGTGCGAGCTATCGCCCAATATCCTTGCTAAATGTGGATTTAAAATTTTTCGCAAGGATATTGGCCGATAGAATTCTGACGTATATCCCCGCCCTGATACATGCAGACCAGGTGGGGTTTACGCCGGGTAGAGAAGGCAGAGAAAATACCCAAAGAGTTTTAAGTACAATACATTTAGCCCAACAACTTAATAAGCCACTAATCCTTATTTCGGCGGATGCGGAAAAAGCTTTTGACAGAGTGGATTGGGGATTTCTAAAAGCGATACTGCAACATATAGGACTAGGAAGGGGATTACAGAATTGGATTATGAGTCTTTACTCTTGCCCTACTGCAAGGGTAAAAGTAAATGGGATAAAATCGGATAGCTTTTCCATTCAGAACGGAACCCGACAGGGATGCCCCCTCTCCCCTATTATATTTATCCTCTCACTGGAACCATTTCTGAGAGAGTTGTAGAGCAAACACAGATATAAAAGGCATACGAGGTAAGGGAGAAGAATATAAGGTGGCAGCTTATGCCGATGATCTACTGTTTACAATAACCAAACCAATAACATCGCTACCATGCCTATTTGCAGAAATAAAAAGATATGGAGAAATATCTAACTTTAAAGTGAATTACAACAAGTCGGAAGCTATGGGAGTGGAGGTAGAGAGTCGGATGAAACAACAATTAACAGCTAATTTCTTTCTAAGATGGACTGATTCTCATGTAGATTACCTAGGGACTAAGGGGCAAATCCACAAAGCAGATGCGCCGACTTAACTCGAGATTTCTAATTTTACTCCGCGCGTATCTTTGCGCCCGATCCTCAAAACGAAAAATCCGGTTTTTCCGTCCTACTTAAAATAATTACTCTGGCGCATCCTCTGACGCAAATTACGCTAGTCACGCCGCTTTATTTGATAGGCAAAGATGCAAATGAGGGAGATAGGGCGATCCTCAAAATTAAGTGTGTGCGCCGTAGATTACGCCCTGTGCGCCGTAGATAACGCCCTGTGCACACCTGTTAGTTTTCTGGAGCAAAATTAGACTTTATAAAAGCAGCCCTAATTTTACACCAGCCCTGTAAAGGTCTGCTGAAGCAACACCATTTAGGAAGAGCTGCCAACACTTCTTTGCTTGACTTCATTGTGACTGCCAAAATGCCTGGGCCATCAATGATTATAACGGCACTCGCCACTTTACAGGCGCAGAGAAGGAGGAGGGCACAGAGGAGGAGGAGGAGGGCACAGGAGAGGATATACCGCCCACGCCAAGATCTCTTTGGCATGACTGCGTCTGAGGTCATTGGCAACTTCAGATTTAACCAGGAAGCCATCCTGGACTTAACCAGGATCCTGCAGGATGATCTGAACACCCCAACCCAACGATCCCATGCCCTGCCAGCTCACATTAAAGTTATGGCCACCCTGCATTTTCTGGCCACTGGGTCTTTTCAGAGAACATGTGGAGGTCTGGCTGGGATGGTACAGTCCTCGATGAGCAGGTGTGTGCACCAGGTTGTCCCTGCAATACTGAGACGCATGGGCAGTCAATTTGAAAAGCCCACCCAGGAGGACCAGCGAATGAAGAGCATGGCTGATTTCTATCAGATTGCACGATTCCCACGGACCATCGGGGCCATTGATTGTACCCATGTGGCACTACAGCCCCCCCATGATACAGAGCACCTGTTCAGGAATCGCAAAAACTGGCATTCCATCAATGTCCAGGTAATCGTGGATGCCCATGGCCTCATCTGGCATGTGTGTGCCAAATTTCCAGGTTCGTGCCATGACAGCTACATCTTTAGGCAGACCAACATAGCACGTGAATTGGAGCAGAACGTGTATGGAGACAGCTGGCTGGTTGGTGAGTGACATGTGTGTCAGGTATGACTGTCCCCCCCCATGATGCAGACATCACATGGGGCACATGCATGACTAATATCCTCCTGTCTTTTGCCTTCCAGGTGACTCTGGATATGCCCTGGGCCCTCACATGATGACCCCATTCAGGAACCCCCAAACCCCAGGAGAGCAACGCTACAACGAGGCTCATATTCGCACCCGGGCAGTAGTGGAGCGTACTTTTGGCCTGCTGAAGTCCCGCTTCAGATGCCTGGACAAGACTGGGGGTACACTGCTGTATTCCCCAGACTTTGTGTGCCAAATAATAGGGGCTTGTTGCATTCTTCATAACTTTGCAACGAGAAGGGGACTGGAGATTAACTTACATGCTGACCTGACCCCCCACCCAGGCAATCCCCCCCTAGCCCACTCTACCCGGTCTACTGAGGGCACAGTAGCCAGGAGACGCCTGGCAGAAGGCATCTTTTCTCAGTAAATGGCCAGAAATCATGTCACAATGTTATTATTTCTTTTCAATGCAAACGCACATGAATTATGTGACATTGTTATTATTTGTTTTCACTGCAAACGCACATGAATTATGTGACAATGAGAATGTTGCTTTGCACAGTAAACGCACATGTTTAATGACACATTGAGAATGTTTTTGTCTCTGGAAACGCACATGATTTATGTCACAATGAGAATGCATGAATGCACACCACTGTGGTCCCTAGCACAAACACATCACATGCACATCGAATTGGATTAGATCCAAGTACCCCCCCCCTTTGGTACTTGGGAGCAGTAACGCCCCGCCACGGCTCCAATTATGTCACTGTGCATTCATACACCATTCAGGAACCTAGGATGACTTCTCCCTGGTCCTGGGGATCCCTTCTCCACCAAAACTGAGGGTGACACCCTTATTTTGTCAGGAATGCCACCCCCCCACATTCACACATCATTCACACACATAAACCAAATCATAAGTACAGTATAATAACCAAAATTTTTAAAGCAAAAAAAAAAAAAAAAAAGTACCCCTGGTATTTAAGTCCGGCGGCGAGTGCTCCGTCTAGGCTGCGCAGGGGCACGGGCACGGCCACGGGCACGGCCACGGGCACCTGGAGGATCTTCACGGGGGGGGGAGCAGGGGAGGGAGTATCTTCATTGGGGGGGGGGGAGCAGGGGAGGGAGGAGCCTCCCCTGGTGTCTGACCTCCGGCTGGCCTGCCCTCCAAGGCCACTGCTATCCTGGTCAGGCAGGCAGTGATGGCAGCCGTATTGGCCTGGCCAGCCCGTGTGTTCTCCTGCACAGCCCGGGTGTTGTCCTGCACAGCCTGGGTGAGGGCAGTCACCTCCTGGCCCACGCCTGTTGTGGCGGTATGCAGGGACCACAAACAGGTGATGACACCCAATGAATTGGTGGCCACATCACTGAGTGACTCCCTCATTACATCCAGGCTGTGCTCCATCTTGGCCATAGTTTTTTTGATGTCACCCAGACTGCGGGTCTGCTTGGCATTGTCCCTCAGCAGACTGGCCGGCATATGCTCAGACTCCACCCTGGTGTCCTGGGTCGCCATCCTGCCTGCCCCTGAGGCTTGTGGCCAGGTAGGAGGGGATAGAGTGACCCTTGTGGGTTGCGGCATGTTGTGGGAGGAGTGGGAGGGGCTACCCCTGATGGTGGCCTGACTGGTGCCAGCCTCTGGGGGATCCTCTGGGGTAGCCTCTGGGGTAGCCTCAAGGGGAGCCTCTGGGGTAGCCTCAAGGGGAGCCTCAAGGCTAGCCTCAAGGGTATCGTCAAAGGTCATCAGATCTGTGGCAATAATGATTTCCCGGCCAATCTGGAGATCTTCTTCCTCCTCCCCCTCATCCTCCTCCCCCTCAGCCTCCTCCCCCTCAGCCTCCTCATGAGGGGAGGTTTGGCCACTCCCCTCCCCTGGGGACTCCTCAGCAGCCTCCTGTCTTTGGGGTGGTGCAGCAGCCTGGCCTGATGGCCCAGCAATCTCCTGGTCATCTGTGGAAGACACCAAACAATCACAGGTTTGAGGATCCACACACTTGGCACATGTTCCCTTCCCCCACCCACACATGCTAATCACCAAATAATAAAAAAAAAAACCTTACCTGGCCTCACAGGAACATCAGACTGATAACCAGGCAGGCCCACCACCTGCTCTGGCTCGAAACACCGGGCCACTGCCCATTCCTCCTCAGTCAGCCGGATGGGGCATGGTCCCCCTCCTCCAGTGCCCCTCCTATGCGCAGTGAGCTTGGCCACCTTATTGCGGACCACGCTCCTCAGATCATTGATCTTTTTCTTAATGCCAGCGGGGGTTCTCGTCTCCCCTCCCCCCGCCGCATTTATGTGATCTGTTATTTTGGCATAGATCCTCTTCCTTTGGGCCGGGGAGGTGTTCCGGCTATCAGGCCCATGTAGATATCTTCCATATTGTATGACATACCTGGCTAGGATTTGCTTTTCAACATGTGAAAAATTCAGCTTCCTGCGTTTGGGGGCCATCACAGACACCACCCAGCAACAAGAAGCCAAACAGGACAAACACACAAAAATACACACACAAGCAGACAGCTACTACAAAGTCAAATACAAACACACAAAAACCAAACACAAAATCCAAGCAGAAAAAAAACAAACAAAAAAATTTGCAGAAACAATCAAACAAAAATTACACTTATCACAAACAAACAACAACTACTATCTACTACTCCTCCAACACTTCTCTATCAAACACAACTTACCAACAAACACTGACAAACTAAGAGCAGAAGCAAATTGCTCATGGAAGGGAACACAGGGAAATACTTTTGCAAATGAAGTGTGTTTGACTGGAGCTAGTTAAGCACAGTGCGATCCTCAAACTAAGTACACTTGGCCTTTTACCTATCTCACTGATTGCGCCAAGCAAAGTTCTGCACATGCGCAGTGAGCAGCAGATTCGTGCGCGCATGCGCAGTACGGCCGGACCTTCATTTGCATGGGGTCACGGCTCATTACAATGAAGCACGCCCAATTCCTTCCCACTTGCCATAACCCCGCCTTACGCCTCCAAATTTACGTTACGGCAGGCGCACTTTTGGGCGCAAATGCGCTGTGGATACGGCAATTACGACACCAACTTAGGGCGCCGTAACTTAAATGACATAAGTTAGAAAAAACGTATTTTGCGCCGCTGGCTGTGGATTTGGCCCTAAGATACCAAAGAAGATAAGTAGGATTTTTGAGTTAAATTTTGCTCCTCTGATAAAACAAATTAAACTTGACCTGCAAAAGTGGGACAAAGAAATTTTTTCTTGGTTCGGCAGAATTAATATAGTAAAAATGAATTTAATGCCAAGAATACTATATTTATTTCAGACCCTACCAATAAAAATACCGACGGGATTCTTGAGAGATATGAGAGCCAGATTTATGAAGTTTATTTGGGCAGGTAAATCTGCAAGAGTGCGGAGGAACATACTGAGTTTACCGAAAGAAAGGGGGGGAGTTGGACTTCCAGACCCCATAGGCTATTATGACGCTTCGCACTTAGCTCGCATAGCAGACTGGTGCACACACCAGGAAGATAAACCATGGGTTAAAATGGAACGTGAGATGTGCAACATTCCATTAGAAGGTCTGGCATGGATAGCAGAAAGCAATATTCCTCAGAGTATAAAAAAACATCCAACGATAAATGCCACACTTAGAGTGATTAGAAAGATCGCTAAGAAAACAAATTTACTGAAACATATCGGTCCAATGACACCCATTTTGGGTAACCCAAGCTTTGAGCCAGGTCTTAAAGACCGATGTTTTAACAATTTGAGACGGAGGGGAATTAGTAGACTGACACACTTTATGATCAATAATCATGTGATGCATAACGATCAAATGGAACAAGCATATGGTGAAGACCTAGACTTATGGAGACGAAATCAGCTGAGAACCTTCATAGGTCCTCTAAAAATCCGAGAGGAGGAGATAGGACCACCGTCGAAATTTGAAGAAATATGCTTAAAGAAAGAACCAAAGAGACATATGTTATCATATATGTACAATCTACTGATTGACTCAAGTGCACCCCAAGAATTAGTCTTTATACAGGCATGGGAAAGGGACTTGGGCACAAAGTTTACAGAGAAACAGAAAAATAAGATCTTTTCATTTATACATAAAGCGTCAATTGCATCCAGATATCAAGAGGGGGGTTACAAAGTATTGACCAGGTGGTACAGGACACCAAAGTTATTGAATCGGATTTTCCCGAATACATCAAATATGTGCTGGAGGTGCCAGAAAGAAGAAGGGACCATGATACACATTTTTTGGAGCTGTCAAAAATTAAAGGAATTTTGGGATATGGTTTCGGAGACTATTCGAGAGATTACTGGGGTGAATTTAGGTGACAGGCCAGCAGCATTTTTGCTCTTCGATATTTCACTGTCTCTGGAAAAGTATAAACAATCCTTATTAAGACATTTACTAACGGCAGCTAAAGCGTGCATACCAATCTTATGGAAGAGCACGGTTCCTCCAACAAAAACACAATGGTTCAGTAGAATAAATGAGATTCAGTTGATGGAAAATCTTACTATGGGACTTAGGGAGCGAGAGGAGGAGTATGTGAGGACTTGGACCCCATATATTGAGTATGGGGGTTGTGATAACTAGGGGGAACGGGAGAGGGTGGAGAAAGGGGGGAGAATCTGTTCCTTTTTTTCTTTTTTTTTTTTTTTTTTTTTTTTTTTTTTTTTTTTTTTTTTTTTTTTTGGGGGGGGGGGGTGGGGGGGAAACTATTGTTCTCTGATGGTAAAGATGCTCTCTCGAAGATTGTAGTGGAGGGAAGTAAGAATATGCAAAAGAGCGCACTACAATTAAGGAAAGGAAAAATTGATAGGATATAAAACGCAGATATTTAAAATATGGAATGTGAGATATTTAGTTAATGTTAAAAATGGATGTTATGTCATTGAAGAAATTGAAATGGCTGTATTTTATTTTTCGTATACGATAAAAGAAAAAGATGTATAAAATAAAGAATTATTACATAAGCATGTAAAATAGCGCATGTTTCCTGTACTTAGAACTGTCCCTGGTATGGTCTGGTATGGATATTAAGGGGAACCCCGCCGTCAATTTAAAAAAAATGACGTGGTGTTCCAACCAAATATCCATTTCAGACCCTTCAGGTCTGGTGTGGATTTTAAGGGGAGTGGAGTTCCCCAAAAATCCACACCAGACCCCTTATCCGAGCAGGTAATCTGGCCAGCCGCAGAAAAGAGGGGGGGACAGAGCGCCCCCCCCTCCTGAACCATACCAGGCCACATGCCCTCAGCATGGGGAGGATGTCCCCATGTTGATGGGGACAAGGGCCTCATCCCACAACCCTTGCTCGGTGGTTGTAGGGGTATTCGGGCGGGGGGCTTATCAGAATCTGGAAGACCCCTTTAACAAAGGGGACCCCCAGATCCTGCCCCCCCTTATGTGAATTGGTACCCCTACCATTTCACGAAGGAAGTGTAAATAGTTGTAAAGAAACACACACACACACCATGGAAAAAAGTCCTTAGTTAAAAAAAAAAAAAAGAAGAAATCCAGTGGTGTTAATCCACTCTTGGTCCCGGCTCCCCGCTCCAACGTTGTCAGTATCCAGCGACGGGTGATCCCCTCTCCGAGCCAGCGATCAGAAGATCGCCCGGGATCCAGAGCGGGATCCAGAGCGCAGCATTGCCGGCCGCTTGTCTCCACCGGAGACAGCCCGGCGAATGACGCTGCTGAAGCTATGACATTTCTTATATTGGTGAGGCGGGGCCACCCGTCACGTGACCCCGCCCCCGGTGGAGACAGGCGGCAGGCGATGCTGCGCTCTGGATCCCTTACCTGGATGGATCTTCTCATCGCTGGACCCCGGTGGAGAGGAGATCAGCGGTCGCTGGATACCAACAACGTTGGAGCCCCCCGGGATCGAGAGTGGATTACCACCGCTGGGATTTTTATTTTATTTTTAAATAAAGGACTTTTTTCCACGGTGTGTGTGTGTTTTTTTACAACTATTTACATTTCCTTTGTGAAATGGTAGGGGCAAAATGTACCCCATTACTATTCACACAGATTCTGATAAGCCCCCCGCCCGCAGACCCCCACAACCACCGGCCAGGGTTGTGGGGATGAGGCCCTTGTCCCCATCAATATGGGGACATCCTCCCCATGTTGAGAGCATGTGGCCTAGTACGGTTCATGAGGGGGGGCGCTCTTTGTCCCCCCTCTTTTCTGCGGCTGGCCATTTTACATGCTCGCATAAGGGGTCTGGTGTGGATTTTTGGGGAAACTCCACGCCATTATTTGGGGGGAACCCCGTTTTTTTTTTTCAATTGAAGGTTCCCCTTAATATCCATACCAATTAGGCCTTTATTCTTTTAATATCCATACCAGACCTGAAGGGCCTGGTGATTAAATTTGGGGGGACCCACACGTTTTTTTTTTATGAATGAATTCTTTCTGAATTCCTGGGAGCCGACAATTCATTATAGCCGAGAGTCGGTTTTAAAGGACTTTTTTTTCTTCAGAAATTACACTTTGTGCAGAGACAGTTCTAAGTACGGGAAACATGGGCTATTTTAAATGCTTACTTTACACCCCCCCCCCCCAGGTACGAAATTTAAAGGAATATTTCACTTTTATTGTTTCACTCCTGAAAAAACTGCCGTTTTTAAACTTTTTTTGCATTGATACATGTCCCCTCGTGCAGGAACCAGGTCTGAAAAAAAAAAAAAAAAAAAAAAAAAATATATATATATATATATATAATGTTTTAGGGTTCCAAGTAATTTTCTAGCAAGTTTGAAAAATAGACCTGGCATCCCTCCAACCACTTTGCATATTATTTTATATATACTGTGATTCTGTACTTGCCAAATGCTGCAGAAATCTCCCTCCACTGAGTCTGGCTGCAAT
The DNA here is from genome assembly GCF_905171775.1 of Rana temporaria. Taxonomy (NCBI): domain Eukaryota; kingdom Metazoa; phylum Chordata; class Amphibia; order Anura; family Ranidae; genus Rana; species Rana temporaria. The sequence goes on along the minus strand of NC_053495.1, from coordinate 52,682,045 downwards.
TATTTTAACTGTGGGCAGCTGAAGCTACTGCCTGTTCGCTTCCTGGATTCACACAGAGGCACACCTCCAGCTCTGAAGCTCTCATTGGCCTTCTTAGGACTCAACCCCCGCTCCCTTACTGGCAAACTCTCACGAGAGTGGGGGAGAGAGCTGTGCATGATGTCATAAGCCTAGGCTTTTTGGCAGACAAGAAACAGGAAGTGGGCTGTATAAGGTATTTACTTGCAGTTTTACTATCTAAAGTTGAAACAACAAGGGCAGAAGATTATATAGATGGAAAGATTCTGAAGTTCCGCTTTACATTAAAAGGCTATGAAAGTGCACTCCTGGGATTATGGAAATGAATTTACTGCTGCAATTTGTCCCTATTCTACAAAAATGTCATGGCTGACCTAGGATTTCAAAACAAGATGGTTGCCTGGCCTCCTCATGCTGCATTTTGGGGAGCCCTGTCCGCATTATGATCACAGGGGGGATTGGGGTGGATTTGTTCTGGGAAGGTGTATTGGAGGAAAGAGTATTTGTGCTGGGGAGGGATTTGAAGGAGAAAATAATTTGTGCTGGGAGGGGGTTGGCGGTAGATTTGTGCTGGGAAGGGAAGAGGATTTGTGTTGATTTTTGATGAAAGGGTAAAATGGGGGGAGAATATTGACCCCTGCCTGTGCATTGCACACCCCAGAATCCTGCACACTTTTTGTTTTGTACTTCCTTACCCCTACACCTACTCCTGGACCCTGCTTTCTGGTGCGTTATGTACTTCTGACCCTTGCACTCTGTTAATTGCAGACCTCTGACCCCTGCACACTCCCTTACAGACGTCTGCACTATATTGTACAGTTGCTGGTTGTAAGTAGTCCCTGACTATTTTAATAAAGTTCTTATTTAAGGTAGGCTCAGACAAAGTGTTTGCTTTCTATTTTCAGTGTGCAGAAAATCACATGCACTAGATTTTTTTTTTCCTTGATGATTGGGCTTATTTCTATATGTGTTTGGGAGACTCTTGCATGTGGCATAGCAACCCAAGCATATTTTTTATAGGTACATGAAAGCCTGGGTTTTGTTTTACCAATGCCCCATAATTAGCTTCCTCTTTTAAGCTTGGCCACACCCACTGTTCACCATCACATGATGTGACTACTGAATCCACAGGTGCTTCCGTTTTTTTACAATCCAAGCAATGCCCCTGGTGCTGAGGAAGATTGTCCTCTCCGGGCTGCCATAATTTAGCCACACTTTTTTGCTGCATAGCATGCTATGGGTCACTCTCTCCCTCTGTGTCCCTCATTCTCAAGTTCTAAACTTGGGAAGTATGGCTGAACTGAAAAAAAATAAGGTTTTGTCCATATTGGGCTTCTCCTAAGGGTCACAGGAGTGCAATTAGTTTTGCACTCCTGTGTCCCGTTTTCAGCGGAGACCAGTACAAAGTCTGCTCTCTGCTGAAGTTACTGCAATCAGTCGAGGCAGCGAGTCATCCTACTTAGAAAGGTCCGGATCCACCTGCTGCCTGGATGATGGTGTCTCAGGCTTTTAGTGAGCCGCTGAGATGGCTGCTCCCTGCACCTCCACAGCTCAGCACTTTAATGAGCGTGAAGGAGCAGAGCAGGAGAGATGCTGACAGTCAGCAGTTCTCCACTCGGGAAGGTGAGAGAACCGAGCCATCGGTGGTGTTTGGTGGCTCGGTTCTTTGTGCAGACATGCTGGGGGACAGCTGCAGCATCAGTCTGATCCACCTAGGTAAGTATGAATATCCCCCATCCAAAAAACAACATAATTCTCTTTTAAATACGTGGCTAGTTAGGGCACTTTTACAGCACCATAAAATGTCAGTTGGCAGGGCTTGCCTATCCAAGTAGAACTCAATCCATGGATTGGTTTCCCAAAAGAAAGCTCGTGTTAGAAATGGGTAATCAGTAAATGTTATTGAATCCTGTCCCCACAGTGCAAGGTTTAAATGGTTAGTGAGGCTAGAGGTATAGGATGTAGTACTTGCCTTATTCCTGATACATTTTCCCCTACCCACCACACTGTAACCCAGCTACAGTACCCTACATCTGGATCCTTGGTCGTCTCTACTCACCACTCAACCAAACCTCTCAACTCAGCCTGTACCTGCTTAGTGAGCAACAGACTTTTCCTTCCACTGTTAAAGCTTCTTATGCCGTGTACACACGACCATTTTTCAGGTTGTAAAAAATTACATTTTAATGGTCTAGAAAAAAAGTTTTTTTCAACCTGATCGTTAAAACGGCCTTGCCTACACACAATCGCAAAGCTTGGTGACGTACAACGGCACTATAAAGGGGTAGTTCCATTCGGATGGCGCCACCCTTTGGGCTGCTTTTGCTGATTTTGTGTTGGTAAAAGACGATTTGCACTTTTAAGTCTGTTACAGCGTGATGAATGTGCTTACTCCATTACGAATGCTAGTTTTACCAGAACGAGCGCTCCCGTCTCATAACTTGCTTCTGAGCATGCACGTTTTCTTCACGTCGTTAATGCCCACACACGACCATTTTTTTATGACGTTAAAAGTGACAACGTTAAAAATGCTCTGGAGCCCACACACAATCGTTTTTAATGACATTAAAAAAAGTCATTTTTTACAGCCCAAAAAACGGTTGTGTGTACGCGGCATAAGGGTTTTATTCATTCAGTCAGCTCCAGAACCTAGGTTTCTAAGGGCTCTTTCACACGTCCGCTCAGTTTTTTAGATAATTATTTTTTTCATCAGTTGATCCGTTTTTTCGTCTGTTTTTCGTCCGTTTTTGTCAGTTTTTGTCCGTTTTCGTCCGTTTACATCCGTTTACATCCGTTTCCGATCCGTTTTTCGGCCGTTTTTCCATCTGTTTTTTTTTTTTGTTTTTTTTGGGCTTTTTACATATTTTGATAAAAAACGGATGTTAGCGGAACGGATTGTAAACGGATCGTCCGCTAACGTCCGTTTTTCGTCCGTTCCGTTTTTTTTGACGGAAGAAAAATAGGGTTTTCTTCCGTTCAAAAAAACGGAACTTAACGCAGACGGATGCTAACGGACGTTAGCGGATGCTCATCCGCTAACGGACGTTAACCCATAGGGAAGCATTGCGGTCCGTTAACGGACGTCCAAAAAACGGACGAACGGAACGGACGTGTGAAAGAGCCCTAAATCTGCAAGTCACTCACACCTAGGAGTGATTGCATTGCATGAGATATATACAACACAGCATTACCAATCTTACTAATATCTAACAATACTTGGCAACAATCAATAACTATTGGCTGTATGGTCAGTGTGCTTTATACTTATTCTACAGAACTACAATTTTAATAAGCAAAAATATAAAAAAAAATAAGGATTATTCAGTTATCTCTGCTCTTGTTGTGAATTGTGTCCTTGTTATAAAGTGTGCAGTTTCACAGATAAATTGCAGTTCCACATAAATTGCAAACCTTGCTTTTGCTCAGCCACCCTCTCATACTCTGTAAGGTCAGAATGATCTGATTTTGAGTACATTTCTACAAAACTGAAGGTGACTATAGTTTAAAATTGTCACTTTACTCAGCTATTGCCATTCAATAATTTCACTGAAGGGGTTGTAAAGGTTCGTCTTTTATTTTCTAAATAGGTTCCTTTAAGCTAGTGCATTGTTGGTTCACTAACCTTTTCTTCCGATTTCCCTTCTAAATGCTTTTTTTCTTTGTTTGAATTTCTCACTTCCTGTTTGTCCTCAGTAAGCTTTCCACCATCATCCGAGCGGTGGAAAGTCATTTAGAACAGCTTACTGAACACCTTACTGAGGAGGAAACAGGAAGTGAGAAAGTCAGACAAAGAAAACAAAGAAAAAAAAAAACATTTAAAAGGGAAATTGCAAGGAAAGGTAAGTGAACCAACAATGCACTAGCTGAAAGTAAACATATTTAAGAAAATAAAAAACGAACATTACAACCCCTTGAATTTTGTCCCCCTATTTTGCAGATCTCTATCCACCCAAGAGAAATTCTTAAAGCGGTTGTAAATCGCATATATTAATTTTTTTTTTTTTAACCTGCAAGGGCAAAAGGCATATCAGCCAGATGCACCGCATAATAGCTGATTATGAAATACTTACCTCGGAACGAGGTGAAGAACACTTACCTGGTCCACGCCGAACGAGATGTCATCTTGCTCTGGCGTGTCTTCCGGGTATCGCCGCTCCAGCGCTGTGATTGGCTGGAGCGGCGATGACGTCACTCCCGTGCGTGCGCGCGGGAGATTTAAAATCGGCAAGGTCCTGCGGCTGCCGGTCCTTTCGCCGTGGATTCCCCCTGCGCATGCGCCGCTGCAATCAGCGGCGCATTGCGAGGGGAATATCTCCTAAACTGTACAGGTTTAGGAGATATTCTTTATACCTACAGGTAAGCCTTATTATAGGCTTACCTGTAGGTAAAAGTGAAAAATAAGGGTTTACAACCACTTTAAGGATAAGTGATTGTGGAACATATACATTTTCTCTTGTACAGGTGCTAAGGAAATGCTGTATTGTTATGTCATATTAGACCATTTAACCTAAATGTATGTTTGGCATCAAGTTAGGTTTTTCTAAACTGTTTCTACTGTTGTGTAATTCCAAGCCTAAAGGAAATCAACACTTGCTTTGTAGATCTATCTATCTAAAATATTCCAAGGCTTGTGTCATTGAATCAGCTGTGAAATATGGCACCCCTGTAACAGAGAATGAAGTCAGAAACTCAACACCTCTTTTCCTTTTTTTATTTCTGGTCATGATTCTCTTATTAATCCTGTGGTCACACCTTCCAGCCAGATCTGGGAGAATGTTGAGTAGCTGTCATGAATCAGATATGATCATAACTGTGTGTACTGCACAAAGTGAACCAGACGTATATAGGTGAAGAAAGTAATAATTTATTAAGAAACGTGAATAATATGTAAACGCAACCACCTTCAATATCACACAGTGCACAACAAACCAATATTAGACAAGATTCCAAAATAACAATAATCAGACGGGTATATATATATATATATATATATATATATATATATATATATGGTGGAAGGGATCAGACAACAGAACAGGAATCCACGGATACAGGACTGACAGGAACAGGTACAAATAGGTTTAGGATCAGAGTCAGGTTCAGGATCAAGGTTCAGATCGGGACACAAGACGAAGCCAAGGCAAAGTGTGTTTGAACTTGTCACGTTTTTATACCATTACCTGCTATCAGGTTCAAGTGATTCCTAACTGCAGGAGGAGATATCTGCTCCATACTGCCAGGATCCACCCGCTGGTAGACGCCAGTACTGCGGCCCAAAGATCACCTAACACCAGCAGGGAAAGGCTACCCTGACAGTTCCAAAATGCCAGGAGACACCTGCTGGTGGACATCAGTACTGCACGCCAAATATCTGATAGTATTACCAGCGGGTGGAACCTTTCCTGACAGTAGCCCAATCTGACAGACCCAGCCAGCGCAGGGGCTTTTAGAGGGGGACTGCAGACCTCTTGCCTACAGGCTATGGACCTTGTGTCATACATCTACAGTAATGTTTTATGCTCTAAATGCTCTAAATATCTGCTTACCTCTCAGGTCTGTGTCTCAGATTTAGAGAGTGTGCCTCCACACCTGGGCGTTTTATGTATGAGTTCTTAGCATGGCTCCACCCCAGCCTCTCAACAGGAAACACTATTTAACCCCGGCCACTGTGAACCAGCCTTTGCTTCACAAAGTTGTAAAATGGGTTGTAGAGGCTCATTCACTTCATTTAACAACAATATCCCTCAAGATAAATTAATTCCACCTTTTCAGACTGCTGGAACATTGTATAAGTTATGTCTTGGAGATTGTTGCCAGACTGTCTGGGATCCCTGATTAATCAAATCATTTTCTAGGTGTGGATTCCCATTGTTAATTGAGTCACCTGCTGTTTCTGTCTGTTGGCTAACTCTTGGAGGTTCCTACATGATGGAATTAGCCTTGTGTCAACTCTACCTCGTTATCTAACCATTGTATGATGTTTTGGGTAATATTTGGTTTTATTGTTCATGGGGTGACTGACCTACTGAAGTGTATAAAAACCTGTATTTCTGTTCAATAAAGAGCTCTAGTTTGCATCTAACCTATTCTTGGGTGCACAGCACTAATGCCCGATTCTTGAGTCCAGACTGGAGGAAGCTATATCTTGACAGAGGCACCCAAGCTGGGTGCTGAACAGTTCCGTCACACCCAAATATTTTAAGAAGATAGTCCTGCACTGTGCTGCTCGCAAGATGTGAGATAACCAGCATTCGAAAGGAAGTAGAGTATGAGATGAGTATTACAGTGACTTAAAAACATATTCATACCCTTTGAAATTTTACATATTTTGTCATGTTACAACCAAAAACATAAATATATTTTATTGGGATTTTATTGTGATGGATCAATATAAAATGGCACTTACCGTAACTGTGAAGTGGAAGGAAACTGGTTAATGGGTTTTAACATTTTTTACAAATAAATATCTGAAAAGAGTGGTGTGCATTTGTCTTACTTTCTAGAACCACCTTTTGCTGCAATTACAACTGCAAGTCATTTTGGGTATGTCTCTACCAGCTTTGCACATCTAGAGAATTACATTTTTGCCCATTTTTCTTTGCAAAATAGCTCAAGCTCTGTCAGATTGGATGGAGAGCATCTGTGAACAGCAATTTTCTAGTCTTGCCACAGATTCTCATTACATGAATATGCTATGCTCTAAACCATTCCATTGTAGCTCTGGCTGTATGTTTAAAATCGTTGTCCTGCTGGAAGTTGAACCTCTGCCCCGGTCTCAAGTCTTTTGCAGACTCCCAACAGCTTTTCTTTCAAGATTGCCCTGTATTTGGCTCCATCCATCATTCTATCAACTGTGACTAGCTTCCCTGTCCCTGCTGAAGAAAAGCATCACCACAACATGATGCTGCCACCACCGTGTTTCACAGTGGGGTTGGTGTGTTCAGGGTAATGTGCAGTATTCATTTCTCGCCACATGTAACGTTTTGCTTTTAGGCCAAAAAGTTAAATTTTGGTCTCATCTGACCAGAGCACCTTCTTCCACATGTTTGCTGTGTCCCCCACATGGCTTTTCGCAAACTGCAAACAGGATTTCTTATGGCTTTCTTTACAGAATGGCTTTCTTCTTGCCACTCTTGCATAAAGGTCAGATTTGTGGAGTGCACGACTAATAGTTGTCCTGTGGACAGATTCTCCCACCTAAGCTGTGACTCTCTGCAGCTCCTCCAGATTTACCTTATATGTGCCTGCTGTACAGTGTACTTGTATGATAAAGTATCCTGTTCTCTTTGTATTGCTTCATTTGCGTGAAATCCCAGGTGTTGCTGCCAGTCCCTCTGTTTTCCATATTCAAAAAGTGACCACACTAAGCAGGACAGCACAGCGTGGTCAGTTCTCTAGCTATGCTGGCAACTCAGTGTGCCCTGCTCTAATAATCAGACTTGTCCTGACACTCCCCTCCTGCACAGCCATTCACTGACAAGCTCAGGGTACTGCTGCTTCTTTTTTCCCCAGCTCTTATGCTGCTAAGAACAGAGAGAATGTGATCACTTATAAAAAAGGAAAAAAGGGTATTTATCATGTGTGTTTTTTTTTCTTTTTTTTTTTTTTTTCTATGTTTTGCCCTTCATTTTTGTTTTAAACTGGGTTGTTTTACAAGGTTATCGTCTACAACCACTTTAAACGCCTACACAATAACATAAGTTAAACTAGATGGATTGGTGTTTTTGCAACCTTAACAACTATGTTACATATGCTTTTCTACACACAGCCTTTGTTAAATAAGAAACTTCAGGCATAATGTACTTTAGAGTGCAGTGGTCAGGCATATGTTATATACAGCCTGTCCCAGTTGGTTCTGTCAAAGCACTCTTTCTTTTTTCCCTCAGGAGCCTGCAAAGCATTGCACCCTCAATCAGTGGATTACGGGTGCAATGTTAGACTCCTGTCAACACTGCCTACAGCTTTCTTGCTTGTACCTCTGTATGAGCTTTTTGTTTGAATTCACTGTGAAGGTGGAGGTGCTAGAGCATGTTACATAAGGGTAACAAAATAAGGGTGTCACGTGAAACATGCTCCAGAAATGAACTTGGCTTTTAAAGGGTTTGTAAAGGAAAAAGGAATTATTTTTTTTTATCTTAATAGCTTCCTTTACCTTAATGCAGTGCTGTTTTCATGTCCTCATTGTTCGTTTTTGCTCTCAAGTTGCTGTAATTCTTCTCTGATCTCCACACTTCCTGGTTGTCTGTTTCCTTATAACCACAGTGCTGGGAGCTTTCTCTCTGTGGTCACTAACTTCAAGGAGGTGTAATTACTGTGTGTCTAAAACCCCACAGCACCTCCCTTTTGGATCAGTTTCGTTTTCCAAACCATCACTGCTCTGTGGCTCTGTATGCTCTGTAAAGCAGAGAGGCAGGAAACAACATGCAAACACGAAACTAGAAACTACAGGTACATTATATGATTGATTTCTATCTATTTTTAATCCTTTTTAAAAGGAATCAGTTAACTATTATGTCTCTATACCCTGTAAACAGTCATTTCAGCAAAACATTTTTTTTATTTACAACTCCTTTAAGCAGTTAGAGCAACAGTTTTTTTATTTAATTTTGGGATAATGGTTTGACATAAATATAAAAGCTTACCATTGCAAGCACCCCTATCAGTAAAATGGTTTGTCTCAGCTGACTAAAGCTAAGTTTACACTTGAATGAACACATATACTGTTATGTTTGAAACCACTTTTAAAATGTAAACATGGCTTTATTTTGTCAATTTAAAAAAAATTATCAGTTAGGCCTCATGCCCACTGACGTTTTAAAAAACGGGCTATAAAGCTAGTACAGACTCCAGGAAAAAAGTGGCGTTTTTTCCACGATTTTTTTCTGCGTTTTTCATTGAATTCAATGCACGTTTCGCCTTGCTAGCTTTCAGCCGCGTTTTTCTTTCTCTATTCAAAATAGAGCAAGCAAGCGCCCCCCCCCTATACCGTACCAGGCCACATGCTCTCAACATGGGGGAGGGTTGTTGTTTTGTTGATGGGGACAAGGGCCTCTTCCCGACAACCCCTACCCATTCACCTGGTGGAATAAAAATGTCAATAAAAAAACACACAGGTTTTTAAAGTAGTTTATTATGCAGCTTCGGGGGTCTTCCGACTTCTCCCTTCTGCCGGGCACCAGCGCTGTCTTTCAGCTCTTTTTCCAGTGGAGGCCCGGTCTTCTTCCGACTTCGGGGGGTCTTCTGACTTATCCGCTCTCTTCTCCCGCTCTCCGGTTCTTTTTCCCTTCTGCCCGGCACCAGCGCTGTCTTTCAGCTCTTTTTCCAGTGGAGGCCCGGTCTTCTTCCGACTTCGGGGGGTCTTCTGACTTATCCGCTCTCTTCTCCCGCTCTCCGGTTCTTTTTCCCTTCTGCCCGGCACCACCGCTGTTCTTTCAGCTCTTTCATCAGCGGTGGCCCCTGTCTTCTGCGTCGCCTTCTTCTTGTCTTCTTTTCTTGTTCGATGTTGACTCGACGCTCCCTCCCGCTGTAATGCCGGGTGTGCGGTGCACAGCGATTTATATATACAGTCCCAGCATGCTCTGGGTGGTGACGACATAAGGGGGCTGGTTTATGTCGTCACCACCTGGAGCATGCTGGGACTGTGACGTCATAAGAGGCCTATATAAATCATCGCGCACCGCACACCCAGCATTACAGCGGGAGGGAGCGTCGTGGCAACATCGGAAGAAAAGAAGATGGAAGAAGGCAGAAGGCGACGAGGAAGACCGGGCTGGTAAAGAGCTGCAAGAAGATAGCGGCTGCCAGTCCCGAAGAAGGCACCGGAGAGCGGGAGAAGAACCGGGAAACGCGGAGAGCAGAAGAAGAGAGCGGAGAAGACCCCCAAAGTCAGAAGAAGACCCCCGGAGAGCGGAGAAGTCGGAAGAAGACCCCCGGAGCTGCCTAATAAACTTCTTCAAAAACCTGTGTTTTTTTATTGACATTTTTATTCCACCAGGTGAATGGGTAGGGGTACTATGTACCCCATACTCATTCACCTAGGTTGGGGGCCGGGATCTGGGGGCCCCCTTATTAAAGGGGGCTCCCAGTTTCCGATAAGCCCCCCCGCCCGCAGACCCCAACAACCAACGGCTAGGGTTGTCGAGAAGAGGACCTTGTCCCCATCAACATGGGGACAAGGTGCTTTGGAGTGGATGGTGCAGTGCCCCCCCTGCCCCAATGTACCAACCCCCCCATGTTGAGGGCATGTGGCCTGGTGGCATGTGGCCTGGTCGCTCGCCCCCCTTCCTGACCTGCCGGGCTGCGTGCTCAGATAAGGGTCTGGTATGGATCCTGGGGGAACCCCCACGCTTTATTTTCTTTTGGTGTGGGGGATTCCCCTTAAGATCCATACCAGACCCAAGGGCCTGGTATCATCCTGGGGTGAACCTCACGCAATTTTTTTTAATATTCGGGGGGTTCCCCTTCAAGATTCTCCGCACACGAGTAGCCCCGCAAGTCGGATGATCTTGATCCGACTTCTGGTGCGACCTCTATTCAAATCAATGGGCTCCCATAGGGAACCATTGATTTTGAATAGAGAAAGAAACGCCGGACGAGGCTTAACACAGCGTTAAGCCTCGTTAGTCACGTTTGCCGGCGTCTGACGTCTTTACAGCTCTAACGCTGGAGCTTCAGAACACACTGGTCCTGTTTTTTTTTTTTTGTAGCTTAAAAACGGCTATTTACAGCTCAAAAACTTCATGGTGGGCATTAGGCCATAGGCTAACATGGAGAGCCATTTTTAAGCTGCAAAAAAGCTCAGAAAAGTGGCTGTAAAAACGTCCGTGGGCATGAGGCCTTAAAAACACATTTTACAAAGAGGTACAGTCTACCACTTGTCTCCCCTTGGGAGACAGAGAATTTGTAGCATGGAGATCCTCCCAGATAGTAAAGTGTAGGCCGATGTGTTTCACAGACAGCCGAGTAACTTGAACATGAGGGGTGGCATATACAGGAACCAATACTATTATTTTCTGCCTTCAGCTACTGAATATCTGCATGAGGGAGAGGAGGAGAAACAGGGTTTTTAGCAGCTGCAGAAGAAAAATGGAGAGGATCGTTCAGGTGTAGCATTGAATTTGACAAGGAAGCCACACGATCATGTTTGCCATTGCGAACCCTGCCACCCCTAATACTACACCAGTGGATTTTAATGTTTAATATGCTCCTCATCAACAGACTCCAATCTCCAAGAAAACCCTCTCAATGTAAGCATGGATGGCTTCCTCTACTCATCAGCCATGCCAAATTTAAACCTGGTTCACAGTAATGCGATTTGACATTATTCTGCATGGTGCATGCTCACATCAATAAAGCTTTTATGATGCATGACTCTTAACCATTCATGGCAGAGTTTGAGGACATGCTTATGCACCTTGGATGTCAGATTATGACAAAGCAGAAGATAATTATAATTAACGGGGTGCACACAGCTATGCATCACCTTGCAAGTAAAAGATGTGCCTGCATGGGGTATGTAGCAAATTGACCATGTGTCAATTGGGCCTTATAGCTTATCGCTTATTCAGACTTACTGCAGTGACATGAGTTTAACCACATTGAATTGACATAGATCCTTGATGGTACATACAAGATAAATTTAATATTTTGATGTGCCCTATTCACACGGCAATGCACCACTGAGGTGTGGTGCAGTGAGCCGCATTGCATATAATAATTATGCATTTTATGGCAGTAGACAGGATAGGATCGCATATCACTATAAAGCAGGGCTACACAAGACCCTGCTGTACAGTGAAGTGTGACTTTTATGCACCTAAAGTGGTTCTAAGGCCAAATTTCCTTAATGCAGGGGTCAACCATCTTTTTTTACTTTTTCAGGGCCGGATTCAATGTATGTGAATGTGTGAAAGGACCGCATTCACAAGCTAATAAAAGATAATAAAAATCCTAAGATAGTAAAAATAACAGTACAGGTTTTCCTCACTTTAATCCCTTCCCGCCGAGCGTTCGCATATATGCGGCCTCGGCTTTTGGGGGTTATACTGAGATGATGCCCACAGCCGGAGTTTTTTAGAGCGGGTGGTCGGCTTTCCAGGGATAACAACCGGCTAAAAGCCACTCCGTTGTTATCCCGGAGGAGTGGGAGGGGTCATCCCGCCGCTCCTACCGGGCCTCCTCTCCCACCAGAAACGGCTTTGTTCCAGTCTTTTCTCTGTAGGCACGGAAGCGGCGTCACAACGTCACTTCCGGCTTACTCGGCTGCCAATGGCACAGATTTTTTAAGAAAATACAGTATTCAGAATCGCCGTTTTTATCGATCTAAATACTTTGAAGTGCAAAGGAGGGATTTAGGGTTTTTTAGACCCACGATCCCTCCATAAAGAGTACCTGTCACCAGTACTCCCACAAGGGATGTTTACATTCCTTGTGGCTGCAAAATAAGCGTTAATTATTTTTTTTTTAAACACACAGGCCCAGATTCAAGAAGCACTTGCGCGGGAGCAAGTGTGATTTGCGCCGCGCAAGTACTGATTTGCTCCCATGCAAATTTGCTGCTGATTCTGTTAACCAGTTAAGCCTGAAATGCGGCCATTTTCCCGCGCACGCAGCCTAGCTGCTCCTGCGCAATTTTCGTGCAATTTTGCGCGGGGTGTAAGTTGCGCCTTCATGGAATTCCCTCAGCGAATATGCAAATTAGGTACTGCCGATGATTCAGAAACATGCGCGTGTGATGCGCATCTTGCGCTGGAAGCGCGCAAGCTTTTTTCCCTGGGCAAACTTGCTCCTGCTAAAAGCAGGGGCAAGTTAGCAAAAGATGGTCAAATGTCATCTGAAGGAGCGCGCAACTTCAGCAGCACCTAGACAGACGAGCTGAACAAGCAGAGCACCCACATTTTCGGGACCTCACATCTGTGCACCAACATGCCAGGGGCAGCTATGGTTCTTGATATTCTATTGACTGAGCCGACTCGTAGGAGGGCACGGGAGAGGATTTACAGAGGGCGCTACAACCTTTTTCAGATGACTGATACTGAGGTGTATCGCATTTTTCGTTTTAGCCCTGAGGTCATCCTTGAGTTGGTAACAATCCTGCAGGATGACATCAGCAGCCCGACCCATCGGGGACAGGCAGTGCAGCCACTGGTGAAGGTAGTGGCAACCCTTCATTTTTTGGCAAGTGGCTCATTTCAGCGCACAGGTGGAGTGGTGGCGGGGATGTCCCAATCCAGCATGAGCAGGTGTGTGCACCAAGTGATCCCTGCAATACTCAGACGAATGGGCACACAATTTATCAAACCAACCACGGCTGACCTGCGGCAGAAGGCAATCAGTGATTTTTATGCATTAGCCAGATTTCCACGCACTGTGGGTGCAATAGATTGTACCCATGTGGCACTACGCCCCCCCCGGCTCCTCGAGCATATCTACTGCAACAGGAAACATTGGCATTCGATAAATGTGCAGATGATTGTGGATGCACATGGCCTCATATGGCATGTCCGTGCCAAACACCCAGGGTCAAGCCATGACAGTTTTATTTACCGACACAGCCCCATCCCAACCGAGTTTGACCAGAACATGTATGGAGACAGCTGGCTGATTGGTGAGTGACATGGGTGTCAGGTATGACTGCCCCTCCCCCCATGATGCACACATCACAAGGGGCACATGCACGACTAACATTCTCCTGTCTTTTCCCTTTGCCCTGGGACGTCACATGATGACCCCATTTCGTAACCCTCAAACACCAGGAGAGGAAAGATTTAACGAAGCCCATGCACGTACCCGTGCGGTGGTGGAGCGCACATTTGGCATTCTTAAATCTCGATTCAGATGTCTGGATAAATCAGGGGGGACCCTATTGTATTCACCCAACTTTGTATGCCAAATCGTAGGGGCATGTAGTATTCTCCACAATTTAGCTCTAAGAAGGGGCATGCACATTGAGCTACGCAATGACCTTACCCCCGAACCACGCAACCCCCCCCCCCCCCCCAAGAAACACTACCGGATCTTCTGAGGGAAGAGCAATCCGGAATGGTCTTGTGGAACGTCTCTTTGCACATTAAACACACCCTGATCTTGTCACAAGTATAATGCATGTATGTACACCACTGTAGTCCCTAGCACACACACGACACATGCACCCCAAATTGGATTAGACCCAACAATACCCCATGGTATTAGGGAGCAGCAACGCCGCGTCAAGGCTCCAATTATGTTGCTGTCCATTCATACACCTTTCACATGGCAGAGGGTGACACCCCTTTTCCAGCAGGAGTGCCACCCCCCCCCCCCCCATTCACACACCAGTCACACTGTAGTATACACTCCTCACCGTGTGTAGGGACTACAAATAAATATAAAAACTCATATCCTGAGCATTTAAAAAAAATAGAAACTCATATCCTGAGCATATAAAAAAAATAGAAACTCATATCCTGAGCATATATAAAAATAATAAAAAAATCATATTCTTTAGGGAAAAAAAATGTAGACATTAAATTATTTTTTTGTTTTTTTCTTTGGGCCAAGGGTGCTCCGGCTCCTCAATCTCCGTGGTGCAGAGGAGGCATGGGGTGGGGATGGAGGGGGGGAGGAGGGGGGGAGGAGCATCAACCCCTACTTCCACACTCCTTGCAGGTGGTGGCTGCATGCCCTCCATGGCGTTGGCCAGGCGGGCAAGGATGGTGTTGGTCTGGGCCAACATCCACATTTGGCGGGTGGTGGTATCCCGCTGATGCCGGCAGGTAACTCTCGCCTCCTCCTGCACTGCAGCGGTGTTGGCCTGCACAGCAGCGGTATTGGCCTCCACCGCAGCTGTCATCCTGCTTAACAAAGCTGGTGTGGTCTCCTGAGCCACCAAGCAGGTGACTATGGCCTTAGAGTTGCCACTAATTTCCCCCAGGCTCTGTGCGACATGTTTGTCCCGGTCCGCATGCAGGGTGAGGGCATGCTGCATAGAGGTGGAGGTGGATGCCATGCTGTCCGCCAGACGACGCACCTCTCCCACCATGGCCCCTATATGGCGGGTCTGTAGGGCCTGCTCCTCCAGCAGACCGTCACGGAGGGTGGAGGGTATATGCCTCGTTTTGGACAGAGCCTTCCTGGGAGGAGAGGCTCGGCCACGGACAGAGGGAGAAGGGGAGGGGTCCACAAGGGAGGGGCTTGCCCTGGAGGGGGATGACGTGCTGGGCGGGGGGGTGGTGGGTTGGTCAGGGATGGTGGTCTCCTCCTGGAGGGAGCCATTCGTCCTGGATGAGGAAAAGGGTATCCTCCTCCAATACCACTTCCTCCTCCATACTTGGCCCCGGTATGATCTCCTCCTGGACCAGCATAGCCAGAATGTCCATGGGGCCTGACTGGACCCCTGGCTCTGGTCTGGATGGGCTGGGTCGAGCCGAAGACGGCCCAGCTTCTTCTTCCTCATCACCACCTGTGGATGACACCAAAACGAAATATTTTGCTGGTGCAACACACTTCTCACATGTTCACTTGTACCCCCTCCCATGATGCACAGCAGATATGAAAGAAAAATAATACTTACATCTTCACTTCTACCCACAAATATGTTCACTTGTACCCCCTCCCATGATGCACAGCAGATATGAAAGAAAAATAACTTACCAGTCCCCAAGTTCCCAACAGTGGAGTCGTACCCTTCAAGTCCCTCCACCTGCTCCTGCACGAACGTTTGTGCAATAAACTGCTCCTCCTGATTGAGCCGGATCATACATCGCGGCCCACCTCCCGTGCCACCAGTATGTTTTCTGATAAGGTCCAGTTTATCCCGGACCCTGCGCCTCATATCATTTAATTTCTTCTGGATGTCATCCCAGGTACGCACTTCATTACCCAGGGCATTGATGTCCAGGGCAATGGCTTCATATATAGCCCTCCTTTGGGCAATGGTGGTGTTTGCCCGCTGGGCACCATATAGGACTTCCTTATGCTGCTGGAGTGCAGCAATCAGGATGTCCATCTCCGCAGCCACAAAGTTGGCCTTCCTTTTTTTGGTCCTTTTGGGAGGTGCCATGTCTTGCAAATGGGCTGAATTTCCTTGCTCAGGGGGGGTAGGAAAAAGCAGGATGAAATTCAGCAAAGAACCTGCGCAAGTGACGCATGCGCAGACGGCAGCGCTATAACTGCGCATGCGCGCGCCCGGCGCAAACCTCTGCTGAGCCGAAAATTCCTCATTTACATAGGGGCACACCCACTTTGACTTGCACGGCCTTGCGCCCTCAGCTTTGCCTTAAAGAGGAGCAAATTAACTGAACAAACGATTCCTGAATCAGGTGGCAATTTGGCAAAATTGCTCCAGCGCAGAGAAATTCAGCTGAGCGGCTCAGGTGTAAGTAATGGGCAAATCTACCTGAATCTGGGCCACTGTAAAAAAATTCAAATAATAAGAAAAAAATTATTTAAAGTGCCCCCATCTCCGCGAGCTTGAAAGTGTATTTTTCCCAAAATGTTGCGTTTAAAAGACTGCTGCACAAATACCGTGTGACATAAAATATTGCAATAATCGCCATTTTATTCTCTTGATTCTCTGCTAAAACAATATATATAATGTTCGGGGGTTCTAAGTAATTTTCTAGCAAAAAATATACGGATTTTAAGTTCTAAACACCAAATGTCAGAAATGGGCTTAGGCATGAAAGGGATATGATGGTGCTTTGATAATACAAAGCCAGTTCTCCCTGAGGGAGCATGTGGCAGGGGTTTCAGATTTTTCTGCCGTCTCCCCCATCCTGGCACCCAAGGGTGGCTGACTCCAGCCTTGCCAGCAAGCATGGTCTGGAGATGGGGTTCTTGTCCCTAGGGAAAATGGGGTTTCTGCCCTTAGGGGAGATGGGGGTCCCTGTAACTAGGGGAGATGGGGGCCCGTCTCCAGGGGTGAGAAGGGGTCCCTTTCCCTAGGGGAGAAGGGGTCCCTAGTAGGTTCCCCCCTATTGCAGTGCCCTCTGTACCCCTATAGCAGTGTTCTTTGTCCCCCTTCACATTACTCCCATAGTGTCCTCTGCCCCCTTCCCCCATAACAAGTTTCCTGCCCCCCTAGTGTCCTCTGCCCCCTGCACCCCACTCCACACACACATGCAAAAACACACTGTGTAGGTAGAACTCTCCTACCTTACACAGGTGTACAGAAGAGCAGAGCAGAGATTGGCATCACAGGTCTGGATGGAGGCGGAAACCGCTGGAGTAAACTTTTTACATTAACAGGCTGGTGATTGGTTGCTAGGATCGCCCAGCAACCATCCACCTGCTGTTTAATATAAAAAGTTAACTCCAGCGGTTCCTGCCCCCATCCAGCCCTGTGATACTGGCCACAAGCCCGGTGCCCATGAATACTAATCGGATAACCAGGTGAAAACGGGGGGAGCTTAAAAAAACAGAATGCAACCACCACATCTAATGATTGGTAAGCTGAAATATATTAGTTTTGGTTTTAAGAGACCGTTTTAACAGCCAGTTAATCTAGGACCCAATTACACTTCTGTATCCAAGGCCTCATGCACTCTGGGTGTTTAGCCCTGTGTATGGAGCTGCAGTGTTTAGTTGAGGACGTAGGGCACAGTGGTTCTATCCAGCCATGCTGCTGGCAGCCTGTCAAACTCTATAGGAGTATGACAGCATCTGAGGCTGTGCATGGCTGGACAGTGCACCTAGCTGTACAAACATTTAGGCAGGGCCACAACAACCTACAGGCAAGGTAGGCACTGGCCCTGTGCGCACATCAGTCGGGCCACTTTCGAGAGGCCTCTCGGTAGCCTACTTTGCCTATCGTGGGAGGGAATGTCCCCTGGCCGGTGTCGGCATGTCATAACGAGAGCTGGCTTCTCTCGGGGGTTCCCCTTCCCCTCAATGTTTACGGCTGCTTAGACACTGCGCCCCACCCATCACATACTGCTAATTAGAGGTTACATCACACTGTGGAGCCCTGTTCCTTGTATCCAATGTGGGCACTGCTGACATCTCCCTCCTTACCCACCACGTGTGCCTGGCTCTCCATACTGTGTGTGCAGCAAAAGCACGGAGGAGCATGAAGATGCAGGGATGAGGGGGATATGACAGGGCCGGTGAGTTTAGGACTGGACACAGATAAGCTGTTTTATTGCTGCTCATTATCATAGTGACTCTGTACAGTATTGTCTATGGGATCTGTATAGTGTGTGCTGGTGGCAGACTGAATCTGTAGTAGGTCAGACCTGAAGTTTGGATATCGGGTGAACACAAGTTACTGCTCTCTCATGTATTCTCTGCAGTCTTTGACCATCTCTTGTATCATGTCTGCAGCCTCTGACCATCTCCTGTAGCATGTCCGCACAGTATCTGACCATGTCTTGTATCATAAAATTTAGAAAGTCCTGTGAGCCTCCACTGATCCAAAATGCCATGATTACCAAGATTCAGCTGCTTAGGCAAAACTTAGACATGAGGCCCCACTCATGTGCCCCATGTACCAGTCTGCAGTCCCTGTCTGTGGGAAGATGTATGTGATGCTCAGTACGGTACCTTCCATGCCAGTGCCAGTCGCGCAGGTGTGGAGCGGCCAGGTGAGCGGCGGGGGCTGAAAGAGCAGTCCCAGCTGTCTTAGGGCCCCACATGGACATGCTGCCTGCACGTCTTGTGGAGATGTCATCTGGAGCCAGGTGCCATCATCCGGACACTGCCACCACCTAGAGGCCTTTGCTGTCCCATACCTGCATCCACCGGACCAGACGCTCCATGAGGAGTCCGCTATTAGCCAGTACCCGATTGGTCTTCAGTCAGCCCCTGGGCCACAGAGTCCCAGCAGGGGTAGGGTGAGCCACCGGCGCTGTAATTGGTGTTTGATCACAGGCAAAGTAGGTGGCCGTGATGCCCCTGTGAGTGCGAGGCCTTAGGCGTCCGCCTAAGTTGCCTAATCAGAGAGCCGCCTCTGACACTGCGCTTTCCAAAATTACACACTATACCAGTGTAAAAAATGCATACCGTCTCAGCTAACTGTAGACAATGACAATGGTGAATCACAATAAATATATAAAATAACATATAAAATATAAATATAAAAGCATAAACAATGATGAAAGTGCTACTGTGCAGAAAAAGTGGTTAATAGTAATCCCACTTATAAATGTCCTGTATTGATTATCAGTGACCCACTGATGAATAAATCAAAAAAGTGCTCCTGTGCATGTGCGTATCATCCAATCAAGTATAGGTTATCAAGGGTGAGATCAGCATTGGTTGGGAGCAGGGAAAGAACTTGGAGATTAAACAAAGCGATATTGGATGATAAGCAAAATGTAGAGACCCTGTCTGGCACATTGGCCTCATACTTTGAGAGTAATGTGTCAGATGGGGTGTCGGACCAAGTGGTATGGGAGGCCCATAAGCCAGTAATGAGAGGGGAGCTAATCTCAATGGGATTGCGTATTAAAAGAGAGAGACAGAAGGAAATGATAGCACTTTTAGAAGAGATACATAAAATAGAAATTAAACATAAAATAGAAATTAAACATAAAGCCTATCTAAAGCCAGGAGATGCGCAAAACTTAGGCCCCATACACACGATAGAATCCATCCGCTGAAAAATCCCAGCGAATGGGTTTCAGCGGATAGATCCTATGGTGTGTACACTCCAGCGGATCTGTTTCCGCGGATATTTATCCCCTGGGATGGATTTCCAGCGGATAAATATTTGATGACATGCTATCAAATCTATCCGCTGGAATCCATCCCAACGGATGGATCCGCTGGTCTGTACAGACTCACCGGATCCATCCGTCCGAAGGGATCCCCCGCATGCGTCGTAATGATTCGACGCATGCGTGGAATTCCTTATATGACAGCGGTCGCGCACGTCGCCGCGTCATAATCGCGGCGACGGCGCGACATATCATCGCCAGAGGATTTCGGCGTGGATTTCGATTCGATGGTGAGTACACTCCATCGCATGGAAATCCGCGCAAATCCTCAAGAGGATTTATCCGCGGATACGGTCCGCTGGACCGTATCCGCGGATAAATCCTCTCGTGTGTATGGGGCCTAAGAGAAGCTACGGGCAGATCTTAAACAGCTCATGTATTGAAAAGTTCAAAATAAAAACAGATACTTTGCCCATCGCTTTTATAAACAAGGAAATAAGAGTGGGAGGTTAATGGCCAGACAAAGAAAAAGCACAAGGCGCGTCACGTACACATAATAAAGGCAGGGAATAAACAGATAGTAGATTCCAAGCAATAGCAGCTGAATTTCATCAGTTTTACTCGTCTTTATATAACATAGACTCGGTTTTGGGGGGGTAGATAGCTGGGGGGAGAGTAGTATAGGATCCGGGAATATCAGGAGGCTTCAGGGCTGCAAGCGATACCATCTGCAGCCCTGGAGGAAATGAAAAAGCCCATCTCCATAGGGGAGTTAGGGAGAGTGATATCAGGCGCAACGCGGTAAAAGCCCGGGACCGGATGGTTTCACTAATATGTACTACAAAAAGTTTGCCTCTATACTCCTGACCCCTCTTTGTAGATATCTCAACTCTGTTTCGTTTTCCAATCCATTGCCACCAGAGGCCTTAATGGCAGCATATGTGACTGTCCTCCCAAAAGTGGGGAAGGACCCTCAGTGTTGTGCTAGTTACAGGCCCATCTCCCTCCTGAACTCTGACGTTAAGTTCCTGTCTAAGATTCTAGCTTTGAAGCTACAAGATCACATTGTTAAATTGATTCACCCAGATCAAACGGGATTTAAGAAAGGCCGAGAGGCCAGAGATAATACTATATGGGCCCTTCATGTATTACATTGGATGCATAGAGGCCCAAATCAAACCCCGGCAGTGGTGATCTCAATGGATGCTGAGAAAGCTTTCGATGGGGTAGGATGGGGATTTATGGTCAGAGTTCTGAGGGAGATGGGCCCGAGTGAGAGAATGATGGGATGGGTGATGGCATTGAATGCAGACCCCAGAGCAAGGGTCAAAGTTAATGGTAGATTATCAGACTATTTCAAAATAAGGAATGGGACTAGGCAGGGGTGCCCATTGTCCCCATCGTTATTTGCTATGGTATTGGAACCGTTCTTGTGTATGATCAGAGGGAATAGGGGGATCAAAGGGATAGTTATAGGCAGAGCTTTTTTTCTCAGAAAATAGCTGCAGGAACTCAACCATGACCCGTTCAGATTTCACAAACAGTAAAAGGGTCTTTAAGGGGCATTAAATACCAGAATTTCATTACATACAGAGTACAGAGTTCAGGGGGGTTACACACAGAGTGCAGAGCTGTCACTTGTAAACACAAAAACCAGACTTCTGTGTTTACAAGTGATTGTGGTGAGCAGGCACCAAAGGGTCTGAGCCAGAGGTGGTGGAACTGAGTTCTCCCAATTTCCCCCTGAAAAAAAGCCCTGTTATAGGTTCAATGGAACATAAGATATCCAGATATGCGGACAATCTATTGTTGTATCTTTCCTCGCCTCAAGAGTCTCTGACAGAATTAATGAGAGAGATAGTCAGGTTTGGTTGTATCTCTAATTTTAAAATAAATATAGAGAAATCGGTGTTGATGCCGAATCAGGTGCCCTTGGGGATGAGGAAAAAGTTGCAAAGATTCTTTCTCTTCGTGTGGCATTTGGATTCTATATTTTATCTGGGAATACATATAGCCCCAGATGTCAAACGCCTATACGATTTAAATTATGTACCCCTGCTCTCATCAATACTAAGGGACCTACAGAAATGGAGAAGCCATACTTTGACGTGGTTTGGGAGAGTAAGTGCCCTTAAAATGAGTGTAATACCAAGGCTTATCTATGTCCTGCACGCTATCCCTATAACTCTCCCACAAATATTTTTCAAACAAATAAGGAAAGCGTTCAGGACTTTTGTCTGGAGGGATAAACGCCCCAGGCAGGCTGGCATATGAAATTTTGAGAAGATCAAAGGGGGAAGGGGGGGGGGGGTAGGTCTCCCAGATATGGCACTTTACTATAGAGCCATGGCCTTAGTCTGTATTATGAATTGGCGACACGATTCGAAGGGTAAATTATGGGTACCTCTGGAGAAAACATTGGCAGGAAGGGATTTGGCGGGAGCACCTTGGATCCCGACCGCATATAGGGGGTTGTCGGAATATGTTTCACAATTAACTATAACAACATTATCCATTTGGGATAGAATGAACAAGACAGGAAAGTTTGCCCCCCAATATCGCCTATAACCCATCTGGATGGTTTCAAATGGTTCCCCCTTGGGGGAAGAGAAGGGAAGCTTAGAGCGTTGGGGAAGGGAGGGAATTGTGCAGGGAAATTGCTCCCTTTTGGGAGATTTGGTTCAAAAGTTTGGGGAGGTATCAATGATGGATATGAAATACCGGCACATGACAGACCTGTTTAATAAATGGAAACATCAACTTAGATCAGTAAATTCCATGACTACTTTTGAGGAGTGGTGTGTTAACCCTTTGGAACCGGGCCATATGTTATCTCGGATGCATAAATTGGTCCAGAGTGCTCAAAATAAGACAACCCCATATTATTTTCGTGAATGGGAGAGGGAGTTGGGCCACAATTTCACAGCAGAGCAAATAAAGAGGATGATGGAAACAACACACCACTCCTCAATAAGCTCTTATATACAAGAGATGCCTTATAAGTTTTTGACTAGATAGTATCATACACCGACTCGTTTGGCCCAGATTTATCCATCGACGGATGCCAATTGTTGGAGGGGGTGTAACCAAAGAGTTTAATTTCTTCATATATGGTGGCAGTGTCCCAAGATTAGGATATTCTGGGATGAAATATCCCCTTGGATAAAAAAATTGACATCAAGACCTATTGAGCAATCTCCATTACATTTCCTGTTTCATGCAATGCCATCATCCATTAAGTTCTATAAAAGAAGTGTTACACCACACTTGTTAAATGCAACAAAGGCATTGATACCTAGATTTTGGAAGCAACCCAGAGTCCCCAATATAATGGAATGGAAAAGGGAGGTGGAGAGGATAATGGAAGCAGAGAGATGGGTACACATGGTTAAGGACGAGCAGGACAAATTTAAAGATATATGGGCGGGATGGATATATTACTCTCCTGAAATGGGGGTGGATTAGCCCGGGGTTGTGAGGTCTATGGGGGCGGGTGGGGAGGAAGAGACTGTCTTTTTTTTTTGTGTGTGTTGTGTTTTGTTTTGTTTTTTCTTTGTGTTTTTTTATTTTATTTATTCCCCCCCCCCATGGGGCACCAGAGAGTGAGGATTAAGTGTATGGAAAGAGAGAAGGGATTTCGGTTCCCCCCAGTCTATAGGGTGGTTCATACAGCTGGGTATAGCAGCATAAATTGTCCCCTTCATATAGCTGCATAAAAAAAAAAATTAGGCACAACTGCATGTGAATGCATGATTTTCGACATATTTTATAGTGTACACATGTAAACTTTTGCACTAACCTTTACATGAATACAATGGGCAACGCACAGGGACCCTTTTGACTGTTGCTGCAATGGCCATCGTATCATTATTGATGATGTGTAATCAGTGGTGCCTGCTCCGCTGATTACTTTCTGTATGTCTGAATGAGTCAATGCCGCAGTGGCTGCTTATAATAACCTCAGGTAGTAATTTATGAATAACTGTCCAAGGTCAGCGCATCAATTACTCATGCAGATCAAAGTGTGAAAATCGTGGCACAGGTGCTGCATATTACACATTGTTGATAATGCACATGCAAGTATTGTAAAAACGTTTAGTACGTACAGCAACCATACAGGATCTTGTTGGCAGACCACTGCAATGCACTTTTGTGCATTACCACATATTGCGCTGCATGTTAGTCAGCATGTACATTGGGGTGCCATTCAAAATGAATGACACTAGTGCATTTAATATTTATTAGGTCTAGTTTACACTTGCTTCAAAACAAGGCTTCAGCCAGGCTTTGTTAAAGCTCTCTGAATGCCAGTCAAAGATCCTGTCACTAAATAAAATGGTTAGCTTACAGTCCTGTTTACGCCTTGCTTTTGCTTTGGGGTTGCTTCAAAAATTATACCCCATGTCGCTTTAGTGGTGCTTCAAAGCCTCCATAGAAGTCTACGGCAAAGCTCGCTTGAAGCACCTGTAGCTTTTTAGAGGCTTTAATTCAGATTTAGCTTTTCTGTGTTTTGGAGAATTTGCAGGTATGAGATATCCACACACACACACATAGGACATCAACAAAACTTCAAAAGAGCATCACTAAAGCTTAATCGAAGCACCATCGAAGCATTAAAACCACATCACAAAAGCAAGTTGAAGCTGAAGCAAGTGTAACTGAGCCCTTATACAGTAGTTACAGGTGCTCTACTGCAACAAGATGGTATAAACAGGCTTTAGCTTGTATAAGAGCAGTCTGAACACCAAGGTTTTACAAAGCATTTGCATAGCTTTCAGCAAGCTTTGTTGAAGCATTTAAATTCATTCTTTCAGTTCCAGTTCGGAAATGTTGAACACAGATCCCAATGAGAGGGCTGATTTGTCACTTTAACCACTTGCCTGCTGAGCACTTATACCCCCTTTCTGCCCAAGCCAATTTTCAGCTTTCAGTACTCTCACACTTTGAATGACAATTTGGCTGGGTTCCCACATATGCAGCCGTGGTTTCATTGTGTCAGTGCGGTGCGGTTCTGTTCACCAGTTCAGGTGCAAATTTTTTACCTAAAATCGCACCTGAACCGGACCCAAATACGCACAGGACCCTTTTTAAACCTACACCACAGCTGCCACGCACGATGTGTAAACCGGCTCAATTGAAAGCCGGTCACAGTCACATGTTATGCGAATTGGATGCAGTTAAAAATGCATCTAATTCTCGTATATGAGAACTGAGCCTTACTCAGTCATGCAACACCGTACCCATATGAAGTTTTTGTCATTTGTTTTTCACACAAATAGAGCTTTCTTTTGGTGGTATTTAATCACCACTGGGTTTTACTTAGGTTCTGTTATAAATTTTTGCAAAAAGGTAATTTTTCTAAACAAATTTTGACCAAAATGTATATTTCTTTGGTAAAAGTAACCCAATTCAGTGTATATTATTTGGTCTATGTGAAAGTTATTCGTTATTATTAGTCATTTATTGAGACCCTAACATGTCAGGACAGTCCAAATACCCCCCAATTTGAAGATGTAATTTGTTCCCACAATTCTTTGGAAAATTTAAGATTTTTGTTCTTCACAAAATTTTAACAAGTTATTTCTCACTCACAGCATAGGCATACTTACAACTACACCCCAAAACAAATTCTGCTACTCCTCCTGAGTATGACAATACCACGTATGTGACTTTTCCACAGCCTGGCCACATAGAGAGGTCCAACATGCAAGAAGTACCTTCAGGCGTTCTAGGGACATAAATTGCATATCTTTTTTTTTTTTTCTTTAGATTTAATTCTCTTTATTAAATTTTTTCATCATATGTAAAAACAGGTTACATTCTTAATATGAATAATGGTAGGTGTAATGGCGCTAAAAACACTAAAAAAATGCTTAATCAATATATAATCCCATATAGTAATAAACAAAGAAATCCGTAGTGAGTCCTCCAATGGATATAAATATAATGTGTTCCACTCTGAGTAAATCCTGGAATACCATCCAGCATCAATAAAAAATGTGAAGGGTATTAATAGTGGTAAATAATAATAAATGATAAGTGAACAGCTGTGCCAAGTACTGCACAATGTTGCATCAATCCAAAAAATATATAGTAACTAAATGAACATCAATAATTGTGAAAAACAAATCCAATCTTATAAAACCACCAAAAACGATAGTCCATTTAAAGTGCAGCGTGCAATACTTAAAGTGCAACAAATTCCAAAGTGATCCGAAATATTAATAAGACATGCAAAAAAATATAATTAAAGCATGAAGAAAATATTAAAATCCGTATGTGAAAAAATATATCCAGTGAAGCAAATAACAATGTCTCTAAAGTTCACCAAATAAGATTAAAAAAATTTGTAAAGGCAAAGTGATACTCATCAAATGTCATAAATAATGTTCAGTGTAAAGATGTGCTCCAAATCACAGATCATTAATATCCACAGCATGGATCACTGAATGCTGTGGATATTAATGATCTGTGATTTGGAGCACATCTTTACACTGAACATTATTTATTATTGCTGTTTTTTTCATCATTCTATGCATTGTGACATTTGATGAGTATCACTTTGCCTTTACAAATTTTTTTAATCTTATTTGGTGAACTTTAGAGACATTGTTATTTGCTTCACTGGATATATTTTTTCACATACGGATTTTAATATTTTCTTCATGCTTTAATTATATTTTTTTGCATGTCTTATTAATATTTCGGATCACTTTGGAATTTGTTGCACTTTAAGTATTGCACGCTGCACTTTAAATGGACTATCGTTTTTGGTGGTTTTATAAGATTGGATTTGTTTTTCACAATTATTGATGTTCATTTAGTTACTATATATTTTTTGGATTGATGCAACATTGTGCAGTACTTGGCACAGCTGTTCACTTATCATTTATTATTATTTACCACTATTAATACCCTTCACATTTTTTATTGATGCTGGATGGTATTCCAGGATTTACTCAGAGTGGAACACATTATATTTATATCCATTGGAGGACTCACTACGGATTTCTTTGTTTATTACTATATGGGATTATATATTGATTAAGCATTTTTTTAGTGTTTTTAGCGCCATTACACCTACCATTATTCATATCTGTCTTGAGTGTGAGAACACTTTTTGTCGTGGCTGCTATTTTAATTTTAATTTTAATTTTAGTTTAGAATTATCCTTGATTAGGTTGGTTTGCGCATTGGTTCCCCCTCTTATTTTACATTCTTAATATTCCTTTTACAAAATATTGCACATTCCCCGCATGTCATAACCTTATAGTTTTCCCTCATTAATTTATTTTGTCTGCCACCCCCCTCCCTCCTCCCACCCATGTTCACCCATTTGATAAACATCCTTTTACACAGAGTAACCTATCCTAAGCAACCACAGTTTTCAAATTTGATCAAATTAATATTTCTTCTCTTAGCATATACTGCTTTCTCTTTCCATACTGTTGTTGTCACTGCATTAGTCCACTCACTTATTGTTGGGGGGTTTACTGCTTGCCATCTTTGGGCGATTAGTTTTCTTGCCTGAAAGAGGCACCTTATCACTGCTTTTATAGTGCTCGCCCATAAATTGCATATCTAATTTTCTGACTACCGATTACAATTTTTGAAGGACAATGGAATTTCCCACAAAACGACCCCATTTTGGAAACACCCCAACGTATTTTTTATGAGGCATAATGAGTCTTTTGTGCATATTTTCTTTTTTCCACAGTTTTTTGGAAAATGCAGAAAAAAAAAAAGAATATTATATAATACCAGATACCGAGAGCTCCCCGCTGCTCTGTCATACTTCGGATTTGATATGCCTCCTCACTTTTTTAAATATTTTTTTTGACATTTTGGTGACTGTGGGCTGTGGTGACACACTGCAGGGATGAGGACACTGGGACAAATGTGGCTGCACTGATGTGAATGCACTGAGGTGCACTATTGAAGCTGCTCTAATGAGGCTACATTGCTGGGTGCTGATGAGGCTGCACTGATGTGCACTAATACACCGCACTGGGAACTGATAAGCTGCGGTGACCAGGCTGCACTGATGGATGCTATTGAGGTTCCACTGATGGGTGCTGATGAGGCTGCTCTGGTGGGCATTGATTTTCACTGATGAGGCTACACTGATGGGCACCGATGTGTACTGATGAGGTTGCACTGATGTACACTAAGGAGGTTGCACTGATGAGCTGCAGTGATTAGTCAGCACTGATGGGCACTAAAGGACACTGAGAAGGCAGCACTGATGGGCACTGATAAGCAGCACTGCTATGCACTAAGGCAGCACTGATGGGCACTGAGTGACACTGATGGGCACTAGGGATGCACCGATATATTGGCTGCCAAAAATAGGGTCATCGGTGTGTTTTCAATGAAAAAAAAGTGCCGATAATGGCATGCTGCATCCTATTGACTTCAGTGCAAAAACGGCAGCCACATTAATTAAGTTGTTGTTTTTTTTCTAAACCTGCCCGTTTCGGTTTTGACGTCTATTCTGAATTTCCGGTTTTGGTAAAGCACTTGGAAACAAAAACAGTAACTCACTGTCTGGCACAGATATGTCTCCTTCCCTCACACTCCTTCCATGTGTGAGGGAAAGAGTGCTGTCAACCCCCAATGACCCGCTGTGTTTACATTTGTGCTCATTTGTGATTTGACACAGTGATCAAAGGGAAGCGCGATCATTGGAAGACAGACACCCTCCCACAACTGGGCGTGACCGCACTATCGCCGTTATTTGGCTATATCGTGGGCGGCAATTGGTAAATAAGTTATAGCAGGATTTAGCACTACTTAAAAGCTTGTTAATGGCCTGCTGAAGCTTGTTTAGAGTGACAACCAGCACTCCCATTGAGACCTGTGCATAACATTTCCATAGACGCTGAAGTGTACTTCAAAGGACAGAGAGCTGCTAAAAGCTTGCCAAAAGTTTTGCAGAAGCTTGCTGAAAGTTTCATAAAAGATTGGATATCAGCAATGGGCCTCGTTGAGCGTGCCCGTATGGGTGCCACCATGTAAAACGGCTCTCCATGGGGGGGCACCCGTTGAAGAGGAGAAGCGCCGCTGGGGCTCCCCAGTAAAGGAGGATCGGTGCTGCTCCTGTGCAAGGGTTTTGTAAGTATGACATGTTTGTTATTTACTGTAAAAAAAAAAAAAAACCTTTACAATCACTTTAAGTTGCTGGCTCAATCTATAAGAAATGCATATCTGTAGAACCATGGGAAGGAGGGGGCTGGGAAGCAAATAATAATTAACAGAGGAAACTCAGAAGTAGAATTGTTGCTGTACATTAATTGAACAACACAATTATAATAAGCACCCTAATCACAGTCATTACCATGTATATGAATTATTCATATAAACAATTACATTGCTAATATCAATGGGAAATCCCCTGATAATTGCAATCCTTGTAGTCACATTCTGAATGAAGATCTGAGGGTGAAATCCTGAGTATTTTGTATCTCTTATTTCATAACCATAGTTTATCTACCTTATTAAATTTGGAAGAAAGATCTGTTAGAACAAACTTTCATCCTCTTTTATAAGGTATGATTTATTAAAGTGCTTCCATCATTAAAATTTATACTTCACATTAATTAATAGAGCACATGTCCGCATTACCAAATCGCATTAGCATTTTGACTAAAACCTACGGCTTTCTTGCTATTACAATGCTGTAGTTGATGCTCCTCATGTGAAATTAAGCTTAGGCAAAAGATGACATGGTCCTTGGGGACTACGAGCATTTATGGGTGTTTCATATAATTAGAGACTACTGAACAGTCAGGCAAACCCAGTCTGTTAGACTTGTACTGAGATAACAGGCACAGTTATGGCAAGGTTTTAATAACGTTTTAGCCTGCATTCACAACTGTCTAGCACATGAATGCATACAAAATCACATCATTTTGCATGCATTCACGAAACACGAAAAATATGGGTGTTGGACTTGCAGCATTTTTTTTTTTTTTTTTTTTAATTAAAAAGGTGTTTATTGAACATACAGAAATAAAAACAGCAATACTTTCCAATGCACAGACAAATAATGAACCCATTGAAATGTACAGCATAAATATATAGACAGTTGCCCCTCACTCCACCCACAACCATCAACCTCCCTACTCCACCAGGTACTATTCCAACCCACCACCATACACGTCAATTCAGCTCATGTTCCATCACAGCACCAATTCTACACCCACCTAAGAAAGTGCCCTACATGGGTACGCCCTCAAGTGTTCGGACAGGGACTTGCAGCATCTTACTTCATTTTTGGCACCCCAGATGCAAGCAAGATGCACGCTCCTTGTGGGGATTTCCTTGGCAGCAGGGTGGGATTTTGCTGAGGGCCGGAAATGGAGCCACTGCCAAATACTTGTGATTATACTGTATATTTACCATGAAGAAGCCATTGAGTGGCGAAACATGTAGGGATCGGCTGTACACCAGTAACCATCATATGCATATGGATACTTTGGCCAGTATTAATGACTATATATTTACTTGTTTGGTTGTACATGTTTTGTGTAATACATTTTTTATTTTTAAAGTAAAATTGTATTCTAAATGTTTCTGGGCACCGTCGTAATCCCGAACGCTAATTTTCTTATATCTACTCTACCAATAAAAGGGATAAGGTGCCGGATCCGTTAAGATCACTCAATCCACACTCCACCACATATATACCATAGTCTATAACTTTCACAAAAGAATCATATCGGGAAAACATTTTGGGCTAAATTTATGAAGAACAATTCGTTATTTGCAAAATTTTATAACAGAAACTAAGAAAAAACCCAATAGTGATTAAAGCGGGGGTTCACCCTAAAAAAAATATTTAACATTAGATTGAGGCTAATTGTGGGAAGCACAATCGGGTGTTTTTTTTTAAATCAATGCAGTACATAAAATTTAAGCCAGTAAACCCAAACCGATGGGAAGCTATAAAAAGAAGAACTCAGTCCCAGTGTCGTGGGTGGGGAGTAGATGAGGCACCAATGCTAAAGTGTGGAAGTGGTAACGTACTTCACTATGTGGGCCCTATTATTCCTTTTATGTACCTACTGAATATGCACACGGAGGATCCTAGGACCTTATAATCACAGCCCAGGATTTTCAAAGGCCCAGGCTAGGGTTTTAGCCACTTGCTGGTTTATTTACATGCTCTGGTAAGCCTCCTACTTATAGGGTGTTGGTGGTGGTGGTCCCTTAAGTCACAATATACCTCATGTGTGTGCCGGTTCTTGTCATACTTCACCATTGAGTGTTTTTTTCTGTGACACGCTTCAACACCGTGGATTCGTTGGAGGTTTGAACATTCATCCCCCCCCCCCTGTGAGGATCGCTTAAAGGCCCTGGCTGGGGTTTGCAGCCGCAAGCATTTATTGCTTGCCATGTGGTAAGCCTCCAATTTTTATTAATTCGTGGTGGTGGTTATCGCACATGCTCTTCTACAGAACAATTATTCACTTTAATATGAACTATACCTATTGTGGATACACTGGGACTGAGTTCTTCTTTTTATAGCTTCCCATCGGTTTGGGTTTACTGGCTTCAATTTTATGCATTTATTTCATATCAATTTTATTGTTTAGATTTATACATTTAACTAGCGCAACTTCTCCTTTTTTCCTTGCTTGTATTGTGTATGTATGACACTTTGTTGTTGCAGCTCTGTTAGTGATTTCGATTGTTTTTAGCGCGGTAATTCTTTCTTTGTTTCCAATGCAGTACATACCTTTTTAGAGATAGATGTTTTCCGCGGCTTCCGGGTAGGATCTTCGGGACTGGGCGTTCCTATTTGATTGACAGGCTTCCGACCGTCACATACAGCGCGTCACGCGTTGCCGAAAGAAGCCGAACGTCGGTGCGGCTCTATACGGCGCCTGCGCACCGACGTTCGGCTACTTTCAGCAACTCGTGACGCGCTGTATGCGACGGTTGCAAGCCTGTCAATCAAATAGGAACGCTCAGTCCCGCAGTCCATACCCGGAAGCCGCGGAGAACATCTATCTCTAAAAAGGTATGTACTGCACTGATTTAAAAAAAAAACACCCGATTGTGCTTCCCACAATTAGCCTCAATCTAATGTTAAAAATGTGTTTTTTGGGTGAACCCCCGCTTTAAATACCACCAAAAAAAATCTCTAGTTGTGTGAACAAAATGATAAAAATTGAGTTTGGGTACAGTGTTGCATGATCGTGCAATTGTCATTTAAAGTGTGAGCAGGGATAGACACCGACCAAGGCTGTGGGGGACATTTTCCCAGGGAAGGACACCAAGGTACATTTCAAATTACAAACGCCAGGTAGCACTCCATGCTCTCCCTGCAAAGAATATACAGTATATATTTAGCCAACCTGACCCCCTTTAGAGCAGGGTTCCCCATAAATCCCCCTTTAGAGCAGGCCTGGCCAGGTCCCATAGACCCCCTTAGTCTTACCTTTTCACCCCTGGCCGTGCTACCAGGTTTTCCTGCACCACCAGTTACTCCAGGCATCCCTGCAAAGAATATATATATTTAGCCAACATGACCCCCTTTAGAGCAGAGTCCCGGTAGATCCACCTTTAGAGCCTGCCAGGGCCCCCATATAGACCCCCTTTAGAGTAGGCAAGCCAGGTCCCATAGATCCTAGTTTTACCTTTTCACCCCTGGTCGTGCTACCAGGTTTTGCTGCACCACCAGATAATACTCCAGGCTCTCCCTGCAAAGAATAAAATATTTAGCCAACATGATGCATTATGCTGGAGCCGGGCCAGCACAGAAGAATCCATCTAGCTCCAGGTCACTAGGCCAGCACCTTTCCTTCCTTGATGATGACCTTGACCTTTCCCGGTTCTCCCGCCCGCGCTGCCTGAAAAGTGCCGCCCCCTTTGCATTTGAAAAAAGTGCTTCTCTCTGCTGCATTACTTTACAATGCCGGGCGGCGCTGCATTCCTGAGTCCACATACATATCACTCTGCCCTCAGACAGTGACTCGGACTCCAAAGGGGTGGACAGCTCCGCACCATCCGGATCTTCAGAGGAGGAGCCACGAGCCAGCCCTGCCTTTGGGCCGGGTGAAGGAGAAAGGGTCTGACATCTGATTGACAGTCTTCTCTTCAAATAGTCCTACCCGAAAGCTCAGACCCTGCAAGGACGCCTCACGGACACCAGTGTCCATGTGCAGACACTTTGCCGATCCCTGGGTGTGAGAGCATGGTGCCCGGTATTGAAAAGGTTAAACAAGGTGTTAGCAGTTTTCAGCACTTCTTGAAGCTTGTTGAAAGTCTGCTAAAGCCTGATAGCAGAGTGTTTAAAGTGGAATCTAACACTCCCATTAGGATCTGTGTGGCACTAAATAGTACTTTAAAAGCTTCAACAAAGCTTGCTGAAAGCTCTGTAAAAATGTTTTTAATGCTTTCTGTTCATGTTCACACTGCTCTTATATAGGCTGAAACCTGTGTGAAACAGGCTTTTCTTTACCAGGTGCGGGAATAGGCACAATACTTGCCTAATTCCTTGCTTCTCCAGCAGTGGGCCTACCTCTCTATACTATGATGCTCCTTGCATGGGGCATTCATTGTATGGTATGACAGTGCTGTGACTGGTTGAGTAATGACCTCAGATAGAGCTGCGACTGGTTAATAAGCAAATGTAGTGACTGGGCATATGGAGAGGAGGAAGCTTGTGGGATCGAGGAATAAGGTACATTTTCCAATATTTCTGGTCTATATGAGCATTTAAAGGATAAATAGTGCAGCGCTAAATAAATCGAACAAAAATGTGACATAAATCAATAATTCACCACTGAATGCAATAATGTAAAAGCACATGTGCGATGACAGCACACCATGAAATATTACAATGCTGAATGAATCAAATAAACACAAATTCAATGTGTACAACTGGTAAATAAAAGTCCATGTGCAGTGATCACACAACGTGAAATGAGGTATTCTTCCGAATATCAGCACTGGATGGTGAACGGGAGGGTCTCCCAGGATTCATCCAGGTCCTCTGAGACCACAAGCACATCAGACTTACTGTTGTAAAACAGTTGAGTCCACACCATACGGTAAGAGTACCTTATTTTGTCTAAATGTGAAGTCCCTGCGTTTCCATCAGGCAATTAGTCATTCACCATCCAGTGCTGATATTCGGAAGAATACCTTATTTCATGTTGTGTGATCACTGCACATGGACTTTTATTTGCCAGTTGTACACATTGAATTTGTGTTTATTTGATTCATTCAGCATTGTAATAATTCACAGTGTGCGGTCATCGCACATGGACTTTTACATTATTGCATTCAGTGGTGGTCTTTGCACCAAATATTATATTTATGTCACATTTTTGTTCGATTTATTTAGCGCTGCACTATTTATCCTTTATCCTGTTTTACTTTGTTTGAGTGCTGGCTGCTTTATATTTGTTCACTTGTGGGTTAGCGCAGTTTTTTTTTTTTTTTTAATATGAGCAGGGAAGGTATACTGCAAGTGAGTTTCTCAAGATAACCAGAGTTCAGCTTTAAAAAAATAATGTACATGAATACTATTTGCATTAACCTGACCTCTTTTACACATACAGTATGTCTAAAGAATGTATTTGCTGCCACACTGGTCTCTCTTTTTTTTATTGCATTTTATAAAGTTTTTGTTGAAAAAACAATATTTGGCATTAGCAAATTATTATTTTGAGAGGTTGAAGAAGACCTACAAAGTCTGGGTAGATGGGGCTGAAATGGAGACTAGTATCTGGTTTTTATTTTCTTCTTTAGGTTTATTTTTTGTTAAACACTGCCGTACTGTTATAGTTTCAGCTGAAAACACAGGTTAATAAAGGTGCTGTCTTGCTGAGTTTCCATGGTAGCTGCGTATTTCGTGCCATTTCTCCTGGTCATTATCCAACGCTGCTGGAAGAAAGTTACTTCTAGTCGCTGCTCTTCACTGCTTTTTGCAGGGCTATCACTTGTTTATTAAAAAGTAAGCAAACAGCGCTAAAAAGCAATAGCAGATCAATGTTTAGTAAAAACATACAATATATACATATTTTATAGGTAAGAAAAAAAATGCCTATTTACCATATTTCCACACTGCACTGAAAATACTGAATTTTTGACATTTTAATTCAGGGTGTGTAGGTACTTTTTTATTTGTATTTTTTTTACACATTTTTGTTAAAGCAGTATTGAAGCCAAAAGCAAACATTTATTATATTGCAGTTTATCATATCTTAGATGTGATGGCTGTATCAGTGTACCTTTTTATTCTTGCTTTCTTCTCTTTTCATCTGCTGGTCTGACCAATAAGTCTGTTTCTCTATAGAAAAGCTTTCTTGCATTTACAGGGAGGAGACAGACCATTAAAGGGTCACTAAAGAAATTTTTTTTTTTTGCTGAAATGACTGTTTACAGGGTATAGAGACATAATAGTTAACTGATTCCTTTTAAAAATGATTAAAAATAGATAAAAACCAATCATATAATGTACCTACAGTTTAGTTTAGTTTTTGCTGTTGTTTCCTGGTTCTCTGATGTACAGAGTCAGAGAGCCAATAGAGGGCAGTGATGCTTTGTCTAAAACCCCTCAGCACCAATCCAGTTTCGTTTTACAAACAATAATCACACCTCCTTGATTAGTCACCACAGTGAGAAATCTCCCAGTACTGTGGTGATCAGGAAACAGACAACCAGGAAGTGTCCAGAACAGAGAGGAATTACAGCAACATCAAAGCAACAACGAACAATGAGGTCATGAAACCAGGACTGTAGTAAGGTAAAGGAAGCTATTTAGCTTAAAAAAAATTCCTTTAGTGACCCTTTAACCACTGACAGGGGTGCTTAAAATGATCAGCTTTTATTTATTTGTATCCCAAACGGGAAAAAAATCTGTTGCTGTAACCAGTGGCGTCTCCAGCTTTCATGCAAAGGGGGGGCACATGGGGCGACAGGGACAAAAGTAGGGGGACCAACTAAAAAATACATATATAACCTGGAGCCCTTTACTTCTGTTGCAGGGCCCTTTATTACGATCCTGCAATGGGATCCTCCTTACTGTGTTGGGGTCCCCCAGGGTGGCAGAAAACAAGAGATATGTCACCAGCACACCATGAAAATATAAGGGTCCAAAGCAGCGGGAAAACTACCATGGTTGCAGAGGTAGTGCTTGCGACTGGGCCCTGGCGTTCTGCCACTGGTGGGGTTCCCCAGCCTCTCCTTGCTGTCCTGCCTCTCCTATTGACAGTGATGGTCTGGCATCTGTCTCCTTGACAGTGGCAGCAGTCTATTAGGGCGTAGTGCTGGTGAATTGTGGGTGCACGCAGGGGAAGGCTAGTACTATTGGTTGTAGAGAGCTGAGCCCCCGCTGGTCATCTAGCAGCAGTAATGCTGTATAACCACCTCTGTTGACATGCCGATCGGGCTGTGATCCAGGTGATGTTTCCAGTCAGATCTAATACACATAGTATTTATTAGAATCAAGAGTATATCATATTTAACATTGGATTTGACTAGGAGCATCACCTGGATTGCATCCTGATCAGCATGTCAGAGAAGGCTCCACTGGTGCTAAGCAACCTGCAGGGACCTCAATTGTCTACAACCGTTAGAAATGTGCTCGGGTGTGTTTGAAATCCCACATGCCCGATCCCGCCAGGAAGCCGATGCTGCACACCGCTAATCACAGGTAGTGAGGCCATTTCCTGATCTGTGCAGCTGCGAACTGGAAAATGTCTCACTGCCTGCGATTACTGGTGTGCAGTGTCGGCTTCCAGGCGGATCGGGTATGTGGGATTTTGAACACACCGAGACCATTTCTGACAGCCAATTGTGCTGGCCTTGCTGTGCATGAGCCGATCAGCTCCATAAAGTAATCAGCATTGGGTCCTAATGCGCTGCTGTCACTGCCATGGAAACATAGATTAGCACTGGACAGGACAGCAACCCTGGTAGTTCTGCTGCAGGTACACAGTGGGAGGATCCCCCCATCCTCACCTGGAATGTGTAGATGGGGGAATTGGATATTTTTTTTTAATTCAACCTAATAGTTGAATGAAAAAAGTGATTAATGTATGGGCTGCCTAAGAGGTAAGACCAGCCATCGACAGTTTAAATCTCGGCCAGTTCATCAGGAACTGGCTGAGATTTAAACTATTAATGGGCAGGCTGAATGTACCAAGTTGATCGATCGACTTGTGTACAACCAGCCTCCTGGATACTCTTATGATTATTGCTAGCAGTTGCTATAGCTGCTAGTGATAATCACTGTTTGTTGGGAGCAGACAGTTGCTGGGCAGGAGGGATTCTCCTATCAGCACTGACTGTGTTGATGGTGGGAATCATGCACATTTCTTTCCTGCAATCTGTGGTTGCAGGAAAGAAATTTGCACTGTCTATTACCAACCTAACTGGATCTGAAAGTGTGTGAAGATCTTGGAAGAACAGGAGGGGGGGAGACAGATGGGGGAGAGAAGGGAGAGGGATGGAGATAGGGACAGTTCAGTGATCACAGGGTACGGCAATGTACACTCACCTACGGGTCCAGTCTCAGACAGGAATCATTGACACAACCAGGAATGTTCTGCAGCTGCTGATTTTCATATTTCCTGCCCACACATCCCCTCTCTTTCAGGCTGCACGCCGGGGATAGTGTGGGCAGGACTGAAAGTCACAGGATATACAGAGGTGGGAGTAGAGGGAGGAGGAGCTGTATTTCTCTCTGCTCTCCTGTTTTGTGAGGGGAGTGAGGGGGGGGGGGTGACTGGGCTGTGTAAGAGTGTCATAGAAACTCGGCTCAGCTTTGGAACTTAAGCTGATTCTTCTGTTCTACGGATGGGAGAAATCGGTCTGTTTTTTCAAACTGTCATGGGAGGCTTGGGATCCCCACAGTGGTGAAATTTGCTCTTCTCCCTGCTAATAGGGATACAGCAGGAGGGAGCAGATCGGGCGGCCGTAGCTATGCAAGCTCCACTCGTATTATACAGAGTGTCAGCGAATAGCGGGAGGGGGAGAAATCCCCCGCAGGACCTGACAGGGACGCTCTCAGGAGAACCTGACTTAGTCCAGCAGCGGCCAGAGCAATGTGTTGGGCCACCCACCCCAAATACAAACCAAAAGTTATTTTTAATTGGGGGCACAGTATAATGTTGAGGGGTCAGGGCCCCCTCTGCCCCCCCCCAGTGACGCCACTGGCTGTAACTGATGATAAAGTTTTAGCTTTAGTTCAACTTCAGTTCGTTATTTTATTTAAATCTGCTAGCTAGTACTTTTAACACCATCCCCCCCTCAGACTGATGATTCTGCCCCCTGTGCTCATTCCACCAGAGTGATATATGTATAATACAGGAGGCGTGTTGGCCAGATCACCAGGTAAAAAGGAGGGAAAAAGGCTAAAAAAAATAATATAGGCACTACATCTAATGCTGCAATATATTACATGTTTGTTTTGGGTTTTAATACCACTTTAAGTTTTGCATAGAGTGGGGATGGGTCAAAATGTCCTTCAGGATTATTCTTTCTATCTGTGATTATATTGGGGAGATTTTCCCATACATCCTTTCCTTGTAATGTCTATCCAAAGCTAAAAGGTTTTGGCTGAAGTTGGGCTTAAATTAGCTTTTTTTACTTAGTGTGAACATGCACAATTATTCCATTCCAAGACAGATTGTTCATATTTTAGTTCTTTGATGTCACTTGAACCTCCACTATCAACTGACATTCTGTAGCAGCTGAAAGACAAAACCAAGGCTGCTTTTAGAAAATGTGATCTCTTGGCAACATCTGTCATAACCTGCCTTATGGACAATACACACATTTGTGTAAGTGTTTGGCGCTCAGATGGTATTTAAAAATGTCATCTAGAACATCTATAAATGTATGTATGAGGCAATGCATGTAATAGAGAAGCATGAAACAATATGGTGTGAGTAACTGCCAAACCCATTTGGAGTTCACCAAGTTCTTGTTTACTAAAGAGGTGTGAGACACAAGCAGTGAAGGGAGGTATGAGGCACTGTGTATTAAAGACATGAGACTCTGCATGAAATAAACAGGTGTGAAAAACTGAACTGAACCAAGTAGGATGGCTGAGGCTCTTTGTGCTAAAAAAAAAAAAAAAAGTGTGAGGAACTGCACATAATTGGCACCGCGTGTAGTCGGGGTGATGCACTAAAGACTGGTAAACCGGGGCCAAATTTTGTCTGGTTCAACAGAAACTGGCCGACATTCGTCCTGTTTGTACAGCAGCCTGTCCAACAGAAGTCAGTCTAACGATGGGCATCTATTAAACAGGCATGCTGGAAAACCAGCATCTGATTAGTGCTTGTGGCTAATGGCTGTAAGGGCTGATCAGTATGTTCTGTGGCTGGGGGGGGGGGGACCTCTCAGCTTTTTTTGTTTAGCTCGCTGGGTTGAATGGAAAAAACTCCCTGTGTGTACCTAGTATAAGGGCTTGTTCACACCGGCAGCTGTGTAAGAATGCAGCTACTGGTATGCAGTAGAATAAAAGCAGAGCTGATGCGCCCATTGCGGTGCATTTTTTTCCAAACTTTATTGAAATGTCACACAGTGAGCACATGGTGCAAGGCAGTGGGTTGCATCATGCTGTGCCAACAAAAGTAGTGTGGTATGAACCAGCCAGGTAAGAGACAAAGCATGTTGCCTTTTCTTGTGGCATAAATGAACTCTGAGCTACTAGAGAAGCTATGACACAGGGCTCTTTGTGACTTGCAGCAGCTTCTAATGCAAACTGTTTAAATTACATCTGAACAAGCAATTTCATTATAACAGATGATTCGCAACATCTCTTCAAGATGAAAGTTAAAGCTAGAGTTTGGCTTTAAATGTAACTTCAAGGATATTTTTTTTTTATGTTTAAAGATATAATGGTGTACAGATTTATAAAATCCTGTAATAACACTTTCATTCCATTAAATGTTTGTGATAAGACTATAGAAGTTTGACACATTTTTGTAACTGTTTATTGTCCTCTGTATCTTACTTGAAATTGAATCCGTAAAAAGACATCTAATAAAAAAAAAATCTCTGGTAACTGGTAGGTGACCCATGGGAATTCCTGCAGGCAAATTGTTTGCACAGTGCACAATAACAAAAAAATATTATTTTAGTCGGTTTTGTATCTATCACCCGCTGATGCTACATGAAAGCCATATGAGCAGAGAAAGGTCTGTGATTTGGCTGTATCTTTGTTACATATTGGAAAAATAGGCTTGCACATCCCTATAGTTACTGACCCGTATGATTGACACACATTAAACAATATTGAAGAATTACAGGGTTCCATAAAGAGTACAGTGGTCCTTCCCCAAAATATTTTTTTATCATAGTGAAATCTTTTTATTTTTTTTATTTTTTTTGCAATTCTGTACTTTAATCCTTGGTTATGATTTTGCCAGTCTCAAATATTAGCCAATCTAAAATAGTTTCCATCATGACCTTTTTGGGAGTGAAAATTATGACCCTGGTCTTGGATTATATTGCACAAAATCTTGTACCCTGCCTTTGCTTGTTGCGTCAAAAAGCGGACACCTGGAGGAATCTGCCCCATATTGGTAAAACATTTTTTTTAATAAAAATTAAGGTCCTACTGATTTTCTTATATCTTTTGAGGCACGCACTGGTCTGGGTCCCACGTTCTTAGTTCCTTTTTATGATCTACCACCCTCGGATAGGTATCAAGGCACTATGGAACCTACAGTGCAGGAAAGGTTTGCACTCCCTGATTTCTACAAATACTTTTTAGCAGCCAAATTAGTCTTTCCACATAGGTAGTTGGTTTGAAAGTTTGAAATTCCTACTGTATGGAAGCTCCTCACGCAGTCACAGGACCGATGAAAACGACACTAAGGACCTAGAAATTGGCCCATAAGTTATCATCAGAAGATGACAGCAGAGCTTCACTGGTTTCCCCAACTTTGGAAGAACCCCTGTTATCCTTACCTAATGAGTATTCCTGATCAAGCCTTATGGGCGAGTAAAAGGATTCAAGACAATGGGAGACATTGTCCCACTAAATTTGCTTTCCCAAATTAGTTTTTTTTTTGATGCATTCAGCTGCAGCATGCCTTTGTCTCCTAATTTAGTTCAATAGATCTAGTAACTCAGCCCTCCTCTTTTGAAAGATTTTTACAAGATGATACTCCATGCCAGGGGTAGGCAATCTTTTAGAGGTGGAGATCTACCTGGACAACAAGGAAGAGATCAAAGGTCCCTGGGGTGCGGTGCCCCCCTTTTTTAAAGAAGTTAACTAGCAAGCCCCCAATGAAAAGTAAGGACAAGGATGGCATGGAGAAAACTTGGAAGATATAATAAAACTAAAGTCCCTGTAAAAGTATAAACGTAGCCTACCTTAAAAGTTGGCTTCAGCCAGAAACTCGGCATTCACTTTCATTTACAATGATACTGAGGCCTCGCTTTCTGCTCTAAATTCTGACCAGTGCAAGTAGTAGGTAGGGCAGCGTACAGATGTCACTAGTAGGAAAGGCAGTGTACAGAGGTCAGTAGTAGGTACAGTGGGTGACCGCGATATTGTGTCAATCTCGCTCCCTTTCTCGGCGAGATTGACCACCTACGAGCCCCATCGCGGGAGCCAGCGCCGAGCTGGCTTGCCGCGATGGAGACAAAGCAGTCATAGAAGCGACGGGAGATCTGACTTGGATTCCCGCCAATTATAGGTGTGGCATTTGGTATGCATTCCTGAGAGGGAGAACTCCACGCCAATTTTTAAATAAAAAACCGACATGGGTTCCCCCCCCAGGAGCATACCAGGCCCTTAGGTCTGGTATGGGTTGTAAGGAGATCCCCCCTACGCCGAAAAACCGACGTTGGGGGTCCCCCTACAATCCATACCAGACCCGTATCCAAAGCACGCTACCCAGCCGGCCAGGAAAGGAGTGGGGACGAACCGAGCGGCCCCCCCTCCTGAGCCATACCAGGCCGCATGCCCTCAACATGGGGGGTTGAGTGCTCTGGGGCAGGGGGGCGCACTGCGGGGCCCCCCACCCCAGAGCACCCTGTCCCCATGTTGATAAGGACAGGGCCTCTTCCCGACAACCCTGGCCGTTGGTTGTCGGGGTCTGCGGGCGGGGGGCTTATCGGAATCTGGGAGCCCCCTTAAATAAGGGGGCCCCCAGATACTGGCCCCCCACCCTAAGTGAATGGATATGGGGTACATCGTACCCCTACCCATTCACCTGGAGGCAAAGTGTTAAAGTAAAAAAACACACGACACAGGGATTTTAAAATAATTAAAATCCCCCCTGTCTTCTTTAGCTCTTTTAGCAGGGGGGCTTCTTCTTCCGCTCTCCGGGGGGTCTTCTGCTCTCCGGGGGGGTCTTCTCCGCTCTCGGGGGTCTTCTCCGCTCTCCGGGGGGACTTCTCCGCTCTCCGGGGGGGCTTCTTCTATATTCGCCGCTCTCCGTTGTTGACTCGGCGCACCCCGGTTCTTCTCTCCGCTCTCCGGTGCCTTCTCCTTCAGGGCTGGCAGGCGGCCAGCCCGACTCTTGTGTGACGTTGTCTTCTTCTCTTCTCTTCTTCTCCCTTCTTCCGATGTTGACCCGACGCCTCCTCTCGCTGCAATGACGGGAGCGCGGTGTGCATCCGATTTATATAGGCCTCACAGTCCCATCATGCTCCGGTACCTACCCACGTGGTACCTACCCACGTGGGTAGGTACCGGAGCATGATGGGACTGTGAGGCCTATATAAATCGGATGCACACGGCGCTCCCTTCATTGCAGCGAGAGGAGGCATCGGGTCAACATCGGAAGAAGGGAGAAGAAGAGAAGAGAAGAAGACGACGTCACACAAGAGCCGGGCTGGCCGCCTGCCAGTCCTGAAGGAGAAGGCACCGGAGAGCGGAGAGAAGAACCGGGGTGCGCCGAGTCAACATCGGAGAGCGGCGAATATAGAAGAAGCCCCCCGAGAGCGGAGAAGACCCCCGGAGAGCCCCCCCGCTAAAAGAGCCAAAGAAGACAGGGGGGGCCCCCAGAGCAGACTAATAAATTATTTTAAAAACCCTGTGTCGTGTGTTTTTTTACTTTAACACTTTGCCTCCAGGTGCATGGGTAGGGGTACGATGTACCCCATATCCATTCACTTAGGGTGGGGGGCCAGTATCTGGGGGCCCCCTTATTTAAGGGGGCTCCCAGATTCCGATAAGCCCCCCCGCCCGCAGACCCCGACAACCAACGGCCAGGGTTGTCAGGAAGAGGCCCTGTCCTTATCAACATGGGGACAGGGTGCTCTGGGGTGGAGGGGCCCCGCAGTGCGCCCCCCTGCCCCAGAGCACCCAACCCCCCATGTTGAGGGCATGCGGCCTGGTAC
This sequence comes from Rana temporaria, assembly GCF_905171775.1. NCBI lineage: Eukaryota > Metazoa > Chordata > Amphibia > Anura > Ranidae > Rana > Rana temporaria. The sequence goes on along the minus strand of NC_053495.1, from coordinate 52,639,068 downwards.
GGCTCTGGAGGGGGGGTCCGCTCGCTCTGCCCTACTCCTTTCCTGGCCGGCCGGGTAGCGTGCTTTGGATACGGGTCTGGTATGGATTGTAGGGGGACCCCCTACGTCGGTTTTTCGGCGTGGGGGGGTCTCCTTACAACCCATACCAGACCTAAGGGCCTGGTATGCTCCTGGGGGGGGGGGGACCCATGTCGGTTTTTTATTTAAAAATTGGCGTGGAGTTCTCCCTCTCAGGAATGCATACCAAATGCCGCACCTAGAATTGGCGGGAATCCAAGTCGGATCCCCGTTGCTTCTATGACGCGCTCGCTGGAATGTGCTTTGTCTATTCCAGCGAGTGCAAGATGTCGGCACCATGTCACCGAGAATCAGCGCGATGCTGTCGTGCTAGAAACACATTCTCGGCAACATGTACTGTAGGGCAGTGTACAGAGGTCAGTAGTAGGTAGGGCAACGTACAAAGGTCAGTAGTAGGTAGGTCAGTATACAGAGGTCAGAGGGTCTACTTTCTGAAACCGCAGCAAAACTGTAGGGCTATGTAGAAGTCTATGGGTAAGAGCATCTAACCTGCATGAAAACCTCAGGTTAGCTGAGCTATAACAGAGCACAGCACAGCAACCCCCTAAGGGCAGATTCACACCAAGGTGGTCTGCTGCAGTACACTCTTCTAAATTGGCTGCCATTGCACTACATTGGACTGAGAATTGAGCATGCTCCAAGTTTGAGGAGCATTACTGTTGTTTACATTTTACGGCAGTTCAGGTGCCTTGAGACGGTGCGTCACAATAAATGCGCAAAAGCACACATAACGTACATTAACTCAAGTTACGCCATTACCACAGCACACTGGTGTGAATAGGCTTTCAGTTTTGGTCTGTTAGCAGGAGCCGATCAAAGAAGCTCCTGGTTGAATGATCGCCTTAGTAGGTTTAAGCAAAAGTCACTCAGTAGAACTTTGTCAATTAGTTATTTTAGATTAAAATGTGTATTTTCTATCACTGATCAAAACTGGAAAAGTTAATATTTTCTCTTCGTATTCCTTTCAAATTGTAATATATATCGAAAATAACCGTGACTACTGAGAGGCATAGGCTCATTTATGACCAACTAATAAACCAATATCTTGCCCCCCTCCCCTCCCAAAAAGACACAAAAGCTAATTAAGTTGGAAATAGGGTATAGCCACAGCTATTGAATATTTCAAAAGTACAACTTTCCAAATGTACCAAACAACAATGCCAGTCACAGTATACCGTGGGCACCCATAAACAGAAACTCACATAGTCTAAGAGGCCTCTCCTTGCCATCGGTGCCAGACAGACATTAGACTGACCCCAGAATTTAACTTGAGGGCATAGCCCATAAAGCAACATCAATTACTGGCACGGTCATAACAGCCAATAAAGCTGTGACAAAACATCACAACAGGCGGGAAGGTGGGCCACTCTTGTGACAGCTGAATCACCTCAGAGCAGTTGGATGTGCCTCAGCTTAGCCTTTTTCTAGAGTTCAGTCTCCACCCAGTCACCTCAGGTCTTTGCAGCCAATCCTAAGGGAGCTACCTAACTTCCCTTTTAGGTTCACATCCACAGCGATGCCATGCTTCCAGCAGTCAAGGCTCCCTTTCCCAGAGGGGGTTCAAGAGGCCTTCATTCAGTGAAAAAACAGACCACATTACCCCCCCACCTAAAAAAAAAAAAAGCAATATAAGTATTTCTTTTGTATGACAAAGAATTAGAATGTTGGCCAAATCATCCGGCATGTAGCTACATTTTGGTGAAAATTGCCATGGTGAAAATAGAATCATATTCCTAAGGTAGTGAAAATGTTCTCTGCTACATATTAAAAGCTAGCATGAAAATTCATACTATTGCCTTAATATTTTTTTTTTTGTAAATATTTGGAGAGTACGGTTTCCTTACTCGGCTCTGTCTTACAGCAAGGACAGAGCAAAGAACACAATGTACATGGACACTGATGATGAGGCTATTAGGAGCAATTGCACAGCTCTAATTGGCAGTGTTAGCAGATATACAGTGCCTTGAAAAGGTATTCATATCCCTTGAAATTGTCCACATTTTGTTATGTTACAACCAAAAACTTAAATGTATTTTATTGGGATTTTATGTGATAGACCAACACACAGTGGCACATAATTTTGAAGTAGCAGGAAAATGATAAATATATATATATATATATTTTTTACAAATATCTGAAAAGTGTGGTATGCATTTGTATTCAGCCCCCTTTTACTCTGATACCCCTAACTAAAATCTAGTGGAACCAATTGCCTTCAGAAGTCACCTAATTAGTAAATAGAGTCCAACTATGTGTAATTTATTCTTAGTATAAATACAGCTGTTCTGTGAGGCCCTTAGAGGTTTGTTAGAGAACCTTAGTGAACAAACCGCATCATGAAGGAACACGCCAGACAGGTCAAGGATAATGTTGTGGAGAAGTTTAACCACTTCCATACCACGCCTATTCTGGCACTTCTCTCCTTCATGTAAAAATCATAATTATTTTACTAGAAAATTACTCAGAACCCCCCAAACATTTTATATATTTTTAGTGTGAATTCTGACACAGATCGCCAGTGAAGCGCTCAGATCGCAGCTTCATAAACTTGCCATTACTGTGTCATTCACTGAGACTTCTCACTGTGCAGAGATCATCGGTGGGAGAACAAGTTCAAACATCTTTTCCCCCGATTATCTCTGTTTTATAAACTGTTTGAGCTGTGATCAGTGGCGATGCTTGGGATCACTGCTTCAAAAACAGACACCACAGCTTGAGCTATTTTGCAAAGAAGAATAGGCAAAAATGTCACTCTCCAAGATGTGCAAAGCTGGTAGAGACATACCCAAAAAGACTTGCAGCTGTAATTGCAGCGAAAGGTGGTTCTTCAAAGTATTGAACACAAATGCACGCCACACTTTTCAGATATTTGTAAAAATTCATAAAAACTATTTATCATTTTCCTTCAACTTCACAATTATGTGCCACTTTGTGTTGGTCTATCACAGTGATGGTGAACCTTGGCACCCCAGATGTTTTGGAACTACATTTCCCATGATGCTCATGCACTCGGCAGTATACTTGAGCATCATGGGAAATGTAGTTCCAAAACATCTGGGGTGCCAAGGTTTGCCATCACTGGTCTATCACATAAATTCCCCATAAAATTTCTGTTTTTTTGTTGTAACATGACGAAATGTGGAAAATTTCAAGGGGTATGAATACTTTTCAAGGCACTGTATCATTAGCTTTATTTGTTTTTGTGGGTGGTTGTTATATGTAGGCTGTAGAGACGACTTTACATCAACATCTTTACAGATGATACTTGGATACTGCAAAGTGTGGGTAGTAGTATACTACTTTGGGTAATCTGGTACCAGGCATTCTGACCATAACATGAACAATCCATGTCTTACAGTGTGCATTTTGACACAATGAAAATTTTAGCACCAAGACAGGATTGAGGCAGCCTGGTGAACAGGTATACCATATAACATCCTAAAAACAAATAGGTTTGGGAAGGTTGAAGAAATAAACAGAATGGATGACCTTATTTCTGAGAAGCATGACTCCCGAGACTGATTCTTTCCTAAATGGTTCTGTTGGCACAAGTTCAACTTCTCAGAGGAATACCAGTCCATCATGATGGGATTGTTGGCATCCTCATCAGTCAGGGGGACGACAGGGTCCTGAGTGGAGTGGAGAGGAGGACTTTTCCCTCCTCCCTTTTCCCATTCCCCCTCTTCCCTATTCCTGGAATTTCCAGCTTCTAGATCTTTCTTCAATGGAAGTCACCTCTATCTTTAGATCTATGTAAGAACCTTTGCTGCCCTGATACCTTGTTTTAAAATATGAAAGGCTTACGTTAGGCTCATATATTCAGCTGAAGGTGTTTATTTAAATTTTTCCTCGCGCCCTTACATTATACTGTATTCGCTTATATGCGGTTTTCTTTATGATACTGGACTTCACCTCTGTCTCACTGTGTTTTTATACCTTCTCTCAACAAATGTGCCACGGTCCCAATATTTATATGGTAAATGTTATGTACCTTCCTGTTCCTAAATAAAGAATATCCAACTTTCTGGTCTTTGGATTCGGAGGATAAATCTTGAATGTTTGGGTTTGCTCGTATTGTGTATCAATTGCAGCCTCATTGTGCCCATCAAAACGCAGCCACTGTGCCCCATCAAACGCAGCCACTGTGCCCCATCAAACGCAGCCACCATTAAATGCAGCCACTGTGCCCATCAATTGCAGCCACTGTGCTCATAAAATTCTGCCACTGTACCCCATCAAATGCCGCCACTGTGCCCCATCAAACGCTGCCACTGTGCCCCATCAAACGCTGCCACTGTGCCCCATCAAACGCTGCCACTGTGCCCCATCAAACGCTGCCACTGTGCCCCATCAAATGCCGCCACTGTGCCCCATCAAATGCCGACACTGTGCCCCATCAAATGCCGACACTGTGCCCCATCAAATGCTGCCAGTGTGCCCCATCAAACGTAGCCACTGTGCCCCATAAAATGCTGCCACTGTACCCCATCAAATGTCGCCACTGTGCCCCATCAAATGCTGCCACTGTGCCTATCAAAGGTTAACGCTGTGACCCCCCCCACTCGCTATTTCCGGCACTTACCCTCTCTCAGTGGGGGAGTGGGCTGTGTCCTCCATGTGATTCCTCCCCTTTTCCTGATAGGCGTCCAATCATAGCGCCTGTTGCTTCAGCCAATCAGGTGACAGGTTTCACACCCGTGCTTCCTGATTGGCGAGGGGTGGTTCAGTGTTAGAACAGTGAATGTTCATTCGCTGTTCTAACAAACCTTGGTGAACTGCGAGCGCCTATGGCTCTAATCAAGTGCTTCAGAAATACAACCCATACACCCCATCCGCTATAATTCAGGCACCTGTTGTACGAAAAGGGGTCAGACTCCTAAATAGGGGGTGGCGCCGGCAGCCATGGATAGATTCATGCAATGCATGAAATTATCCATTAGTCATATCGGGGAGTGGGTGGCGCCCGTGCTCCCTTAATGGACGCACCGCCACTGCTCATGCCACTGCGCTAATGAAAATTAAGCCAACAACGTTTTGTTAACTGTAACTGTGTCAGAGGGAAAGGGGTAAATAGCATCAAGCTTTCAAGAACAATCTCCTACCTTAATATTATATATTACCTGGTTTGCTTTAGAAATTACCAATCTACTGTACTCTGGTAAATGCCTTTTTGGCATTGAAAGATAACAGGATTGGTTTTATTGCTTTTTAACACCATCTACCCTATTTTATACATTGCCTTTTCTTTTTTTTTGATTGCTCACATATCGCCACTTGTATGGACAATTTGCACTTATATTTGTTTTTAACAATTTGACTCATAATAGAAGGATGCTTTTGTTATGTTCTGTTCATTAGAAATTGTTTTTTCCCCCAGGGATTGGTATACTGTGGCAAAGTCAGAATGTTTACATGATCTTGATGATAATATGAATTACTTTGGACATTCAGAGATATCACTTACAGCAGTTGAAGATGTGACAGCTGGCAATGTTTACACTGTTATGCAACTGCTGAACTATATTTGTGTTTTGAAGTACAGGTACATGAGCCTTTGTGGCGGATTAAAGAAAACATTGATCCTCTGTGGCAGATTCTCTTGGGCATGTTTATACCAATTCATCTGTAAAATCAGGTTTTATTGCCTGTTTTAGCAGTGGAAACATCCACTACGTGCAAAATCTTTATTCCAAATTGATTGTGTTGACATTGATTTTTTGGTAAATAGAATGACAGAAATGAAAAAAAAAAAAAGAAAAAAAGTTATCTAATACAATTCTTATTAGCTATAGAAAATAAACCTGTAACAAGGCAATTATAAGGCCATTCTCCGACTGCAACTTCTCAAAATGCTAGTTGCCTGGATTTTATGCTGATCCTCTGGCTTCAGTGGTTTTAGTGACTTATAAAGGATAAGTTCATCTTTGTAACATGTTACACTGGTCGATCATAGATTCTTCCTGCAGTTCAGTAACTGTCTGCCGTGTAGGCAGACAAAGTCTGTAGGAGCTTTGCAATTGCACCCGCTATCTGCTGATCACTTACAGCAGGGGTGCCCAACCAGTGGCCTGCAGAGCCATCTGATATGGTCCACGACCCTCCTGCTCTGGGATGGAATATATAGACTGCTGTTATTAAAGGTCAGTTTAGTTCTTAAATCACAGTGTATATATGGCATATCTGTTCTGCAGTGGTTACTGGGCTGCTTTCAAACTGATTCCGCAGGTGCCGAGCAGTTTACCTGCGGGTTACTTGCACTGAGCCATAGACGTCTGTTATTACGGACCGAGTTTGGTGAGCTTTCTGAAAGTGCACTAAACCTGTAAAATAAAAAGAAGTCTATTGCAAAGTGCAGGAAAGCCAAAAGTACACTGTGTTGCACCCGCGGTGAGGGTAAACTGCAGCGTAACAGTGTGAAAGCAGCTTTTGGGCCCCTTTTCATTGGCAGTCTTGCAGTCCAACCAATTGGACCCTCCATTTACCTCTAAGTAGTGGCAGAATTAAACCGACTTGTGTTCTACTCCAATCAGATCCGACATGCCATCCACCAGCTACACTCATTGTGGCCCGTGATTGGTTACCAAGTCGCTTAAGTGGCCCTCACTCTTCAAAGGTGGGGCACCCCTGACTTACAGCTGCAGTGAACAAAAAATAAATGCACACTTTTTACCTGCAAAATGTGCCTTTACTATTATTACCAGGGCTTGACAAATTTGCTTTGGATCTAGGAGCCAGCTAAAAAACCAATTTTGAAGCGTGACATGTTGGTATCAATTTACTCGGCGTAACATGTAAGACCGCTGCGCAAATACGGTGTGACAAAGTATTGCAACGACCGCCATTGTATTCTCTAGGGTGTTAAAATAAAAAAATATATATTATGTTTGGGGGTTCTAATTGGAGGGAAGGAGATGGCAGTGAAAATAGACAGGGGAAGCACCATTAGAATTGCTGGTTGTCTTGTCATACCAATGGCCTCCACAAGATGGCACCAGATCACAGAAAGGAAGCATAGGCCTGCAGAAGGCTGCAAAACCGCAGCCTAAATTACCGGCCAGCTTGGCCCAACACGATCGCGCGGCGGGGGTGCACGGAGACACAGTATGCCCCAGGCACCAGGTCGCGAATTCTAGTCGCAATGGCGACCTGGTGCCTGGGGGTTCATCGAACCCTGATTATTATTATTATGTTTTTATTATGTTTTTATGAAAAGTGAACTTATCCTTTGGCGAACAATAGTGTAGATCAGGAGTTTACAACTCTACTGGCTGCTTGTTTGTTTTTTCTCAGTGATTTGAAACCAGAGACAGTCTGACAACTATAATGTTCAAATTAGGGGGTTTAGTTATAGCATTCTAAATAATTCTTCAATGACAGATTTCCTTCAGTCTCCCAGTTTCTGCCCAAATTTCTTCACAGAAGTAGATATGTTTTCTTTCTTCTAGTTAAAGTGTTAGTAAACCCAGGACCCTGCATTCACTATATCTGGTCTCTGTACACAGAACATGGAAATGCAATTATTTTAGTAAATATTAGGATCCTGACCCTCAGTCTGAACAGTGCTGATTCGCCCTGTGCTGATCACATGCACCCTCCCAAGAAAAAAAGAACTCTCTAGCAATACACAACAAACTGAACACGTGCAGAGTGACTCCAAATGCTCTGTCTTGTCAGGAGATGGATTGGGGACAGTGGAAGAAGGGGAGGATCAGAGAAGACATTATCAAACAACCTTTTTACACAATACAGAGGATTAACCCCCTTAGGTTCCACAGTGAGTATAATAAGCAAGCTTTACTGCATATGCAGACTGATTTTACTGTTGTGGGTTTAGTAACACTTTTAGCTGTTTCTTGAAACAGCCACAGGTCGTGTCATGACCTTGGTTTCACTGGGTAATTAACAGCTTCTCATGGTGCCCCCTACTAGCCCCCGGGCCCTCGGGCAATCCGCCCCTGGTAGGGACAGATTCTTGGAAAAGAGTGTGTCAGGAGGGACAGAGCTGGGAATTGTGGGGAGAAGATCTAACTGCTGTGTTCCCCAAGAAAGCATAACACATGGATATATTACTTCTCTTTTGTTCTTTTTAATATCCTTGTGTTAGATCAAACACATGGTAAAATGTCAGTAATGACCTAACATTTATTAACAAGTGTGCATGGAAGGCAGAATAAATGTTCCTTGTTTTATGTTCTGCCTACAAGCTTCATTTAGTCAAAAGAAGGGACAAAATCCACTCATACACCCATTATATATTTGTAGCGCCCTGTGGTTTAGTCAGGGAGCTCTTCATCAAATTCCTTGTATGGAGTAGCTCATGCAGTTAATTGATAGAGATCTATTGATTTCTCCCTAAGTTTGGCCTCATTGCACTTGGCTCTTTTACCACCTGGTGGTACTAGATATAAGAAGGGCAACCCAAGGTCAGGTTATGGGTATATGGGGTATCTCAGCCAATGAGCAGGGGTTTTCTTGAAACCCTTGGCCTGCTGGGAGAACCTATATATTCGGATGAGGTCAGGTGATCTCTGTTCTGTGCCACCCAGACCGCTGTCTGGGTGGATGTGTGTCGTCCTGCTAGGATGGAGATTGGGCCTATCCCAGGGGCATTTGGCTGCCAGGCTGTGTCTGTGTTAGGGCCTATCTAGAACTGACAGGGCAGTGCAGGGTTGGGACTGCGGTTTGCAGTACAACCAAAACTGATGGTTCTGCCGGCCAGAGAACCTGTCATGGTCAGATGTAGAAGGGAAGCTGTCGCCACTAAGGGGCCAACCACCTTTATCAGGGACCACAGTGAGTAACTGAAGCAAGTACCGAAGCCGTATCTCACCGAACAGGCACGATGGAAAGTCGGAACTTCAGGCGGTGATCAAGTCAGGGACTTGACCAGCAGAGGTGTCACTTGCAGAGCAGGCTTGTTGTGTCAAGCCAGGGACCAAGTCGGTTAGCAGGGGTGATGCTTTAAAGTATCTGAGTGCCGAGCAAGGGCTTAGCGGGGAAGCGTGGGTGACACTTGAAGAAGATAACACTGCAAAAGCTTTGAGAAGCTCATGCATTTCAGAAGTCGGTGAATCGGAGAGTCCAGTGGAGAGACTAGAAGTTCAAGGGGCTGAAGAACTACAAGTAGAAGTTTTAGTGAAGCTGAGTGAACTGTAGAAGTTTGTGTTAGGAACTGTTAAGTACTGTTGCCATAAGAGACAGCAATCCTGCACATGCAGAAATGGTGCTTTGCTGGTGCCTTTCCCTGTACGGCTGTCCTCCTATTGAAGTCTCAGAGTCGCTAATTGAAATTTCAACTACTCAACAGTGTCCGCTGTTCCCTTCCCTATATTTGGGCATAGTGGGGTGTTCTGTTGTGCACATGTGAGAGACCGACACTCGGAGGTTCAGCGCGGGCCGGGCCATTTTCCTGGAGTTTTAGTCAGGAAGTTTCGGCAGCCATTTTCCTGTAGCTTTAGTCAGGAAGTCCATCGGCCATTTTCCTGTAGCCTAGTCAGGAAGTTTGGCGGCCATCTTTTCGGAGCCCTCAGGCTTTTTCTTGCTGAGGCGGGGCGGCGGCCTTTTTTTGTAGTGTCAGATTGTTTTTGCCTCTCTAGCGCTGGTTATCCCTCTGGAATGGCGCAAAATGCACAGAACACCTTGTGAGGAGAGCGGGACGCACTGCACAGAACTAGCTCAGTACCTGAACCAGGTAGTGAGTCCTTGGGGTCCCTCTGTCTGATGGCCAGCTAGGAGGGTAGACTTTTTGGTGTACCTGGCCTGCGGTCCCCAACGGGTGTCAGGCGGGGGTGGGTCAGCATGACGTCAGAAGCTGGCGCTTCTTCTCCAGACATCCTTGCGGTGCCTATGGACGCTTTGTCGGCAGTCCTGGAGTTCTTTGTTGCCAGGGTGGAAGCTGCGTGCGGGCGCAAGAGAGGTAAAAAACGCCCTCTCCCCCACCAACTTCTGGGGAAAACTCTGATTCAGACTCGGGCCTTGCTGTGGCACACGGCCCCTGTTCTGAAGTTTCAGAGGATGCGGACCAGGACCATTTGGGCAGTGAGGAGGACTCCGTTTTCCGGGTCAGCGCAGGAAAGGGTGCTTGTAGGAGCACTTATCACAGCGGTGCGGGATACCCTAAAGATGGAGGATACAGCGGGGGCATCTACAGAGGTGTCGGTCCCTTTTGGATCCCACAAGCCGGCCTGCACGGCTAAGGTGTTTCCCTGCCTAATTTACTTTGATAAGTTTATTTATAAAAAATGGGAACGGCCGCAGTGGATTTTTTCGGTCCCAAAACGCATGACGGTACCCCTTTGAGGAGAGTTTCCTGAAGAATGGACATCTCCCCCGATTGTGACCCCCAGTCTCCAGGTTAAACAAGGTAACCACGATTCAGTAGAAGGGGACCCCGGCTTTTAAGGACCCCACCGATAGGAGGGCCGAGGCGGTCGTCCAGGCCATGTTCACGGTGGTGGGGTCAGCATTGCGGCCAGTATTGGCCACGGCCCTGGTGTCCCAGACGCTTACTGAATGGGCAAAATTGTTGCAACCGAGAGTTGGAGAAGCAACAGGCTTCCCCAATCTGCGTGGAACTGGCAGACCAGTTGGTGCATGGCCTTAAGTATAGTCTGCGATGTGGCTTAGATACGGCTCCTTTTGCTTTCTAGAACCTCAGTATCTGCTGTAGTGCTCAGTCGCCTGATTTAGCTAAAATGCTGGTCTGCGGACGAGGCATCTAAGAATGCCCTGGCAGATTTGCCCTTCCAGGGGGAGAGGCTATTTGGAGCCTCACTGATGACCATTATTAAGAATGTTCCTGGGGCAAGAGTACTCTGCTCCCATAATCCAAAAAAAGGTAAGGAGCTACGCCGTAGGCCATGGCCCTCCTTTTCCGCTCAGAAGCGTTTTTTTTTTCGTCAGCCCAGATCCGCAGGTAAGCGTTCCCAGGCCAACAACGTACCTGCTGAGGGACAAAAGCGTTCCCTGGTTTCGCAAGCAAACAAGCACTGCGAGCAAATCTACGACTGCATGAAGGTTTGCCCCGCCTGACTCTCGGGTAGGGGGCGCCTCTCGGGAGTTTGCAGCTGGGTGAACCTCCCTCCTTTCAGACCAGTGGGTTTGCGAACTGGTGTCATAAGGATACAAAGATAGCGTCTCTTTCTTGTCCGCCAAAACAGGTTTTTTTCCTCCAACCTTCATCTTCTTCTGGCACACCGGGACGCCCTGTTTGGGGCAGTGCAAGACCTGCTAGAGGTGCAGGGTGATAGTGCCTGTGCCGCCGCCGGAAAGGTTTCAGGGATTCTATTCCAATCTTTTTTGTGGTCCCAAAGAAGGACGGGGGCCATCCGATCCTGAATCTCAAGGCCATCAACGGCTTTGTAAAGGCACAAAGATTCAGATGGAATCAGTTCACTCTGTGGTCGCTGCACTCCATCCGGGGGATTTTCTGGCGTACCTTGGACATCAAGGATGCTTACATTGCATTCCCTATATACGTCAGGCATCAGAAGTTTCTGCACTTTGTGGTCGGGGACAAGCACTACCAATTTGTAGCTCTCCCCTTTGGCCTAGCGTCGGCCTCCAAGGGTTTTCACAAGGTGCTTGCCCGATTCTGGCTTTGCTGAGACAGCGAGGAATCACAATCGTGGGCTACCTGGACAACCTCCTTCTGAGAGCAGCTTCCGCCTCAGAATTATAGGAGGATGTGGTGATCGCCTGTCAGACTCTTCGGGAGTTTGGTTAGGTACTGAACCTCCAGAATTTGGAGTTGGTGCCGACTCAACGCCTGGAGTACCTGGACTTAATTCTGGACTCCTCAGAGGCAAGAGTTTTTCTCCCTTCAGACAAGCTGCAGACTCTTCGGGCTGCGGTGAAGTTGTTGGCATCCCGCAAGTGGTCGTCACTTTGCTTTTGAATGTCCTGGGTCTCATGATGGCCATTTTCAAGGCAGTGCCATATGCTCAATTCTTCACTTGAGTCTTGCAAAAGGAGATCCTGTCCAAATGGGACAAGTCTCCTTTATCTCTGGATTGCCAGATTCAGGTGAGCCACCTAGTCAGGGAATCCCTGGTCTGGTGGCTGAGGTCTCCACCACTTGAGTTCGGGAGGTCGTTCCTTCCTTTTCATTGGATGGTGATCACAACGGACACCTGCCTGACCAGTTGGGGGGGGGGTGTTTGGGCCATTCAGTCGGCACAGGGTCGCTGGATGCAGGAAGAATCCCACCTGCCGATTTAATGTGCTGGAACTTCGGGCGATCAGGCGGTGCCTCTCCACATGGTCACGGAGGCTGCAGGGACGCCCAGTCAGGATCCAGTAGGACAATGCCACGGCAGTGGCGTATGTAAACCATGAAGGAGGAATGAGGAGCTCGGCTGTAGCTTTGGAGGACATCCCGCGGTGGACAGAGCGACGCGTGCCGGCTCTATCAGCCATGTACATTCTGGGCGTAGAAAACTGGCAAGCAGACTACGTAAGTCGTCAGATGCTGGACCAAGGGGAATGGTCGCTACATCCGGATGTATTTCAACTCCTTTTCCTGAGATGGGGCACGCCAGTCGTGGATCTCCTGGCTTCTCGACTTAATCGGAAAGTATTGAGGTTTGTGGCCAGGTTCATAGATCCCAGGGCAGACGCGTTGTTAGCTCCATAAGGGCATTATCGGCTGATTTATGCCTTTCCCCGCTAAAAATTCTCCCTCGTCTGCCTCGCAGAGTGGATTACGGTGATTCTAATTGCCCCACATTTGCCTTGGCGTCCCTGGTACGCCAGCATAGTTAGGATGGTGGCGGATGTTCCTTGGCGAGTACCGATGCGAGAGGACCTTCTGTCGCAAGGTCCTATACTTCATCCTGCTTTACAGTCGCTGGTTTAACGGCATGGCTGTTAAAGGTCAGGTGCTAAGGGACCGAGGCCTAACGCATTCGGTAATCTCCATCATGCTGAGGATTCTCTGAAGATTTATCATCGCACGTGGAAGGCCTACATGTCTATGTGTGAGGAGATGGCGTCCGCATACATATTCGGTTTCCAGGATCCTGCTATTTTTGCAGCGGCGAGTGGATCAAAAACTTGCCTTAAGCACCATTAAGGGGCAGATTTCTGCCTTGGCTGCCCTTTTTTAGCGGCCCTTGGCAGCTCATTCATTGGTGCGTTTGTGCAAGGGGTTTGACATGTGGCCCCTCTGTTTCGGCCACCGCTGCCTCCGTGGGATTTAAATCTGGTGCTCTCGGTGCTTCAGAAACCGCCATTTGGGAAATCCCCCTATTGACGCTCTCTCAGAAAGTAGTCTTTCTAGTGGCGATTACACCTGCCAGGAGGGTTTCTGAGTTGGCGGCCTTGTCTTGCAAGTCTCCCTACTGGATCCTTCACAAGGATAAGGCGGTGCTAAGCCCACAGCCTTTGTTTCTCCCGAAAGTTGTTTCATTGTTTTATTTAAATGAGGACATTGTGCTTCCATCCTTGTGTTCTCGGCCATCGCATACTTGAGAGGTTGCGTTGCATTCCTTGGATGTGGTCCGGGCTCTGAGGGTGTATCTTTCTGCTAAGGCTCCGTTTTGGACTGTTTGTGTCAGTAGCTGGTCCAAAGAAGGGCCTGGCAGTCTCGTCGGCCACCATTTCTTGGTGGATTAGACCGATAGTGATCCAGACTTATGCCTTAAAAGAGCGGACGTCTCCCTTTCCTGTCACGGCACATTCGACCAGGGCAATTGGTGCCTCCTGGGCTTTGTGACATCAAGCGTCAGTTTCCCAGGTGTGTAAGGCGGCGACCTGGTCGCCCGTTCACACTTTCACTAAATTTTACAAGGTTGATGTGAATGCATCTGCGGATGCTTCCTTCAGCCTCAAGGTTTTGCAGGCGGCTATTTAAGGTTGCAACTCCTCCGTTGAGGAGCTCTGGTTGTTATGGGTGGAGTTTTTTTGTTGCTGTTCCCACCCCTCATTTTTTTTTACACTGCTTGGGGACATCCCTAAGGTCAAGATTAAAGTGCTGTGTCCGTCAATGAATGAAAGAGAAAATAGGATTTTTGTACTCACCGTAAAATCCTTTTCTCTGAAGTTCATTGACGGACACAGCACCCTCCCCTCCTTTTTGACGAACTGAGCTGCTGGATGCAGTGTGAGGGGTTATAGCCAGTAGCACCGCCCCCTGGGTGGTACTATGCAGATTTTCTGTTTTTAACATGTTCTGCCTAGTCCTCTCCTGAAGGTGGCGATATAACTCTTAGGTCAAGATTAAAGTGCTGTGTCCCGGTCAATGAACTTCAGAGAAAAGGATTTTACGATGAGTACAAAAATCCTATTTTTGCTGTCGTCAAACAAATATATTAAAACACTTCCAATTGTATATTTAGGCAGGTTCACTGCTTTGGTTATACTGATAAATTTTTTAGCATGGTGATGTGCCTGTAAGATATTTGCTAATGTCCACTAAAGAAACAAATTTGGCACACTGTGCACTGCATTTTGGTGCAGCACGGGTGTATGCACAGATTGTTCATTTTGCATGCTTTTTTAGCTGTGGTCCTATTGACTTCTGAAGCACTTTCAGAAAATGCACATCACAATAGAAGTCCTGCATGCTGCATCTTTGGTGCACTTTCAGAAAACATGGTAAAAATGTGTGACCTAAGAGAAGGTATAGGGATCATCTGTAAAAACACATGTATAATACGTGGAAACCACATAGCATACACCTGTTCTGCAGCCATAATGCAGCAATCCAAAATGAGCCCTGCCTAAAGTGTTTCTATTATTTGTTTATTGAAATATTGAAGCCTTCTGTATATTGTAGTAAAACATATGTATATTTATTTTTTTCAGATATAAAGAAGAAGTGAAAAGAAATGCAAGGTAATTACCCGATTCTGTTTAAGTGGAACTCAAGGCAAAGTGCAAAATACAGAGCTCCAATGCATATAGCTGATCTGTTTAATTGGAACATATCCCTGTTTTCCTGTATAGCAAGTTGTGGCACACCACTCTAAATAGCTGCTGTTTTTTAGCTTCCTGTGTCACCTGTGACTTATGCCGCGTACACACAGTCGTTTTTTCGGCATGAAAAAAATGACATTTATCAGCATGTCCAAAAAACGAAGTTTTTCCAACTTCATCGTTAAAAACGACGTTGCCCACACACCATTGTTTTTGATGAACAAAGCGCGGTGACGTACAACACGTACAACGGCACTCTGAAGGGAAAGTTCCATTCGCCTTTGGGCTGCTTTTAGCTGATTCCGTGTTAGTAAAAGACGATTCACGCTTTATTGTCTGTTACAGCGTGATGAATGTGCTTACTCCATTATGAATGGTAGTTTTACCAGAACGAGCGCTCCCATCTCATAACTCGCTTCTGGGCATACGCCGGTTTAAAGCGTCGTTTTAGCCCACACACGATCATTTTTTACAACCTGAAAAACGACAATTTATAAAACGACATTAAAACAATGTGAAGCCCACACACGATGATTTTAAATGACGTTTTTAAAAATGTAATTTTTTTTCATGCCGAAAAACGACCGTGTGTACGCGGCATAAGACTAAGGCCTGGTTTCATACTAGTGCAATGCGATATTGATCGATTTCAGGTGTGATAATGTATTGTGACCGCTTTGTGATTTTTAAATAATTTGGACTTGTTACTTTTGAGGGACCAAGGATTTGCCTGGGAGAAAATAATACAAAATAAATAAAATCCTTTACAAATCGCATCAGAATCACATGTACATGCATTTTCTGTTCATTTCCATTGAAGTCTATGGGGCAAAAATCATGCTGGCATCTCAACAAAGTAGCGTGGGAACCTTCAACAAAATTGCTCTGTGTTGACTTCAATGAGCATCAATCTACTGCTGGGGTCCTCCATATGTTTTCCTTCTGCTGCCTCCATTGCCTTGTAAGATTATAGATTGACAGCATTGTGCCTGATTGGCTCAGAGTGCACAACCTCTCACTGGCTTTTTGCTATGTAGAACATTGAGAGGTGATAATAAACATTTCAGACAGTTATAGTGTTGGCATTTTAATACACTTTTATTAAAATAACTTTGGATTGAGATTATTTTTTAATAATTGCCTGTTCCTTTTTTGTATTACTTATATTTGTTTTTGTTGTGCTGAGTTCAGTTAAACATCAAGCTAATGCCCTGTACACACGATCGGTCAATCCGATGAGAACAGTCTGATGGATTTTTCCATCAGTTAACCGATGAAGCTGACTGATGGTCAGTCGTGCCTACACACCATCAGTTAAAATAACGATCGTGTCAGAACAACGACGTGCTGAAAAAAGTTCAATGCTTCCAAGCATGCGTCAACTTGATTCTGAGCATGCGTGGATTTTTAACCGATGGATGTGACTACAAACGATTGTTTTTTTTTCTATCGGTTAGGTATCCATCGGTTAATTTTAAAACAAGTTTCAAATTTTTTAACCGATGGATAAATAACCGATGGGGCCCACACACGACCAGTTTGGTCTGATGAAAACGGTCCATCAGACCGTTCTCATCGGATTGACCGATCGTGTGTACGCGGCATTAGTCACTGAAGCAGTGAAAAGCAAAAGGAAAAATATTATGTACAAGTGTAATGGCTCATAGTAAACAATCAGCAAGTCACTAAGCAGAATATGTATGCAGCCAGTATTGCATCGACTCCCAACCTATACACTTGTTTCAGGTCAGTAACTTACTAATTATTAAAGCAAGGACACAGATGACAGACCTGAAGCTTGCATTTTAAAGTGGACCTAGGAGGGCTGGAATACCAAATGTTCACGCAGCTCTATGTTCCCTTCTGGCCAAATGTTAGAAGATCAAAACATTTAGTTATATAACCTCTTCTGATAGTAAATATCAATCAGTTTGAACTTTGATTCTCCCCCTTCTGCATAGATTATATGACCAAGTGCCTAGACATATGTATTTTCAGGAATGTATTTCAGACCTTCTATTTCTTTTAATCTATATCAGACTATTATTAACATAGTTTTCTACTAAACTGCCTAAAAAATATATATATATATCTATTTGGTTTGTATTCTTAACTCAAAAGGTTTGTTCACAGCCACCTCATAAATTCCCCCTACCCCCCCCCCCCCACTTTTGTGATCTGACTTCCTTTTAGAGGGTGGCTACATTCGTTCTCCATGGTCCCACTATATGTATGAACATATCCACCCTCTCCTGCTCACTTCCAATGTGGAAAAAAGATTGTAAACTATGTAGTATGTATAGAGCAGTGCACATGACAGCACTAAAAATAGATAACAGGATATAGATTACCATAAAGTAGTGAATGTGCATGGTTTAATTTTGAGGAATGAGGATATTGTATAGAGTCACTTTAACATTTGAGCCTAGATCAACTTTTTTGCAAAAAGTGGCAGTGACTAATCCCATATTTCCATCCTAACCGTTTCATATATAATATACAGTATATAGTGGATACAATACAGTGCCTTGAAAAAGTATTCATACCCCTTGAAATTTTCCACATTTTGTCATGTTACCACCAAAAACTTAAATGTTTTTTATTGGGATTTTATGTGATAGACCAACACAAAGTGGCACATAATTGTGAAGTGGAAGGAAAATAATAAATGATTTTCAATTATTTTTACAAATAAATATCTGGAAAGTGTGGCATGCATTTGTATTCAGCCCCCTTTACTCTGTTACCCCTAACTAAAATCTAGTGGAACCAATAGCCTTCAGAAGTCACCTAATTGGTAAATAAAGTCCACTTGTGTGTAATTTAATCTCAGTATAAATACAGCTGTTCTGTAAAGCACTCAGAGGTTTGTTAGTGAACAAACAGCATCATGAAGACCAAGGAACAGACAGGTCCAAGATAAAGTTGTGGAGACGCAGGGTTATGTTATAAAATAATATCCCAAGCTCTGAACATCTCATGGAGCACTGTTCAATCTATTATCCAAAGATGGAAAAAGTATGGTACAACTGCAAACCTACCAAGTCATGGCCGTCCACCTAAACTGACAGTCCGGACAAGGATAGCATTAATCAGAGAAGCAGCCAAGTGGCCCATGATAACTCTGGAGGAGCTGCAGAGATCCACAACTGGTGGGAGGTGGTGAGAGAATCTGTCCACAGGGCAACTATTAGTCAAGCACTCAAATTTGGCCTTTATGGGAGAGTGGCAAGAAGAAAGTCATTGTTGAAAGAAAGCCATCAGAAGTCCAGTTTGCGAGAAGACATGTTGGGGATGGGGGGGGGGGGGGGGACAGCAAACATGTGGAAGAAGGTGCTCTGGTAAGATGAGATCAAAATGTAACCTATCTTCAGCAAGCACAGGGAAGATGGTCAGAGTTGATGGGAAGATGGATGGAGCCAAATACAGGGCAATCGTACAAGAAAACCTGTTAGAGCCTGCAATAGACTTGAGACTGGAGAAGAGGTTCACCTTCTAGAAGGACAACGACCCTAAACATACAGCCAGAGCAACAATGGAATGGTTTAGATCAAAGCATATTCATGTGTTAGAAAGGCCCAGTTAAAGTCCAGACCTAAATCCAATTGAGAATCTGTGGCAAGACTTGAAAATTGCTGTTTACAGACGCTCACCATCCAATCTGAAAGAGCTATTTTGCAAAGAAGAATGGGCAAACATTTTGTTTTCTAGATGTACAAAGCTGGTTAGAGACATCCCCAAAAAGACTTGTAGCGAAAGACGGTTCTACAAAATATTGACTCAGAGGGGCTGAATACAAATGCATGCCACACTTTTCACATATTTATTTGTAAAAAAAACAATTATTATCATTTTCTTTCCACTTCCAAATTTTGTGCCACTTTGTGTTGGTCTATCTCATAAAATCCCAATACAATACAATTACGTTTATGGTTGTAGCATGACAAAATGTGGAAAATTTCAAGGGGTATGAGTACAGTTTAAAGGCACTGTATGTGTGTCCACATATTTATATATTTATTTATAGATTTCTTTCTTCTCTCTTGCCCTCTTCCCACTTGGAATATCTAGGTATGTTATGACTATTTAAAGGGGGTATTCAATAATGACGTTGTTTGTAAATTTAACAAATCGAGTAAAAATATTTATAACTGATCTGAAATTGGTCACAGCGTGTTATTTGTTTTATTTTTGCATGGTCTTGCTGAATAAGTCTGGGAAGCACAAGACCCACTATGTAATCTTGGATGGATGTTTGTATTAATTATCTAATGGTTTTTGATAATAATAGTAGTACATTATATGCTTTTGAAAAAATTGCTAAGAGATGATTCTTCTGATTTGACTAGTGAACATTCCAACAGATAGTGATTTAGCTTATTATTTATTTTTATGTGCAGTAGATATTTGCACTAAATAGGAAACTAGCCTTTTGACTGAGGTCCGGTTCACACTGATGCAAATTCTATATATATAGTACAACTGGTGACCCTTTCAATTTATTTGCCCTTTTTATATCTTTTTGAATGACACAAAATCCATTTTTAGAGCTGACTTTGCTTTTAAATGTGCTGTTTTATTTTATTTATGATGTTTTACTTTTTTACATTTTGTTTACTTTTTTTCTGTAGCCATTTTGTTGATTTTCAGATTTAAAAAATATTGTGTCTCTAGTATTATGTAGCTTGCATATATTGTTTTAGAATTAGAGTGTGACAGTTTCCAGTGTATGGTTCAGAAGGCTAAACATTCTGGCTATGGAGATTGTTGCTGATAGGCGTACCATGTACTGTGAGCAGCCAAGTTGTTTATCAGTTGGTATGTTAACCCTCGGCAACTCAGGAATATTAGTATGATGTGCCTCAGACTCTCCCAGCCTTTAACAAAGTCCGGAAGGCATATAATGTGTCAGGGGGCAGAGCTTTGTGATGTCATCATGCTACGCGGAGTTGGGGTGCCATCTTGGGCTCCTATTTTTTTGTTTCCGTAATCATGGATCAGTGCTGATACTGTGCAATTGATTATTGAATGTCTGTGAGTGCATTTCTAATTCCGTTTTACACTATGTGGTTTCTCCTTTATTTTTGTTCTGTGTGCCCTGTAAGGAAGACTTTATTTTGAAAGTCATTTATCCAATAGTCTTTTGATGGAAGACCTGGCTGGTGTTAGCAGATACAGTATCTTAAAAAAGAGAGTACACCCCGCACATTTTTGTAAATTTTTTATTATATCTTTTCATGTGACAACACTGAAGATAAGACACTTTGCTACAATATAAAGTAGTGAGTGTACAGCTTGTATAACAGTGTAAGTTTGCTGTCCCCTCAAAATAACTCAGCACACAGCCATTAATGTTTAATCCACTGGCAACAAAGTGAGTACATCCCTAAGTGAACATGTCCAAATTGGGCCCAAAGTGTCAATATTTTGTGTAGCCGCCATTATTTTCCAGTACTGCCTTAACCCACTTGGGCATGAAGTTCACTAGAGCGTCACAGGTTGCCACTGGAGTCCCCTTCCACTCCTCCATGATGACATCATGGAGCAGGTGGATGTTGGAGGCCTTGCACTCCTCCACCTTCCGTTTGAGGATGCCCCACAGTTGCTCAATACTTTGTTTCCAACATAGTGAAAAAATTTATAGGGACACTTTTTCGTCTGTAGGCAGAGTCTTATTATAATTAGGGGGTGTGGCATTCATTTGTGGACGTGATGAAACAGGGGTTAAAAATGTGGCGCGCCGCAGTGAAAATGGGCGTGGTTTAAGCTACATATTGTGTGTGGCTCAAAGGGGGTGTGGTTTGAGTCTGAGATGAATGAGGGATGGAGGTAGAAAAAAAAATGGGGAGGGAAGGAGAGAAAAGAACGAGGGATGGAGGGACAGCAAGCCAAGATCCTACACCACAATAGCAATATGTGTATTCCAGAAAGTTTAACAATCAGCAGATTAAGATAATCCAAACACCTGATGTTAGCACTTCAATCATCATGGCACCATGGTTGTTATGGTGTCAGGATGATTGAAGCACATTATTTCTAATATTACATTGTAATATAAAATGAAATAGTTCAACTCACCATAATGCTTAATCAGCGGAAGCCCTGAGTGTGTCACTTGCCGCATCGCCTGCCACAAGATGCCATCAGGTGTCCCCGGCAGAGTCCCTCCTTACATCACAGGTGTCCCCAGCAGAGTCCCTCCTTACATCACAGGTGTCCCCAGTAGAGTCACTTCTGCATGATTTGATCTCCGCCGACTGCCGCCATTAGGAAGACCGGCTGTCCATCCTCGTGGAGGCCAAGCTTGGCAGGTCTCTTTCTCTGTGTGTTCAGTGGAGAGAGGATGGGCCTCCGATCCATGCAGTTGAAACCGGCTTCAGTTTACAAGCGAATTGTATACACTGAGGTCATCGCAGCAATTTTTCATAGCCAGAAGCAGCGGCTGGTGCCAAAACAGTCCCGATTATTCTCGCGACAAAATAAAAAAAATCTGGATTTTGAGCGGGATGCGCTCAGAATGGGACGAGGGTCCAATTTTTTAGACTGTCCCAGGAAAATCAGGACTCTTGGCAAGTATGTCAATAGGGTTTAGGTCTGGAGACCTGCTTGACCAGTCTATTGCCTTTACCCTCAGCTTATTTAGCAAGGCAGTGGTCATCTTGAGGGTGTGTTTGGGGTCATTCCAATGTTGGAATACTGCCATGCGGCCCAGTCTCCGAAGGGAGGGGATCATGCTCTGCTTCAGTATGTCACAGTACATGTTGGCATTCATGGTTCCCTCAATGAACTGTAGCTCCCCAGTGCCGACAGCACTCATACAGCCTCAGACCATGACTCTCCCACTACTATGCCTTGACTGTAGGCAAGACACACCTGTCTTTGTACTCACCTGTCACGCGCCTGACACCATCTGAACCAAATGCGTTTATCTTGTTCTCATCAGACCACAGGACATGGTTCCAGTAATCTATGGCCCTAGTCTGCTTGTCTTCAGCAAACTGTTTGCGGGCTTTCCTTGTGCATCATTTTTAGAAGAGGCTTCTTTCTAGGATGCCATGCAGACCAGTTTTATGCAGTGTGTGGTGTATGGTCTGAGCACTGACAGGCTAACCCCCCACCCCTTCAACCTCTGCAGCAATGCTGGCAGCACTCATACATCTATTTCCCAAAGACAACCTCTGGATATGATGCTGAGCATGTGCACTCAACTTCTTTGGTTGACCATGGCGAGGCCTGTTCTGTTAACCCATACAATTTGGAAATTTTCACTTAGGGATGTACTATTTTTTTTTACCAGCGGTTTAGACATTGATAGCAGTGTGTTGAGTTATTTATAGGGTACAGCAAATTTACAAATGTATACAAGCTGTATACTTATTACTTTGTAAGTAAACTACATTGTAGTAAATTGTAATTTCTTCAGTGTTGTCACATGAAAAAATATAATAAAACATATATACAAAAATGTGAGGTGTGTACTCACTTTTGTGAGATACTGTATATCTAAGAGCTGTATGACCACCTTACATAATAATGAGGTCCATTCTGGAAGGTGAAGGCACATCTATCTGTGTTCTTTGTTGGTGTATGGTCATAAGCTGAGAGGATTTGGCGCATAAAGTGGTTGTAAAGGCAGAAGTTTTTTATCTTAATGCATAAAGGTAAAAAACCTTCTGTGTGCAGCAACCCCTTCACCCCCCCCCCTTCAATACTTATTTGAGGTCGACCTAGATCCATCGATGTTGCAGGAGTGTCTCGGCTGCCTGGGACTGTTTGTGAAGCATGTTTATGCACTTTATTTGGTTTATATTATATGCTCATGCACTTAACTGGTTTTATACTATTTGATGCTATATGTACTCAATATCAATGTGGTGTGTTTGGGCGTGTTTTGTTTTATATACTGTATTGTATTATTGTATTTGTATGTTTTTGTATATTTTTTACTGTTTAGTCTTTTAGGAGCACTTTGCTATTTTTTGCACATATAGGTGATGGCTTCATTGGTTTAATTTTAGGCTATTTTCTTCTTTGCTTTCACCTGGATCTGGCCAGTAACACTCCTCCTGTATTAGGGTGCTCCTACTGTGGATGATGGAGCAAAGGGGTACCTTTGCTAACCTTGGGGAGGGTAATTTTAGATGCATTAGCAGATGTACAGTAGGTGACCGCGATATTGTGTCAATCTCGCTTCCTTTCTCGGCGAGATTGACCACCTACGAGCCCCGTCGCGGGAGCCAGCGCCGAGCCAGCTCCGAGCCAGCTCGCCGCGATGGGAAAAAGCCGTCATAGAAGCGACGGGGATCCGACTTGGATTCCCGCCAATTCTAGCTGCTGCGTTTGATATGTATCATAAGGGGGGAACTCCACGCCAAATTTTAAATAAAAAAACGGCATGGGTTCCCCCCCAAGGGATGACACTGACAGGTGGCACTGACGGCAAATGGGACTGGCAGATGGCACGGGCAGATGGCACTGATGGCAGGTAGCACTGATGGCAGGTGGCACTGATGGCAGGTGGCACTGATGGCAGGTGGCACTGATGGCAGGTGGCACTGATGGCACTGATGGCTGACGGCACAGATGGCACGGGCAGATTGCACGGGCAGGTGGCACTGGCAGGTGGCACTGATGGCAGATCGCACTGATGGCAGATGGCACGAGCAGGCGGCACTGGCAGGTGGCACTGATGGCAGGGGCAGGTGGCACTGATGGCAGGGGCAGGTGGCTCTGATGGCAGGGGCAGGTGGCTCTGATGAGAATGCACTGGCTGATGGCACTGGAAGGTGGCACTGGAAGGTGGCACTGGAAGGTGGCACTGGCAGGGACTGTGGGTAGTGTTTGTGTCACTCACTTTTTTTTTTTTTCACTGTAACGATCGCTGTAACGAGCACTGTAATCTTTCTCTCCTCACACGCGGTCTGTGTGTAAGGAGAGAAAGCCGGCGATGAGAGATGATCTCATTTGTTTACATTCGAGATCATCTCTCATTGGACTGCTAGATCGAATGCTGAATGGCCGCTGTGATTGGCCATTCAGCACGATCTGTGATTGGCTGTGTCCGAGGGACACGGCCAACACATTTTTCTGCAGAAGCGGGGACGCGCTTTCAGCAGAGAAACGGCAGGCCGTTTAAACACGGCCACTTGGCACTTTAGGTCCGCGCTGCAGACGTATTTTTACTATAGCGCGGATCTGAAGTGGTTAATGCCTTTTTAATAGTACTCTTCCCTGGAAACACCTAAACTCAATAATTTAGAGGGGTGTACACAAATGTTTTCCATATAGTGTGACTTTATACGCTAATACTGGTGAATATGAGTGCCAATACTTTCGGTCAAGTATTCGTCGATACCAAGTACCGATACCTTTGCAAGGTGATCTGAGCCCATACAAAAGCTTGTTTGGCTGTACTTCTTGAGTGGATCACAGGAGTGCAGTTCGTTCTGCACTCCTTTGACCCGTTTTCAGCAGAGAGCAGGCTGAAGTCCTCTCTCTGCTGACGTCACACAGTCAGTCCAGACTCCGCATCATCAGGACCATGGAGTCGGGATCCGCCTAGATCCCTGAACCGACACCCGGCTTAGGCTCTCCAGCTCAGCATTCCAGTGAGTGAGGAGGGGGCAGAGCAGAGAACTGTGACTCACAGTCACCAGCTCTCTGCTCAGGTAGCTGTGAGAACTGAGTGATTGGTTGTTTTCGATCACTCCGTTCTCAGTGTAGAGGCGCCAGGGGACTGATGCTGCATACACCTAGGTATGAATTGAAAAAAAAATCATGGTAGCAGTGTCCTAGGGTCCTGTGAGCCTTAGGGCATCAAATGGCTCAACTCCATTTATTTCAAACTGGCAGATAGAGCAGGTAGAGCATAGATGCTTTGCAACAAATTGAAAGTTGGCACTCTTCCATTAAGCTGTAAGATTGCTGTGTGTGATAATGAACTCTTCCTTGATTTGAAACGGCTCATTATCCCCCCTAGGGAAGACCTGTGCAGATTGATTTTTGCTTGATCCATCGCCAGTAATGTTTGATTCTGGCTTTGTTTGGCTAGCTTTATATGAATGAATTATTCTAATCTACCATTTGTATTTACATTTTATCAAAAATTATGTAAGGGAGATATATAAAATAACAAAAAAAGACTGGCTCACTTCCATGTTATGACATAGAATAAAAAAACTAAGAGTAAAAATCTTTTTTTTTTTTTTTAATGTCGATTTAGTTATGGTTATATGTCATCACAAAGGGAAAACCGTTTGTCTAAAATCCGTATTTGCATCCTGAAGCATCATTAAAAAGTGGCTCATCAACTTTTCTCTAAAATAAATATTTTGCGACTTAGGAGTCTATGTACAATTTTTTTTTTCACGCAAGTTACTTAATTTTAAGACCCGATTTGCACATTTTTCCAATGGAGTCTATTTAAAAAAATGTGCATATTTTGGGTGAAGGTTGCATAACTCTTGAGTGTCAATATTTATAAACGGACTAGTGTAACTGAAAATGTTCCTGTGATTCAGTATTTATAAGCACAGTATAGGTAAAGGGAACAAAAAGAAACAAAAGTCTCTTGGATTTGTTATGCATACAGTTTTATATACTTAAAGCGGATGTGCCACTAAAAAAAAATATTAAAAGCCAGCAGCTACAAAAACTGCAGCTGCTGACTTTTAATATTAGGACACTTACCTGTCCTGGAGTCCAGCGCCGTCCGCAGCAGAGGACGAGTGATCGCTCTTCTCTCTGCTGCTCCCCCCGCCATCCTCAGTGAGGGAACCAGGAAGTGAAGCGCTCCGGCTTCACTACCCGGTTCCCTACGGCGCATGCGCGAGTTGCGCTGCGCCGCTGATTGGCTCCCGCTGTGCTCTGGGGGCCGGGTGTTCCCAGAGCACAACGGGAGGTGACGTCATGCCCGGAGAAAACCCGAAGCTGTGTGGCCGGAAGTGGGTGCAAATACCTGTCTTTAGGTGTCAAATGTGACACCGGAGGGGGGGGAGGGTTCCGATCAGCGAGAGTTCCACTTTAGGGTGGAGCTCCGCTTTAACCCCTTCATCTCTTATCCCCTTCATGACCAGACCATTATTTACTATTCAGCACTGTGCTATTTTAACTGGCAATTGCTCGGTCATGCAACACTGAACCCATATGATTTTTTTTTATACACAAATAGAGCTTTTTGTTGGTGGTATTTGATCACCACTGTTTCTTTTTTTATTATAAACATGAAAAAATACATTTTTTTTTAAAAAAGATTACATTTTCTACTTCTATATTTTCTTCATAAATTTTGGCTAAAATGTTAGGCGCAGATTCACGTAGGGCGGCGTAACTTAAAGCGGGCGTAGCGTATTGTATTTACGCTACGCCACCGCAACTTAAAGAGGCAAGTGCAGTATTCACAAAGCACTTGCGTCCTAAGTCACGGCGGCGTAGCGTAAATGTGCCGGCTTAAGCGCGCCTAAATCAAATGAGGAAGAGGTGGTCGTGTTTTATGTAAACTAATCATGACCCCACGTAAATGACGCTTTTTACGAACGGCGCATGCTCAGTATCACGTCGAATTTTCAAAGTAAATTGCGCCCGCTCAATGCTTAGTCGACGTGAACGTAACCTACGCCCAGCCCCATTCACAGACGACTTACGCAAACGACGTAAAATACGACGCTGTTCGTATGTTTCCGACGTCTATACCTAACATGACTTACCCCTGCTTTATGAGGGGTAACTTTACGCCGGCGTATGTCTTACATAAACGACGTATCTTGATACGCCGGGCGCACGTACATTCGTGAATCTGCGTATCTAGCTATTTTGCATATTCTACACGGAAATCTACGGCAGCGCCACCTAGCGGCCAGCGTATATATGCACCCTAAGATACGACGGCATAGGAGACTTACGCCGCTCGTATCTAGGCAACTGTGAGGCGTATTTGATTCTATGAATCAGGCGCTGAGTTGCGACGGCGTATCTGTAGATACGCCGTCGTAACTCCATTGTGAATCCGGGCCTTAGTGTCTACAAACGATAGTATGCTCTATATATACTGGAATATATGCAGCTTTTAAGCAGATTTGACTTTCTGACGACCTATCACATTTCTTGACGCGCTAAAATGACCACTTTTTGGAAAATAGACCCCCAATGTATTTGCTGAGAGGCATGTTGAGTCTTTGGAAGATCATATTTTTTGCCACAGGTTTTTGGAAAATTAAGATTTTTTTTTCTACACAAAAATGTCAATTTAATGAGATATTTTTCACACACATCATGGGTATATGTGGCATTGCACTCCAAAACATATTCTACTTCTCCTGAGTTTTGGTATACCACATGTGTGAGAATTTTTAGTGAGCCTAGCTGAATACCGCACCCAAAATTCAATGAACACCTTCAGGCTTTCAAAGGGCGTAACTTGCTAATTCGATTTCATGACTACCTATCATAGCTTTGGAGGCCCTAAAATGCCAAAATAGTATAAACACCCCACAAACACTTCGCTTTTTTAAAAAGTAGATACTCCAAGGTATTTGATGAGAGGCATGGTGAAAATATGGCAGATCTAATTTTTTGTTACACGGTTTTGAAAAAATGAAAATAAAAAAATACATTTAAATATATTTTTTTTCATTTTCAAAAAACTTGTGGCAACAAATGAGATCTGCAAAATACCCACAATGCCTCTTAGCAAATACCTTGGAGTGTCTGCCTTTGAAAAAGGGGTCATTTGGGGGTGTTTGTACTATGCTGCCATTTTAGAGCCTTTAAACTGTGATGGAAATCAAATGCGCAAGTTACTCTATTTGAAAGCCTGAAGGTGCTAATTGGATTTTGGGCCCCTGTTCATGGCTAGGCTACCAAAAAGTCTACCACATGTGGTATCCCCATATTCAGTAGAAGTAGCAGAATGAGTTTTGGGGTGTAACTCCACATATACCTATGGCATGTGTGAGAAATATCTGATTAAAGTGAAAACTTTGTGGGAAAAAAAAAACTGTCCTGACGTTTTAGGGCCTCTAAAAACGTTTCTGTCACGCTCCTAATATTGAACATACAGGTAATGTTCTTTTTTTTTTCATTCAGACACCGTCATTCACATAAATTGATGTGGATGAAGAAATGTCTGCCAGAAAAAGTGTATGCCCAACATTAGAAGCTTTCGCCAAACATTCACCCCACACTTCTAATGTCGGGCATACATGTAATGCTCTTTTTTTTTTTTCATTCAGCCTGTGGGGCGAACAAGGAAAATAACCCAACAGGTTCCTCCCCCGCAGCGCTGCAGGCATTGCTGTATGTATTCTCAGAGTAGCACCCTGCTGCTATCAGAGAACACAGATCAGCACTGCAGATTGGCATTTCTGCAAAGCTAACAACAACGATTAAAGTGGTTGTAAACCCACTTTGACAACTTGCACCTACAGGTAAGCCTAGATTAAGGCTTACCTGTAGGTGCAAGAAATATCTCCTTAACCTACATGGTTAACCGCTTAACGCCCGCCGCATGTATATGTACGTCCACAGAATGGCACGTACAGGCATATGGGCGTACATGTACGTCCCTGCCTTCTTGCGGGTCAGAGGTTCGATCGGGACCCCCCCCCCCGCTACATGCGGCGGGCGTCGTACCTTCGGGAGCGATCCGTGATGAGGGGGCGGCTGTTTGTTTTTGTCAGCCCCCTCGTGATCGCTCCCAGCCAATCCGGCAACCCCCCCGCCGTGTGACTTCCTCTGCCTGTGTAATGTAAACACTGGCAGAGGAAGTGATGTCGGCTCTCCTCACGGCGGTATTTTCAATCCGACGAGAGGAGAGAAGACATCACAGTAAGTGGCACCAACACTACACTGACACCACACACATAGGCACACTTAACCCCTTCCGATCACCCCCCCCAGCCCCCTGTCACAGTGTCACTGATTGCAGTGATCATATATTTACTGATCACTGCATTTAGTGTCAGTGTGACAGTTAGTGTGACAGGCAGTTAGTGTTAGGTCCAGGGTAGCCCCGTACCCCCCCTAATAAAGGTTTAACCCCTTGATCACCGCCCTAGTTAACCCTTTCACCCCCTATTGCCAGTGTCACTAAGCGATCGGTTTTCTGATCGCTGTATTAGTATCACTGTTGCCGCTAGGTAGCTAATTTTTTTTTATATTGCGATATTTTTTTTACTAAAAGACATGTGGCTGAATACATTTTGGCCTAAATTTTTGACTAAAATTTAGTTTATTCGATTTTACTTATAACAAAAAGTAAAAAATATTGTCTTTTTTCAAAATGTCTCTCTATTTTTGTTTATAGCGCAAAAAAAAAAATCGCAGATGCAATCAAATACCATCAAAAGAAAGCTCTATTTGTGGGAAGAAAAGGACGCGAATTTTGTTTGGGAGCCACGTCGCACGACCGCGCAATTGTCTGTTAAAGCGACGCAGTGCCGAATTGTAAAAACGCCTTTGGGCATTTAGCAGCATATTGGTCCGGGGCTTAAGTGGTTAAGGAGATATATACAGAAAACACTGCACCGATGTAGACAATGGCACAGGCGCACTGAGAGTCCTGGAATTCTGAATGGTATAATGCCGGGATTATGTCGTCCCGTGCGCATGCGCATGAGTGACGTCATCGCCGCTCCGGCCAATCACCACGTCGGAGCGGCGATACCAGGAAGACGCTCCGAGGGGACATTGCTTCTTGACCACCACCACTAATAAAGGAAAATGCATGTAAATGATGTGTTAGTGTTGTCTCAAGGGTTTAACTCCGTTGCATCAGAGTCCAGAAAAGGAAGAGCATCCAGAAAGGGAAGAGGAAACTGCACCTGTCTATGAGGGAGAGAATAGCATACACCTGAGTGAGCAGGGTGGACTGGTTTGGGACCAAGCCATGACTGAACTGTGAAAACCTCCTCTTTGGGATCCCTGAAGCTGGAAGGAAACCCAGTGTGGGACTGGTATAGCTGTAATGAGCCCCGTCTTTTGTTTTCCAATTGACCAGAGTTATGGAGTACCGTATTTATCGGCATATAACACGCACCTTCATTTTAAGAGGGAAGTTTCAGGATTTTTTATTTTATTTTAAATAAAGAACTTTGAAGCAAAATAAGGGTCCGTGCCCATCAATGTAGCCTGATCAATGCCCATCTTCAGCCTCAAAATTGCCCATGAATGCAGCTTGATTAATGCCCATCTGCAGCCTGCCCATTGCCATGAATGCAGCCTGATCAATGCCCATCTCAGGGAGGGAGCGGGATGAGCGCCGTCAGATTACATACAGCAAGAATCTCCTGTTTACTCGGCGCCCTATGATACACAGAACACTGGTCCAATGCCTGCCCAGGAGATAGGACTTCCTATTACAGAGGCGCTAAGTAAACAGGAGCTTCTCGCTGTATGTAATCTGACGTCATCATTACGCCCCCCTCCCCGTTCTCTCCGAGGCAGCACAAATTACAGTATCGGTGTATAACGTGCACACACTATTTTAGAACTAATTTGCAGGGTGAAAAAGTGAGTGTTATATGCCAATAAATACAGTATTTTGTGTTTGCTGAAGAAAGCTGCTTTGTTTTCTGGATTGTTTGCAAGTTCATTAAAGACTGACACTTTTACAAATGGCTGACAGTGATGCTGAGCTCCCATATCACACCGCCTACAGTGATATGGTTATTTCCAGCCACCTGCGTCTCTCATCAGCAAAAGATGCTTTGGTGGGTTTCAAAATACTCAAGATCTTGTCTTACTGTTCCTCTATGTCAAGGGTGCTCAACCAGTGGCCCGCGGAGCCCTCTGATGTGGCCCGCGAAGCCCTCTGATGTTTCCCGCGACCTCATGCTCTGGGATGGAATAGAATACCATTATTAAAGGTTTATTACTAAAATCACAGTGTATATATGAGCATATCTGTTCTGCAGTGGTTACTGGACTGTTTTCAAACTGATCTGCAGGTGCAGAGCAGTGCACCTGAGGGTTACCTGCACTGAGCCATAGACTTTAGTTATTATCTGCGAGTTTGGTGAGCTTTCTGAAAGTGCACCAATCCTGCAGAATATAATAGAAGTCTATTGCAAAGTGCAGGAAAGCCAAAGTGACACTGTGTTGCACCCGCAGTGCGGGTAAACTGCAGCACATCAGTGTGAAAGCGGCCTTGGGCCCCTTTCACACGGCCAGTCCGACAGTTCAACCAATTGGACCCTCCATTCACCTCTAAGTAGTGGCCGACATAAACCGACTTGTGTCCTGCCTCCAATCCGATCTGCAAAAAAATAAAAGTATAGCAGAGCAGACACAGACATGCCATCCACCCGCTACGCGACCAGTTACCAAAGTCGCTTAAGTGGCCCTCACGCTTCAAAAGGTTGGGCACCCCTGCTCTATGTGGTACAGCTTGTCTTTTCAAAGACACACCAAGGACAGTTCTTCTGCAATGGGTGATCTCAGGCCATACTCATCTACTGCATCTTGGGGTAATGTTTAAGTCCCCAGAAGAAACTGATCTGGAACGTAGATCCCCTGTTATCAAGTAGTTCTTATTAAAGTACTGTAGCTTCACTGGGTGGGGTAGAAAGTTTCCATCTGTCAACAAGGCTCCTTATAGTAACATCAGACTTGTCGATTTTTTCCCAATTAATGGAGCAATCTGTTTGCAAAGGCTCTAGGTATGCTCTGGTACCATCCATAGCAGAGTATAATCCTGATGCAAATGGACCACTATCTCTAAGTGTGCCAGAGGCCCCTATTACCATCTCTGATTCAGTAGTATACCAAAAAAGTCCGCGCTCATGGATATCTACAATGTAAAATTAACTCAATAATATTGAGAAAAAAAAATGCAAATGAAATATTAAGAAAGACAATCCTTTTAATTAGAGATCAACTCCAGCACTGTGGTGAACAATCCATATGGAATGGTATAACCAGCAACATAAGCTATGTGCAAATGATGTAATATTCACCAGCAGCCACCAGCAGATTCATGGGATCAGAGCTCACAGATTCAATCACCATGCCAGAGACTGGAACACACAGTACCTTAGGGGCAGATGAAAAAGAGGCGGTGGTAGGGAGATGGTCGTCATCTGTGACGACCATCTCCCTACCACCGCCTCTTTTTCACAGTGATTCTTAAACCACTCACCTGCTAATTTTCGGCGGCGTAGCCTAAAACGAGCGGGCGTAAGCGCGCCTAATTCAAATGACTTGGAGGGGGCGTGTTGTATGGAAATGAGGCTTGACCTCACGCTTTTTGACGTTTTTTGACACTGCGCATGCGCCGGGCGACTACATTTCCCAGTGCGCATTGCGGCTAAGTAGGCCAACGGGCCTATTGATTTCGACGTGTACGTAAACGACGTAAATCCCGATTCGCGGACGACTTGCGCAAACGACGTAAAAAATTCGAACCTCGCGGCGGAAACGGCGGCCATACTTAACATTGTTATTCCACCTCATAGGTGGAATAACTTTAGGCGGCCTATCGCTTATGGAAACGACGTTAATCGACTGCGACGGGCTCGCGTTCGTTCGGGAATCGTCGTAAATGCTCATTTACATAATCTACGCCGGCCGCAATGGAAGCGCCACCTAGCGGTAAGCCAAAACATTGCAATCTTAGATATGTTTAAAGTGGTGGTTCACCCATAAAAACGACTTTCCCCTATTACACTGCCCCCCCGCATTACAATACGATTATGCCTTTAATTTTTTTTTTGCTGCTGTACATACCTGGGTACAGCTATTCACCCGTGTCCTCCGGGTTGCGAGTCCCGCGGGAGTGGGCGTTCCTAACATGGCGGTGATTGATGTTTTGACTAAAAAATGAGCTCCCCCCCATCGCGTAACCCGCGTCACGACTGGCGAAAGGAGCCGAACGGCGATGCGCAGGCGCAGTATAGCGCCGACTCGCCGTTCGGCTCCTTCCGCCAATCGTGACGCTGCTTACGCGACGGGGGGAGCTCATTTTTTAGTCAAAACGTCAATCACCGCCATGTTAGGAACGCCCACTCCCGCGGGACTCGCAACCCGGAGGACACGGGTGAATAGCTGTACCCAGGTATGTACAGCAGCAGCAAAAAAAAAATTAAAGGCATAATCGTATTGTAATGCGGGGGGGGCAGTGTAATAGGGGAAAGTCGTTTTTATGGGTGAACCACCGCTTTAAGTGTATCTCTGTTAGAGAATACACTTAAACATAGGTCGGCTTAGATTCAGAGTTAGGTCGGCTTATCTGTAGATAAGCCGGCCTAACTCTTTGTGAATCTACCTAGTAGTTTCTGAACAACTGGAGGGCCGTAGTTTGAAGACCCATGGTCTAATAAAAGCTGAGCTAGAATTGTGTCCACTCAACATATTTGTATAAGTCTGTTTCTGTACATCACCATATTAAAGAATTGCTAAGGTACCACTGTAATCAAGACATCTTCTTTTATTTATTTTCTACCAACATAAAAACCATGTTTCCTTGTCAAATCTGTAAGAGGTATGGCTCTGTGGAATACACCATGCCAGAGAATTTTGAAAAATTGAGATGTGCAGAAGATAAAATGTGGGCATGGTCCTTACAATGTGGCCACATTGAGGGTTGGAAGGGGTTTCTGTTACATAGAGTTTGGTTTTGAAAGAGAATGTGTGATGAGTGCTAACTTGGCTACACGCAGGTCTGTCTGTGAGAATACAATCTGGTTTGCTAATTGATTGAAATGTGGTCCAAAAGCTGCTTCAGACTGTAATGACCTGTGTTACCCCATTACCTTACATCCTCTCCAGTTACTTGTTAATTATTGCTGTGTTCTGGCACTATGTGCAGCGGTATTAGGCCAATGTTTGTGCCCAGAACAGTTACTAATAAGAATGACATTTAGAAATAATTGTGAGCATGTTACTTTTTGTCCAGAATGTTGATGTACTGTACCTCAACTAGATTGAGAAGGCTGAACCTGCAAAGTTACAGCATTTAAAAGAAACACATCGATCAAAAAGAAAAACTTGCTATCAAGATTTGTATTACAGAATAACACACAGAAAATAGTAATGCCTGTAAATTCCTTTTGTATGTGCCCATTTTTTTTATTCCATTAATATCCCTGAACTGTAAATTTTTACCAGGAAGAGCAAGATTTGGGGTTGTATCCTTCATGTCCTCCCCTTCAAACACATCTGGACTTTTCCCTCACTTCTGTGGGCTGTGGGCTGTCTAATGCTGGGTACAAACAAGAAGTTTTTTTTTGTTCAACTCAGTGGGTTGATCGTCAAAAAAACGTACAGATCGCTGTAGGGGGACTACCTCCCTGGGAAAACATAATGATCAGCGCTTCCAGCCATTGGCTGCGATTGCTGATCAGATGCTGGTTGGGCAAAGAGCTGTACACACAGGCCGAAAGTCAGCCAGTAACTGCCGAACTTGTTTTTCAGCCAATTTACAGCCTGTGTATATCTTAGTTAGGCCCTATCCAATACTAGTTTATGTAATATGATATTTATATGGTTGTGGATTTGATTGGTGTCAGTCACCATTACTTTGGGGTTGATTTACTAAAGGAAAATCTTTTGTAGCGCTCCCTTACTTTCAGTACGGGCGCTACACTAAAGTTAGTGGGGAATGGAAGGGTTCGTTTTACTTCCATTCGTGATTCATGGAAATTCGGCTGCTGCCCACTTCAGAATTGGTCCTGTAGGTCAATCTGCGCTCCAGGGGGATGTTATCACCTTTGGGCGGCAGTTGGCGCTAGAGGGGTTCTGACAGACCCACCTTCTCCCAGCAGCCAATCAGAGGAGTTCTTACCTCGTTGGGCATGCTGGGAGGGGGGATATATCTGGGGCAAGCAATTTTGGCGGGTTGTTCTATGCGGGGCCCGAGTTCCAGGTCCGGTACCCACCTTCAGGGTACGCGCATCCATGGGCCCCGCCACCGTGGCCTGCTCTGCTGAGGTTGTGCACCATGCAGAGCCTCACCCTGACATTGAGAGGGGCCCCAGCGACTTGCTGGGTCCCAACCTTCTGTTGAGAGGATCCTAAGCTGAAAGCTGTGCGATGGGGGATCGGCTCGGGGGAACCTAGAACTAGAGGTTGTCCAGGAGGCCTAGACGAACCATCGGGGATCCGGTCACCACAACATATGACAGGTATGCTCAAGCTGTCAGTGGGTGACACTGATTGAACTAACTGGGAGGATTAGCTCAAATTGATCTCACAAATCCCAAGTTGTCCGGCCTGTGGCAGGGGCCCTGAGTCAGGCCTGTGGCAGAGGGCTGTTTCATCCCAGTGATCCGCAAGTGACGTTCCGGCTGCCAGGCCTGAGATAATCACCTGTCTGGGGGCACTTTACCCACCCTGATTGGGGGTGGCGACGAATTGAGCTATATCATTGCTGAGAGCAGGCTTGCTCTCTCTTCATATCCAAGGCCTGATACTAAAGTCCTCTACGCTCATCAACCTTTTTCTGTTGTGTGCCATGTTGATGTTGGCCGTGTTGGGCCTTGGAATAAAGCATTGAAACTGAATTGATCTCTGTACACTTGCTCTTTATTCACACTCACAAAAGTCACCCTTAGGTCAAGTCAAGAAGATAACCCAGTAAGCCGATCCCAAACTAATCAGCGGCTCCTCCGTGGGTAGCGCTACCCTGTTGTGCACTTGTACAGTCACTGTAGATCTGAGGGGAAGCTCTGCTGTTTTCTATCATCCAATCATCTACAAGCAAAAATGCTGTTTTTTATTTTCCTTGCATGTCCCCCTCAGATCTATAGCGACTGCACTTGCAATGCACTTGTAGTGCAAAGTGGATTTGCCTTTAGTAAATAAACTCCATGTCTCCTCTTGTCAGTTCTAGGAGTCGCCACTGGTGTAAGCCTGATGTAAATTTCAGCTATGACGTAAAGAACAATGAAATTTCACTTTTTTCTTTATTTTTATTTTTTAAGGACCTCATTCGGAAACTATATATATATTTGTTGCATTGTTCCGTATATCACCCTATCCATGTCCAACTTTAATTTGTAGATACTCTGCTGAGTTCTGGGAAAAACTTTGTAGGCACTTGAAACCAAAAATACTTTGTATACATCTTGTTGAAAACCTTACTATTGTGTAGTTCATTATCTATTGTATTAAAACCTGAATCGAGTGTCTGTCAAATTCTGTTTATTGCTAACAGTGTCCCTTTTGGGTGGGGGGGGGGGGGTTACCATCAATTTATGTTTATATGACGATTGTGAGTTGAAACAGGAATGAAATTAAATCTTCCCAAAATGGGGCACAGACAGCATTGGCAGGGATCTGCTTATCTTTTTAAGTATTGTCGTTTTTTTTTTAGTCTTGCTATGTGTGCACCTCTACCATACTGCATAAGCAGAGAGAAGAGAGACCACTATTTACAATTTGTATTAATTTGTAGATACTTTTGTCATCTTCATTTTGACTATGCAGCTGAATAATACTGTTATTACCTGACTGGCTGTGCAGTGCAGTGCAGTGGGCTTCAGTGGTTTCTTGAGTTTGTTACACATATGTGAATAATATACCGTATTTATCTGCGTATAACACGCACAGGCGTATAACACGTACCCTAACTTTAAGACGGAAGGCGTATAACACGCAGGCACAGTCTATCCTCTATTTTTAGGGTAAAGAAGTGAATAAATACAGTAATTAGTCTAAAAACAAAACAAAAACAAACAAAAAAAGTTAATTTATAAATGCATTGTTAAACGTAAATACCAAGATATTTGCTGTTTGAATGTTGACATGTGCTATGATTAAAGTGTCCATCTGTCGCTCTTTTTTATGGTCCTTGTTGAGAAAAAAAGAATTATGTGCTTTTTGCAAACCATTTTATGTAACAAAATATGTATATATTGGTTCTGAAAATGTCTAAGAAGGAAATTTATACTGGTTTTGTACATACAGTAGCACTGTGCATAAGCACAGAGCCGTCATAAACAGATTCAACTGTGCATTTGGAACTGGTTTACAGCACAAGTAGAACCTAATATCACAGAGTTGATTATACCAAACTGCCTGCATTTGTCTGGTTATTCTGTCACCTTGATCCTTAAGACCCTCCTCCACAGAAGCAATGGTTTCTTTACATTGTATTGGTGATGACCAACAAACCTAAAATCCCTATACTGTATGTAGTTTCCTTTATTACCATACTCTTATTGATCTCTGCCTGCTGGTTGTATTTAAACAAGAGGTCTTCAAAAAGTTTCCACACTTTTTTATATTTAATAAAGTTTAAAAAAATGTATTTTCTTCACACAAATGGAGCTTTATTTTGGTGGCAATTAATCACCACTGAGTTTTTTAGTTTTTATTATATAAATGAAAGAAGACCACACATTTTGGAAAAATATATATATATATATATATATATATATATATATATATATATATATATATATATATATATATATATATATTTTGCTATAAAACATATCAAGTAACAAAAAAAAAATCTTAAATGTAGGCTACATGACTTTGGTTAAAAAAAAAAAAAAAATACCAATAAGTGTATATTGATTCGTTTTTGTGAAAGGTATAGTGTTTACAAACTATGGTATATATACTGACATTTGTGATAGTGCAGCAGGCAATCTGACACTGAGTGGGAACTGATTAACTGGCACTGACATCACTAGTGACACTAATACATTGATCAGTAATAAGATACTATACACTGTCATTGTACTAATGACACTGGCTGGGAAGGGGTTAACTATTCGGAGTAATCAAGGGGTTAGGCAAGTGTTAATATGTATTATGTGCTGCTTTTTACTAAAAATCGATTTGTTTCTTCTTCCTGCATGCCCTGTATCCGGAAAAGCCCAGCAACGTACAGGTACGTCGCTGTGCCTGCAGGAGCCGCCCATCCACAGTACAGTGCGGGCGGTCCTAAAAGAGGTTAAACAGCCTTTACATGCTGAGAGCTTGTTTATGAACTAATAAAAAAAGAATACACCCACACAAAAAGTATATGAAAAAGTGCAAACTAAATGTGATAAATAACTTAATCAATGTTTATCCCCTAATACCATCATATAAGTAACTAGGAGAACAAAACGTAAAAAATTGAGCTGCACGTCTTCAAGCTTAAAAAGCCAAAGATGTACACAGGAAAACTTAGAGTGTTTATACAAAACAAATATACCTCAAAAATTATAAACAAATGTGTAATAAAGTTCATAAAAAGCAGTCCAAATAAAGTGCTTGGTGTGAATAAAATTTCAGAAGTGATGTAAAAATGTATTGAAACAAAAGAGTGACACCCGTGAAAAAACTGTTCTATCCCACTTTTCCCAGATACAAACACACCGCACTCACCGGAATTATAAGACCTCTTTTCTCAAACAAGGTCAGAATCGCTTATAGTATTTTCAGCAGTTGTTTTCCTAAGTAGATATATACTTGAATCACCAACAATATCCTGATAATATGGAAAACTGAACGCCACCATCTCCTGTAAAGTGCTCATGTTCCTTTAAGAGATTCTGTATATACCTGGCTGAGAACCCTGTGTGGCTTTCCCGCCTGTTCCGGGGGGGGGGGGGGGGGAAGCCACACAGTTTATTAAATCTAACAAGATCAGTTTGTGTTAAGAGAAAATATTTGTTCAAATGTAATTTTATCACCTTAATGAATGTTATTGTGTAGCCAGTGTAATTCAGAAAGCTGGACTCAAGTCGTAGATTTCAAGCAGTTATGATTACTAGCATGCCTTATTGTGAATGCTCTCGATTTCCAGAGTAATAATAATTTTGGTGGTCAGTTCTGACATGCTGTAACCTTCACAAGGTCGCATTGACACGTTCCTTTGGTTGTTGGCATCTGTCATATAAGAAACTCATGCATTTTTTAATATGCATTTTCCTTAAAGCAAAGTAATAATAAATAAGTTGGCCTAAGAAATGTGAAAAATCCAAATTTTACATTTTCAAACAAGAATTGTTATATTTCACAGATGCTGTGGTCAATGTCATTAAAATGTTAAAATGTTAGGTTGAATAATACATGCTAAAATGACAGAGAAATGAAAAAGTTCTTTTGGGTGCTTTGAATCCCCAGAATTGTTTTACAAATATGTTTAATCATGTCTTGAATGCATACACAATTTAAGCCATGATCAATGTCTTGTTGCTTGAATACAATTCATTACAATGCATTAGAATTGATTACTAGGCTTGGAATACTTAGAAAGAACATTGAGAAGAAAAATCACGGCTATTGTTGACTCAACACTAAGGTGAAGTAAATCAGAAGGAATTGTTTCCTTTCAGATCTGAGGAAAGACCGGATTGGCTGAAGACTAGGGTAGAAAAATTTCAGAGGGTGGTAGATATACTTTGCTGTCTTCTCACATTTAACGCTCATCCAAGCCTATAGAGGTAAAATAATTGGTAGCCATAACTTCAACATAAGTGTATTTAAAGCCAATAAAATGTGTTGCGTTTTGCAGCTATTTTTACATGTCCTTTTAACACGTGATCCTGCTAGTAACCTGCTGTCTGTTCTTTGACAATGTTTACTAACCATTCTGTATCTACGAAGAAGTAGCTTTTTCACCCTAGGACACAAGTGTGTTGGGTCTACCGAAACATTCTCCATCTCCTCATCTTTATAACATAGGGGTATGTTCTAAATTTCACAGAGGTGAACTGGGCAAGGCTGATAAGAGTGCTTAAAGTGGTTGTAAACCCTTACAGACCACTTTTACCTACAGGTAAGCCTAGATTAAGGCTTACTATTAGGTGCAAGAAATATCTCCTAAACCTACATGGTTTAGGAGATATTTGTAAAAAAGACAGGCACCGATTACTACGGCACATGCGCTGTAAAAAACGGCACAGGCACACTGAGCGTGCCGTTTCTAATGGCGATCGTACCGTGACTGGCGGCTTCCACGCGCATGCATGGGAGTGACGTCATGGCGGGTCCGGACAGTCACAGCACCGGAGCCACGATACCCGGAAGCCACTCCGGGAGAAATGGCAGCGATGGAGGAGGGAAACAAGGACCGCTGCGGGGGCTTTGATCTCAGGTAAGAAATTCATCATGAGCTAGTATGCTATGCATACTAGCTCATTATGCCTTTGTCTTGCAGGGTGTTTTTTTTTTCAGAGGGTTTACTTCCTCTTTAAAGTATAATTCAAGCCTCAGCCTAACTAGTCTTAAAAATGTCCCCCCCCCCTGTTAACACACTTGCCGACTAACCTATGTAAAAAAAGCTGTAGATACTTGCCTATTATTAGCCCGCTCGGGTCCGTTCATGTAATCTCTTGAGTTAGCCAGTGGCAGCTGCAGGGCAGAGGAAAGAGTGCTCAACAGTGGCTGAGAATGCCTGGGCGTGGTGACGTCAGCCATAGGCTTCCTTGTCCAAGCTGTTGTTCACACTTGCTGTCCGCCGCTGGCTGACACAGGGGTCAGTTAATAAACTAAACATTTTCAGCTACTAAGAGAAGGGTCATATACTGGATAATAAAGGAGGGCAATGGAACAGACTACATATAAAAGGCTAAACATTGTGAGAGGGCAACCAGATCACATCTAGGTTATGGGACTGTCAAGAAATGACTGCCTGACGACCTTGTTGAATTTCTTAAGACACCCTCTAGTTAAATAGGTAGCCTCATAAAATTGGAGCGTTTAATTAACCAACGGTTTCAAAAAAGCCAGTGAGGGCACCACAGTTTTTTTTTACCAGTGAAGGATAATAGCCTTAGGGGCATAACATAGGAGGATGCTCCGCAAAGTATGTTGCACCCTGGTAGGGGCCAACCACTCCACCTGGCCCCAGAGACAGACCAACACTCTTAAATATGGTTGTAA
Source organism: Rana temporaria (assembly GCF_905171775.1). Classification (NCBI taxonomy): domain Eukaryota; kingdom Metazoa; phylum Chordata; class Amphibia; order Anura; family Ranidae; genus Rana; species Rana temporaria. The sequence continues at coordinate 52,598,256 of NC_053495.1, read as the reverse complement.
CCTTAGTAATAAATGTGAGTTGTCTGCCCAAAAGCTCTGCACCACTGGGCAATACCAGAATATGTGTCCAAGGTATCCGGTGAGTGTGAGCAATGCCAGCACTCCACGGAAACCAACAAATACATCTTTGCCAGCCTTGCCGGGGTATGATGAATCCTATGTAGAAATTTAAAATCTATTAGTCTGTCCCTGGTGGACACCAAGTGAGCAAAGGGAAAATCCCACATATCGTCCAATTCCTCACATTGGACATCAGGTACATCCTCTACCCACTTTGCTCTTTATCTAGTCACTGATGTGGGAGCACTGTTAACATTTTGTTTACTTCTAAAAATGTTTTTTTGAGAAAACCATCCAACAGCAGGTCGCAATTGGAGGTACCTTTTAAAAAGATGGTGATTGGGCAAACTAAATTTGTCTTTCAAGTTGTCAAAGGTTAGTATGGCACCACCTCAAATGATATCCCATATCATTTGACACCTTTTGAGGCCCAGATAATTGGGTCTGGGATGGATTCAAACTGAGGAAGGTGGGGGTTTAGCCTAAGTGGAAAGGTTGAATAAATTGCAGAGGAGCCAGGCGAAAATTTTCTTTGCATTTGCTCCCAACCCAAGATTGTAGCTTGTATGATTATCGTAATGGAAAAATGAGTACCAGAGCCTCTGTTCAACAAGAATTTCAGGCTCTCGTGGGACCCCAACAAGGCTTAGTACCTTCGCCCAGTCCCCATCATCTTCCAGGAGCCATCATCATGCAAAAAAACCCTTTCCCACCAAGTACTATTCATACAAGTCAGGGAGGGCTTAGCCCCCCTGATACCATGGTTTCTGAAGAGCCTTGAGGTCAATCTGAGGAGATAAAGGAGCTAAACATACAATGAGCTCTTTTAAAGAATGAGCGTGGAACCCATACAGGAGCATTACGAAGAAAATAAAGAGAAATAAAGAACTGGAAGGACTTTCATTTTGGGAGGATTAATTCTCCCTATGAGCTGCATCAGCAAATTCCACCTTGCCTCTATTTTGTGTATCAGAACATCAATTAAAGTTGATGTAAACCCCAATTTTTTTTTATATGTCACAATGTAGGGTATAAGATTTCCTATCATCTGTGCCCAGTCTTGCCACGCAGAGTTAATCCAGCTCTGAGCAATCCTCTTTTATTGTTCAGTGAAATAAAACAGACTTACAGAGAAAATTCTTAGTCCGTTCCGCCCCCTTGCTGTGAGTGACAGGTTATTTACATATCTCATGCACTAGCCTGGAGACAGGCAATATTTTTTAATTCCCACCCCCACTCCTTTTCTGAAGTAATGTGGTTACGTTTCTGGATTTTGACTGGATGTTAGTGATCCTAGCAGAATTTAGTGTAAGGAATACACAGGAGAAAATGCATATTGACAAGGGGAGTGCAGAGGAGGGTGGGGAGTCTTCTGACATCACAACTCCACCCACAGAGCTCCAGACAACAGATCCACCCACAGAATCTGCAGTTTTTCAGTTCTTATAACAGACAGTGGGGAAACATTTGACAGGTAAGGATACATGCAGGAGGCATGTATATCCTTATAGATCAGCACTATGGCAGTAGTTTAGAAAGGATGAGAGTGGGTTTACATCCACTTTAACCACTTCACTACCCAGCCATAGTCAAATGACGTCCACAGATGGGATCTCCCATCCTGGATGGATGTCATATGATGTCCTCAGCTTTCCGCCGCTACTGCGGGTCCCCAGGGGCCCGCAGAGCAGCGATCGGGGATCCGTCGTGTCCCTCGGGACACAGCCGTCCCCCGATGGGGGTAGTGAAGTGGCGGCGGCGGGCAGCGGAGCTTTCAATTTGGAAAATCAGCTCCCATATGCAGAGCTGCAGCAGCGGCGTGCATGGCGCCCCCGGGGGCACGCAGCGTGGCAATTGGGGATCCGGTGTGTCCATCGTGACACAGCCGATCCCCGATGGGCTGAATGTTGCGGAGGGCGGCGGAGATTCCGGTATTAATAGAAACTGTTGCTGGGTACTCCTCTTCACACACTGATCCAGTGTGAGGAGGAGATCAGCTAACAGTGTGTTGCACATATGTTACACACTACATATGTACTACTGTGCCCAGATTGCCCCCCCCCTAAATAAAGAGTACCCGCCACCAGAGTACCCGCCGCCTCACCAGAGTACCCGCCACCTGACCAGAGTACCCACTACCAGAGTACTCGCCACCTCACCAGAGTACCTGCCACCAGAGTACCCACCACCAGAGTACCTGCCACCTCACCAGAGTACCCACCACCAGAGTACCCGCCACCAGAGTACCTGCCACCTCACCAGAGTACCCACCACCAGAGTACCCGCCACCTCACCAGAGTACCCGCCACCTCACCAGAATACCCTCCACCAGAGATTCCCCGCCACCTCACCACCTGCCACCAGAGTACCTGCCACCTCACCACCTGCCAACAGAGTACCTGCCAGAAACCAGTACCTGTTTGAGAAATGAGATGTGCAAAATATGCTCGTAGAACGCATGACGGTGCTACTTGGATGTTAGACCTCTATATGTGGTCAGGTTGTGTAAAAGCCTCACATGTGGTATCACTATACTCAGGAGGAGTAGCAGAATGCATTTTGGGGTGTCATTGCAAGTATGCATGTGCTGTCTAAGAGAAATAACTTATTATGACAATTTTGTGAAAAAAAAATAAAATAAAAATAAAAAAATGTATTTCCCAAGAATTGTGGGAAAAAATTACATCTTCAAAAAACTCACTATGCCTCTTACTAAATACCTTGGAATGTCTGCTTTCCAAAAAGGGGTAATTTGGGGGGTATTTGTACTTTCTTGGCTTGTTAGGGTCTCAAGAAATTAGATAGGCCTTCAGTACATCAGGTGTGATCAGATGTGATCATTTTCAATGATTTGCACCATAATTTGTAGACTCTATAACTTTCACAGAGACCAAAAAATATACACTTTTTTGGGTTATTTTTACTATACATATGTAGCAGTATACATTTTGGCCCAAATTTATGAAGAAAAATTTGGGCCCAGTGGCCATTCTATCCGGACCGCAGCCCCGCCAAGTAGTTTCCTCTGTGTCCTCTGTCACCGGCTCGCTCGCCCGCCTGCCGCTGCGGATGCCGCTATATACACAGCATGGCAGGGGAGGCAGGTCCGTGCCTTCTCTAACATCGCTGTACTCCCCCCTCCCCACACTGCCTGTCTTAATCACACAGGACATGAAGCGCGACTGCTCTGGACAAAGGGCGGGACTTTTTAAGTTAAAAAGTGGGTGATTGGTTGCTAGGCAGCGGGGGCGGTCCCAGCAATAAATCACTCACTTTTAATTAGGAAAGTCCCACCCATTGTCCAGAGCAGCAATGCTTCATTTCCTGTGTGATTAAGGTAGGGTTCTGTGGTAAGGGGGGAGTGCAATGCAATGCAATGTAGGACAGGACAGGGGAGGTCTGCGATGGGGAGTCTGATGTGTCAGGACCAGTTTGTGATTGGGTTTGTGATGGGGGGGGGGTCATCCTGTAATAGGGGGTCTGTGATGGGTCAGGACCAGTTTGTGATTGGGGGGGGCAGTCTGTGATAGGGGGGTCTGTGATTTGGGGGTCAGTCTGTGATGGGTCAGGTCAGTCTGTGATAGGGGGTCTGTGATTTGGGGGGTCAGTCTGTGATGGGGAGTCTGTGTCAGGACCAGTTTGTGATGGGGGGGTCAGTATGTTATAGGGGGGTCTGTGATGTGTAAGGACCAGTTTGTGATGGGGGGTTTGTGATGGGGGGATCAGTCTGTGATAGGGGGTATGTGATGGGTCAGGACCATTTTGTGATTTGGGGGGGGTCAGTCTGTTTTAGGGGGTCTGTGATTTGGGGGGTCAGTCTGTTATAGGGGGTCTGTTATGCGTCAGGACCAGTTTGTGATGGGGGGTCAGTCTGTGATGGGGGTCTGTGATGGGTCAGGTCAGTCTGTGATGGGGTGTCAGTCTGTGATAGGGGGTCTGTGATTTGGGGGGGTCAGTCTGTAATAGGGGGTTGGGGATTTGGGGGGGGGGTCAGTCTATAATAGGGGGTCTGTGATAGGGGGTCTGTGATGGGTCAGGACCAGTTTGTGATGGGTCAGGTCAGTCTGTGATGGATCAGGTCAGTCTGTGATGGGTCAGGTCAGTCTGTGATGGGTCAGGTCAGTCTGTGATGGGTCAGGTCAGTCTGTGATGGGGGGATTAGGCTGTAATGAGGGGTCTGTGATTTGGGCTGTCAGTCTGTGATGGGGGGGTCTGTGATGCGTCAGTCTCTGCAAGGGCAATAGAAAACAATTGTTTTCTATGTGTCCTGTTCACACTGCAACAGCCTACTTGTGTGCTGAGCAGTGTGTTAAAAGTGCAATGTGTGTGGGTCATAAAGGTGTATGCATGTGTGTGGTGGTGGGGGGGGGGGCGCTGTGATGGGAGGTTGTCAAGTGGAGGATATCATGTGGCGTCATGGCACCAATTTGGCATTCGGACCTCCGCTGGAAGAATTTTTATCCGACTGGACCCCTGTAAATTTTAATTCAGTACCCCTGGCCTAGGCTATAGGAAGATTGCCAAAACCCTGTAACTGAGCTGCAGCATGGTAGCCAAGACCATGCAGTGGTTCAACAGGACAGGTTCTATTCAGATCAGGCCTCGCCATGGTTGACCAATGAAGCTGAGTGCACATGCTCAGTATCAAATGCAGAGGTTGTCTTTGGGAAATAGACGTCTGAGTGCTGCCAGCATTTCTGCAGAGGTTAAAGGGGTGGGGGTCAGCCTGTCAGTGCTCAGACCATACATCGCATACTGCATCAAATTGGTCTGCATGGCTGTCATCCCAGAAGGAAGCCTTTTCTAAAGATAATGGCACAAGAAAGCCAGCAAACAGTTTGCTGAAGATAAGCAGACTAAGGTCATGGATTACTGGAACCATGTCCTGTGGTCTGATGAGACCAAGATAGACTTATTTGGTTCAATGGTGTCAAGCGTGTGGGGCGGTAACCAGGTGAGGAGTAAAAAGACAAGTGTGTCTTGCTTACAGTAAAGCATTGTGGTGGGAGTGTCATGGTCTGGGGCTGCATGTGTGCTGCCGGCAATGGGAAGCTAGAGTTTATTGAGGGAACCATGAATGCCAACATGTACTGTGACATACTGAAGCAGAGCAATGATCCCCTCCCATTGGGAGACTGGGCTGCAGGACAGTATTCCAACATAACGACCTCAAACACACCTCCAAGATGATCACTGCCTTGCTAAAGAAGCTGAGGGTAAAGGTGATGGACTGGCCAAGCATGTCTCCAGACCTAAACCCTATTGAGCATCTGTGGGGCATCCTCAAACAGAAGGTGGAGGAGTGCAAGGTCACGAACATCCACCAGCTCTGTGATGTCGTTGTGGAGGAGTGGAAGAGGACTCCAGTGGCAACCTGTGAAGCACTGGTGAAATCCATGCCCAAGAGGGTTAAGGCAGTGCTGGAAATTTTTGGTGTCCACACAAAATATTTACACTTTGGGCCCAATTTGAACATTTTTACTTAGGGGTGTGCTCACTTTTGTTGCCAACGGTTTAGACATTAATGGCTGTGTGTTGAGTTATTTTGAGGGGGCAGCAAATTTACAATGTTATACAAGCTGTACACTCACTCCTTTACATTACAGGACTTTTTGTAATGTCCTGCAAGCATACCGCCCCACTTTGAAGACACCCTGCGATGAATGGGAGGGAGTTTTCAGGTGCTTAGTAGAGGCTATTTCTAGCGCTAAAGCACCTGAAATCCACCCCAGTGTAAGAGGTCTAAGTGCAGACGTTAAGGTAGATTTATTAATTCAAATAGTTTGCAACTAACATTTGGCTAGTATAAAGAAGGCACATCTGAAGGTGACACCTGGATGATATCATCAGTGATCATAATCGGGAACGCCATCTAAAGCGCTCAAATGAAATGTGAGTTGCTAGCTATTTGATTTAATAAATCTATCTTAACGTCTACACACTAAGAGGCACCGCTCCTATTTTCCTCTTTCTTGGTGACACTGTGACTGGTGTGTTGGTGATTAGGGACAAAATTACAGGTGTGACAGTTATCAGGGACACTGACTTGCAGCACTGGTCTGGTAACATTGCACTGACAATGATATCAGAACAGACAGCCATTGTACATGATCACTGCCAAAGTAGAGCAATTTTATTGTTTTTACACTGCTATTACGTATACAGAGGAACCTCGGAATACGAGTATAATCTGTTCCAAAAAAATGCTCGTAATCCAAAGTACTCGCATATCAAAGCGAGTTTCCCCATTGAAGTCAATGGAAACGAAAATAATTTGTTCCGCATTGACTTCAACGGCATGCAATACCAGAGAGCATGCCAGAGAGCTTTGAAAACCGCTCGCAAAGGCCCGAGGACACCTTGGAAAGGCTCGGATATTGAATCTTTCCAAGCATTTCCGAACGGCGCCGATCACCTGCGATCGGTGCCATTTGGCTCTGGAGCCCCCCACATCAGGCACATCAGGCAATACGCGGTACTGCACACTGCTTTGGCCTGAATCCTTCGCAAACCGAGTTAGGATTTTTTCAAATACAGTGCTCGTATTGCGAAACGCTCGTTAACCGCGTTACTCACAATCCAAGGTTCCACTGTACAGCTTTGATGGCAGCTGAACAGTGTCAGAAATGTATATGTGCAGCAGTTGAGAACTATTGTGATAGCTGTGACTGGCCACAGCTATCACATGGTACAGGTCTGCTGTGATTGGCCCTGTACCATGTGATTGCTATGACCAATAAGAGATCACTGTAGTAAACAATCAGGTCATAAATGACAGCCACTGTTTACTACTATTGCTTAGTGATTGCTGTGATGGCCACAGTGATCGCATGATACAGGCCCACGCACACATCCCTGTTCCCTGACCCATTATCTGCTTTGTCACAGATCATGCTGTTGCAGGGCCCAAGGCCTTGTGCAAGTGCCCATTCTGTGTGTTTCAGTATGTCCACCCAGAACAAAGCTTGTCCCACCTGGCTGTTTATACAGTTGCAATAAAAAGTATGTGAACCCTTTTGGAATGATATGGATTTCTGCACAAATTGGTCATAAAATGTAATCTGATCTTTATCTAAGTCACAACAATAGACAATCACAGTCTGCTTAAACTAATAACACAAAAAAGATTTAGATGTTACCATGTTTTTATTGAACACACCATGTAAACATTCACAGTGCAGGTGGAAAAAGTATGTGAACCCTTGGATTTAATAACTGGTTGAACCTCCTTTGGCAGAAATAACTTCATCCAAACGTTTCCTGTAGTTGCAGATCAGATGTGCACAATGGTCAGGAGTAATTCTTGACCATTCCTCTTCACAGAACTGTTTCAGTTCAGCAATATTCTTGGGATGTCTGGTGTGAATCGCTTTCTTGAGGTCATGCCACAGCATCTCAATCGGGTTGAGGTCAGAACTCTGACTGGGCCACTCCAGAAGGCATATTTTCTTCTGTTTAAGCCATTCTGTTGTTCATTTACTTCTATGCTTTGGGTCGTTGTCCTGTTGCAACACCCATCTTCTTTTGAGCTTCAGCTGGTGGACAGATGGTCTTAAGTTCTCCTGCAAAATGTCTTGATAAACTTGGGAATTAATTTTTCCTTCGATGATCGCAATCCGTCCAGGCCCTGATGCAGCAAAGCAGCCCCAAACCATGATGCCCCACCACCATACTTCACAGTTGGGATGAGGTTTTGATGTTGGTGTGCTATGCCTCTTTTTCTCCACACAGTGTTGTGTGTTTCTTCCAAACAACTCAACTTTGGTTTCATCTGTCCACAGAATATTTTGCCAGTACTGCTGTGGAACATCCAGGTGCTCTTGTGCAAACTGTAAATGTGCAGCAATGGGTTTTTTTTTTAGCGGCAGTGGTTTCCTCTGTGGTATCCTCCCATGAAATCCATTCTTAATTAGTGTTTTAAGTATCGTAGATTCGCTAACAGGGATGTTAGCATATGCCAGAGACTTTTGTAAGTCTTTAGCTGACACTCTAGGATTCTTCTTCACCTCATTGAGCAGTCTGCGCTGTGCTCTTGCAGTCATCTTTACAGGACGGCCACTCCTAGGGAGAGTAGCAGCAGTGCTGAACTTTCTCCATTTATAGACAATTTGTCTTACCTGTCTTACCTGATGACTGATGAACAGCAAGGCTTTTGGAGATACTTTTATAAGCCTTTCCAGCTTTATGCAAGTCAACAATTCTTAATCGTAGGTCTTCTGAGAGCTATTTTGTGCGAGGCATTATTCACATCAGGCAATGCTTCTTGTGAAAAGCAAACCCAGAACTGGTGTGTGTTTTTTATAGGGCAGCTGTAACCAACACCTCCAATCTCATCACATTGATTGGACTCCAGTTGGCTGACACCTCACTCCAATTAGTTCTTGGAGATGTAATTTGTCTAGGGGTTCACAAACTTTTTCTACCTGCACTGTGAACGTTTACATGGTGTGTTCAATAAAAACATGGTAACATTTAATTATTTGTGTGTTATTAGTTTAAACAGACTGTGATTGTCTACTGTTGTGACTTAGATGAAGATCAGATAACATTTTATGACCAATTTGTGCAGAAATCCATATCATCCCAAAAGGGTTCACATACTTTTTATTGCAAGTGTATACAGTGGCTAAGCTGTAAGCAGTTAAACTAATTATAATATCAACTGAGCATATGGAATATCTTCCAGAATCCTAAAATAAAATTATAATTAACACTGTGTATTTACTAGAATAATGGATATTCCATCCCACGTGTGTGGTATAAATTAAACTTCAGAGACCATTGATTTATTGCTTGTAATGTGATTAATGGCACAATTGAAGACACAATTTAATGATACAGATGATAGAATATAGTCAGCTGTAACAGTTCAAATACAGTTTATTTACATCAGTAGAAATATCATGTAAATTTAAAGTGTTCAGTGTTTTACCTATTGCCAGGTTCAATGACCCATTATTTCCTCTCTGAGGTTGATAAAGTCTAAGATGTCATTCAGCGTCAATGAACGGGATTCGACTTTGATCCGACCATACAAGGCCCTTTGGAGTCTAGTATGAATTTTGAGGGGGAACCCCATGCCAAAATAAAATAAAATAAAAAATATGACAAGGGTTCTCCCAAAACCATACCAGACCCTTCAGTCTGGTATGGATTGTGAGGGGAATCCCTACACCATAATTAAAAAAAAAATGTCATGGGCCCCCCCCCCAAATTAAATCCATACCAGACCCTTATCTAAGCATGAAGCCCGGCAGGTCAGGAAGGGGGGAGCAAGCGCCCCCCGGGACTATACCAGGCCACATGCCCTCAACATGGGGGGGTGGGTGCCATGTTGATGGGGACAAGGGCCTCTTCCCCACAACCCTGGGCTATTATTGTGGGGGTCTGCAGGCAGGGGGCTTATCACAATCTGGAAGCCCCCTTTAACAAGGGGCCCAAAGATAACGCCCAACCTATGTGAATAAGTAGGGGTACATTGTGCCCCTACTCATTCACCCAAGAAAAGTGTCAAAAACGAATAAAACCAGTAAGGTCCCCCGTCCCAGCTCCAACGTGTATTCTTTCTCTGGTGATGTCTTCTCCCTCTAGTTCGACTCAAATTGGTTGATGCGGCAAGAACCTGACAACTTTTGACCTGTGTGTACTGCTGTCTGTTCTACAGAAGATGGTCTCACAACAGACTTCTGTGGAACGGGCATGCTGGAAAACCACTGCCCTGTAGCAATTTTAAAATGTAAGTTGACCTTTACAGAAAAATCTGTAAGGTGAACTTGCACAGGACCCCCTCGTCGGCCTCCCCGGTCCCGCTGACCTGTACCGCAAAAATTTCCCGTTCTGAACCCCGGGACATCCGCGTCAGGAGTCTGGGGCTTAGAAAACCCCTCGGCATCCACACGTCTTCTTCATAGCGGACAGGACAAGCTAAGCGGCTGCTGATTTGTCAGCACCACCCATGTGATGGTGCTGACCAATTAGAATGCTTTGAAACGTCTCTCCTGACGTACATTTTGGACATTCAGCTCAGATTTCTAAGCCCCGGACTTCTGACGCGGATGTACAGGGGGGTCAGAACGGGAGATTTCCGCTGTGAGCAAGACGGGGGGGGGGGGGGGTGGTTGAGCGGGGTCCTGTGTAAGTTCACCTTACAGGTTTTTCTGTAAAGGTGAACTTACCCTTCTAAATACTTTCAGCTAAATGTAGGTAACTACCGTATTTATTGGCGTATAACACGCACCCTTATTTTAAGAGGGAAGTTTCAGTTTTTTAAATTAATAACTTTGAAGCAAAATAAGGGTTAGTGCCCATGCATGCAGCCTGATCAATGCCCATCTGCAGCCTTCCCATTGCCATGAATGCAGCCTGATCAATGCCCATCTCAGGAAGGGGGGCGGGATGTGTGCAGTCAGATTACATACAGCGAGAATCTCCTGTTTACTCGGCGGCCTCTTTAGTACAAAGTCCCGCCTCCTGGACCGGCTTCTATGATAGAACATTGGTCCAATGCTGGCCCAGGATACAGGACTTCCTATTACAGAGGCCTGCTGAATAAACAGGGGATTCTCGCTGTATGTAATCTGACGGCGCTCGTCCCTCTCCCCTCCCCGTTCTTTCCGAGGCAGCCCAAATTGCAGTATCGGCGTATAACACGTACACACTATTTGCAACTGATTTGCAGGGTGAAAAAGTGAGTGTTACAGTGAGGAAAATAAGTATTTGAACACCCTGCTATTTTGCAAGTTCTCCCACTTGGAAATCATGGAGGGGTCTGAAATTGTCATCGTAGGTGCATGTCCACTGTGAGAGACATAATCAAAAAAAAAATCCAGAAATCACAATTTATGATTTTTTAACTATTTATTTGTATGATACAGCTGCAAATAAGTATTTGAACACCTGTCTATCAGCTAGAATTCTGACCCTCAAAGACCTGTTAGTCTGCCTTTAAAATGTCCACCTCCACTCCATTTATTATCCTAAATTAGATGCACCTGTTTGAGGTCATTAGCTGCATAAAGACACCTGTCCACCCCATACAATCAGTAAGAATCCAACTACTAACATGGCCAAGACCAAAGAGCTGTCCAAAGACACTAGAGACACAATTGTACACCTCCACAAGGCTGGAAAGGGCTACGGGGAAATTGCCAAGCAGCTTGGTGAAAAAAGGTCCACTGTTGGAGCAATCATTAGAAAATGGAAGAAGCTAAACATGACTGTCAATCTCCCTCGGACTGGGGCTCCATGCAAAATCTCACCTCGTGGGCTCTCAATGATCCTAAGAAAGGTGAGAAATCAGCTGGTCAATGACCTGAAAAGAGCTGGGACCACCGTTTCCAAGGTTACTGTTGGTAATACACTAAGACGTCATGGTTTGAAATCATGCATGGCACGGAAGGTTCCCCTGCTTAAACCAGCACATGTCAAGGCCCGTCTTAAGTTTGCCAATGACCATTTGGATGATCCAGAGGAGTCATGGGAGAAAGTCATGTGGTCAGATGAGACCAAAATAGAACTTTTTGGTCATAATTCCACTAACCGGGTTTGGAGGAAGAAGAATGATGAGTACCATCCCAAGAACACCATCCCTACTGTGAAGCATGGGGGTGGTAGCATCATGCTTTGGGGGTGTTTTTCTGCACATGGGACAGGGCGACTGCACTGTATTAACCACTTGAATACCGGCCGCATGTAAAATGACGGCTTCACAGAGGCTCTGGAAACTCAACAGGACGTCAATTGACGTCCTGGATTCCTCCGGCCACTGGGGGGCGCGTCCCCGAGATGCCGGTGCGCGTGCCTGGCGGTCGCGATGTCCACCAGGCACCCACGATCAGCAGTGACAGAGCAGGGACGTGGAGCTCTGTGTGTAAACACAGAGCTCCACGTCCTGTCGGGATAGAGGAGACCGATCTGTGTCTCTTGTACATAGGGACACAGATCGGTTACCTCCCCCAGTCACCTCCCTCCCCCCACAGTTAGAACACACCCAGGCTACACATTTAACCCCTTCCTCACCCCCTAGTGTTAACCCCTTCCATGCCAGTCACATTTATACAGTAATTAGTGCATATTTAAAGCACTGATCGCAGTATAAATGTGAATGGCGCCGAAAATGTGTCAAAAGTGTCCGATGTGTCCGCCATAATGTCGCAGTCCCAATAAAAAAATCGCAGATCGCCACCATTACTAGTAAAAAAAATAAAAATAAATAATAATAATAATAATAATAATAATTCTGTCCCATATTTTGTAAGCGCTTATTGCGATTTTTTTTTTTTTATTATTTTTTTTTTTTTACCAAAAATATGTAGAAGAATACGTATCGACCTAAACTGAGAAAAAAAAATTTGGAAAAAAATAATTTGGCTATTTATTATAGCAACAAGTAAAAAATATTGATTTTTTTTTTCAAAATTGTTGCTTTTTTTGTTTTATAGCGCAAAAAATAAAAACCGCAGAGGTGATCAAATACCACCAAAAGAAAGCTCTATTTGTGGGGAAAAAAGGACGCCAATTTTGTTTGGGAGCCACGTCGCACGACCGCGCAATTGTCAGTTAAAGCGACGCAGTGCCGGAAGCTGAAATTTCACCTGGTCAGGAGGGGGGTATATGTGCCCGGTATGGAAGTGGTTAAGGAGAGGATGACCGGGGCCATGTATTGCGAGATTTTGGGCAACAACCTCCTTCCCTCAGTTAGAGCTTTGAAGATGGGTCGAGGCTGGGTCTTCCAACATGACAATGACCCGAAGCACACAGCCAGGATAACCAAGGAGTGGCTCTGTAAGAAGCATATCAAGGTTCTGGCGTGGCCTAGCCAGTCTCCAGACCTAAACCCAATAGAGAATCTTTGGAGGGAGCTCAAACTCCGTGTTTCTCAGCGACAGCCCAGAAACCTGACTGATCTAGAGAAGATCTGTGTGGAGGAGTGGGCCAAAATCCCTCCTCCAGTGTGTGCAAACCTGGTGAAAAACTACAAGAAACGTTTGACCTCTGTAATTGCAAACAAAGGCTACTGTACCAAATATTAACATTGATTTTCTCAGGTGTTCAAATACTTATTTGTAGCTGTATCATACAAATAAATAGTTTAAAAAATCATACATTGTGATTTCTGGATTTTTTTTTTGATTATGTCTCTCACAGTGGACATGCACCTACGATAACAATTTCAGACCCCTCCATGATTTCCAAGTGGGAGAACTTGCAAAATAGCAGGGTGTTCAAATACTTATTTTCATCACTGTATATGCCAATAAATACAGTATATTCTACCTAGTCTCTTGCAATTTTAAAATACAATTACTGATGAAATCTGGTGCTTACTTGCCTATGTTTATCCTTATGACAATATGAAAGTGCTTATTAATCATCTAAAGAGTGCATCTATGCTTCAAAACCTGGACCTCAATGACATCTTTTAAAAATATACTAGTACAAAAAACGACAACATTTCTTATTTTTTTCATAAATTGGGTTTCATTCAGTGCTGGATTAAACTCCGTGGAGGCCCATAGGCAGTCAAAACCTTGGACATCCTCACAGGTTTCTGGAGATTTCTTGTGCGTGCGCTCTAGTGTGATAACATTGAAATAAGCAGTGTGCATGTTGGCCACTAGATGGAGCTGACCATCACTACTGTACATGTACGTAGTGTCACCAAATATTTTTTACACACAAACAGCTGAAAGAAGATAAGCTTTTAAGAGACAAACTGTAATGTGAATCTTATGTCTATGGTTTAAGTTGTTGTTAGGCACATTACAGTAATACAGTATTTTCTATGTAGAGTCTCTAATATAAAGTTTTCATTTCCTTGAGTTAATTCATTTTTTCAATTTTTTGTAAACAATTTAGGAAAGCATCATTGTAATTTTCTTTAAAAATTAAAGCAATATTTTTTTGATCCATTGTTGCGGTACCCTTAACCACTTGCCACACAATCGCATATATACTGTATATATGCGATTGTGTGATTGTAACGGGGCCATGACTGCAGCTGTCAGCTATAACCCTCATATTAAGATTTTAAGCCGGAATTTCCATTTCGGTTAGGGCAGATATAGACAGCAATTCTTCTTTTTTTTTTAAAGCGTGAGATTAATGTTTTTTTTTTGTTTATCTCATGCTTTCAGGGGTAGAGGAGAGATCGAAATCTTAGAGACCCCAGATGTCTACATAAGGACGACCTGTCATGCTTTATTGCAGGGGTCTCAAACTGGCGGCCCTCCAGATGTTGCAAAACTACAAGTCCCATGAGGCATTGCAAGGCTGACAGTTACAAGCATGACTCCCACAGTCAGAGGCATGATGGGACTTGTAGTTTCAAAACAGCTGGAGGGCCACCAGTTTGAGACCCCTGCTTTATTGCTATCACAAGGGATGTTTACATTTCTGGTGACAGGAAAAAATTAATTAAGGGACAGTGTAAAAATATATATTTTTAATAAAATCAAAATTTTAAATTTAAAGCGCACCACGCACAGAGGCAAACTCATGCATAGGTCACGCATGCATATGTAAATGGTGTTCACACCACACGTGAGGTATTGTCGTGAACATTATAAGGGGCAATGATTCTAGCGCTAGACCTTTTTTGTAACTCTAAACTGGTAACCTATAGACATTTAAAGCATCACCTATGGAGATTTTTAAGTATCGTAGTTTGGTGTCATTCCGTGGGTGTGTGCAATTTTAAAGCGTGACCTGTTGGGTATCTGTTTACTCGGCATGATATCATCTTTTATATTGTACCAAAAAATTGTATATATTGTGTCTTTTGCATTAACATTCATTAACCACGCACAATTACAGGACATAATGCAAGGAGGAAAAATATGCACTTTACAAGAATAAAAAATAAAAAAGGATTTGATAGATATAAATGAATGGCGGTGCTTCCAGCTTAAGCATTTTATAGAGGCGCTCCCCCACCCGTTAAGAGGTGGAGAGAATTTAACATCAATTGAGCGCCTATGTAATATGGAAAAAACTTGTGGGAATATATCCCGAATATATACAATTTTGAGGGGAAGTGGAGTAGTTGGAAGTACCAACATTCATAAAAAATTGGCAGAAGGAACTGGGGAAACGAGGAAGGAACCAAGAAGTGGTAAAAATCTTGAAACTTGTGCATGGATCAACAGTCAACAACAAGATGATGGAAATTAACTATACATGCATATCTAGGAGGTATATACCTCCTGACACTCTAGGGAAGTACCAAATGGGGCAAACAATGGAGTGTT
The DNA here is from genome assembly GCF_905171775.1 of Rana temporaria. NCBI lineage: Eukaryota > Metazoa > Chordata > Amphibia > Anura > Ranidae > Rana > Rana temporaria. The sequence goes on along the minus strand of NC_053495.1, from coordinate 52,582,948 downwards.
GGTGGAGGTGCGGTCAGGTGGGAACTAAGGCCCACATATGGTGGGGATGCCCCAAGATAGTGACCTATTGGAAGGAAGTACTAAGCTATATTAAAGAGATCACCAAGATAGCTCTACCTGAGGAACCTTGGACATGTTTATTTCATGGAGTAGATATTCCGATAAAGGAATATAAAAACTCAATGATAATAGACATGAACAATGCCGCAAAAAGTTTGATTCCGAAAAATTGGAAAGAAGTAGAAAGCCCAAAGATGGGCGAATGGTTCGATAAAATAGAAGAGATACGCAACATGGAATATCTGGACATAAATCACATCACATAAAGCGCAGGCATGCAAAGGTTTGAGAAACCTGATGCAACTATCAAGCAACTAGGAACTTTGAATAACAATATCATAAAAAAATTGAGCCCCCCCCCCCAAGGAAATAACAACCCCCAGGATCAGTGCCAGTTTCTGCAATAACAATTTATAGCTTTCCGGCCGGAGAGGGAGGAGTCTGGAGATGGCGCGGTCGGCGTGGAGGAGCAGCTAGATGGGATGCCCGCTCTCCAGCCATGCTCCGAAGCCACGCTGAATTGAGCCAGAGTTGGACCCCCCGCTCCCTCCGTTCCCTCCGTTTCCTCTACTAGGCGTGGGGGCCCCCCTCCCTCCTCCCTCCCTCCCCGGAACGTAGCTCCTGGCCGGTCGTTCAGAGCGGACCTGCAAGTTCTCCCCCGACGGCTTACCCGACACGTGGGCGGCTCCTCCGGGTCCCTTGTCTCTCCCGGCTGACGGCTGGCGGTGTTGCGGCGTTTCCCTCGTCCCCCCAGACTCTCCTGGCGGATAGGCAGCAGTGCTGCGCTGCTTCTCCCTGGTCTGCCCGGACCCCCGGGGCATACGAGCGGACGCGCTGTGGAGGCGCGACGTGCGGCCCCGGGAGGGGGGCTCGGGGGGGGGAAACTGACATACAGCGCAGGGAGGCTCTGTAGCTCCATAGCCCTGCAGCCCAGCGAAATGGAGCATCAATCCTAGACGAAGAGGACTAGGCTGCAGCAGGCTTCACCACTATCACCACTATCACAATAGCAGGCGGGGAAACAACTCAGAACACAAACAGCTGGTAAGCTCCCCTAAACAACAATGGACCGGTGAGTACACAACACGAATGCACTTCAACCATTGAAGTGGTGAGTACAAACTCCTTTCTAAAAAAAAATTTATAAGAAGTATTAAAAAGTAAAACATAAATGGGATGCTGCTCCCTGAGGAACTGATAAAAGGATGGGACTGTTGTGACAGCATGGAATAATGTGACATAAGAGACATGAGTTCAGCATTGCTAGTTTCTTTGTGTTCCTGAAAGGAGGTCGGTAACCCCATTGTTTCTCCTGTGGCTCCCTCTTGATACTTTCTCTCTTCGTATGGGGTTCAATATGTGAACAAGATACACTGAATTTTTACTGTACTATATTTGACAGACGGACACTGAAGTCAGATAGAAGAGTTGGGTCAGTATACATGTTAACGGCTCTGAATGGTTCTGAATACCTTTTTTTAAGGTTCAAGATAAAAAACAGAAATATTACAACAACTTTAAAATGCGATAAATGAAACATCAAAAGACATAACATAACGGTAAAAGTATCGGTAAAAGTATTATACGCATTGCGGGTAACCCGACCATAGAGCCAGGTAAACCCGTAGGAGAAGGTCCCCGAGATATACGGGCATTGGAGACGGGGAGGAGAGGGGAGTACACACCTATCACAAGCGCAAACGGATCTCCCTCGGAACCGTTCTAAAGTGACGTAGTTACAACACAGGGGCAAAGATGACCACAAGGGGAAAAATAGTGAAAGGCGGGGCAACCCCAAAGGTACCCCGTTTAAGTCAAAGCCCAGGCCCGATGTGTAAATATGTGACCCATGTGATAAACGGCGACAACCAGCACATAGAAAAACCATCGATTGGCAGAACAGGCCAGGCAGAAAAGGAGAAGAAAAAAGATAAGAAAAAAGGGCCAGCTAATACCTTGGCTGACTCAGAAACATTTTCAGAATCACTCCTAGAGAGCAGAACAGATCAAGATAGGGAAACAGACAAAGAAATAGATCTAGAACGGAGAAATAAGGAAGAAACGCAGGATATGACACTTTTGCCAACAAAAAGGGAGATGGAAGGCATGTTCGCTGCGTTAGAAAGATCACTCAAAACGCAAATGGAAAAAATGGAGAAAAACATGGGGCATATATTGGAAAGAGTGGAAGAAGTGGAGAAAAAAGTTGACCATAATGTAATCTCATTTAAAAAACTAGAGGATGAAATAAAAGCATTAAAAATAAACCAACGAGAACAGGCGTATAAATTAGAAGATCAAGAGAACAGAGATAGAAGAAAGAATATAAGAATACGCGGTGTTCCAGAAACGACACAAGCCGAGGACCTCCCAGAAATAATAAGAAAAATCTGCAATCCAATATTAGAGAGAGAAACAACTTCCCCACTCAGAATAGAACGAGCACACAGAATAAGACGTCCTAGGGAGAGAGCACAGGATTACCCAAGGGACATTATTGTGCGTTTTGAAAGTTGGGAAGAGAAAAACCAGCTATGGAGAAAACTGAGAGGGAAGTCGCCGTTAGGATACGATCAACATAATATTCAAATTTATCAAGATCTGTCACAAGAGACGTTAAAACGAAGAAGAAGTTTAAAACCATTGCTAGGTGTTCTGCAGGAGCATGATATTCAGTATAACTGGGGATTTCCAGCGTGCCTAATAGGCAGGAAAAATGGTGTTTCGGCAAGACTGAGGTTTTTGGAGGAAATACCAGAATTTTGTCATAGTTTAGGCATCCCAATACCAAGAAATTATTAGCGTTGATCGGCCGGGGAGGAGGGGAATTGTGGGAGGGGGGGCTGTGGGGGGGGGGAAATGGGGAGGGCCAACATAGTAAGCTATCGGAGTCGGACCAGGGAGAAGGGAGACCCAGAGAGTGCTTCTTCACCAGTTCCCTAGTATAGGGGGACAGGAGACCAGGCTAAAATAGAACTCCACCTCAGCCTGAGGAGCAAAAGAGCGCCAGGAGCGCCAAATAGAAAAAGCTCTAAAAATGACCAGAAGGTCAGGGATCGAACGGGGGGGGGGGGGGGAGGGGAGGAGAAAGCCCCAAAAGAAGAACAAGGGGGCAAGGTACAAATGGAAGGGAGGGGGGGGGAGGGAGAAGGGAGGGGGGGGAGGAGATTGGGTGGGAAGGGAGAGGGGAAGATTAGAGAGGGGGGGAAAGGGATTCAGATCTGTGTGTCATGCAGTAGGAAAGAACATATATACCCAAGACAGAGGGAAAAAAAAAAATATAAAAAAAAAAAAAATATGACAAACATAAAGTTCTTAACATATAATGTAAGAGGTCTCAGTTGCCCCGAAAAAAGACATATGGTACTAAGAGAAATTGAAAGGTATTCCGCCGAAATAGTTTTCCTGCAAGAGACACACATAACGCTGGACTCTAATGTCAGATTGTATTCTCGGGCAGTTCCTAGTTGGTACTACGGGGACTCCCCAAAGAAGAGAGCAAAAGGGGTCGCCATAGGAATAGGGAAAAATATCTCCTTTACAGTGGAAGATAGGAAAGTAGACCCGGAAGGTCGTTATTTGTTTCTAAAAGGAGTACTCCAAGGGAAAAAATACACGTTAGCAAATATTTACTGCCCAAACAGCCAACCGCATAAATATCTGAGGGGGATTTTGAATGCCTTAATGGACTTTAAAGTAGGACATGTAATACTAGCAGGAGATTTCAATCTCTCAATGGACTATCAACTGGATAGTACATCCGGGGCTCAGAGGCGAAATATTAAACAGCTTAGAATATTAAGAAAAAAAATGCATAGCTACTGTTTAATAGATCCCTGGAGGATTACATATCCAAATAAAAGGGACTACACTTACTATTCCTCCGTGCACGGAACATACTCAAGATTGGACTATATATTGGTAGACCATGAGTTATTGGAAGAGGTAGTAGATACTTCGATAGGGGTATCTACAATCTCAGATCATGCTCCTGTAATTGCGGAAATTAGATTCAAAGAAATAGAGCAAAGAAAAGGATCATGGAACCTGAATGAAGAACTTATAGAGGATATAGAGGTAAACAACACAGTGAGAACGGAATTGGATCAATATTTCACCCTTAATAACACACCTGAAGTAAGGGTAGCTACCGTTTGGGAGGCCCATAAGGCATACATTAGAGGGAAATTAATCTCAATAGGAGCAGGGAAAAAAAAGATAAGGAAATTTAACATGAAAAAATTAACAACTGAGCTATTTGAACTGGAGCAAATGCATAAAGAACGAGGAGAAAATGAAATATATCATGAAATTATTGTAAAGAGGACCCAGCTTAGAGATCTGATGAAGGTTGAAACAAGAGACATATTCAAAAATGTTAGAAAGGAGAGATATAAATGGGGGAACAAACCAGGAAAACATTTAGCCAAAATATCCAGGGAAAAAAAAAAAAAAAACTACATCGAAAAAATAAAGAATCAAGACGGCCTTATGAAATATAAGACGTCTGAAATAGCGGAATCCTTTCGGACTTTTTATAGCTCATTATATTCAATAAGAACTAAGGAAACACAAGAGCAAGAAAAGATGAGAAAAAGAAAAATCAGGGAATACTTAGAAGAAGCGAAATTACCTCAAATCTCTCAAAATGACATTGAATCCCTAGAGGCCCCAATAACTCAAGAAGAGGTACATAGAGCCTTCAGGGAAACCCCGAGCGGGAAAAGTCCAGGCCCCGACGGCTTGCCGATTAAATATTATAAAACATTTAGCGAACTCCTGGTTCCAGAGATATGTAACTATTTTAACAAAATAGGAGAGGAAGAAGAAATAAGAAAAGAATCTCTTTTGGCAAATATTTCTATTATCCCTAAAACGGGAAAAGATGGAACGTTGTGTTCCTCCTACCGTCCAATAGCACTGTTAAACGCAGACCTGAAAGTATACGCGAAAATATTAGCAACCAGGATAAAAGGTTTAATGCCGCAATTAATAAACTCAGATCAGGCGGGCTTTGTAGCAGGCCGAGAAGGAAGAGACAATAGTATAAGGACCCTGTTACTGTTACAACAAGACCCAAAAAAGAAACCCCCAGTCGTACTCATGTCCTTAGATGCCGAAAAAGCATTTGACAGAGTCGACTGGGGGTTTATGATGGAAACTTTACAAAAAATAGGCATGGGCCCAAGGTTCATGAAATGGGTAAAGAACCTGTACAGCTACCCGACGGCAAGGGTGAAGGTCAATGGGAGTGTGTCATCTGTGTTCAACATGGAAAACGGAACCAGACAGGGGTGCCCGCTCTCACCTCTCCTATATGTAATAGCTTTGGAACCGTTGTTAGCAAAAATCCGGGAAAACCCGGGGATAGGAGGGGTGAGAGTGGGAGATGAAGAACACAAGGTGGCGGCGTATGCGGATGACATACTTCTATATTTGACCAAACCTAGAGTATCTCTCCCTAATGTTATAAAGGAAATAAAAAGATATGGAGAACTTTCAAATTTTAAAATAAACCCGATAAAAACGGTAATCTTGAATCTGGGGATAGAAAAAAAAGAAGCAGAAGAACTACAGAAAGAGTATCCATTTACATGGGAAAAAGAAGCTATAACGTACTTGGGTATAAAAATTACATCTAAAGTTGAAAAACTCTACTCGGCCAACTTTGTCCCCTTAATCAATGACATTAACCATGACCTGAAAAACCTAGCAAAAAAACATATCTCCTGGATAGGCAAGATTAATGCGTTTAAAATGATGATTTTACCAAAGATAACATACAAACTTCAAATGCTCCCAATAAAAATACCGCAAAGCTTCTTTAAAGTAATTAAAACAGTAATTTTGAAATATTTATGGGCAGGTAAAAAGGCGAGATTAAGCTATTCATTGTTGAGCTTGAAAAAAAAAGGAGGGGGGTTGGGGCTCCCCGATATAAAAAGATATTATTTTGCTGTAAACTTAGCTAGGATGGTAGAATGGACAAACGCACATACACAAAAAAAATGGGTACGTATGGAAGAAAAATTAAGTGGGACACTATTAAGTAGAAATGTATGGATACCACCGAAAATGAGGGAATTTAGCACGAACACACACAACATAACAAGGAACGTATTTAGGATATGGGACACAATATTGAGACGGGAAAAATGGGAGTATAACTCTCCATTAATCCCATTAGCAGGCACAAATTTTTTTCCACCAGGTAACGGAACACGTTTTGGAAAACACTTAGGGGAGAAAAAATTAAAAGATATTGTTACACGGGGAAAAATTAAACTTAGACAAGAGATAAAAATAGGGGAAGGGGAACAAAGCATGAGTGAATGGGAGTATATGCAGTTAAAACATTTTGTGAGCACACTACCACAACCAATTAGGGAAGACAAGACACTATATCCAATAGAAAAAATATGCAGCATGGACAAGCCCCTGATACACGGTATATCAAAGGTATACGGGATACTAACAGAACTCGAGGCCCAGGAAGCATTGCCCTTTTTAGAAAAATGGGAAAGCGACATTGGTAAAAAAATTGATAAAACACAAATGATAGGTGCAGTATATAACCATGCCGCGGACATTACCACCATAGAAGCAAATTATAAATGTATGGTGCGATGGCACATGACCCCATCAAGAATGAATAAGATCCACCCTAGAAATTCAGAGCTATGTTGGAGAAACTGTAAACAAAAAGGAACAACGCTACATATATGGTGGGACTGCCCGAGAATGCAGGAATATTGGAAAGAAATCTTGAAATATATCGCAGAAATAACAGGAGAGACGATTATATGTAGCCCGCTGACCTGTTTGTTTCACGGAACTGAAAAAACCAAAAAACAATATGGAACAACTCTGGTCCCAGTGTTGTTAAACGCAGCTAAGGCTCTGATCCCCAAAAATTGGCTACACCCAAAGAGGCCATCAATTAAAGAGTGGATAGAAAGGGTGGAATATATAGAAGAGATGGAGTATCTTGCCTGCAGAGAGTTAGGAGAAGAGGACAGAAACAGGATGGTTTGGGAAAAGTGGAAAGTGTTCAAATCCACAGAAAAGTTCGTCCAGGGAACGACAGAAGCAGAAAGATGAAAAACCACAAAGAAGATTGCATGGCACACAGATCCGGGGGGGGGGGGGGAAGGAAAAGGGGGGGAGGAAAAGGGGGGGGGGGGGGGGGGGGAAAAAAAAAAAAAAAAAAAAAGAAAAGGGGGGGAATAATAACGATATGCTAATGTAGTTAGACTCGTCAAGCGGGAAAACACCAACCTAACAGTTTAAAAATGTTAAATCCGTAATATCAAAAAAAAAAAAAAAAAACAAACCCACGAATGATGCGAAGCCGCAAGAGAGATGCTAAGGGCGGGCGAACCGTGAGCTAGCCTCTCGGCTATATGTGAGCAGAGTCTGACGTGAAAAAAAAAAAAAAAAAAAAAAAAACAATTTATAGCTTTGCTGTCAGTTTCCGCAATAAAAATCGCCAGCATTGGTGTCAGTAGCAACAAAAATTACCCCCCACATCGGTGCAGATTTCTCGAATAAAAACTTCAGTATCTGTACCAGTGTACATAATAATGACCCTCAGCACTAGTGTAATTTTCTGCAATAATTGCCCCCAGCATAGATGGGAGGATATCAGGTTAGACACGTCCTAATGGATCAGTCCCTAGACTAAGTAATAGATAATGTCCAACAGGCCCTCTTACCAGACCTGGTGAAACCGCAACAGTGATCCCTCTGGCTGGACGTTCACTCACTCTGAGTTTCCTGGGGTGACTCTAGTCAGTAGTGTAGCATGCCTGTACCCTGGCAGCGGCTCGGTCTTTCTCCCACTCTGGTTGTGCGGGTACAGCGTGGCTCTCTGGTTGGTGTGGGTACAGCGTGGCTCTCTGGGTGGTGCGGGTACAGTGTGACTCTCTGGTTGGTGTGGGTACAGCGTGGCTCTCTGGTTGGTGCGGGTACAGCGTGACTCTCTGGTTGGTGCGGGTACAGCGTGACTCTCTGGTTGGTGTGGGTACAGCGTGGCTCTCTGGTGGTGTGGGTACAGCATGGCTCTCTGGTTGTGTGGGTACAGCATAGCTCTCTCTGGCTTCCCCCAGCATGAGCACAGTATTCTCTTTTTTCCTTTTGTAACCCCCCCTCCAGCAGAGTGCTTGCATGCTGGAGGCTTTAGCATGGTGTCTGTGGACACGCTTAAGGGACTACATTTCCCATGATGCCCCCAGTCCCCAGAGTCTTCTGATTGGCCCTCTGCTGTGGCCAATCATGGCGAGGAAAGCAAGGTGGCGGCACGGCGAATCCAATTAGAGCCGATCTCTTTTTTTCTAGCTGACAGAGAGGGGGAGGGGGGCGATTGTTGGGGGAGATATACAGTACAGACAGCCCGCGGCTCTCCTCTCCCTGTCAAAGTGCCGCTTCGGAGTTCTCTGGTAAATGGAGCAGCGACGCTGTGACAGGGAGAGGAGAGCCGCGGGCTGTCTGTACATCTCCCCCGATCGCCCCCTTCCCCTCTCTGTCAGCTGGAGCTTGAAGAGAGAGAGAGCGGCTCTAATTGAATTTGTTGTGCCGCCTCCTTGCTTCCTGCCCGCTGTTTTTCTCCCCAAGAATCATGGCACTGATTTCTAGGGGGGGGAAACGCCCTCCCTTGCCCTATGTAGCGGACGCCCATGCAATAAGCGTATATTGATTGGTTTGTGCAAAAGTTATAGTGTCTACAAAATAGGGGGTAGTTTTATGTCATTTTTATTATTATTTTCTTTCTTTGAATTTCGCCCCTGCCGCAAGCTCCGTGACCATGCCCGTGGACTCGATGTCTGCCGGTGTCCTGCGATTGTGTCACAGAGCTGCAGAAGGAGTAGAGACCAGTGTAAACAAGGCATCTCCCTGTTCTGCCTAGTGACAGGACACTGATCGTCTGCTCCCTCTTATCTGGAGCAGTGATCAGTGACATGTCACAGTTAGAATCACTCCCTAGGACACACTTAACCCCTTCCTAGCCCTCTAGTGTTACCCCTTCCCTGACAGTCACTTTTATACAGTAATCGGTGCATTTTTAAAGCACTGATCGCTGTATAACTGTGAATGGTCCTAAAATAGCCTCAAAAGTGTCTGATGTGTCCGCCATAATTTCGCAGTCACGATAAAAATCACTGATCGCCGCCATTACTAGTAAAAAAATAAAAATGTCATAAAACTATCCCCTATTTTGTAGACGCTATAACTTTTGCGCAAACCAAGTAATAGAATCATGAATCTGTTAAAATAAACAGGTCACAGACCCTTCAGCCGGTGCTATTAAGTAAATCAGGAAGTAATGAGGATGTCTTCACACCATAAGGAAATATAGGCATTAGCAGTGCTAAACTATTATATCAATACTAGAGAAGTATTAGGTTAAAACCCACAATAATTTGAAAACACAACACAATGTTTTTTTTTTACTAAAGGCAAATCCACTTTTGCACTACAAGTCCATACTACAAGTGCAAAGTGCACTTGAAATTGCACTTGGAAGTGCAGGCGCTGTAGATCCGAGGGGGACATGCAAGAAAAAAACAGCATTTTGGCTTGCACATAATTGGATGATAAAATCAGCAGAGCTTACCCTCATTTCAGATCTACCCCTCAGATTTACAGCAACTGCACTTCCAAGTGCACTTTCAGTGCATTTTCAAGTGCACTTTAGTAAATAACCCCCAATGTCCTCAATATCAACCGAACTTAGAAAGTCTCTGTAGAGTGTTCGGCTGTAACAAAGTACCCAACAGTGTGTGGGAGAATGTTAAAAAATTATATTTAATTCCTGAGAATCTTCATCCCTTCACCACACCACGTGGGACACTGCTCCCTTAAGATTTTACACTCACCAGAAATCGGGTGAAAATCAGTCTTAAACTCCACAAATAAGTGGTCCTCTTCCTCTGGTCATCAGACAATTATACTGACTACCTTTTTAGCTTCTATCGCTGTTTCACCAGCAATAGGTCTGTGTGGGTTCACACTGTGTTCTATCCTATAATGTCAGACTCCAATAGATTGCTACTGGTTCCCAAGCTCGTCAGCGATGAGGCCCAAATAATAAAGAAGCTTTAATAGCATAATTCCATTTCAAACTGTTTTAATTAAACCCCAAATCCCCCTTACATATTGCACTTACAAATAGAAATTTAAAAACGAGCATGTAAACAGTGGCTTGTGTTCGCGCCCAGTGCCACACCTCTTATCTGGGTATAGAATTTGCTGTCATACCAAAAATTGAGAAAGGATAATCCCAAAGAGTTGGAAACGTACAGTTGCAAGAAAAAGTGTGTGAACCCTTTTGGAATGATATGGATTTCTGCACAAATTGGTCATAAAATGTGATCTGATCTTCATCTAAGTCACAACAATAGACAATCGCAGTCTGCTTACAGCTGCTCTGCCCTATAAAAAACACACACCCGTTTTGGGTTTGTTTTTCACAAGAAGCATTGCCTGATGTGAATGGTGCCTCGCACAAAAGAGCTCTCAGAAGACCTACGATTAAGAATTGTTGACTTGCATAAAGCTGGAAAGCCTTCTAAAAGTATCTCCAAAAGCCTTTCTGTTCATCAGTCCACGGTAAGACAAATTGTCTATAAATGGAGAAAGTTCAGGCATTGCAGCTACTCTCCCTAGGAGTGTCCGTCCTGTAAAGATGACTGCAAGAGCACCGCGCAGACTGCTCAATGAGGTGAATAAGAATCCTAGAGTGTCAGCTAAAGACTTACAAAAGTCTCTGGCATATGCTAACATCCCTGTTAGCAAATCTACGATATGTAAAACACTAAACAAGAATGGATTTCATGGTAGGATACCACAGAGGAAGCCACTGCTGTCCAAAAAAAAACATTTTTGCATGTTTACAGTTTGCACAAGAGCACCTGGATGTTCCACAGCAGTACTAGCAAAATATTCTGTGGTCAGATGAAACCAAAGTTAAGTTGTTTGAAAGAAACACACACCACTATGTGTGGAGAACAAGAGGCACAGCACACCAACATCAAACATCATCCCAACTGTGAAGTATGGTGGTGGGGGCATCGTGGTTTGGGCCTGCTTTGCTGCGTCAGGGCCTGGACGGATTGCTATCATCGAAGGAAAAATTAATTCCCAAGTTTATCAAGACATTTTGCAGGAGAACTTAAGACCATCTGTCCACCATCTGAAGCTCAACAGAAGATGGATGTTGCAACAGGACAACGACCCAAAGCATAGAAGTAAATGAACAACAGAATGGCTTAAACAGAAGAAAATATGGCTTCTGGAGTGGCCCAGTCAGAGTTCTGACCTCAACCCGATTGAGATGCTGTGGCATGACCTCAAGAAAGCTATTCACACCAGACATCCCAAGAATATTGCTGAACTGAAACAGTTCTGTAAAGAGGAATGGTCAAGAATTACTCCTGACCATTGTGCACATCTGATCTGCAACTACAGGAAATGTTTGGTTGAAGTTATTGCTGCCAGAGGAGGTTCAACTAGTTATTAAATCCAAGGGTTCACATACTTTTTCCACCTGCACTGTGAATGTTTACATGGTGTTCAATAAAAACATGGTAACATTTAATTCTTTGTGTGCTATTAGTTTAAGCAGACTGCGATTGTCTATTGTTGTGACTTAGATGAAGATCAGATCACATTTTATGACCAATTTGTGCAGAAATCCATATCATTCCAAAAGGGTTCACATACTTTTTCTTGCAACTGTAACATTCCTTGATGCCTGTATCATGGGTGTATTCTGTAAGAATTATTTAATGGCTAACCAAAATTTTATATAAATAGTAATACAATTATATAAAAACATTAGTTTAAAATGATTGTAAACACCTTCTAAAATAACCCATTCAGTTTCAAATATTAATGAAAGGCAAGACATTTCTGTATAGATATTTAAAAAAGGGTTAAAAAAGGTATTTATAATGTTTTTCATAAGTGGTCACATTCCCTCTGTTTTTAGCTGCATAAGAGGTGGGGATGGGGAAGCAACTGTACACTGATCTTTCCGGTTAAAGACTGTTGTGCAGTGGGGGGATGTGTGGCAGGACAAGTCTGGTCCTAGCATATCTAGAGAACTGACCACGTGTGTTCTCCTGCTTAGTGAGGTCAGTTTTTAAAAGGGTAGGAACACCAGGGTTCCAGGGAACACAAAGGAAGCACTACAAAGAAAACAGGATACTTTTTCATACAAGTACATGGTACAGCAGACACATATCAGGAATATGAACTTTTGGGCTTTCATTTTGTTTAAGAACTAAATAATAAAAGAAAAGAAAACAGACCCCAAGCCTTAATGGTTTCCCACTAAAATATGATATTGCCTCCTGTGCTTTTTTTGCTCCTCTGGAATTTTCATCCGTTGTGTCAGTTCTGCAGAAAACGAAACTAGTTAGCAAGTCTGTCAGTAGTAAAACAGCTGGCAAAATGTGGCATGGACCATGCCAAATGATCTTGCAGCATCGAGCTGCAGTGATGCACTGCATAACAAGACCACTACACAGTCATTTTCCTAATGGCACGGTTTACTTACCATAAGCTTTTCATCAGTCCAAACCGAGTTTGAAATTTATAAAAAAAAATGTGCGCAAACAAAGACCTGGTAAGAGATTGCTATAAATGTGAATTATAATGGATTTTTTTTAATGATACGTTGCTGCAAAGTGCTGCAACATAACTTACTAATGATGTCTCCATCTGAGGCAAGCTGTAAAACAGACACACAAAGATGTCATTCCACACAACATTAATAGCTTGCCAGGGGAAAATGCCTAACAGTGATTGAGTTCTCTAGGTACAGAGTGCAAAACTATTTTATGAAGCAATATATGCTATCATAGACTATGGCATTATTTGTCACTATATAACAGAAAGCTACATTTTAATAGTGTGGGTTAGAAAAAATATAATTATAATAATCTAAATAGTTGCTATGAGCAACACCCACGCCTTTTTTTTCCTGCAGCTTAGCACCAGTACTTGAGGGTAGCTAGCTGGGAAATTGGCCAGCAGCCTTTTTGTTCGACAAAGCTTCTGATCCTTAACCACTTAAGGACCAGAAGGATTTGCCCCCTTAACCACTTCATTACTGGGCCCTTAAACCCCCTTTCGTGCCCAGACCAATTTTCAGCTTTCAGCCCTGACGCATTTTGAATGACGATTGCGCGGTCATACAACACTGTACCCAAATTATATATTTATCGTTTTTTTCCCACAAATAGAGCTTTCTTTTGGTGGTATTTGATCACCTCTGCGGTTTTAATTTTTTGCGCTATATACAAAAAAAGACGGGGCGTGGCCTAGCGTCAGAACGAGATGGACGCCTGATCCCCTTCCTCCCGCACCAGAGAACAGCTAACATAGCCCACGAGGAGACTGAAAGCTCTAATGAGCAAGGGAAAGGGCGACCGAAGCTCCATTACCCCCAAGGAATCAATGGAACCAGGTACACAAACTCCCCCTGTTATCCCGGAGATGTTCCGGGCAGCGCAAAACACAGGCCTCAAAGCCGCGGCCTCGAGTAAGCCACTCGTGCCGCTCGGCGGCTCCAGCCCCATCGCAGATGGCGCGATCGGCGCACAGACAGCGTCGGCGCCCCCACAACAGCAGTCACCTCAGCTGACACAGTCCCTGAGCCTTGCAGACCTACAGGCTAATTTACAAGCTGTGGCTATGGACATTAAAGCCTCTTTCACAGCAGCCATAACCGACATCAGAGCTGACATACAAGGCATAGCAGCAAGGACTGGGGTCATTGAGCAGGCCTCGGCTCGTCATTCAGAGGCCATCAAACAAGTACAAAGAAATGCTGATACACACCTCTATCACATTATCGATCTTTACCGCCATTTAGAGGACCTCGAGAATAGGGGGAGGCGCCATAACATACGGATAAGGGGGGTTCCAGAAATGCCAGACCAAATACCAGTAGAACGTACTGTAGAAACTATATTTAACGACATCTTGGAAAGACCTCCGGATTCCCCTATTGAGTTCGAGAGAGTACACAGAGCCCTAAGACCCAGAGGGAGAGAAAATGACCCCCCCAGAGACATAATCTGTTGTCTTGTAAATTTCCCTCTCAAGGAGGCAATCTTGAAGAAAGCCAGAGAGAAAAACAGGGTCATCTTTAATGGTACAGAAGTAAAACTCTTTCAAGATCTCTCAAACATTACTCTGCAGCAACGCAGGGCTCTACGCCCGATCACAGAACAACTGAGATCAAAAGGAATACCGTATAGATGGAAGTTTCCCTTCTGTCTATCAGCCACTTCGAGGGGACACACAGCGTTGCTCAGAACACCTGATGACCTCCGAGCTTTTTGCGATGCCATGAATATCCCCAGAACGGAAGTCCCAGAATGGTACAATTCGTTTATGCTTAATGAGCCTTGGATTGCGGTTTCCAATACCCTCACCCCTAGAGCACAGAGACAGAGGGACCGACGCCGCAGATCGCCGTCTCCTGTCCGCAATAGAGGAGGAAGAGCAGAAGTCCAAGGCGAGCCAGCAATCTCACCACCTAGACGTAGAGACCGCCTAGACTTCCAAGACCACATGGACACCTGAGGATCCGGCTCCAATTTAGAGTGACCTAAACCTGCTACTCACCACGTTCAGGATCCTGAGCACTTAACACCGATCGCCGAAGCTTCATATTCGCTACATTCACCTCCCTTCAAAATGTTTCTGAGACTGGAACCCGCGCTACATGGGCCCTAGCCTACAATGACCGTCTTATTTTTATTTCTTGTTTACTCCCCCCACCCTTTTTTTTCTTTTTCCTGTCCTTATTTTCTTTTGCAGTGATGTCTTGCGCCCTCAACTCAAAGAGCCTTGCGACCTCCCTCCGAGGAAACCCGAACGGCCAGCAAGAGTCGAATAGACTTTCTGCTAAAAGGTTTGACATCTTAACTAGTAAGGAACTAGACGCCTGTAAGTATTGCCTCCTTTCTCAACTAGTTCAAAAAGGAAATGAGACATTTGCACATTCCTTATGCTACGCAACCCAGTCACCCTTGCGGCCGATGCTTTGCTCTACGCCTGGCAGCCTTCTCAATAGACTATCTCTGCCACTCCCTAGCTGTATGGCGCACAGAGATCCATCCGGAATATGATGAGACATTTGAGGGATATATTGGTAGATTGCTATTACCTACAAGGGGGGAACTGCCTTATAAATATTTCAGCGCAATGTTATATTTGTTTTTCTAGTCAAAAAGGCTTTAGAATGCTTAATTGATCTCCAGCTGCTTATGATTGACTGATCGGAAAAGGGTTGCTTTGATTCGGGTTTAAGTCAATTGTCACACTTTTGTATCTTTTTTTTTTGCCACATCTGTATATTCATTTAGGCTCCCAAGCGTATATCGCAAGAAGTGTTGGAACATGGCGGTGATCAACTCCCACTTAGTCTATACATTTGAGCCCTTATTTCGCGATTTTGCGATTAAACTAATCGCCTTCCTAAGTATCCCAGACTAAAAGGATCCGAATATAACAGACAATTAGCTCTATTTCCATCGCATTACATGGATTGCAAGCCAATCCACACCCCATTCAATGATCACCGCGGTGTACTACTCAAAGATTAACAGTTTTACTGCACGTTAGTTTGACTTTAATAATTGTGTAAGTTAATTTGTTTCTTACTTGGTTACTATTCATCCCACGGGTTATGTTTACTGGTTTTAACAAGCAAAGGGAAACTGCTCAAACTCTAAATGTAAGAAAAGGAATCTAATTAGCACTAAAGCGACAACGCCACCTAATGGTTGAAAATGAGAACATCATTTTTGGTCTGATAAAACCTGATATATTAGATGCCCTCCAACTGCTAAACCACTAGATCCTTTTCTCTGACCACAAGCTTATATGTAATTACTAACATATGTGTACTACGATTAACCATAAAACTTGACACATTGGGTGTGATGCCAAGATTTTGTCCATGGTCCAGATCGCCTTTCTACAAACACTCCCGTGACATATTGGGAGTCGCTGTCCCAGAGTGCTTCTATTATTGATATTTAGGACAGAGTAGAGAGATTGGAAAAGAGTGAGAACGATTTAAGCACATTACGGATAAGTAAATTATTCCATTTTTTGTTAGATATACCTCCTCTATTCTCTCTATAATAATTAAACTCGAACATTACAAATCCATTTCGATACTGATCATAGCCACGAACCCATACAAGGGACAGATTCACTTTTTGTCCCTTGACCCATCCGGTTTTTTACATATTAGGGTTGACCAGCTGGTCTAAGTCTACCCCCGGAGACCTCTTCCTTCCCCCCTCACTCCTCCCCCCCTCCACTCTCTTTTTCTTTTCTTTTTCTCTTTCTCTTCCTCTTTTCTTTTCTCATTTAATATTTTGTGACAACTTTTCAGACACTACCAAATTACTCGCACAGAGACATCCACGTGTGATACATGACAATGAATCTGAACGCTCAGCAGGTCATACCACTAAATGTTAAATTTTTATCCGTAAACGCTAAAGGCCTCAATGTGCCGGAGAAGCGGTCCAAATTTCTTAATGAGTTTCACAAACAAAAAGCAAACTTTGTTTGCGTCCAAGAGACTCATTTCAAGACTGATAGAATCCCAAAATTTCATGACAAGAGATATCCTGTGGCCTATCATGCCTCAAATTCGGAGGGGAAAACAAAAGGGGTCTCTATACTAATTTCTAATCAGACTCCCTTCCAAGTGCAAGACACCCTTCTAGACCCAAGTGGTAGATATATATTTATTAAGGGAAGATTTGAGAGCCGTCCAATGACAATTGCTAATGTTTACGCCCCAAACTCAGGACAGGTCGCTTTTTTCCGAAAAATCAAGGATTTACTGACAACTTTCGCTACAGGCATCTTGGTTCTAGGGGGCGACTTCAATATTCCCTTAAATCCCCTTATAGACACCTCTAATGGAGCGTCGAGCCTTCCTTACAGAGCGCTAAGGCAAATTAAGATACAACTGAAAGATTTGACATTACATGATACCTGGAGAACTCTGTTTCCTCAAACCAAAGACTTCACTTACTTTTCCAACATTCATCATAAATATTCTAGAATTGATTACTTCTTTATTTCACAATCTGACCTAACTTTATTAAAGAATTCAACAATCGAACCCATGACACTTTCTGACCACCATCCCATAACTACTACGCTGACCTTCCCTGAAAAAAAAACAATCACAAAAATGTGGAGACTTAACCCTACGATACTGAAAGATCCAGCAGATGTACTCGAGATACAGGACAAGCTTTCAGATTACTTCGAGAGGAATGAAAATGACGAGACTTCTTCTCTAGTCCAGTGGGAAGCACACAAATGTGTAATCAGAGGGGAATTTATTAAAAAACTAGCCAGGCTAAAAAGAGAGCGCCAATCGAAAATTAAACTCCTCATAGAACAGATCCACAAATTAGAAATTTTGCATAAGAGAAACTTGGCTGTTTCAACACTCGAAGAGCTAACTAAAAAAAGAACAATCCTGACAGAGGAACTTAATTTAAAAACGAAAAGACAATACGTGTTGCGGCATAAGGTTTATTATGAGCAGGGTAATAAGAGTGGGAAACTTCTGGCCAAGGCAGTTCAAAGCAAAAAAATATCTTCAACTGTACACCAAATTAGAGACTCCCAAGGGAAATCACACTCCACTAACGAGGGGATCGCCAAACAGTTCGAAGCATACTACCAATCCCTTTATGACCTCCCGTCAAACCCAAAATGCCCTCTAAATTCAGAAAAAATATCAAAAATGATTCGGGATTTCCTAGAGAAATATAGCCCACCTAAGCTAACTAGCGAAAAAACACAGGAACTAGAAGCCCCTATATCGGGCCCAGAATTCGATACAGCTATCAAGGAGATGAGAATAGGTAAAGCACCTGGACCAGATGGCCTGCCCCTACAATATTATAAGACGTTCACCCATATCTTAAAACCAAGATTTTTAAAGACCTTCCAATCACTTGCATCAGATCGCCAACCTCCTTTACAATTGCTAGAGGCACATATTACAGTAATTCCTAAAGAAAGTAAAGACACAACGCAAGTCACGAATTACAGGCCCATATCATTAATAAATGTTGATGTAAAAATCTACGCAAAAATCCTAGCTAACAGGTTAGTGCCCTTACTTAACTCCCTTATATCCTTAGATCAGGTGGGATTCATCCCAGGTAGAGAGGGACGCGACAACACAATTAAAGCCCTTAACATTAGCCATTGGTTGACTTCCAACAAGAAACAGGGCTTCTTTCTTTCCCTGGATGCCGAAAAGGCGTTCGATAGAGTGGCCTGGGACTACATCGACGCAGTTCTGGATCACATAGGCATCTTACCCCAAATGAAGGCTTACATTACTGCACTCTACACTAACCCAACCGCTAGAGTGCGAGTCAATGGTCACCTATCGGACGCCTTCAAGCTTCGTAACGGAACGAGACAGGGATGCCCCCTGTCCCCTCTACTTTTCGTATTGACCCTCGAACCACTTCTAAATAAAATTAGAGCCAACCAAAATATTAAAGGGATTGAGATACAGAAGAATACTTATAAAATCGCGGCATTCGCTGATGACATGCTAATGTTCCTCTCTGAACCTCACATTTCCATCCCAAACCTCTTAAAGGACTTAGACTATTTTAATCTATTGTCTAACCTAAAAATCAATCACTCTAAATCTAATGCCCTAAACATCACGTTACCATCAAGAATTGTAGACATATGTAGGACAAATTTCCCGTTCACATGGGCCAAGCATAACATAACATACCTTGGAATAGAAATCCCTAAAAATCTAGAAGACCTCTATAAACTAAACTTTTTGCCTATTTTAAAAGAGACACACGAAGACCTAAAAAGATGGAACTCTTTGAATATCTCCTGGTTTGGTAGAGCCTCCCTAGTCAAAATGACAACATTACCCCGTTTCCTTTACATTATGCAGACAATTCCCATTTTTTTACCTTCATCCTTCTTTATTACCTTTCGCAGAGCGTGCTCAAAATTTGTCTGGAGAGGCAAATCCCCCAGGATAAAAATTTCCAGACTATACTTACCTAAAAACAGTGGTGGAATAGCACTACCGGATCTTAAAAAATACCACCAGGCGGCTCTTCTGACACGTATTGTAGATTGGAACATACATCAATCAGTTAAGGATTGGGTAACATTGGAACAGGCGCAGTTCACCCAAGAACTTCGTACCCTACCATGGTTAGACCCTAAATATCACTTGAAGATTGTTAAGGCACATCCCCTTGTTAGCCCTACTCTAAGAATCTTTCATAGCACATTTAAATCCTCAAATACCACCCCCTGGCTTAGCCCTTTGACTTCTCTGAAAAATAATCCTGATTTTCCCCCCGGGGCTCGAGAGGAATTTTTTAAGCCTTCATTGGCCACATGACCGAATCCTTTCCAAACACTTCTTCAAAAATAAGAAGCTGTTGTCTAGAGAAGACCTGAACAGAGACATCAAGCCTTTCTCAATTCCGTTTTGGAATTATATCCAAATTAGACATTATTTGACTAAGACCGACACAGCTCACTGCTGGACAAGACCCCTTACGAAATTAGAAGACCTCTGCACAAAAGTAACGCCCCAAAGACATATTATTTCATCATTGTACAACTCAATGTTTGAGGATAGGACAGATTTCTCCAGCTCCTCATGTCGAAATTGGGAAAAAGATATAAACACCTCCCTGATTGATGAAGACTGGGAAAAAATATATACGTATGCACACAAAGGGTCATTAAATGTTGCCACACAAGAATGCAGTTTTAAGATTATCACTAGATGGTACAGGACACCCTCTATTCTTCACAAATTCTCACCATCTATCTCTGACAGATGCTGGAGGTGTAAACAGGGAGAGGGCTCGATGCTCCACATATGGTGGACCTGCCCACTGATACAGAACTTTTGGACATTAGTTCATAACACCATTTCTTTAGTCACTTCGGAAAACCTTGACTTTACTCCAGCGCAATACCTCCTCCACTTCAATTCCCTCCCAAGAAAGCGCTACCAATGTTTATGATAAACGCCGCACGACAATGCATCCCTGCCCATTGGCTCACAAATAATACACCCTCTAAGACAGAATGGTTCAGGCGGATCAATTACATAGAAAGAATAGAAGAACTCATAAGCATTTCACAGGAAAAGATAAAGAATTTTGCGTCGACTTGGTACGATTGGACGGTTTTCAAAGATCACAATCATATAAAACTCTCATTCAGTAATATTCAGTATCACCCTATGCGAGGCTATAGAATATCTCGTTAGTTTGAATGGAGTATTCCAGTTATTTATCCTAAGTCTAGCAAATAAATCCATTTTTTTTTTCTCCTTTCTCTTTTCTCTTTCTCTTTCTCTTTCTCTCTGTCTCTTCCCTTACCCCTCCCTCCCCCACCCCTTCTCCCCATACCTCGACCACAGATGCAATTCACAATTGAACAACACACTCCCTGGTCGAGATAGGTATAATAAAATAAAAAAATATATATATATGTATATATATACTATATAATGCTCTCTCATTCGTTGATCTCTCTTCATAGTTTATGTTCTCTGAGTGATGACTGTATTAACATAGGATTCTGACTTGCGTCATCATTTTTCTCAGATATGGTTTTCTATTGTTTTAATATGCATTCATATGATGTATCTATGCGATATTATGTTTGATCCCATACTCACTTAATAAAACTTTATGAAACAAAAAAAAGAAAAAAAAAAAAGAAAATTAAATTTACTTTTTGTTATAATAATATCCCAAAAATTTTTTAAAACAACATTTCTTTTTCTCGGTTTAGGCCAAAACATATTCTTCTACATATTTTTGTTAAAAAAATCGCAATAAGCGTATATTGATTGGTTTGCGCAAACGTTATAGTGCCTACAGAATAGGGGATAGATTTATGATTTATTTTTTACTAGTAATGGCGGCGATCTGCGATTTTTTTTTTTTTTGTCAGGCCTGCGATATTGCGGCGGACATATCGGACACTTTTGACACAATTTTGGGACCATTCACATTTATACAGCGATCAGTGCTATAAAAATGCACTAATTACTGTATAAATGTGACTGTCAGGAAAGGGGTTAACACTAGGGGGTGAGGAAGGGGTTAAATGTATTCCCTGGGTGTGTTCTAACTGTGTGGGGGAGGGGGACTGACTGGGGGAGGTGACTTTGTCCCTATGTACAAGGGACACAACATCGGTCTCCTCTCTCCCTGACAGGACGTGGAGCTCTGTGTTTACACACAGAGCTCCACGTCCCTGCTGTCACCGCCGATCGCGTTTGCGTGGCAGACATCGCGGCCGTGTTTCCCCGCTGCACGCCCCCAGGGGCACGCACAGGGAATGTAAACAGGACGTCGAGGGACATCCACCTGGCACTTGAGAGCCGCACTGTGGATGTCTTTCGTCTACAGCGCGGGTCTCAAGTGGTTAATGACCAGCCATTTTTTGTGATATGGCACTGCATCGCTTTAACTGACAATTGAGCGGTGGTGCGAAGCTGTACCCAAACAGAATTTTCGACAAATAGAGCTTTCTTTTTGTGGTTTTTGATCACATCTGTGGTTTTAACTTTTTGCTCTATAAACAAAGAACGACAATTGTGAAAAACAACAATTATTTTTACTTTTTGCTTTAATACAAATCCCTAAAAAATATATAAAAAAATATATTTATTCATCAGTTTAGGCCGATATATATTCTTTTGCATATTATTGGTAAACAAAATCGCAATAGGTGTATACTGATTAGTTTGTGCAAAAGTTATTGTGTCTGTAAACTATGGGATAGATTTAGGGACTATTATTTTTTTATTGTTTTTACTAGTAATGGCAGCGATCTGCAATTTTTAACAGGACTGTGACATTACGGCAGACAAATCTGACCCCAAATAACACTTTTTGGGGACAAAAATACACTGATCAATGTAAAAATTACATTGGCAGGGGTTAACACTAGGGGGCCATCAAGGGTTAAGTGTGTTCCCTAGGTGAGTTCTACCTGTAGGAGGAATGAGCTCACTGGGATATGATAGAGATCACTGTTCCCGATCACTGGAAACAGAAGATCTTTGACATGTCCCCTGTCAGAGTGGGGATACGCTTGTTTACACTGGCAGATCCCTGTTCTGTCTCTGAACTAGGCGATTGCGGGTCGCCTCTGGAAATTAAGTCCGACCAACCCATGGGCATGCTCCTGCAGCGGGAGCGAGAGCGCGCTGCCTTCAACGGTGCCTGCGCGAGCCGCCATACAGGTACGGCGATTTGTGCAGGAGAGCTGACTTGCTGCCCTACAACAGTGGCTGATTGACAAGTGGTTAATGCTACTTTTCACTGAGCCATAGCAGTGCATTTGGCAGCCTATAGATGAGTCTTTTTCTCTTTCATTCATTGACAGACAGCACTTTAAATCTTGACCTTAGGGTTATATCGCCACCTTTAGGATAGGACTAGGCAGAACATGTAAAAACAGCAAAACTGCACAGTACCGCCCAGGGGGTGGTCCTACTGGCTATAACCCCTCACACTGCATCCAGCAGCTCAGTTTTTTTCTGCCTAGTGTAGGAGAAGGACCTGGCTTCCGGTGGGGACCATTGGTCCTGAAATTTTTTGGTCTTTTTTTTCTTTTATTTTGATCCGGTGATCTTCTATGAACAGCCGGGCTTGGTGACAGGCTGGATAATATAGAACCTGGTAGTCTCCCCAGCCCAGCCATCGAGCCTGTAGCTGCAGTGAAAGGTGGTTCTACAAAGTATTGACTCAGGGGGGCAGAATACAAATGCACCCCACACTTTTCACATATTTATTTTCCTTCCACTTCACAATTATGTGCCACGTTGTGTTGGAGTGTTTCAAGGAGTGTGAATACTTTTTTCAAGGCACTGTTAGTGAGTGACTCCTTCCGTTACAAAATAAGACTACAGGATAGGTTGGAGGTGGTGGAAGAGATTCACATTTTGACCAGAGTTGAGCTTTAAATGTTTTTTGCATGACTTTAAAGCTGGCCATAAACAGAAAGAAATTTGGGACATGTTGGCAAACATTTTTTTAGATCATTGGCTGCAGCCAATCGAATGCAGATGTTGATCAGGGTAATCTTACAGCTGCCTGTGTCGCGGTCAGAATACAATGTCCGGCAGGGGGATTCCTCCATCTAACTAGTTTGTGTGGACAGAGGAATCTGTTATTTTGCACTGGCTGAATAAAAAAAAGCTCAACAGTGTATGACCAGCTTTACTCTTGTACATACTTTTGTGTATGGATTGTTGTATAAATGTGGAGGGGTCTTTATATCTTCAGATGAGATTTTAGCCATACAAGGGCATACATTGTTCTCAAAGGATTTATCAACTTCAAGACTTAAAGGGTCACTAAAGGAAAACAATTTTTTTGCTGAAATGACTGTTTACAGGGTATAGAGACATAAAAGTTAACTGATTCCTTTTAAAAAATTATTAAAAATAGATTCAATTCTATCATATAATGTGCCTCTAGTTTCACTTTCGGTTTTAAACTGGTTTCATGTTTATGTGAAGTAAAGAGACCCACAGAACAAAAACAAACAAATCCAGGGCAGTGTTTTGTTTTTAAAATGAATCTGATTGGTTCTGAGGAGTTTTAGACACACAGCTTGGACCACAGTGAGAAGCTCCCATGAGTTTTTTCATAAGGAGCCAGACAAGCAGGAAGTGTGGAGATCACAGCAGAATTACAGCTACTTCAAAGCAAAAACGAACAATGAGGACATGAAACCAGTACTGCAGTAAGGTAAAGGAAGTTATTTAGCTAAAAAAAAAAAATCCTTTAGTGATCCTTTAAAGTGGTTAGAAAGGCAGGTGTTTTTTTTACCTTAATGCATTCTATGTATTAACTACTTGGCAACCAGCCCATAGCCGAATGACGGCTACAGGGCGGTTGCCTAACTCTGGGAGAGCGTATATTGACGTCCTCCCAGAGTTGGGCGCACACACGGGAGTGTCCATAACCGCCAGGTCCAGAGGACCCGGCGCATCACGGATCACAGATAAATGTTCGCTGATAGCGGCCGTTTACCACGTGATCGCTCCGTCCAATGACTGAGCGATCACGTGTAAACAAACTGGCGTCATGTGATGGCGTCGGTTCCTCCCTCCCTTCTCTGTACCGATCGGTACAGTGTGAGAGGTGGAGAGCGGATGGCAGCAGTACTGTGGGCTGCATCTGTGACAATTGCAGTCACAGATCCAGCCAGCCATCCCTCCATGCTCAGCCATCCCTACCAATACTCTGCCCATACTGAGCAATACTCTGCCCATACTCCACAATACCCTGCCCATACTCCACAATACCCTGCAATACTCCGCAATACCCTCCTGCTCGCCCCCTCCCCCCTCAAGAGGCTTTCTCAACACCAGGGAGAAAGTGTCGCATTACTGTGTGTAGTTACAGACAGAAGAACAGGAAGTGAGGATTTCTCAGAAGAAATAAGGACATTTAAAAGCAAAATGGAAGGATGAGGTAAGTGAAGGAGGACTGCACTAAGGTAAAGGAAGCTATTTAGGGAAAAAAAATTACCTTTACAACCCCTTTAAATAAGGGATGGAAATAATTACAAAGTCAATAAGCTATTGTTTTCCAGAACATCCAGAAAATCCAATCAAATTCAACCAATTCACTTTTTTCTCTGTTCGTCGAAAGTTAATTTTCCAGTAAAAAAGTATTTTATCAAGCATCAATTATGACGGGGAACGTAATGCGGAGGACGTGACGTGAGTGAGGTGGGAGGTGCCGGACGGCTCCATGGCGGCAGGAGATACACGCCGCTCCAAGTCTCCGTCAGCACCGCTCGTGGCCCCGCAGTCTACAGCGTGAGAGGCCGGGACCTGCGAGGAGCGAGCGGGTGCCCCATCCCTGCCCGAGCGCAGACATACTCAGGGGATCTTTACCTGAGAGGCGCCGGTGAACGGGCTCCAGCTGGACACGCTGCGCCGGAGGACTGAAGCCACCGTATGCCTAGCACTGGGGGTCAGCAGCCTGAGAGGAAATATGCAGTGCTGGGTCTGCAGAAGCTCATCAGAGAGACGCCACCGGGCAGCGTCCCAGGAGGAAAACCAAAGGGACTGGTGAGGCGCTCCGTAGAGCCGAGTCTGAGCGGGTCCCCCCCCCCCCCGTGATCCCCCCCCTCCCGTTTTGCTATGACACTGCTCTTATGAAGTTCTGATATCTTTACACAATAAGGCACTCTTCTGTGTAAAGATGGTAAAGAACTATCTTTTTTACTGGCTATGAAGTCTCTGTTTGCGGCATATGAAGGGAATATGAATATAAAACGTGATTGAAAACATATCTTAATTCATAATTCGCACCGGGACAAGGTGAAGTTATTGAAGGAAAATTTGAGGGGAATGATAGCCGGTTTATTTGAGCCCCCCACCTGTTGAAATATCTCTACACTGCTTGATTAGCCTGGGATTTATCTATGAATTTGGCTCCTGTTGTTGCTGCCTTTACTGCCATTATTGTCTCTACTGAACTGCTCTGTCCGGCCCCGGCCGGTCTGTGGTGTTAATGAAGCGGTCAAAAATATATTAATCTATCAGGACTGTCATCGGTACAAAACGCATATGTGAATGCGTGAAGCTGGTAAAATCCCAGTTTTGATGATTGAGGAATAGGGGAAAGATTACTTAGACCCTTCCTGACATAAAGTGTTTACCTTGTTCGCTGGAACAATTAGGACGTTTTGGGCTGATGAAACACAAGAGATAATTCAGCAAAAATACTGAAAGTTCTCACCTTATAAGAAGGAAAGCTGGTAGCCCAAGTAACTCTGCTTACAGCAGCAAACGTCTTCTCTTGTGTCGATCAGCCCCTTACCTCTTTTCTTTAGTTCGGGGCTCTCGTCTGCCCGTGGCCCTCTCTTTAATAAAATATTCTTTCAGGGCATAAGAAGTAGTTAAGGGAGGATAGAAGTATCCATCGGTGAAGAAAAATTTGGAACCGATAAGGGCGCTAATCACATAAAAACAAAATAAAAAAAAAAAAAAAAAAAAAAAAAACATTTTCAAACTGGGGAAGAGAATTCGACCCCTCAATAAAATGAATAGATCAACGAGGGGTGGCACTACAAAACCAACTAAGAATAATTCGGGGAACAGCTCCATACAGCAATACATGACGCAGGAAGGGAGCCTTAAAAGCCCAGGACTCGTAAAAAAAACTGACAAGAAGAAAACTGAAAAAAAAAAAGGGGTAGGAACAGGCAGTGAGGAGAGCTCTAGAGGTGAAACGACATTAGAAGGTGAGCAAGAGCAAGAGCAAAATAATGCAGAGGAATTAACCCAAGATACACAGCCCCCCACAAAGGCAGAGATGAACGCAATGCTGTTGAGGATGGAAAATGTCATGGAAAATATCATAAGGACAGAAATTAACAAGGTAAGAATAGACCTTGGAGGGCTTCGTGAAAGAGTGGAAGAGACGGAAAAGAGAATAGAGGAGCAGGATCAGGAAATAAACTCCCTGAAAAAGCAAGTAAAGGCTCTGACTGAAAATCAGAGATTGGCGGCATATAGGATTGAGGACCAGGAGAATCGCAATAGGCGACAGAACCTTAGAATCAGAGGGTTGACAGAACAAAAGGATGAAGACCTTAGAAGCATCATGAACACAATTTTTAACCCTCTGCTAGAGAGATCGGTAGAATCTAAGCCCCTTAAGATTGAGAGAGTGCACCGAGTGGGGAACCCCCAACAGATGGAAAGATACGGCCCAAGGGATGTGGTCGTGAGGTTCAGGAATTACATCGATAAAGCAGAAATATGGAGCAGGCTTAGGGGAAAACCCCCCCTGAGATTTAGAGACACTGACTTACAAATATTTTCCGATCTGGCAAAAGAAACACTGGCAAGGAGGAGATGCTTGAAACCCCTCTTGGAGCTGATGCGGTCACAAAATATTAAGTACCAATGGGGATTCCCGGCGTGCCTCATAGGTATAAAGGGGGGCAAAACAGCACGACTTAGGTACCCGGAGGAACTGAACGTATTCTGCCTTAAAATGGAATTAACAATTCCTGAACTCCCTGATTGGGTGGAATAGATGGGCTCTACTAGCATGGAACTTTGAGAGGCGGGACGGTGAGGGGGGGGAGGGGGTGGGGAGGGAGTGGGGAGCCAAGGGAGAGCCCCGAACACCACCACGAAAGAGGAGCCAAGGATGAAGGCGAGGAGTCTTCTACCAGCGGCTCCCAGGCCAAGAGTGGGCCAGGGAGGGGGAGGGAGGGAGGGGGGGTTGGGGAGGGGGGGAAGGGGGGGAGGGAAATGGGAGGTGGGGGAAGGGGGGGTAACGGGAGGGGGACCATCTGCACGACTCCACAGGAATTCTTCCCAAACGCAAAAAAAAAAAAAAAAAAAAAGAGAGATAAATGGCAGATATTAAGTTCTTATCATATAATGTAAAAGGATTAAACTCCCATATTAAGAGATATAAAATTCTTGCCGAACTTACGCAGTATAAAGTAGACATAGTCTATCTACAAGAGACCCATATTACCTTAGAGTCTAATATCAAGCTATATTCATCTGATTATCCCGTCTGGTATTATGGAGACACAGTCTCATCGAGATCTCGAGGGGTCGCCATAGGATTTGCAAGAGGAGTTAGATACACAGTGGTGGACAGATTGAACGACCCGGAAGGGAGGTTCTTGTTCTTGAAAATAAAATTAGGAGAGGAGGACTACACTCTGGCAAATGTATACGCACCCAATGTGAACTCGGCTAAATATATTAGTAAAATACTCAGAAAATTAAAAGATTTTGAAAAGGGACATGTGGTGTTAATGGGGGACTTTAACTTTTGCATGTGCCCGAGCCTCGACAGTACGTCCCATGCTCAGGGGAATAACGGTGAGCACCTTAAGCTACTGAAAAAACAAATGATACAAAACCAAATGGTGGATGTCTGGCGAATCCTCAACCCCAAGACAAGAGACTATACGTTTTTTTCCCCTGTGCATGGGACGTACTCGAGGATCGACTACATCCTCGTAGATCATAGACTTTTGGAGAGGGTGGTCGAAGCAAGTTGTGAGATCATAACGCTATCAGACCACGCCCCTATAACCATGAAAATAAGTACATCCATACAAAAATGCATACCTCCTGAATGGAGATTGGATGAAGGTCTGTTGAGGGACGAGGATGTGGTCGAGAGAGTACAGAAAGAACTGGAATGGTATTTCCAGGAGAATGACAAGGAGGGAATCACAGGAGCAACCCTGTGGGACGCCCATAAAGCGTATATAAGAGGGATTTTTATTGCTGAGGGGGCAAAGAAAAATAAAACAAGAATGAGTAAACTAAAAACATTAAAAGAGGAGATATATAGGCTGGAACAGGAACATAAATTACAGGGCCATAAGAGGGAAACACTCCGTAAGTTAACTATAACAAGGGATGAATACAAAGCCCTTGCCGGGCAAGAAACCAAGAATTTCATAGACAGGGTAGAGAGAGAAAGATACGTCTGGGGAAATAAACCTAGTAAAAATTTGGCCAGAATGGTAAGAAAAAAGAAAACCAGGAATTTTATCGAAAAAATTAGGAATGGGAATGGGGACTTAGTGTATGCGACAAACAAAATAGCAGAATCCTTTAGAAGCTATTATGAAAAACTATACGACGTCCAACAGAAGATCAGGGACCCAGCCGAAAAAAAGGATAAGATCAGGGAAGTATTACAGCAAACCAATCTACCGAAGATAGAAGAGCATGAGATAGAAAGAATGGAGGAAAGTATAACCGAGCAGGAAATAAGGGAGGTCTTAAGGAATGCTCCCAATGGGAAAAGTCCTGGACCAGACGGCTTCACGTCTGCCTACATACAAAGGTTTAGTACCATCTTAGTCCCTAGACTATGTCAATATTTCAATGGGTTGGGGCTAGACTATGAGATGAGTAGAGAGGCATTAACAGCTACGATCACTGTCATTAAAAAAGAGGGAAAGGACAATACGAATTGTTCAGGGTTCCGACCTATTTCACTCCTGAATGCAGATACCAAACTGTATGCAAAAATTCTGGCCGAACGAATGAAGGGGGTAATGACAGCCATTGTCCACCCGGACCAGGTTGGTTTCATACCTGGGAGGGAGGGAAAGGACAATGGAGTTAGGGCACTTCTTCTCATGGAGCAGATCAAAGAAAGAGGGACCCCCGGTCTACTCCTGTCAGTAGACGCCGAGAAAGCGTTTGACAGGGTAGACTGGGGGTTCATGATACAAACACTAGAATTTATAGGAATAGGCCCAAGGATGATCAAATGGATCAAAACGCTCTATTTCCACCCATGTGCTAGGATCAAGATCAACGGATCTTTATCCGCACCCTTTGAGATGCGAAATGGAACCAGACAGGGCTGTCCCCTGTCCCCCCTTCTTTTTGTCTTATCATTGGAGCCCCTGCTTGCAATGGTTCGACAAAATCCAGAAATATATGGAATAGAAGTTGGAGAAGATGAGCACAAATTGTCCGCCTTCGCAGACGATATTCTATTCTATATAAGTAGCCCAAGAGTCACCCTCCCGAAGTTAATAGCTACCTTAAAACAATATGGTGAGGTATCAAACTTCAAAATGAATACAGAAAAGACGGAGATCCTGAATATTAACATTCTTAAAGAAGAAGAACAATATCTGCGGAAGAAATATAATTTCAAATGGCAAAAAGAAATAAAATACCTGGGAATAAAACTGGCAAATACCATCAAGAAAATATATAGAATAAATTTTATCCCCCTACTCAACGAAATAAAAAGTGAAATTAAAAACATATATAATAGACCAATTTCGTGGTTCGGGAGGATAAATGTGGTAAAAATGGTTCTCATCCCAAAAATTCTATACAAGTTTCAAATGGTCCCAATTTACCTACCACCGTCATTCATCAAAATAATTAACTCCCTCATAATGAACTATATTTGGAATAATAAAAAACACAGGGTGTCTGCTCAAACCCTAAAACGGGCCAAGAAAAAGGGAGGATTAGCTGTACCCGACATCAGATTGTATTATAACGCTTCGGTTCTCTCACGGGTTATAGAATGGGCTAAAGAGTCCCAGGACAAAAGATGGATAAACATTGAATGCACATTAGCGAGGGCACAGTTAGGGAGATTAATTTGGAATCCACCACAATATAGATCTTTACACACTTCAACACACACAATTACACATAATGCATGGAGGATCTGGGATAGACTTCACAAACAATTAAAAACAGAATTCAATTCACCCTTTATAGATTTAAAAGAAAACGAATATTTCACCCCAGGGACAAAAGAAGTAGGGGGAAATTGGATCACAAATAGAATACAGCTAAAAGATATAACACTAGATGGTAAAATTAGGACACTTCACGATATTAAATATAGGATTGGAATTAGGGCGCTCGACGAGTGGAGATATTTGCAGTTAGTGTCATTCGTCAAACGCCTATCACACCCTTTGAGGTCACAGGAGGAGTACACTATATTGGAACAATTGTGTAGCATCGAAAGCTCAAAAGGAAATATATCTAAAATCTATAATTACTTGCAGAAAACGGAAGAGTTGGACACGCTAAAATACATCCAAAATTGGGAAACAGACTTAGGGGTCCCAAGGGGGAAAACGACCATAGGAAGAATCTTGAATATGACTCACACCTCGGCAGTAGATGTAAGAACTGCCGAGATGAACTTCAAATGTTTGACGAGGTGGTACGCTACCCCAGATAAAATGGCCAAATTCAGAGGGGGTGAGTCAGAGAAATGCTGGAGAGGCTGTGAGTTAAGAGGAACGATGGCACACCTTTGGTGGGACTGCCTGAAAATTAAAGCCTATTGGAAAAAAATCTTGGCCCTGATAAAGGTAATAACAAAAAAAGAAGTGGAAGATAACCCATGGGTAGTTCTTTTTCATGGAGGGGAGGTTCCAGAGAAGGAGTATAAGGGTTCCCTGACCCCTCATTTGTTGAACGCAGCGAAAAGATTGATCCCCCTTAAATGGAGAGACGCGAAAAGCCCGCAAATGTGGGAGTGGATCGACTCCGTAGAGGACACCTATAGGAGAGAGAAATTAAAATACGGAAGTTTTAAACACGAGGTAGAGGAAAAGGACATATGGGTTCCCTGGTTGGAATTTAAAAAGACCTGGAGGTTCGCAGAAAACCTGAGAGAGGAATAGGAACACATTGTCAATTAATGGGAATGAATTCTTATAGGGGAGTCGTGGGATGGTCAAGGGTGGGGTGTGGGAAGGGCGGGAGGGTAGGGGGGGGGAATTAGTCGGGGAGGGGGGAGAAGGGGTGCTGGATATCTCTTTGTCACGCGGATAAAACCTGTTAAAATTCCGTACTTAATACAAAAGAGAGTCTCCCAAACGGAGAAAAAATAAATAAATAAATAAATAAATATAAATAAATAAATAAATATATAATAAAAATAATAACAAGTATAAAAACTTGTATAAGAAATACACCACAAATGATGCTAAACCAGATGTAGAGACGGAATTATGAATAAAATCATGAGCAAGTCTCTCGCTGCGGTGAAGTCTGAAGTGGCAAAAAAAAAAAAAAAAAAGTATTTTATCACATGTATGCCAAATGGTGTAAAATAAATTCATGATGTGTACAGTACACGGCAGCACTATCTATAATACCATACATATGCTTCTGTACAACTAAGAAGTTAGCAGTATCTCACGAAACGTGTCACATTTTAAAGATACCTTTTTATAATCATGTATCAACATCTGTAAGCTTCAAGCATGTACAATATTATACATTGTAGCTATAACCATTCGGCCTGGCATTTCTGTATATGCATTTGATGTATTATAATGATTACATCTGCACAACAAAAAAGTACATGGCCAATGCAAAAGGGCTAATTTACTAAAGAAGCTGAGAATCTTCATGCAATAAATTGTGTGAAGATTTACTTAAATTATCTTAATCATGTGAAAAAGCAGATTCATGTTTACTTATGTCATCTGCAGTAAACAGGATTTTTTTGCAATTTGATCATTTATGTGAATATTCAAACAATTTAAGTAACGTAAATTCTTTCAAAAGAAGATATGTGATTGAGGCTAACATAGACTTTCATGGTACCATACAAAGGGGGTTATTTATGAAAGGAAAATCCACTTTGCACTACAAGTGCAAACTACAAGTGCAAAGTGCACTTGGAAGTGCTGTTACTGTAGATCTGAGGGGGACATGCAAGGAAAATAAAAAACAGCATTTTAGCTTGCACATGACTGGATGATGAAATCGGCAGAGCCTCCCCTCATTTCAGATCTACACCTCAGATTTACAGTGACTGCACTTCCAAGTGCATTTTCAGTGCAATTACAAGTGCACTTTGCACTTGTAGTGCAAAGTGGATTTGCCTTTCGTAAATAACCCCCATAGGCTTTACACACACACATATATATTTATTTATTTATTACAAAAATTTTACAAAAAAATTTACAAAAATACTCGGTTAAAGGGAAACATAGAAAAAATACATTTAAAAGCGTAAAAAAGAGTTTGGGTCGACTAAAAAAAAATATATATATATATATATATATATATATATATATATATATACATACATGTAATGCTCCATTCTTTATATAGTTTATTCTATCATAAGATTGTGAATTAAAGTGGTTGTAAACCTAAATTTGACACTTTTACGTACAGGTAAGCCTATAACAAGGCTTACCTGTAGGTAAAATTAATATCTCCTAAACCTGTAAGGTTTATGAGATATTACCTTTGCATGCAGCCGCTGACATTAGCAGCGAATGTGCTTTGAATGCCCAGCTGAAGGTTCGGCAGACGCTGCTGGACCTTGCCGGGAAGAAAACTAACGCGTACATGAGTGGGAGTGACATCATCGCGGGTCCGGACACTCACAGCGCCAGAGCCGCGAACCGGGAAGACATGCCAAGGGCAAGATGTCAGCTCCCTCGCCGTGGACTGGGCTCCAATACGGGGGCTTCATTCTGAGGTAAGTATATATACCAGCTCATTATGCCTTTGCCTTGCAGGGTTTTTTCTTTGCCTGTTATTTTTTTTTTTATTCGGGTTTACTACCGATTTAATGTGCCTGATATAGTGCTCCCACATTCACCAGGATAGACTTGTACCTGTGGGTCCTTACATTTGGTTGCGTCTTGGGTAAGATCCTGTGCAGCACATAATACAATTGTGATATATTGTCATTGTGTTTTTGTGATAATTATTTTTCTAAAGAAATTTAATTGTTTAAGATTGCTCGCTATGTTTTGTTGGCCTTTTAAAGAGGAAGTAAACTTCCTCTGCTGACATTTACCTATAGGTAAGCCTATAATAATGCTTACCTATAGGTAGTGAAAATATCTCCTAAACCTGTACTGTTCAGGAGATATTTACATTGCATGCAGCCAGTAACTTCACTGGCGCATGCACTCTTCTGAGCCCCACGCCATGGCGTAAATTTTAGCTCCGGCCAATTACAGCGTCAGAATCCACGAACCCGGAAGAAACTCTGGGGAAAATTTCTGTCTTCAAAGCGGTGTGCAGGCACTGCTGCAACAGCTTGGTTCAATGGTAAGTATTTCATAATTAGCTAGTATGCAATGCACTCCAGCTCATTATGGTTTATGAGATATTACCTTTGCATGCAGCCGCTGACATTAGCAGCGAATGTGCTTTGAATGCCCAGCTGAAGGTTCGGCAGACGCTGCTGGACCTTGCCGGGAAGAAAACTAACGCGTACATGAGTGGGAGTGACATCATCGCGGGTCCGGACACTCACAGCGCCAGAGCCGCGAACCGGGAAGACATGCCAAGGGCAAGATGTCAGCTCCCTCGCCGTGGACTGGGCTCCAATACGGGGGCTTCATTCTGAGGTAAGTATATATACCAGCTCATTATGCCTTTGCCTTGCAGGGTTTTTTCTTTGCCTGTTATTTTTTTTTTTATTCGGGTTTACTACCGATTTAATGTGCCTGATATAGTGCTCCCACATTCACCAGGATAGACTTGTACCTGTGGGTCCTTACATTTGGTTGCGTCTTGGGTAAGATCCTGTGCAGCACATAATACAATTGTGATATATTGTCATTGTGTTTTTGTGATAATTATTTTTCTAAAGAAATTTAATTGTTTAAGATTGCTCGCTATGTTTTGTTGGCCTTTTAAAGAGGAAGTAAACTTCCTCTGCTGACATTTACCTATAGGTAAGCCTATAATAATGCTTACCTATAGGTAGTGAAAATATCTCCTAAACCTGTACTGTTCAGGAGATATTTACATTGCATGCAGCCAGTAACTTCACTGGCGCATGCACTCTTCTGAGCCCCACGCCATGGCGTAAATTTTAGCTCCGGCCAATTACAGCGTCAGAATCCACGAACCCGGAAGAAACTCTGGGGAAAATTTCTGTCTTCAAAGCGGTGTGCAGGCACTGCTGCAACAGCTTGGTTCAATGGTAAGTATTTCATAATTAGCTAGTATGCAATGCACTCCAGCTCATTATGCCTTTGTCTTTTTTTTTTTTTCTTGTGCGAGTTTACAACCTTTTTAATGCCACTGCATCTGTGTATTCTGAATATAGAGCATTTAGTGTCCTATGACACAAACTCTTTTTTGCTTTTGTATGTATTTTTGTAATATATATAATCTTTTATAGATGTGTGTATGTGTGTGCAAAGCCTTTGTATGGTACCCTATATATAAAGGCGCGATATATATAAAGGAATATTTCATGTTTATTGTTTCACCTTAAGCATTATTAAAATCACTGCTCCCCACAAAAAAAAATACATTTTTTTTTGCATTGATACATGTCCCCTGGGGCAGGACCCAGGTCCCCAAACACTTTTTATGGCAATACCTTGCATATAAGCCTTTAAAATAAGCACTTTTGATTTTTCACGTTTGCGTCCCATAGACTTTATTGTAAAGAAAAGGGAGGCTGTATTGGACTATAATGGCATCGTATGAGCAAATGATAGACAGTCAAATTTATAATGTAAAATATTTTTATTACAAAGTAAAAATTTCTAAACATTTACAATAAAATATTGATTGTGACAACCATAAATCAGCTTATCATTAACATTGTATTAACAATGATGTATACAAAACATCAAATATTGTGCATTGTATATAAACTCTACATGTTGCATGTTTCGCGGTTACTTGATGTCCGCTTCCTCAGGAGCCATACATGGGCACATAGGCCCAGATTCACAGAGAGCAGGGCGCACATTACGCTGCCGTAGGGCAAACAATGAACGCTACACCAACGCAGCGCAGAGAGGCAAGCACTGCATTCAGCAAGCCAGTGCTCCCAACGGTGCGCCAGTGTGGCGTGGGTTTTAAAGGCGTACATCAGCATAGGTGGAAGTGGGCATGAACCCATGAAAATGATGGG
This sequence comes from Rana temporaria, assembly GCF_905171775.1. Taxonomy (NCBI): domain Eukaryota; kingdom Metazoa; phylum Chordata; class Amphibia; order Anura; family Ranidae; genus Rana; species Rana temporaria. Next base: position 52,547,372 of record NC_053495.1, on the reverse strand, counting down.
ACGAACGCCAGACAGGTACGTATTACGAACTGCGCATGCTCCGTGATGACAGCACCCCCCCATGCGCCTGCTCACAACAGCTGCAAGAGCATCTAGATACCTATAACCTACTTGATCCATTTCAATCGGGTTTCCGCCCCGGACACGGTACGGAAACAGCATTGCTCAAAATATGGGACGACACTCTCGAGGCCGCAGACAAAGGAGAATCTTGTCTCCTGGTTCTGCTGGACCTAAGCGCTGCCTTCGACACTGTAGACCACAAACTGTTAATAACTCGGCTAGCTGACGTAGCCAAAGTCGCAGAAGGTGATTTATCTTGGTTCTCCTCTTTTTTGGAAAACCGATCACAAACAGTGAAATTGGGACCTTTTACTTCTGAGAAACGCACGGTATCGTACGGAGTCCCTCAAGGATCGCCTCTATCGCCGGTGCTGTTCAACATCTATCTTCGTCCTTTTGAAATCATTAGCAGCCAAAAACTGCTTTATCACTCATATGCAGACGACACGCAACTGTATTTCCGCATTTGCAACAAAAGGATCACCATCTCAATCTAGAGACATGCCTCTCTTTGATAGAGAACTGGATGACAAAGAGTTATCTTAAACTCAACGGAGCGAAAACAGAACTTCTCCTGTTTCACGCCAAGCGTATGAATCAACCTGCAACAACGTGGATACCCCCGCCCATTCTGGGCAAAACCATCACCCCTAGCGCCAAAGTCAAAAGTCTCGGGGTCATCTTCGACTCCTACATGACAATGGATGCACAAATAGGGTCAGTAGTCAGCGGATCCCACCATCTGCTGCGCCTACTACGCAAACTCACTCCTTTTATTCCAAAAGAAGACTTGGCAGTCGTGGTGGGAGCGATTGTAAACTCCAGATTGGATTATGCAAACGCCCTTTACCTCGGTCTGCCAAAGTACCAAATCGCCCGTCTGCAAGTCGTACAAAACACGGCCGCCAGACTAGTGACTGGGAAAAAACCCTGGGAATCAATCTCACCTTCGCTGAGAGCCCTTCATTGGTTGCCAGTTAAAGACAGAATTGTTTTTAAAGCACTCTGTCTAACGCATAGATGTATCCATGGGAAGGCCCCCCTTTATCTATGCGAAAAAATAAAAGCTCACAACTCCAATCGCGTTCTGCGATCCACCAACCAAAATCTGCTCCAAATACCCAAAGCCAGATACAAGTCCAAGGGAGAAAGAAGATTTGCGGTTCAGGGTCCCAGACTATGGAACGCTTTACCAACCAGCATTCGGTTGGAGGAAAATCACCAAGCGTTCAGGAGAAAGATCAAAACTCATCTCTTTTGATATCAGGAGACAGGAACAACAAGCGCCCAGAGGCGATTTGGTTCGCATGTGCTGCGCTATATAAGTTTTTCATTCATTCAACCACGCCAGCACAACTGCCTAAGCTATGCCGGATCACTGCGTACGCCGTGAACATAACGTACGCCCAGCCAGACACACGTCCAAGGCAAAATACGTCGGCATGTGTTCCCTGGTGCAGACCTGTGCAAGTCTGTTGCTGGGTTGCACCTCCTTTATGGGGCATAACTTTACGCCGGACGTACAACTTACACGCATCTCCGGGCACACGCATGTTCGTGAATCGCCATAGATCCCTCATTTGCATATTTGAATAGCTGATCAATGGGAGCGCCACCATGCGTCCAGCCTAAATGTGCGCCCACCCTACGCCGGCGTAGGCAAGTTACGTCGGCGGGGTGAAGCCTGTTTTTAGGCGCTTATTAGTTTGTGGGTCTGGCCCACAGATACGACGGCGCACATGTGCACTTACGCCGGAGTAACTTGTTATACGTCGGTGTAAGTGCTTTGTGAATCTGGGCCATAGTTTATTAAACAATGTATATGGGATATGTCGCAAAACTAAAAACAGAGAAACAAACATTAGTATTTTTATACATTGTGGAAAATATATTATTTACAGTTATATAGATAAGAGTACATCCATCTGCCCATATATAACCATAATTCAAGACAATCTCACCGTGGATGCTGTGTCAGGTAAGTGGCCAAGAACCCGGTGCAGGAAAGCAACCCACCCCGTGGGACACAAAAATGCAGGATGATCCACATAAATTGGTACAACCTGGGTAAAATATTTAAATTACACATATGTCAGTATATTCATTTTCTCCTCTGGTCCACATGAAGTGGCCAGGTGGTAAAATATATTGGAATGTATTTTACCACCTGGCCACTTCATGTGGACCAGAGGAGAATATGAATATACTGACATATGTCTAATTTAAATATTTTACCCAGGTTGTACCAATTTATGTGGATCATCCTGCATTTTTGTGTCCCCCGGGGTGGGTTGCTTTCCTGGACCAGGTTCTTGGCCACTTACCTGACACAGCATCCACGGTGAGATTGCCTTGAATGATGGTTATATATGGGCAGATGGATGTACTCTTGACTATATAACTGTAAATAATATATTTTCCACAATCCAAAGCACGCTGCCCGGCCGGTCAGGAAAGGAGTGCCCCCCCTCCTGAGCCGTACCAGACCGCATGCCCTCAACATAGGGGGGTTGGGTGCTCTGGGGCAGAGGGGCGCCCTGCGGCCCCCCCACCCCAAAGCACCCTGTCCCCATGTTGATAAGGACAGGGCCTCTTCCTGACAACCCTGGCCGTTGGTTGTCGGGGTCTGCAGGCGGGGGGCTTATCGGAATCTGGGAGCCCCCTTTAATAAGGCTGCCCCCAGATACCGGCCCCCCACCCTAGATGAATGAATATGGGGTATATGAATATGTCAACATCGAAGAAGAAGGCAGAAGGCAACAGAAGCCGGGGCACCCCCCGCCGAAGACGACGAAGAAGAGCCCGGGAGGGGGGCCGCTGTAAAAGAGCTAAAGAAGAAAGCGCCCCCCCCCCAGCGAAAGAGAACCAGACGGCGGTGAAGACCGACACATCCCCCACCGAAGACGTCGAAGAAGAAGAAGGCCCCCCCTCTTAAAAGAGCTAAAGAAGAGAGGGGGGCCCCCGGAGCTGACTAATAAATTACTTTAAAAACCCTGTGTAGTGTGTTTTTTTTACATTTTTTTTCCGCCAGGTGAATGGCTAGGGGTACGATGTACCCCATATTCATTCACCTAGGGTGGGGGGCCGGTATCTTATTAAAGGGGGCTCCCAGATTCCGATAAGCCCCCCGCCCGCAGACCCCGACAACCAACGGCCAGGGTTGTCGGGAAGAGGCCCTGTCCTTATCAACATGGGGACAGGGTGCTTTGGGGTGGGGGGGCTGCAGGGTGCCCCCCTGCCCCAGAGCACCCAACCCCCCCATGTTGAGGGCATGCGGCATGGTACGGCTCAGGAGGGGGGGGCGCGCGCTCGTTCCCACTCCTTTCCTGACCGGCCGGGCGGCGTGCTTTGGATACAGGTCTGGTATGGATTGTAGGGGGACCCCCACACCGTTTTTTCTGCGTAGGGGGGTTCTCCTTACAACCCATACCAGACCTAAGGGCCTGGTATGCCCCTGGGGAGAAAACCCATGCTGTTTTATTATTTAAAATTTGGCGTGGAGTTCCCCCTCATAATTCATACCAAACGCGGGCTAGAATTGGTGGGAATACAAGTCGGATCCCCGTCGCTTCTATGACGCGCTTGCTGGAATGTGCTTTTTCTATTCCAGCGAGTGCGAGATGTCGGCACCCTGTCGCCGAGAATCAGTGCGATGCCGTCGTGCTGGAAACACATTCTCGGTAACAGGTACTGTATCCCATATACATCATTTAATAAACTATGTGCCTATGTATGGCTCCTGAGGAAGCATGCAACATGTAGAGTTTATATACAATGCACAATATTTGATGTTTTGTATACATCATTGTTAATACAATGTTAACCACTTAAGCCCCGGACCATATTGCTGCCCAAAGACCCAAGGTGTTTTTACAGTTTGGGACTGCGTCGCTTTAACAGACAATTGCGCGGTCGTGTGACGTGGCTCCCAAACAAAATTGGCGTCCTTTTTTCCCCACAAATAGAGCTTTCTTTTGGTGGTATTTGATCACCTCGGCGGTTTTTATTTTTTGCGCTATAAACAAAAATAGAGCCACAATTTTGAAAGAAATGCAATATTTTTTACTTTTTGCTATAATAAATATCCCCCAAAAACATATATACATTTTTTTTTTCCTCAGTTTAGGGCGATACGTATTCTTGTACCTATTTTTGGTAAAAAAAATCGCAATAAGCGTTTATCGATTGGTTTGCGCAAAATTTATAGCGTTTACAAAATAGGGGATAGTTTTATTGCATTTTTATGAATTTTTTTTTTTTTACTACTAATGGCGGCGATCAGCGATTTTTTTCATGACTGCGACATTATGGCGGACACTTCGGACAATTTTGACACATTTTTGGGATTTTTGTCATTTTCACAGCAAAAAATGCATTTAAATTGCATTCTTTATTGTGAAAATGACAGTTTGGGAGTTAACCACAGGTGGCGCTGTAGGATTTGGTGTACACTGTGTGTGTGTTTACAACTGTAGGGGGGTGTGGCTGTAGGAATGACGTCATCGATCGAGTCTCCCTATATAAGGGATCACTCGATCGATGCAGCGCCATAGTGAAGCACGGGGAAGCCGTGTTTACACGCGGCTCTCCCCGTTCTTCAGCTCCGGGGAGCGATCGCGACGGAGCGGCTATAAACAAATAGCCGCGCCGTCGTCCCGGATCGCTCCCCGAGGGGACCCGACCGCCGCAAGTCGCGGGGGGGTCCCGATCAGACCCCCGACCCACGTCTAGGCAGGGACGTACAGGTACGCCAATGTGCCTGTACGTGCCATTCTGCCGACGTCAATGTACATGCGGCGGTCGGGAAGGGGTTAATGATAAGCTGATTTATGGTTGTCACAATCAATATTTTATTGTAAATGTTTAGAAATTTTTACTTTGTAATAAAAATATTTACATTATAAATTTGACTGTCTATCAGTTACTCATACAATGCCATTATAGTCCAATACAGCCTCCCTTTTCTTCACAATATTTCAATGGGACGAAGGCATCATTTTGTAACATAAATATACCCTAGCACTTTAATACAGTACGTCCCAGAGACTTTAACAGTGTTCGCACAAATTTTTTGCCTGATCGCATGTTCTGCTGTGAACCGAACTGGGGGGTCTTCGGCTCATCCCTATTAGAGCTATATAAAATCTGTATAATAGTGGCAATAGGTAGGCAGGGAATAACCCACCCACAGTTCAGGGGTGGGATCATTTTAAGGTCCACTTTTCCATCACTGCCTTTAAAGTAAAGTACGTAATTTTTCTAGCAACATTTTCGAAAAACTGTTAATCCATCTATAGATTCCAGTATAATTGAGGATTCTTTGCTTCACCTTCACAATATAGCTGTAAGCGCTCAGCGCAAGAGTAAATGTTAAAACTGACAGATCATGTAATTGATCTTAGGATCCTTACTGTTTTTTACAACACTAGAGCAGTATGACTCTCCCAGAACAATGAGAATCTGCTTGAAACAAAGCTATTTACACATTCCCTGCTTCATGCCAAAAAATATATTATTGCTTACAACACAAAAATATGATGACTTCAAGGAGCACTGACACACAGCTAAAAAGGGAGTCAACGTTGCAAAAAGCAAACAGAACTGAGGTTTCAGCTCAGACAAACTACAAAAGTAGAAGAACATATGCAGAATGACATGCTGCTTTTTGGCATTTTATTGAAAGAATATCACTTTAAACCACTACTGTACTGACAGTAACTTTTCAGCAAGGCATTTCTGCAAGCAACTGTTAAATTCAATTTGTTGGTAAAATGTCAGTAAAATAATTATTTTATATTATTGTATGGTAGCTCAGAGTTTCTAGTACCCAATGGAGGTGCAGTGTAAACAGAACTTGTTAACAGTCCTGGGCTGCTGCCTCTCAGTTCATCCACTGTTACAGGTTAGTCCCGCCCCCTGCCTATTACAAGATATAATTTTTAAATATATATTTTATATAATATTTCATTGTTGTAATGTAATTTATTAGCATTGGATTGAAATGATATTTTTTTCAAATTTGTTATTTGTCACGCATACAGTCCAAATGAAAGACCTAGTATGACATTTAAATGTCATTAAAACATGTACATTCATACATTACAACATCTTATTCCATTGATATACATGATGAGCAGACTGTTAAACAATACTAAATACAACTGCAGGTTGTGAGATGCAGAACATCATCCTACATACCATGAAATAAATATTTCCTAAATATCATACACTTGATAAATTCACTTTGCCTATTGGTCTGCACCAATTTTCAAACTCCTTTCTACTGGATTGAAATAGATATTTCTTAAATCTAGATGCATCATAATTTTCAAATCCACTACCATTGTATGTATACATTCTGTGGCTATTTTATACCAGATAGTTTTATCCAAGTTATTGATGTACAGCACTATAATTTTTAGATGAGATATATATATATGGTATGTTTTCATTTTTTATTGTTCTCTTGCACACTAGCCCTTAGGAAGGGAGAGACATTTTCCCCAAAAAGCATTGGCTTTACCCATTATGCTTGATGATTAAACGTTGTCAAATACATCCCTAAGTGATATAAACTTTTGTACAAGGTTTTCCTCTATATGCATCCCAAAATTGGTAAAATAAATAGGGAAATGTATTCATAACGTTTATTCTGAGTGCAGTTCCCCTTTAACCAATTTTGGGTGGGACTACTGTGCTTCTCAAATATATGTGCAAATAATTTCAAGTCAGCTTGTTAGGGGAGAAATATGGGCTGCCATTGCTCACCTTCTGCAATTGCTAGCTTCCTGGCTCTTAGGCCTCTTACACGGTTTAGGAGATATCTTCAAAAAAGACAGCACTGATGTCTACGGCGCTAGCAAGCCATAGACAATGGCGCAGGCGCACTGAGCGTGTTGTCAGTGAATGGGGTCATGCCGTTAGTGGCGGCTTCTGCGCGCATGTGCGACAGGACGTCATTACGGCTCCGGCCAGTCACATCGCTGGAGCCGTGATACCCTGAAGTCACTCCAGGAGACATGGCGGCAACGGAAGAGGCGAACAAGGGTGGCTGCAGGGGCTTGGATCTCAGGTAAGTACTTCATAATGAGCTAGTATGCTATGCATACTAGCTCATTATGCATTTGTCTTACAGGATGTATGTTTTTTTTTTTAGGAGGCTTTACTTTAACTGCATATTTGTTCAAGGTCAGTGACTTAAGGTTTTGAAGTTACTGAACCAACATGGCAGCAAGGAAACAATTGGAGACAACTAAAGAAGAATTCAGCAATAACAGCATGTACATTTCTCTCATTATGGGAAACTTACACTGAGGGAAGTATAAAGCTGACCGCTCATCAAAAATGTCAAATGTTGGCTATCATGTGATCCCTTGGCTTTCTAAGACACTGAACTCATTTTCTAGATCAGGAGTTTTGATTCCATTCTTATAATGCAATCTGCATTCTTATTCTGGGTCAATAAATTTAGCAAGTTTTAAAACTGAAAATTGCCAGTCAATTGGTATTCTTTGTCACAGGTCAGTGCTGTCAGCCCTCATATTTCTTGCAGGATAGGTTTACTTTAGTCTGTTGGGTTGATTGACTAAAGCAAGAGATTCTTCACTTTGCCCAATTTCACTCAATTGTTCAATCATGTACAAGGAAAATGCCTATTCTTTTAAATGTTGTCCTGCACATGATTGGGTATTAGAAGCAAAAAGGCTTTCATTAAACCAAGTGAATATTCTCTTCCCTTAGTAAATCTACCCTATGAATATTAATTGCTGTACATTCTCTGCAGAGAGTAGAAGTCCTTGAGTCACATCAGTTCATCATCTGTTTAGATTAGCATCAGATAGGAAATTTTATAAAAATAAATTGTATGCTAAACTGAAATGCCAGTAGCTTGCTCATAACAAATACAAATACTATCTAAAACATAAATACATACAGAGCTCATAGCTTATATATTTGGTTAAATTGCTAAATCTTCTGTACTTGGGGCCAGTTCACACTAGAGCGCGGCTTGGGAAACCCGCGCTTCATTCACATTTCTCACACCTCGTTCCAAATGTACTCCAGTTGTGATCTGCAGCAAGTGTCAGTGTTAACTTAATGACACTCCAAACCCAGGTCGCCAACAGTGCATTTGCATGCACCAGATTGCATAGTACAGTAGTATCATACGACCCGGTTGCTGTGCATTTCATAAAATAGTGCATGCGCTACTTTTGGTGTATTCGGTACAAATTAATGGGCTTGCACCCAGATCACATGTCAATCGCAAAGGAATGCACAGCCCATTCCTGTGTGACTCATGGTGTGAACTGACCCTTATACCTAAGGATAATCCTAGATGTACAGGTGTATGATCTACAACAGACAGGGAGAAATTGGCTACAACTGAAACTGTTAACTGTCAAATTCTACTATGATCTTTTTTCACCAATTTGTTCTATGTATAGATCAATGATTTTCTACACAAATATTTCAACATCAGAAAATCTCTGTGTGTCATAACAATGGCATCTGCTAAATGGAAGTGTTTATCACTCGGTTTCTAATTCCTACATGGCCCGATTAAACTATGTAGCACTTGATTGCACTACAAAATCCTTTTTTTGTCCCTTGTTCAACTTTGTTTATCTCAGCACTATGTTGCTGGCACATTTCATTTATAAACATATTTTGATTGGCAGCATATTAATGAATTATGATCATTACAGATTCATTTGACCTTCACGTTTGGGCTTATTAAAAGAAGTCTCACCTTTTTTCTTTCAATGTATTCTTTCCCCCATCTTCCTATGTGCTGTCTAAGGTTGAATGTGAGGTGGCTGCTTTAACAGATGGCGCTTTTCTCCACCGCCAAGCAGCCAAAGAGATTTTGAACTGCTGCAGTCGGTTATGGGTCATTGGACTTTGCATGTTTGTATTTACTATCAAATACACCCAATGGCACTGACACCATTAATAAGTTCCCCACATAAACCTGTAATCAGTCTCTGATAAATAGATTCCGTCTTTGTCGTTTCGGAGCTAGATTTGATTTCTTGTGTTCTGTGTGCTGGTCTATATCCAATTTGTTCTTGCAATGTTTATATTCCTAATCATTTTTTCTACTTCATCTACTAAGATCTCTCTTACTAATAAAGACAGCTCAAGTTTGCATTCATAATTTCCTGCTGTATAATCTTCTGGATTGCACAGGTCTCCCTTCAATGTTGACATTTTCTTGAAACAGTGCTGCTTTTGGCAGCAACTGCACTTGCATGGATTTCATTGTTCAGCTGACTTATGACTTCCACGGCACCTACTTGGCCTCAAGAGAAGGGCTTAATAGATTAAGGAACCTTTTATGGAATTTATCTCCCTGAGGCCGTGTTTGCACTGGTATGACACGACTGTTGTATGACTGTCGATCCGACTTTGCCCTGCAACATCGGTCCTACTTCATCCGACTTAAATGAACAGGATTCCATTTTGCTCTGACCTTGAGATAGTCTGACAAGTAGTGCAGGAACCTTTTTCAAAGCCGTACCTACGTGTTTCAAACTGTTAAGATGGCTCTCATAGGGAAATATTGATTTGTACACGTCATGCGACATGTGCTCCAAAAGTCAGATCGTATATCACACCAGTGTCAACCAGGCCTGAGACTGGGTTCACACTGGTACGACACGACTGTTGTACGACTGTCATCCTACTTTGATATGCGACATCAGTCCTATTTCCATCCGACTTGAACAAACAAGATAAGATTTTGCCCTGACTTTGAGATAGTACGACTTGTCCTCTGACCAATCAAAACAATCCCAGTGTGACATAAATTTATTTTACTGCTGCTGTAATCTCCATGTCGGATGTCACAAGTTGGATGGTTAGGACAAGGATCCTACTTTGATCCGACTTCAATGATATTCAATGGGCTGAAGTAGGATCAAAGTCAGACCAAAGTAGTGTAGGAACCTTTTTTAAAGTCGGACCGACTTGTGTCGGATCAGTTAAGATTGCTCTCATAGGGAACCATTGATTTGCACACGTCATCTGCTCCAAATGTCGAAGCGTTTGTCGTACAAGTGTGAAAATGTTTCCCTATGAGAGCCGTCTTTACTGGTGTGACTTTGAACTACTCTGGTCCGACTTTGGTCCTACTTCAGCCCATTGAATATCACTAAAGTCGGATCACCATCTTAACTGATCCGACTTTGGCTTGTGACTTGTGCTCTGATGATCTTGAAGGCAAACCCCACGCCAAATATAATAAAAAAAACGGCATGGGTTCCCCCTCCAAAACCATACCAGACCCTTCGATCTGGTATGTATTTAAGGGGAACCCCTAAGCCGTAAAAACAGCGTGGGGTCCCCCCAAAACCCATACCAAACCCTTATCTGAGCACACAGCACGGCAGGTCAGGAAAGGGGGTGGGGACGAGCGAGCTCCCCCCTCCTTAACCGTACCAGGCGGTATGCCCTCAACAGGGGGATGGGTGCTTTGGGGCAGGGGAACCTTGCGCCCCCCACCCCAAAGCACCTTGTCCCCATGTTGGTGACAAGGGCCTCTTTCCGACAACCCTTGCCGTTGGTTGTCAGGGTCTGTGGGCGGGGGGCTTATCACCATATGTGAATGAGTATGGGGTACATTGTACCCTTGCCCATTCACCTAAAAAAGTACACAAGTTTTCTTCTCCCCTCTCTGGCTCTTCTTCCTCCTCCACTAATGTCTTCTGCCTTTGCCGGTCCTTCTCCCCTCTCCGGGTCTTCTTCATTCTCTGCTGATGTCTTCTAGCCCTCTCAGGTTTTTCTCCCTGTCCGCTGTCTTCTGCCTCTGCCGTGTCTTCTCTCTGCGCTGTCTTCTACATCTGTTCTTCTTCTGATGTTGCCTCAATGCACTCTCCCAGTGTAATTCCAGGTCTGCCGTGTGCTTTGCTTATAAAGACATGGGTCGGGCCATCCGGTGATGTCATATGGAGGCCACATCCCCTTATGACATCACCGCCTGGGCATGATAGGGTGGTGATGTCATAAGGGGGTGGGCCTCCACAGGACATCACGGGGTGGCCTCGCCCCATGCCTTTATAAGTATAAGTCATAGAACACGGCGGACCTGGCATTACACCGGGAGAACGTAACGAGGCAACATCAGAAAACGAACAGAGGGAGAAGACAGCACAGAGAGGAGACCCGGCAGAGGCAGAAGACAGCGGACAGAGTGAGAAGAACCAAAGAGGGCTAAAATACATCGGCGGAGAGCGGAGGAGAACCAGAAAGGGGAGAAGAACCAGCAGAGGCAGAAGACCTCAGTGGAGGAGGGAGAAGAGCCGGAGAGAATAAATCAGATATGACGCCGGAGCTGCCTTAATGCTGTACTGCATTTTTTTTTAGGTGAATGGGTAGGGGTAAAATGTACCCCATGTGCATTCACATAAGATGGGGGATGGGATTCTGATAAGCCCCCCGCCTGCAGACCCTGACAACCAACAGCCAGGGTTGTTGGGAAGAGGCCCTTGTCCTGAACAACATGGGGACAAGGTGCTTTTAGGTGAGGGCGCAGGGCCCCCCTGCCCCAAAGAATCCATCCCCCCATGTTGAGGGCATGCGGCCTGGTACGGTTCAGGGGGGGGGGCGCTTGCTCCTACCCATCCTCTTTCCATTTTTTTTTTTTTTTTCCCACTTCAGACTTAACCATTTACCGGAGGAAGGTGGCGAGGTTTTCCCGCCATTCATTTGCCCAACAAATCTCCTTCTGGTTTTGCATCATATGTGGTGGTTTTTATTTATACTTTTATGTATATTTTTTTATTTTATTTATTTTTTATTTTTTTTTATATATATTTTTTTTTTGTTTGTTTGTTGTTATTCGTTTTATTCCTTTTTTTTTTATATATATAACACTTTATCCCTTTAGTGCCTTCATGACCTCTATTACCTCCCTTCTAGCCTTTAATTCCTCATAGGTACCTAATTTGTCTTGCGTCATGACATCCTTCAGCTGAGCATTTTTTTTTTTTTATCCATTTCCCAGAAATTTTCTCTAACCCGGGTGTAAAATATTTTGAATCATTTAATGGCATTAATGGTGAGTTAAAATCCAATTTTTCCCTCTTATGAACTCTATCCCAGGTTTTAATAGCATGCCGTGTCATGCTATGTGATTGTATATCTAACTCCCTATATTTATCTGGAATCCAAATAATACTCCCTAAACGAGCCTTGCTCATATGGCATTCCATGCTTACCCACCTTTTTTGCTTAGTGTCCCTAATCCAATTAATCACTCTTGTGAGAATTACTGCTTCATAATAACTTCTGATATCTGGTGCTCCCCATCCTCTTTCCTGACCTGCCAGGCTGTGTGCTTGGATATAGGTCTGGTATGTTTTTTTGGGGTGGGTGTTCCCCTTAAAAACCCTACCATTCAGAGATACAGGACACTGTGCAGACACACAGGATCCCTGTATTGGGTAATTTGTTCAATCACAGCCTGCCTCTGGCACCCCATGTTTTTTTTTTTTACTGACAAAACATTGAAAATGAACTGACACAGCAAATTTTTTTACCGACATCCTGAAATATGACAGAAATATGACTATAGGTAATCATTGGAGTTTGTTATAGGCCACCCAGTGTTAATGAGGAGATGGCGACTCAGCTCCTTGCACAGATAGAAAAGGCTGCAAGGACTTGGAGCATGATGATGGGGGATTTTTACTAAATGACTGGAGTAATGGACCTGCAGGAACAGTTAAAAAGGACAAAAAATGTATAAACCTATTACAAGACAATTTTATGGTACTGTTCATAGAGGCCTGGCCTAGGAATGATGCTCTGCTGGACCTGGTAATCTCAAACCATGTAGATCTTATTACTAATTTTCTTTTAAAAGAACATCTGGGTAGCAGTGATTTAATTTAAAATCTTGGAAAGATAAAAACACTTGACTTTAAGAGAGCTAATTTTCCAAGGATGAGGGCTGCTCTCCAAAGACTTTGGGAGAAAATATTGGCATTGATAAACACAGAACAGAAATGGAAATTCTTCAAAAACACAGTGGGGTTCATTTACTAAGAAAAACGGGAAGCAATGATCGCTCTACATCTAGTTACTCCCACTTAACTAGACGAACATGCGAATGAAAAAGCGTGCTATTACCGGCGAACAAGCCTTTGTAAATGTCAAATCGGCATAACTGCGAATTTTCAAGTGGCAATTGCTAACGAGTGTACTTTATGGAACTGCACTGAAGCCACGATCACATGTTTGTGAATAAAACATTTTCATGCGAGATGTGCTCTATCTCTTGTGCTGTATATTCCAATTAGTATTCCCAGTTTGTTTTCTTCTTTTGCTAACGAATGCAGATGTGAATGAGTGTCTGCTATTCTGTAAAGTTACATGTATTGAACATTTACAGTTACATATCTGTTATATGTTTCTTTTTTTTTCATATTAATTTTGTTTTTTATGAGACTATAAAGCAGTAATTATTTATTTTTTAATTCTATACAATAATGTTTTGCATTTGAGGCATTATTATGGAAACAACCATGCTCATGCTGATGTGGCATTGGCTATAAGGCATTCGCCTATTTTTAGTAAAGATGCGAACACTATTAAAGTCTATGGGACAGGAACATGAAAAATCCAAAGTCCTAATTTTAAATCCTTATATACAAGTTATTGCCAAAATAAGTGCATGGGGACTTGTGTACTGCCCTGGGAGACCTGTATCCATGCAAAAAAAAAAAGTTTGTAAAACAATAGTTTTTAAAGGAACAGTGATTTTTAATTATGCTTAGCGTGAAACAATAAAAATATTCCTTTAAATATCGTGCCTGGGGGGTCTCCTTAGTCTGCCTGTAAAGTGGTGCATCTGTGCGATGTGTACAACATTCCCGCAGCAATAATTTCAAAGGGATTTTTTTTATTTAAACTTGCTTGCAGCTGTAATGTATTGCCAGCTCCTTCAGGGCTGGTATGGATTTTAAGGGGAACCCTAAGCCAAAATTGGAAAAAAAACTGGCATGGGGTATCCCCCAAAATTCATACCAGACCCTTATCCGAGCATGCAGCCTGGCAGGTCAGGACTGGGGGGAATGAGCGAGCACCCCCCCTCCTGAACCATACCAGGCCGCATGCTCTCAATACAGGGGGATGGGTGCTTTGGGGCCACCCCAAAGCACCTTGTCCCCATGTTGATGGAGACAAGCAGGGCTGCTGTTAGAAATCACGGGGCCCCGTACAGCCTACCTGACAGGCCCCCCCCCCCCAAAATATATCAAAACAACTTTTTTACAAACAAATACACTGAAATCATTATTAGCAGACACAGACATAACAGAAAACCTGTGTGAATTAGCCCTTTTTAAAATAGTTTTTAAAAATCTTTAAACTTTTTTTATATAATTTTTTAAAGAATGTTAAAATGTATTTTATTTGACAATTTGTAATTTTTTTAATTGACAGGTAAGCCAACAGTGCCGTGGGGGAGCAGCACAGTGACAGGGGGCACAGAGGGGGATCAGAAGCAGGCAGAACAGGAAGGGGATTGGTGTGGGGGAAGTAATTCTGTAATTGCCCCTCCATCCAACCACAATGATTCCCTCTGCTGTCTGGGCCCCCTTGTTTGCCCGGGCCCCCTACAGGAGGGCTGGTGGTCCCCCCTATCAGCAGCCCTGGAGACAAGGGCCTCTTCCCAACAAACCTGGGCTGTGGTTGTCGGGGTTTGAGGGCAGTAGGTTATCGGAATCTGGAAGCCCCCTTTAACAAGCCCTCAATCCCCCCATGTGAATGGGTATCGGGTACATCGTAAACCCTACCCATTCACCATTAAAGTTTCAAAATGTGAAAACCACAAGAGACAGTTTTTGACAGTTCTTTTCTAAAAAAAATAAAAATGTCCATCCACTGTCCTTCACGCCAGTCCCGAAAAATTCGAAGGTAATGTCTCTCGCTGCCTGCTGTCTATTCGCTTTGACAGCTGTTAAATAGGCAAGGCATGTGCCCCAAGAAAGGTGATGAACAAGTTTGATATCTATATAGATACACATACATTTATAAGAACTTTAAATAGAGCCACTCAGTGACATAAGTCAGCAGGAGCTTTGTTTTTTTTTATTGAGAGATAAAATGTAACGTTGTTTATATACATTGTATCCCTCCATCTCCTGTCTGATCAATGTTTATAAACAATGTTCCTTTTTCAGGTCGGTCGGGTAGGGTGATGGACAGTGGATGCACATCGCAGGACACTTTTTAATTCATTTTTTTAATAAAAGAATTGTCAAACTGTCTCTTGTGTTTTTTACATTTTGATACTTTTTTGGTGAATGGGTAGGGGTACGATACCCAGGAATTATGGGGCCCCTTACACAGCTTCAGGCATGGGCCCCCTGGAGCAGAGAACCGGGGGGGGGGGGGGGGTTGTCGCTGGTAAAAGAAAAAATTGAGAAGCGTGGGTGCCACAAATTGAGAAGCAGGGGGGTGCTGCTGCTGTGAATTGAGGTCGGGGGGCTTTGGGTGCTGACCGAAAAAAAAGGGGGGGGGTTACCCTGGGGACCTCTGGGCCCCTTATATATAAAAAATATATATATATATATATATATATATATATATATATATATATATATATATATATATATATATATATATATATATATAAAATATATTTAAATAAAAAATTAAAACTTTCTTTATAAAAAAAGGGGGGGTTGCCATCCGAGGGCCCTGGGACCTCTGGGCCCTTTAACAAATAAAATATATAAAACAAATATATATATATTAAAAAAAGGGGGGTTGCCATCAGGGCCCTGGGGACCTCCGGGCCCCTTACAGGTGTACTGTCTGTACCCCCCTGATGGTGTCCCTGGATGTACCCCTACCCATTCACATAGGGGGGGCAGTATCTGGGGGCCTGCCAGGCTGCATGCTCGGATAAGGGTCTGGTATGGATTTTGGGGGGGACCCCGCTCTATTGTTTTTATTTTGCTGTTGAGTTCAAAAGAGCTTACAATCTACAAGGTAGAAAGCAGGGGATACAAATCACGCTAACAACAACCATGACAAACCTTTTTGGTGATCAGAACTCCTCGCCCCAAACCCCTAAAAGTTAAATTGCAGGATCATAAGCAAAAACGGACAAAATGAATCCAAAATCCAAAAAGGCAGCACCCAAGCAAAATCACACATGTCAGACTGGACAAAGACACAATTTGGAAACCATGCCCACAAAAACACACTTTTGAGGGCCTTAATGCAAAACTATACCAGCAAACACATTAAAGCGGTTGTATACCCGCAAACTAAAAAACAAACAAAAAAAACTGTAAGGCAAAGGCATAATGAGCTAGTATGCAACAAAGTAACCACTATTCCAGTTGAGGGGACCCCTGCATTTAAGGACCGTGTGGATATGATTGCCGAGGCGGTGGCCCGTTCCATGTTTGCCTTGCTGGAATCTGCATTACGGCTAGGTTTGGCTGCGGCTCTGGTGTCAGACACTTACAGAATGGGCTAAAATCTTGCACCAGGAGTTGGAAAGACAACAGGTTTCCCCGGTCTGCGTAGAAATGGCTGACCAGTTGGTACATGGCCTCAAATATGTCTGTGATGCAGCCCTGGACACAGCTCCCCTGCTTTCTAGAGCCTCAGTATCTGCTGTGGTACTGTGTCGCCTGATTTGGCAAAAATGCTGGTCCGCGGACCGGACTTCCAAGAAGGCTATGGCTGATTTGCCTTTCCGGGTGAGAGGCTATTTGGAGCATCGCTGGATGACATTATTAAGGATGTCACTAGGGGTAAGGGCACACTGCTCCCACAATCCAAAAAGGGTAAGGCGCAGCAAGGCGCCGTCCTGAATGAGGACATTGTGCTTCCATCCTTATGTCCTCGGCTGTCGCATCACAAGGAGGCTGCGTTTCATTTCTTAGACGTGGTACGTGCTCTGAGGGTGTATCTGTCTGCTACGGCTCCGTTCCGGAGGTCAGGCCCATTGTTTGTGTCGGTGACAGGTCCAAAGAAAGGCCTGGGGACCTCGTCGGCCACCATTTCTCAGTAGATCAGACAGACGATAATTAAGGCCTATGCCCTTAAAGGGCGGGCGCCTCCCTTTCCTGTCTCGGCGCATTCGACCAGGTAAATTGGTGCCTCCTGGGCTTTCCGACATCAAGCATCTGTCTCACAGGTATGTAAGGTGGCGACCTGGTCGTCTGTTCACACCTTCACTAAGTTTTACAAGGTTGATGTGATGTGCATCTTCGGATGCTTGCTTTGGCCGCAAGGTTTTGCAGGCAGCCGTTTGAGGTTGCAACTCCTCCGTTGAGGAGCTCTGGTTGTGTTGGGGTGAAGTTTTGTTTTTTGCTGTTCCCACCCCTCTTTTTTGGACACTGCTTGGGGACGTCCCTACAGTCAAAATTATAAGGAAGCTGTGTCCGTCCATGGACGAAAGAGAAAATAGGATTTTTGTTCTCACCGTAAAATCCTTTTCTCTGAAGTCCATGGATGGACACAGCACCCACCCCTCCTTTTTAAGTTTGTACTCTTTTTTGATAAACTGAGCTGCTGAGTGCAGTGTGAGGGGTTATGACCAGAGGGACCACCCCCTGGGCTGGGGCTGTTCAGCTTTGCTAAAGATGACATGTTTTAACTATTAACATGTCTGCCTAGTCCTCTCCTGATAGACGGAACATAACCCTACAGTCAAGATTATAAGGAAGCTATGTCCGTTCATGGACTTCCGAGAAAAGTATTTTACGGTGTGTACACAAATCCTATTTTTTTGCGCATCACTTTGTTTCTGTTACTTTTATACTGATTGGACAGCCTTATGGGATGTGATCAGTGCTAGCAGCTGATTATATTAGGACTGACAATTTGTGTATGGTAGCTCGCAAGATCACTAGTGTTTACATTTTAATTTCTGATGTTGGTTCACTATCATATTTTTTGGGGTAAAATTATGATCATGTGGAAATATTTAACAACACACAAAATTGTTAGTTACAGTATTTAAAATTTGTATCAGCAATGGTATTGTTTGTGGTTTGTGAAAACACCTGTTTTACCAAAACATGAAAACATTACACATTAGTAGCGTTCTTAAAAAAAATATGAAGACGCGACATTAAAACCTGTCAATGACAATTTATTTTAGAGAAATAAACAGTTCATCTCAAAATTATATTCAATGGTTGAAACTTGCATTTGGCTATATAGCGTTCATTTTTACGTTCATTTTCACGTTCACAAATTTATTTGGTTTGACTATTTTGTGAGTATTTATTTGTGCATTGGCATATTCAGACTATAGTAAATCAACCCCTGTATGTGAACAAAGTATATTCCCATAGGCAATAAGTTTAAAAGGCCCAAAAATTTAACCTATGTGGCTCATGGGCAAAGTAAAAAAAAAAAATATAGATAATAAGAAAAGAGCCTTTAAAAAATATAAAAATTAAGGAACACTATCACACTTTAAATGTTACAAAGAGTATAACATAATATGTAAAAGGGAAGTCAAGGAGGCAAAAATTGAAAATGACAGATTGCAAAAGAAAGTAGGACAAACCCCCAAAAATATAAAAATAGTTAAAAGGTCAGGTCTGAGCATGTAGGCCCTTTACAAAATAATCTAGAGAAGGTGAGTGGGGACAAATAGAAGGCAAATTTATTTAGGGCCGATACAACTAATCGATTAAACGACAACTAATCGATTATGAAATTAATCGATTACAATTTTCATAATCGATTAATCGGCCAGTAACATAATGGGATTAAAAAAAACTAAAATTAGCCCTTTATAGTACAAAAAAGCAAATAGCTAGTGTGAATATTACTTTCACTGTCCCACAGTAAAAAAATG
Organism: Rana temporaria; assembly: GCF_905171775.1. Classification (NCBI taxonomy): domain Eukaryota; kingdom Metazoa; phylum Chordata; class Amphibia; order Anura; family Ranidae; genus Rana; species Rana temporaria. The sequence goes on along the minus strand of NC_053495.1, from coordinate 52,528,468 downwards.
AACCCCTTACAGTAGCAATTATTTGCTCTTTTTGTAATGTGTTTTTGCGCTTTTTTTAGGCTATTATCTGATTAATCAATTAATCGAGACAATAATCGGCCAACTAATCGATTATGAAAATAATCGTTAGTTGCAGCCCTAAATGTATTAAATGCCTTCTTCAGCTCTGTGTATACAAAAAGAGCATGTGGTAGTTCATGTCCATAATGGGGATGGTATTGACACAGCCCCAAATTATCCACAGTGGCTCAAAGTTAATATGGTCCAGAAATATTTAGACAGAATAAGGGTGATTAAAGCACCTGGACCAGATCGAATCCACCCACACCCACAACTTCTATAGTTGGGAAGACCACATAGATGAGTTCTTTCTGGAAAATAAAAATTTTAAGCAACAGACAGCTTGGATTCATTAGAGACACAAGTTGTCAAATCTGATTTCCTTTTATGTAGAGGTAAGTAAAACCTTAGACAAAAAAGTGGCTGTGGACGTAGTATAAATGGATTTAGCAAAAGCGTTTGACACAGTTCACCACACACGGGTAATGTGTAAGGTAAAGTCTACAGGCCTGGAAAAATCAGTTTGTAATTGGATAGAAAACTGGCTAAAAGACCATATTCACAGTAGTGATTAATGATTCATACTCTGAATGGTCTAGGGTTGTTAGGGGTGTACTGTACCCTAAGGTTTAATGTTGGGACCCTTACTTTTTAATATATTTGAAAATTATATAGGGTCTGCGATTAAAAGTACAATTTTAGTATTTGCAGATGACATCAAGCTGTGCACTCTGTGGCGAACAGTATACATGGCCAGATTTTGCCTAATGCCGCGTACACACGACCGTTTTTCATGTCATGGAAAAAACAAAGTTTTTCTCGATGTGATTCCTCCCAAGCCTGCCTTGCATACACACGATCGTGATAAAAAATGCTCGAGCAAAGCGCGGTGACGTACAACACGTATAACGGCACTATAAAGGGGAAGTTCCATTCGAATGGTGTCACCCTTTGGGCTGATTATGCTAATTTCCCGTCTCATAACTTGCTTCTGAGCATGCACGTTTTTTTCCGTCGTTAAAGCGTACACACGACCGGTTTTCCTGACGAGAAAAACGACGGCGTGAAAAACTGCAAGAATTTTTTTTTAATATCCATTTTTGTCGTCGAGAAAAATACTCTGGAGCCTACACACGACCGTTTTTAATGACCAATTTAAAAAATAGCATTTTCTTGTCATGAAAAAATGGTCGTGTGTACGCGGCATAACAGTGGGAGGGGCTTAAAGGGGGATCTGTACCTAGTTTCTCTATACACTGCATACATATAACAGGCCTTGTACCCACAAAATATTCCAAATTACTGTACTGCAACTGACAGCCTCCCAGCCACAAATAAGCCGCAGGACAAAAAAATTATAAAAAAAATGTAATAAAGTTTATTACATATGCTTTTTTGCATCCAAAAATTATATAATTTAGTCTGACTGAGCCGACCTTAACCACTTCCGCTTTACTCTCATAATGACCAGGTCATTTTTTGCATGCAATACGGAACTGCGTCGCTTTAACTTACAATTGTGCCGTCGTGCGATGTTGTACCCATACAAAATTTTGTTTTTGTTTTTATACCCCCCAGGAGCCAGCTTCCACTGCACAGATAATCAGGCAAATGCCTGTTTACATAGTCCCAAACCCAGCACTATTTACACGTGCCGTGCATCAGCTGTGTATGAGGTCATCGGGCCTGTGAAAGGATTTGAAAGTTACTCCAGGTACCTGACAGACCAGCCATGGGTTAATACTGCAAACTACCAGAAGACCCCCTGTACTGTGAGCCAACTTTCAATGAACGGAAGATAAGATACAAATAGTGAGTTCAAAAAGTGTCTGACATTTATTGTTGGGTATACAGCTTATATTTGGTTTCAACTTTACCAATCACAGCCAATCACAATAGGGTACATTGAATATCATTAATAATTAAATAATTTATACTTGCCTATAACCTCTAAAAACATGGCTGACCTTTGACTAACAAGTCATGTTTTCTTCTTCCTTGTTTATGTCCCGTTAAACAGGAAGACAGTCTAAACCACATTCTTTATATCAAATATAGAAAGTAGAAATGCCTATGCAAGCTATCTTGTTGTGTGTGTGTGTGTGCCTTGCAAAAAGCAGTTACAAGCTGGAAATACAGAATGAGCTAATAACTCGATTCTTAGACTATGAGTTAAAGATATATAAACTTATAGCCATCAAGATGGGGTCACTGTGGTTCAGTCATATTACTACAGCCTGATCTCCCACATTGCGCGAACAATCACGCACACATATGCACGCCGGAACTGCAGCAAAGGGTACGACGATAGCCCAAGCTGCCACTCCGCTAGTGTGGGGCAATCCCAGGGGACCCCGGACTCAGCTCCCAGCACCAGGCAGACGACACAGCCGCCAGAGGGAAAAAGAGGAGGAGTGCACCCAACATGCAGCTGCAGTGCAAACGGGTCTTAAATCGGCAGTGTTCACATAAGAAACAAACACGACTGTTGCAAAAGCATTTACTTGTAACAAACATAGAAGATACAAATTGTTAATCATGATTGAATCCATTAATAAAAACAATAACATAGTACAATTGTAAATATACAGAAAAATCTGTATCAGCCTGTTGTGTTTTAGGAGCTAATAAGGAAGATGCTATTACTTTGGGAATTACACTGTGTAGTGTAGAGGAAGATAAAGAGGTACCACCACCAGAAGCCTGGATCCCCAAATGTAGACGTTCCCCCTGTGCGTGTATACATTTGTGTATTTTGGTAGGTGCTTTTTTACCCTTTTTGGATTCCGCTGGTATAATACCACCACCAAACCGTGACCTCTTACGTGAAGAGTTAGATGCTTGTGAACCGGTGAGTTGTGGACCTGTCTGTTGGGAAAGAGAAGAGTACAAAGATGATTCAGAATCAGTATGATCTAAGATAAGACCATGGGAAGGAGCCTCTCGTGGAGGGCCCCTTATCCCTAAGTTTATACCTGACCATTTGTATGCATACCCCTCAGAAAATGCAAGTTTGTCCTTCACAAACTTGGACTGTTTCTTGGCAATAATGTCTTTATTTAATGCCTCTAAGCCTTCCTTTTACTTAATGGAGACATTTGGGGCATCTAAGAGGTGATTATATTGAGAATTTAGCTGGTCAATTTCATCATCAATTGATGATCATCAACTCAACACTACATTGGGTGAGGATTTTCTCCCAGGATTTATTTATTTGAAAGCTGTGAGTGGATCTTTAATGGTAGGAAATACCTGAACCCTCAAGCCCAAGGGACAGGTTTCCTCCTTAATATATTCTTTAAAATATTTAATGTGCCAGTGCAAATGTGATTTGCGTTTAAGTATATTAAGCATTCAATCCAAAGAATATTTTTAGTTCATCACTTGATTTTTGGCCTTTATATACATACATATATACATACACTCCCCTGCAGCGGGCAAAGCCTTTCCCGCAGCGGCCAACTATTTATAACATTTATGTTCACTGCTTTAACCACTTACCTACCAGGCCAATTCTGACATTTCTCTCCTACCTGTAAAAATCATAATTTTTGGGGGTGAAAACAAGTTTCATGTTTTTTTAAAAAAAACAGTAAAGTTAGCCCAATTTTTTTGCATAATGTGAAAGATGATGTTATACCGAGTAAAATGGATACCTAACATGTCATACTTTAACCCCTTAACGCCCGCCGCACGACTATTTACGTCCGCACAATGGCACAGACAGGCAGAAGGACGTATATATACGTCCTTGCCTTCTAGCGGGTGGGGGGTCCGATCGGGACCCCCCCCCCCGCGGCGGGCGGATTCCCTCGGTGAGCGATCCGGGACAACGGCGCGGCTATTCCTTTATAGCTGCTCCGTCGTGATCGCTTTCCAGAGCTGAAGAACGGGGAGAGCCGTATGTAAACACGGCTTTCCCGTGCTTCACTGTGGCGGCGCATTGATCGTGTCATCCCCTTTATAGGGGAGACACAATCGATGACGTCAGACCTACAGCCACACCCCCCTACTGTTGTAAACACACACTAGGTGAAGCCTAAAACGTTCAGCGCCCCCTGTGGTTAACTCCCAAACTGCAACTGTCATTTTCACAATAAAGAATGCAATTTAAATGCATTTTTTGCTGTGAAAATGACAATGGTCCCAAAAATGTGTCAAAATTGTCCGAAGTGTCTGCCACAATGTCGCAGTCACGAAACAAATCGCTGATCGCCGCCATTAGTAGTAAAAAAAAAAAAAATTATAAAAATGCAATAAAAATATCCCCTATTTTGTAAATGCTATAAATTTTGCGCAAACCAATCGATAAACGCTTATTGCGATTTTTTTTTTTTTTTTACCAAAAATAGGTAGAAGAATACGTATCGGCCTAAACTGAGGAAATTATTTTTTTTTATATATGTTTTTGGGGGATATTTATTATAGCAAAAAGTAAAAAATATTGCATTTTTTTCAAAATTGTCGCTCTATTTTTGTTTATAGCGCAAAAAATAAAAACCACAGAGGTGATTAAATACCACCAAAAGAAAGCTCTATTTGTGGGGAAAAAAGGACGTCAATTTTGTTTGGGAGCCACGTCGCACGAGCGCGCAATAGTCTGTTAAAGCGACGCAGTGCCGAATTGTAAAAACGCCTTTGGGCATTTAGCAGCATATTGGTCCGGGGCTTAAGTGGTTAAAATTTCACACGCTTGTGGAATGGCGACAAACTTCAGGAACTTAAAAATCCCCATAGGCGACGCCTTATTTTTTTTTACTGGTTACATGTTTTGAGTTACAAAGGAGGTCTAGGGCTAGAATTATTACTCTCGCTACAACGTTCGTGGTGATACCTCACATGTGTGATTTGAACATTGTTTACATATGGGGGCATGACTTACTTATGCGTTCGCTTCTGCATGCGAGCACATGGGGACAGGGGCACTTTTTTTTTATTGTTAATTTTACTTTTATTCTTCTAGTTTGATACTTTAGAAAAAAAAATGTTTTGAGCACTTTTATTCCTATTACAAGGAATGTAAACATCCCTTGTAATAGGATTAAGCATGACAGGTCCTCATGACAGTGAGTTACGGGGTCAATAAATCCCCAAATCTTACCTCTAGGCTGGGAAGCCTGAATTAAAAACCAAAACCACCTCAGCTTCCCAGCCGAGGCCAGGCCATTTTTTTGAATGCAGAGGCCGGCTGTGACGTCATAACATTGCGCCCGGCCTCGGAACGATCATAGAGACTCCGGGGACCATCAGGTCTGCCGGAAAATCTCTATGGTCAGCATCTGAGGCCGACGGATCCCCACTCCGTTTTGCCCATGGCAGCAGCAAGCCCGGAGAAGCATCGGAGGGTGGTGGGATGGGGGGACATCCTGAAAAATAAGATATCTGAATGATGTCTGTAACTGCAGGCATCATTCAGATATCACTGCACAAAGTGAAGGACGTCATATGATGGGCGGAAAGCGGTTAAAGTATATTATTTGCATATCTAGTTCTATGGACATCCCATTATTCCAAAAGCACCATCTAAAGGACGCTTGGAAGAATTTAGTAAATTAAGTAAAGACAATTTTCTGTTGTTTATGTTTTTTTAAATGTTAATCAACCAGTGACTCATCCAAGACCCTAATCTGCTGCTGACCAGGAGATTTCCCAGTTGAATGTAAACAAAGGGGCAAGATTGCTTTTGACGTCAATACACAAATGTGGCATTGGCCATATTTGGACAATTATGGAAATCTTCCTGCTGGCCATTGAAATCAAAGTTGCTATGAGGCTGAACCTCCAGTATAGACACTCCAACTGCCATACCTCAATGCAACAAATTAATTTAATTTACCTGTTTCTGACCCGTACATTGTTATGTGGAGACATGACATCATTCGAAAGGGTGTCTATGACCTTTTTATGAATTCCACTACCAGGCACCAATATGAAAGGGGATAACTAAAGGAAAAAAAATCTGTATGTGATGAGACTTGTGAAAACTGCCAGAAACAATAGAGTTCAGATGAGGGCCTGGGATTACTAAGTAAAGAATATTAGTTATCTTAAATTGTAAAATTAGATTTTTCTGCCATTTTTAACACTGCCTTTGTTTATAAACATACATTGCATCTTGAAAGTATTTTTTTTTTTTTTTTAACAAAAATATGTAGAAGAATACATATTGGCCTAAACGGAGGAAAAACATTTTTTTTATATATTTTTGGGGGATATTTATTATAGCAAAAAGTAAAAAATATTGCATGTTCTTTAAAATTTTTGTATATATATATATATATATATATATATATATATATATATATATATATATATATATATATATATATATATATATATATATATACAGTGCTTTAAGTGGGCCAAAAGAGATGCCGGTACTCTATTAGGCGCCGGTCCTCCCCCCCCCAATACTGAACATGAAAATACCCTTAGAAAGTACCCTGAAAAAGAGCTACTGTAGAAAGAGCTACTGAACATAAATAAAATGTGCAAAAGGGTATTGAACAAAATGTTGTACAAAATGTACATAAAATAAATTATAAAAATTATAATAACATACTAACCATAGAACAGTAAACAGTAAAACATAAACCTGAGTCTTGAAGATGAAGGTTAATTTCTTTACCCCTGAAAAATAGACGAAACCTAACATTTGATTTTGCTGCTAAAATTACATAAACCAGCTGATGATGTCAGAAACTAAAAAAAGAGAAGATAAAATGGGCACAAAGCATGACAAGGGACAGACACCACAGAAAATAGATAGGAGAAGTATAGAATATACATATCAGTCTGTGAGCAGCCATAGCAACAAAACATCACTCACCATTAGTACAAAATCTGTACTTCAGATCCAAAGCAAAGTCCGATGACTGATTTTTCACTTTGCTGCACCGTCTTAGGAGGGCCAGTCACCCGCTCACATCCACCACGCCGCACTGATCGCTCCTCACAGGCGCGCGGAAAGGAGTTGACGTCATAAAACGTGAGGTCAACTCCCTGCCTGCGCCTGCATGTACGGCTCAAGTCGTACTCTGCACACGGCCCGCCCCCTCCACTAGCTGATGGCCGGCCCAGCCAATGACTATTATGGAGGAGACGGTGCGCGATGTAATTCGCCCAGCCACTACAATGCTGTAGCTAGCTCTCCGCCCGGGGGCCGGATTAAAAGGTCCGTCGGGCCGTATCATCATATTCCTGGCCTGGGGCTGCGTTCCGGTACGGGAAACCCACGTACTGGGCGCACGGAGAGGTGCTGGTACTCTCCAGGGCCATTTTTGGAAGTGGCGGTACTGAGTACCGCCGCGTTCCGGCCCAGTTAAAGCACTGTATATATATATATATAAAAACGCAGAAGTGATCAAATACCACCAAAAGAAAAAAAAGACGTAAATTTTGTTTGGGAGCCACGTCGCACGCAATTGTCAGTTAAAGCGACGCAGTGCCGAATTGCAAAAAGTGGCCTGGTCTTTGACCAGCAAAATGGTCTGGGGCTGAAGTGGTTAAGGCGTGTTAATGTCTCAGAAGACAGAGTTCAAGGTGTTCAGCTGTAATAGGTGTAGGTTCACACAAGTTACTGTATTTATTGGCGTATAACACTCACTTTTTTACCCTGAAAATAGAGGGTAAACTGTGCCTGTGTGTTATACGCAGGGGGCTGTGGAAAGTTTTCTTCCTGAAACTTCCCTCATAAAGTTAGGGTGTGTGTTATACGCCTGTGGGTGTTATACGCCGATAAATATGGTATATGTTAGTTATGAGTGGAGACATTTTCTTTAATATTTCTTCTACACATCCAGCAGATTCCCAGAGAAGTATACAAAACTGTCATGCAGTTTAAATCTCCAGCATCTATCAACTGTAGTATTGGTTTTGGATGGCCTGACCCTTAAACCCGCACGCATGTTTTTTTTTTTGGGGGGGGGGGGGCTCGTTCACACTGAAACATGGTGCGGAAAACCTGCGTCCTGTGTGTGTTTTATCCACTGCGGGAGTTCATATAATTCTAACACCCCAAATGCAGATTGCAATCGCAGCGTGTTTGCCTGGACTGGATCGCATGGTACTGCAGTACCATGCAGTACAGTGCATTTTTAAAAAATAGTGCTTGTTGTACTTTTGGTGTGATTTTAGCCCATTCATATGAATGGGCTGAAAATTGTACCGCACTGGTTTGTGTTTGTGTACCTGTGTGATTCAGGTATTCACTGGCTCTTATGCCCTGTACACACGATCGAAAAATCTGATGGAATCTAATCCGATGGATTTTTTCGCCGGATATCCGATGAAGCTGACTTTCATCAGTCTTGCCTACACACCATCAGTCAAAAATCCAACCGTGTCCAACGCGGTGACGTAAAACACTATGACGTGCTGAGAAAAATGAAGTTCAATGCTTCCGAGCATGCGTCGATTGATTCTGCTGAGCATGCGTCGATTTTTGACCGATGGACATCCACACAGACGATCGTTTTTTTTCTATCGTTTTTTTATCCATAGGAAGATTTTAAAACATGTTCTATTTTTTTTCACACGATCGGTTTGTCCGATGAAAACAGTCCATCGGTCCGTTTTTATCAGACAAACCGATCGTGTGTACAGGGCTTTAGTGTAGAAATATGTCACTGGTCTGTGCCTATGCTGGTGTATGCATATATACAGTAAGTGCATTTTAAACTGGGAGATCTTTTATTCATCTGCCAATAATAAAAAAAAAAAAATAATGTCACTGTGTTGAAGCCTAAAATGTCATTAATTTTCAGGAAAGTATATCAAACTGATTCACTACAACCATGTCTAAATGCACATCTGATTTGCTATACCCGCTTCCTCCCCCTAACCTCACTGCTGCATTTATGGGTTGTCCATCGTATGACTTTATTCAGAAGAATAGATTCTGACACTTCTATTATCTATATTCTGAATGCTTCCAATACAGGTACCATCATGCATACTAAGGGCAATGCAGCAAACAATTCATTTCAAAAAGGCTCAACACATGCACTCAACAATCACAAATGTACAATTCAATCTACATACGGGAAAACAAGGAAAAAAAATAGAGCCAGCTATTCACTGTACATTTCTATCAGCAGTAAAACTAAAACAATAAACTTTGCACCAAAGAAAAAACAAATAGTGTTGAAATAATTTGTGAATAACATACAGCGTTTCTCCAAAAATAAGACCTTCCCCCAAAAATAAGCCCTTGTTTTAAAATGCTTGTAAAATAATATAATCCACTCTATTACAATAGAATATAATGTACAATGTGTGTGTTTCTGTAATATAAATGCAGGGAAGAGAGCTCTGGTGGGTCACAGAAGTGCAGAGCAGCGCTTGAAGAGAAGACAGCACATTACATGGTAAGACCTACACAGAAAACAGCAGCGGTGAAGACCGGAGGAAGATTATAAAGGACTTGTCAAAACCGTCACTTGCTTTTATTTACGCTACACTGCCCTTTTTTGGGGGTGAATGGGTAAGGGTACAATGTACCCCATACTCATTCACATAGGGGGGCAGGATCTGGGGGGCATCTAGATTCTGATAAGCCCCCCGCCCGCAGACCCCAACAACCACAGCCCAGGGTGGTCCAGGAGGGGGGGGTGGCGCTTGCTCGTCCCTTCCCTTTCCTGACCTGCTGGGCTGCATGCTTGGATAAGGGTCTGGTATGGTCTGGGGGGGGGGGGCATTGGTAGTGGCTAATGTTGTGGGATTTAATTGTCACATTTTAGATTAAACAGACTAATGTGGTCAGACCTATCACGGCAGAGGAAGTACATGCTATCATTAACTCATTAGCAACCGGGAAGGCCCCAGGCCCTGACGGTCTACCGGTCAAATTTTACAGGTCTCATGCGGACCTCCTGGCCCCCCTGCTGGCAGACCTGTATACCCAATGTCTGGAGGGGGGATTGCTCCCACCCTCCATGGCAGACATGCACATTATTCTAATCCTTAAGCCCAATAAAGATCCCAAACAGTGCGCCTCATACAGGCCCATAGCACTTCTCAACATTGATTTCAAAATCTTATCTAAATTAATTACTGTTAGACTCAACCCACTTCTGCCCTCCATTATAGACACGGACCAGACTGGGTTCATGGCCCATAAATCAACGGATATTAACCTCTGCAGACTATTCACCAACTTGCATGCCATACATGACAATGTGGGCACTAGAACGGTTACCTCTTTCGTCATTGAAAAGGCATTCGATTCGATCGACTGGTCATTTCTCTGGGAAACTCTGCAGAGGATGGGATTTCCGTTGGTTTTTATCACCTGGCTGCAAACTATGTACAAATCCCCGAAAGCGGCCATCAGACTGGGTGGTGACGTCTCTGCCCCCTTCCCGCTATCCAGGGGTACCAGGCAGGGCTGCCCTCTCTCTCCGGCATTGTTTCGCAATTGCTATGGAACCGGTGGCAGGGGCACTGCGGGTCTCGTCACAAATAAAAGGACTAAAAATAGCGTGGCTGGAGGAGAGGGTAGCTCTGTACGCGGATGACCTCCTACTCTTTCTGAACGACGCGGACTCCTCCCTTAGAGGAGCGTTGCAAGTATTGTCAGATTTCTCTAAACCAACAGAATTACGGATGAACTGGACAAAATCCCAATGGCTAGCTATTGACCCGGAGGCAAAACAACTGGCCCCGCCAGATCTCCAATTGCAATGGGTAGACGAAATGGTGTACTTGGGGGTGCGGGTCTCGAGGGACGCGTCCAGCTTTATCCACCTAAAATCATACCTAAATTTACCTACCTATTCCGTAATTCCCCACAATGCATACCTTGCTCATTTTTTACAAAACTGAACAGAGTATTCTCCTCCTTCCTCTGGGGCCCAAACTACCCTAGATTTAAATTGTCCACACTGATGCGTCCGGTGTCGCAGGGGGGGTTGGCGTTTACGGACTGTCAGAGATTTTCTGGCAGCCCAGCTGGTCACGGCAGTTTGGTGGCTGGTGCATCCAACCCGGCGGCAGTTCTGGAGGCGGCGGTGGTCGGGTCTGTGGAGGCCCTAACACATTTATCCCTTCGGGGTCCCAGGGCTCTGTACGTTTTGACCGCCTCCATGCACAGGACTCTGAGGGCCTGGAGGGCGGGACTGGGACTTGAGCGATTCCCACGGAATGCAGTCTCCCCACACGCCCCCCTATGGAACAATCCTACCTTATCCCATCTTTACTCGCTACCAGACCCTAAAATATGGGCCACATGTGGTATTAAACTGATATCTGACCTCACCACCGGCACGGCTATACACCCCTTCAATCATCTAGTATCCCACAACAATGTGCCTCCCTCGCATCTATTTCGCTAGATGCAACTGTCTCATGCGTTTAAAGCCCAAATAAAAGCCAACGACATGCAAATTGTGCAATCCGATCTAGAGAGGGTCATTGGATATGAATGCACCAGGAAGCCGACCTCGGTCCTCAATGCGCATCTCCTTAGAGTTTCCTCTCCAGATCTGTCAAAGCTCCGTCAGTGATGGACACAGGTCATCCCGGGACTGGACTCCGAGGATTGGGAGGACATGTGGGACTTCCCCTTCAAAATCCTGGTCTCACTTCGAGATCGTCTCATACAATACGAAATATTACGTCGGGCGTATATTACCCCGTATAGATTGCATAAAATGAAATCCTCCCTGTCCTCGGAGTGTTGGAGATGTACCGGGGATCCGGGCGACTTTATACACATCTTCTGGTCCTGCCCAGCAATACAAAACTACTGGTCGCAAGTACTAGAGGTAATACAGGAGGTGGTGGCAATAGATATAGCCCCAACCCCGCAGATATGCCTTCTAGGCTTAGTAGAAGAATTAGCCCCTAGGGTGGCAGAGAGAACTCTGATAGGACTGATTAGCAACTCTTTTACCTCCTAAACCTAAATTAATTTATAGGAGGGCTCCGGGGCTGAGGGAAATGATTGCGCCCAATGTGCCGGACCCTCCGGAGAAGCCTTTAACATTTTTGGATGGGTCACGGTTTCATTACTGTACCCGATGTAGATCGTGTAGGACCACCACCAGACACTCTAAGAAAATTAGTAAATTCAAATCCAATGTGACACAACATGAATTTACCATCAAACCCCTCATTACCATTTATTCAAAGTATGTCACCTATGTGTCCCTGTGTCCCTGTTCCCTCCAATACGTGGGACGAACAACACGAGAACTGATGAGCATGTGGCCAATATTATTAAAGGCTTCCCCAACCACAGCGTGTCACGCCACTTTGCCCAGTGCCACGACAAGGATCCTAGCAAATTGAACTTCTATGGGATTGATAGGGCCGTTTATCATTGGAAAGGCACTGATCTTAAAAAGGAAGTTTCTCAGAATGAGACCCAGTGGTTGTATCTCCTGCAGCCACAGGGCCTCAATATAAAATTAGATTTAAATTGCTTTTTAACTAATGAGTAGTTCTCACTATTCCTTTAGGGAGTATTTATAATTGTTATGTGACATAAAATTATTTATATATACATGGTATGCATATTTATGTGACATATTTACATTTAAATTTCATTGTAATTTATTTTAATTGAATATTTTATATATTTTATGTAACGCAGGTTGTTATAAATATTAATATACCATGGGTACATTTTAATAATTCTAACGAGCAGGGCCGCCATCAGGGGGGTACAGGCAGTACACCTGTAAGGGGCCCGGAGATCACCAGGGGCCCGGATGGCAACCCCCCTTTTTTTAAGGGGTCCGGAGGTCCCCAGGGGCCCGGAGGCCCTCAGGGGACCCTTTTTTTTTTTTAATAAAAAAAAAATATTTTTTTTATATATTTTTGTTTATTTTTTATTAAAGGGCCAATTTTTTATTTTTTTTGAGGTCCGGAGATCCCCAGGGCCCCAGATGACAACCCCCTTTTTTTTATATATTTTTTTATTTCTTTTATTACATATATATATATAGAGAGAGAGAGATATCTATATATATATATATATATATTTTATTGTTGTTTTTCTTATTAAAGGGCCCAGAGGTCCCCAGGGCCCCGGATGGCAACCCCCTTTTTTTATAAATGTTTTATTTTTTTTTTATATTATTTATTAAAGGTCTCAGAGGTCCCCAGGGCCCCATGTGGCATACCCCCTGTTTTTATTTTTTTTATAAATGTTTATTTATTTATTTTTGTTTATATGTATTTTTTTATTAATTAAAGGGCCCAGAGGTTTATTTTTTTTATTAAAGGGCCCAGAGGTCCCGGATGGCAACCCCCCTTTTTTGTAATTTTTTTTCTAAAAAAAAAAAATATTAAAGGGCCCAGAGGTCCCCAGGGCCCCAGATGGCAACCCCCCCTTTTTAAAAATAAATAAATATATATTTATTTTTTTCTTTTTATTAAAGGGCCCAGAGGTCCCCAGGGCCCCAGATGGCTACACCCCTTTTTTATATATATTTTTCTTTATTTCTTTTTTTTGTAAAGGCCCCCCCCGCCTTCTCAGTTTCAGGTGGCATCACCCCGACCCCCCCCCGGTTTTCTGCTCCAGGGGGCCCATGCCTGAAGCTGTGTAAGGGGCCCTATAATTCCTGATGCTAACGAGTTAGTTTGGTATACATGAATTTAGTGCCAATATTTTAAATAGAATTCGAGATACGATTCTGGTTTATCCAGGACCGTAAAGGTTAAAGTGCATTAAGCTGGTATTTAATAATACCTAGCCGCTAATGCCGATCTCCTCCCTCCAGCTAAATTGATTGACACATATAAAGTCTATTCAGTGCGTGGCCAAGTACGCTTCCTGAAGACGTGGTAACGAAACGTACGTCGATGCGGTACTTGGTCATGCAACTTCCGGTCCCGCTGGCTCGCTGTTTGTGAGAGGTGGAGTGCACGCCAGCATACACACCATCGGGACGTCCATCCATACATGACACGCCATACAGCCTCAGTGTCGGGTTCGGGGCACTTTTCCAAGTAAGGAGCCATTTGGCCATTTATGTATACATTTTTCATATACATATGTATACATTTTTCACTATTGCGGCACAACTTCTCTTTCTTGCATATCCCAATTGGAGTCCTCTGTCAACAAAGGTATTGAGTTTACCGATTGAACCATATAGCAGGTGTATCCTGCACCAAGCGCATTTGACCTCTTTTTTGATTAAAAGTGTCAACACCATGTGGTAAGCTGCCATCCATATCTTGAGCACTTTGGGTGTGATATCACGGCTGGTGAGGGTGGATCTTTACATTCCTAATTGGATTTTGGCTTATAGGATGAACAGATTGAATTTTGAAGGACTTTACTTTGCATGAATCACTATATTCACAAGGAATTATTTTTCACAGTAGTTAATTGTATATAATGGTTAACTCAATAAACAATAACTTTGTTTATTGAGTTAATCATTGTATTATTTAGCACAAGTTTGTTTTTGTATAGTGGGGCAATACACCCTATCACATTATACTTCAGAGGTAATTGGGTTCACAGTTCATACCATATTGAACAGGCAGGCTGGTGGTTTGTTTATCATTATTTTTTGTGTGATTATCACATGATTATCATATTAGGTTTTTATTCATTTTTTAGCACCCCACCCTCATATTTCACAACATTTTTAGTCTATCACTGACTACTTTGGGGTGAAGCTTCTATCACTAGCGAGATTTTTATTTTTTACTATAGTGGAAACATAGCCTAAGGCTAGAGTGCGATTTTTATGAGACTTTGAGTGCAGCTTCGAGCCAACTTTACACTGTCAGGATCAAAGTTGCATCAAAATGTTGCAAATACCTTTTCAAAGTCGCATACATGGGAATGGGTAGCATTAAAATCAATGGGTCCAAAGTCGCATGGCAAGTCATACTAGTGGAAACTGAGCTTTAGTGTACGTTTCCATTATTGCAGCCCCAAAGTTCCACAATTTAGAGTGCGACATTGACTGCAGCTTTGATCCAACTTTACACTCTGGATCAAAGTCGCATCAAGGTAGTACAGGAATCTTTTCAAAGTCGCATAGATGGGAACGGTGCCATTGAAAACAATGGGATTTGACTTCTCATGCAACTTTGTGTCCAAAGCTGGATGACTAAGTTGCACTAGTGGAAACTGAGGCTAAGGCCCCATTCACACCTGAGCATAGCGTTTTCAGGCAGAAAGTCGCGCAAATTTACCGCAATTTTTGCTGCATTTTTTTACCGCTTTTTTTACCGAGATTTTGTACAGGTCAAAGGGTCACCAATGTAAAAAGAAGAAAAACGCCCAAATCTGCCTAAAAAAAAAGTCCCAGAACTTGTTTGAGCTTCAGGCGTTTTGGAGTGGAGATGTGAACATCTCCATAGAGAATAATTGACAGGTGTAAATGGGGTCTTAGTGTGGTTGCCTGTCATGTTCCTGGTGATTATTGTAGACTTTTGTTTTTATGATTGACTACTTAACTGCAGTACATCAACATATCTTCACCAAGTAATTTTTTGTGTACTGAAAGTTAGTTATTCTGAAGAAACACTCAACAAAGTCGTGAAATAGGCAGCTAGCATGCCA
This sequence comes from Rana temporaria, assembly GCF_905171775.1. Lineage (NCBI taxonomy): Eukaryota > Metazoa > Chordata > Amphibia > Anura > Ranidae > Rana > Rana temporaria. Next base: position 52,512,876 of record NC_053495.1, on the reverse strand, counting down.
GGTTTCTTTATGGTTGTCACTAGTGAAACTGAAATGCTCTAGCTGTAAAATCCTCAGGCTCTCATTAGTCTTTCTACCCACTGAAACAACTGTTACAGTTAGTATTGTCATCTTCTTGCCAGACAGCTCATTGGCAACTTCTGTCTAGGTAAATGTTGAATGTCCTGTCATGATGAATGTTTGTTACATGCCAACTTTGACACACATTCAGAAAATAAAAGATTCAAGAAGCCAAATGATTAGTAGACTAAACTAATGTAATATATACTTATGTTGTCATGAAAATTAAGTACAGTGAACATGGTCCATTGATGTTGGTATGTTAATGCAAATCAACATTTTTTTTTTATATTCAGCAATCCTTCTGGAAGTGTTTTGGAAATGATGCACAAAATATATTAAGTATGTTTACTTTAAAGTGTATTTAAAGTCATTGAGCTAGATTCAGGTACAGCGGCGTACCTTTTGGCCGGCGTAGCGCATCTCATATGCGCTACGCCGACGTAAAACAGTGAGCCCAGAACCGTATTCTTAAACACCCCCCACCGTACGTTGCGCCGGCGTAGTTTAAATAGGCCGGCGTAAGGCCGCCTAATTCAAAATAGGCAGGTAGGGGGAGTGCTTCATTTAAATTAGCCGTGACCCCATGTAAATTAATGGCCGTTCGTACGGCGAATGCGCGCGCATGCTCAGAATCACGTCGCATATACTCCCTAAGAAACGTCGGTGCAATGCTTTCGACCTGAATGTTAACCTAAGCACAGCTCTATTAACGTACCACTTACGTAAACGACGTAAAATTTGACGGCTGTTCCGACGTCCATACCTTAACATTGGCTGCGCCTCATATAGCAGGGGTAACGTTACGCCGGACGTAAGCCTTACGTAAACGGCGTAGAGGCCGCAAGTACGTTCGTGAATCGGCGTATCTAGGTCATTTGCATATTCTATGCGTAAATCTACGGAAGCGCCCCTAGCCGCCAGTGTAAATATGCACCCTAGATACGACGGCGTACTAACACTTACGTCGGTCGGAGGAAGCTGAAATTCAGGCGTATTTAGCTCCATGAATAGCGCGCATAGATACAACGGCGCATCTTCTAACTTACGCGGCGTATCAATAGATACGCCGATGTAAAGTCTACCTGAATCTAGCTCATTATTTCTAGTTTGGTATGGCACATGGAGAAGTTAGAACATCTGTTGGGTTTTTACTGCTGACTGTGTTGCCTAATTTTTTTATTTATTACAGGTACTTGTATAGCCCCTCGTTGGATGCTTTTAAAAATATATAGTGTCATTGTTTCTATCAATTTACAAAATGCAAAGTGAGCAAACGGAAGAAAAATCAAATCAATATTTGGTGCGACTACCCTTCAGCTTCAAAACCAGCATCAATTCGTACACTTGCACAAAGTCAGGAATTTTGTAGGATTAGGCTCTGTTTCCACTATTGCAACCCTAAAGTCGCGCGATTTGCCACAACTTGTTGCCGTGATTTCCCCCCGTGATTTTTTTGCAGCGATTTTGATGTAACTTGAAGCAATGCCTGTGTTATTCTTAAGGTCTATGGACCTCAAGTCGCATCGAAGTGGGACAAAAGTAGTGTAGGGACTACTTTGAAGTCGCTGCGACTTGAAGTTGCACCGATATGAATGGTATTCATTGGAAATCATGGGGTATGACTTTGCAGTCCCAAGTTGCATGACAAGTTGCACTAGTGTCAGGTATGATTAACCAATTATACCAAGCAGGGGCTTATGATCATCAATTTTATATGTAGGTTGAAACATTCATTACTAAAACAGGAACTGCTGTGTAGGAGTCTTAAAACTGGGTGAGGAACAGCCAAACTCTGCTACGGAGATGAGGTGGTGGAAGTCAGTTTTATGCCACAAGTCATACATAATGACAATACTGCCCAAACATGATAGTTATACTGCATCAACAAGGTCTCTCCCAAAAAAAGATTTCACAGCAAACATAGAATGTGTATCACTCCAATAAATGAATGATACGTATATCAATAAAGTGATCACAATATAAACAATCATGAAATAAATGTGACAATAAAAACAATCATAAATATGAGAAACACTAAATAGTTTATATAAAGTCTCTGGAGAGAAATGATGACCAAAAAAGTTCAAGGTGTGAAAAAATTGTGATAATAATCCCAATATTCTGAGATGGAGTGTAATAAAGAAATCCACCACCGACAATTAAAGAGGGAGCTTACCAGAAGTGATGAACCCTAGTGAACATATGTCCCGAGGGTCAACAGAGCAGGATATAAATCAATACAGGAAATGGATCCTTATCTGCGATTCACACGGAAGCGACTCACATATCACTCCAAAGGGGACCAAGGAAATGATTCGAGCAGATGGGTACTTCCAGGAGGTGCCCAATAAGGGCCAGAAGGTTGAACCGATGTGTTGGAATATTAAAGAAGAAGAGAAGGGCACATAGTGTAATACTGAATGTGTATTGGTTTAATGTAGGTAAAAACACTTACATTTAGAATAGTTGAACAGCGCTTGTCAATTATAAACAATGGCAGCAGTGGAGTCACCCGACGCGTTTCACAACAAAGTGCATCGCCTGGGGTTCCTCTCCCAGGAAAAGATTTCACAGCAGGCTGGGGTTTCAAGATGTGCTGTTTACGTTCTTTTGAAGAAGCACAAAGAATTGGGCAACACAGAGGACTGTAAATGCAGTGGTCGGCAAAGGAAACTTTGACATCAGTAGATGTCTAGCAGTGCCATAAGCACAGAACTGGCAGAAATCATTGGGACCCAGGAACAACCAACTACTGTACAGAAAAGCCTGGCCAGAAGTGGTCTTCGTGAAAGAATTGCGGCCAAAAGCCATACCTCCATCGTGGAACTAAGTGACTCAACTTTGCACAAATACCTAGGAACTGAGGTACAGAAAATTAGCAGCAGTCAAAATTTTAAATGTTTGGCTATAGCAGGAGACAGTTTGTGAAGGGTTTGAGAGCGGTACGGTGATGCCTCGTACACACACAACCATTTTTCTCGGCAGGAAAAAAAACAAAGTTTTTCCCGACGTGATTCCTCTCCAGCCTGACTTGCATACATACTTTCATGCAAAAAAAACGTCCGACCAAAGCACAGTGACGTACAACACGTACAACGGGACTATAAAGGGGAAGTTCCTTTCAAATGGCGCCACCCTTTGGGCTACTTTTAGGCTGCATACTTGATCCTGAGCATGCACGTTTTTTCCCCTCAGAAAAACATATACACGTCTGTTTTTCACAGCCTACATCCACAGAAGATCCATGGTTGGTTCTCCAAGATGTCTATAACAACCTACCTTCCAAGTTCCTTCAAAAACTGTGTGCCTAGGAGAGTTGATGCTGTTTTGAAGACAAATAGCGAACACACCAAATATTGATTTGATTTGGATTTTTCTTTTGTTTTACTTTTTTTTATTATTATTATTTTGTTAATCACTTTTACAGCATTTTTTTACATGCCTAAAACTTTTGCACAGTACTGTATATCATCATCTGAAAAATGGGTTTTCTAGTTTTGAGAATAATGAATGAATGAAGCAAAAATAATATTTTCTATAGTTCTCCCATTAAAACAAGCCTGGATTATTACTTATGCTGAGCTGTCAGCAGCACTCCAGTTAACCACTTGCTTACTGGGCACATAAACCCCCTTCGTTCCCAGGCGAAATCTCAGCGTCCGGCACTGCGTCGCTTTAACTGACAATTGCGCGGTCGTGCGACGTGGCTCCCAAACAAAATTGGCGTCCTTTTTTCCCCACAAATAGAGCTTTCTTTTGGTGGTATTTGATCACCTCTGCGGTTTTTATTTTTTGCGCTATAAACAAAAAAAGAGCAACAATTTAAAAAAAATATATATTTTTCTTACTTGTTGCTATAATAAATATCCCAATTTTTTTTTAAAAAACTATTTTTTTTCTCAGTTAAGGCCGATACGTATTTTTCGACGTATTTTTGTAAAAAAAAAAAAAAAAATCGCAATAAGCGACTGGTTTGCGCAAAAGTTATAGCGCCTACAAAATGGGGAACAGAATTATGATTTTTTTTATTATTTTTTTTTTTTACTAGTAATGGCGGCGATCTGCGATTTTTATTGGGACTGGGATATTGCGGCGGACGTATCGGACACTTTTGACACAAATTTGGCGCCATTCACATTTATACAGCGATCAGTGCTATAAAAATGCACAAATTACTGTATAAATGTGACTGGCAGTGAAGGGGTTAACACTAGGGGGTGAGGAAGGGGTTAACTGTGTATCCTGGGTGTGTTATAACTGTGTGGGGGGAGGGGGGTGACTGGGGGAGGGGACCGATGCTGTGTCTCTATGTACAAGAGACACAGATCGGTCTCCTCTCCTCTGACAGCACGTGGAGCTCTGTGTTTACACACAGAGCTCCACGTCCCTGCTGTCACCTGCCGTGTCACCGACGATCGCGTGTACCCGGCGGACATCGCGGCCGCCAGGTACACGCATCGGGTCTTCGGCGATGCGTCGGGACAGTTTTTACCCGCGGCGCGCGCGGGTAATGCACATAAAAGGCCGTTTTTAAACGGCCACTTGGCACTTGAGAGCCGCGCTGCGGACGTATTTCGTCTATAGCGCGGATCTCAAGTGGTTAAGAGAGGGTACATTATAAATATTATTAATACTATGTTCTATGCTCTGATTATTTTCAGCATGGTGACCATGAAAATTATTAGAAAGCATCCACAGAGGAAATTACAACTGATAAAACTTTCCTCATAAAATGAAAAGTGAGATAGAAAGACTCAACTTAGAATTCATTATGCATCTGTAGAAGCTTGTGAACATTTCATGCATCTGTAGAAGCTTGTGAACATTTCATAGACACTTTTATACAACATGGTAACAAAAAGTTTATTGTATATATATTTTTTTTTTACATTTGTCAGAGTCTTCACTTGGAAATGCGATACCCTAACTACCAAGACCTGAGGTGTGCATTGGCCTAGCTGGTCAGTACGCCTAAAAGAAGGCATACCCTGAATGTATGAATATGAAAAAATGTATGATGTGTATAAGTATAAATTAAAGGTTTGGGGGAAGCGGGTGAGTGGGAACCACGAACACAAGCCGACACAGGAACAGACAGTGGAGGAGGGATATATATCTCCCAGACTCCTCCGGCCAGCCTTCTTACTTGTAGTCAGAGAGATACTTTAACTACCAAGTCCTGGAGTGTGCCTTGGCCTAGCTGGTCAGTATGCCTAAAAGAGGGCAAAAAGATAGGAAAACAAGTGTGATAGGAAAGCCTGATAAAGGGTAAGAAAGAATCCGTCTAATAAAGTGGCAAATGCTCGGATGGCTTCAGTATAGTTACATAGTAGGTGGGGTTGAAAAAAGACACAAGTCCATCAAGTCCAACCTATGTGTGTGATTATATGTCAGTATTACCTTGTATATCTCTGTATGTTGTGGTCCTTCAGGTGCTTATCTAATAGTTTATTGAAACTAGGGTTGTCCCGATACCGATACTAGTATCGGTATCGGGACCGATACTGAGCATTTGCGCGAGTACTTGTACTCACGCAAATGCTCCCGATGCTTCTGCGGATACTTATTTTTTTTTAAGGTGACGAGCGGGCGGAGAGTGGGGGGGGGGGGGTCTGTGAAGGGGCGGAGAGTTAGCTGAGGCTGTGCTAACTGCGGAGAGTGGGCAGAGAGTGGGTGGAGAGCAGGACGGAGGAGCCCCAGCAAGATCTCCAGCAAGATCCCCACCGCGGAGCACAGCTCCATCATCCATCCTCCCCACAGACACCTGTCATCCCCGGACAGTACAGTACATCCCCGGACATACCGCCAGTACAGAGCTCCCAAATGTCAGAGGAGCGGGGCGTGTCTGAAAGAGGGAAATCCCGGCCAGCCAATTGGATGGACGAGAGGTACACACTCACCAATTAGAAGTGTGGGCTGGGCACGTGGGCGTGTTTGTAGGCAGGTAAGTTGTGGAACATGCTGCAAGGCATGTCCAGAACTACATGGACACCTCAGGTGGCAGCCAGGGAGAGGACACACACCAGCTCAGCATGTTCCTCCTGTCCGCCTGGGTCGAGCTAGGTACTGGCACTGTGTGTAGCATGGGGAAGGGGGCGTGGCAGGTCTGGGCGGAGCTCTACACAAGTTTAGGGATTGCTGAGACTTGTAGTACTGCACGATGGTAATGACAAAGACAGTGTGCAGGAGTTCTGTAGAGCTGGAAAAGTCACAATAGAAGACCCCTGTAATCTATATACATGGGGGAGGGGCTGTGTCTTAATGACCACTGACCTCGCACTGACCTTAAAGTGACCCTATCGTTAAAGGAGAATCGCAGCCGAAACAGTTTTTATTTCATATTAGAGTATCTTTTTAACCATTTCAGCCCTGGACCATTTGGCTGCCCAATGACGGGCCATTTTTTGCGATTCGGCACTGCACCGTTTTAACTGACAATTGTGCGACGTGGCTCCCAAACAAGTGCCGCCTCTCAGTGCCATCTAACAGTGCCAGACACCTGTCACCTGTCAGTGCCAGTGCTCATAGGTGCCACCTATCGGTGCCCATCAGTCAGTGCTATCTATCAGTGCCCATCAGTCGAACTGACACTTGGCATTAAAAAAAGTATCGGTAATCGGTATCGGCGAGTACATGAAAAAAAGTATCGGTACTTGTACTCGGTCCTAAAAAAGTGGTATCGGGACAACCCTAATTGAAACCATTGATCCCCTCCGCTGAGACCACCACCTGTGGAAGGGAATTCCACATCCTCGCTGCTCTTACAGTAAAGAACCCTCTACATAGTTTAAGGTTAAACCTCTTTTCTTCTAATTTTAATGAGTGACCACGTGTCGTGTTAAACTCCCTTCCGTGAAAAAGTTTTATCCCTATTGTGGGGTCACCAGTATGGTATTTGTAAATTGAATTCATATCCCCTCTCAAGCTTCTCTTCTCCAGAGAGAATAAGTTCAGTGCTTGCAACCTTTTCTCATAACTAATATCTTCCAGACCCTTTATTAGCTTTGTTGCCCTTCTTTGTACTCTCTCCATTTCCAGTACATCCTTCCTGAGGACTGGTGCCCAGAACTGGACAGCATACTCCAGGTGCGGCCGGACCAGAGTCTTGTAGAGCGGAAGAATTATCGTTTTATCTCTGAAGTTAATGCCCTTTTTAATGCATGCCAATATTCTGTTTGCTTTGTTAGCAGCAGCTTGGCATTTTTGGCATTGCATGCCATTTCTGAGACTATCATCTACTAGGACCCCCAGGTCCTTTTCCATCCTAGATTGCCCCAGAGGTTCTCCCCCCAGTGTATAAATTGTATACATATTTTTGCCACCCAAATGCATTATTTTACATTTTTCTACATTGAACCTAATTTGCCATGTAGTTGCCCACCCCATTTATTTGTTCAGATCTTTTTGCAAGGTTTCCACATCCTGCGGATAAGTTATTGCCCTGCTTAGCTTAGTATCGTCTGCAAATACAGAGATTGCACTGCTTACCCCATCCTTCAGGTTGTTTATGAACAAATTAAACAGGATTGGTCCCAGCACAGTACTCTGGGGGACTTGATTACCCACCCCTGACCATTCCCAGTACTCCCCATTGATCACCACTCTCTGAACTCGCCCTTATTTTGTACAGTAAACGTTTATGGGGAACTGTGTCAATTGCTTTTGCAAAATCCAGATACACCACGTATACGGGCCTTCCTTTATCTAGATGGTAACTCACCTCCTCATAGAAGATTAATAGATTGATTTTTAAAGAATGATTCTTCATGAATCCATGCTGATTACTGCTAATGATACCGTTCTCATTACTAAAATCTTGTATATAGTCCCTTATCATCCCCTCCAAGAGCTTACATACTATTGATTTTAGGCTAACTGGTCTGTAATTCCCAGGGATGTATTTTGTGCCCTTTTTAAATATTGATGGAAAAAAACTGTAGAGAGATGTCTGGTATGTCCTTGATAGATAAGGCACCTCATCCCAAAATTAATTAAAGTGGAGGTCCGCCAATTTTTTTTTTTTTTTTTAAAGTCAGCAGCTACAAATACTGCAGCTGCTGACTTTTAAAATAAGGACTCTTACCTGTCCAGGGCGCCCGCAATGTCGGCACCCAAAGCCGATCTGTCGCTCGGCTCTCGCGTGCTGCCGCTGCCATCTTCAGTAAGGGAATCAGGAAGTGAAGCCAACGCGGAGCTCGTCAGTCCCTCCTTCCTCTCCCTTAGGAGGGACTGACGAGCTCGGCGTTCGTGGATAAGAGCCCCAGTTTTTGCACCTACATGTGAGTGCATCTCCACTGGTTTAAATCAGAAGACATTGCTACCCCTCTCTGTGACGTTATCACACCATTTGGTTTCTACCCCCTTTTTTACTTTTTCATGTAATACACCTTATGGAGACCCGTATGTGATATCCAACAACGGACCACACCCATCAGGATCAGGCTGATTTAATCCAGCTTGCCAGATTAGAGGTGAGCTGCTGGGATCACTAGAGGTGCATATATGAGATCTTGGTTACGGCTCACTCTCTATCTTTCACCATTTTTGGATACAAGGCCTCCTTCTTCTGAAATACTTTGACCCTTATTTTTATTTTTATTTTTATATTTATTTTTATTTCTATTTTTATATTTTATTTTTTTTGTTGTGTTTTTCAACATTTTTCACTTCACAACGTTATTGATTGGATTAAGTATTGATGAACTGCACCCCTACATGGTTGGATTTTGTTGTACCTGGACCTCTTCAGCACTGTGCCCTCGATTAAGGACTATTCAACAATATTGTTTACTGGTATATTAGTGTCACTCCCCTTTTTTGGACTTTCCCCACCCATTTTTTGTACTTGTATATGTATGTGGTTATATGCACACACACACATTAATTTGTATAACACTTTACAGCGCAAATATTTCACTTGTTACAATTATCACTTTTTGTCTATCGAGGTAGACCTCTTTTTTATTTGCAGCAGTATCCCCACTTTTCACTTGTCCCCTCACTCTAGACAGCGCAGGAGTTCACTTCACTTATATAACAGGAGAAAATTCCAACATCCCATTAATTGATTATAAGAATAGGACACCCCCCCCCCCCCCCCCCCCCGTTTGGAAGCTACGAAACTGCCCAGATCCCAAGCAATGTCTCGTAAATTATTTGCATTAAGCCTAATTTCAGAGAAAAAACAGACATGAGTATGAACTGCTTGTGGTGAGAGGATACGTGGGGGAAAGGGAGCAAGGGCTGATCCGAGGAGCCCCTGCAAAATAATTGCAAAGATTGAACACTTGAAATGGACACAAGTTAAGTAGCTCTGTAAAATTCCCACGAACCCCTGGCCTGACTGTCTATTCTTGGTATGGGGAAGTTTTGCGAGGGTGAGCTGTAAAAATGGACGAACTGTCAGGAGTTTGCAGGGGTCTGAAGTGCCAGACACCTGATAGATATGCTTGAGGCCAATCCGCTGTTGCAAAAATGCATCGAAAGCCAGAGTCAGGAACCTTAGAAATCTTCCAACCCCCTGATCCACCTTATTGAACAATTTGGCTATGGCCAAACCATCCGTACTGAGCTCCCTGACCAACCAGTCCCCAAGTGACTGTAACTGCCAGTATTGGCCAAATAACGAATGCAAAATGTGCAGACTAGGGCATACAAATTTTCCGGGGCCAACCAACTGAGTCAGCGGTGACTGAAACACTCCGAGCACCCTGCTCATTGTTGTGGAATAACATGAAGATACCATTCCAGACACACAGAAAAACTGGTCCCACATGAATTAAGTCAGGTTGTGCTATGAATGAACCTGATAATAACCCCCATCCTAGTGTATGAGAAAGCCTGAGAAACCCACAGCGCAAAGGCAGGTAATTAAAACTGAACACTCATGGCTAATGTACCCACAGACTGTGGTGGGTAGTCATACAGATGTAATGAAATGAAAGTGCATCGTATGGCTTATGGTATATGGGCGAGAACATTGTGGTCAACAAAAAAACGAAACCTCAGCCCATATGGATCTGTATGAAAAAGAGAAATCACCGCTCTAGGATACTAATCATAAAGTCTCCTCACCTGATCCAAAGCCACGGGTGCTGGCAATGCATGGAATGATGCAAAATGAAGGAAAAACTTTCTGGACAGCCGCACTCCAAAAATAAATTGCTTTGATTTTAAAATAAAAGCAATTTATTTTTGGAGTGCGGCTGTCTAGAACGTTTTTCCTTCATTTTGCATCATATGGATCTGTAGACGTGACAGATCCTGACATGTGAGCACTGGCTAACTAAACCCAGGTATACAAAGAAACCTGAATGAAATGTATGATGAGACATGGAAAACAAACGAAGATGAAATGGCTATTGATGTATATGCCGTAATGTGACAGTGCTAGAGTAGCTGCAGCAGTGACGTCACTATTGTTGGTGTCACGTGGTGCGATAAAACATGGTGTCACCCCCCAATCTTTCCTGCCTAGCACCCAGCAGTCAGTGCACAGTCACGGGGCGCACCCCAAAAAGACCCCTGTAAATGATAGTATAGGGCGGTATAGTGGCAGGTTAGGGTAGTTTAGGGCAGATTGGGGCTGTATATGGCAGATTGGAGTGGTATAGGGCAGGTTGGGGTGGTATAGGGCAGATTGGAGTGATATAGGGCAGGTTGGGGTGGTATAGGGCAGGTTAGGGTGGTATAGGGCAGATTAGGGTGGTATAGGGCAGATTGGGGTGTTATAGGGCAGGGGTTTGGGTGATATAAGGCAGGTTGGGGTGGTATAGGGCAGGTTAGGGTTTTATATTGGCTGGTTAGGACTCTCTGTGGTCACAGTGTGCAGTAATTTACCTCATGCCTGGGGCTGCTGTGTCCTTGCCTCTTTCTCCTTCAGCCGCAGGATTAGCCAGAGTGAAGGAGTCTGTGGGATGAGTGGAGGAGGCAGCCACACCCCTATCTCTGCCCACCAACTCCGGCTGCCTCGAGAGATATTGGAGATCCCAGAGGGACAGCTGCACCTGATTCAATGACGGGGGAGTGTTATAGGCAGCCTCCCCCGCACGGCTGCATGTCCTGCTGCAGCTCTGCAAGTGCAAGGTGTAGCAGCGCCCCGGTGTCACCCCTCTGGCCCGTGTCACCCGGTGCTTGCCGCACCCCTGCCCTCCCATAGCGATGCCACTGAGCTGCAGCACTGTCAAAGGTTAGGGTAGGGCAGGGGTGTCCAAACTTTTTCAAAGAGGGCCAGATTTGATGAAGTGAACATGTGTGTGAGCCCACCATTTTGCCTGACATTCTTTGAACCATTAAAATTCTATCCAAGTGTGTTCGTCCGAGCACTAATACACTGCCCAACAAGAATTCTCTTTCCTTTGTGACTGTGTGTGAGAAAGATATTAGCTTGGGTGTGTTATTTGGATATACTGTATTTATTGGCTTATAACATGTAACTTCATTTTAAGAGGGACATTTCAGGAAGAAAACTAAAATTTGAAATAAAGAACTGTGAAGCAAAATAAGGATCAGTTTCCATCTGCAGACCCACTATTGCCATGAATGCAACACCCCCGTTGCCAGGAATGCAGCCTCACCATTGCCAGGAATGCAGCACCCACCATTGCCATCAGTGCAGCCTAATTGATGGCCATCCATCTGCAGCCTTGGAGGGGACAGGGAGGGGGGTGGCACGAGCGCCAAAAGATTACATACAGGAGAAACTCCTGTTTACATGGCAGCCTCTTTAATACAAAGTCCTGCCTCCTTTGATGGACAGAACAGTCTAATGGCAGTACAGGAGACGGAACTTATTACAGAGGCCGCTCCGTAAACAGGAAATTCTCCTCCTGTATGTATGGCACTCATTCCGCCTCCTTCCAGTCCCTTGCAGGACAGCCAGCATATATCTTTTGTGGCCCTGGTGCTAGGAGATCGTTGGGGGCCACAGAAGATATATATGTCCAAATAACCAGACAAGGCCTGTTCAAAACCAGAAAACGGCCTGGACTTTCAACATGCCTGGGGTAGGGTCTCAGTTGCATTGGAAAAAGAGTCAAGAAGGGAGCACAGGTAGGACTGGGTATGAAGGAGTCAGGGATGGAGGGGAAAGCTTTTGCAGAGACACTGCCACTTTGCTCTGGATGGGCAAGGTTACAGTGTCTATTTAAAGCTGCTTGTAAAGAATATTTAAATGTGTTAATGTCTGTAGTCTTCTTGACACAGGTGAACTATAATCCCTTAATAACAATTGGCAGTGCATGTAAAGCCTAATATGTGCAGCATTCCCATAAGAAGCTAAAGATTTACTGCCATACTTTTCCCTATTATCCCTACTTTTACTGGTTCTTCCGGGGCAGTGATCAGGCACTTTCCAATAGTTTCTGACCTGCCTGCAGTCAGCAAGAGCCAGTAGCAGTGACAGAGCACCGTGATTTACCAGGGAGACCACAAAAGTGTACTAAACTGATTTTTCTCTGTCTGCATCCCTGTTTTTGATTCTGTAACAGATAGCAGAGCATGAGAGAGACAGACAAGTGTAATGCCGCGTACACACGATCGGTTAAACCGATGAGAATGGTCTGATGGACCGTTTTCATCGGTCAAAATCGATCGTGTGTGGGCCCCATCGGTTATTTATCCATAGGTTAAAAAAAAGCAATCTTGTTTTAAATTTAAAGGGTCACTTAGCCCTGGTTCACACTGGGTACGATTTGGAACGATTTGAGATGCGATTTGACATGTCAAATCGCATCTCAAATCGGCGGCATTTGCCGGCAATTGTCGGCAATGGCACTGTCCTAATCAGTGCGACGCCGCATCTGCGATTTCAAAAAGTAGTTTCTGTACTACTTTTTGCGATTTCGGGGCCGCGATTTACATTAAATTGCGGCCGAAATCGCGGCAAAATCGTGGCCGCGAAATCGCGGTAAAATCGCGCATTTTACCGCGATTTTGAATTCGCAGCAGTGTGAACCTAGGCTAAAGGAATTTTTTTTTTTTAGCTAAATAGCTTCCTTTACCTTACTGCAGTACTGGTTTCATGTCCTCATTGTTCGTTTTTGCTTTGAAGTAGCTGTAATTCTGCTGTGATCTCCACACTTCCTGGTTGCCTGTTTCCTTATAACCATCATACTGGGAGATTTTCACGGTGGTCTAAGCTGTCATTACTGTGTGTCTAAAACTCCTCAGAACCAATCAGATTAATTTTAAAAACAAAACACTGCCCTGGATTTGTTTGTTTTTGTTCTGTGAGTCTTCCCGACTCACCTCTCACCCGGAACTTCATGTATGTCCTTTAAAACCGAAAGTGAAACTAGAGGCATATTATATGATAGATTAAATTCAATTTTTAATCATTTTTAAAAGCAATCAGTTAACTTTTATGTCTCTATACCCAATAAACAGTGATTTCAGCAAAAAAATTTTTTCCTTTAGTGACCCTTTAACCGATGGATTCCTAACCGATGGGGAAAAAAACGATCGTTCGTAGGCACAACCATCGGTTAAAAATCCATGCATGCTCAGAATCAAGTCGACGCATGCTTGGAAGCATTGAACTTCCTTTTTTTCAGCACGTCATTGTGTTTTACGTCACCCGTGTTCTGACACGATCGGTTTTTAACCGATGGTGAGTAGGCGCGACGGACCATCAGTCAGCTTCATCGGTTAACCGATGAAAACGGTCCATCGGTCCGTTCTCATCGGATGGACCGATCGTGTGTACGCGGCATAATACTGTATACAGAAGTTGCATAGCGTGTGACTGATAGTTACTGACTGTTCAACTTAAAGCGGAGTTCCACCCTATTTTTCAACTTATCAGCATTAGTTTTAACACTGCCCCTTTAAATACATTTGGGATGTTTTTTTTTTTTCTTTTAAAAACTCACGTTTTTATCCCTGAGTGTCATACCCCCCCGCCGCGGCGGAATGGCCTCCCCACCGCATCTAGCGCTGCTATGCCTCCTGGGAGATGTGTGTCATCATCCCCAGGCTGGGCTGAACATCGCAGCCGTGGTTGAACATCTCGGGGGGCGGGAGAGAGGGAGGGCAGTGCCGCCCATAGAGGTGGTGTCCTTCCTCTTCTCCTTCTCTAACTCCTCCCCCGTCCTAGCCCCCCCCCCCTCCCCCTCCCTCCACCCGCCCACCTGCCATCTGTCTCCGGTGCACGGAGATACAGATCATCAGACAGACAGAGCGGATCTCACTCTGTCTGATAGATCTGTATGTGTGAACACCGAGCGTAGTACAGCCCCGCCTCCCTGTACATAGAAACATCGCTCTGCACTGTGTGTTACAATTCTAGTGCAGGGAGGCGGGGCTGTACTTCAGTGTACTCACATACAGATCTACACAGACCGAGATGTGCTCTGTATGCCTGATCATCTGTACCTCCCCCCACTCTGCACTGGGCACTGATAATGTTGTCACCGCACCGATGTCACCGCACTAATGTCAACGGACCAATGTCACCGCACTGATGTCAACGCACTGATGTCACCGCACCAATGTCACCGCACTGATGGGCACTAATGTCACCGCACCAATGTCACCGCACTAATGTCACCGCACCAATGTCACCGCACCAATGTCACCGCACTAATGTCACCGCACTGATGTCATCGCACTGATGTCACCGCACTGATGTCACCGCACTGATGTCACCGCACCGATGGGCACTAATGTCACCGCACTAATGTCACCGCACTGATGTCACCGCACTGATGTCACCGCACTGATGTCACCGCACTGATGGGCACTAATGTCACCGCACTGATGGGCACTAATGTCACTGCACTGATGTCACTGCACTGATGTCACCGCACCAATGTCACCGCACTAATGTCACCGCACTGATGTCACCGCACTGATGTCACCGCACTGATGTCACCGCACCGATGTCACCGCACCGATGTCACCGCACCGATGGGCACTAATGTTGTCACCGCACTGATGGGCACTAATGTTGTCACTGCACTGATGGGCACTAATAATGTTGTCACCGCACTGCTGGGCACTAATAATGTTGTCACCCCGCACTGATGGGCACTGATGTTGTCACCGCACTGATGGGCACTAATATGTTGTCACCGCACTGATGGGCACTAATGTTGTCACCGCACTGATGGGCACTAATAATGTTGTCACCGCACTGATATAAGGCACTGGTGCCACTGCACAGATAATGAACTGGTGTCACTGCCACTAATGGGCACTGATAATGCACTGGTGGGCACTGACATTTGGGTCTGGTTGTGGTTCTGGGGCCGATGCGGGGTGCTGTGCCGGAGACGATGCGGTGGGCTGGGGCCGATGCGGGGTGCTGTGCCGGGGATGATGCCAGTGGGCAATGTTATGGTGGCAATGTGCTGTGCTGGGGGAAGAAGGAAGCAGGAGGAACTCAGCACAGGGATGGTGGGAACCCCTCATAATGGGGCCACAGCAGGTCTACAGACCTGGGAACTCAGCACAGGGATGGTGGAACCCCTCATAATGGGGCACCGCGGGGGTACAGACCCGGGAACTCAGCACAGGATGGTGGGAACCCCTCATAATGGGGCACAGCGGGGTGTACAGACCTGAGAACTCAGCACAGGGATGGTGGGAACCCCTCATAATGGGCACAGCGGGTGTACAGACACCGGAACTCAGCACAGGGATGGTGGGGAACCTCCTCATAATGGGGGCACAGCGGGTGTACAGACCTGGGAACTCAGCACAGGGATGGTGGGAACCCCTCATAATGGGCACAGCGGGTGTACAGACCCGAGAACTCAGCACAGGGATGGTGGGAACCCCTCATAATGGGGCACAGCGGGTGTACAGACCCAGGAACTCAGCACAGGGATGGTGGGAACCCCTCATAATGGGGCACAGCGGGTGTACAGACCCGGGAACTCAGCACAGGGATGGTGGGAACCCCTTCATAATGGGCACAGCGGGTGTACAGACCCAGGAACTCAGCACAGGGATGGTGGGGAACCCCTCATAATGGGCACAGCAGGTGTACAGACACGGGAACTCAGCACAGGGATGGTGGGAACCCCTCATAATGGGCACAGCGGGTGTACAGACCCGGGAACTCAGCACAGGGATGGTGGGGACCCCCTCATAATGGGCACAGCGGGTGTACAGACCCGGGAACTCAGTGCAGGGATGGTGGGAATCCTCATGAAGGGTTCCCACCATCCCTGTTCTGTGCTGACTTCCTGTGCCTGTACTCCTGCTGTGCCCATTATCAGCGTATGAATCCGAAGTGAGTTTCGGGGCAGAAAATACGAAATAACGGCTAATGCGAAATGGAACTAAACAAAATTAATTTATTGACAGTGCACATGTCTGGTATATGTATACACACCACATATATAACAAGATATATATATATCATCTTGTTATGTAGATATATCTGCACAGGAACAAATTATTTATTATATTTACTGGTTCCTGGAAGGAGGAGGGGGAGGGAGGTTTGCATAGATAAGGGGCGGGGTAACTTCCTCTGACACTCCCGTTGCTATTGAAACCTGATCTGAAACCATTACACTGCTTGATACAGCACTGAGCATGTGCGAGGCTGAAATCCAGGAAGTCATACAGTCTGGCTTCATGATGCCCACACTTAAGATGGCCCCAGTCAATTTCTGTTTTATAAAGTGTCTAAATGCTGTAACAACCTAACAAAACGGACCTTAGTTTACAGACTAACTGTAGTAGAATACATTAAGCTTGTGTATTACAGGGGTTTTCATATTTAAAAAGTTTTTATTTTTAAAATTGTGGCCGAACTCCGCTTTAAGACTGAGAACCGAGCAATCAGCGGTCTTTGATTGTGGGGTTTTTGGTCTTAGAGCGGCAAGAATCATGCATAGTTAAGTATGTAGGATAAATATTATAATTCAAAATAAAAACAATGTCATAAAAATATAGTTATGTTTTTTAAATAAACTTGAGTATTTATGTAAGCATAATGAGCGTTTGTATGTGATATTCATAAATCCTAATGTAAGTGTCCCCATAGCTTGCAAAAGTTTTTCTTTTGTCTCTATCAGGATCAGATTCTTGCCCTCACCTTCTCTGAGGAGGCTAGCTTTGTGTTGTGGTCAGACAGGCTCCCTCCCTCTCTTTCCAGTTTAGTTACTAAACAAAACTGAACCATTCCCAGAGTATAATTCTTCAGATGTTCTGGCAAAGTTTATGGGGAATGGAATGGAAGTCCAACTATATACGCTTGCTTGAAACTACTATACCAAACATATAAATTATTCTAAAAGTCCACACATGTATACTAAATGCAAAATTCAATATATTTAATATTAATATTTAATCAAGAGAATATTACAGTATAAAAAAAGTATATACTTTATGAACTCTTAAAGTGGTAATAAACCCAAAAGCAAAAATGTAATCAATAAAAGCGGATAATTTTAACCACTTGCTTTACTGGGCATTTAATCCCCCCTTCCTGCCTAGGCAATTTTCAGCTTTCAGCCGCTCACACACTTTGAATGACAATGACCACGGTCATGCAACACTATACCCAAATAAAAAAAAAAATCATATAAAATAGAGTTTTCGTTTGGTGGTATTTAAACACTGCTGGGTTTTTATTTTTTGCAAAAAAAAAAAAAAGACAGACCCCCCCCCCCAAAAAAAAAACTGTTAATAGTTTGTCATAACATTTAGAAATGTTCCTCCTTCATTGAATGTGCACTGATATTCTGCACTGATTGGCACTGATAGGCTGCACTGATAGGTGGCACTGTTAGATGGCACTGATGAGCACTAATGTGCGGCACGGATAGGCACCTTGATGGGCATTGATAGGTGCCACTGGTAGGTGGCATTGGTGGGCACTTATAGGCACTGATAGGCACTGAGAGGTGGCACTAATGGGCCGGCACTGAAAGGCAGTGATGGATGGCACTGGTTAGTTGACACTGATAAGCAGAAACTGATGGGCACTGGCAGCACTAATGGGCATTGGTAGGTGGCACTGGTGGGTACGCATATCAGCATGGCTTTCCGCAATCAGGACCGATGTCCCTGTGACAGAAGCCGCTAATCGGCTGATATTGATCTTCTGTTTACATCACGTGATCAGCTGTCCATTGGCTGTGATCAGTGAAGTTTTTTATTGACTTGCTGATCAGAGAGCGCCACATGCCCTGCATTCTCCGGAGGACGTACATGGCCCATGCTGTAGCCGTCCTTCGGGTTTTAGCGCGGGCGGGAGGTAGTTAATCATCCCTGCCAGTGTTAGGTGGTTTGTCTCATCCATGTAAACTCACACATTCTACTGGGAGAGCTTGAGTTTGTGAAAAATTAGACTTGCTGGCTGGATTACCAGATAAAAATAGAAGGAAGACAAAAAGGAAAAACTAATGCCATCACATCTAAGTATTGGTACCCTGGAATATAATACATGTTTTCTTTTGGGTTTAATACCACTTTAAATCCTCAATGAGAAAGTTTATCCCTCAAGAAGCATTTTTCACATAGACTTCACACAAGAGAGCTGGTTTGAAATCATGTGAGTTCAGCTGAACTCGCACAATTTTGCCTCCTCATAAAATGTAATGTCTTCCGGGCCCCGCAAACTCTGTGTTTGCCGTTTTACGGAGAGGCAGAATGGGGAGATGCCAATGTAAAACAAGGCATTCCCCTCACAGTTATAATCACTCCCTAGGACACACTTAGCCCCTTCCTCGCCCCCTAGTGGTTAACCCCCTTCCCTGCCCGTGTCATTTGACACAGTAACCAGGGCATAGCACCGAGTGTGGTAAAAAATTACAATGGTCCCAAAATAGCATCAAAAGTGTCGATGTGTCCACCATAATGTCGCAGTCATGATAAAAATCGCAGATCGTCTCCAGATACTAGTCAAAAAAATATATATAAATAAAATAAAATAAAACTTTTGCGCAAACCTATCAATATACGATATTGCGTTTTTTGTTTTTTTTACCAGAAAATATGTAGAAGAATACATATCGGGCTAAACTGAGGGAAAAAAAAATATATATATATATTATTGGGATATTTATTATAACAAAAAGTAAAACATTTCGCTTTTTTTTTTCAAAATTGTTGCTCTTCTTTTGCTTATAGCGCAAAAAAAAAAAAATCACAGAGGTGATCAAATACCACCAAAAGAAAGCTCTATTTGTGGGGAAAAGGATGTCAATTTTTGTTTGGGTGCAGCATCGCACGACCGCGCAATTGTCAGTTAAAGCGACGCAGTGACCGAATTGTAAAAAGTGCTTCTGGTCAGGAAGGGGGTTAAATTCTCCCCGAAGCTGAACTCGGTTAAAAATGAATGGGAACACATTTGTGTTGGCACAAAGCCCATCGGGAAACGTAGTCCCGAATGCTGCTTCATATGGCTTCTTAAATCCAGAGCAAGGATTGCTGAGGATGCAGCCCATAACAGTGAGTAATATATGATGCTAGGTAGAATATAAAAACAAAAATTTAAAAAATCCTGGAGTTATGCCTAATGTAGCAGCTCTTAGATATAATTATTGTAAAAATATGTGAGGCTTTTGGACCACTTTAAGGATAGATTTCGGATACTCATAGCCATTAGATCAGGGGTATTCAAACTATGGCCCTCCAGTTCAGGAACTACAATTTCCATGATGCCTAGTCATGTCTGTGAATGTCAGATTTTTTACATGCTCATGGGAAGTGTAGTTCCACCACAGCTGGAGGGCCGTAGTTTGAAGATCCCTGCACTTAGATAGTGATTAAAAAAATAAGCACTTTTTTTAGTCATTCTTTGGACTGTTTGCAATTGTTTTGGTAAGACTGAACACAGGATAGCCTTTTGTCACTTTTATACTTAAATCCAGTAAAAATGAATCTATTGCTTTCTACTTGTCCTGGACGTGGTAGCTGCATTAGCTTTAAGTTTTTGCTGGCAAAGCATGTTTTCTGTAAGTACAGAAAATACGTGTTTATCCTGCCAGGTGGAATTAATGAGAAGGTCCAAATAAATGGAAGAAGCATACGGTGACAGCTCTGCTCCTCCATTGATACAGTACAGCAAGGGAGTGTTGTCGCTTTAGCACAGAAAGTTTGGTACTGGCAGGATCATCAGGTAGAAATAAGAAAAACCCTTAAACGGAAAATAATGCTGCCACCGAGCCAAAGACTGATAAGCTAAAAATTAAAAAACATTTTTGGTTTGGGGTCTAGATATAATTTATATATGGGGATGTGTCAGCGGCTGTTTGTCACCCTCTATTGGATTTGCAGAAATTGGCATAGCAATTGATTGGATGTTTATCTTCACTTATTTTGCTTCATGCTTTCGAAAATCAGGCCAAGGGCTAAGGTAATTGCTGTTTTACCAATATGAATTTTCACTTGGAGATAAAGAGATTTTGTGAAAGATTCAAACTTGCAGGAACATTCTAGGCTAGGATAATAAATTATGATTTGAACATTTCTAATATTTTTTTAAAAGGAAATGTATATTCTCATTTGGAGAAACTGTATAGATTTTATTTTTTCTATTTTGTATTGTCTTCATTTTTAAAATGTGAAATAATATGGCTTACTATTTTGGAAATGTAACATTTTTTGGCTTTCAATCGGAGCTTGGCTTCCTGGTGTTTTATCAAACCTCTATAAATCTGTACATATGTGTAATGTCAGACAAAAATACAGATTAGCTTGAACAATTTTGATTACGTGGGGATTTTTTTCCTTTATGAATATTCCAACATAAAGCATGTGGATTACTAGGCTTGAAATTCCTGGCCTGCGCAGTCTCGGGTTTACGAGTAAGCGCTTCAAGAACTGTAGGTTTTTGGTCACCAGAGCAGTGTTCTTGGATCAAAAGTAAGTGCTTTGCACAGGTAAGCTGTTTATTCAGTACCTTCTGTGCTAGAGGTGTTTAAATGCAGGAGACAATGTAGATGCTTGAAGTCATAGATCTGTAGCTCATCTGTCTCATTGCTTTCAATTAGCACTATTGATAGTCGTCTTCTGGAGTTGTGGTACAGATTGGGAGAGGGAAGTTGACATTGGCCCAGATACGCCGTCGTATCTCTGAGTCTGAGGCGTCGCATCTTGGCGCCTGATTCAAAAATCAGATACGCCAGAATTAGTATAAGATACAACCAGCGTAAGTCTCCTACGCCATCGTATCTTAACTGCATATTTACGCTGGCCGCTAGGGGCGTGTACGCTGATTTACGCCTAGAAATATGTAAATCAGCTAGATACGCCAATTCACGAACGTACGCCCGGCCGTCGCATTACAGATACGCCGTTTACGTTGGGCTTTTTCCGGCGTAAAGTTACCCCTGCTATATGAGGCATATATGAGGCGTACCAATGTTAAGTATGGACGTCGGGCCAGCGTCAAATTTTCCGTCGATTACGTTGTTTGCGTAAGTTGTTCGCGAATAGGGCTGTGCGTAATTTACGTTCACGTCGAAAGCATTGGCTTCTTGCTTGTTAATTTGGAGCATGCTCACTGGGTTACTTTCACGGACGGCGCATGCGCCGTTCGTAAAAAGCGTCATTTACGTGCGGTTTCAATAAATTTACATAACACACGCCCACATCTTCCACATTTGAATTAGGCGGGCTAACGCCGGCCTATTTACGCTACGCCGCCGCAACTTTGGTTTGTGAATACTGCACTTGCCTGTCAAAGTTGCAGAGGCGTAACGTAAATAGGATACGTTACACCCGCACAAAGATGCGCTCTTCTACGTGAATCTGGGTCATTGAGTTTTAGATACACACATTTGCATGGACTCTACCTTAGGGATCTGTTAAAGAGGTATTAAACCCAAAAACCGAAAATGTAATCTATTACAACTTACCAGTCAGTAGATGTGGTGGCTGCATTCATTTTCATTTTTAGGCATTTCCCCCTCTGTTTTCACCTGGTGAAATTGTCCAGAAACACACTACCTGTATTAGAGTGCCCCTACTCCGGAGGAAGGAGCACAGGGAGCACATTTTGATAGCAGCATTGTCAATTTGGGGGGAAGGGAGTGTTTGATGTGCTAGCAGATTTGAATACACTAACAAATCAAGCCAAACTTCATCATACACTTTATAAACAGTGACAGCAAACCTTTTTTCCCTTTGGGATCAAGGTTTTACATAAATAAAAAATGACATTCATTGTGGATTCCATATTTTTTTTCTACAGCTCAGCTCAAATCAAGTACAGTGGAACCTCCGTTTACGAATAACGCGGTTAACGAGCATTTTGAAAGATGAGCACCCTTTTTATTTTAATTCTGACTAGGTCTGCGAGTGTTGTCTCGCAAAACAAGCAGAATTCAAGCTAATGAGGCCTGCAGTTCCGCATTTGGCCTGAGGTGAGGGGGGCGCCGGAGCCATTCAGAAATACTCGGTTCCGAACTTTTCTGAGGGTTTCCAAGGTCAGCCGAGCTGTCCCCAGTCGTTTCCGAGTGTTCCTGAGGCTCTCCGGAGCCCCCCTCCTCTGGCCACATGCGGTATTGCATGACATTGAATATAATGCGGAACAAATTATTTTAGTTTCCATTGACTTCTATGGGGAAACTCGATTTGATATGCAAGTACTTTGGATTACAAGCATTCTCCTGGAATGGATTATGCTCGTAATCCAAGGTTCCACTGTACCTAATACACAGTGACTGTATTTTATGTTTATATAGGAATTGTTTTACCAGACACAGGATTTGTAATTATGCTCAGCCAGTGTTGTAAGCCAGAACCGACAGCACAGCCAGGTCCTCATTCTCCAAAGCAGCACACAGATCAGGCGTCATTGGACAATGGATTAGAAGCAGCACACAGATCAAGGGCCTGATTTACTATGCTATGTGCGCTGCGCTGGTTCATGCGTTAATTAGTACTCCGGGTGGAGGCTTAATTGGGCGCATGAACCAGCGTAGCAGCCGGCGCATTGAAACTAATATGTAAAGCCGCGCCGAACTCCCTATAGAAGTCTATGGGAGAAATCAAAAGTGTTCATTTTAAAGGCTAATCTGCAAGTTTTGTCCTAAAAAGTGTTTGGGGACCTCAGTCCTGTCCCAGGGAACATGTATCAATGCTTTTTTTATTTTTTAAAACGGCCGTTTTTTCGGGAGCAGTGAAATTAATAATTCTTAAAGTGAAACAATAAAAGTGAAATATTCCTTTAAATTTCGTACCTAGGGGGGGTGTAATGTCAGCATGTGAAATAGCGCATTTTTCCCACACTTAGAACTCCCCCTGCACAAAGTGACATTCAGAAGGAAAAAAGTCATTTAAAATTCACACGTGGCTATAATGAATTGTCGGCTCTGACAATTCTAAAGGGATTCATTCATAAAACAAACAAAAAAATGTGTAGGGGTTCCCCCAAATTAAATTACCAGGCCCTTCAGGTCTGGAATGGATATTAAGGGGAACCCCGCCGTAAAAACCAAAAAAAAAAAAGACGTGCGGTTCCCGGCAAATATCCATTCCAGGCCCTTCAGGTCTGGTGTGGATTTTAAGGGGAACTCCACCCCAAATTGAAAAAAAAAATGGCGTGGAGTCCCCCTAAAAATCCACACCAGACCCTTATCCGAGCACGTTGACCTGGCCGGCCGCAGAAAAGAGGGGGGGACAGAGTGCGGCCCCCCCCCTCTCCTGAACCGCACCAGGCCACATGCCCTCAACATGGGGAGGATGTCCCCATGTTGATGGGGACAAGGGTCTCATCCCCACAACCCTTGCCCGGTGGTTGTGGGGGTATGCGGGCGGGAGGTTTATCAGAATCTGGAAGACCCCTTTAACAAAGGGGACCCCCAGATCCTGACCCCCCCCCCTGTGTGAAATGGTAATGGGGTACATTGTACCTCTACCATTTCACCCCAAAAAAAATGTCAAAGTGTTAAAAATTACAGTAGCCGGTTTTTGACAAATCTTTTAATAAAATCTTCTTTTCTTCTTTCCTTCGGGTTTCTTCCGCTGCTTCTTTCTTCTCGTCCACATCTTGCCCGACGTGTTCTTCTATCTTCTCCGTCCGTCCTTCAGCCTTCTGGTCACGCATCTTGCCCGTTGTCTTGTCCTGTCTTCTTCTCCGTCCTTCCGCCAGCCTCCTCGCATCTTGTGTCTTCTCCGGTCTTCTTCTCGGTCCGCCAGCCTTCTCGTCCCCGGACCCAGCGTTTGAATTTGAATTGGGCCGCCGTGTTCCCGCTCCTGGGACCCGCCCCCCTCTGACGCCACAAGTAAACTCCTTAGAAGGTCATGTGCGTCAGAGGGGGGCGGGGTCACATGAGTGTGACACGGCGGGAACTTCTTCTCCGGGCGGCGCGATTGAAATTGAATTCCCCCGCTGTGTGACGCTCTGTGACCCCGCCCCCCTCTGACGCACATGACCTTCTAAGGAGTTTACTTGTGGCGTCAGAGGGGGGCGGGTCCCAGGAGCGGGAACACGGCGGCCCAATTCAAATTCAAACGCTGGGTCCAGGGACGAGAAGGCTGGCGGACCGAGAAGAAGACCGGAGAAGACACAAGATGCGAGGAGGCTGGCGGAAGGACGGAGAAGAGAGACAGGACAAGACAACGGGCAAGATGCGTGACCAGAAAGGCTGAAGGACGGACGGAGAAGATAGAAGAAGACGTCGGGCAAGATGTGGACGAGAAGAAAGAAGCAGCGGAAGAAACGCCGAGAAGAAGAAAAGAAGATTTTATTAAAGATTTGTCAAAAACCGGCTACTGTATTTTTAACACTTTGACATTTTTTTTTTGGGGGTGAAATGGTAGAGGTACAATGTACCCCATTCCAATTCACACAGGGGGGGGGCCAGGATTGGGGTCCCCTTTTGTTTAAGGGGTCTTCCAGATTCTTATAAGCCCCCCGCCCGCATACCCCCACAACCACCGGGCAAGGGTTTGTGGGGATGAGACCCTTGTCCCCATCAACATGGGGACATCCTCCCCATGTTTGAGGGCATGTGGCTGGTGCGGTTCAGGAGAGGGGGGGGGGGCGCACTCTGTCCCCCCCTCTTTTCTGCGGCCGGCCAGGTCAACGTGCTCGGATAAGGGTCTGGTGTGGATTTTTAGGGGGACTCCACGCCATTTTTTTTCAATTTGGGGTGGAGTTCCCCTTAAAATCCACACCAGACCTGAAAGGTCTGGTATGGATATTTGGGGGGACCCCACGCCATTTTTTGGGGGTTTTTTTACGGCGGGGTTCCCCTTAATATCCATTCCAGACCTGAAGGGCCTGGTAATTTAATTTGGAGGGACCCCCTTTTTTTTTTTTTTTTTTTTTTTTTTAATGAGCAATGACTCTATTCTTTATAGCCATGAGTACTTTAACCACTTGCCCACCGGGTTAATTCTGGCACTTCTCTTCTTCATGTGAAAATCAAAATTTTTTTGCTAGAAAATTAATCAGAACCCCCAAACATTATATATTTTTTTTTAGCAGACATCCTAGGGAATAAAATGGCAGTCATTGCAATACTTTTTGTCACACCGTATTTGCGCAGCGGTCTTACAAGCGCACTTTTTTTGGATAAAAATCACTTTTTTGAATTAAAAAATAAGACAACAATACATTTTGCCCAATTTTTTTATATATTGTGAAAGATAATGTTACGCCGAGTAAAATGATACCCAACATGTCACGCTTAAAAATTGCGCCCGCTCGTGGCATGGCGTCAAACTTTTACCCTTTAAAAATCTCGATAGGCGACGTTTAAAAAATTCTACAGGTTGCATTTTTTGAGTTGCAGAGTAGGTCTAGGGCTAGAATTATTGCTCTCACTCTAACGATCGCGGCGATACCTCACTTGTGTGGTTTGAATACCGTTTTCATATGCGGGCGCTACTCGCGTATGCGTTTGCTTCTGTGCGCGAGCTCGTCGGGACGGGGCGCTTTAAAAATTTTTTTTGGGGTTTTCTTATTTATTTTTATTTAGTTTTATAATTTTTTACACTGAAATAAAAAAAAATGATCAGTTTTCTTCCTATTACAAGGAATGTAAACATCCCTTGTAATAGGACTAGTGTGTGACAGGTCCTCTTTATGGAGAGAGGCGGGGTCAATAAGGCTGGAAAGCATGGTATTGAAAATAAAAATAAAAGATCTCATGCTTTCAGCTGCAATCATGTTCGTCACCACAGTGGTGTAGTGTATAGCACTTTGACCTAGCAGCAAAGAGTCGTTGGTTCGAATCCCGCCGTGACAGCATCTGCATGGAGTTTGCATGTTCTCCCTGTGCCTGCGTGGGTTTCCTCCCACAATATAAAAACACGCTGTAAATCGTTCCGGTCTAATAAGCCCTAATATGCAGTAGTATATTTAGGTTTGGTTCTGCCCTAGGCCTGACTACATATCTGCACCTCCTAATAGAAAAATGACCCACCCCTTCCTGTCAAGGTCACACCTGTTTTTGTATAACCCCGCCCAGTAATTTTCAGGGGACCCACACACTAGTTTCTGGGGGGCACTGGATTCCCTTAACCACTTCCATACCAGCACTTACGCACCTTCCCGCCCAAGCCAATTTTCCAGCTTTCCAACACTGTCGCACTTTGAATGGCAATTGCGCGGTCATACAACACTGTACCCAAACAAAATTGGCGTCCTTTTTCCCCACAAATAGAGCTTTCTTTTGTTGTTATTGATCACCTCTGCGTTTTTTTTTTTTGCGCAACAACTAAAAAAAGACTGCAAATTTTGAAACAAAAAAACGTTTTTTATTTTTTTAGGTTAATTTTTTTGTAAATAAGTTTTTCTCTTTCAATTACGGGCACTGATATGGCGGCACTGATGGGCACCGATGAGATGGCACTGATGGACATCGATGAGGTAGTACTGAGGGCACAGATGAGGTGGCATTGATTGGCGGCGCTGCTATGCGGCACTGATGGGCACTCATAGGCGGCACTGATGGGCACTCATGGGCGGCACAGATGGGCGGCACTTATGGTGGCACTGATGGATACTTATGGGTGGCACAGGTGGGCACTGATAGGTGGGCACTGTGCATGGATGGCACTGTGGGGTGGCACTGATGACACTGTGGGGTGGCACTGATTTTTCCCCAGTCAGTGCCCATTTGTGGGCACTGATTGGCATCTTTTTTCTTATTTTTTATTGCTTTTTGTTTTTTTGTTCTATATTTTTTTTGGTTTTTGCACACCCTGGTGGTCCAGGGTGGGCCTCCCTGGGGGTCCAGTGGTGATCCGAGGGGGGGCTGCGCTGATAAACATCAGCGCGAACGCCCCCTGTCAGGAGAGACGCCGATCTGGTCTCTCCTATACTCGCGTCTGTCAGACGCGAGTGAGGAAGAGCCATCGATGGCTCTTCCTGTTTACATCGTGATCAGCCGTGATTGGACACGGCGCTGATCACGTGGTAAAGAGTCTCCGTCTCCGTGAGAGACTCTTTACCGAGATCGGAGATGCAGGGTGTCAGACTGACACCCCGCATCACCGATCGCCGCGCTGCGTGCCCCCACAGGCGCGTGCGGCATGAAATCCTGCAGACGTCCTGTCAGGATTGTGTAACCACTTCCCGGACGTAAATCGGCCATAGGCTGGGCGGGAAGTGGTTAATTTGCATAGTTTTTCTCTCACTTCCTGTTTGGCTATGGGGCAGGAAGTGAAGGCAAATCTCCCCAATTGGACACAGATAATACAAAATAAACTGACAGGGCCTATAACCCCTCCTCACTCTATCCAAAATTAAAGAAAATAAAACTTGTTGATTATAGTTCTTGTCAGGGGCGGACTGACCATTGAGTAACTCGGGCACGCCCGAGGGCCCCATGCCACTAGGGGGCCCCATCCGGGTTGCCAGGCTCAGTAAAACCAGGGACAGTATGTAAAAATCTGTGTTTTTTTTAGATCTGTCCCTGATATGTCCGAAAATGACAGCTTTTAATGTGAATATCCCAAGATTTTAGCTGCCCGCCTCTGCACTACCTCCTGGCGTGGTGGTCATCTGTAAGCCAGAGGGGCCCCATAATCTTCTATTGCCCAGGGGCCCCATGAGTTTGTCAGTCCGCCCCTGGTTCTAGTTTAAGCACAAATTTCATAGAGTTTATTGAGAGCCCTAAGAAATATAACCATGCCAATAGGCCAGGATAGAGCGGTTGCTATATGTAGGAATGTGTGTGTTAGAGCACCCCACCCATGTTAACTCAAAAATTATTAATTTGCAAATAAGTATTATCTGCTCATTTTTTTGGGGATGTCTGCACCCTGATAGTGACAACATTTGTGAGGTGTCTTCTACCCTTTCTAATTCATTCACTTCCTGTCACATAGCAAACAGGAAGTGAGGGTAAAACCTTACTAATATCTTTTCTTGGGACACAGAGATCAATCTAAATAGTTTCCCCATTATGTAAATTGCACTCTAGCATTTTGCTGTGTACACCCCAAATTATAGGGATCTTGGACTTTGGGGTCCATTGACTAAAGGCAAATCCACTTTGCACTACTAGTGCAAAAGCAAGGAAGAAAGAAAACAAAACACTTTGCTTCTACAGGATTGGATGTTAAAACCATCAGTGCTTCCTCTCTGATTTTCAGCAACTATGCTGTACTGCAGAGTGGCTTTGCCTTTACTAAACCCCAAAACTAAATAATCATTTGGGGCAGGGATCCTCAAACTACGGCCCTCCAGCTGTTTTAGAACTACACATCCCATGAGGCCTTGTAATGCACTGACATTCACAGACATGACTAGGCATGATGGGAATTGTAGTTCCTGAACAACTGGAGGGCGTAGTTTGAAGACCCATGATTTGGGGTGTACACAGCAGTGCTGGAGTGCAATTTGCTTAATGGGGACACTAGTTAGATTGACCTGTAGTCCCCCAAGAAATGACACTGGTATGGTTTTACCTCACTTCCTGTTCAGCTGTGTGACAGGAGTGAAGCCAATTTTAAGAAAAGGTACACAAAGCTCAACACAAAAATAAAAAAACACAAGCAGGGGTTCTAACACTCACTTGGCTTCCCTCAAACACCCACAATTTGAATAGGATTGCCTTGCGCTAGATTTAAGCACAGTGCTGTAAATCAGCACGTCAAGCCTGTCCACCAATAGCAAACCCCCCCACAGGCCATGTTTGCAGGTTTTCCTTCATCTTGCACATGTGCTTTAAAATACAGTCTGGACAGCAATTCTTGATAAGAGAAATCCCCAAAACATGTCCTGTCGGGGGTACTTGAGGGCTGAGGACCACTGCAGAATAAATAAAATACTTACCAGTTTTTGTCTTTAAAGTCATGGAGAATAAACATGGCAAACATTTCATGATTACACACCAGGAAAGAAGCTTAGACAAAAATCACACATAATTTGTTAGGCCCAAACCTAGTTCAGCTGCAGCTGTCAACATATGTAGCATGAAAAAGTAACAAAAGACAAACTTAACAATTTTAAAGTAATTTTTATTGGTCAACAAAACAAGGAAAGCAAAAAAAGACAAACAAACAAAAATACATTTCAAAATTCTAAATAACCATAGCTTCACACATTTTTCATAAAATAAGGCCACATAGACAAATACATCAAAGTGAACATCATTTAAAAATAAACCAAAACCATTGGCAAAATAAAACAAAACCCATGCAACAAACCACATTTGTGTTTAGCAACAGCATTTCTGCCAGCCTGCCCCTTCTGAGGGCAGCTGAGGACTGATCGATCCAAGCTTTTTATAACAGTGCTAGTAATGAAGCAATTGAAATCACATGAACAAATTGCAGTCTCTAGTTTGGGTGAGCTTGTAATTGGGCACACCTGCAATTAATCCAAACCACGCTCTATGAGCATCCAATGAGTGTTTTTCACCTTTTAAAAAGAAAGGATATTTTTTTTCTAAGTGTTTGAGCATGCTCAGTTCATCACACATGTAGGAACCAAGCTGCAATGGAATGAGAGCTTTTTTTTTTTTGTTTCCCCTGATCTGATGCTTTCCAGCCTGAAGGGGAGGTGTTAAAGACAGAAGTAAACACGCACATTTAATAATCTATTTGTGTGAAAAAAAAGGTTGCCAATTTTGTTTGGGAGCCACGTCGCACGACTGCGCAATTGTCAGTTAAAGCGACGCCGCGCCGAATCACAAAAACTTGCCCGGTCATTGACCAGAAATATGGTCCGGGCTCAAGTGGTTAAAAATTAACAAAACACAAAAGTGAGCCCAATTTTTGGGGATAATGTGAAAGATGATGTTACACTGAGTAAATAGATACCTTACATGTCACGCTTTACTATTGGAAACACTCCTGCAATGGGGCCAAAATGAATTCCGTGAATATCCCCATAGGCGACCTTTTTCTTTTTTTTCCAGGTTACCAGTTTATAGTTACAAAGAAGGTCTAGTGGTAAAAATAGGATTTTTTGTACTCACCGTAAAATCCTTTTCTCTGAAGTCCATGGACGGACACAGCTCCTTAAGTCTTGACAAGTGGGTTATGTTCCCTGTTTACAGGAGAGGACTAGGCAGAAACATGTTAAATAGTTAAATACATGTTACATTAACAGAGTTGAACAGCCCCGCCCAGGGGGCGGTCCCTCCAGACATAACCCTCCTCACTGCAGCTTGCAGCCTCAGTTCGTAACAAGCAGTACAAACCTAAAAAGGAGGGGTGGGAGCTGTGTCCGTCCATGGACTTCAGAGAAAAGGATTTTACGGTGAGTACAAAAAATCCTATTTTCTCTTATCGTCCATGGACGGACACAGCTCCTTAAGTCTTGACAAGTGGGACGTCCCCAAGCAGTGTCAAAACGAGGGGTGGGAAATATATCAGTAAAAACAATTTTAACTTCACCCCAAAACAAGCAGAGCTCCTCAACGGAGGAGGTGCAACTTTAAACAGCCGCCGGCAAAAACTAGCGGCTGAAAAAAACATCATAAGATGCACTCACAGCAACCATGTAAATTCTGGAAAAAGCGTGAACGGACAAGCAAATCGCCGCCTCGCACACCTGTGAGACCGACGCATGATGTCGAAAAAAAAAAAAAAAAAACCCAGGAAGCACCAATTGCCCTGGTCGAAAGTGCCGTGACCGGAAAGGGGGGCCCGCCCTTAGGAGCATAGGCCTGTATGACGGCCTGACCGATCCACCGAGAAATGGTGGTCGACGAGACCGCCAGGCCCTTTTGTGGACCAGACACCGACACAAAAGAGAGTCAGAAGCTCCGAAATGGAGCCGTAGTAAGCTGGTATACCCGCAAAGCGCGTACCACGCCTAAAGTATAAAAGGCCGAAACCTCCTTCGGAAGAAGGGAAGTTTGCGGGCGCACCATCACCTAATCCTTATGGGGGATCAAGCATGGCGGCTTGCAAGCCAGACCCCAGCATGGTAAACATGGAACGGGTCAGTACTTCGGATCTTCTATCAGTCAGATCCATATAAGCGGGGGTTCCCGCCCGGCGGTGAGGGACTACAAAAGCTCTCAGTGGCTTTTCTCATTCCGCATCTCAGAAATTATCAAAGAAGGGCACAGAAGGAAAAAACCTACACAGCGGTCTGATTTGTGTGATCCAAAAAAGACAGAGCCCTCGGCGGAAACCCAGCTGCACTATGCAGCTTAGGAGAGTCCCTTGCAGCAGTAAAAAGCGCACCCATAAATGCCTTATTCTGCCTTTTTTTTTTTTTTTTTTTTTTTTAACTAGGTACCTGGTCCATGGCTCCATAACAGAGCATTCCCCAGGGGATAACGGGGAAGGGGGCACTCTTTTACCGCCCGCCCGCAGTCCACCCCCACCCTGGCACAAACTGTGTCCAGGACTAACAATAAAAACTCTGTGGGAATCCCAGGTGCTAACACCTGCTGCCACCACTTGCATGTGGGGAAGGACCCAGATACTGACTCCAATATTTACATATAGTGTGTATTATAATATGCACACCTGTCCATACAAATAGACAAAAGCTCCTAGAGCCCTATTCAGGGCCTCTCACCCACTTGCTGCGCTGACCAGGGGTAACCAGGGGACTCCCTCAGGAGGAGACTGCCCAGCGCTGCCTGTGAGGAAAAGAACCGTGAGGTAACTTTTGCAGGGACCTGTGTTTTAACAGGAAAAGCCCCCTAGGGCTGTTTTATTTAAGGATAAGACACAGATACAGCATAAAAAGCAAAACCGTTACAGGTGTCACCAATCAGTCAGCGTCAGCTGAAGTATAATCATAAACATCTGTGCTCATCACAGGGCTTTTTACCTCACAGGAAAGCCCAATACAAAAAAGAAAAAGCACAGGCCAGATAACACAGTCCCCTCAGGAAGGCCCCCTCCCCCTGACAGCGGCAATGTTAGCAATGCAGCAAGGGAAAGGAGCAGGGAAGTAAGGGGAAGGGACCCCCGAACCCCAGGAATGCCCAGCCGTGCCAACCCACCGAAGCAGGAGGGACTGTACTTACCCGTCCAAGCGAGGACTCGCTGACGCATTCCTGACAGAACTACAACCGAAATGGAGGTAGCTGTCGGCCCGGTCCACTGTGAGTGAGACAACACCACAGCCCAGTCATATGTGGACCTCGGAGCAAAGCTCACCGGCCACCTCAGGAGTCATGAGGTATGGCATGGCAGACCAAGCCTCTTTGCAAAGGTGTGCCCACGCTTGCTGGTCGGACTGAGTAGACTACAAGGATCTATATTATCCAGCCTGTCTCTCAGCCAACAGTTGAAAGAAGATTCTTCAAGAAAAAGTAAAATAAAATAAAATTTCTCCTCAGGGCGCTGGGCCCAAAGGGAGCCATACGTCCTTCTCCTTTGCTAGGCAGAACAAAACTGAGGCTGCAAGCTGCAGTGAGGAGGGTTATGTCTGGCGGGACCGCCCCATGGGCGGGGCTGTTCAACTCTGTTAATGTAACATGTATTTAACTATTTAACATGTTTCTGCCTAGTCCTCTCCTGTAAACAGGGAACATAACCCACTTGTCAAGACTTAAGGAGCTGTGTCCGTCCATGGACGATAAGAGAAAGTATTGCTCTCGCTCTAACGCACGCGTCAATACCTCACATGTGTGGTTTGAACGATGTTTATATATGTGGGCGGGACTTGCGTAAGTCCCGCCCACATATGTAAAAATTATTTTTACTTTTTGCTATAATAAATATCCCCAAAAATATATATTCAAAAAACTAAAAAACCCCTCAGTTTAGGCCGATACGTATTCTACATCTTTTTGGTTCCAAAAAATCGCAAATAGCGTTTAGTGTTTGGTTTTTGCAAAAGTTATAGCGTCTACAAATTCCCATCACATTCCCTGGGCATGATGGGAATGTGATGTCACATGGGTTGAGGTCACATGGTGGCATTACCCTATATAAGTCCATGCCCGCCGCTGACACGGCATGTCAGCGCGGAACCTCGTCGTGTCAACATCGAATGGAAGAGAAGGAAGAAGACAGCGGAGACAAGCCCTGTGCTCCGCGGAGGAGACAGGCAGAAGAAGGAAGAGAGAAGAAAGAAGACGGAAGAAAGCCCTGGCTCCGCGGGGGAGCCAGGCAGAAGAGGGAGCAGAGAAGACAGAAGAGAAAAGACCTGGGAGTTGGCGCACCCCCGGCAGAAGACCAGGAAGACCGGAACCCTGGCGGAAGGCACCGAAAGACCGGGGGATAGGCGCCATCCCCCGCAGAAGACCCCGAAGTCCGGATGCCCCTCCCTAATGAAAAAGAGCTTAAATGGGGTGGGGGCATCCGGCGGAAGGCTCCGGAGATGACCGAGGGATGGCGCCCTCCCCCGGCAGAAATCACCGAAGCCCAGGGTCCCGGCGGAAGATCGGGAGAGAAGAAACCCCCCCTTCTAAGAGAGCTAAAGAAGAAAGGGGGGGCTCCGGAGCAGATTAATAAAATATTTTATTCTGTGTGGGTGTTTTTTTTACTTTACATTTCCCCCATGTGAATGGGTAGAGGTACGATGTACCCCATACTCAATTCACATAGGGTGGGGGGGCCGGCATCTGGGGGCCCCCTTATTAAAGGGAGCTCGCAGATTCCGATTAGCCCCGCCCGCATACCCCGACAACAATGGCAAGGGTTGTCGGGTAAGAGGCTCTTGTCCCTATCGACATGGGGGCAAGAGTGCTGTGGGGTGGGGGGGCAGTGCCCCCCTCCCCCACAGCACAACACTCCCCATGTTGAGGGCATGCGGTCTGGTACGGCTCAGGAGGGGGGGGGGGCGCTCGCTCGTCCCCTCCCCCATTCCTGTCCGGGCCAGACTGCATGCTTGGGATGAGGGCTTGGTTTGGATCTGGGGGGGACCCCCGCGCCGAATCGGCGCGGGTTTAACCCCTCATGTTCCGGACCAAGCCTAAGAGCCTAATGTAGCCCTGAAGGGGGACCCGCGCCGATTTCAAGTTTGAAATTTGGCGCCGAGTTCCCCTTCAGGGCTGAAAACAGCTCGGAGATTCCCGTGCGCCGCGTCACGCAGCGCAATCAAGGGTACGCCGCTTGGTATTTACCAAGATTTTCACGGCGTACTGACAAGGCGCACGGGAATCCCTGACTTTTCTCTCTGCGCATGCCCAGTATGCAAATGAACCTCCCGAGGTTCAGGCGCACTGTGCAAGCGTACGGGGATCTGTTTTCAAAAAACACTTTCACTTTCAATTCGGCCCGCCAAACACTTTCAAACACATGTCACTTCACTTCCCCTGCATCCCCCCACCTCCCCCCCTAATAAACTCCCGCCAAACCCCCGCAATTTACAGTTTAATGTGCCGTGCGCCAGGTCTGTACTGGTGCACAATGCACCCTCTCCTGGGCGCACGGAGCACATTAGTAACTAGGGAAATACACTGCACTAGCAGCGTATTTCTTTAGTAAATGGCCAAACGGCTGCTACTCCTGCTTTTACTCCATGAGTCATGGAGTAAAGGCTTAGTAAATCAGGCCCCAAGTGTCATTGGACAATGGAGGGGAAACAGCACACAGATCAAGTGTCATTGGACAATGGAGGAGAAGCAGCACGCGTATCAGGTGTCATTGGACAATGGAGGGGAAACAGCACACAGATCAAGTGTCATTGGACAATGGAGGTGAAGCAGCACACAGATCAGGTGTCATTGGACAATGGAGGGGAAGCAGCACACAGATCAGGCATCATTGGACAATGGAGGGGAAGCAGCACACAGATCAAGTGTCTTTGGACAATGGAGGAGAAGCAGCACACAGATCAGGTGTCATTGGACAATGGAGGGGAAGCAGCACACAGATCAGGCATCATTGGACAATGGAGGGGAAGCAGCACACAGATCAGGCATCATTGGACAATGGAGGGGAAGCAGCACACAGATCAGGCATCATTGGACAATGGAGGGAAAGCAGCACACAGATCAAGTGTCATTGGACAATGGATTAGAAGCAGCACACAGATCAGGTGTCATTGGACAATGGATTAGAAGCAGCAAACAGATCAGGCGTCATTGGACAATGGAGGAGAAGCAGCACACAGATCAGGTGTCATTGGAAAATGGAGGAGAAGCAGCACAAAGATCAGGTGTCATTGGAAAATGGAGGAGAAGCGGCACACAGATCAGGCGTCATTGGACAATGGAGGAGAAGCAGCACACAGATCAGGTGTCATTGGAAAATGGAGGAGAAGCAGCACACAGATCAGGTGTCATTGGAAAATGGAGGAGAAGCAGCACACAGATCAGGTGTCATTGGACAATGGATTAGAAGCAGCACACAGATCAGGCGTCATTGGACAATGGAGGAGAAGCAGCACACAGATCAGGTGTCATTGGAAAATGGAGGAGAAGCAGCACACAGATCAGGTGTCGCTCATCTCATATGCCTCTTACACTTGTCAGCATGCTCACTGCAGTCCAGTGTCCCAGTGTTGCTGTAAAAGGGATTACAAGAGAGTGATATCCAGACAAAATGAGTGTATTAGCTGCACAGAAAATACATTTAATGTTTCTAAGTGACTGTAAAGCTTTTTTTATTCATTTATATATATATTTAAAAAAAAAACATGTTAAATGCTAACCTGCTCTGTGCAAAACCATTGCGCAGAGCAGCCCCAATCCTTCTCTTCTTGAATTCCCGACTGGCTCTCCTGGCTCCTCCTTCTGTCGATTGCCCCCATAGCAAGCTGTTTGCTATAGGGGCTCTCATTGCTTCCTCACTCATGAGCCCCGCTGTGTGTGTCCATAAGATGCACAGAGTGTGGCTCAGCCCTGCCCCCTCTCACTGTGATCGAAAGTGGTTCTTGCTGCTGTATCTGAGCCAATGAATAGGGAGAGAGCTGAAAGAGATGAGGGAGAGAGCTGATAGACTTGGCTCTCGTGCACATCACTGAATGGAGAGCGGGCTCAGGTATGTATTTATGGGAAGCTGTGGGGGAGCTGCATGCAGAAGTTCTTTTTTTTTTTTTTTTACCTTACTGCATAGAAAACTTCTGGCTTTACAACCACTTTCATTTGGCTGGACTGACACAGAATCTCAAGCTTGCAAATAGGGCTTAGCTTACTCTCACAATGTAATACTGCCCTTTTGTCAGAGATCTTATCGATCTTTTTATAGGCACTACATCAAGAAACAAATTGTTGAAAATGATGCACTACATCCTCCCAAGCATCTTTCTCACTAGACAATAACACATCTCCTTGCACTGTTATAGGATAACATTGAGCTGCTTCTACAGGCAAAACACAAAACTAATGTAGATGCAGTGTTTAAACCCAGTGTGCATGGACCTTTAACATACTTTGTATGACTCATTAATGTTCCTTTATTTCACCTCTTGTGTATCTCTTGCTATGAAAGCTGTGCACACATTCTATTATTCTAAATAAACGTTACTGTTCCTCGTTACTTTTTGATTCTATCAGCTGAGCATACAGTTTGTTATACTACTCTTTTTGCATCAATTCTAACTTGCCTAACTTCTCTTTGCTAGGGCGGCGATACATGGATCTAAATTCGGCTAGGTCAGCAGGTCTATCGACTTTTGTGCAGCCTGTCGGGTTTTTCCCGAATGATCAGTGCCGCTGGCTATAGCCTGCAACACTGATCAGTGCGTTCTGATGGTGGGGAAGTCTCCCAGCTGTCAGAACACAATAGCACAGTGGGAGAGATTCCCTCATCCACATTTCTTCATTCAACCCACAATTGTACGATAAAAAAAAATATTATATGGCCAGCTTTACTCGCTCTCACTAATCTTGTATCGCACTCTCTTCTGAAATTTATTTTTCTAGAAGGGTCCTTTCACACGGGCGTTCCGTACGTACGTCCGTTTGTCTTCCATCCGTTGGCGGAAGAAAAACAGACTTGCATGTATGTCTATGGGCTAGTGGACATTAGCGGATGATCATCCTCTGACATCCGCCTCCGTTAAGTTCCCTTCTTTAAAACAGAAGAAACCCCTATTTTTCTTCTGTTTAAAAAAACAGAATGGATGAAAAACGCATGTTAGCGGATGACATCAGCTTACATCCAATCCGCTGACATCTGTTTGTCATCCAAAAATACGGGCTTCAGTTTTTTTTAGCTCAGTCACTTTTTTTTGTAAAAACAGATATTAGCGGACGTGTAAACGGATGTAAAAATTGACATCCGTATCTGTTTTTCATCCATATTTTTACCAAAAAAAGTGACTGAACTGAACGCCCGTGTGAAAGGACCCTAACACTCTTTTTTACTTTAACATTTGCTATATACATAGTTACATAGTTAGTCAGGTTGAAAAAAGACACAAGTCCATCAAGTTCAACCACAAGAAATAAAACAATAATAATATCGTACAATCACATATACCCAATTCTATACCCACAGTTGATCCAGATGAAGGCAAAAACCCCCAGCAAAGCATGATCCAATTTGCTACAGCAGGGGAAAAAATTACTTCCTGATCCCCCGAGAGGCAATCGGATATTCCCCGGATCAACTTTACCTATAAATGTTAGTACCCAGTTATATTATGTATATACGATTTTGCATTCCTACCCTACATTGTTTCTTTCTCCTGCTTACTTTCTCATATTGTCACTATTCACTGGTTCACCTTATCTGTTGTTCAGGTTACTTTTCTATTATTATTTTGCTCAGGATTTGCTTAAATTATTATGCATTAAGTCAGTGAATAGTAACAATATGAGAAAGTGAACAAGTGAAAAAAACACTGTAGAGTTAAATGCAAAACCGTATTTAGCTAACAGTAGAAAAAGCAGCAAGTTATAGAAAGAAAAATTAAATTGCACCTATCATAGACCAATGACATCAATTTTCTGTATATCATGACATGTTGGAAACATGTTATTGTAGAATTGTAAAGTTACTGATAGCCTAAACATTTTACTGTATCAGCTTACAGGCAGATTTTATAAGTTTGAAATAGCAGGTTCACTTAAACTAAAGAAAAGGTCATCTCAGCAGTCCTCATACAAATGCTAATAAATAACCTTAAATTCTCCCACACCATCTACAGTTAGCAAATGAATTAAATACATATTCAAATAACAAACAGCCAATTAACCTTGTGGGTCATTTGTTTTGGCTTTGTTCTGTTTTTGCGTTTTCATATATCTCAACGGAAATGACTCACACGGATATTGTGAAAAGTCCCTTTGTAACATTAAATTGGTCTGCTTAATTTGCCAGAGTATGTGAAAGAAAAACTTCATGCGTCGCCTTCGCAAATTGTCAAATTCTGTTTCATTTTTAGGGATGTGTGCATCTGCCTGGGTTTGATTTGGGGGGGGGGGGGTGTCCACAGAATCCTTTGTGGAAGTTGTGAAACCTGAATTTAGCAGCAAATTCCAGAGACCAGGCATATCTGCAATTCCTCTGCTTTGCCAGCATAATCTTTCTTCTTTACTTTCTTATGATCAGTCACCGGGGGTCGTGAGAGAGCCTATGGCAAATTACCGCCCACACCTCCACAAGGCAAGTGAGAAGGCACGCAGCAGCAAATGGTGGGGGGAAATTTTTCTACTTGGGTAAAGGGCAGAGAGTAGGAAAAATGTGGAATCATACAGCTTTAAAGTCCATCATAGGTTACCAGTTTTAAGTTAAACAGAAGGTCTGGTGATATAATTATTGTTCTTACATGTGTGGTGCAATCACTGTTTACAAATGCGTGCAGGACCTACCCATGCTTTCGCATTTATGCGTGAGCACAGGGGGACTGGGACACTTTATTTTTTTTAAATGTTATTCATTTACCTTTTTTTAGCCCAGGTTCACACTGGGCTGCGGGAATGAAGCCTCGCATGATTTTACTCCTACTTGTCATTCCCGATTTTGTCCGCAATTTCAGAGATGTTTATCCTCCTTCTCTATAGTAACCTGGGCTCTTCGGTGGGACAGGAGAGCCCTGGCGATGCGGCAAAAAGGGGGGCCCTTCCGCTCCCTGCAAAAGTGATCTGGCGGCTTTGTAGCCACTTGGATCTCTTTTACAATAAAGCGCATTGCAAGCAGAAAGTTATACTAGAATCATGACTGCGGTGTAACTACTTAAACCCACTGCAGAAAATGACTAAATTATGTTCATTATTTACATGCTTGGCATCAATCAGTCCAAAAGAAGACAGGTGATGGACCAAAGAGTGGAGAGTCTGTGGGGGACAGCATCGGAGATGATTTAAAAATTGAGATGTTTTGTAGTCGTTTTAAAGCCGCAGGGCAAATGGTTAAAAGTAAAATCTAGCTGGCCCCCAATGACCCATAGGATGTTCTTTAGCTAAGTAGTATTACGTTTGTCTGGTGTTCTGTGCCAATTGATGTATACCATAGACAAGTGCTAAGAATGGAAAAAACACAAATCTGTTGCGCTGGGAGCATATGATGAACAATAAAATTAACAAATTATAAATATGAGCAGCTAGCACAGGATGCATGGATAAAGATAAACAGATATATGAAGAATGGTGTAGCGCTAATTATAAAATCAATACAATTCATGAACAAAGTCCATATATGAACCAAATAAATGATTGCTGGAGTAGGTTCAATGACATATACAAGTGAATAAAAATGATGTGCCGAAATAAATGGATGAATCAAATAAGAGAGCAAAGTCCAGAGATGAACCAGATGAGTGATTCTTGAAGTATCACAGATGTGAAAAAACCGCCACCATCACCCAAACACACTGCCTCTTATCCTCAGGTAGATAGTAGTAAGCATTGGTCTCAATCAATGACAGCTCTTAGCTGCAAGAGAATATGCTCAACAGTTCCAACGTAACACCCGATACTCAGTGATGTCGATACGCCCCTGACGACGTCATTGATGACAAAATGTATTGGGAGGAGTCGGAAGACGTGTAACGTGACTCATATGCCAGGACGCAGTGGCCATTTTGTGGTTGAAAATGCTGGAAGTGCTGGGTTGAAAATGCTAGTTTGTCTCTCTCTCTGAAAATGTGAGCGCAACCTTTATGGATTTTATCAATGAATTGTTAACTGGATGTCTGCACTATGAGGAGTTATTTCTCTTTTAACTGAGTGTGTTTGGGTGATGGTGAGGATTTTTTCACATCTGTGATACTTTAAGAATCACTCATCTGTTTCCTCTGTGGACTTTGCTCTCTTATTTGATTCATCCATTTATTTCGGCACATCATTTTTATTCACTTATTTATTTATTTATTGTCTTATTTGATTTATCCATTTAGTTTGGTACATCATTTTTATTCACCTGTATATGTCATTGAACCTACTCCAGCAATCATTTGGTTCATATATGGACTTTGTGAATTTGATTTTATAATTAGCGCTTCACCATTCTTCATATAAGTGCTAAGAATGGCATACAGCTACTGGAGTCCACTGTGTAGACTCTTAAATCATATAGATACTGTATATATAAAATATATATGGCAGAGTTTATAATGTTAGAAAAATGGAAAAAAAGGTTCTTTGTCTGGGTACACCAGCATGGCAGTTCCACTTCCTGAATGCTTTATTTTTTTAACAGTTTGTAAAGGTAATACATTATTCATGGAACAACAGAGGGCATTTGGATCAATTTTCTTGCAGGCAGGCTTCCTAGAGGAGGTTTTAAGAAATCTCTGGTTTCTAGTGAAGCGTCTGTCTTTCAAAGTTCCTGTCGTGTTTCTGTTAACACAGGAGATATTTAAAGTGAATAATTTAAATAAATATTTCCAAATAAAAGTAAATATGACATTAAAAGAGGCTTCTACTTTGGTCATTACACTTACAGAATTCAAGACTAAAATAAACTTGTACTTTCCATGTTAATGGCCCAGCTTCTGATACTTGCATTCCTTGATCTCTCCTTCTGCCTAATTCACCTGCTGGAGCCATATTTACTAGCCCAGTGTAAGCAAACTTGATCAGGTCTTACTGAGGGCTAAGGACAGCTCCTCTGCCCTCATGTGTCTGCACTTGGCCTGTATCTTAGACGTTGCTCCTATGACCTCTTTTGTTCTCAATACAGGGACATCCTGAGGGTGAAGTAGAGCAGCACACACGTCACCCATCAGTAATGAGTATGTGCCATCTGCATAAAATGGTTAATATCAACACCTTCTTTAGTCCAGAACACAGTAGGGTATATCACTGCCTGTGCATGATCTTCTGGGTTAAAGAGGAACGTCCACTTCATCTTAAAAGATATAACAAATATTTAGTAACTGAAAACATAGTTGCGCTGTGTGAATGAAACTTAAAAAACATACATTGTGTTTATGAAATTACCCTAAATTAAATTAAGTTGGGAAGTCTAAAATTGTGAAAGACCACGTTAATGGATCCAATCCACAGTGCTCACAAAATAGTGTCCATCTTTTATAAATGTGACAGCAACAAACTGTGATCAGTGAGCCCTCCAACTGTTTGCATCCAACCTCTTACCAGAAAGACATTGCATAAAGAGATAAAACAACGGGTCATCCGATTAGATTAAAGGACATCACAAGACACTCAACATCAGGATGAGACTCTGTAGTCCTCCTCTTTCTCTGAGGTTGCTTAATCAAGAAGAGAAACCTCCGATAGTGTATTACTGTTTAACATTTATTGAATGAAGATTAACCCCTTCGCGACTGATTTATAACCAAATGTCGGCTACCGCACTTTGCCAGGAAGGCCGTCATATGACGTCCTTCTGTGCTCACGCTGCCGGTGTGCCTCCCAGCGATGCACATCGCCAGTGATCTATAATCACACTGAAGAAATTACATTTTCCTACATTGTATAACGGTGTTCATTTGCTGTCCCCTCAAAATAACTCAACACACAGCCATTAATGTATAAACCGCTGGCAATAAAAGTGAGTACAACCTTAAAGTGGTTGTAAACCCACTTTTTTCACTTTTGCCTACAGGTAAGCCTATAATAAGGCTTACCTGTAGGTATAAAGAATATCTCCTAAACCTCTACGGTTTAGGAGATATTCCCCTCGCAATGCACCGCTGATTGCAGCGGCGCATGCGCAGGGGGGATCCTCGGCTGAAGGGCCAGCCCCGCCGACCCATGCCGGAAAGGAAATCTCCCGCGCATGCGCGGGAGTGACGTCATCGCCGCTCCAGCCAATCACAGCGCTGGAGTGGCGATACCCGGAAGACACGCCGAGGCTCGGCGTGGACCAGGTAAGTTACCTACCTCGTTCCGAGGTAAGTATTTCATAATGAGCTAATATGCGGTGCATATTAGCTCATTATGGCTTTTTCCTTGCAGGTGTAAAAAAATAAATAATTAGATGCGGGTTTACAACCGCTTTAGGTGAAAATTTCCAAATTAGGCCCAAAGTGTCAATATTTTTGTGTGGCCACCAATTTTTTTTTAGCACTGTCTTAACCCTCTTGGGCACATAGTTCATCAGAGCTTCACAGTTTGCCACTGGAGTCCTCTTCCACTTCTCCATGACAACATCACGGAGCTGGTGGATGTTAGAGAACTTGTGCTCCTCCACCTTCCATTTGAGGATGCCCCACATATGCTCAATAGGGTTTAGGTCTGCTTGGCCAGTCCATCAACTTTATCCTCAGCTTCTTTAGCAAGGCAGTGGTTGTCTTGGAGGTGTGTTTGGGGTCTTTCTCATTTTGGAATACTGCCCTGCGGCCCAGTCTCCGAAGGGGGGGTACATGCTCTGCTTCAGTATGTCACTGTATATGTTGGCATTCATGGTTCCCTCAATGAACTGTAGCTCCCCAATGCCGGCAGCACTCATGCAGCCCCAGACCATGAAACTTGTCTTTGTACTTCTTACCTGGTTGCCGCCACACACGTTTGACACCATCTGAACCAAATACGTTTATCTTGGTCTCATGGTTCTAGTAATCCATGTCCTTAGTCTGCTTGTTTTCCGCAAACTGTGGGTTTTCTTGTGCATCATCTTTAGAAGAGGCTTCTAAAACGACAGCCATGCAGGCCAATTTGATGCAGTGTGTGGCGTATGGTCAGAGCACTGAAAGGCTGACCCCCCACCCCTTCAACCTCTGCAGCAATGCTGGCAGCACTCATACATCTATTTCCCAAAGACAACCTTTGGCTATGGCGCTTAGCATGTGTACTCAACTTCTTTGGTCGACCATGGCGAGGCCTGTTTTGAGTGGGACCTGCCCCGTTAAACCGATGTAAGGTCTTGGCCACCATACTGCAGCTCAGTTTCAGGGTCTTGGCCATCTTCTTATAGCTTAGGCCATCTTTATGTAGAGCAACAATAATTTTTGT
Source organism: Rana temporaria (assembly GCF_905171775.1). Taxonomy (NCBI): domain Eukaryota; kingdom Metazoa; phylum Chordata; class Amphibia; order Anura; family Ranidae; genus Rana; species Rana temporaria. Next base: position 52,469,221 of record NC_053495.1, on the reverse strand, counting down.
TCAGATCCTCAGAGTTCTTTGCCATGAGGTGCGTGTTGAACTTCCAGTGACCAGTATGATAGCGTGAGAGCGATTAACACCAAATTTAACACACCTGATCCTCATTCACACCTAAGACCTTGTTACACTAACGAGTCATATGACACCAGGAAATGGTGGAAATGGCTAATTGGGCCCAATTTGGACATTTTCATTTAGGGGTGTACTCGCTTTTGTTTCCAGTGGTTTACACATTAATGGCTGTGTGTTGAGTTATTTTGAGGGGACAGCAAATTTACACTGTTATACAAGCTGTATGCTCACTACTTTACATTTTATCAAAGTGTAATTTCTTCAGTGTTGTCATAAGAAAAGATATAATAAAATGTTTACAAAAATGTGAGGGGTGTACTCGCTTTTGTGAGATACTGTAAATGGTGAAAGTGACACACTCAAGTGTTTTCATGTCCAAATAAAGTTCCTATTATGCAGTATTGGAATTGATGGATTGGTCTCAATCAAGTGTTGCAATCTTCCCATGTGCAAGAAATAGTCTCTTACCAGAAACTCATGATCTCCAATTTATAAGAGATCATGAAAAGCGTAGAACACATAGGGCTCCCTTCAGATAATGAATTCCATTTCAGCAGCAGCCAATCCCAGATCTGATGTTATGGGGTATATCCATCCAGCCTCCACCCAGGAAAACCCAAGCGTACACACACCAAGTCAGCTATGTTCCTCACGCAATGTGGTAAAGCTCATGCATCAGAGAAAAGAGAAGGTTCATTGTGCAATATGTAATGATATTTATTGAATGATAAATAGTATTGCACTTACAAGAGGCTAAAAACAAGCGGTAAAGTATCAATTCCGACTGCAGATTTAACCAGCAGATCAGTAGCGTAGTGAAGGCTCCTGTGTTAACCAACGCATTTCCCCATAACAGGCATCATCTTAGGTTGCATGTAATTGTAAGTAAAAGCAAAAATTTTAAATAAATTTAGATTTCATATCCGCATGCAGAGCTGCATGCAGATATCATTTTTAGTCAGAGGGAAAAGGTCTGCTTTAAGTGAGACTGGATGTCATTTTTGCCAGAAGTAGGGCAGGAGCAAAGCAGACTTAGGAGACCGCACCAATAAGAAGGTAATTACAAAAAGAGTAGAACATATAAAAAGTTTGTATTTAGAACCTGTTTTTGAGCTTAAAGTGGTTGTAAAGGCCAACGTTTTTATTAATGCATGAAGATAAAAAACCTTCTGTGTGCATCAGCCCTTCTCAGTCCCCCTAATACTTACCTGAGCTCCATCTCTATCCAGTGATGTGCACAACTGCCTCGGCCATCCAAGACTCTCCCTCCTGATTGGCTGAAACACAGCAGCAGCGCTATTAGTTCAATGGAAGTCAGTTAGCCAATCAGGAGAGAGAGGGACGGGGCCAAACCACAGCTCCATGTCTGAATAGACACACGGAGCCTCAGCTCGGGTGCTCCTATAGCAAGCTACTTGCTGTGGGGCCACTCGATAGGGAGGGGGGCAGGAGCAACAAATAGGGACCAGAGAAGAGGAGGATTCAGGCTGCTCTGTGAAAAAAAACATTTCACAGAGCAGGTAAGTATAAAATATTTGTTATTTTTAATGAAAACAAAATAGACTTTGGCATCTCTTTAAATGAATATCCCCAAGACATATCCTGTTGCAGTCAGTAGTTATTGTCTAGCTCTCTCTGAGTGCTTGTTCTTTATATACAGCGTGGGGTAAAAAAAATAAAGAAAAACCTCTGCAACCTATACAAAATTATGAACACGACCTACACACAGTTCAAATGACTCTAAGAGGAGTCAGTTCATAAATGTAATTCTTCCGAAGCTATGATACAGTATAACTCACCTTTTGAATTGTCTGAAATAACACTATTCATTGGAGCTGAAATACAGCATGTCAGCTGAGATCACAGTTACTTATTTTCCCCCTTGCTCTGGTTATTACAGAATTGTCTGCTTTCGTGATAACTACTGAACATTGTAAAATTATCTGCTAATGTGGAAAGCAAAAAGTAGAAATGTAAACTGTTTTAACTTATGTTTTAACTTATGTTTAAAATCTCAAAGGGCAAATGTCCATTTTCATCTTAAAATTAATATAAGGACCAACTATTGTTATAAACAGATCTGTGATATCACACAACATTCCTTGATAAAGCAACACATATATCGAATATGGAAGAGATAGAAAAAACACGCTATAAAATACAGATGAATAATAGACATATAGAATCACGCTACATAATAATAGCAAGAAATAAAATAAGAAAAAAAGAATTGTTCATTAGTTAATCCACAGATGCTTGTGACAGTAGATCTAAACTTCCTGGTATGAATCTCCACCATCCACCACCTTGTGCAGCAATGCCTCCACCAAAAGCTGAAAAACCTGCTTGCCAGCTCATGTTGACCCTTTATTTCAGGGGGTCACTCTGCGCTTATGGCTTACAACCCATCCCGGGCCTCCACGTCGCAAGGTTCGACCATACTTATGGTGTCACTTAGTAGGATGGATGTGACATTTCACCAAAAAGACTAAAAAAAAAACCCATAGAGTGTAAAATCCTTCATACGTTTATTAAAATAAAAGTTTCACTTACAACAGCATTTAGAATGATACGCCTTAAGTTTGGTGTGTCGGCCGGCACATAACCAAACAAACTCGTCCTTCCGGGAAACAAGGGAGAAGGTGACGTCAACACGTATTTGATCCCTTGCTGATTTTGTATGTTTGCCTACTGACAAAGAAATGATCAGTCTATAATATTAATGGTAGGTTTATTATAACAGAATAACTACAAAAATATTCAGACAAACGCATTTCAAAAAAGTTATATATTGATTTGCATTTAAATTGGTGAAATAAGGATTTGATCCACTATCAATCAACAAGATTTCTGGCTTCTATACAGGTAACAAGCTGATAATAGGAGCACTCTCTTAAAGGGAGTGCTCCTAATCTCAGGTTGTTACCTGTATAAAAGACACCTGTCCACAGAAGCAATCAATCAGATTCCAATCTCTCCGAGAATGTCAGGGACAAGATTGTGGACCTACACAAGGCTGGAATGGGCTACAAGACCATCGCCAATAAGCTTTATTAAAGGGTGACAACAGTTGGAATGATTATTTGAAAATAGAAGAAACACAAAATAACTGTCAACCCTGCAAGATCTCACCTCGTGCAGTTTCATTGATCATGAGAACAGTGAGGAATCAGCTCAGAACTAAACGGGAGAATATTGTCAATGATCTCAAGGCAGCTGCGACCATTGTCACCAAGAAAACATTTGGTAACACTGACTGAAATCCTGCAGGACTGAAACATATAATTAATGTACCCATAGTCTCGTAGTTGACCCAGGGAAAGGGAAATGATGGTTACAGAGGACAAATGGCATCCCTTTGTATACTCACGTTGCGGCTAGAGGGCGAGGACAGCTGAAAAAGTCCCCCGCAGGGGCTGAGGTATTGGGACACAGGAAGATAGCAAGAAGCACTTATGGAATCCCCAAAATGAAATGTCCAAGTTATAGTAAAACATGGGCTCCTTTTCCCTGTTAAAAAAAAACAAAAAAAACATGGGCTCCACCTCTGTTAATATAAATAAGTATTGTATAGCATTCTATAGTAATACATACAGTGAGGATCGAAAGTTTGGGCACCCCAGGTACAAATTTGTATTATTGTGCATAAAGAAGCCAATGAAAGATGGAAAAATCTCCAAAAGGCATCAAATTACAAATTAGACATTCTTATAATATGTCAAAAAAAGTTAGATTTTATTTCCATCATTTACACTTTCAAAATTACAGAAAGTAAAAAAATGGCGTCTGCAAAAGTTTTGGCACCCTGCAGAGTTAATATGTTGTACTGCCCCCTTTGGCAAGTATCTCAGCTTGTAAACACTTTTTGTAGCCAGCCAAGAGTCTTTCAATTCTTGTTTGAGGTATCTTTGCCCATTCTTCCTGACAAAAGTCTTCCAGTTCCTTGAGATCTCTGGGCTGTCTGTCACGCACTGCTCTTTTAAGGTCTATCCATAGATTTTCAATTATGTTGAGGTCAGGAGATTGTGAAGGCCATGGCAAAACCTTCAGTTTACGCCTCTTGATGTAATCTCCTGTGGATTTTGAGGTATGTTTAGGATCATTATCCATTTATAGATCCATCCTCTCTTTAACTTCAGCTTTTTCATATCAAGTTACCATCCAAAATTTGCTGAAATTTTATTGAATCCATTTTTCCTTCTACTCGTGAAATATTCCCTGTGCCACTGGCTGCAATACATCAACAATGCATGATTGATCCACCCCCATGCTTAACAGTTGGACAGAGGTTCTTTTCATTAAATTCTGTGCCCTTTTTTCTCCAAACGCACCTTTGCTCATTCCGGCCAAAAAGTTCTATTTCAATCTCATCGGTCCACAGAACTTGTTACCAAAATGCATCAGGCTTGTCTATATGTTCATTTGCAAAGCTCAAACGCTGATTTTTGTGGTGAGGACGTAGAAGAGGTATTCTTCTGATGACTCTTCCATGAAGACCATATCTGTACAAGTATCTCTTTATAGTGGAATAGTGTACCACAACTCCAGTGTCTGCCAGATCTTTCTGGAGGGATCGTGCAGTCAAACGTGGGTTTTGAATTGCTTTTCTCACAATCCTGCGAGCTGTTCTGTCTGATATTTGTCTTGGTCTTCCAGATCTTGCTTTAACTTCCACTGTTCCTGATGACTGCCATTTCTTAATTACATTTCGAACAGAGGATATTGACATCTGAAAACACTTTGCTATCTTCTTATAGCCTTCTCCAGCTTTGTGAGCGTCAACTATTTTCAGTTTCAGTTTTCTAGACAACTGCTTAGAAGAACCCATGGTGCTGATTGTTGGGGCAAGGTCAGATGAGTCTGGGCATTTAAAACCTTTGAGATTGACATCACCTGGTCTTCCCAGACGATGATTGAGAACAATCCATGACACTGGCAGGTCTCAGCTTTGCAAAGGGGGCGGTGCATGCTATAAATTTTGCAGGGTGCCCAAACTTTTGCAGACACCATTTTTTTTGTTTTCTGTAATTTTGTGTAAATGATGGAAATAAAATCTAACTTTTTTTGACATATTATAAGAATGTCTAATCTGCAATTTGATGCCTTTTGGAGATTTTTTATCTTTCCTTGGCTTCGTTATGCACATTAATACAAATTTTTACCTGGGGTGCCCAAACCTTCGATCCCCACTGTATGTAATTTAGAAACTTAGGGCAAATCGATGACCAAATGGAGGGGGGATAAAAACACCCAATTGTAATAGTTGATGTTATGCATCAAAACCGTGATCTTTATAGTAAAATAATATCAATTGTGTGGTATGATAGTGCTGTAGGGCGCTTACAAATGTAAAAGCAATTTTTTTTTAATTAAACAATTAATTCAAATAAATTAATATGAAATATGAAATCCGGAGCAAAAAATGTATGTGTGTGCACGATAAGCAACACAGTTGCGTGCTGCCAAAAGAGTGTGTCACGCTGACATGACGGTGGAGGGGAGTCTGACATGACAGTGTCTACATAGATGGCTGTCCAGGGTGGAGACAAAAAAAAACAATGCCTCAGTGGCTGTTCACATACATACATACATTGTATAGAGAAACTGCCTCATTGTTCCTGGTATGTTTGCTCCAAAGCGTGAATGGATGGATCCACAGCAGTTAAGTGAGGGATAAAAAGTTTTTTCAGGAGAGAGGGATCCTATGATGCCACACCCCCCATCAACCAGCCCAGGGAATACTGGGATCAATGAAAATGTCATACCATTGTAAGAGACCCATGGTAAAGGGCCTGTGTGCACTGGATGAACACAGACGCAAGCTGGAATCAGCAAAGCTTCACCTTGTAGGTCATAGACAAAGTGCAGCAGCTTTTTTCCTGTTTCCCATTATGATTTATCTACCTTGGTCCATCCATGTGAATACCTGCATGGAAGTTTCTCTGAGAGTCCAGTTTATATACACCAAATCTTTTAGATCACAGCCATATTGACCCTTAGACTGCAAAGTTGAGGGTCCATTAACTCTGTGAGTGGGAGCACAAGAGGAGAGTGTAGCACTTAAAACACATTATCCTGAACCACAAACACTTTAATTTGGAGCCATTGGCACTTATTAGTCATTATATATGTGTATATTTTGATAATATTGTCACGTCAATACTTTTTGAGCACATTATTAAGTTGATTAATATTCTGCTAGCACTGTTAATTCAATGCACTGTTTAACCACCTAAGCACCCCTTAATGACCAAGCCATTTTTTGCGATACAGCACTGCATCGCTTTAACTGACAATTGCGACGCTGTACCCAATCAAAATTGACGTCCTTTTTTTCCCACAAATAGAGCTTTCTTTTGGTGGTATTTGATCACCTCTGCGGTTTTTACTTGTTGCACTATAAACAAAAAAATTAACAACAACTTTGAAAAAAAACAATATTTTTTACTTTTGCTTTCCAAAAAAAAATGAAATAAAAATGTATTTATCAGTTTAGGACAATATGTATTCTTCTACATATTTAAAAGAAAAAAACCCTGCAATAAGTGTATATTGATTGGTTTGCGCAAAAGTTAGTGTCTACAAAATAGGGGATATATTTATGTAATTTTTATCATACATTTTTATTTTACTAGGAATGGCGGTGATAAGCATTTTTTAGCGGGACTGCGACATTGTGGCAGATAGAACGGACACTTTTTTGGGACCATTGATATTTATACAGTGATCCGAGCTAAAAATAGCCACTGATAACTGTATAAATGTCACTGACAGTGAAGAGGTTAACACTAGGGGGCGATCGAGGGGTTACGTGTTCCCTAGGGAGGTGTTTATAACTGTGGGGGGGAGTCTAGTGACTGGAGGAGAAGAGAGATTGCTATTCCTGACCACTAGGAACAGAAGATCTCTCTCCACTCCCCTGTCAGAATAAGAATCTGTTTACATTGACAGATCATCGTTCTGGCTCTCTGAGGAGCGATCGCTGGTGGCCAATGGACATCACGGCCGCCGGCAATGTGCATCGGCTCCAGGGTCATGCCGCAGACACGCACGCCCCCTGTAGCTCTTAAAGCGGCCACCGTACAGCTATGAAGATTCGCGCAGTGGAGCCAACCTGCCGCCGTATAATGACGGAGGCTGGTCGTTAACCAGTTAATTGGGCTACTGTGTGGTAAATAAGGTTTAATGTTGATAAATGCAAAGGTATCATACATACTAGGGGGTGTACAACTGGAACCAATGGCACCAAAGGATCTGGAACTGAAGGATCTGGGTGTTCAGGTAGATCATAGGATTAATAATGGCACATACTAGAAAAGGAACAAGACAGTTTATCAATAAAATCCCTATGAGAAAAGTCATATTAAAATAATTGGTGAACAACAAGTCCCAGTATATGACACAGGTGAGGGATAAGCATGAACGTAAGGATATCTATGATTTCTATGAAGTCGCTGTATGTTCCGGAGCTGTGTCCTGAGAAACTCCCCGCAGGCTGCAGCACATAGATGGGCAGAAAAATCTGTAAGGTGAGGTTACACAGGACCCCCTCCTGTTCTAAGCCCCGGTATATCCGCGTTAGAAGTCTGAGGCTTAGAAATTCCCTGAGCTGAATGTCCAAAACATACCTCATCAGGAGGGACGTTTCGGAGCATTCTAATTGGTCCGTGCCATCACATGGGCATCGCTAACGAATCAGCAGCCGCATAGCCTTTCCTGCCAGTTATGAAGAAGTTGCATGGATGCAGAGGGGAGTTCTAAGCCCCAGACACCTGGCGTGGACATACCGGGGCTTAGAACGTTGGGATGGGGCGAGGAGGGGGTCCTGTGTAAGTTCACCTTACAGATTTTTTTCTGTAAAGGTGGACTTACACTTTAAGGTCATCACAGAGGACAAGGGGGTACTCTTTACATCACAGTAAGAGCTGTGAAAATGTGGTTCTGTCCAGCTCATTAGATTGCTTTAAAAAAGGCCTGGATTAATTCCTAAATGTACATAACTGGATACTAATATTTATAGGTAAAGTTGATTCAGGGAAACCCCAATTGCCTCTTGGGGGTTCTGGAAGGAATTTTGTCCCTTGCTGGAGCAAATTGGATCATGCTTTGCAGGGGTTTCCTCTGGATCAGCTGGGGGTATAGAATTGTACATTGATTTCTCCCTTTTATTGGTTGAATTAGATGAGCTTGTGTCTTTTTCAACCAGGCTAACTATGTGTTTGTGTGTGTGTGTGTGTGTATGTATGTATATATGTATGTAGCGCCCCCTTACTTTCAGTATGGGCACTACGCTAAAGTTAGTGGGGAATGGAAGAGTTACCTTGCTCCCATTCACTATTTGTTTAAATTTTGGGACTTCTGTCATTCCAGAAACGTCCACTGGGTCAGTCTGTGGTTCAGGGATGCAATGTCATCCCTGGCTATCAGTTGGCGCCAGAGGGGTTCTGGCAGAGTAAGTTTCTCCAGCAGCCAATCAGAGGAGCTTTTCCCTCGCGGGGCCTGCTGGAGAGGAGTATATCTGTGACAGGTGTCATGTGTTCTAAAATCTTCGCGGGGATCCCCGTTCCAGGTGCGACATCCACCTTCAGGGTGCGCGCATCCATGGACCCCGCCGGCGTGGCCCACCTGGCCATAATTGCAGACTACTTGGGACCTCATCCGGAGATACAAGGGGACCCCAGCGACTGGCTGGGTTCTCGGTTCTATTGAAAGGATCCCAGGCTGGGTGCCGTTCAAATGGGGAGTCGGTTTGAGGAGGACCCGGAGGCAGGTCGTCCAACAGAGCCTGAACAAACCAATTGGGTATCCGGTGACCAGAGTACTGACAGGTATGTTTGCTGTCATCTGGTGACCGATGCAGAAATCTACTGGGAGGATTCGCTCCATCTATCTATCTAGCTCAGTTATTGTAATTGGCCTGTGGCAGAGGCCCGAGCCGGGTCTGTGAGAGAGGCCTGTTCCTCCCAGAAATCCTAAGTGACATCTCAGCTGCCAGGCCTGTGAAAAGGGGTCTGTCCGGGGGCACTTTACCCACTCAGAGTGGCGACGAGTTACAAATTGGTACTACGCAGAGCAGTACTGACTGCTCTATTTAATATCCAGGCCTGATACTGCAAGGTTCTTACTCTCTCTCTATTCATCAACTTTGTCCTTCCCAATTGATGTTGATGTTGGCCGTGTTGGCCTGGAAAATAAAGCATTGGAAAACCCCTTTATTCACTGTCTGGACCTTCGCTCACTGTTTGTCTCTACAATTACACCCTTAGACAACGCCAGGGTAACTTAATAGGCCGATCCCAAATGAACCAGTGGCTCCTTCGGGGGTAGCTCTACACACACACATATATATATATATATATACACATATATATATATATATATATATATGTGTATATATATATATATATATGTGTGTGTGTATATACACATATATCTATATATACCTTTTTTTATTACAAGTTCTCAGCTGCATAATGGGGCTTGGAGAGGTGGGGGTAGAGAAACATCAGTACACTGATCTTTCCAGATGTTAATGTGTGTGTGCTGTGAGTTTGAAATAGGAAAACAAGGAGATTGGCAGGATCACTAGGTATTTCACACTAAGAAAGCAATAACATGAGAACAGGATACGTTTTAACACACATACATAGTACACGTTAAACATGTCAGGGCTGTGAAATTTTGGGGTAACATACACTTAGAGGAAAATACATCAATATGGCCACTAGATAAAGTTGATGATAGTATGGAATAAACATCTTGGACAAAAATGAGTAATTTTGGCAAAAAGTGATTTACCTTTTAAAAAAAGTTCCTGTGGTGTTGTGAACCACATAACACCTCCCAAACCATCCCTATCAGCTAGTCAGTGATTGGATACAGAATGTTAGCTTGTAGGACACATGGGGGTTGATTCAGAGGGATAAATGAGGGAAAGCTGGTCTTTGCAAAGACTACTCAATCACATGTAAGAAATATAAAAACAAAAAAACAAAGAAACATTATTGGATGATAGAAGTCAGCAGAACTTCTGCTCATCTACTAAGCTCTGGAGCAACTGAACTTACAGAGTGCAACTGTGCTTTGCAAAGTTCACAATCTATTTGCCTTTAGTAAACCAACTAGGGCCGAAACAACTAATCGATTAATCGAGCACTAATCGATTATGAAATTAATCGATTACAATTTTCATAATCGATTAATCGGACAGTAACATAATGGGGTTAAAAAAACAAAAATTAGCCCTTTAGGCTTCATTTCCACTGGCGTTTTTACAGCCACTGTTGTTAGCCTTTTTTAAAGCTTAAAAACGCCTGTCTATGTTGATTTTGTAAAAAAAAAAAAAAAATGTTTTTTGTGAGCTGCAGCTTTAACTACTTGCCGACCGCCCACCGTCGTTATACGTCCTCACTTTAGAGATGAATATCTCGGTAACGGCAGCAGGCGTTTTTAAGCTGTAAAAAATGCTCAGAAAAGTGGCTGTAAAAACGTCAGTGGAAATGAAGCCTTATAGTACAAAAAAGCAAATTGCTACTGTAAGGCTTCATTTCCACTGACGTTTTTACAGCCACTTTTCTGAGCGTTTTTTACAGCTTAAAAACGCCTGTCCATGTTTTCCTATGGCATCATGCCCACATAGGCGTTTTTGAGCTGCAAATGGCATAAGCGTTTTTGAGCTGTATAAAAAAACGCAGGACCAGGGCGTTCTGAAGATCCAGAGTAGAGCTGTAAAAACGCCAGATGTTAAAAAAACGCTCAAAAACGCGCGAAAACGCTCAAACGCTACCGCCAGCATTTTTAAAGCTGCAGCTCACAAATAACATTTTTATTTTATTTTTTTTACAAAATAAACATGGACAGGCGTTTTTAAGCTGTAAAAAAGGCTAACAACAGTGGTCTGGAAAAACGCCAGTGGAAATGAAGCCTAAATATCACTTTCACTGTCCCACAGTAAAAAAAATGAACCCCTTACAGTAGGATTATTTGCTCTTTTTGTACTTATTTTTGTTTTTTTAACACCATTACTAACATCTCAGGCCGGGTTCACACCTCTGTTTTTTTGGTGCTTTTTGCAGAAACGCACTACAGTTAATTTACATGTTTTCCTATGGAACACGTTCACATCCATGATTTTTTTCACCTGCTGCGTATTTGGAAAGAACAAGGACTTTTAACGCAAAACGGTGCCATTTAGTTTTTTTTTGGTTCAATATACTTCAATGGAGAAGCTGCAGAAAGGCATGTAAATGTGTTTTTTGTGGCAATTTTGTGTTTTGTAATCTGCCCAACAACAAATTGGCCCAATTTTGTTTTTAAAATGCAATTTTTTTAAGGCTATTATCCGATTAGTCGATTAATCGAAACAATAATCGGCCAACTAATCGATTAATAAAAATAATCGTTAGTTGCAGCCCTAAAACCAACCCCATAGATTTTGGGGGTAGATTCACATAGATTTTGGCCGCGTAGCGTATCTCAGATACACTACGCCGCCGTAAGTTTGAGCCACAGGCCCTGTATTCACAAAGAACTTGCGCTGTAACTTACGGCGGCACAGTGTAACTGGCCGGCGTAAGCCCGCCTAATTCAAAATAGGCTGGTTGGGGGCGTGGTCTATGTAAAATACTAGTGACTCCACGTATTGACGTTTTTTAACGAACGCGCATGCGCCGTCCGTGGACGTATCCCAGTGCGCCTGCTCCAAATTACATCGGCAAATCGCCATGCTTTCAACGTGAACGTAAATTACGGCCAGCCCCATTCACGGACGATTTACGCAAACGACGTAAAATTTGAAAAATTTGACGCGTTCTGACGTCCATACTTAACATTGGCTGCGCCATGTTTTTGGTGGTTTATCTTTACGCCTGAAAACCCCTTACTAAACGGCGTATCTTTACTGCGACGGCCGGGCATACGTTCGTGAATAGGCGTATCTAGCTGATTTACATATTCTAGGCGTAAATCAGCGTACACGCCCCTAGCGGCCAGCGTAAATATGCAGTTAAGATACGACGGTCGTATCTTAGCAATATTTAAGCGTATCTCAGTTTGAGAATACGCTTAAATCTACGACGGCGGGGATTAGGACTTACGACGGCGTTACGCCCGTCGTAAGTCTTAGTGAATCTACCCCTTTGTTTTAATAAGCTAATGTTGCTAAGCAGCAAAATCAATCATTTCGCAGTGAATTAAAATTTTCCAAAATGATTCCACACATCCCTAGTTAGAGTATACATAATGCATTGATTGGTTGACTCCTGTCCTGCTTATGAAGAATATTCCGGAAATATTTTTTATGTCAAAGCTCCACTTTACAGCTATAACAACAGAACATAAACATGTTGCTAATTTTTGTCTCGTGCACAAGATAAAATTGAACCTACCTGTGAGATAACCGTTTTATACAGACTGAATTAGTAATTACATAACTATAAGGTAGTAGCAAAGAATGTGGCTTTCAGAAATACGTAAATATCTTCGTACAAAAGCCAGCTTGACACATTTAATTCCAGTTGTCTACAGAAATTGAAGTGGCGGGTGATAAATATCATCTATGTTTCTTTTGGTTACAATCTTTCTTCAGCTTGACTAGAGGGCTATTTACAGGGGGATTGCTGAGTGTGCATTACTTTCCTGACACATAAACATGCAGTCTTATCTGTCAGCACTTCTAACCTATATAGTTTATCATCAGCAAGACACTATCTGCGTCAGGAGATCATTGCATAATGACAAAATGTCACTGGAGTGGAAGATTGTACAGATACTGTACGCAGACACTTTACCTCCATGCCCTCATACACCAGCCAGCAATTATTGGCAAATGTAAAGGAGAAGCCATGCTGAGATTGCAGGTACAGTCGATGGTATCAGCATTGTGTTTTACAAATGTTTTTGTTTCTGGTAATTTTTTTATAGATAACAGTTCTCACAAGCTTTTCTAATGTATTGAAAATAAAGATGTGATATATTCAATGGGGGGTGTCCATAGTAGCTAATTTCCTATGCAGGCTTTCCCTCCTACTTTGCAGGGCAAAAAACATGATTGTGCTTTACTACCTTAAATGCCTGATTTATGGGCCCAATGCCTATTGGTCTGGTTTATTAAATCAAATGAACAGCAGCATTGTTAAATTGATATGGCATTCTTGCATCATGGGTCCACGTGAAGCATGCTGATGCTACACTTAAAGGTGGATGTAAACTCCGATTCATAACATTTGAGCTGGCACATATATCTGCAGTATTTTGTTATCTCTCTTCAACGAGCTAAGTCTTAAGCCGCGTACACACGACCATTTTTAATGTCCTAGAAAAAACAACGTTTTTTTCAACGTGATTCTGTCAAGCCTGCCTTGCATACACACGATCATGATAAAAAAATGCTTGAGCAAAGCGCGTGACGGTACAACACGTACGACGGCACTATATAGGGGAAGTTCCATTCGATGGGTCCACCCGTTGGGCTGCTTTTGCTGATTTTTGCGTTAGAAAAAGTTTGGTGAGAATGATTTGCGCTTTTCAGTCTTCGTGCCTTTCAGTCTGTTATAGCGTGACGAATGTGCTATCTCCTTACAAATGCTAGTTTTGCCAGAACGAGTGCTCCCGTCTCATACTTGCTTCTGAGAATGCGCGTTTTTTTCCCGTCATTAACGCCTACACACGATCGTTTTTCACGACGTGAAAAACAATGTGAAAATTGAAAGCATGTTCTAATTTTTTAATGCCCATTTTTAACGTCATGAAAATGCTCTGGAGCCTACACACAATCATTTTTAATGACATTTTTCAACGTCATGAAAAACGGTTGTGTGTATGTGGCATTATACTCTCTTCTGAATGGTTCCTCTGTTATCAGCAAAAGGCTGCTCACAAATGCAGCCTGAATCTTTTTGTCAAAGGAGGTTGCTAAAATAAAGTAGCAGAGACAGCTCCTATTACAAAACAGGTCTTAGAGTGTCTGCCTATGAGGAGAGCGGGTGTGTGCCTTTCCTCCAATCAGCAATTTTAGCTATCTTGACTGTATGCCCAGACATCATACTCTGTGTTAACCAGAAGAAAAATGTCCTAACAAAATCTGAACTTTCTAAACAGTATATAAATGTGAACACAGTATATATACATATAAAACCTATTAGGGAGGTTTGGTTAATCTCTGTGTATCATCTGAGGATGTTCTCTTCCCTGGGTGTATGGAGGGGTTACATCCACTTTAAGCAGCAAATGCGATTCCTAAACCAATTTAGCTGATACACCGATATCTAATGCCTATGGTGTGGTCCTAGTTTGCTTTGTATGGTTGAACAGCTAATAAGGCTGCTTATGTGCACTGTGGGCCAGATTCAGAAAGAATGGCGTAACTTTCGGCGGCGTAGCGCATCTCCTATACCTACGCCGCCGTAACTTAAGAGGCGAGTACCGTATTCAGAAAGAACTTGCGCCCTAAGTAACGCGGCGTAGCGTAAATGGGCTGGCGTAAGCCCGCCTATTCAAATTATCAAGGCAGTGGGCTTTTGTATTTCAATGGAGCCGTGACCCCATGTAAATGAGTGGCCGAACGAACGGCGCATGCACCGTCCGTGGACGTATACCAGTGCGCATGATCAAAATCACCTCATGCCTAAGATACGTCGAACACTGCCTACGACGTAAACGTAACTTACGCACAGCCCTATTCACGTACGACTTGAGTAAACAACGTAAATTTCGACGGTCGTTTCCGACGTCTATACCTTAACATGACTTACCCCTGCTTTATGAGGGTAAAGTTACGCCGTCGTACGACTTACGTAAACAGCGTATATTAATACGCCGGGTGCAAGTACGTTCGTGAATTGGGCGTATCTAGGTAATTTACATATTTATAATGGGAATGCCGAATGCGTCCAGCGTAACTATGCGCCCACGATACACCGGCGTAGGCAAGTTACGTCGGATGGCTGAAGCCATGTTTTTGGACCTATCTCGCTTTGTGAATCGGCGCAAAGATGCGACGGCGCACATTTGAAATTACGGCGGCGTATCTGGACATATGCCGACGTAAATGCTTTCTGAATCTGGCCCTATGGGCCAGATTCACAAAAGAGATACGACGGCGTATCTCCTATACGCCGTCGTATCTCTGTTTCTATCTATGCGACTGATTCATAGAATCAGTTTACGCATAGATATCCCTAAGATCCGACAGGTGTAATTGTTTTAACACTGTTGGATCTTAGGATGCAGTACCGCGGCCGGCCGCTGGGGGGAGTTTGCGTCGTAAACCAGCGTCGGGTATGCAAATTAGCAGTTACGGTGATCCACAACGGTTTTTCGCGTTCGCTACGTCGCCGCTAGTCTAGTTTCCCGTCGCAAAGTTATTAATCGTTTTGGGTGCCTTAACTTTACACAGCCCATGTTAAAGTAGGGCCGTCGAAATTTAAAAAATAACGTTGTTTGCGTAAGCCGTCCGGGGATACGGAATTACGCTACGCGTGTCGCCGTTCGAAAAAATGACGTCACAACGCGCAAAGCACGATGGGAATTGCGAAACGCAGCATGCGCAGTCGGTCCGGCGCGGGAGCGCGCCTAATTTAAATGGCACACGCCCATTTGAATTGGCCCGCCTTGCCCCGGAGGCTGCGGGCGTAGTTTTCATCGCAAGTGCTTTGTGAATCAGGCACTTGCAATGAAAACTTGCGGCGGTGTAACGTATCTACGATACGCCGCCGCGATTCTACGTGAATCTGGCCCTATGTTCCTATAAAGTACACTAAAGCTCACCAAGCAATGAAATGCGCCTGAGCCAAGCAAAGAAGCAGGTCTAAAAATCTTTACCTAATGTTAAAAAAAAAGGCGGCATAATTCCAAGTATTAATCCTGGGATGCGAAACTCTGGGCTTGCCCAGTATCATACCTCTCCTACACACCTGAGGCACACTTTTTTTTTAAAACAAAAATAAGGTTTTTACAATCTTCTTTGATAACCGCAGTAAACTTGATTTTTTATTCATATATGGTATATACATGTAATATATATTAATAGTAGTTAGCAACAGTTTAGCTGGTGTACATTTAGATGCTGGACCTTACTATCCATAGCAGACCACACTTAGAAAATTCAATGTATGTACTGGGGACATGGTTTTGTTGTCTGCACACAATGTGCCAAGGTACATACATATATTTTAGTATATCATCCTCTATAATCACATAATACTGATTAAAGTAAAACAAAATGTTTTCTCAAGTTTTGTTACATTTCTATGGATTACAAAAATATTTTAGACTGTAAGCTGTAACGAGCAGGGCCCTCTGATCCATCCTGTATTGAATTGTATTGTAACTGTACTGTCTGACCCCATGTTGTAAAGCACTGTGCAAACTGTTGGCGCTATATAAATCCTGTATAATAATAATAATAATTTTAACTGTATGCATGTTCGCCGTGTGTGAAGTGCCAGCAAATTCAAATGTTACCTGGCTATTTTATCTCCAGGGAAGATGTTCTACAATCATAAGAATAGCATGAATCAGGATAATACAGCATTATGGCCACTAGTTGGAGCTGATGATCATAGAAAATAAATACCGTATTTATCGGCGTATACCGCGCACTATTTTGCCCTGAAAATCAGGGCAAAATCGTGGGTGCGCGATATACGCCTATACCCGCTTTCCCACCATGAGTTTGAATACTGCGCCCGCATATAGCGAGCGCAGTACACTCGTGAATCTTCGGCCAGTCTCGGCGCCTCTCGTACTGACGTCCTGACGTCCTGAGCGTACAGGACGTCAGTGCGAGAGGCGCCCGAGCCTGCCCGAAGATTCACGAGTGTACTGCGCTCGCTATATGCGGGCGCAGTATTCAAAGTCGTGGCGGGAAACGAGCGGGAGGACGCCGCCGAAGGACGCCGGACCCGCCGAAGATGGACACCGGACCCGCCGAAGATGGACGCCGGACCCGCCGAAGATGGACGCCGGACCCGCCGAAGATGGACGCCGGACCCGCCGAAGATGGACGCCCGACCCGCCGAAGATGGACGCCCGACCCGCCGAAGATGGACGCCCGACCCGCCGAAGACGGACGCCGGACCCGCCGAAGAGGACACCCGACGAGGCCGCAGAAGGACGCCGGACCCGACGAGGCCGCAGATGGACGCCGCGCAAGACATCAAAACTGTAAGTACAAAACAACAAAAAATATTTTTTTCCCACAGGATTGGGGGCCACTTGGGGGTGCGCGGTATACGCCAGAGCGTGTTATACCGCGATAAATACGGTACTTATTCATGATGATTTTCAGCTCCATGTAGAGGCCATAATGTGGTATTTTCCTGGTTCACATTATTCTTATGCATGAACAAAATCTGTCCTGGAGGAAAAATAACCCAATAGCATTTAATTGTGCTAGTGTTTGCACAAAATGAACGTAAATGCAGTTTCACTGGACAAATAATGCTGACATTTTTTTTTTCCTTCTATTGCTTTTAGCCTTCTCCAAATTCCTTCTTTTTTTTTTTTTCCTGCTGTAATCTGACTTCCTGGTAAAGGGTGGCCACATCCTTTCTACATATGTATAGGAATGTATTTACCCTTTTATGCTTACGTCTGAGATGAACTATTGGATTTATAGTGCACATGACTGCAACTAACATGCTCTGCTTGTTACAAACAGAACGGAAAAGGAGAGGTATGGCAGCTCAGAGTGGACATTATAAGGAGGCAAAATAAATAAGACACAACTTTAAAAAAATAGATTACAGGGTCATTAGGTAGGGAATGCGCTTGTATTATTTTTGGAGAATAAGGCCTCGTACACACGATAGGTTAAACGGTCAACGGTCTGATGGACTGTTTTCATCGGTCAAAACCGATCGTGTGTGGGCCCCATAGGTTATTTAACCATCGGTTAAAAAAAAGCCAACTTGCTTTAAATTTAATCGATGGAACAGTTTGGAAAAAAACAATCGTTAGTAGGCACAACCATCGGTTAAAAATCCACGCATGCTCAGAATCAAGTCGACGCATGCTTGGAAGCATTGAAATTCATTTTTTTCAGCACGTCGTTGTGTTTTACGTCACTGCGTTCTGACACGATCGTTTTTTAACCAATGGTGTGTAGGCGCGACGGACCATCACTCAGCTTCATCGGTTAACCAATGAAAACGGTCCATTGGTCCGTTCTCATCGGATGGACTGATCGTGTGTACGCGGCATAAGGATATCTTTTAGTGTCCCTTTAACTTGAGAAATCAATGAAAGCAATAGCAGTCCATAGTGTGTGAGTGATAGATCATCAGAGGAGATTAACTCTTCAATTCTCTGTAAGGCGTGCCCATATGTTTATATGTGTATTTGTTAAATGCCATGTTAAAAAGTGAACAGAAATAATTTTCAGTTTATAGCAAGGCTCTTGTGTAGTTATTATGTTACGCATTATGCTATCAGGTAATATGAAAAATTAAAACATATTTTACTTTGGGATTGTAAAGCTCTGTTTAGCTTTTGGAATAATGTATCCTCCTTTATTGCGTCTTTCACTGGAAACCTAAAGATACTCACTCCAGAATTGGCCTTATTAGGTTTAACCACTTAAGCCCCGGACCATATTGCTGGTCAAAGACCAGAGCAGTTTTTGCGATTCGGCAGTTTTTAGTTTTTGCGCTATAAACAAAAATAGAGCGACAATTTTGAAAAAAAATATTATTATTTACCTTTTACCATAATAAATATCCCCCAAAAATATATAAAAAAACTATTTTTTTCTTCAGTTTAGGCCGAAACGTATTCTTCTACATATTTTTCATAAAAAAAATTGCAATAAGCATTTATTGATTGGTTTGCGACTTTGTGCAAAAGTTATAGCGTTTACAAAATAGGGGGTAGTTGTATGGCATTTTTATTAATATTTTTTTTACTAGTAATGGCGGCGATCAGCGTTTTTTTTTTTTTCGGTACTGCAAAATTATGGCAGACACTTCGGACACTTTTGACACATTTTTGGGACCACCATTGGCATTTTTATAGCGATCAGTGCTATAAAAATGCATTGATTACTATAAAAATGCCACTGGCAGGGAAGGGGTTAACACTAGGGGGCGGGGAAGGGGTTAAGTATGTTCCCTGGGTGTGTTCTAACTGTAGGGGGGGTGGACTCACTAGGGGAAATGACTGATCGCTGTTCTTACATTGTATGAACAGACGGTCAGGCATTTCTCCCCTGACAGGACCGAAAGCTGTGTGTTTACACACACAGCTCCCGGTTCTCGCTCTGTTACGAGCGATCGCGGGTGACCGGCGGTGATCGCGACCGCCGGGCATGCGCGCCAAAGTCAGGAGTGCGCGGGGGGCGCGCGCCCCTATTGGGCAGATTACAAAACACAAATTGCTGCAAAAACACATTACATGCTTTTCTGCAGCTTCTCCATTGAAGTATATTGAACAAAAAAAAACAAAATAGCACCGCTTTGCGTTAATAAGTCCTTGCCCTTTCCAAATACGCAGCAGCTGAAAAAAATCATGGATGTGAACGTATCCCAGAGGAAGACATGTAAATGAACTGTAGTGTGTTTCTGCAAAAAGCACCAAAAAACAGAGGTGTGACCCAGGCCTGAGATGTTTAGTAACATAATGGGTTTAAAAAAACAAAAATAAGTACAAAAAGAGCAAATAATCGCTACTGTAAGGCCTCGTACACACGAGGGGACATGTCCGATGAAAACGGTCCGCGTAAGTCGTACAGACGACCGAACATGTCCGACGGACAGGCTTCCAGCGGACATGTTTCTTAGCATGCTAAGAAACATTCGTCCACTGGAAACCTGTCCGATCCGCCGAAAAATTGTCCGGTCGGCCGTACACACGACCGAACATGTCTGCTGAAACTGGTCCGCGGACCAATTTCAGCAGACATGTTCGGTCGTGTGTACGAGGCCTAAGGGGTTAATTTTTTTACTGTGGGACAGTGAAAGTAATATTTACTGTAGCGATTTGCTTTTTTGTACTATAAAGGGCTAATTTTATTTTTTTTAGCCCCAATGTGTTACTGGCCGATTAATCGATTATGAAAATTGTAATCGATTAATTTCATAATCGATTAGTTGTCAATTAATCGATTCGTTGTTTCGGCCCTATAAATCTACCTTAGCACCTAATCTATCAGAAGTTATCCAGAGACTCAACACGCAAGCTGATTATGAACTAATGCTAGCGCACAAAAAAGGTTCCACAGCAAAATGTATACAAAATTGGAATGAATGGATTACACACCCTAGGGCTTCTAATTTTCTGAAGAATTCTAGGAACTATTGATGTCCTCCTGTATGACTACGCTCTTAAATTTGGTCGGATTTAAAAGATAACTTCCGTCTCACCTCCCCTTCCCTTCTTTCCCTCTTGTTACCCTTGTATGTTTGTTCTTGTTCTATAATATATTATATTGAGTCATTATCCCTTGTTTACAGTATGATCCCATTGGGGTAAACAGGGTTTGTAGTTACTTGATTAACCCTCCTGGCGGTATCCCCGAGCGTGACTCGGGGTGGATTTTTTCTGCTATAATCGGTATCCCCGAGTCACGCTCGGGGTAGATATGCAGAGCCTGCAGCGTGCGCCTGTGTAAATGCCCCTCTCTATTGAAATGAATTGAAAACACGGTAAAATCGCAGTGTTTTACCGCTATTTTAATGCTCCGCTATAGGCGTTTCCAGTGTGAAAGGGCTCTGAGGGCGTAAAATGGTGATTTCAATTCCTCAGTATGTCATTTTCCAGAAGCTTGTGGCAAAATATAAAATATTCAATTGCCTCTCAGCAAATAGCTTGGAGTGTCTACTTTCCAAAATTGGGTCATTTGGGGGGGATTTTGTGCTATATTGGCATATTATGGCCTCCGAAACTGTGAGGCCTCGTACACACGACAGAGTTTCTCGGCAGAATTCACAGAGAAACTCGGTCAAAACCCGGATTCTGCCAAGAAACTCTGTCGTCTGTACACTTTTGGCTCGATGGAGCCGCCGAGGAGCTCGTCGAGAAAATAGAGAACATGTTCTCTATTTTCTCGTTGTTCTATGGGAGAAGGCGGCCCGCCGAGCTCCTCGGCGGCTTCATCCCAGAACTCGACGAGGAACTCGACGTGTTTGGCACGTCGAGTTCCTCGGCCGTGTGTACGGGGCCTGATAGGTAGTGATGGGTGAAATCACCATTTTACACCCTTAGAAAGCCTAAAGGTGGTGATTGTTTTTTGTGGTCCTGTACGCAGCCTCACACATGTGGTATTCCCATACTCAGAAGAAACAGCAGAATTTATTTTAAGGTGTCATTTTACATATACTCATAGCATGTGTGAGCAATATATAATTTCAGTGGCAACTTTGTGTAAAAAAAATTTTTTTCTTTTCAATCACTTGTGACAAAAAAATTAAAAAACATTCAATGTGCTCAACATGCCTCTCAGCAAATTCATTGGGGTGTCTGCTTTGCAAAATTGGGTCATTTGTACTGCCCTGCCATTATAGCACCTCAAGAAATGAGAGGCAGCCATAAACTAAGAGCTTCATAAATTTCAGAAAATGTACCCCAATTTGTAGACACTAATTCTTGCACAAACCAATAAATATATGCTTATTAATTATTAGTTTTACCCTAGACATGTGGCTGAATGCATTTTGGCCTATATGTATGACTACAATTGAGTTTATTGTATTTTTTTGTAACAAAAAGTAGAAAATAAAAATGTTCTGAATTTTCAGTCTTTTTCCATTTATAATGCAAAAAATAAAAACCGCAGAGATGATCAAATATCACCAAAAGAAAGCTCTATTTGTGGGGGGAAAAAAGACGAAAATGTATTTTGTGTACAGCATTGCATGACCGTGCAATTATCAGCAGTGCCAAATTGTAAAACGTGCTCTGGTCAGGAAGGGGGTAAAATCTTCTGGGGCTGAAGTGGTTAAGCTGATTTTCTATATACACACGTACATACTAATAATAAACAAAACAATATTACAATGTACTTTTTTTTTCTATTTAAAACAGGCCTCATTATTGCTCTATCCATGCTCATTGTCCAGAAAGCAATGTTGTCTGCAGCTTATGCACGATTGTGGCAGACCTATTAAACATGATGTGCCTTTGGAATAAAAATATAGATAACATATTCAACACCTCACAGTGTATTTGTAAATAGCGTTAGTTTATATCTGTAGTTCAAGCTTAGACAAGTCAATTTTTTCTCTAGTGTTAATATATGCTATATACGGAAACTAGAATAAACACCGGCTTACACTTTTTTTGGAGTATTTTATTAAAACAGATATTAACTGATGCGTGAAGCATAGTGATATTACAAAAGAAAGCACTTTATATGTTTTACCCACGTTTTATAGAAGTCGTGAAAGCAGAAATGCAATATATGCTGTTCTCCATTTAGAAACCATGCTATTGACTCAAGCAGTGAGGTATTTCATGAATTCTTGATCTGTTTTACTATGTGTTGCCATGCCTCGTCTGCTAAATGTTTTTTTTTTTTGGCCTGTCCTATGGGAATGAGCATTTTAAGCATAAATGGAACAAGCATAATGGTGAGCAATTTATTCTACATATATGAGTAGAGAATTGCTTTTTTGATATATCAAGTTAAAAAAAAAGAAGAAGAAAAAAACACAATACTCTCATTCAAGGCAGTGGTGGTCAACTTGTAAATAACAGAGGGTCTCAAGTACGGTTTTGCCACTTCTAGAGGGTCCCCAATAGCAAAATGCATTTTTGTGCATTGGGGTGCATTGTATTGAGCTGCGCAGCCCATTCAAAATGAATTGACTGTAATGCATCACTTTACCCAAAAATATTGGTCCCTTCTTTCTGTTTACAACACTGCAATGCACACTGAAGAGACAATTTGTGTCATTGGCTACAATAGATAGCCCAAGTAATTGGTAACAATGACCATAATAATAACCCCAATCCATGAGTAACCACCTCAGTGACTGTAAAAATAATACCCAGCATTGGTGCCAGTGACTGCAAAAATAAATACCAGCATTGATGCCAGTGACCTCAATAATAGCCAAAAGTATTGGTGTCAGTGACAGTAAACCTCTGCATTGGTATCAGTGACTCCTAGTAAAAAAAACAGCATTGGTGTCAGTGAAGCAACATTAAAGGGTCACTAAAGGATTTTTTTTTTTTAGCTAAATAGCTTCCTTTACCTTACTGCAGTCCTGGTTTCATGTCCTCATTGTTCGTTTTTGCTTTGATGTTGCTGTAAATCCTCTCTGTTCTGGACACTTCCTGGTTGTCTGTTTCCTGATCACCACAGTACTGGGAGATTTCTCACAGTGGTGACTAAACAAGGAGGTGTGATTACTGTGTGTAAAACGAAACTGGATTGGTGCTGAGGAGTTTTAGACAAAGTATCACTGCCCTCTATTGGCTAACTGCCCTCTAGTGGCTCTCTGTACATCAGAGAACCAGCAAACAACAGCAAAAACAAAACTAAACTGCAGGCACATTATATGATTGTTTTTTTTATCTATTTTTAATAATTTTTAAAAGGAATCGGTTAACTATTATGTCTCTATACCCTGTAAACAGTCATTTCAGCTAAAAAAATGTTTTCCTTTAGTGACCCTTTAACACCTGGCATTGGTGTCAGTGACCACAGTAATAATCCCGAACATTTGTGTTCATAATTGCAATAATACTGTAACCCACAACATTGGTGTCAGTGTCAGTGCTGTTAACCTGTACTTCTAGTGGCCCGTAGCAATGCTAACTTACTCCCACAATCTGTGGTCAGTGGCAATTATTTTTTTCCCCCCCCCCCCCCCAGTGCAGTGGTAGTGAAATTTAACCTCTCCGCTTTGGCAGTCAGTGCAGTGGCAGTGAAATATAACCCCTTCACATTGGTGGTCAATGCAGTGATAGAGAAATCCCCCCCCCCCCCCAGCATTAGTAATTGTGATGAGAATGTGAACTAGGCACCCCGAAAAATGTTGTGAGATAGGGCAGCCATGTTGTTTGGAATTCATATTCAGCCATGACATTTCTTTTTTCACAACAGTGACCCCCATTTCAGGTCATTGACTAAATTAGGACTTCATCTTATTCATTTAAAAAACATTAGCTGCATTCCAGAACATTCTTATTAGCCTATTGAGAGGACACCATAGACCATCTCAACCCTATTCACTAACTTCAAAGCAAAGCAGGGCAACCAAATGGCCCTTTGATTTAGCCCATCTACACCCTATTAACAGAACAATACACATCCTATACTCCATATTCCCATCACACACATTCCTGGATAAGCTCTTGGGTTTGGGTGCTTGTAGCAACAACCAGCTGGATACTGGTGCACTGGTGCAGCGTTTCGGAGCTACGCAGGGCCCCTTCGTCAGGCATGCCTGACGAAGGGGGCCCTGTGTGGCTCCGAAACGTTGCACTCTCTTTGTGTTGTGATCATGCAGAAAATCATCCGTTTGGACGGTATTCAAGTCGTTCCATGGTGTGCTGGCAAATATTTCTACAATATATTTCTACAATACACATCCTAGTCTCACTATAATAGCATCTGATACCCATGATATTTGCATTCAGTCAAATGCCAATGTCATGCTGGACAATAGTATCTAAGATATAAGAATGCAACCTGAAGGTTTTCCAAGAAATTAGTATATGTAAAAAAAACTGTTTGAGGGCAGGATAGCCGAATACTTGTAGGAGACTGTGACATCCCGGTCATTTCTTAGACCACCTCGTCGGTCAGAGCATTTCTGTCAGCACCCTCCTCAGGGACCAGTGTCACAGTTTTTATAAGAAATATATATATATATATATATATATATATATATATATATATATATATACAGTGCCTTGCGAAAGTATTCGGCCCCCTTGAACTTTGCAACCTTTTTGCCACATTTCAGGCTTCAAACATAAAGATATAAAACTGTAATTTTTTTTGAAGAATCAACAACAAGTGGGACACAATCATGAAGTGGAATGAAATTTATTGGATATTTCAAACTTTTTTGACAAATAAAAAACTGAAAAATTGGGCGTGCAAAATTATTCAGCCCCCTTAAGCTAATACTTTGTAGCGCCACCTTTTGCTGCGATTACAGCTGTAAGTCGCTTGGGGTATGTCTCTATCAGTTTTGCACATCGAGAGACTGAAATTTTTGCCCATTCCTCCTTGCAAAACCGCTCGAGCTCAGTGAGGTTGGATGGAGAGTGTTTGTTATCAGCAGTTTTCAGTTCTTTCCACAGATTCTCGATTGGATTCAGGTCTGGACTTTGACTTGGCCATTCTAACACCTGGATATGTTTATTTGTGAACAATTTCATTGTAGATTTTGCTTTATGTTTTGGATCATTGTCTTGTTGGAAGACAAATCTCCGTCCCAGTCTCAGGTCTTTTGCAGACTCCATCAGGTTTTCTTCCAGAATGGTCCTGTATTTGGCTCCATCCATCTTCCCATCAATTTTAACCATCTTCCCTGTCCCTGTTGAAGAAAAGCAGGCCCAAACCATGAT
This sequence comes from Rana temporaria, assembly GCF_905171775.1. Classification (NCBI taxonomy): domain Eukaryota; kingdom Metazoa; phylum Chordata; class Amphibia; order Anura; family Ranidae; genus Rana; species Rana temporaria. The sequence goes on along the minus strand of NC_053495.1, from coordinate 52,443,631 downwards.
GCTGCCACCACCATGTTTGACAGTGGGGATGGTGTGTTCAGGGTGATGAGCTGTGTTGCTTTTACGCCAAACATAACGTTTTGCATTGTTGCCAAAAAGTTTGATTTTGGTTTCATCTGACCAGAGCACCTTCTTCCACATGTTTGGTGTGTCTCCCAGGTGGCTTGTGGCAAACTTTAAACGACACTTTTTATGGATATCTTTAAGAAATGGCTTTCTTCTTGCCACTCTTCCATAAAGGCCAGATTTGTGCAGTATACGACTGATTGTTGTCCTATGGACAGAGTCTCCTACCTCAGCTGTAGATCTCTGCAGTTCATCCAGAGTGATCATGGGCCTCTTGGCTGCATCTCTGATCAGTCTTCTCCTTTGTATGAGCTGAAAGTTTAGAGGGATGGCCAGGTCTTCGTAGATTTGCAGTGGTCTGATACTAATTTCAATATTATCGCTTGCACAGTGCTCCTTGGGATGTTTAAAGCTTGGGAAATCTTTTTGTATCCAAATCCGGCTTTAAACTTCTCCACAACAGTATCTCGGACCTGCCTGGTGTGTTCCTTGTTCTTCATGATGCTCTCCGCGCTTTAAACGGACCTCTGAGACTATTACAGTGCAGGTGCATTTATACGGAGACTTGATTACACACAGGTGGATTCTATTTATCATCATTAGTCATTTAGGTCAACATTGGATCATTCAGAGATCCTCACTGAACTTCTGGAGAGAGTTTGCTGCACTGAAAGTAAAGGGGCTGAATAATTTTGCACGCCCAATTTTTCAGTTTTTTATTTGTTAAAGTTTGAAATATCCAATAAATTTCGTTCCACTTCATGATTATGTGCCACTTGTTGTTGATTCTTCAAAAAAAAATTACAGTTTTATATCTTTATGTTTGAAGCCTGAAATGTGGCAAAAGGTTGCAAAGTTCAAGGGGGCTGAATACTTTCGCAAGGCACTGTATATATGTATATGTATATATGTATGTGTATATATATATATATATATATTATTTTAAATTTTGGACTTTAAGAATCTTCTAACCAAACTAGAGACGTGGGTCCTATTAACATTTAACCAGCACAAGGTGAAGACTTGGTAGGACATCCCGGCTGAGGTGAGGTGAGGTGTAGGGTCCCTGGTGAGGGCTGTATAAGTGTCCGTCGGCGAGGAGCTGTAAGAGCACACGTCCTTACTCGCTCATGTCCAGGCCATGCCCTGGTTATAAACTATTTTAATAGACATTATAACTATAATTATCATGGACATATTTATAAATATACAAGTTTAGATCAGGCATCCGCACCCCCTGGCAAGCGTGCCACAAATGGCATGTGAAGCATATTTTGCTGGCACATGACTCCCTCCCTATCTGTAGTGCTGGGGCAGGAAGTGACATGGAGTTACAGCTTTTGTCGCTCACGCACATTATACAATATGGGAAAAGGTTCTAGGTCTTTCCTGCAGCTGCAATTATTGCCTGCAGCCGCAGCAAAGATCCATCCAGCTCTTGTAATGGGGAGGAGATCGGTAGCCGTTCTGCTAAAGTGAGGGTGCCTAGCCCTGTCCACCACAAGGTGGAAGATGATTTTCTTGGCTGCAATGAAGGGATGTCCTATGACTGAGAGAACAACAAACAGGTGACAGTTTGTAGAATTACCGATGAGCTTCTTCTGACCTTTGTTGAAATAAGCTGATTTTTATGTTTTCATTTTAGGCCACGGCCAGCATTTGACACAATGATAGTTACACCCAATTTTTGCTGCAGCGCACAACACAGTTTTTCTCAGCTCATCACTGCATATGCATTCCAGTTGCTTGTATGTGACTTTTATACAGATACCTGGCTGAATGCAAGAGGCAGATTATCAGGGGTGAGTTTGCCAGGACATGTCTCACTTCCGCTTCCTTGCACCGCTCTGCAACTTTTGAAAAACGAACGTTCGGTCGTGAGCGCAAACGATAGTGCCATTACATGATAAATCGAACGATAAATCGTTCAGTGGACATAAATAAAAAAAAAATGGTTCTTTTTTTTACATATACCTAGTGCAGAAAGTTTGGACGGGAAACACATTAACCTTCCAAATTATCGTTCATTCGGCAGAAAATTTCCAAACTTGTCTTTCGTTTTTTCGGCTCAAAAATGTCCCAACGATTATCGATTTTGTGCCCATTAACTGTTTAACTGAAAAACGAACAAACTGTCTGAACGACCGATTTTCGCTCGATTTTTCATATAGTGTATGGCAAGCATAAGCCTCTTGTAATTTTGTTTGCAACACAGATAGACTTTTGTAAATGGTCCAAATTTCAGACTCTTCCCTTCTTGACCCCAGTATTTGTCTTGTTTCGCCATGTGATTTAACGTTCTTTATCTTGCAGATCTCTGCTATTGACCTCTGGCTTGTCTGAGTGCTCAGTTAATCTTTTGTAGTTAATCATCTGAAACTGTGTGAAAAGTAAAAATCTGTTTCCTGCATTATTTATATGGTGAGATTAAAAATGAAGAAAAGCAGAACCTTCTGCATAGCCCAAGTTAGGATAATACCAGCTTATCGGAGGTGTATCTATATTTATTATGTGGTAATGATAGAACAGATATGTCACAGTAACGGTTTACAATTATTTTGATGTAATAAGTGTAGTCAGCCTGGATGTTTTAGAACTCAGTGTGGTATCAGTGAAGGGTCCCTCACATCTGCCCTTTCTTGAGGTGCAGAAAGCACTGTAGTGCCACCTTTAGGTAAATCTTGAATTGTCAGACAACGACATTTTATTGAGCACAAAGACTTTGTGCAATAACCCATAGCAACCACAAACCTATATATCATAAGGAGAGAAGATATATGTGTATACAATATTATCTGAAGCCTTCATTTTGCACAGCATATAAGTCTTTCACAATAAAACCTTTTTATAAAATCAACATTATGACATTTTATGGCACAGATCGCAACTGGCCATCCACATGATGTAAAAGAAAACATGATTCATCAGACCCAGGCACCTTCTTCCATTGCTCCGTAGTCCCGTTCTGATGTTCATGTGCCCATTGTAGGAGCTTTTGGCTGTGGACATAGGTTTAGACATTTTCTGGCAGTTACAATGAGAAGAAGCTACAAGATAGGCTGATCATTCTCAAGTGTTTCTGTCCTCCCCTTTTGTGACCCAGACACTTCAGTCTTTAACACATATTGGTGTTTGTAAACAGATCTGTCATATAAACATAAGATCACAGACACAAAAGGAAAAGTGTCCACCTGTTTTAAACACTTCATTGATCTCTGGATTCAGGCACAGGATTATTGGCAGGGCTTTTCCTGATGAGCTTTGAAAACAGATTTGATGTTTTCACTTTGAGAAGTAAATTGATCTATCAACACAATGAGATGTGGATGTTAAATGGTCCTGCGCTGGAGAAATGTGTGAAAAATTGGGGTTCTTGAAGGTTGTTTAGTGCATTTCTGTATTCTGCATTGCAGCTGCATTAAACTTTTATATTTATAGCAACAATTTATCTAGTGGTCCCCACACACTTATAAGATAATGTTAGTTTCCTATTAATTGTTAAAGTGCACCTGTTAGATATTAACAAGCATAATGCATAGAAAGAGTAGGGCAGGGGAGGTAGATGCTGCAGGTTTATCTTCAAATGATTGAGATTCATGTAAGTGATCAGGCTGGATATGATCCTGTGACCTTTGTCTTTTGTGTGCATTCTCTTTCTACTGCTTCAGTATTTCTTTCTGTTAACTTTTTTTTTAATTATCTGTACAGCCTGCATATGTCTGTCTGTCTTTCTCTCCTCTTTTCTCACCTGTGCCTGGTTTAATCAATCCTCAAGAGCTTGTGTGCATGTCAAGTAGTAGTCCTATTCATTACTATGCTTACTAGCTTGTTCACATCTATGAAATGCACTTAGCACATTTTTGAGCATTCATGTTAGGCAGGCCCATTTGAAAGAAATAGTAGATGCACAAGAAGATTGACATCTTGCATTTGTAATGCATCTTCATCATGGAAATCTGTATGCTGAATTTCTGAATTGGTTTGCATAATGAGTTAAAAGAAAAAACAAAAAGGACCCTGATGATACATAGACTTTTCATAACCTTAAATCCAGGGCTGGTGCAAGGATTTTTGACACCCTAGGCAAAACCTAATTTTTCCCCCCCACACACACACACACACATTGGCTCCGCCCCTCACTAAAAAATTTGCGTCACCTATTTCTTCAGCCGTGGTCCACAGGCTTGCACCTGTGCCTCTGGACCCCGGCCCGAAGACAAATACTGGAAAGTACCAGCTCGCTTCCTCACGCCAACCATGGTCCACAGGCTAGGGCAGTATACAGACAGGCTAACCGTGTAACTGCCTGTCTGTACGAGCATACAGATACACTGACAATGCTTTACAGGTTCTTACTAGAAACAATAATAAATGCGCATTTTTGTACCTGCAAAAAGATTTGCATTTATTTCTTTTTTACAAAGGTGGACTTGAACCTTCACACCTCAAATCGCCCCAATTCCTGTAATTTCAGGTCTCAGATCACCACTATTCTTCCACCTTTACACCTCAGATCACCCATCACTGTATCACTCTGCTTGCCTGTTCCCCTCTGCACACACCCCCTCCCCCCCTGTACATCTGCCCCCCACACACATCTGCTACCCCTCTGTAACCTCCTTGCACATCTGCCCCCCCCACACACATATCTGTTCCCTCTCTGTACCCCCATACACATCTGTCCCCCCCACACACTTGTTCCCCCTCTGTACCCCCCTGCACACCTGTCCCCCCTACACACATATCTGTTCCCCCTCTGTACCCCTCTGCACGCCTGTCCCTCCTACACACACACACACACATATGTGTCCCCCCCCCACACACACACATCTGTTCCCCCTCTGTACCCCCCTGCACACCTGTCCCCCCTACACACATATCTGTTCCCCCTCTGTACCCCCCTGCACGCCTGTCCCTCCTACACACACACACATATGTGTTCCCCCCCCCACACATCTGTTCCCCTCTGTACCCCCCTGCACATCTCCCCCCCCCCCACACACACACATCTGTTCCCCCTTTGTACCCCCCTGCACACCTGTCCCCCCTACACACATCTGTTCCCCCTCAGTACCCCCCTGCACGCCTGTCCCTCCTACACACACACATATATGTCCCCTCCCCACACACACATATCTGTTCCCCTCTGTACCCCCCTGCACATCTGTCCCCCCCACACACATATCTGTCCCCCCACACACACACACATATCTGTCCGTCCGTCCCCCCACACACATTCAGTACCCCCCTGCACATCTGCCCCCCCTCACACATATCCATACCCCCCTGCACGTCTGCCGCCCCCACACACATATCAGTACCCCCTGCACGTCTGCCCCACACACACACATATCAGTACCCCCTGCACGTCTGTCCCCCCCCACACATGTCAGTACCCCCCCTGCACATCTGTCCCCCCCCACACACATATCAGTACCCGCCTGCAGGTCTGTCCCCCCCCACACACATATCAGTACCCCCCTGCACGTCTGCCCCCCCCTTCACACATATCAGTACCCCCCTGCACGTCTGCCCCCCCCCCTTCACACATATCAGTACCCCTGCACGTCTGTACCCTCCACACCCATATCAGTACCCCCCTGCACGTCTGTCTGCCCCCCCCCCACACACACACATATCAGTTCCCCCTCTATACACAGTGCAATGCACTATTAATTTAAAAGCAGAGTCAATGTTTTCTTTTTTGTGACTGGGTGCAGGCTACAGCACTAAGAGTGCTACCTGTGTTTCCACTATACCTGAGCCAGCAGCAGGTGATTGCTTTACTCCAGGAGAGTGGCGCTGCACCTGCCTGTCCTTGCACACCGGATCCCCGAGCGCCCAGGAGGAGCGGATATCTCAGCAAGCCCGCCTTCACCGATCATGCGGCACTTCCGGCCGGCTGCTCCTCGTCCCGGCTCTCTTCCCTCATCTTCTCACTGCCGCCGCTACTAGGGCGGCACTGCAGGCTGGGGATAGAGCAGTTTGTCCGGGATGTATTCACAGGCGCAACCGCCCCCTAGCCTGGCGGCTGGCACCATAAGGCATGTATTTAAAAAAATTCCGGTCCTGGAGGTATTTTAATAATCTGAATCTGGGGATCCAGATTTTGCTGCCCCCCCTACTCTGGCGCCCTAGGCAGCCGCCTGACCCGCCTATTGCTAGCGCCGGCCCTGCTTAAATCTTACTGCTGCATTGTGTAGACTATTAGCACTTTGGCCTCTATTCCTTTGTGCTTTTTGATAAGTATTACTGCTTTGATTCCTTGTTTCTTGCTTATATGTGTTCTGAATAAGGTTAGATGCTCTCTGATTACTTCTTTCTCCTTCATCCATTTCTGTAGTGTGTAGATCATTTGTTCGATTTTTGACTGCGACCCTCTGCCTGTGATATAACTGTGTCTGACCTATGCCTGTTTATGGAAAATGCTCATCTGACAATTTGGCACTTTGCTTGAGTGGCCTGTCTCCTTTGCCAGTTATCAATAGTGAAGCCATTACTTGGAAGCCAGTGAGGACTGGCATTTGCCCCTGGCCAGTAAAAATAATATAGTTTTGTCACCGTGGCCCCGAATGGAGATTGTTGGGCTAATTTACTAAAGGAGTTGAGAATCTTCACGCAAAAATTGTTTAAATGTTCAATTATCTATCATCGCGTTTAGCTCATAAAGAATTAATCTTTCACAATTAATCTCTTAAATTACAATTTTGTTGGAATATATATGTAAAAGAGATGTGATACAATAAACCAGGTTCCCTACTGCTATATGAAAAATCGTCCGAAATTCGGTCATTTGGCCAGTTCATTTATTTTTCGACCAGTTAATGGACAAGTTTGGAAAAAACGAATGATAAATTGAAAGGTTAATGTGTTTCCTGTCTGAACTGTTTGCACTAGATATATATAATAAAAACTAACAAAAAATGTATTAATTTATGTCTACTGAGCAATTTATTGGTCATAACACAAGGGCACTATCATTTGCTCTCATGGCCGAACGTTCATTTTTTTTAAAATGTGTTTGGTCGATTTTTTGTATAGTTGTATGACCAGTATAAGACAACACTTACCTTTCACTTTTCAGTCATTGGCACAAATCAGGTATTCCCTATACTGTGTACCTCAGGGGATCTTACACATGCCATACAAGACGGATGGTGTTTAACACAACAGACAGTGGAATTTCACACTACTATTATTTTTTTTTGTTGCATAGAAATTAATTATTTTCTTCCTTTTGTGAAGTATCCTGAAAGGATTACTATTGTGAAAAATCTTGTATTCTAATAGAATAATGTAATGATAATTTTCAGAATATTTTTATATATTTGTTTTAAAAATTTATTTCACATGGCTTTGTTTAGATTTTCTTAACATTTACATGCAAAGCCAATCTATACCCAGTAAAGGTGACAGTAAAATTGGTTGGAAAGGGTGATTATAATGGTCACCTTTTATTTGCATGTTCAAAGAGCTGTTATTGCAACTGATCAAGCACCCTCTAGCAGTGTTTAGTATGTCCCAATTCCTGTCACTGTTTTGGGTAGCCTGTTATGCATGCAAATGTAGAGAAAAATATAACTATTATATAGCGATTTTTCATGTGACGTTGGCCTTTAAAGTCGCACCCCATTCTTGTCAATGGCATCCATTCAAATCTGTGTGACTCAAAGCCGCAGCAACCTTGAAAATGTGCCTGCACTACTTTGGTGCACGTTGGATCCATTGAATGTAAAGTCGGATCAAAGTCGCACATAGTCACATCAAAGTCTCTCTCCAAAGTCGCATTGGAAATCGTGTGACTTTGGAGACGCGCTAATGTGAATCACATACCGTTATCAGAATTCAATATTTTTCTTAACTGGCTTCTTAATTGTTGGAATTTTTTTTTGAAATGTTATTGCCTTTTTGGACAACTTTATGAAGCACCTGTTAAAGAAGAAAGGAGAATAATAATGAAGGAGTAACTACTAATGGATAATTTTAAAACTTAAAAATTAGGTTAACCACTTCCCGACTGCACTATAGCCAAATGGCAGCGGCAGCACGGTCATCCAGTTCTGGGAGGGCATCAATGGACTTCTTCCCAGAACTGCGCCCCCCCCCCCCCCCCCGGACACAGCTGATCACAGATTGTGGTAAAGGACAATCAGAGCAGCTCTTGACCCTGTTACCAGCTGTGTCCAATCACTGCTGATCTCATGTAAACAAACTTGCCAGTTATCGGCATTTCTTTAAGCAGGCCATACACGGTCGAATTTCGAACAAATTTTCTTCTCAAAATCAGAAAGTTTGTTTTCTTTTGTGATCGGATGATGCCACCATTGATTTTCAAAATTCGGCCGACCAAACCTTCATGTTGCCGCAAATTCGTTTTTCTCCGGGAATATTCTTTTCTCTCCGGGAATATTCTTTTCTTGCACATGCACATTTTTTTTTCAATTCGCACGATCATTGATCTGAAAATCGTTTGTTTTTCAAAAAAATCTCCAACATGTTGGATTCCTCAAAAACGAAAATTGGCTGTTGCTGCAGCCCACTAACGGTGAGAAATTCGTACGAAAATTCTTGAGAAGATTTTCGAAAGAAAATTCTTTTGAAATTCGAACCGTGTATGGCCGCCTTTACTCACGCACTGTCACAGCATGAGGAAAGGAGAGCTGGTAACCAACAATTCTGGCAGAGTAAATTTACACTGATAATCAGGGCACTGATCATCAGTGCAGCCCCATCAGTCCTGCCTAACAGTGCTGCCTCATCAGGGTTTATTAGGCCCTTTTCACACTACAAAATAAATCCGTTTTAATAATCCGTTTTAAAATCCGTCAGATAATGTTAAAAAACGGAAGTTATACGTCCTTTATAAAATATCATTAAAGTCTATGGGATTTTTTTATGTTCCGTAAAGATCCGTAATAGTCCGTTATAACATACGGACGTTAGTTATAACGGAATATGTGACGGGTCTTGCACTATTTTTTGTCAATTTTTTGTCCGTTGCAAATAACGGATATATTAACGTCCGTTATATTTTAACATTGAAGTCTATGGCACATGGACATTAGTAAATGTCTCCGTAAATGTCCGTTATGTTAACGGACGTTAATTTTACTGAGCATGGATATTCAGGGGAACCCCGCTGTCAATTTAAAACAAAAATGACGTGCGGTTCCCGGTAAATATCCATAACCAGACCCTTCAGGTCTGGTATGGATATTCAGGGGAACCCCGCCGTCAATTTAAAACAAAAGTGACGTGCGGTTACCGGTAAATATCCATAACCAGACCCTTCAGGTCTGGTATGGATATTCAGGGGAACCCCGCCGTCAATTTAAAACAAAAATGACGTGCGGTTCCCCCTAAATATCCATAACCAGACCCATTATCCGAGCACGTTGACCTGGCCGGCCGCAGAAAAGAGGGGGGGACAGAGTGCGGCCCCCCCTCTCTCCTGAACCGCACCAGGCCACATGCCCTCAACATGGGGAGGATGTCCCCATGTTGATGGGGACAAGGGTCTCATCCCCACAACCCTTGCCCGGTGGTTGTGGGGGTCTGCGGGCGGGAGGTTTATCAGAATCTGGAAGACCCCTTTAACAAAGGGGACCCCCAGATCCTGACCCCCCCCCTGTGTGAAATGGTAATGGGGTACACTGTACCTCTACCATTTCACGAAGGAAGAAAAAAGTATTGTAAAAAAAACACACTGACACAAAAGAATAAAGTCCTTTATTAAAAAAAAAAAAAAAAAAACTCCAGCGCTGAAAAATCCACTCGTTCCCGGCTTCCTCCGTTGTCCTGATCCAGCGACGGGTGCGAGTGATCTCCCGCGATGAGAAGATCCAGCGTCGGGTGATCTCCGCTCCGGCGATGTGAAGATCCATCCATCCGGCGCAGCAGCATCCCGGACCTCTTCTCACCGCTGGGCACAGCCCAGCGAATGAGCGGCTGAAGCTGTGACATTTCTTATATAGAGGAGGCAGAGCCACCCGTCACGTGACCCTGCCCCCTCTGACGTACCTCTGCTACATCACTGGGGAAGACCAAGAAGAGGAAAGGTCTTTCCTCTTCTTGGTCTTCCCCAGTGACGTAGCAGAGGTACGTCAGAGGGGGCAGGGTCACGTGACGGGTGGCTCTGCCTCCTCTATATAAGAAATGTCACAGCTTCAGCCGCTCATTCGCTGGGCTGTATCCAGCGGTGAGAGGAGGTCCGGGATGCTGCTGCGCCGGATGGATGGATCTTCACATCGCCGGAGCGGAGATCACCCGACGCTGGATCTTCTCATCGCGGGAGATCACCCGCACCCGTCGCTGGATCAGGACAACGCAGGAAGCCGGGAACGAGTGGATTTTTCAGCGCTGGAGTTTTTTTTTTTTTTTTTAATAAAGGACTTTATTCTTTTGTGTCAGTGTGTTTTTTTTACAATACTTTTTACTTCCTTCGTGAAATGGTAGAGGTACAGTGTACCTCATTACCATTTCACACAGGGGGGGGGGTCAGGATCTGGGGGTCCCCTTTGTTAAAGGGGTCTTCCAGATTCTGATAAACCTCCCGCCCGCATACCCCCACAACCACCGGGCAAGGGTTGTGGGGATGAGACCCTTGTCCCCATCAACATGGGGACATCCTCCCCATGTTGAGGGCATGTGGCCTGGTGCGGTTCAGGAGAGAGGGGGGGCCACACTCTGTCCCCCCCTCTTTTCTGCGGCCGGCCAGGTCAACGTGCTCGGATAATGGGTCTGGTTATGGATATTTAGGGGGAACCGCACGTCATTTTTGTTTTAAATTGACGGCGGGGTTCCCCTGAATATCCATACCAGACCTGAAGGGTCTGGTTATGGATATTTACCGGGAACCGCACGTCATTTTTGTTTTAAATTGACGGCGGGGTTCCCCTGAATATCCATACGACTTCTGGAGCTGGACTTCAAGAAAGGGTGAAATGTTTTTTATTAACGGACGTTAGAAAGGAATGATATAACGGATGTATACGGATATATACGGATAAACATTATCCGTTTTCAATAAAGGAAGAATGGTAAAATATTTATCCGTATGTATCCGTTATTAAATCCGTTAATAAACGTCCGTTAATAGGTGTAATACGGATATTATAAAACGGACATACAATCCATAGTGTGAAAGAAGCCTTAGTGAAGGAGAAAAATTACTTATTTGCAAAATTTTATAACAGAAACTAAGAAAAACTGTGTTTTTTTTATTTTTTCAAAATGTTTATTTGTTTAAGAAAAAAAAAACCCAGTGGTGATTAAATATAGCCAAAATAAAGCTCTGTCTCAAAAAAAAACAAAAAAAAAAACCTTCTTTGTTGTATCCAAAAAATCTATGAAGGAAAAAAAGCTTTTGCTCTAGTTCTACTTTAAAGTATTTCCTAATTTACAGTATAAAATAAATAAAAGCAAGAAAAACAGTAATATAAAGGAATGCACATGTAGGAGCTGCTAGTTTGTTTTAAGTCAGCACTCTGCCTGTCAACCCCATAAATTTGGCTCGAACCCTCCCCTGGCACACCTGGATAATAACTTGATTGTGGGACCCACTAGCAGTAGAGAACCACCATAATACCATACAGTACTATACCAGTATATGTGTAAAGGAAAACTGTTACCTTGTTTCTGGTTTCCTGCTCCACACATGCAGCAGACAAAGTCTCACACAAGATATAGCTTAACCACTTACCCCCCGGACCATATTGCTGCCCAAAGACCAGAGTACTTTTTGCGATTCGGGACTGCGTCGCTTTAACAGACAATTGCGCGGTCGTGCGACGTGGCTCCCAAACAAAATTGGCGTCCTTTTTTTCCCACAAATAGAGCTTTCTTTTGGTGGTATTTGATCACCTCTGCGGTTTTTAGTTTTTGCGCTATAAACAAAAATAGAGCGACAATTTTGAAAAAAATTAATATTTTTTACATTTTGCTATAATAAATATCCCTCAAAAATATATAAAAAAACATTTTTTTTCCTCAGTTTAGGCCGATACGTTTTCTTCTACATATTTTTCGTAAAAAAAAATCGCAATAAGCGTTTATTGATTGGTTTGCGCAAAAGTTATAGCGTTTACAAAATAGGGGGTATTTTTATGTCATTTTTATTATATTTTTTTTTACTAGTAATGGCGGCGATCAGCGATTTTTTTTCGGTACTGCGACATTATGGCGGACACTTCGGACACTTTTGACACATTTTTGGGACCATTGGCATTTTTATAGCGATCAGTGCTATAAAAATGCATTGGATTGCTATAAAAATGCCACTGGCAGTGAAGGGGTTAACACTAGGGGGCGGGGAAGGGGTTAAGTATGCCTGGGTGTGTTCTTACTGTGGGGGGGGGGTGGCCTCACTAGGGGAAACACTGATCCTCTGTTCATACATTGTATGAACCGAAGATCAGCATTTCCCCTGCTGACAGGACCGGGAGCTGTGTGTTTGCATTCCCATTGGCTTACCAGGTCGGTAGCTGATGGTGACGGTGAATAATAGCATTCAGTTCTGGAACAGTCACTTGCTTTGCTCTCCCAATGGCTCCCAAAACCTGTTGCTGATGCTCTTGGGAGAGATAGGGCACCACCTGGATGCAAATCCCATTTAATCTTTTGACAATTTCCGCCTGTTTGTGTATTTCAATGTTCAAGCCACGGGACATCTCATAATACATGACATAGTGTCGTTGCATCTCTGATTTCTCGCTGGCCAACTTGTCACATTCCCATTTTAGACTTTGATATTGTGCCGGATCTACAGTACATGTCGGGGAAGGTAGTCTTACCCGGTTCTCAGCAGCAAGCGGGTTGATTCCAGCAACGCGGGTGGTCCCGGGCCAAGCAGCAGCAGGTGTAGGTAAATAAGCCGAAGTCAGAGGGCCAATGTCGTTGCCCAGCACCACCTCGGCAGGTAGGTTGTCCATGATACCAACTGTGGTCTTTCCTGACCCGGCTCCCCAGTCTAAGTGCACCCGGGCGGTGGGTACGCGAAATACAGCACCCCCTGCGACCCGGACGGCAACTGTGCGAGTGGACACGTTCTCTGGCTTTACCAGATGTTTTTGAATCAGAGTGATAGTAGTCCCGGAATCTCTTAGGCCTTGTGCTACTTGTCCATTCACCCGTACCTCCTGACGGTGATGCTGGCGGTTATCCGGAGAGGCAGCTTGTATTGGGTCTGCCTCATACCAAATTCCCAGACATTCCTCAGGGCCCACCTCGGTCTCTAGGCAGTGGGCCGCAGAGGGACGTGATGGAGTGACCTCTGTGTTGGGTGTTGTGCGTCTCCAGTTGTTATCTGTAGCTCTCAAAGGGCAATAACGAGCAATATGTCCCGTGTCGCTGCAGTGATGGCACGTCACCCTAGGCGAATCCCGGGGGTAGTTGTTAGGCCCCTGAGGACGTGGTGGGACTGGAGCCCGAAACTCTGGGCGTGGGGTGACGGTTGGAGTACGCGGTTCTACCTTCTGAGCCAGCCGCGTAGTACCCTGGCTTACTTTCCTTGTCTCAGCGTACTCATCTGCTAGCCGAGCCGCCTCGTTTAAGTTAGCGGGACGGCGATCTCGTACCCAGTCTTGTATGTCTGCGGCCAGGTCTTGGAAGAAATGTTCCATTAGGAACAGCTGCAATACTTCCTCCCCGGTGTTGGCCTTGCACCCTTGGACCCAAAGGGATGCCACCCTTTGTAACTGGTTGGCCCATTCCATGTGGGAGTCCACAGCCTTCTTTTTGGACTCCCGGAAGCGCCGGTGGTAGGCTTCTGGCGTTACGGCATATCGGGTTAGCAACGCCCTTTTAACTTGCTGATATTGTAAAATATCCTCTGGAGCGAGAGCCCGAAAGGCTTCATTGGCTTTGCCCGACAATTTCCCCGACAAAATAGTGACCCATTGGTCTGGTGGTACCTGGTGTAGTGAGCACTGCCTCTCAAAATCCGCCAAATATCCATCGATTTCCTCCTCACTTTCTACAAAAGCTTTAAATGCAGTGAACGGTATTTTCTTTCCTGTAGCCGCGGGTGGGGGGGTAGGAACTGCATGTGTAATGGGCTGTCTCGCTCTTACCAGTTCCAGTTCTTGTCCCCTCTTCGTTTGTATCTCCTCCCTTGCTTCCCGGAACAGCTGGTTGATTAGTTGATTATAATCTCCGCTGTACAATCCCAGTAATTACATCTTCCTCGCTGACAGGTGCAAGGGGCTCCATTCCTTCCATGGATCCATCCATTTCGTCCAGCTCCAGCAGGTCAGCTATCAGCTCCCTCCGTGGTCTGTTGCTGGCGCTCCTACCACGACTCTCCAATAGATCTTTTAGTGTGGGTCTTTTCAGCCTGGCGTACTGCGACTCCATTCAGAACTTGCTCTTTGGATAAAAGGACCATCCCGCTGCTGCCAACCAATGTAACGGCTACCCGGGCTAGTGAGAGGGTATCAGCCGTTGGAGAAGTCCTTTTCCCTGGCAAGCTGCGATATGCAGGTACCGCCGGTATATCCCATCGAACGCCCTTTCAAGAAATGAGACAGGCTACGTTTGCAGAGTCAAGCAGGACTGGTTTTTAATGGTTCACTCTGAGATTTTATACAGTATTCAAGGCACATGAACAATCAAACTGTCCCCACCCACACATCACACCGTGGGGAAGCTTCAATCACCTTCTTTGAGCTAATTATAAACATTTCTTCATTACCAGAACTCAAACACAATGATCTCCTTGAATCAATCAGTCTCTAGACATTCCGGCACCGAGACCCACTTAACATGACCTGGCCGGGCACATTTCTTTCTCAATAGAATTCAATTAACCTTTAGAACAATATACACTCACAGATCATCATGTTGGCATACACCTGACAGGAGGCTGTTACTACACAAAGGAGAGTCCATTAGCTATGCAAAGGGAATATTAGCATTCAGCAGTGGAAAAAGTCACTCTACAATTAACCCTTTGAGCTCAGAATAGTTCATAGGTCCGTTACAGGACACAAGTCGGTTTACATCTGCCACTCCTTAGAGGTGAATGGAGGGTCCAATTGGGTCAGACTGACCCAATGAATGGGGCCCAAGGCTTCTTTCACACTGATGCGCTGTGATTTACCAACGCGGTGTTTCTTTGGCTTTCCTGCACTTTGCAATAGACTTCTATTATATTCTCCATGTTTGGTGCATTTTTCAGAATGTGTATGGCTCAGTGAAGGTAACCCGCAGGTGCACTGCTTTACATCTTCGGGTCAGTTTGAAAGCAGCCCAGTAACCACTGCAGAACAGATATGCCCATATATACAATGTGATTTTAGTAATAAACTAACCTTTAATAACAGTATTCTATTCCATCCCAGAGCAGGAGATGGCGGGCCACTTTAGAGGGCTCCCGGGCCACTGGTTGGGCACCCCTGCTGTAGTCTATAAGCTACGTTCACAAAGTGACACCTTGCTACACACACCAAACTAATCAATTTCATATGAAAAAAGTCAAAAATTGTGTATTACTTTTGAAGCTGCTTCACTGTGGAATATTTTGAATTCCTTTAATTTCTAGAATATTTTAAATTACTTTAATTTTAGTAACAGGATTGTTTTTGGGGGAGGGCATTAAGGGCCCAGACACGGATGAATGACTAAAATGTCTTTATAATTGTTTCATTGATTTGAAAATATAGCCTCTAAAATTAAGAATACATAAATAATATAATAAAGTGTACCATCATCCAGAGATTTAGTATAGAGGAATTGGGTCTAAGGTCCCCAAACCAGAGAGCCAATTAAAAAGGGGGGGCACGGTTGGACTATTGCGGTACAAATAAAATAAATATCAATAATACAAAAGCAAATATAAAACACGAACAATTATTTATTGAATACAACATCAAAAAGGTTACAAGTTTAAAATAGTGACGACCATACATAACACCAGGGAACTTGTCCCCATTGTGTTTTCACTCACACCACCACACAATTTCACATTTTTTTCACCGGTTGACATCACGTGTGCTTGTGCACTCCACACTAGTCCAGGGTTTAGGTTCTAGATACTAATTACTTCCTTTACTTTACATATCTGACAAGTAGGTACATCTACATATGTGCGCCCCTTTGTCGCCGCATGGGACCTTGCCTGGTGACCCTCGGATGCCCTTGCCCGCGGGGTTTTTAGGTAAGCAGCTGAGCCCCTGTTCCCCTATCTACATATTGTAGTTTTTTTCAATGTATAACCATTGTTTGTTTGTCAATTCAATTTTAGACATGCTTCTGATGAAGCGTCTCGCGCCGTGAAACTAGTCAAGATGATTGTCGTGACCCTCAATGCACCGTTTTCTTCCCCTTTGGGGACAAGTTCCCTGGTGTTATGTATGGTCGTCACTATTTTTAACTTGTAACCTTTTTGATGTTGTATTCAATAAATTATTTTTCGTGTTTTATATTTGCTTTTGTATTATTGATATTTATTTTATTTGTACCGCAATAGTCCAACCGTGCCCCCCCCCCTTTTTAATTGGCTCTCTGGTTTGGGGACCTTAGACCCAATTGCTCTATTCTTCATTGATTTCTTGACTACCTATTTTTCATTTAAACACTCTGTTACTCCCTACATCAATAATCACTATTACTTCATGTGGAACAAACTGTCCTTAAGGGGTACCAAATCAAGTGAAAGGTCATATGCTCTAGTTGTAGAAGTATCTCTAAGATACTGAGTTAAATGTGTGACATTTAAGATCACATATATCATAAGCTTGTCTTGCACTGTAAAGGCCTGAATTATGTCTATATATGTAAAAAAAAAAAACACTAAATTTGGTTTGTACACTTACCTTGTGCAAGCTAGGATTCCAGTTTGACTCAACTATTGTGTCTTATATTAATTACAATTACTCTGGTAAACATGCTGTTGATTTTAGATCAAATTAACACTAGATTAATAATTTTAAACACAAGAAAAAGCGTAATACTTACCTGTCTTACTGCCCATGCTGGGATTATAACATGTGGCTCTAACAAGGCATGATCAGCAAGTTAATTGTGAATGTACCCTTTTAGCATTTAATTTACTTTCACACATGCCCCAGTAACTAGAAATGCTCTGATTTTCTATTTTCAAATTTGCCCGTCAGGATTTGACACCATCAGAAGCATATCTAGCCACTACTACCTCTGATCATTTAATTGTACAGCTGGCATCATCAGGGGGTGGAGTCTAGGAGCAGGAAGAGCTGTTTTTGTACTATCTTCTTCCTCTGGAAACATGCAAGCTGCCTCAATGTTATACGTCACACTCAATATTATGACAAATTAAGCCTAAGCAAAAGAGTAGCTGCAGAATGTCTGCTGTAGTTGATGTATATCATTCCCAATTGGAGTTGTCTTGCATATTCTTGCCTGTGTCTATGTCCGCTTTAACATAAATGCAACTAAATAAGATATTGCATAGGTGTAAATTCATTATTGTTTTGCATTAAATCATCGTTTAGCTGTTAAGTCTTTATTACCATTAGGGATTTTAATACTTTAGCTTAGCGTTGATCTGAAAAAGTTCATTTCTACTGGCTAAAAGTGGTTATAAAGGTAGAAAAAAACAAAATCTTCTTTGTCCAACTTTGTTTTAATATAAATCACACACATTGGAAACATAAGGGGAATACAAAGACACTGAATTTCAAAAGACCCAACTTCCCTAAACTACGATCCTTGCTATCCATTTGCACACCCATACCATTCTGCCGATGTACATCGGCGTGCGGTGGTCGGGAGCATATTAAATAAGGGCATTAGCCAGTGCATCCCAATGGGAAATACATTTAAAAGAGCTAATAATAGTCCTGGGTGGCTTATCTCAAATGTAAAAATACATATAAAAGCAAAGGAGAAGGCATTAAAAAAAAACAAGACTGAGGGTTCATCATCAGCATTCCCTCTTTACAAAGAATGCAATAAGAAATGTAAGGGTGCAATCAGGACAGCTAAAATAGAACACAATTAAACAATAATTCTCCCACTCTACAAGACTCTGGTCCCGCCACACATGGGGTATGCGGTCCAGTTCTGGGCACCAGTCCTCAGGAAGGATGTGCTGAAACTGAAGAGAGTCCAGAGAAGGGCAACAAAACTAATAAAGGGACTGGAGGACCTTGGTTGTGAGGTAAGGTTACAAACACTTGTTCTCTCTGGACACAATAGGGATAAAACTTTTCCGCAAAAGGGAATTTAATAAGACACGTGGCCATTCTCTTAAATTAGAAGAAAATCTGTTTAACCTTAAACTGCATAGAAGGTTCTTTACTGTAAGAGTGGATAGGATGTGTCTTTTTTCAACCTCGCCTACTATGTAACTACCGTATTTTTCGGACCATAAGACGCACTTTTTTTCTCCAAAAATGTGGAGTAAAATGTCCCTGCGTCTTATGGAACCGATATACATTAGGCCCCGCCCCCGCCACTGCCGGTCCTGCCCCCCGCCGTCATACGTCATGAGAAGTAAGTGGGGGGCACAGAAATAAGTTCCTGTCTGTGGAAAACCCATCCACCTGCTCCTCTCCTCTCTCCTCCGTTTGCAGCTCCGTCCTCTGCTCTGTCACTGTATGCAGACAGTGTAGCTGATGGCTCTTGAAGTGTATATGTCCTACATGGAGAGGATCCAATCATCACACTGCTCCATCCAACTCCTCCTCCAGCAAGCCTGCAGCCTGTCCCGACTGAGCAGCTTCACACATCCCTTCTCTCACCCCTCCCTCCTTGCTTGTGGGTTCTGTCTGAGAAGGAGGTGGACGGGAAGATTAAAAAGAAGCAGACAAACACTGCTATACTACTGAATGAGCCAGAGAGCACCCAGGAGAGTGTGTTTGTGCACTTCTCACCAACCCCCTCTATTCTCTCTCTCTCTCTTCCTAACCCCAGCTCAGCATAAAGAACATCTTTTAGAAAATCACACTTTGCAGGGATAATGAATTTAGCTCTCATTTGCAGGAGCACATATTCATGGACAATCTCTCCTTCCTTCTTTGTGCATGTTTCCAACCTTTTCCTCCACTCTTCATCACTGAGGAGTAGCACAGTTTTACCTTGAAATCATTTGAAACAATGCATTTCCCTGTGCTGTGCAGAGCTGTACAGAAT
The DNA here is from genome assembly GCF_905171775.1 of Rana temporaria. Lineage (NCBI taxonomy): Eukaryota > Metazoa > Chordata > Amphibia > Anura > Ranidae > Rana > Rana temporaria. Next base: position 52,424,455 of record NC_053495.1, on the reverse strand, counting down.
ACACTGATCTGTAATTTCTCTTCCTGCAGGCAGCCAGTGACTATCTTTGCAGCAAAGTGGACTGTGTTTTTAATTAAATTAAATGTTATTCATTAATGACAATGTTCAGGCTGCATTAATGGCACAGGTCAGGCTGCATTAATGGCAATGTTCAGGCTGCATTTCATGGGCACTGGTAAATATTTTGGTACACCATTTGGTTCTGAATTTATTTTTTCTTGTTTTCCTCCTCCAAAACCTAGGTGTGTCTTATGGTTTGGTGCGTCTTCTGGTGCGAAAAGTACGGTATATGGGTACAGTGTTGCATGACTGTTCAATTGTCATTCAAAGTGTGACAGCGCTGAAAGCTGAAAATTGGCCTGGGCAGGAAGGAGTATAAGTTCCCAGTAAGCAATTGGTAAAGGACCCATTCACACCATCTATTTCCAGTAATGCACACTAAGTGCCTTGGAGCAATGTGATGCCTTTCATTCTGAATGCCGCTCCAACGCACCCGCTGATTGAGCTGCATTGCAGTGTATTGTGCTGTACTGTAGAATAAATGTTAATGCATTACACTAACACACTTAGGGCTCATTTACACTTGCTTCAGCTTCAACAAGGCTTCAGACAGGCTTGTTAAAGCCCTCTGAACTCTAGTCAAAACCTGTTTACATCTGCTTTTGCTTTGCTTCGGCTTCAATTTAAAAATTATACCCCATGTAGCTTCAGTGGTGCTTCATAGCATATTCAAAGCCTCCATAGAAGTCAATGGCAAAGCTTACTTGAAGCCCCACTGAAGCCTCATCGAAACCTCATCGAAGCACCTGAGAACTGCCTCCCATTCTGTGCAATGAGTGCATGTTTTCCCTATGCTGATATATGTATTTTTCCATGATAAAAGTATTACCCATGTGTTGAATCCATGTTTTAACCGTCGGTGGTGTGGCAGGTTTGCAGCTCATAAGTATTGTTTTCCCAACTTGAAACAATGCTCCGGCGAAAGCCAACCTTGTAATTTCCTCTTGAATTGCTCCCTCTAGTACACCTAGAAGGCAACCTAGTGGATTAAGAGGGATATTAGTTTGAAATTCCCCAGTATGGCCAGGTTCCCCATCCAATACCTATGGAGTTTGGAGCAGCGCCAGAGGAGATGTATAAGGTCACCTGCCACTATCTTGCACTTGCCACACAGTGGGTCTGGTAATTTGCCCATTTTGTGAAGTTTTACTGGAGTATAGTGCACTCTCAATAGGATATATAATTGGGTTACTTTTTGTAATACGTTCAGCAAACAGGTGTTAACAGACTGAATATGGTACACAAGAAAAACAAGGATGCGCCAATCTAAGTGCAGTATGAAAGGGTTTTTAATAAAATAAAATAAAACACACAGCCAAATGGCTACTCACACTTGCTATAAGGTAACAGACATGTAAGGTGACTATGGTCCAGGGTCACAGGTGTCCGATATGTCCTGGTCCTCAGGGAAGTCGGCACAAGATGGAGAGAGCTGTAGGTGGAACGCTATGGCAGTGGAGACAACCATGCGGGGAGACATGTTTTTCTTGTGTTCCATTTTCAGAGCTTGCTTCTGCTTTTTGGGATTGCTGCCGCTAAGAGCTTATGGACTCATTCATGAACTTTTGTGATATATAACCCTTCTGAGATGAGGACTACTATTATTATCCATCAGCCACTAACTTTTTAAACCACCTTCTTATGTATGACAATCCCATTCATATTCATGAGCCACTGTTGTCTGTAATCTACCCTATCTTGCGCCATCTGACATTTTTTTGTGTTGCCTGAATGGCTTTTTGTGATACGTTCAGCAAACAGGTGTTAACAGCCTGAATGACCTCTTCCCACTGCTCCCCTGTGATGGGGCCTAAGTCTGCCTCCCACTGTGTCGCTGCCTTCATGGGGTGTCCCTCCAGGAATGCAGATAGAAGCATAAGGTAGCATTGGAATATGACACCCTTTGTATTTGTTGCATTCTGCAGTATGTGGAAAATGGGTGGGGGGTTGTGATCAGTCCACTGCGATGCCCTGCACCTTGACAGCATGCTTTAGTTGTAGGTAGTAGAATAGCATGTTGGAAGGTAGTGCGTATTTAGATTGCAGGTCTGTAAAGGAAAGCAGTTTCCTTTTGTGGAAGACGTGTCTGAGGTGAGCTATATCCATGGGATGCCACCTGGGTCCCTGTTGGAGTTTGGCCAGTTCCTTGTATGATTTATTCCCCCAAAGTGGGCTGTAAACTGTATACCCCGTTATGTGTTGCAGTTGTTTGACATTGTTTCACACCTTCTGAAGCAGTGCGTAAGTGGGCATTTTTGTTGGTCCGCTGAAACATCTGAGCATCTAGGCCCTCTGGTACCGACTTCGACCCTTTGCCAACCAGCAGGAGTTTAGATGACATGCTTGCTGGAGCCATAGCTCCTATCAGGTGCTGCAGCTGCGCAGCCAAATGGTATATCCAAGAGTTGGGGAGTGCAAGACCACCCCCCTCTTTTGGATATTGCAGCGGCTCCAATTTAATCCTAGGGGGGTTTTTATGCCATAATAATAACCTGAATAGGGAGTTGACCACTCAAAATATTTTCAGTGGAATAACTACTGGCATGTTGTGGAGCAGGTACAAAAACTGGGGCATTAGGATCATCTTAATGAGGTTTGTCTACCCTGGCAGGGACATTTTGAGTCTGTTCCATATATTTATTTTTGTCTCTGAAGCGAGTCAGTAGGGGGGTACTGTATATATTTAGCCTAAAATAATCAGTCAGTTTGGGTGATAAGTAAATGCCTAAGTATTTAAAGGAAGTCACTATAGGGACCAGACAAGGAAAAAACGAAGGTCTGCAGTCAACCCAGGTCAATCCAGGAACATCATTGCGGATTTAGGCCAGTTAATGGTAAGGCCTGAGTAGTGACTAAAATCAGCGATGAGAGACCTTGCCTGAGCCAATTAATTATCCACGTCTTCCAGGAAAAGGGAGCATATCGTAGGTGTAGCAATTATTTTCTCATGCAATTCACTGTAGCGAAATCCCTTGATTTGTGTACAATCCCTCACCTGGGCAGCGAGAGGCTGAATAGCCAATACAAATAGCAGGGGAGACAGGGGGCAAGCCTGCCTAGTCCCCCTGCATAGTGCAAAGACATGTGACATCCTCTCTGACATGCGTATGGCAGCGGTTTCTGCCTGCAGCGAGCCATATAGTAACCGCACCCATGCAATGAATCTAGAGACAAACCCAAATTTGGACAGTACAGCCCAGAGATAATGCCAGCTGACACTATTGAATGCCTTATTGACATCAAGAGACAACAGTGTCCTGTGGCCAGCCGCATCTGCTGGGGTCTGCATGTTCCAAAAAAAGTCTTCTTAGGTTGGTCGCAGTGGATTTTCTTGGCGTGAAGCCTGCCTGGTCTGGGTGAATGATAGACAGCATAACCTTGTTAACCCTCATGGCCAGAACTTTGGCTAGTATTTGTATGTCACTTTGCAGCAATGAGCTGTGCATGTAAGAGCTTGGGTCTACTGGGTCCTTTCAAGGTTTAAGTAATAGTATGTTTGCCCTTGTCATAGTTATAGGTAGCTGCCCCGATTTTAAGGAGGAGTTAAAGACTTCTAGTTGTTTGGGTAGAATTAATCCCATCATCCCCTGGCGCCTTGCAAGTAGGGAAGGAGGCAGCCACCTCCTTCAGCTCGTCCAATTCGAATGGAGCTTCCAACTCCATGCGTGTCCGACGGGTCAAAACCAGTAGGGATACAGTATCTAGAAAGCCCTGCATTGCTTCATGAGAGTAATCATCACAGGGCTTGTACAAATCTGCATAGAAGGAAGCTAGTTCAGTAAATATTAGTTTAGGATCATTCACCAATCGCCCAGTGGAACATCGAATGGCTCCCATGGCTGGGCTGGCCAGTTTTCTCCCCCTCTTCATAGAAGGCCCGTTTAGTCAAGAAGTGTTTACGCTCTGCGGTGGAGGATCTCAACTGGTCCAGGGAATCCTGGCCAGATATCCATGCCTCCCTCATAGAGTCTGATGGGTCTGTGACATAGAAGAGCTAAAGCTGTCGCACCTGGTCCCCAACCAGCTCCAGGAGGGCTGAGGAATTATGTTTTATGGCTGCAATCTCAGCTATGAATGTGCCTCTAAGGCGTGCTTAGCGTTGCGTCAGAGCCCATTCAAAGCGCTGGTCTAGACAAATTGTAAATTGTCCCGCTGTGTAAGTACGAGACTTGAAACGTCAGCAGATAACATACTGACCATGCCAGTCTCCCCTATCGGCATCACAACGTCTCCGGAGATCCTGTTCGTTATGATCCAGCCATGCAGCTGCATCCGAGGCAGATTCAAAGAAGGTGGCCTTTCCCCTGGCGGTGATGCACAGTTTGGCCCGGAAACAGCATTGCATAGGTTACTTGGATTTTTTGTAGGCGCATCTTAACCTCAGCAAATTTAGCCCTTTTTCGTTGTACCTCTGCCGAAAAGTCAGGATAAAATGAAACTTTAGTCCCATTAAAGTGGACAGAGCCTATCTCCCTTGCCAGTCTGAGTATGATCTTGCGGTCTTTGTAATTCAAGAGACGGGCCAGCATGGATCTCAGTGGGTTGCCAGGTGGAAGGAGTTGAGGTGGAGTACAGTGGGCCCGCTTAACCGCAAACAATGAGGGGAAGGCCTCCCTGACAAATGTTTCTTGCAGCCATTGCTCTGTAAATGCTGTGGGATCTCTCTGGGAGCCCCACAATGTGTACATGTTTCCGCCATAGACGGTTCTCAATTTCATCTGTTTTGGTGTTAGCCTGTGCTGCTTGCTGTAGTGCTGTCCTGGCATCCCTGGTGAGTGGAGGTATCTGATTCTCCACCTCACTAATTCTGCCCTTCACAGCCATGGTTCTCTCCCTGATTTTTTGGAGGTCCTGTCTCATAAGGGACACTGTTTCGGTGAGACCCCCAAACTGCTCTTTCAGACCATCCACTGAGGCCGTACAATGCACGCAAGATTTCATTCAGTGTGATTTGCTGTGTGTATTTCTGCAGTGTGTCAAACAGGTCTGTTGTAGGGACAGGGGAGAAATACAGAGGCAGTGTATCATCTAGTGCTAAAAGGCTGTGTTGCGCTGTTCCCTGGGGCTGGGGAGAGCCGGTGCCATCTTGGGCCTCTATGGCTGCCCCCCTGTCTTTTTCCACTCTGCGGGTCATCATGGGCCCTGTGCAGTGCTGGACACTCTCCTGAGATTCTACGGGTGCTGTAGCCGGCAGATTGGGTTGGTGTCGGTCCGGATCGGTAGCATAAGGAGGCTCAGAGGAGGATCTATAGTGGGAGCTCCATGCAGTGCGACCGCTCACATGCCCGTTCAGGCCACGCCCCCGGATATATATATACTTAAGTTATACTCCTCATGGTCTCAACGTTGATTGGGATGTCAACTGTTTTATTAATAATTCCTAGTTATTTTTGTTGTCTTACTTCTTATAGTTGCTTTTTGATTTATTTTAGTTAAATTTACAGTCCTGTTTCTTTATTTCTTAATTTTTATGAATTTTAATGTGACAAGTCCCTAGCCACGTCCAGCACTTAGTTTTAGTGCACATTTGGTTTTATCTCTCTCGTTGTGGTGTATTCCAGATATCTGGACACCTGAAACATACAGACGTCATGTCCGGTGTGTACCACGATAGTTACACCTATTTTCAGTTCCGCTATTGTAAGCGAGCCTTGAATTTACTATTTAGTCCAGATCGAGGCTTGGTTTTGAGCCGTATGGTTTTTCTAATGAAAGCAAGGTTTGGCTAAGTTCACTTGCTTAAATAGTGATGACATGAAGTGTTTTCAATGCCCCGGAAAAAGCCCACTCATTTCGAAAACTGGTCAGACGGAAAAATACTTACCTGTTGCTCTTGCATCTGCTGCCACTTTGTTGCTGTTTCACCTTATTTAGTTATAAATATGCAAGTATTCCTAAGAGGGCTTTACACTATTGGAGCTTTTTTCATGTATTTGAGTCGTGGCTGGAATGTCTGAATAACCAGAGTCCAAATATGTTGGAATCTTGTATGGAGTATACACCATCAGCAATGTTTTCCCTTGGACCTTGACAAAGGTGGATGTACTTAGGCTGACTTGACCTTCTGTAATTAGAGGGTCCTGGTGTTTCGGTAAGAGTACATCTTAACCTGTGTGTCAGTGGCTCTGTTAAGGTGAAGGATTTACTTTTCCAGTGTCCTTTTCTTGCACTACCTGAGGAGTTTTTATTTTCCATAGCCATTGGACTATGCAATCTTAACCTTTGTGCGTTTGGACTCCTCTCTTTTGTCAGACTTTATGTACTTTTATTATTCATTTTTTTTTCAGCGCAACTTACTTTTTATATTTCCTTATTGTATCTACAGTGAGGGAAGAAAGTATTTGATCTCCTGCTGATTTTGTACGTTTTCCCACTGACAAAGAAATGATCAGTCTATAATTTTAATAGTAGGTTTATTTTAACAGTGAGAGACAGAATAACAACAAAAAAATCCAGAAAAACGCATTTCAAAAAAGTCAAAAAAGTTATAAATTGATTTGCATTTTAATGAGTGAAATAACAATTTGATCCCCTATCAGCGAGATTTCTGTCTCCCAGTCCTTTCCCACATGGACTATGTATTGCACTTACAAATGTTAATTAGTAAAGGCGCTTTAAGAGCCTGAGTGAGGTCGGAATGCTCCTGCATTTCTGGAAGTTTGGTGGACTGGAAGTGACACAATTAGCCCCGCCCAACGTGTTTCATCATCAGAAGCAAATGTGAAGAATCAATCACTGCCATTTAAAACACCTGCAATTTTTTTTTTCTGAATGTTATTTTCACTCTTTTATAAATATTCCCCAGAATATCTGAAAGGAAACTGTTTCTGCTGTCGTGATATGGGAAAATCCCCCAGTGGGGTTTTTAGGCAGCTGATTTAAGGATTCACAAAAGGTGTATGATAAAAAGTTTTACTGCATAAAATTGATTGGAACCATAACATTTGAGATATGAGCTCTGGTAAAAATCTTACATAATATATACACACAAAGATGCGAGCATAAAAGTCATGCAATCCGACATGGGGCATGTGCTAGCAAATGACAGTTCTGACACTTAAAGGGGTCTTCTTCATAGGATTTTTTAGTGCTGCTGTAACGAAATGCACAGATAATAGAAATTTGCTTTTAAAATTTAATGGAACAAGGCATACATTATATATAGAGAGCATTTATAGTTACCAAGTGGTTGTGTGTTGACATAGCTTAAACCAGAGTTTCCATTAAAATCCAATTCCAAAGGATCCCAAGTCGGTTTTCCACCAAGATGGTACCCGAGGGGGACGGACCGCGGGGAAGAAACGGCTACCAAGCAGCCTACAAGGAGTCACAGGTATTTGGAAAGTCCACAGTTTCTGCTGTCATTTCTCTTTAGAAACCCATAGTGCTCTGTGATTCCAGTTAACCATGTATTTAATGTTTGTAAAACACAAATTGTATACTGTATATAGGAAAATATAGACATAAAGCATCAGTTTAACATTACGTGCTTTAAACGATAAAATTAAATTGGCGCAAACCCATTAGAACTTATTTATAGAATAGTGCCATCAATTAAAGGGGTTGTAAAGGAAATTTTTTTTTTTTCATAATACGCATCCTTTACCTGCAGAAATTCCTCTTTTCACTTCCTCATTGTTCGTTTTTGCTCAGAAGTTGCTCTGTTTCTTTTCTGTTCTGTTCACTTCCTGCTTGTCTGATTTTACTGACCACCATGATGGGAGGCTTTACTGTGGTGGTCAGTAACGTGCTCACCCCCTCCTGGGAACTACATCTGTGTGGCAGGACGCTCTCTACGTGTCAGAGATTTCAAGGAGGTGTGAATTACTGGGCGTGCCGCAATTCATACTGGGAAATGTAGTTCTTACATGAACGAGCGATGCAAACCAGGAAGTGAATGAGAGAACAGAAACTAGAATGCCGGAGGTGATATAGATGAAGGAATTTAATAGGTATTTACTCGTTTTTTAACAGAATCATTACACTATTCTGTCTACCTTGCAGACATAAATTTTAGGCAACATTTTTTTTTTCCTTTAGTGACCCTTTAAGCCCTTTGTGATACCAACAGTAGTAGCTCTGAATCCCTTTCTGCTCCTGGACTTCATTAGACTGCTCATTAGAGATTTTGCCTACAATAAAATGCACCAATTGTGGATACCAGATCAGGGTATATGGGGGGAGGGGGCTAGTATTATTTACTTGTAGATTGGAGGGGGGGGGGGGGTTAAAGATTAAAGGGTGTCCCGTCCAGATAGGGGGACTCCCTTTATTTTATGGAAATTTACATTAAAATGTAGCTGTCTTATAACAAATTGTATTTGTATACAACAAATAGTTCAAATGGAGGCATAGCTTCCCTAGTCTAAGCAGAATAATTGGTCAGGGCTAGAGAGGGTTTGCTATGTGCCTGTTCCTGGTTGATAGCATGAAGAGAATCTATGATCTTGTTAGGAAGCTGATGTCTCTGCTGCCCCCATGGTAACATTAAAATGAAATGCAGGGAGAATCTCAATAAACCAACATGTCAGCCATAAATGAAAGCTGCTCAGCCAGACATCTCCACTGTCTTGTATCTGAGAAGAGAATATTATATGTGTTTGTTAATGACTAAATATACACTGCATCCGTCAAGGGCAGAGTGTGAGAAAATGATTACCCAATTTCCATTACTCATCTTTTGAACATGAAAGATAAAATGTTGGCACACAGAAACACATCAGGTAAAGCAATTCTGTATATCGCCAAAGCCAATACTCTGCAGCCCTCATTAACAGATCCTTTTCTAATGAGATAGCTGCACTGTGCATCCCTTGAGGTCTTATGTTCTCTGTGTTGGTGAAATTGTCCATTTCTGTGTACAATGGGAAAAATTGTGAAAACTGGAGCAGAGGGAAACCGTGGGTCTGCCGAGAATATTGATTGCTATATTTAATCAAGTCTGTGGCACTGCAGTTCCTGGCTGTTTAAAGTGCCAGAAAATCCAGATTAATAAACATGTATTTATATCACTATTTCCTTTCAGGGTTCCCATATGGGACTTGCTTGTTATTTTATTGGCTTTAAAAGTAAAGTGGAATCAAAGAATTTTTTTTTTTTCTATTTTATTTTTTTACCTGTTCTAATTCTTGCCTCTGAAAATAGCGTTCCTTAAAGTTATGGCATTTTATGGTCAGTATTGTTAATATAGCATACTTCAAATCTTGGTCCTGATCTGAATAACAATTCTTATGGGCTTGAGTGGTGGTACCACAATAAAACAGAAGAGATTTTACCACCTCCTGTGTCATAATGACTCAAGTGGAGTCCCCTTTCTGTCTGTAAACCCAATAAAAAAAAGAGAAACGTGTTATTCTTACCCGCTTTGTACAATAGTTTTGCACAGCGCAGCCCTGATCCTCCTCCTCTCTGGTCCTCCGTCGGTGCTCTGAGTCCTGGATAATGTGGTCATGTGACCTGATCTTTAAGATGATTTTACCATTCTTGTACATTTTATTTATAAAAGTCAGTTAATCTAATGTGTGTTCCATTGGTTTTTCTACTGTGCAAAGTATTTTGTGCCTTGAATCCCATTTACATTTTTTTAATTAAATATCTTACTCTTTGGTATGCTGTTTTTATTAAAATTAGCTTGCCACATATGTGCAGTATAGCTTCCAGATAAATAATGAAGGTGAAGCAAGTAATACATGGGCTTACTTAGAATGCTGCACAAAATCACATTATCCCTGGAATACATAAGTAGGTTTGTCATGCATTTATGGTTGTTTTACAAGGCCCTTTTTGCTGTCAAATATGAACAGTATCATGTACAAGACTGAAAGGCTAAAGTTACCTCTTATGTACCTCCATAGGCTGGTGCACTCCCAAGAACAGCATAGCTCCAAACTGTCCCTGATTTTGAGGGACTGTTCCTGATTTGCAGCAAAGTCCCTCTGTCCCTATTTTCTTCTCATTTGTCCCTCACTTTGGTCAGATCTATATAGTTGTATATACAATGCAGTATTTATCTTTCCAAGTGCTAAACCTTTCATCCAATTTCTAAATTGTTGCATTTGTAAATGTCAAAAGCCACTATAAAGACATAATCATGGAAAAAAAATAAGCACTTGTGGCATAATTCTCCTTTAATGGAGCGTGGCAGGGGGTGTCCTATGCCTACATACTTTGCTAATAGGTTTCCCTCATATGGAATGGCACTGGTGTGGTTGGACAATTCAAGACCACCACAGACCAGCTGGTAGGCTTGGAAAATGAAACTTGCAAGCTGCAATGCTCTTTCTCATTTAGACTTCAGCAATTCACAACCCCCAAAGCTGGCTGTGAGTTAAGGTGTGAACCTAGCTAGGATCCTGGTCCCATGCTGTCCACTTGGCACTTTAGGTCCATTGTTGATGATTGCCAATGCCCATAATAAAGCATGTGAGGTGGGAAAGAAAGGAAGCTGTTTGATATTTGCATATCAATGAAATCTAAAATTCTGTGTACCTGGGGTGCCTAATAGGTAAGTGACTTGACATGCAGGCACCTGTAGCTCACTGCTGTTTTCTCTCAGTTACCTCTCCGATAATATTTTTTTATGCTTAAAGTTTATTTTTTAGAGATGGTGAAGTTGGCATATTCCCACATATATTAGCAGGTGATGGAGAGGAGTATTAAATGTGGCAAAGGGGGCATATTCTAACATATACAAGCAAAGATATGGAGAAGGAGAATTTGGAAGGGAAGTATTAATAAGGTGAGAAAATAAACATCAAGTGGCTGTAGAGGCAGAAGGTTTTTTATCCTGATGTATTCTATGCATTAAGATAAAAAGCCTTCTGTGTGCAGTAGCCCCCCTAATATTTACCTGAGCTCCCTCTTGGGTGAACGCAGGGGTTGTTGTTTTTGGTTTAACGAAAATCAGTGTCGCTTTAACGCATCATGCAAATACAGGCATAAGTGCTCTTTTTGTGCAGGACCCCATCCTGTGCTGCGCTGTTTTAAGAAGACAGCTGGTTCTGGCCCTCCGCCTCAGCGTGATATTTTTCCCAAGGGCCTGCACGCCAGTGAGGATGGAAAACATGGGCCCTTGGCTGGATCTTTACCCAAACAGGGAGAAAGCGCATTTACTAATTGAAGGTTTCTCTGAGGGTTTACCGCTGCCGCCTTTTTCGGGTTCTGGGTGTACTAGGGTGGCCAATCTTAAGTCAGTTGACCAGTTTCCGGAGGTGGTGAGGGAAAAAGTTTTCAAAGAAATCGCAGAGGGTCGCATGGCGAATTCCCCCGTTTCAGGATTTCCGCATTTCTCCGCTGGGGGTGGTCCCCAGGCGGGAGCCTAACTCGTTCCGCCTAATTCAACATCTTTCTTTTCCTAAGGGTGGATCGTTGAATGACGAAATCGACGAATCGCTTTGTTCTGTTGCTTATGCGACTTTTGAGGAAGTTATTGTTAAAGTGAAATCCATTTGTCCTCCCCGGGTACAATCATTGTTTTTTCTGAAATTGTTCCCTGCTTCGCTTGGCTGTCTTCCCCATTGCATAAAGCAATGGAGAAGATGAGGAAGAGGGTCAATCGGGCGATGGCTAAGTACATGCCACTGTTGGGGGGTTTTGCTTATCGGCACGTGGATCTCGAGGGGGGCATCCCGGGCTTGTTTAGGCAGGACGGGGTCCACCTTTCTGATGTGGGTGCCGATATTTGCAATCTCAGGCTTCAGAACAGCATCGGAAGGGCCGCGTATTTGGGGTAGGCCGGTCTAGTTTCACTAGTCCGGCTGGTGGGGACGTGTTTTCTGGTTTAATAAAGATTTATTAGCCCGTGTTCTGAAAACTGGGCAAAGGTTTTGCTGGATATTTGTTTTCTGCTGAATGTTGAAATAATATGTTTATCTATTTGAATATATATTTTGAAACAAATAAAAATGCGGCGGTCAATTTTTGCCAACTTATGGTGGGTGTGTGTTTTTACTAAGGTATAATGGTTGTATCCAGAGAATTTAGGTAGGGGGCCAAGTGTGACCTGCAGTCCCATAGATATCTCCTGATTTTTATTTTTTTTATTATCTAAGGAAAACATTTTTTATTTAACTGCATATTTCTTGCTACTACCATAACCTACCACCAAATAACAACCCAAAATACATTTTCCTGCTCCTGACGATCAGTGATACCACATATGTGTATGTTGGTTGTTATTTGTAGCCATAGTACAGCCCAAAGTCACATTTTGCTTCTTTTTTTTTTATTCTGCCTAAAACTGATGCTAATTGGGGGTAAAAAAACCCTGTCCCAAAAATACTGACCCTGACTTTTGACCCAAACACTAAATCTGGGATTACCTAGATCAAATCTTGATGTCGTTTTTTATGTTTTTATTTTATTTATTTTTTCTACACACTTTTTTATTTTTATTTTTTTTATTTTTCCCATTTCTGCAAGGACAGATAAATATACAATTTATCTCTCCATTCACAGAGACAGAAAACATGGGGGTGGGCTTCAAAGTGACTGATCACTGTGATAGCCAATCAGAGGCTAGCGCAGCGATCATGTGACCTAGAATTTGACGTTTTGGGTCCCGATCGTTAGAACGACTCCGGGGCTCTTGGTAAGACCCTGGTCTCTGTGCTAGGAGCTCACCATGCAGTGTGCTCCCAGCACAGGAGGAGATACGCAAATATCCGTCCCCACGGAAAAAAGCCCTGTCCGGTGAGGTTGCATATCTGTGTAGGTCGGCGTGAAGAGGTTAAAGAATGTAGCGAATCGGTGTTTTCTATTTAAAGCAGCAGAGATGATTCACGAAGAGTACTATACTGGCCATAGATGCTGCAATTTCCTTTACTGCAACCACAGTCAGTGTTGATGGGGGAATCCCTCCTGTAGAGCTTTTGTGTTCTCATGGTGGGGGGAGCCGTCCCGGCCAGGAAAATTCACAATGATTAATGCTAGCAGCTATAGCCGCTGACAATAATCACATAAATAATCTGACAGACTGGTTGTACCCAAGTTCAAGATCAATTAACATGGATACAATCAGCCTGGCCATACATAGTCCGAATCTCGGCTGGACCGGCAGAGATTTAAATGGTCTATGGCCAGCTTTAGAGAAAATAAAGAGGGAGTGTTGGAGAAAATGGAAAGCCAGTATTTAAAATATAAAGCGAAAAACGCACTGAAGTGCGTTTTTCGCTTTATATTTTAACCACTAAGGACTGGTGTAGTACTGTCAGTGTTGGAAACCAACCACACAAACTCTTGGAAAGCCAGTATTCTTATGTAGCAGGGAGGAGTATCAGACATGGTGGACATGTAGTATTCCCTCATAGTCCAGCAGAGATGATGGAGGTGGAGTTTTAATTTACATGCCTTGTTTTGTTTCTTCACAAACATGTTTATTAAAAGTAGTATTTCTACATAAATTTGTGCAAAAATACATTATATGCATTAAACTGATTTTTTAAGAAAATAACTAAATTCATGTTTAACTTTTCAAAAAAAAAATTTTCTTTAAAAGTTCACTCTAATTTCATAGAACGTACAGTTCTAGTCGACCTGAACAAAATTAACCCACCCTCCTGCTCCCCACATGCATACTTACCTGATCCTTGCAGCCATGAACTGCAGTAATCCTCAGATCCTTGGCTAAAATCTCCTCTTTGCTGACCGCACTTGATCCACTTCTATGGGGCTGTCTCCCAATACAGTAGAAAGGGCACATTACAGAAAACTGTACTTTTCTGTTAAAAGAACAAGTGTTCTTTAGAATTGAATTTGTGCAAAAAAAAAATGTATTATATACAAAGTCCCAGTGCGGCAACTCTTGCAGTATAGTGTGCAGGCGTGTGCTGTATATGTAATTGCTCATTTGATTCAAGGGCTGTGTGGCTCCCCTGGTCCTGTAGGCTAGACATCAATTTCAGCTGTACATGTGGTAGTTATGTAAGTATAGTCTGGGTATGTGGTAGTTATTAGCGTGATTGCCAGTTTGAATAGAGAAGAGTTATCTAGTGAGGTGAGAAAGGTACATGTACATAACAACTCAATCCACTCAGTATACTTATATCATCTTTGATTTCTCTGCATACTGTGTCTTCTTTCTGTTATATGAAATATTTCAATAGACTGTATTACACAAGCTTAAACATGGACCCTAATGGAGTGGAACCTATAATGTTATCAGTTAGCCATCAAATATTTATCATTTGCATTATGGCAATGTTAGTTCACTTTCTGTCTCTGACTATTGAGATCAACTTCAAACATGTCGCTAATGGATGTGTAACTGAAATATATGTCATAGAAGAGAGAGCGGTTCTTCAGATAGATGCCTTTAATTTATATGTGTCTCTTCATTTAGGTCACAGAGTAATAGTTATTGCTGGGTGCATAGCTGTCAGTGGTTTACATATGCTGATGTTAATTTCAGTGTTCCGCTAAGCAAGTTATTTTACGGGTGCCCTTGGCTAATAAAATAATATAACGTTTCCTCCTTAAAGACTTTTTAAACAAGATTGTCCCAAGGCTCTGTTGCCTTGCGGATTTTAAGCTTTAGTTCCATCCGCCAAATTTTATATGATATGGCAGAGGACTTAATCCACTTTGTAAAGTGTGTGTATTATCTCTCTTGCTTTCATGCGCTTGTACTTGATCTTTTACAAATATGTCTAATGAGAAGTTTCACTCAACAATAACTGGTTAGACAGCTCACTAGGAGGCCAATCCAAAACCTCTGTAGTTTAGTTGCTGACGCGCACCACCATGTGCATGGTAGAACCACCAAGCAGTCAAGCCTAGTGTGAAATGCTGATGGAAGCATTTTATTAAGACTAAGGACTCCAATTTAATATGCACATTTGGCTTTCTCTGCTTTGAATTTATATTTAATTAGAAATATTTGATATTCAATGGTTGCGTGCTGAACTTAAAGCGGAGTTCCGGCCACAATTTCACTTTTTAAATATAAATACCCCTGTAATACACAAGCTTAATGTATTCTAGTAAAGTTAGTCTGTAAACTAAGGTCCGTTTTGTTAGGTTGTTACAGCATTTAGACACTTTATAAAATATAAATTGACTGGGGCCATCTTAAGTGTGGGCATCATGAAGCCAGACTGTATGACTTCCTGGATTTCAGCCTTGCAGATCTCGCACATGCTCAGTGCTGCACAAGCAGTGTCAGATCAGGTTTCAGCACCTGTGCTGTCCAAGTCACATGATTCTTTGAGACTGGGGAGTGCACAGACTCCTGGAAAGTTACACCCACTACATTCCCAGGAGTCTGTGCGGTTTAGGTTAGGAAGCATTAAGCACCTAGGTGCAGGAAGTGGGAAGATTAACTATTCTGCCTAGCAACAACACTTTGAAGGCATCTAAAAAAAAAAAAAAAATTCGTAAAGGACTAATGACATTTTTTTAAAACTACTGATGTAATGTTATATTTATGGATGGAACTCCACTTTAATATTGTACTTTTGTTTATTTTTGTGCTGTGCATATCGTAATGTTGTATCTCAATAGCATTCCATAGACTAAGCCTTATCTACAGTTCCTTCATGGTAACGGGTACAATTAAATTACTTATTGAGAATGTTGTGTTTGTGCTGTTTTCTAGTAGTTGCTGTTCAGTATAATTGAATTCTATTTTAAGCCTAATCTGTTTATGGAGACAAGGGGAAAAGATATATTGGGCCTTTAAACTGGCCATAGACGATTCAAGTCGACAAGTCCCTGCTAAATCGGTCAAGATTTGAACCATGTATAGGCATGCTGATTGTACCCCAGTTTATTAACTGGCGTACCACCAGCCTGTCTGATTTTTCATGCGATTATTGGCTGTAGCTATCACTAATCACTGTGTTTTTCCGACCGGAAAGGTACCTTATGGTGTCTACTCATGTGTAGTTTAAAATGGCTGTCAGGTCTTCTTGGAGTATTAACATGTCAATAGAGAAGCCTAAACTATGCAGATTTCTCGAACTGTGCTTTTTAGCTTTAAATATTCCTTCCTCTATTAATTTTGTACATGTTTATTCCTATATATCACCAAAATTCACAGAATACAGCGGCTTGTTTGTATACGTTTTGCACATGCGTTTTTTGACGCACATTTACTGAAACTGATGCCTGTTAATAGATATAAAATATATATTATTAAACATCCTTTTAGGTGTCATTTCTCATGCTGTATGATAAAAATCCATTTTTATGCAACCTGTTAAAATTGCTACAATTTGAGAAAAAATATATAAAACGTATTGCTGGTATACACACACACACACACACACACACACACACACACACACACACACACACACACTTCAAGTGGTTACAATGATATGGCTCCTTTTCCACTTTTAATAAGCAGATTAGATCTTTAGCTTCTTCATAATTAGCTCTCCGAAAATATGATCTTTGCATATTATCATGCTCATTTCATGCTTCTTAAATCTTAAAAGCAGCTCTTGGTGTTTTGCACTTTTGTCTACTTCTGCATAGCTCCATATACAATTATTAATTTAGTTAAATGAATTATGCAATTGTTGCAGTATAATTTATAAAGTATCACCTTTTTAAATCTGCTTCTTAGCTAAGTTTTCTTCAGGAGGATAATAACAGTTGTAATGTTGGGTTTCTCTGCATTAACACTTAGCTTCTCAAACTTAAGGACAATGAGATCTACATCGCCATCCTGCTTGGTTTAAAATTCATGAAAAGCAGATCGCTTGCAAGTTTCTCAGAGAAGAATCATACTGCCAATTGACCACCTGGTGGCAGGATTGATAAGGCAGAAATAAGCTAGAGGATATGATGTTGTGGACTAAAAAAGGAATTTTTAGCAAATAGTTTATTTATTCCTTAATATGTCGATTTTACATTGTGTGCTAAGGTGAACACAGGATGTGGGTGTATGATTATCAAGGCAATAAAGACTTGTCAGTCATGGAATATTGAGTGGTCCTTAGGAAACTAGATGACCAACCACTTTTTTTCCCAATATACATACAAATTTGCATCATCATCTTACAAGCATGGGCTGTGGATCACATCAACATTCTCCCTGCTATAAAGCCCAGTGCACAAAATGCCAAAAATCAGAATTCAATGTCTCAGCGGAAGTGATCCTTGCTTATACATCTCTTGTGCTGATGCTGGTGTTCTATCAGTAAAACAAACAAAAATGTGCCCCTCATGGGCCCCTGGGCAAAGTAATGCTATGGGGCCCCTACAAGCTTGCCCCAATTTACGCACCTACTCTCATGAATGAAAGAAAATATTTCTACTTTACAGCATGTCACTTGCCACCTCTAACCTGCCTTCAGATTCAGCGTGTCACTTGCCACCTTCACCTGCCTCCAGATTCAGCGTGTCACTTGCCACCCGTCCCCTGTCATCAGATTCAGCATGTCACTTGCCACCGGTTCCTTGTCACCAGATTCAGTTTGCCACTTGCCACCGGTTCCTTGTCACTTGCCACCCGTCCCCTGCCATCAGATTCAGCATGTCACTTGCCACCCGTCCCCTTTCACCAGATTCAGCGTGTCACTTGCCACCCGTCCCCTGTCACCAGATTCAGTGTGTCATTTTCTCACCGGTTCCATGTCACTCAGGCCATGCTGGCAGTTGTAGTCCCCTGTCACTCAGGCCATGCTGGCAGTTTTAGCCATTCACCTTGCACCTCTCTATCGTTCACTGGAATACCGCCTCTCTCTCATGGCCGGAGTCAGGAGGAGGTGCCAGGTGCCGCTCTGTGGTGGTCGGAGACGATTTAGGAGGATGGGCCGAGTGCCGCTCTGTGGTGGGCAGAGTCAGGAGGAGGGGCAGGGTGCCGGTCTCTGGTGGATAGAGTCAGGAGAAGGAGCTGGTGTGGTAGGCGGTGTAGGGGAGGGGCAGGATGGTGCTCTGTTTGTGGGGTGGAGTCAGGAGGCTAAAGGCGAATATTGGCCCGCCCATCCCCGACATCGGAGACTGAATCTGACAGCTGCACATATTGGTCCAGCTCTGATGAAGCCCCGCTCAGTAAGACAGCCCTGTTTGGTGGGGCTCCCAGGCAAGTGGGGCCCCCGGGCAACTTCCCAGCATGCCCATGCAAAAAGACAGCCCTGGATCTGGTTATCCTGAAAAACTGACTGGCGGAGCTAATTACATCTTCGATTACATCTTCATGGTCTTGTAAGTGCATATTTACTTGGTTAAATAAATCTATAATTTACAGTATTCTGCTATGGTCCCCTTTTCTCTGACCATTCGAGTTAACAGATACCATCCCAGATACTTCACAGAGGGTCTGGAGGGAGACCAAAAATCCCCATGTCTGCTGAGACCGCTGTAATGGTGGTCATACAGTGAGGGTAAGGAGACTACATTACCACTTCTGGGTGCCTTCCTGGTGGATGAAGTTTGCTCTATTCGTACTTTCCTTTCAGGCACCAATACAGATTAACCCTTCAAGGACTGTTTTTTCCTTGCGTTTCATTTGTCTCTTCAATGTAGTGGGACTTTATGCACATGTTTTTCTTAATATGTTTTTTTTGTCACTCAAATTGTTTTTTCACAAGGCACTTTTTGTAACTGGGAGAACCATTTCTCAGTATTTTTTTGATATCACAATTTTAAGATCAATTCATTTAGATAATTTTTCACTTATTTGAGCGCTGTACTGTTTATATCTAGCGCAGTGTTTTCCTTTTGGAATCTTTTTAAGTGTTATTCCCGGAAGATATACCTTTGCACTTGGAAGGCCTACATCTCTGTATGTGAAGAGATGCATTGACGCCCGAGGGCATACTTGGTTTCTCGGATCCTGCTGTTTTTATAGCGTAGAGTGGATCAGAAACTTGCCATATGCACTATTAAGGGACAGATTTCAGCCTTGGCTGTTTTCTTCTAACGACCCCTGACGGTTCATTTACCGGTAAGTACGTTTGTCCAGGGGGCCCCACATGTGGTTAGACCACCACTTCCTCCGTGGATTTGAATCTGGTGCTGTTGGTACTTCAGGAACCTCCCTTTGAGAACATCAGGGAAATTCCTCTCTTGACACTCTCTTAGAAAGTTGCCTTTCTATTTGGAATTAAATCGGTCAGAAGTGTTTCTGAGTTGGCAGCCTTGTCTTGCATGTCACCATGCTTGGTTCTCCATAAGGATAAGCGGTGCTACACCCGCAGCCTTCCTTACTCCCGAAGGTAGTTTCAGCCTTTCTCCTAAATGAGGACATTGTACTTACAGCCTTGTGTCCTCGCCCGTCACGTCCCAGAGGGCTGCGCTACATGCTTTTGACGTGGTATGTACTCTGCGGGTGTTCCTGTCTGCTACGGCTCTGTTCCGGAGGTCAGACTCTGTTTGTGTCGGTGGCTTATCCACAAAAGGGCCTGGCGGTCTCGTCGTCCAACTTTTGTTCGGTGGATCGGGCAGACCATCATCCAGGTCTATGCCCTTAAGTGGCAGGCGCCTCCCTTTCTTGTCACAGCGCTTTTGACCAGGACAATTGGTGCCTCCTGGGTTTTCTGACTTCAAGCGTCTGTCTCACAGGTGTGTAAGACGGCGACCTGGTCGTTCGTTCACATTTTCGCCAGAATTTACAAGGTTGATGTGAGTGCATCTTCGGATGCTTGCCTTGGCCACAAGGTTTTGCAGGTGGCTGCTTGGGGTTGCAACTCCTCTTTTGAGGAGCTCTGTTTGTTTGGGGTGAAGTTAGTTTTTGATTGCTGTTCCCACCCCTCGTTTTTCTGACACTGCTTGAGGACATCCCACTTTGTCAAGATCTAAGGAAGCTGTGTCCGTCCATGGATGAAAAGAGACAATAGGATTTTTTGTACTCACCGTAAAATCCTTTTCTCAGTCGTTGATGGACAGACACAGCACCCACCCCTTCTTTTTTAAGTTTGTACTGCTTTTTGACGAACTGAGCTGCTGGCTGCAGGGTGAGGGGGGTTATGACCAGAGGGACCGCCTGGGCGGGGCTGTTCAACTCTGTTAAAGTTACTTTATTTTAATTTAAATTTTATTTAAATATCGAACATGTCTGCCTAGTCCTCTCCTAATAGACGGAACATAACCCACTTTGTCAAGATTTAAGGAAGCTGTGTCCATCCGTGGACGACAGAGAAAGGGATTTTATGGAGAGTACAAAAAATCCTATTTTTTACTCTACACAAAGCAAATGCTTTAGTGGCTTTGGGATTAATTCTAGAGGTCATATAATACTCCCATTTTCGGCTGAGGCCAGTGGGACGTGGCCAATTGTATGGACTGTGCTTTGAAAGCCATCTACATTAAATAAAAGTACTACAGTGTGACTTTATCAGGGTGTGGTTTTGCTTTCACTATTTTGCAATACACCTTGAGCAGGACAAGGAGTGAGAGCCAGCACTTGATGCAATTACAGGATCTGATGAGCAGTTCAGCAGAGCTTTGGGAGGTGCATTTTTTGTGGGATTTCTACTGCAAGATACTTGTGTCTCTCTGAGAGTCCTGCATCCCAGTGCTACAAATTTCTCTTACTAGCATTTCATGCCCTGCCTGCCTGTAAAGCCAGCACCTCAGTGCTGCACAATAGGCTAGTATTTTTTTCTTAGGAAGGTTGTGTAGCACTACCCCCAAAGGAGCTGCTGGTTTGTTTTGGGTGGCATGTTACCTCATATTTCTCCGCCGTCTAAGGGTGTATGGTGGATGTAGCATTAACGGAATGTCCACAACAGGTGTCTTTTTCTGTGCTCTTTAGAAGAGTTGAAGTAGAAGGAGAAATAGCAGATTCAGGCGTATCAAAAGTGAAACGGTCCTGCTTCCAACAACACTTAGTCTTCTTTGCCACTCCAGCCGGAGTGGGCATAGTGTACCCGGACAGGCCTCTCTCACTGACCTGGCAGCCAATGTATCACTTGGAACTTAGAGGAAAAAAAGTCTCTGCCAGTCCTCTCCTTAGGATTTAGGCAGCAGGATTTAGGCAGCGGAGGTACTTTGGCCTGGATCTCCTTCCGGTAGTTTACAGGTGACATACTGACAGGTGACCAACATCCTTTCAGTATTCGGTTCCCTTGATCCCCGGTGGATTGTCGAGACCCTATTGGATTGCCAGCCTCTCTTTACTCACCTCAGATGGACTCCCCACCGAACAGCTATCTCGCTTGGGATCTTCTCAGGATTGGGGACCCAGTCGATTACTGGGGCCCCGCCTGTACCTGTGGGTATAAAGAATATCTACTAAACCTGTACGGTTTAGGAGATATTCCCCCCGCAATGCGCCGGTGATTGCAGCGGCGCATGCACGTCTCCCACGCGCATGCACGGGAGTGACGACATCGCCGCTCCAGCCAATCACAGCGCAAGAGCGGCGATACCCGGAAGACACACCAGGCAAGATGATATCTCGCTCGGCGTGGACCAGGTAAGTTCCCTACACCTCGTTTTAAGGTAAGTATTTCATAATGAGCTAGTATGCGGTGCATACTAGCTCATTATGGCGTTTGCCTTTCAGGTGAACAAAAAAACTAAATTATTTGCGGGTATACAACCGCTTTAAGCTTTGACAAAAACATAATACTGGAAGCTGATTGGTTTCTATGCAGAGCTGCACCAGTTTGGATAAATCAACCCCATACGGTCACTGTGAATCTAACAATCTATTTTGGATCACTTTTTTAAAACTACAGGCATACCCCGCTTTTAAGTACACAATTGTTTTTTTTACTATCGTTGGAGAGTGCAAAATCAGGCTCACAAACCAGCTTGTTTAATTAAGCCTCGTAATAAAACCAGGAAGCGCATTGGTTTATATGCAGAAATGAACCTGATTTTTCACTCTCCAGCAATGGTAAATAAACCTGTTGTGTATGTAGCGCTCACCCCCGAAGGAGCCGCTGTTTAGTTTGGGATCGGCCTATTTAAGTTACCTTCTTGACTTGGTCTAGGGGTGATGGCTGTGAGTGTGAATAAAGAGCAAGTGTCCAGACGTCAATTGAGTTTTCAATGCTTTATTCCAAGGCCTAACATGGCCAACATCAACATGACACACAATAGAGAATAGTTGATGAGCGCAGAGAAACTTTAGTACCAGGCCTTGGATATGAAAGAGAGCAAGCCTGCTCTCAGCAATAATGTAACCCAATTCGTCGCCACCACAATCAGGGTGGGTAAAGTGCCCCCGGACAGGTGTCTATCACAGGCCTGGCAGCCGGAGCGCCACCTAAGGGTCACTGGGAGGAACAGGCCTCTGCCACAGGCTTAACAATTTGAGATTTGTGAAATTAGATTTAGCGAATCCTCCCAGTCAGTTCAGATAGTGTCACTCACTGACAGCTTGAGCATACCTGCCATGCAGTGTGATGACTGGATCCCCGATGGTTTGTCTAGGCCTCCTGGACAACCTCTGATTCTAGGTTCTCCCGAGCCAATCCCCCATCGCACAGCTCCCGGCTTAGGATCCTCTCAGCAGAAGGTTGGGACCCAGCCAGTCGCTGGGGCCCCTCTCTAGGTTAGAATGAGGCTCCGCATGGTGCATGATCTCAGTAAAGCAGGCCACGGTGGCGGGCCCATGGATGCGCGCACCCTGAAGGTGGATGCCGCACCTGGAACTCGGGCCCCGAACGGAACTGCCCAAAGGCAGTTGCCCAGATTTATCCCCCTCCCAGCATGCCCAACGAGGGAAGAACTCCTCTGATTGGCTGCTGGGAGAAGGTGGGTCTGTCAGAACCCCTCTAGCGCCAGCTGCCGCCCGGGGGTGATAACGCCCCCCCCGGAGCGCATACTGACCCACAGGACAAATTCTGTATTTGGCAACAGCCTAAATTTCCATAAACTGTGAATAGGAGTAAACTAATCCTCCCATTCCCACTTACTTTAGCGTAGCACCCATACTGAAAAGTAAGGGGGCGCTACATGTACTTTAAAAGTGGGGTATACCTGTAATTTGTGCAGGTCATCCCTAGCAAGGTCAAGTCATTTGATATAATTTGGTAATTTTCAATGAAATCTATAAAAAGGCCTACCTATGGGTGATTACATTTCTCCAAAAATATAATTTGCATTATCATATATTCCATTACACTATTGATGCTTTGTTTTACCAATGTAAAAGAAACTGCAGGCTAAAAGGTAAAAAAAAAACTCTTTGGGCAATTTAATACCTCTTTTGATCTGACAACTTTCCCATCTGGCAAAGTAATTGCTGTGCCTGAGTGTGTATATATATTTGCACTGTGTACAATACCCATGCAGAAAATTTACCTTTGTTTTACAATTGTCTTCTTTACACAAGTCTGTGTAGGTGGCTGGAAATGAATCTATCTTTGAGGAAAGCAGGAAATCTATACATGAAATAAGGAGCATAAGTGACAAGTTCTATTTGTTAACCTTAGTGTGTTATCAACTGTATTTAGTTCTAAACTCTATACCATCTTCACAATGTTTTATCCCTTTTCTGATTTTGTTTGATATTTCATTCCCTTGTAGATGTCTTAGGCTTTCTTTAGGCATCTCTTACTAAACCATAGTTCTGTTTGCAGTGGCAGCTGGTGAAGTTTTTGGATGGGGGGGCACCAGACCCCGCTCTTCCTTTGTGGTTTCAGCGGAATAGTGGGCGTGGCTTAATGAGTGTGGCTCTAAGGGGTGTGGTTAGCATCTGAGATGAATGAGGGATGGAGGGAGAGAGAGATGGAGGGACAGCAGGCCCGGATCCTACACAACAATAGAAATATGTGTATTCCATAAAGTTTAACAATCAGCAGATAAACTCCAAACACCTGGTGTTAGCACTTCAATCATCATGGCACCATGGTTGTTATAGTGTCAGGATGATTGAAGCGCATAATTTCTATTATTATATTGTAATATAAAATTAAATCATTCAGTTCACCATAATGCAGAATCAGTGGGAGCCCTGAGCGTGTCACCTGCCACATCGCTTGCCACCAGGTGCCCCCAGCGGAGTTTCTCCTTACATCCGGTGCCCCCAGCAGACTCCTTCCTTATATCAGGTGCCCCCAGCGGAGTCTATCCTTACATCAGGTGCCCCCAGCAGAGTCCCTCCTTACATAAGGTGCACCCAGCAGCGGAGCCCTCCTCACATCTGTGTCCCCAGCAGCGGAGTCGTCCTCACATCTGTGTCTCTATCAGCAGAGTCCCCTCTTACATCTTTGTCCCCATCAGCAGCATTGCCCTTCCTTACATCTCTGTCCCCATCAGCGTAGCCCCTCCTTACATCTGTGTCCCCATCAGCGGAGCCCCTCCTTACATCTGTGGCCCCATCAGCGGAGCCCCTCCTTACATCTGTGGCCCCATCAGCGGAGCCCCTCCTTACATCTGTGTCCCCATCAGCGGAGCCCCTCCTTACATCTGTGTCCCCATCAGAGGTGTCCCCCCTTACATCTGTGTCCCCCATCAGCAGACCCCCCCCTTACATCTGTGTCCCCATCAGCGGAGCCCCTCCTTACATCTGTGTCCCCATCAGCGGAGTCTCTCCTTACATCCGGTGCCCCAGCAGAGTCCTTCCTTATATCAGGTGCCCCCAGCGGAGTCTGTCCTTACATCAGCTTCCCCCAGCAGAGTCCCTTCTTACATAAGGTGCACCCAGCAGCGGAGTCCCCCCTTACATCTGTGTCCACATCAGCAGAGTCCCCACCCTTACATCTGTTTCCCCATCAGCGTAGCACCTCCTTACATCTGTGTCCCCATCAGCAGAGCCCCTCCTTACATCTGTGGCCCAATCAGAGGAGTCCTCCTTACATCTGTGTCCCCATCAGAGGAGTCCCTCCTTACATATGTGTCCCCATCAGAAAGGAGTATGAAAAAGACTATACTTAAGGCCCCTTTCACACAGGGCGGATCCGCTCAGCAGAGTCTGTCAGCTCAGCGGTAGATCACTCCTTTGATCCCACTGAGCAGGGAGGGACCTGTCAGAGCCCTACTGATTCCTGTGGGGAGATCAGGCGAAAATGGACAGCATGTCCGTTTTCATCAGATCTCATCCAATACGCCAGACAGATGGCTGAACGTATCGCCATATGGCTATCTTGAGTGGATCATATGACAGGCACGTGTCAGCGGGCACATCTCCACTAAAACCCACCTGCCCATGCGTGAAAGGGGCTCCATTTCAGCAAGCAGTCTCAGGTTCCGCCAGCCAAGCACGCCAAACTTTGTCGTACTTCAGTGGACAGCCTCGATTGGCATACTTGTCCCTGTACAGGGGAAGGCTGGTGTTCACCATGTGCTTCCACTGCACCAAAGAGGGGGGTGAGTTTCTTCCAGTGCATACCAATATTTTTACTTGCTTAGAAAAGCAACAGGCTGACTAGAATGCGTTTTGCGGAAGTCGGGGCAATGGTTTCAATGATTCCCAAGAGACACACCTCCATCACCAATGGCATCTGGACCACTGCAATTTTATTGATCATGTTCAACACTGTCTCCCAGTACTGTTTCACCCCAGGGCACTGCCAGAAGATATGGGAGAAGTCGCCTGGGGAGGCGCCACACCTCCAACACTCCGGAGAATGACTTTCCCCAGATTTTACCAAGTTTGTGTAAGCAGCTTCTTTTTGCATAAGTATCTTTGTATAGTGGTAGATTATTTTGACAAGTTGCTTCCAGTAGTGCATGGAGGGTGCAGAGGGTTTCTTCCATTGGATTTCTATAGCCTTCCTATCGTAAAAAAGAAGGAGCCCAATCAATGATCTGCCAGCCATTGTGGCTAACATGCCCTTGACTAGGCCCAACAGGCAGACTTTAGAAGGGGCAAATGTAATCTCAGCTACCATGCTAACAAACTTAACGGTGGGTTGGCATTTTTAACACGCATTTTCATATCACTTAAAAAATGCATTACAGAAAATAAGTGTGAATAGGCCCTGAAATATAATTACAAGTAACTGTGCCTCATGTACAGATCCACAAAGGCCCTTCCTGCTACATTTTTCTTTATACTTAATTACTGACCTCTGGATGTGCAATTAAAATCTGTTAGTGCCCATTCTTCAGCAATGACATCACAAATTGCAACATGGCAGGTGGTGATGCATTACTCCAATGCAGCAAAAGGGTAAAACGGTATCTGATGTAGTTCCGCCTTCATTGTTGTATTAATGGTGTCATTTTAACTTATGACACTGTTTATGTTCCTTATCCTAATATAGCCTTTGTAACCATCACCATAGTACATTCAACGACTGGTAAAAAAGATTTTTCATTTTCAAGATAACACTTCATTATGATGTTCTAAATACTCAGCTTTAGCCATATGATAGTTCTGATTGCATGTTATTCAGGATAATCAGCTGCACATTGTATTCATACAGATGGAAAGTTTATGCAGATTATACTGTACACATAGAGCACAGCATTATAGAGAGTCATTCTAAAAATGTATTCACTGACAATATGGACCATTAAATGACATTTGATTGCATAAACCAATATTGTTTTCTTGAATACTTCATACATCACCTAGAAATCAGCACATCTGATGTTTACCTGTTAAATATATGGAAGTAATTTCCCTTCAGAAGCAAGCCATCTACATACACAAATATGAGACAGGTGTATCATGGGCAGAACCATATTGTTTGCAGGGAGTACAGTGCACACAAGCCCCAAAGTGGATGGGCCCACTGTGCTCCCACTGCACAAATTGTGGGTGCTGTTTGCATTGGGTATCACCACTTACTGGGTGCCCAATAGGATATGCTGAGTTGAAGTGGTTACTGAAAAGATATCTGCGTTCCAGCACCTGGCACTGGAAGAAGCCTCTGTCCAGCATTTATTCAGATGCTGGACAAGGAGGCAAGCCAAAGTGTTGTAAGGCATAACACCGGAAATAAGGCCTTTGGCAATTAGATGTGGTAGACACAGAGGGGTTCCTGGCAATAAGCTGCAGACCGAAGCCTCAATGAAAAGAATGGGAGACCAACAACTCCCAAAGCTATTTATGGGCGCTTGCACGTAATCACTCACGTAGTGATTACCTGTAAATGATCAGCCCTAGAGGCAGACTGTCCACATCAGTTCATTCATAGCAATTACATTTGAGTGGCCACAATTGGTTGCAAAAGTTGTCAGCCTCACATAAACGAAGAAGTACAAAGAGAACGTGATACTTTATCATGCAAGTACATGATACAGCAGGCAAATTATATATTTTACACACTGTACTCTGCTGTAATTCAGTATTAGACATATTCCTCCTCCTGCAGCTTTTCCAATATCATTGAGTGTTAGTATGGTGTATGTGAACACATCCCCAGCGACAACACAGAAAGAGAGGGCTGAAACATGCTGCTTTACATCTGTAACATAAGCAACACAGGAGCATGAGAAAAAAGCAAAAAAATGCAGCCCTACCTTATTAATCAATAACTTAACAAGTGCTGAAGCACTAATATACAGCTCTGATTGGCACTGATGGGCACTAATAGACGGCACTGGCAGCACTGATGGGAAGCATTGATGGGCACTGATAGGCAACACTAATGGTCACTGATAGGCAGCACTGATAGGCGGCACTGATTGGCAGCATTGATGGGCACTGATATGTGACACTGGTTGGCAGCACTGGTTTGCAGCACTGATTAGCATTATTGATAGGTGACATTGGGCACTGGTGGGCAGTGATAGGGGGCACTGTTAGGCGGCACTGATTGGCAGCATTGATGGGCACTGATAGGCGACACTGATTTGCAGCACTGATGGGCAGTGATAGGCAGCACTAATTGGCAGCACTGATGGGCAGTGATAGGCAGCAGTGATGGGCACCAATTGGCGGAAC
The DNA here is from genome assembly GCF_905171775.1 of Rana temporaria. Classification (NCBI taxonomy): domain Eukaryota; kingdom Metazoa; phylum Chordata; class Amphibia; order Anura; family Ranidae; genus Rana; species Rana temporaria. The sequence goes on along the minus strand of NC_053495.1, from coordinate 52,396,659 downwards.
TGATGGGCAGAGATAAGTGGCACTGATGAAGAGGGGGAGTTTTTATGAAGCAGAGAGTGATAGCTGCTCAATGTGTGTGAAACTGTCAGTTAATCAAACTGCTTGCAGTGAGAAGATCGGCTGTCAAAACAAAGCGGTGATGTCGGGCGTGGGCAGGACCAAGCAGCTATCAAACAACAGTCAATGACTGGGCTGCTTATGAAAGGGGGAGGGGCCACCTAAACGTAGCAGCCTGCCCAGTCATCATGCCATTGGCTGGTATTTGATGGCTGCTCGGTCCCGTGCATCCCTAACATCACCGTTTTTGTTTTGACAGCTAGTATTCTCACTGCAAGTATTTATATTACCTGACAATTACCATCAGCTGCCTGTGAAACTGTTTCACAGGCAGCAGGTTACATACAGATGCAGCCTTTCTGAGCAGCCCAGGGGGGCTGTCCATTCTAGGACAAGGTCTGTACTGCCTTCATGGGCGGTACAGACCAGGGGTCTCCGAGTTCCATCCTCCCACTACAGCGTGCAGGGACAGATATGCATCACTCTTGGCTGTAGATAAAACTACAAATGAGACGTGCCAAGACCGGTGGCTGAGGGCATCAAGGAATAGCAGCCACCCGCAAGTAATCTCTGGCAAGTAACAGTTTTATTTGAAAGTTACCAGGCTATGGCAGGGAAACTACTGAGCTAAGATGATGATGAATGGCATATTCAGTGAAGGTAGGAAACTAGAAAACGAAGATAAAAAAATGTTTTTGCCCAGAGTTATGCTTTAAGTGTAAACTACGTGTAACACTTTCTCTTTTTCCTGACAGAGATTTTTTTTTGCACAGATATTCATGTGCTGTATATGGATCATATAGCAATAATAAAAAATATGAGTTGCCCACACTGTAGTTCTCACAAGCACTCACTTACTGGTATAATTAACATCCCTTTGTACCATGCACATACCCAGGCCTGGATTTCCCACAAGGCCACTGAGGCCAGGCCTTGGGGCGGCAGGGCTCCAAGGGGCGGCAGTGGCATGGAGTCCCCCGACGCCCGGAAGATACAGTTAAGGGCGGTAAGTTAAGGGGGAATCCGCTCGCTCGTTAACAAGTGATTGCGGCGAGGTCACCAAAATCACTTGTAAAATATGTGCTCCCGTCTGTCCTCCCCTCTCCCCCCCACCCCACATACCTCTCTCTGCTGGCTCTGTCTTCGGGACTCCGTCCTCCCCCCGGCCACCGAGTCTTTCTCCTGTCCCTGCTGCCGATGTACACAGTGAGAGGGGAGAGTTGTGCTCTTCCCATCTCAGCTGTGACAGGAGTTCTAGCACAGTACTAGGACTCCTGTTTTGGAGGTGACAGCATCAATAAAGAGAACATGTCACCTCCAATTGCTATCACACAGGAAATTGTTTTCTCCTGTGTGATAGCAAAAAAGTTAAGTGAAAAAAAATGATAAAAAATAAATAAATAATAAGAAATAATAATTAAATTAATAAATTAAAAAGTAAAGAATAAGAAAAATAATAAGAAAAATAATAAGAAAATTATACAAAAATTTAAGAAAGTAAGCGACAAGCTACAAATAAATAAAAATAAAAAAAAGTGATAAAAAAGTAAAAAAACAAACAAAACATATTTGATCTAACCGTGCCGCACAGTCTCTGTTGATTAGGGGGGGGGGGTTCGGTTGGTGGGGAGGGGGTGCATTGTGGAACCTGGCCTTGGGGCGGCAGGGAGAGGAAATCCGGCCCTGCACATACCATCATGCTATGGTGCCGATATCTGAAGATGAGGTTGGTGATGTAGCTGGGGGCAATATTGTGGATTACCTTGTATGTTGTGGTTAGTATTTTGAATTTTATACAATGGGGTAGGGGATGCCAGTGAAGAGATTGGCAGAGAGGGGCAGTAGTCAAAGTTTGGTTAGTAAGGTGTATTAGTCTGGCAGCGGCATTCATAATAGACTGAAGGGGAGATAGCTTTTATAAAGGTAGGCCAGTGAGCAGGGCTGTCTTAATGAGAGGGCACACCTGGGCACTGCCCAGGGGCCCCAGCTGCATGGAGGGCCCTGCACTTTCCCCAAAGCAGCTGGTCCTTGAGCCCACGCTGCCCTAAAATTGGGGGCCCCATGGTGGCACTGAGAGTGATAGATACACAGGGGAGGCAGTCTGCCTCCTACCTACTTGATGTCTGTTTACCTGCACTGTCATCGTTGTAGGGGCCCCAGAGCATTTCTGTGCCAGGGGCCCATGATTCTATTAAAACGGCCCTGCCAGTGAGGTGGGTGTTGCAGTAGTCAAGGCAGGCAATAACCAAGGAGTGATTTGATTGTTTTGTGGTGGTGGTGTTAGTCAGTAAGGGGCGAATTCTGGAAATGTTGCAGGAGCTAAGGCGGCAAGCTGCATGGCCAGCTTATCCTAAAGAGAAAGTAAACCCTCTTGTAAAAAAATAAAATAAAAACGACAACCTGCAAGAGAAAGGCATATTGAGATAGTATGCATAGCATACTAGCTCATTATGAATTACCTGAGTACAAAGCCCCCGCAGCAGTCCTTGTTTGCCTCCTCCGACTCCACCTGTGACTGGCCAGAGCAGCGATGATGTCATTCCCGCGCATGTGCCGTGGCATGCTCAGTGCGCCTGCGCCCGATGTCTACGGCACATGCGCCGTAGACATCGATACTACAATTTTTGGGAAATATCTCCTAAACCTTTTAGGTTTAGGAGATATTTCTTGCACCTACAGGTAAGCCTTAATCTAGGCTTACCTGTACATTAAAGTGGTTGTAAAGGGTTTACAACCACTTTAAACACACATTCAGTCCCCCACAGTCAGGGAATGGACCACTGCAATTGGTAATGCGCTGAGGATGGAGAAGGTTATATACCAACATAGGGGGGATGTTCTGGAAAATTTGAAAAGCTATGGGACCTGTGGTTGGGAACACCGGGGCTAGCCCCGGACGACCTAATCATGGACAGACTCTTGAGCTAGGGGGCCAGGGGGTGGTGTGGTGGTTGGTTGCGGTTTGAATGACCTCTCAGTATGTTGATTCCTGTTTAATTACAGTGCTGTATTGTTTATGACCATGTTTGTGTCTGCTATAGTGGATAAGATTGTGTTACTTTGGACTGTATGTGTCAAATTTTGATCAATAAACTTGCTTTTTTGTACAAAATAAAACACACATTCAGCTGGAGATGGAAACGTGTGATTGAACACTCCCCTCTCCTCCTCATCTTATAATGTCTGGTAATCTTTTATTATTTTATGTTTTATTTCTTCAGTTGCTTAAATGGTGATGTACAAACACTGCTGTCTTGTCTTTTTGGTTTTGGAAAATTTTGCCAATTTCCAGTAAACACAAAAGCTTGCATGATTCCTTAAAGCCCATATATCTTATCTAAGATTTCCCAGTGCTGGAAATCGGCACAAACAGCAAAGCTATTACACATTTTTCTTAAAGGCTGCTTTTCTTTAAAAATATGATTATGCCATATATCAAACGGTTTAGTGAGGGCTGCAGATAAGCTGAACCTGTATCAATCTGTATTGTCACTCTGGTATTGGATAATGTATCATCAAAGTGCAGAGTGAAGATGGCACACAGTCTACAGCAAGTTTTCTAGATCATTTAAAAAGGAAATCAAGGGATTTTTGGGAGTACCAGTCCTTGTCACTCTAGTAATTTATTCACAATTCTGTAAAGGCAAAAAAAGTTTAAGAAAATCTCTAGCCAAAACTATGTACAGTAAGTCCTCTGCATACAATCGAGTTCTGTTCCGAGACTATGTTTTGTAAGTCCAATTTGTTCATAACTCCATCAAAGTTAGGCTAGGTACCCAACCAACACAACTGGCTATAAAGTACTGTAGTTACTGAGCATGGAGGAGGAGGGGGGATGGGGCTGTCATTTAGTATCTGTATACACGCCCAAATGTGTGATGTCAATACCATGTGACCTGACTAGCTCAGCTCAAACTGGAAATGTTCTCTCCAGCAATAGAGACCAAACTGAGCATGTGCAGCAGGACTACTCTGAATTTGCCTTATCTGGACTTGTCCAGAGTGACGGTGCAGAGAGGGGAAGTATAGTTGCCAACAGTCTTGAATTTCCCAGGACATTCCTGGTATTTAGACCTGGGTCCCGGCGGGAAAGTTCATGGGAAATTGGCATTTTCCCGATTTATCGGCAGAGCCGGCGCTAGAGGTCCAGGGCCGGCACTGATGACGTTGTCTCCACCGCCATTTTACAGAAGACCAGCTCTCAGGAGGAAAAAACAAGAGGCGGAGCTCGGGTGGCAATGAAAGTGGCTGCCAATCCATTTCTATTGGCAGCCACTTTCATTGCCACCCTGGCTCCGCCTCTTGTCTCTTCCCTTCAGCCTCCACGGGAGCTGGTCTTTTATAAAAGGGTCACAGAGACCAAATCACCAATATAGAGCAGTATGAACTAGCTGCATCTGTGGGGACAAAGGGACAAGCTGTATCTGTGTGAAAAGTGAGCACTGCATCTGTGGTGACAGTGACATGCTGTATCTATGGAGACAAAGTGATAAGCTGTATCTGTGGTGACAAGTGAGTGCTGCATCTGTGTTGACCAGTGACACGCTGCATCTGTGGTGACCATTGACACGCTGCATCTGTGGTGACCAGTGACACCCTGTGTCTGTGGTGACAAGTTGTATCTGTGGTGAAAGGTGACACGCTGTATCTGTGGTGAAAAGTGACACGCTGCATCTGTGGTGACACGCTGTATCTGCGGTGACACGCTGTATCTGTGGTGACACGCTGTATCTGTGGTAACAAGTGACACAAAAGGCATCCGGTGACACTTGAGCCAAGCTGCATCTGGTAGCAGGCCGCGTGGCGAGTGACAAGCTGCTTCTGGTGGTAGCCGACAGTGGCAAGTGACACATTCAGGGCTCCCACTAAATCTGCATTATGGTGAGTTTAACTATTTCATTTTATATTACAATGTAATAATAGAAATAATGCGCTTTGATCATCCTGACACCATAACAACCATGGTGCTGTGATGATTGAAGTGCTAACACCAGGTGTTTGGAGTATTTCTATCTGCTGATTGTTAAACTTTCTGAAATATACATATTTCTATTCTGATGTAGAATTTGGGACTGTTGTCCCTCCATCCCTCTTTCTTTCATTCCTTCTCTTTCCTTCTTCCCTCCCTATCTCTCTCTCTCTCTCTTCTTCTTTCTTTCTTACTTTTTCTATCTTTCTTTCGTTTTCTATCTTTCTTTCTTTTTCTTCTTTCTCCCCCCATCCCTCTTTCATCTCAGACTCTAACCACACCCCATTAAGCCACGCCCAATGGTTAGTTTAGACCACACCCCTTTGTATGCACACAACACATTTTCTCACCCCCTGCTACATTACATCTACAAACAAATGCCCCACCCCCTAATTATAACAAGACCCCCACCTACAAACAAAAATGTGTCCCTATACATTTTTGGATAATGTTGACAACTATGGGAAGGATCTGTGCATACAGGATCAAACAGCCTTTTTACACAATGCTGCCGATTAATCACTTAAGTTCCACAGTGAGTATAACAAGCATACTATTCTGCATATACAGACATAGTTTACTGATGTGTTTAGTAATTTAAAGGAGAAGTCCAGCATGGGCTCGTTTGGCTGGGCTTTTCCTAAGAGTCACAGGAGTGCAATTCGTTTTGCACTCCTGTGACCCGTTTTCAGCAGAGAGAAGTCTGATGTCCGCTCTCTGCTGACGTCACTGCAATCAGTCCAGGTACCACGTCATCCCTACTTTGAAAGTCTGGATCCGCCAGATATCTGGACTGATGGCAGTCTCAGCCTCTCAGTGAGCTGCTGAGACAGCCGCTCCCCACCCCTCCACAGCTCAGCGCTCCAGTGATCGTGGAGGAGCAGAGCAGGAGAGCTGGTGATTGACAGTCAACAGCTCTCCTGACAGATTCCCATACTTCTTCTTTAAGTCCTTCTAGATCACTTGAGGCTGGCCCCTTTTGCAGGTATAGCTATGTAAAACATTAAAAGTGCCTATGCGGTTTAAAATCCAGTAACACGTTGGGGGTTATTTACGAAAGGCAAATCCAATTTGCACTACAACTGCAAAGTGCACTTGAAATTGCACTGATTGTGCACTTGGAAGTGCAGTCACTGTAAATCTGAGGGGTAGATCTGAAATGAGTGGAAGCGTTGCTGATTTTATTATCCAATCGTATGCAAGCTTAAATGCTGTTTTTTTTTGTTTTTTTTTGCATGTCCCCCTCGGATCTACAGCGACTGCACTTTCAGTGCAATTTCAAGTGCACTTTGCACTTGTAGTTTGCAATTGTAGTGCAAAGTGGATTTGCCTTTAGTAAATAACCCTCGCTGTCTTACCCTACTCTGCACAAGCTCAGTTGCTCCTTATTTTTAGGCACTATGCCAAATTTGTAGATGCCAATCTGCTGACAGCCTTATGATTTACGACTCTTCCGGGGTTCCGAGCTTCCGCAAAATAGCAGCCTCCAGTAATAAGAAACAGGAGCAATGCTGAAGGCAATTTACAACACACACTAGGTTTGTTAGCATAAATATTAATGTGGAATGTATCTTTCTTGCAAAAGAACATTTATTTTATTAATTAGTTATGGGTAAAGTTCCATTTTAAATACTTAGTGGCAAAGCTATTCATCACGTGTATGTGTATTTATTCTGTGTGAATGGGGCAAATTTGTATTTGATTAGGCTATTTTTGCTCTAGGGTGAATGTTATTATTTACACAGAATAGAGTGAATTCGAAATAATCCACATTATGGCCACTAAATAAAGCTGATGCTTATAGGAAATTATTATATATATATATATATATATATATTTTAAGAAACCTGCATCATCTCGTGGCCATAAAGCAGTATTTTCATGTATTCACTCTATTGTGTATGAATGAAAAACATTCAGCCAGGGGAGAAATTAACCAAAATAACATTTGATTTTGCCCCCATTCATGCAGAACAAATATATATGTTGTTTCATAGGACAAATAGCTCTGCATTTTATTTATTTTTATAAATACATCCCTTAAAGTGGTTGTAAACCTCTGACAGGAAATATGAACATAGCGTGTCCCTCTAAAATGTATACTTGTCTCAAGACAGAGTACTGTGTCATTTCTGTCTGATGCCTCATTCTTCTATCTGCATGAGTTACTTCTGCTGCTTTACCCTTTATCACCAGGGATGAACTGTACTCAGCCCTAGCCGGGTTAGAGCACAGGATTGCTGGAACGATTGCCTCCATCCCACAGGGTGGCAAGAAGCGTGACAGATCCCCCTCTCCTGAGCACCCTAATTTGGAGCAGGACTGGGCTGAAAATGCGGAAGAGCCTTCTTCCAAAACCTTTAGCCTCCCATCCGCTAGTCCGAACCTTTATGCAGGGGCAACTAATTTCCCCCCCCCCCCCCCCCCCCCCCCCCCACCATTAGGTCACCTATGTGTCCTTGGGACCTAAATTTGGTGCTGTCTGTGTTACAGAGACAACCATTTTAGCCTATCAAGGAAATTCCATTTATCTTGTTGTCATGCAAGCTAGACTTCCTGATAGGCTGCTACCTGGTCTTTAGTGCATACGTTCACAAAATGTTATCAGGTAGATGTTCGAGCAGCCGAGAAATCGGTTTTCGGCCGCAGTGCACTGCAGGCTGCCGTATAAGGTCTGATGGCTATTGTTTGGCACTGTGTCTCCCTCCCCTCAAGGCTATTGCTCTGGACGTCCCAGTAGGCAATTAATATTAGCCTGACTCTGTGTTCCGTGATGTATGATAAAGAAAATAGAATTTTTTTGCCATACTTACCTGTAAAATCCTTTTCTTTGAGTACATCACGGGACATAGAGGTCCCTCCCCTCTTTTTGAGGATTCAGTGCTTGCTACAAAACCCTTCCTTTATCGGAGGGGTTATATAGGGCAGTGGTCATCAACCCTGCCCTACAGGGCCCACTAACAGGCCAGGTTTTATGTATTACCATGGGGAGATGCAGTCTAGAATACTGCAATCACTGAGCAGCAAATGATATCACCTGTGATGTATTTCAGTTATCTTGCAAACCTGGCCTGTTAGTGGGCCATGTAGGGCAGGGTTGATGACCACTGATATAGGGAATCACGTCCTGTCTAAGACTTTGTCTACCAGTGTCCATTCACCTAGAGATGGCATATAACCCAGTATGTAATGAATATTAGCCTCTGTGTCCCCCTGATGTAATCAAAGAAAAGATTTTACAGGTAAGTATGATAAAAAAAAATCCTATTATTTGATCCCCAAGCAAAATATGACTTGGTAAGGCTGGGTTCACACTACGATTTTCCCGTCCGTCAGCCGCATACGATTTATATGAAAAAACGTATGCGGCTGAAACGGACGTGAACGTATGGAACCGCACATATGTGCGTTTTCCATTGACATTAATGTTAAAAAAAAAAGTATGCGTTTGCCATACTGTTTCAAAAACGGCCGCAAAACCGTGGTTGAACACGGTTTTACGTACGTTTAAAAAACGTTTTGCCAGCAAATCGTACGCACCCGGATGCATCTGAGTGCATACGATTTGCAATGCATTGTCTATCTATACGTTTTCCCGTCCGGGCCCGTACGTTTTCAATACTGAAATTGTATGCGGCTGACGGACGGGAAAATCGTAGTGTGAACCCAGCCTAATTGGTGGAGAAACCCTTATTGGTAAGCACAAAGGTAAGACGTTTCTTGAAGTTGGTTACCAGGTCTGCACACATTTCAGGAGGAATTTTGGTCCACTCTTCTTTACAGATCTTCTCTAAATCATTAAAGTGGTTGTAAAGTCTGAAGGTTTTTATCTTAATGCATTCTATGCATTAAGATAAATCTTCTGTGTGTAGCAGGCCCCCCTGCGACATTGTACCCAAACAAAATTGACGTCCTTTTTTCCCACAAATAGAGCTTTCTTTTGGTGGACCACTGACACCGACCACTACCCCACTGACATCGACCAATACCCCACTGACATTGTCCACTGACACCGACCACTACCCCACTGATATTGACCACTACCCCACTGACACTGACATTGTCCACTGACACCGACCACTACCCCACTGACACCGACCACTACCCCACTGACACCGACCACTACCCCACTGACACCGACCACTACCCCACTGACATCATCCACTGACACCAACCACAACCCCACTGTCACTGACCACTGCCCCACTGACACCAACTATTGCCCTACTGACACCAACCACTGCCCCATCCCCCACCCCCTTTCCCAAAAGCACTGTGAAAAAATATATTTAAATAATAAAACCCCACCCTCCCATCAATAGTACAAAAATATTTAAAAAATTAATTGTAAAAATTAATACAAAGTATACAGCCTACAAATGTCACCTGACTTCTCCCACCAAGGCTCTGCTCACACTGGTGCAGGTCCGGCGGCAGCAGCCCCCCCCCCCCGCGCTTAACAACTGCTATTATGGCCATATCATTTTTTTGGCGACTCTTATTACTGTCAGATTGTTTTCTCGCGGCGACCTGCGGTAGCACCCCTGCCCCGCTCAACAACTCTTATGGTCAGATCGTTTTCTCTGCAGCGTCCCGCGGTAAAAGCCCTCCCCCTCGCTTCTCAAACGGTCCTCGGTCCTGCTCCCCCAGTGTCCCGCAGGTCAATGTTGAAAAGTTGGTAGGCATGCATAACACATCCTGGTGATGGAAAGGAATGTTGCAACTGTGATCAGGTGTAACCTCAGACACACACACTGCAATATAACAATAATAAGAACACTGGAGCTTCTACTCTGCCCAGCTCTGACTAAATACATCTCCCCTAATCACTTGTCTGTGTATAGTCTGCTGGCTGTTCACTGCAGCATACATTTCCTTGTCACACTGAACTGTGGATCACACCCCATGATGAGAAACATCCAGTCAAAACACAGTAAAGGCAGCCAATCCTGGGAGAGCTGGAAGGGAGAGGAGGGGAGGGGAGGAGGATGTGAATTGTGAAATTTTTACACAGGATGTGCCTGTCACAAGCTAGTGCACGAGATATGTAAATAACCTGTCACTCACAGCAAGGGGGCGGAACGGACAAAGGTTTTTCTCTGTTTGTCCGTTTTATCTCACTGAACAATAAAAGAGGATTGCTCAGAGCTGGATTAACTCTGTGTAGCAAGACTGGGCACAGATGATAGGAAATCATATTCTCTACATTGTGACATCAAAAAATGGTTATTTTGTATTTCTTCCATTTGCAAATAATTGCTCCAACAGTTGTCTCCTTCTCACCAAACTTCTTACTAAAGGTCTTGTAGCTCATTCCAGCCTTCTGCAGGTCTACAATCTTTCCTCTAATGTCCTTTGACAGTCCATGATGTAAAGGTATAATCATTCCTCATCATCTACCCAAATTAAGCCAAGCCCATATCGAAGAGGTCATGCAATCACAGAGACCAAGGAGCCACCATTTAAAAATGAAAATAAAAATAAAAAAATTCTCTAAAGTGAGGTAATTCATATTTCATATCAGAGATTTACAACAACTTTTAGGGGTGTAGGGGATAGAAAAGGTTGGTAACCACTGCTCTAAACAAACAGAACAGGAAAAAACTGCTAAACACATATTCAAATACTACTATAATAGCCATAATAGTATCCTTGTAAAGCTGGCCATTTACTGGTCTAAATTAGGCTGGTTCTACAAGGACTGGCTGAATTTCCAGCAGTGTGTGGCTGTCCCCACGCCACAGAGTCAATCGTTTGAAAACCTCTGTCAAAGGAACATTGTGGAAAATGTTTCTCTATCAGTGGTTGCAGTCAGTCAGCTGCAGGCACTAATCAGTGTATTCTGACAGTTGTGGGGTGCTGCTGTCAGAATACAATGCTTGGGATGGGGGGATTTCTGCAGCCACCTCGTTTATTGGAAGGAGGAATCTGTTTTTTTTTTTCATTTCGCTTTCTGGCAAAACAAAAAAAAAAAATATAGCGTATGGTCAACTTTAGTGCCTAATATTTTTTTGCAAATGTCCTTGAAAACTGTGTGTGAAGCTATATCAGTACATCAAGTTTGAGATTAGTGAATACTTTCCATCACCAAGAGCTTTGTTAGCAATCCAACATATAAATCTATCATATTCTTTATCTGGTTCACAAGATCTCTGACATTTATTATGAACTTGTCACCATAAATAATTTTTCTGATTCAGAAGTACACCAAACCTGCCCGTTTGTCATGCTTGCCATTTTTGTCTGAGGTTTATTATGTATTTTCTTTTATATCCGTCTTCTCTTCCTTCCTGTGTTTTTGAAAGCAGGTAATCTATATTGCCAAAAGGCATAAATGAAAAGACTCTAACAGATTCCACTGCTTCGTCTTATTTTACAGGTTATATTTTAAAGCTTTTTACTTATAAGTAATTAACCATAAATTAAGAGATTGAAGGATCGGCTTCTGCAGTATGGGCAGACCTGGAGATTAGGGATATTTGCAAAATAAAAGGATTAAGCGTAGCGTTTTGCGGCGTTTTTTACCGCGATTTGCCGCAACAAAACGCAGCGTTTTTTACCGCGATTTGCAGTGACAAAACGCTGCGTTTTTTAACCGTGATTTTTTACAGGTCTAGGGTCACCAATGTAAAACGCTCAAACGCCCAAATTTCCAATACTTGTTTGGGCTTCATGCGTTTTGTAGTTGAGATGTGAAACATCTCCATAGAGAATAATAGAGAATAATGTATTTTTTCCCCTCTAGCGTTTTGGGGCGTCGCGCTTCAGGCGACAAAACGCTCAGGTGTAATGCAGCCTAATAGATTTTTGAACAGCATTGATGGCTTCAGTTTTGCAATATTGTCAAAGTCTAAGCCTGTTTTGTTTACACATACCGGTAATTGTATTTTTTTGCACTTTGGACAAACAATTTGTTTTAATTTTGGATAGAGTAGGCAAGGGTAAACCCCTGCCAGTTTATTTTTCACTGTTTGTGTACCATTGTGAAAATGTCCCTTTTAAATCCTGGCCCAGAAACACAATCGGAAAGGAGAGGGCATCTTCCAAAGTGGAATTGGCTTCCTAAGCTGGGCATATATTATACAATTTTATTATTCAATTTCCTTTAGATTTACCTTCAAGGGGCTGTCTGATTGCATACAAATTGAAAGTGTTTAGGTTCGGGAAAATTGTACAAGAAAATTGTATATTGTATGGCCAGCCTTAGTTACCATCATAACTGTTTGTGTACTGTATCTGTTGGAACTATAACTTTTTGGATTTGCCCTCACTTTTTGTGACAGTAGTCATCAGGAAAATGGAGTGGTAAATCTCCCAAATGGGGAGACGGATAACAATAAAAGATGACAGAAAGGTCTAATATTTCCCCATACTGCCAAGAACTAAAACATATATTTTTCCTAGAAAAAAACTTTAAAGTATAAGTATGGTCTCCCATTAAAAAATGTCCTGCAGGGGGGGGTGACCAGCTATAGAGAAGAGAAGACACTAGCACTAAGAAGCACTAAGCACTGTCTGGGCTTTCTGTATCCAGTCACTTTTCTTCATGTAACCAGCCGATGATCGACAGAGGGAGGACTCAGGAACCCGCCAATCCCTCTTCTCAGTCCGGCCTGTGGGACTTAATTGTCTCGAACCTTCCCGAGAGACCCTATTCCCAAGATGGCACCAGCAAAGATGATCCAGTGCCGGGACCCTCCACACTCGCAGACTAAAGCTGGACAGCCTTTCCCTCCCAGCATCGGTCATTTCTTCTTCCTGCTAGCCAGTTATTTCTTCCCCTGGGCAGAACACTGCTTCCCAGCATCCTAATACCCCCTCCCTCATGGAAAATTCTGGGCTGCGCTAACTCCTACTCTCCTTGTCTACCAAAGTAGACCTGTGCTCCTGGGCAGGGGAGTTTAACAATGCCTTAAAGACAGAGATTGATGTCCTCAAAACAACACCTCTCCTCCATTGATGTCCTCAAACAACACCTCTCCTCCATGGATGCAAGTGGAAGAATTAAAAATGACTCTCCTAAATACCCAGATCAACCTCCTAAAGAGACGCCACATCCAATACCATGGCACCATTTTCTCTCTGCACCTTAAAGCAGACGACCGCGAGAATTGCTCCTGCCTGAATAATATATGGAGGCATTTCAGGGCTTCAATCCACAGTAACCACTATCTTTAACAAGGTCCTAGATACCCCCCCCCCCCCAGATACTGTACTAAACTCAAATACGTACATCGGATAGCCAGACTGAGAGCGGGCTCTCAGTTCCGGCTTAGGGGTATCATGTGCCAATTGCATTTTTTTCGCAGTTAAGGGTGAAATCATGCAAAGAGCATGGCATACTGGCCTGGTGGGATTTGACAGAGCACAGATCCATCTCTTGCCTGACCATTCTAGAGCAACTTTTGCCATGCGCAGAGTGGTGAAACCGTTCTTAGATCTAATTTATAGATCGCGGGGCCACCCATTCCTCATCCATATTAGGAAAAATTGTGACATTTTTCTTCACACCCCAAACCAAGTGCCCGACCTGTTCACATTTCTGGGGGTAAACCCAATTGACGTCCCCAACTAGCTGGAGCTTCTTGAGGGAGAACCGGACAGTCCCACCCTGCCTTATCATTCTTAGCATTTTGCCATCGGGGACCGGCTCCAGGAAAAAGCATCTGATTGATGAACTCTAAATTTCCAGCTGCATTAAGGTGAAAAATCTCCTGTGATGCAGCCCCCCTTTTTCTTACATGAACCAGATCTTTCCAGTGACGGGGATGAGCACATCCGGTGTCACGGGTCCTGATTGGATAGATTGATAGCAGCACAGCCGTTGTGTGCTACACTCTCCCACTCATTACATGTGTGGGACACGAGCTGTAGAAGATGGCCTTTGCGCTCGGCACATATGCCAGTTGCTCCTATTTTTGGCAAACCCCTGTCTCTACCTGGTGTGCAACCTGAAAGGAATGGCTGGTGGTTGAACAAGGGATTGTACCGTATAGACGACTATCTCAATCATAGGGGCATAAACCTCCCCATTTCACGGAAAGTATGGGGATGCTGCCTGTGAAGAGCTTCCATTTGCAACAAATTTGGTAACAAATATTACCTTGTGAACCGTGATGGCTGGACGTGGGCTTTTCTACTTGGTGGGCCATTGATTACGTTTTGTGGTGGTCTTAATTTGGAAATTTTGGGTATATTAGCCCACACTATGATTCAAGGGGTGATTGTATGGAAACCTCCCAGTGCTTACAATGTTCCTGTTCTATATATTATAACACATACTTGACGTGATTGTAGCCGTATTAGTGCAATTGTGACAGAAAATTAAATACGGTCCGTGATACTTTTTTTATTTGCACTAACAAACAATTTTTCAGGACAAGCTTTTGGGGTATGATACCTTCTCAAGGTTCAAGCAGTACTGATTCACAAATATTTTAGCAGAATGTTAAAGCGGAGGTCCGCCGGAAAAAAAATATTAAAAGCCAGCAGGTACAAATACTGTCCAGGGCGCCCGCCATTTCGGCAGCCAAAGCCAATCTGTCTGTCGGTTCTCAGCTGCTGCCGCCACCATCCTCAGTAAGGCAATCAGGAAGTGACGCCTTGCGGCTTTACTTCCTGGTTCTCTACTGCGCATGCACAAGTCGCATTGCGCGTCCTCACTGGTCCCTGCTGTCTTCTGGGATCCGTGTGTCTCCCAGAAGACAGCGGGGGAGGACAGAGTAGGCACTGGAAGTGGTGTTGTTCACTGCGATCACAGCGGTGATCTATGCCAGAAAGTGGGAGAAAATACCTGTGTTACACTGGTATCTGCTCCCTCCTCCCCCCTGAAAGGTGCCAAGTGTTAGTTCCATTTATGGATGATGTTCAGGATTATGAGGTAACTACACTATAATGATAACCAGTGCCCTCCCCGAAATGACCCAACTTATGATAAGCTCTATAAAATTCCCCCAGTTGTTTACCCCAGACCAACATGTATGCGTGGACGAGTCGCTTATCAAATTTACTGGCAGGCTTTAAGCAATTTATTCCCACCAAAAGGGCCCGCTATTGGGTGAAGCTGTATAAATTGTGCGACCGAGCAACAGGGTATACATATGCCTTCATGGTTACCGAAGGGAAGGACACCTAGGTGCATCTGCCTAATTGCTCAGACTCAGGGCCGGACTTACCATAGGGCTTGACTGGGCTCAAGCCCATGGGCCCCGGCGCCCCGCCCGTAAGCCAGCCAGAAGCAGTCTGGGTCACGGTACGGCACACTTCCTGTCCAGTTCTAAAATAGAAAATTGTGACACTGTAGTTCTCATTTGAAATCCAATTCGATATTTATATTAAACACAAATAATTAAACTATTATATAATATTAAATAATTTTGAAACATGATTTGCTTTATTAGATATGCAAACAAAGAGATTAATACTTAATGAATCTTATATAGTTACATAGCTAATTAGATTGAGAAGCGACACGTCTGTCTCACAAACTTGTGTGGTTTTGATCCAAAGTAAGGCAACACAAACTGCCTATGCAGATTTATCTAATCTAGTCATTATTGCGTGTGTGAGGGGTCTTTTGTAACCCCATAAAAGCAGAATCAAAATATTTATTTTATATTCTTTAGTAATCATTGCTTTTATAACCACTGATTGTAAGATTTTTTTTTATTAAATTATAAATTTTGCTGTTGGTGCCTCATGCAGTGGGACTTTTACAATTTTACCTACTTTACTTTTGCCAAAAAAGCATGCTTTTTCTAATGTATTCTAATTAGGTTCAATAAGTATTTATTATAATTTTAGACAGATTTAACATAAAATAGAAGACATCAGATCAAGAACCCGACAAAGGGTAACCCGATCGGTAAAGTATAACACATACACATAGCCATACCAGATAAACAGGTGTGTACAAGAGAATAATCCATAGGCACTTCGGTGGTATAGACCAGCCTTTCTCAACCAGTGCGCCGCGGCACACTGGTGTGCCGTCAGAGGTTCTCAGGTGTGCCGCGGGATCAGGGGAGAGAATGAGTGAGTGAGTGAGAGACTTGTAAAGCGCAACACATGCAAACTGAATCGCCTCTGGGCGCTGTATCCATTTCATAGGTGAGCCTGATCTCCAGATCCCCTGCCGAACTGTACATCGGCACTGTGAGAAGCTCCGTCAGCCTCAAAAGTGAAAGTGTAGGGGAGTGTGCTGTGCTCTCTGCTTCCCCCTACAGTGCAGTACCCAGCTGTATGACGAAACTCAAAAGGTACACGTGTTCCGTGACACACGGTAACGTGAACCAAGCCTTGGACTGGGGTGCCTCAAGACTGAAAATACTTTTTAACGGCGCCCCGACTGGAAAGAGGTTGAGAAACACTGGTATAGACAAAGATATGCACTGCAAGCCTGCGTCAGACAGGGGCTTTCCCTGGCCTGGACACCCCATTGGGAGCCTGCTGCGGCCAGGAACCAGGGAAGCAGGAGAAACAATAAAGAAAGCCAACTGGGGGCAGAAGTGCAGGGAGTAACAAAACAGTAAAAGGTTTACATTTGTACCAGTAGTCTTGACTGGTGTACACGACTAACGGGAAGGGGGTAACCAATGATGCAATGGTATGGCTAAGGGTGGAGGGCCCCGGTGAAGGGCACGTAGACAAAGAGAAGAAACATATAGAGAAAGAATCAGCAAAGAAGGGAGGGAAAGGAAGGGGTAGGGGGAGGGGCGTGCTCAGCTCCTTTACAAAGATCAATAGTCTAAGGCATACAGACAGGGGAGAAAGAAAAGGAGCAATTTTGGCCTGAGCTCAACGGGGGTTTAGGAAGTTAAGTTGTGCCAAGCTTGGCCTTAAGCCTATCTGAGGTATAGTAATGCCTCCAAATACCCCAAGTAAAGGAGAACTTGGCATAATTGTCAAGGGATTTGGCCTGTAACTCTTCCATGAGCATAATGCTGTTCATCTCGCCCACCCACTCGACTATGGATGGGGGGGGGTGGAGGTTTTCCAATGCCTGGAATTTAATAGAGCCAGGGAGAATGGACAGGAGGGCTATTGAGGGAGAAGGGGCGAGGGGCTCCTCATAGAGGTCTGAGTATATTTGAAAAATTAAGTTCCAGAATGGGCGAATTACGTCACAATCCCACCAGATATGACAGTACGTATTACTTTTCATAGCATAGCTCGAAAGATTTGTGAGTGTAAAAAAAGGCTTTGCGCCATTCTGCCTCGCTAATGCCTCTTCCAAGGTCCTCTGACCAAGCTGCCGTCAACCTGGGAAGGGAGTCATGGGTAGTTTCTAAAATCGATTTGTAAATCAGTGAAAGAGTGTGTCGCGGGGTGGCTGGAAGCGAGCAAAGTTGCTCGAAACCTGTCAGAGGTCTGTGGACCTGTCCAGTGTCGTGGAGTGACTTACAGTAGGCCGTCAGGTGAATACGGGTGAGCCAAATTATTCGAGAGGACGCCACCGACGCAGACGTTACGAAGGATCCAGAGGAGGAGTTCACGAAGCATTGTGCAGTGGGCCAATAATTTCTATCATAGTCGTCTATGACTTGGGTCAGTCTGCTCTCCGGAAGAGCAGGATAGTCGAACAATGGAGTTAGAGGGCCTGGGTCAGTTGAGAGAGAGTATGTCTCCTTCTTCCGGTACCATATGATCAGGGCATCTTTAGTGAGGGGGGATAGCTCCGAGAGAGATCAGTGGGACCCAACATGTCCCCAAAGGAGGGCCCAAACATCAACCGGTGATGGATCTTGTTCAACCAAAGTGGATATTTTACTTAACGGGCGAGGGAACCACTCCAAAATCCGAGAAAGCACCGCCGACGTGTGGTAAAGCTCAAAATCTGGTAGACCCGTTCTGCCATTGGTGATGGGTGAGCACAGGAGTTTGTGTTTCAATCTTGGGCGGTTCCCTTTCCAGACAAACCGAATAGCCATAGAGCGTAGCATACGAAAAAAAGCAGACGGAAGAGCTATCGGGAGGGCTTGGAATAAATATAGTGCTTTGGGTAAAATATCAATTTTTTGTGTATTCATTCGTCCGAACCACGACACCGATAGATCCATACGGTCATCCGTTAGGCGCCTAAGTTTAGTTAGCAGTGGGCTATAGTTTAGGGCATAAATCTCTGACAACTGCGCGGGATGGCAGTTCCCAGGTAGACACCACATAAACAGATTGATCACAGGATTGCAGGAATTATAATGCACAGATGACATTCAGACTGTCATGGTAAGTATTGATATACTGCCATCAGTGTAATTATGAATAAGACTCCCACCTGTGTCTCTGATCCAGCCTGTGCTACCAGGTAAATCCCAATAAGTGTGTGTAACATCCTAACATGGCCGATACGACCAGTATAGGGACACAATGGGGTCAATTATTCACTGTCCCACCACGATGGATCTGACTCTGATGCCGCCTACACGCGATCGGTCAAACCGATGAGAACGGTCTGATGGACCGTTTTCATCGGACCAAACCGATCGTGTGTAGGCCCCATCGGTTATTTATGCATAGGTTAAAAAAAAACAATCTTGTTTTAAATTTAACCGATGGATACCTAACCGATAGAAAAAAACGATCGTTTGTATGCACGTCTAGCGATTAAAAATCCACGCATGCTCAGAATCAAGTCGACGCATGCTTGGAAGCATTGAACTTCATTTTTTTCAGCACGTCGTTGTGTTTTACGTCACTGCGTTCTGACACGATCGTTTTTTTACCGGTGGTGTGTAGGCACGACTGACCATCAGTCAGCTTCATCGGTTAACCAATGAAAACGGTCCATCAGACCGTTTTCATCGGATGGACCGATCGTGTGTACAGGGCATGAATCATCTGGCATGCATATAGTCCCTCCAAAGTTGGGAACAGTGTGTGGTTATCTCGCTGGGAGGAGCAGATATATTGACGATCGTGTGTACAGGGCTGATTCTGGCATGCAAATAGTCCCTCCAAAGATGGGAACAGTGTGTGGTTATCTCGCTGGGAGGAGCAGATATATTGACGGTCAGCGGTATATGTGGCGGTTCTATAGTTTATGTGTGTCTCAAGCATGGGTGGCTTGGTGGGGATTGGAGAGTTGTTTTATGAGGGAGAGACACTGGAGCATGAGGTACTGTTTACAATTTTGTGGGTGTCTATGTGACTTTTTTTGTTTTAATTTTGGTATATCAGATTCACTTTTGGGCAGCACTCCTGAACCAATTAGCACCTTGGCTGGGTTCCTATCTCAATGCATTTTTTGTCTAGTTGTAAACAATTGCGAACTCAAAAGGGAAAAAACAAGTGCAACCGCCATAGTGTAGGTGAAAAATATTTATTAATGATTAAAAACGCACTCACAAAAGACAAGCTTGTGCAAAGCACAAAAAGTCAAAGCTGCTACTTCTGGACCGCAGAGCCACTGTGGAATTCCCCTGCTTTAACCATGAGCAGGGGGAGCTGCTGCTACAGGGAGACAACCCAACCAGGGATGGAAGCCGGAGCTTGGATGGAGAGGATGCCTGACCACTGGAAGCTAGGGACACGTTTCAAAGCATGTCACTTATTGTCAGCCTAATGCGCTGCCGAGCAGTTTTCCCTGCCCCTCGCTTTTCATTTTGTAAAAAAGCATTCCATGTTTTTTATTTTCCTTTTTATACATTACATATTTTTGATTTTAACACTTTCGCTGCCAGGCCTGTACATCAAACGGAACTGACCGTTGGGGGTTTCACAAAAAAATCAGATGGCTACAGCCACCAGGATTCTGTGTAAAACTGACAGGCAGATGAAAGCATTTGGGTGGCTGCACTGCTGCCCGATTGCTCATACACACCACTGGTACCGGCGCCCTGCCATGTATTCTGGGTTCTGCTTGCCTATCTGTGGGCCCGGGACTGACATGGTGGGTACCAGCAGATGGAGAAGATTGGACACACATCCGCTATCCCCCCTTCTTGCGTTGACCTGCAAAACGACGTCTATGACGTCGCCTTCCGGGTCAGCCTCTCAGTGTCTTCGGCTAGTATAGACGGTAAACATTGTTTGCAGTGCGATAACTCTAGCAACCAGACCTCCTCTGTAACAATAAACTGATGACCTATAGGGGGCTTATGAAGCATTGCCTACACAAAATATAGGTTCCTGAAGTATCTTGCCATTTCGATTGGGGCACACAAATTTAAGGTTTGACATGTTGGTTATCTATTTACTCGGTGCAGCCTCATCTTTTATATTTTACCACAAATGTGGGAAGTTCATTGCGTTTGTTTGCCCTGAAATCTTGTGTTTCGTAGACCTTTGCGTTAATATCGCTTGGCATAAAAAATTGGAACTACCTCTATTTTATTCTCTAGGGTGTCTGCTGTCAGAAAATAAAATGTTTGGGTAATCTTCAGGCCTAAAATGTATTTTTTTTTTAAATTCAAAGTCTTTTATTGAGAGCAAGAGATGGTACATAAGAAAATCAATTTGCAATAGTACACACAGTTGGCAGAACTGCTATGGTAACATTCTACAACATAGTACAGATATACAGATGTATACAGGGTATACAGATGGATGTGTAGACAAAAAACAACAGATTCAGCGGAAACATCTGTGGACATGAGACACACCAACATGGCATCCTGCATCCCCAGAAAATCCCTCCACCCCAACCCGTCCTAAAATGTATTTTTAAATGTGGGCAAATAATGCAAAAACCGCTCTGACGGTGAAAAGGTTAAGCTGCTGTCTGGCATTGGGCACTACAGCTCTATTTAGCTTACTCTTAACTATTCTTTCAAGTCTCTCTCCTTCTATGATTTATTTGTTCTATGTTATTCTATTTAAAATGTATATTTCTGATTCTGATGTGTAAATTATGTTTTAAATTCTGGTTTTGATGGGTTCGGCTTGATTATATAACACCTGGCTGCTTTTGCTGTGATTGAAGGGTATAGTCATCTTGCTCCTATTTCTTGTTACTGTACCATTAAAGTGAAACTGAAGACATACCATTTTTGAGTTAAAATTCTAGGTAGTGTTGGCAAGGGTAAAACAGGTCCTAACTCATCCCCACTGTTATACTCAAAGTATTTTAATTATCATCAGCTTTCCTATTTGAGAGATTTCACCTTGCTTCCTGTCCTGATCACCAGTGGGGGTGCATCCATAAAGGGCACAGGAGCGCCGCCCCCCTCTTCTGCTCGCCCCCCCTCTTCTGCTCTTTCACATAGATAGATTCATGCGTTGCATGAATCTATGGTCGCCATGGGCTCTAATAGGCTTCCAAAAGGGTAAACAGTGGGCGCAACGCTGTGCGTTCGCTTTTTACACAGTGTTGTGTTAGGGAAGCGAATACATCGCTTCCCTAACACTGACCCGCCTCTCAGCCAATCAGGTGCACAAGGTTTGGTTACCCTGTCACCTGACTGGCTGAAATAACAGTTGCTGCTGTTGGACACCTGACAGGATGAGAGTCGGAGATGAGGATAGGCACCCTGGCAGCGTTTGGGCACAGTGGCAGCATTTGATGGGCACAGTGACTGCGTTTGATGGGCATAGTGGCTGTGTTTGATGGGCACAGTGGCTGCGTTTGATGGGCACAGTGGCTGCAATTGATGGGGGGGGGGTTTTTCATATTTTTTTAGTTTGTTTGCGCTCCCCAAAAAATGTTGAGCACCAGCCGCCACTGCCGATCACCACTAGTCAGCCTAAAAGTGAGGGCAAATATCTCCCAAAGGAGGTGACACAGACATCAGAGAAGACTTAAAAATAAAAAAATGCAGTGCTTTGTGATATATCACTCACTCAGGCGAAAAAAAAAAATATATATATATATATATATATATATATATATATATATATATATATATATATATATATATATATATATATATATATATATATATATATATATATATTATTGCCGTGAGCAATGCGCAAGTGAATGTTGGAGCAACTTGAATTCCCAAACAAAAAACAAAATGGTAAAAAATATATAAATTAAATACTTGTCAAGTGCACAGTGAAAGAAATACAAAAATATTGAAGTAAACATCAACATATCAAACATTCTTAATTTCAGCAAGACCACAGTGAATATATAAATATATAATGTCCCATAAAGTCACTCTGTGATGTTGATCCAAATAATATTAACCGTGCGCTTACCTCCAATTGTGTGACTGCACAATTAAGTTTGGTCCACAATAGCAGCTGAACCACCTCAGAGCTCTAAATAGCAGGATTTGCAGGCTCCCCCAGGTGTAATGCAAAGATGGTATCATCAATTTAAAATACAAAAGAGGCTGTCACTCAAAGTCAGCTAGCCAAACGAGAGAGATAGGGGCGGGGCTGGGTTGGGGCTCCATGTCTGTGGTTGCTGTGGGGGCACTCAACAGGAGGGATGGGCCAGGATCACAGAAGAGGGACCTAAGAAGAGGAGGATCCAAGCTGCTCTGTACAAATTCACTGCAACAAATCAGGTAAGTATAACGTTTATTATTTTTATAGGAAAAAAACAGACTTTACAATCACTTGAAGTTTCACTTTTAGAACACCTTTGCATCAACTACTTCTCAACACTGGTACTTATTGCATGACGTGACCAATTTTCTGTGAACAAACTTTGTGGATTAGCAGTTAACAAGGTGTGGCTATGGATATAGAACAAGACATGCTTGTGTCTGGATCCACTTGGATTAATCACCAGAACCTGAATGAAAAGAGAAGAGAAGGTAGTGTAATAAGTATGTTATGGTAGGCCATTTCTTGACTGCTGGCAGAATCATTTGTACAATGCTAGGTTGATAGAGACGTGGCGAAATGCTGGAGACGTGACTACTAGGGGAACGTTAAAAAAAATTATAATAATATTGTGTGACTGGGTTCCCTACACCCTCTGCACCTTATGCTATTTCTTGTTTTGCCTAATGGATAACGTGGCTCTGATGGAACCCTTAATTTAAACCATGCTGTTCAACCTTTTGACCTTCCTGGGCCACATTTGAAAAAAAGGAAACGTCTTGGGCCACATTTGCGTGGGCACGGCAGCCCATTCATTTGATTCATTCATGCGTTTCATGCAGGAAAAAGTCTCCTGCAGCATATTTTAACTGCAACAGCGGTTCCTGCACCTAAAAACATGCTGCATTTTTTTTATCAAGTAACTTTTTATTGAAAATAAGAAAGAGAAGGAGTACATTTCTTACAGAATACAGAGCCACATGTCGCAGCATGAGGAGACACAAGTAGACAAGGCACAGGTCAACTTTCCCATGCTGCATTTTTATATGCGTGGGGGTGTCATTAAGAATGTCTGGCAGCCCTGCCTCTCTGTAAAGAGCAGCGTGTTTTGGTTATGGGTGGTTGCAGGTGCAGGAACATCTGCTATTCCTGCATCCGCAACCACCCGCAGTATTGTAAACCTAACCTAAATTCATGGACAGTTTGTAAAAGTCATGATTTTTACATCTCTCAGTGAATATCCGGTATGGACATGCGACTGTCCTTGAAATTCAATGACGGTTGACAACCCTGGTATGTGCTGTGTGGGGAGGTTGTGGGCAGGAGTCTTTGGGGGACGCAACTGAAATCTTGTTGAATCAATATATGAGTGAATGAGAGACTTGTAAAGCGCAACACATGCGAACTGAATCGCCTCTGGGCGCTGTATCCATTTCATGGGTAAGGAACCCCTTGACCTCAGAAGAGATGGGTTTTAATCTTTCTCCTGAAGGTCAAGTGGTCCGACTCCAGTCGGATGGTGGTTGGTAGTGCATTCCACAGGCGAGGTCCCTGGACTGCAAATCTTCGATCTCCTTTGGACTTGTATCTGGCTTTTGGTATCTGGAGGAGGTTTTGATTGCGATTGGGGTTATGGGCTTTTATTTTTGCCTTGAAAGTGATTCTGTCTTTTACTGGCAACCAATGAAGGGATCTCAGTGAAGGTGAACGACTTGTAGACGAGTGATTTGGTATTTGGGGAGTCCTAGATAGAGGGCATTTGCGTAGTCGAGTCTGGAATTGATGATTGTTCCCACCACAACTGCAATGTCCTCTTTCGGGATAAAGGGTGTGAGTCTGCTTAGTAGGCGCAGCAAATGGTGGGATCCGCTGACTACTGACCCTATTTGTGCATCCATTGTCATGTAGGTATCGAAAATTACTCCGAGACTTTTGACTTTGGTGCTAGGGGTGATAGTTTTACCCAGAATGGGTGGGGGAGTCCATGTTGACGCGGGGTGATTTTTCCGGTTAGCGTGAAACAGGAGAAGTTCTGTTTTTGAAACGTTGAGTTTAAGATAACTGTTTGTCATCCAGTTATCTATTAGAGTGAGGCATTTCTCTAGTCCAAGAGAATGATCCTTTTTGTTGCAGATGCGGAAATAAAGTTGTGTGTGTGTATATATTGTGACAGTATGCGAGGTGCGATACATGATCATAGGTACATTTCACCTCGCATACGTTCCATTATGAGAGACTGAACCGGAATCCATTCCGGGTTTTACAGCCTCTGGGCCTGGCTAGGATTCCGGTCCGGATGTTTGGGTCCACTGGAGTCCACAATCAGCTGGACTTTAAATGTCCAGGAAGAGAGCACAACAGGGCTCTGGCTTGAAACTCAGGAAGGGACCTGAGTGAGGGGAGCGCTGAGTGCTGGACTGAAAAGGTTTGCTTTACTACATGTTTTGTGGGTGTCAGGGACTAGCCCCACACTGTATAGAGAGGAGATCATGTTTGTTTAGTTTAGCGCCGGACGGCAAGGATTTAATTTATTGTTTTGTTTATTTTAATCTGCAAACCGTTTATAAATAAAATCTGGCATCCGCCAGACTTAAAAGAAAGTGCCTGCTTACAGACTGTGATTTCAGAAAAGGTGATCCCCACGAGCTAATCCCTCACACGTGGTGGATTCAGCGGGCACTTTTCTGAAAATGGAAGAAATGTTAAAGGCCCTGCTACAGGCCAATGCAGCCCAGCGGGAAACCAACCGCCAAGTCGCAGAGGCCGCTGCAGCACAACAGGCTGCCCAGCGGGAGATAAACCGCCAAGTCGCAGAGGCCGCTGCAGCACAACACCGCCAAGTCGCAGAGGCCGTTGCAGCACAACACCGCCAAGTCGCAGAGGCCGTTGCAGCACAACACGCTGCCCAGCAGGAGATGAACCGACAGTTTGCCGAAGCTCTGGTGGAACTGAAAAAGGGGTCCGCACCTCCGGTGTTAGCGGAACCAAAGATTGTACGTGCTTCCTACCACCTGCAAAAGATGACACCGGCGGATGATGTTGAGGCGTACATGGCGACTTTCGAGAGAGTCGCTGACCGCGAAGGATGGCCAAAAGAGCAGTGGGCGGGACTATTGGCCCCATTCCTAACAGGAGAACCCCAAAAGGCCTATTTTGACCTAGAACCAGATAAGGCCCAGGACTATGAGACTCTAAAGACAGAAATACTCGCACGCTTGGGTGTCACCATGGCAGTCCGGGCCCAGCGCGTGCATCAGTGCTCCTATTCCAGCAACCAGCCACCCCGGTCACAAATGTTTGACCTGGTCCACCTCACCAGGAAGTGGTTGCAGCCAGAGACTCTGACCAGCCCTCAGATTGTGGAGCGTGTGGTAATGGACCGGTACCTGCGTGCGCTCCCTGCTACCCTGAGAAAGTGGGTCGGACAGGGGGACCCCAACACTGCAGCCCAAATGGTGGACCTAGTGGAGAGGTACAGTGCTACCGAGGACTTAATAAACCCACCCACGCCCCACTTCGGAGTGTCTCGGGGTGCAAGATCTCCCAACGGTTCGGGTAAGACTGTTCCGGGGTTCAAGAGTTTGGGGAGAGTGGATAAGACTGTTGTTACAGCAGATGAGACTGTAGGTCCTAGACCTGGAGACTGGCCAAAGAAGCCAGGAAGGTTTTTGGGACCGGTAAGAGGACTGGGGGTAGGGCAAATACGGTGTTTTCGTTGCCATGCATTAGGCCATATTGCTGCAAACTGCCCTCTAAATGATGAACCTATGCAATGTGATTATGTTGATAGGGTAAGACGCCTTTCTCTGTTTGCACAGGTCGCATGTGTTGCGACAGGTCAGCGTCGCCTGGAAAAACAAATGTGCGTTATTTCAGTAGATGGCAAGCCTCTTACAGCCCTGCTAGACTCTGGTAGTGTGGTGACCTTAGTCAGGAGTGTGTGTGTAGACCCCGCAAAACTACACCCCAGTTGTATTGGGGTAATATGCATCCATGGGGACACTCGGGACTACCAGACAGCGGTGGTTGAGGTTGATACCCCCTGGGGCTGTGTAACACATTCAGTGGGGGTGGTACCTTCACTGCTCCATGAAGCCTTAGTGGGAAGGGACTTTCCTCATTTTTGGAAGTTATGGGAGAGTGAAGGGAGGCCCGTAGATAGCGCTCCCCCTCCTGGGGAAACTCGAGAACTCTCACCAGACCCGTTTTGCCAAAGGGAAGGGCATGCTGTTGGTGGGATCGAGGAGGCCGGAGATCCTCCACCATTCCCTGCCATGGCTGGGGAACCGGAGGACTTAGAAGCTAGCACCCAGCCTGAGGGTAACGAACAGGAAACCTCGCCTGACCCTGACATGGAGAGTAGCCAAAATGTGGTACCCGACTTGGAGGTCAGGAGGGAAGATTTCTGTACCGAGCAGCTGCGAGAGCCCACCCTCATGAATGCCAGGGAAAATGTTAAGGTGTTGGATGGGGAACCGGTGGATCCTAATTGGGTGGTGTCCTTTCCCTACATGGCAATTAAAAACCATTTGTTATATCGGGTGATAAAACATGGAGAGGAAGAGGTAGAACAGCTACTGGTTCCCAAACCCTTTCGCAGGGTGGTGCTAGACCTGGCTCATGGTCACGTAATGGGGGGACATCTCGGGGTCGAAAAAACCAGGGAGAGAATCACCCAAAGATTCTTCTGGCCCGGTTTGCATGCAGAGGTCAAGGAGTACTGTGAATCGTGCCCCGAGTGCCAAATGTCAGCACCATCGCCCCATTTTCGCAGCCCCCTTGTTCCTCTACCAATAATTGAGGTCCCCTTTGAAAGGATTGGCATGGACCTGGTGGGGCCGGTCGTGAAATCTGCCCGAGGTCACCAGCATATTCTGGTGATCCTGGACTATGCGACTCGCTATCCTGAGGCCATACCCTTGCGTAACACCTCCGCCAAGGTTATTGCCAAGGAATTAGTCCAGGTGTTTAGTCGAGTAGGGATCCCAAAAGAGATCTTGACCGATCAAGGCACCCCTTTTATGTCAAGGGTTACCAAGGAATTGTGTAGATTGTACAAAATCTCCCATCTCCGTACTTCTGTCTACCACCCCCAGACAGATGGTCTGGTCGAAAGGTTTAATAAAACCTTGAAGAGTATGTTGAAAAAGGTGGTTGACAAGGATGGGAGAGACTGGGATTTTTTGCTACCATATCTCATGTTTGCCATACGAGAGGTTCCACAGGCCTCCACAGGCTATTCCCCCTTTGAGCTCTTGTATGGTAGGCATCCCAGGGGCCTGCTAGATATTGCTAAAGAAACGTGGGAAGGAGAGGTCAGCCCATATAGGAGCATCATAGAGCACGTCTCCTTGATGCAGGACCGAATTGAAGCCGTTCTGCCCCTAGTACGGGAACATATGGAGCGAGCCCAGGAGGCCCAAAGGAGGGTCTATAACCGGGGTGCCAAGGTCCGTACTTTCAACCCGGGGGACAGAGTGTTGGTACTGGTTCCCACGGTAGAAAGCAAGTTTTTAGCCAAGTGGCAGGGTCCCTTTGAGGTTGTCCAAAGGGTGGGGGAGGTAAACTACAAAGTCTACCAGCCAGGGAAAAGGAAACCACACCAAATTTACCATGTAAATCTCTTAAAGCCCTGGAAGGACCGAGAGACTTTACTGGCCACGTCCCCACTTCCAACAGACCGGATACCCGTGATACCTGACGTTCCCATCACGGATTTCCTGTCTGTAGCACAGCAAAGTGACGTTAGGGCATTCGTGCAGAAAAATAGAGACTTTTTCTCCCCCTTACCCGGACTGACCAACACGATCCAACATGACATAGTGACGGAACCAGGGGTTCGGGTAAATGTAAAACCATATAGAATTCCAGAGGCCCGGCGAGAGGCAGTTGCGGAAGAAATAAAAAATATGTTAGAGTTGGATGTGATCGAGGAGTCTCACAGTGAGTGGTCAAGTCCCATAGTGCTGGTCCCAAAACCTGATGGCAGTATTAGGTTTTGTAATGATTTTAGAAAACTTAACAGTGTGTCCAAATTTGACGCCTACCCGATGCCCCGGGTCGACGAACTTGTGGACAGGTTGGGACAGGCTCGCTACATAACGACCCTAGACCTAACGAAAGGTTATTGGCAGATACCGCTTACTGAATCGGCCAAGGAGAAGACTGCCTTTTCCACTCCTGAGGGCTCGTTTCAGTATAAGCGGATGCCGTTTGGTCTGCACGGAGCCCCTGCATCATTCCAGCGAATGATGGACAAAATTTTGAGACCACATCGCTCGTATGCAGTGGCGTACTTGGACGATGTGGTCATCCACAGCCCAGATTGGGAATCGCACCTGCTCCGTGTACAAGCGGTCATAGATTCCCTTAGGGAAGCACATCTCACGGCCAATCCAAAGAAATGTGCCATAGGCCTGGAGGAGGCCAAATACCTTGGGTACATTATTGGCCGGGGAATGGTCAAGCCGCAGACCAATAAGATTGAGGCAATTCAAAAATGGCCCCAACCAGTCAATAAAAAACAAGTGAGGGCCTTCCTGGGCATTACGGGGTATTACAGGCGTTTTATACCCAATTTTGCCACCATTGCCGCCCCCTTGACCGATCTAACGAAGGGTAAGGGGTCGGTCATGGTCAAATGGAACCCCGAAGCCGAGGGGGCATTTCAGAAGTTAAAACAGGCTCTTTGTATGGTACCCGTACTAGTAACCCCGGATTTTAGCCAGGAGTTTGTTATACAGACGGATGCCTCTGAGGTGGGACTAGGGGCCACATATCAGGGATGGTGAGGAGCACCCAGTGGTATACCTGAGCAGGAAGCTGAACAAGCACGAGAAAAATTATGCCATCGTAGAAAAGGAGTGTCTCGCCATTAAGTGGGCCTTAGACTCCCTGAGGTATTACCTACTGGGGAGGTCATTTAAGCTGGTCACAGACCATGCTCCCCTGAAGTGGATGTGTGATAACAGGGAGAAAAATGCTCGTGTGACAAGGTGGTTCCTGGCTCTACAACCTTTTAAATTTACGGTGGAGCACAGGCCAGGGAAGCTCCAAAATAATGCAGATTCCCTCTCCCGTGTGCACTGTATGGTTGGGTCAAGTGCTCAGCCGCAGGGGCTTGAGCAGAGGGGGAGGATATGTGACAGTATGCGAGGTGCGATACATGATCATAGGTACATTTCACCTCGCATACGTTCCATTATGAGAGACTGAACCGGAATCCATTCCGGGTTTTACAGCCTCTGGGCCTGGCTAGGATTCCGGTCCGGATGTTTGGGTCCACTGGAGTCCACAATCAGCTGGACTTTAAATGTCCAGGAAGAGAGCACAACAGGGCTCTGGCTTGAAACTCAGGAAGGGACCTGAGTGAGGGGAGCGCTGAGTGCTGGACTGAAAAGGTTTGCTTTACTACATGTTTTGTGGGTGTCAGGGACTAGCCCCACACTGTATAGAGAGGAGATCCTGTTTGTTTAGTTTAGCGCCGGACGGCAAGGATTTAATTTATTGTTTTGTTTATTTTAATCTGCAAACCGTTTATAAATAAAATCTGGCATCCGCCAGACTTAAAAGAAAGTGCCTGCTTACAGACTGTGATTTCAGAAAAGGTGATCCCCACGAGCTACTCCCTCACAATATATATATATATATATATTAGGGCTGTTACTGATCAAAAATTTTCTGTTTGATTAATCGTTTTTTTTTTATCGATTAATCGACTAATTTCGATTAATTATAACGCACATACAGATCCAACTACTTTTAACTGATCTCCTTGCAGGCTGATTCCCAGTGCAGCTACCAACCACAGGAAAAATGGATAGCAGGATACAAAAAACACACAAAGGCAGCGCTCGATGGGAATAGCATTAAAACTTTTAGGCCTCGTACAGACGAGGGGTTATCCGCTGGAAACGGTCCACCGGACCGTTTCCAGCAGGCATTCCTCCTACGGATTTTCATCCGATGGTGCTTGTACACACCATCGGATCAAAATCCGCGCGGAAAACATCCGCGGTCACGTGTCGCGCCGTCGCCGCGACGATGACGCGGCGACGTGCACGACGCTGGAAGGTAAACACGAAGGTAAACACTTCCACGCATGCGAGGGATGGGAGCGGACGGACTGATCCGGTGAGTCTGTACAGATGACCGGATCAGTCCGCTGGACTGGATCCCAGAGGATAGATTTTGTAGCATGCTACAAAATTTTTATCCGCTGGGAATCCGTCGGCTGGATTTTTATCTGCCGGGAAATGTCCGCTCGGACGTACAGACGACCGGATCTATCTGCTGGAACTGATCCGCGGATCAATCCCAGCGGATAGATCCGGTCGTCTGTACGAGGCCTTATAGTCTTCAACTAGGTAACAAAATAAATATTCCACTGGAGATAAAATCGATGTAGCTACATAAACTGTAAAAATGGTGTGAGTAATACCAAACGGTACCAAAAACAGTCATAAAAATTTAGCTAAGTATGATACTGGTATAAAAATGTGTACAACGATACCACTGCTGAATCCAGATGAGGAGAGGTTAACATCAGTCCGTCGGCATGTAGATGTCCTGTGAAGGGAACTATCACAACTCCCAGTGGATCGCTGTAGAATCCCAGGTTAATAGAGGGAAGTGATAGAGGGAAGTGTAACAGCCCTTGCGTGTGGCAGATAGTAAGGTCCCGCCGGCATGCAGATATGAAGGCACAGCAAAGGAGCCCTTCAGATGGACACGGCAAGCCCCGCCGGTGTCCGTGACGTCACCGGATCTCCGACGGAACTCCCTGAAGGGCCAGAAGCCGGCGGAGAGTTGAGTACCAATCAAAAAAATGTTAATCGATCAAAAAGATTTTGATCGATCAAAAAAATTAAAGATTAATCGATTAATTAAAAGGTAATTTGCACAGCCCTAATATATATATATATATATATATATATATATATATATATATAGAACCAATGCCACTAGCTTCCAGCATCCTGGTTCAAAGCACAGTGAGGATACCTGCAGGAGGAATAGTCCAGGGAGTCCAGACCTAAAACATACTAAACCAAAAAGTTGTCCAGCACAAGATAAACCCTAGGGTGCTATATTCCTCTTGTGTAGTAGTAACACTTTAATGGATAATCATTAACCATAATGTCCATGCTTGATAAAAAAAAAAGTTCACCATATATATCCAGATAAAATCTGACAGATATTTACTGTGATCGATCAGACCACAATTAATTCTAATGTGCAGCCAGCATCCTCTCAGCACTAAAGCCACCCAGATATCACTGACAGGACAATGTTCCCCCCAAGCACGTGATTTAAAGAAGTATTTTTTATGTTTAAATATCACGAAAATATCTGTTGCCCATTGAATAGTATTTTTATTTATTTAGTCACTATGAAAAAAAATGGGGTTCACACAGGAGCAGTGTGGGAAACCACATGCAATTTGGACAGGAATCGCACTGGAGTCCTGTTAAAATCGCAAGCGATTCTTTGCTTTACGATTTGATCCCATTCATTTTATATGGGCTCAAATCTCTCCGCAAAGGTATTGGTTTTAGTTATCGCAGCATTTGCACAAGTTCATACTTCATACATACTAGCAGATGCTCGGTATTGGTGCAACCCTAAACGGAACCATTTGTGACTGCTGCTTCTATAAGTGGAATCAGTTCCTGGGGAAATGCTGGAAAGGGGGGGTCTATAGATTGTCTTTTATACATACAGTATATTTTACACATAATATAGGTGTATAATTGTTATTTAATACATTTTTTGCATACATTGGTTACATACAATATGATCTGAACAAACAACAAAAGATTCCTCCTAATCCAGCGCTGGGAGGGTGATGGCTACAAACCACTTGAGGTATACCTCAAAAAAGTCGTGCAGAGGGCTAACATTCATTACACAGACTGCCATATGTTGGTTCTCCATACAGAGCCTGAACTAAAGATTGGACTCCTGTTATGCTCAGAGTCCTTTAGCAAGAATGGTAAGTCTGCATTTTTTTGCAGTTTTTCTTTAACCACTTGCCGACCTGCCGCTGTCACTATACTGCGGCAGGTCGGCATGATCCCACGAAACCGTCGTAGCTGTACGTCGGTTCCTTTAAGTGGGATAGCAGGTGTGTGCGCGCGCACACACCTGCTATCCCACTTAAAGGAACCGACGTACAGCTACGACGGTTTCGTGGGATCATGCCGACCTGCCGCAGTATAGTGACAGCACTGTGGGGGTGCCGATGCTCATGACCGGCGATCACGGGCACAAGAGGCAGAACAAAACACACAAATCCCAGTTCTGTGAGGAGAGAGAAATTGTGAGTTCCTTACGAGTTGGGAACTCACAATCTCTCATCTCCTGTAGTCAGTTCCATCCCCCACAGTTAGAACACATGCATAGGGAACACAGTTAACCCCTTGATCGCCCCCTGGTGTTAACCCCTTCCCTGCCAGTGACATTTACACAGTAATCAGTGCATTTTTATAGCACTAATCACTGTATAAATGCCAATGGTCCCAAAAATGTGCCCGATTTGTCTGCCATAATGTAGCAGTACTGATAAAAATCACAGATCGCCGCTATTACTAGTAAATAAAATAATAATAAAAATGCCATAAATCTCTCCCCCTTTTTGTAGATGCTATAACTTTTGCGCAAACAAATCCATATATGCTTATTGCTATTTTTATTACCAAAAATATGTATAAAAATACATATTGGCCTAAACAGAGGAAAAAATTGGGGATATTTATTATAGCAAAAACTACAAAATATTGTGTTTTTTTTTCAAATTTTTCTCTCTTTTCTTGTTTATAGCGTAAAAAAATTAAAACTGCAGAGGTGATCAAATGCCATGAAAAGAAAGCTGTATTTGTGGGAAAAAAAGGACGTCAATTTTGTTTGGGTACAGCGGCACACGACAGCAGTTAAAGCTACAACATCATTTAGACACCCATAAATTACTCGATCCGTTTCAATCGGATTTTCGTCCTGGTCACGGTACAGAAACAGCGCTGCTCAAAATATGGGATGACGCACTCGAAGCAGCAGACGAAGGAGAATCTTCTCTGCTGGTACTGTTGGACCTAAGCCGTGCCTTTGACACGGTAGACCATGGATTACTACGGACTCGGCTAACAGAAGTAGCCAGAGTCGCGGAATGTGATTTAGCTTGGTTCTCCTCCTTGAAAACTGATCACAAACGGTGAAACTGGGACCTTTCACTTCTGAAAAACGGACGGTATCATGTGGAGTCCCTCAGGGATCCCCTCTGTCACCGGTTCTTTTCAATATTTATCTGCACCCTCTTTTTGAAATCATCCGTAACCAGAAATTACTGTATCACTCTTATGCAGATGATACACAATTGTATCTGCAACAAAAAGGATAATTCTCTTGGATTAGAGAAATGCCTTTCTGTAATAGAAAACTGGATGACAAAGAGTTATCTTAAACTCAACGGTTCGAAAACAGAACTTCTCCTATTGCAAGCCAACCGGAAAAATCATCACATGACAACATGGACACCCCCGCCCATTCTGGGTAAAACTTTTACCCCTAGCCCCAAAGTCAAAAGCCTCGGAGTAATTTTTGACACCAACATGACAATGGATGCACAAATAGGGTCAGTAGTCAGCGGATCGTACTATCTGCTGCGCCTACTACGTAGACTCACCCCCTTTATCCCTAAAGAAGGCATTGCAGTCGTGGTGGAAACAATGATTAATTCCAGACTTGACTATAAAAATGCCCTCTACCTCGGACTCCCCAAATACCAAATCACTCATCTGCAAGTCGTACAAAATACGGCCGCTCGATTAGTGACCGGCAAAAAAACATCGGAATCAATCTCACCTGCTCTGAGATCCCTTCATTGGTTGCCGGTAAAAGACAGAATCACTTTTAAGGCACTAATGCATAAGTGTATTCAAGGAAACGCCCCTCAATATATATGCGAAAAAATAAAAGCTCATAACCCCAGTCGCATTCTGCGATCCACCAATCAAAACCTGGTCCAGATTCCCAAAGCCAGATACAAATCCAAAGGAGATCGAAGGTTTGCAGTCCAGGGACCGCGACTGTGGAACACCCTACCAACCACTATCCGATTGGAGTAGGACCACTTGGCCTTCAGGAGAAGGATTAAAACCCATCTCTTCTGAGGTCAAAGGGTTTCACGGAAGTGATACAGCGCCCAGAGGCGATTCAGTTCGCATGTACTGCGCTATATAAGTTTTTCA
This sequence comes from Rana temporaria, assembly GCF_905171775.1. Taxonomy (NCBI): domain Eukaryota; kingdom Metazoa; phylum Chordata; class Amphibia; order Anura; family Ranidae; genus Rana; species Rana temporaria. Next base: position 52,362,174 of record NC_053495.1, on the reverse strand, counting down.
CTCACTCAAAGCGATGCAGTGCCGTATTGCAAAAAATGGGCTGGTCATTGAGCAGTCAAATCTTTTGGGGCTGAAGTGGTTAAAGAAAAAAAAAAGATATCTGACTGTCTGGTCGTCTCTTAGTAGTCCCTAGGGGCAGTGTGCTGTTTAAAACCTGCTCTGTGTACTTATTAGGAGTATGGTCTGCTGTTTCTCCTCCAGCCACTAGAGGTTGCTGGGGCCTATTTCTATATAGGCAGGAAGTGGAGGGCATTGGATTGCTGGAGGGCTCTGTTCCCAGGGTATTGCACAGCTAAAACTTGGTGGTTGATGGTTTGGAATCTAGAAACGTTGAATTCTTCCTTTCAGGTATTGCAAGATAATAACCACTGATGCCAGTTTCTCCATTTGGTTTGAGGGTGGTTACAGTGGACTTGGTCTCCAAAGGAGAGTATACTGCCCATAAAAATCTTGGAGTTTTTGGCCAGTACGCCTTGCTCTGGATTATGGTACAAACCAGTTGTAGGTTCTATCCGGGAAAACCTCTGCAGGGGCATATATATCAACCACCAGGGCGGCACCAGGAGTCATGCAGCTCAAGAAGGTGAACCACATTCTGTCTGAAACAACACAAGTACTGTCTCTGTTATCCATGCATATTCCAGGTATAGAATAGTGGTAGGGGAAACTCTGCAGGTGAATCTACTAGATTCCAAGTTCTACAAGTTGGAACAGGTTGTGTCTGGGACGAGGGTCCCACTGGAAATGGGGGTAGATGCACTGGTAACGCCTTAGGGACCAGTTCTCCCTTATTTGACATTTTCCCTCTGTTTCGCCTTCTGCCATATCTTTTGCAAAGAATTCAGAAGGGGGCAACACTGATAATAATGTTAGCCGAGTTAGACCAGGAGGGCTTGGTACACTGACAAAGCGAGTCTTGCGGGGGCTGCTTCCTGGACACTCCCAGTCCAGCAGGACCTAATAGGCTTGAGTTCTGTATCTCAGCACTGTTGAGCCCCTGAAAGCCAGCTTTGGAAAACTTCAATTACAGGACTTGGAAATATATTTTTTTTGCCTGGGGTGAAGCCAGGAAGTGGCATCCCCAGAAATATGTGAGTGGAATATTTTCTTTTTCTTTCCCCAATCAGTAGGGGAAAGGAGCTTGGCCTTAAGTGCCATTAAGGGTCAGAGTTCGTCCCTGTCAATTTTTCTTCCAGAGGCCGTTGTTTCTCACTCCTTGATTCATACTTCATACAGTGTGTAACGTAGTCAATCCCTCCTGTCAGACCACTTGTTCTTGGGACTTGAATTTTATCTTGTCTGTCCTTGCAGAGGCCACTTTTTGAACCAATCGGGAGATTTTGTTGGTCCTTTATCTCGGAAGGTGGCTTCTTTGATGGCTATCACTTCACTAGGTGGAATGTCAGAGTTGGCGGCTCTTTTATGCAAGGAGCCGTTCTTGGTCTCACATCGTGGTAAGGTGATGTTGCGTCCTCATACATTTTTTGACTATAATGGTGTCTAGTTTTCACTTGATTCAAGACAAAGTCTTGCCTTTTTTTCTGATCCTCATTTGACAGGAGTAAAGATCACTCCATACTCAGGCAGGTATTTCAGGCAGTCGGAATTAATTGAATGGTCAGAGCAGGTCAGGAATCCTGGTTTGTGCTGCCAGTAGAGCCCAGGATGGGCAGGAGGCATCCAAGTTGACTATTTTCATTGGATTTGCCAGTTAATTCTTCAAGCCTATGGCTTGAAAGTGCAAGGCCCTTCACCCCTTTTTCTTTGTAAAAGTGCTCGCTACCAGGTGTGTGGGGGCATCTTAGGCCATCTGCCATCAGGAGTCAGTGGCATACCTGTATATTGTACTCTGGCAAAAGGAATATTAAAGTGGAAGTAAACCCTTCTATCCTTTATGGCCAAGGAAGCTGCAAGCTTAGGCTCCATTTGATCTGTAGTTACCATGGTGCTGCATGGCCATCAAATCAAATAACAATATTGTACTACACGCATTATATACTTATTTATGTTCTAGCACTTAGAACGCTATTTGTACAGAGCAATGTACCACTACCAAAACTAGTATTGGAGCTTATATATATTGGAATATAGTAAACTGATTTAGTTAAGGATCTGAGAATGTTCATACAATAAATTGTGTGAATACTCACTTTTAAATATCAAATCATGTGCAGATGAAAAAAAGAGGAGTTTTTTTTTTTTTCACTTCATGTGATAATTGAAATGAGTCTTCACACATCCTATTGTATAAACATTCAAAGATTTTAGTAAATCAGGCTCACTCGATATTGTCAAATTCCTGCATTAGTTTTAGTCTGTTTCTCTGTACAAATATAAGCCTCATTGTGGCTATTTTGTTTTGTTCTTTTTTTCAACCATAACATTTAAAAGTTGCTTACCAACAAAATACAATTTGCAGACAAAAAAAATGCAAAGTGATGACATTAATGTCCCTAGCGAACAGATAGGCAGAAGAATTTTTAGTATGTTTAACATTCTCTGTTTGAGTATAAGCAGTGACACTGCATGCTAATGATATACATTTTTTTTTTTTTTTTCATTAAAATGCTTCACAAAGTAATTTATTGATAATCTATTTCATTTAAAGTTCATGTCAGCTCTAAAACAGATTTATAATTTTTATGTGAAAAAATTCATACATCATAAAAGCATAATACGATAGATCTGCATAAAATCTACTTCTGAGTAATAGTTCATTGATAAATGCAAGACACTGCCATAATTCTAAAGGGTTGAATTAAAGTTGTACACGTAAGTATTGTATTCTGATAACTGTATGCCATTAATACAATTATAGTATTCAGTATTTTTTTTGCATATATTTATATTTTTTTACACATGTACACTTGGACCAGGCTGTCCAGCTGAAGTGACATTGATGGGTTGGGACACATAAGAACACAATCAGCAATCCTTACTGGGATCATTTTTGTTCATATAGCCTAAATCTTCTTAAAGAAAAAAAATATTGCTTTTAAGTGCTCAAGCAGTTGTTATTTACTAACTTCTGTAACTATAACTTTTGCTAGACAGCTTGAATAATACATAAATGTGGAGAAACAATGAAAATAATACCACTCAAATGCCCCCCAGACTTATGCAAGTCAAATCAGCATGTCAATAGACTGGTGCAAGTCAGACAGGAAAGGCTTGTCATGCTCATTTGCCCTTTTAGGGGCTTAACAGCTTGCCGACCGCCTCTTGTGCTAATACTTTGTGCGGGCACAAGCTCCGTGACCGTTCCCGCGGCACCCGTGGACTCGATGTCCGCCGGTGTCCCGCTGTCATGTCACGGAGAGACAGAACAGGGAGATATCTATGTTAGCAAGGCATTTCCTTGTTCTGCCTAGTGACAGGACCGAGATCTACTGCTCCCTGTCATCGGGAGCAGTGATCACTGTCATGTCACTTGTAGCCCAGCCCCCCCCCACAGTTAGAATCACTTCCTAGGACACACTTAACCCCTTCCTCGTCCCCTAGTGGTTAACCCCTTCCCTGCCAGTGTCATTGACACAGTAATCAGTGCATATTTATAGCAGACATGGTAAAAATCACAGATCGCTGCCATTTCTAATAAAAAACAAATTAATAAAAAAATGCCATAAATCTATCCCCTATTTTGTAGACGCTATAACTTTTGCGCAAAGCAATCAATATATGCTTATTATGATTTTTTTTCCAAAAATATGTCGAAGAATACATATCAGCCTAAACTGAGAAAGAAATTTGTTTTTCTATATATTTTTTTGGGTATATTTATTATAGCAAAAAGTAAGTTATTGCCTTTTTTTCAAAAATGTCGCAATTTTTTTGTTTATAGCGCAAAAAAATAAAAATAAAAAAAGGATGTAAATTTTAGTTTGGGTGCAACGTCGCATGACTGCGCAATTGTCAGTTAAAGCAATGCAGTGCCGAATTGCAAAAAATGGCCCGTCATTGGGCAGCCAAATCCTCCGGGGCTGAAGCCCTGCATTGTTGCAGTTTGCCCCATCTACTGACTTCTGTAAATATCATTTGAAATGTAAAAAAAAAAATCATACATCAAACACAATTGCTATGAAATATGGTAATCTGCGTGCAATTTGTTTTCTAATAGTTGTCATTTCATTGCCATTTTGTTAATTAGGTTAACAAACTTAGTGAAACATTTTTTTTTATATAGAAAATTAAAATTAAAAAAGCTTAGTGTACTGTTGGATTAGAAGTGGTTCAAATAGTTATGGTCGCATATTTGATTGTATCACTGATTTGTCCGAATATATATATTCTAGTTTGTGGTGTTTACTATGTAGCGCTACCCCCGAAGGAGCCGCTGGTTGATTTGGGATCTACTCTCTTTTGGCTCAACTCACCCCCGTTTAACTAGCTCAAACCCTCCCTTGACACATCAGAATTCTGGTAGTGGGATATTGTGACCCCTGCAGGGCTGGAGTCACAATAGCAGGTACACAACATGCAATGACAATAAGATAATGAATTACCTGCTGTAATGGACGGTCCCTCCAGACAAGAAAAATACACTCCACACAGTGAATATAAGAGATAAGTTTACTGTATAGAAACGTAGAAACAACTGGTATATGGTTTAGACATAAACACAATCAATAAGTGATAACCCAGTCTGATTCGCAAGGGCCCTTGCAAGAATCAGCAATTAATGTAGGTTGATGAGATTTCTCTTTGAACCTAGGAATGGTACCATCCGTCTAAACTAAAAGGGAGTCTATACTCGTGAGCGCCCCTAACGGGCAGTTCTGCAGATCAGTCAATATCTGTGTTGCGGCTGGTTGGTGCACATTAAAATTGTAATCAACGGGTAACATTTAATGAAATAGGCTGTGCAACAAAATGTCTAAAGGCAGCAGAATGTTGGTGGATTGATCGCTCGTCAGTGCCAATCTCTTCTATGGAACACTGATACGATTAACTGGGCCTCTAGGTTTCGGCTATGGGCCGAACACGTGATTGCAGCCTATGAAATAGTACTGGGTGTCTATGATAACCAGAAAGTCAGAAACTGAGCGTGTACTCTCTCACCCAACAGGCCGATCCGCCTGATTTCTCCTCAGGAAGGGGCGCGTTGGTAAGGCACTGCCCCACGGCACGACAAATCCCGGACGAGGGTGCTCCACTGTTTCTATTGTCAGCTCGGCTGCCTCTTCGATCTCCGGGAACATGGGCTGGGTGCTGTGGTCTTGCTTCTGTCTGGATGGTTGGTCTCTTGGTGAATAGGCCCAGGCTTCTGGCCTAGTAGCACGGCTGTGATTATCAGCAGCTCCGCTGAGGAGAGAGTGCAGATCCCGAGAGAGCGAGGTAAGCCCCTCCCTTCTCTTAAATAACTTTCCACGTCCGTTCTAACTGGCTGAATGGAGTTGTCACGTGCTCCAATGGTATGGGGCATTGCAAGGGGCGTAGTTTGTTTTCTCCTCAGAGTCAAATGGAGTCCATATCTCCTGCTACTCATAGCCCTGCAATGCATAACTTCATAACAATGTTTAACATATTTTACAAATGTGAATGTAATTCCAGCGGGGAGGACCTGCCAAGATTCTGACAGGGTGACCGCGCTACAACTATTAAAGGGAACATGTCACTTTTTTTAAATGTACAGTCTATCACTATAGTTTAAGTGCAGAAACCAAAAGTTGCCTAGAAAGCCCTCAATACTTGGTATATGTTACACATACCAATGCAATTCTGCTCTGACTCAGAACAAAGCCTTGCCCCTGCCTAGATTAAGTAGTCCACTGATAGAGTGGCGGCAGCCAATGGAAGCTAAGCTTTGGATTGTTGAGTGGTAAGGAGGAAGCTGAGGTTAATTTATAACATCAGCAATGTAATTGCAATACAAATTATAGGTATTTTTGATTATCCAATATAAGCTTCTTTGGAAAAATCATGTTGTGAGTGCTGCTTATCTTATTGCATTCTCTTTGAACAGCTTCCTGAATTCCCTGCATTCTTTGTAGCTTCTACTCTATTCTTTCTTTTGGTTTATTTTCAATTTCCAAGGACTATGTATCCCGTAGTACCTTGCTACCTGCAAGCACAGATGATATAGTATGGTAGTAGGTTTCCTGTACTGATGGTGCATCCTTTTAGAAGGCAGGGTCTGTGAAATGTGACACAAGCAGTGGGTATTCACAAAACAAAGTGAATATGTATCACTGAATATAAGGAAGTGAATGTGTGGGATGCTTCAAATAGTATGTTTTAAAATTTCAAGATCATTTAGATCAATAGGAGTAGGCTAGAAATATTTGCAATTCAATGTGAAACTAAATACAGTGTAGAACCCTCTACCTTAGGTAGGTAGGTGCTAGTTTAGGTTTTTGTGTAACCTGCCAGTGCAGGTAAATGTAAGCAGGCCTATGCTGTGAGCTAGGCCTGTTTGTTTTGATCTGGGGGCAGGGGAGTGGTTTAGTTTAGCAATAGGTGACTGACATGTACTTCAGCTCTTGGGCGCCTTCTCTGTTCCCTGGGAAAAGGTTTTGGAAAAGGGACAGGGCAGAGAGCTGGAGTGACACAGAGTGCATGCGAGGAGCTCTGACCGATCCCCAACTAGGATTGGCAGGGGGCAGGCCTCCTACATATACCCATGGTCAGCCTGCTGGGGGGGGGGGGATGTCGGCTAGGTGAACTGGATGATGGCGTGTTAGACTGTTGTGTCTGAGGGAACCCCCTTTTCTTTACATGGTCATGGAGAAGTGTCCTGGAACAGGAGCTGGAGAAGACAATCGGTCAGCACGAGTAAAGTCATTCAGGAAGGAGCCAGGACAGTTGTCGGTGAGTGGAAAGCTCAGGAATAGACATGCCAGGGGAGCTGGATGTAGAGCCAGAGGGAGAGACTGCAGGAATTTGTGTCAAGTCGCTGCAGCCAGGCGAGAAGGCAGGATTTGCAAGTCAGACTTGCTGGGATCAGTAGTCCATCTACATTTATTCTTCTCAAGTTAATTGGTTGCTGCCACAAAGGAGGTACTGCAGGCCCCGACCTACAAAGGGCTATCTGGGACTTATTCAGAGTGAGGCTTAGTGATGCTGATGGTATGACAGGAGACTAAAATTGGACAGTGAGGTAGTGTGCAGGAAGAAGTGTTCTGAGGTAAAAGTCTGTCACGTTTAGGGTCAGCCATCTTGTTCTCCTGAGAAGTGGGACACAGTTACTTTTATTCCACAAAGTAAAATGTATCCTATGGGCATCCCGTGTCCCTTTTCCCCAACCAAGTTCAATCCCCTACTAAAAAACACAAAAACAAGCAAAAGACTGTTCATTGACTGAGAAGTGTGTCTAATGGATGTCTGGCAGCAGGGTGAAATGCGTGGATGCTGTAACGTGTAGCAACCCTGCGGGGCCATCGCTGCAACTGTATGTGATTTTACATTTTGACCAGATATACACTTTAAAGTGTATGTAAACCCTAACAGCAAACTTCTTGCATTTGCTCCCTTTTGTATGTTAAAGTGTATCATTGAAAGAAATTGTGTTGTTGTTTGATAAGAGCAAAAAATACCTATTGATCCTGATATAAATCCAGTGACATTGTAACCTCCAATGCATATGTCTCTGCTGTGCTAAAATCTCAAGCAGTGTAATTGGCTTTGCTCAGTTCACACCACCCTGTGTTATGGGGATGAGAAGATATAGAGGTGTTTAGTATTTGTATTTCTAACATACTTCTCAGAATGCACTGCGATACCTTGTGATTTGGTGCCTGCAAATACACATTTAGGGTGCCATTAACAATGTATTGGCATCCGCAGCGTGTTAGCTTGCGGTGCTGGAAATGTGCATCGAATGCTCCTTGCTCATCATGTTTTGGTGTGAATCAGCCCTGAGTTAGTGTCATCCCAGATAGGCAGTGTTCTGGCAGGATTACCAGGTTAAAATAAACAGTAAAAAGCCTGAATAAAAATGAAATTAGTGCCGCTAATTCATCTTGGGACAGCTGCACTTTATTACATTATTCTTAGATGAACATTATTAAATACTGGAAGATTATTATAAGGGCCGCCTCCAAAGCCCAAAACTCTAGATCACAAATAATATGCATGAAGGGGAGGTTTTTTAAAACGTACTGTTTTTTGTCTACAACAACAATCTATTGTGTTACTACAATATTTATGTTTTGTTTTTTTTTCTTATGTGGAAAATGAAATTGTGGGTCATGCATTTTTTAAATAAATGTATTATAAATGCTACACAGAAAAAAATGTTACATGTTTCACCCGTATTTAGAGTGTAACCTCTTCCAGCTTCTGCCTCCTCTCCCCCTCCCTGTGATAGCACCTGCACCTGCTGTCACAATTTGAAAACAGCATGGTCGCACAGAGCTCCACCCACACGGCCACATCATTCATTCAGAGTTCAGTGAATGAATGGAACTACAAGTACCATCGGCGACCCCAGCTGACGACTTGTAGTTCTCAATGAACTGCAAGGGCGCTGGTGAGTGTTCTCATAGTTCATGAATTTGTCCTGCAATTTAGTAACTGCCTGCCAGCATCTGAGGTACGGACAGTCTATGTAGGGTGTCTGCAGGATCCTGACATTGCATCTACTAATCGCGAATGAAATGCTTTACAGGCGCCAGTACAGTATAAAAATAAATAAATAAATAAATACAAAAAGATGTACATTTTAGCATTTTGTTTTTCTAAAAGATAAACTTCTTTAATTCCAGGTGACCCCACCTTGTTACTTTAATACAGCTTCCACATTCCCCTCAAATCCTACTATAGATAATTTCTTCGACACATACAGCTAAGGCCTGCATCTCTTTGAAATGGAAAAATCCTTCCCCATGTATAGTACAGATGTGACTTAATAAGGTGGAAAAAAATCAGAAGGATGGAGGATCTCATCCTATTCTCTCAAAACCTGAAATATATCTTCAAATTGGGTTTTACTGGAATTATGTCATCTTCTGACATAAGGGTAAGGCCCCACTGCTCAGCTGTACTTAAAGGATAAGTTCACCCTTTTTAACAAAAAATATAATAAAGGCACATTTTTGCAGGTAAAATTATGTGCATTTACTATTTTTTTGTTTTAGGAGATTGGAAAGCATTGCACCAGCGATCAGCAGATTTAAAATGCCATGCAGGTCTCCTGCAGATTTCAGTGTAAGTTGTCTGCCTGTACATCATTTTACACTGACAGGAAGAATCAATGAACTACCACATCGCTCAACAGCGCCATTGAGAACTACAGGCTGACAGCCGCGAAGGCTGTGGGTACTTGTAGTTCATTGATTCACAGGGATGACGTGTCCGCATGGGCTGAGCCTCACAAGACCACACTCTTTAAATTGTGGCAGCGAGTACGGGGAGAAGATCCTTGGCTTGCTGCCACAAAGGGTGGGGGGGAGGAGGAGGGAGGAGGGCTTGATGCTGAACATGTTACATGTTACACCCGAAGGGTGTAGCATGTAACCTGTTCTCTAATACCCCTCTTTAGCCTCATTGGAGCCAATGACTCTGACAGATCCGACCAGTACAGGCACTTTTGGAGGGGCCTGCATGGTAGCCTCTTGCCTACTGGCTATGGGCCCTGGCTTTTGAGGGAGCTCTGTTCTTTGGGAGGTGTGTGCCTGGGGAACCTTTGTCCCCGAAAACACATGGACTCTGGGAACCTAGGACCTGGATCCAGATTTTGGGTTTCTGTTATTAGCATCACTTATTGTTTTTCTCTGTCTGCTAGTAGTGTGTGCACGTCATCTCGTTACCAAACTATTGTGGGATCCCTGATTAATCAAAGCATTGTCTGGGTGTTTGGTTGTTAAATTGGCTTACTGTTTGTTTATTTTAGCCGTTCATTAGAAGTACTTATATTACTGTATAGGATAATGTGATCAAGCTCTTACCTGATTTTGTGTGGCATATATTCTGTGTGAATTTACAGTAAAGTCAGTTCCAGTTTGCACCTAAGCTAGTGTCGTCTAATAAGCTAGTGTCGTACAATACTCAGCTATAATACCTGGTTCATGATTCCATAGTTGAGAAATCTGTATCTTGGCAGAAGCACCCAGACAGGGTGCCAGGAGGTCCGTCACTGGCTCCCACTGCTCTGGGCCGTCTTAATAGCATCATGGGCCACTGAGCAAAGTAATGCTCTGGGGCCCCTACAATGATGACAGTGCAGGTAAACAGACATTAAGTAGGTAGGAGGTAGACTGCCTCCCATTTGCATCTATCACTCTCAGTGGGGCACCCAATTTTGGGGCAGCATGGGCTCAAGGACCAGCTGCTTTGGGGAAAGTGCAGGGGTCCCCCATGCAGCTGGAGCCCCTGGGCAGTGCCCGGGTTTGCCCTCTCATTAAGACAGCCCTGCCTCTCCTGTGTCTGAGTCAATGAGGAGAGAGAGCCGAGAGAGCATGGGCTCTCATGCACATCACTTGATCAAGTTCGAGCTAAGGTAAGCATAGAATGCATTAAGGGAAAAAATCTTCTGTCCTCAGACCCTCTTTAACCTGCACAATGACGTGTATCCTATATACCCATGGACTGCTATGAATAGTTGTATATCAGGATATCGTTCTTTGTTTTGTTTTGTAACAAGTATGCAGTATGCATAAATAATTTGCAACGAGAAAAGTGATCTTCTTCAAGTGAAAGCACTTATAGCAACATTATGCTTTGGTCATTTAATTTCTGACCTAATGCTTAGTTTCAATCTAGAGATGGTGTCTTGTATAAGAGATGAGTAAGCAATGGAAAATATACTCCACTAGTCTAAAAGACTCATAGGCGTGCGCACTGGGTGTGCTGGTTGTGCCTGGACACACCCCCAATCACCCCATGTGCATGGGGCTCTAGCTCTGTGCTTTCCACTTACTACTGTCACTTCTGAATACAGAAGCCCTGTTTTTAAAAGTGACAGCACTCCTCTCTGAGCTGCTGCACCAGATCCCCGCCATCCCCAGGCACTGTTCTGTTATATATGGGGGGGGGGGGGGGCACCAAAGGCATTGCTAGATCTGGGCATCCAGACATTGCACTGTTGCAATTGCCGACACCCGCTGCACCTTTTCCTGCTGATTGCTGCCCGTCACACTAGGGTAAAAGAGCCAAGGAAGTGTCCACTAGGCTCCTCCTCAGCCCTAACCTATCTTATAGCTTGCGGAGGAGTCTGGGAGGAAGAAAATCTCCTGCCCCCCATCGAGCCGCACAATATCTGAGGTCTGTGTTGGGAGGGAAAATTAGGGGAGGGATTTTTTTATTGGCATTTGTACAGCTAGGAGTAGGGAGGAATTGTAATGGCAGGAGAAGAGGATTTACAATGGATGGCATGATAGGGGGGCTTGTGCTAGAATTGGCATGTCAATTCTATTGAGGATGTGGGGGTAGGAGGGGGTACACTGCTGACCCTTTAACTGTATAAACTGTTCACCCTTGAATGGAACAAAAGGAAGTCGCGCTTCTAAAATTGTGAAAAGACACAAATTAAGTGTCAATAAAAAAAATGACAATCATTCAATGAATTGAAGTGGTGACATAAATGTTCATGGCACTATCAATATGACATGATTAACTATAGTGCAATGAAAGAAAAAAAATATATAGAAAAATAAAAATACAAAATATGAAAAAGAGCAAAAAGATTTTAGCAGTCCCAAAATATGTTAATGAAAACAGCAGTAGATCCCAAGGTGCAAAAAGAAATCCACAGGCGTAGTGATCAGTAAAGACAGGAGACCTCCACCCACGGGTAACACTGACTCTTACCGCAAGTCAAATTAAAATCAGCATAACACAGATATCCAATTTCCACTGCAGGGCTAGATTCAATCCTTTCCTCTCACAATGAAGTCTCAATGGTGTATATCCCCACTCAGTAATGGCCCAATGTAGAGTTCCAAAACATATGAAGAAAACCAAGGAGAGCACAATAGCGTAATACTGTATGTAGGTATTTATTGTAAAAAACAGCAGATTGCGTACTTACATCAATCTTTTAAAAATAAGCGTATATCGGGCATAAAAACACAGCCGGCCGGACTGTGGAAAAGCGTGCGTCCCGAACTTCCGGGTCCTCACACGTGCAAACACGGTGACGTCAGAGCGACTCCTCCCGACGTTTTGTCTCAACAAGGACGTGTTCACAGGGTAAGGGGACGCTCTGAATCACCGCGTAATATCGAAAAAGGGGCGGGGCTAGCCTCGGGAGGGATCCAATGATAGCCGCATAGCCTCCATCTTGGTTCCTGTAAACCCGCAGTAAAAACCCATGGTAATCACTGAACGGGGTAAGGGAAACATAGAGCATTAAGATATGGCTAGACAATCTAGCTCAGCTTACCTCAACACGGCATTTGTAATTAATCTTAATGCTCTATGTTTCCCTTACCCCGTTCAGTGATTACCATGGGTTTTTACTGCGGGTTTCCAGGAACCAAGATGGAGGCTATGCGGCTATCATTGGATCCCTCCCGAGGCTAGCCCCGCCCCTTTTTCGATATTACACGGTGATTCAGAGCGTCTCCTTACCCCGTGAACACGTCCTTGTTGAGACGAAACGTCGGGAGGAGTCGCTCTGACGTCACCGTGTTTGCACGTGTGAGGACCCGGAAGTTCGGGACGCACGCTTTTCCACAGTCCGGCCGGCTGTGTTTTTATGCCCGATATATGTTTATTTTTAAAAGATTGATGTAAGTACGCAATCTGCTGTTTTTTACAATAAATACCTACATACAGTATTACGCTATTGTGCTCTCCTTGGTTTTCTTCATATGTTTTGGAACTCTACATTGGGCCATTACTGAGTGGGGATATACGCCATTGAGACTTCATTGTGAGAGGAAAGGATTGAATCTAGCCCTGCAGTGGAAATTGGATATCTGTGTTATGCTGATTTTAATTTGACTTGCGGTAAGAGTCAGTGTTACCCGTGGGTGGAGGTCTCCTGTCTTTACTGATCACTACGCCTGTGGATTTCTTTTTGCACCTTGGGATCTACTGCTGTTTTCATTAACATATTTTGGGACTGCTAAAATCTTTTTTTCTCTTTTTCATATTTTGTATTTTTATTTTTCTATATATTTTTTTCTTTCATTGCACTATAGTTAATCATGTCATATTGATAGTGCCATGAACATTTATGTCACCACTTCAATTCATTGAATGATTGTCATTTTTTTTATTGACACTTAATTTGTGTCTTTTCACAATTTTAGAAGCGCGACTCCCTTTTGTTCCATATTTGTCTGATGTTGTATGACATCTTTGAGACGCAGCTAGTTTGGTTAGGTATTGGGGTATGCGCAATAATTTTTTCTGTGTTACTGTTCACCCTTGAACCCTACACTCTATACACATCAAACCACTGAACCCTGCATTCTGTACACTGTGCATCCCAGAACCCTGCACTCTGTACACTGCGTATCCTAGAACCCTGTACACTGCGCACCCCAGAACCCTGCACGCTGTACACTGCACACCCCAGAACCATGTGCTCTGTACACTGTGCACCCCAGAACTCTGCGCTCTGTATACTGCGCAACTCCCGAACCCTACGCTCTGTAAACTAGAATTCTGTATGTAACACACCCTGAACTCTGTACGTAGCGCTCTCCTGAATGATGCACTCTGTACGTAGCGCTCTCCTGAATGCTGCACTCTGTAAGTAGTGCTGTCCTGAATGCTGCACTCTTTATGGAGCGCACTCCTAAATGCTGCACTCTGTACGTAGTGCACTCCTGAATGCTGCCCCCCGCATTAGGAGCGGCGAATACACAACTCCTAAAACACTGTAAAAGCGCTGCAGTAGCGGTGATTTGCGGGTGCTTTTAAATTTTTTTTAGGCCCCTAGCGGGGGTTAAAAGTGCCTGCTAGCGGCCGAAAAGCGCAGCAGAAATTACGGTAAAGAGCTGCTATAAATAGTGGCGTTTTACCGCCAGCGCTGTGAGTGTGAAATAATTCATTTACAAAATCTTTCTCTGTTTACAATATACAGGTACAAAAATTATCAGAGTGGAGAGTACAAAACCATTGTTTGCTAAGGAGAGTTTTTTTTTTACCTTAGTAAAGCTTAGACTTTATATAACTGTAGAACGACTTGACCGAGCAGGGTTATATGAGGACTCTTGTCTGTAATTTAATGTGTATGTGATATGAGAGGGAATATAATATCTTTAGATAGTTTGGCCCGTAGTACTGAAGTTAATCAAAATAATTCATGCGGAAAAAGGCACATTGTTCCTGATAACCTGTATTCTCTAATCATCGATTTCCTTGGACATGTTTCAAAATGCACTTTTGGATGTAATAACACAGCAGCCAATTTTAAAATGAATAAACTTGCTATAGCTATTAAAATATTTTTACTCAAGCTAATTAGAAGTAGAATTACAGCCACAAAAATAAATATCTACATACTGTATATTTAAATGGAAATTGTTGTATACCTTGTTATTTTATGATATAAATGATACATTTTTTGTATACATTTGTCTTCCCCGCTCCCGAGTTCCCCTTTGGCTGAGTGATTGTAAAGGCTTGTTTTAAAAAAAAAAATGACAAACATGTTATACTTACCTGTTTTGTGCAGTTGGTTTTGCACAGAGCAGCTCTGATCCTCCTTTTGTCAGGTCCCTCTTTGTTGTTTCTGGCCCCTCCCTCCTATTAAGTGCCCCCACAGTTAGCAGCTTCCTATGGGGGCACTGGAGTCGAGTCACAGCTCTGTGTTTCCATCCAGACACGGAACCCCGGCCCACCCCCTCTCTCCTCTGATTGGCTGACTGACTTTGAGTGACAGCCGCTGGAGCCAATGGCGCCACTGCTTTGTCTCAGCCAATCAACAGGAGTATCCCAGATGGCTTAGAGATTTGTGGACATCGCTATAGAGAGAGTGGGGCTCAGGTAAGTAATTAGAGGGGCTGAGGGGGGCTGCTACACACAGAAGGTTTTTTATCTTAATGCACACAATGCATTAAGATAAAAAAAAAAACTTTGCCTTTGCAACTTTTTGAAGCTTTGGCAACAAAAAGAAATGGGAGCTGATTGATTTCTATGCAGAACTGCACCAAATTTTGCACTCCAGTTTTGGCAAATCAAACCCAATGTGTCATAAAGCAGCCCTGAGCTTTCGCAGGATACAAGTTTGTTTCCATAGGGGCCTTAAAAGCAGGAGGGAATACAAGAAAGGTCTGTGTTGACAGGCTTCTGTTTGCTTCTAGTGGATGTTGAATTTCCATACAAGTCTAAAAGGTATGCAAAACCCTTTTGGGTTAAGTCAAATGCAGGTCAGAAAGCGGTCAGATGCACCCGTCAATAAATTCAGAGGTGTCTCAAACCGATGCCACACACCTAAGGCGTGTTGACGTTTAGGCTCTAAATTACAGGAGAAACATTTACCCTTGATAGCAAAGGCTGCACTATTATAAGAACTATATCTCATAAGGCAAGGTATCCGTGGGGTTCAGAAGCAAATGGTATTGTAGATAATTTAACCACTTCAGCCCCGGACCATATTGCTGGTCAAAGACCAGGCCACTTTTTGCGATTCGGCACTGCGTCGCTTTAACTGACATTTGCGCGGTCGTGCGACGTGGCTCCCAAACAAAATTGGCGTCCTTTTTTCCCCACAAATAGCTTTCTTTTGGTGGTATTTGATCACCTCTGCCGTGTTTAGTTTTTGCACTATAAACAAAAATAGAGCGACAATTTTGAAAAAAATTATATTTTTTACTTTTTGCTGTAATAAATATCCCCCAAAACAATTTTTTTCCTCAGTTTAGGCCGATACGTATTCTTCTACATATTTTTCATTAAAAAAAAAGTTATAGCATTTACAAAATAGGGGATAGTTTTATGGCATTTTTATTAATATTTTTTTTTTACTAGTAATGGCGGCGATCAGCGATTTTTATCGGTACTGTGACATTATGGCGGACACTTTTGACACATTTTTGGGACCATTGGCATTTTTATAGCGATCAGTGCTATAAAAATGCATTGATTACTATAAAAATGACACTGGCAGGGAAGGGGTTAACACTAGGGGCAAGGAAGGGGTTAAGTATGTTCCCTGGGTGTGTTCCAACTGAAGGGGGGGTGGGACTGACTAGGGGAAATTACTGTTCGCTGTTCATACATTGTATGAACAGACAATCAGGCATTTCTCCCCCTGACAAGACCGGGAGCTGTGTGTTTACACACACAGCTCCCGGTTCTCGCTCTAGAACGAGCGATCGTGGGTGCCCCATGGTGATCGCGCCCGCCAGGCACGCACGTCAGGGGCGAGATGGCTGCTCGGCGAGATGGCGTAGATATATGTGATCTCGCCCAGCAGAGCCGACCTGCCGCCGTAAAACTGTGGTGGCTGGTCAGCAAGCGGTTAAAGAGTGACTTGTTAAAATGGAAGTAAACCTTTTTGGCACTTGTACCTATAGTATGGTTTACCTGTAGGTACAGTGAATATCTCTTAAACCTGTTTAGGAGGTTTTCACACCGCATGCAGTGCATGGAGATCTGAAGGGACGGCATACTTGTGCCCTCCCTTCAGGACTCTATGCCGCGATCCGTGACTCCCATGCGCATGGAGTGACGTCATTGCAGCGCAGCCATTCAGACGGCCGGGGGATGCAAACTCAGAAGGAAGACTGGGTGAAGATGGAAGCGCCTTCAGCGGAGGAGGGCTTCTTTCTAAGGTAAGTATTTCATAATGTGCTAGTAACAATGCATAATAGCACTTCGTTTTTTGTTTTATAATAAAGTTGTCGGTGTTGCAGAATGATTGAATGATTTAAAGTAGTTGTATACCCTGCTTGGTAATTTTTACCTATAATAAGGCTTATCTGTAGGCAAAATGAATATCCACCCGGCATTCAGCCGCTGATGTCAGCGACGTATGCACTCTGAAGGTCCGGCAGATTCTCTAATGGCGCCGGAGCCTGTGAACCCAGAAGAAACGCTGAGGGAACATGTCATCTCCCTCAGCGGTGACCGGGCATGCTGCAGGAGCTTAGTTTCAAGGTATTTCATAATGTGCTAGTATGCTATGTATACTAGCACATTATGCTAGTGTCTTGCAGGTTTTTATTACTTCTGTTTTTTTCAGTGGTTTACTATCGCTTTAATGATTTTGCTTCTATAATATTACACACATATTGCAGAATATACCTTTTTTGTTTTTTTGCCCAATATCTCCTAGTACTTGGTTACTGTCAATGGATACTTTTGGAAACTGTGTTACGGCAGTTTGCTACAATTTTTTCTATATGCATATACATGATTCCAGCAGGTGCTGGAATAGCAACTAACTCTATATATTTTATAGTTTTTTTGGATTTATTTAGAAGGATTTTTAGACTTGGATTTTTATTATCATTTTCTTATATTTATCTAATCATCATTTTATTATTGTATATTATTGTAGATTTGCACATTGGATTTGACACAGCACGTCTTATATTAATTTTAGTCTTATAACCAGCAAGTGCTTCAACACTCCCAGCTGCTTATCAGTATTTTAGATTATTTTATGTTTTTCATCCTCCAGTTTGGTTTGCGCATTAGTTTCCCCCTTTTACATATATTTTATTGTATATTATTTTGGATTTTGTTGGTCATTTCTTTTTTGCAACTGTGCAGTTGTTTAGTGTATCCAGCATACGTTATCAGAGTATGTCAAGTCAGGATATACTGTAAAGAGATCACACAGAGTAGCCCAAAAAAATCTATTTTAACTGCACTGTATGCATGGAAGTCTCATAGCCACATGTCTTATGCCGCGTACACACGGCCGTTTTTAATGTCCTAGAAAAAAACGACGTTTTTCTCGATGTGATTCTTGTCAAGCCTGCCTTTCATACACATGATCGTGAATAAAAAATGCTCGAGCAAAGCGCGGTGACGTACGACGGTACTATAAAGCTGAAGTTCCATTCGGATGGCTCCACCCTTTGGGCTGCTTTTGCTGAATTTGTGTTAGTAAAAGTTTGGTGAGAGACGATTTGCGCTTTTCAGTCTTCATGCTTTTCAGTCTGTTATAGCGTGACGAATGTGCTATCTCCATTACAAACGCTCGTTTTACCAGAACGAGTGCTCCCGTCTCATAACTTGCTTCTGAGCATGCACGTTTTTTCCCGTCGTTAAAGCCTACACACGACCGTTTTTCACGACGTGAAAAACGACATGAAAATTTAGAGCATGTTTTAAATTTTTAATGCCCATTTTTCACGTTGAGAAAAATGCTCTGGAGCCTACACCTGTAAAAATCGTTTTTAATGACCATTTTAAAAAATTGCATTTTTCACGTCATTAAAAACGATCGTGTGTATGCAGCATTAGAGTTTCTTCATGCACAAATATGTGTACTGCCATCAAGATGCCAAAGAACATGCACAAATATTAATACAGCACATGTCCTAGTCCTACAATGCTTCACAGGTTAGCTCATTTTTGACAGTTGTGTCAATGCAATCTTTCTGTTGTGAAAAACTGCTGCTAGGAAAACTTAAACAATTACTATACGATTCAATAAATACTTCAACAGTGGCCCAGATTCAAGAAGCACTTGCGCCCGCGCAACCATAGGTTACGCAGCGCAAGTGCTTACTTGCTCCGGTGTAACGAGTGCTCCTGATTCAGGAACCTCGTTACACCGACTGCAGGCTAAAATCTGCGCGGCATAAGGCTCTTATGCCTCGCAGATTTTAGGCTGCATTCTTGCGGGGGCCGCTAGGGGGCGCTCCCATTGTGTAGCATGCAAATTACATACTACCACTGATTCACAAGCTTGCGCGGGCCCCGCGCAAGCCAGGTACGGAGTTTCCGTACGGCTACTTTTAGCGCAAGGCTGCCCCTTCTAATAGTAGGGGCAGCCAATGCTAAAGTATAGCCGGCCTTCCTGCGCAGTGAAATTTGAATTTCACTGCGTTTGCGTAAGGGAAACGTGAATGGCACTGGACGCCATTCACGTTCACTTAGAAGCAAATGACGTCCTTGCGACATCATTTGCCGCAATGCACGTCGGGAAAGTTTCCCGACGGAGCATGCGCTGTACGCTCGGCGCGGGAGCGCACCTAATTTAAATGATTCCCGCCCCCGGCGGGATCATTTAACTTGCGCGCGCTTACGCCGGGCAAATTTGCCGGCGCGCCCTCGCAATTCACGGAGCTACTGCTCCGTGAATCGAGGGCAGCGCAAAATATTTGCGGGGGCGCAGGGCAAAATCGTTGCCCTGCTCCTCCGCAAATATCGCGCAATTCTACTTGAATCTGGGCCACTGTGTGCAGGTTTAGTGAAACGAGGCTAACTTATGTCGTTTAATATTTTCACATAACGTTTGATTTCTTTCCTGCCAAACCATATAATATTTTTTAGCAATTTAACAAAAAGCTTACATTTTAAAATACATTTGTATAGGTTTGTCATTGCTGTTCCCTTCCTGGCAGGGATGGACTGGCCATAGGGACTACAGGGAGTTTCCCGGTGGGCCGATGGCTCAGTGGGCCGTTTTTTAAAACAGAGATGCTGCTTGGAGGACTTTTTTAATGCCCTGGCAGCGCCCCAGTGTGAAAGAACTCAGGCTTTCACACTGGGACTGCAGCGGAAGCGTTTTTCAGTCGCTTTACAGGCGCCCAAAAGCACCTAAAAAACGCCTCAGTGTAAAAAGGGGTCCTACACTCACCCCCTCTCTTTTACACTCACTCTCTTTTTCTTACACTCACCCCCTCTCCCTCAACCCTCTCTCTCTCTCTCTCTCTCCTCTCTCTCACCCTCTCATGATATACAATAATAGATGTAGGGGCCTTTTGGTGGGCGTGATTTTTCGGGGGGGTGGGGGCAGCATTTTATTGAATTAAAGTGGGCCGGTCTGGATGAAGTCCAGGGCCGAATTTTTGTCCCAGTCCAGCCCTGCTTCCTGGAAATTCTGAATATGTGGCAGTCTTGATTGTGATGAAGAAAAAGCAAAGTTTAAACCTCTTATTTCCTTATTTCTTGCTGGTGACTTTAGTTTACATGTAGCACAGTAGTAGATTAATTTCATACAATCCTGAAGAACTACATTATCGCGCAATCAATTGTTCAGAAGAAAGGGAGCTCAGAATGAGATCACTAAATATAAACAAAGGTTGAATTATCTTCTTATTTGCACGGCTGACCCCCAAGCAAGGCGAAGATTAGACACTTAGAAGATGTTAGAAGTGCTAGTTAATTTCTCATTAGAAAGGGTACAGTCGTCTTATAAGCTGCTGTGTAGATATATTGCATGGTTTCCTGGTCGTAGCTAAGTGAGTTTTGCTGATCTCATTACGTGGTAAATTAGGATGTCACTGGCATTTCACAGCTTTTTGACCTTTGCTTCCAAAAAAACATGTTCTTTCCAGAAATCCCACTGAGGACCTGTTATAAAGCACAGGTTATTTAAAGCGGATGTGCCATGGGAACAAAATATTAAAAGCCAGCAGCTACAAATACTGCAGCTGCTGACTTTTAATATTAGGACACTTACCTGTCCTGGAGTCCAGCGCCGATCGCAGCAGAGCACGAGCGATCGCTCGTCTCTCTGCTGCTCCCCCGCCATCCACGCTGAGGGAACCAGGAAGTGAAGCGCTGCGGCTTCACTGCCTGGTTCCCTACGGTGCATGCGCGAGTCGCGCTGCGCCCGCCGATTGGCTCACACGCTGTGTGCTGGGAGCCGAGTGTTCCCAGCACACAACGGGTGACAGACGGGATGTGACGGAATGCCCGTCTTTTGCCCGTAGCGTGTGGCCGGAAGTGGGTGCAAATACCTGTCTTTAGACAGGTATCTGCACCCCCCTCCCCCCTGAAAGGTGTCAAATGTGACACCGTAGGGGGGGAGGGTTCCGATCAGCGGGACTCCACTTTTGGGTGGAGAACCGCTTTAAAAATTAAAGGGCTTTTGTATTCTTGTATATTAAAACATACTGAGATTCAATGCTATTACAGAAATATTATTTTTGCATTATTCAAAAATATCTGTAAACCTATTATCCCCCTATCATCTTAAAACCTACTGTTGGGCTTATATACAATGTATGTACGCAAAACTGTATGGCCCGGATTCACAAAGCACTTGCGCCGACGTATCTATGCGCTGACCCACATACTAAGATACGCCTAAAAATAGGCTTCCTACGACTGACGTAACTTGCCTATGCCGTTGTATCGTGGGCACATATTTACGCTGGGCGCATTTGCTGCTCCCATTGATTTTCTATGCACATATGCAAATGAGGGAGATACGCCGATTCACGAACGTACCTGCGCCCGGCGCATAATATACGCGGTTTGCGTAAGTCGTACGTCCGGCGTAATGTTATTCCCCATATATGAGGCGCAACCCATGCAAAGGTATGGACCAGGGAACACAAGCCGTCATATCTTTTGTCGTTTACGTTGTACGTGAATATGACTAGGCGTAGGTTACGTTCACGTCGTAGGCAGTGATCTGTCGTATCTTAGGGAGTAATTCCGACGTGATTCTGAGCATGCGCACTGGATGCGTCCATGGGACGGCGCATGCGCCGTTCGTTATACGTATCTTTATTTGCATGGGGTCGCGCCTCATTTGCATGGCTCACGCCCACTTCCACTTACGACGACTTACGCCTAAGAAACCCAGCGCAGATTTGGTGGCAAGTGCTTTGTGAATTCGGTGCTTGCCTCTCTGCGCTGCGTCGGTGTAGCGTAAAGAAGATATGCTACGGCATCATAAATATGCGCCGACGTATGTGAATCCGGGCCAAGGTGTTTTGAGTACGAATGAGGTTCAGGTTAGGTCTAGATCTGCTTAATTGCACCACATCCTTTTTTTCTTTATTGCCACAGCTGATAATAAAGTTATGCGAGGGAAAGGCACAAGTTCTGCTTGTGGGGCAAGTAAGGGATGAACATCTTCTGCATTTGCAGGACAAAGCAGTGGTTGGAAAATGCCTTTGAGAGGTCTTTTCTGGCAGTGGCCCTGCTGTACAGCCAATGCACACGAGGAGGTAGCTGTGTGGCTCACAAAAACCTTGGTTTTCATCTTCCTTCTCCTGGATGCAGAGCAGCACATTTTCCACAAAAGCTACAAATGTGCCCAATTCTTTCTTCTCATCTACTGCTAATACTGCTAAAGCACTGCAAACTGGCATGTCTGACGAATTATTTTGCTCAAAAAGGATGAACAAGAACTCATGCAATAAGATACTGATAAGGAGAACACCAGTAGTATAGAGGGTACATTAGTCAGGGAGCAGCAATTGGCAGTGATGTACCTGTAGCTAATGCCAAGTGGAGTGGAGCAATGAGAAGCATGGGGGATGATGAGGTGTCAGAATGTACTTGAGTGACAGGGATTGTAGAAAAGGACAGTGCATTTTCTGTCTCCATCTGATTCATGGTTCCTGACAGATTCATACTCTAAATGGTGTAGGGTTGTTAGAGGTTCAGTGTTGGGACCCTTACTTTTTAATTTATTTATAAATGATATAGGGTCTAAGTTTAAAAGTACAATTTCAGTCTTTGCAGATGATATGTCACCAAGCTATGCAGTGGAATAATATCCTTACAGGATGTCTCCAACTTACAATCCAACCTTAATGCACCGTTTAATTGGAACAATGTGGCAAATGAGGTTTAGTGTTGATAAATGTAAAGTTATGCACTTGGGGGCTAAGAATATACATGCATCATACATATTAGGGGGAGTACAACTGGGGAATCAATGTTGGAGAAGGATCTGGGTGTTCTGGTAGATCATAAGCTTAATTATGGCACACAATGCCAAGCAGCAGTTTCTAAAGCGAATCCAATTTATTATTTTTTTACATTAAGAGAGGTATAGACCCCTTAACAAATCTTTAGTACGACCTCATCTGATATATGTAACTGGAGAAAGTGCAGAGAAGGGCAACCAAACATACAGGAGCTGAGCTATGAGGAAAGATTAGAGAAATTGATTTATTCTCTCTTGAGAAGGGGGTATTATCAACATGTATAAATACATAAGTAGTCCATGTAGTGAACTGGTTGTTGAGTTATTCACTTTAAGGTCATCACAATAGAATTAATCTCCAAATGTGGAAATACAGTAAGAGCTGTGAAAATGTGGAATAGACTCACTCAAGAGCTGGTTCTGTCCAGCTCAATAGATTGCTTTAACCACTTAAGGACTGGAAGATTTGCCCCTTAATGTCCAGGCCATTTTTTGTGATACGACACTGCGTCGTGCAACGCTGTACCCAAAAAAAATTTGTCCTTTTTTTCCCACAAAGAGAGCTTTCTTTTGGTGGTATTTGATCACCTCTGTGATTATTATTTTTTGCGCTATAAACCAAAAAAAATAAAATTTTGAAAAAAATAAAAAAGTTTTTTTACTATTTGCTATAATAAATTATAGCAAAAATTATAGCAAAAATAAATAAATCTTCATCAGTTTAGGCCAATATGTATTCTTGGTAAAAAAAAATCGCAATAAGTGTATATTGATTGGTTTGCGCAACAGTTGTAGCGTCTAAAAAATAGGGGGCATTTTTATTTAATATTTTTTTTTGGACTAGTAATGGTGGCGATCTACAATTTTTAGCAGAACTGCGACATTGCGGTGGACAGTTTGGACACTTTTTTGGGACCATTGACATTCATACAGCAATTAGAGCTAAAAATAGCCACTGATTACTGTATAAATGTCAATGGCAGAAAAGGGGTTAACACTAGGGGGCAGTCAAGGGGTTAAATGTGTTACCTGGGAGGTGTTGCTAACTGTATTGGGACTGGGCTGACTGGAGGAGGAGAGAGATCATTGTTCCTAATCACTAAGAACAGATGATCTCTCTCTCCTCCCTTGACAGAATGGGGATCTGTTTGTTTACACTGACAGATCCCTGTTCTGCCTGTCCTCTGAGAGTTTGCGGGTGGCAGGCCAACAGTGCGTCCGCCAAACCAGCTGGTTGGCTCCCGCGATCGCGGCGAGCAGTCTGTAAACAGTTAAAAAAGGCCTGGATTCTTTCCTAAATGTACATAATACAACTGGATACCGATCATTATAGGTAACATTGATCCAGGGAATATCCGATTTCCTCTTAGGGGATCAGGAAGCAGTTTTTAGCCAAGCCTATACCTGACAGTAGGCCATTTCTGGTGTACGTGTTCAAAGACACTTTCAGGCAGGCAGGTGATTCAGTGATCTGCAGTGCATTAAATATATATACAGTCTCCTACATATATATCCACTGCATTCTAGTTTAGCCAAGCCTATACCTGACTGCAGGCCATTCCCGATGTACTGTTTCTAGTAAACTTCAGGCAGTGTTTTGCTAATCTAATTGTACAATATGTCTGGAAGGCCATCAAGGAGAGGCAGATGCTCACAGGCCACTAAAAGAGGGAAAGCAGGCTCTGTGTCTACAGCCAACAGTGCTGGTCGTGGACATGGTACATCCTCAGCATGTGGCCTTGGGGAACACTTGGCATTTTTTTCGGTAGCTGGCCGTGTTGAGCCACAACATGCAGAAGAGTTGGTAGAGTGGATGACAAAGCCGTCCTTATCCTCTGTCACCCAAGCTCAGAATACTTTGGCTGCCAAAGCAGACTCTTCCATCAGCTCAATGTCATCAGTCACTCCCCCCCTAGCCCCACCATCATGCCCTGAGGATTCCCCCGAACTGTTCGACCACAGTGTTGGGTACATGCTGCAGGAGGATGCGCAGCATTTTGAAGGCTCTGATGATGGTACCCAGGTTGAGGATGAAGGCAGTAACATGAGCCCAGAGAGAGGGGGTGCCCAAGAAGAAAATGTCAATCATGTTCCCCCAGCTGTAGCATACTGCCAGGTTTGCTTCAGTGGTGAGGAGGGAGGAAATGATGAGGTCACTGACTATGTGGGTGCCTGATAGAAGAGAGGAGGAGGCACATATCCAATGAGGCAGGATGCCCTCCAGGGTCTAGCTTAAGGGCAGCCAACCGACTGCATCACACCGCAGAGCTCCGCATGTGCTGCTGACTCCGTGCATTTTTTCAAAAGTTCTTTGGTGTGGGCCTTTTTTGAGACGTGTGCAGCAGATCGCACCCTTGCTGTTTGCAACATAAGTCTGAAGCGTATCAAGCGTGGCCAAAACAGCAGGGCACCACATGCTTGACCAGACATATGTCGACCTCCCATGCAGTCTGTTGGCAACAGTACTTAAAAGACCCACACCAAAGAACAAGGCATTTGATTTATATGGTGCAGGAATACCTAGGGGCAAGATCAGACTTGGAGACCTTTTCAACCGAAAATTCTCTGGGTTACTTGGTCTTGAGGATGAATCACTGGCCAGAGCTTGCATAGTATGCAATTGAGCTACTGGCCTGTCCTGCATCCAGCGTTCTATCTGAACGCACATTCAGTGCTGCTGGAGGCTTTGTAACCGATCACAAAGTGCGCCTGTCCACATACTCCGTTAATCAGCTCACCATCATAAAAATGAATCAGTCTTGGATCACCAGCTACCAAGCACCTGATGCTGATATAACAAAATCATTTTACTATGAATGTGAGTCTACTGATACGCCAGCCTAAGTCTCTCTGAATCTGGCTAAGAATCTTAAACCTGTAAAACACCCCTTCAGAGCAAGAAAAAAATTGCTGCAGAATTATCTATTTGTATAAAACTCAGTGTATCATAGAAGCGGAAATCTTTTTTGAACTAGAAGTGCAAATTTCATTAAATGCACCCTGCTAGACTTGACCAATAGTGCAGATTTCTAAAAGTCTTTTTCTAAAAATGTTGTGTTAATAGAGATAGAAATTAAGGGCCAGATTCAGATACATTTACGTTGCTCCACGGCAGGGTAACGTATCCCATTTACGTTACACCGCCGCAGGTTTACAGCGTAAGTGCCTGATTCACAAAACTCTTACCTGTAAACTTGCGGCGGTGTAACGTAAATCCGCTCAGCGCAAGCCCGCCTAATTCAAATGGGGTGGGCACCATTTAAATTAGGCGCGTTCCCGCGCCGAACGTACTGCGCATGCTTCGTTGGGAAAATTACCCAACGTGCATTGCGCTAAATGACGTCGCACGGACGTCATTTGTTTAGACGTTAACGTAAATGGCGTCCAGCGACATTCACGGACGACTTACGCAAGCGACGTGATTTTTTAAATTTCGACGCGGGAACGACGGCCATACTTAACATAGCTTAGAACACCTAGGGCTCATCCCTAATTTTACGACGCATATCTCGACGGAAATTACGTAAAGTTAGAGCGACGGGTAACGCGGACGTTCGTGGATCGCCGTAACTAGTCATTTGCATATTCTACGCCGACCGCAATGGCCTCGCCACCTAGCGGCCGGCATAGAATTGCATCCTAAGATCCGACAGTGTAAGTCAATTACACCTGTCGGATCTTAGGGCTATCTATGCGTAACTGATTCTATGAATCAGCCGCATAGTTAGGACGGGCGGATCACAGAGATACGACGGTGTATCAGGAGATACGCCGTCGTATCTCTTTTGTGAATCTGGCCCTATATGCTTTACTTACTTGTTCCATGTGCGGGAGAAGAAAGAAATTAACAAAGTGCAAGGATGAGTTGAGGATCAAACGCATGTTTTGAATTGTGTTCTGCTCACAACAAGAGTGCAGTTTTCAGAGCACAAAACTGGGTACGGGGCTTTGTTGATACAATAAACAATAGCAGATGGAAATCGATTTTAAAATGCACAACATTCTGCGCATAATCAAAACACAGATTGCTGAATATATTAAAATGTGTGTTGGGTTAACTACAAGATGATTATTCGGAACTGAAATATCCCTTATGTTCAATACATATTTAAACATATTTGACGGTTTTCGTCCAAGCCAAATTATGTAACTGCTCCTTTCCTTTATTAATTTTCAAACTTTAAGACACACAGCGTCTGTTACCTTGAGTAAATCATTAATAACCAGATCCACATTAAAGTAGATATGATCCCTGATGTTTGTCAATTCTCTCTCTTGTAGTTAAAAATCGAATTTAAACTTTTTTTATTAATCAGAAAACCTGAAAGAAATAGAAAACTTGCG
This sequence comes from Rana temporaria, assembly GCF_905171775.1. Classification (NCBI taxonomy): domain Eukaryota; kingdom Metazoa; phylum Chordata; class Amphibia; order Anura; family Ranidae; genus Rana; species Rana temporaria. Next base: position 52,335,146 of record NC_053495.1, on the reverse strand, counting down.
CCAAATTAATATACACTAATTGTAAACTTGATATACCAAGTGACTAACTGAGTGAAGCTGCTCCCAAAAGAAATCAGATGACTGACTTATGTAATTGTGCAATAGAAGTGAGGGGCGCTAAAATTAATATAATGGATAATGTGTCACAATACTATTCAAGTGATCTATATCAGACCATATATTCAAATATAATCAGACCGTGTACTTTTAATTAATCTGGTCAACATCATGTGGTAAGGAGCCATCCATTATTACTTTGGTGACCTATAGGTGAAGGCGGACCACTCCCTTCTCGCACTTTGTTTGAAGATCTACAAGCACTTTGCATTTGCACTTTATCTCTGCAATCTGGGATTGCACTATTTGTATTTGTATTTGCACTTGGACTTGATCCAATCTTGGAACGTGGCACTCATCGTGCGTTTTTTTGTTTTGTTTTTTGGATTTTCTATTTCACATCATCTGGGCACTATTGCATTTAAAGATATATTACCATCATCTGTATTTTATTCACTTATATTTGAGTACACGGTCTGATTATATTTGAATATATGGTCTGATATAGATCACTTGAATAGTATTGTGACACATTATCCATTATATTAATTTTAGCGCCCCTCACTTCTATTGCACAATCAGAAAACCTGCAAAACTATTTATTTGGTGGTTAGAGCTAGATAGAGAGCGCTTAAATGCATTTATTGTTATGGGTTTACAAACTCTTTAATGCTGAAAGTATAAATTTAGAACAATGTCACCTTAGAGGTGTAAACCCACATACAGAGCCACTTGTTTAACTTATCAAAACATTAGTAAAGCTCATCTCTTTCTTGCCATGCACAACTATGCACGGTACACACAAAGAGCTTATCGGATGACGAGTGAGTGAGTGAGTGAGTAACTTATATGGCGCAAACAAATGCGAACTTAATCGCCTCAAGGCGCTGGCATCCAGAGTTGTACAGGTCTTTCAGAAGAGGTGGGTCTTCAGTTTTTTCCTAAAAACCCGGTGGTTTTCTTCCAAGCGGATGGTCGTGGGTAGAGCATTCCAGAGCTGTGGTCCTTGGACCGAGAATCTACGTTCTCCCTTAGATTTGTACTTATGAAGATGTGTATTTATGTAACTGACAAGCTAAAAAGTAGTAATCATAAATACAATTCACCCATTACTTTTGACTTAAACTTTGCCTGTTCGGGTGTTCTCCGAACACACACATTTTCTGTGCGCTTCTCTTAGACATGTGCGGTTCGTTTTGTTTCCGAATTAAAATTCGGACAAATTTTCATTATTAGAACTTTTTCAAATACTTTTACAATTTCCAAAGAGAGTGAAATAGAATAGAAAATAAAGGAATAGAATAGAATTTTTTTTTTACATTTTATTCCTTTATTTTCTTATCAATTGAATTTTTTGGGGAAATCGGAAAACTATTCGAAAACTTTTAGAATCAATTTGAAAACGAATAAACAAATTCCGAAAACAGATTTATGTAAATAATAAAACAAAACACATTTTTTCGTTCTGCCCTGCTGAAAGAAAAAAAATTACGTGGGGTCCCCCCGGTGCATGCTAGGTCGGTGAAGTCATAAGGGAGTGTGGCCACCAGTCACCTCTAAATATAAGGGGTAGGTAGGTCATATAAATCAATTTATTATGGATGGTTCTGATACTCTGTTGGGTAACGATATAATGTATCAAAATAATCACTTCATGGTTGTTATGATTAAAAATGTTATTCTATGAACATGTAAATTATCTTTTCTTTGTAATAAAACTCTTAATTTCTTAAATCTTGCCTGCTTATCAGTTAATATACGGTACTATTAAAGTCCAACCCCCAGCCTCCTTCCAATTTCTTTTCTATACCTTGATGGGATGAAGGTACCATTCATAACCTCTTTTTATATACAGCACTCCTCTACATCTGAAGATTTTATGTGATAGACTAACACAAAATGGTACATAATTGTGAAGTGGAAGGAAAATGATTAATTGGTTTTCATTTTTTTTACAAATAAATATGTGAAAATTGTGGCGTGCATTTGTATTTAACCCCCCCCCCCCCCCCCCCCCGAGTCAATACTTTGTAGAACCACCTTTCGCTGCAATTACAGCTGCAAGTCTTTTTGAGTATGTCTCTACCAGCTTTGTACATCTAGAGAGTGACGTTTTTGCCCATTATCCTTTACAATGTAGCTCAAGGTCTGTCAGATTGGATAGAGAGTGTCTGAGAACAGCAATTTTCCACTTTTGTAACAGATTCTCAATTGGATTTAAGCCTGGACTTTGGCCCATTCTAACACATGAATATGCTTTGATTTAAACTATTCCATTGTAACCCTGGCTGTATGTTTAGGGTTGTTGTCCTGCTAGGTGAACTTCCCCCCAGTCTTTTGCAGACTCTAACAGGTTGTCTTCTAAGATTGCCTTGTATTTGGCTCCATCCATCTACCCATAAATTCTGACCAGCTTCCCTGTCCCTGGTGAAGAAAAGCATGTTTCACGGTGGAGATGGTATGTTCAGGGTGATGTGCAGTTTTAGTTTTCTGCCACATACAGCGTTTTGCTTTTAGGCCAAAATGTTCAATTTTGGTCTCCTCTGACCATATGTTTGCTGTGTCCCCCACATGGCTTCTCACAAACTGCAAACGGGACTTCCTATGCAGCCCAAAAGGGTGAGTGAGAAGTGCAACTTTTTCAATATAGTTGAAGTCATGATGATAGTCCAGAAGCAGTTTGGATGATGAAAAACAGCTGCATAGATATCGGCTTTCTTTAACCACTTCCAGACCTGCGCACGACGATGTACGTCCTATTTTTAAAGACGGATATCTCGGTAACGGCAGCAGCTGCTGTCACAACCGAGGTATCCATCTTTAGTGTGCGCGGTCTGGAATCCGATAATGGCGGTCTCCGCGGCGGATTCACCGCGAGATCGCCGTTATCGGTGGCGGGAGAGGGGCCCCCCCCCCTCCCGCCGCTCTCCCGCGCCCTCCGCCACTTACCGGAGCCGTCGGTAGCGGCGGAGGCGATCGGATGCTGTCGGCTGGTGAGCGGGGACGAGACTGAAGGAAAAATCTCCTTCGCCCGTCCCCATAGCTCGGCTGGGCGGAAGTGACGTCAAAACGTCAGTCCCGCCCAGCCTCTTAAAGAGACAAATTTTTTTTTTGGTCATTTGAAAAAATTACATTTTTTATTTTTTTTCTATTTTTTGCATTTAAGCCCAAATATGAGATCTGAGGTCTTTTTGACCCCAGATCTCATATTTAAGAGGACCTGTCATGCTTTTTTCTATTACAAGGGATGTTTACATTCCTTGTAATAGGAATAAAAGTGATAATTTTTTTTTTTTTTTCAGTGTTAAAAATTCTAAAATAAATAAAAATAAATGCGAAAAGCAAAAAAAAATTTTTTTAAAGCGCCCCGTCCCGACGAGCTCGCGCGTAGAAGCGAACGCATACGCGAGTAGCGCCGACATATGAAAACGGTATTCAAACCACACAAGTGAGATATCGCCGCGATCGTTAGAGCGAGAGCAATAATTTTAGCCTTAGGCCTACTCTGTAACTCAAAAAATGCAACCTGTAGAATTTTTTAAACGTCGCCTATCAAGATTTTTAAGGGTAAAAGTTTGACGCCATGCCACGAGCGGGCGCAATTTTTAAGCGTGACATGTTGGGCATCATTTTACTCGGCGTAACATTATCTTTCAAAATATATAAAACAATTGGGCCAAATTTATTGTTGTCTTATTTTTTAATTCAAAAAAGTGAATTTTTTCCAAAAAAAGTGCGCTTGTAAGACCGCTGCGCAAATACGGTGTGACAAAAAGTATTGGAATGACCACTATTTTATTCTCTAGGGTGTTAGAAAAAAAAAATATATAATGTTTGGGGGTTTTAAGTAATTTTCTAGCAGAAAAAAATGTTTTAGTCTTGCAAACACCGAATCTGAAAAACACCTAAGGTCTGGAAGTGGTTAAACAATGGCTTGCTTGTTGCACTCTTCCATAGAGGCCAGATTTGTGGAGTGCATGACTAATAGTTGTCCTGTGGACAGATTCTCCCACCTGAGCTGTGGATCTCTTGAGCTCCTCCAGTTACCATGGGCCTCTTGGCTGCTTCTCTGATTAATGCCCATTGTTCAGTTTAGATGGACAGCCATGTCTTGGTAGGTTTGTAGATGTGCCACACTCTTTCAATTTTTGGGCGATGGATTGAACAGTGCTCCATGAGATGTTCAAAGCTTGAGATTATTTTTTAATAACCTAACCCTGATTTAAACTTCTCCACAACTTTATCCCTGACCTGTCTGGTATGTTTCTTGGCCTTCATAATGCTGTTTGTTCACTATGGTTCTCTAACAAACCTGAGGGCTTCACCGAACAGCTGTATTTATATGGAGATAAAATTACACACTGGTGGACTTTTATTTACCAATTAGGTGACTTCTGAAGGAAATTGGTTCCACTAGTATTTAGTAAGGGGTATCAGACTAAAGGGGGCTGAATACAAATGCATGTCACACTTTTCAGATATTTGTAAAAAATTAATTTAAAGTAATCTATCATTTTCATTCCACTTCACAATTACTGTATGTGTCACTTTTTGTTGGTCTATCACATAAAATCCCAATAAAATTCATTTACGTTTTTGGTTGTTGTAACATGACAAAATGTGGAATATTTTCTTTTTTTCATTCAAATTTATGTTTATTTTCAATAAAAGTACATACATTTGTACTATAACAGTAGTATACAAATCAGTAATACACAGTAAATAATAAATCCAATGCATTGCTTTACATAGAAGATGGTCTTATCATATAAACTGACTATCATATACAGCCATATCATATGCTATCACCATACGGTGAGAGTATAACAGATTGTAATAGTTAAAAAGAAAAGCTAGGTATAACCAATAATTTATAATTAAATAAATAAAAGGATATTTCCATATACTATATAATTCCTTAGGCTTATTGTTGTCACACAATAAAAAACCCCATGTGTGTACTGGGTCTAATTTCCTGGAACGAATAAAGGACAGGATTTCTGGATAACAAAGACCTCTCTGACACCCCCACTGGGAACAGTCTGTGTCCAAGAGGTTAAGCAAACCTTTCAATCCCCCTTCCCTCCCTCCAATAATTATCACCAATACCCACCAGTATCTGTAAATATATATTTTCAAAACCCTTAACATACCTAATATCCCCAAAAATTTGGTGGAATCTTTTGATAACCCAAACATAGGCTAATACAAATGTTTATATATATCTTTTTTTTTCTAAACATAACACTCTGAGAATGAGAAATAACAAGGATGTTATCCTCGTGTAAAAAACAAAATTATCAAATCAAATAACAATCAATGAAAAGAAGAGAAAAAAGAGAAGAAAAGAAAAAAAAAAAAAAAAGAAGATCAGGGGAAAGTAAAAGGAAAAAGAGATGGCAGCCTGCCTGCCAACGAACAACATCGTCCTAAGGATATAAGTATCACCACAGCCTTTATGGGATAAAAGATATTCCCATAAATTTCATCCACGGTTCCCATATTTCATGGAAAAGAGTAGACATATCCAACATGGAACAGACCCTCTTTTCTTGTTCCATAATCCATGTAACCTTTTGTTTCATATACCGGATGGAGACAGTAGATTTTTTCCACGCAGCTGCAATTGTGATCCTGGCACCTGTCAGAATGTATAGGATGAGTTTTCTAGTAACCTTGGAGGTTTGGGGTAACATCCCGTGAAGTAAAGCGATAGTGGGGGATTGATGCAAATTACAGCCTGTGACACGTCTTATTATGTTGAACACCTTATTCCAGTATCCACGTATTTTGGGACATTCCCACCATATATGTACCATAGACCCCAATCCCTGACAACCTCTGAAGCAAAGGGGCGAAGTTGACGGATACATGGAAGCCAGTTTAACGGGAACTAAATACCACCTAGTATAAATTTTTACATTAGCCTCTACAAGGGATATATTCACATATCCTTTAATGGATCTAGTATAATTACTACACCAGTCAGATAAATCCCAGTTGTTATTAAGTTCCCTTTCCCAGGCCAGCATATGAGGTAATTTGGTGCAGTTATTAGCAAGCGATTGATATATGATTGAAATATTCCCCTTCCTGATTAAACCCTGATCACAATTACTTTCATAAGGTGTCAATAGTCCAGAGATCGAGCCACTATCCCATAGGCTTTGTGCATAGTCATGTAGTTGAGAAAATCTTAATTTTTCTGAGACAGGAAGACCTAGCTTGTCAATGAAGTGTTGTTCAGGAAGTGGACCCGAGCGCGAAAAAAAACGGCCTATACGATACAACCCTTTGTCATGCCACCATTTGAACGAATCTACTTCAATTTTAGAAACAAAGAGTGGGTCTAGAAAAATACTCAATAAAGGTCTGCCTTTAGAAATTAGAGAGGGATTGTTTTTAAGTGAATCCCATAAAACAAAGGTTTGAGAAAGAGTCGGAGATAAAATAGAAGGCCTATTCTTGGTAGGACTCCACATTAACTCCTCTATCGTTAGATTCGGGGTCGCCTGCTCTTCTATATCTAACCAGTCAGGGCGTTCATGTTTAAGAAAAGTTTCCGATAACTGTGCCAATCTTGCTGATTGATAGTACCATAATAAGTTGGGTACCCCCAGACCCCCCTGTTCAGGCAAGTTATAGAGAGTGCGAGATGGAAGGCGTGGACCTTTATTGTTCCAAATAAACTTGATAATCTTTCCTTGAAAGGATTTTAGATGACTTTTAATTATCGGTATGGGTAATGATCTAAAAAGATACAAAAGCCTAGGGAGAAGAGTCATCTTAACCGAGTTAATTCTACCAATCCAACCTATATTCTGAGTCCCCCAATCTCTCAAATCTTTCTCAAGTTTTCTATACATAGGTGGATAATTGGCCAAATACAAGTTTTGGATGTTGGGAGTCAAATAGATACCTAGGTATTTGATATAAGAGGTGTCCCATTTGAATCCATAATTTTCCTTTAGTAGAGAAACCGTGGATTCAGAGAGAGAAACATTGAGGGCCCTAGACTTGGCCATATTCACAGTTAGACCTGAAACTATAGAAAATTTGTCTAAAAGAGAATATAATTCCGGTAAGGATGTATCTGGAGCGGTCAAAAACAGTAAAAGGTCATCTGCAAATAAGGCACATTTATGCTCCATTTTGGCACATCTAACTCCCCTGATGTTTGTGTTCCCACGAATAGCTATAGCCAAGGATTCCATAACTATTGCAAACACCAGGGGAGACAGAGGACAACCCTGCCTAGTACCCCTATGAATCTCAATAGGTTCCGAAAAGATACCCTGAAAGTGTATATTAGCTTTAGGATGAGAGTAAAGTGCAGATAAGATTCCAAGAAATTTCGTGCCAAACCCCCAATGTTTCATCACTTCTAACATGAATGGCCATGATACTGAGTCAAATGCTTTCTGTAGATCAATAGAAAGAAGCATTCCCCTTTGATTAGTATCACCAGTCCAACCCGAGTTCAAAATGGAGATCAGATCCACAGCCCTCCTAACCTGATCAGGACCTTGCCTTCCAGCGATAAAGCCTACTTGATCTTTACTAACATACTGGCCAATGAAAGAGGACATTCTATTGGCCATTACCTTAGTGAGTATCTTAAGATCGTTGTTAATGAGGGATATAGGTCTATAGTTTTCCACCAGGCTATGGTCTTTTTCTGGCTTTGGGATAACCGAAATATAAGCTAAATTAAGTTGCCTGTCTATGGGAACTCCACCGGTCATGTGGTTGAAGAATTTAACCATGTAGGGTGTTAAAATGCTCGAATATGTTTTATAATAAGCACTTGAAAACCCATCAGGACCCGGGGCTTTATCTAATTTTAGGTTTTTAATTACTAACAATACTTCTTCAGCTGATATGGGAGACTCCATCATTTCTCTATGAACTTCAGTCAATTGAGGTAGATTCAAATTGTCTAGAAAATCATCCATTCCCTCTGAAGAAGAATCATCAGTGGATGTATAAAGCTTAGAAAAAAAATCATGAAAGGCCTCCATTATCTTCCTAGGATTCAGGGTAAGAGAACCATCAGTCATCCTTATTTTAGGGAGAGACCGTGATTGAAATCTGGGTGAGAGTTTATGAGCTAGCATCGGGCCTATTTTATCTTTAAATTTATAGAAATTAGCTCCAGTCCATTTCATATCTTCCCCAGCTTTGGTGGTAAGTATCAAGTTTAGGGCAGATCTAGCTGCATCAAGTGCCTGAGTAGGAAAGTTAAGAGGATCAGATTTATGTTTTTTACGGAGCTCTATATAGTTGTTTTCCAGCTTCCTTATGTCTATGTTTCTTTGTTTCTTGAGGCCAGCGGCCACTTGTATAATTTTGCCTCTGATAGAAGCCTTGTGGGCAGCCCACAGAGTTTCAGGGGACACATCTCCTGTATCATTATGCTTAAAGTATTCTAGAAGAGATTGCTCAATATCCTTCAGTAGGGCAGGGTCCTTCAAAATAGACTTATTTAGTGTCCAATGAGACACTTTAGGAGAAGTGTCCTCTCTCCTCAGTGACAATAGAACCATCGAGTGATCTGACCAAGAAACATCAACTATGTGAGACTTAATGGCAGCTGGGACGTGATGGTTAGAGATTAATATATGATCTATACGCGAATAAGAATGGTGAGGGTTAGAATAGTGAGTATAGTCCTTAATTTTGGGGTTCAACTCCCTCCAGATGTCAGTTAATCTAGACTGATGTAGAATGCGTATGTGGAATATTTTCAAGGGGTATGAATACATTTTCAAGGCACTGTATCTGGCCCTTGGGTCGCTTTTTCTTCCACTGACATGAGCCACTATTCTACCTCCTGACACTAACAATGGGGCACTATTCCTCCCCTAATACCAAATGTGGCGATGTTTACTCACACTAATGCCAGGAAAACGTCTGCACCCTCTGGCTACAGTCCAGCCCTCTTAAATTCTGAAGCACAATAAACTGGCCCTTTGTTTAGAAAGTTTGGAGACCCCTGTTCTACAACATGTTTAATGTTCCCAAGTACAGTGGACTGTCAATGCCCTTTTTTTGCGAGATATATGAAACAACCTGCATTATGAAATTCTGTGCATCCACCACTTGCAGCTTCCATCTCTTGCCTCCAACTCTTGCTGGACACGTTTTTTTTTTTGTTCAACCCATCAGGGCTGAACGAAGAAAAAAAACCTGACAGCTCAGGAGGAGCCATTGTACTAGCTATGCGATATTAGTACAGCGATCTCCCCATGCTTTGCTATTGTGTGCCTCCCCCCAGAACACGCCGATCAGCGCTCTCAGCCATTGGCTGAAAGCGCTGATTGGGAGCCAATCGCCAGACCTTTTTTAGGGTAATGCCCCTTCAACAGAACTGGCCCGGCTGCAGTACACATTGTAATAGTGAGAGTCCCTGTCACTATGAAAAGGGAGCAAAAATGGACACAGAGTCTGCATGTCAGCGGACTGCAGAACTACACAGCATAGTGTTGAAACGGAGAAAACTGTTTGGCAGCTTTCTCCGGGTTTTTCTAAGTTCGGATGGGGCTGTGTGTTTGGAGATCCTGCAGAGACTTGGGCGGGATGGGATCTCCAACCCTGTGTCCAGGTCTTGTGAATGACCAGCAGGTTGTGTGCCCAGGTGCACACAACCAATATAATGAGGGACTGGTGAGAGCAGAGTGGAGAGGAAGGAAGGAGTGTGTGCAGCTGGCTGCTGGTTTCTCTGTGTTGGGACAGACGCTGTATGCGTTGAAGGGCTTCGGAGCTGTGTGCTTCCAGAACCGTGGGTCTGGAGGAGCTTCTGGTTTGAGGGACCAGTACCTGTGGCAGCAGTGTCGTTAAAGAGTAGCCAGGTGGGCTGGTATTTTCAGTTGTCTCTGAATAACGTTTTAACCCCTGCGTGGGATTCCTGTGTGGACCATTGTTTTATTTTTCCTCATTTAATAAATGTGGGCTACCAGGCCCTTAACGTTATATGCCTGTTTGGTCTCGACTTACTGCACGAAAATGCATCTACCACAAGAGTTAAACACCCCCAATACTACAACATGGACTGAATGTCAGCTGGTTTCTATTTAACTGGCAAATGCTGCCCAATGTACGGCCAGTGTGTATTAGGCTTAATGCGTGTACCTGCCTGAGCCTTAATAGATGGGCTCTACTGTCTACAGTTAATATATATCTTTCAATACCCTGCTTTGGAGGAGTCTCTTGTGATTTGGAACCCAATGTTGACAAAAGTGTAACTGTTTGTGAGTCACCACATCCCAATTGAATATGAAAATACAGCAGACCCCCTCAAGGGTGGGACTTTGAAAGTGACACAAACAGGAGTAGATATGTATAAAAATAAAAATTATTTATTTGAGTATACAAAAGAAGTTATCACATGAAAATCATAAATTAAAAAAACACATTAATGGTGTACAAATCCAGATAATTCATTATAGTTGACAACAAAAAGACCACTCTCAGTCAAACCCAACAGCTGTTTCTGTGCATGGCCCTTTTTCAGGGGGTTTACAGACATCTTAGGGTCAAAAACATGTCTAGTGAAGAAACACACATACAATTAATATTCACAGTTCTTATTATAACATTTGTTTTATTCTAAAAGAAGTATAGTCACATATATATAATTAATCGCAAAGGAACTCTTACATTATTGCAGGATTTGATAGACATCTCATGTGTCAAGAAACAACGTGCATAGATCAAGCTGATATAAAGAAAAACATTTTCTCGCTCACGGCTCAAAGGCGGAAACAAATGGTAACCTCCAGACAAAGGTCCCCACCTGTACAAAAATGGGCGGAACATGGGCATCAATATCTTATCATGGACTTTATGATCTAAACTGAGTAAAAAAGGGGAGTAAAAAACCTACCAAAGTGGTACCAGAAGAAAAAAGACACTAAAAGGAGAAAGTCCTCCCAAGCTGTCTCTTTAGCATCCAAAGATAGAGGATTGGATCCAAACGCCACCCCTCTGTATGAGGGAAAAGACTAGACTTTCCCAAAGGTGATGTATCTATGGGAAAAGTCAGACATGGCCACGTATTAAATACAGTGCATGGTGAATGCCCCCTGACTAGAGATCATGGGTAAAAACACCCAGATTTTTACAAAGATAAAACGAAATCCTGAATGTACCTGGATATTGCCCAGTGCACTGCCACAAAATGCCGTCACGTCTGGCCAGCCATTGCAACCGGACTTCTAAATAGCCGATTGATGTCGAGGGCGCGTGCGCACAAGATTGACGTGCGTCGTGACATCATCGCGACACCATCGTTTAGTGATTACGCCTAGACGTCCAGTATACCAACATCAACCCGATTTCAATGGGAGGAGAAAGGCCTCCATTTGTTAGTGTATCCAAATCTTTAAAATCTGTTAATACTGTTAACACTACCCTCCCCTGAACTGAGTGCTGCTTTCTGCTGTGCCTCCCATTCTGATTCCTCTAGAGTTGCGTCTCACTAATACAGGAGGTATGTTACTGGCTTGTACACCAGGTGAAAACAGAGGTAAAGAAAAAAGAGCTGATGCAAACATCACATCTAATAATTGGTAAGATGCAATATATTTTCTCTGAACATTTTAAGACACAGCCACATCTTTTTCCACCACATCCCTGCAAGTTAAGTTTTCAGCTCTCCTGCCTCTTTTTCTTATCTTTTTTTTATTGAAGACATAATTTAGTCTTTTTGAAAATAAACATCCCCAGTCCAAAATTTGAAGCATAGTTAGTTTTTTTTTTGTTTACAAAACAAGGGTGCTTAATTTCACTTTACCACAAATACAGCAGAACAGAACACAATACATGGTTCAGTGCATTTTGTTGTAAGAGGAGAAATACATAAGACATGAAAGAGAACAGCAATATAAACATTTTTTAGAAGCCAGAAATACAAATAAACAGACCTGTCATAACAAAACACATATAAAATGCAGACATAAACTACAGCAAGATCTCAACATAAGGGGGAGAGGCGCGCTATACCCAAGGATAAGGAAAGAGGAAAGGGCAGGTGGACAAAAAGAAAGGGCAAGGGGGGAGGGGGGTTCTACAGGAAGGATGCTCCAGGCTCAAAACCCAAATCACATACCCAGACACTGAATAGTACAGGTAACCATTCATCTTGTGTATCACATTTCCAGGGGCAAACCCGAGTGATATAGGTTAGCTTGTACATAAGAAAGGGCACCCAGGATGGGTTGAGGACAACCATTTCATCAAAATAAAATTTTTAACATAATAAAGGAGATGGGATATTAATAGCTTAGTGTGATGAGAACTTTGTTCATCATCCTGAATACCCAGTAGTGCCAAGAATGGAAAGAGCGGGTGGGTCAGTTGTAACCTAAAATGTATCTCAAAGACCTCAGCCCAGTATTTTGCAATATAAGAGCATTCCCAAAACATGTGTAAATACAACCCGGGATGGAGACTACAATGAGGACAAATAGGATCTCAAACTGGGAATATTCTATGCAACCTGGTGGGGGTATAGTAGACCCGATGCAGCAACTTAACTTGTATCAGCTTTTCTTTGGATGAGACTACCAGTTTCAGTCCCAGCACTTAACAGTCCTCCTTCCCCAAAGATGAAATATCACCTTTCCAATGCTCCCACAACTTTTCAATTTTAGGTGAGTCAACAGATAGGAGAGCACCATACAGGGTCGAAAGAGGTTTATCACCAGGGATCATCAGCTCCTCAATGGGATCATTCTGGAGGCTAGGCGACTGTGGAAATTGGGATCTGACAGCATGATGGAAGCAGCGAAATATCACCCTTGAAGCACAGTTTACTCTCTTTCATATTCAACATCCCCCAGGTCTAAAATAAAGCATAATTCCAGCCAGAAAAAAAATTTTGTTGAGAAATTCTGGGGAAATTCTGCAACCCCTGTCAGGTTTTTACTATGGTCTGTTTCGAATTAAGAAAATGTCACCTTTACTTCTGATTAGGACAGAAACTGGTAGGAAATATTTTCAGCAGAGACATAAAAACTACAAATACATTTTTACCAGAGCGAGGAAAGGTTGCAATATTTGACATTATTTTTGTACGTTCCTGTTCTGGTGAATATCGTACCCCTATGTATTGTATGAGCATGACAGGGGAAGGAAGTGAGAGAAAATGTCCCAAATTAAAGAAATTTTTTTTTTTAATTGCAGGTGGCATGGGGAGGGTTTGGATTGTCTGTCAAGTTTTTCTTGCTGTATGGAGAGATTTTCCACCGGTTTGTAGCGCAAAAAATAGACTGGCAAGGGGTTTTAACCCTTCTCCAACCCCCCCCCCCCCCAAAAAAAAATGCTACCCAAGCCTAAAAAATAAAACATCTTGGCTAATGTTGGACTTTAATGTTACTAATGTTAACTTACATTTTCTTACTATTGCATGTTCTTTCTTTTTTTAACATACATGATAATAAAAAAAAAAATGTTCAATAAAATTGTTCTGGTGAAACTTTTAACTTTACTGAACTATTTCCAGCAAATTATTATCTTAACATTCATTTTTCGAAAAAAAATGTAACATGCATAAATTTTTTCATTTAGATAATCGTATTTATGCTTCTTGCAAGGTCTTTTTTTGTATTATTCTAGTCTGCACTTTTTAGATAGATGGGAAGAAATCATCATAATTTGTTTTACCTGTATATTACCTAAGATAAGATATCATATCAGAGGAGATATGGATTTTGCCTGCTGATTTACAGCAAAATGTCTTAGATAGGGCATATACATTCTAAATAGGAAACAATTGAGCCATTTTTCGTATTCATTATATACTGTAACCATGCCACCCAAAACAAAAACAAAAATTGTCCATACTTTATGAAAGCTAAACTTCAGGCAAACCGCTAAATACACAGATGAAACACGTATAAGAAAGTTGTTTTAGCTGTGTTTTTCATCTGCTGCATTCGTTTTCCAACCACTGTGTCTACAGTCCATAATGTTGCACATTTCTTTGTGCTTCCAAAGAGCTTGAACAGCACACCTTTAAACCACAATCTGCTTTGAAATCTTTTGCCTTTCTGATGCAATATAACTACCTTATGTCTTATTGTCGTGGTCTGTCTTGCCATGGTGTATGACCTGTGACATGAAACGGTCTTCTACAACTTCACCCTAATAGCAGAGTTTGTCCCTTCCTCACACAATTTTAAGCCTACTACAAAGTTGTTTCTGTTTGTTAATAACGGTGTTTCAAGCTCTAACGAATGCTTGGTATAATTGGTTATTCATACACCTGGCTCTAATCTTACAAACTCCCTGACTATGTGAAAGTGAAAGAACTGATTCTGGTTTTAAGCCAAAGGGTAATCACACCAAATAATGATTTAATCTAGCTCATTTTAGGTCATGTACCTATTAGATGAGCCCGATATGCACAGGAAGGCCTTACTTACGTCTCCGACTCACTGCCCCTGGTAGAGCAGACAGGAGGCGTGGGAGTACAGAGAAGCACGAGTGCCGGGCAGGATCAACAGCTGGGGAGTAGGTCTGTAGTTCCGAATGATGCTGTGGCTGGGAATCAGCAGACTAAAGACAACAGGCTTGGCTGAAGACCTGGAGCAGGCTTGTGTCAGGAAGCCACACACAGGATGGAGAGGCAGGCAGGCTGAGAGGAGGTTCCAGGGACTGGAGCACAGGGAGGTCTGGCAAGCTGGGTCACAAACAGACGAACGGGACTGGAACAGTTCCAGGAGACAGGAGCAGAGTCACTACACAAGCCAGGTCGGTAACAGGCAGGCACGGATAAACCAGAAGATTAGGCAGGTGCAAGGTCGTGGACAGGCCGGGGTCAGATTCAGACGGATAGCAGAGGTAAGCCGGGTAATCAACTGGAACAGATCAAACAAGCAGGTAATTCACAGGGAACACTGTAGATCAGACAGCGAAGCTTCAATGTAATAGCTGAGTTTAAATAGCCCGCCTGGCGCTGGGGATTGCACTCGCACTCATGTGTGTGCACCCACCCATGCGCATAGGTGCCCACAATCACGCACCAGCTTGTGTGGAACTACAGTTCCCAGCAAACTTTTCCTGATACGTTGCATTTTGTAAATTGATAAAAATAAATAATTTTAATATATATTTTTGAAAACATTCTTACTTTACAGCAGTTCTTCACACCTGCCTAAAACTTTTGCTCAGTACTGTATAGGGGGGCACAATAATAATGGCCTAGAGGGGCGCTACACAAAGATTGCCTTTCCAGATCTATTATAAGGGCCCTTTCACACGGGGCGGATCAGTAATGATCCGCCTCCGTGTGTCCGTCAAGCTCAGCGGGGATCCTCCGTAAAATCCCTGCTGAGCCGTCGGCTGACAGGGCGGTCCCCGCACACTGTGCAGGGACCGCCTTATCTTTTCTCCGCTCTCCCCTATGGGGGGATCGGATGAACACGGACCGTATGTCCGTGTTCACCCGATCCGATCCGCCAGACGGAAGAAAAATAGGATTTTCTTCCGTCCGATTTTGCGGAGCTTTGCGGAGGCGGGCGATTCCGGATGTCAGCGGATGGTCATCTGCTGACACCCGCAGTCACATAGGGACCAATGTATGTCCCGTTTTCATCCGCGGATGGATGAAAATGCGGACATACATCTGAAAGGCGCCTAAGAATGCCCATAGGCAGCTTAATAAAAACAAATAACGCTCTTGATTTTTAGGCTGTTTCCAGAGGGCAAAATTAAGAGATTAAGGCAAGATTAGGAATTTGTAAGATTTGAAGGATATGAAGTAGCACTCACAGACAACTCTGTGTCAAGAATATCTTTAGGGGCCCTGATATTTGTTGGAGTCATTTGAGGGTGGTCTCCCTGCCTATTGTTCTCCGGAAATTATCTGCATGTTTATGGTAACCTGTTTAACCCCTTCATGAATGCAGTTTGACTTTACAAGTTGAAATGTAAAATGCCTCTTGCTGATAATGTTAATGTGCACCCTATGAGTGATCCTAGTTTGTAGACCTACTGTCTGGCCTAGGTATCTAAGCGTAACCGCTTCAGCCCCAGAGGATTTGGCTGCCAAATGACAGGGCCACATTTTGCAATTAGGCACTGCGTCGCTTTAACTGACAATTGCCCGGTCGTGGCTCCCAAACAAAATGGATGTCCTTTTTTCCCCCCACAAATAGAGCTTTCTTTTGGTGGTATTTAATCACCTCTGTGTTTTTATTTTTTTGCGCTATAAACAAAAGTAGAGTGACAATTTTGAAAGAAAAGCAATATATTTTACTTTTTGCTATAATAAATATCAACAAAAAATATATATACCGTATGTACTCGAGTATAAGCTGACCTGGATATAAGCTGAGGCACCTAATTTTACCACAAAAAAACTGGGAAAACTTATTGACTCAAGTATAATCCTAGGGTGTCCATCTGCATGCCTCACTGTGCCTCACTTTGTCTCACTGTGTCCATGTGCATGCCTCGCTGTGCCCATGCCTCACTGTGCCCATGCCACACTGTGCCCATGCCTCACTGTGCCCATGCCTCACTATGCCCATGCCTCACTATGCCCATGCCTCACTGTGTCAATGACTACACTGACGTTTAACATGGGAGTCTATTGAAGGGGTGCCCGGCTTTGAAAAATCGGTGCTCCCCAGCCGTAGGTCCCCCAGACAACAATCTTTGCACACTTGTAGAGGAGAAATGGGGCTACGTTTGTGCCAAGTTCCGGGTCCAGGGGACCTACAACCGGCCAGAACGGGGTCCCCAAATTCACCAGAGAAATTACCGTTTTGTTAGGTTATTACAGCATTTTGTAACTTTATAAACTTGCAGCAGACCGTGGCCATCTCAAGTGTGGGCATCTGAAGCCAGACTGTATTTCTTCCTGGATGTCATCCTTGCAGATTTTTCACATGCTTAGTGCAGCACAAGCAGTGTAATAAGTTTCAGGTCAGGTTTCCATAGCAATGGCAGTGTCAGAGGAAGTTGCCACCCCTTACCTATGCAAACCTCTCCTCCCCTCCTACAACAAGGAATATTATTAGCACATAGCATTAAATCGCCCCCAGCACATTGCATTGCATCGCCCCAGCACATCGAATCACTTCGACCCCAGCACATTGCATCGCCTCCAGCACATCGAATCTTAACGCCTCCTGCACATTGTATCACATTGCCCCAGCACATTGAATAACATCGCCCCCAGCACATCGCATCACTCCCAGCACATGGTATCATCCCCAGCACATCGAATCACATCGTCCCCAGCACATTGCATCACATTGCCCCAGCTAATGCCCATGGCTAATTTCAGCTCAGTTCGGAGTGGCAGGGCACAGTGCGAATGAGGTCATCCAAAAATCAATTATTTTGGTCGCAGCATCAATGCCAAATTGCGGATGGCTGAATCGTGATGAATCGATGCTGCAGTTAAATGCAACACGCCTAGAATTAGTTAACTAAGTACAATTTAAGTGAGGGTAATAGTGAGATACATCGACCACTTGGTGTTGGGAAACTTGATATGCACATACTTGTTCCATGTCTGTAAATAACTGAATAAGGAGGACAGCCTGCATTTGGCATACAAGGAAAGAAAACACACATTAAGTATCTCACAAAAGTGAGTACACCCCTCACATTTTTGTAAATATTTTATTACAGTATATCTTTTTATGTGACAACACTGAAGAAATGACACTTTGCTACAATGTAAAGTAGTCAGTGTACAGCTGGTATAACAGCGTCAATTTGCTGCCCCCTCAAAATTACTCAACACACAGCCATTAATGTCAAAACCGCTGGCAACAAAAGTAAGTACACCCATAAGTGAAAATATCCAAATTAAGCTCAATTAGCCATTTTCCCTCCCCGGTGTCATGTGACTCGTTGGTGTTACAAGGTCTCAGGTGTGAATGGGGAGCAGGTGTGTTAAATTTGGTATTCTCACTCTCACTCTCTCATACTGGTCACTGAAAACATATCTAAAGGCAAGAATTTTGCTGATCATTTACACAGGCTCTATAGGCCTTGCCTATAAGACCAATAGTATTCCTACAGCTGTGTGCATATAGCCTTAATGCCCCTTTTGCATGATAGTGGCTTCTGTTATGATCAACAGGGGACCTCTGATCCCTTGCTGATTAGAGCAGAGTTGGTGGATGAAACGTCCATGTCCAATCAGTTTCAGCAGAGCAGACACAGACATAACCACTCTACTCTATGGTTGGCCAATAGTAAATGGACTCCACTGTCCTTTTACATCCGACTACCTCCGATCTGCTCCACCTAAACAGAAGAGGACGGAGTCAGACAAATATGTAGTTAAACTGCATATATGAAAACTGTTTAACCTGCCAAAGGATTTTTATTTGTCTCTCAATTCTTGAAATTTGCACAGCTCTGCTGGGCAGCACAATCATGTGAATTTTCTCTGCTGCAATATTAGAGCTTGACAACCTGCCTGCCCCCAGCCTTTGGGTAAAGTAAAGGAGTCACTTTTTTTATGTTGGCAAAAAAAAAAGCCTTTAGTATCACTTTAAATAGTGTTGTATTTGACATCTGTACGGAGTCCACCTGTACAGTCTGCAGAGTAGCAATAGCACATCATTTGGAACATACGGATCGATTGAGTAGGCCAATACATTATTATTATTATTATTATTATTATTATACAGGTTTTATAAAGCGCCAACAGTTTGCACAGCACTTTACAATGTAGAGGGGGGACAGTAGAACTACAATACTGTTCAATACACAAGGGACAGGAGGGCCCTGTTCGTGGAGCTTACAATCTAAAGGGAGGGGAAGGTGGTATAATAGCTGCGGGGGATGATCTAATGATGGTGGCTTGGGTACAGTTCTTAGGTGGATGTGGGATAGGCTTTTCTAAATAAATTTGTTTTCAGGGGGCGCCTAAAGGTGGACAGGGTAGGGGCTGACCGGACATATTGAGGCAGGGAGTTCCAGAGGATGGGAAAGGCTCTGGAGGCGAGCATGGGAGGAGGTAACAAGGGAGCTAGAGAACAGGAGGTCTTGGGAGGAGCAGAGAGGGCTATTTGGGCGATATCTGTAGATGAGATTGGTGATGTAGATGGGGGCGTTGTTGTGGATGTAAAGTGTGGACAATCTGCGCTTCCCCCACAAAAATAATCAGTGTTAACCGTGCTAATTTATACAAATAAATAAATATAGGTTTATATATATGTATATGTATCACACAAAAATTACATATAACCCACCACACAATAATTATATACTGATGCAATGTATATTTCCCAGCATAACGGAAGGGGAAAAATCAATCAAAAAGGTGACTGGTGCTGCAATGATACAAAATAGCTGGAATACACAGCTATACATACATGTCAAAAATAGGTAAAAGATGCGCAACCAAAAAACGTGCAAACAAACAAAGTGTCCTGGTGAAGAAATATAAAAATATATATAAAAATAAATATATATAAGATTGTGAACCCAATTAATAAATAAATACTGATGGTATTAAACCAAAATAGTGTCTTAAACAGAGAGGCCACTTACCAGATCAGGTGGACCTCTATTACGGAGGTCTTAGAAGCTCAGCAGGCCAGGGGTCACTCAAGGAGATCCTCAGTAGCTAGGAACTGGTGTAGTAGTGTATCCGTTTTTTTCTCCAGGCTTCCAAGGGCTGCAATGAATCCTATTACAGGCAGTCTCCACTCCCAATGGAATATATTAAAGGAAGAGCAAAAAAGGCTTCATGGTGCAGTAGGATTTAAATAATCAAAAGCCCCTTTATTGTCAAAGAGGGTTTACTGACATCAAATAAAAACTTTTTCAGCAGAACAGTTTAAAAGCAGGTAAAACATCCAGCAGCGGCTCGGGCCGATCAGCTGGGGCGTGGTGACGTCAGGTATTATTGCTCCACCCGACGCTGCGTTTCTTCTCACAAGGCATCAACAGGGATAGGAGGCAATACCTATACCTATCCCTGTTGATGCCTTGTGAGGAGAAAAGCAGCGTCGGGCGGAGATGTTGTGGATGGCCTTGTATGTTGTGGTTAGTGTTTTTTTTTATTTTAAACAATGCATCATTTAGGGTTCCAATGCTAAAGGATAGAGTACTAAGGGCATAAAAAGCCAAAGCTATAAATTTTTGTGTGAAATAATAAAAGAAAACAGTGAAATTCTTTTTTTTTTCTGGGCAAAAATCTTGTTATTTAGGTATAGAATAAATCTTACAAGTAGTGTTCTATATTTTGCTTCTTTCTGTATCAAAATGAATTATTAGTACAGACATATGGCCTGTGAGCTAGGGACATTGCATGCTGTATTTCTGTTTTACACATTATGGTAAAGAGACATAGGTGTTAACCGGCAACTATATGCTATCATCTTGTGACCTAGATTCCCAAGTCACCCCTCATGCTGACTACGGCACTTCTGCAATGACCCCAGCTCTGTCAATACTCAGAATAGAAATAGAACATCAGATTAATTATTTAACAGGGCTGTGGTCAGATCAACCCATATCTGGAAGGCTGCCATGGTTATTATTTTGCTGCCAAGTGCTGGAAGGCTTCAAACATGTTGTGATTTTATTAAATGGTATTGTGTGAGCTTGTCTTTTTATATAGTATTTTATTTGTTTCTCAGTTAAGGCTAAATCCTGCTTGCCTTATCACTTCAATGCATTGTGTACAAGCTTAAATTGCAGATGGGAGTGAATATTCTTCAGCACAGATGCTGCTGTTACTATGGAGATCTGGGAGCCAATCAGCTGCTGGTGCTCTGGACTGTACTATGATGCTGAGACAAGATGGTGAGCTCTACCTCTGCCTCTCATTCATTCCTTCCAGCTGAGGCAAAACACGCACACAGGGTGTAGAGCAGCTCATCAATGAAGGCTGTTCTGCCTGTTGTAACAGAGGAAAAAACAACCCCCCTGGTTTTTTTTTTTTAAACCTGATATTTATTTGACATTTCTTATTTTTGTGCGATTATATTAGCTGTTTTGCTTTATTTTTTTCCTTTTCCATAACAAGTCCCCACAGAGGGTTGGTATAACGCAGCCTTTGAAGATGGTTACATCACAGGCTGACTGGTGTGTGTCTCTCCACTGAGGATAAGACTGAATGAGCAGACGGTGCTGTAGATCTCTGCACTCATATTGCCTAAAGATCTATTAAGCTTTATAACCAAGTCATCTGAAGCTGACCGACCCAACGACATTGAACATGGCATGCAGAAGGTGTTATTTGTGAGTATTGCTGTGTTAGTGCACGTTTGCTTCCATGAAAGGAATGCATGTCAATGTCACACAGGGAAAATATCATTGAAATATACTAGGTGCTATGTTTATATGGTAAACAAATGGTTGTGGCAAAATGATTTGTTTTTTCTTTTTTTTTGTTTAAAAGGATTAGGGCTCTAACAACTCACCTTGCTGCGCATTATCAATATTGGCTGAAATTGTAGACAAGGCTAGGCTGATTTGCCAGGAAAGGATGTAAGCAATGATCTGATGACATTTTTTGGGCTTGGTTAAGGCTGGTGAATCTAGTGGAGGAAAATGCTTTGTCATAATAAGCTAGGCATTTCTTTTGGTTATTTTTTCAAAGTGTACTGCTCCATGATGACTTTGGGAACAAAATAATGAATTAAAACACACAATTCTGCTCCTGGTCAGATGGAAAAATGACCAGACATCAGAATTGGCATCAGGTTTGTTTATCAGTTGTCCATATTCATGTTTTACCTCAATGTTGGTTCTTTGTTGCCTACATACCTGTGTGATTAGTAGAAAGGTTCTGAAGTAAGGACTGTTTTTATGCACAGAATATCGATCTGGTAAAAATATATTATCTAGCAAATGCCAATAGGAATCTATACCGTAACCAAATTATATCTGGTCAAGATATGTACGCTTTTATAGATAATGATGATA
The DNA here is from genome assembly GCF_905171775.1 of Rana temporaria. Classification (NCBI taxonomy): domain Eukaryota; kingdom Metazoa; phylum Chordata; class Amphibia; order Anura; family Ranidae; genus Rana; species Rana temporaria. The sequence goes on along the minus strand of NC_053495.1, from coordinate 52,313,180 downwards.
TGTGATAACAATGTTGATGTCACAAATTGCAATTGTAAATGGGTATATTCATTTCCAAGCACTCTATGCAGCCATTTTGAACTACAACATGCACAAATTGGGTATTAAGTTACAGTCATGAGACAGTATCCAATCATTAAAGGTCTGTCTCTGATCTGATTGTTGTATTCGGGTGTTTGAAGCTCAGTCATTCATGTGTAAATGCTTACCTGTGTAGCTACAACTTGTATTTTTTTTAGAACAGCCACCTTGATACAGACACCTAGAAGAACTCACTTGAAATGTTTTTTTTTTTTTTTTTCAAATTTGTAGGTATTAAACATGATAAACCATGGGTGTTTCTGTACTTATAAACATCTGGACACTTGAGATAATAAAGTACTTAGTTACAAATGCTGTTAGGATGTATTTACCGTACAGTATGGACCATTCCACACTGCTGTCAAACACTTGTGTTAAAAAAATAAATACAAATTCTCTGGAGAATAACATAAGTAATAAAAGAGATTTCTTTTTATGAGAGCACATGCAATTTGCTGTGTAGTACTGGAGTTTATACAGCAGAGCTTTCTCTGATTTGAAGGACTTGAGTAGTTTAATAGACCTAAGATTGGACATTGGGTTCATTCTTGTACGTTGTGTTGGATAAACCTGTTTTTTTTTGTAAAGTTGGACCCTCTTCATTAAGATATAATGTGCATTAAAACCTATTTTACAACAATGTGTATCATGTATTTACAAGGGCCTTGTCTTACTTTCTGTTCCCACTCATGTTCCTTATAGAAACTATATTTTTAGGAAAATATTTATTAATTTTCTTTAGCTTTAAATAATTAATGTCTGGTGATTGATATATTTCCAGAAGTGATCATATATATATATATATACATGGACTACTGGTACTAGCTAACACTTACCTTTAAATAGTGCATCGCTGGTTCTGCATTGCCTAATTTTGGAAGGTTGTCCTAACATGATATAGGTACTACTAGTTTTAAAATATGCTGCATACCCTATTACCTATCTGAAAATTTAGTGCATGGTGTTACTATATAGGCTCACATTCTACAAATTTTAATCATTTTCACACGTAAATTAAGTAGTATAAAGTAAATAACAACCTTTAACAGTCTAAGGTTATTCTAACTGTTAGTATTTTTTAAATACTTTTTTATTTCTTTTTTTCTACATATATAACAGGATTTATTTGGGAAATTTATATTTATTTTAATTTACTAAATGCATTTATATTCCTAATTAAACCTATAAAACCCATTGATACAGATTCTTAGGTGTTTTGATGAGTATGCATTTGGTGCGCATACAGCATGGTTGCCAATTCATCCCTTTAATAATCAACATATTTGTTATACAGTTTAGGTGAATACTTTGGTAATTTTACATTTATCGATTTAACATTGGATGCTAGGTTTCGCTATTCTGGAGGGTTTTACATCTTTTCAGCCAACCATTTCCCCTCAGAAAACTGATCTAAAGTTTACATTTTAGTCCAGTATTTTTATTCATCCATAATTACATTACTGTGAGTTGGGGATTACCCATATTTATAACTGTAAAATAACATTTATATTGTTTTTGTGTATTTTTATTAGCAATGAAAATAAGCATGCTTCCTTATTTTCAATGGATGGGGTAAATATGTTGCATTTTGTACATTACAGCGTAGATCACTGATTTGAATTTGATTAGGTTGCAAAAGTTCAAATTCTGTACTTTATTTTGTGGGTTTTCTGTAGAATAACAGTTATGGTGGTATTGAACAATAAAGCATGACTAATGCCCTGTACACACGATCGGTCAATCTGATGAGAACGGTCTGATGGATTTTTCCATCAGTTAACCAATGAAGCTGACTGATGGTCAGTTGTGCCTACACACCATCAGTTAAAAAACCGATCGTGTCAGAACGCGGTGACGTAAAACACGACGACGTGCTGGAAAAAACGAAGTTCAATGCTTTCAAGCATGCGTCGACTTGATTCTGAGCATGCGTGAATTTTTAACCAATGGACATGCCTACAAACGATCGTTTTTTTTCTATCGGTTAGGTATCCATCGGTTAATTTTAAAACAAGTTTCACATTTTTTAACCGATGGATAAATAACCGATGGGGCCTACACACGATCGGTTTGGTCTGATGAAAACGGTCCATCAGGCTGACCGATTAGAATGGTCATTTTAATGAATATACACTACTGGAGCTCTAGAACCGCACATTAGGTCAAAGTTTTACTTAAAGCGGTAGTAAACCGCACCAATTTTTTATTTTAATTAACCCTGCAAGGTAAAAGCGTAAGATAATGTGCTAGTATGCATCACCTCACTCCCACACATGCATGCGGGAGTCACTGACCATGGCACAGAGCTCTGAAGGGACAGTATACCTGTGACATCACCAGCTGAATGCAGTGTGAATGTCTCCTAAACTGTGCAGGTTTAGGAGATATTCACTGTACCTACAGGTAAGCCTTATAATAGCCTTACCTTTAGGTACAAATTTATACAAAGGGTTTACTTCCACTTTAAGGCCAAGAACATTTGTGATATATATATATATATATATATATATATATATATATATATATATATATATATATGTATATATATATATATATATATAAAAACATGTTTTGGTGCAAAGGAAAATGTGTCTATTTTTTTTAACAACCTCAAGCCTGTCAGTCATATTGTACTTGCTTATTAAAGATGACCTTTCAGTACATTCCTGATATATTACAGTTTACAGTAAGAGTAAGATGAAAGCTTTTTCTCATTCTCCTCTACTTAAATCAGAACTGCCCTCAAAGTGGGAAGTTCTGCTCCTCCCTCCCCCACAGTTCATGCCGGTGCCAGGGACCCAAAGACTAGTGAAGAACGGGCTTGGGTGAGGATAGCTTTAGATCCTTGGATAGGTGAGTGTCTATTAAAAGTCAGCAGCTACAGTTTTTGTAGCTACTGATTTTAAGTTTTTCCAGAACATACAGAAGCTTCTCTTTAATTGATCAGAATACAACATACACTTGTGGTACAGTAAGTCACAGGGTGAGGGGCTGCATAGGGTGATTGATCTTTGGGAAATAGACCTATGAGTGCTGCCAGCATTGCTGCAGAGGTTAAAGGGGTGGGGGTCAGCCTGTCAGTGCTTAGACCATACGATGCACACTGCATCAAATTGGTCTGCATGGCTGTCGTCCCAGAATCAAGCCTATTCTAAAGATGCACAAGAAAGCCTGCAAACAGTTTGCTAAAGAATAGCAGACTAAGGACATGGATTACCGGAATCATGTCCTGTGGTCTGACGAGATCAATATAAACGTATTTGGTTCAGATGGTGTCAAGTGTGTGTGGCGGCAACCAGGTGAGGAGTACAAAGACAAGTGTGTCTTGCCTACAGTCAAGCATATAGTTAAGAATGCCAACATGAGACTGGGCCGCAGGGCAGTATTCCAACATAACGATCCCAAACACACTTTCAAGATGACCACTGGCTTGCTAAAGAAGCTGAGGATAAAGGTGATGGACTGGCCAAGCATGTCTCCAGACCTAAACCTTATTGAGCATCTGTGTTGCATCCTCAAATGGAAGGTGGAGGAGCGTAAGGTCTCTAACATCCACCAGCTCCGTGATGTCATCATGGAGGAGTGAAAGAGGACTCCAGTGGCAACCTGTGAAGCTCTGGTGAACTCCATGTCCAAGAGGGTTAAGTAAGTGCTGGAAAATAATGGTGGCCACACAAAATATTGACACTTTGGGCCCAATTTGGACATTTTCACTTTTCACGGTTTAGACATTAATGGCTGTGTGTTGAGTTATTTTGAGGGCACGACAAATTTACACTCTTATGCAAGCTGTACACTCACTACTTTATATTGTAGCAAAGTGTAATTTCTTCAGTGTTGTCACATGAAAAGATACATTTAAATATTTACAAAAATGTGAGGGGTGTTCTCACTTTTTATGACATACTGTATGTGAACACAGCACAGTGAAGAACTGCCCAAGTTAGAATTAAAATAACAGTCTCTTCTCTGACCCAACATTTAAGTCAAGGAATTAGATGCTGACCTAAGATTATGCCTGAACAAATATGGCCTTATACTGTATGTCTGAAAATAAAAGCAGGTGAAGGCATTATCAGGGGCAGTAGTGTGATCTCTGTCAGAAGTAATAAATACCTGTAAAGCCCTGTACACACGATCGGTTTGTCCGATGAAAACAGACCGATGACCCCATCGGTTTGTTTTCCATCGGTGAAAAAAAATAGAACATGTTTTAAATTTTTCCTATGGATAAAAAAATGATAGAAAAAAAAACGATCGTCTGTGTGGAAGTCCATCGGTCAAAAATCCATGCATGCTCAGGCTCAAGTCGACGCATGCTCAGGAGCATTGAACTTCATTTTTTTCAGCACGTCATAGTGTTTTACGTCACCGCGTTTTGGCACGTTCGGATTTTTGACTGATGGTGTGTAGGCAAGACTGATGAAAGTCAGCTTCATCGGATATCCGACGAAAAAATCCATCGGACTAGATTCCATCAGATCTCCGATCGTGTGTACGAGGCTGTTAAATTACACCTTAGCATGCACTAATGCTAGCTCCATTATAGGAGGTGTCTCATTCTTCTAGCATGACCGTTTTATGCATAAGGGCATAAATGAATTTAGTTCACCAAGAATTCTTAATTAAATCCCAACCTAGTAGTTTATTTAGTTCATTTGAGCAACAGTTTTCGATGAATTGATTAATGTGAAGCATTGATTATTTAGTCCACCTATAGGTCTTCCACAGCCTTTGTTACTAATAAAGTACTTAATGGGGGTCTAATTTTGTGCATAAAGTGTTGGCTTTGCAAATTATAAACTGAACCTTCTGTTATATAGTCATTTCTAAAATTACTGCAGAGTAACATTTAGAGACAGTCTTTTCCATGTTCATCTGACCATAAGTATGATGCCGCATACACACGGTCGTTTTTTGTGATGAAAAAAAACTACATTTTTAAAAACGTCATTTAAAATGACCGTGTGTGGGGAAAACGTTGTTTTATGTCTTCTGAAAAACGACAAAAAAAAAAAAAATTGAACATGCTTCAATTTTTTATGTCGTTTTTCAAAACGTCGTTTTTTGTGTCATAAAAAGTGATTGTGTGTGGGCTAAAACGACGTTTAAAACAACGTTTTTTAAACCCGCGCATGCTCAGAAGCAAGTTATGACGTGAGCTTGAATGGAACAAAGTGCCGCCGTACGTGCTGACGGTAACCGCGCTTTGCTAGAGCATTTTTTAAAAACGATGGTGTGTAGGCAACGTCGTCTTTTAAAATGAAGTTTGAAAAACGTCGGTTTTTTTTCATGAGAAAAAACGACCCTGTGTACGCGGCATTAGACATACTCACAATATGTGACATCACATGTGCACATTTGGATCTCTGATTGCATGCCTATGGGACAGTTCTGTGTCCTTGCTAAACCCAACCCTCCAGTGCACAATGATCTGTGTGCCTAGATCAGGGGTGGGCAAACTTGTTGACTCGAGGGCCGCAATGGGTTCATATATTGGACCCGGGGGCCAGACCAAGAGTAGATGGACAGTGTGTATATGTGAATTAATATAAATTAAATTTAAATTTGTAACATTAAATGTTTAGATTAATTTAAGGTAGAAAAGCATAAAAATAGTTATTTTACAAAACTTTTATGCAATGTATTTCTTTCATAAAATAGTACCTTAAATTTTAGTGGGAACAGTGTTGTTGGTCTCCCTTTTTTGTTAACTGATGGGCATCAGGGTACATTACACAGGGGTAATATAACTGAGGAGGGCTATCTGAGACATAATACAGGACTGAGGGGTAATATATAAGTTATATTACCCCCGTATTTTGTCTGCTAGTAGCTTAGCCCTCCTCAGTTACATTACCCGGCCTACGTGTACCCTGATGGCATACCCCTCCCTAGTTATGTACCCCCTTTTAATTTACCCTGCCTGATACAAGTTATTTTATTCAATCTGTTATTCACTTCATAATGCCTCCTCAATGTACCATAAAGTCCCCTGTATAGTGCTCCAGTCAGAGCCGCCACCGTACCGAGTTCGCTCGCTTGCTGCTGCTGGCGCCCTCACCTCACCAGCTAGCAAACAGTATATATAGGCTGAGACTTGAGTGAATAACTAGTTAACTTACAGAGTTCCAGACTGTGGTCTTCTCTCTCTTCTTTCCAAAGGCAATCTGCTGCCAAGAGAGTGGTGGTGACGAGACTGCCGCACGCCGCATGCATCGCTCCTCACTAACAGGCGCGCGGAAAGGCAGTTGACGTCATCTGACGTGATGTCAACTCCCTGCCTGCGCCTGCACGTACGGCTCAATATGTACTCTGCCCACGGCCCCGCCCCCCCACTAGCTGCTGGCTGGCCCAGCCACTACCATGCCGTTAGCTAGCGCTCCGTGGGCCGGATTAAAAGGTCCACCGGGCCGTAGTTTGCCCATTCTTGGCCTAGATAATATATCCCAGATGAAAGACTCAAATCCATAATCCATGTGTATGTGCTGATGTCTAAAGGCACCTATAAATATTTTTTCAGAACTGGGCAATAACATATCTTTGGGTATCTTTTGAGACCTGTTCAAATTCAAACTGACCTTTAGCCCTGGTTCACACTGGTGCGATTTGACATGCGATTTGACATGTCAAAACGCATTTCAAATTGGCGGCAATGGCACCGTCTTAATCGGTGCGACACCACTTCTGCGGCACTGCAGCAATTTAAAATGGTAGTTTCTGTATTACTTTTTGCGATTTCAGCCTGTGATTTACATTGACATCTGTGCAAAACAGTGCAGTCTGCAGTCTAGGAATAGGAGTGTGTGCTGTTATTCATATCTATTCTCTTCCTATCAGCCCAACTGTCAGATTGCAAAACCTCTACCGTATTTTCCGGCGTATAAGACGACTTTCTAACCCCTTAAAATCTTCTTGAAAGTCGGGGGTCGTCTTATACGCCGGTAACCTAACATCCTTACCTTATCCTAAGACATGCAGAATCGCGGCCGTACGTTTTTTCAAAAGCCGCGCCTCCTACGTCTTCTGTTCCGTGATAGGCGGAACACTCAGCTTCCCAGGAGGCACTGTGTTCAGTGTCCGCCTATCACGGAGGCCCTCTCGTCCTGTGTTTAGTGTCCGCCTATCACGGAGGCCCTCTCGTCCTCGGACAGGGGGCCTCCATGATAGGCGAACACTGAACACAGTGCCTCCTGGGAAGCTGACTGTTCCGCCTATCACGGAACAGAAGACGTAGGAGGCGCGGCTTTTGAAAAAACGTACAGTACGGCCGCGATTCTGCATGTCTTAGGATAAGGTAAGGGCACAGCGAGTCTGGAATGTAATGGGGCACAATCTGGCATGTAATGGGGCACAGTCTGGCATGTAATGGGGCACAGTCTGGCATGTAGTGGCACAGTCTGGCATGTAATGGTGGCACCGTGAGGCGAGGCATGACTAGTAGGAAAGGGGGTAGTCTTATATCGTCTTATAGTATATCCCAAAACCAACATTTTGGCTGGAAAAGTAGGGGGTCATCTTATATGCCCAGTCGTCTTATACGCTGGCAAATACGGTATTTAGACTGACATTCTCCCTGCCTGTGTTCAGGGCTGTTTAGTAACACACTCTTCCAGCATACCACCATCCCTACAGTAAAGCATGGAAGCGGTAATATCCTGATTTTGGGTGTTTCTCTGCAGCAGAGACTGGAACACTTGTCAGGATAGAAGGTAAAATAGATGGGTCAAAATAACGTAAATTTCTTGAGGAAAATCTGCTACCCTCTGCCAGAAAGTTGTCAATTGGCAGATTATTTACCTTTCAACGTGACAATGACCCAAAGCAAAAATGACCACGCGGTGGTTGAATGACCTAGTCCGTGCCCAGATTTAAACCCCATTAAAATCTGCGGAATGACTCGAAGACTGCTGTCCACAAATGGTCACCATCAAATTTAACTGAACTTGAGCAGTTCTGCAAAGAAGAGTAGACAAATATTGCAAAGTTAGTAGAGCCATATCCCAACAAACTAAAGGCTGTAATTAAAGCAAAATATGGTTCATCAAAATACTGACTAATGGGAAGGGGATTTTTGAATCTTTTTTTTTCTGACACATTGGTGTTATATCTTTCACTTGGAAAACTGTGAATGTCTTCTTTATTTCAGGCTGAAAAGCGATACAATGTGGTTATTTTAAAGAGGTGGGGGTTAATTATTTTCTATACCTACTGTTTAACAATATGAGTATTTGTTATCAGGACTGGAATAAGGCAGGAGAAAGGACCGCCTTACAGCCTGTTGTTTACCTGGACATGTATGCCGTTACAGCAGATGTAGGCAACCTCGGCACTCCAGCTGTGGTGAAACTACAAATCCCATCATGCCTCCGCCTCTAGGAGTCATGCCTCTGATTATCAAGGTTTTGCAATGTCTCATGGGACTTGTAGTTTCAAAACAGCTGAAGGGCCGAGGTTGTCTACCCCTGCCTTTGCAGGAAAATAATAAATAAAAGTCAAGTTATCCCTGAGAGCTTAGGCAGAACTATTATAATAATCAAAAAGTGTAGATTCAAATAATTATAGATGCCTTCTTGATTGTGTTTTGTTTTATGGAATATTCAATGTATGCTGGTGAATCAACAGGAGTTGAGGTCTTCAGCTACTACCAAATATAAAAGTAGGGTTTTCCTGCAGTCATTTCAGTTTAGCTTTTCTCAGAGTATGTTATTGATATGTACACAATCTACTGTATACCAATGTTTCTCAACCTTTTTTTTTTTGCAAAATATATTTTTATTAATAAAGACAGTGAAAGTAATCACAGAACATCATTAAAAAGAAAGAAATAATGAATCTGCAATCCACATGTACAGTTTAGAACGTGATATTATTGTATGGTGTACAATATAGTGCTCCCACGGGCCCACCATCAGCAAACATGACTGGACATTCCCCCCACCCTGTCACCCGCCGGCACCGGCGCAAGCAGAGGGGGGCCAAATAAGCCTCCAACAAACCTCCGCCCGCTCCTCCTCCAGCGAGCAACATACCCCAGCGCGAAGGCCGCGCTGAGGCGGGGCCGAGACGCCCGCACAGCCATGCTGTCCCTCTCAACGTTCTCTGGACCTTACAGCAGTGGGTCCGAGGTGAGCAAACCAGCAACCATAGCGTTTTCTAAAACCCAACCTCCATACATTTATACAAAAAGAAACCTGAAAGTACGTGGAGGGCAGAGACTAGGAAATTACCACAGAGAGAGTAGTGGTGAAACAGAAAAGAGAAGAAGAAGAAATAGGAAAAGAGAGGGGTGACGGAGCATACCTGTTGTTCAGATGATATGTTGCGGGTCTGTTCTCAACCTTTTTACCTCGAAGGAATCCTTGGCAAAGTCTGAGATCTCAAGGAACCCCAGAATTTTTTTTCAGTTCTACAGCTCATGGAATATCCATGTAATCAGCAAGCTGTTGATATAACTACAATTCTCACCAGAGGAAAGTACAGCAGAGGGATTACCATGGTAGAGCACAGCAGGGCAGATCACAGGGAGTTTCCTCCATATGCAGGGCAGCACAAGGAAGCTGTATTACCATGCCTTTCTTGGTGCCTTGATCTCCGCTAGACCTCCTTTCGTCCATCCCCGGTGTTGTCACTGCTACATATTACCTCCACTGCCCTACACAGACTCTGTGGGAGGCATACAGTCAAGCTGCTCCTGATCTCTGCACACACTCCGCTATTCCAAGTGCTGCACTCTGTTGTGAGGTCACAGGAGGAGCACTGGCAATGCTTACTGTCTGCACATTGAAAACATTATTGGCAGGATTTACATCCGATGCAATGCTGATGTGCTGCAGAACTTCTACCGAACCCTAGCTCAGAAAACCAATTCTCATCAGAGAAACCTATCTGGCCCCCACCTAACAACTGTACATTTATTTTCTCCATCCACTCATCCCCCACAGTTATTACCTCTTGTATCTCTTGACCCTCCCTCTTAGATTGTAATCTCTAATGAGCAGGGCCCTCTGATTCCTACTGTATTAAAGTTGTAAAGCACTGCGTAAACTGTCTGCGCTATATAAATCATGTATAATAATAATAGTAATAATAATCAATTTTCCTCGCAAACTGATTTTATGATTGCATGGAAAAGTATGTTTTACTGGCTGTATTCATGTTTAAGACTTGTTGCCCTTCACAAGGGGCATTCTGAGCATTCTGGCTCCTCCAAGTTTGACAGGAACAAAAATTGTTTCTTGACAGCCGCACTCTGAAAAAGTTGTAGCCTTTATTAAAAAAAAGGACAGCACTACAAGTCACAGCAACATAAAATAAAATCCGACCCTGACACATTTCGCACTGAAACTAGTGCTTAGTCATATTAGCTATAACTAAGCACTAGTTTCAGTGCAAAACGCGTCAGCAGTCGGGTTTTATTTTATGTTGCTGTGACTTGTAGTGCTGTCCTTTTTTTTAATAAAGGCTACAACTTGTTCAGAGTGCGGCTGTCCAGAGACAATTTTTGTTCCTGTTTCGCTAAGTGCATTGCCTGCACCTGAGTTGTCTGCAACAGAGGATATTCATCTGGGTTGCCACCTGGAGCGGCTACTCCCTTTTTCCTCCAAGTTTGGGTATGATTTCTAGGGGACTGTGTGAGACTCATAAACTGAGAGTAAATTTTAGTTTCAGTATATTTAAATTAATTCAAAAAGTAACAAGGAGTATTTGGTTATACCCAATATATTAGCTGGATAATGAGACTGTGAACAGTTTCCAAAAAGCATAACTAATCAGAGGTAAACATTTTACATGACAAGCAAGGTAGATGACACCTTTAGGTGCATCTCTGCCCCAGCTACGGATATTGAAGTATTTACATATCCTCAATAAGCAGGAAAAGAGCTTTAACTACATCAGCTCTGTAAGATTTAACCCCCCCCCCCTTCATGACCAGGCTATTTTTTGTGATATGGCACTGCGTTACTTTAACTGACAGTTGCGTGAGCATGCGACACTGTACCCAAATAAAATGTATATCCTTTTTTTCTCCTCCCGGCCAATCAAGAAGCGTGTCTTGAGACACGTTACCCGATTGGCTTAAAGGACAGGCAATCCTATTGGAGGCCTAGGAAGAGGGGAGGAGTCACCGTGATGGAGGAGAGGCCGCTGTCTGCCATCTAGATGGGGTAAGTGACCGACCTGCAGACAGCGAGGTGGGGGGGTGGTGCCACCTGCCACTTGGGGCGGTTGAGAGAACATCAGAGGGAGAAGACAGCGGAGAAAGATCTGGCAGAGGGACAAGAACCAGAGAAAGATGTCATCAGCTTTTTTATTCTTGACACTCTTTTTTAGGTGAATGGGTAAGGGTACAATGTACCTCATACTTATTCACATAGGGTGAGGGACCAGGATCTGGGGATCCCCATGTTAAAGGGGGCTTCCAGATAACAAGTGCCCCCCCACCCCTAGACCCTGACGACCACCCACCAGGGTTTTTGGGAAGAGGCCCTTGTCCCCACCTACATGGGGACAAGTTTTTTTTGGTGTAGGTTTCCCCTTAAAATCCATACCAGACCGAGGGGTCTGGTACGGTCTTGAAGGGGGGCACTATGCCGTTTTCTTTTTTTCTTTTTGGCGTGGCTTTTTCCCTAAATTTTCATACCAGACACAAAGGACCTGCTATTGTCAGATCAAAGTATGATTCCCATTCATTGAAGTTGGATAGAAGAAGTTGGACTTTAAGTCACATTGCAAAGTTGGATCCACAGACTGTCGTGTTGTACCAGTGTGAACCCAGCCTTAATCAAAAAGGCCAGACCATGCATTAAAAGAAAACAAGATATAAGCAGCAGATGCAGATCCACATTTTAGTGGCACGGACTGAAAATCAAAAAGGAAAAACAGATAAAACGAATATGTCTTCTACTCATATTAATTTTACAATTGCATATTTCGACCAGCAGCTACTGCAGCCGTTCACAAATACAATAGGGATGATTAAAACTGCCAAGTGTTGATTAATGCGCCCAGGCTTGAGGAGCAGAACAAGATGTGGTATTGGTCTTGCCGCATATTTTGTTTTCATATAACAAATGATAAGCCATTTTTTGTCTTTTTACCCTTCGGGCTCAAAACGTTGTAAATAAGATTTTGTACTATGTTTTCTCTTGTGTATTATTTATTAATTGTTCTGCTTTGTTCTATGATATGTTGCAGTTTATTCATTATCATATACAGATGGTTTTAATATGTTTTTTTTTAAAAAAAGGCTTATTCAATATAACCCAAAGCAGCAAATCAGATTTCATAATTTCTGGTGCTGATTGGTTGTTGTGGCTAACTTGCTCTTTATTAAATAAAATTTGCCTTATTATCCATTACATCTCTTGAAGAGGTAGTAAACTCTTCCTTTTTTTTCCTCCTTTTTTCTTACCTGCAAAGTAAAGGCATAATGTGCTAGTATGTATCCATCTTCGCCGGTCTTCCTTCCAGGCCTACGGACTCCGACTGTGTGACTGGCCGGGGCCAAGTAACGTCACTCCCCGCTTGCACACGGGAGTCGCCAGTCACGGCACTGGCTTCTGAAGAAATGGCACGGACGACCGTTCCTTTAGATCTCATGCTTTGATGATGTCATCAGCGCAGTATACAGTAAATAACTCCTAAATTGTGCAAGTTTAGGATATATTTATAGGCTTACCTATAGGTACAAGGAGTAGGGGAAAGTTTACGTCCTCTTTAAAGGATAAGCTCACCTTTGGGAACATATTACGTTTCCCCGTTTTGTAGGGTGGGACATGTAACATGTTCCCGCAGCTCTCCTTCCGATCTTCCCCCTGCACCCGCTGTCACAATTTGAAAAAGAGCTTTGTACCAAATTTTGCATAAACAAATGGGGTTTCCTTTATAATCATAAAACAAATACCAGTAATGTCCAGAAAATAGGAACACTGGCAGAGAAAAGCTGTAGAGAATGGTTGGATTTATACTGTACATGCACAATCAAAGCTTTATAGCACAATCACTCTTGTTTGGGGAACCAGAGGAACGTCATGCCGACAATCATGGGAAAACAGCAGCCATTAGGAATGGTCCTCCCACCTTTCTGATCATTTCATCTCATTCTTGAGAACAGTAGATCGGGTTGTTGTGTGGTTTCTTCATGAGCCAGCCAAAAAAAAAAAAAGCCAGACTCATCTAATGTCTGTGGCCACATTTAGATTAGTCTTTCCCAGTCTTAGCTAATGGCCATGGATTCATGTGGTATTGTTCTTAGACTCCTGAAAGATAATATTGCAACACTGTCTAATCTCAAACAAGAAGTGTTAGGATCCATCCAAATACCCCCCCCCCCTTTCAAATTGCTCGGCTTTTTGGCATCCTAAAATTTTTATTTTTACAGTGGATTATTTATAAGCAATGCCAGTGCAAACAAAATTCTGCAGAGCATCATACACATATACTGTATATTTTGTTGGGCACAGCTCATTTTCTGTCCTAAATTCCACTCAACTTCACACATAATCGACCTCTGTTAGTATGACATTGCTCATAGCAGATAACATCAACACAGCTTAACGTGAATCTCAGGAATTTGTTTATTTTTACAGTTTAATGATTTGTCACAGAATACAGCAGCAGTAAAAAATGTTTTTTTAAATCTGTACCTTTTTAAAGCGGAGGTTCACCCCCAAAAAAATGTTTTAACATTACATTCAGCCGAGTTGTCATAATGACAATCGGCTGTTTTTTTTTTTATTTTATCCCCGTACATACCGTATTTTCACCGCCGCTTCCGGGTATGTCTTCTGTGGGACTGGGCGTTTCTAATTGATTGACAGGCTTCCGACCGGCGCATACTGCGCGTCACGAGTTGCCGAAAGAAGCAGAATGTCGGTGCGCAGGTGCCGTATAGAGCTGCATTTGCAGTCCGGCTTCTTTCAGCAACTCGTGGCGCGCTGTATGCGACGGTCGGAAGTCTGTCAATCAATTAGGAACGCCCAGTCCCGCAGAAGACATACCCGGAAGCGGCGGTGAAAATACGGTATGTACGGGGATAAAATAAAAAAAAAACAGCCGATTGTCATTATGACAACTCGGCTGAATGTAATGTTAAAAAAAATTTTTGGGGTGAACCCCCGCTTTAAACAGTATTAAAGAAATATTGTCAACAATCTGCTGCAGGACAAAGGAATAACTTGATCAGTCTTCTCTTCCCCAGTGATCAGACTGCAACATTGTATTTTTGTAGCAAATCACAAGGTGAGAGACTGCAACAGGCTCATATAAACATCTGAAAAAACACGCACCAGCATGTTCATGGTTATGTCAACTCTAATGCCGCGTACACACAATTGGAAATTCCGACAAAAGTTTGATGTGAGCTTTTGGTCGGAAATTCCAACCGTGTGTAGGCTCCATCAGACTTTTTCTGTCGGAATTTGAGAGTTGGTTCTCAATTTTTCCGACAAGAAAGGTTCTTGTCGGAAATTCCAATCGTCTGTATGCAATTCCGACACGCAAAAAAACATGCAGGCTCAGAATCAGTTTGACGCATGCTCGGAATCATTGAATTTTCCCAGCTCGTTGTAGTGTTGTACATGACCGCGTTCTTGACGGTCGGAATTTTGTGTAACTGTGTGTATGCAACACAAGTTTGAGCTAATATTCTGTCGGAAAAAAAATCCACGGTTTTCTTGTCGGAATTTCCGATCTTGTGTATGTGGCATAAGCCAGCATCTTACTCCTGACCTGACTATACTGCATAAAGCCTCTTTCAGAAGTAGTAAGTACCCATAAAACACTGACAAAACACTGATTTAGCAGACATGCTTAAAGCGGAGGTCGCTCTGAAAAAAAAAGTATTAAGAGCCAGCAGCTACAAATACAGCAGCTGCTGACTTTTAATATATGGACACTTGCCTGTCCAGGGTGCCCGCGATGTCGGCAGCCGAAGCCAAGCAATCGCTCGGCTCTCGGCTGCCCCTGCCGCCATCCTCAGTGAGGGAATCTGCATTGCGGCTTCACTTCCCGGTTCCCTACTGCACATGCGTGAGTCACGTTGCGTGTCTTCACTGGTCCCCGTTGTTTTCTGGGAGCTGTGTGTCTCCAAGAAGACGGAGGGGTACAGAGTAGGCGTCGGAAGTGGCGTAGATCACCAAGGTGATCTATGCCAGGAAGTGGGAGAAAATACCTGTATTAGACAGGTATCTGCTCCCCCCCTGAAAGGTGCCAAATGTGACACCGGAGGGGGGAGGGTTCCAAAAAGTGGAAGTTCCATTTTTGGGTGGAACTCCATTTTAACATGAAAAATATATCTCATGCTAGGGCCACTTTGTCAGGTCCTTTTAAAATAGAAGTTCCACTTTGTCAGATCCTGTACCACTAAAAAGTTGCATCTAGTAACAAATGATCACTAAGCCTAGTAATATAAATTATTGAACCATTGGTAAATTTTGGACAAAACACCAGGTTAATTTTCTAAAGGAGTAGTGAATGTTTCTGTGGCTTAGTGAGAAGTGTGAACATTCCATTTAAATAGTCACAACTCTAAAGCTGGCAATAGATAATTGTTTTATTCATTTTTTCCTTCAGCCTGCTCAGATCCCTTCTTTCCCCACTGGGACATTGTATTCTGATAGTGGGGCTCTCAGACTGTCAGAATACACTGATTGACAAAAGTTTTTTAACATTCTGATCTAATGATTGACTTCTGATGAACAAGAATGGTTACACATGTATCAAAATAAAGCTGTTCCCTGCTACCTTTGGCTAGCTTTATTAAGTCAATCAGTGTCATCATTAGATGTGGGCTTTTCCACAGGCTGGTTGTATAAATAATGTACATTGTATATTCAACCCAGAAAGAGTCTAGCCGGTGTGCTTCAGGACTGCATGTCATAACTTTTTAGAGTATATGTATATTTCACTTTTATTTCAGAGAGTGATAGTATATACACATATGCTTTGTACTTATAATGATGCACCTTAACCTAAAAAAAAGACACATTACATGCTGGACACAGAATACACTTATATGCAGTTCGTGGACATATGTTATAGATAGGCTCTTGGAAAAATGCTGGATAAGAAAATACCCACGTCTAGTGAGAAAACTCTTACTTAGGGGCAGAGAAGGACCGCCATCTCTGGTTTCCTTTTTGATTTTCCTTTCATTTGAGCACATGCACTGACGCAGTTTGTTATTTTACCCTTGATGAAGCCGCATAGGGTGCAATAAAACATGGGTTTTCCTTTTGTCTTTTGCACTTATTATTTTGTGCACTTTTTATTATGGTTTATGATATTATAGGAGAAGCTACTTTGACCTCAATTGCATATTGAGATAGGGCTATAAGGGTGCTGGATTGGAAAATATAAGACTTGTTAACAGCCTATGGGGGGGAAACTCAGGCAGGTAGATTGATGGGGTGCCGAGTCTTCTAGACACACTGGGCCATTTAGACAGCCACCCAATCTTTTTATATCTGTCTATTATATATATTTTTAAATAGCCTGAGACAACCAGAGATGGTGGTCCTTCCTTGCCCCTGGCTATATTAGGTGTTTTCCATCTAGCTGGGGGTATTTTCTTATCCAACATTTACCTAAGAGCCTATCTATGACATATATGCAGTTCATTGACATGGGTGTTAGCTGTGTCCAGCATGTAATCTGTCTTTTTTAAGGTCCAGGTGCATCTCTCTAAGTACAAAGCATATGTGTATACACATTTACACACTGAAATAAAAGTGAACCATACAGCACAAATTCTCTGAAAAGTGACGATATGCATAGGGGATGCGTGTCAGACCCATGATGCTTTCTTAGTGCTATTGTAACCCTGGGTGCAGACTCTACATCTAGATGAAAAATCTTCAAAATATTGTATGATATTCTTCTACAAAAAACATCAGAGTTTGGGATATGGTGTGATAGATCAGAATATCTTTATGCTAGTGGTGGGTTTGCTATAATATGTAAATCGTTGTTGTCTGCAGTATTACAGACCTTTAGCATTGCATCTCTCTTTCACTTTTGCTGCTCTAACAAGCGCAGACGAAGGAAGGTTACAGAGATAGAAAAATTGCAATGTGAGCATTAAATGTTCTACAAGCAGCCAGCATTGATGTGAACATATGCTTAGGTTATTTCATTTCCGTCCTGTCAGCAGACTTGTAGCAAAAGTTCATGATTAGTGATGTCAATATAGCTGTGTATCTCTACTGTGTTATTATACAGATTCTGTTCCAGTACTGTTCGACATTGTGTACACTTTGGTAAGTAATCTCTTGCAATAATACAAGATTTGATGACATATATTACTCAGTGAACATTCTATGGAGTTTAATGTGTAATGTATGGCACTCTGGTGTAGTAGAGCGTTAAGGGGGCTCCTTATCAAGGTAATTGGTTTTCTGTTATTAGAACACACTTTTGCCTGGAACACAGGGCCAGATTCACGTGCGGCGGCGTAACGTATCCTAGATACGTTACACCGCCGCAAGTTTTCATCGCAAGTGCCTGATTCACAAAGCAATTGCAATGAAAACCTATGCCGGCGGCCTCCGGCGTAAGCCCGCGTAATTCAAAGGGGCGTGTGAAATTTAAATTAGGCGCGCTCCCGCGCCGGACCTACTGCGCATGCTCCGTTTCGAAATTCCCGCCGTGCTTTGCGCGAAGTGACATAATTTTTTCGAACGGCGACGTGCGTAGCATACTTCCGTATTCCCGGACGTCTTACGCAAAAATTTTTTTTTTTGAATTTCGACGCGGGAACGACGGCCATACTTTAACATGGGCTGTGTAAAGTTAGGGCAGCTAAAACGACGACTAACTTTGCGACGGGAAACTAGACTAGCAGCGACGTAGCAAACGCGAAAAACCGCCGTGGATCGCCGTAAGTACTAATTTGCATACCCGACGCTGGTTTACGACGCAAACTCCCCCCAGCGGCGGCCGCGGTATTGCATCCTAAGATCCGACAGTGTAAAACAATTACACCTGTCGGATCTTAGGACAAACTATGCGTAACTGATTCTATGAATCAGTCGCATAGTTAGGAAGCCCCTAAAACAGAGATACGCCGGCGTATCAGGAGATACGCCGTTGTATCTCTTTTGTGAATCTGGCCCACAGAGATCAATTCTGGACTGTATTAGGATTTGAAAAGTCAGAAAGCCATTGCACTAGTTTTAAAGAACATCCCCAATTAAATGAAATTCCAGATATTTTGAAAGGAGCAAATGAAAAGTTGAAATCACTGAATATCACATTCTATACTATAGAATCTATAGGTACCAAGAGAGGTCAGATGTGCCTGAACAACCCCAACCATCTCTAAGGTGCTGAATGGAGAGCGAATAACACTATTGCTCTGTTAGGCTTAATGTACACCCCACGTTTTGAAACCTCTCCTGAACGATTTAACCTGACAGATAGTAACCGACGTTTAAAAACTTCTGTTTAGCCACATTTACAATCGTTTTTTTTTTTCATTATTATTATATACTTTTTTTTTTTTTAAATAGTCAAAAATGTATCTTCATTAAAAACACCTGTAAACAAAAGGCGGCTAAATGCGAGTTACCGTGTTTACACGCGTTTACAAGCTGTTACAGCATTTGCCGTTTCTAATGCCTTTTGGTTTCCAAAATTTGCTTCTAAACCCAACTGCCTATAAACGACTATGTGAACATGTAGTGAAAAAAAAAGCCCAACTGCTCCTAACCCTACATTCACACCTAGGCGTAGGCGATTTGCTGCGTTTTTTACCGCGATTTGCCGCGACAAAACGCAGCGTTTTTTACCGCGATTTTCACTGGAGGGGTGATTACACATTGTGTAATATGGCCGAACGCCTGAAAAAAAGGGTCAGGGACTTGTTTTGAGCTTCAGGCGTTTCGGCGTTCGGCGTGGAGATGTGAACCATCTCCATAGATGCAATAAAGTGGGGTTCTGCGCACCCTAACACGCAGACACGGTGAAAAATAAATAAATAAAATACCAATCTGTGAAAACGTGGAAGAGAGCAAATAAACGCTCAATAAATCAAGTGCAAAATATAAATAAATATAAATGTCCAAACTTCAAAGTAAAAATAAATTACAATGCAATAAGGGTCACCGAGATAAGGTCAATAACCGTCATAAATGTCCAAAATAGGATGAAAACTATGTTAATGGTGATAATCAAGTGCTAATGTTCATATAAGCTGCCAGAGAAATGTAACTGATGTGATCTCAAAGCAATCCAATAAGAGTGTTGCCAGACGAGTGTAATAATCCCTCCCTGGGCTCCCGAGACTCTTACCTCCGCGTAGATAATAAAATGCCTCCACTATAGGTGTCACTCCCGGTCCTCCGTATACAGGCTCCACCAATCCTCCTTAGATATCCATGGCCAGGTCCTCAGTATATCTTGCTAGGGAAAAGGCATCTGAATACTGTCTGCAGTCTGGCAAGCATTTGACTTGACGTCAAGTCAAATGCTTGCCAGACTGCAGACAGTATTCAGATGCCTTTTCCCTAGCAAGATATACTGAGGACCTGGCCATGGATATCTAAGGAGGATTGGTGGAGCCTGTATACGGAGGACCGGGAGTGACACCTATAGTGGAGGCATTTTATTATCTACGCGGAGGTAAGAGTCCCGGGAGCCCAGGGAGGGATTATTACACTCGTCTGGCAACACTCTTATTGGATTGCTTTGAGATCACATCAGTTACATTTCTCTGGCAGCTTATATGAACATTAGCACTTGATTATCACCATTAACATAGTTTTCATCCTATTTTGGACATTTATCACGGTTATTGACCTTATCTCGGTGACCCTTATTGCATTGTAATTTATTTTTACTTTGAAGTTTGGACATTTATATTTATTTATATTTTGCACTTGATTTATTGAGCGTTTATTTGCTCTCTTCCACGTTTTCACAGATTGGTATTTTATTTATTTATTTTTCACCGTGTCTGCGTGTTAGGGTGCGCAGAACCCCACTTTATTGCATCTATATATTTTGTGTATTGTAAACACTTTAGGTTTTGCAGCATCTATTGCTATATATTTTGTTTAGGGTTTTTACATTGAGGATCTATATTAGCGCAAAAGCACTGTCACTTTATGAACCATCTCCATAGCCGACAATGTTAAATCACCCCTCCAGCGTATTGCAGGCTGCAATAGCGGCGGGCGTCGGGCGTGAAAACGCCTAGGTGTGAATGGAGCCTAAGGCTTCATTTCCACTGGCGTTTTTACAGCCACTTTTCTGAGCGTTTTTTACAGCTTAAAAACGCCTGTCCATGTTATTCTATGGCATCATTCCCACATAGGCTTTTTAGAGCTGCAAATGGCATAGGCGTATTTGAGCTGTAAAAAAAACGCGGGACCAGGGCATTCTGTGGCTCCAGCAATAGAGCTGTAAAAACGGCAGACATAAAAAATGCTCAAAAACGCGCGAAAACGCTCAAAAACGCTACCGCGGCATTTTTGAGCTCCAGCTCACAAAAAAAATATATATATATAAGATGGACAGGCGTTTTTAAGCTGTAAAAAAGGCTAACAACAGTGGCTGTAAAAACGCCAGTGGAAATGAAGCCTAAACGTCCGTTTACCAGCAGCAGTGTACATATAGTTTGCTCATTGTGGAGTTTAGCTGGAGGAGCTACTTATGGCAGCAGAATGCACCATGATTGGAGAAAAAAACAGGCATGTAACTTTCCTCCTGGCTTTTTTTTTTAACATTAAATTTTTTTAGGACTCTTAAGCCATCTGTGTTCAGACCACTTTAGTGAAGCACAATGCAGTATATATATTTTTCACAGCAGTGGTGTAACCCCAGTATGGCCATACCACTGCTAATGTGACCTCTAAAGTCATCGTGCCGGCTGTGCGCGGTGGTGCCGGACACCGTTTATGCCAAAGGATAATCAGGGTGACGAGTCCCTTAACAACAAAAACAAGGGCATAAACATGTCCACTGCCCCCATCTATAGCTGGCCATAACAGTAAGTAGCATTGGAAGGCTAAAGCAGATAACAACAAAACAGAAAAAGGTAAAGCTGCGCTGTAACATGAATCAGCATAAATATCAAATATGCTTATAAGTGATGCACACAAAACACCAGTATAATAAATGAATTTTTGTGAAATAATTAAGTGCAAAAGTTCATAAGAAGGATGTATCAGAAAAGTTCAAATAAGTGACAGAACGTTCTCCGAATGGGTGATTATAGATGTCCAGATGATATTGTGAATCTGTATAGCAGATGACAGAATCCTCCACCACTTATAATCTAACTGCTTACCAGAGCAAGAAGTTAGTCAGGCATATAAACATATGAGCCATTTAAGGGATCCAGGGAATGCTGTCAGTCTCTCTCCAATCTCACCAATCCTCTACATCAGACCCAACTCTCTCCATTAGTACGACCCAGAGGAGAAAAACACTAATATAGCGTAATACCGTTGAGAATGGTTTTATTGATAAAAAAGTAGTGCACTTACATGTATGCAGATAAAAAAGTGCGTGTATCGATAATAGCCGGCCGGCTCTACTGTCCGCTCGTCCTTCCGGGTAGACAGCGTGGTACGAATCGTGGTGACGTCAGCACGTCGCTCCTCCCTACGCCGTTTTGTCACAATAATGACTTCTTCCAGGGGCACAAGCGGCGTGCTGACTCACCACTCTTTAAAGCAATACATAACATCCGGGACCGCCCAGCTCTGAGCCTTGGAGATCGCGGACATCAACCACCATTTTTGAATTGGGATCCCTGCCAGTATGACACTGTAGGTAATAATACCAAAACTAAAAAAAACGGGTAAAACATATAACACTATTGGAAATAAAAATATATATTAAGCAGCGTGTTGATTCGCCACACTTATCATAATAAACAACATCAGGAGCCACCCGATCTTAGACCAAAAGGTCACAGACATCGCAATATCTAGATATGACATCACTATCAGTAAAGAGTCCGTAGGTGATGGCTATCATTATTGGATAATAGATTAAATAAATTAAATGTTATGATGTTAATGGACATTGAATAATCCCTATAGCTAGAGCGGGCAAAATGTCAGAAAGCAGCCTGCAAAAGGAAAGCAGACTGCTTCACATAAATCTGCATCCTTGATGATCGCAGACATCCGCCTTCAGAAATTAAATAATAAAATTAATAAAAATAAAAATTACCCAACTGTTTTAAAACTGTAGGTAATATAGAACAGCTTAAAAAGGAAAAAATAAAAATAAAAATAAAAGGCGCATATCAATAATGGATGTCAGATAACTCACGCCTAGAGCAATTGAACATCCAAAAAATTGATTGCAAAATAAATAAAAATCACCCCACATAGATATACAGCCTAAAAAGGCATACTCGCCTTAAAAATAATTCTATAAAACAGGATAGCACCGTGTTCATAGGAAGTTGAATATATGTTACAATAATTGGTAACCATTAGAAATTAGATCTAGCTTTTGTTGACAGGAGGGTGCTAGAAAAGCTGCCCTCTTGTGGCCACAACAAAAAGGCAAATGGATGTAATTTAAACATCCATTGGGGGGAAAACAGATATATTTATTTTAAAAAGGATTTTAAGATCTCAGTCTGTTAAACTAAGAGGGGGAATAGTAATATTAGTCACTGGTTTATGTTCAAACTTTGTTCACTTAGAAAAAAAATAATAAGTTTTGTTTTATAAACAATACCCAAATGAAAAATCATTAAGGGCCCAGATGTACCGAGGCTCAGAGTTGGTTTACAAGCAATGATCATAGAAACACAAATACTACCCATTATCTATGAATGCATTTACGTCTGTATCTATGTTCAATCCGTAAGGACTATATGTACGGATTCGATAAATCCAGGCCATTTCCATCCTGGATAGCTCTCTAACCAATGAGCTTCCTCTCCAGTGAGGATCAAACTTATCTATCCCAATAAAAAGGGTCCCCTCTGGGTTACAATCATGGTATTGCTCATAGTGGCTGGACACTGAATGCTGCGAGAATCCTGATCTAATATTGGTGATATGCTCACCTAATCTAACATTCATTGGTCTTTTGGTCCTGCCAATATACTGTAACCCACATGGGCATTCTAAGAGATAAACCACGCCAGTTGTGTTACACGTAATAAATGGCTCAATTTTGTGTTCTTTCAATGTACTTGTTGAAGTGAAACATAGGGTCTTTTTTGTTTTAATCCTATTCAGTTTACACACTGTACAATTCCTACATTGGTGGTATCCCTTAATATCCCGCTGGAAAAAAGACACTTTTTTGGTAGGAGGGTCTACCACATTAGGGGCAACCTTGTCCCGTAATGAGGGTACACCTCTGAAGATTACCTGAGGGTTAGCTGGTAAAAATGTGTTAATAATCCTGTCATTAGATAGTATGTGCCAATGCTTTTTAATCAATCTTTTTATGGCATAATGCTGGCTAGAATATGTGGTGATAAATGGCACAATAGGTCTATCCTTAGTTTGTTTGGCGCCAGGGGCCAATAAGGTATTCCTATCAATGACAGCCACCTCATTAAAGGTGTTTTCCAGTAATTCAGGGTCATAACCCTTCTCCAAAAGTCTGACTTTAAGTATACCAGCCTGAGTTTCATAGTCTTTCAAGGTAGAACAGTTCCTCCTCATCCTCACAAACTGGCTTTTTGGAACAGAATTCAACCAATTATCGTGGTGACAGCTTCCCTTAGGAATAAATGAATTCCTGTCTGTTTTTATGAAAAACGTCTTGGTCTGATAAAAATCATTATTCTTCGCAATTGTAAGATCAAGAAAGTCAATAGACTTCTGACTAGCCTCAAAAGACAGACGTATACCTCGCTCATTGTCATTGAGCGTAGTAATAAAAGATTCCAATTGCAGTCTGTGTCCTGTCCATAGGAGGAGGACGTCATCTATATACCTAGCCCACAATTTAATGTGGGGATCAGTATCATGATAAATGACGTCCTCCTCCCATTTGGCCATGAACAGATTGGCCAAACTGGGTGCATGTTTAGCACCCATGGCTACTCCACGAATCTGTTTGTAGTAGTTTTGATCGAACCAGAAGTAGTTATGACCTGCCGTATATTCTAATAGTTCCATAATGAAATCTTTCTGCAGGGTTACTAAATCAGAAGAGAGGTCCAAAAAGTATCTGACAGCTTCTAAGCCTAAGTTGTGGGGAATGATGGTATATAATGATTGGACATCGGCTGTCACCATCCATGTATCCTGATCCGCCTTAATCTGAGATAGTAGGTTGATAACCTGTTTTGAGTCTTTAAGATGTGATGGCATCTTCTGGACAAGAGGTTGAAGATAATAGTCAATATACTTGCCCACCCTGGAAGTGATTGAATCTATGCCACTGATAATCGGGCGTCCAGGGGGGCAAGTAAGACTCTTATGTATCTTTGGTAAACTGTATATAATAGGGACTCTCGGAGCTTTAGGAACCAAAAACAGTTGCTCTTTTTCATTCAGGATCCCCAATTCAGAGCCTTTCTGAACCAAAGTTTCCAATGTTCTCCTATATTGTAAAATGGGATTACCCGGTAAAAGGGCATAAGTGTCTTTATCATCCACTAAAGCTTTTAATCCCTCAATATAAGAGGACCGGTCCATGACCACTATCCCCCCTCCTTTGTCCGCTGGACGTATAACCAGATCTTTGTTGGTACATAAAGTGTCCAGACCTATTTCCAAATTGGAGTCCATTTTTTGACCAGAGACTCTTATTTTCTCCAGGTCTCTAAGTACTACATCTCTGAAGACTCGCAATGAAGGAGCCAAGGTACCTGGAGGATTCCAAGTGGAGGCATTAGCTAGTCCTGAATGTTGTATAGTTGCTTGAGTAGCAATTACATCCTTGGAAGGCAAACCTGCAAAGTAGCGTTTAATGTTCACCTTACGAATGTATTGGTGAACATCCATATAGGTTTGAAATTTGTTGAGTTTCCTTGGAGGAACAAATTTAAGGCCTTTATTTCACATGGTGATTTCTGGTTGGGTTAGAACGTGAGAGCTAAGATTATATATGCCCTCACCTTTCAGATTTTCGATTTCTTTGGGGTGTGTTCTCCTCCCCCCTCTGCTCCCTCTCAGCAGAGGGGGGAGGAGAACACACCCCAAAGAAATCGAAAATCTGAAAGGTGAGGGCATATATAATCTTAGCTCTCACGTTCTAACCCAACCAGAAATCACCTTGTTAAATAAAGGCCTTAAATTTGCTCCTCCGAGGAAACTCAACAAATTTCAAACCTATATGGATGTTCACCAATACATTCGTAAGGTGAACATTAAACGCTACTTTGCAGGTTTGCCTTCCAAGGATGTAATTGCTACTCAAGCAACTATACAACATTCAGGACTAGCTAATGCCTCCACTTGGAATCCTCCAGGTACCTTGGCTCCTTCATTGCGAGTCTTCAGAGATGTAGTACTTAGAGACCTGGAGAAAATAAGAGTCTCTGGTCAAAAAATGGACTCCAATTTGGAAATAGGTCTGGACACCTTATGTACCAACAAAGATCTGGTTATACGTCCAGCGGACAAAGGAGGGGGGATAGTGGTCATGGACCGGTCCTCTTATATTGAGGGATTAAAAGCTTTAGTGGATGATAAAGACACTTATGCCCTTTTACCGGGTAATCCCATTTTACAATATAGGAGAACATTGGAAACTTTGGTTCAGAAAGGCTCTGAATTGGGGATCCTGAATGAAAAAGAGCAACTGTTTTTGGTTCCTAAAGCTCCGAGAGTCCCTATTATATACAGTTTACCAAAGATACATAAGAGTCTTACTTGCCCCCCTGGACGCCCGATTATCAGTGGCATAGATTCAATCACTTCCAGGGTGGGCAAGTATATTGACTATTATCTTCAACCTCTTGTCCAGAAGATGCCATCACATCTTAAAGACTCAAAACAGGTTATCAACCTACTATCTCAGATTAAGGCGGATCAGGATACATGGATGGTGACAGCCGATGTCCAATCATTATATACCATCATTCCCCACAACTTAGGCTTAGAAGCTGTCAGATACTTTTTGGACCTCTCTTCTGATTTAGTAACCCTGCAGAAAGATTTCATTATGGAACTATTAGAATATACGGCAGGTCATAACTACTTCTGGTTCGATCAAAACTACTACAAACAGATTCGTGGAGTAGCCATGGGTGCTAAACATGCACCCAGTTTGGCCAATCTGTTCATGGCCAAATGGGAGGAGGACGTCATTTATCATGATACTGATCCCCACATTAAATTGTGGGCTAGGTATATAGATGACGTCCTCCTCCTATGGACAGGAGACAGACTGCAATTGGAATCTTTTATTACTACGCTCAATGACAATGAGCGAGGTATACGTCTGTCTTTTGAGGCTAGTCAGAAGTCTATTGACTTTCTTGATCTTACAAATACGAAGAATAATGATTTTTATCAGACCAAGACGTTTTTCAAAAAAACAGACAGGAATTCATTTATTCCTAAGGGAAGCTGTCACCACGATAATTGGTTGAATTCTGTTCCAAAAAGCCAGTTTGTGAGGATGAGGAGGAACTGTTCTACCTTGAAAGACTATGAAACTCAGGCTGGTATACTTAAAGTCAGACTTTTGGAGAAGGGTCATGACCCTGAATTACTGGAAAACACCTTTAATGAGGTGGCTGTCATTGATAGGAATACCTTATTGGCCCCTGGCGCCAAACAAACTAAGGATAGACCTATTGTGCCATTTATCACCACATATTCTAGCCAGCATTATGCCATAAAAAGATTGATTAAAAAGCATTGGCACATACTATCTAATGACAGGATTATTAACACATTTTTACCAGCTAACCCTCAGGTAATCTTCAGAGGTGTACCCTCATTACGGGACAAGGTTGCCCCTAATGTGGTAGACCCTCCTACCAAAAAAGTGTCTTTTTTCCAGCGGGATATTAAGGGATACCACCAATGTAGGAATTGTACAGTGTGTAAACTGAATAGGATTAAAACAAAAAAGACCCTATGTTTCACTTCAACAAGTACATTGAAAGAACACAAAATTGAGCCATTTATTACGTGCAACACAACTGGCGTGGTTTATCTCTTAGAATGCCCATGTGGGTTACAGTATATTGGCAGGACCAAAAGACCAATGAATGTTAGATTAGGTGAGCATATCACCAATATTAGATCAGGATTCTCGCAGCATTCAGTGTCCAGCCACTATGAGCAATACCATGATTGTAACCCAGAGGGGACCCTTTTTATTGGGATAGATAAGTTTGATCCTCACTGGAGAGGAAGCTCATTGGTTAGAGAGCTATCCAGGATGGAAATGGCCTGGATTTATCGAATCCGTACATATAGTCCTTACGGATTGAACATAGATACAGACGTAAATGCATTCATAGATAATGGGTAGTATTTGTGTTTCTATGATCATTGCTTGTAAACCAACTCTGAGCCTCGGTACATCTGGGCCCTTAATGATTTTTCATTTGGGTATTGTTTATAAAACAAAACGTATTATTTTTTTTCTAAGTGAACAAAGTTTGAACATAAACCAGTGACTAATATTACTATTCCCCCTCTTAGTTTAACAGACTGAGATCTTAAAATCCTTTTAAAATAAATATATCTGTTTTCCCCCCAATGGATGTTTAAATTACATCCATTTGCCTTTTTGTTGTGGCCACAAGAGGGCAGCTTTTCTAGCACCCTCCTGTCAACAAAAGCTAGATCTAATTTCTAATGGTTACCAATTATTGTAACATATATTCAACTTCCTATGAACACGGTGCTATCCTGTTTTATAGAATTATTTTTAAGGCGAGTATGCCTTTTTAGGCTGTATATCTATGTGGGGTGATTTTTATTTATTTTGCAATCAATTTTTTGGATGTTCAATTGCTCTAGGCGTGAGTTATCTGACATCCATTATTGATATGCGCCTTTTATTTTTATTTTTTATTTTTTCCTTTTTAAGCTGTTCTATATTACCTACAGTTTTAAAACAGTTGGGTAATTTTTATTTTTATTAATTTTATTATTTAATTTCTGAAGGCGGATGTCTGCGATCATCAAGGATGCAGATTTATGTGAAGCAGTCTGCTTTCCTTTTGCAGGCTGCTTTCTGACATTTTGCCCGCTCTAGCTATAGGGATTATTCAATGTCCATTAACATCATAACATTTAATTTATTTAATCTATTATCCAATAATGATAGCCATCACCTACGGACTCTTTACTGATAGTGATGTCATATCTAGATATTGCGATGTCTGTGACCTTTTGGTCTAAGATCGGGTGGCTCCTGATGTTGTTTATTATGATAAGTGTGGCGAATCAACACGCTGCTTAATATATATTTTTATTTCCAATAGTGTTATATGTTTTACCCGTTTTTTTTAGTTTTGGTATTATTACCTACAGTGTCATACTGGCAGGGATCCCAATTCAAAAATGGTGGTTGATGTCCGCGATCTCCAAGGCTCAGAGCTGGGCGGTCCCGGATGTTATGTATTGCTTTAAAGAGTGGTGAGTCAGCACGCCGCTTGTGCCCCTGGAAGAAGTCATTATTGTGACGAAACGGCGTAGGGAGGAGCGACGTGCTGACGTCACCACGATTCGTACCACGCTGTCTACCCGGAAGGACGAGCGGACAGTAGAGCCGGCCGGCTATTATCGATACACGCACTTTTTTATCTGCATACATGTAAGTGCACTACTTTTTTATCAATAAAACCATTCTCAACGGTATTACGCTATATTAGTGTTTTTTTCCTCTGGGTCGTACTAATGGAGAGAGTTGGGTCTGATGTAGAGGATTGGTGAGATTGGAGAGAGACTGACAGCATTCCCTGGATCCCTTAAATGGCTCATATGTTTATATGCCTGACTAACTTCTTGCTCTGGTAAGCAGTTAGATTATAAGTGGTGGAGGATTCTGTCATCTGCTATACAGATTCACAATATCATCTGGACATCTATAATCACCCATTCGGAGAACGTTCTGTCACTTATTTGAACTTTTCTGATACATCCTTCTTATGAACTTTTGCACTTAATTATTTCACAAAAATTCATTTATTATACTGGTGTTTTGTGTGCATCACTTATAAGCATATTTGATATTTATGCTGATTCATGTTACAGCGCAGCTTTACCTTTTTCTGTTTATTATTTATGTTTATCTGACATATAAGCTGCAGCAGTGTTTTTATTATTTTTTTATTTTTAATTTTATATTTTATTTTAGTTTTATATAGTCTCAGCACTATTCACTTGTTCTTGGACCTGCGCAGTATTTTTCTGTATACAGATAACAACAAAAACCTGGGGAATGCCCAGGGAAAAACCAAGCCTACTTACCGACCAGCTTGCAGAGAACCAATTAACCTGTCTACAGTATGCGTTAAAAACAGGGGTTCGGTCCGCACGCATTTGCAAACGCATGCGTGAGCCACAGAGCCGCGCCAAGGCACCCTGCAATATCTGTGGTCCTAACACTAAACAATGAGCGTCCCCACAGTGGAGGCACATGCATTTTAATGGATAGACAGGGGCAGGTGAACTGAAGGGAAGCCACCCCTCCTTTAAAAGGTACAAGGGCACACCAAGCACCCAGCATGTAGCACAATGGCTGCAAAGGTGTTGGTGCACTGATGGACCAATATAAACACCACAGGTGAAGCATAAACATGTCCACTGCCCCCATCTATAGCTGGCCATAACAGTAAGTAGCATTGGAAGGCTAAAGCAGATAACAACAAAAACCTGGGGAATGCCCAGGGAAAAACCAAGCCTACTTACCGACCAGCTTGCAGAGAACCAATTAACCTGTCTACAGTATGCGTTAAAAACAGGGGTTCGGTCCGCACGCATTTGCAAACGCATGCGTGAGCCACAGAGCCGCGCCAAGGCACCCTGCAATATCTGTGGTCCTAACACTAAACAATGAGCGTCCCCACAGTGGAGGCACATGCATTTTAATGGATAGACAGGGGCAGGTGAACTGAAGGGAAGCCACCCCTCCTTTAAAAGGTACAAGGGCACACCAAGCACCCAGCATGTAGCACAATGGCTGCAAAGGTGTTGGTGCACTGATGGACCAATATAAACACCACAGGTGAAGCATAAACATGTCCACTGCCCCCATCTATAGCTGGCCATAACAGTAAGTAGCATTGGAAGGCTAAAGCAGATAACAACAAAAACCTGGGGAATGCCCAGGGAAAAACCAAGCCTACTTACCGACCAGCTTGCAGAGAACCAATTAACCTGTCTACAGTATGCGTTAAAAACAGGGGTTCGGTCCGCACGCATTTGCAAACGCATGCGTGAGCCACAGAGCCGCGCCAAGGCACCCTGCAATATCTGTGGTCCTAACACTAAACAATGAGCGTCCCCACAGTGGAGGCACATGCATTTTAATGGATAGACAGGGGCAGGTGAACTGAAGGGAAGCCACCCCTCCTTTAAAGGTACAAGGGCACACCAAGCACCCAGCATGTAGCACAATGGCTGCAAAGGTGTTGGTGCACTGATGGACCAATATAAACACCACAGGTGAAGCATAAACATGTCCACTGCCCCCATCTATAGCTGGCCATAACAGTAAGTAGCATTGGAAGGCTAAAGCAGATAACAACAAAAACCTGGGGAATGCCCAGGGAAAAACCAAGCCTACTTACCGACCAGCTTGCAGAGAACCAATTAACCTGTCTACAGTATGCGTTAAAAACAGGGGTTCGGTCCGCACGCATTTGCAAACGCATGCGTGAGCCACAGAGCCGCGCCAAGGCACCCTGCAATATCTGTGGTCCTAACACTAAACAATGAGCGTCCCCACAGTGGAGGCACATGCATTTTAATGGATAGACAGGGGCAGGTGAACTGAAGGGAAGCCACCCCTCCTTTAAAGGTACAAGGGCACACCAAGCACCCAGCATGTAGCACAATGGCTGCAAAGGTGTTGGTGCACTGATGGACCAATATAAACACCACAGGTGAAGCATAAACATGTCCACTGCCCCCATCTATAGCTGGCCATAACAGTAAGTAGCATTGGAAGGCTAAAGCAGATAACAACAAAAACCTGGGGAATGCCCAGGGAAAAACCAAGCCTACTTACCGACCAGCTTGCAGAGAACCAATTAACCTGTCTACAGTATGCGTTAAAAACAAGGGTTCGGTCCGCACGCATTTGCAAACGCATGCGTGAGCCACAGAGTCGCGCCAAGGCACCCTGCAATATCTGTGGTCCTAACACTAAACAATGAGCGTCCCCACAGTGGAGGCACATGCATTTTAATGGATAGACAGGGGCAGGTGAACTGAAGGGAAGCCACCCCTCCTTTAAAGGTACAAGGGCACACCAAGCACCCAGCATGTAGCACAATGGCTGCAAAGGTGTTGGTGCACTGATGGACCAATATAAACACCACAGGTGAAGCATAAACATGTCCACTGCCCCCATCTATAGCTGGCCATAACAGTAAGTAGCATTGGAAGGCTAAAGCAGATAACAACAAAAACCTGGGGAATGCCCAGGGAAAAACCAAGCCTACTTACCGACCAGCTTGCAGAGAACCAATTAACCTGTCTACAGTATGCGTTAAAAACAGGGGTTCGGTCCGCACGCATTTGCAAACGCATGCGTGAGCCACAGAGCCGCGCCAAGGCACCCTGCAATATCTGTGGTCCTAAGCTTAATTAGGATGCAGGTGATGGAGTTCATCTGACAAACCCTCCGATCACCTGACATCCCTATGCCCTTGGCATTGGTTTACGCTCACCTTATGGGCGTACACTCACCTGTACCCTATCCAAATAAAAGGTAGAGTCATTACATACAAGTTGCACAACTTGGGACTCCATAGCCCCCCGAAGCGAGGACATGGGTACGATAAATGCACAATAAGTAAGCTGTACCTGGATAAATTCTATGGCCCGGATTCACATACATCGGCGCATATTTATGCCGCCGTAGCGTACAGAGGCAAGCACTGGATTCACAAAGCACTTGCTCCCACTCGCTCATAAAGATACGCTGGGTTTCCTCGGCGTAAGCCAGCGTAGGTGGAAGTGGGCGTGAGCCATGCTAATGAGGCATGACCCCATGCAAATGATGGGCCAAGCGCCATAGAAGTACTTAAAATGAACGGCGCATGCGCCGTTCCGTGGCCGCGTCCCAGTGCGCATGCTCAAAATCACGTCAGAACTACTCCCTAAGATACGCCGGATCACTGCCAACGACGTGAACGTAACCTATGCCTAGTCATAATCACGTACAACGTAAACGACAAAAGATACAACGGCTTGTGTTCCCTGGTCCATACCTTTGCTTGAGTTGCGCCTCCTATATGGGGAATAACTTTACGCCAGAAGTATGACTTGCGCAAACCACGTATATTATGCGCCGTGCGCAACTATGTTCGTGAATCGGCGTATCTCCCTCATTTGCATATTTGCATAGAAAATCAATGGGAGCTGAAAATGCGCCCAGCGTAAATATGCGCCCACGATACGACGGCGTAGGCAAGTTACGTCGGTCGTAGGAAGCCTATTTTTAGACGTATCTCAGATTGTGGGCACGGCGCATAGATACGACGGCGCTTAGTTAGACTTACGCGGCGTATCTCGAGATACATCGGTGTAAGTACTTTGTGAATCCGGGCCTATGTCTTTAGAGAGACCTTTCTGTTGTGTTGTTTTTTTATAGCTCTTGTGAAACCACATTTGCTATGGCTTTTCCATCTTCAGTGTTTTCATTTCTGAACTTGGGCCGCTTGTTTTCTCCCTACAGACATGGCTATCCTTTGCTGTCTACTACTGCTTCCATGATAATGAAAAATGCCTCATTGTGCATTCATATGCTTCTCATGTATATAGTTTATTATACTATATATTTTTCTATAAAAAGAGAAAAGGTAGGGAGAGACACAACTCTCCCAGAGTATGGAAATTCTCCAACTTTTCTACACACATATATATTTTTCTATTATTTTGTGCTAGGGTCATCTCTTTCCCCTTTTTTTGCTGATCCTTGTAAGTGTCTGCATATATGCAGCAGCAACATTTGCCACCTCACCTCTCTTCATCTTGCACACATTTAGCCAGATTCAGGTAGAGCCGCCTATCTTTAGGTCGGCGTAGTGCATGCCATTTGCACTACGCCAACGTAAGATAGTGAGGCAAGTACTGTATTCACAAAGCACTTGCCTCCTAAGTTACGTTGGCGTAGCGCAAATGGCCCGGCGTAACCCCGCCTAATTCAAAATAGGCAGGTAGGGGGCGTGTTGTATGGTAATGAATTCACGATTCATTACCATACATGTAAATGAAGCGCCGATCGTACGGCGCATGCGCGAGTATCACGTCGCAAATACTCCTTGCTTTCGACGTGAACGTAACCCACGCCCACCCCGATTCTGAATCGGCTTACGCAAACGACGTGAAATTTGACGGCTGTCCCGACATCTATACTTAACATTGGCTGCGCCTTCTTTTTGGTGGTTTATCTTTACGCCTGAAAACGCCTTACGTAAACGGCGTATCTTACTGCGACGGGCGTGCATACGTTCATGAATAGGCGTATCTTGCTCATTTGCATATTCTCGCTGTAAATCGCCGTACATGCCCCTAGCGGCCAGTGTAAATATGCAGCTAAGATACGACGGCATAGGAGACTTACGCCGGTCGTATCTTAGCAACAGAGAAGCGTATCTCAATTTGAGCATACGCTTAACGATACGATGGTGCGGATTCGGACTTAGAACGGCGTATCTACTGATACGCCGTCGTAAGTCTTTGTGAATCTAGCTAATTCTGTTTGCGATTTTGAAATATTACCATATGTATTCCCATGGGTTTACTCCCCCTCTTTATATGCAGTGGAATTCTAGGGAGAGACAACGCCTATGAACAAGGTGGTTGTTCTATGAATAACAAAGGTAGTCATCGAGTATTTTTCAAATTCTAATGGCTGTTCAGTTCATACCATACTGCTATTTACTGTTTACGCCTTTGTATATCATGCGTTTTTACTGATATTTTGTCATTACATATCAGATAACACAGCCTGCTATAAATTATCCCCCAAAGAAGATCGGTGGGTTTATCAGGTGAACTCCATCACCTGCATCCTAATTAATCTAAGGGACTCATCACCCTGATGATCCCTCTGCATAAACGGTGTCCGGCGCCACCGCGCACAGCCGGCGCAATGACATCAGAGGTCGCAGAGCCGCTGACATGCTAGGTGGGCGGTACATCCTGATAAGGTGGAAAAAAACAATGCTGCGCATGCGTGAGTTGGCGGGAAGAGCCGATTATCACAGATGGCAGCAGACTGAGCCAAAAAGGATCCCCACATGTGCTGGGGAGCACCTGATAAGTGTGGCAGCCAAATATATACCATAGTATCAAGAACATTATAGAACTTTATTTTTTCTCCATAAAAGATGCATGGGATGTTGGATTAGGAGACAAGACCAAACCTAAATAACAAAATCATATACAGTCATATACAAAAGAGTCATGCACAAAAATACATTAAAAATGTTACATAAACAATGCATATATAGAGGAGCAACTTACAAAGGAATACACAGAACATACAGAACATACAGAATACAGAATTTTTGTTGAAAGGACTTCCAACATACCCAGTTTGGTAAAGATGAATGCTGCAAGGAATTGGTATAGTCGAATGGAGTAAATATTGTGTACAGTAACTAGTTGTTTCAAACAAGGCTTTGAATTAAAACAGGAAGGCACCGATATTGGTAAATAGCTATTCATATTGGGTATTTATATTAAATGTAATGTTTTTTCCTGGAATAACTTGCTTGAGTTATTAAAGAAGATCTATGGTTAAAATACAAAAATCTGTATGTGATGTAAATATGTAATCAGTTAAATATGTCACTGGTTGTTTTTCAAATAACAGTATGGATGTTCACATATTTGCCTTTTCCCTCTGAGCTGGAAGCTCTCATGTTCATTTCCTGTAATCAGAAGACAACTTCCTCTTTCTCTGAATTCTTCCGTCGTCCCCTTTTTTTGTGATGCTCTGTATAGACTACAATGTGTCGTCCTGACATCATTGGTGGAGTTGCTCTTTCATCTCAGGTATTACAGAAGTTTTTCCAAGGCTCCGCCCACTCCCCTGTCCTGTGATGCCTGCCCACTTCGACCCATGTCCTGCCTAATCTCCGCCCACTCCTTTATATCAAACACACAGCGCGCACCTTTGTCAAGTAGCTTGACAAAGGTGCGCGCTGTGTGTTTGTTTTTCCCATCGAACCACAGCACATGCACGGAAACGCGTCGCACAATCGCTGTCCCCGGTGATGATGTCATCTCCCCCATCGCAACCATAGCATCCGATAGCGTGCGCTCCAACGTGCGCTCCGGCATCTCTGTCAGCACATCTGTGCACCTTCTCCCCACACCAGCGCAAGGACCAAGCAAGTTAGACCTGCTTCACAGCCCTACAGCAGCGCTGGGACAGAGACCGAAGGAACCCCCATTTGGCTACGATCAGATGAATCACCAGGACACCACACATATGCCTGAATCTCCAACATGACATGTGAGTGCTTTTATTATACATTTTAGTAAAAATTTTGCAGTTTACTAAGCGGAGCCTGCTTTTTCTCTTGTTTCTTTATTTTATGCACCTGGAGTGTCGCTTCAGCTCCCTCGGCATGGCTGCCCGGTACCAAGAATTGTAACTCATGTAAAAGCTCACCTAGCTTATAGGACTTTTACAAATGACTTTATTTTGATCTACACGGCATACCACATGCGCTTTATTGTACATAATTGTTATGTAAAATAGACTGGGCATGATACAAGGCATAAGGACTCATGGGAAATGTATTTACCTGTGGGAGATGCAGAAACTAGCTTAGTGAAAGGAAATTACATGCTAGCTCTGCTTAACTCCTCCCACCATCACTAGCATTATCAAGCGGGAAGAATGATGACTCATTTGTTATATTTATTACCTTGTGTAACTTTGCAGTGTTTATTGAAGGGTTTTTTACAATGAGTATGTTGACTTTAGTTGTACATTAAAGCAAAGGGCCTCCCACCGCTGCATAAGTTAAATAGACTTTTAATAATCAGACACTTTACCTGTCCTGGAGTCCGAAGTTGGCACTGCAGCTGTCGGGTGCATGCCGCCTCCATTGCGAGTAAGGGAACCCGACAGTGAAGCCTCATGGCTTCACGACGGAAACCCTACTGTGCATACGTGAGGCTCCGCACCTCTCTCCTATTTGCCCGGCGGCGGGAAACGAGGAGGGAGCCCGGGCGGTGACGTCAATACCTGCAGCTGAGGCTCCTGGAAGTGGGAAAAAGGATACCTGTGAAAGACAGATATCCTGTCTTCCCTCCCCCTAAAAGGTGCCAAATGTGACACCGAAAGGGGGGAGGAGTACAATGAGTGGAAGTTCCAATTTTGGGTGGAACTCCATTTTAAGTAAAAGCTATTTTCAAATGGCTGCTTGCTGCTTTCCCGGTTAACCACATTAATATATGAACATTAGGGTTATCCGATGACAATTTAAAACTGGACAAGGGAAAAATGAATTCCTAGTTTAGAAGCAAAAGGAGATCACTGAGAAACCACAGATGCAATCTCTGTGAATTCCCATGGGTCCTGGGATATTTTTGTTTAGTGTATTTGTTTTTCACTAGGGAACAATAACCGTTTAAATAATGACTTTGTTTAATTTGAATATAGCAGATGTGCACTTCCAGTCTTTTCTGTGCAGTAGACTTGGGCCTCGTACACACCACCGGATCTATCCGCTGGGATTTATCCGCAGATCAGTTCCAGCGGATAGATCCGGTGGTGTGTACGTCCAAACGGATATTTTTCCGCGGATATTTTTCCGGCCGATGGATTTCCAGCGGATATAAATTTCTTAGCATGCTAAGAAATCTATCCGCTGAAATCCTGTCCAGCGGATTGATCCGGTGGTCTGTACAGACTCACCGGATCAATCCGTCTGCTCCTCTCCCTCGCATGCGTCGTAATGATTCGACGCATGCGTGGAAGTCTTTATCTTCCAGCGTCGTGCACGTCACCGCGTCATCATCGCGGCGACGGCGCGACACGTCACCGCGGATGGATTCCACGCGGATTTCGATCTGATGGTTAGTACAACCATCAGATCAAAATCCGCCAGAGGATTTATCCGCGGAAACGGTCCGGAGGACCGTTTCCAGCGGATAATCCTCTCGTGTGTACGGGGCCTTAAAGTAATGGTAAGTCTTGTTTTTTTTCTATAAAAACAATAAACATGTCATACCTGCTCTGTTGCAGTGGATTTGCACAGAGTAGCCTGGATCCTCCTCTTTTTGGGTCCCTCTTCTGTGATCCTGGCCCCTCTCTCCAGCTGAGTGCTCTCACAGTAAGCAGCTTGTTATGGGGGCACCCGAGCAGAGTCACAGCTCCCTGTGTCCATTCAGACACGGAGCGCCGACCTGGTCCCGCCCCCTCTCTCCCCTGATTGGCTAGCTGACTTTGACAGCAGTGGGAGCCAATGGCCAATCGGGAAGGAGAATCTCGAACTTGGGCCTAAGTTAAAGGCCTGAAACAGCCGGATGGCAAGTGTGTGAAAGCCAGGAGGCTAAACTGTTGAATTTGTCAAGATACAGGAATGGTGGAACCCCCGGCGAGGGCTACTATTGTATTTGTGAACTTTTGTGCTTTTAAATAAAAGTGGGCTACCAGGCCCTTAACCACTTGCCCACTGCGCCATAGACATTTTACTGCTACAGCGCGGTGGAGTTATTCTGGGAGGACGTCCCTGGGACGTCCTCCTAGAATCCTTCACTCGCGCACCCCCTGGGAATCATCCATGAGCTCCGGGTCTAGAAGGCCCGGCGCATCACGGATCGCGGTAAATTGCGGAGCGATCACTTGTAAACTCCTCCCTCTTCTCTCTGTACCGTTCGGTACAGTGTGAGAGGAGGGGGGAGGAGCGGGTGTCAGCAGCAGCACTGAGGGCTGGATCTGTGACAACTGCAGTCACAGATCCAGCCATCCATCCATCCCAGCTCAGCTATCCCTGCGCAATACTCTGCAATACCCTGCGCAATACTCTGCAATACCCCAATATTTTGCAATACCCTGCGCAATACTCTGCAATACCCCAATATTCTGCAATACCCTGCGCAATACTCTGCAATACCCCAATATTCTGCAATACCCTGCGCAATACTCTGCAATTCTGCAATACCCTGCGCAATACTCTGCAATACCCCAATACTCTGCAATACCCCAATATTCTGCAATACCCCAATATTCTGCAATACCCTGCGCGATACTCTGCAATACCCCAATACTCTGCAATACCCCAATACTCTGCAATACCCTGCGCGATACTCTGCAATACCCCAATACTCTGCAATACCCTGCGCGATACTCTGCAATACCCCAATACTCTGCAATACCCTGCGCGATACTCTGCAATACCCCAATACTCTGCAATACCCTGCGTGATACTCTGCAATACCCTGCACGATACTCTGCAATACCCCAATACCCTGCGCGATACTCTGCAATACCCCAATACTCTGCAATACCCCCCATACTCTGCAATACCCCAATACTCTGCAATACCCTGCGCGATACTCTGCAATACCCCAATACTCTGCAATACCCAAATACTCTGCAATACCCATTTTTTTAAAGCGCCCCTGTCCCTGTGTGCTCGCATGCAGAAGCGAACGCATACGTAAGTCCCGCCCACATATGAAAATGGTGTTCAAGCTACACATGTGAGGTATCTCTGCGAACGTTAGAGCGAGAGCAATCATTTTGGCCCTAGACCTCCTCTGTAACTAAAAACATGTGACCAATAAAAGTAATTAAAGCGTCCCCTATGGGGATTTTTAAGTAGCGAAGTTTGGCGCCATTCCATGAGTGTGCGCAACTTTGAAGTGTGACATGTTAGGTATCTATTTACTCGGCGTAACTTCATCTTTCACATTATGAAAAAAAAATTGGGCTAACTTTACTGTTTTTTTTTTTTTTAAGCACAAAACATTTTTTTTTAAAACACGCGTTCAAAAAATTTCTGCGAAAATACCATGCGAGATAAAAAGCTGTAACGGCCACCATTGTATTCTCTAGGGTCTTTGCTAAAAAAAGCATATATAATGTTTTGGGGTTCTATGTAATTTTCTAGCAAATAAATGATGATTTTTACATGTAGGAGAGAAATGTCAGAATTGGCCTGGGTGCTTTAGAACGCCTGATGGTGCTCCCTGCATGTTGGGCCTCTGTATGTGACCACGCTGTGTAAAAGTCGCACACATGTGGTATCGACATACTCGGGAGGAATAGCAGAATGTGTGTTTTGGGGTGTAATTTGTGGTATGCATATGCTGTGTGTGAGAAATAACCTGCTAATATGACAAAAACTAGATTTTTTTATTTTTTTTACAGAATTTTCAGTTGTTTTTCTTTTATAGCGCAAAAAATAAAAAACCCAGAGGTGATCAAATACCACCAAAAGAAAGCTCTATTTGTGTGAAAAAAAAATTCAAATGGGTACAATGTTGTATGACTGAGTAATTGTCATTCAAATTGTGAGAGCACCGAAAGCTGAAAATTGGTCTGGTGAGGAAGGGGGTTTAAGTGCCCAGTGGTCAAGAGGTTAAAAACTCAGTTCTGGATTGGCGTACTCACTGCAAAATGCATCTATCGCTGGAGTCTAATAACACCAATCTTACACTCTCTAAAATATGAATGCACATGGGCATTGTTTAATCTTATCTAATTGTTTGAAGAGCATTTAGGCTTTGCACAGCTTTTCTACCTTATCTTATGCTTCTATAAAGAGTGATCTAGACTAGAGTCTCCATAACATTAGAAAGCATTTGAAGGCATTTGAATTATTGCGCAAATACCATGCAAGAAAAAAAGTTGCAACGACCGCCATTTTATTCCCTAGGGTGTCTGCTAAAAAAAAGATATAATGTTTGGGGGTTCTGATTAATTTTCTAGCAAAAAGATCTTGATTTTTACATGAAGCAGAGAAGTGCCAAAATAGGCCCGGTGGTCAAGTGGTTAAACCGGGATGCTGATAGCATAAGGACACTTGTTTTCACCATAGTGAAGAATAATTAAAGCCTCTGGTTGTCTATTATTTTATGCCTATTGGTAGATTCACTTACTTTCTTTGTTTACCAAGACAAGACATGAAGAGAAATCCCCCCCAATTAATTACACTTTAAATGAGGAAAACAGTAACAAGTAGGGTTCAGAAACTCATCTTCAGTCCCTCTGATCTGCGCTAACAGAAAGTGAAATCTGATTACTTACCTTGTGTTATGAAATGCAATAGCTTTTAACACTGCATTGTTAAATAGGCACAAACTAGTCACTCCAATAAGATAGGTTACTGTATCACCACTAGAGAGAATATTCAGAAAACACAACAGATCCTTGGCAATTATGTTTCTATTTCTGATAAAGGGGAATAATAAGTGTCTCTGCTGATCACTTTAAGATATCCAAAACCTGAACGTAAATTTAATGAGACATAAGCATACAGCGAGTTCAAAGAACTCGCAGCTTGCCTTTTGTTTCAAAAGAGTTCTATATTCTTCAGGTATATTGATGCTGTACTGTCAGATGAAATATTTAAAGAGCTCTTTACGAATTCTGTAAGATCTCCTGTGCAACTCTCATGGGTATGATGGCTGAAAAGCATTTAGGAAATGTTAGGGAAACGTTATATTTAATATATTTATAGTACAAGCCTACATTTAGGAGTGATTTTTCTAGTTCAAAATAATCCACAGTTAAAGGAATAATCAAAATTTTAGGCCATGTTGTATGTTATGCCCATATTTAGTGTGAGACATGAAGAATGTTTGCATGCTCCAGGATCCTGAACCCAACCCCCCTTTACCTGAATTGCCGGTCGCTTCTGTGTTCAAAATGGCTCTGCTGTGGCTGGGTGATTTGTATCAGTGATGAACAGATCACAGTTGCAGAACTTAAATAAATGCACGTTCTATCATTGTTGATGCATTATTTATTTTCAAAAGGTAGATATGGTTTTCAGATTTTTTTTTTTTTGTTCCCCTCATGTTTTTACATTATATTGAAAATCAAAGAAAGCCTTTCTTTTTTTAGCTCTGCTATTTGACTGGCTATTATGTGAACCCTGCTTTCTTTAAGGTTGACTAGGTCCATAAAACAAGCAGTTGATTTGTCTGCTTACATGCTCACATAATGTTCAGATTGCCCAGCTAAACTCAAATTGAGGTATAATATTCTGGAAATGTAAACCACCTCTTGCATGGTCAACCTGCCTTCTCCAAGCCCCTTGCCTTCCTACTGGCTGCCATATGATTTTAAGAGGAACTGCAGTCTGCTCATATAATTTGTAATAAAAACATCTTTGCCATCTTTGCCAAGCTTTCCTCCAACCACTTTGCATATCATTTTATATATACTGTGATTTTGTACTTGTCAAATATGCTGCATAAATCTCCATCCACTGAGTCTGACTGCAACTATTTTAACTGTGGGCAGCTGAAGCTGCTGCCTGTTCACTTCATGGAGTCGCATAGAGGCACACCTTTAGCTCTGCAGGTCTCATAGGCCCTCTTATGACTCATCCCCCCTCCCTTCCTTGCAAACTCTCAACCGAGTGAGAGAGCTGTGCATGATGTCATAAGCCTAGGCTAATGACCAGACAAGAAACAGGAAGTGAGCTGTATAAGGTATTTGCTGGCAGAAAAAAATGTTTTACTATCCAAAGTTAAATCAACAAGGGCAGAGGATTTAATAGATAAAAAGATGAAAATTATTATTATTATTATACAGGATTTATATAGCGCCAACAGTTTGCGCAGTAGTGAACAGTGAAAATAATCACAGAAGAGCCGCTTTAACCAGTAAGAAGGCATGAGAGCAGTAAAAGGAGGGCCAAATATGGACCATAGAAGTTGGGGTTGACACCTGCATAATAGAGTGCCTATGTTTTATGCATCAAGATTATCTGAGCGGGCAAGTAGGGTTGGAGATTCATTCTCTATAGATCTTAAGCCAATTACAAGGTGAGACGAGCCCACAGATTTACCTTAAAGACAGCATGTGAGCTCTTGTCATGTAGTGTTTAGTAAAGGTAGTGTTTAGTCAAGCATAAAATGTGGAATTTACTTGATGCAAACATAACAGAAAAAAGCATGATGGTTTGTGTGACAGACTCGGACCCTCTTATGTCTAAAATCATCCTATGTCCACTAGGGGCATAGGATGACTGAGAAATTATATCTTGGACTACCTGAGATGGGATTATTATGTAATTATTATCCACAATATATTCCAGGATATCTGAACTATTTACTGGTTGTTGATTCTGAACTCAACGGGTTAATTGTAAGAGTGACT
The DNA here is from genome assembly GCF_905171775.1 of Rana temporaria. Classification (NCBI taxonomy): domain Eukaryota; kingdom Metazoa; phylum Chordata; class Amphibia; order Anura; family Ranidae; genus Rana; species Rana temporaria. The sequence goes on along the minus strand of NC_053495.1, from coordinate 52,270,667 downwards.
CATTCATACTGTTAGATGCCAATGCCGTCACCTCCTGCCATCTCTCTGTTCTCTGTGCTAATTGACCCTGCAATTGTGTTAAGATGTCCTGTGTTTACACTTATGATAATGTGTATTGTATAGCAGGTGAGCGGAGATGGGACGTCTACTCTGAAAGGTCATATCTCGGAGTAGCCTCGTCTGGGTAAATGATTAGTTAATTAGCTCATGTTAATTTATGTTCTGCTACCTCCTCTTTAACCTGTATATAAGGTTGCATTCTTGGTTCTATTAAACACTCCATGTTTAGCACACAAACAAGTCTTGTCTCGTTGTGTAAAAAAAAAACAAAAAAACTGCGCTACAACACAATGATATCAAGGCTGCAGCTATCGTGCGAAGTACACAATCAACATAAATAAACAAAAAGCCGCGCCCAGTAGGTGGGAATGAAAAAAACTTCTCCTTTAGGAGAGAGGTTAACAGAAAGTCCAAAAAAAGGGAGAGCGAGTCCTTATATTGATAAGCAAAAGCTCCCAATATAGCAATCAACAAGTGTAATTCTTTAAAGGTTGCTCGTGTTGTAATACTGGATCTTTCAATCACCCGGTGACATATCATACAAATCGTGAGATCCCTCCACCGAGAATAATGAGCCTCTTACCAGATGGCAAGTAATCAGAGCAGTTGGCTATAGACCAGCCACGGCCTTTGGATATCCCAAAAGTCCCAGGACAGGACCAGTAGTGACACGACCTTGGCTAAATCAATCGCTCCTCCTCTGCTGCCTCTTCTAGCAATGTCTTCTCTCTACTTCCTCCCGTAGGGAGGAAGTACACTTGTTGATTGCTATATTGGGAGCTTTTGCTTATCAATATAAGGACTCTCTCTCCCTTTTTTTTGGACTTTCTGTTAACCTCTCTCCTAAAGGAGAAGTTTTTTTCATTCCCACCTACTGGGCGCGGCTTTTTGTTTATTTTTGTCTCGTTGTGTGTTGAGAGCAGCTGGAATATCCGATATCTATATCCATTTAAGATGAACAGTAAGACAAAAACATAAAGTCCCAAAGTCCAATGTAAAACTGTAGCAGCGCTACTTCCAAACTGGCGTTTAAAACACTTCTATATGTCAAGCGAGTATAGAAAATCAATGATAGTGCAGATGGATGAAATACACAGAAAAAGTCCTTAATCAGTGCTCCTTACACCAAGGGGGGCGTTCACCACGTGGGGGGATATTAACTCCCCTTTTGGGGATGCACTCACCACAAATATGGAAATAAAGAGCCTGGAATATAGATCCGTGTTTATCCTGGAAGTTGCACTCTCCACCAGCAAGTATGTTTTGTTCAATCAAACCGCAATCACATATAATGGAAAAAACTCATATAGTGTGATATTGTTTTAGACAAGTTTATTGAGCCCCAAACATCCCCTTATAAATTGTGCGTACCACAATATAAAAGTATCAAGCATAAAAAGATGATATCAGTACTGTGCCTGTATGCCTCTCCTGGCCAAACAGTGAAGCGCCCTCAGAAGAAGTCAACCAATGACGAAACGCATCAGGGCATGACGCTTATCCATTGACCTAACATTCTGTACAGCCCCCGGGACCAGGAACAGGGGAGAAGTTAAGCACCAGCAGCTTCACTGTTTGGCCAGGAGAGGCATACAGGCACAGTACTGATATCATCTTTTTATGCTTGATACTTTTATATTGTGGTACGCACAATTTATAAGGGGATGTTTGGGGCTCAATAAACTTGTCTAAAACAATATCACACTATATGAGTTTTTTCCATTATATGTGATTGCGGTTTGATTGAACAAAACATACTTGCTGGTGGAGAGTGCAACTTCCAGGATAAACACGGATATATATTCCAGGGTCTTTATTTCCATATTTGTGGTGAGTGCATCCCCAAAAGGGGAGTTAATATCCCCCCACGTGGTGAACGCCCCCCTTGGTGAAAGGAGCACTGATTAAGGACTTTTTCTGTGTATTTCATCCATCTGCACTATCATTGATTTCCTATACTCGCTTGACATATAGAAGTGTTTCAAATGCCAGTTTGAAAATAGCGCTGCTACAGTTTTACATTGGACTTTGGGACTTTTAAATGTTTTTTGTCTTACTGTTTATCTTAAATGTTGTTGTTTTTTAAGCACCTGCTGCGATTTACACATATCTGACAGTCTGTGGCCAAATTATCTTAAGTGTGCAATCCTAAGCGCTGAGCTGTGCTAAATTGAAGGAAGGGCGACATTAGCACTCATTGGAGCTGATATCTATATCAAGACTGATAGGATGCGGTATATGACGGAAGCACTCAAGCGGAGTGTGGGACGTTCCGTTACAGTTTGCAAATGCATAGGAATTTGCAGCATTTCAAAACGCACCTATTACAGTAGGGGTTAATGCAGAATGGTCAGCTTAGTCTTTTGCTGAATTTATGTTGTGCTTAAAGTGAATGTAAATGCAGAAGGTTTTTTATCTTAATGTATTCTATGCATTAAGATAAAAAGCCTTCTGTGTGCAGCAGCCCCCCTAACACTTACTTGAGCCCCCTCTAGATTCAGCAGTGTTGTAGGAATGTCTCAGCTGCCCAGGATTCCCCTACTCATTGGCAGAGACAGCAGTGCGGCACCATTAACTCCTGCTGCTGTCAATCAATGTCAGCAAGGCAAAGAGAAGAGAAAGGGGGCGGGGCCGGGCCACAGCTCCATGTCTAAATGGACACAGGAACTCTGCTCGGGTGTCCCCATAACAAGATGCTGGCGTAATATTACGTCATCTCGCGAATCAGCCAATAGGGGCGTGTGCGCTCGCCCCTGGTCCTGACGCGTGTGCCCGGCGGGCGGGATCAACGCCGGGCACCCGCGATCGCTCGTTACAGAGCGAGAACCGGGAGCTGTGTGTGTAAACACACAGCTCCCGGTCCTGTCAGGGGGAGAAATGCCTGATCGTCTGTTCATACAATGTATGAACAGCGATCAGTCATTTCCCCAAGTCAGTCCCACCCCCCCTTCAGTTAGAACACACACAGGGAACATAATTAACCCCTTCCTCGCCCCCTAGTGTTAACCCCTTCCCTGCCAGTGGTATTTTTATAGTAATAAATGCATTTTTATAGCACTGATCGCTATAAAAATGCCAATGGTCCCAAAAATGTGTCAAAAGTGTCCAAAAATTGTGTCAAAAGTGTCCGATGTGTCCGCTATTAGGTCGCAGTACCGATACAAATCACTAATCGCCGCCATTACTAGTAAAAAAAAAATATTAATAAAAATGCCATAAAACTATGCCCTATTTTGCAGACGCTATAGCTTTTGCGCAAACCAATCAATAAACGCTTTTTGCAATTTTTTTTTTTACGAAAAATATGTAGAAGAATACATATTGGCCTAAACTGAGGAAACAAATTGTTTTTCTATATATTTTTGGAGATATTTATTACAGCAAAAAGTAAAACATTTTTTTTTTTTTTTTTTAAATTGTCGCTCTATTTTTGTTTATAGTGCAAAAAATAAAAACCGCAGAGGTGATCAAATACCACCAAAAGAAAGCTCTATTTGTGTGAATGTTCTTGTGATCACATGCTTCTCCTGGCTCAGATTGAGATATAAAACGAGGCTTAAAATGCGGAATGTCCCATTTGTCCTTCCTATCAAATTACAATGGGAAATGATAGCGAGTTCTCTCCCAGCCTGTCTGCGGGGAAACATAAGCTGGAGGAGCTTCTAGTCTTCTTCTGCTGGTCACATGTTCAAAGTAAAAAAAGAAAAAAACAGCCTTTGTAATACAGAGTAAAAATAAATAACTGTTTTAAAATGGCATACAAATATATATTTAAAATCAAATCCTTCTTATTTTGTGAAAATAACATGGTGAAAATAACATGGTGTAGGTGGATTTTTGCCAGCTACAGCTTGCATCATGCCCCTCTAGCGTTTGTCTTAGAATAAGAGGGAGGTGAAGCCTCCATTAATGTCCTTCCCCCATTGTGTTTAGCTGGTTAGTGGGCATGGAGAAGGATCGAGGGAGTGGACTGTCATTTACCAGTCTGTTTACGCCCACATGTGTGACTCTATAGTCACATGGGCTGCTCAGATGTTATAGGGAGGAAATGTTCAGCATCGACACTCACTAAAAACTGAGCATGTGCAGAGTTGCGACCACAGCTGCAAAATCCCTTGCTGAATTGGGGACATGAACAGAAGGTGGAGATATAGAGCAGCAGGATCAGCCAGGTTGTTTGCAAATACAAAAAACAAATCTCATAGTGACCGACTATGATCGGCATGTAGTATAGCATTTGATAGTTTTTAATGATGTGGGTTTAGTGACAAGTATGGCCCCTTGCAAATTTCCAGTTAGTTTGACCCACTATTTCTTTTGAGTTTTACATGTCCTCTTGAGCAGTGGCGGCTGGTGCTCAAAATTTTTGGGGGGGCGCAAACAAAAAAAAAAATATCAGCCTCACTGTGCCCATCAAATGCAGCCACTGTGCCATCAATTGTCACCACTGTGCCATGCCATCAAACGCAGCCACTGTACCATCAATTGTCACCACTGTGCCATGCCATCAAATGCAGTCACTGTGCCATACCATCAAACAGGCACTGTGCCATGCCATCAAACACAGCCACTGTGCCATCAATTCTCACCACTGTGCCATGCCATCAACCGCAGCCACTGGGCCCCTCAATTGTCGCCACTGTGCCAATTGTCACCACTGTGCCCTTTAATTGTCTCCACTGTGCCCATTGTTGCCACTGTGCATGTCACTGTGCCCTTTAATTGTTGCCACTGTACCCATTGTCACCATTGTGCCCTTTGTCGCCACTGTGCCCTTTGTCACCACTGTACCCATTGATGCCACTGTGCCCTTTGTCGTCTCTGTGCCCATTTTCGCCGCTGTGCCCTGTAAAATGCACTTACCTTTCTGCTTCCCTCGATGTCTTCTCCCACCCTCGATGACGCTTCAGCCAATCAGGTTACCGATAACCACAATCTGTGAACCTGATTGGCTGAGACAGCCGTCAGTCCTATCCAAGAAATGCACCCCTGTACGTTCCCTGAATAAGCATCCGGGAGATGAAAGGCTGTACTCGGAAAGCCTATCAGAGCCACTGGCTCTGATAGGCACTTCCGCACAGCCAACCAGCTGCCGCTATTCAGGTAGCCGGCGCCCAAGGTCCGGCCATCTGAATAGACCAGCGGCAGCTGGCAACAATAACATACATTCATGCAATGCATGAATGTATGTTATTTGCGAGAGCCAGAGGGGGCGGCGCTGCAGTTAGTATTAGTAAAAACATTATTTTACCGAAAAAAAACAATTCTTAAAGGGCCCGTTTTTTTTTTTGTGACTACAGGAGGGGGGGGGGGCGGAGCCCGGGCGCCCCCTATGGACGGGCCGCCACTGCTCTTGAATTTTTTTTTAGAAACCCTCATGTCTGAAATGGAGAAAGATTTATACACCATATTATGATAACGAGATAAATACGAATTATTTGCTACGTTATACTCACAGAAATCCTGTCATTTGTTGTTGTGCAAGGTACCCTTAACATCTGACATACTGTGCATAAGCAGTGGTTTTATTTTAATTTGCTGTTGTGAATTTAATGCCTTCATCACACATAGATTCCTAAATATACGTATATTAAGCACTGAGGATAATTATAGTATTTCCGAACGGAGAAAATACGGCGAGGTATAGGAATATTACTGTTTTGCTTGCAGCTGCTAGATGAAAGTTACAATAACAAAAAGTCGTGCTGTTTTCTCTTTGAATACACATGAAATGGGTGCAGTTCCTGCCTCATTAAAAATATACTTGAAAGCCGAGGAATGAATTCTCATCAGGGTTTAGTCTGGTGGGAGCTGAACACAATAATGAAGCTGATTCCCACATTCTTAATGAAGTTTTCTATTCAGCCAGCAGGAAAAAAATTGTGCAAGTAAAACAGCAAAACAACATAACTTCTAAATACCATGGGGCGGATCCACAAAAGAATTACGCTGGCGTATCTAGTGATACGCCGCGTAATTTTAAAGTTCCCGCGTCGTATCTTTGTTTTGTATCTACAAAACAAGATACGACGGCATCTGGGATCGATCCGACAGGCGTACGTCTTAGTACGCCGTCGGATCTTAGGTGCATTTTTTCCACCGGCCGCTAGGTGTCGTTTCCGTCGAATTCCGCGTCGAGTATGCAAATTAGCTAGTTACGGCGATCCACGAACGTACGTCCGTCCGGCGCATTTTTTTACGTTGTTTGTGTTCGGCTTTTTCCGGGGTATAGTTAAAGCTGCTATATGGTGGCGTACTCAATGTAACGTATGGCCGTCGTTTCCGCGTCAAAATTTTTCATTTTTTACGTCGTTTGTGAATAGGGATTTGCGTAAAATGACGTCACCGTCGTAAGCATTGGCTTGTTCCGGTTTAATTTTGAGCATGCGCACTGGGATACCCCCACGGACGGCGCATGCGCCGTTCCAAAAAAACGTTGTTTACGTCGGGTCACAACGTATTTACATAAAACACGCCCCCATTACATACATTTGAATTCCGCACCCTTATGCCGCCAAAGATGCACTACACCGCCGTAACTTACGGCGCAAATTATTTGAGGATTCGAAAAAAAATAAAAAAGTTACGGCGGCGTAGTGTATCTTAGATACGCTGCGCCCGGCATAAAGATGCGCGGAGGTACCTGAATCTGCCCCCATGTGTTTTGGTATGTTTGTTTTTAAAATCAGGGTTTGAAATATGGTGTAAATATAATTTAGGGACCTGATGGTAGCAGTTTTTTTTTTCCAACTATAGTTGAGAGCTGCAATTCTCAAATTCTGCTCGACCCATTTTTAAGTCTTCTTCAGCAGTGGGAATATTACGCAAATTAGACATCTAACCATTTGTACTAGCCTCAGCTGACCTGGGAACTGAAGTGCAGAGTTTTGCCCAATAGAGTCCTCAGTGAAAAGAAGTTCATGCTGGCTCACCCTTTAAAGTGTTACTAAACCCACAACAGTAAAATCAGTCTGTATATGCAGTAAAGCATGCTTGTTATACTCACTGTGGAACCTAAGGGATTAATCATCTGCATTGTGTATACAGGCTGTGTGATCTTGGGATCCTCCTCATCTTTAAAGAGGAGTTCCACCTAAAAATGGAACTTCCTCTTAACCCACTCCTCGCCCCCTTACATGCCACATTTGGCATGTAATTTTTTTGGGGGGGAGTGGGGGCTTCAGGAGAAGGGGACTTCCTGTCCCACTTCCTCCTTCCGCCGAGGGGCTGGAAAGGCGATTAGCTTAATCGCCTTTTCACAGCCCCTCCCTGTAGGCGAGCGCCTGTCCAATCGGACCGCGCCGCTCGCGCATGCGCAGTGCCGCTCGCGCATGCGCAGTGGGTGCCAGGCCGTGAAGCCGAAAACTGTCACTGCCGGGTGCCCACACTAGAAATGAAGACGCCGGCACGTCGATGGAGCCGTGGAGCAGGTTAGTGTCAGTTTATTAAAAGCCAGCAGCTAAACTTTTTGTAGCTGCTGACTTTTAATAAACTTAAAAAATGGGTGGAAACCCCTTTAACTGACTCCAACCCATCTACTAATAGAATAGAGAATTAGAAGCTTTAGTCTAGAGATTTTTTATTTTTCTTGGGAGAGTGCATGTGATCAGCACAGGGCCAAATTAGCACTGTCCAGAAAGAGGGTCAGGGGAGAATGAAAACTCCTCCTACAATCTTTAACCAGACACTGATAGAAGTCACAAGAATACTCTAACTGCTAATGAGAAAAGGTATTTAGCAGTTTATATTTACTAAAACTATTTCATTTCCATGTTCTGTGTACCGTGGGAGACCAGATATAGTGAATACATGGTCCTGGGTTTAGTAACACTTTAAACATATGGCAAAAACTGAATTTTACATTTGGGTGGACTATCCTTAGGGGTTTGTTCCAGTATAAAAAGGACTTGAGGTGGTGGCTGCATACACAGATTGATATATACCCAGAGAAGTTTTACTTGTTTATCTGCAGTTTTCTCCTCTCTACACACCTTCAAAAGTGCAGATCATGTTAAAAATCTTTGTTCATCAGAGGAGAGGGCGGAGAGACTGAAGTTACAGCATGTGAGAGCTGTTTGGAGGAAAGCCCCCCCCCCCCCTTCAGAAGAACTGTGCTGTGAATAGACCAGCTCCATTTATCTTATTTGTCAGAAAAACTTGTTGGAATAGACACATGCTGATAACAGAGGAACGAAGCACCAGAGAAAAACAACATTTAGAGCTTTGGAAAGCAATAAGTAAACACTGCTGATATATGTGCTTTACTCAGATTCAATGACTGAGGTTTACAGCCACTTTAAGGGCAGCTTCACATTAGTAATTCACATGCAGTTCAGTGTGATGCGATTCACAGCTACTCTACGACATCCAGACTCCCCAGCAAATTTGAATTTTACCTGACGTTTAAGAAGTATAGAGAACTACCGCTATTCCAAACCCCTTCTATTAAGCCATATTACCATATGTTACACTACCTTGCCCCGAAGGCATTCGGGAAACCTTCAGATGGCTCATTGGGATAGCATTTTTACTTCAGGGAGGAATCTTTAACTCTTTTTGGGGTGGAAGTCAATTTAGGAATTTCTAACAGAGTTTATTTTAAAAAAGATACCCAGGGAGAGAGAGAGATTAGGGCACCGGAAACCCATAATATTAATAAGAAGACTCCATACCTTTGCTTAAAGCCCATACATCAAAGGACCTTTAAGCTGAAATTAGCATTTTGTATTCTTTAACCGACTGCCGACCATCTCACGCCGATATACATCGGTAGAATGGCACAGCTGCGCAAAGCAACATATATATATATATATATATATATATATATACGTTGCTTTAAATTTTGCACCCTGCAGGCACACCCCTGCCACGATCTCTGTGATCGTGTCCCGCGATCGTGTCACAAAGCTGCAGAACAAGGGGATGCCTGTGTAAACAATGCAGTTCCCTGTTCTGCTTTGTGACAGGACACTGATCTACTGCCCCCGGAACAGTGATCAGTGTCATGTCACTGGTAGCCCAGCCCCTACACAGTTAGAATCACTCCCTAGGAAACACTTAACCCCTTTCTCGCCCCTAGTGGTAACCCCTTCCCTGCCAGTGTCATGTGCACAGTAATCAGTGCATTTTTATAGCACTGATTGCTATATAAATGACAATGGTCGCAAAATAGCGTCAAAAGTGTCCGATGTGTCCGCCATAATGTCGCAGTCATGATAAAAATCGGATCGCCATAATTAATATAAAAAAAAATTATTAATAAAAATGGCATAAAACTATCCTCTATTTTGTAGACGCTATAACTTTTGTGCAAACCAATCAATATATGCTTATTGCGATTTTTTTTTTTCTACCAAAAATATGTAGAAGAATACATATCGGCCTAAACTGAGAGAATTTTTTTTTTTATATATATATTTTTGGGGGATATTTATTATAGCAAGAAGTGAAAAATATTGCTTTTTTTTTCAAAATTTTTGGTTATAGTGCAAAAAATAAAAACCGCAGAGGTGATCAGATACCACCAAAAGAAAGCTCTATTTGTGGGAAAAAAAGGATGTCAATTTTGTTTGGGTGCAACGTCGCACGACCGCTCAATTGTCAGTTTAAGCAACGCAGTGCTGAATCGCAAAAAATTGTTCGGTCATTGGGCAGCCAAATCCTCCGGGGCTGAAGTGGTTAATTTGTTTAAATACATTACCTTCATGAGCCACCAAGCTTCGGACACTGTTTAGCAGATTACATTTCTCCAATCCAGAATCTCTCCAGCCAGATATACCCTCCTACAAGGCAGTGAAAGCTTCTTCAGACTTGTTTCTTCATGCAAATTCTCGTCAGGTAAAGCCTGGGAGGCAAGATAGCTTCAAGAAGGTGCCTCCAAATATATATATCCCTCCCCAGCATGCACCACTGGCAGTGAACCACATAGTGGTTTGTCTGGGAAACAAATATTTATAACCTGAGTCACTGGATCCTCTTCCGCTATTACCAAGGGTACTCCCTAACAGTAGGCAAAAGGAAACAGTGACTTGAGGTTAGGGTAAAACTGACAGAAAGCAGAACTATTAATCCAGGCTTAGGCTGACTACAGCCCAGCAACACAAAATTTGGGGTAGAGAAATTAATGCTTAGGACAGGGTCCCCATACACAGCCTTGTAATGCAGAAAAAGGCTCCACTGTTTCAGAAAACCAGAAAAAGTATATGACTAATCATTCCTGTCTACAGGAGGGAGTAATCACAGTTTGTACAGTGCACAGTTCATGTTTACTCAGTGGGGGCTTCCAAATCTTGCTCAGTTAACTATTTTATATTGGTTCAAGATATTTTGGGGAAGGTTTATAAACCCTTGAAAACAGGGAAGGTTGAGGTCTTTTGTCATACCAAACAATCAGACATTGGCTTTTATTTTCTACTAGACGTGGAATCAGATTAGTTGATATAAACTTCCTTCTCACTTGTGTATATTATGCTAGCTTCACACTTGGCTTCTCAATAATACTTTTTAGATAGATAGTTAAAAGTACCGTAAATACTCGAGTATAAGCCGACCCGAATATAAGCTGAGGGACCTAATTTTACCACAAAAAAATTGGAAAACGTATTGTCTCGAGTATAAGCCTAGGGTGTCCATCTGCATGCCTCGCTGTGCCTCACTGTGTCCATGTGCATGCCTCACTGTGCCCATGCCTCACTGTGCCCATGCCTCACTGTGCCCATGCCACACTATGTCCATGACTAGACTGACGTTTAACATGGGAGTCTATGGAAGGGGTGCCCGGTTTGAAAACTCGGTGCTCCCCGGCCGTAGGTCCCCCAGACAACAAGCTTTGCACACTTGTAGAGGAAGAGTGTGGCTACATGTGTGCCATGTTTGGAGTCCAGGGGACCTACGGCCGGCAGGTACCGGGTCCCCAAAATCCAGGAGATCAGGCGCAAAAGGGTGACTTGAGTATAAGCTGAGGGGGGCATTTTCAGCACAAAAAAATGTGCTGAAAAACTCTGCTTATACTCGAGTATATATGGTACATGGTTTCCGCATTTGTGCTTTTTTGGAATTTAGCTTGTAGCCATCTTATGTTGTGCTCTTAACTGAAGGGAGTGATTTGTAAGGAAGAGTGTGATTTGTTTGGCAGTGTCTTTGAATTATATGCCTATATGTAGATCACCACACTTTTGTTATGTCTTATTAAAAGAGCATTTCTCCAGAAATGTAGTCAGTGAAGAATTATTCCTGGTCACAAATGGGCGGCGATATGTAACATGTGTATCACAAATGACGTCTTCATTGGTAGGCACCCCAATGCGTGTTTACATTTGTATGTGTGTATATGAGGGGGTGGGAGAGCCTCAAAAAAGTTTGAGAGGGGGCATAGGATTTTATGTGCTTCGGTGTAACATTAATTTTTTTACTTAGCTTTTTTGTGTGTCTGTTCTCCTCCATCCTCTCTACCCTGCAGCACCCACTATGCCGGTCCGGGGCTCACAGATGGGCAAGCAGAGCCCAGAATACATAGTGGGGGGTGCACTTTACCTGAATGTGTGGGAGCATTTGAGCAGCAGTGGACCTGCCAGAAAGTTTCAACCTGACAAGTGAGGTAAATGTAGAAAAAACCTACATGCCCGGAAGTGCATGTCTTGGGCATTGGGCAATACAGATTGTGCATCCCTGCAACAGTGAATGGGCTGACAAAAGCTCAGGCGCCAGGACGCAATTTCTAGTCACCACATCGACCTGACATCTGAGATTTGTCAAACCCTGGCCTAGTCCACAATTGAATTGCCGTAGATTAGTTTTATAAAGGAGTATTGGAAATGTGCAAAACAAAGTATTAAATTCTAGGAATAGCTTTTACATTTTGGCTAGAGTAGCTAAGGGTTAGAACTTGTCAGGTTTTTATTGATGTGTCAGAGAGGGGGAGTTTACTTCTTTATTTTTTTTCCTGGTGACCATTGTCGTCCTTGAACAAAAAGTGGGAAATCCAAACTTTTACAGTTATCACCACAACCTGAGGCACAGGAGAAATCCATTAGTTCAGAGACCTGTATGAGTGACAAAAAGGTGAGATTTCAAGGGATTTTTTAAAAGTTTTTTACTTCCTTTTGTGTCTCTGGGACAGTGAAGTGAAATATCCCTTTAGAGAACATTTAATGGGGTTAACTATTCCCTACTGGGAAAAGTTTTTTAAAATGGACATATGGACTATTTTCAGATCTCCGAGAGCTGCGCTTTGTGATTTTCCCTTCCAGAGTGCAGTCGTCATTTAATCCCATGGGGCATCTATAGGGGGGGTGTTGACACTGGCACTGGCACTGACTTTGTGATTTTCCCTTCCAGAGTGCAGTCGTCATTTAATCCCATGGGGCATCTATAGGGGGGGTGTTGACACTGGCACTGTGGTGTCTAGTGTCCTTTTGAAAAATCTCTATAGGAATGTTATGTAAAATAATTGTAAATGTATTTAATTTTTTCAGGACAGGTAAAGGGACAACTTGTGGGTTAAAGAGCAAGAGCATTTTGCAGGAAAAAAAATATAAACAAGCACATGTAGTGGCCAAACTACTTTTAAATTTAACATGATAATTATTTATTGTGCCATTTACAAATCAGGCCCAAAATACATTTTTTTGCAGAGAATTTAAAACTTCACACAGTGCAGTAATAAAATGACACAGCAGGTGGCACTGTGTTGTGGCAAAAATGATCTAGCTGCTACCTAGCTTGTGGTGATCAGAACTTTGCAAAAGAGGTGAACTGAATTAACATATTTTGCCACTTTTTACATTAATTCAAGTGTGATTGCATCCAGGAATAACATCATTTGTTCAGGTTATTAATATACAGATTTGTCTTCCAAGAAGAATAAGACTTTTTCTGTTACAGTAAGAGCAAATTGTGTTTTCAAATAATGAACAGTTTTGGTAGTCACTGACAATTTGTTTTAATAGCCCTTTGTACTAAGAAGAAAAATGTTACTGCGCTGATCTAATTATCCAGAGGTATTTAATCTCTGGGAATATGGACATAAGTGAAATATCAGGGCCACAATGTACCCAATCTTAAGTGTGAATAACCTGAATACAAACAATAAAAAATATAAGAAATATATGAGACATACAAATGTGACACAGTGATTTCAAACTTAAATCATATATCTAGATCAGTGTGTCAGCATACAATCCATATGCCACAGTGCTTCTATGAGAAAAATGGCTGTTGCTGCTACTGACCAACCAAATAGTGAAAACAATACGAAAGATATTACAAAAAAATATATTATATATATATATATGTGTGTGTAAAAACCCAATATGCGGTACGCCAACTGCACCGTGAGTTGTCCAATAACCAATATTGGAACAAAATAAAATAAATATCAATAAAAGTGAAATAATTATCAAACAACCATACAAATGTGCAATGTGCTGGCTGCACTTAAAAATAGTCCAAATGACAGGCAATCTTGCTCTTATACAATAGGTTCCAGCAAACACAAGGTTCAATGTTGGTAATGCTGTATACAGGAAAGTGCCGCTATCTCTTCCACCCGACAAAGATGTGCCACCATCACCAATGGTTAAAATCAACACTCACCAGACCCCAGATATTATTAGGCTCCAAAGTGGTGTCTTTTCTTTGTCGGTCAGTGGGTGTTGCCTCCTTTTCCCTTTTACAAGGTGTCATCAATTCCTCAAAAACAAGGGGCTCATCATGGTGTAGTATATTAAAATATGTATTTATTTAAAAAAGGTAAAAAAATATAACACTTACAATATAAAGTGCCTCTGACCGGCACTGAGTGTCTTTGGCAGTGTCAACCGTTAAAAGCCGCTGACCAGCATTTAAGTGGCGTCCTAAGAGGTGTGCTTGCCCCGCTGTGCTCCGCATGTATTGCTACAAGGGGTCCGTGCGCGCTGGTGTGCTGCACCCTCAATGTGTGTGTCCAAACAGCCTCTACGCGTTTCGCTAGTTGCGTCGTCAGGAGAGCTGTGGACACTACTGTTTAGGCTGTATTTATACCCCTGTGGATTCCCTGAAATGCTGCAAGGTAGTCACAGGAAACAGGAAGTCTTCCGGCCACCATCTTAGCTGGTGGTGCAGGAAGTTCCTGTTCCACCATTTTGGTTCCTGGATACCTGGCTTTTTGCCAGTCCTGGCCATTCACAGGAAACAGGAAGTCTTCCGGCCGCCATCTTAGCTGATGGTGCCGGAAGTTCCTGTTCCACCATTTTGGTTACTGGATACCTGGCTATTTGCCAGTCCTGGCTGTTGTTACTGGGTGTCAGCAATAAAAATATAAATATAAATATGCCCAGCAGCCAGGGTGGCTGTATGTGTGGGGTGCTATGTGCGCTGCTACCTGCGTTCGTTTGTGCACCTCCCCCCACCCCCGTGTGCGGGCGCTTGTCGCCCTGTGTGTTATTCCCTGTATTATCGCCGCAACCGGAAGTGCTTGTGCGGCCACCTTGCCTCCGTTACCGGAAGTGTCCGTTCCGCCATTTTGGTTACTGGCATCCTGTGTTAGTCTATGCCTATTTTAGGTAATGGCTAATTCCCCACACAGGATGTAATATTGGTTATTTTAGCTACTGGCAATAGTCCCTGTGTAGCAGTCACCGTCTCTGGTTGACGCTGCCAGGGACACTTTACAAAAAACAACATTTTATCACCTATATTACTGTAAGTGGTCAAAAACTGTGTTTACTAAAAGTTTTATTTACTAAAAATTAATCAAACACCATGAGGCCATAAAAAGCAGGAAACAAATACAGTTTTCATTTTTCTGCTGCTATATTTTAACTTTTCTATATAAACCCTTCTCAGTGTATATCATTACTGATATTTTAACCCTATATAATTAATACGCATACTCGTTGGTTTCTGATACTTGATGGTAGGTGATCCATCATCAAGTGATCTAGTGCTGTTTCTTAGATGCTGTTTCTTAAAGGGGAACTGCTCTAATTGCATACATACTAGAAATATTGATGTTATCAACTTATTAATGGAATGCTTAGGGGGAATGAAATGCGGAATACTTAAAACATCAAAAATCTTCCAAAAAACAATTTATATCTAATTCCACATTCATTCCCTTAGGCTTTAATGTGTCCAATCTAAAAATCCACTCAGTTTCGTTCCTCGATACTTCCCTTCTTAAATTTATGTTCCTCCAATTCTGTTCAATTTTATCTATGGCATAAAACTTCATTTTACTGGGGTCTCTGTTATGTTTATTTCTGAAGTGTAATGACACACTATGATGTATATACCCTTTTTTGATATTTCTAATGTGTTCTCCCATTCGCACCGAGAGTTTCCTTGTGGTTCTGCCCACGTATTGCAGCCCACACTCGCACTCTATTACGTACGTTACGTGTGTGCTGCTGCACGTGATCAGTTTACCCACTTTAAATTGTTCATTATTGGCGTGAGATTGAAACTGGTCAACCTTTCTTGATCCTTTTGTGGTGCGACAAGGTTTGCATCTTCCGCACCTATAAAAACCCTTCTGGTCAAGGAAGGATATCATCTTTTTGGGTGGGTCCGGTACATTTTTAACCAAGGAATCTCGTATTCTCTTTGCTCTTCTGTACACAAATTTTGGTCTAGCTGGTAAAATTGTACTGAGTTGTGGGTCTCCCAAAATAATGGGCCAGTGTTTTCTAATGATGTCTTCAAACACTCTGTAGTCTGCATTGAAACCCGTTATGAAGGTGACATCATTCTCTTTAGGGGGTGCAATTACTCTCTTTTTTAGCATATCATCCCGGTTCAGAGATCCAACCTCCAATCTAGTTTGCTCCAGCCTTCCTCTATCATAACCTTTATTAGCAAACCTATCAATTAAGATGTTTGTCTGTGTCTGATAGTCGGCCATAGAGTTACAATTTCGTTTTATTCTGATGAACTGGCCTTTGGGTATAGCCCGCTTCCACTGCGGATGGTGGCAGCTTCCGAATGGTATATAACCGTTACGGTCGGTTTCTTTAAAGTGTGTTTTCGTGTGCAGTTCACCTTCGACCTTGAATATTTCCAGGTCTAAGAACTGGGTCACATCAGGTTGTACGTTTACCGTGAATTTAATTTCATAGTGGTTGGCGTTGATATGCTCTATGAAATTACTTAATTGCTCGCGATTCCCTTTCCAAACGATTAGGATATCGTCGATGAATCTTTTGTATATTTGTATGTGTGGCCAGCATTTTCCGAATATTTCCTCGTTTTCCCACTTATTCAGGAAAATGTTGGCGACACTTGGAGCGTACTTATTCCCCATGCCAACCCCCTTTATTTGGCTATAGTACTTATGGTTGTGCCAGAAGAAATTGTTCTTCATGGCCATCCGCAGACCTTCAAGTATAAACCTTCTTTGTTTTAATTTGAGTTCCGAGTGTTTTTTTAGAGCCCATGCCACTGCTGCCAGTGCATCTGCTTGTTTTATATTCGTATATAGAGACTCCACATCTATGGTTATTAATAGTGTGGAGTTATCTACAGGTACCTGTTTCAGTGCGTTTATGACGTCTTTGCTATCTTTAATAAATGATTCACCTTTCGCTGCCAATGGCTGTAGGAATACATCTAAGTACTCTCCCAGTCTTGAATGAACGGAGTTTATGCCGCTTATTATTGGGCGGCCGGGAGGTTTCGATTTATTTTTATGTACTTTTGGTACCTGATAGATCACTGGTATTCTGGGGGCCTTAGGTAGTATGTATCTTCCCTCTTTTTTGTTCAAAATGTGATCCGCGATCCCTTTGTTTAGAAAATCTCTCAGTTTATTTTTTAGTTCTTTATTGGGGTTCTTTTTTAATAGTTGATAAGTGGTGATGTCATCAACTAACCTGTTTAGTTCACTCGCATAATCTTGTTTGGTCAGGATGACCAGCCCCCCCCCTTATCTGCCGGCCTCACCACTATGTTTTTACGTTTTTCTAGTTTTCTTATCCCTTGCCATATTCTATCTTGTTTGATGTTTTTCTTTGGTTTGATATTTTTTATTTCCTTTTCCACCATCTTTTTAAATACTTCTATATGGTGGTTGGAACTGATTTTGGGATTAAAAGTGGATTTGTTTTTTAGTTGACTATGTGCGTATTCAGGGGTACTTGCCTTATGGGCATTCTCCCCTTTCCCCTCGAAGAATTTTTTTAGGTTTAATTTTCTTATAAATTTTTGCAAATCTATAAAAGTTTCAAAACTGTTAAAGGCCCTGCTTGGCGCAAACTTAATGCCCTTGTCTAATACCAGTAGTTCCTCCTGGGAGAATTCAATGTTAGTTAGGTTGAAGATCCCTTCACCTAACCCACCCTTTTTCTTTTTGCTTCCCCCTCTGCACCCTCTCCTTCTTGGGGGTTGTGATTCCACCCCCCTCTGCCAGTCTGAAAAACCGGCATAGGTGGTCTGAAAGACTCCCCCCAGTCCCTCCATTCCCCCTGCCATTGGGGTGGCCCATAGTTTTGGCCATAGTATCCTCTCCCTCTACCCCTTTGGCCTCCCCTCCAGGGCCTGGAGTATTGGCCATAATAAGGGGGGTGGGAGTGTTGTTGGGGTGGTGGTGGTGGAGGTGGTCCCCCTTGTTGGTTTTTATTTGGGGTTGATTTGTGTGCATTATTTTTAACAGCCGGGGTGGCTGCTTTCTTTTTCACACTAGTAGTTTCAATTTTCCCCTGGGAGGTGCTTGCACCCTGCGTATCGTTCGTTTCCATTTCGTCATTAAGGGATGTATTATTCGAATTGGGTATTGTATCATTCTCTTGCCAGCTATAAATTTTCCCTGCTGCATAATCTTTCTTATCTCGTTGGTATTTTTTAACCTTTTTGTTTTTGATTTCATTATCTAATTTAGTCAGGAAATCTTGCAATTTTTTAGCTCTGGTGCTGTAATCATCAGTGCTACTATGTGGGGTCATGTTCTCTTTAAGGCCGTTAATGGTTGTTTCAATTTTCTTTAGCTTTATCTTTCTTCTATCAATAATAATGTCCAATAATTTGTTTTCACATCCATTAAAAAAGTTATACCAAACTTGTGTTAGGCCCTCCTCTGTTAGCCCATCATTGGGTCCTAAATCCCACCTTAACCTACGCGGTGTTATGTGGGCTTGTTTGTATTTTTCCAAGGTTGTAATGTCCCACCATACCCTTATTTGTTTGTCCATTAAGTTTTTTAACTGTTTGAACCTTTGTTCCAGATTGACTGTGGTGATGTCATCTGTATTTTCAAATGGGTCTCCCATTTCTAACCTTCTGCTGGCCAGGAATGAGAAGACCTCCATTTTATGCTGCCCGTGCGGTAATTTAGGAGAAAACAATTGGTTGTGAGTGTCACCGGCGCAAAAGAAAATAAATAAATAAATAAATGTGAACTGTGATCTGCTGCAGTACTGTGTGCCCTTAGTGGGGGTCAATAGTGCTCTAAGAAGAAAAATGTTACTGCGCTGATCTAATTATCCAGAGGTATTTAATCTCTGGGAATATGGACATAAGTGAAATATCAGGGCCACAATGTACCCAATCTTAAGTGTGAATAACCTGAATACAAACAATAAAAAATATAAGAAATATATGAGACATACAAATGTGACACAGTGATTTCAAACTTAAATCATATATCTAGATCAGTGTGTCAGCATACAATCCATATGCCACAGTGCTTCTATGAGAAAAATGGCTGTTGCTGCTACTGACCAACCAAATAGTGAAAACAATACGAAAGATATTACAAAAAAATATATTATATATATATATATGTGTGTGTAAAAACCCAATATGCGGTACGCCAACTGCACCGTGAGTTGTCCAATAACCAATATTGGAACAAAATAAAATAAATATCAATAAAAGTGAAATAATTATCAAACAACCATACAAATGTGCAATGTGCTGGCTGCACTTAAAAATAGTCCAAATGACAGGCAATCTTGCTCTTATACAATAGGTTCCAGCAAACACAAGGTTCAATGTTGGTAATGCTGTATACAGGAAAGTGCCGCTATCTCTTCCACCCGACAAAGATGTGCCACCATCACCAATGGTTAAAATCAACACTCACCAGACCCCAGATATTATTAGGCTCCAAAGTGGTGTCTTTTCTTTGTCGGTCAGTGGGTGTTGCCTCCTTTTCCCTTTTACAAGGTGTCATCAATTCCTCAAAAACAAGGGGCTCATCATGGTGTAGTATATTAAAATATGTATTTATTTAAAAAAGGTAAAAAAATATAACACTTACAATATAAAGTGCCTCTGACCGGCACTGAGTGTCTTTGGCAGTGTCAACCGTTAAAAGCCGCTGACCAGCATTTAAGTGGCGTCCTAAGAGGTGTGCTTGCCCCGCTGTGCTCCGCATGTATTGCTACAAGGGGTCCGTGCGCGCTGGTGTGCTGCACCCTCAATGTGTGTGTCCAAACAGCCTCTACGCGTTTCGCTAGTTGCGTCGTCAGGAGAGCTGTGGACACTACTGTTTAGGCTGTATTTATACCCCTGTGGATTCCCTGAAATGCTGCAAGGTAGTCACAGGAAACAGGAAGTCTTCCGGCCACCATCTTAGCTGGTGGTGCAGGAAGTTCCTGTTCCACCATTTTGGTTCCTGGATACCTGGCTTTTTGCCAGTCCTGGCCATTCACAGGAAACAGGAAGTCTTCCGGCCGCCATCTTAGCTGATGGTGCCGGAAGTTCCTGTTCCACCATTTTGGTTACTGGATACCTGGCTATTTGCCAGTCCTGGCTGTTGTTACTGGGTGTCAGCAATAAAAATATAAATATAAATATGCCCAGCAGCCAGGGTGGCTGTATGTGTGGGGTGCTATGTGCGCTGCTACCTGCGTTCGTTTGTGCACCTCCCCCCACCCCCGTGTGCGGGCGCTTGTCGCCCTGTGTGTTATTCCCTGTATTATCGCCGCAACCGGAAGTGCTTGTGCGGCCACCTTGCCTCCGTTACCGGAAGTGTCCGTTCCGCCATTTTGGTTACTGGCATCCTGTGTTAGTCTATGCCTATTTTAGGTAATGGCTAATTCCCCACACAGGATGTAATATTGGTTATTTTAGCTACTGGCAATAGTCCCTGTGTAGCAGTCACCGTCTCTGGTTGACGCTGCCAGGGACACTTTACAAAAAACAACATTTTATCACCTATATTACTGTAAGTGGTCAAAAACTGTGTTTACTAAAAGTTTTATTTACTAAAAATTAATCAAACACCATGAGGCCATAAAAAGCAGGAAACAAATACAGTTTTCATTTTTCTGCTGCTATATTTTAACTTTTCTATATAAACCCTTCTCAGTGTATATCATTACTGATATTTTAACCCTATATAATTAATACGCATACTCGTTGGTTTCTGATACTTGATGGTAGGTGATCCATCATCAAGTGATCTAGTGCTGTTTCTTAGATGCTGTTTCTTAAAGGGGAACTGCTCTAATTGCATACATACTAGAAATATTGATGTTATCAACTTATTAATGGAATGCTTAGGGGGAATGAAATGCGGAATACTTAAAACATCAAAAATCTTCCAAAAAACAATTTATATCTAATTCCACATTCATTCCCTTAGGCTTTAATGTGTCCAATCTAAAAATCCACTCAGTTTCGTTCCTCGATACTTCCCTTCTTAAATTTATGTTCCTCCAATTCTGTTCAATTTTATCTATGGCATAAAACTTCATTTTACTGGGGTCTCTGTTATGTTTATTTCTGAAGTGTAATGACACACTATGATGTATATACCCTTTTTTGATATTTCTAATGTGTTCTCCCATTCGCACCGAGAGTTTCCTTGTGGTTCTGCCCACGTATTGCAGCCCACACTCGCACTCTATTACGTACGTTACGTGTGTGCTGCTGCACGTGATCAGTTTACCCACTTTAAATTGTTCATTATTGGCGTGAGATTGAAACTGGTCAACCTTTCTTGATCCTTTTGTGGTGCGACAAGGTTTGCATCTTCCGCACCTATAAAAACCCTTCTGGTCAAGGAAGGATATCATCTTTTTGGGTGGGTCCGGTACATTTTTAACCAAGGAATCTCGTATTCTCTTTGCTCTTCTGTACACAAATTTTGGTCTAGCTGGTAAAATTGTACTGAGTTGTGGGTCTCCCAAAATAATGGGCCAGTGTTTTCTAATGATGTCTTCAAACACTCTGTAGTCTGCATTGAAACCCGTTATGAAGGTGACATCATTCTCTTTAGGGGGTGCAATTACTCTCTTTTTTAGCATATCATCCCGGTTCAGAGATCCAACCTCCAATCTAGTTTGCTCCAGCCTTCCTCTATCATAACCTTTATTAGCAAACCTATCAATTAAGATGTTTGTCTGTGTCTGATAGTCGGCCATAGAGTTACAATTTCGTTTTATTCTGATGAACTGGCCTTTGGGTATAGCCCGCTTCCACTGCGGATGGTGGCAGCTTCCGAATGGTATATAACCGTTACGGTCGGTTTCTTTAAAGTGTGTTTTCGTGTGCAGTTCACCTTCGACCTTGAATATTTCCAGGTCTAAGAACTGGGTCACATCAGGTTGTACGTTTACCGTGAATTTAATTTCATAGTGGTTGGCGTTGATATGCTCTATGAAATTACTTAATTGCTCGCGATTCCCTTTCCAAACGATTAGGATATCGTCGATGAATCTTTTGTATATTTGTATGTGTGGCCAGCATTTTCCGAATATTTCCTCGTTTTCCCACTTATTCAGGAAAATGTTGGCGACACTTGGAGCGTACTTATTCCCCATGCCAACCCCCTTTATTTGGCTATAGTACTTATGGTTGTGCCAGAAGAAATTGTTCTTCATGGCCATCCGCAGACCTTCAAGTATAAACCTTCTTTGTTTTAATTTGAGTTCCGAGTGTTTTTTTAGAGCCCATGCCACTGCTGCCAGTGCATCTGCTTGTTTTATATTCGTATATAGAGACTCCACATCTATGGTTATTAATAGTGTGGAGTTATCTACAGGTACCTGTTTCAGTGCGTTTATGACGTCTTTGCTATCTTTAATAAATGATTCACCTTTCGCTGCCAATGGCTGTAGGAATACATCTAAGTACTCTCCCAGTCTTGAATGAACGGAGTTTATGCCGCTTATTATTGGGCGGCCGGGAGGTTTCGATTTATTTTTATGTACTTTTGGTACCTGATAGATCACTGGTATTCTGGGGGCCTTAGGTAGTATGTATCTTCCCTCTTTTTTGTTCAAAATGTGATCCGCGATCCCTTTGTTTAGAAAATAGTGGTGAGGCCGGCAGATAAGGGGGGGGGGCTGGTCATCCTGACCAAACAAGATTATGCGAGTGAACTAAACAGGTTAGTTGATGACATCACCACTTATCAACTATTAAAAAAGAACCCCAATAAAGAACTAAAAAATAAACTGAGAGATTTTCTAAACAAAGGGATCGCGGATCACATTTTGAACAAAAAAGAGGGAAGATACATACTACCTAAGGCCCCCAGAATACCAGTGATCTATCAGGTACCAAAAGTACATAAAAATAAATCGAAACCTCCCGGCCGCCCAATAATAAGCGGCATAAACTCCGTTCATTCAAGACTGGGAGAGTACTTAGATGTATTCCTACAGCCATTGGCAGCGAAAGGTGAATCATTTATTAAAGATAGCAAAGACGTCATAAACGCACTGAAACAGGTACCTGTAGATAACTCCACACTATTAATAACCATAGATGTGGAGTCTCTATATACGAATATAAAACAAGCAGATGCACTGGCAGCAGTGGCATGGGCTCTAAAAAAACACTCGGAACTCAAATTAAAACAAAGAAGGTTTATACTTGAAGGTCTGCGGATGGCCATGAAGAACAATTTCTTCTGGCACAACCATAAGTACTATAGCCAAATAAAGGGGGTTGGCATGGGGAATAAGTACGCTCCAAGTGTCGCCAACATTTTCCTGAATAAGTGGGAAAACGAGGAAATATTCGGAAAATGCTGGCCACACATACAAATATACAAAAGATTCATCGACGATATCCTAATCGTTTGGAAAGGGAATCGCGAGCAATTAAGTAATTTCATAGAGCATATCAACGCCAACCACTATGAAATTAAATTCACGGTAAACGTACAACCTGATGTGACCCAGTTCTTAGACCTGGAAATATTCAAGGTCGAAGGTGAACTGCACACGAAAACACACTTTAAAGAAACCGACCGTAACGGTTATATACCATTCGGAAGCTGCCACCATCCGCAGTGGAAGCGGGCTATACCCAAAGGCCAGTTCATCAGAATAAAACGAAATTGTAACTCTATGGCCGACTATCAGACACAGACAAACATCTTAATTGATAGGTTTGCTAATAAAGGTTATGATAGAGGAAGGCTGGAGCAAACTAGATTGGAGGTTGGATCTCTGAACCGGGATGATATGCTAAAAAAGAGAGTAATTGCACCCCCTAAAGAGAATGATGTCACCTTCATAACGGGTTTCAATGCAGACTACAGAGTGTTTGAAGACATCATTAGAAAACACTGGCCCATTATTTTGGGAGACCCACAACTCAGTACAATTTTACCAGCTAGACCAAAATTTGTGTACAGAAGAGCAAAGAGAATACGAGATTCCTTGGTTAAAAATGTACCGGACCCACCCAAAAAGATGATATCCTTCCTTGACCAGAAGGGTTTTTATAGGTGCGGAAGATGCAAACCTTGTCGCACCACAAAAGGATCAAGAAAGGTTGACCAGTTTCAATCTCACGCCAATAATGAACAATTTAAAGTGGGTAAACTGATCACGTGCAGCAGCACACACGTAACGTACGTAATAGAGTGCGAGTGTGGGCTGCAATACGTGGGCAGAACCACAAGGAAACTCTCGGTGCGAATGGGAGAACACATTAGAAATATCAAAAAAGGGTATATACATCATAGTGTGTCATTACACTTCAGAAATAAACATAACAGAGACCCCAGTAAAATGAAGTTTTATGCCATAGATAAAATTGAACAGAATTGGAGGAACATAAATTTAAGAAGGGAAGTATCGAGGAACGAAACTGAGTGGATTTTTAGATTGGACACATTAAAGCCTAAGGGAATGAATGTGGAATTAGATATAAATTGTTTTTTGGAAGATTTTTGATGTTTTAAGTATTCCGCATTTCATTCCCCCTAAGCATTCCATTAATAAGTTGATAACATCAATATTTCTAGTATGTATGCAATTAGAGCAGTTCCCCTTTAAGAAACAGCATCTAAGAAACAGCACTAGATCACTTGATGATGGATCACCTACCATCAAGTATCAGAAACCAACGAGTATGCGTATTAATTATATAGGGTTAAAATATCAGTAATGATATACACTGAGAAGGGTTTATATAGAAAAGTTAAAATATAGCAGCAGAAAAATGAAAACTGTATTTGTTTCCTGCTTTTTATGGCCTCATGGTGTTTGATTAATTTTTAGTAAATAAAACTTTTAGTAAACACAGTTTTTGACCACTTACAGTAATATAGGTGATAAAATGTTGTTTTTTGTAAAGTGTCCCTGGCAGCGTCAACCAGAGACGGTGACTGCTACACAGGGACTATTGCCAGTAGCTAAAATAACCAATATTACATCCTGTGTGGGGAATTAGCCATTACCTAAAATAGGCATAGACTAACACAGGATGCCAGTAACCAAAATGGCGGAACGGACACTTCCGGTAACGGAGGCAAGGTGGCCGCACAAGCACTTCCGGTTGCGGCGATAATACAGGGAATAACACACAGGGCGACAAGCGCCCGCACACGGGGGTGGGGGGAGGTGCACAAACGAACGCAGGTAGCAGCGCACATAGCACCCCACACATACAGCCACCCTGGCTGCTGGGCATATTTATATTTATATTTTTATTGCTGACACCCAGTAACAACAGCCAGGACTGGCAAATAGCCAGGTATCCAGTAACCAAAATGGTGGAACAGGAACTTCCGGCACCATCAGCTAAGATGGCGGCCGGAAGACTTCCTGTTTCCTGTGAATGGCCAGGACTGGCAAAAAGCCAGGTATCCAGGAACCAAAATGGTGGAACAGGAACTTCCTGCACCACCAGCTAAGATGGTGGCCGGAAGACTTCCTGTTTCCTGTGACTACCTTGCAGCATTTCAGGGAATCCACAGGGGTATAAATACAGCCTAAACAGTAGTGTCCACAGCTCTCCTGACGACGCAACTAGCGAAACGCGTAGAGGCTGTTTGGACACACACATTGAGGGTGCAGCACACCAGCGCGCACGGACCCCTTGTAGCAATACATGCGGAGCACAGCGGGGCAAGCACACCTCTTAGGACGCCACTTAAATGCTGGTCAGCGGCTTTTAACGGTTGACACTGCCAAAGACACTCAGTGCCGGTCAGAGGCACTTTATATTGTAAGTGTTATATTTTTTTACCTTTTTTAAATAAATACATATTTTAATATACTACACCATGATGAGCCCCTTGTTTTTGAGGAATTGATGACACCTTGTAAAAGGGAAAAGGAGGCAACACCCACTGACCGACAAAGAAAAGACACCACTTTGGAGCCTAATAATATCTGGGGTCTGGTGAGTGTTGATTTTAACCATTGGTGATGGTGGCACATCTTTGTCGGGTGGAAGAGATAGCGGCACTTTCCTGTATACAGCATTACCAACATTGAACCTTGTGTTTGCTGGAACCTATT
The DNA here is from genome assembly GCF_905171775.1 of Rana temporaria. Taxonomy (NCBI): domain Eukaryota; kingdom Metazoa; phylum Chordata; class Amphibia; order Anura; family Ranidae; genus Rana; species Rana temporaria. The sequence continues at coordinate 52,244,925 of NC_053495.1, read as the reverse complement.
GTATAAGAGCAAGATTGCCTGTCATTTGGACTATTTTTAAGTGCAGCCAGCACATTGCACATTTGTATGGTTGTTTGATAATTATTTCACTTTTATTGATATTTATTTTATTTTGTTCCAATATTGGTTATTGGACAACTCACGGTGCAGTTGGCGTACCGCATATTGGGTTTTTACACACACATATATATATATATAATATATTTTTTTGTAATATCTTTCGTATTGTTTTCACTATTTGGTTGGTCAGTAGCAGCAACAGCCATTTTTCTCATAGAAGCACTGTGGCATATGGATTGTATGCTGACACACTGATCTAGATATATGATTTAAGTTTGAAATCACTGTGTCACATTTGTATGTCTCATATATTTCTTATATTTTTTATTGTTTGTATTCAGGTTATTCACACTTAAGATTGGGTACATTGTGGCCCTGATATTTCACTTATGTCCATATTCCCAGAGATTAAATACCTCTGGATAATTAGATCAGCGCAGTAACATTTTTCTTCTTAGAGCACTATTGACCCCCACTAAGGGCACACAGTACTGCAGCAGATCACAGTTCACATTTATTTATTTATTTATTTTCTTTTGCGCCGGTGACACTCACAACCAATTGTTTTCTCCTAAATTACCGCACGGGCAGCATAAAATGGAGGTCTTCTCATTCCTGGCCAGCAGAAGGTTAGAAATGGGAGACCCATTTGAAAATACAGATGACATCACCACAGTCAATCTGGAACAAAGGTTCAAACAGTTAAAAAACTTAATGGACAAACAAATAAGGGTATGGTGGGACATTACAACCTTGGAAAAATACAAACAAGCCCACATAACACCGCGTAGGTTAAGGTGGGATTTAGGACCCAATGATGGGCTAACAGAGGAGGGCCTAACACAAGTTTGGTATAACTTTTTTAATGGATGTGAAAACAAATTATTGGACATTATTATTGATAGAAGAAAGATAAATCTAAAGAAAATTGAAACAACCATTAACGGCCTTAAAGAGAACATGACCCCACATAGTAGCACTGATGATTACAGCACCAGAGCTAAAAAATTGCAAGATTTCCTGACTAAATTAGATAATGAAATCAAAAACAAAAAGGTTAAAAAATACCAACGAGATAAGAAAGATTATGCAGCAGGGAAAATTTATAGCTGGCAAGAGAATGATACAATACCCAATTCGAATAATACATCCCTTAATGACGAAATGGAAACGAACGATACGCAGGGTGCAAGCACCTCCCAGGGGAAAATTGAAACTACTAGTGTGAAAAAGAAAGCAGCCACCCCGGCTGTTAAAAATAATGCACACAAATCAACCCCAAATAAAAACCAACAAGGGGGACCACCTCCACCACCACCACCCCAACAACACTCCCACCCCCCTTATTATGGCCAATACTCCAGGCCCTGGAGGGGAGGCCAAAGGGGTAGAGGGAGAGGATACTATGGCCAAAACTATGGGCCACCCCAATGGCAGGGGGAATGGAGGGACTGGGGGGAGTCTTTCAGACCACCTATGCCGGTTTTTCAGACTGGCAGAGGGGGGTGGAATCACAACCCCCAAGAAGGAGAGGGTGCAGAGGGGGAAGCAAAAAGAAAAAGGGTGGGTTAGGTGAAGGGATCTTCAACCTAACTAACATTGAATTCTCCCAGGAGGAACTACTGGTATTAGACAAGGGCATTAAGTTTGCGCCAAGCAGGGCCTTTAACAGTTTTGAAACTTTTATAGATTTGCAAAAATTTATAAGAAAATTAAACCTAAAAAAATTCTTCGAGGGGAAAGGGGAGAATGCCCATAAGGCAAGTACCCCTGAATACGCACATAGTCAACTAAAAAACAAATCCACTTTTAATCCCAAAATCAGTTCCAACCACCATATAGAAGTATTTAAAAAGATGGTGGAAAAGGAAATAAAAAATATCAAACCAAAGAAAAACATCAAACAAGATAGAATATGGCAAGGGAAAAGAAAACTAGAAAAACGTAAAAACATAGTGGTGAGGCCGGCAGATAAGGGGGGGGGGGCTGGTCATCCTGACCAAACAAGATTATGCGAGTGAACTAAACAGGTTAGTTGATGACATCACCACTTATCAACTATTAAAAAAGAACCCCAATAAAGAACTAAAAAATAAACTGAGAGATTTTCTAAACAAAGGGATCGCGGATCACATTTTGAACAAAAAAGAGGGAAGATACATACTACCTAAGGCCCCCAGAATACCAGTGATCTATCAGGTACCAAAAGTACATAAAAATAAATCGAAACCTCCCGGCCGCCCAATAATAAGCGGCATAAACTCCGTTCATTCAAGACTGGGAGAGTACTTAGATGTATTCCTACAGCCATTGGCAGCGAAAGGTGAATCATTTATTAAAGATAGCAAAGACGTCATAAACGCACTGAAACAGGTACCTGTAGATAACTCCACACTATTAATAACCATAGATGTGGAGTCTCTATATACGAATATAAAACAAGCAGATGCACTGGCAGCAGTGGCATGGGCTCTAAAAAAACACTCGGAACTCAAATTAAAACAAAGAAGGTTTATACTTGAAGGTCTGCGGATGGCCATGAAGAACAATTTCTTCTGGCACAACCATAAGTACTATAGCCAAATAAAGGGGGTTGGCATGGGGAATAAGTACGCTCCAAGTGTCGCCAACATTTTCCTGAATAAGTGGGAAAACGAGGAAATATTCGGAAAATGCTGGCCACACATACAAATATACAAAAGATTCATCGACGATATCCTAATCGTTTGGAAAGGGAATCGCGAGCAATTAAGTAATTTCATAGAGCATATCAACGCCAACCACTATGAAATTAAATTCACGGTAAACGTACAACCTGATGTGACCCAGTTCTTAGACCTGGAAATATTCAAGGTCGAAGGTGAACTGCACACGAAAACACACTTTAAAGAAACCGACCGTAACGGTTATATACCATTCGGAAGCTGCCACCATCCGCAGTGGAAGCGGGCTATACCCAAAGGCCAGTTCATCAGAATAAAACGAAATTGTAACTCTATGGCCGACTATCAGACACAGACAAACATCTTAATTGATAGGTTTGCTAATAAAGGTTATGATAGAGGAAGGCTGGAGCAAACTAGATTGGAGGTTGGATCTCTGAACCGGGATGATATGCTAAAAAAGAGAGTAATTGCACCCCCTAAAGAGAATGATGTCACCTTCATAACGGGTTTCAATGCAGACTACAGAGTGTTTGAAGACATCATTAGAAAACACTGGCCCATTATTTTGGGAGACCCACAACTCAGTACAATTTTACCAGCTAGACCAAAATTTGTGTACAGAAGAGCAAAGAGAATACGAGATTCCTTGGTTAAAAATGTACCGGACCCACCCAAAAAGATGATATCCTTCCTTGACCAGAAGGGTTTTTATAGGTGCGGAAGATGCAAACCTTGTCGCACCACAAAAGGATCAAGAAAGGTTGACCAGTTTCAATCTCACGCCAATAATGAACAATTTAAAGTGGGTAAACTGATCACGTGCAGCAGCACACACGTAACGTACGTAATAGAGTGCGAGTGTGGGCTGCAATACGTGGGCAGAACCACAAGGAAACTCTCGGTGCGAATGGGAGAACACATTAGAAATATCAAAAAAGGGTATATACATCATAGTGTGTCATTACACTTCAGAAATAAACATAACAGAGACCCCAGTAAAATGAAGTTTTATGCCATAGATAAAATTGAACAGAATTGGAGGAACATAAATTTAAGAAGGGAAGTATCGAGGAACGAAACTGAGTGGATTTTTAGATTGGACACATTAAAGCCTAAGGGAATGAATGTGGAATTAGATATAAATTGTTTTTTGGAAGATTTTTGATGTTTTAAGTATTCCGCATTTCATTCCCCCTAAGCATTCCATTAATAAGTTGATAACATCAATATTTCTAGTATGTATGCAATTAGAGCAGTTCCCCTTTAAGAAACAGCATCTAAGAAACAGCACTAGATCACTTGATGATGGATCACCTACCATCAAGTATCAGAAACCAACGAGTATGCGTATTAATTATATAGGGTTAAAATATCAGTAATGATATACACTGAGAAGGGTTTATATAGAAAAGTTAAAATATAGCAGCAGAAAAATGAAAACTGTATTTGTTTCCTGCTTTTTATGGCCTCATGGTGTTTGATTAATTTTTAGTAAATAAAACTTTTAGTAAACACAGTTTTTGACCACTTACAGTAATATAGGTGATAAAATGTTGTTTTTTGTAAAGTGTCCCTGGCAGCGTCAACCAGAGACGGTGACTGCTACACAGGGACTATTGCCAGTAGCTAAAATAACCAATATTACATCCTGTGTGGGGAATTAGCCATTACCTAAAATAGGCATAGACTAACACAGGATGCCAGTAACCAAAATGGCGGAACGGACACTTCCGGTAACGGAGGCAAGGTGGCCGCACAAGCACTTCCGGTTGCGGCGATAATACAGGGAATAACACACAGGGCGACAAGCGCCCGCACACGGGGGTGGGGGGAGGTGCACAAACGAACGCAGGTAGCAGCGCACATAGCACCCCACACATACAGCCACCCTGGCTGCTGGGCATATTTATATTTATATTTTTATTGCTGACACCCAGTAACAACAGCCAGGACTGGCAAATAGCCAGGTATCCAGTAACCAAAATGGTGGAACAGGAACTTCCGGCACCATCAGCTAAGATGGCGGCCGGAAGACTTCCTGTTTCCTGTGAATGGCCAGGACTGGCAAAAAGCCAGGTATCCAGGAACCAAAATGGTGGAACAGGAACTTCCTGCACCACCAGCTAAGATGGTGGCCGGAAGACTTCCTGTTTCCTGTGACTACCTTGCAGCATTTCAGGGAATCCACAGGGGTATAAATACAGCCTAAACAGTAGTGTCCACAGCTCTCCTGACGACGCAACTAGCGAAACGCGTAGAGGCTGTTTGGACACACACATTGAGGGTGCAGCACACCAGCGCGCACGGACCCCTTGTAGCAATACATGCGGAGCACAGCGGGGCAAGCACACCTCTTAGGACGCCACTTAAATGCTGGTCAGCGGCTTTTAACGGTTGACACTGCCAAAGACACTCAGTGCCGGTCAGAGGCACTTTATATTGTAAGTGTTATATTTTTTTACCTTTTTTAAATAAATACATATTTTAATATACTACACCATGATGAGCCCCTTGTTTTTGAGGAATTGATGACACCTTGTAAAAGGGAAAAGGAGGCAACACCCACTGACCGACAAAGAAAAGACACCACTTTGGAGCCTAATAATATCTGGGGTCTGGTGAGTGTTGATTTTAACCATTGGTGATGGTGGCACATCTTTGTCGGGTGGAAGAGATAGCGGCACTTTCCTGTATACAGCATTACCAACATTGAACCTTGTGTTTGCTGGAACCTATTGTATAAGAGCAAGATTGCCTGTCATTTGGACTATTTTTAAGTGCAGCCAGCACATTGCACATTTGTATGGTTGTTTGATAATTATTTCACTTTTATTGATATTTATTTTATTTTGTTCCAATATTGGTTATTGGACAACTCACGGTGCAGTTGGCGTACCGCATATTGGGTTTTTACACACACATATATATATATATAATATATTTTTTTGTAATATCTTTCGTATTGTTTTCACTATTTGGTTGGTCAGTAGCAGCAACAGCCATTTTTCTCATAGAAGCACTGTGGCATATGGATTGTATGCTGACACACTGATCTAGATATATGATTTAAGTTTGAAATCACTGTGTCACATTTGTATGTCTCATATATTTCTTATATTTTTTATTGTTTGTATTCAGGTTATTCACACTTAAGATTGGGTACATTGTGGCCCTGATATTTCACTTATGTCCATATTCCCAGAGATTAAATACCTCTGGATAATTAGATCAGCGCAGTAACATTTTTCTTCTTAGAGCACTATTGACCCCCACTAAGGGCACACAGTACTGCAGCAGATCACAGTTCACATTTATTTATTTATTTATTTTCTTTTGCGCCGGTGACACTCACAACCAATAGCCCTTTGTAGACTATAAAATATCTGCTTGACTATCCAGCAACCTTCCTGTGCTGACAAATGTAATGAGGCAGTGGTGCAAAGTGCCACAGTGATGTGCAAAATTGGCCCCAACATCATTAACCACTTCCCTACCGGGCCAATTCTGGCACTTCATGTAAAAATCATAATTTTTTTTTAATTACTCAGAACCCCCAAACATTATATATATATATATTTTTAGCAGGCACCCTAGGGAATAAAGTGGCGGTCATTGCAACTTTTTATCTCACACGGTATGTGCACAATCACTGGGGCACAAACAGGGACCCAGCAGGAAGCTTGAGCCCAAGATTCCCCAGGGCACGGAGTCTAAGACCCAGTTGGTATTCACCAGAGCCTCTAGTGGTGAGGATTGCCTTCGCTGCAACTGGATCCAGGTCGCGGCTACCGGAGTCCCCTAGGTCACGCTCCGTAGGGATAGAGTGGAAGCAACCACTGAGGACACAAGGGATAGTGAAAGGCAAGCTGAGGTTGGAGCAACAAGCAGACGAGAACAACCAAGGGACAGGCCAAGGGTCAGGGTCACAGGCAAACAGGAGTAGTCGGAGACAAGCCAAAGTCGGTACACAGAGATAACGTAGCACACGGCAAGCAGGAACACAATACTAACAAACAACGTTGATCAGTGAAACAGACCAGCAGTGCCGTGGTTAATATAGAGTTCCTGGGATGGCTTGGGGTGGAGCCATACAGGGAGGAGAGATGATAAAGGCAGCCAAATAAGAGAGTCTGGCTTCTAATGAACACATGGAGAGACAGGCAAGCTGCCATACAATATTGCATATCCATGACACAATGGCTTTCTTCTTGCCATAAAGGCCAGATTTGTGGAGTGCACCACTAATAGTTGTCCTGGGGACAGATTCTCCCATCTGAGCTGTGGGATCTCTGCAGCTCCTCCAGAGTTGCTATGGGTCTCTTGGCTGCTTCTCTAATTTATGCTCTCTTTTCCCGGCCTGTCGGTTTAGGTAGACGGTCATGTCTTGGTAGGTTTGCAGTTGTGCCATAATCTTTCCATTTTTCAGATGATGGATTGAACAGTGCTCCGTGAGATGTTCAAAGCTTATGTTTTTATAACCTAACCCTGCTTGAAACTTCTCCATACCTTTATCCCTGACCTGTCTGGTGTGTTCCTTTGGTCTTCATGATGCGGTTTGTTCACTAAGGTTCTCTCACAAACCTCTGAGGGCTTCACAGAACAGCTGTACGCTGCATACGCTGCATACTGAGATTAAAATACACACAGGTGGACACTATTTACTAATTAGGTGACTTCTGAAGGAAATTGGTTTCACTAGATTTTAGCTAGGGGGTATAAGAGTAAAGGGGGCTAAATACAAATGCATGCCACACTTTTTAGATGTTTATTTGTAAAAAAAAAATTGAAAACCATTTATCATTTTCCTTTCACTTCACAATTATGTGCCACTTTGTGTTCGGCTATCACACAAAATCCCCAAAAAATACATTTACGTTTTTGGTTGTAACATGACAAAATGTGGAAAATGTCAAGGGGTAATACTTTTTCAAGGCACTGTAACTGCCATACCAGATAATGTATTTTTTGTATGGGTTAAGGTGGAAGAATAAAAACATTTTCTCCCACCAACCCATATACAAATTGGCCTATGAGAGTGGAAACATAGCCCCCATGGATACATCTCGACACCGTGAATTAAACACATCAAAGATGAAGAAGTTATGTTTAAAAAGAAATTCGACGGACATTCCCAAAAACTCCCTTTACTCAGACTCATAAATAGTATAATGTGTTGAATGCCGCGTACACATGATCGGAATTTCCAATGGAAGAAGTCCAATGGACTTTTTCCATCAGGTTTTCCGATTGTGTAGCACCATATGAGCTTTTTCATCGAAAATTCCGATAAATTCCATCGGAGTTTAGCTAAAGAACATGTTCTATTTTTTTTTACAATGAATTCTGATGTGATTTGTCCGGGCAAAAGCCTGATCGTGTGTACGTGGCATAAAGCTGTCCAAGGACTGGTTGCGAAAAGTACAAGAACTTAATGTCCGCTGTGACCCACTAGTAATTTGGTTGACAACAAATGTCTTGTGTATAGGGCAATGCGGTGGAGGTGTCCTTTAATATAGCCAGGCAGTTGCATTACTAAGGGCTGTAAATATTGGTCAACCCAATTATAGACAGGGACAGCAAGTAGAAATGTGTCTGACCCTCATCATCAGTTATTGATTTACCCTGTAATCAGGAAAATGGAAGCATTGTGCAACACCTCTGTTTTGTTTTCCACAAAAATATTGATATTTAAGATACAGATGAGGTTTCACTGAGATACTAACCGGTATCAACCAAACATCAAGTGCCCTAATGCAGTGTACTAGATAAGAATTTATTGGTTTAAAAAAGAGAATATTGTACTCACATAAGGTAATGTCTTTCAGTGGTTTGAACATACTTATTAGCAACATGGCACAGCAAACTATAAGGCCTCGTACACACGACCGAGTAACTCGTTGGGCGAAACACATCATTTTCCTCATCGAGTTCCTTGTTAGGCTTGTAGAGGAACTCGACAAGCTTGCTTTGCGTACACACTGTCAAGACAAAATCTCCTCGTTCTCAAACGTGGTGATGTACAACACATACAACGGCAGGGGAAGTTCGATTCCACTTGCACAACTCTTGGGGCTGCTTTTGCTAATCTTATGTGTTTACGTGTTAAATAAAAGTTTGGTAAGAGACAATTTGCACTTTTCAGTCTGTTACAGCTTTAAAAATGTGTTATCTCCATTACAAACGCTACTTTTAATCCCGTCTCATACTTTAATCTGAGCAAGCCCGGGTTTCTTAGCATACAGACGTCCGAGTTTCTCGTTGGAAACCAGCCCGACCAGGAACTCGACGAGCCAATTTGAGACTCTCGTCGAGGAAATAGAGAACTTGCTCTCTTTTTGGCTCGTCGAGTTCCTTGACAGTTTCCTTGATGAAAAACGTACACACGACCAGTTTCCTCTGCAAAAAAGCTCTCCCACCAAGTTTCTTGATGGATTCTGCCGAGGAAACTGGTCGTGTATACGAGACCTCAGAGAGAGTTTTTTTGTATTGCACATAGCATTGGTACTATTATTGTTTTAATATTAAGTGTGTTTACTTTATTTTACCGCTTTGTGGATTACTGGCCATATTAATATTAGCATATTTTATATATATTAGTGCACTTTATTTTATACAATTGTGGTCCCTTTCTATTTTTGAGCTATATTCTATGATAACACAGGCTTAATCCTCTTGAGCACAACAAGGGCTAGAATATTTTATTTCTTCTTTGACAAGACATAACTAATCAGTTGCTGTGGATTGTTGAACTTTGCATAGCAACATTGCACTGTCTTGTTCAATAAGCCTCTTTAAATTAAATATTCTTGTATGATGGGTGATAATTTACAATTCATTTTTTTTTTTTTTTTTAAGTCTTGCATTTAGAAATGCTTCCCTCCTATTAGTTTTGTTGTTGTTGTTGTTGTTATGTCTGTTAGCGTGATAGATACTACGGTATGCAATTATTTTTGTTTCTGATTATAAAATAATTGCATCAATGTGTATCGGCCTCCAGCCAGAAATGTGTGAACAATTAAAAGCTGAGAGCCTATTTGTGCAGAGATAATAAAGATCTCATTGAATAAGGTAAGTGGTACATTGAGATAAAATGGCTCAACATGATTCAGTGAATAGCGATGATGTTGTTGCCAGAGATTGTTTCCTGTCGCCATGAGTTTAGCACAGCTTCTTCCACTTTGTTCTGCCTTCAGCACAGAGCTCCGTCAGCTGCACCTGAATCTGACAAGATACTGAGAGATTACAGTACATCTGTGGTTGGCTGTCTTTGTACATGCTGGCTCTCACAGATAGCTGTGCTTCCTTAGAAAATAGAAGATTCTGGGGAAGAGAGGTGATCAGAGGAAAAAATGATTCATAGACGCAAGCATAGCCAGGAGAACACAGAGGGTTTTCATACCCACATGTTTGTTTAGTACAAAATTAATATGATCACGGAAGCCAAGCTTTCATAGACTCCTTTATATACTGTGAGATCGGGGTGGCTAAACTCAAGCGGTAGGTGCATTTACAATAAGTGATGCCAGTCCAACACTGTATTTTAGGGCATGGCAGCCCGCTTTTATTTAAAAGTCAGTCAAAGATCATACATATAGGTCTTCCCACGCAATGTAAAAACATAACTTCAGCCTCCTGGTGTACGTTGTACATGTGCACTGCAGTGTTGTTACAGAACATCACAGTGCTTTATTGTTTTCATTAAACGTATTTTAACCACTTGCCCACTACCCGCCGCAGATGTACTCCCCGTATCGGTATGGCAATTTGTGCACTAGCTTTCGATTGGCCAGCGGGTCCGGTGGACTCGATGTCTGCCGGCCGGCCGCCCACAATAGTTACCCGCAGAGAAAACACAAACCGGGAACACATTAACCCCTTGATAGCCCCTGATGATAACCCCCTACCTTGGCAGTTTCTTTATTACAATGTCAGTGCATATTTTTAGCACTGATCACTGTAATAATGTCACTGGTTCCCAAAACAAAAAGTAAAAAAATGTCCGTTAGGTATCCGATGTGTCTGGTTTTTCCACCGCAATGTCGCAGTCTTGCTAAAAAAATATTGATTGCTGCCATTGCTACTAGTAAAAAATAAATAACAATGCCATAAATCTATCCCCTAATTTGTAGACGCTATAACTTTTGCGCAAACCAATCAATATACGCTTATTGGGATTTTTTTTACCAAAAATATGTAGAATACATATTGGCCTAAACTGATGAATAAATTTGTTATTTTTAATATTTTTTTGGATATGTATTATAACAGAAAGTACGATATTTTCAGTTTTCTTTCTTTCAAAATGGGCGGTCTTTTTTTGTTTATAGCGCAAAAAATAAAAACCGCAGAGGTGATCAAATAACGCCAAAAGCTCTATTTGTGGGGGGAAAAAGGACGTCATTTTGTTTAAGTACAACGTCGTACAACCGCGCAATTGTCAGTTAAAGTAACGCAGTGCTTTTATCACAAAAAATGGCCTGGTCATTAACCAATTCCCGACCAGCCGCCGTCATTATACAGTGGCAGGTCGGTTCGTTCCTACGAATCCCCGTAGCTGTACATCGGCTTGTTTTACAGCTGGCGCACGGCGGGGGAGCTAATACTCACGATCACCCACGATCGCTCCACAGAGAGCCAGAACGAGGATCTGTCAATGTAAACAAACAGATCCCCAAAAAAGAAACTTTGGTATTTAAATATCTCCATAGATAGACACTTTATAATCCTTTATTGATTACCAGTTTAGAGTTACACAGGAGGTCTGGTGCTAGAAATATTGCTCTCGCTCTGACATTCACGGTGATAACACACGTGTGGTCACTGTTTATGCATAGGGGACCAACGTGTGCGTTCACCTTTACACGCAAGCATGGGGGTGCTTTAAATGTTTTAGTTATTTCTTGGTGGGACATTGATACACTGATAGATGTTTTTGTGCACTTGTACACTGACAGATCATCCACCGGTGGACACTGACAGATGTTGATGTCACAATGGAACAGAATTGCAGATGTTTTTGTGCACTGTTACAGATGTTCACGAGAGCAATGTGGCAGATGTTTTTTGCACTGGTACAGATGTGATGGGATACTGACAGATGTTTTGTGCACTGTGACAGATGTTTATGGGGGCACTGTGACAGATGTTTATGGGGGCACTGTGACAGATGTTTATGGGGGCACTGTGACCGATGTTTATGGGGGCACTGTGACCGATGTTTATGGGGGCACTGTGACCGATGTTTATGGGGGCACTGTGACCGATGTTTATGGGGGCACTGTGACCGATGTTTATGGGGGCACTGTGACAGATGTTTATGGGGGCACTGTGACAGATGTTTTGTGCACTGGTACAGATGTTTTGTGCACTGGTACAGATGTTTTGTGCACTGGTACAAATGTTTTCTGCACTGGTACAGATGTTTTGTGCACTGGTACAGATGTTTTCTGCACTGGTACAGATGTTTTCTGCACTGGTACAGATGTTTTGTGCACTGGTACAGATGTTTGGAGGACACTGACAGATGTATTGCTTGGTACCATGTGTGGAGATCTGTGACAGCTCTGTGTGTAAAATAATTTCTTGCACACAGAACTTTGATTCCACCTCTCTGCCCCTGTTCCTGAATGTCCACTCATATCGACGAAAGGACCACCTGGCCGTTTATGTACAGTAGCTGGGTGAGAAGAATTTAATGATCAAATTAATCCATAACAGAAAAAATTCAACACGTTTCATGGGCAAAATACAATCCTCCTTCATCAGGGCTGATATTTGATAGCATTGTCTGGCTTTAATAGATTGGCAAGGACGTCTACAACACAACATCAGGCAACTGCCCCAAGCTGTCTCTTCAACATGAGTGCCAGACTTTTGTGTCAGAACGCCATCTGAGATTGTACTGTTACACAACAGACACTCACTCACATGGAAGATATGAAGAGACAGCCAGTGGCAGCTGGACAATTCCATCATATATCGGCCCAGATGAAAAGAAGTGTCTTTGGCCCCCAAAACGCATTGGATTTTCTGCTATATATCAATTTTATCATTAAAGACTTTGGACTCTTGGATTTATGTTTGGTGTTCTTATTAAACTGTATGTATACAGTACTTCATAAAAAGAGCAGTCTGTTGGTAGTTCTGGCCCCATTCTTGCTGAACTATTTTATCAATTAAACGGATAAAAAAAAAAAAAAAAAAAAATATATATATATATATATATATATATATATACACAGATACACCACATAGTATTTGGCTGCAGCTTCGATCCGATGATGCAGCTGCCTCCACTGGCTCTGAGACCGAGAATCAAGCAATCGCATGGCCACTGAATGCTCCATTCTCGGTCTTTACTGAGCAGAGAATGGTGGCTGTCGATCACTGTCTCAATGTCCCGCCCATCCAGCACTCACTGGAGCATTGGGCTGTGGAGAGGGTGGGAACAGCTGGCTCAGCCTTTCAGCAGAACGCTGAGAGGCTGAGCCTAATGCTGATCTGGCATCTGTGTGTATCCCAACTTTAATGTCCAGATCCTTGCAGAGTCTGGATTGGCTCTGTAACATCAGCTGGCAGGGGGGCTTCAATCTGCTGAATCTGGGTCATATGTGTGCAGAAATAAGTGCACTCCTGTGACCCAGAAGAGAAGTATGGCCAAACCAGCTTTGGCCTTACTTCTCCTTAAAGTTTAATCTTAGAACCTTCAGTACCAGAGGCAATAGTCAATTTACTGAAAAAACTGCAGTGAGTGCATTTTTCCCAAAGGAATCATTTATTTAAAAAAAAAAATACAGGTATGATGGGACGGTCTTTTTATTTTCTTCAATTATTATAGCTATTAAACTAAGCTGACATGAACATATACGGAATAAGCTAAGCAGTGCATCCAATTAGAAATAAATAATCCTACATTTAAATATTGTCATATAAAACAATAACGCTGACGAAGAAGCATATAAACTGCTAGAGGAGAAAGGACTGCAAATATTCATAATTCCTTGGCAGCACCAAAGGCAAATAAATGGAAAACTCAATAACCCATTAATGAATTTTGTCATACTAAATTATGTTTTGTGAAAGCAGGTTCTTTTTAAATGATGCTACTAATTGCTTTTGTTTTCTTACATTATGTTTCTAATCATAACATTTTTAGTTTGCCTTCTATTCTTTGTATTCAGAATATGTCATACAAAAAAGCAGCCATTGTCTGTCTGGACTGGCGCTGGCAATACCAGCTGCAATTCAGGAAGGTTATTTAACCCTGCCATACTGTTTTAGGCAGCACAAGGAAAATAAATGGGGTACCCAATAAAAAAAGGTCTCAGTGCCTTCTATTCAGATCTGTGATTTAAATATGCGTACATTCATTTTATTCTTTTGATAAATTCTGCTATACAATGGCAATGCCACTAATCTCTACTGTAATAAAAAGAACCTGCCAGAATATTCAGAATCTTCTTGGAGTTTTAGAGTCGTGGTTCCCTTCTGAGCTTTTTGGTTCTTCTACCAGCCCTATGGCACTTAATCATACAATATTGACATAGGGGTCAGTGGATCAAACCACTGAGGGCAGCGGGGAACAAAAAAATGTACACATCTAAAAGCGATGGTTACTCTTCATGCCAGCGTGGATCAGTAGAGCGGTCAGCAGCAGAGGTGTTGCTAGGGATTCCTGGATCAATGAGCAATTTCTGAATGTCCGATTTTTAATCTGTTATCTTTTCAGCTATTTGATCTATTGATCGACTTGTGTACAACCAAACTTTCAGTTTTTTTCCAAACGATTCCCTAACTAATCATTGTGTTATGGCAGCAGAATAGAATAGCGCTGACAATTTTGATTCCCCATCAACACCACATTGCATAATCTATGGTCCTGCAAGTTCACAGACCACCTCCCTTTGCTCTCCTGCCGTTTTAGCACCTATTGCATGAACTATAGTTGCTGATTTTTAAAAGCTGGAAGGTCTTCTTTTAAAACAACAGCCTAATTGAGCACTGATGTGGAATACATACAGTATAAACTGATACTCAAGCATTTAAAAAAAAAACTGATTGCCTACATATACACAGGAACATTAAACTAAATACTCTAATACGTGTGGATGGTTTTCCCATCCCAGACTTTACAAACTTCATAATCCCACATTTTTTCCAGTTTCTCTTCTACTCTTTAGACCTCCCATGAACCTGTCATTAAAAAATATATATACACTGCTCAAAAAAATTTAAGGAACACTTTGAGAACATATGAGATCTCAACGGGCAAAAATCTCATGCTGGATATCTATACTGATATGGACTGGGTAATGTGTTAGGAATGAAAGGATGGCACATCATTTGATAGAAATAAAACAGAGAGCTGAATTCAAAGACACCCCAAAAATCAAAGTGAAAAAAAATTATGCAGCAAGCTAGTCCATTTTGCTGAAATGTCATTGCAACAACTCAAAATGGTCCTCAGTAGTTTGTATGACCCCCAAGTGCTTGCTTGTATGCATGCCTGACAGCATCAGGGCATGCTCCTAATGAGACGATGGATGGTGTCCTGGGGTATTTCCTCCCAGATCTGGACTAGAGCATCACTGAGCTCCTGAACAGACTGAGGTGCAACCTGGCGGCACTGGATGGACAGGTGAGCATGGGGGCCATTCAACGATATCAATTTCTTCATCCTCCAGGAACTGGCTGCATGCTCTCGCCACATGAGGCTGGGCATTGTCGTGCACCAGGAGAAACCCAGGACCCACTGCACCAGCGTAGGGTCTGACAATGGGTCCAAGGATTTCATCCGATACCTAATGCCAGTCAGGGTGCCATTGTGAGGTCTGTGCGTCCCTCCATGGATATGGCTCCCCAGACCATCACTGATCCACCACCAAACCGGTCATGTTGAACAATGTTACCGGCAGCATAAAGTTCTCCGCGGCTTCTCCAGACCCTTTCACGTCTGCCACATATGCTCAGGGTGAACCTGCTCTCATCTGTGAAAAGCATGGGGCACCAGTGGCGGACCTGCCAATTCTGGTGTTCAATGGAAAATGCCAATCAAGCTCCACAGTGTCCGGCAGTGAGCACAGAGCACACTAGAGGACGTCGGGCCCTCAGGCCACCCTCATAAAGTCTGTTTCTGATTGTTTGGTCAGAGACATTCGCACCAGTGGCCTGCTGGAGGTCATTTTTAGGGCTCTGGCAGTGCTCATCCTGTTTCTCCTTGCACAAAGGAGCAGATACCAGTCTTGCTGATGGGTTAAGGACCTTCTACGGCTTTGTCCAGCTTTCCTAGAGTAACTGCCTGTCTCCTGGAATCTCCTCCATGCTCTTGAGACTGCTTGGAGACACGGCCAACCTTCTGGCAATGACACGTGTTGATGTGCCATGCTGGAGGAGTTGGACTGCCTGTGCAAACTTTATATGGTCCAAGTATCGCCTCGTGCTACCAGTAGTGACTTTGGGCCAGATTCACAAAAGGGATACGACGGCGTATCTCCTGATACACCGTCGTATCTCTGTTTCTATCTATGCGACTGATACATAGAATCAGTTACGCATAGATATCCATAAGATCCGACAGGTGTAATTGTTTTACACTGTCGGATCTTAGGATGCAATACCGCGGCCGCCGCTGGGGGGAGTTTGCGTCGTTAACCAGCGTCGGGTATGCAAATTAGGAGTTACGGCGATCCACGACGGATTTTCGCGTTCGCTACGTCGCCGCTAGTCTAGTTTCCCGTCGCAAAGTTAGTCGTCGTTTTGGGTGCCCTAACTTTAGTCAGTAATCGTATTGCTGTCTAAAGTATGGCCGTCGTTTGCGTAACACGTCCGGGGATACGGAAGTACGCTACGAGCGTCGCCGTTCGAAAAAATGACGTCACGGCGCGCAAAGCACGACGGGAATTGCGAAACTGAGCATGCGCAGTAGGTCCGGCGCGGGAGCGCGCCTAATTTAAATGGCACACGCTCATTTGAATTGGCCCTCCTTGCGCCGGAGGCTGCCAGCGTAGTTTTCATCGCAAGTGCTTTGTGAATCAGGCACTTGCGATGAAAACTTGCGGCGGTGTAACGTATCTACGATACGTTACGCCGCCGCTCACCTACGTGAATCTGGCCCTTTGACCCTAGCCAAAAGCAAAACTAGTGAAAAACAGTCAGAAAAGAAGAGTCTGCAAGGATCCCTCTCTGGCTAGGCAAAACTCTCTCTTTAACTGTAGGCCCAGGCTTCTCAGGCCTAGGCGCACTTACAGCAGGCCTCAACGCGGGCCTCCTGCTGGCTGGAAGGTGGCGTCCCGAGAGAGCGGGCTGAGTCCGCGCTTGTTTTAAATAAGTCCTCCCATCAGGCTGTGCGTGGTGCATTGCACTTTGGTAGTACAGTGGCCTTGCGGGTAATGTAGTCTCAATTCTACCCACATCAATATGGTCTCTGTCTCTGATACCACAATGCCCATAATGCCTTATCCATGAATAACCGAACCAGACAAGCTTTAGGAGTCTAGCATAAAACAGACACCAGAGGGAGCCAAATTTCTAATTAACACAAATTGCAACCTATTACGATGCATGCAATGGTTACACCTTGCTACAATATAATGTGTCAGCAGACAGAGAGCGATTGTCACTGGGTTTAGTTAAAGGGTAACTTTCGTGGGGCAAATAAAGAAAAAATAATATAGCGTATACTGGGATATTTCCAAGCCACATTTTTTTTGTATACCCCTGTGTATCAACAGGCAGATGACCATCCACAATCAGTGCTGCATTCTCCACATTCTCTGAATACTTTTTTTTTTTTTTTTTTATTTGTGATTACCTTTCCTCAGGGATTGACTAACCTTGTGTATATACTGTATGTCAATATGCAATAAAGTTTGGCAAACAAATGAGATTCTATCAACCTACTGCAAATTAGAGACCATAAGGCCCCTTTCACATTGAGGAGTTTTTCAGGCGGTAAAGCGCTAAAAATAGCGCTGCTATCCCGCCTGAAAAACTCCTGCACTGCAGACTCAATGTGAAAGCCCGAGGGCTTTCACACTGAGGCGATGCGCTGGCGGGAGACAAAAAAATCTCCTGTCAGCAGCATCTTTGGAGCGGTGAGAGGAGCGGCATGTATACCGCTCCTTCACCGCTCCTTCCCATTGGAAACAATGGGAACCGCGGCAATACCGCCCGCAATGCGCCTCTATAGAGGCGCATTGCGGGCGGTATTAACTCTTTATCGGCCGCTAGCGGGGGTTAATACCGCACCGCTAGCGGCTGATACCCACGGCAATTCCGGCGGTATAGCGCCGCTATTTTTAGCGGCGTTATACCGCCACCGCAGCTCCCGCCCCAGTCTGAAAGGGGCCTAAGTCTCCAAGGCTAGGTTCACATCTATGTGTTTTATAGTTTGCAGATCTGACAAAATGCACTGTAATCCATGTAGAATTATTTCTATGATTCCTGTTTACATCTGTGCAGTTTTCTGCAATGCCTTTTTTTTTTAATTTTTTTTTTTTACATGCAGCACATTGCGTTTTTGTCTCCTTAGGCTTCAATTGAATTAACTAAAAAATTTATATTAACACGTTTATTACACGATTTTCCTGCGTTTTCCTGCATGACAACTGATACCACCTCCTAGCAACATCAACACATTGGGCCAGATCCACGAAGCGCGGCGCTTCTCTCCGCCCGCCGTAGTGTATCTCAGATACACTACGCCGCCGTAACTTACTTTTTTTGTATCCTCAAAGATTTCCCACCGTAAGTTACAGCGGCGTAGTGTAACTTAGGCGGCGTAAGAGCGCGCAATTCAAATGTATGTAATGGGGGTGTGTTTTATGTTAATACGTCGTGACCCGACGTAAATGACGTTTTTTTTTAACTGCGCATGCGCCGTCCGTGGGGGTATCCCAGTACGGATGCTCGAAATTAAACCAGAACAAGCCAATGCTTACGATGGTGACGTCATTCTACGCAAAGCCCTAATCGCGAACGACTTACGCAAACGACGTAACATTTTCAAAATTCGACGCGGGAACGCCGGCCATACTTAACATAGGATACGCCTCATATAGCAGGGGTAACTATACGCCGGAAAAAGCCGAACGCAAACGACGTAAAAAAATGTGCCGTATCTAGCTAATTTGCATACTCAACGCGGAATTTGACGGAAATGCCACCTAGCGGCCAGCGTAAATATGCACCTACGATCCGATGGCGTACCAAGACGTACGCCTGTCGGATCGAGCCCAGATTCCATCGTATCTTGTTTTGTGGATACAAAACAGAGATACGACGCGGGAACTTTGAAATTATGTGGCGTATCCATAGATACGCCAGTGTAATTCGTTTGAGGATCTGGCCCATTGTTTTTAGTGTGCAAAGCAATAAATGCAAAAGGCATGAAATATACGCATTAAAACATGCAAAACACTGTGCAAAAAAAAACACCAACCGCACATGAACCTAACCTAAAAGTCTGAATAGTTTCTTTATTAACAGCACATTTACACCCACATGCAGTGCTGATAATTAAAGTGGTTGTAAAAGCTAAAGTTTTTTTTTTTTTTTACCTTAAAGTATAACTAAGGCAAAACTTTTTTCATAGTTTTGGATAGAGTAGAGATGGATTATAATGGAAGTTTTAGTTCTGTGCCTCTGTATAGAGCTTAAAGTGTTACCAAACCCACAACATGAAAATCAGTCTGTATAAACAGTAAAGCATGCTTGATGCACTCACTGTGAAACCTAAGGGGTTAATCATCAACATTGTGTAAAAAAATCGGTTTGATCCTGGCTTCTCTGATCTTCCCCTTCTTTTACTGTCCCCAATCCATCTGCTGATAGTACAGTCTTTGGAGTCGCTCTGCACGTGCTCAGTTCTGTGTGTATTGCTTGAGAGGTTCTTTTTCCTTGGGAGGGTGCATGTGATCAGCACTAGGCCAATCAGAACCGTCCAGACAGAGGGTCAGGGATCCTGCAGCCTCATAGAACAGTCAGCGTAGGATAAAAACACCTCCTTTAAGATTTAACCAGACACTGATAGAAGTCACAGGACTGCTAAATACTGCTGATGAGAAAAGGTATTTAGCAGTTTATATTTAATAAAATAATTGCATTTCCATGTTCTGTGTACTGTGGGAGACCAGATATAGTGAATGCAGGATCCTGGGTTTAGTAACACTTTAACCCTCTCTATTTGTCATGTTTACCATTATCATTGAAAGTAAAAGAAAATCACAAATTTTGGGTTGTCCCCAGAAAAGTAATAGGAATTCTTCCTTTGGGGACACTAGTTCTGGTGACCTGGGGGTTCCCAAAGAATGTCTTTAACTTGCAGAGATTTCCTCTCACTTCCTGTTTGGCTATGGGATGGGGAAGTGAAGGAAAATCTCTGTAATGCTCTGTAAAAATGGAAAAAAAAAGTTTTGCCTATAGTTGTACTTTAAGACCCCCTTCACACTGAGCCTCCCATAGCGTCGGCGGTAAAACTCCGCCGACGCTATGGGTGGATTTGCGGCGCATTTCGGCCACTAGCGGGAGCTTTTAACCCTCGCTAGCGGCCGAGAAAGGGTTTAAACCGCCTGCAATGCGATGCTGAAGCAGCGCATTGCGGGCGCTATAGCCGCGCTGTCAAATTGATTTCAGCAGCAGTGGAGCAGTGGTAAACACACCGCTCCTTCATCGCTCCAAAGATGCGGCTAGCAGGACTTTTTTTACCGTCCTGCTAGCGCAACACTCCAGTGTGAAAGCCCTCAGGCTTTCACACTGAAGACAATGGAGCAGCTGTTTGAGGGCAGATTGCAGGCGCTATTAACACTATAGCGCCTGCCATATGCCCTCAGTGTGAAAGGGGTCTAATGTATTCTCTAAATATTCACCTGAGCCTGATTTTGTTTCAGCACTGTGCTCCCTCTTTACTGGACTCGGTGAGAGCTGTTAATCAAATCCAGTGATGAGGTAGTGGGGGTAGGGCAGAGCCGCACTTTGTCAATAGATGCACAGTGTGGCTCAGGAACGAGCCCACATGAGTTACCCCCAGCAAGCGGCTTATTAGGGGGTTACTCAGAAGGCAGATCAGGTAAGTAAAACATGTTTATTATTTTAATTAAAAAAATGTCTTTAGTGGCACTTGAAGCTGGCAGATGGAATTAGAGTACAGCTAACCATGTATGTGTGATCTTATGGTGTTTCCTGCAACAATTTTTCCACTAAACATAAGCATTTCAGTTGCAAAAGAGCTCCTGTTTAGGACAATAGAGTACTAAGCAGGTTATATTCACAGAAAGGTGTATGTGATATAAATGCTGATCATGTACTACAAATGCTGTACGTGTTTTGTCGCAGATCTCATCTGTGTATCCTCCCTTCCTTGCCTTCTTCAGTGATGTATTCTATTTTGTATTAATTGAATTGTTACATGACCTTCTTGGGCTCTATAAATCTCTATACAGATTATAGTAGCAAGTTTTATGGCACATTTCATGCAACAAATGATATTCTGGAGCAAAAATAATATCATTTTAGGTGTTGGTGTTTATTGGCTAAAACATGTAGATATTGTTTGTTGCTGTGCTGATCTATGATTTTATACCATTTTGCTCGAAGCTTTCATTCCCCCATCTTTGTTTTTTTTCTTTCTAGGATGACAACATCTTACCATCCCTCGTTTTTTGTTTGTGACAGATATATGGTCAAATGATATATTGTTGTCATAGATAAAAATCTTCATTTTAAGAGTTTCCAATTTTGTATTTTTCTTGTTGTTGTTTCAATAAGTAGATTAGTTTAAGTTACCCATTTTGGCCCCTATAAGGTAGTGTTCATTTCGGCAAAGAATTTTTTTTTTTTATCGCCAATATTACCACTATTTTAGTTGACTAAAATATGACTAAAACCGCATTTCAGTCAAAAGACTATTAGCTAGATTCAGAGAGATGGCCGCAACTTTAAGGCGGCGTAGCTTATGGCATTTAAGCTACGCCGCCGTAAGTTAGCAAGGCAAGTACATGATTCACAATGTACTTGCCTGCTAAGTTACGGCGGCGTAGCCTAAAGCGGGCGTAAGGGCGCCTAATTCAAATGTGTCTGAGGGGGCATGTTTTATGGTAATGAGGCTTGACCCGACGTGATTGGCGGTTTTTTTTAACTGTGCATGCGCCGTGCGCCTACATTTCCCAGTGTGCATTGCGGCTAAGTCCGCCGCACGGGCCTATTGATTTCGACGTGGACGTAAACAACGTAAATCCCTATTCACGGACGACTTACGCAAACGGCGTAAAATTTTCGAATTTCGAAGCGGGAACGGCGGCCATACTTTAACATTACTATTCCAACTATTTGTTGGAATAACTTTAGGCCTGATAAAGCGTTACGTAAACGGCGTAAATGTACTGCGTCGGCCGGGCGTACGTTCGTGAATAGGCGTATCTACTGATTTACATATTCTACGCCGACCGCAATGGAAGCGCCACCTAGCGGCCAGACTAAATATTGCAACCTAAGATAGGACGGCGCAAGCCGTCGTATCTTAGATATGTTTAAGCGTATCTCTGTTTGAGAATACACTTAAACATAGGTCGGCGCAGATTCTGAGTTAGGTCGGCGTATCTACTGATACGCCGACCTAACTCTACCTGAATCTAGCTATATAATCAGACCTAAATCAAAATTTGATGTCAAAATTAACACTGCACTACCACATAAGAATAAGAAGGGGGCACCTACTAAGCTGCTGAAAGAAAAAAGAAAAAGGCATTTCTTATTTTTTTTTCTTAATATTTAATGTTGGTAATATATTCAGGTAATATGTGCAATGGCAATACAGCTATTAGAGTTTACAGTTTATTGGGGTTTTTTATATTTTAACATTTCACTTCTGTTTGTCAAAAAGCAGTATGTCTGTTTATGAAACTTCCAGTGGTGGCTGGTGGTCAGTATTGTTTGGGGGAGGCGACAGGAAGGCGGAAATCCGTGGCCTTAGCTTTCGGTGATGAGGTAGTTCTGCATCTGGGGTAGGGCATCTCAAAGCAGCTATTGCTGCCCCTCCGCCCGCTGCTCCTCACTCCAGCTTGTCGAGGCAAGAGCTGGGGCAATTGCTTCTCTTCCCGGCCAAACAGGAAATGGGTCCTGAGGCCAACTGGATCTCAGAACACGCTTTCTGATTGGCCGGGAGGAGAAGCAGGAAGAAATTAGTGAATATTAATTTGCTAATGTCACACACATGGGTGGACTCAGGGCACAGTGCTCTGCGCTCCTGAGCCCATCCTTTTTTTTAAGCCAATTAGAGCCTCAGGTTCTAAGCTTGTGCATCTAAAAAGACGGAAAAAAAAAACCCAATGAAATCCATGTGTCCAGTGCCCTCCATGGAGATTAGGGGCCGGGGGAATGGATTAGGGGGGCTGTGCTCCTAATGGAGTGGCAGCCACTGGAAAATTGGTTTTATTTATAAAGATGTATATCACTGTCATGGGACAGTCATGGGACTTTGAAGCCGACATCCCTGCGCAACTTCATCATGGCTTGCATAGGACTTTTTTTTAACAGAAGTCAATGCAAGTCATAATGAATCACCCCAAAGTAGTGCAGGAACCTTTTTCTAAGTCTGAGCAACTTGCGTCGCATCAACTAGAGCGGTTCTATTGCCGTTAATGGGGACATGACTTGTCATGCAACTTTGTTGCATAGCAATAAGCGGGAGGGTGAACCAGAGCTAAATCTGTGTCTGTAGTGCAAGTTCAAACATTAATACCATAATTAGATTTTTACTTTAGGACTATATCATGAGTTTGGCAATTCTAGACTGATGCTTAACCCCTTCATTCCCGATGTATAGTCAAATGACTAACGCAGATGGAACCTCCCATCCTGGGCGGGCATCATATAACGTTCTCCACTTCCCGCCAGTATAGGGGGCGATGCGCGTGCCTGGTGAATGAGCCAGGTGCAGGGATGAGGCAGGTGGGTGAATGAGCCAGGTGCAGGGATGAGGCAGGTGGGTAAATGAGGCAGGTGCAGGGATGAGGCAGGTGGGTGAATGAGGCAGGTGGGTGAATGATCCAGGTGGGTGAATGAGACAGGTGGGTGAATGATCCAGGTGCAGGGATGAGGCAGGTGGGTGAATGAGCCAGGTGCAGGGATGAGGCAGGTGGGTGAATGAGGCAGGTGCAGGGATGAGGCAGGTGGGTGAATGAGGCAGGTGCAGGGATGAGGCAGGTGGGTGAATGAGGCAGGTGCAGGGATGAGGCAGGTGGGTGAATGAGGCAGGTGCAGGGATGAGGCAGGTGGGTGAATGAGCCAGGTGCAGGGATGAGGCAGGTGGGTGAATGAGGCAAGTGCAAGGATGAGGCAGGTGGGTGAATGAGCCAGGTGCAGGGATCAGCCAGGTGGAAAGGAGAGGGGGTCACACATCAGTGATAAAGTCTGACTGGAAGACCTCATCCCCTGCGCTTCCCCCACCAGCTGACAAGTTCTTACCTTGGGGCACGTCTTTCCAGCTCCCTCCACATGTCAGTCACTAGACCCAGGATCACGCACGACAGAGCTCCTCCCCCGTTCAGATCAGCTGATCAATCAGTTCCACCCCCAGGCTCCGGCTGCTGGCCACGGAGAGGCTGGTTAAGCAGGGCAGGCTGCAGGAGCAGCTTTGCTTTGGGCTCATCCAGCTCCAGGACAAGTGGCCCGGTGGCCTTGGCCCAGTGTGTGTCCTATGGCCAGTCCGGACTAGGCTGGGCGGAGCCATCCCAGCTGTCTCTCTCTGTGCACAATTCCGCCCGCCCTGCTCCTCCAATGGCTGCACATCACCGAGGTAGGGAGGCGGGGCGGGCAGAGAGCTGACACCCACAGCTGCTCCTGGACATCGGCATGGTCGACCCTGGCTCCGGGGAGGGGGGATCTGACTGCACATTCTCACCGCCCAGCGACTCTGCAGCTAGCCAGATAGAGCTGCCTCCCACTACACTCCGCATGCACCAGCCACCACCCGTCAAGGGATCCGATCCTCTGGAGGGGACCTAGCAGCTGTGGTTGAGCCCCCAGGCGGCAGTGCGCCCTAGGCGGCTGCCTAGTTCGCCTAGTGGGAAGTGCCGGCCCTGTATTCTAGTCTGCATCTCCCCAAAGTAAAACATAAAATCTGGCCTGTTGGTGGGCCCTGAGAACAGAGTTGATGACCACTGACATAAATGAAGTGACTGTACACTTAATATAAAGTTAAAATAAAGAAATGGAGAAGTGTGATTCAATAAACTACACTTCACATCACCCCTTCCGCACAGATCTACAGTGTAAACCAGCCCCTAAAATAGTGAGAGGTAGTCTGGCAGAGCAGGCTGATATGGGAATGCGTCTTCCTCAAAATGTGTTCCAACCCTCTGATGTCATACTTGGAAAGGACAGGGCCCAGCGTGCTGTTACCGTTCTCTCGCTGTGGGCGCTCACAGCATTGTTTCAATCCCATTTGTTAAACGATTTCCCGCCTGTTGCCAGGGCAGTTTCACCAAGCTGATGGATTCCCTTTCTGTCCTTTTGTGATGTTTGCTGCTTGGGACTTTGCTGCCTACTGGCATTATTGTTTGTGAGAGCATCTTTTAAATCTTTTGAATAATAAATGTGACAATAATATACTACGCCATGAGGGTACTTGTGCCAATCTTTTCTGTTTTGTCTTATTCGATTTTGCCTGGATCTCCCTCTCCTCTCTTGTTAGCTGCACCATCCCCATCAGTATTAGCTGCAATTTAATTAGCATTCCAAACTACCTCCACCATTTCTCATTATTTTTTTATTATTATGTTTATTATCTGAGCAGTATTTATTATTGGGACTAGTGCCTCTTTTTATATAGCATACATTTGCAAAGTTAGCAGCTCTAAATAACTATATAATTGAAGGACACACCTAATCTATCCAATCAATGTGTATCTAATCTGACAGATTTTTGCACTACCGTATTTGCCGGCGCATAAGGCGTCTGGGCGTATAAGACGACCCCCTAATTTTCCAGCTAAAATTTGGTTTTGGGATATACTCGCCGTATAAGACGACCCCCTTCCTACTAGTCTGTCTGGAAGCTGAGGGGTACCTGGAACAACCGCTGACAGGAACAGGCTTTATTCAGCTTTTTCACTGTGCCCATTACATGCCTTACTGTGCCATCAACATGCCTTACTGTGCCATCAACATGCCTCACTGTGCCATCAACATGCCTCACTGTGCCATCAACATGCCTCACTGTGCCATCAACATGCCTCACTGTGCCATACCTTATCCCTGTACTGCAGGCGTCTATTATTCAAAAGCAGCGCCACCTTCTTGTGCTGTTCCGTGATAGGCACCTGTGTTCCGCCTATCACAGACGTCCTCTCGTCCGAAGCGGAGGACGAGAAGAAATCCATCATAGGTGGAACACCGAACAGAGGCTCTGCTGGGAAACCAAGTGTTCTGCCTATCACGGAACAGCATAAGGAAGAGGCGCGGCTTTTGAATAATGGATGCCTGAGACAGGTACCGGCGTATAAGATGACCCCCCGAGTTTTGAGGCAAGTTTTTAAGCCCAAAAGGTCATCTTATACGCCGAAAAATACAGTACATAGGTGATGGTAGATCTAAAGCAGATTGTACAATCATATTGTACAGTGTATGGTGAGCTTAAGGCACCTTTCAGATTGGGGCGGGAGCCGCGGTGGCGCTATAACGCCGGGATTGTCGCGGGAATCAGCCGCTAGCGGTGCGGTATTAACCCCCGCTAGCGGCCGATAAAGGGTTAATACCGCCCGCAATGCGCCTCTATATAGGCGCATTGCGGGCGGTATTGCCGCGGTTTCCCATGGTTTTCAATGGGAAGGAGCGGTGAAGGAGTGGTATAAATGCCGCTCCAAAGATGCTGCTGACAGATTTTTTTGTCTCCCTCCAGCGCATCGCCTCAGTGTGAAAACCCTTGGGCTTTCACATTGAGTCTGCAGTGAAGGAGTTTTTCAGGCGGGATAGCAGCGCTATTTTTAGCACTGTACCGCCTGAAAAACTCCTCAATGTGAAAGGGGTCTTAGAGAGATCAGGACTTCTGGGTGTGGTTAAATTACGCCAAATATTCATTCCACTTACTGTATATACACAGTGTGTGTGTGTTCCATAAGTGCAAAGCTTTTGCAATACTTGTTGATCCTGCCAGCAAATCAGTAAGCTGGTAACTTCCTGTATTGAGATGCCATCGCAGTACCTCCATCATACTGCTATACCAACGGGTTTTATCTGCCCAGCACAGGTTACCTCTGTGAATTACAAAACACATAACCGCTTGTTTTGTAGTTCTTAAGCCGGCCATACATGGTTAGAATTTCGAAATAATTTTCTTTAGAAAATCGTATCAAAACATTTTCGGACAAATTTCGCACTGTTAGTGGGCTGCAGCAACAGCCGATTTTTGTGCGGCAATCAAATTTGAGGAATCGGACATGTTGGACATTTTTTGAAAAACAAACAATTTTCTAATCAATGATGGGAGAATCGTGCGAGAAATGTAATAGAAAAAAATGCGCATGTGCAAATAAAGAAAATTCCCGGAGAGAAAAGAATATTCCCGGCCATGAAAATTATTTTCTGTAGCAAACTGAAAGGCTTGGTCGGCCAAATTTTTCGAAAATCAATGGTGGCATTATCGGATCACAAAAAAACGAACTTTCTGATTTTAAAAAGGAAATTTGTTCGAAATTCGACCGTGTATGGCCTGCTTAACACACCTGCCCAAGTGTGAAAATTCTGCTCCCCCATGGATATAGTACAATTAAAGCAAACGTGTAACTGAGCACTACAAATCAAAAATGCATTTAATTTTTAATATTCAAAGCAAATGCATACATTCACATTTCTAGCTGCGATGATCTTGACTAAAGGCAGATGATTCATGCAGAATTTACTTCCTTGAATCCACCTGCCATTACTGTGAAAATCTAGAAACAATGGGCCAGATCCACAAAGAGCCGCCGTAACTTAAATATTCTGATTTAAAGCGGTGGTTCACCCTGCAGAACAACATTTCAGCATAAAATCCGGCATAGTAGCGCGAGCTACACTATGCCGGTCTTAATTTTTTTATCCCCGTACTCACGGTTATATCGTACATAGACGATTCCGTCTGCCGCGGGGAATGGGCGTTCCTAGCAAGAGGGCGGGTGATTGATGGCCGGCTCTGGCACGTCACGCTCCCCGAAGACAGCCGGAGTAGGTCTCGGCTCTTCACGGCGCCTGCGCACAGGCTATGCGCAGGCGCTGTGAAGAGCCAAGCCTATTTCGGCTATTTCCGGAGAAGCGTGACGTGCCAGGGCCGGCCGTCAATCACCTTCCCTCTCCATAGGAACGCCCATTCCCCGGAATCTTCTATGTACGATATAACAGTGAGTACGGGGATAAAAAAATACAGACGGGCATACTGTAGCTCGCGCTACTATGCCGAATTTAATGCTAGAGGGAAAAAAAATTATTATTTTTTTTTATATAGGGTGAACCCCCGCTTTAAGTTACACTGCCGCAAAATTTCTACCTAAGTGCCCGATCCACAAAGCACTTACCTAGAAATTTTCGGGTGTGTAACTTAAATTCCGCCGGCGCAAGGCGTTCCTTTTCAAATGGGGGCGAGTCCCATTTAAAGTACGTCCGGCGCTCCCGCGCCGGACGTACTCCGCATGCTCGTGACGTCATTTTCCCGACGTGCATAGCGCAAAATTACGTTACGCCGAGCTTCGTGAATCGCGCCGGGTCAAAAAAATTGCGTCGGGAAAAAAAAAAGATACGGCGAAATAAATAAATAAATAAATAAATAAATAACAGCGTCGCGGGTAAGAAGGGTCTGCTTTTACAAGGTGTAAACAGTTTACACTTTGTAAAAGCAGCCCTAATTTTACACATGCAACTTAATACTTACGGAGAAAAAATGAAGCTGAAAAGCTTCGTGGATCTCCATAAGTTCTAATTTGCATACCCGAAGCGGCATTTTGACGCAAAATGCCCCCAGCGGCGGATGCGGTACTGCATCCTAAGATCCGGCAGTGTAAGTCCCTTACACATCTTCTGTCTATCTCTTGGAAACTGATTCTGTGGATCAGTTCCAAAGATAGAAACAGGGATACGCAGGCGGAACAGCAGATCCGCCTGCGTATCTCTTTTGAGGATCTGGCCCAATGTGCATGGGCAGTACAATATACAAGGGCTGCCGGTACACTTTTGCAAGATCAGGGATGCTTAGCTAAGAAAGCCCCTTCTTCTCTCCCCCATATGATAGAAAAAAATGCCCACAAAGAATTCTGGGATGTAGGACATCATATTGATTAAACGATTAAAACCTGCAAGTATAATATACCTTCCTATCTATTTACTAAGGTAGGTAGCATACGGATTAAAAATGGATAATATTGATTCAGAGAGTAAAGTTTCACCTAATCCAGATTTCACAGATGTGTGAGAACATTGGTCTACTTCCTAATGTTGGTACTGTGCAAATCCCCCTATTTCTCTTTTTCTCGCTTTAAAAATTCTCTATCCCCATTCAGATTCAATCTTGCAAAAGCAGGTATTACCTAATTGGCAAGTGTGAGAAGCTTCTTTATTCTTTTATTAACCACTTGCCGCCCGCCCTATTACAAAATGACGGCGGAAAAGTGGTTTCAATATTCTGACCAGACGTCATATGACGCCTTCAGAATATTGAGCCGCTGCGCGCCCCCGGGGCCGCACATCGCGGCGATCGTTGTTGCGGGTGTCAGTCTGACACCCCGCAACACCGATCTAGGTAAAGAGTCTCTGACGGAGACTCTTTACCACATGATCAGTTGTGTCCAATCACGGCTGATCACGATGTAAACAGGAAAAGCCGGTAATCAGCTTTTCCTCACTCACGTCTGTCAGACACGAGTAGAGGAGAACCGATCGGCTGCTCCTCTGACAAGGGGTTTGTGCTAATCGATTATCAGCGCAGCCCCCCCGAGGATGCCCACAATGGACCACCAGGGATGCCACTAGACCACCAGGGATGCCCACCACAGGTATGCCACCCTAGACCACCAGGGATGACAATCAGAAATTAATAATGGATGCCAATCAGTGCCCACAATGGATGCCAATCAGTGCCCACAATGGGCATTACTGATTGGCAGGCATTATTGTTTGGCACTAATTGGCATCCATTAGTAAAACACATTACAGTACATTAGTGCCACCTATCAGTGTGCATCTATGCCCATCCTTGCCACCTATCGGTGCCCATCCGTGCCACCTATCGGTGCCCATCCGTGCTGCCTATCAGTGAACATCCATGCCGCCTATCCGTGTCCATCCATGCCGCCTATCAGTGCCCATTAGTGCCCATCAATGCCACCTCATCGGTGCCCGTCAGTGCAGTACCATCAGTGGCCATCAGTGAAGGAGAAAACATACTTATTTACAGTGTTTTGTAACTAAAACAAAAAAACATTTTTTTTTCTTCTAAATTTTCGGTAATTTTTTTAGCAGAAAATTAAAATCCCAGAGGTGATCAAATACCACCAAAAGAAAGCTCTATTTGTGGGAACAAAATGATAAAAATGTAGTTTGGGTACAGTGTAGCATGACAGCGCAATTGTCATTCAAAGTGCAACAGCGCTGAAAGCTGAAAATTGGTCTGGGCAGGAAGGTGTATAAGTGCCCTGTATGGAAGTGGTTAAACTTCAAGTACTGTATGTGAGAGACGAGGAGCATACAGTGGGTATGTTTGGGAACAGCTCTCTGGCATCACAAACTGATAATTAAATAAGGTTTCTAGACCACCAGGTTACCAACAGAAGTCAATCAGCCACTACACTATAGCAATACCTACAGTAATTGAAAAATCGAATTCCAGAGCATGGAGGCTGTGCACCTTGTACATAGCTCATGGTTTCATTTTTCTGTTGTGGCTGAAGTATACCCAACAAATAATCTTCACCTTGCAGTACTCTATGATGGGGATACTGTAAATTATAGAATAGAATGAGGTTTTGTTGGGCTATGGATAAGAGACTAATAAGCGCTTCTGCTTATTCCTAACATTATTAGCTAACTGGCCAGTGAATGGTCTCAATGATGCCAATTGTTTTCTACTTTTATCTGAAAAGAACAAGCTGCTCAAGCTTGATAAGAACTCTTGATGGAGAGCTGCGGAAAACACGGCCTTTCCACACATAATTAAAAATTAACAAACTACTAATTGAAGCTTTATATCACACTGAGGCTGGATTCAAACTGGTATGTCATTCGACATCGTATGTGATTCGCACCACACTGCCGTGCAGATCACATGCGATGTCTGTGCGATGCAAACTCAGCCATACAGCTTTTTTTGGTCCACACTGGAATCCAGATTGCATGGGTGTTCACACCCATACAATCTGATTCCTGCACCATTTGACACTATTGCACTGCGATATGCAAAACAATCTGGGGGTGTCATTAACTTTCTATTGAAGTGTGAACTGTCTGCAAGTTCTGTGCGATGCGGGAACCGGCACTGCAATCACGCTGGTGTGAACCGGCACTTAGTGTCCTATATAAGACAGCAGGAGATTTTTACAGTATTGAGAAATGCCACTCTACCAATGTGGCGGGACATTTTTATTGACTGCCATGCTGTGAACCTGTGGTGGTGGACAAAGTATGTGTTCCAAAGATAGGTGGAGATGCTTTTCATCTCCTGTGCAGGAGGGAGGTTTATTGAATTTTTCAACTGCAGACCCGTATCCCCTAAGAACTTTGAGTGGGATGTCACACATTTCTGTGACAACGGGTCCAATTCCTATCTCCCCTCCTGCCCAGCTGATGATCTCCATTACTCCACCATCCTGGTGAGTCTGGTGGGGTTCACATGTTTATTATTTGTTCCTCTTTTTTTTGTGGATTTTAGGCATGGGATGGGAGTCTATAGAGTTGTTCCCTTTTTCTTTTATTGATAACTAGCTTTTAATGTATTCATGTCTCTGTCAGGTGTTTATTGTTATATATGACCCTGAATAAATGTTTTTCCTTTTCTGTTCATTGTGACATTTTGTATGGTTTTAACACATTGGATATTTTTATATGCTTTGTGTTGATTGAAATTTGACCCAGGCACATATATCTGTAGTGTTTACTTATCTCTCTCCAAAGCTCTAAGTGCCATGTTTTTCTGCTACTCCATTCCTCTGTTTATTGGCAGAGTCACTTCTGACAAGTTCTCCAACACAAGATAACAGTAGCTGAAAATTTGCGTCCGGGAGGGAGCTCAGAGGTAGCTAAGCAAATAGAGGCTGTATTCAGACTACAGCTCTGCATGTTCCTTTGTTTCTCTGTCTATGTGGAGTGGGGGTGTGTGCCTTTCCTCCAATCAGCTCTCACACAGTGTAAGCCCAGGCTTCACACCAGTGGCAGCTGGTGCTCAAACCTTTGGGGGGGCACAAACGAACATCAACCTCCCCCCGCGGGGGAAATGGACATCAACCGTTACCACCCCCTCCCACAGGAGACACAGACGGCGGCACCTGGCGGATGCCTTACCTTATTGAGGCAGGGGGAAGGAAGAGCCAGGGATGCCCTGACTGATTCTGCCAGGGAGTACACAGAGAGACATTTTCCTCCCAGCTGCACAGGAACAGTGTGTCTTAAAGCGGGAGTTCACCCAATTAAGTATTTTTTTCTCTTTTCCCCTTAGATGTATGCTCGTTTTGTCTAGGGGAATCGGCTAGCTGTTTTAAAATATGAGCCGTACTTACCGTTTTCGAGATGCATCTTCTCCGTCGCTTCCGGGTATGGGTCTTCGGGAGCGGGCGTTCCTTCTTGATTGACAGTCTTCCGAGAGGCTTCCGACGGTCGCATCCATCGCGTCACTAGTAGCCGAAAGAAGCCAAACGTCGGTGCGGCTCTATACTGCGCCTGCGCACCGACGTTCGGCTTCTTTCGCAAAATCGTGACGCGATAGATGCGACAGTCGGAAGCCTCTCGGAAGACTGTCAATCAAAATAGGAACGCCCAGTCCCGCAGCCCATACCCGGAAGCGGCGGAGAAGATGCATCTCGTAAACGGTAAGTACGACTCATATTTTAAAACAACTAGCCGATTCCCCTAGACAAAACGAGCAGGAATCTAAGGGGAAAAATAGTTATGTATGGGTGAACCTCCGCTTTAAGACGCGATTGGCCAGGGATTCCTAAGATTCCCTGGCCAATAGGGGCTTCCTGATTGGCCGGGAGGAGAATGAGAGAGACAATAGTGAAAATTAATTTGTTGTCACACAAGTGGGTGTGCTCGGGGCGCAGTGCTCCCTTTTTTAAAGCCTCTTCGAACCTCTGGCTCTAATCACGTGCTTAAAAAAAAAACATTGAATTCCAAGCATTCGGCGCACCGCATGTAGATTAGGGGGCTGGACGCATGGATAGGGGGCCCCTGTGCCTCTAATGGATAGGCTGTTTCAGAGTAATTTAATTTTTGCTGAGAAAAACACTTTGTTGCAGATTCCTACCTTTTCTGCTCTGAAGAAAGATGTTTGTTCCTCTATGTCTTTTGGATACTGACTCTAAATGGGAGTGACTTTTTCATTACTGATCAGCTGTTGCACTTGCAGGGCTGAAATAAGGAAAGTGGCAGGGCCTGCATACCTTTAGAAGTGATTAACCCTTTAGGAGTATGTCACCAAAAACTACATTTTTGATACAGAGGGTGCCTAAAATCTAAATTGTATCTAACTGAAAACGTCTGGGAAAATCAGTGAGCCAATCACACTAGCAGGAAATGACGTTTCTGATGGCGTTCTGTACACCAATTGTGTATTGAATGCCTCCAGGTTGCTATATCAAATTGAACGGTACAGAAAACTCCAGCACTGCAGATTAAAAAAGAAAAGTATTTTTTGTAATAGCAGTCAATTAAAAAATAGCTTCTTAAGAGCCGGTTCACACAGCCGCGGCACAACTTCGGGGGCGACTCTGCAAGTCGTCCTGAAGACAACTTCAGAGGCGACCTGCAAAACGACTTCTGTATAGAAGTCAATGCAGGTCACCCCGAGCCACCCCCGAAGTCGTACAGGAACCTTTTTCTAAGTCGGAGCGACTTCCGTCGCTCCTATTAGAACGGTTCCATTGCATTGAATGGGACGCGACTCGTCAAGCGGCTGAGCCGCCTGACGAGTTGCCCCAGTGTGAACCGGGTCGTAGAAATTGTAAATGTTGTATTATTTTTAATTTGCTACTTTTGTTCCCACGAAAGTTGATAGTAAAAGGAAAATATCCTCCTAAACAGTTGTTACTATTGGAAGATTTTCCTTTAATGCTATTTTTATGACGGTTTCTGTCACCAGCAAAAATAGAAAGTATGGGCCAAATCCACAAAGATCGTGCCTAACTTAATTTTTTCCATTTAAGTTACACTGCCTTAAAATTTCTACCTAAGTGCCCGATCCACAAAGCACTTACCTAGAAATTTTGGGCTGTGTAACTTAAATTCCGCCGTCGCAAGGCGTTCCTATTCAAATTGGGGCGATTCCCATTTAAATTAGGCGCGCTCCCGCGCCGGCCGTACTGCGCATGCTCGTGACATCATTTTCCCGACGTGCATAGCGCGAAATTAGGTTACGCCGAGCTTTGTGGATTGCGACGGGTCAATAAAGTTGCGTCGGGAAAAAAAAAGATACGGCGGGAAAAAAATAAAAATAAATTCTAAATTTAAAAAAAATCGTGTCGCTGGACAGAAAGGTCTGCTTTTACATGGTGTACTAACTTTACACCATGTAAACGCAGCCCTAATTTTGCGTATGCAAACTAAAACTTACGGAGAAAAACGAAGCTGAAAAGCTTTGTGGATCTCCGTAAGTGCTAATTTGCATACCCGATGCGGGATCTTCTGCCTAACTATGGAAAACTGATTCTGTGGATCAGTTCCATAGTTAGGAACAGGGATACGACGGCGTTACAGCAATTATGTCGTCGTATCCCTTTTGTGGATTTGGCCCAATGACTCTTCCCAGTAGAGACACAGACTGCAATAGAAACCTGCAAAGGTTTTGAAAGGAAAACAAAGTAATTTGAATGCATTTTCAGGTTGATCTGATGCCAATATAGTGACTGGCAGAGAGGGTTAGCAAATGGGAAGTGATGGGAACTGTAGGTAGGTCTAGTAGCTGCATTAAATAAGGTCTGGTCTGGATCAGACTGCAAGGATACTGTTTTTTTTTTAGTAGCCATGCCCTGAAATTTTATAGTCTTGATCGATATATTGTGTTTTTAGTGCATCTTTAATGCAGCTTCAGCATGTCTCCTACCCTTTTATGCTTTTAGATAGTTGAGCTTATGCTATTCCACACTGTTAGACCCTTTTCACACTGAAGCACTGCTAAAACAGCGCTAAGGCACCAGTCGTTTTTGCAGTGCTTTAGCGGCATTTAAGCAGGACTGTTCCTAACGCCCCGCAAGCACACCACCTGAGTGTGAAAAGCAAAACACAACTGAATGGGGGGGGGGGGCTGCTTTCAGGTGATATTTCTAGCACTAAAACGCCTTAAAACTTCCTCAGTGTGAAAGGGGTCTTAAAGAGAGTATGTTATTTCAAAATGTTTACATAGATTAGAAAATCGATATTGATGGTTTTATTTACATTGTGATTTTGATATGCTGTTTGGTGAATGGAAAGTATGCCAATGCTAAGGGAGCATGGACAATGTTCTACACTATTGATTCTATTTAGTGGAAAGCTGTGGTGAGACACTATAAAAATCATGAATGCATATCTTCATATCCTGCAAGGCTGTCATGAAAACATTACTCTAAAGCCCTGTACACACGATCGGACCTTTGTCCAATCATACTCACATCGGAATTCCGACGGAGTAAAAGAGGACATGTTCTCT
Source organism: Rana temporaria (assembly GCF_905171775.1). Lineage (NCBI taxonomy): Eukaryota > Metazoa > Chordata > Amphibia > Anura > Ranidae > Rana > Rana temporaria. The sequence goes on along the minus strand of NC_053495.1, from coordinate 52,209,345 downwards.
ATCTAAACTCCAATGGAATTCATCTGAATTACTCCGATGGGGCATGCACACGGTCGGAATTTCCGATTGAAAAAGTCCATCTGACTTTTTCCATCAGAAATTCCAATCGTGTGCACGGGGCTTTATTCTCCACTAAATCACTAAGTCACCAAGCACCCTTACCCATTAATGTTTTTGGTCTTTGGTCATAAAATCAAATCTGATTTCTTTTTCTTTCTCATTATGTAGTTATTACCCACGGACCTCATTGGAAGCCAGGAGCGGTTTATCTACAGAACCACAAAGGTAATGTGAATATGCAATATTCACAGAACAGATTATACCTTATCTGCTCTGCATAAGCCATAATTGACATCGTTAGACTTTTTTGTCTTTTTTGTATCTAATTCTTTTAAATACATTTCCTACATACTGACATTGCATTAAAAAGAAATCACATTTGTCTTAATGTATTCTTTCTGTTCAATGAAAAGTGCTGAACTAAAGCTGAACTGAAGGAATATAGCCAGCTTTTAAAATGTGCTGGCTTACAGTATGTTGTTCCAATGGGGTGTATGCCATGTAATGAACTTATCTCTTTTATTTACAATTTTTGAGCTCCAGGAGTACATCTATCAATGTGACTCTGGGCACTCCATCAGAAGTGATGCTGCTTTCTCCCACAGCAGCCACTCTCCCCTCTGCTGTCCATTCACAGAAGGCTTTGTATTTTGTGAATGGGTTCCCATAATACAAAACTCTCCCTAATAGGGGCGAGGAGAAATGAGCAGAGTGGCTGTACATAACCCACAGTATAGCAGCAGTAAAGATGTAAATTGTAAATGAAAGAGAGAAATCCACGAGTTGGTATATGCCTTGTTAGAATTAACCCATAGTAAGCTGGTACATTTTAAAAAGGAACAACATTTCTAGAGTTCAACTTTAAATTTAGAGAACCTTACTGCATTTTAAACTCTCGTATTCAGTTTGTATTTGAATTGTGCATTTACCTGTTTGCCTGGAGTTCAGCTTTAAGCCTTTATGAATTATTATATAAACTTGCTTGTGAAAAATGTATAGAATTTCCTCTGATTTTGCTTTAATTTAAATCTGACTTCACACTAAATTTAAGTTACTGCTCTGTCATTTAAACAACTTCATACACTGTCTTCTTGCTCCTGAGAGTACATAACAATGTCAAATAACCAACGATTCATAATTACAGGGAATGTAGGCTAATGCACAACCCTTGTGTCATTCTTAAGCCCTCTTGGGAACAAACAGGATTTCTGAGGAAAATGGCATTTAGGCGACCTCTGACTGTCAAGCTGGAAAGTAGGACTTGGGGAAAGTATGCAAAGCTATTAAAACAGAACTTCACCTGAAAAAGAAAGTTCTGCTTTATCTATTTCTACCCCACCCCCCACTTTTCACGGCTGTTTTTTTTTTTTTTTTGGAAGCTGATACCTAATTTTGACAGGTACCTTCTCTCACTTCTGTTCGGATCGCGTTGGCCCCTTTGTCTGTCTGCAACAACCTGGTACACGTTGCAGGTCCCAGCAAGCTTCAGGTCGATTATTTACAAAACACTGCATGTCTTGCTCATGCACAGTGGGGAGCTGTCTGTGAAGTCTCAGGGAGTCCAAGCAGGTTTCCCACAATAAACATGGCAGTGCCGAAGACCTGAACACTGGTGAAGAATCGGCCTGGGTGAGGACAGTGCTGGATCCCTGGACAGGTAAGTGTCTTTTTATTGAAAAGCAGAAGCTACATTATTTGTAGCTGCTGACTTTTATATATTTTTTTTAAAACAGACTGAAGATCCTCTTTATCTACCTCCTGCATGGCCTTTAGAGAAATGACGGCAGGGCGGGAGCTCTCCAATCCTGAGGGGTTGTCGTATGACATCCTCCCAGGATTGCACCCTGAGCTGCAGCATGATCGGTCACCCGCTGTGTCCACCTTACACAGTGGATGACAGATCAGTGTATCGGGTCGTTGCCTGTACCATGTGATCGCTGTGACCAATGAAAGTAGATGGTAATTGTACACTATGAATAGCTTCCCTTCATACTTTTCATTGTGTACTATTGTGATCACAGGCCATCTGTATCATGTGATTAGCTGTGGCCAATCCCAGCTAATCACAATAGAACACACTGAATGACTGGATGTCATTCATAAAAAATGGTTGCTTTTAACAGTTATTACTCTGATGACCTCCCCAGAAAAGTACAGTGTTATTATGGTAAAAGTAGAATGGAAATTTCTGGTACTGAAGTTGTTAAGGTGACAAATATCATTTTTAATAAGTAAGCCTAGACAATTACCATGATTTAGGATTAAATGATTAGTTTTTTTGTGTACGGCTAATTGGGTGTGGCTATCTATAAAGCTGAGCCCTAGGCACACAAGCATTCATTGAAATATATTCCCTAAAGCGGTATTGAACTTCACAAACAAAAATAAATAAATAAATGTGGATGGTATCCCTGCAGGTTGATTCCATGGTGTACTAGTATGCTCCATTCTCAAACGGGTTTCCCTCCAGTGCTGAGCTGTCACTGTTTCCAGGGCTTCCATCCTCACCCAGTCTTCTTTCCAGGTTCACGCTCAGACCAGGAGAGGCATCAATGACAGAATAGACCACAAAGCTCTCTTCCAGTCTAAAAACGTTGCCTGCAAGCTTTATATTTTTTTTACATATGAGAGTTTAATACCACTTTAACTGCCACAAAAGATGTAAATTCACTTTGTGTAGACCAAACCCAAATATTACTTTGCAAAAGCAGCAGTGATATCATCACTGTGCTGCACATAGTCTGTGCAAAGAACAAATCTGCAGGTAGGTCCTCCTCCTACAGGCTGGCTACAGAAAAATACAGGAGGGACAGAGTCGAGACTGATCACTCTGTACAAAGTGAGAGAGCAGGAGTGACTGGACTTTGTTACAGGACACTCCTGCACCAAGAAAGTTTCACACTGGATTGCAGCACAGATCTGGAAAAAATACACAAATCACACCAAGCATCAAGTAAAAATGCTCATACCTCATGTATTTAGACAATATTTGTGTATCATGGAGTTCATCTTTAAAGTGACTATGCATACTGATATCTCAGTGTTTAACCACCAGTGTTTTATTACATCTACACTGGTTTGCCCTTCCTTACACATTGGCATAGGAAAGAAGTACCAAGGAGTGTCATGTCACTCCTTGCCTTCATAACACCCCATGGCATTTCGTACAAAAGAGAGGATGAGGAGAAGTTCGGAGGTTACATTTCTCATGAGAACTTTGTAAGACAATCGCTGTGCAATTCTGCTTTTATTCAGGCTGGAAATATTGGGAAATGTTTTAGCATGAGAGGTCTTGCTTTGGATGATGTCTGCATTCCATTTAGACTTGTTTTGTCACGTGGAACCTCATCAAGATTATCTCATAATTATGATGTTGAAGCATTTATTCACATAATATATAAATGGATCATTAGTGAGCAATACAATGTACAGAGAAGACACATGAATTCTCTTCTCTCCCTTTTACAAATGTTATGTCTCTTGCAATCTGTGACACCATCTAATGTATTAAGCATTAGACAAGAGCTTGGCTAATTAAACTCAAACGCTCACAGTTGACCTGACACGGCACAGTGTCACAGTTATGTCATTGCCAAGATTTTCCTTAAAGCTTTTGGAGTTGTACTCACGGACATGCCATTTGCCTCAGGGTTTTTGATAAAAATGTGTGCATTCTCCATACTATGACCTGTGGGTCAAATGCAGCCTCTTGATAAAAAAAATTTCAGCCCTTGAGGCACTATTCCTCTCAGGCCGCGTAAACACGGTCAGACAAAACCGATGAGAATGGTCCAAAGTTCAGTTTCATCGGTCCAAACCGACCGTGTGTATAGCCCATCGGTCTGTTTTCCTTCGGTCCAAAATTTTAAAACATGCTTCAAAATCGAACCGATGGACCGCTGCCCGATCGGTCCAAACTGATGGTTAGTACAGAAAGCATCGGTTCAAAACCCGCGCATGCTCAGAATCAAGTCGACGCATGCTTGGAAGCATTGAACTTCGTTTTATTCAGCACGTCGTGTGTTTGACGTCACCGCGTTCTGACCCGATCGGTTTTTGGAACGATGGTGTGTACGCACTTCAGACCATCAGGCCACTTCAGCGGTGAACCGATGGAAATGGCCCGTCGGACCATTCTCATCGGTTTGGAACGACTGGTCTTTAGTATTTAACCACTTTTTGGGGGATTTCACATCACCTTTCCTACAGTACTGCAGCTTTTGACTATATTCTGTTCTGTATACCTAAGGCAAGCAAGCATCCAGAAATAAAGCTTCTTCTCTTCTCTTACTGACCCCTCTAGCTGCAGGTACTGCGGAGAAAGCCCCTTAAACAAAATCACTAAGGTTGTTTAGGTTTGTTCTCTTAGCAGTAAAGGTCCATCACCTTCTCCTTACTGCTTGTTAAGAATATGTACTTGAATATCCATAGCCTGGCCACAGTGTCTTTCCTGACAAATATATGGCGAAGAGTTAGAAGCTCTGTCCAGTGTCCCTATTTGAAAGATTTCCTACCTAGATGACCATTCCTGGGATAGTAAGTGAGGGGAAATTCTCCCAACAGGGACACAGACTGCAATTAAAAATGGTTCTAACCCTTCCCCACTCTAATAAGCAATCACATTTCCTCACACAAGGGCACTTTTTATGAATTACACCTGGGTTATTTTTTGGCTTCAGGCACTTTTTTCTACAGCCAGTAAACTCCCCAGCATGTTATCCTATGTGTCCATGCACACACAGGCTTTTATCAGCAGTTTTTGGCAGGGGCGTTTTCTGGCTGGAAAAAAACCCAGAACTAGTGGGTTTGAAGAAGAGTTTTTCACCTGTAAAAATGCCCCAACTCTGAAAATGCAGCTTTTCAGCGTTTATGAGCAAATTTGATCCATTAGCCATGAGTTTTGCTAAAAATACGTTTAAAAACGCTAATGCAAAAGCGCAGCATTCTACAGCTGAAGCGATTGGCATTATCAAAACATCCAGTGCGCATACATAAGTACTAAATAGTGTCAACATTCAGAGAAAGATTTTAGGATGCTGTTATCACTCTTTTCCCTGTCAGAAATTTTCTGTCTAAAACTATAGGCAATTTTTTTGTTTTATTATCACAAGACTTTTTTTCTAGCCTTTTAACCTAGTTTGAGGTGTTTCTAAGTCAGGTGGAAGATAACATTCTACTGTATTGAGATTTTGCCGGGTGCCTTCTTTCCAGTTGGACATGCATCACACATCTCCCGAGGGAGCCTCTAAAAGGCAAAACAGTGATTTTTGACACCAACATCTTGGCTTTGGTTAATTTTGGCAAGGATAGAGCTTCCTGAGATGATCTTTGCACAGAATTGTCTCATATGTTTACTAGAGGAGAATATAAGCAAGGGTTGGAGCATTTAAGGGGATATAAATCCTAATATATAGAGGCAAATAAAGCACAGTTATAAAAACAAAAAAACAAGGAGGTCAAAGGTCTCAACAATTTCTGCCTATTCAACATTGTCATAAATGCCAAAGTAGTTCTCTGTGTTGGTTGCTATCACCTTAATCTGCAAGCTGCTATGAATTAAAATCATCTCATTAACAATCAGGAGGTGAACTGTAAAAGAATTAGCTAGGGATTGCTAATGTGGCATATCTGGGAAATTTGCATGTTGTATTTATGCCGTACATCTTTTTCTCTAGTTAGTAAAATCCATCTGTTTAAGTGGCCTTTAATTCTTCTTTCAGTGCAAAAATATTTATATTTTGATTGTAGTGTGGCAAAGCACCTAGGATTTTTGATTCTTAGTCTATAGACCATAGTTATAGTATTTTGGTGGAGGACCTCCTTTCTGTCTTCTTGCACCAAAAGCCCTTTGCCATTAAAACCGTTACTATATCTAGCAGTGACGAGCACTAACAGGCCTGAAGCAGATGCAAAGAAATTGGACACATGACTTTATAGCTTAGGCTTTGTGCTATAAAACATACTTTCTGACGCACAGTTGGCCGCTGGGGCACAGATAAATTCAACGTATGGTTCTATCATTTTGGGTTTAAGGAATAACTCATGGTTTGTTTGTTTTTTCAAATCTTTTATGTTACTCAAAAGGCAGAATCCATGGTATCAAAACAACAATGGTACAAAGAATACAGGTAAAGGTACACTATAACATCATGTAGCACAGGGCTCAAGTCCTGCGGGAACGGAGTTCCTGCACTTTTTTCACAGCAGGAACGCAGTTCCCTTTGCAGGACTAGAGCAGCCGAGCCGCCCGAGCCAATCCTTCACTAAGTGGCGATGCCCAGCTCGAGTCACTGTCAGGGGCAGGCGAACCTTAGTAATCCTTTGTTACTGGCCACTTCCTGTATATGGATTCATCGGGTAGTATTCCATCACTTCCTCGATCCTGCAATGTCTCCTGGGAGCTTTTGTCATTGTTCCCAGGAGACATTGCGGAGGTCTGCCACGAGTTATCGCCGGATTTAGAAAGAAATTAGTAACATAAAGGATTACTAAGGTACAGTGGATTGAAAAAAAAAACATGCGGTTTAGTAATTATGCATATGAGCGTATCATTTTTTTTTTGGTGGGGGAGTGGACCTTGGGTGGGAGTTCCCACACCTTTTCCCCCAGGACTTGACCCCTGATGTAGCATCATGTAGGATATTAGATACGCGAACCAAATGTGTAATATGGATAGCATATGCTCAGACAACGTGGTTTCAAAATATTGCCTTCCATCTCCTCTTGGGAGGTGGAGTTCAGGCGTAGGGTCCATTACAGTGGACACCAGAGACTGTCTAAACATTTTCAAAAAAGGGTAAATCATATATAAAGAAGGAAAAGGAAAGATTAGGACAGAAAGGATAAGACGACTAGAAGCGGGTGTGGAGGGGGATAGGAAAGGGCAGACGTATGGGAGAAAGAGATGTGGGAGGGTAATGCTAGCATGGCCACTAGGCAGTTAATCTCACCAGATCTCATATACCGTAAATGGTCAGGAGTGGTTCTCAGTTGGCAGTATAATTTCCAAAGAGAATCTTCCCTTAGAGAAGACAAGCCTATTCCACAATGTGCAGGTTTATGAATATCGTTCATATTGATGTCCTGCCGAGACAATTTAATCCTCCATTTTGTTTTTGTCTTCAACCTTTTTGAGCCAAAGACCAATAGTTGAGGGCTGTGGACATTTCCAATTGAATGGAATGCACATTTTGGCAGCGTCAAAGAGATGGCAAAGGACAGTTTTCTTATATATTTTAGCTGAGATAGTAGAGGCGTGGAGCAGAAAAAATTCTGGGACATCAGGGACCGGATGTTCTGTGAACTTTTGAACAATCTCTCGAACCTTTTTACAAACGTTTTTAAGTTTGGAGCTTGACCAAAAGATGTGTAGCAGTGACCCCCGCTCCTCCTGGCATCTCCAGCAGTTAACCCGGGATAGTTGGGGAGAATTGATGGTGTACGATACCAATGCGTCATCATTTTAAAGTTGTTTTCTTGCATCATTGAGCATATAGAGGCGTAAACCGGTTATTTGTGGTTCCGCTGATCTGAGGTGAAAGAGCAATTTAGAGCTTCCTCCCATTTATCTAGACAAGTTGGTTGGTGGTTTTCTGGAGATGCCATTTGCAGTAGAAAGTACATGCCGTAGTATGCATTTGTCAGAACAATACTCTTTAAATGTGGTAAGGTGTTGAAATAAATTATTTGGGGATGACAATATGTAATATGTATTTACCAAAAACAAAAGCTCTTTGAACTTAAGCAAAAAACAGCTTACATTGCTCTATTGATATTAAAGTGTTTGTAATGTAATTTTTTTTCTTCTAAAATAACAAACATGTTAAGCCCATTATTGTACAGAGCGGCCTCCTCTTTTAAGGTCCCCTACCAATGTTCCTGGCTCCTCTTCTTCTTGATATACCACCAAAGGGAGCTGCTTCTTATTGTGACACATCTGTGGGTTCGCTCCTGAGATGCGCTACCCACGCCTATAGACACAGACAACAAGGCTCGGCCCCCCACTCCCTTGTCTAAATATTTGATAAACAAAGTGCCAGTTTATTGTCCTTCCAACTTTAGGGAGGCTGGACTGTTGCCAGTGGGAGTAGAAAATGCCCTGGCGTCAGTGGCAGTATACAATGCCCCATCATTGGTATTAGGGGGAGTAATAGTGCCCCATTGTTGGTATCAATGGGAGTAATAGTGCCCCATTGTTGGTATCAATTGGAGTAATAGTGCCCCATTGTTGGTATCCATGGGAGTAATAGTGGCCCATTGTTGGTATCAATGGGAGTAATAGTGCCCCATCATTGGTATCAATGGGAGTAATTGTGCCACATCGTTGGTAACAATGGAAGGAATAGTGCCCCCTCATTGGTGTCAGTTGGAGACATAGGGCCCCACCGTTGGTGTCTCCTAGATAGCAAAGATAACTTGCCACAAATTTCTGGCAGTGTTGAATTGTAAACCTGTTAACTTGCTGCACATTTTTACTGGCAAGTTGTACATTTGCAGAGCACTTGAAGTTCTAGTTGAAACTTTTCGAATTTGAAGTAAATGTGTGTGGCAAGTCTAGAAAAAGCAAAGTTGCAGTAGAGAGTCTAAAGCTAGAACTCTGCAAGTCACAGTGACCCCTGTGGTGGGATGACTATTGCACAGCATAACTGAATCAGAACTTGCAGCAGAATGTTTGCAAAGAAAGTTGATCTGGAGCAGGGATCTTCAAACTACGGCCCTCCAGCTGTTGCAGAACTACAATTCCCATCATGCCCAGTCATGTCTGTGAATGTCAGGCCTCGTACACACGACAGAGTTTTTTCGGCAGAATTCACCGAGAAACTCGCTCAAACCCGGATTCTGCCGAGAAACTCTGTCGTCTGTACACTTTTGGCCCGATGGAGCCGCCGAGGAACTCGTCGAGAAAATAGAGAACATGTTCTCTATTTTCTCGTTGTTCTATGGGAGAAGGCGGCCCGCCGAGCTCCTCGGCGGCTTTATCCCTGAACTCACCGAGGAACTCGGCGTGTTTGGCACGTCGAGTTCCTCGGCCGTGTGTACGGGGCCTCAGAGTTTTACATTGCCTCATGGGATGTCTTGCAATTCGGACTTGCTACAGTTGTGCAACAAAATTGTGAAGCCTGGCAAGTCCAACAATAGCAATTGGAGGAACAGTGCCCCATTGTCGGTGTCCTTGGCAGGAACTATGCCCCACTGTTGTTGACAGTGGGAAATGCCGAAAGGACTGGATAAAAGAAACGGGTCACATCTGGCCACCACTGCATTAAGGTAAAAATATTTAGGCTTTACAACAAATTTAACTTGGCCCACCTGGTCCTTAACCACTTACCCCCCGGAACATATTGCTGCCTAAAGACCAGAGTACTTTTTGCGATTCGGGACTGCGTCGCTTTAACAGACAATTGCGCGGTCGTGCGACGTGGCTCCCAAACAAAATTGGCGTCCTTTTTTTCCCACAAATAGAGCTTTCTTTTGGTGGTATTTGATCACCTCTGCGTTTTTTATTTTTTGCGCTATAAACAAAAATAGAGCGACAATTTTGAAAAAAATGAATATTTTTTACTTTTTGCTGTAATAAATATCCCCCAAAAATATATAAAAAAACATTTTTTTTCCTCAGTTTAGGCCGATACGTATTCTTCTACATATTTTTCGTAAAAAAAATCGCAATAAGCGTTTATTGATTGGTTTGCGCAAAAGTTATAGCGTTTACAAAATAGGGGGTATTTTTATGGCATTTTTATTAATATTTTTTTTACTAGTAATGGCGGCGATCAGCGATTTTTTTTTCGGTATTGCGACATTATGGCGGACACTTCGGACATTTTTGACACATTTTTGGGACCATTGGCATTTTTATAGCGATCAGTGCTATAAAAATGCATTAGATTACTATAAAAATGCCACTGGCAGTGAAGGGGTTAACACTAGGGGGCGGGGAAGGGGTTAAGTATGCCTGGGTGTGTTCTTACTGTGGGGGGGGGGGGGTGGCCTCACTAGGGGAAACACTGATTTTCTGTTCATACATTGTATGAACAGAAAATCAGCATTTCCCCTGCTGACAGGAACGAGAGCTGTGTGTTTACACACACAGCTCCCGTTCCCCGCTCTGTACCGAGCGATCGCGTGTGCCCGGCGGCGATCGCGCCCGCCGGGCACACGCACGGGAGTCGGGGGCGAGCGGGGAGCGCGCGCGCGCCTCCGGCGGCGCGCACGCGCCCCCTAGTGGCGGCTATACGATAGGACGTATAGCTACGGGCTCTCGCCCAGGAGAGCCGACCTGCCGCCGTATAATGACGGTGCGCGGTCGGCTACTAGTTAATCAGAGATGCCACAATGATAGCATAGACCTGATGATACAGGTACAATTAGCATTTTCCTCAGTACATTTAATAACTTTGAAAATATGCACACAAAAATGATTGACAGCTCAAGGTGGTAAGCCAAATCTGGCTTTTTAGCCCTTTAATAATGTTGGATATTTATGATTATGAAAAGAGTAATGGAAGAGAATGGAAATTAGAATTTGTATAGTCTTATAATTACCATCATGTTAGCTGGATATTCAAAACAATGAAAAGTGGCTTATTCTAAGAACAGCAGCCGACAGTTCTTGCCTTTCATTTTGTTTGTAGAATGTAATGGGATGGCGGCACAGAGATATACATCTAGTAATTCTGCAGAGATTCTGGTTTGTAAATCCTTGAACAGAATAGGTAGCAGCCCAATATCTCTTTCAAAGACTTTGATTCATTTTGTCTGGGAGCGTGAGATGAAGCTTAATGCTTTTTTATTGAGTTGTTTGAAGGAAATGAGAAATATGTTCAAACTCAGCGGCCACTGCTGACAAAAGTCTTCATTTGCATTCCTGTGCAAGAGGATTAGTGCAAAGTATTAGTGACTGTCAGCTAATTCACCCATAGCTTAACAATAACTGTCCTAGACTTCAAAATGTGAAGGAGATGATAAAGAGCTCTCATTTTTACATGGAACATCAGTGTACTCGAGACCTAAATTACAGTACAAATACAATCAGGGCGGGAGAAGGGAAAATGTCTTTATATTTTTCTATTAAGATAATCAGCATTCTGCTGCGTTTCCACCCTAATTATATGTGTAGGCTTCATTGCTGGATGTGTATTGTTGGTACCTCTCCTCAGTAATTAGTATCCCATATAATTTGTGTGTGGCGCCTATTGATTTTTTATGTAAATAAACCATGTTTTATCAGAGAACTGTTTTTAATCTGTAGGCGTTTTTTAGGTCTTCCACCTTTAGAAATTCGTGCATCTTCTCTGAATATATATGGGAGATACCAGGCCAGTGAAATGTAATTGTTTTTGTGATTTTAGTGCCTGGACTCCAATACTTTTAATGGTTCCTGAGTTAGACCACCACTAATGCAATCACAAGGGAATTGGGAGTCTAAAAAAGGGAAAAATTTAATCTTAATTTGGCTTTACAATAGCCATTGCTGGGAGGCAAGCTTAGAAAACTCAAGTCAGTCAAGAATTTTTGCCTTTCATTCTCCAGAGAGGAAGAAAAACTGCCTCTCCCTATCTCTCTCTCTATCTAGCTCTCTCTCCCTCCCCTCCCTCCCTCTCCCTCTCTCTCTCTCTCCCCCTCCCTCCCTTTCCCTCCCTCTCTCCCTTTCCCTCTCTCTCCCTCTCTCTCTCCCCCTTCCTCTCTCTCTTCCCCTCCCTCCCTCTCTCTCTCCCCCTCCCTCCCTCTCTCTCTCCCCCTCCCTCCCTCCCTCTCTCTCTCTCCCCCTCCCTCCCTCCCCCTCTCCCTCCCTCTCCCTCTCCCTCTCTCTCCCTCCCTCTCTCTCTCCCTCTCCCTCTCTCTCTCCCCCTCCCTCCCTCTCTCTCTCCCCTCCCTCCCCTTCCCTCCCCTTCACTCCCTCCCCCTCTCTCTCTCCCCCTCCCTCCCTCTCCCTCCCTCCCCCTCTCTCTCCCCTCTCTCTCTCCCCCTCCCTCCCTCTCTCCCCCTCCCTCCCTCCCTCTCTCCCTCTCCATTCCTCCCCCCTCCCTCCCCTCCCTCCCCCCTCCCCTCCCTCCCCTTCTCTCTCTTCCCTCCCTCCCTCTCCCTACCTCTCCCTCCCTCCCTCTCCCTCCCTCTCCCTCCCTCTCTCTCCCCCCTCTCCCTCCCCCTCCCTCCCCCTCCCTCCCTCTCCCTCCCTCTCCCTCCCCCTCCCTCCCTCTCCCTCTCCCTCCCCCTCTCCTTCCCTCTCCCTCCCTCTCCTCCCTCTCCCTCCCCCTCCCTCTCCCTCTCTATAACCAAAAGTATTGGGACACCTGCCTTTTACACGCATGTGAACTTTGCATGCTTTTTCATCAGGCATGCAAAAGAGCATACATGCTCCGAACGCAAGCTCTACTGTGCCCCCTCTCAATCACAGCTGATGTGCCTGCTGTATTGATCTCATCCAGCCTCTGAGCTTTAGGGACAACCAGAATGGCAAGGACTGCTGATCACCGCTGCCCAGATGGATGCAGGGGACCCACAAGGACTGATCTTTAAACACACACAGATTCCCTCCCCTTCACTCCCTCCCCCTCCCTCCCTCCCCCTCTCTCTCCCCTCTCTCTCTCCCCCTCCCTCCCTCTCTCCCTCTCCATTCCTCCCCCCTCCCTCCCCTCCCTCCCCTTCTCTCTCTTCCCTCCCTCCCTCTCCCTACCTCTCCCTCCCTCTCCCTCCCTCTCCCTCCCTCTCCCTCCCTCTCTCTCCCTCCATCTCCCTCCCCCTCCCTCCCTCTCCCCCTCCCTCCCTCTCCCTCCCTCTCCCTCCCTCCCCCTCCCTCCCCCTCCCTCCCCCTCCCTCCCTCTCCCTCCCTCCCCCTCTCCCTCCCTCCCCCTCCCTCCCCCTCCCTCTCCCTCCCTCTCCCTCCCTCCCCCTCCCTCTCCCTCCCCCCCCCTCCCTCTCCCTCCCTCTCCCTCCCCCTCCCTCTCCCTCTCTATAACCAAAAGTATTGGGACACCTGCCTTTTACACGCATGTGAACTTTGCATGCTTTTTCATCAGGCATGCAAAAGAGCATACATGCTCCGAACGCAAGCTCTACTGTGCCCCCTGTCAATCACAGCTGATGTGCCTGCTGTATTGATCTCATCCAGCCTCTGAGCTTTAGGGACAACCGGAATGGCAAGGACTGCTGATCACCGCTGCCCAGATGGATGCAGGGGACCCACAAGGACTGATCTTTAAACACACACACATGCTTGTAACCTCTACTCAAATGTGAGTTGAATGTGATTCGATTAAACTCTATGCTTTAACCCTAATGTTGCACTCAGAGTGGCGCCGCTCTCTCTCTCATTTGCATACATAGTTTTCTTCTGCTCTACCCAGCTGGCTGCCTACACTGACCAGATTCCTTAATACAGGTCTGGTTTCAGTAGCATATGGGCCTTTCCATAAAATGCACAGATGTGAACATGGCCCATAGTAAACCATGTTAAATGGACTGTAGTGTGTTTCTGCAAAAATTAAAATGCACAGGTGTAAACCAGGCCTTAAGGCTAATGCCAGCATTCACAGAAACCTTGAAAGGTATTAGTACATACTTCAAGCAAAATTCACCCAGCAGACTCTTCTATTTTGTGAAGTTTAGACCCAGGCTTAGGCCCCAGATGAAGACCTTCACACAGCTTTACCCTACCCTGGCTGCAGACCTGGGAGGCAAAGGCTGGACCTTACACACACATACATCCTCGCCTTGGTTGCTGAGGACCCTTTTAGTAGGTCCCTCCAAATATTTGGAGCCCACATCACTGATATAAACCCTGAAGTGGTTGGCCTGGGCAGAATAAATATTCATAAAAAAAACCACACAGAATTTCCAAGCTCAACTTACCAACCAATCAGCAACCAACCAAATTCACCTGTCTAACAGTGCGTTAAAAACAGGGGTTTAGTTGCACGCATTTGCAAATTCATGCGTAAGCTGCAGGCCCCGTCAAGGCTCAATGTATACTGCAGACCCTAACTCTAAAATTTAAAGAGTCTCCTCAGTGGAAGCAAATTGGGTTGGTTGCTGATTGGTTGGTAAGTTGAGCTTGGAAATTATGTGTGTTTTTTGACATGCGTTCGCCCCTTCCAGTGCTCCTTGCTGTAAATACCAGTTATAGGTGGGGCAGTGACTGTTGTTTTTTGTATTGTTGTCATTGTGGTCAGGCAACGCACTAGCACCTTTGCTGCCATTGTGCAATGTGCTGGGTGTTTAGTGTGTTCCTGCTCCTTTAAGGAGGGTTGAGCTCCCTCCAGTCATCTGCCCTTCATCTATCCATCAGCATACATGTGCTTCCACTGAGGAGACTCTTTACATTTTTTAGAGTTAGGCCTCGTACACACGACCGAGAAACTCATTGTAAATGAAACGTCGTTTTCCTCGACGAGGTTCTTGTCAGGCTTGACGAGAATCTTGTCAAGCTTTCCTTGCATACACACTGTCAAGACAAAATCTTGTCGTTCTCAAACGTGGTGACGTACAACACATACGACGGCACTATAAAGGGGAAGTTCGATTCCACTGGTGCCTTGGGGCTGCTTTTGCTAGTCTTGTGTTACCGCGTGTTAGTTAAAGTTTGGTGAGAGACGATTGGCGCTTTTCAGTCTGTTACAGCGTGACGAATGTGCTATCTCCATTACGAACGCTACTTTTACCGAAGGTGCGCTCCCGTCTTATACTTTTTTCTGAGCATGTACGGGTTTCTAAGCATACACACGAACGTGTTTCTCGTCGTAAACCAGCCCGACGAGAAACACGACGAGGAAATTGAGACTACCGAGGAGAAAAAAGAGAGCATGTTCTCTTTTTCTCGTTGAGATCCACGACAGTTTTCTCGACGAAAAACATATTCCTCGTACACACAACCGTTTTCCTCAGCAAAATCCATCAAGAAAAATGCTGGCAGAGCATTTTTGCCAAGAAAAACGGTCGTGTGTATGTTTTTCGAAAACTGTCATGGATCTCGACGAGAAAAAACGAGAACATGCTCTCTTTTTTCTCGTCGGGAGTCTCAATTTCCTCGTCGTGTTTCTCGTCGGGCTGGTTTACGACGAGAAACACGTTCGTGTGTATGCTTAGAAACCCGTGCATTATCTTCAGTAAAAGTAGCGTTCGTAATGGAGATAGCACATTCGTCACGCTGTAACAGACTGAAAAGCGCGAATCGTCTCTCACCAAACTTTTACTAACACGCGGTAACACGAGATTAGCAAAAGCAGTCCCAAGGGTGGCACCAGTGGAATCGAGCTTCCCCTTAATAATGCCGTCGTACGTGTTGTACATCACCACGTTTGAGAACGACAAGATTTTATCTTGACAGTGTGTATGCAAGGAAAGCTTGACAAGATTCTCGTCAAGCCTGACAAGAACCTCGTTGAGGAAAACGACGAGATTCTCGGTCGTGTGTACGAGGCCATACACACTACAGTTTTTCTTGGCAAAAATGCTCTGCCAAGAAATGGATGGATTTTGCAGAGAAAAATGGTCGTGTGTACGAGGCCTTAGGTTAAAAGAGAGAAGGACAAGATGCGCCAATCTGAGTGCAGTAAGCCCAAATTTAATTGATAAAACAAACAATATACATATAAAATGCCTACTCACAGACGAAGGTAAATGGTAGGCAAAAGATCAGGATGGGGGGTGCAGATAATCAGCGATGGGGTGCGTAGCCTGGAGTCATACGGTGGTCTCGACTTGTGGGCATCCGTAGTACAAGCTGCAGCAAGTCGAGACCACCGTATGACTCCAGGCTACGCACCCCATCGCTGATTATCTGCACCCCCCATCCTGATCTTTTGCCTACCATTTACCTTCGTCTGTGAGTAGGCATTTTATATGTATATTGTTTGTTTTATCAATTAAATTTGGGCTTACTGCACTCAGATTGGCGCATCTTGTCCTTCTCTCTTTTAACCTCTCAGAGCATTGCTTCTGCTTCAGGTGCTGCCGCTAAGTGTCTTCTACAGCCATTTATACCACAGTTTTTAATCCAGGACTCTCATGGACATTATTAGTATTATTGGACTTCCTTATTAGACTTTCATATACCTCAGTTTATTTTGTTTGCTCTATTGGATCGTGCGCCACATGTTCTCTTTTTTGCGTACGAGGCCTTAGGGTCTGCAGTATACAGGGAGCCTTGACGGAGCCTGCTGCTTGCGCATGTATTTGCAAATGCGTGCAACTAAACCCCTGTTTTTAAAACACTGTTAGACAGATGAATTTGGTTGGTTGCTGATTGATTGGTAAGTTGAGCTTGGAAATTCTGTGTGTTTTTTGACAGAACAAATATTCATAACCCGATACATTGTTTGTTTACTGAAGTACACTCCCCAAAATAGACAGAAGCAAACAATGCCCTTGAGTTTGGGGAAAACCTAACATTCACAAATAACATAAGAAAAACTCAGACTGGCTACAGCCTAGATGCAAATGCAAAATTTAGGCCCTTACACATTTAAAACCAGTAACAAAGAATAAATAAATACAAAAACCTTCTCCCAAGTTCACCTGAAATTTGCCCAAAGTCCTAATGATATTTGTGTTAACTGCATAAGCAAGCAGAATGTTGCCCACATGCTAATTTATGTTTGAGCAAACCTGACTTGATGTGATCCAATTTCCTATTCAAACTATGTGTTGAATTGTAACATGTGCGCCAAGGCAGTGTGTTGTTGTTCATTAGGATGTGCTGCATTAAAGTGTTACTAAACCCAGTAATATGAAAATAGTTCATCCGCCCCCCAACAGTGCCCGCAGCTTATAAATCTACTTTTTACAAATACTGTATACCTTTATACCTATATACCTTAATGGATGATCTGTATACCACAGTTACATGATAAACTGCACAGTTTCTCCAGTGCTGAGAGTTCAGGTAGGAGGAGATTTCCACTACAGCCTGTATACACGCCCACATGTGTGATGTCAATATCATGTGACCTGGCTAGCTCTAAGAACAATTAAGTGTTCTCTCCAGCATAAAAGACACAACTGAGCATGTGCAGGTTGGCTACCCTGCCTGTGTTAGCTGGCCCTGCAGGAAGGGGAGGATCTACTGTATGCATACAGGATAAAACAGCCTTTTTACACAATGCAGAGGATTAACCCCTTAAGTTCCACAGTGAGTATAAGAAGCATGCTATGCTGCATATACAGACTTTTTCAGTTGTGGCACTTATGGATAGTGGCTGTTTGTCCTCCTGCCATATTAACATGGGCCCAGACCCAATGTGCCTGATCAAACCAAATGTTATGCTAACAAGTTTTGCTTGTTTTCCCTCACAATATAGCATTAAACGGGAATCAAGCTCTCCTAAACACATACATTCACTCTGAACTTTATGTTACATAAAAGTTGCACTAATGTGACATCATTTAATCAGCAGCATTTGTTGGTTATATTTTGTGGCAAATATATGAAGGTGGATATGCATGTTGCTTTGGGAAGGAATATAGAAAATAGATTTTTCTAATGTTTTACTATTCATTTTAGCTGTTTGCCGACCAGCCGCAGTTATACGGCGGCAGGTCGGCTCTGCTGGGCGAGAGCACGTAGCTACACGTCATCTCGCCGCACCCCCCGCTCACTCCTGACTCCTGCGCGCGTTCCCGGCAGGCGCGATTGCCGCCGGGCACCCGCGATCGCTCGTTACAGAGCGGGAGCTGTGTGTGTAAACACACAGCTCCCGGTCCTGTCAGATGAGAAATGCCTGACCGTCTGTTCATACAATGTATGAACAGCGATCAGTCATTTCCCCTAGTGAGTCCACCCCCCTTACAGTTAGAACACACCCAGGGAACATACTTAGCCCCTTCCCCGCCCCCTAGTGTTAACCCCTTTCCTACCAGTGGCATTTTTATAGTAATCAATGCATTTTTATAGCACTGATCGCTATAAAAATGTCAATGGTCCCAAAAATGTGTCAGAAGTGTCCGAAGTGTCCGCCATAATGTCGCAGTACTGAAAAAAAATCGCTGATCGCCGCCATTACTAGTAAAAAAAAATATTAATAAAAATGCCATTAAACTACCCCCTATTTTGTAAACGCTATAACTTTTGCGCAAACCAATAAATGCTTATTGCGATTTTTTTGGCGAAAAATATGTAGAGGAATACGTATCGGCCTAAACTGAGGAAAAAAATCATTTTTTTATATATTTTTGGGGAATATTTATTATGGTAAAAAGTAAAAAATATTATTTTTTTTCAAAATTGTCGCTCTATTTTTGTTTATAGCGCAAAAACTAAAAACCGCAGAGGTGATCAAATACCACCAAAAGAAAGCTCTATTTGTGGGGAAAAAAGGACACCAATTTTGTTTGGGAGCCACGTCGCACGACTGCGCAATTGTCAGTTAAAGCGACGCAGTGCCGAATCACAAAAAGTGCTCTGGTCTTTGACCAGCAATATGGTCCGGGGCTTAAGTGGTTAAATAAAACAGTAAAAAATATATAATTATCCAAAGTTTCTACCAAAATAAAGCCCTGTCTGTACTGAAAAAGGCAATATATAATATGTAAGGATAGATTGGAAACAAAGGTATAATAGCGGAATTCATTCATCGCCCAAAAAAAAATAATTATAATTGCTCTGGGACTCAAGCGGATTTAGGGGGAAAAGTGATTAAAGCCGAACTAAACCTATCAATTTAAATGTTTCCAAAAACAGTAACATTCACCGCATGCCATGAATGATAACTACAGTCCTAAGACTTTCTAGCAATTTTATATCAATAAAGTGCTTCAACATAAACATAAACATACATAAAAAGTGCACAAATGCCTACAGACTATGCAAACTATGCAAAAAAAATAATAATAATTATTGTACTTATTAAAGAGGAAGTAAACCCTGCTGTGTTTTTCTTCCTATTTATTCCCCTGCAAATTAAAAGCATAATGAGCTAGTATGCATCGCATACTAGCCCATTATGTGGCACTTGCCTGCAAACAAAGCCCACAATGCCCACGCTGTCCCTGCTGGTGGAAGCATCCATCTTCGCCCCGTAAAGTCACTTGCATGCACGCGGGAACCGCCAGTCACAGCACACGCTGGGGAAGAAACGGCACGGAGGCCGTTTTTTCACTACGCATGCGCTGATTACCTCATCGGCTCACTTCAAGGTAAATATCTCCTAAACGGCGCAAGTTTAGGAGATATTTTCAGTACATATAGGTATACCTTATTATAGGCTTACCTATATGTAAAAATGTCTCAGGGGGTTTACAACCACTTTAAAGTATGACTACAATGGTGTCCATAAAAAGTGCCATGCTTCTCAAAATGAATAGTGTGTTCAATCTTCAGCACTCAAATTGTGCTACTCACGCTCCCCCAAAACAAGTGACCACTCGCCAGAATTATTTGACTCTTTATATTCAAAAGAAGGTCAAACAGCAATTTAGTCAAAACAATATCTCCTCCAATTCCTCCTTCAAACACCACAGGAGCTGCGCTGGATAGCCCCATATTCCTTATGGTACACAATCTGAGTGCATTAGAGACCCATACGTTTTTCAACCCCTGATTTTTGTTCATAACATTTATTCTTTTGAAATAAGATTTTGTAAATTGCATACTTTTGTTTTTTAGGAGCTGAGAGTTTTCACATGATTTTGTATGTACATCAGCACAGGTGAAGATCTTTTTGTATTAGTGACTGAAAATGTGTTTTGATTTGTTAATCTAGTTATTTCGTTTTGGTAAATTCGGTTGGTTCGTTCAATTCGCATTCGGGATCCGTATTCGGAATTCGTTTTCTGTCTTTTTGAAATTTTCTTCGAATTTACCAAGTTTTTTTTCTGATTTGAATGTGGCAAAGTGAACAAACAAAAGAAAAATCTTGATCAAATGTTTACAATGACTCTATAAATCGCCTTTTGCTTAACTAAAACATCATTATTTCAAAAAGGTAATCAAAAAACAAACAGTCTTTGATTTCAGATTTTTTTTTACAGTTCAAATTCAACTTGCATTTGATGTAAAATTTGATTCGAATTTCCATTAGAATTTCGGAAATTCGGACAAATTTAATTCCATTAATCGGAGCATTCGGTAAACTTTGTTTATGCTTTAATTTGGTTATTCGGATATATTTGAATCTCCGAATAATGAGAAATTTGGCCAAATAGTTATTCGGAAAAAAACGAACAGCACATGTCTAATGGTAACCGTCACAGTTGCTTGTGCTGTCAACCAAACTTTCAAGTATCATAATTGGTTGCATCTGTAGCACCATGATGACTGCAGATCACACAAAGGACCGGACAAATTTTGATCCATGTGTGGCCACTGTGGCTGAACAGAAATCAATCTACTGATCAATTTCTGTTCATCTGCATTGTCTGTATTTTGCCACTCGATCAACGCAGCAGACTGTAGCACTGATTTGTGTATTCTGATAGCGAAGCTGGGGGGAGAGATTCATGCATGTGGGAATCAGGTCAGTTTTTTTCATTTCATTCGGTGGTTGAACAAAATAAACAGACCTGTGTATGGCTACATATTTTGAATGCATTGTCGGCACATCTGACAAAATTGGGCATTATTTTTTATGGAACATACTGCAACACATGAGATATGTATAGTGGAGGACTGCAGTGGAAAGTACATTTATTTATGGAAACTAAACTATTGTGCATCCTCTGGACATCAAGGACCCCTATATTTGCTAAGTCGACCACCACTGGTCTATAGTATTTATTACCCACATACCAACCGGGGCACAACGATATACGTCGACAGCTGGGCATATGGGCGTACAGGTACGTCCCCTTTAGGATGCGACATTGTGGGAGCGTGTGCCCGCTGTGAGCTCCGTGAGTCCGACTGCGGGTCCCGCGGACTCGATGTCCGCGGGGATACCCGCGATTGTCTCACAGAGAGGAAGAACGGGGAAATGCTGATGTAAACAAGCATTTCCCCATTCTTCCTTGTGACAGGACACTGATCACAGCTCCCTGTAATCGGGAGCTGGGATCAGTGTCGTGTCACATGTAGCCACCCCCCCCCACGGTTAGAACACATCCCTAGGACACACTTAACCCCTTCAGCACCCCCTACTGGTTTACCTCTTCACTGTCAGTGTAATTTTTACAGTAATCAGTGCATTTTTATAGCACTGATCGCTGTATCAATGACAATGGTCCCAAAATGGCGTCAAATGTGTCTGCCATAATGTCGCAGTCACGATAAAAAAAATGTTTTACCAAAAAATATGTAGAAGAATACATATCTGCCTAAACTGAGGAAAAAAATTTTTTTTATTTATTTTTTTGGGGATATTTATTATAGCAAAAAGTAAAAAAAATTTTTTTATCAAAATTGGCGCTCTATTTTTGTTTATAGTGCAAAAAATAAAAACTGCAGAGGTGATCAAATACCACCAAAAGAAAGCTCTATTTGTGAGGAAAAAAGGGCGTCAATTTTGTTTGGGAGCCACGTCGCAATTGTCAGTTAAAGTGACAAAGTGCCGAATCGCAAAAAGTGCTCAGGTCTTTGGGCAGCCAAATGGTCCAGGGCTGAAGAGGTTAAAGATTTAGGTGTCACTAATTTTACAGTACCTCAAAAAATATCAGTTACAGCTTCTTTTATGTGTATCTGTATGACAACATCCAAAAAAATTGAAAAGTCTTATAACTTCTCTTCTGTAATTTCATGTTAAAAAATATGTCAGAGCCTTGAGACCATATATTGCTCTTTTAACGGATTATTGTCACGTTTTGAATTGTCCAGAGGACAGCTATTTAAAACTGGAGTGTGAAAAATCTGGTGCTGCTGTGCAAGGTTTCCAATCGGCTTCTAACTTCATAAGATGTCCCATAGGATGAAACATGTTAGGCGGGCGGGCGGGCTTCACTATATGCTGCTTAATTCCTCCATTGGTTATGTTATCCTCATAATTGGGAGAGATCGTATTTGAGATACCCCTGGCTGCTGGATGTCCTGGCTATTTGGGTTTGGCTCAATCACATACAAAGGACTTTCTACCACTGCTCATATACTTCCAATCTTCTGACCAGAGAGTGTAGCTAGAACCATTGCTGGGGGGTTGATACATTCCTGCTTTATTAATTAATTTATTATTAATTTCTGGTAAGGCGATTGGATTGACACCAGGACTGGACTGGGACAAAAATTTGGCCCTGGACTTATTCCAGACTGGCCCACTTTGACAGGTCTCTCCCATGGTGGCCGGACAAACCCACCCCCCCTCTGGCCGGCCAACCCCGATGGCCACCCAAGCCCCCCTCTCCCTTCACTAGCCATTAGCCGTTCTACTTTATTAGAGTAGAACGGCTAGTACTGGTACTCTTATAGACAGTACCAGTGGGGGAGCTAGACATTATTTCACCGAATCAGTTCGGTGCCCACCCTAATGGGACAAGATTAGGCAGAAGTGAGAAACTCCCAGGCCATAGCTGTTGAGTTCACTGTCACTGAAGCCGGCCCACTGAGCCATCGGCCCACCGGGAAACTCCCGGTAATCCCGATGGCCAGTCCATCCCTGATTGACACTGTAGTGTGACTTTCCTTATACACTGAAGCTGGTGAAGGGATTTCATCTCGCCTTCCCTTTGAAAGACTGTTTGCTATTTTTAGATCAGCGCCACATGTGGGCTTTATTTTTATTTGCTTATCAACTAATTGTGCTGTCTGCTAACGTTTTAGGATTGTTCTCATTGTATAGCAGATACACACACGTTTTTATTATTCCTTTACCTAGACTGAATGATCCCACCATATCTTATAGGACATACATGTTTTTTGTAGCATTTATCTATTTGTAGACGTTTATCAATGCATAATTTATTGTGGTTTGCTCTTGTAAAGTACTGAAAACTGACCAAGAGTTTTCAGCTTTCACAATCAGTATTTGAGCTGCAAGATTATATCATCATCGAATGTGAAAATGTAACAATGAAAAGCTTGATGTTCTCATCCATGAACATTTTTAATCTAACGGCTTCATTAAACTGCTTCTAAAGGCAATGAAATAGTGCATAGGTTTAGAGGGAGATTAGCAGGAATTGACTCATTATGGCTGTTGTTTAATATTGCAATATAATGTAGAATTGTACTATGGTTGAAATTAAAGCGGAAGCTCCACCCTAAAGTGGAACTCCCGCTGATTGGAACCCTCCCCCCTCTGGTGTCACATTTGACACCTTTCAGGGGGGAGGGGGTGCAGATACCAGTCTAAAGACACAGCGCACAGCGCTGGATCCAGGGACAAGGTAAGTAACTTTGTCTGCTGCTGCAGCGAGGCAAGCCAGAGTCTGACTCGGGGTTACCGCTTTTGGTATGAATATCTCACCCCGAGTCAGACTCGGGAATACCGCTAGGAGGGTTAAAGGGGTTGTAAACGCTTGTGTTTTTTCACCTTAATGCATCCTATGCATCAAGGTGAAAAAACTCCTTATAGTGTCCGGCCCCCCTCGAGCCCCCATTTTACTTACCTGAGCCCCGAATTTCCGTGGGCGCGATCCCACATCGCTCTCTCCACGGCTTCTCGGTTCTTCATTGGATAGATTGATAGCAGTGCAGCCATTGACTCCCGCTGCCGTCAATCAAATCCAACGATGTAGCCGCCGGGGAGCGGGGCTGAGTCATACACTCGGCGGCTTTGGACACCGAGTGTATGACATGGAAGTGCGCCCGCAAGGTAACCCCCTCGGGAGAGAGCTTCCCAGAGGGAGTTATCGAGAGCCGCGAGAGCAGGAAGATCGCGGCCACAAACGAACTGCACAGTGGAGGTAAGTATGACATGTTTGTTATTTAAAAAAAAAAAATTAACCTTTACAAACACTTTAAATAATTGACAATATATCTTGATTTCTTAGAGACAATTGCTCTATTACAAAAAAAAAGGTTTTGGCTTGAGTTGATCATTAACAAGTAAAATAAAGGACCTATTTGTCTCATAGTATAGTTGACTATTCGGTTGTACTAATTGAACTAGACAGTTAGCTGCATCTATTCATTACTCCTCAAATACAAATATAATGTTCATTTTCCTCTGAACCTATATTTTCCTAATAACGTTCTGCAGTGCCACATGGTGCTTTTCTATTAGTCCTATTGATTAGTGACAGGCTTTGCATTAATTATTAACAACATTATATTTATTGACCTGTTGTGTGACATGTGAGAGGTGATTATAATGCATTTGACATCTTTGCTCATGTTTTTGTGCATTATTAATTATTTAAAATCCAGTTCATGATTTTCAACCTTTCTGCTTTGCAATCAATTCAGTTCAGGCCTATTTTGAAATCACATTGTGGTGCACAGTTGCTTGCCCAGGTTGACCATTAATTGCTATTTTTCACAAAAAAATGCAAATTCTTACACTAGACCACCTCTGTAAATCTAAAGTGGTAATTTGTAAAGGCTTTTATAGCATCATCTATGGATAGTGAAATTACATTGTTTGTTGTCGTTGCATGGCATGGGCGTGCACAATTTTAAAGCGTGACATGTTTAGTATCTATTTACTCAGCGTAACTTCATATTTTATATTTTACAAAAAAAAAGAGCTATGTATTTTATTTATTTTTTGCATTAAAATTTTAAAAACCGTATTTTTAAAAAACATATATTGTTTGTTTGGGTGTTCTAAGTAATTTCTAACAAAAAATACTGCTTGTTGCCAGAAAAGGCCCAGCTGGAAGTAACTGATCAGTATAGGTACTTATTTTAAATGTTTTCCATGCTATACCTGCAAAAGGGGCCCAGCCTAAAAGTGATCTAGTAGAACCTATTTTTCTGACTAAAGTTTCACTTTAATGCAGGGAATGCATTAAGATAAAATGTCTTGTCTTTAGAATCACTTAACTGCAGCTCTGTACTCTTTTGATAAATCATTTAAATGTTGTTTTTCAGCTGAACTCGCACGATTTCACTCCCGCTGGCAGTCCGATTTCGGCCGCAATTTCAGAGACATCTGTGCAGGTTTCTGCACAGATGTCAATGTAAATCGTGCCCCCGAAATCGCAAAAAGTAGTACAGGAACTACTTTTTGAAATCGGTACAGCGCCGCAGATGCGGCGTCGCACCGATTAAGACGGTGCCATTGGCGACAAATGCCGCCGATTTGAGATGCGATTTGACATGTCAAATCGCATCTCAAATCATACCAAATCGTACCCAATATGAACCAGACCTTAATCGGAGAAAGGGGAGGGCAGGGCATGACTAAATCTAGTGTGCTGCAAGCACATTTGTTGACAAAAAAAACATGCTGATAGATTAAAAGTGATGAGAAAGCAGAGGAATGACTTTATCATTCTGCTGCTGCTCTGTCATTGTCCAGCTAGATGTTTGGGGGTGGGTAGCGGATAACGCTGTACACTTGAAATGTAAGTAGTGTTTACTTGGCTGTGCAAAACTTCCGGAGTGATTGGATAGAAATACAAATTCTTTGCCCAATAAACCAGCTTTCAAATATGCATATTATGGCCCAGATCTACGAAGAAGTTACGTTGGCATATCTATTGATACGCCGTGTAACTTCTAGGATGCTCCAGCGTATCTTTGTTTTGTATCCACAAAACAAGATACGCCAGAATGGGGGCTAGATCCGACTGACGTACGTCTTAGTACGCCGTCGGATCTAAGGTGCATATTTACGCTGGCCGCTAGGTGGCGCTTCCGTTGATTTCCGCGTAGAGTATGCAAATTAGCTAGATACGCCAATCCACAAACGTACGTCCGCCCGGCGCATTTTTTTACGTCGTTTACGTAAGGCTTTTTTCGGCGTAACGTTACCCCTGCTCTATGAGGCGTACGCAATGTTAAGTATGGACGTCGGGCCAGCGTCAAATTTTCCGTTGTGTACGTCGTTTGCGTAAAACGTTCGCGAATAGGGCTTTGCGTAAATTACGTTCACGACGAAAGCATTGACTATTTGCGACGTGATTTCGAGCACGCGCACTGGGATACCACCACGGACGGCGCATGCGCCGTTAAAAAAAAAGTCATTTACGTGGGGTCAAGTAGAATTAGCATAAAACACGCCCACATCTTTGTCATTTGAATTCCGCCGCCTTACGCCTACACAGTTACGCTACGCTGCCGTAACTTACGGCACAAATCTTTGTGGATACGGAAAATACGCTGGAAGTTACGGCGGCGTAAGTGTATCTGAGATACGCTACGCGGCCTTAGATATGCGCCAAGGTACGTGGATCTGGCCCATTCTGTCTAGTTTTTAGTTGTTTTCCTGAAGTTCAAATTAAGGTGTCCAAACAGTCGCTTAGCACTATAAATTTGCCAGTGCACAAAGTGTTTGGAAGCATATGACACATATTTAATATATAAGGTGAGCATTATTTTTATACAGGATTTACAGCATATGGCGCCAACAGCTTTTGCAGAGCTTTACAATATACATAATTGTTTTAATTAATATAAAACCCCCCAAATAAAAATGTGGCTGCATTTGTTTTCTTTTTTTAGGCTGGTTTTACACAGATGGTCCAATCAGGTCCGCCTGTCAGTTTTTCAGCAGATACAATGCTGGGTACAATGCTTTGCAGAATCCTAAGAAATAAAATAATAAATGCACATTTTTGGTGCATTTTTTTTTTTTAAGTGAAGTTATCCTTCAACTCTGACAGGGGTGCCTGCACTGGTCAGCTTTTATTAAATTGTGTAAAACTGTTATGCCAAAGGAGATGCAAAACTGTAGAACTAAATCCATAAATTTTTGTTTCCCAGAACAGTTCGATTAAGGTATTTCACCTGGAGTATGCTGTCCAGTTCTGGGCACCAGTCCTCAGGAATGATGTACTGGAAATAGAGCGAGTGCAGAAAGGGCAACAAAGCTAATAAAGGGTTGGGGGATATTAGTTATGAAGAAGGTTGCGAACACTGAACTTATCCTCTCTGGAGAAGAGGTGCTTGAGAGAGGGGATATGATTTAAATTTACAAATACCATACTGGTGACCCCATAATAGGGATAAAACTTTTTTTACGGAAGGGAGTTTGAGACACTTTTTAGAAGACAAGAGGTTTAACCTTAACTGCTAAACTAAAGCTAGGTTGGGACTTTAAATGAGGCCATACCTAGTATGGACCTCCCATCCCCGATAGATTGAGAGAAGAAAACTGGGTTTTGGGACTTTAATGAAGCACACTGCTGAATTCAATGGATAGACTGATATATACATATTTATTTAGTTACAAAGGGGGATAGCAGGACCCATGATAAAAGTCGATAGAAAAATATTTATGAGTCTCAGCATGTAAGGTCTGGTCAGTGCAAAATAGTACCTAATATTTACAGTAAAGCATACATGGTAATGTATCGCAATGATAGGTTCACTGAATGTCTACAGACAATACATGTTGCAAAGAATACATCTCATGGTAGTAATGTCATAATGATAGATTTAATGTCTGGAAACCGATTCTGTAATGATAGCAAAGTCAACAAAATAACAGTAATAGCTGAGCCATGAAATAATATACAGGTACAAATGATAAACCTATACTGTGACATCTCATTATGAAGAAGTCTACGCGTTTCGTGGCTTGTACCACTCGTCAGGAGCAGAAATGAGTATAGGGATGTGTATAATAAAAGAAATAGCCAAGATGATACATTGGTAATGGATAACATAATGATGGCATCTAATATGTATTATGCATAAAAGAAAGAGGGGGAGCAAAAAGATCCCAAACACTCTTACCTATTTGTAGCATGGTAAAATAGTAATGGAATAAGTAGGTTGGTATAGATAGTAAGAGACGGCTATGGGCTATCGACTTTTATCATGTGTCTGCTATCCCCCTTTGTAACTCAATAAATATGTATATATCAGTCTATCCATTGAATTCAGCAGTGTGCTTCATTTAAAGTCCCAAACCCAGTTTCTTCTCTTAACCTTAAACTGCGTAGAGGGTTATTGATTGTAAGAGTGGCAAGGATGTGGAATTGCAGGCGGTGGTTTTAGCAGGGAGTATCGATAGTGTAAAACAACTATTAGATAAGCACCTGAACGACCACAACATACAGGGATATACAATGTAATACTGACATATAATCACATAGGTTGGACTTGATGGACTTGTGTCTTTTCTTTATCGTACATCACGGGACACAGAGTCTTAATCATTACTATCTGGGTTATATTCCACCATCAGGTGCTGGACACTGGTGTAATCAATTAGAACAGGAAGTTCCCTCCCTATATAACCCCTCCCCTACTGGGAGCACCTCAGTTTTTTCACCAGTGTCTAAGGTGTTGGTCACGAATTAACATGTGCTCTGAGGAGCTCCACTGGAGGATCCATGCTGGATGTAAAAGCCTCCATAAAATCGGATCCGTCCAAGGTGCTTCATAGCCAAAGTGGACGGTACCCGGGCCTCGGTACGAAGAACGAGGTTTTGCCTATAATGCTTCTCTCTGAGAGCTGGACCCTGGGTTCCAGTACATTGGTCGATGTCAAAGACCAAATATTTTTTCTGTTGCCAGGGTGCTATATAGGTCCAGGGGAGAGGTGACCTGCTATGGACCCCAGTCCCTGAAGGTCTGAGACGAAGCCCGCGTTGAGGTGTGAAGGCTGGGCCTCTTGCTTTGCAATACCCTGCAGCGTGGAAAGGTAAGCGGAGGTACCTACGGGACTTGGTCCGACAGTGGGTTCTCCATTGGGGATTATGGGTCTCGCCTATTTTATGCTTCTATGCATGGGCAACTTAACCACAAAGTCTTTTGAGACAGGATGGCTCTGGCACCCATATACCTCCCCTAGTGGGTCCTAGTCCTCCGCTGAAGGGGCTATTGGGTCTTGCCTATAATGCATGTGTGCCTTGGCAAAGAAACCACTATGTCTGTTGAGACAGGATGGCTGTAATACCCATAGATCTCCCATTCAGGAGGTTGGTACCCCTACATGAGTATGTCTTATCTGTTTTCCACGAAGGGCCCTAAGAGGACATGCCGGGTGTTTCGCTTGCCATGCTTTCCAGAAACGGAAGCTCAAGGGTTAGCTGATCTAGGGTGCGGCTTACTGCCTCCGCTTCAGGCTCTGCCACGATGGGGGGGTCCCTCGTAGTCTCTACGGCTCCTTGGGGATCTCCCTCTCCCCCCGCCTCCACCATTCCCCTACGCGCGCGTGCGTGAGAGGGGCGCGCTTTGAAGGCGGGGGGACGATGTGGTTGCCGCTGGCGCACGTGCGCCGGCTCATGGTGCAGAGGCAGGGCGGCCCCTTCAAAAGGCCCAGACGTCAGAGAAGCCAGGGGGACACGGTAGCTTGAGCACGTAAGCACCTTGTGGAAATTGGATACAGATTCATTTAAGACACCTACTCGGCATCTAGCTGTGTTAGCAAGCATTATTTGCTAGACTAAGTTCAGCTGTTGATGCACCAGGGTTAAAGTTCCTCTGCTTTTTGCTTAGGACTCTTTTGTCTCCCCGTAAAAGAGGGTTCAGGGGTAGGAAGGGGTATCACCACCTAAATCTGGTGGCCTTTTTTTATCATGCTTGCATGATACTATCCTCCCCTGTAGAGACTTAAGATAGCTCACATAATTAGCTATCAGCCCTGTCAGGCGTGAGCCTCCCCCAACATTGCAGCACTCTGCATATGTTTTGTTGCATTGCATGTATAGGTCTATAAGAGGTTAACTGCTATATTCACAGCAGCCTCACAAGCAGAAAACAGGGTGTGTCCCTTTCCCTGCTCTAATTCCTCAAACAAGGGATTGAAAGACCTGAGGATGAAGGTTCACTGTCAGTAAACAGATAACAGGTGTTAATGAGGAGAAAACTATCAGAAGCCCCAAAAGCTCTGGTTGCAGCTGCAGTCTTTTCAGAGATCCAAGCTGCATATAACTTCACTTAGCCTAGACGGCCAGAGCCTCTGTCTCTTTAAAGTCCTCATCCTGGTGTTGGCTTCAGGCTAAACCGAATGCACAACAGGGGGGGTGCACATTTGCTGCTGTGCACATGGCTAACGTTGCAGGTTTGCGGAGACGCACATCTGCAGAGCATAACTGTCTCTTTACAGTCCACATGTTTGCATGAAGTACATGAGTTTGGAATGTTCAAAATGCATGTGGGGTAAAAACCGGGTAACAAAGCATGTTTTATTGTTGATCACATAAAGAGACATGTTATTTGTTCGTATGATTTTATATGTTCACATAAGGGTGTTTAATCACAGCAAAGTGCCTAAAATCGCATAAAAATGCTTAAGTGCATAAAGATGCGGGATCTCACATGGTTACCTGATAACCCAGGTCCTTGATTACCCATGGTTATTTAGGTCACACAGAGAGGCTTGTTTCCACAGGAATGCCTAAAATCGCATAAAGATGCTTAAGTGCATAAAGATGCGGGAGCACACATGGTTACCTGATAAACCAGGTCCTTGATTACCCAAAGTTATTTAGGTCAAACAGAGAGGCTTGTTTCCACAGGAATGCCTAAAATCGCATGAAAATGCTTAAGGGCTTAAGGATGCGACATCATACATGGTTATCTGATAACCCGAGTCCTTGATTATCCAAGGATATTTGGTCGTACGGAGAGGCTTGTTTTATACAGGAGTGCCTGAAATCGCATAAAGATGCGGGATCACACATGGTTACCTGATAACCCGAATCCTTGATTACCCAAGGGTATTTGGTCACACAGAGAGGCGTGTTTCCACAGGAATGCCTAAAATCGCATAAAGATGCTGGAGTGCATAGAAATGCGGAATCACACAGGTTTACCTGACAAACCACAATCCTTGATTACCCAAGGATATTTGGTCACACAGAGAGGCCTTTTACCACAAAAGGTCTGAAATCGCATAAAGATGCTGGAGTGCATAAAGATGCGGGTTCACACATGGTATCTGATCACCCGAGTCCTGGATTACTCAGGCATATTTGGTCACACAGAGAGGTTGTGTCCGCAAAAATGCCAAAAATCGCATTAAAAGGCTTAATTGCAAAAAAAAAAAAAAATTGCTGGATCGCACAGTGGTGCTCGATCATACAAGAATCCTTGGTCCCACAAGGGTACTTGTACGCACAGGAGTGCTTAAGATGCATAGATGTTGGATCGCATGAAAATTTGCTGATCGCATAAGAATGCATGTTTGCCTAGAGTTTGACTTAGGAGGCATTATAATTAGGTTTCCTTAATTATACAGGATTCCTTGGCCTTACATAGGCGCATACTTGCTTGCAGGATGCTTGTTCATAGCTCACATGCTATATGTATTGCGTGTATACAGCACGCCCCCTTTTTTGTGTGTTTGCGGGAAAACATATTCTTATGAACTCACACTTCTATGAACACACGCTTCCATAGAGGCATATGGCTTTAAAGGTTGCCACATGCACATAGGGGGAGCTATTTGCATGTGTGTTTATTTACAAGGCTGCTAGGGCCCGCCTCTAGCAGGGCCCAGAGTTTAGCAGTAATGTCATTCCGAGGCAAACCCGTGCTGACAGATCAGTCAGTAGCATGGCTGGGCCTAGGGGAGTCCAGGATGATTAATTATCGGGAACTCCTGGGTTGGGATCCCAGTCTAGAGGGAATATGCTGTCTTTATTCAAACACAGTTCCCTATGCTCAGTTTTATTCAAGGCTGATATAAACTTTGCTCTGTCGGCCTGGAACGAGTGGATCCTAACTTAGCATTATCCTAGGAGTCTTGTCCCAGGGATATGCTGGAATTTCAGTTTAGAGTCCTTAACTGAATGATTGGCAGAAGGGAATATCCTTCATACCCGTTACCTGGGAGCAGGTTGCGAGGACTGGCCTCTAGGGATAGAATCCAGGCCTGGAAGAGACCACGGCACAGGGAAGGTGGTCAAGCTCCTAGGGAGCCTTATCTGCTAGCTTTCTAGAGCTACGGATGGAGCATCCGGCTTAAGGACCTGAACGTTTAGGTTACAGGGTTGCTCTGTCTGAATACAATCTGACTATGCCTCTCTAGTGGTTTACTTTGGTTACCAGAGAAGAGCTTGTGCCTTGCCTATTGTCATTTCATGGAATGCTAGATTGGCAGGCGATTTGCTGGAGCCATCAACAATCGGGTCCGGGAGATTGGCCTCTACACCCCGACTTTTTTCTGACCAAATGTCACAGAAACGTTACCCTGCACATAAAGGGTGTTGACGTCCAGGTTCAACAAGAGGTTGAACAACTTTGTGTCAAGGCCAAAGGATCCACCCGCATGCGGGACAGATTTTTAGTGACCCTGGGGGCTCAGTTGTCACTGGTTTTTTGTGTTATCTCCCCCCAGGGCCGCAACCTTCGTGGCTTCCATGCTACATCAGAAGAGAACGGAAGCTGGCTTAATTGCTCCAGCATAGCCCATACAACCTTACTGCGCAGGGACAGCAGAACTGATCGTAGAGGACCCAGGGTCCCTTACAGCTTGTCCAGGCCTGCTTTGCAGGGTTACATCCTGTCTTGCATACATGTGTATTAATGGTCTGGCTGTTATAGCCTGCATTCTTGAGGATCGGGGCGTACAGAATCAGTGGCAGTTACCTTGATTCATACAGGACAGCTGGCCTCCAGGACCAGATATCCTAGGATATGGAAGGCCCATATTCCTGGTGTGAAACCAAGGGGTGGAATCCTTGGTAGTAGGTCCTAGGTAAAATTCTTACCTTTCTACATTGGAAAAGAGATGGAGCTGGCCTTAAGTTCCATCAAGGGTCCGATCTTGGCACACTCTTGATCTGGGCCGTTATACAAGGGGTGACAGGTATAAGTCCGCCAGTTAAGGCGCCTTGTGCTCGGAGGATTGGATCCAGTATGCTGGCTTACAGAGTCAGCACCTTGGGCTGATGCACCATAAATATTTCCCTTTTATCCTTCTAAAGAGGGAATTGGTGTTCTTGGTTGCGGCTGCCTCCGCAAGAGAGTATTGGCAACTTTCTTTGTATAGAGCCATACTTAATTATTTGTACAAGAAGGGTGATGTTAATACTCACCCAACCTTATTGGCTAGAAGGATCCAGTGTTCACTTGAATTAAGATATTCTTGCCTTCCTTTTCCTTTTTTTCAGGACCTTGATCCGCGGAAGGAGAGGTTATTGCTTTCTCTTAATAAAGATAA
Source organism: Rana temporaria (assembly GCF_905171775.1). Lineage (NCBI taxonomy): Eukaryota > Metazoa > Chordata > Amphibia > Anura > Ranidae > Rana > Rana temporaria. The sequence continues at coordinate 52,176,202 of NC_053495.1, read as the reverse complement.
GAGCAGTTAAAGATCTATCTGAAGGCTTCAGATATAGAAACCTAACGTTTTGTTGCCAGAAAGCCCCTAGATGGGGCGGGCAGTGTTCAGATCGGCTATTAAAATGGCTATGCGCTCTCTCGTTATAGTAAGAGAGGTCAAGACCTATCTGAAGCGGCTGCTCGGATACGGAAGACTGGATGTTGGTGCGCTACCAGGAGGCCCCAGCAAGGGGCAGGCAGCGTCTAAATCAACTATTGTCAAATGTTGATTCATCAGGTTATTATTCAGGCTTGTGGTTTATTTTTGGGGTACACCCTACCAGGATAGTAAGCACTTCATGCGGGGTGCATTACCAAGCCTTTATGACTCAGATTTGCCAGACCTGCAACTTGGTCGTTTGGGCTTACGTTCACTAAATCCTATCAAGTGAACATAAGACGGCAGGAGGATGCAGCCTTTTTTTGTTGGCACAATATGCGGCAGGCAGCATTAGAATTCCTCGTGTCTGATGGCAGTCTGCATTGTTGGTGTCTCCCCCCCCCCTCAGTAAGCATTGCTTTAGGACATCCCAGATAGTAATGATTAAGACTCTGTGTCCCGTGATGTACGATAAAGAAAATAGGATTTTTATAACAGCTTACCTGTAAAATCCTTTTCTTGGAGTACATCACGGGACACAGAGTCCCCACCCCTCTTGTTTGGGGATATTGGGACACTTATTGCTTGGGACAAAAACTGAGGTGCTCCCAGTAGGGGAGGGGTTATATAGGGAGGGAACTTCCTGTTCTAATTGATTACACCAGTGTCCAGCACCTGATGGTGGAATATAACCCAGATAGTAATGATTAAGACTCTGGTGTCCCGTGATGTACTCCAAGAAAAGGATTTTACAGGTAAGCTGTTATAAAAATCCTATTTTTTCAACCTACTCACCTACTATGTTACTATGTATGTAAGGCATGCAATGAATTGTAACTTTCATGGTTACTTGTGCTCTCAAACTATCAAGTGACTGGTGTCATAACTGATTACATATGCAGCACTATGGGAACTGCAGATTAAACTGAGGCTGAGATGGCAGGCTCATTGCCTCTAAGGATAGGATGTTTTAGTTCTGCTTTAAAAAAGTGTTTGCTGGAGTTTAGCTTTCATTTGTTAGTGAAGTCAATTCTAAATCCATACCTCCCACCATTTTGAGATGGGAATGCGGGGACACCTGCTAACAAATGTATGTAGGCATAGGACACACCCCCTGCCACACCCCCTTAAAGGAGAATTAACAAAAAAAAAAGGTTAATTAATCCACAAGGCCTTTTTTTTACCACTACTATTTCTTTATCATGGCTATATAAAATGTACACATGCAGCATTTAGAAATTGGATGAAAGGTTTAGCACTGGGAAACACTTTTTGAAAGATAAAAAGTGCATTTTATATACAGCTATATAGATCAGACCAAGATGAGGGACAAATGAGGAGGAAAGAGGGATATTGCTCCAAATCAGGTACAGTCCCTTGAAATCAGGGACAGTTGGGATGTAAATCTGCTAGTTCACCTAACACTACCTCCTCTGCCCAATGACAATGTTGCTGTTGGATGCCTCCATTGCTCCTCCAGAAGGGTGGAGACACCTAAAAAATAAAATGAATGCAGCCTCCACATTTAAGGATTTGTAAGTGGAATATATGGCATTTTATTTTTGTTCCTGGGTTTATTATTGCTTTAAAGTTCATGTGTACAGCCTAGGGCTCTACATTCAGTCCTTGGTCCAAGATGCATGTTTCATTTGCTTTGCCACTTTTCTTCTTGCAGTTCAATTCACTGAGCATCAAGTTTGAAATTTATGTTTTCCAATTAGAATCTGAGAAATTTGTCAGACATCAGCCAGGTACACTGCTAAGTGAGGTCTATAGTTGGAGAGGCTTTATTGTTAATTTGATATACACCAGTTGCTTTATGACCACTCACCTAATATTGAGTATATCCCCCTTTTGCTGCCAAGGCAGCCCAGAACCATTGAGGCATGGTTGTCACTAGACCTCTGAAGGTGGTATCTCGCACCAAGCCGTCGGTAGCAGATCTTGTAAGTTGCAAGGTGGTGCTTTCATGGATCGGACTGGGATCGGACTTATTGTTTCAGCACATCCTACAGATGTTCAATGGGACTGAGATCTGGAGAATATGGATGCCAAGTGAACATCTCAAACTCGTCGTTGTGTTCCTCAAACCATTCACTTTTTATTGTAGAAAGGCAAATTATACTGCCGAAAGAGGCCACTGCCTTCAGGGAATACAGTTTCCATGAAGGGTTGTACTTGGTCAGGAACAGTGTTAAGGGAGGTGGTACGTTTCACATAACATGCAAAGGCTTTTTAAACAGAACACTGTCCAAAGCATAACACTACCTCTGCCAGCTTGCCTTGTTCCCTACTGCATCCTGGTACCCAGGTAAGCAAAGTACATGCACCTGGCCATCCACATGGTGTAAAAGAAACCATAGTTCATCAGATCAGGCCATCTTCTTCCATGGCTTCAGCTTCAGGAACCACGTGTTCTCTTTCTGCCTCACATCCCACTGACTTTCATATGACATTGTAAGGAGATAATCACTGTAATTCACTTAACCTGTCAGTGGTCATAAAGTAATGGCTGATTTGTGTACATTTCATCTGTACCCTCTTCTATACTTCTACACCATTTTTTTCTGTAAAACCAAATTTTGTGGGTGATTACATTTTCTCTACATTAAGCCATAATAAAAGTTGTGGTTTAATACAATTCAGTGGGTGCTCTTTTATCTCCAAACTGCTCAGACAGATTTATTTCACTGTGAAATCTTGTATTTACTTGTCAAACTGGCTATCCCAGATCAGGCTTTGTGCTGAGGGTCTCTATGAGGGCCTTGTACTGCTCATTACAGAGACATTATTCTGCTGAAAAGCGAACGAAGGCTGTCATCCAGGTCCCAATTCAGCTGTTATCAATGTGTTCCTGTTTCCGTAAGAAACCAGAGAGGGCCAATCCAAGGCCCCTGTATCTGGCTGGGAGCCTGTCCCTCTGTGCAGCATGTGGCTCTCATGATTAAGCTGTTCACACAGACCTGAATGACAACGTGTGCTGGGAATAGATTAGAATAATTTATTTTAAGGCAGGGAGGGCCGCGCTCTGACATTTCTTTTTGTCACACGCTCACATGAGCTGCTACAATGTACCGGACGTGTCGATGACAGAACACTGAGTGGTCCCGCTGATTCCTATTGCAAAGAGGATTTTCTGGGTAATATTTTGGAAAGGCTTCTGCCATGAACCTTGGGGACGAGCCAGAGCCTGTGCGGATTACTTTCTTTCATAGATCTTTCCCTAACTTCCAGTGATGTGACCAGCTTGGAGCTGCGAGATTGAGTCTGTATTTTTCTCATGTGGTATTCTGGAGTTTGACGGATTCACTGAATTTTCCCAGATTGCTGTGCAAATGAATCAGCTGAGCAATAAGGCACCTGCTGTTAATGGATGGTGCCAGACTGGCACTTCTCTCTGCCGCTCCCAAGATGATGAAGTTGAAAGGCCGTTTTTGTCTGGATTACTGGCCGTTCCTGTGTCTGCAGCCCCCTCCTGGGCTCTATAAAGGTACAAGCTGTTCTCATCACTCCGCCCTTTATACTGCTTTACACAGGATGCAATCTGTTTTTTTCTAAGGTATAGTCAGGTGTTGCAATGATAGGAAACCTTTTTATAGACAAAGGGATTTGGAGCTATTATGTTTAATTGTGTGAATTATTATATTTACACGTGTGTGTGGTATCCACCCCTTATGACCATTGATGCTTTGTTTATAATATTTTACGTTTTTTATAGTGGCAAACTAGTGCTTTATCTGTCTTATGCTAAAAAAAAAAAAAATGGTTAAACTGCATAAAAAATGGGTGACTGAGGGATACTAGCAAGATGGGGCTATTTACTATTCATCAATAGATAGTAAATCTGTATGGGGCTCCGATTCTGTGACAAAGCAGCTTTGTGATTGATGGGGAATGGGGAGGAGGAAGCTGTGGAAAGGCAAACCTATTCATATTCATAAGCTCTGAAACATCCTTTATATCGTCAGATATCAGCAGATAACACACCCACCGTTCAAACAATAGATTAACACCCACCCTGCTTTCCTCCCTATGTCAGTCTTTGTAGTTTAGTTAAACAAGTTGGCATTATTTCTTAGGTAAAAAAAAATTATCTGTGTATATTCTTATCTCTGTCTGTGAGTTAAATATAGGCTGTTCAATTCAGTGTGAGAAAAACTGCAGATTCACACTCACGTGGCCCTGAGGCACCAGCATCTGAGCAAAACCCATGTGAGGCTGATTCATACAAGACACATATTTACCAATAACCACAGCTCTCTGCATGATCTTAGAAGAGACTCTGTCATTAGTGAGGTTACATTGCATTGTTTTTATTTTTATTTTTTTTATTCACCTTGTGATCTGGCCATTAAATCTGTTATTTCTCAACTTAATAAAACAGTTTGCCCAGCAAAAATGGCAGTTAGAGAGGGAAGAACATAGGTGGGCACAGCCTATTGCATTAGTGTGTGCACCCCAAAGCCCAAACTCACATGCGTGTTTGTGTGTGTGTGTGTGTGTATATAGATAGATAAAGATCTATCCATCAATATATAGCAGCAGGGCAATGGACAGTGTCAGTAGGGCAGAGATTAGTTTATTTATTATTACTTTTTGACAATTATATGTTTGCAATATTTTTTACAATCCTTCTTTTTTTTTTTTTTTTTTTTTTAGGAGCCCCATTGGGGGGTGGCTTTGGTGAAATATCAGGGGTCTAAACAGACCCCTGATGTCTAATTTTTGGTACAGAGAAAGGGACTGCGGACAGAGATTCCCCAGTCCTTTTCTCTGCAGCCAAGCAGAAAGGGAAATCTATGCAGCACAGGGTGATTAGGGTGTGCCCAGGCACACCTGGCACACCCTGTGCGCACGCCTATGGGTAAGACAAATCATTTACCACCACTGACAGGGGGGGGATGGGGGGATACAATGGTCATATTTGTATTTATTTATGTAAAACCTGTTGCTTAAGAAGTGTTAGCTGGAGTTTTACTTTATTTGGTTAGTCAAGTTCATCTGAATGTGCTAGTGCATCGAAAATGCTACCCTCTCCCCAGACTGACAATGCTGCTGTCCAAAGGGGTGTCTATTTCTCCTGTCTTCCATCTGGAGTGGAGACACCCTAAGGCCGCGTACACACGGTCGGACAAAACCGATGAGAATGGACCGAGGTTCAGTTTCATCGGTCCAAACCAACCGTGTGTATAGCCCATCGGTCTGTTGTCCTTCGGTCCAAAATTTTAAAACATGCTTCAAAATCGAACCGATGGACCGCTGCCCGATCGGTCCAAACCGATGGTTAGTACAGAAAGCATCGGTTCAAAACCCGTGCATGCTCAGAATCAAGTCGACGCATGCTTGGAAACATTGAACTTCGTTTTATTCGGCACGTCGTGTGTTTGACGTCACCGCGTTCTGACCCGCTCGGTTTTTGGAAATATGGTGTGTACGCACTTCAGACCATCAGGCCACTTCATCGGTGAACTGATGGAAATGGCCCGTCGGACCATTGTCATCGGTTTGGAAGTGTGTAACTGGACAGATCACAAGGTGAAAATAAAAGGAAAAATATCTAAAAAAAAGGAAAATTAAGAATTGGTAAACTGTAATATTTTTGATCTTGGGTTTATTATAAAAACAACATTTTTGTTTTTGGGTTTAATACCACTTTAAGAATCAGACATTTGGTTCTTTCAGAGCGCTTGACTTTTCCAGAACAGAAGTGGCGATGCTGTCATGGAACATGGACATTGATATACTTTATAAAATTATTTGTTACATAGCTGATGAATGCCAACCTTTTAATTTGATCTATCTTAAATTTGAAAATGAAAGAAAAATACAACCAATGATGCTATACTATATTTCAGGATATTATTCTGTAAGCACGTGTAGGACCATCAGTAAGGACTAGGAGATGGCACACACATGGGATGCCTTGTTGTACAACATTTTGTATAGATCTGGCACAATATAATGCTTCTGGGCAGGAGTATTGTGTTGTCTCATCTACTGACCCTGTTTTACCTAAGTCCATTTTACTCCTTGAAAATATATTATTTGACAATGGGGAAGAGATCTGTTGGCAGCCAATAAATAATGTTGGAGGCTAAAGAATTGAAATGGTCTTCTCCAAGCTGTGTACAGCCCCTGATTTGTTCACTCCCAGGGTTAGACAGCAGCACCAGCTGGTTGTGTCATCTCTCATTGTTGTGCTCAATTACCCTTTGTTGTCCAGCACGTGTATGCTTTAAAGGACTCTGCAGTAATGGTCTGAAAAACAAATAATTGGGCATTATTTTGTATTTCTTTTTAGGATCATGTTAACATTTCATCAAGCTTGCTGTAATATAATAAAATATTTATTTAGGTTCAGAAATGCTTCTGCTGTTTCAAATATATAGAGTTTGGTTCATGGGGTAACCCATTATTAATTATTATACAGGATTTATAGAATGCCAGCACTTCACAAAATAGAGGAGGCCTGTATAGTTACAGTACGGTGCAAGGCAAAAGAATTAAGAGTGCCCTGCCAATGACAGCCTAACCCATATGTTTAATTACAATTCATCATTTGTTAATGAGTCTGCTCTAAAATGAAAGGTGAGATCTGATTGAACACTGTGAGTTACTGGATTGACTAGTGTACCACCTTATCTGTCATTATCATTCTGCCTTAACAGATCATTGCCCTATTTAAAGCTGGCATATGGAATCTCTAAAACCTGGTACACACTATAGTTTTTTTTTTTACAAAAGGCAAATCCACTTTGCACTACAAGTGCACTTTTAAGTCCAATCGCTGTATATCTGAGGGGGACATGCAAGGGAAATAAAAAACAGCACAACATTTTTTGCTTGCACATGATTGGATGATTTAATCAGCAGAGCTTCCCCTCATTTCAGATCTTCCCCTCAAATCTACAGTGACTGCACTTACAAGTGCACTTGCAGTGCAGCCTAGATTTCTCAACCCCTATGAGTTTTTTTTTTTTTTTAATTACAAAAAAAACTGTTGGCTCCGGTCTGGGACGCTGTACTAACTATGCAAAGTTAGTATAATGATCTCCCCTGCTAAACTGTTGTGTTCTGACAGGGGGACACCCCCACCCCCATCCCCCACCAAAACACTCCGATCTGCACTCTCCGACATTGGCTGAGAGCGCTGATCAGTAGTCAGTCTGCTGCTGGTACAGAAGCTGAACACACACACAGGCCGAATGACGTGCGTTTTTCATTTTTTTTAACCGGCCAGTGTGTATGGGGCTTAAGGCTTTGTGTACACTGGCAGCTCCTAAACTTGAGTTTGGCAAAAAAAAAATGACAAAAATCCTAAACTCAACTCTATAAGTTAATAAGTCATAGGTTTTAACAGAGTTTAGAAGCTGTCGTGTTTAGGTGAGGTTAAACCTCCCTCTCCTGAATGCGGAAGAATCGCATTCACAATATTACTGTTTTGCCCGCTGGCCTCAGGGAAACGTTAATCGTGGCAAAATAGCGTTTTTTGACAAGTTTTGAATTTTCCGGCAGCTTTGGTCACTGTACGCTAATGCTAGTGGATGTCCAGGTGCAGGGGGGGAGGGGGGCACCACCTTCAACCTTTATGCTCCTGCAGTAAACAAGGGAGCACAATTTGTCAAAGCTGTAAATCTGCTTGTTAACTTTATCAAGTAGGATGCACTTGTAGGCTGTTGGGGCCTAATAGGGTGGGTCACGCCACTACAGACAATGCACATGGGTGAAATAGTTACTGCTGCAATCCCAACCAATGGTAGGAGACGTGCTAGGGGGCCCATACATTACTCATAATATTTTTGTTTAACCAGCGGGTTAAGCAAAAAAATGTTAGAAGTTATTCCAGGTAGATGGAGGAATCACTTCTGTTGAGCCTTTGTGTTCTGACGGTGGAAAGACTTCCCCGTTGTCAGAATACAGTGATCAGTGCTGCCAGCTATATTGATTGGGAAAAGCCCAACAGGGGGGTTGTACACCAGTCAATCAGTAGATCAAATTTTGTACAACAGCTGTCTCCATACATGGTTCAACATGTGTCTGGTCCCTGCTGGACTCAGCTGAATTTTGATCCTTGTATGGCTGGCTTTGGTGAATAGTAGAGAGGGATAAAAGCTGCTACCTTACCCAGGGCCACATTCTGCCTTCATTTGTCTTCACCTCCGATGTAACTGGGTTAGTTAATGGACACTGTAGTGCTTTACATCCATGGGGTATTGGCACATGCCCTGCATGATGCAGCTTTAGGCCAGGTAATCAAAGAATGGATTTGCAGCACCCATTTGCCTTTGGCAACTCATTTGGTCTCACGGTGTCCCACACCCATACCATTTTAGAACAGTGCTTGGAGGGACCTTATTTTGGGGTTTCTATTGAGCTTTACCATGAAAGCATGCACAGGTGTGAATCTCTGTATGTGTCCTAAATGTTTACATTCCTCCTGTCATATCATGCTGTAGGTGTGCTGTCCTCCTGTGATAAGGTTTACTTCTTCGGGCCAATTTAGATGTGCAGTTAGCTAGGAAAAGTGTTATTTGTCATATCCTAACCCTAACCCAATTTATTATTAGCTCAGCTAAAATGTTATTGTCCTCTTTACCCTGAGAGATGAACAAGTACCCAACATGCTGGTAAAACTGGCAGAATCAGCACCATCTGATCTCCCTGGCACCAGTATACAGCTCCCAGTGAATTGGGTCTGTTTGGCCAAAATACAAGTGTCAGTGGATTGGGAACTACAGTGCAAACATTTGCATATTTGCATATTCATGATTCATTATGCTCTTCATTGATGTTTTTATTCTGACAGATTTCTATAAATATTTTGACAGTGCTGCAAATAAAACATAAAACTGTCTGTGTCTCTTGTGTGCCAATTATTATACCAGGAAGTGAAGAATCTGAAGGGTTGTTATCTAGCAGCTGAGAAAATCCAAATTTACATCAGCCGCAAGCCTGCATTTACTGTCAGCACGGCTACGTAGGACAGCTGCATTTATGGACAACAAACAAGTATTTTGTTTGTGTATATTTTTTATAATTTTTTTTCCTACATCATTCATTAAAGTATATCTGTCTTCAGAGAAATATTTAGAATGCCATTGCTGACCTTGTGAAAGTGCGGTTTTAATATTTAAGAGTCGCTAAACTGAAACAAGCATGCAAAATCTGATCTGAGAAATGTTTTAATTCCTTATTTCTTTACTTTGTCCGGAAAGCACTGAAGACAGCCAGGCATCTAACATTTTCAGAACAAGAGACATCCATAGATTCCTCCATCCATGCTAAACAGAAAGGATGGAGGAATTTTCTCTTACATCTATTGTATTCTGACAGCCACAGCTGTAACAATACCCAAGCAATAAAATAACTTCATCTGATAGGCTGAAGTCACTGTTCAGCTGAGAATTTCCCACCATCAGATCCAGGTTTGTCAAGCTGGATGGTACTAACAGGACCCCTTAAGGCTTGAATTTTGACCGATTCAGCAGGAATGAGCCAAAGTTCAAGCCATGTATGGCCCTGTCATTGTTCAGACTTCTGAAGATATCCACATAGGATGAAACATGTTAGGCTGACCGACACAAGTACGCTATGAGCCGCAGAGCTTTTATATATTTTTTGATGCCTGTTTACCTGTCTGCTTTTGTAAGTACCATACAATAAATTGCATTTTGCTTTTACCTACGGGCTTCACTATTGCCGTTTCCTCTCTGCATTTTTTGGTCATATACCTGTTGATGAACGCAATGTACATCTTTGGATCCCTGTGACATTCGGGATGATATTTCACCATTGATGCTGCCTGTGGATTTTAAATGCATTTTTTGCTGTGAGAATTACAATGGTCCCAAAAATGTGTCAAAATTGTCCGAAGTGTCCGCCATAATGTCACAGTCACGAAAAAAATCGCTGATCGCCGCCATTAGTAGTAAAACATTTTTTTTTATAACAATGCAATAAAACTATCCCCTATTTTGTAAACGCTATAAATTTTGCGCAAACCAACCGATAAATGCTTATTGCGATTTTTTTTTACCACAAATAGGTAGAAGAATATGTATCGGCCTAAACTGAGGAAACAAATGTTTTTTTATATATTTTTGGGGGATATTTATTATAGCAAAAAGTAAAAAATATTGATTTTTTTTCAAAATTGGCGCTCTATTTTTGTTTATAGCGCAAAAAATAAAAACCGCAGAGGTGATCAAATACCACCAAAAGAAAGCTCTATTTGTGGGAAAAAAAGGACGCCAATTTTGTTTGGGAGCCACGTCGCACGACCGCGCAATTGTCTGTTAAAACTACGCAGTGCCGAATCGCAAAACCTGGCCGGGTCCTTTAGCTGCATTTTGGCCTGGGTCTTAAGTGGTTAAGTTAGCTCAGATAGTTGTTCACTTTTATTGTTCAGACTTGCCACCCGAATCAATTTACTGATCAAAATTTGTTGAGCTGAGTGGTGCTGTCAGGGCTACTCATGGCATGAATTTCAGCCAGTTCATCAGGAATCAGCCAATATGTGAGCTGTGTATGTATTCTCTATCATTTGTGCCAAAAAATCTATAAAAATAACTGTGTTGATTGACTTAAGGAAGTTGGCATGGCATGGCATATGAATGGTATGTGTAGTTATTAATATGGAGATGTTGTTGGCCCTGTTTTATTGATACCCAGAAAGGTTTAACTACTATTATGGTATTTTGAACATGGCTTCATTTAGGGTGCAGCCTTGGTGATTATGGTTTTGTTCCTCTCTGCTTGTCCAACTATCTAAAATGAATAACAAATTATGCATACACATGAAATGCATTGTTTGCTATGAAGAAACAAGTAATAGAGTCTCTGGATTATCCTGCTCCAAGTGAGCTTGTTGTGGCTAAATATTGAGAATGTTTTCTGAAAATTCACAGTTTTGGATGCCTAGATCAGGGGTGCCCAACCTTTTAAAGAGCGAGGGCCACTTAAACGACTTGGTAACCGGTCGCAGGCCAAAAATGAGCGGAGTGGGTGGATGGCAGGTCGGTGTCTGCTCTGCATATGCAGTGTGACCACGGACACAGCCCACTCTTCTCTTTTTTTTAAGTGGATCAGATTGGAGGTTGGCGTTTGTAGAGGTGAATAAAGGGTCCAATTGGATTGGACTGACCATGTGAAAGGGGCCTAAGGCTGCTTTCACACTGATGCACTGTGGTTTACCCACACCGCGGGTGCAGCACAATGTGCCTGTGGCTTTCCTGCAGGGTAGCTGCACTTTGCCATAGACTTCTATTATATCCTGCAGGTGTGGTGCACTTTCAGAAAGCACACCAAGCTTGCAGGTAATAACAGAAGTCTATGGCTCAGTGCAAGTAACCCACAGATGCGCTGCTCTGCACCTGCGGATCAGTTTGAAAGCAGCACAGTAACTACTGCAGAACAGATATGCCCATATACACACTGTGATTTTAGTAATAAACTTACCTTTAATACCAGTATTCTATTCTATTCCATCCCAGAGGAGGAGGTCGCAGGCCACTGCCACTACTGGTCTAGAGGGTTACATAAGTGGGTTTGGCTGTTATTAATAAGAGGTACAGTATGTTGAATGTTAATCGGCTTCTTTTGCATAAATGATCAAAATGGTAGAAATATATCCTGAAATATATCCTAAAATGTATATTGTCACTTTCTTCTTTGCCATTAAAGTGGCATGTACAAATCATTGTGGAACTTTTTTACCTTTTTTTGAGTGACCTTAAGCCTGGGTTCACACTATAGCAAACACAGACATTGCATGTGATTTGCACCCGCACTGCTGTGCTGATCACATGCAATGTCTGTGCAATGCAAGTTCGGCCATACAGTTGTATGGCCGAACTCGCATTGGATTTACATAAAAAAAGAGCAGGGACTTTTTTGTTCACACCCATGCAATCTCATTCCTGTCCATAGCCACAGTTCGCACTGTGATCTGTGAACCAATCTGGGGGTGTCATTAACATTGTATTGACACCCACAGCAGTTCGCAGAGGGCAGTGTGAACTGCCTGCGGGAGAGATGCGATGCGGGAACTGGCGCTGGAATCGTGCTTATTCCCGCATCGCTATAGTGTGAACCCAGGCTGTATAAATCAGTGTAAAATCAGCCAGGTTGACATTTTTAATTTTTTATTCTTGATTTAAGTTTTTACAGATATACATCAATAAGGCTGCATACAGTAGGGAGTCAGAAAAGAACAAATACCGTATATACTCGAGTATAAGCTGAGTTTTTGTGCTGAAAATGCCCCCTCGGCTTATACTCGAGTCATCTTTTTGCGCCTGATCTCCCGGAATTTGGGGACCCGGTCTTGGCCGGCCGTAGGTCCCCTGGACCCCAAACTTGGCACACGTGTAGCCCCACTCTTCCTCTACAAGTGTGCAAAGTTTGTTGTCCAGAGAGCACCGATTTTTCAAAGCCGGGCACCCCGTCCATAGACTTCCATGTTAAACAGTAATTTCTCTGGTGACTTTGGGGACCCGGTACTGGCCGGTCGTAGGTCCCCTGGACCCAGAACTTGGCACACATATAGCACATTTCTCCTCTACAAGTGTGCAAAGTTTGTTGACTGGGGAGCACCATTTTTTCAAAGCCGGGCACCCCTTCCATAGACTTCCATGTTAAACGTCAGTCAAGTCATAGGAACAGTGAGGCATGGGCACAGTGAGGCATGCACATGGGAACAGTGAGGCACAGTGAGGCATGCAGATGGACACCCTAAGCTTATACTTGAGTCAATACGTTTTCCCATTTTTTTTGTGGTAAAATTAGGTGCCTCGGCTTATACTCGAGTATATACGGTAGTATATACTGATATGCAGGTCATCATACATGCATAGATCAAATACCAATCAAAGGCATGAGATGACAGTGCACAGTATATGATTTGTTTGTGTGGTTACATTCTCCATTCCCCACTGAAATCTGTATGGAAGAAACTTGCTGTGTCCACCAGAGTATGAATAAAGGAAATGCTCTAGGTGTCCAAGTAGACAAACAATAAGTGGGTTTAAGGACTGAAGCAAAAGAAGTAAAGTAAGAAAAAAAAAACTAGCCCACACACTCTTATGAAGGTTGACATTTTAAGCTGAAAGGTGTTAGGAGCTCTCTATATTACAGATAACCAAATAGTGTGGCTCACACTAAATTTAGCGTTAGATTATAGAAGGAAAATGGACATTGCGGACTCTAAATAAACATGTTACTGTAGGCGACTAGTAATCTGCTCTTTATCATCCCACCTTTAATTACATAGAAAACCCTACTGCTTCCTGCACCTGCCAGTAAAGATCGCATTATTCATTACAACTGGATTACCTCCCAGGGACTTTATTGATCATTAGTTTCTGTAGCATCTGTGACATTCTAACAAACATAACTAATGTTCACTATGGACCAAAAAATCCTGTAATCATCAGAAAAGACAGTGTGATACCATGATTCAGCACAACCAGTAGCTTATTCATATTCAGTTTTCCTGGGCTCTTGGCGGTCTGTACATTAATCTCTGTTAAAGGATACTGTTCCTTTAACAAAAGTTTCTGGAGTGATGTTCTGCAGCAGGGTAAGGAATTAGGCCAAAGTTCTTCTCTTCTGCCTGTGTACAATAGAAGGATCTCAGGGAGCCTGGGAAGAAAATGAAGAACTTTCACTCCCAATTGGAATCTTTCAAGACAATTTTCTGCAGCTTGCTTCCCAATGAGTTCCGGTCTGTCTGGACTAGGAGATTTCATCCAGAATAATAAAGAATTAAGTTGAGTTAATGGATGGATTTCCAGTGCTGCGTTTGGTACATATTTAAAATGATGTGTTTAGGTTTACCAGACCCCCCCCCCCCTTTGTCCTTCTAGTTCCTTGATTTATATTGCTACTTCAACAGACTAGCATTGGCTGAGGGCCTACGGACTGTTGCATTAATTACGATTAGGCCACTGAAGCATGAACTAGAATTACTGCAAAAACGTATGAAGAAAAAAATAAGTGTGTTGAAATTAGAGGTTTGGAAGAGCCTTTTTAAAATACATTTAGGGTCCGCATTGAAATTGAATGTTGTTCCAACCAGCTTGTAGGAAGAAGGCTTTCCTAATGCAGACTGTAAATTTGTTGGCCAGCATTCTCATTCACATCTTATATAAGTAGCTATTAAAGGTTCAGTCCATCAAAAAGTCGTATTTTAGTTTTGGTGGAGATTTGTGGCAAAGTTAGCCCGGGCTTCTTATACAGTATGCCTTGGATACAACAAGCAGTGAGACCTCTTAATCATTCCATCTGGGAACTTTGGCCATTTCTACCCACTTATGCATGTGCCAGCGACTCCTGTTATATTCTTCATTAAAATAAACACAAATCATACAAGCTAAGGGGAAGCTTAATGCAATTGGCAGCCAGGACCGTGCACTGTCACAGGGCAGCAGGTCACAGGCTCCCCCATATACAGATGTGACCTCGGCAGCTGCAGAGAAGCAGGGAGACTCACACAGGTAGGGTGAGTTTAAGGGGGTCAGGGGATGCCCCTTTTCCAGTACACTGAAAATATGCTTTGCATGAACACAGGTAACAGTGTCTCTCTAAAGAAGAACTCCAGGCTAAATAAAAACTCTTATTGTCAGAGATGTTTTGACATCTGAAGTAGGGTGAACAGAGAACCATGATTTCAAGGGACAGCCAATGTTTCAGTAGGTGTGTCTATGACCATGCGCCTAGAAATTAAAACCTGGCCTGGCATTTTTGGACCCCCCCCCAAGCTGCTTCCCTGATGAAAGGACAAGTCAAGCCTCGTACACACGACCGAGTTTCTCGGCAAAAACCAGCAAGAAACTTGCTGGGAGATATTTTTTTGCGGAGGAAACCGGTCGCACATTTTCGTTGAGGAAACTGTTGAGAAACTTGACGAGCCAAAAAGAGAGCATGTTCTCTATTTCCTTGACGGAAATGGAGAAAATTGGCTTGTCGAGTTCCTCGACAGCCTAACAAGAAACTCGACGAGGAAAACCATGTGTTTCGCCCGTTGAGTTCCTCGGTTGTGTGTACGAGGCTTCAGATTATTATACTTTCCAAAGCAGTGTGCAAGCATCTTTGCATTTGTTGGTCTAGATGACAATGCACTTGTGTGATAGGGAGCAAAAGATGACAGCAGAAAGAACAGGTGGATGAAGCAGATGAAGCTTGCAATACTCACATAAGATGCAAAACTAAATTGCGGAGTAGGTGTTCTACCTTTCGCAGACAGCTGGGTAGAGAGATTTAACATGAATTTGAAGATCAGATTACTTGGTGGAGTGGGACAAAAGTTGCATATCTAAAGATAGTAGAGTAATAAAAGTACATAAAGCTTGAAAATATTGTGAAGGAAAATTGAAGTCCTATTAGAACTAATTAAAGGCCTGACCAAGACAACAATATCAGTTGCCATAGGCGTGCGCACAGGGTGTGCCAGGTGTGCCTGGGCACACCTTAATCACCCCATGTGCCACACATTCTCCCTAATTTTCACAAATTCTATAAAAAAAATTAAACAAATAAAATTGTAAAAAAGAATACAAAATAACATAATAAAAATAAAAACTACTGACACCATCCACTACCCTACTGACACCAATTTCTACCCTACTGACACTTTCCACTGCTCTAATGACACTGTTGGTATATATACACATACACACGAACATGTGTTTGAGCTTTGGGGTTCACACCCTAATGCAATGGGCTGCGCACACCTGTCAGTTGCTCCCAGATGGCCAGTGTGCATCAGAATCTTCTTTTCCTTTTCTGGTTTATGCTTATCCAGACAACCAGTGGATTGCCAAATGTATACACACAGATACAGCAATGTTGGTTGCTAAAGTAGTATTAGAATATTATTCCATGAACAGTTAGTATTATAATAATACTATGGTCAACATTCACTGTAGCATTTGTTAACTGCATGGTCTGTGCTCAAGCTTATTGTGAAAAATTGATGTAGGTGGTGCAGCGGCAATAGTATTTTTTTGTAAACTCAATAAGTCTGACACAGAGTTGCCAACCGTTAGTAATGCAGCCAGTAAAAAGGCACTTTTCACCTGCCAGTAAATGCCAGTGACGGGAAAAGATTGACAGTAAAAAATATGGCTGTGACGCTCAAAACTCATGCGCAGTTCCGGGGCAGAGCTGGCCGAGACCATCCCAGGCAAGCCGGGAGTGGGACTGTCAGTGCTGTTCGGACTGGAGTGGACTACTGAAAGGACCACCTGGCATGGAGAGAGACTGTCACTGTGGCCCAGGAAGGGACGTGTCATGTCGAGGAAGTGTCATAAACATCTGTGTTGCTGCACACTGCTGTCAATGAGACAATCGAGCAATGAGAATCGATTTCATGTGCATGTGCCTGCCCATGTGTAATGCCCATGTTTTGTCTTTTTCGTGATAAATTCAGAGCTATGGTTTTCGTTATGTTTTACAGATAACCTTAATATAGTTTATGTCATGCACTTAACATAAAAAAAAAAAAAAAAAATCCATTTTGCTGTCTAGTGCTCTATCAGCATGTTCTGAAATCTTTTTATATGTTTACAACCCCCACGTTATACTAAATATTTTATTATCTTGTTTTCCTTCCCGAAGATAGGTCATATATTTGTTTATTTAATTTATGCAGAATGGATTGCACTAGAAAGCAAAAACTTGGTGGCATGCAAAAGAATCGTAACTTTTATGTCTTCTCATGGTGCAATGCATTTCTCCAGCTGTATTTCACTATTTTCAGCTATATTTTCATGCTGGCAAATTTCCATTTTGTTTACTGATGATGCAGGGCTAGAGAATCGGCACATTAATTGAAACTATCTATTGTACTAACCAGTGGGATCTCCTCTTGTAACCCTGTTAACCTGCTGCTTGGTATAATAAGAATTGAGGCATCTTAGTGTAATTGCATCACAACTTGTGCATACATGCTATATTAATTAATGTGTTCTTAAATTAAATGTGAAAATTGATTTGCCCTAATTTAATTATAAGATGTATCTCAGTCTCTGAAGCTGTGATAGATCTTAATATTAATATTTAGCCATATCTTCTAAACTAGGAACCCTGAAAATGCTCAGACTGTACTCAATCTTGTACAAAGGTTCACTTTTAGGTACCGTATATACTCGAGTATAAGCCGAGGCACCTAATTTTACCACAAAAAAACTGGGAAAACGTATTGACTCGAGTATAAGCCTAGGGTGTCCATCTGCATGCCTCGCTATGCCTCACTGTGCCCTTGTCTTACTGTGTCCATGACTAGACTTACGTTTAACATGGGAGTATATAGAAGGGGTGCACGGCTTTGAAAAATCGGTCCCCCAGACAGTAAAGTTTGCACACTTGTAGAGGAGAACTGGGGCTACATGTGTGCCAAGTTTCGGGTCCAGGGGATATAGGGCCGACCGGTACCAGGTGCCCAAATTTACCGGAGAAATTACCATTTAACATGTTTGACTTTGAAAAATCGATGCTCCCCAGTTTGCCAAGTTTTACTGGAGGCATTGGGGCCCATAAATAAAAATCTGTCTATCAATTCAAGGCTTCCTGTGAAAGGCTGAGCAACGCAGGGGCAGCACGAGTTCACACAGGAGCAGCACGTGTTTGGGGGCGATTCGATAAGGCGATCTCAAGACGACTTGAGAGGCGACTTGCAATATGACTTTTGTATTGAAGTCAATGCAAGTCGCCTCCGAAAATCGTACAGGAACCTTTTTGACTTGCGCCGCTCCTATTAGAACGGTTCTATTGAACAGAGCGGAGCGCCACTTGTCAGGTGGCTGTGTCGCCTGATTTGCCCCTGTGTGAATTGGCTCTTACTTGTTCTGTGCAATAGTTTTTCACAGAGCAGCCCCAATCCTCTTCTTCTGGGCTCCCCGCCAACTCTTCAAGCCCCTTCTCTTTATTGGGTGCCCCCAGGGAAAGCCTCTTTGCCTGGGGGCACCCATGCGGGTTCACTCCCGAGTCCCGTTGCTGCGTCCATTGACACAGACAGCTGGACTCAGCCACTGCTCCTGTCACAGGATTTGATTGACAGCAGTGGCAGCCAATAGTTCCTGCTGCTATCAATCTGTCCAATGAGGAGAGAGAAAGCGGCTGCGCTCATGCACATTGCTGGATCAGTTCGGGCTCAGGTAAGAAAAAAGAGGGCGTCTGGGCGGAGCTGCAGCGCAAGAAAGTTTATTTACTTTAATGCATAGAATGTATTAAGTTGAAAAACCTTAAGGGCTTTGAAGCACTTTACCATAGTTCATTCTCTACATTAAGGTTAAAAAAAACTTTCTGTGCTGCAGGATACCCCAACCCCCTTTATACTTACCTGAGCCCGATTTTGTTCCAGTGGTGTGCATGAGAGCAGTGGCTATATCCACTGTCTCTCTCTCTCTCTCTCTCCATCCTGACAGTGCAGTACCATTAACTGCTGCTGCTGTCAATCAAATCATATGATGAGGTAGCAAGGGTCAGGGCAAAGCCTCGCTGTCTGTGTCAATGGATGCAGGCAGCAGGGCTCAGGAGCGAGCCCACATGAGTACCACCTTTAGCAAGCAGCTTGCTAGGGGGTACTTGGAAGGGGGAAGGAGCCAGGAGCATTGGTGGTTGACCACAGAAGACGAGGATTGGGACTGCTCTGTGCAAAACCATGTAAGCATACCATATTTGTTATTGAAAATAAAGGTTTACTATCACTTTAAGCCAGCAGATGGAGGAATTCTCCCCCTGGGACATCTAACAATTGACTTATGTTAAACAGGTACAGCCACACTGCTGAACCGGTTGAATTTTGATGTATCTATGGGCAGCTTTAGGCTATAAGGAGAAATTTAGTTCAACTGAGTCTGATTTAAAATTGATCATTTATTAAATTGACCTTGTCTTGCTCCTTGGTTAGTTTCCATGTTTTCCTCAAGTAAAATAAAGGTAATTATCCATACAGGAGATGTTTGCCTTCAGGTAGGGGGAGGTCGAGGATAAGAACGCAGTAATTAAGTTGTTTGTGTAAAGTTAGGGGGTAATCGCCAATCTATTTTTACTGTATTTTGAACACAAAATTGCTTTTCTTATTAACTGCTAGTCTTAACCTTTATAAAATGTACTTGTAAACTGTGTAATTAAATTCAATGTGCAGTATTTCTATATTCCTGCTAATGATTTAATTGATTGCTGGCACTTTGAAGTATAAAACAGAGTTTGGATTAATTCCACATCCCTGAGTCAGATCGTTTCTAGGTTGGTAAAAGTATTAGCAATTCTCTTGTGTTTGTAAGTGAAGAGTTCACATATTGGTCAAGTATCCTCTTGACTGCTCCACCTTCATCCTTCTCTATCAGCGCTGTGTAATATTATACTGCATGCTGACATTTGCACTAAATACCTTCACTTATGTCATCTTACTTGTTAGCTAGGAATGTTTATTTTTCTTTCTTTCTTTTTTTTTTTTTATTGATGACCTTTTTTTTTCTTGCTCATCTGTTTAGATGGCCATACACTGACAGTGCATATACAGATCAAAAAGTGCAAGTCTAAGAACAGGCGAACATTGGAAATTATTCAGATATTTCTGACAGTACATCTAAAACTCCCGTACCCCCAGACTGGCAATGCTACTGGCCAAAGGTGCCCCTGTGCACCTTCTTCCTGAGTAGGGGGTCTCTAATACAGAGGTGTGTTACTAACCAGATCAACAGGGTAAAACAGAGGGGAAAACGCCTGAAAAAAAAAGAAAACAAATGCAACCACCACTTCTATGTATTGGTAGGCTACAATTTAAAAAAAAATTGGTGTTGGGTTTATTACAGCTTTAATGATAAGATAAAACAATATAAAACAATCACAAGCAAGTAAAAATCCAATGATAGGGTTTTACTTGCTTATGGCTTTATTTTTTGTTTACTTCTAACAAATAATCTATAAGTAAAACCCTGTCATATGGTGTTTTACTTACTTGTGATTTTAACAGTTTTGTATACTCTAAGGCCCCTTTCACATAGACGGACCATTCAGGTCCGCCTGTCAGTTTTGATGGCGGACCTGAACTGGTGCTTGATGCATCTCTATGGAGCACCGGATGCCAACGCAGACATGTCCGCTGACATTCGACCCGATCCAGTCCGCTAAAAACAGACGTATGGGGATACGTCCCCATCTGTCCATGGTGGATCAGATTGGGTGAGATCTGACGAAAACGGAACATGCTGTCCGTTTTTGTTCGATCTCTCCATAGGAGACAGCGGCGCCCGACAAGTCCCTCCCCGCTCAGTGAGCAGAGAAGAGCTTGTCATCCGCCAACTCAGCGGAGATCAACGGACTGATCTCCCGCTGAGCTGGCGGGAGCCGGCAGACTCCATAGTGATGGAGTCCGCCTCATGTGCAAGGGGCCTAAGGGCCGCTCTTTCTTTCACTGACACCAACAATGGGGAACTATTTCTCCCCCCAAAGATAGAGCACTATTTACTTCCACTGATGCCAAAAAATGTTTTATTCCTGCTGAGAACTACCCGGCCCACCTAAAGTCTGAAGGACAGTTAGCTCTACCTACACGGAATGTTTTTTCCAACTGCTCCTGAACTATTTAACTTGACAGATAGTAACCGACGTTTAAAACATCCGCTTTGCCACGTTTACATGCAGCGCTTTGCCGCGTTTGCGTTTAGAAGCGTTATAAAAAAAAAATTAAATGGCCAAAAACGAAAAATGCTTATAAACGAAATGCTGCTAAACGTGGGTTACCGCGCTTAGTCGCGTTTGGCGTCTGAAACGTGGAAATCTTCAGTGTCGGAACCCATTTTTTTGCTTTCAAAGAAACGCTGTTAAATGCAACTGCCTAAAAACGGCAATAAACAAGACTGTGTACATGGTCACATAGGATAACATTGAATGAGTTCAGGGGCAGTTGAAAAAAGCGTCCAACTGCCTCTGAATGTATGTTTAGCAGCGTCTCGTGTACATGGGGCCTAAACTGGCCATTTTCTTAGAAGGTTAAGAGACTCCTGATCTAGATAAAAAGATCTCCCCAATCTGAAGAGGGTTGCAAATTTCTGAGTTGATCCTAGATATTGCATGGATTTATTTATTTATTTGTTCAGTGAATAAGTCACCAATTTTCCAGTCAATGGATGTGGTGGTTTTTCTATAGTGCTATAAATAAAAGCCAGACTAAAATTATTCAAAATAATATACACTAGCCATTAACAATGCCCACACTCCCCATTATACTTGAAAATACATTTGGATCATCCAAGCATGACAAGCTTGTGGGAAGAAACAGAAAGTACTGTTTAACACCCCCATATTATTAGGTACACTGTAGCCTTTGGTTAGGAAAATCCACATGACAAACCAGTTATTTCCCAAATCCCCACATATGTCTAGAAAGGTTAAGCATTACAAAACTGAATAGTAACAGAACTTAAATAAAGGTCATCTTTTTTTTTTTGTTTTTAGGTACCTGTTATAGTGTTGGCAATACCCAGTGAATGTTCAGTACTGTAATTTTTTTGGTGAGCAGGAAAGCCGGTGCTTCCTTTGGCGGCCCTTTAGGCTGGCACCATTGGGCCTTCCTACTAGTTAGGATCTTATCACAAAACTGTAATGGTGGCCACACACATCTCTGTGTTTTCACAGTTCTTTTACTGATGCAATCTTTTAATCGATAGGTTTATGAAAAGGATCTTTGAACTTGACCTACGCAATTTCAAATTTGTCTTGGATTTTGAAACGGCACATTGTTTAGGTGCATATATAATAAGTTACATTAAAAACTATTTACCTTTCTTGCTTTATTAAAAATGAATCAATCAAAATTACATTAATAGATTTGATGAAAACGTGTCGTTAGTCATTGTATGGAACAATTGTGAATAATTCAGAGAACACTGTGCGTTTATTTTATCGCTCACATGTCAACAAGACTTACTTATTACAGTTTTTATGATGTACAGCCATTGGCATTTGTTTCTTCTTTGTTCCATGCATGTTCATAGATTGTAGATTGTGTAATTCCTGAGTCACAGATTTACAGGGATACACAATTAAGTATTGGCATCTTTCTCTGCTAATAAAGTGCTCACCCCTCACCCTACCCAGTGATCCAACAATGCTGCATCACCCACTGTGCACAAACAGCCAAAGCAGAACTAAGCGTTGTATTTATTTAATTTACGTTGTAATGATGAATCTCTTATTACTGAGAATGTGCTTCACACACTGTGCACACAAAACCATTGCCAAAGCAGCATTGACAGCTTAATGACTGCTCCCAATTGGCATGCGTTAATAATTGAACAACAATTCCGTATTAAAAGGTTCTGTCCCCTATCAGGTTTCCATTGATGTTCCAGACTCCAGTGGGGAAATCTTCCTACATCTCTGGTATGATCGCAACAGCTACTATTGTCCCCAGTCTGGGTCAATTCACCATCTTTTCTATTCCTAGTGTGATATTGGGGGTGTTTAGCTCAAGTGATAGATGCACTTTTAGTGCAGTGAATTCATGTCAGATAGGCGTTTATAGTTAAGGGCCTGGTAACCCAAATTTATTAAATGGAAAAACATTCAGGATTCCCACACAGGGGTTCAAACTTCCAAATGAAAAACATACCAAGTCACCTGGCTCTCTTGTCAGCAGTTCCTCTGCTTGCTCCCAACAGACTTGATTCCTTCCAGCCCCCTGGACTCACTGGCTTCCTTAGTCACCCAGACTCTCAGTGCTGTCAGCCTTTCCCAGTCCCTGGGCATGGAATCCCCCTTACATGGGCTGCGGTCTCCCACACAGGCCAGACAGCTTCTGACACAGGTCTGTCTTCATACAGTAGCAGAAAGCTGCTGCTCACACTCAACCTTCCACCAGCCCCTCATTATATGGGCTGTGTGCACCTGGACACTCATCCTGCTGGCTGTCCACAAGACCTGGACACAGGGTTGGAAATCCCATCCCTCCCAAGTCTCTTGGGGATCTCCAAACTACAGAGTCCCATTCGGAACTAGCAAAATCTGTCGAGAAAAAAAGAGCAGCTTTCTCTATTTTAACTCTACAGATTCGTAGTCTTGCAGTCCGCAGATATGCGAACTCTGTGTCTTTTTTATATCCAATTTCATAGGGACAGAGCCTCGCACTGCCCCATTAGGAAGAATCCCTTGGAAGATTCAAAACACAATGTCAGTGGGGGAGTTAAAGCTATACAACTAAAGGCAAAACGTTTTCATTTGTTTTGGATAGAGTGGGCCGTGATTAGAACGCTTTTTGTTTTTTATTGCTGCCTCTCTAGTTGTCCTGTTTACCATTATCATTGAAAATTAAAGTAAAAGAAAATCACACATTTTGGGTTGTCCCCAGAAAAGTAATAGAGGGGAAATCTTCCAATGGGGACACTTATTCGAGTGACCTGGGGGCCCCCAAGGAATTTCCTTAATTTTCAGGGATTTCCTCTCACTTCCTGTTTGGCTATGGCATGGAAGTGAAGGGAAATCTCCGCAATAAGACACAGATGGCGAAAAAAATCAATCTGATGGGGGTTTTATTCCTCCTTTGCTCTATTCAAAATGGAAAAATAATAATACGTTTTT
The DNA here is from genome assembly GCF_905171775.1 of Rana temporaria. Taxonomy (NCBI): domain Eukaryota; kingdom Metazoa; phylum Chordata; class Amphibia; order Anura; family Ranidae; genus Rana; species Rana temporaria. The sequence continues at coordinate 52,152,499 of NC_053495.1, read as the reverse complement.
TAAAGCACTCTGAATGACAATGTGTGTTCACCTTGCTCCAGCCCCTTCCCTCTCCCACAATTGGATACTTGTTTTTGTTCTTTTTTTTTTTTGGTCCTGAAGGACAGACCCCCCTTTCTCACCTAGATGAAGATGACATTGTTCACAAACTCATTGATGAACTTAAGGGCTCTATCCAACCTTTAGGGCCTGGTTCAGACCTTCAGACCTTCGGCACATCTTCACAGTCGAGGTCTGAGACCTATGTTTAGCAGCAGATGTGTGCAAAACTCAGCATGTGTATATGTATGCGCCAGACAATTTCAAATGGAAGTGCTGGGGGGGGGGGGGGGTTATTGTTGGCCATGATTAAAGGGATGGAAGTTTAAAGTGTAAATATGATGATGCAATCTGTCACTAGCATTCACACAGCAGTTTTTGTTTTCTGAGTTCTCCGTAAAATTATTTTATTGCCTGTTGATCCTGCCAGTAGTATTATTTTTCCACTTCCTTTAGCGGTGTGACAACTTTGTTCACTCTGCAGTTCAATCACTGCAGCATTGTTATATTGTGGATATGGTATTTTTGGATGCACATGTTTTGAAATGGTCTTCAAGTAAGCAAAAAAATTAAAGACCAAAGCAAACTAATACTGTTTGAGTGATTATAGCAGCAGCTTTTTTCCTTGGCATAAAAAAGTTTATCATGGCACAATATGGAGGATTGATATGTGTCTGTAGTTTGCTTATGTAGCCAACGGCTTTGTGCTCATATGCCTTTTATCTGCTTTGATATTTCAGTCACTTTTCTTTTGCCTATTTATAGAATATGATTTTGAGCTGCATTGCAGGTTTATAGCAGAAGCCATTTGTGTTCTGTCTAGATGTGTTAGTTATGATTTACATCCGTAGCTCAGTTCTCACTGGTAAAATATCTAAATCATTCTCTTACAGCTCAGATCTTCTGTTATACTCTACTTCAGATTAAGCTTGCTTATACATGTGGTTCTGGAGCTATACATGTAGTCCTCTAAGATGTAGCTGTGCCAGTTGAAATGAAAATTGTGCTTACTTTCTTTAAAGCAGAACTCCAGCCAAAAATTACAAGCTAACATTTTTAGCATGTTAAACGATAAAAAACACAAAAAAGCATTTGCTGCAGTATTCTTCTTACAGAGATTGCACCGTCAGTACTATTTTCAGCTCCTCAGTGCCCTCAGTCTGTTGGCAAGCTACCCACATCCTTTGAGCACTTCCTGCCGAGTCCAGGTCTTCCTGGTGTCATGGACATGCAATAATGTCTGGCACCTTACCTTCTCCTCATGTGTCCATTAGAGGCCTGACCCTCTTCTGGCTGCCTTTTTATCATCTATCCTTCCTGTATGGCCCCACCCCAGGCCATCCCAGGAAGTCTATATTAACTGTTGCACTGCAGGTCTGCTTTGCTGTTCAACCTTGTTGTTAGCTTAAGTTCCTGTCTGCAGTGTGCTACGTTTACCTTCCTGTGTACCGTTTTTGGCTCGTCCCTGACTTCTCCTGTTTGCCTGTGACCCTGACCTTTTGCCTGTCCCTCGGTTACCCTTGTCTGCCTGTTGCCCTGACCTCGGCTTACCCATCACTATCGCTTGTCCTGGTTGCTGCTTCCCCTTTCTCCCTGCGGAGCGTGACCTAGGGGATCACTATCGCTTGTCCTGGTTGCTGCTTCCCCTTTCTCCCTGCGGAGCGTGACCTAGGGGATCCCAGGTGTCCGGGATCATCTGCCACATGTGTCCGGGATCATCTGCCACATGTGTCCGGGATCATCTGCCACATGTGTCCGGGATCATCTGCCACATGTGTCTGGGATCATCTGCCACATGTGTCTGGGATCATCTGCCACATGTGTCTGGGATCATCTGCCACATCTGTCTGGGATCATCTGCCACATCTGTCTGGGATCATCTGCACACATCTGCCCGTGACCATCTGCCACATCTGTCTCAGTGCACATCTGTCCATGATCATCTGTCCCAGTGATCAACATTTGTCACACATCTGACAAATCAGTCCCAGTAATCTGTCAAATGGCTAAAATAATATTAAGCAGCAAGGAGGCTTTCCATATACTCCAGAGTATGTTGGTCTAGAGTAGCGGGAACTCTCGACGTCAGACTCAGATAGCGAGTATGAGCCAGTAGAAAGCAGTGGCTCTGAAATGGAAACTGAGGAGGACAGAATCCTAAGAGGCTCAGGAGCATTCAAAATGTGATCAGTAGTCAGGAATTGAATGCCTTTGAATGACAGAGGCCCAACATCCAAGTAGCACCATCAGACATTCTAAAGTGCGAGATCACGGAAAGCTGAACATTTCTCTGGGAAGGAAGGGGGTGAAATTGCCCAGTATTGAGGTGCATTAAAGTAGTATTGAACTAAGTTCTTTGAAAACCAATGGCAGGTAGGGTTTTATAGCAGAAGAGAGCCTAGTGGTCTCTTCTGTTGTAAATGCCTTCCCCTACATGTCAGCAGTGATGTGGCCCTCACACTCCCAGCCCTCCACTGGTCCTTCTCCAGACCCTTACTTTCTGCTTTTAAGCAATGCATCCAGCTTCTTCCCAGCAGCAGCATAAGGAAAGGGGGGTGCACTGGGAGAGTAGGGGACTCAACTTCTGATGGTGTTGTGACTCTTGACATCTAGTGGAAGGGGAGGGGATGCGCTGGATATCTAATCTTACCGATACAACCAGCCCTTTTGATTGCAATCATAATGCTGATGTGGCCCATGATGAAATTGAGTTTGACACCCCTGCTCTATGTCTTTTGTATACTGATCCAATGATGAGTGGGAGTGACGTCATTGTGGCCCGTCCCTTTAAGTGGCTGAAGAGATAGAACCCGGTAGGAAGACTGAGCAAAGATGGAAGTTCCCGGGACCAGCAGGAGCAGTGACAGTGCATCACTGGAGGGCTGTGTCTGTACAACCGCTGCATCCCAATTGACAGCTATGGGGCTGCTGACATGGGAAAGTGCACAACACCTGTGCATTTCCATGCTGGTAAACACAGTTCTGCGCAAGGCACAGATTCAATCTCCCTGTGTGAATGAGGCCTTACTGTGAATTTTCTGTGATGAATAATTTACTTTAAATTGCTGTGTCATGTGTCTACAAATAATTTGCACCTTTCATGTGCAGCACTAAGCTTCTGGATGTAGTCCTAACCAGGGATGCACATGGCTTTTGTATGGTTTTCCTTCCACAGCTAAAATCATACTGACGTCTAACCAGGCTACCCCTGGTGTGTGTGTATGATTGTGTGTAATTGCCTTTATGCTTTTGATCATGTATTTTGCAGTAAATCCTTCTGAGTAAATCCTTCTTCACTTGCTTTGCATCACACTGATTTCTACATGACCTTGCAGCAGGGATTAATCACTCACCTCTAATATTGATCTCATGCAGTCTTGCAATACTGCAGTTTCTTTCACTTGCTGAAACTTTCTATGATCAGTCACCTCTTGGGATCAAATAAGTCATACAGCCTGGCAATTCCAGAGATCGTTGTGTATGTTTTCATAGTTTGAATTAGCTCTGTAGATTAGATATCACTGTATCCTACCAGGTGTTAAATTCTACATCATGCTGTCCTATGAACATGTAAATGATGATACCATTCTGTGCATCATCCAATCCCTGCTCCTTTGGATTATTTAAAATAAAAATTTCTGGAGGCCACATTATATGCAGAATTTATATTCCAATGTAAAGATGTCAGTTAAAAGAAAGGGGGATATGCCTAAGCTATGCTGAGCCTTATGATGCCTTGTCTCAACAGGCCTACATCTGCTTCCCCTTGAATTTCTTTTGCTGAAGAGACACTGGGGTAGATTTACTAAAACTGGTGCACTCAGAATCTGGTGCAACTGTGCATGGTAGCCAATCAGCTTCTAATCTAAGCTTGTTCAATTAAGCATTGGCAATAAAACTTGGAAGCTGATTGGTTTCTAAGGCAGAAGTGAGCCTGATTTTACACTCTCCAGCTTTAGTAAATAAACCCCACTGTCATCTTGCTTACATAGGGCAATATGACCATGTCTCTGCAAAGGGCCCCCTTCCCCAATAGTTGCTGTATTAACGCTCCCTTGCCATTCTTTCCTTTTCCACAGCTAGCACTAAAGTTACTGGTGTTACAAAACACGTGGTAGCAGTGACATCACTCTGGTCATGTGACAGTGCTTGAGTCTACCAACTGGCTGCAAGTTCTCGGCACCATCATGGGCAGAAGTCACATGCTTCTCCATATCCCATAAGATGGTCATATCATCCTGATTTTTATCCCTTTTCAACTTGTATATAAGTTACATTATTTATATAATCGCAGTGATCTATTTTTCCACTGGGCTGATGGTCAGCATAATCTGATTGAGGTCTGTTCATTCAGTAGGATGACAGATACTGTATTAAACTGCACATATGAAACGCTTATTCTACATGCATGCATGTTGTCTGCTAAGGATGAATGTGTGGCTTTTGTGATGTCATTTGTGTATTGGAGTGGAGCCAATAATGACATTACACCATGTTTTAGCTAGAATGCATTAAACCCTCCATGACGCACAGCAATGCTGCAGAATAACCACACTGCAGTGGATTTAATGGGTGCTGGGTCTGCTCTGTTTGTAGAGTAATTAAAACAAATCTCGTGTATATCTCTGTCCCAAGCACCATTAACTATTACATTTGTGCCATCAAGAGATCTCATTTATAATAAATAGGCTTTTTTATCCGATTCCTTAATATTATTCTACTCAGCTTTTATGCTATCTTGGAATGTGCTGTAAAATGTGCAGAGAGCAGTATTACAGCACATAGGACATTGTAATTCTAAGAAACTCTGCTGGCTTTTCATGAGGTTGTATTTAAATTTGGGAAGATAAAGGAAAACCCCAGCATAGTTGGCCAAAGGATGTGCTGACCAAACACCAAATTATTAAACAAAACTAAAATAGTTATAAAGAAAAGGGTAGTGCTGCGCTGTAAATGGGGAATGGGGTACAAGTGTAGAGGAAGTGTAGCAAATCCTTATATGTAAAAAGATACAACCTGACTAATGATCAAAATGACAATGTGAAAAAATATTGACATCAAAATTAACGTGCTACAGTGCAGCTAATCCAGCTGACAAAAGTAGGGTAATAAAACGTGACAGTGCTAGTATCATACAGTGTAATACAATAATAATCGGTGTACTGTTAACCAATGGGGTGTACAACGTGCATAACACAACACACAACAGTGACTGAAATAGGCTAAGTTAAAGGTCCATGCAACAAAAAGCCTATAAGCATAACAAAGGAAAAATCCAAAAATAAAAGTGCAGGTGTAGATGCCAAAATAACGTGAAGAAAAGGTAGGTTTCCGGTGTTCTCAGCCCAAATACACTTTCTGGTCGTCTCCACATAGGATGTTATCCGGATGGACTGTAATTGAAGAGATAGATCCCTCTCGGTAGTCACGTCCGAGAAATGACAGTGACTCGCACCCAGGGAGATAAAGTGCCAATAGTGCAGTATTGTTTAAAAATCTTTATTAACAAAATAATACACTAGGGTACTCACATAGCTGTGATGAAATCAGGCATGTAAAATGAAAGAGTGCGTTCTAAGGAAGCTACTTAGAAAAAAAAAATGTACCTTTACAACCCCTTTAAGGGACTCAAAACTCGAACCTAGGCTAAGCAGAGTAATGTTTCAAAGTTGCTAAATTCACAAAGGAACGTAACATTGTGTCCCAAGATTCTGTATTGCACGGCATAAAGCCCTAGTAAACACTATCAGCTTTTTTTTTTGTTCAACCCAGAATGGTGGCCACAGTGGCCAAGAGAAAATCATGGGAAGATGCAGGGCCAAACTTTACTTTTTTCCAGGAAATCTAAATTTCCACATAAGTTCCTCTGGCTATATCTCCAGATTTACTTTTGACTTTCACTGAATCTATCCTCTGAATATTCCTTTCATCACCACATGCACAGTTTGTGACTGGTTTATTTTGATCATCTCCAACTCGGTCATTTAGAAAAATAATCAGTAGGGTATAACTGACACACATGTTGAGAAGTAGATTGTTGTGTCAGAATTTAAAATGTTTAGTTTTTTAGCATCCTATGGGTCATAAGAATTAAGGGTTCCTCCCATGGTGAGCTCATTCTTAATTAGTTCCAGATTGATAGCATTTTGGTTAGAAATATATCCTTTTGGTTTCCTCTTGAATGTGAGGAAAACTGACCAATCTCTGCACATCATTCCCCTTGCATTATAATTTGAGAGCCACTTGTCTATAACAGCCAGAACCTAAACAAAGGATGACAGTCTTTATATACAGAGATTTTGTTCTCTTAAAATCAAAGTTCTGCAGACTATAGGGTACTCACAGTATACTCTGGATAGTGCATTATATGTATGGTGAAAAAATACATATATTTCTAGGAGATGTTTGTTCACAAAAAAGCCATGATACAAAAGTGATTAGAGGCTGGGGACCTACTGCAGGAGACAAGGACTAGGGACATGCAACTGCTGGAGGTCACTGCCATTACAGTCTCTTTACAAACGCTCTCACATTTGTGCTTCCCTTTAACCACTTCCCATCCGCACTATAGCCGAATGACAGCTACAGTGCAGATCTACTTTGCCGGGAGGCCGTCAATAGATGTCCTCCCCTTTGCACGCTCCCCACATGCTCCCTGCAGGGTGCGTGCTGTGATTACCAAGTCACTGAGACTCGGTAGTGCCCACCAGTACTGCCTGCCAGTGCCCCCTGCCAGTGCAAAACAGTGCCACCTATCAATGCCCATGAGTGCCACCTATCAATGCCCACCAGTGGTGTCAATCAGTGCCTCATCAGTGCCACTAGCAGTGCTGCCTATCAGTGCCACCTACCAGTGCTAATCAGTGCCCATCACTGCCAACCATCAGTGGGGGGGGGGGCAAGCAGAGGTTCCCCTTTTGGGTGGAGCTCTGCTTTAACCACTGTGCTGCCCCAGAGTTTCTTTAAGTGAACCTAAGCAGAATAAACAAACTTTTTTTTTTTTTATCCCCCTACCCTCATACACACACACACACACTTGCTTGAATTTTTAAAATGGCCAAATGCCAGGATTGGACGAGGCACATTATCCACACTGATGTCATAAGATGCTCCAAAGATGACAGCACACAGTCTTGATGGGGAGGATGTCTTCTCCGTGGATAGGCTTCTCTGCCTCTGAGGCTAGTGGACCCCCTCCCCCCCCATCCAGCATTATGTTTCCTACAAGAGATGAATTGCTTGTTAAAGTATAAGTGAACCTTCACCTTGTAAAACAACCTAATACATTTAAAGTAGAAAAGCAGTTTAAAATCTAACCTCATTATAAACACCTTTTTTTTTTTCTTCTTCTTCTTTTTTGTACAAGTGATCACATCACCTCTGTTCTCATTTGCATAAGAAGCTTAGGTGAGGGTGGAGACTGCAGAGGGGGCTGCCATCAGAAGGCAGAAAAACAGCAGTACACTGTGCTTCCTAGTGAAGTGCCGTGCAGGAGGGTGTGTCAGCACAAGTCTGACAACTGGAATATAGGCAGGCTGTGCTCCCAAATAGAACGCAACAATGAAAACTGACCATGTTGAGATGGATGTGCTTCCATGCCCCTATTGTGGTCAATTTAAAATAGGAAAGCAGGAAGACTGGCAGAATCACCAGGTATTTCACACAAAGGAAGCAATGCAAAGAGTACAGGATACGTTTCATACAAGAACATGGTACAATAAACACATATCATAAATAAGAAATGTTGGAGAATTGTACCCTTAAAGTCTAATGCCGCGTACACACGATCGGTCAAACCGATGAGAACGGTCTGATGGACCATTTTCATCGGACCAAACCGATCGTGCGTGGGCCCCATCGGTTATTTATCCATAGGTTAAAAAAAGAAATCTTGTTTTAAAATTAACCGATGGATACCTAACCGATAGAAAATAAACGATCGTTAGTAGGCACGACCATCGGTTAAAAATCCACGCATGCTCAGAATTAAGTCGACGCATGCTTGGAAGCATTGAACTTCATTTTTTTCAGCATGTTGTTGTGTTTTACGTCACTGTGTTCTGACACGATTGTTTTTTTAACCAATGGTGTGTAGGCACGACTGACCATTAGTCAGCTTCATCGGTTAACCGATGAAAACGGTCCATCAGACCGTTTTCATCGGATGGACCGATCGTGTGTATGCGGCATAAGGGTAGAGGAATAAGCTGTAAAACTTTCCCCATCCAATGCCCCAGGAGGTTTCCTTCATGCTGTACAACGTGTCCCCTAAAGCCTCTTCTCTAAGGCACTCTGTCCAGCGGTCGCATAATGCTGAACCAATATTTCTACATTGCATGGGAGGAAGTTGAGTGCCCATTGGAGTGTCAAAGAGAAGCATACTAGCAGTTGGGGAAGTGAGTACTAAGGTAGGTTTTGCAGGTGTTTCCTCTACCCTCTAGTCTTAACAAACATTTGCAGTCGGGGGTCAGGGGGATGTCAAGAATATTATTTTTTAACACAAAGTTTAGCTTTAAACCCTCTTTCACACAGGTGGCCAAGGTGGGAAAAATAGGTGGTTGAGTAATGTTTTTACTACCCCCCGATCTCCCACCCAAAACACACATGCTGTTGTAGTGATGCTGTGTGTCAAGGCTGCAGCAAATTTAATGTGGCTTGTTGTGTTGACAGGCAACATCCCCTGTCAAACTCGTCCATTCAAGTCAATGAGACCTCTTGGAAACTGCAAGCCAAATGCTAGGCTTGCAACTGCGGAGCATTACTGCCGCTTAAAATTTACTTTTTTAAAAAGAATATAAAAAAACAGGCATTCAGGACAGAGCAGGATCACCTCCTAAATGCATAAAAAGACACAACTTGGCCGCTTTGTGAAAAGTGATCCACCACAGATTACTTTTCAGAGATTGTTTTCCTGTAAACATAGCCTAAAGCAGGGGTCTCCAAACTTTTCAAACAAAGGGCCACTTTATTGTCCTTCAGACTTTAGGAGGGCCGGATTGTGGCCAGCAGGGGCAGGAAATGTCACGGGCATCCAGCATCAGTGAGAATAAATATGGCCTCGGGTTTGGTGGTCAATAGGAGAAGTATTCCCCCTATTAGTAAGCGGGATAGTATCCCATCAGTGGAATATATAGTGCCCCAGTGGGAGGAATAGTGCATCCTATCAGTGGGAGGAATTTTGCCCCAAGGGCCGTATAAAGGTTAGCAAAGGGCCACATCTGGCCCTCGGGCCGCAGTTTGAAGACCCCTGGCCTAAAGGATAACTGTACTTTTTAAGAAAACTCATAATCCAGAACAACGTGCTCCGAAACAGAAGATGGTTTACATTTTCCACAAAAAAATAAAATAATGCAGTATTGTCTTATTAATTACTTTCTAAGCTGCCTTCACAGAATATCGACTTTTCACAAGAAATGTATAAGGGCCAGCGAATTTGAAACCGTGCGTTCATTGAATTTTCCATTTTAGATATTCGCCTGTGTCCTTAATACAACTTAATTTCCTGCTAAAAATAGATCGTCCGTGTCTAGTGCATCCGACATCACCTCTCTTTGCTTTCATTTAAGTTTCAAACTCCTTGTTTGCTTATTGGAAAAATGATTCATTAGAACATTTGGCCTGGGAAAGAGTTTATTCCACAGCCGTCAAGTCAGATAGCTTGCAGACAGCTGGGGTCTTGTGCAGCCCGGAGCAGATGATTTCACTTGCAGTTAGCAAGAGGGTGCTGTGCTAGAGAGACACTCCAAAGAAGTCTTATAAAGGAACCTTTGGTGGAAAGCTCATTGGCTAGAGGAAAAAACTTAAACTAGTAATTTTGAGGTCTCTATCTGTTTTTTCCTTTCTTGGAAAATGTGCATAATACTGAGTGTAACACAGATTCCTGTAAACCATGAGGAGGTAACCTGAGAGCAGTCTTGTACTGGAGTTTTGGTCCCACAAGTCTGGGGATTTCTGCACGATAAAGTGAATCTGCGTGTGTCCTGAACTGATCTGGTCCTGTGACAGCTCACGGTTCGGTTGTGTCCCGGTAGCTGGATTGTACCGTACTTACAGTGGGATCATGAAGGGGGATGGAGGAGCTATGTGGAACCTAATGTGGAAGTATTGCCTTTCTGTCAGAACAATAAGGTAGGGTTACAATTTATGAATGAGACAAATCGCTGTTTAATGTCAATATATAGTTAAAAATATATGCCGTTTCACATGTGCCTTGTGTATTTGAACTTTGATGTTAGTATGCAGTCACAGATTATAGTTAGCATTTGTTCAACTATGAAGAGACAGAATATCAGAAGTGATGGGGTGGACCGTGTGACCCTGCTGGCACTTTATTTGTTATAGGCATTTATTTAGTGCCAACATTTTATGCAGCGCTTTAAATACTGTATATTCACTTCAGTCCTTGTCCTCAAGAAGCTTACAATCTAAAGCTGGCCATATACAGATTTTATTATATATATTTTTTTCAGATTCCTCCATCCACATAAACAAAGAGCATGGCTGAATACCCTGCCCCACAACTGCCAGCACTCGCTGCTGTTGGAGTACACTGATTGGAAGCTGATCAAAATTTTGATTAGTGTAGTGCCAGTTTAAGGTCTCTATCTCACTAATATAGATATACACGCACACAAATATTCAGTTGAAGTTGGTCATGAGCTAATCAACCTACCAACATGCCTTTGGAGTGTGGGAGGAAACCAAATTCCCCCGGGGGAGAACATGTAGATAGCATCCTAACATGGGTCTACAGTGTCCTGCAAAGTACTTAAAGCAATATTAAAGCCTTGGGTTTTAAAAAAAAGACGAAAACAAACATGTTATACTTACCTGCTCTGTGCAACGGTTTTGCAAAGAGCAGTCCAGATCCTCCTCTTCTCGGGTCCCACACTGGTGTTCATGGCTCCTGCCAAGTGCCCCATGCCTGCTCTGGGGGCACCCGAGCAGGCACGCTCCCACGGCGTGGCTCTATGTGTTCATTTACACACTGAGCCGCAGCGCAGCCCTGCTCCCTTCGTCTCCTGATTGGCTCACTGGCTGTGATTGCCAAAAGCCAATCAGGAGTGCGAGTTCCCGGAGAAGCAAAGCTCTCATGGACATTGCTGGATCGAGAGGGGGGCTCAGGTAAGTATTAAGAGGGGGGCCATTGCACACAGAAGGTTTTTTACCCTCATGCATAGAATGTATGAAGGTAAAAAACATTGTGCCTTTACAATCACTTTAACATATAATACAGCTCAGGCAAAAAAAAAAAAAAAGGCTCTACCAGGGCATTGGCTCTACTCTATATTACTTTACAGTGGTTTCATGTTACAGTTTATGTTTATTATGAGTGATTTTAGAAGCGCTTTTGCTGTCACTGCTGCCCTGTAAGGGTAAGTGTTAAGTTTATAATTTCTCCTCATCGTTCCAGCACAGACTGGCATATCTGAATTGGAACAATATGTTCATACAGCGTGTACTTATATATACACACTGTATATAGTGTGAGGCATGGTTATATCATCTTTCAGGTCTTTGATTCCTATTGGTTCCTGCTGAGTAGATTTGACCTCACTTCCTATCGCCAGTGATAAGGTACCAGTGGGACAGGTATTGATATAAAATTACTTTTGTCCAGATGTTAGAAGGATACAAATGAGGGAAGATTTCCTCAATATGGTCTCCGACTGCAATAAATACCTGAATTTACTGTCACTGATGGTTCATGGTCAACTACCATTGTTCATGAGCCGATAAAGATGGACCCTTAGTAACAGCACTATGCAGCCGCCATCGTGCTACCCGATTGGGAGCCCCTTCCACTGGCCTTGGGCATTGTGTCTCCGTTAAAGCTCTGGCTCCCTCCAACATAAAGGGGTTAAGTTTTATTTTTGTTTGAAAACTGATATTAAAGGAGCTTGTACAACCAGATTGTAACTTGTAACAGCTTTTCTAATTGCAAGTTGATTAGTTAACTGAACAAACCTAGTCATGCACAGCTAGCGCTTACTTTAGATATGATTTGGGTCTAACCCCAGATGATGACTGTTTAGTTGAAACGCGTCGGGTGGACCCATTCACACACATCGCTCTTGCACTTTGTGATATACCTATGATCTTCCAAATGTGAGTGTTAATTTTTTAATATTTTTAATAAATACTACCTTATACGATATCACACGTGTTATGTGGTTACCGTATCTCTGGCTCCAACAAGACTACATGTATTTACACTTCCCTGGTGTTTACTGGAATTTGCAGTGCCGACTGATATGTGGATTCAGGACCAGCTGCATTCATCTTGCTGACTGATTTTATAATCCTGTTTTGACTTGGGTGGTGTAAACCTCACCAATTCAACACCACCTTGTAAGCCTCCCCCTTACATCGGTGGTGGTGTCTCTATCCTTTCACAGAGAGGGTCACATCCATGTGGGACTCTTCATTTCAACCTTGCAGTTTTTCTACACTTTTGGACTGTTATTTGTGTGTGGTCACAATAGAGGACTGCTTCGTTCTGATTTTTTTTTTCACAGATCACACTTGGTGTCACCTAAATTAAGATTTCATATATATGTACATTTACAACATTTGATATGTGTTGTTAACTGCCTTTTTACAAAAATAAGCGCTACACTTTTTCATGTTCACCAGTTTTTGCTTTGTCCCAGCTGTGTTGGAGGCTAATTTTTGTGTTCACTTATTGCACAGCGCAGTATATCCCATATATCATTTGTATGATCTTTTATTAGACTGATTGTTCAATTGCCAGATTGTACACTAAATCGTTCAGGTCTTTAGAGAGCTTTAGTTAATGTCATACCACTATTGTTTGGTGTTTGGGGACCACACAGGTCCAAGGTACTAATGGACACCAACAGGCAGCCTTACATACCCCCTGATGACTGATATAGTGTAATCAACTATGCTGAAAATATTCAGCTGATTGCTATTGTTTTCCTTCGCGAGAGCCAGCACTGGAAATTTCTAGCCACACTCCCCCTCCCATCTACAAAGACTTGTCTAGGCAGAGATTGTTGTGCCTTTATAAAGTTATATGACTTCATTGCATCTCAAAATATGTTGCTGTTCTATAAATATCACTTTAATAGGAATAAAAATGTATGTAGCACAGTGAAGAAGTGAAGAATATTAATATAAACAGGTAAGTAAGCAAGCAGCAGGGTCAAAGTGGTGACAATGATTTGCCCAGACATGCTGACAGCTTATTACTGCATCTCAGTCACTTACTATGTATGGAAATGTATACATTGCTGGCAGCACATGACACTTCTATCGTCTGCACTGCTAGGGCACGCTGATGATGCTCCTACCTCCTCACTTGTCAGGGTAATGATCAGTCTATTACACTCAGTATTAGTACTAATTTACTGTTTTGATATACCTCCATGGTGCCAGCTGTAATATACATTGTATATAAAAGATGGGCATTTAAAACTGAATGTGTGTTCTAACAAATCAGAGTTTACACAGAGTAGTACATACAATGCTTTAAAATATATATAAAGCACAAATCTAGAAGAGTAACTAAACTGTGATAGTACAGACATTACTGCTCAGCTCCTGTATACTTTATCACATAGAAACTTCACCCTTATCCAGGCTTGCACTAGAATTGGTGCTTGAACAGGATATATCTCACATAGAGGTGCCCATACATAATCAGATTGGTAGTATAATGTTACTGCCAGCCTTCAAAGCCAGTAAATACTGTATTAGCTTAGATAGCTAATGTCAGTAATCCTTGGTATATAGATGCGGCTTTCACGCTATTGCTACCTTTGTCTTCTGCTCAGTATGCATTTAGAACTGATCCTAAAGCCTAGTGAACACTACCAGCGTGTTGAACGGAAAAAAAAATGACAGCCCAGAACACTCCGGTCAGCGCTCTGAGCCATAGGCTGAGAGTGCTGATCAGAAGCCGATTGGCAGACCTTTTTCGGTCATGCCCCTTCATCAAGCCGAATGTCTGGCTTCTGTTGAACAGGCTGCAGTACACACGAGCCAAATGTCCACCAGTTTCTACTGAACCATCCTGACATTCAGCCCGTGTGTACTAAGCTTGAAGCCTAGTACACTCTACTATTTTTTTTTTTTTTTTCAACCCAGCAGGTTGAAAGAAAGAAAACTGACAGGTCAGAAGGAGCTGATTTACTAACTATCCAATATTAGTCAGTGATCTCCTCTGCTGTGCTATTGTATTCAGGGGGACAACGCCCCCTCCCTCCAGAACATTCCGGTCAGAGCTCTCAGTTATTGGCTGAGAGTGCGGATTCGGAGCCGATTGGTAGACCTTTATCGGTCTTGCCCATTCGACAAACCGAACGTCCGTTTCTGTCGGACCAGCTGCAGTTCACGTGGCCAGCTTCTGTCGGACAGGCTGCAGTACACACGGGCCAAATGTTGGCCAGTTTCTACTGAACCGTCCGACATTTGTGTACTAGGCTTTAAGGCTAGCCCACTGTACAATTTTTTTTCAACCCAGTGGGCTGACAGCTCAGAAGGAGCCAGTATACTAACTATACAATATTAGTACAGTGATTTCCCCTGCTGTGCTGATGTGTTCTGAGAAAGGGACTACTATCTAACGTAAATTACTTGCAACTGCAAGAGATCGCGCTAAATAAATGATGAGTGAACATAAATAGTGACAAAAGTTGAAATAAGTGGTCAGTCCCGCCACAAAGGCAAGTTAGATCAACAATCTCCCAGGTGATAAACTCAATCCACAAAAGAAAGGTGCTTGACAGAAAAGATCCTCCACCAATGATATAAAAGCCTCTTACCAAATGGAATTGATCTCCAGACTATAAGAGATCAGATGGCGCATGATAAGAGACATGGATGGATAATATCCCATAAACAGCAACAGCGAACACTTTTTGACAGGGCCCCAATGTTCTCTGGATCTCTTCTGAGGCCTTCTACAAAATACATTCAGAGCGTATTTTGTAGAAGGCCTCAGAAGAGATCCAGAGAACATTAGGGACCTGTCAAAAAGTGTTCGCTGTTGCTGTTTATGGGATATTATCCATCCATGTCTCTTATCATGCGCCATCTGATCTCTTATAGTCTGGAGATCAATTCCATTTGGTAAGAGGCTTTTATATCGTTGGTGGAGGATCTTTTCTGTCAAGCATCTTTCTTTTGTGGATTGAGTTCATCACCTGGGAGATTGTTGATCTAACTTGCCTTTGTGGCGGGACTGACCACTTATTTGAACTTTTGTCACTATTTATGTTCACTCATCATTTATTTAGCGCAATCTCTTCCCTTTTTTGCATTGTTGTTTGTGTGGTATAACACTTTTTGATCGCTGCTTTTTTTCACCTTAACAAGCGCAATATTTTTCTTTTTACTATTTTTACTTAACACAGAACCTGATTTGCCACTGTATTTGGAAATTTAAACACGTGCTTTGACTATGCAAGGCATGGTAACAGGTTTACTTTAGTGGCAGTCACACAAGCAGCACAAAAACCTACCTTACCCGAGCGAAGAAAAAAAATGTATTTCCAGGCAAGTAGAGTTGTGGCCCACTCCCCTTCCTGGCACCTGACAGTGCTAGCGATTGGTCTCTTAGTCGCTCAGAGTTGTGACTTGGAGCCCTACACTATGACTTTGAGCTTGCGTGGGCTGCAAGGGCTTGTTTAGATGGGCTTTGAAATTAACTTGCCTATCGTGTTAAGATGTGTTATTCGAGACATTTTTGTTGTGTTAAATAATGCTTTTCAGATGCCTCCTCTGTGTTGATTTTTTCTAGTAAGGATTCTTGTACTATCATCTCAGCTAGTAACACTTTCTATACACATCTCATTGTAAATGCCATAGGCCCCGTACACACGGTCGGACCGAACCGATGAGAATGAACCGAAGTTCAGTTTCATCGGACCAAACCGACCGTGTGTATAGCCCATCGGTCTGTTTTCCTTCGGTCCAAAATTTTAAAACATGCTTTAAAACTGAACCGATGGACCGCTGCCCCATCGGACCAAACCGATGGTTAGTACAGAAAAGTATCGGTTCAAAACCCACGCATGCTCAGAATCAATTTGACGCATGCTTGGAAGCATTGAACTTTGTTTTATTCAGCACGTTGTGTGTTTGACGTCACCGCGTTCTGACCCGATCGGATTTTGGACTGACAGTGTGTACACATATCAGGCCGTACGGCCACTTCAGAGGTGAACCGATGAAAACGGTCCGACGGACCAGTCACATCGGTTTGGTCCAACCGTGTGTACAAGGCCTTAGGGGCTTTTGTAGTGTTAAGGAAATTTGTAAGTTCTGTATATAATTGTATTCTATTTTGTATGTATTGCACACTGTCCTTACTGTGCACACGGCACTAATAATGTTTTCATTACATGTTTGCATTCATTCGAGTCCCAATTAGAATTAGTCTGCCTATGTTACGCCCCTTGTTACCATAACCGTACAATTGTAATATTAATGTGATACCTACAAAAGAATGTGCATAAAAACTTTCAATTACGTCATAATAAAGCAGAACAGTTATTTGGAAAGATGCTGTGTATCTTTTGTGTCTGTTCCCTACTGCAGTAGATATTATTAATTTGGAACCACTAATCAATATGAGGATAGGAGTTGCCTATCAATAAAATGTCCAGGTCACGATGCTGGCGGTGCAACCAGGCCAGGGGCACATTGTTCCACATTTACTGGACCTGTCCCTTGATAGTCCAGTTTTGGACTCGGGTGCAAGAGCTCCTGACCCGCCTCGTGGAGGCACCCATACCCCTCTCCCCGAAGCTGTTCCTACTGGGCCTATCCCAACCCCGCATAGCTAAACCCTATAAGAAACTCCTGAGACACATAACCACAGCTGCGAGGTGCCTGATAGCACTTTATTGGAAGAAACCAACGCCCCCACCCCAGGAAGCCCTTTATGCTAGGGTCAAGGATGTAGAGCTTATGGAAAAAATGACAGCTAGGATTAGGGATAGGCTGGAGGACCATGACCTGGTCTGGGAGAGGTGGCATTCGGTGGAGGACCCGCCGTGAGCTGACAACAGACCACCAAGGTACACTACCTCACCCGACACTCCTGCCTGCTCCCCCCCCCCTCCCCTTCCCCCAGTCTCCCCCCTTCTCTTTCTTTTTTCTCTCTCTCCTCCCCCCTTTTTTCTTCTTTTCTCTTCCTTCCCCATCTTCTTCTTCTACTCTACCCTCTCACTTCTTCTCCTCTCCTCTTTGTTACCTAGTTGTTTTATACGTTACTGAATGTATAACCAAGAATGTGGCCGCTGTGTAAGCACATTCAGCTGGAATTTTTGTATTACCTCTATTATCTTACACTTGAAATGCTGCTACATTTTGTATTGACCTTTTTTCGAAAATAAAAAATTGTTATTTGAAAAAAAAAAAAAATGTCCAGGTCAGTAGCACGTATGCAGAATGTTTGCATTGACATGAATGGATGAATTTGGGGTGTGGTAAAGCCAGCAGAACTCTATGGGGCAGATTCTCGTAGGTCGTCGTATCTTTGCGCGGGCGTAACGTATCCGATTTACGTTACGCCTCCGCAACTTAGCCGGGCAAGTGCTGTATTCTCAAAGCACTTGCTCCGTAAGTTGCGGCGGCGTAGCGTAAATCGGCCAGCGTAAGCCCGCCTAATTCAAATTTGGGACAGGGGGCGTGTTTTATGTAAAACTACTGTGACCCGACGTGATTGACATTTTTTCGGAGCGGCGCATGCGCCGTCCGTAGAATTTCCCAGTGTGCATTGCTCCAAAGTACGGCTATACTTAACATTGGCTGCGCCTCATATAGCAGGGGCAACTTTACGCCTGGAAAAGCCTACCGTAAACGTCGTAACTTTACTGCGTTGGCCGCGCGTACGTTTGGGAATTCGCGTATCTAGCGAATTTGCATACTCAACGCGGAATTCGATGGAAGCGCCACCTAGCGGTCAAAAAAAAAAATGCAGTTTAGATCCCACGGCGTAAGAGACTTACACCTGTCGGATCTAATGGATATCTATGCGTAACTGAGTCTAAGAATCAGTCGCATAGATACGACTGGTCAGATTAGGACTTACGACGACGTACATGGCGCTGCGCCATCGTAAGTCCTTTGAGAATCTAGGCCTATATGTCAGGTAAATTTGGGCGTTGGCACAATTGCAATGTAATCATGGGAACAATGCTGTCTGCTCCAATGCACATATTTTAATACCGAGTATTTACAGGCATTCGTAAGGCTTCGAAAATGCAGGTGAAATGCCTACTTTTGATATCAGGGTAAACTTAGCCTAAAGCTCCCGATGATAGGGCTTGACGTTTCTTCTCTGCATGGGAGAGTATACATGTGAATAACAGGACATAAAACATATTTAAAGTTTACATATTTTGACTGGGCTTTTTGCAGCATTATTTTGGCATGCAATCCGTTTAGTACACATAATGATAGCATTTTATTTGTTGGGAGAGATTATGACAAAGCAACCTGGCAAATAGAAACACTCCCCCTTTAAATCCCCATTAAACTTTGCCATCTGATACTTGGTTCAAGCAAAGAGGTCTGTTTCGATTTCAGCATATTCAAAATTTCTGTTAGAAATATTACGTGTGCCTTTTCCTCCTTTCATCCCTTTTTTTTGGAAAATATCCCAAATTATTTCAAAATAGTCCTAGTGAAACTTTATGGTGTATAAAATTCAAGCTCGAGCCCTGCCGGATCACAAAATGTACTTGTCGCTATTCCAGACACGTTCCATATTTTTTGAGCTGCGCTCTTGTGGCTTTTCTTGGCTCAGAGATCTGTAGAAGATTTGTTATGGTCAGCAAATATGACCTGTGACTGCATAGCATCACCGAGGACCCACCAAATCGACGCACTGTATTTCCTCATTATCTGTTGTGTTCCAGCTATTTTAGCCTGTTGTGCGTGAGTGCTGTATTTACGTTGAAGACTCCACTTTGTTTTCTGTTTATATTATCTGTGTGCTGGCTTCCTTTATCCCTTCTATGCTGACAGACGCAAGAATAGCTTGTTTTTTTTTGTCTCTAAAACTTGCTTGTTATAATAATGCAGCTGCCAACTGTGAATCACACTATCATTTACATTTTTGGCTTTGTCTGTTTTTATAAAATGTATACCTTCTAACTCTATTTCCTACTCAAAAAGCGAAACATTTATTCCATTTTCCACGTTTTACTTTAATAGAACGATGACACAACATTTAAGCTTAAGTCAGCAATATTACATTATTAGTCATGGCCAGATGTGTCTGGATATTCTGCCCGTCTGTTTTTTAACTGGAGGTTGACGTTTCAACTTAAAATTAATGTTTACCATTTTAAAGTAAAAATACACTTTTTGCAAAAATTGATATAAAAAAAGTGCCTACCGTATATACTCCAGTATAAGCCGAGCATTTCAGCCCTTTTTTTAAGGCTGAAAATACCCCCCTCGACTTATACTCGAGTCAGTGTACCTGAAATTGACAGGCTTCAGGCGTCCATTGTTTAAAAGTCGCGGTCTCCTCCTGGTCCCTTTCGTGATAGGCGTTTCTCAGCAGACACAGTTCCGCCTATCACGGACGTTCTCTCATCCTCCGACTCAGTTTCCCAGCAGACACTGTGTTCAGTGTTCCGCCAATCACAAACGTCCTTTCATCCTCGGACAAGAGGACATCCATGATTGGCGGAACACTGAAACGGAGTCCGAGGAGGAGAGAACGTCCGTGATAGGCATAACTGTGTCTGTCAATAATTTCAGGTATACTGACTCGGGCACAGTGAAGATGGGCACAGTGAGGTTGCAATGGGCACAGTGAGGTTGGCACAGTGAGGTTGCAATGGGCACAGTGAGGTTGGGCACAGTGAGGTTGCCATGGGCACAGTGAGGTTGCAATGGGCACAATGAGGCGTGCAAATGGGCATTGTTAACCCTCTTTTCCGCTTACAGTAGCTGCTGCATTCTCACCCTAGGCTTATACTCGAGTCAATAAGTTTTCCCATTTTTTTGTGGTAAAATTAGGTACCTCGGCTTATACTCGGGTCGGCTTATACTCAAGTATATGCAGTATTTTTCAAGTAGAATAAATATGCATTTGTTATAGATTGCATAGCATTTCAATCGTGGTCTGTGGATCACATTGGGCAATGCTCTGGCTCCTGTATACTATTCCTCCCACCCAGGTCTGTACTGAGATTACAGACCTTCAGTTTTTAAGTATTATCAATGTACAATAAGTGTGGTGAATTTTCTGCGCTTCTGCCCCGTTGAGAACTACTGAGGCAGTGTGGATAAAGCTATGCCTGCTTCAAATCTGGCTGAATGGGGAAAGAAACTCCTTGACATTGACCATGTTTCATGTTACACCCTAAATATGAGTGTATTATGAAACCTGATCAGAAAGCTGGAGTTAGCATTTACGATGCAACTGAGTATAAGTATTCTGACCTACTGAATATTATACTTGGTATACTTTGCTGAACCTCCATGCAGACTGTCCCTAATGCCCTCGGCCTTTGCTTTGGTTTAACTAATTCCCCTGGAATCATTCCTTCCAAAATAATATTTTAGTTATAGAGGAAGTCTAGTAGGCTGAGGCTATGTGATAAAATATGTCCACGCATAGGCTGATTTGTATCATTAATAAAATGTCCATAAAACAGAATTAACAGAACAGCTGTGAAAATTGAAGTTTGCAAAGTTTTTATGACGTTGTGCTGAATATGAAAAGGCTGTCTGTCTCATGCATGTTGACCCACCCTTAAGATACACAGCACAAGTCTGGGCACCAGGTTTGTGGAGTAAAAGGACCACATTGATGAGTATATAAAGGAGCCAACAAGAAAATGACACACAACGCTTATACCCTGTTCATCGTATAGAACAAATGACTAATGTTCAGAAATTGGTTGAATGGGCTGCTAATTTTCTAGATCTACCATGGTACTGTGAACCTGGGATGGGGGTCTAATAATATAGCAAATTAAGCTTAAAGTGCATCTCTATTTTGCAGCTGAATTGGAATGACAGCTAATTTACATTTGTTATATATCCCCATTCACATAGCATAACTTAAAAAAAAAAAAAAATATATATATATATATATATAATAAGAAAATTGCAGCGTACCTTTTTTAGATGCTCTATTCTGGATCCTTAGTAGTTTTATTTGTTTAATATTTCAGTCATTCATTGGCTGGCACCCGCTGATTGGCTTGTACTGTGACTATTCACAGCGCAGCCTAGGGACCCAGCAGCGTGCACGCCCTCCCACTTGGAAGAGCAGAATTATATATATATATATATATATATATATATATATATATACACACACCCGTGATTCTGCACAGCTGGCCCGCACTGTAGCAGTAAAGTGAAAAGCAGTTAAAGAGAAATATTCATGCGCTTCTGAATGTGCATTGCCCAGTGTGAGAATTACAGCATTATAGCTATAATGTAGCCTGTGACCAGTGTAACTATACTATAAAATCCAAACCTGGAATTCAGCTTTAAGCTAAAAAAAAATCCCTGAGGCTTTAAGATTCACACTTTAGCTGAGATTTTGTTCCGTACAATACATAATTTTTTTTAGAAAAAGTAGAGTATTCTGAGAAATAGTATTACTTATGTTTATTTAAACCGCTTAAGGACCACACAACGACTATTTACATCGGCAGAATGGCACAGCTCGCACATGGACGTACAGGTACGTCCCCTTTAAGATGGCCAGTGTGGGTCGCGAGCGCGCCGACGACAGCACGCTTGCGACCCGTTCTGTCCTCCGTGACCCAGCCCGTGGGACCCGCAGACCGATCGCCGCTGGTGTCCCACGATCGGGTCACAGAGAGGAAGAACGGGAGGGGTGAGTAATAAACAAGCCTTCCCTTTTCTTCCTAGTGTGGCCTTCAAGTGATCGTCTGTTCCCTGTGTTAGGGAACGACGATCAGTGACATCACACGCACAGCCATGCCCCCCCACAGTTAAAAAAAACACTCCCTTAGAACACACTTAACCCCTATAGCGCCCCCATCTGGTTAACTCCTTCACTGCCAGTGTCATTTTCACAGTAATCGGTGCATTTTTATAGCACTTTTCGCTGTGAGAATGACAATGGTCTCAAAAATGTGTCAAAGTGTACGATGGGTCCGCCATAATGTCGCAGTCACGAAAGAAATCACTGATCGCCACCATTAGTAGTAAAAAAAAATATTAATAAAAATGCCATAAAACTATCCCATAGTTTGTAAACGCTATAATTTTGCCGCAAACCAATCAATAAAAACGCTTATTGCGATTATATGTAGAATATAAGTAGAAGAATACGTATCGGCCTAAACTGAGGAAAAAATCGTTTTCTTATATATTTTTGGGGGATATTTATTATAGCAAAAAGTAAAAATATTGCATTTTTTTTTTTTTAAATTGTCGCTCTATTTTGTTTATAGCGCAAAAAATAAAAACCACAGAGGTGATCAAACACCACCAAAAGAAAGCTCTATTTGTGGGAAAAAAAGGGTGCCAATTTTGTTTGGGAGCCAGGTCGCACGACCGCACAATTGTTAGTTAAAGTGACGCAGTGCCGAATCGCAAAAAGGGGCCAGGTCCTTAACCTGCATAATGGTCCGGGTCTTAGGTGGTTAAAGAAAGTTCACTCATCAAGATTTCAAGTTAAGTTTTTGTTCATGGATACCACTCTGTATATTCAGTGCTATTTTAGCAGCTATGTAGTTGTCTCTCTTCATTTTATTGAAAACAATAAAAAGGATTTATAGATTTCTACAAAAAAAATCTTATGCAGTAAAAACTTCCCAGATATAATGTGACATTCCATTATATCCCTAAAGATAAAAGAAATATCAGAAGTTGCTAGAAGTATATGAAGATATTTCTGGCCCTATATGGCAGAAATACAATAAATATGAGATGATGTAATAGTTCTGCTGGCCAGAAAATATCCTCGTTGTACCTCAGCGATGTGACTTTTTTGGGGCAGCAGTGATGTGACTTGGGGCTCTTTCACATTTGTGTTTGTGATTCCTGTTCCCAGGTGCAGAAAATGTAATAAAAGTATCAGCTATAAAGCATGAATTTGATGCAAATTTGTGCAGAGTTGATAAAATGAGTTGCTCACAATCTAAGCAACTCTGATGCATTTGTATATTTTGACCAACTTTCTTTTTTGGGACAATTTTGCATATAAACACAAAAATAAGGTACATAGACACAATACAAAATTACAAAAAAACTGTGACTGCAGGTGCAAAGTAACAGCTGCAGTTATAACAAGCAAAAAAACAAACAAAAAAGAAAATTGCCTGTGGTTAATACAGCAAGTGCCCCGCAGTATGACATCAGGAGAAAATAACCTCTCTACAATAGAATGTAGAATATACAGTATGGCAGCAAAAAAATCCCCTCTGGTCCTCTATTCACCAAGGTTAATGTCAGGGATAGGATTAGTGAATGCTAGAGATCAAAGCCCTTCTGTAAGGGACAGTAAGATCGTATCTAGCTTAACAAAATATGCACAAAACCTACAACTCATCCGACACTGTAATGTCCTATACACACAACCGTTTTTCTCGGCAGAAAAAAAAAAACAACCTATTTTACCGACGGGATTCCTCTCAAGCCTGCCATGCATAGACACTTTCAGGCCAAATACTGCCTGTCCAAATGGCAGTGACGTACACCACGTACGACTGGACTATAAAGGGGAAGTTCCATTCAAACAGCGCCACCCTTTGGGCTGCCTTTGCTAATCCTTGTGTTAGTAAAAGTTTGGCGAGAGATGATTCCCGCTTTTCAGTCTTTGTGCTTTTCAGTCCATTACAGTGTGACGAATGTGCGATCTCTGTTCCGAACGCTAGTCTTGCCAGAACGAGCGCTCCCGTCTCATACTTGGTTCTGAGCATGCGTGTTTTTTTTCCCCTCGGGAAAGCATACACACGACAGGTTTTTTCGACAGGAAAAAGTCCGCCGGGAATTCCTGGGGGAAAAAAGAAAACATGTTCTCCTTTTTTTCTCGCAGTTTTACTGTCAGGAAAACTGCGATGGCACATACACACGGCTGGGATTCCCAGCCAAAAGCTCTCACGCCAGGTCGTGTATACGAGGCATAAGTGGAGAAGCCACCCATCCACCCCACACATTGTCAAATTTATTAGGTACCCTCTATCAGCATATGTGACCTTATATAAGGGAAGGGCCTTATTAATTAAAGCTTTTCATGCCACAACTGTTGGAGCAGCAGTTTTTGTTTTCAGAATAATATTACACGTTTTTTTGCATAATAAAATAGAAGGGTAAGGAGAGTACGAATAGACTTGGTAGTAACTAAATCATCTACTAATATATCTGAATAGCTGGGCATTCCCAAAATACATGCATGAAATCAGCCCCAGTTGTCAAGCAACAACAGCAGGAGAAGGAGTTATCCAAAAAATAAATTGCCAGCCTTGCTGGGGGCAAATAAATACGGTGGACAAACTTGTAATGAATGAGTTGGTCCCGAGGAGATATAAGCCTAGTAAAGGGAGCTTTCAAACATCTTCCCAATCTACAGTGTCAAGGTCAGGGATAACCAATTCCCAACACGACCTACGTTGACTAAGTAGTCTACGCGTTTCAGGGGAAAAAAATTGTAAATAGTGGACAATGACTTGGTTATGTCCTCATCCTGTAACAGGGTTTTCTTAATCAGATGAGGCAAAGGAAGTCTGAGTGCTTCCAAACTGTGATTAATAGGCATGCTGAGTTGTATATACTGTACCTAAAAAACTGAATGTTGGGAAGATCTTGCGTATCACCCATATCTCGTCCACAAAATAGGATCCTCATATGTAAAGAAATTGGCAACATTGTGATTTCTCCAAAGAGGAGCGTGGTCCCCCAAATTTGCCCCCCATGCGCCACCAGCCCAGCCTGCAGAGCAGATCTTGTCGATACAGTTTTAATGTGAGGAGACTTAGAACCCATATGGACCAAGTGTGCCAGGGCCTCATAAGATCCCACCACGGTCACCTCCAGGGCAACTGCGGCATCATTAAAGGGTCCAGTCAATTATCTATGATGCAACACTAACCTACTGGCTAGAAAATTTTGTTTGGCACTGCCATACCTCCTTTCTTCTGACAAAGGTATTTTTGGATCCTAAACAAAAGTTAATGGAATAATAACCTTTTGTTCAGAAGATGGTGAATGTTTAGTGTAATTGAACAATGGCATATACCATCAGGGAGATGTGGTCCGAATGCAGAATTTCAGAATTCCAGTCATACTTCCCTGAATGCATATAGCCCTAAGTGCAAATATCCCTTGGTACAGCAACAGACCACTGTGTATTTAAGCCTGTCATGAATTTTGAAAGGCTGATGGCAGCGGGGCTGGATACTAAATCTGTACCTCCTGAGCACCCAAAAATGCTGGTATTTGACGCACATGGGCTAAATGCCCAGTGTGCATGTAGCCTTAGAGCTGCTAATCTGTAGTATTCTGCATGTTTGTTTTTGAATATAGATACACCTTGAAGAATTGGGCTGCTATAGGCAACACTAAAGTTTTCTCTTATAGGATACAGTCACTTCCCTTGCTCAAGGCCCATCTCCCTTTCCCAGCATTTTTGTAATCTACTTACCTAGAATGAGGCTCCTGGCAATGTTTGCTAGGTGACCTACCTGGCACTACAACTGCAACTCATCAAGATTTTCCCACTCCTGAACCCAGTCACCAGTGTTGGCTCATCTACCGTTATCAGCATAGCAAGCTTTATACAGACTTTCCATTAAAGTTTACAGAACCTTTGCTATGCATGCACATGGTCAAAGGTCCATGACTGAGAAGAGTTTCAAGAGTTCCTTTGTGGTCCCAGATAGGTTGCACAGCCGTAATCACCACAGTGCTGAAATTTAGTATTGAGTATATTATGAAATTACGGGGGAAGTGGCTCTGCAGTAAAATCTTTTTTTTTTAAAGGACATGGGATGGACTATTCATCATTTTCTCTTGCCACATGTACAGCTCAGCAAGGAGCTCATCCAGCTAACAGCGAGCTTTACTGCTTGGTCGATTGCCATTTTTTCTTGTCCAGTGTGGACTTTTATGATTTGTCATCCTCCCTCATAAAATATTCCTAACATCAACTATCAGCCTTTGTCAATTATACATAATAACAGTAAGAAGCAAGGATGTAGAAATTAGTGGGATCCTGGGCAATTACATATAGCAACAATTTGCTTCTAGTATTCTGTTTTTCTTAAATAATATTATTTTTTTGCTAGGTACACCTTAAACAAACCTCAGGTAATCTCAACAACACAAGTCATTCACGATTCATAGGTTTTCGTGTTGGTTTAGGTAATTGGAACTACAGGGCACAGGGTGGGTCTATGCTTAGCTTTTCTAAATTAGATCTGCATCAAGTCTTAAAACATTTGGTTTCTCAATGATGTAAAAAAAAAATTTGCAAGCAACATTGTTGGTTATACGAGAATTTTCAAATTCTACAAAATAGTTCATGTAGCCTCTTACTGACACAGCCATATAAAACACTAATCAAAAAAAGAGCACCGCTGTTTGTGCATTGAAGTTGAATTTTGTAAAAACTTGTGAACGGGAATTATTATAATTGCAGAAGTGATAAAGGTTTTAGCACTAGATTCGCACAACTTTCACCCAGCATTTAAACAACTGTACCAATTGAATCCAATTAGGAAAATGTGTGAATCTTAGGTGAAAAGTATCTGCAGTAAAAGTTTCTTAATGCTCTAGAATACACACAGACTGCATGTACAGTGTCCATTCTTGGCATGCCTCTGGGCCAGGACTCCTGTGTACATGTGCAGAAGTTATCCCTTTCTGGCCAATCAAGATTCCAAAGATCTTGAACCTGGAAGAAGCTGGTGAGATGTCAGCGCCAGCGAGAAAGCCCTGAGACATTGAATCCTGGAGGGGGTATGGGTTATAAACAAGTTGGCTCTGCTAGAAATGGCCACACTTAAGCCCAGAGAAAGGGGGGGAGGGCTGTCAAAAATTATTTTAAAAAGTAAATTTGGTGCAATGGGGGAAAAAGATAACATATGACTCAATTTGTGTGGTAGTATAAATGAACAAACATATCTATGAAGACTTTGTGCCACATAATTAGTGTAACCATGGCTGCAAGTTTGAAACCCAATTGAACCTTTCGTTTAAACAAGCTAAATACATTCCAGGTGCATCAAAACAAAAAGATGTTCAATGTATTACAGCCTTTTTCTTTCTGAAGCAGCTACATCCTGAGTAGAAAAGCCCGTCCCCTGCAAGTAGCTGCAGAGTGAGACTCTGGCTCTCTGTGTGGAAACAGCGGTTTCTTCGCAGATGTCTGACACCCCTTGCTGAGTCAGTCTTATAGCTCTGCAAGCAGAAAAGCTCATGCTACTTGCTGATTGGAGAGCTCTGGTTTTGAGTCTGAGGCACGTTGGACCCCTACAGTGAGACTTCTGCCTTCACACACAGATCAAGGGTCCCACTCGGGAACATGCTGGCAGGATGCAAGCTTTTTTAAAGAAAATAAACTGTAAAGCCCTGTACACACGATCGGTTTGTCTGATGAAAACAGACCGATGGGCTGTTTTCATCGTACAAACCAATCGTGTGTGGGCCCCATCGGTTTGTTTCCATCGGTGAAAAAAAATAGAACATGTTTTAAAAATTTTCTATGGATAAAAAAACAATAGAAAAAAACGATCGTTTGTGTGGAATTCCATTGGTCAAAAATCCACGCATGCTCAGAATCAAGTTGACGCATGCTCATAAGCATTGAACTTCATTTTTCTCAGCACGTCGTAGTGTTTTACGTCACCGCGTTTGGACATGGTCGGATTTTTGACTGATGGTGTGTAGGCAAGACTGATGAAAGTCAGCTTCATCGGATATCCAACGAAAAAATCCATCGGATTAGATTCCATCAGATATCCGATCGTGTGTACAGGCTTAAGACTTTGCACTCCCTTTGTTTTGACTCACCTGGAATGTGCCAATTTAAACAGAAAATTAATTTGGGCTTTAAATATAAAATACACTGTATACATTCATTTTTCGTGTTAAGTGCATGTAGCTAAATAATTTGTAGTTCTAACACTTTCAGATATGTATTACCTCTCACAAAGATCACAGTATACCCACTGACAATGATTTTATATTCTTAGCTCTATAAAGGGATTTTATTTTTGTTCAGACTTCAGGAGTAAATGCTAACCCTGATGTCGCTCTGACACAGATCAGCCCCCTGCTGCAGGTTTTTACCTGACGAAGGGCTTTGACCCGACACATGTTGTCTAAAGATTGTAGCAGCAAAAGTTTCTTGTTCCAGCCCGTGCTATCTTGCACACTGCATACACCTCCAGAGACCGCGTTCTAGCTACAGGACTCTAGCAGCACGCCCACCTTGTCTCTACTGGCCAACTATCAACCAATCCCGCATTAGCATCTGCCAAGCCTCGTTTCTGCCCCTCCAGTCTGAATCGGTGAGACGTCCCGATCAGTTGAAGTTGAGCGCGCGTTCTGTCTCTCCACAGTGCACCTCGAGGACAGCCCCACGCACTTCACGGCTGACTGATTCCATCCTAGACCCGAGTGTTCATCCATCTACTCCGGTCCGGGTAAGAGTGCACAACTCAGACACCTTTTGATGTTCCACATCATCTTGTTGTTCCCCCGGTGTGAGACGCCGTGCCTGTGGGATAGGCATTTGCCTATTGGAAGTGCTTTTGTGAAAGTTCTGTGTTTAACAGCTCAGTTGCCTGCCAGTATTTGGATTATTAACATTGAACATTCTGCAGTTAAAGCTGGTACTATTGATACATATTTTCAGACAATACATTTTTAATCAAATTATTGTTTGGACTCCAACATTGACTTTGAAGCGCTTTTCTTAAGGATCATTTTGTTTTACTGTTATAAGGGAACCAACCTTTTGAGATGTCCCCAAATGCAATATCTCTAGCCCATGGACTGTATAGTACAATATGGTAGGCATTACAAAGCTTGGATGTAGACCCCATGGCAGCCCCCTATGGATGGCTTTCTTGACTAATGTCAGAAGAGGGAGAGGGTTCTTATGGTTGGAAGTTGCTTGATGTTCAATACAAAAGATTGGTTGCCCAATCATTACTACCTACATACTTTAGGTGTTAGTCTGATGTTTCCATCAGCTGTCAGGTGCTGCCGACGCCATTTCGGGTAAGGGAACCCGGCAGTGTAGCCTTTCGGCTTCACGCTGGGAACCCTACTGTAAATGCGTGATGCCCCGCTCCTTTCTTCTATTGGCCCGGCGGCCGGGGAAGAAGGAGGAAAAGGGAGCCCTGCGGTGACGTCACTGG
The DNA here is from genome assembly GCF_905171775.1 of Rana temporaria. Taxonomy (NCBI): domain Eukaryota; kingdom Metazoa; phylum Chordata; class Amphibia; order Anura; family Ranidae; genus Rana; species Rana temporaria. The sequence continues at coordinate 52,123,115 of NC_053495.1, read as the reverse complement.
CTGTGGCTGCGGCCCAGACTCCAGGAAGTGGTAAAGGATACCTGTCAAAGACAGGTATCCTGTCCCCCCTCTCCCCCAAAATGTGCCAATTGTGGCACCGGAGGGGGGGGGGGGGGATCTGATGAGCGCAAGTTCCACTTCAGGGTGGAGCTCCGGTTTAAAGTGCATTTAGTTGCAGAATGAATAGTACTGACACCACACAGTGCCTCTGGAGCTTTTGGTGTCAGTTCTGTCGTTGCAGTGTAGCTAATGCTATACCCTAGAATATGAGATATCTACAGTCATAGAACCATCCTCTATCATCTAGGATCACACAGATTAACAGATCTAAAGATAGAAGTATGGCCATTTTAAACTGCCGTTTTTCCAGAAAGCTCTCTAAGCAAAGAAAGGAAACCCTAACAGGTGTAAGTAATATGCTGTGTGACTGAGCCTTTATACTGGCAGCTCTTTAAGCCCAGATCACCTTTCACCCATCCTAGATGCAGCATACTGAATAATGCAGTGTGTGGCAGGAGAGAATAGGGACAGGCGCTCTGTTCCTTATGTGTGTTTAGTAAACTGTGTTCTCCAAGCTTTTGCTGACTAATCTAAAAAATGTTTCAATTGTTATATTCACTACTCCCGCTATATATAAGAAAACTTGCAGACAACTGGATGACAAATGTGAAGTTTCCCTGGGTGGCAAGTCTGGATGTTCTCTGGAACAAAGTCTTGATGTGCTGTGAAATCCTATACCCCAGACACATGATCCAGCCTAGGCTAGTTTGATGTTTATATCCCTGGGCACAAGTAGCATCTCTATGACCCTGATAACACTGGACTGTTACTTTGTATCCTCCCTGCGTCCTTTACCATGCTGTTAAGATGCTGAACACAGACACACTGACATTGGCTTCTTCTCTCTCACACCATCAAACAAGCTCCTAGATTATCTTGTTTTTGTGTGCGATTTACTTTGTTTTCAAGGGCAGAATGTTCAAAGCTTCTTTCTTCTTGCTGCAAACAGTAATCTCTTCTCAGGGAGGTTAATTTAGGGATCAAGAAGTTGAAGAAAATGCCTTTAATTGAGACATTATGAAAGAGTGAGAGAAGATGTGTTTAGTGTCAATATTTACATTGGATCCTTGCTGCCTGCCGCATGCTGAAGGGGATTTTATCCAGGCGTATGGTAAGTACATATGGAAGTCATACTGTCTTTATTTGTACAGGCCTGTAGTTTTTTATATACATTTACATGCCTACGCAGATCTGCTTATTTTCCAGAAATATAAAAAAAAAAATTGTAAGTGATATCTATTGTAAGAAATAACATGGTTTATAGAGGTGACGCACTTTATTTCATTAACATGTTGCGTGTTTGATGCCTTTAACACAGACTGGCAAATATGCCTATCCCTTTTTTGTTACCATGTTAGTTTTCTTAGTTTTCTTAGTTTATATTATATATAAAGGCTAGGGCTGCTGTATAGGTTACTTTTATAGTGAACATTTGTGCCTATTTTTTTTGTCCTTTCTATTTATAAAAGCACATTTGATGGTTTTCTTCATCGGTTTGTTAGTTCAGCCCTTCCCAGTTAATCATGCAATACTTGTTTTCAAACCTTTCTTAGCTGTTTCTGTCATATACATTATCAATATACACCACATTTATAAAGATATGTACATGGAATTTAGGAACAAAACGTTTATATGGTTAATATGACACTATGATCACAGCAAACATAAATTAAATATATATGGTCTCTCATCCTCTACTTTGTTTGAAATTAATATAGACCAGGTTGGCACTTTTTCACCACATAAATAAGTCATCCAGTCTTGTATACATGGCTGTCCGAGGATATAACCACATCCATAAGGGAGCATGCAGCTGCCATGGAGCCCAAAACAAGGGAACTCAGAATGGTTCTGGTACACAGCAGTTTTGACAATAGCATTTTGTGTATGTGCACAGGTTTGGACACACCTTCTCATTCAAAGAGTTTTCTTTATTTTCATGACTATGAAAATTGTAGATTCACACTGAAGGCATCAAAACTATGAATTAACACATGTGGAATTATACATAACAAAAAAGTGTGAAACAACTGAAAATATATGTCATATTCTAGGTTCTTCAAAGTAGCCACCTTTTGCTTTGATTACTGCTTGGCACACTCTTGGCATTCTCTTGATGAGCTTCAAGAGGTAGTCACCTGACGCAGCACCCCATCACTCTCCTTCTTGGTCAAATAGCCCTTACACAGCCTGGAGGTGTGTTTGGGGTCATTGTCCTGTTAAAAAATAAATGATGGTCCAACTAAACGCAAACCGGATGGAATAGCATCCTGCTGCAAGATGCTGTGGTAGCCATGCTGGTTCAGTATGCCTTCAATTTTGAATAAATACCCAACAGTGTCACCAGCAAAGCACCATCACACCTCCTTCTCCATGCTTCACGGTGGGAACCAGGCATGTAGAGTCCATCCGTTCACCTTTTCTGCATCGCACAAAGACACGGGGGTTGGAACCAAAGATGTGAAGTTTGGACTCATCAGACCAAAGCACAGATTTCCACTGGTCTAATGTCCATTCCTTGTGTTCTTTAGCCCAAACAAGTCTCTTCTGCTTGTTTCCTTTCTTTAGCAGTGGTTTCCTAGCAGATATTCTACCATGAAGGCCTATTTCACACAGTCTCCTCTTATCAGTTCTAGAGATGTGTCTGCTGCAAAAGGTGGCTACTTTGAAGAACCTAGAATATGAAATATATTTTCAGTTGTTTCACACTTTTTTGTTATGTATAATTCCACATGTGTTAATTCATAGTTTTGATGCCTTCAGTGTGAATCTACAATTTTCATAGTCATGAAAATAAAGAAAACTCTTTGAATGAGAAGGTGTGTCCAAACTTTTGGTCTGTACTGTACATGTAGTTTCACGGGACAAATAGCTACCTGTGGCTTGCTGCATAAATGACTTTTAAAGCTACAACACAATTTAGCTTTTTCTGTGAATGCTTTAGAAAAACGTTATATGTTTCAGTAGCTTTTCTGAAAGTAAAGGGAAATACCGCGCCTGCCATTGCGAGCATGTGATCTGAATACGCGTCCTGCTACTAGATGGTTGGCAAAAATGCCACACAACTAGCTGTTCAGCAATGATCGCCTCCATATTTCTCTCATGACAGGAATCTGTTTGGCTATCAGTGAGGTTGGGGGTCCTTTGCTATATCATTCAGATATTTTATTGGGTGTTATCCAGATAAAAACGCTGCACAGCCTCTCCTCAGCTGAATATGAATGACGCTGAAAATGCTAATTTACTTTAATCCATCTTATATTTAAATGTGTGACCCTTTAATTGACATGCCACCCTTTCCCACCATGGTGCCTGGAATCATCCTTCCCTTCAAAGGTATAATTATAAAACCCACATGAGCCACTTTAAAAGTTTTAGTGGTCATCCCAGCCTAATTCACATGTCCCTTTAGTAATGTACTATATGCAAATACATTTATAAATATATCCATCATTCATAAAGATATATAGAAAAAGGAAGGTACCAGTATTTGTGGAAACCAGGAAGATTCTTTAATGTACTTTCTAAATTGCAAAGCTAGAATCCTATTGTTAGAGACAATATGTTTTCAGATACTTTTCATGTATATCAGTGTGGCTATTGCTTCGCTTGTTTTAAACATATGTGTCATGTTGGATGCATTGGATATGATGGTGGAGAGGCTTCAAGAACTGTCAGTGCAAAGCGATTTTAATTTGCTTGGCAGCTAAATCACAGGGTGAGAAGGGAGACAGTAAATCAGCCAAGCTCAGCAGCCAATTCCAAAATTTAATGAACACATGCATCATTTTGGATCATGTAGGTACAGCAGTGATCATATGTCTTGGAGCTCTGACTCCAACTGATCTCTGACAACCACAGGAATGCTAAAGTGGCTTGCAGTACTATGCCTACATCATCCCTTCTTAATATTTTAGAATAGATTATGGTTATATAGTATATATTTAGTCCCACTGTGCATGTGTATATACTGTATAGTAAATATGTGAAAACCTTCACAAGAAAATATAGGAATTGTATTCTTGCGACTTCATAGTACTGATACATAGCAGATTTTGCTTCCTGGTAAACAATGCAAAAGCACTGTCTGGCAGAACTGTGGTCTGTGGATAGTGAATATGTGTTGTCTAGGTTTCTCATCTACACATGATTAGTGGCTCCATTGTGGAGCTTTGGGTGGAATGAAAGCCTCCATCTCTAGGATCACATTTTATTCGTTAAGCCTTGTACGCACGTACAGGATTCCCGGTGGACTTTTTACGTCCGCCGGGAATCCCGAGGGGAAAACCGAGAAACTGCTAGGTAAGTTTTTCCCCCTACACACAAGAGGTTTTCCCGACAGGAAAACTGCGATGGAGCTTTGGTTGGGAATCCCCGGCCGTGTGTATGCTTGATCGCAGTTTTTCACATAGGAAAACTGCTGGGAAAAAGACCGCCGGGAACCCCGGTGGGAAATAAAGAGAGCTCTCGGGAAAACTGCGATGGAGCATACACACGGCCGGTTTTCCCGGCCAAAAGCTCTCATGGCAGTTTTCCCGATGGGAAAACCGGTGTTGTGTACAAGGCTTAAGACTTCATCAATTAGTCTCAGGTGTTCACAGGTCTTTTTACATTTCAATTGATTTATGCTAGGGGCTCGCTTGCTTTCTCTGCTTAAAAAGATTCTGCTGCCGAGTGAAAAGGCTGACTGCTGATAGAATGGCAAAAAGGGTACAAGTGCTGCCTGTATGTTTTCGGGAAGCCATTAGGGAGGACCCTGTTAGTCAGGAACTAACACAAGTTTAGTCAGCTCGGATGAGCAGATGATTGGTCTGTTTTATGCCATGAACTCATGCGTTGAATTTTTACTTCCTTTACAATTAAAAGTGCAAGACAAACCTGCTTGGATTGTTCCTGGATTTCCCTGTCTCATGCATGGCTAACTGCTGTCACTACCTATTAGCCTGTACTCCCACACAAAACATTAAGCAAATAATATTCCATTTTCACAGATACAAGGAATCTGCCAGGAGGAACCTTGGTTACATTAATCACATTATTAATTACATCCCAAGTTCTTAATGGTTCTTTGCCTCCACAATATGACTACAACCGTTGAGTGCCACCATGGTCACATGTCTTGATATGTATTCCCCCCCATTCCCAAAAAAGCAATGGCACATATGTATGCCTTGTCAGAGTCACAGGCGTTTTTCTTGCTGTATATATACTGCAGCATGTGCCCTAATTTAAAAAAAAATTCATGCTTTTATATTAGAAAATTAACATTTTACTACATGCAGAATATATATGTTATTCTTATATGTGTGATATAGAGTTGTATGGCCACAAAGATCTGTTTTTTACAGGGGGTTGCACAGCAAACATAGCCTAAGGACACACAAATTGTCCAAGGCCATACTTGTTGCTTGCTTCATTTTCACTAGAGTAAACTGGGTATAGTGGTTATGGGCAACACATTAAATTTTGCATAGCATACCTATGCTTTACTATCCATGCCACAAAAAGCAACTGTTTTTTTTTTTTTTGCCCTCCCTTGCAAAACATGCTCACCTTTCCTTTGTTCCATTCGGCCACCTGGGGTAAGGAAAAGAAGCCCTAAGTAAACTTCAATGAGGGCATCAACAGAAAATTGGTGCACAGAGTCATACTTAAGAAGCATGTTATTCAACAAAACTTTAAATAGGCATGCATATAGAAATTGGCTATTTTTTCTCAAGAATTTCTTAATTTGTTGCATGATGGTAGTGCACTGTCTGGCTATACACATCCACCTCTCCTCCCATTCCCTCCTGCAGTGCTTTCCTCACTGTCTGCCCCTCCTCACTACAGTATTGATACCCCTATGGTAATGGTGTCGATTTTAGAATTTTTTTTTACTTAACATTGGCACATAAGAATATATATCACTATATATATCCCTTTCACGGTGACTTGGCACAGCTGGTTTAACAACAGCAACACCCTAGAACTTGTATCTTGGCATTGTTAATGTTGCGCATGGAAAGCGTGCTGATATTTACGCTAGAAAACTAAATTTTTCTCTTTGTTAATCCCCCCTGAGTCACTGTGGTCAGAGCTTACAAATGTCTGGGGGCTCTCTACCCATGAGATATGTTCTCTATGAGAGGAAGGGGATCTAGTCACGTGGATCTCCATTGGGTAAAGTGGAGGATGATGTTTATTGTTGCTATTCACAGACTAGTGAATAGGAGATGTGTTTTATAAATTAACTTTTGCATGTTTATAGTGTGGAGAGTAAATACATTGAAGGATTGTGGGCTACCAGGGACAGTTTTCCTTTATGTACACAATACTCACAGTTGCTAGCTTGAATGAGTGGGCACAGGTGAAAAGCCCACATGTCTAATTTTATCTAACCACCTGTGCTGCAACAGCGGCAGGCTTGTACCTTGACCTAAGCATTAAGACCCTTAGTTTGTATTGTTCAAGAACAGCTGGCTGACAAGAAATTTCATGAGTTTCCAACAGGTTTTTCAAGCCGCGATGGAGCAAAACCTCCCTGGTTGAGCCAGTGATGGAGCTGCGTAATAGTAGCAGATGAGTGTTCTTGCTGCTTTCTAGCAATCCAGATGCTGGAGAGCTATCAACAGGTTCACAAGTGTTACATGGGTCTTGTACTGCATTTATTTGTCGGCGTTTGAATTGAAAGTCAAAAGACCCAGAACTGTCATATGTAGGCTGTCAATGTTTTTCCTGAATTGTTCCTGTTTTGGTGTGGACCTCTGGTGTAGGCTGAGTTACCATCTAAGCAGTTCTAAATGGTGTAACACTATCCAACAAAATCCCTGCAAACCAGTCACCTCTATACATAGACTGCACAAATTTTATTGTGCCCACATATACTGTATGTTTTCTGAGCACATAAATTGAATGCAATTTAGTAGCATGCACATGTATTGCATTTTTACAAAGTATACCTTGTGACGAACACACAGAGAATAATTTTCTATATATGCAAGCTCTTTCAAACAACACGCAAAACAAAACATGTGTTAATGAAGAAAAACGCGGACCATAATGCACGTTAAAACACAAAACTGAAATAATTTTACAAAAGACAGTATTCATTTAGACATATATATATATATATATATATATATATATATATATATATATATATATACACATACAAATGCACTTTGTTCTACATACTCCTCCTATATGCTGCACAGCTAAAGAGTTTGACACCATTTATAAAATATGTATATATTCTGGGTTAATGAGGGTAGAAAGAAAGACATGTATAGAGAATATCAACAGTATGTCTGTTATTGTATAGGCCAATCCCACAGGGGCCGACCAAGTCCCAGAACAGCTGTGGCCAGTAATTACATCCTATTTATTTGTGAAAATTCACTTGATTGCATGTGAAATATTTATGGGGCTAAGATTAGAAATCTGTGCTGTAAAATGTATTATACAGAATCCATGAAGTATTTGCATATTGATGTCAAGGTTATTCACAGCAAGAAGGGGGCCTTTTCTTAGTTTTTATTTCAGTATTGGCAACTTTTTCCACCTTTTTAATTGTGTATAAATAAGGTTAAAAAACAGAATAAGAATAAGGTAAAAAGATAGATAACATTTATTGTTTTATTGATTGCTAAGAAAATATTTGTATTACAAACCATAAGTCTTAATTAAACTTCTGCCTGTTTCCCCTTACAGCCTTTTTGGTGCTGCTAAATGTACATACCTGCATGTGCTTGCAATGTGCCATTATCCACTTTTTGATGGCAGCTTGCAAGCGGTTTACCAGGGTTATCAGTCATAACCCCGATATTTTTTTTTCAGCCGGTGATTGGCTTTCTCATGAAAGCGGTCCGAGTGGCTGGATCACTTTCAGTAGCAGCAGGAGGGCTCGTCCCCCCTCCCGACACTCGCTGGTGTTTCTTGGGCTTACCATTTTTACTGGTGCGCCCAAGAAACTATCCGAGGGTTCGCACAGCTGGCTATAGAGGTTACTAGAGACCAGATCGGAGCACCAATCTTTTGCTTCTAATGGTAGAGTAGAGATTTGAGGTCTTATTGACCCCAGATCTCTCCAAATGTTTTAAACCGTCGCCTATGGAGATTTTAAAATAATGTAATTTGTCAGCATTAGACGAGCCCATGCAATTTTAAAGCGTGACATATTAGGTATCTATTTACTCGACGTAACATCATCTTTTATATTGTACCAAATTTTTTTATTGTATATTGTGTTTTTGCATTAAAATTCATAAGGGGTTGTAAAGGTTTGTTTTTTATTTTCTAAATCGGTTCCTTTAACCACTTAAGCCCCGGACCAATATGCAGCCTAAAGACCCAAGGTGTTTTTACAGTTCGGGACTGCGTCGCTTTAACAGACAATTGCGCGGTCGTGCGACGTGGCTCCCAAACAAAATTGGCGTCCTTTTTTCCCCACAAATAGAGCTTTCTTTTGGTGGTATTTGATCACATCTGCGGTTTTTAGTTTTTGCGCTATAAACAAAAATAGAGCGACAATTTTGAAAAAAAAGCAATATTTTTTACTTTTTGCTGTAATAAATATCCCCCAAAAACATATATAAAAACATTTTTTTTCCTCAGTTTAGGCCGATACGTATTCTTCTACCTATTTTTAGTAAAAAAAATCGCAATAAGCGTTTATCGATTGGTTTGCGCAAAATTTATAGTGTTTACAAAATAGGGGATAGTTTTATTGCATTTTTATTTTTTATTTTTTTTTTACTACTAATGGCGGCGATCAGCAATTTTTTTCGTGACTGCGACATTATGGCGGACACTTCGGACAATTTTGACACATTTTTGGGACCATTGTCATTTTCACAGCAAAAAATGCATTTAAATTGCATTCTTTATTGTGAAAATGACAGTTGCAGTTTGGGAGTTAACCACAGGTGGCGCTGTAGGAGTTAGGGTGCACCTAGTATGTGTTTACAACTGTTTGGGGGTGTGACTGTAGGAATGACGTCATCGATCGTGTCTTCCCTATAAAGGGAATGACGCGATCGATGCGCCGCCATAGTGAAGGACGGGGAAGCCGTGTTTACACACGGCTCTCCTCGTTCTTCAGCTCCGGGGAGCGATCGCGACGGAGCGGCTATAAACAAATAGCCGCGCCGTGGTCCCGGATCGCTCCCCGAGCGGACCCGACCTCCGCATGTAGCGGGGGGGGTCCCGATCGGACCCCCCACCCGCTAATAGGCGAGGACGTACGTGTACGCCCATGTGCCTGTACGTGCCATATTGTGGACGTATATGTACATGCGGGGGTCGGGAAGTGGTTAAGCTAGTGCATTGTTGGTTCACTTATCTTTGTCTTCGATTTCCCTTCTAAATGTTTTTTTTCTTTGTCTGAATTTCTCACTTCCTGTTCCTCCTCAGTAAGCTTGCCCCCATCATCCGTGCCGTTCTGGCTGGGGGTTAGTCAGCATGCTCACTCCCTCCTTTCCACCACCAAGATTACTTTTTAATTAAAGCTGTTTAGGAGTAGGTGGTACATTCATGATCAATTGTTTTGTTGGTGTTTTTCGAAGTTGAAAACTGGACCTAATAACAATACATGGACAGGTTTTTTCCAAAAGTTTTATCATTTACTCACGCCCCTCAGTAGAATCCTGGCCACTAAACAGAGCTTCATTTGTCAGAAAAGTTGGACACTTGGTCATCCCATAGTAAGGGCTCTAATTGAAGCAGCTGGTCAAAGATGTAAGTGGTAGACAGAATGTTAAATGGGGGGAGGGTCAAATACTCTAAACAATGACTAGGAGGAATCCTATGAATGGCTGCCAAGGGTATTGTTTTCTTGAATAGCCTTCAAAATCACGTGTCAAAAACTGTTAAGAGAATCTTGTCAATTTTATGCCAAGGAAAAAACAATTGCCAGCACTGATATAAGAAATAATGTTTATTTTTTTAATAGTGCTATTGTTTTTATTATTATCATTGCTGTTATATATATATATATATATATATATATATAATTGTATTATAATTTATTTTATCCTAGGGAACACTCCATATTTTGCAAAGATCTACAAAAAAACAATATGCGTACGCATTGATTCTGCTGTGCAGATATTTGGAGTTGGGACCCATTTACATTTCTGATGAAAATTTCTGCTGTAGTTTCTAGAAAGTCCACGCCTGGCATTATGACAACGATGTGGGTGCAGGGTCATGGCCCAAGATACAGGCCGTATACATTCTAGGACACGCACCTGCACTCACACGGATGTCATATTGGGAGCAGTGGTTGTGTCTGTGCAGCCCCTTTGTTCTAATTGACATTCAAGGGGCTGCTTGCATTGGGGTGCACTAAAAACCTGTGCGGGTAAACACAGCCCTCTCATGGGGTTAAACATTGATACACCCTGTGTGAACAAGGCCTACATGTACATGCATTTAGACTTAGACATCTGCTCCTGGATGCATGGATTTCTATTTTTCTAAGCACATGCAGTGTACATTTTTTAACATCATTACATGCCTTTATATGCATTTAATTACATGTCATTGTGAATGAGGCATTTTAATACATGATCTATTCTCTTTTATGTAGTGAGGAAAGTTTTTTTTTTCTTTTAATGTGTCTGTTATATTAGCTGCAAATTATATTAGCTGCAAATTATTGGTGTTTACAGCCCTCCACCATCTCCTCTTATGATGAGCCTTCTGTGCTGTGTAGTATAACCCCCAGTGGATGTGGATGGGAAATGTACCAGGTTGTGTACACACATATAGCCAGATTCAGAAAGACTGGCTTAACTTTGAGGCGGCGTAGCGTATCGCATATACGCTACGCCGCCGTAAGTCAGAGAGGCAAGTGCTGTATTCACAAAGCACTTGCCTCCAAAGGCCCCGTACACACGACCGGATCGATCCGCTGGGATTGATCCGCGGATCAGTTCCAGCAGATAGATCCGGTCGTGTGTACGGCCTAGCGGACATTTTCAGGCGGATAAAAATCCAGCCGTCGGATTTTCAGCGGATCAAAATTTCTTAGCATGCTAAGAAATCTATCCGCTGGAATCCAGTCCAGCGGACTGATCCGGTCGTCTGTACAGACTCACCAGATCAGTCCGTCCGCTCCCATCCCTCGAATGCGTCGTAATGATTCGACGCATGCGTGGAAGTATTTACCTTCCAGGGTCGCGCACGTCGCCGCGTCATCGTCGCGGCGACGGCGCGGCACGTCACCGCGGATGTATTCCGCAGGAATTTTGATGTGATGGTGTGTACAGCCATCAGATCAAAATCCTCCAGAGGATTTATCCGATGGAAACGGTCCGGCAGACCGTTTCCAGCGGAAATCCTCTCGTGTGTACAAGGCCAAAGTTGCGGCGGCGTAGCGTAAATGGGCCAACCTAAGCACGCCTAATTCAAATGAGGAACAGGGGAGCGTTTTTTTTTGTTAACGACGGTTTTGACGTGAACGTAAATTACGTCCAGACCCATTCACGGACGACTTACGCAAACGACGTAAACATTTCAAAATTCGACGCGGCAACGAAGTCCATACTTAACATTGGCTAGGCCAGCTTTTTGTTCATCTAACTTTACGCCGGAAAAAGCCTTACGTAAACGACGTAAAAAAAATGCGCCAGGTGCACGTACGTTTCTGAATCAGCGTATCTAGCTCATTTGCATATTCTACGCCGAAATCAACAGAAGCACCACCTAGCGGCCAGCGTAAATATGCACCCTAAGATATGACAACGTAGGAGACTTACGCTGCTCGTATCTTAGCCTAATTTAAGCGTATCTGGTTTCCAGAATACGCTCAAATTTACGACGGCGTAGATTCAGAGTTACGACGGCGTATCTAATGATACGCCGGCGTAAACGTCTCTGAATCTAGCTAATATACTTTAGTGTGAGCAGCTCTACAACAACAATCCTTACTGGAAACACTACAGTCCTGGGGATCCTTGATTCCAAACCCAGCAGGAGAAGCACTTTAACATTAAATCACTATAAACGAGGATGAGCTGCTGGAATCGGTATTTATTTATTCAGTTTTAATTTTTTTCCTTCACTGCTGGATAAACCTTTTGGGCAAATGTAACTTCCACTACATTAAAGTGAGATGCCTACCTCAGCTGGGTCATAAACAATGGAGGTTTTCCTGGGAGACCTGCAATTTACCCCAGGCCCTGAGCGAAGATAGAAGATCCTCATTTTTTACACAGCTGGGAGTGTCTCTTCCACCTCATACAGATGGCGCAGTCTCCAGATATTAATTAGAGGGGGTTGTCTCACACATGCTGTCATACCCCAATGCACATGGTAATCTGAAAGAGCACCTGAGGCCCCGTATCCTAGCTCAGGGTATGCCCCCCATGTAATATGAATATCTATTCTGATGCAACACAGAGGTATAAACCAAATAAGGAAATTTATTCTAAAAGTGCTATTCCAAAAGTGGATCTTTAGCCAAAACCCTTTTGTTTGTATTTGAATAAAGAAAAGAAGACTTAGAACTACTGTTCTTTTTATTTTTTGTCCCTGTGATCACTTTGATTAGGACAGGAAGTGCGGGAAAGTCTCCTCAATGAAGACAGACACGTTGTTTAAAGTAGTATTAACCCCTAGTGCTTTTGAGTTTAACACACTAAGCGCAATAGAATAAACATCTGCCAGTTAATTATTTGTTATAGAGCTTACTGTAGTACTTGCAGATTATAACTCTCAGTGTTTCTGCTCCCTCTGCTGCTTCCCGGAACCTCCGGTCTTCTATTGATGCACACAGTGTAGCTGCCCCTTGAAGAGCTGATTTTCATTGCTTAATGTCTCCGCAACAGTGCTTACTAAAACAAGAAGTGAGGGTAAATCTCCACATTAAAGGGGTTGTAACGGTATTTTTTTCCCCTAAATAGCTTCCTTTACCTTAGTGCAGTCCTCCTTCACTTACCTCATCCTTCAATTTTGCTTTTAAATGTCCTTATTTCTTCTGAGAAATCCTCACTTCCTCTTCTTCTGTCTGTAACTCCACACAGTAATGCAAGGCTTTCTCACTGGTGTGGAGTGTCGGGGGGGGGGGGCGAGCAGGAGAGTTAGGACGCCCACTAACACACAGCTCCTTTCTCTATCTGCAACGTAGAGAGCGTCCTGATTCTCCTGCTCGCCCCCTCAAGGGAGGGGGTGAGCACAAATTTCCACACCAGGGAGAAAGCCTTGCATTACGGTGTGGAGTTACAGACAGAAGAACAGGAAGTGAAGATTTCTCAGAAGAAATAAGGACATTTAAAAGCAAAATCGAAGGATAAGGTAAGTGAAGGAGGACTGCACTAAGGTAAAGGAAGCTATTTAGGGGGAACAAAAATTACCTTTACAACCCCTTTAAGGCCCAGAGTGCAGCAACAACATGGTTTCCAGTCTCTCCAAAGGGCAAGCAAAGCAATAAAGTGAAATTAGAATTGATTTACAATTTGCAGGGTTTTACTGCTGTTTTGACCACTTTGAGGAGGTTTCCTTTGTTTTCTGTCCCAAAGACTATAGTCACTGGAACAGGAAGTAATGGGGGTCTCCGTAAGCAGAACCTACTATAAATGGCTATAATAACCCAACATAAATATTATTTCTTCATTCTGTCCAAAACAGATTTTTTTTTGTTTCAAGTGATTCAATGTTCACAGTGCCATTAACGCCAAAACTTTTTTCACATTTTGGATAGCTTAAAGGAGGGTTATAACCCTTGTCATTTTTTTTTTCAATCTGTGTCCCATTGAGGAGATTTCACTTCCTGTTCCATACAGGAAGTGAGAGGAAATCCCAAGGTATCACAAGGGTCATTAGAATTATTGTCCCAATTGGATGATTTCTCTCCTATTACTGTTTCTTTTACTTTTGCTTTCAATGATAAAAGTAAAAAGGACACAGAGACGGAGGGTGAATCTCCCTAACAGGGGCACAGACAGCAATAATAATCCATACTATATCCGCTCTATCCAATTCTAAAAATAACAGTATTGCCTTTAGTGACACTGTAAATGTGTTCAGGCTTTAGGTACTCTAATAAGAAGAGCTTTAGGGTTAATAAGGGCCTTGACAGAACCCCAGTCTGTTTTTAACACAGTCTTTTGCATAAGCATTTTGTTATGAATAGTATGTAAGACTCCACTGGCGACAGTTTGTAAATGAAAAGTATTTCTCAGGTTCTTCTACCCACACAGTATTTTTAAACCGCCTTCTCGGAGACAAGTAGCAGAGCGTTCCATTACAACAAAGAGCAGCTTGTCAGCTAACTTTAAGTAGTTCACTAGTTAGAGAACAGTATAGTAAAAGGGGGGATTTGGAGCTTTGAATGAAGCACATGGTATGTGCCTCCATCCCTGGTTCAAGGAAATTGGGACTTTAAATGAGGCTATTGACTTGTGGAGGTAAATTGGTAAAAGGACATGTTTATCGACATATAAAGATGTGGTAATACATAACACATAACACAAGTAAAAAGTATTAATCATATATATACACATACATATGCACATATAGCATGGACATCAAGGCTACATAGATATATCAACTTGGCAACACATGATAACGAATGACGAATACATAACTGCTCTTCATTTTCCTTTACTAGGCCTGTTATTGCCATTAAAGCTGGTCTGTCAGTACTTGGTGTTTAACCACTTCCCGACCCCCGCATGTACATATACGTCCACAATATGGCACGTACAGGCACATGGGCGTACACGTACGTCCTCGCCTATTAGCGGGTGGGGGGTCCGATCGGGACCCCCCCCCGCTACATGCGGAGGTCGGGTCCGCTCGGGGAGCGATCCGGGACCACGGCGCGGCTATTTGTTTATAGCCGCTCCGTCGCGATCGCTCCCCGGAGCTGAAGAACGAGGAGAGCCGTGTGTAAACACGGCTTCCCCGTCCTTCACTATGGCGGCGCATCGATCGCGTCATTCCCTTTATAGGGAAGACACGATCGATGACGTCATTCCTACAGCCACACCCCCAAACAGTTGTAAACACATACTAGGTGCACCCTAACTCCTACAGCGCCACCTGTGGTTAACTCCCAAACTGCAACTGTCATTTTCACAATAAAGAATGCAATTTAAATGCATTTTTTGCTGTGAAAATGACAATGGTCCCAAAAATGTGTCAAAATTGTCCGAAGTGTCCGCCATAATGTCGCAGTCACGAAAAAAATTGCTGATCGCCGCCATTAGTAGTAAAAAAAAAATAAAAAATAAAAATGCAATAAAACTATCCCCTATTTTGTAAACACTATAAATTTTGCGCAAACCAATCGATAAACGCTTATTGCGATTTTTTTTACTAAAAATAGGTAGAAGAATACGTATCGGCCTAAACTGAGGAAAAAAAATGTTTTTATATATGTTTTTGGGGGATATTTATTACAGCAAAAAGTAAAAAATATTGCTTTTTTTTCAAAATTGTCGCTCTATTTTTGTTTATAGCGCAAAAACTAAAAACCGCAGATGTGATCAAATACCACCAAAAGAAAGCTCTATTTGTGGGGAAAAAAGGACGCCAATTTTGTTTGGGAGCCACGTCGCACGACCGCGCAATTGTCTGTTAAAGCGACGCAGTCCCGAACTGTAAAAACACCTTGGGTCTTTAGGCTGCATATTGGTCCGGGGCTTAAGTGGTTAAAATGTAACCCTTCCGCTTAAAGAGAACCTATTACACTGGACTAAGGATCAGTTCACACCTCTGCAATTTGCCACACTATGGATTTGCACCTGAAATGAATGGTGAATGTCACATTAACTGCTTTATAAATAAATATACCCCATGTCTTTAAATGATCATATTACTATAGCCATAGCTATGAAGCACCTATCTCCATTGTTTACCTTTACTCTGCTTCTTTAAAAATAACTTTTGATTATTGACAGTAAGAGGTGACAGCAACTCTTTTTGTTTTCCAATTGCTGCGCCTCTTATCTGTTTGAACTCATAACACTTGCTGACTTCCAACTCCTAAAAAGGAAGGACCCCCCCTTGCAAGCGCTGGTCCAGCCCATGTGGGCTCTGCCTGGATTGTGTGCAGGCTGGGCGCAATGCTATTTTCACCTATTTAAGAAAGGAGAGCGTGCAGCACCAATAGTAAAAAGCGCTGAGATTTTTTTCCAACTGTGGGAGAAGGAGGGGGCTGGAGTTGGGTGCCGACAATTTTTTTTTTGGGTGAAGGTCTGCTTTATTTTTTTTTTTTTTTATTTTATTTTTTTTTTAAAGTGTATTTTGTGCGTGTACTCGAGAGAGGAGCCGGACTGCAGGAGTTGGGAGTAGGCAGGCCTCCCCCAGAGGCAATCTGCCACCTTTCTCCATGCCCCGGGTGGCAATGGCGGGTGTGTGAGGGGGTCCTCCCACACAGCCCGCCCTACCTGCTCCGCTTTGAAGCCCAACGGGGCAGAGGGACTCCCTATAAGGGAGTGAGAGGATTAGCCCGCTCAACCAGCCCCATTAGTCCTTCGCCTCTCTTTAGAGACCGCGTGGTCAAAGTGCGTGTGTTAACCCAATTTAGAGTGCGTGTGTAGGTGTGGTGGTTTTTGTGGGAGGGGGGTGGGCGTACTAAGCACAGGCTTACCTTGCATAGCACACCCACCGGGAGCCGGGCTGAGACCACCAAACTCAATTCACATGAAGCCGAGACCGGGATCCGAACCTCTAGCTGCAGAGGTGAATGGCTTGTCAGCGCAGTGCCAATCGCGTTGAGCCACCGCAGCTCGAAGGTCTGCTTTAAGTAACCATAACAGTATTGAGTCCAAAGCTTTATAATTGTTTAGATCCCATCAGAGCTCCAAGTTCTGTTAGTAAAACACAAAACTTAATATAACCCATTCAATGTAAAAAGCTATACTGTATTTTATTTTTATTAATGCATTATTTGTTCTGCTCATGTGGGCTCCAGACATCATTATATCCATGAGAAACAATGCTCTTTATGCACCTTTTCCCCTTTATTAGAAAAGCTTGCTTTCTGCTAATATTTAGAGACCTGCAGTGTTCGGTGAGGATACTGCTGCATAATATATTCTAGTTATTTGGTATGCAAAGTTTGCACAAACAACAAATGCTGTACATCATTAACTTCACATGTAGGGATATTCCTTTCTCCCTCCCCAACCTTTTTAAATTTGACCTTCACTGGGCATCTATAGGCATATCCAGTAAAGAAGCTATAGGGAGGTGGGATGCAAGAGCTGTTACAAGACTCTAGCTTAGACTAAATCCTCAATTTCTTTTGTTAGCGGTCTCTAAAGCTGTATTTTAATTTTGCAAATAAATCAAACTCAACATTGCCGTCAACAGTACGTTTTTCTTTATTATTTGCAAAAATAATTCTAATGCAAAAAGAAGTCATTGTCGATGAGTGTCTAGGAGGGCACGATATTTAAATACAGCCCCAGAACTCTCTAGAGAAATCTGCAACATCTGATGCCGGCTTGGGTGCTATTTGCTCTATTGAAACTGATTGTGTGCTTTGGCTGATTTAGCCTGGCTGTAGGCTGCTTTGTGTTCCCCCAGCAGGGTAGCTTAGACTGCGAGTCTTGTCTCTAACCAGCAGATATATACAGTATATTTGTACTGTAATGAGTCATGCTTCCTTACTGCCATCAAACTGTTATTGAATAAGAAAGTTTTCAATACAAACCATGGAGCCTATATACATAAACATTGCAGCTATTCCAAGCATTGCTTGCAGTAAACTGGCTGTGTATATGGCCATGTGTGTGATAGTAAGTGCACATAACAATTACAAGTACTCATTTTCCTTTTTTAAAATTCAAGGATCATACTTTTTTCACCATAGAGAAGCGGACCATCTTTGTGCTGCACCTACTCCAAGAATTAAAGTGGACTTATTGTACAAGCCTTCATGGGCTTCTTTGCATCACTTGACTTTCCACAACTTAGTACCCCCCAGCAACTCCTATTAGACAAACCTGTCACATTAGAGGAAGTAACTACGGCCATTCGTTTATTGCCAACAAGTAAAACTTCAGGTTTAGATGGCCTCTCTTCAGAATAGTATCAGGAATCTCTTAAGCAGTGGAACTTCATGACTCTATGAATGAAGCACTCATTGTTATCATACCCAAACCTGACAAGGATAAGCTGCTATGTAGTTCCTATCGTCCTATATTGTCCTATATCTCTCCTGAATAATGACACTAAAATACTGGCAAAGATTCTTGCTCTCAGACTCCAGACGGTTATTCTATCTGTCATAGCACCTGACCAATCAGGTTTTATGCCTGGCAGGAGTACGTTTGATAACATTTGCAGGCTATTTTTACATGTCCATAATGCATCACTAATGAAACTTAGTAGGTTATTTCTCTCTTTAGATGTGTTAAAAAGCTTTTGACACTGTGCTTTGTTCCTTCTTAAGGGAAACTATGGCTTGGATGGGTTTTGGTCCACACTTTATCCAGTGGGTTAATTTGCTATATGCTGATCCACGGGCCAGAGTCCGCACCAATAGGGATATCTCCATGTCGTTTTCCTTGAGTAGGGATACCAGGCAGGATGCCCTTATATACTTGGACGGTAGAGAGAGCTCCTTTACTAAGTTAAAGCATGTGGTGGAGGAGTTTGGAGAGGTTTCAGGTCTTCAGGTGGGTTGGGAAAAATCTGAAGAATTTCCTATAATAGGCTCTTCTATCTCCACTGAATATCTACAGAGATCACATCTGCATCTAACATCATCCTTTAAGTACCTAGGCATTCAAATACATTGTGATCTCTCTAAATTTGAAGAACTTAATATTACTCCCATAGTTTAACAGATGATGGACAGGCTTCATACCTGGACAGAGGATGCATTAAGGTGAAAAAACATTTACCTTTACAACCCCTTTAACTTCCACTTTAACGTGAGTTTTATAGCAGATTACTTCAAAGCACAGGTCAAAATGGACCCTTAGGGGTTAATTTACTAAAGCTGGAGAGTGCAAAATCTGATGCAACTCTGCATAGAAACCAATCAGCTTCCAGGTTTTTATTTGTCAAAGCTTTATTGAACAAGCTTAAGTTAGAAGCTGATTGTCTACCTTGCACAGCTGCACCAGAATTTGCACTCTAGTTTTAGTAAATCAACCTCTTGGAGTCCGATGGACCGTTTTCATTGGACGAACCGATCGTGTGTGGGCCCCATCAGTGAAAAAACTTAGAACCTGTTTTAAAATGATCTGATGGTGAAAAAAACGATCGTCTGTGGGGAAATCCATCGGTCAAAACTCCACGCATGCTCAGAATCAAGTCGACGCATGCTCGGAAGCATTGAACTTCATTTTTCTCTGCACGTAGTTGTGTTTTACATCACCGCGTTGGACACGATCGGATTTTTAACTGATGGTGTGTAGGCAAGACTGATGAAAGTCAGCTTCATCGGATATCTGATGAAAAAATCCATCGGTCCGTTTTCATCGGATGAACCAATCGTGTGTACAGGACATTAGTGTTTTCTTCTACTAGTTCATAGTACATTGGATCCACCCTTTAAAAACATTTTCTTAGTTTATGCTTTCCAATTGGGTGCGTTCACAAGTGCACATCTGCTAGGTCTGCTTTGCTAAGGTATCCAACTATTGCCTTAAATTGTCAAAGTAGAACATGTTCACTTTGACATTTAATTTATTTAATTTTGTAATCCTGTACTAACAAGTGCGTACAATTCCTGATGTATAACTAAAATAATATTTTCATGTCATTAACGGCGTCCAGGTTAACAAATGGATTGCCAAAAAAACAAGCTGAATGTGATGAACGGTTAGCTGTACAGATGGTGTCTCGTGTTTTTGCACTTGGCACACAAAGTGGTTTGTGCGCTCAGGCGTCATGAAAGTCTTTGATAGCGTCAAACTGAGTGGGCAGCTGGTAAACTCATGTCATCTCCCCAGTCATTGACCCCATGTAATAATTTGTCCCTAAGGAGTACATTTACTGGAGTATCTGATGCAGCTAAATAATTGCTAATAAAGTTTATAGCAAGCATAAACATCTGAACTGGATTTACCTGACCAAAATCATTATGCGCAAAAATAACTTTTTTCTTTTGCAGAATTGTCCCCCTGAGAAGAAAAATCTGTAAAAAAAAACAAAAAATCATAGACCATAATCAAAACCTGAAAAAGTGTGTGTGTGTGTATATATATATAAAATATATATATACACATGTGTAAACCACTTTCATATATGTGGGTTGCTGCTCTAGAAGGTGCTGTGCCTTTAAATATATGACAAATGCTACCCTATATGGGTTATTTCAATTACCTTGTGTTTAAATATAAACAAAATAAATATCTATCAACCATGAATGATTAATACAACTAAATCAAATTCAATGCATCATGATTCACATAAAGTCCCTTATCTGAAATCTTCTTAACCACTTTCTGCCCGTGCTATAGCCAAATGATGGCTACAGCGTGGGCTTCCATTGCTGGGAGGGTGTCAATAGATTCCTCCCATGATTATGCTGCTCGGGGCACGCGGCCGGCGTGCACTGTGATACCAAGTCCTACAGACTCCGCTGATCACAGAATAGGGTCAGGGGCCAATGACAACGAGCCCTTTACCACGTGATTAGCTGTCAGCCAATGACAGCTGATCAGGGAGTAAACAGAAGCCAGTTATCAGCTTTTCACGATCAGTGTGAGGAGAAAAGAATAAAGCCGGTAAGCAACTACTGTTACAGGGACATCGGTCCCAATCTGTGCCACCTATTAGTGCCCACAAGTTCTGCTAATCAGTGCCACCAGTGCCACCGTTCAGTGTCAGTGTTGCCAATCAGTGCCACCTATCAGTGCTGAATCATCACCTACCAGTGTCCATCAGTGCCACCTCTCAGTTCCTCCTCAGTGCCCATCAGTGTTCATCAGTGTAACCTAATCTGCACACATCAATGAAGGAGAAAATTTACCTGTTTGCAAAATGTTATAAAAAAATGATTTTTTTTCAGTCTTTTTTTTGTTTCTTTAGCCCAAAAAAGGGGGGTTATTAAAAAGGAACCAAAATAAATCTCTATTTGTGTGAAAAAAAAATAATAAAAATTGTGTTTGGGTACAGTGTTGCGTGACCGCGCAATTGTCATTAAAAGTACAGCAGCACTGAAAACTGAAAATTGGCCTGGGCAGGATAAGGTTGTGTAAGTGCCCAGTAGGCAAGTAGTTAATAGTAAAGTAAAGTTCCATCCTGCCAAGTGCTGTAAACACAAAAGTGGTGCAAATCGTGCTCTCCTGTGTGCTCGCTCACTCACCAGCTGCTATGGACTCTCAAAGACAGGAGTCATATTGTTCAAAAAACCTGGGTCTGCTGAGCTTTGTAGTCCTCTTTTGTCATTGTTGGGCAATGGGATACTCGTACATGGTGTAAATTAATGTCATGAAAAGATTCACTTAGCGTAATTCCATTTTATTATAAAATCAAATACTTTAAAACGTATCCACTCAAATGGTATAGGAAAAAATAAGCATAAAAACAAGAACCAGTAGTCCACAACTGCTTCTCACCGGCCGGAAATTACATCATCACCCGCAGTCACCTGACATGTTTTGCCCCTCCCACATGACGTTACCAAAGGAGCCACTGCTATTACACCAATGATTGTTTTTTGTATGTATTTATAATTTTTTCAATGTAGTACAGAAAGGAAACAAGACAAACACATAAAAAAAAGTGAAACAGGCCATTGATTAGCTGTAGCTGCCCAATATTGTAAATACGATGAGAGTAATTTGAAGAGCCGTATATATTGCCAAAATTTTGTATAGCCTTTTCTGGAGATCGGAGAAGGGCTTTCACAATATACAGGACAGTGAATATTGGCAGTAGAGATCCAGGACCCCAAAGCAATAGAAGGTGACAATGTGCAACTATCATAAAACTTGCTTTATGGCATCTAGGGGAACCCCACGATGCCCACACAATGAATAGAACAGGGGTTTCAAGAAAGTCCAGAAACATAAAAAACAGGGGGGGGGGTGAGAAGTAAGAGGGAGGGCCGCAAGGGGTGCTACAAGCAGGAGTCTACACAGGCAAGGCAGGAGAGAAGGAAGGGCCCTCCTGTAGACAATCTGATAGTATCAGAGAGAGGCCCATGACCCCAACCATTCACTCCCAGAATAGCCTTGGAAACAGCCTGTTTAGACGGCTAGTAATTGCTTGGAGACATCCGTGAATGTAAACCCAATTCAATAAAATCTTGTATTTCTGAATTTAGTGCGTGTTTTCTTTATAGAGCTTGTGAGGTTTTCCATCTCCCTTATATCCTCTATCTTTCTGATCCATTGTTGGATTGTCAGTGTCTGGGCAGATTTTCATAGTGGCGGTATGCATGACTGTGCAACTGCGCAACAGCAACGTTTTGTAGGCCAATGATTTTTTAACTGACTGAAAGGGTGGTTATAGGACCACATTGTAAAGAGGTCATTCTTCCCCAACCACCAATGTAAAGGGCAATATTCCCACTGACCCTCATTATTGATTTTTTTCTGGGGTTTCCTGAGACCTGAAAGGGTTCCAACTGTTCCTCTGGGATAAAAAGTTTGAGAAAAGCTGATCTACACAGTATTAAGACGCAGGAGGCATACTTGATATGAGTTAGAGATGCTGCGTGCATCCTGAAAAAAGATGCATGTCCGATTTTTAGGTGAATTGGCAGCCCATTCAGCCTACGCATTGCTTTACTGAAGCTGCGTAATTGCAAGTGCGATTTACTACACCTTAGCTTAACGCAACTATCTGAATGGGCCCAAAATATCCAATCTTTGAACATAAATGATGCAACGGGGAGGGGTTGTCCTTGCTGTCATTTTTAGGAGGTGATAGCTTCACCCCTAATGGAAATATAAGACAAGCAGTGCATTTAAAAAGACTGACCATAGAGGTCACATATCCCCTCCTCTTGCTGCTTTTCCCTTCCAAAAGTAATTTCTTTTACCTTTCTACCTCAAGCAGAAAATCCCTTCAAGGAATGTGTTCTGCCATCAAAGTTACATATTCAACTTTTACCAGAAATAGGACATCTAATCAGGCTCATTTAAGTATTTTCTAATCAGTTTTACATTAATTAGCCTTTTTCAAGAGGATATATCCGAAAAGTCGACAGGCTTGTTAAATAACATCCACTTTTATGAGCTACACTTGCCTCAGGAATGCCTTTAAGAGATAGAATATCAAAGAAAATGTTAAAAACAAGATCTGAGCGGGATGTACAAGATGCCTTTCCCCGTTAAATCTATTTCAGTTGAGAGGTTGTATGCACAGTTTTACTGAATGGCATCAGTAATGTTTCCCTTGAAATGTGATTAGTTGTAAGTGACACTGGATACCTCTGTGGTACTTGTTTCCTGACAGTTTTATGTTTATTTATAACACCATGTGCAAAAACATTCTTGTTTGAAGACTTGGAAAGCTGAATATCATTGCAAAAGGCATTGAACATCTTCAAAAAGAATTCAAGATTGATGAATTGGAGTTTTTTTTCTGATAGTAACCAACATGTTCTGTTCATTTTTCACCTGCAGTAGACAGGGAAGGTCTGATTGGTTGCTATAGGTGCTGCATCTGTGTTGGTTTCTGTTTTCTTTCATCACTAGTATATAGTGTGTGTATATAGATATATATATCTTTATATTATAATGCTTCTGTTTAATATGTAATAAGCACGTGGTTGCATAATTATAACCGTAATATTTTA
Organism: Rana temporaria; assembly: GCF_905171775.1. Classification (NCBI taxonomy): domain Eukaryota; kingdom Metazoa; phylum Chordata; class Amphibia; order Anura; family Ranidae; genus Rana; species Rana temporaria. The sequence continues at coordinate 52,099,357 of NC_053495.1, read as the reverse complement.
TGCATTTGCAGATGTAATTGTGGAATCATTTCTTAGCGTTTCAGATAATTGAACATACCTTGTTTGACACATTTTTAGTTCTGTGTACCAGCAGCTCCCGAAGCAACTCCTTATGTGAAAGAGATCAGTTTCAGGACTCTCATGTGCCCCCCCCCCCCCCCATATTCTGTCTTAGCAGGATTTACATAGTTTTAGTAAAATATACCCCATGTGGAATAATTTGGCAGGGTGTCATCTGACACTGCTAAAATAGTTCCTTCATTCATTTTTCAATACAGGTAGCTATTGTCTGTCCTTTATTCTCTGTTGGGTTGTCCCTATCATGCATTTTATACTGTACAGTAAAACCTTGGTTTGAGAGTAACTTGGTTTGAGAGCGTTTTGCAAGACAACAAAATGTTTTAATACATTTTGCCTTGAATTACAAGCGATGTCTTGATATAAGAGTAGCGTCATGTCACAACTGAATATAAAGAAGAAGAGAGGAGGAGGGAGCTGCGGTGGCTCAACGCGATTGGCACTGCACTGACAAGCCATTCACCTCTGCAGCTAGAGGTTCGGATCCCGGTCTCGGCTTCATGTGAATTGAGTTTGGTGGTCTCAGCCCGGCTCCCGGTGGGTGTGCTATGCAAGGTAAGCCTGTGCTTAGTACGCCCACCCCCCTCCCACAAAAACCACCACACCTACACACGCACTCTAAATTGGGTTAACACACGCACTTTGACCACGCGGTCTCTAAAAGAGAGGCGAAGGACTAATGGGGCTGGTTGAGCGGGCTAATCCTCTCACTCCCTTATAGGGAGTCCCTCTGCCCCGTTGGGCTTCAAAGCGGAGCAGGTAGGACGGGCTGTGTGGGAGGACCCCCTCACACACCCGCCATTGCCACCCGGGGCATGGAGAAAGGTGGCAGATTGCCTCTGGGGGAGGCCTGCCTACTCCCAACTCCTGCAGTCCGGCTCCTCTCTCGAGTACACGCACAAAATACACTTTAAAAAAAAAAAAAAAAAAAAAAAGAAGAAGAGAGGAGCCTCTAAGTGTAGCAATATGGTTACATTTAATGAAGGTACAACATTTAGCAACTTATTGCTACACTTAGAGGTGCCTCTCTTCTCTTTTATACCCTGTAAAAAAAATGCTTTGATATACAAGTGCTTTGAATTACAAGCATGTTTCTGGAGCGAATTATGCTCGCAAACCAAGGTTTTACTGTATTGGCCTATTTTATGCTTTTGCTCCCCCTACTGGCAACATAAAAAAATTGCATTTGCTTTTCTACCTTGGAAAATCTGCACGTGATGACGCACGCTACAGATTTAGCTCATGGTAAGCTTCAGCATACAAAACAAATGTAATCATTCTTTGATGTCCTGTGTATCACATGATGCTAAAATGGCATGTTGATTTTTTTCTTGTGTCCTCATAATTATTATTATGCCGCGTACACACGATCGGTCAAACCGATGAGAACCGCTTGATGGACCGTTTTCATCAGACCTAACCGATCGTGTGTGGGCCCCATTGGTTATTTATCCATCGGTTAAAAAAATTCAATCTTGTTTTAAATTTAACTGATGGATACCTAACCGATAGAGTAAAAACAATCGTTTGTAGGCACGTCCATCGGTTAAAAATCCACGCATGCTCAGAATCAAGTCGACGCATGCTTGGAAGCATTGAACTTTGTTTTTTTTCAGCACGTCGTTGTGTTTTACGTCACCGCGTTCTGACACAATCGTTTTTTTTTAACTGATGGTGTGTAGGCACGACAGACCATCAGTCAGCTTCATAGGTTAACCGATGGAAAAATCCATCAGACTGTTTTCATCGGATGGACCGATCGTGTGTACGCGGCATTAGGATCTTAAATAATGTGTTTCATCCACTTAAATCGTGACCTTTACAGATATCAGGAAGTTATTTTTGGTGTTAATAGAAACCTTCATGTAATGATCTATAAGTAGGATTTTTTGCTCTGCAGTAGAATTGTTATCATGGAAATCGCTGTGTGTGAAAACTGCTCTATTGTGAAAAACATTATATGTTATAAGAAGCTTGACATCCCAGAAAGGGATTATTTTGCAGAATTTCTATATGTAAAAATGAGTAGAGCGTCACTGAAATTTTGAAAGCCATGGCATGCAGAGCCCTCAAGACAGACCAAAGGTTTATTTAATATGGTTGCACCACTCCTCTACAAGTCATCCAGCCGCCTTCATTATATAGACAGTCTCTGCTGAGTGATGTTCTCGGGCTACAGACATTACTCTGATCAGAGAAGATATCGGAAAAAAAGTGATATCATAAATATATAAATATAGAGTAAAGTGAACACAGGGGGGGGTGTTAGTATTCCCAGAACCCGCTCGTCGTCTCCCAGACACATCTGCTATTTCACACCTGTCTCTACTCTGTTAAAAATACCATTGAGCTTTTATAGGACAAAGAAAGCAACAGCATTTTCCCTGTGGCTTTCTTATTGTAACCTGTTATTTTTTTCAGCATTTGGCTTATAAATTAACCCATTACATAGAAAAATGTTTGATGCTCTTGGCATCCCTCTGGCAGAGACAAATGATGTGACCCCTGTCACTGTATTAATATTCCGATGCTGAAATGCTTGGAGCAGGTCAGGTGTCATCACTTAACCAGTAACCAGCTTAATTGGTTTATCATGTGAATGTCTGTATTGCCTATGGGGCAATAAAGCTCAGGATGGCAGTTCCCTGAGGGTACTTCTCTGGGTTCCTGCATAAGCCAGAAATGACAGATTCCTTTTTCTCTAAAAGGCCATCAGCCGCCCAGGAGGTTCAATTAGGAGACTGGGCTGTTACTTGTCAAGAGAAGTATTATGAACATCTTCGCTTAGTATAAACACCACTACAAAACGCAAACTATCTGCTTGTGATGCTGCAGAATCCAGCATAGGAATGTTACCAGCTCTTTGTTTATGAGTAAATCACTACTTTTTTTTAATAATGATGCAAACAGGTGATTTATATAAATTTGTCTTTTATTACTCTATAGCAGTGGTCTCCAAACTGCGGCCCGGGGGCCAGATGCCCTTTGCTTGCCCTTATCTGGCCTTGGGACGTTATTCCTCCAACTGACACCAAGGATGAGGCACCATTTCTCACACTGACACCATTAATGGGAAACTATTTCTCCCACTGACACCATCGATGGGGCACTACTCCTCCTGCTGAGACAAACAGTGGGGCACTATTCCTCCCACTGACACTGTTAAAGGGATACTATTGCTTCCATTGTTACCAACCATGGTGCACTATTCCTCCCACTGACACCATTGATGGGGCACTATTCCTTCCATTAATACCAACCATGGGACACTATTCATCCTGCTAAAACCAAAAAATGTTAAAACTAATGATGGGGCAATGTTTACTCCCACTGATGCCGAACATTTTCTAGTCACACCGGCCACAGTTGGGCCCCCCGCAAAGTCCGAAGGACACTAAACTGGCCCTTTGTTTAAAAAGTTTGGAGACCCCTGTTCTATAGGCTCAATTCACAAAGTTTTACATAAGCGTAAGAATTTCGTTTTTTTTTTTATGACTGTAATTTTCCAATCTCATTTGACATGTATTAAAAAATACCCATCACTTGTGTGTATTGAATCTTGAAGCCTATATTCAGGTAAAGGAAAACTGCTCCTTTGCCATGGGCCTTCACTTTAAATGCCTGCTCATGTAAAAGCGGTTTTACTTACCCAAGCCTCCCCTTCCCCAGCAGCTAACCCTCCCCACTACTCCCCTATGCCCTGGCAGTACAATCTCCCCCGGCAGTAGAATCTCCCCCCAAAGTCCTTATGTCCATTGCAGGGCTATGGTATCTGCATTCAATTTTGATAATGTCAGCGGACCTGTGACCACCAAAGCATAGCGGAGAAGAGGCTGGAGGGGAGCCTCTTGAACTGAAAGGAAGACTGTAACCGCAAACGTGGTGAGAGTATTATTACCCACCCCCTTTATACGTCTATGGATGCATTCATGTAGATATATTCGCCAGCACACCAAGGATCGTTTTAAAAAACGTCCAAACATTTTTTATTGCATAGAAACGATCACAAAAAAAGCAACGTTTTGAAGTCGAACAGGACCTCTTCGTCAGGCAAGTGATGCAGACTTAATACAACACAGTGATATATATGAGACAGTGAAGACAATGAAACCATGTGAAAAATTAACATAAAAACACACCCACCCCAACTTCCTCCTCCCCCTCCCCTCTCTCCATATGGGAACCAGCAATATTAAAAGGAGCAAAACGAGTGGATAAATCACTTACCCACAACTGCTCCTAAATGTACACAAGCGAGGACTCCATGGGCAGGCAATAGCACAAAGCGATCAAAGTCTGTCCCCCGCTATAATGCTGATCGCCCCAGTAATCCCCCAGCTGTCCCGCTGTGCTGATTCCAATGGAACCACCTACAGCCAATCGCATTGCGCCACGTATCCCGTGCATGCGCCCGGGATACAGCGAGACAACACGGAAGACTCCCCGAAAGTCTGAAAGACAGTAAACTTGCCCTTTGTTTAGAAAGTTTGGAGACGCCTGCTCTAACCAAATGCTATGTGAAAATGGATCCCACTTATCTGAACTTAAAAGTGGCACTTGTGTGAACCAGGGCTTAGTAAGGAAACTTTTTCGGAGGATGGCTTCCTTGATTAAAGCGGAGCTCCACCCAAAAGAAGAAGCTCCGCTTATTTGCTTCCTCCTCGCCCCTCTGCTGCCACATTTGGGATTTTTTTTGGGGGGGGGGGGCGGGTACCTGGTTTTGACAGGTACCCGCTCCCACTCCCAGTTCAGACCCCATCCTCCTCCCCACCTCCGGGACCATTCACAAAGTGCATGCACAGTAGGGAGCCTGCTGGTTCCCCTTACACGAAATGGAGGTGGCAGCACCCGGGAGCCGACTAAAAATTGACTGGGGTGAAGATACCACTAAATTCCAGTACAAGTAAATTTTTAAATATAAAAAGTCAGCAGTTAGAGTATTTGTAGCTGCTGACTTTTATTTTTGTCTGAAGGAGCCTGGAGTTCCTCCTAAAGATAATGGTCAAGAAAACATATAATAAAAGATTTGGAGGAAAAAAAAAAAAACAATCAATGCAAATGTCCCAATCTGGTAAACGGTGCCAGTGTCCCACTCTTGCTGCCCCTACTTCCTGACCTCAACAGTGCAGTAATACATGAAATTTTACCTAAAGAAGCCCCACAAGACAAAACATATAATCATGCTGATCCACAAGATAAAGCCATTGTGCACATTTTTGTTCTTTGTTGTGTAGAAATACTGTATTAATAAGCTGAACAATTAAAGCAGTGTGCCAGGTTATACTGCAAGTGGTGGTTGCCCAGCAAAGTTTATGATAGTGTTGTTTCACTGACCAAACACTGATTAACTACATCTCCAGAGAGAACACCATAAAAGCTTTGGCTCTCTGCTGCCCCCTGCTGACTGCAGCTTGAGATGAGATATTCACCTTGCCTTCTGGGCCTTTGTGCTGCAATCAGTGTTGGAAATTGCTGCCAGTATATTGCAGCATTATGGATTCATGTATGCAGACTACATTATACAGTATGTAAATGAATAACACATTTTGTGACTGGCATATTTAATTTCCAAAATGCTATTAATAGCCCTCAATTATTTTCACATACAGAGAGCATATTTGACCCCCGTCATAACATCATGGAGCTAATGGTAATATTACGTTATTTGTGACACTTGTAAAGAATGAAAATCATTTTGCTGTTTAATGAAAGACTTGTGGCTTAACAGCATGATGCATTTCTTGCCCATTAGGATGTAATGGAACAGTTAAACATATTTAATTACAGTATTATACAAATTCACATGAGACTAAATTGCCTTTATTTAAATGGCATTTTAGCTGCCGTCAGTCGGAGAAAATGAAATTGCATGTTTCCATGGATGTGTGTTATGCATGAGTCATGAGATGATTCAGCTTGATGATGTAATTTAGATAATCCATACACAGGGCCCAAAAATGATCAAACTGGAGTCCAAGGCTCAGTTACAGGCTCAACATCAAAGTATTTTCTACTTGTCAGTCACATGAGCGCCACATTTCCATATCAGTCTAAAAATATGACAAAGCAGTGTTTATGAGACTGACGCAGCAAAGAATGAGCTAAGAAGAGACAGCTGGCTAAAGCAATAGACAAACATGGTGTTATCTAGGGCAGCAAATGAAAAAAAATATTCTTTATCTTGTTTAGATTGTTAAAGGTGCTGTTTGTATTGCCATTTTTTTTAGGGTGGGGGATTTGTATGTACTTTGAGCATGGTAGGAGCCTGTTACATGCACATTTTACCATTTGAACTCCATGTAACACTTGTTTTTCTGGAAAACACATAAAAAATGCAACAGGCAGGACTTTTTTTCTAATGTACTATACCTGCATTGCACCGACTTATGCAAATGTGAATGGGACAAAAGATAAGCAGTCAAGAACGGACTCTAAAAATTCAAGAGTGGATATTCAGATTTTTTCATTATGTAGCCTTGTCTTCCAAGAATAGGCGTGTGTGTTTTTATTTAGTCAGTCTCCCAGTTTGAGCAGAAATTTTCTTGAGTGTCAGGCTGCAGAGCGCCCATCGAGACCAACATGTCTCCTGACTGAGCTCAAAACTGAAAACTGACACGTTAGTCAGATTGTTGGTGAAATATAGAGCTGCCAATTACCAAAAGCTTTTGCTTTTTTTCATGTTTGTACTTGTCTTATGGGTTTTTGAGTGGCTGCACTAAGCTTCGGATAGTAAAGCCCAACGTGCATCCTCATACAGGAAGAGAAAAGCCACGTACACACGACCGTTTTTCATGACGTGAAAAATGCAATTTTTTAAATTGGTCGTTAAAAGCGGTCGTGTGTAGGCTCCAGAGCATTTTTCACGACATGAAAAATGGGCATTTAAAATTTAGAATATGCTTTATTTTTTTCGACGTTTTTCACGGTATCATTTTTCTCGTTGTGCTCAGAAGCAAGTTATGAGACGGGAGCACTCGTTCTGGTAAAACAGGAGATAGCGTCACACTGTAACAGACTGAAAAGCACGAAGACTGAAAAGCGCGAATTGTCTCTCACCAAACTTTTACTAACACGCGGTAACATGAAATCAGCAAAAGCAGCCCAAAGGGTGGTGCCATCTGAATGGAACTTCCCCTTTATAGTGCCATTGTACATCACTGCACTTTGCTTGAGCATTTTTTTTCCACAATCGTGTGTATGCAAGGCAGGCTTGACAAGAATCACGTCGAGAAAAATTACGTTTTTTTTCCATGACATTAAAAACGGTCGCGTGTACGCGGCAAAAGAATACAAGTAAATAGTAAACAATCAAGTAATTTGAGAGATAATGCTGCAATATTTTGGCATTTTTTTAAGAGGTTATTACAGGTGAATATTGATGACAGGCTCTCTGATTATTTCTTATTTTTTAATAAGACTTATGGTGGAGTGTGGTTGTTGGTTGATTGTAAGTGACACTGTTCCCTCCACCAATATGACTGATATGATGATGCCATGTAAATCGCACATATTTCTGCCTTGCCAGTTTGAAAGCCACAGTCTAAAATACTTTAAACAAGCTTCAGATTTGTATTGTCTGTCATAATGTATAAGGAGATGTGTACTGATGGCTCCCAAAATGTTTTCATGCATTGGCTCCCGGAGACAACATTCTCTTTTATCTGTAAACACCTTTCCAATGTAGTCATGGTCTGTAAATTGTAGAAAAATGTGTAGTGAATGCTTTCATTACATGGATGGAATGAGCTGCTTTTGTTAAGATTTGTCATCCATCTCAAATTTATTGTGGAGAATTGCAACACTGTTTGGGGCTGAATATATGTCCAGTCAATGCTGCCCACCCGCCATGCCATGTAGAATGCCAGCTACAGACTGAGATGTTTTAGTAAACAGTGAAAATTTAGCAGCTGTCATTAGTGCAGATATCACTAACTCGCTAAAGTGATCTTTTCAAGATATATGCCAAGAAAGGTTTCAATTACATCCATCCTTTTGACCTGCCAGTGCCGCTATTAGGTGACAGTACAGAAGGAAAAAGGCCTATCTGCTAAATGTAATGTGTGGTGACAGGTTTACTGACACTTTTGGTTGTCACAAGAGGTTTAAAACAGAAGTAACCCACAAGATATAAATTCTAACTTGTTGGCATTTTGCCACAATGCGCAAGTATGTACTGCTTATTGGCACAATATGGCACATTTACCCTGTAATATGTTCCCTTCCAGTACTGCAGTGTCTGTACATTACTCCATGGCTGACGCTTCCAACTGCACCTGGTCTTCTTCCATGTTCGAAGTCTTCAGCCATCGTTATTGATCTGTTTCCAAGATATTTTGCCTAAATGTGCAAGCATAAACTTTGAGATAAGTGCTTGCATTGCGTCACCGTGCATTGATGTGGATACTTGGAACAATGTTCAGTTGATGATTAGGTGTAGACCAGGCTTATTCAACCAGATTTTTGTAGAACCCTGGGGTTCCTTCAGAGGTTAGGGGTTTCTTGAGCAATGGGCATTTTGTGCCTCTCAGATAAGCTACTGCTGACATCTATGGCCATTTCAGTTATCTGTAAGGGGGGATTTTCCCATCGACTGCAAATAAAAGGAGTATTCTTCCCACTCACCACTAGTGTGCTAGAGCCCTTCACTGACCACCAGTAAGGGGTAAGGGTGAACTCGGGCTTGTTCGCAGCTCCCCATGCTTGAGCTCGCCAGGAAGCTGACACTGCACATCGCTAATCACAGGCAGTGAGGCATTTCCGATCTCTGCAGCCACAGATCAGGAAATGTCTCACTGCTTGTGATGAGCGATGCGTAGTGTATGCTTCCTGGCAGGCTCGGGCATGTGGAGCTGCGAACATGCCTGAGCCCATCCTTACCCATCTTTAGTAAGGGGGCATGTGTCCATTGATTATCACTGTAAAAGGGTTACTTTTTGACTGACCAGCCCTGTTAGGGAGCACTAGCATTTTTACTGTCTGGATTTCTTTTCTTTATTTTAATAATATTTGCTTAATTTTAGTATAATTACTAAAAATATTATTGTCATATAGAGCAGCACTGAGCGTCAAATACACAAAATATGTTACGTTTCTAAATTTTTTTGTTAGATCTACTACTTACTACTTAGACTAATGTTTTATAATCTGTAGATATAACCATTATTAGCCGAGGTTCCCTGAGACGTTTAATTAAGGGTTCCTCCAAGTTAAAGGGGTTGTAAAGGTACAGAAGAACAGGAAGTGAGGATTTCTTAGAGGAAATAAGGACATTTAAAAGCAAAATGGAAGGATGAGGTAAGTATAGGAGGACTGCACTAAGGTAAAGGAAGCTATTTAGGGGAAAAAATTGTACCTTTACAACCCCTTTAAAAAGGTTGAGAGAGGCTGCTGTAGACACATCCCCCTAGCTGTTAGTAGAAGCCAACAACAATACTTTTTAAACACTTTAAGAAGCTTCTGATGTTGATTAGCATTTGGGAAGTGCTACATAGACTTATGATGATGATTGCAAAATCCTGGAGGCAACAGATAATGTACCTAGCTTCTGACAGATGTCAAAATAAACTTGTATGCGCTTACAAACATACATCAACGATTGATAAACACATGAGGTGTTTGGTAAGCTCTGATACCGTATGTCCATGTGAACTAACCTACAGTTAGTAAAATTTTGGTGCTATCAATGCAAGATTAATCCTGAAAAAGCAATTTGCCTGGCTGTCTTTGACTTCAATGCTTTCAGGAACAAGCATGTAGTGAGACTTATCTACAGTTGTGGCCAAAAGTTTTGAGAATGACACAAATATTAGTTTTCACAAAGTTTGCTGATTAACTGCTTTTAGATCTTTGTTTCAGTTGTTTCTGTGATGTAGTGAAATATAATTACACGCACTTCATATGTTTCAAAGGCTTTTATCAACAATTACATGACATTTATGCAAAGAGTCAGTATTTGCAGTGTTGGCCCTTCTTTTTCAGGACCTCTGCAATTCGACTGGGCATGCTCTCAATCAACTTCTGGCCCAATTCCTGACTGATCGCAACCAATTCTTTCATAATCACTTCTTGGAGCTTGTCAGAATTAGTGGGTTTTTGTTTGTCCACCCGCCTCTTGAGGATTGACCACAAGTTCTCAATGGGATTAAGATCTGGGGAGTTTCCAGGCCATGGACCCAAAATGTCAACGTTTTGGTCCCCGAGGTACTTAGTTATCACTTTTGCCTTATGGCACGGTGCTCCATCGTGCTGGAAAATGCATTGTTCTTCACCAAACTGTTGTTGGAAGAAGTTGCTGTTGGAGGGTATTTTGGTACCATTTTTTATTCATGGCTGTGTTTTTGGGCAAAATTGTGAGTGAGCCCACTCCCTTGGATGAGAAGCAACCCCACACATGAATGGTCTCAGGACGCTTTACTGTTGGCATGACACAGGACTGATGGTAGTGCTCACCTTTTCTTCTCCGGACAAGCCTTTTTCCTGATGCCCCAAACAATCGGAATGAGGCTTCATCGGAGAATATGACTTTGCCCCAGTCCTCAGCAGTCCATTCACCATATTTTCTGCAGAAGATCAATCTCTCCCTGATGTTTGTTTTTGGAGAGAAGTGGCTTCTTTGCTGCCCTTCTTGACACCAGGCCATCTTCCAAAAGTCTTCGCCTCACTGTGCATGCCGATGTACTCACACCTGCCTGCTGCCATTCCTGAGCAAGATCTGCACTGGTGGCACTGCGATCCCACAGCTGAATCCTCTTTAGGAGACGGTCCTGGCGCTTGCTGGACTTGGAATTTTTTTTTATGGGATTAAGTTAATTTTCATGGCAAAGAGGAACTTTGCAATTAATTGCAATTCGTCTGATCACTCTTCATAACATTCTGGAGTATATGCAATTTCCCATCTCAAAAACTGAGGCAGCAGACTTTGTGAAAATTAGTATTTGTATCATTCTCAAAACTTTTGGCCATGGCTGTACATCCTTGTCTTGGGTTAGTGGTATAAAAATGCTGAAGCCACTAGATTGACAAGACAGCCAGAAGGTGTTCACAGTCCATGACAGCAGCCCACAGTGCAGGTTTCCTTTAATGTAAAAAAATGTTTTTGTGCTGCTTTTGTTTTCTCTTGTGTGTGACGATTTTTTGCTGTGCAAGTCTTAGTGGAAAATCAGCGTCTCATTTGCTCTGAGTGCACCGTTTCTCTGTGATGCTGAGCAAGCTACAATACATGCAATTAAGAGCAGCATTTAATATTTTCATTTAAGTTAGTTTGTTTGCTGAGTCAAGACTTTTCTTTGTTTTTGGCACTGCCAGAGAGAGTTATTATTTAGCTGCATAGATTTTGAAGCTTGGAAACCTTACACTGTGAGGCTGAGAACAGAAAATGTGATTGAGAAGATGTCAGGTAGGGTTATGACATGACACCATCTCCATCTATGTAGTGTAAATAAAAAATATGATAGTGTGAGCCTTTTTATGGCATTTTATTTCACTAGGAATCTATAATGAAATCTCAGAGACCCCTCTTCAGAATGCGCATTACAGCTTGAAGGTATAGTCATACATCAACCATCAGGAGTTGTGGCAACCATAGATATGCACTTATAATGTAAGTAAAGTGCAGCCCAAGGCTCGACAAATCCCGGTCGCCAGGTCGCCATGGCGACTAGAAATAGCCTTCTGGCGACTTGGCTTGGAAGGTGGGCAAAAAAAACACAAAAAAAAACATTTTTTTTTTTAAAGTCCGCAGCTCTTCCTTGTGTGAGCTGGCGCCATGTGGTGGTGGCCGTTGGTATTACAAGTTAAGCATTACAAGTTAAACAGCAATTCTAATGTAATTTTTCACTATTTTCACTGCCATCTTCTTCCCTCTAATTAGAACCCCCAAACATTATATATGTTTTTTATCCTAACACCCTAGAGAATAAAATGGTGATCGTTGCAATACTTTCTGTCACGCCGTATTTGCGCAGCGCTCTTACAAGCGCACTTTTTTGGGAAAAAATTACACTTTTTTTTAATTAAAAAATAAGACAACAGTAAAGTTATCCCCCTTTTTTTTAATATTATGAAAGATAATGTTACGCCGAGTAAATTCATACCTAACATGTCACGCTTATAAATTGCGTCCGCTCGTGGAATGCAGACAAACTTTTACCCTTTAAAATCTTCATAGGCGACGTTTAAAAAAATCTACAGGTTGCATGTTTTCAGTTACAGAGGAGGTCTAGGGCTAGAATTATTGCTCTCGCTCTACCAATCGCGGCGATACCTCACATTTGTGGTTTGAACATCGTTTACATATGCAGGCGCTGCTCAGGTATGTGTTCGCTTCTGCGCGCAAGCTCGTCGGGACAGGGTGCGTTTTATGGCTCCTAACTTTTTTAGCTGGCTCCTAGATTCCAAGCAAATTTGTCAAACCCTGGTGCAGCCTTTAACAAATTTCTTAACCCCTCCAGCCCTAGTCCATCAAATTGTAAATGCTCGTTTGCAGATGACTGCTTCTCTTTAAAGTGAACCTAAGCTCCATGTTAAACTTGTAAAAGTAATAGTCCTGCCTAGGAGCAGACACCAAAGGATGCCTACTATTACTCTTATTACCCAGAAAGGAATTGTTTGTGCCCCTGTACGATTTAAAGCAGAAGTAAACTGTGTCTGAGCACCAAAAAATTAAACCGCTTTTTAATTCATTCTTAATATCCAAAGTAAACTCCCCCATCCATGTGTTCATGCTTTATTTTCTTGAGTAGTCACTTTGACTTTGAAAAACACCCCCTAACATTTCTAGCCATGGCCATCTTGAATAAGGACAGATGATTTATGTAGCATATACTTCCTTGAATCCATCTGCCATTAGCTGAGGCATGCAGGCAAGAGGGTGTGCTTAGCTGAGAAAGCCCCTCCTCCAGATGAAAACTCCTGGGGTGAATGGGCTAGAAACCAGGAAGAAACTAATGCTAATGTTAGCAGCATAAGGATTTAAAAATATTTTTTTTAAAGATTTTTATTTATTTAGCTTTTGCACAATTATAAGATGACAAACAAGTGCACCTTAAATAAGTGCACTACATTGTATACATAAACCAAGTAGTATATTCTATACCAAAGAAATAGGCCACGCAGAGCCCAGCCTAACACCATTGTAGCTTATACCCGAGCCTTAGGGCCCTTTCACACGGGGCGGATCAGTAATTAACCTCCGTTTGCTCAGCGGGGATCGCTCCGTTGATCCCCGCTGAGCCGGCAGATGACAGGGCGGTCCCCGCACACTGTGCAGGGACCGCCCTGTCTTTTCTCCGCTCTCCCCTATGGTGGGATCGGATGAACACAGACCGCCTGTCTGCGTTCATCCGATCCGATCTGCAGACAAAAGGAAAATAGGGTTTTCCTACGTCTGCAGAATCGGAGGAATGCAAAGGCGGGCGAGATCGGGTGTCAGCGGATATTCATTCGCTGACACCCACGATCTCATAAGGACCAATGTATGTCCCTTTTTCATCCGCACACGGATGGATGAAAAAGCGGACATACGGTCCGGAAGTGTGAAAGGGGCCTTAGGGAAAACCAATCTTCAAAAGAAAAACTAAACATCAAAACAAGAAAAAAAAACAATCATCACTCACCCCCTACTCTCCTCCCTTAATGCAAGTCCACTTCTTTGGCATGAGGACCATTTAATACCTGCAACAGTGCTTAGCAGCAGACAGTGATGGGTGGCAAATGGATTTGTGTGACCCTTCCTCGTCAAAGTAATCACAGCAGTACCGGAAAATACAGACGATACAAGATTACATGCAGGCAGAAAGAAGGCCTTCGGTGATCTGACACACTTGCCAATGATCTCTCTATGTAGGGTATTCAACCTTTGTCAAAGTAGAGGAGTTAACTAACAGTAGAAGTCAGTGGAGGGAGAGGGAGAGTACAACTATGCCTGCCAGACATTGTCAAAAAAATTCTGGCAGCCCTGAGACAGGTATGTGGCTTTATAATAGGGAATCATAGAATTTACCAAGCCTTTACATAAAGGAATTGTAGGGGCTATGGGTTTCTTCCAGTGTGAAATATTTGCCTTGCGGGCATAAATCAAGTAGGGTTCTATGCGCGTTGGTCGGAATCACCCCCTCCACCAAGCCAAGCAGATACAGCAGCAGTCATCGGAATTACCAGGACTTTCGTAATACATTTTGCCACTTCTGACCAAAAGCTTTCAACCAACGAACATTGCCAGAATATTTGGTTGAAATTAGCAGGGACGTAAACACACCACCAGCATTCAGCGGAGCTAGATGGATACATTCTTGCCAATCTGGCCAGGGCGAGGTAGATTCTATAGATACATATAAAATGGATCAATCTATCCCTGGAAGAGACCAAGGGCCAGATCCACAATGAACTTACGGCAGCGTATCTATTGATACACCGCGTAAGTTCTACGATGCGCCGTGGTATCTTTGTTTTGTATCCACAAAACATGATACGTCTGAATGTGGGGTAGATCCGACCGACGTACGTCTTAGTACGCCATCGGATCATAGGTGCATATTTACGCTGGCCGCTAGGTGGCGCTCCCGTTGATTTCCGCGTAGAGTATGCAAATTAGCTAGATACACCGATTCTCAAACGTACGCTCGCTTACGCCGACACATTTACACTACGGCGCCGTAACTTAGGGCGCAAATTCTTTCTGGATAAGGAACCTGCCGCTATAAGTTACGACGGCGTAGTGTATCTGAGATACACTACGCCTGGCTAAAGATAGGCAATTCTTTGTGGATCTGGCCCCAAGTGTTTAAATGGCTAGTACATGTTCTCCCAGTCGTCTTCTAAATTGAAAGAGTTTTGTTCCGCTTTAACTATAACTAGGTAAAATGCCAGTAACCAAGTAAAACTAAATCGGAGCAGATCACAAAGGAATCTTTAGTTGCCAATAAATCTATTATCAGGCAGTGTACAACGTCTGCTCTTAGGCAATACCTTTTACTTTTAAACGTTTTTAAAGTGGATATGTTTTCTTTAAAGATACTGGGCCGGATTCAGAAAAGAGATACGACGGCGTATCTCCTGATACGCCGTCGTATCTCTGAGTGGGGTCGGTCGTATCTTTGCGCCTGATTCAGAGCATCGGTTACGCATAGATATCCCTAAGATCCGACAGGTGTAAGTGTCTTACACTGTCGTATCTTAGGCTGCAATTTCAGGCTGGCCGCTAGGTGGCGCTTCCGTATGTTTACGCAAGGAATATGCTAATTAGGTAGATACGGCAATTCAGAAACGTACGCCCCGCCGGCGCATTTTTTTACGTCGTTTTCAGGCTCATAGATACGACGGCACAATTCAGAGATACGACGGCGTATCTGGAGATACGCCGTCGTATCTCCTTTGTGAATCTGGGCCTTGGCATTTAGCTACAGCATGTCGCTGCGAGCAAACGGCACAGGTTCACCGCCCAGCCCCACTGTCACTCTGACAGCTGCTGTGGCAGGACGGTGCTCGTAGTAGTATAAACATTTAGGTCAGTATGGGCCCAGGAATGAATGCCCGGAATGCAAGAATTAGGCATTCCGAGCATTTGCCCCAACCCCATAGTGTCCTAAATATTTGGACTGCTAGGTGCATCATCCAGCCACAGCAGCTGTCAGCCTTGTATACAGATTGACAGTGGGTACTGGACAGTGCACATTTGCCCTCTGCCCGCAGTTAAAGTATATGTGAACCCTCATCTTGTAAAATGACCCATTCAGTTTAAAATAAAAATGCAAGGCAATACATTTGTATGTGTGTGTATACACAAATGATTAATACATTTTACGTTTTTTTTTAAGTGATCACATAACTTCCATTCTCAGCTGCATAAGGGTCTTGGAGAGCTGGGGGGGGGGGGGCTGTCAGCGGGAGACGCCATGTGCATCAATGAGCCCCTGTTGCTAGTTCATTGATTTTTCCTTCCTTGGACCACTGCAGACTGGGAATATCTCACAAGAGCTGTAGTTTTGTAGTTACTGCCTATTTGTCTAGCCAATAAAATTTGTCAAAGTCTTGTCCAATAAACAGCAATAAAGACCTAACCGGAGTTGTAACCGATCTCTAAAACAAAACAAAAAATGTTTTGTCTCCAGTTATTCTTTAAGGTGTCTACAGAAAGCAAAGATACTGGGTGTGCAATCATTCTTTTTGTTGCTTAGACATTGCTGTACTACATCAGCTCATCCCACTCACTTTTGTCTGTAACCCGATGTTCCTAAAACATACTTGCAAGTGATACTGCAACTTTCTGCCCTTCACACACACAGCAGACTGAATATGACAAAAAGGACAATAAGAGAAGTTACAGCTCAGATTTATTCCTGCCTTAGAAGTTTATATGATTGGTGACGCAAGAAGCAAAAGGAAGTTACACCGCAGCACAAGCATCAATACACATCTGTCCTCCAGCTGAACCTCCAACTGTCCCTGATTTGGAGCAATGTTCCTTTTCCCCCTCATTTGTCCTTCATTTTGGTTTGATGTATATAGTTGTATATAAATACACTCTTTATCTTTCAAAAAGTGTTTCCCAGTGCTAAACCTTTCATCCAATTTCTAAATCGTTGCATTTGTAAATTTTAAAAGCCAATATAAAAGAATAGTAGTGGTGAAAAAAAAAACCCTTGTGGATTTATTTAACTTTTTTTGGTTAATTCTCCTTTACAAGGGGCATGGCAGGGGGTATTTCTTATGCCTACATACGTTTGTTAGTAGGTGTCCCTCATTCCCATCTCAAAATGTTGGGAGGTATGTCTGTGTTGCTATGTGTGGATATTCTGCAGTAGATTCATTTAAAAGGTTTGGTGCCTGGGAGGTTTAGCAAACAGGCTAGATAGATGTACATATACTTTATATGAATAGTTGAAAGTCCACCTGGCCACAGTTGCACCCTAATGAAGAACTGAAAAAAATGTTTTTAGACTGTTCTACTTTTTTAGGCCCCATGCACACTGGATGTTTTTACAGCTGATGGTTTTGGCTTCAGGCGTTTTTTTTTTGCAGCCAGTAACTTCTCCAGCATGTTCTCCTATGTGTCCATGCACACATAGGGCTAGATTCAGAGACAGTTACGCCGGCGTATCAGTAGATATGCCGTCGTAACTCTGAATCTACGCCGTTGTAAATTTAAGCGTATTCTGGAAACCAGATACGCTTAAATTAGGCTAAGATACAAGCGGCATAAGTCTCCTACGCCATCTTATCTTAGGGTGCATCTATACGCTGACCGCTAGGTGGCGCTTCCGTTGTTTTTGGCGTAGAATATGCAAATGAGCTAGATACGCCGATTCAGAAACGTACGTTTGCCCGGCGGATTTTTTTACGTAATTTACGTAAGGCTTTTTCCGGCGTAAGGTTACTCCTGCTATATGAGGAGTAACCAATGTTAAGTATGGACGTCGGGACAGCGCCGAATTTTGCGTCGTTTACATCGTTTGCATAAGTCTTTCGCAAATAGGGCTTTGAGTAAATTACGTTCAAGTCGAAAGCATTGACTATTTGCGACGTGATTAGGAGCATGCGCACTGGGATACGTTCACGGCTGGCGCATGCGCCATTCGTGAGAAACTTCATTTACGTGGGGTCATATTTTATTTACATAAAACACGCCCACCTCTTGACAATTTGAATTTGGCCCTGATTATGCCTTTACCTTGCCAGTGGAACATTTATTTTCTCCTGACAGTTTACTACCGCTTTATCTACTTGGCACGATGTAAACAAACATTAGGTGTTACATAGGCTATAGATCCCAGTTTCTAAGTATCTTTAGTTCTCTGCATCTGCAGACTCTGACAAGTATAGTGAGGAAGTTCTCACTGTTTGACAGCTGTTTTGAATGTAAAACGACTTTTGTCACGCCTGGCAGAGTTGCAGGAGTTAATTTCTTGTGTAGTAAAACCAGTTTTAAGGAAGTCCTGGCTGATGACACATATGGAATGCCTGATGTGTACACCTCTCCCCACTGTACTGTATATAAACATAGGTTTCTCTAGGAAGATTTCAGACACCTCGCTAAATTTGGCATCTTATACGACGCATTGAGAAAATTCACAGGGAATCACGGCTTGAGGGCACAAGTATCATATCATTCTGGTGCATATTTAATAGGATTTTTCAAATTTAAAGAGCACAGATGTCTATTACCGTGGAATGTGGATGTATGGAGATTCTCTGTAAGTGTAAATGAGTTTTACTTTAGCTGTGGAATATTATGATCATTTATGGCCTGCATTCACTGTTATGGTGTTCGTCCTTGGTTTGTAGTAATCCAAGACTTGTCCTTGTCTTTGATTTGTAAGAAGCTCTGGGACATAAGACTTTGATTAATTAATATCTGCCTACATTTGTGAACATATCAATGTCTACAGCAGTCACGGTTTTCTATACATTTTTCTGAAATGAAATCCTTTGATGCATCTAGATTGGGTTTTGTAAACACTTGAGACACAGCGAGCAGTTTAATTCCATTAAGTAACCATCCTCGTGAAGCAAAGACTCATTTAATTCCATTAAGTCACATGCTGCATCATCTGTTATGTACAGTTCAGCTTCAATCGCTTAAGCCCCGGAATGTGTCTTGTAAGGATGAAGAGCCCTTTGACCTTGCAATAAGGTTTTCTTAATGTCTGCAATCACCACTGAGACTGCGAATCGCCCCGGTTTTAGTGGACAGGCTATTGAACAGAGGAAGCTATATGGTCCAGCCCTTCGCCACAATGTTAGGTAAATGTGCTGATCACTACAGTATGATATAGCTTGCATGTTGTTCGACAATGAGGGACTGACTTAGCTGCATCCTCCTATTCAAGCAGAAGTGCTTTGTGTTTCCTGTGTCACTACGGAATATCCACTGCAAAGTGACACAGGCAATGCTTTACCTGGAAAGCCGATTGTCTTTCTCCTTCACCAGGTTTTCCACAGATGCAATCAGAGGTAGGTGACTGATGCAGTGCAGGGTACGGTGCCGCAGGAGACATAATGATTTAACCGAGCAGTTTAGCAGCAGCGATCGTCTGCAATGTCTGCCGTTTTGCATGTCATGGAGAAGGCTCATCTGTGTGAATGCAGAGTATTGTTCTTCATTAACCCTTGTCGGGCTGGTTGTGGTGCCATTGTAGGGATCTGTCTAGTCTGTGATGTCTTCAGATGTGTCTGGCCTGTTGAAATATTAATTAGGCATTTTGGTTCTTTGAATCAAACATCACAGGCCCTTTGAACGATGGGTTTGCAGAAAATGGTCCAAAATGTCCTACTTTAAGTTATTACATATACGTATATATACACTGTGTATGTTTGTAGAATGTGATATGCTGATGTAAGAAAAGGACATTGTCTTTCTAGCAGTGCATGTTTAAAACAAATGTTAAAGATGTAGTTTAATAACTAGTTGGCACTCTACAGCAAACAGTATGGATATGTTTAATTGATAAGACTGTAGTGGTGCTAGTAGTGGCAGCTCATTTGCAAACATGTATTACTAGGTTTTTAAAGGAAGGATGATCCAGTAGATATATAAGTCTCACACTGTGTATTCTGTTCTAGATTGTCTATAGAGGCCCCTTCAAATGTTGAGGGGTCGGGAAGGGGCCTAAGCAGCAAAACATTTTGTTAAACACTGACCCGTATATGACAAGCTCTTTCAATTGTAGATGTTTGCAGTCTTAACTTATGGATCGTGCAAAGGTCAAAAGAAATGCTACATGATAACCACATATATACAGTGGCTTTGTGGTGGGTTCTTGTTAAATTAGTTTACTTAATAAGGCCAATAGTTACCCACTTGGTGGATGTAAGCAACCTGGACTCCTTCCTGGGTTTACTGGACCCTATGAAAAATAATCAAACAATGTATAAGGATGTTCAAAGGCACACATGCCCTACTGCCTTCTGATGAACAGCATTCGTTGAGTTTAGTTCACTATATAGTGAAAAGAACTCAAAAATGTTGTATTGTACAATAAACACAACAACTGGAGGCAAGGTTACTCATACACTGAAGTGGATCTGTTTTTCAGTATTAGTTCCAGTACATTATCATGCTTTTAAAAAGTGATAGAACAAAGTTCCTGAAATGCATATCTTTTCATTACTCTGCAGTCTTACAGTGGGTGATCACGTGACCAAAATCTATGAGCATGACCACTAGAGGTAACCCAAACTTTAAACTGGATCTATTGTCCAATTAGAGCTCCGCTGCATTACCATAATTTCTAGAATTGAAAGAACCTTTGTAGCAGATACCACTGCTTTGGGATCCCACCCCACAGTTGACAGTCATTTAACCAGAGCCTTATGCCAGACCAACTCTGAATCCTCCAATTCAGCACAAATAATGTAATGTAATGTGACTGACACCTGTGGGGCTCCAACATTCTCTGAAGCAAAACTAAGCAGGTCTTCTGTTAGCTTTTTCACATTTTGGTAGACAGAAGGGCAAAGTAGTGTGGAAAAGGCCTTAATAATAATACCTGTGTTCTAATGCAATAAAGGGTTGTTTCTGCTGTCTAGCTCTGTTACTATACCATGGCCTAAGATTTACGTTGTTCTAATTAGTAGCAGCAATGCAGCGTACATCATGACGGTGATCCCTTCTGGCATATTGCCACCTGATCTTATTAACAAGCCCTCTAGTAACTAGTTTAAAGTAGTTCTTTGGAGGTGCTAATGATTGTGATATTTTTTATTTATTCAAACTTACTGCTGTATTGAAGAAGAATGTGTGAAGCCTCATACACACGACCGAGAGCATTTGGCCGGGAATCCCGGCCATGTGTATGCTCCCTAGCAGTTTTCCCGTCAGGAAAACAGTCGAAAATCCCGATGGGAAAATAGAGAACCCTGCTCTCTATTTTCTCGTCGGGATTCCCGGCAGAGTGTTTCCTGACAAGAAAACCGGTCGTCTGTATGCTTACCTGTCCCAGGTAAACCCGTGCATGCTCAATAAGAGTTTGACGCATGCGCGGTAGGTAGCATACAAGTTTAGTGTGGGGTGTAGCAAGATGGCGGCGACGGCATGGAATGTGACGAGCGCCGGCTCATCGTAGTCGATGACGGCGCTGCGTTCTTGCCATTTAAAAGAACGGCGGTTCTTTTGAATGGCCGTCGGTATGCACGGCTTTGCAAGAAAAGCTTGCCAGGAATCCTGTCAGGAAAACCTATGTTTTTTTCCTGACGGGATTCCCGGCCATGTGTACAGGGCCTGAGATCTGTAAATGTGTCCAATAGGTGAATAGCAGGTAGCACATTGAGTGCTTTTAGTGCAGTCTACACTCAGTGTACAAAATAGTTTTAGTTCAGCAATAGCTTCATGGCTAGTGAGATGTGGAATACCACATTATCCTTAAAGCAGAACTAAAGGCAGAGATACTTACCTTTCCAATGCTCTCCAGTGCCAGAATCTTTTCTTGTGTGCCAGTTTTCAGGCCTCTTCATTGGCTGGTGCAAGATGGCGTCACTCCTGTGCAGTAGCTAGTCATCCTAGAACACAAGATCCGGCCGGTTGCTATAAGCATGTGCAGCTGAGCTTACATTCTTATCAGGCAGGTAGGTCTAGTTTATTACAGAAGAGGCATTACATGTCTCTTCTGCAAGAAAAAGCCTGCCTGCTCACAATGAGTTATGGTGGAACTTTAGTTCTGCTTTACAATGGCAATAAATGAAAAGCCAATATTTCATATGTATTATATGGGGATATAGTAGTATAAACAACAGTATGTCGTAAATATTAGAATACCGTTTCCAAATACCTCTTTTATTCCTTGTACAACCTGGTCATGTGGCGATGTTTCACTTGTACCACCCGCACTGTGCAGTAGGTGGGCAGAGCAAACAGGAAACCTGTGATAGATCCTGCAGATGTCACTGCATGAGGTTTTCTTTCTTTTTTTTTTTCCAGTGGACACCCAGCGTTGATGGATGCTATTGCAGTCACTGTCTAGTTGGAGCCACCTACAAACTGATGTAAAAAGTCACGTGGTGCGGCTTGAATAGGAAGGAGGAAATGAATAGATCCACTGCAGGGAAAGAACACAGCATGCTCAGTGCAAGTGGCAGAAGATCAGCTGCTATAAGGTTAGGAAGGGAGGTCCATGAAAATAACAGGATCAACAAGATACCAAAAATAAATAATTAAGGATGGAAAGGTTCAGACCATAGGTAGAGGTCATAACTGTAAATAAATTGGCACACAAAAAATGTTTGCATTTTCAGTGTTACTAAACCCAGGACCCTGCATTCACTATATCTGGTCTCCCACAGTACACATAACATGGAAATGCAATTATTTTATAAGATATAAACTGCTACATACTTTTTCTCATTAGCAGTATATGGCATTCTTGTGACTCCTATCAGTTCCTGTTGAAGCTTGTAGGAGGAGTTTTCATACTGCGCTGGCTGTCCTATTAGGATCCAGGACCCCTGACCCCTGTCTGGACAGTGCTGATTGGCCCTGTGCTGATCACCTGCAGTTTCCCCCAAAAAAAAAAAAACCTCTGTAGCAACACACACCAGACTGAGCATGTGCAGCCTGACTCCAAAGTCTCTGTCTTATTCGGACATTTTCTGGAGTCAGTGGAAGAAGAGGAGGGTCTGTGCATACAAGATCAAGCAGCCTTTTTACACAATGCAGATAGTTAACCCCTTAGGTTCCACAGTGAGTATAACAAGCACGCTTTACTGTATATACAGACTGATTTTACTGTTGTGGGTTTAGTAACACTTTAATGACACTAATGCCGCGTACACGCAATCATTTTTCGGCATGAAAAAAAAACGAAGTTTTTCGGCATGTAGAAAAAACAAAGTTTTTCCAACTTCATCATTAAGACGACGTTGCCCACACACCAACAAAATGCTCTAGCAAAGCGCGGTGACGTACAATACGTACGATGGCACTATAAAGGGGAAGTTCCATGCGGATGACGCCACCCTTGAGGCTGCTTTAGCTGATTCTGTGTTAGTAAAAGACGATTCGCGCCTTTCTGTCTGTTACAGCGTGATGAATGTACTTACTCCATTACGAATGGTAGTTTTACCAGAACGAGCGCTCCCGTCTCATAACTTGCTTCTGAGCATGCGTGGGTTTTTAATGTCGTTTTAGCCCACACACGATCATTTTTTACAACTTGAAAAACGACATAGTTTAAAACGTTGTTTAAAAATGCAGCATGTTCAAATTTTTTCATGCCGAAAAATGATCGTGTGTACGCAGCATAAGTCTTAAAAGAACCCTCAAACAAGCAACCTACCACTGCCAAACTGTCCTTTTGAAAAGTCTAGCCACCTGGCTGGCATTGCCGTTTCAATGGCTTTAAAGCATTGAGTCACCAATCTGGAACAAATACTGTAGTTACGCTAGGTTTACACCTCAGAGGTTTTGCGGCCTGCGTTTAAATGAATGGACTGCCGTGCCTACGTTTCCACAGAAAAAGATGCATGTACCTTTTTCAAATATCGCATGGTCATTTTGAACATGGTATTACCTGCAAACGCTCTGCCTTTTTACATGCGTGGCGGTGCCATTCAGAATGAATGGTATTTCCACATGTTTTCTCAGAGCAGCGTGTTTCCACTGTGGGTAGTTGTGGGTGCGGGGATCACTGCGATACCCGCAGCCATATGCATAGGTATGAACCTAGCGTTAGATCGGTTCAAACTTTTCTTGCTGCATATCGAGTGCCAGAGCCACCCAAGCATCTAGAATTTTCAGAATTAGGTCAACAATGGCATTCTTCTTTCTACAGCTTTTGCATTTGAAATATGACTCTAGCCAAAAGTTTATTTTTTGTTTTGGATAAAGTAGGACATTTTTAAATCCCTGACAGTTTTTTTTTTTTTTGTGTTTCATTGGAGAGATTTATCTTTTCTTCCTGACCCGACACTGCAGAATGTAATATGACATCTATCCAAAGTGTCAGTTGTCACTGAAAAGTAAAAACTTTTCATTAGATTTGGAAAAAAAATAGTTTTATCCTTTTCATGTTTTTCTTTGTTTTGTTGCATTGGGGAGATTTTCCTTTCCTCTCCAGGGGAGGTCAAAGAAATCTCTCTGAATCAATGGAAAATCCTCTCTTGGACAGTTATCACCTCCAGTTCCAGGAAGGCTCCATTCACACCTGAGCATAGCAATTTACTGGCGTTTTTCTGACTTTTTTAAAAGTGATTTCACAGCTTTTTACAAGTGTTTTTGTTTAGCCAATAGAAAGCTTTAGACTTAGAGGGAGGAAATTAGGGGTGAAGAGCTGTTGTTTGAGCAGGAAACGAGCAATAAAAGACTTGTAAAACGCTCAAGTCAGGTGTTTCTATTAACCACTTAAGGACCAGGCCTATTTTTCAGACTCTTTTTTTCAGATGTTTGGCAAGTTAAAATAATTATTTTTTTTGCTAGAAAATTACTTTGAACCCCCAAACATTATATATATTTTTTCTAACACCCTAGAGAATAAAATGGCGGTCATTGTAATACTTTGTCACACCGTATTTGCGCAGCGGTCTTACAAGCGCACCTTTTTTGGAAAAAATACACCTTTTTGACTTAAAAAATAAGACAACAGTAAAGTTAGCCCATTTTTTTCATATTGTCAAAGATAATGTTACGCCCAGGAAATTGATACCCAACATGTCACTCTTCAAATTTGCGCCCGCTCGTGGCCCGCTTTGCGCCGGCTCGTGGTGACAAACCTTTACCCATAAAAATCTCCCTAGGCAATGTTTAAAAATGTTTACAGTTTACATGTTTAGAGTTACAGAGGAGGTCTAGTGCTAGAATTAATTATCTCGCTCTAATGATCACGGCGATACCTCGCATGCATGGTTTGAACACCGTTTTTATATGCGGTCGTTTGCTTCTGCGCGCAAAGGACTGGAAGATAGTAGAGCTTGCCTTTTTAAAGAGAAAGTAAACAAAGCAAAAAAAAATTTTTTAACCATCCCTGCAAAGTAAAGGCGTAATGTGCTACTATGCATCGCATACTAGCACATTATGTAAAACTTACTTGCATACGAAGCCCGCGTTGTCCCGCTGCAGGCTGCATTCATCTTTGCCCACCTTCCTTCCAGGGCCTAGGACTCCGGCTGTATGACTGACCAGAGCTGCGTGACGTCACTCTCGCGTGGGAGCCACCAGTCACAGGACAGGCTTCTGAAGTAATGGCACGGGCGGCCATTCCTTCAAAGTGCATGCACGGATGACATTGGCGCAGCATACAGTAAATATTTCCTAAACGTCACAAGTTTAGGAGATATTTACAGTACCTATAGGTATGCCTTAAGCCCCATACACACGGTCACACTTTTTGCCAACCAACTTCAAAATCTGCAACTTTTCTAATTTGTCTGACCGTGTGTACGCTCCATCGGACCAACTTTTTCGGGTTTCATCCAACAAAAAGTTGGGTCTGCAAACGGACCAACTTTTCGTCAACAAAAGTCTGATGGTGCCTTGTCTGACTGTGTGTACAGCAAGCTAACCAACTTTTGGACAAAGTGCAAATACGCATGCTCAGAACCAATGTTAAAATCAACCAACAATAGCAGAAGTTAACCACAAAGGGTGGCGGTAAAGAGCAGAAAAGAGCAAAAAAAACACATAATGTTAGGAAAGTTTTAGAAAAGTTTGCAGAAAAGTCTGACTGTGTGTATGCTATGGGTGTGGCCGGACAAATCAATTAGGACAAAAATCCAAGGGAAATTGTGTTGGATGTCTGACCGTGTGTATGAGCCTTTAGTCTAACACATCTTGAGATTTCTCTGCAAGTCCATGTATTGGCAAATAGTATATTTACTATGATAATTGAGACTCAAAAATCCCCACTATATACCATAGCTAACTCATTAGCTCCATTGGTCACATGCTGTTTGGCTTACAAGCTTTTACCATAGCATTGCATCCAGAGGAAAAAGGAGACTGATACTTTGTCAATCACTCTACATTGCAAATCAGCTTTTACTGAAACTAGTTATTAAAACCTCTTTCACACTGAGGCGCTTTTCAGACGCTTTCACGCTAACAAAGGCATCTGAAAAGCTCACAAAAACGAATTTCCATTACAATCAATTAATGCTTTCACACTTAATATTTTTAGGAGGGGGGCTCCGTAATTTCATACGTTCAGACTTGAGGTTTTCTTTAGAGTAGACCTATGCTTCCCATTAGAAATATTTGCTGCAACACTTAATTATAAGTGCCCATGCATTTACCATTTTCTCATTGTATCCCTGCAAACTTCCACAAATACCTGTTGATCCTGCCAACAAATTCACCTAGTGCAGCCTCTGGATGGTGTAGCAACAATACCGCACTGCTTCTGAATTCAGAGCTGAGTTGGCATTCTCATGTAGGCTGTGCCTGCTTGCACTAAAGTGGGATGAGAAGAGGGGTGTGCTTATCAGCATTGTCACTACTGATTTACTAGCCACACCTAGTCTTTCCCATTGCTTCCTGAAATTTCAGTGCTACTGTACCTCTTTTGATGAAACACAAATGAGAGAGAATTTGGGGAAGTCGGGAAAGATACAGAAATTGTTTAGTTGACTTTATGAGGCTTTATGCATTACATAGTAACTGAATTTAGTACCTAAGGCCCATACACAGGATCAGACTTTTCGACAACAGCGGTCCGACGGACATGTTTTATCGGACAATCAGACCGTGTGTTTGCTCCACCGTACAATTGTTTTTGATTTTTCAACGGACAAATGTTCGCTGTGCATGCTCTCAAACTTTTCGACAACAAATGTCAGACAACAATAGCAGAAGTTGTCCAAAGGGTGGCGGTAAAGAGCTGAGAAACCACGTGATTTGTTGAATGTTGGCTGAAAAAGTTCTGCCGTGTGTATGCATACCAAGTTCATGGCCAACGTCCCTTCGGACAGAAATCCACGGAAAAGTTTTACGGAATTCTGATCGTGTGTATGAGGCTTTAGACTTTCATATAGAAACCTTTAGTTGTATTTTAACAGATTTTATAAATTTCTCATTAATGATCCACTTCAATTTTCTGCCTATTTACCATGCAGACCTAGGCCCCTATTTCTCTAATGTGCACCTGAATAAATGTGCATTTTTTTAAGGGAAATGCTTGATTTGCTTAAAGTATAAGTTCACCTTTGGAGCATCTGCATCCTACTTCCCACACTTCCCTCCCGTTACCAATCCCACCTGCCTGTGACAGTTTTCTGTGAAAGAATAGAATAGAAGTACCCTCAGCCATTGTGGCTGGTGGCTTGTAGTTCTCAATGAACTGCAAGGGCGCTGGTAAATGTCCTCATAGTCCATTGATCCTCCTGCTCTCAGGTAACTGCCTGTCCGTTTGAGGTACGAGCAGACAGCTATGTTGAAAGTCTGCAGGAGCCTTAGATTGCAGTCGTGATCTGCTGGCTCCTTAGGAACAAAAATAATAAATGCACATATTTTTTATAACCTGCAAAAACATGTGCATTTATGTTTATTTATTTTTTTAAAGGTGAACCTATCCTTTAATAAAGTAAAACATGGGTCAGATTCTTTATATATCTCTTGCATCACCTACCTCATTATATTTCTATTAATATTGAGTTTTTTCCTGTGCATTATACATTAAGGCTTTTTTTTAATACTCCTTTGAACATTACATTTCATGTAATTGAAGGGGAATAATTATTTCTTTAATCTCCTACCCCTACGAATAAAATTGCCTGCTTTGACAGGTTTCTGCTTTCACCTAGAATGTGGTATAGCCATCTGAATGCTTCCTTATTGCTGATCAGTCAATCAGCCCTTGGGAATGAGTCTCTGAAAAATGTTAGTTTTACTAGATAGCAGAGCTTAATTCTGGGGAAATGTGTTTTATGTATAAAAAGTGTATGACCTCTTCACATATACTTTATATGCTATTGTAAGTATTTATAAACTAGTGTAGCTTTTACCTATAGCAGCACCCATTTCCTAATGTGAGCTCATTCTCACATCCTGTTTTTACTGTGGACATACTTTAATAAATTGACAGAGACTGCAAACATGCTACAAGAGACTGCCAGAGACTGGGGACACATCACAAGAGACTGCTAGAAATGACTGCCTTTACAGTAGTCTTTTTACAAATCAGAACCAACTGCAGCACCCTAAAAATTACTTGCACCACATTTGGTTATCCTCCCAGAAAGATTATTTTTAAATTATTGTATTAAAAAAAAAAAAAGAGAGAGAAACATACATATGTTCTGGGCATGCAAGAATCTCAACGGGTTCTGGAGGAATAATTTCCGCTGTTTAGCCTTGTACACACGACCGATTTTCTCAGCAGGAAAACTGCCAGGAGAGCATTTGGCTGGGAATCCCAGCGGTGTGTATGCTCCCTAGCAGTTTTACCATCAGGAAAACAGTCGAGAATCCCGACGGGAAAATAGAGAACCCTGCTCTCTATTTTATCGTCGGGATTCCCGGCAGAGTGTTTCCTGCCGAGTAAACCGGTCGTCTGTATGCTTACCTGTCCCAGGTAAACCTGTGCATGCTCGATAAGAGTTTGACGCATGCGCGGTAGGTAGCATACAAGTTTAGTGTGGGGTGTAGCAAGATGGCGGCGACGGCATCGAATGTGATGAGCGCCGGCTCGTCATAGTCGATGATGTCACCGCGTTCTTGCCATTCTTTTGAATGGTCGTCTGTAGGCACGGCTTTGCAAGACAAGCTTGCCAGAAATCCCGTCAGGAATCCCAATGTTTTTTTCCTGACGGGATTCCTGGCTGTGTGTACAGGGCCTTTCTCTGACATCACAGGTATTCTTACAACACTAGATTCTGGTCTTGCAATACTCAATTTAGGTATTGATCAGTTTTTCTCCTCTTGCCGCTATATAGTCCCACATGTCCTCCTGGTGGCCAGATTACTCAAAGCAAGGGGGTGGAAATCTGTTAAAGTATCACAACCAATAAGATTGTCCTTCTGCACTATAAATACAAAGCTATGCTTGCCATTAGACAAGGAACTAGAAAGATCTTTGACTCACAATGGCACATATGGACTGATAGATTTAAAGTGAGCTAAAGAGATGTAATGAACTTTTCTGTTTAATATCTGTATGCATGACAGTTTTACTTATTTGCAGCTAACCCTTCTGTACTTCTTTGTACATGTTGTACTTTCCTTTTATATTGTTTGTACAATCCTGTCATTCTTAAATGTGAAACTAATAAAAAAAGAATGGGGAAATAAGCAAAAAAAAACAAAACAATAGACTGCTAAGAAAAGTAGGAATGTGTGAGAGAAATCGACAAAATCATTTAGTTAGTAGAAATCTCTAAGTAACCACCTAGGCAAGGAATCAATGGCTGTTGGCTGCTTAGGGCCGGAGGGCCGCTTGCTGTACTTGGACAATAGGACACACTGTTGGGTTTAAGCTGGAGACCTCCTTTAACTACAGTAGTTATATTTAGTTCCTAAGAACAATATCTTTCATTTGATTCATGCCAAAGTTCTCCTTTAGTGAATATAAAGTAGAAATGGCTTGCTAATTAAAGTGACTTCTGTAAACAGGTTGAGTATTTTTTACACTGGAAACAAATAGGAAGTGGATTTGTTAGTGAACTTTGCTTAGAATGCAGTTCTATAAAATTGTATTTACATTGATCTTATACACAAAGCTAACAATTACTTTCTGTCTATGCCTATATGAGCGGTTCTGCTTTACTTTGCTTCTGCCGTACTTCACAGAAGGACAAATTATTCTAGAAAATGAAAAGCAATTTCAGAATAACAATGCAAACTATTCAGGGAGCAGGAGATGGCATGGAGAACAGGTATGTTTGTTAGTTATTCAGAGAAGATTGATTGACCATTTGAGACATTTGTGAGTTGAAATGTCAGATCAAAGTGAGCACAATACGGATAGATTGGCCCAGTCCTGCTCTGTGTCCCATTGTTTCACATATATAATGAGGCTGTTATTTCAGCTGTTACCTTTAGTCCGTGGCCATTGAAAGGAAGATAATCCCTCTGCTGCAGCAGGGTGTGCTACGCGATGCAGCGATCACAGATTACTTATCATCAACCAGTCGTGCTAGAGTCAATAATAATTTCCACTCGATGACCAGTCCTATTCATGTGTAAAATTAAATCTGTTATTGTGGATAAGGGCTCAGTTTTTGCTGCTGCTTTCTCTGCATTTGTTTTCATAATACAGCCTAGAATGTATGTATGAACAAAGATTGTCTCTGGACCGCCGCACTCTGAACAAATTGTAGCCTTTTATTAAAAGAAGGACAGCACCACAAGTCACAGCAAAATAAAATAAAACCTGCCCCCTGACGCGTTTCGCACTGAAACTAGTGCTATGACTAAGCACTAGTTTCAGTACGAAACGTGTCAGGTTTTATTTTATTTTGCTGTGACTTGTAGTGCTGTCCTTCTTTTAATAAAAGGCTAAAATTTGTTCAGAGTGCGGCTGTCCAGAGACAATCTTTGTTCCTGCTTTGCTAAGTGCATTGCCTGCACCTGAGTTGTCTGCAACGGAGGATATTCATCTGGGTTCCCACCTGGAGCGGCTACTCCCTTTCCCCTTAGAATGTATGTATGTTATTCATTATTTATACTGTAGAGTTTTTGTAATAGACAGGAATTCTACTGTAATTAGACTCAGGATTCTGACTGATCTATGTAGTATCTGAAATATATCAATACCCTTGGTAACTGATGGGCTGTTTCTCTTGAACCTGCTCATAAACAGACAGATAATTCTCTTATGCCCTGTACACATGATCGGATCGTCTGATGAAAACGGACTGATGGACCGTTTTCATCGGACGAACCGATTGTGTGTGGGCCCCATCTAAAAAAAATAGAATCTGTTTTAAAATTTTCTTATGGTTAAAAAACCGATAGAAAAAAACTATTGTCTGTGGGGAAATCCATCGGTCAAGAAGCCATGCATGCTCAGAAGCATTGAACTTCATTTTTCTCAGCACGTCGTTGTGTTTTACGTCACCGCGTTGGACACGATCAGATTTTTAACCAATGGCGTGTAGGCAAGACTGATGAAAGTCAGCTTCATCGGATATCTGATGAAAAAATACATCGGTCCGTTTTCATCAGACGAAACGATTGTGTGTACAGGGCATTAAGGTGATAACAAGTTGGAAATGCTGCATGTTTGAGAATCAGTACCTTCATCTGCCTGAGGGGGTCATTATTATTATTAGCACTTGAGAAATGGCCAATTGAGGCAAGTGGTTCTCAAAGATGATCTGATTTTATCGAGCCATTTATATTCAGATTTACCACTGTACTGCATTGGACCAACTCTTTCTTGTATGAAAATTCATGGTAGATGCTTTCACCTTAAACTTTCAACTTCCATTGGAACTTTGAGAGCTAGTCAAGAGACACAGTACACAGTATGCTGAGAAATGTCTGCCCTGTCAAAGTTGTCAATGGGGCAAAGGATTCACCTTCCCATAGATACTTGCAAATGTTTAGACCTGCCTAGCTAATATGCATTTGATATGAAAACTTGAATATAGACAAAATGGTACTGTTTTTTTCTCTCCCAGTAACTGTCATACATAATTGTGAATACGATGTTATTCTCTCTTTGATGTGGTGTTTGCATAGATGTTGAGCTTGTTTTAACTAAAGGCACAGCCTATATATAATACTTATTATTTTATTAAATTGTGCATCTCCCTACTGTTCTGCTGTGTATGAGAACCTCTGTTCACTCGCCTTATGACATCAGTGTTTTCCTAGAATTTGGCCTGAGAATTTGTTCCTGCGGCATGTATTTCGACAGAGCTGTTCTGCGTTAATTTATTTATATTCGGGCTAGAAGGCCTTGATAAACAACTTGTTAAATGACCTGTCCTTGCAAAGCACTGATAATGTACAATTTCCCTAGCAAGCAGTTCTGCTGTCTGTACATGTGCTGCAACCCAAGCTGCTGGTCAGCATTTCCTCCCCTCTAAACTGATAACGCGTCCACTGCTTCCTCATCCCCCCCAGCTGCAACTAGCTTCCACAATAAGTTTCCATGACCAACACAGAGTACATTGCGTACAAATGTTCCTGCCAAAGTGCAGCTTTATGCATAATGCTGCCTTAAAGGGGTTGTAAAGGACATTTTTTTTTCATAATAAGCATCCTTTACCTGCAGACATTCCTCTTTTCACTTCCTCATTGTTCGTTTTTGCTCAGAATTGCTCTATTTCTTCTCTGTTCTGTTCACTTCCTGCTTGTCTGATTTTACTGACCACCGTGAAGGGAGGCTTTACTGCGGTGGTCAGTAATGTGCTCAACCCCTCCTGGGAACTACATCTGTGCGGCAGGACGCTCTCTACGTGTTAGAGACTTAAAGGAGGTGTGAATTACTGGGCGCGCCGCAGTTCATACTGGGAAATGTAGTTCTTACATGAACGAGCGATGCAAACCAGAAAGTGAATGAGAGAACAGAAACTAGAATGCGGGAGGTGATATAGATGAAGGAATTTAATAGGTATTTACTCGTTTTTTAACAGAATCATTACACTATTCTGTCTTGCAGACATTTATTTTAGGCAAAAAAATTTTTTCCCTTACAACTCCTTTAAGGGTGATCATAGCAGCATGCAGTGAATAATTGTCCGCCCATGACAAAGTGTGACTTCATAAATAAGATCAGGATTTGCATTATCTGTGTGCAGAAATGCTTATATTTAGTAAAAACTGAGTGAAAGTACAACTTATTATTTCGCTCATATAGATGGGTTTATTGGCTTTAGACCCTTAATCAACTTTAATAGGGCGAGATTTTGAATTATTGTTTATATGAGCAAACTGTCTTGTACTGACGCATTTTTTCCTAGTTGTCTGGCTAACCTTTGTAATATCAAATTATCCATTAGACAAGTTTGGGCACTGGTGTTTGCTGTAAACCATAGTCCTCTGGTCGCTAGAGGGTCTTTGCAGTTGTAACAACCTAGGAAAGCACTGCAAAGTGTAAATCTTCTGCAATACTGGTATTCACATTGTGACACCAAAGGTAACCTCCTAGCAGCTCTGCCCCTTTTGCAAAATGCAGTATGGCTTCACCATATTGACCAATGAAGTGCTAGTTGAAAAAGGACAGAGCGCATATAGTTGATGAAAAATTAAGAGACTGAGGGCATGTAACATGAGGCTTGTAGAGATCCTGCCATTACCCTTTACAAAGAAATGCTCCCAACTATGGACTGCTGGGGACCAAGGTTAGCAAAAAAAAAAAAATAATAACAAAAGCCTGCATGTGACCTTCAAGTTAGGCTTTTTAGAGAGTAACAAGCCTAATGCTGCGTACACACGATCAGAAATTCCGACAAGAAAAGTCTGATTTGAGCTTTTGGTCAGAAACTCCGACTGTGTGTAGGCTTCATCGGAAATTTTCTGTTGGAATTTCCGCCAAGAAAAGTTTGAGAGATGGTTCTCAAATTTTCCGACGGGAAAAGTTGTTGTCAGAAATTCCGATCGTCTGTATGCAATTCTGATGGAGAAAAATCCTACACATGCTCGGAATCAAGTTGACGCATGCTCGGAAGCATTGAACTTTTTCTTGGCTCGTCGTAGTGTTGTACGTCACCGCGTTCTTGATGGTCGGAATTTGGAGTGACCGTGTGTATGCAAGACAAGTTTGAGCCAAAATTCCGTCGGTAAAAAATACACGGTTTTCTTGTTGGAATTTCCGCTCGTTTTTACGTGGCATAAGACTCAAAATACTGTAGCCTGTAAATTTGTCCTACAAACCACAGCCACTTAAAGCATACAAAGGTTGGAGGCTGAAAAAGCCTTTCTCCACTTTTAATCAGTACACCCAAACCCGACTACTAGAACATTTGGCCAAACTACAATCCTACTCTACCAACAAAAATGCCCACACTATGCAGGTATTGCAACAATAGAATACATTAATGCCCTATAGAATAGGACTGATTTTAAAGAAAAGCTTGAAATTGTAAATAAAATGTTATCTGTCAGCAACAAATGTAATTCTTTTTAGCACATTCTACTAGACAATGTTGCAGTCCAAAAAAAATCTTCATGGAAAGGGAATATTAGTACCAGGAGAGGGGATCCGTACCCTTTTTTCTTGTTTGATTATGACAACATGTTATTTCAAATTGCTTTCCTGTCCTGTGGGCTTTTCATGCCCCGGGTCAACACTGCGAAGATTGATCGATTTTGCTTTACAATCTATAGCAGTTCAGTGCCAGGCTGAAATAATGATACAGTACCTATGGTTTCTTTGTATTTTCTTGATGTAACCTCATATACCGTGGTCCATTCAGAATACTGCAAACCCCTTGATTTGGGTTGGAATGTTACGATCAGGAATTATGTGACTGGGAGACTGAATGTTGGCTGGCGTGGTGACTCTGGGCAGCAAACTGGTTGTGTCAGCAGATGTGAGGAATTCCCGCAGCTCACAGTGCAACACAAATTACACACAAAGGACTGGGCTGCTCACAAATGTCAGTCCTCAATATTGTGAACAGACAAGGGATGGAAGACGGGGCTGAA
Organism: Rana temporaria; assembly: GCF_905171775.1. NCBI lineage: Eukaryota > Metazoa > Chordata > Amphibia > Anura > Ranidae > Rana > Rana temporaria. The sequence continues at coordinate 52,064,766 of NC_053495.1, read as the reverse complement.
ATGCAGGTGAGAAGAGCAGCTGAGCATTTGTCTGATGGGAGCACAGATCTTAAAGCAGGTGTAGATAAATAACATTTGGGTTTTAATGACTACAGTTGTAATAACTATCTTATGTTCCCAATCCCCCCCCCCCCCCCCCGCTCATCTTCCTTCCTGAGTCAATTCCTTTGCTAACTCTTGTATCAGCAGAAAGTTATGAATGGTGCACAATATTTTTAAACTAGCTGGATGCATGAATATGCCAAACGATACTTTTTTTTACAGTCTTATTTTTTATATTTGTCATTATTTAAAAAGATTTCCAGTTGGAAAATAAGGTGAATTAACACCTTTTAATGGCAAAAAAAGGTCTAGAGCTAGATACACTGCCTTGAAACAGTATTCATACCCCTTGAAATTTTCCACATTTTGTCATGTTACAACCAAAAAGTTAAATGTATTCTATTGGGATTTTACGTGATAGACCAACACAAAGTGGCACATAATTGTGAAGTGGAAGGAAAATGATAAACAGGTTTTTAAAACTGTTTTACATATAAATATGTGAAAAGTGTGGCGTGCATTTGTATGCAGCCCCCCTAAATCAATACTTTGTAGAACCACCTTTCGCTGCAATTACAGCTGCAAGTCTTTTTGGGGATGTCTCTACCAGCTATGCACATCTAGAGAGTGAAATTGTTGCCCGTTCTTTGCAAAATAGCCCAAGCTCTGTCAGATTGGATGGCGAGTGTCTGTGAACAGCAATTTTCAAGTCTTGCCACAGATTCTCAATTGGAATTAGGTCTGAACTTTGGGCCATTCTAAAATATGAATATGATTTGATCTAAACCATTCCATTGTAGATCTGGTTGTATGTTTAGGGTCTTTGTGCTGCTGGATGGTGAACTTCCGCCCAGTCTCGTCTTTTGCACACTAAGGCCTCGTACACACGACCGGACATGTCCGCTGAAACTGGTCCGCGGACCAGTTTCAGGGGACAGATCCGATCGTGTGTACAGGCTAGCGGACAGATTTCCAGCGGACAAATGTTTCTTAGCATGCTAAGAAACATGTCCGCTGGAAAGCTGTCGGGCGGACATGTCAGTACACCTAACCAGCGGACAGATATCTCCCGCATGCGTCGAATGGATTCGACGCATGCGTGGAAGTATTTTACTTCCTGGTTTGGTGACGTGGCGGCGTCAACGTCACCGGGCTGTCTGTCCGCGGGGATTTCGGTTTGATGGTGTGTACAGCCATCAGACCGAAATCTCCGAGTGGACATGTCCGATGAAAACGGTCCGGCGGACCGTTTTCATCGGACTGTCCGCTCATCTGTACGAGGCCTAACAGGTTTTCTTCTAAGATTGCTCTGTATTTGGCTCCATCCATCTTCCCATTAACTCTGACCAGCTTCCCTGTCCCTGCTAAAGAAAAGCATCCCCACAACATGATGCTGCTACCACCTTGTTTTTTACGGTGGGGATGGTGCGATCAGGGCGATGTGCAGTGTTACTTTTCCGTGACACCTAGCATTTTCTTTTAGGCCAAAAGGTTACATTTTGGTCTCATCTGACCAGAGCACCTTTTTCCACATGTTTGCCGTGTCCCCCACATGGCTTCTGGCAAATGGGACTTCTTATGGCTTTCTTTCAACAATGGCTTTCTTCTTGCCACTCTTCCATAAAGGGCAGATTTGTTGAGTGCACAACTAATAGTTGTCCTGGGGACAGATTCTCCCACCTGAGCTGTGGATCTTGGCAGCTCCTCCAGAGTTACCATGGGCCTCTTGGCTGCGTCTCTGAATAATGCTCTCCTTGCCTGGCCTGTCAGTTTAGGTGGACGGCCATGTCTTGGTAGGTTTGCATTTGTGCCATACTCTTTCCATTTTTGGATGATGGATTGAACAGTGTTCCATGAGATGGTCAAAGTTTGGATTTTTTTTTTTTTATAACCTAACCTTGCTTTAACCTTCACCACAACTTTATCCCTGACCTGTCGGGTGTGTCCTTTGGCCTTCATGATGCTGTTTGTTCACTAAAGTTCTCTAACAAACCTCTGAGGAATTCACAGAACAGCTCTGTTTATACTGAGATTAAAGTACACACATGTGGACTTTATTTAATAATTAGGGGACTTCTGAAGGCAATTGGTTCCACTAGATGTTAGTTAGGGGTATCGGAGTAATGGGGGCTGAATACAAATGCACACCACACTTTTCACATATTTGTAAGAAATGTTTCCCTTCCACTTCATAAGTTGGTCGATCACATAAAATCCCAATAAAATGCATTTACGATTTTGGTTGTAACATGACAACAAATTTCAAGGGGTCTGAATACTTTTTCAAGGCACTGTAGATAGAATGAAAAAACAAGGCACAGAGAAATGAAATTACTTCACAATAGATGTTTTTTTCCAAATTTTATAGAGCAAATATGGGAGCCCTGAAAATCATGGGGATCTGGTATGCAATAATAACCATCTCCTGTGGTCATAGGCTTTCACCATTCCATTCCCATCTCCTGCACCTCACTATTTGGCCAGTGGAGAGGAATAAAAAATGGTGTGCCAAGTCCGATGAGTCGGAGTCGGTAACATATTGCAGCACCCTGGCTTTCACTTCTCTCTACTGTATAGCAAATCAGTAGCAATGTGCAGCCATTTTCTACATTGTTAGTGGCAGTGTTAAATCCTTGTGCCCACAAATTTGTTTTAAGAGATTATACAATATCATACAGATGGGGCAGATAATAGAGTTCTATAGGTAAATGGGGCACTAAGTTAAAGCGGAGGTCCGCCCACCACTGCATAAATTAAAAGCCAGTGGCTACACATACTGCAGCTGCTGGCTTTTAATAATAGGACACTTACCTGTCCTTGAGTCCAGCGATGTCGGCACCGCAGCTGATGTTTCCATAAGCTGCCAGAGTGCTGCCGCCGCCATTGCAGGTAAGGGAACCCAGCAGTGTAGCCTGATGGCTTCCTGCCGGAAAACCCTACTGCACATGAACGAGGCTCCGCTCCTCTCCTACTGGCCCGGAGGCAGGGGAGGGAGGAGGAGGGAGCTGAGCGGTGATGTCAACGACTGTGGCTCCCAGAAGTGGGAACAGGATACCTATCAAAGACAGGTATCCGCTCTCCCCTCCCCCTGAAAGGTGCCAAATGTGGCACCAGAGGGTTAGAGGAGACAAATGAGCAGAAGTTCCATTTGGGTGGAACGCCAGGTTAATTTTCTAGTCAGTATGGAGGTGTCTCAGAATGGCATTGCTCTTCTATGTTATAAGCCATTTAAAACAAAATACGCTTGTCAGATTATTAACATGAAGTCAGCCAATTTTTTTACATTATTTTAATTTGTGAAAATCTGGATATCTGTGTCCTAGATTGCAGTAGGTCACATAGATGTGTGTTCAAGGTTTATTAGACTTCTTGGAGGTAGGGACAGCTGGTGTCTGTTGTGTTTTTTCTTATGGTATAGGACATGGGTCTTCAAACTATGGCCCTCCAGTTGTTCAGGAACTATAATTCCCATCATGCCTAGTCATGTCTGTGAATGTCAGAGTTTTACAATGCCTCTTGGGATGTGTAGTTCCGCAACAGCTGGAGGGCCGTAGTTTGAGGATCCCTGGTATAGAAGGAAAAGATAAATACCACCTCACACATCATGCTTTAATATGAGCTTTCCTGGCAGCAGTAAAACTGCATAGGTAGGGTTAATGCATGTATTATAGCGAGCATTTGTGAGAAACGCTCATGATGAAAAAAGGGCAATGAACCTTTTATCACACTCGTGCCACAATAGCAAATTGAGATTAAATCAGATTCATCCTCATCTGCCTTGTTATTTTCAACCATCATATACTTGCACAGTGGTGGTGCTAATGCCAGCATATACAGATAAGGAATTTAGTAAAAAAAAAACATCATTTGCAGGGTGTTAAACGCATGTAATATGGCAGGTCTTCCATAGAGTCAAAATATTAAATATTTTGCTGTAGGAGGAGGCAGTTTATTCACCGAAGAGCTGGAGAGCGGTACAATAATTTCAGGACCAAAATCGGTATCCCCGAGCCAGATTCAGGACCGCCTCGCAGTGTCCACAGGCACAAGTTACTTACCTTGTCCCTGGATCCTGCGATGCCTGCTTTGTGATCGAGCGGTGTCCTCCTCGCTCGATTCACAGTGCCGAGTGCTGCCGAGCTCCCTTCCCTGCGACGTTACGACGCACGGGGGCGGAGATCGGCACCAAATTAAAAAAAGTAAATAAACACAATACATACAGTATACTGTAATCTTATAGATTACAGTACTGTGTGAAACATATACACACACCCCCTTTGTCCCTAGTGGTCTGTCCAGTGTCCTACATGCACTTTTATAAAAATAAAAACTGTTCTTTCTGCCTGGAAACTGGAGATTGTCCATAGCAACCAAAAAGTGTTCCTTTATGTCAAAAGTGGTTTTAGACCAGCTAGAAAACTGCGATAATTAATTAGAATCACTTGCAGAACTGAGCGATAGCGATATGTGGGAAAATACGTCATAAAAAAATTTAAAGTAATAATTTTTATTATATTATTTGTTATAATTATTTATATGTATTTATTATATTATAATTTATGATTTTGTGTTTCAAATTTGATCATACCCGGGATGTCTACTAGACTCTTGTTTGGACAGATTTAAGTGAGTTATTCCTAAGAATTGCAGGCCTACAATATAAAACGCCAAATTTCCATGCAAAATAATGGTACCGCTTTCAGCACCTAAAATCTGAAATAATCATACCGCCAGGGAGGTTAAGTTTGGTAAGGTGCTCTTTGGCAAACTTCATGTATGCAGCATTGTTTTTTGGAGAGCAGCAGCTTCCTCCGTGGTGTGCTGTCATTTTCACCCTGCTTCTTCAAAGACATACATATGGTAGACTTGTGAATGTTTGCCTGTTCCAGGTATGTCTTCAAGCCTTTAGTTGTTACTCATGGGTTCTTCTTTACCTCATTGTGGATTCTGCGTTTGTGCCTTGGGAGTCAATCTGGCAAGGCACCTACTTCTAAGAAATGTAGCCACAGTACTAAACTGTTAACGTTTCTAGACAGTTTGTCTACCTGTTGACTAATGGATGCCTAAACAGTTTGAGATTGCTTTGTATCCCTTTCCAGCCTTATGCAGGTCAGCTACTCTTCAATGTATGTCTTCAGAGAGTCCCTTTTTTTGTGAAGCATGGTTCACGTTAGCTGATGCTTCTTATTAATAACAATCCTAAAATGTTTAAGTGCCATTTATTAACCAAAGTAAAACTAAACCACACCTTCAAACTCATTTCATTAATTGGACTGCGGGTATGCAAAATACTGACTCTAGTTGGCTTCTGTTTAAGTAATTGGTCTATGGGTTCACTAACTTTTTCATGCAGCACTGTGAATGTTTAATGGGTGAATTTAAAAAAAGACATGAGGAATTGCAGTTGTTTGTGTATTGTCAGCTTAAAGCGGTAGTTCCCCCCCCCCCCCCCGACACATTTTACCATCGAGACAGGCATTGTAGCGCGAGCTACAGTATGCCTGTCCCGATTTTTTTAACCCCGTACTCACCTTGTACTCGGACATCGTAGATTTCGGCTCCCGCGGGGAATGGGCGTGCCTATGGAGAGGGAGGATGATTGACGGCCGGCCCTGGCACGTCACTCTCCCCGAAGACAGCCGGAGTAGGTCTCGGCTCTTCACGGCGCCTGCGCACAGGCTATGCGCACGCGTCGTGAAGACCAAGCCTATTTCGGCTATTTCCGGAGAAGCGTGACGCGCCAGAGCCGGCCGTCAATCATCCTCCGTCTCCATAGGCACGCCCATTCCCCGGTATCTTCGATGGACGACTACAAGGTGAGTACGGGGGTAAAAAATTCGGGACAGGCATACTGTAGCTCGCGCTACAATGCCTGATTTTAAGGTAAAAGAAAAAAAAAAAAATTTTTTCGTCGATAGGGTGAACCCCCGCTTTAAGCATATTGTGTTTGTTGTGAATTAGATGTGGCTCATATCACATTTTTGTAGCAAATTATATAAAAAAAATATACACACACATACATATTGCTTCTCAGCCAGTAGTTTACAGCATTCCCCTGAAGATACTGTGCAATAGATCTTCTGTGTCTTTCTACAGTATAGGGCAGGGGTGTCCAAACTTTTTTCAAAGAGGGACAGATTTGATGAAGTGAACATGCGTGAGGGCCGACTATTTTACCTGCCATTTTTTGAACCATTAAAATTAAATGCAAATGAACGAATACACTGCCCAACGAGAATTCTCTTGCCTTTGTGGGTGAAGAGTCTAAGGATGAGCTCGGGGGTGTTATTTGTATATACCATATTTATCAGCGTATAACACACACAGGCGTATAACATGCACCTTCACTTTGAGAGGGAAGTTTCAGGAATTTTTTTTTTTTTTTAATAATGAACTGTGATGCAAAATAAGGGTCAGTGTCCATCAATGCAGCCTCGCCATTGCCATAAATGCAGCCTCACAAGTGCCATTAATGCAGCCTCACCATTAACATGAATGCATCCTCTGAATGCAGCCTCACTATCGCCATCTACAGCCTCGGACGTGGCAGGGAGGGGGTGGGACGAGCGCCAACGGATTACATACAAAAGAATCTCCTGTTTACTTGGGGCCTTCCTATTACAGAGGCCGCCAAGTAAACAGGAGATTCTCCTGTATGTAATCTGACAGCACTCGTCCTGCCCCCCTCCCAGTCCCCTCCGAGGCTGCCAGAACAATAAATACGGTATATATCTTTTGTGCCACGCGGTGCTCTGGGATTCATTTGGGGTCACAAAAGATATATATATATCCAAATTACCAGTGGGGCTACATTAAACCAAAACGCGGGCCCCCGGGCTGTACTTTGGACATGCCTGCTATAGGGAGTACATTCACTGACAGGAAAGGAGGGTAAATCATCCAAAACAGGACAGAGTGACAGGTTTTCTTGAAAATACATCCTCCCTCTGATATTACAAACCACCTGCACTCCTCTACTGTTCTTTTTTCTGGCGCTTTGTTGTGTATAGGATGCCATGTGACCTTTTTTCCTTGATTAAACCGCCAATCAACATGCCTCTGTTACATGGGGACAATTGTCCTTTTTAGAGAAATGTCTCTTTACTTCTTATCAGGACAAGAAATGAAGGGAGATTTTTACAACCAGTACACTGATTTAAAGAAAAAAAAGGGTCCTAAAATGTAGTGGGCTAGATTCGGGTACAATTGCGCTTTTTTTACGGAGGCGCAGGGCAACGTTTTTGCCCTGCGCCCCGCAAATTTACTGCGCTGCCCTTGATTCACGGAGCAGTAGCTCCGTAAATTGCGTGGGCGCGCCGGCAAAATGCCCGGCGTAAGCGCACGCAATTTAAATGATGCCGTAGGGGCGGGAATCATTTAAATTAGGCGCGTTCCCGCGCCGATCGTAGAGCGCATGCTCCGTCGGGAAACTTTCCCGACGTGCATTGCGGCAAATGACGTCGCAAGGACGTCATTTGCTTCAAAGTGAACGTGAATGGCGTCCAGCGCCATTCACGAATCACTTACACAAACTACGTAAATTTGAAATTTCGCGACGCGGGAACGACGGGTATACGTAACATTGGCTGCCCCTGTTAATAGCAGGGGCAGCCTTACGCAAAAAACGCCGTACGGAAACGACGTAAACTGCGTACGCAGGGCTCGCGTAACGTTGTGAATCGGCGTTCGTATGCAATTTGCATACTATACGCTGAGCACAACGGGAACGCCACCTAGCGGCCATCGCAAGAATGCAGCCTAAGATATGCGGGCATAAGAGCCTTATGCCGCGCATATCTTAGGCTGCAGTCGGCGTAACGAGGTTCCTGAATCAGGAGCATTCGTTACGCCGGGGCAAGTAAGCAATTGCGCTGTGTAACTATGGTTACACAGGCGCAATTTATTCTTGAATCCAGGCCAGTGTTTTTATCCTGTCTTGCTTTACTATCCTTGTGACAACCACACCCCATTTTTGTACAGGTGTCACAAGGACAGGAAGTTAGGGAAAATCTCCTTTGTGTAGTCACAGACAAAAAAAAAACCTGATGGACTTTTAATGCTTCCTAAAACTTGGGGGGGGGGGGAATCGTCTGGACTTCATTATTGATCTGTACTTGATTTGGGCCCTTCCGGAGAGTCCAGTGAATTTCTAATACAGCAACTTTTTTTTTTTTTTTTTTTTAATTCCTTTATTTTCAAATAGAAAAGACAGGTCGACCGGTACAAAATACATACAGCGTCAGCATCTAGTTTAAGTCACACAAAAAGATAAAAAGGGGGGTGGCCAAACTAAATCGACATAAACACTCCAGTAGTGTACTGTTAACAAGGCATAAATGGCAGGTCAAAGATACCGGAGCCGAATATAAGGCCATAGAGGCAACCAAACAGATGATTATATGACCAATAACCTCTATAAATGCAGATGGTACTATACTATACAGTAACATTTTCTAATACAGCAACTTTTAACCAACAACAATATATTTTCTTTGGCACAAGCGGTGCAAGGCATCATCAATAGTGTCAAGAAGGCCAACTGTGGTTCTCAGTAATAAATATGTTTTGGAGCTATTACAGGCTCTGATTAGCGATGAGCATATTGAGTTTGAAAACCAGGCAAAGCAGAAAATCTGCAAATTTGTTTATTTTCTTAATCATCTGCACACAGATTTGTCCAGTCTGCATAGAATGATAAAATCCATGAATCACGACTGCCATGTTTCCTAAAATTGTCAGACAACTTCCATTATTCAGGAGAATCAGAAAGTGATGAATCAGTAGTTCTCCTGACTTAAAAATGTAATCGTAAAGAAACTGGAAATATTTAGACATATTTTTTTAAAGGAGAATTTCAAATCTTAAATACAGAAAATTTGCAGAGGCGGGAGGCAGTCCAATATTTTAAACGTATTTATCCCATGCTCAGAAGGTTTGCAAAGATAGCTCACATACAGATAGCTGCAGCCCTGCCATTTAAGCCTCCATTAATAAGGATGATTATCAATGCAAATTTTTTAATTAATGTTCTAAAGGCGCCCACTTTTTCCTGGTCTCTGGACACTGATATTACATATTTATAAGTGTAGTTGTTACATATTCATGAGCATGGTTTAGCAGAAAAAATGAACATATTTTTTGATAGATAGGAGAAATGTATCAAGCGGCTACAGAAGTCCCATGTTTTATGCATGTCAGAGTGATAGATCAGTGGAGTCCAATCCACCTCTAGATCCCTGGATACTAAATGACATTTATGTAAATCTTTGTCTTGCATTGTTTAATTATTATTGTACAAACAGTCATTTTTCAACACAACATAATGTCAGATGTGAATTCTGCTGTAGCTATTGTCATCAGTGATGACTCAGAGCAATCGTTAATCTAATGGCTGAAAAAAAATACGCAATCATGATTATTTCTGTTTGTGATTTTCATTTTAATTAAATACAATTTAATTACATCAAGGGCAACTCCACCGAGATTAGCATAGAATGTTACTTTAGCAAGGTCTGATTTCCCCAGAATAACCTGAGCCTGGGAACATTTTAAACATTGTTAGCTAGATTCACATAGGGTGTCCTAACTTTGCGGCGGCGTAGCTTAGCGTGTTTAGACTACGCCGCCGTAAGTTAGCGAGGCAAGTACATGATTCACATAGTACTTGCCTGCTAAGTTACGGCGGCGTAGCCTAAAGTGGGCGGGCGTAAGGGCGCCTAATTCAAAATAGGCTGAGGGGGCGTGTTCTATGTTAATTTGTGTTGACCTTACGTTATTGACGTTTTTTTGGAACGGCGCATGCGCCGTCCACCTACATTTCCCAGTGTGCATTACGGCAACGTACGCCGCACGGGCCTATTGATTTCGACGTGGACGTAAATGACGTAAATCCCTATTCACGGACGACTTAGGCAAACAACGTAAAATTTTCGAAGCGGGAACGGCGGCCATACTTTAACATTGGCTACGCCACCTAGGGGGCATCTTTAACTTTAGACGGCCTATCTCTTACGGAAAGGGCGTATCTGTACTGCGTCGGACGGGCGTACGTTCGTGAATAGGCGTATCTAGTGATTTACATATTCTACGCCGACCGCAATAGAAGCGCCCCCTAGCGGCAAGCCTAAATATTGCACCCTAAGATAGGATGGCGCAAGCCGTCGTATCTTACATAGGTTTAAGTGTATCTCTGTTTGAGAATACACTTAAACTTAGGTCGGCGCAGATTCTGAGTTAGGTCGGCGTATCTACTGATACGCCGACCTAACTCTACCTGAATCTAGCTATGTGAGGGTAGAAATAGGGGAGGTGCCATGCTGACTTTTTTTTGTTTTTTAAAGTGACTCTGATAGCTAAATGCACATGTGAAATACATGTATTTTTACGGTTGTACCTACTAAAGAATGTTTTATTCTGTTCCCCCAGTCTTGTTATTTATTTAATCTGCCTGACTGCTCTGCCTTCATTTTATTAAGAATCATTCCATGAGAAAAGTATATAACACTCTTAAGCCTCGTACACACGGCCGAGGAACTCGACGTGCCAAACACATCGAGTTCCTCGGCCAGTTCAGCACTGAAGCCGCCGAGGAGCTCGGCGGGACGAGAGCTCCCATAGAACAACGAGGAAATAGAGAACATGTTCTCTATTTCCTCGTCGAGCTCCTCGTCGGCTTCCTCGGCTGAAAGTGTACACACGACCAGTTTCCTCGGCAGAATTCAGCCAGAAACTCGGTCGGAAGCTGAATTCTGCCGAGGAAACTGGTCGTGTGTACGGGGCCTGATAATGAGTAGAATGATACATTTTCGCTAAGTGAGAAAAACACAAATTCTGGTTTATTTACAGGTGATATAATTAAACCCTTTAGCATTTTACATGAGTATTTGAGGGTAACTTGCTGAGTCCTTTGTTGGTGTCTGATATTTGGCCATCGGCTTTTTAAAGTACTATCATACTGTATTTCCTGAATTATGAATTACTCCTTGAGTAACTATGGGCTATATTGGAGGGAATCCTGTTTGTCAATGCTTTAGGCTTCAGGATGAAAGTATTGTTTTGATAGAGAATAAAAAAGCAAAAGGGTTAGGAGTAAGTTAGAGAGAGACCTTGTAGGGAAATCGGGGTTAGGGGGTAGGGGATGAATCACGGAATCAGAATCCTTGTTCGCCACATGCTTCCATTTTATATAATCAGCAGGGATCCATCCTGACTTCACTGCTTTAGGGATCACCTCCTGGCTAATTGGACAGGTGATGATGATGGGTCATTGTCCAGGTAGCAGCAGTGGAAGGGCCAGCAGGCTGCCAAGATTCTGTGGCAAGTAAAAGGCCAAAAATGAATGCTGAATTGAAGTCAGGAATGCTTTTCTCTGTCCGATGCTCGCTTCTTCCAGGTGGCATTTTTCGTCTGTCTTTATTGCCCAATGTGGGATGTCATCACTCTTGTGCATGTGTGGGAGTCTTTCACCCCTGCACAATGTGCATGTGCAGCTCAGCTTACCTTCTGCAGAACACTGCAAACAGGCAAGTGCCTTAAAGAGTCCCCAATGATCCAATATCTACAGAGGTGAATGAGGGCTTGTTTTAAAGTGCCTTTATTGCCTTTTCAGAATATATAATTAGTGTTTACAGGTTCACGCTAAGTTAAAGTGGGCCTGTGTAGACCAGATTCAATGGGCACATACAGAGTGCATTGACTGAGATTCATTCAGAATTCATTACAGATGCAGTTGACCTATAATTAAGCTGCTTCAGCTGCTCTAGATCTCATGCACACTTGTGTATGTCTATCATGTGCTGTTATGTGTGTTCCGATATCACCCATTTGAATGCAGTTCCTGCAGGAAGTAAGATGTTGACATTCAATAAAATTATTATACAATCCCAGCAATTTAAATTGGACAATAGGGAGTAACTGGGTTTTGGAGCAGAATAATCGTCTCCTACAGTCACTCTGAATGACTGAAGGTGGGGGTCATTGTTCTTCTGCACTGCTGCTGCTTAGTGAATGACCCATTCAGGGCTAGATGTAAACATAAATAAAAGATGAACCTTGGCCTTCAGACATTTTAGATGAATGACTTTGTCTACATTTCCAGGAAGCCCATAGGCATCTCAGACGTGTGCATGTAAGGTGGTACTCCATACCATTTTTTACACAGGCTCTTTCTGCCAGCAAGATCCTGCATACATGCCAAAATAGTTTACAGTCATATGCATGATCCCATAAAGTCTGTTTCTAAAGAAGCAGCTTCTTGCACTCACACATTGGCACAGCTTAAATAATGGTTGATCCTCCAGTCTATGGAACCTGATTATTTTCCAGTGACATTGAAAGTTGGAAGACTAACAGGATTATTATTATTTGTATACAGAATTTATATAGCGCCAACAGTTTGTGCAGAGCTTAACAAATGAAGGCAGACTACAGTTACAATACAATTTGGTACAGGAGGAATTAGAGGGCACTGTTTGTTAGGATCGATCTCTTCTTCTTTAAAGCTGCTTATTTGACAAGGAAACATCTGCAGTTGTATCATATCCTTTCCATTGTATCCATTCATAACCATATTGTATAAAGTTGCATTATTGGGCATCAGAGTCAAAGCGGGAAATGCTCTGTAATTCTTTTGAACATAAAATAATGCCATTGATATGTAAGATACCTGGTAATACTGGCACATATGCTTTAAATATATACTGTCAAATGAACCCTTTATAAAGATACTCACTCCTTTACTATCATCACATGTATTAATAACCTTGGGGATACTGAAGTAAAGTTAGTTAATTGGGTTGAACCTTTTTTCATGATTCTTCATTGTCCTCCAGGAAGGTTGTACTCATCAAATTTTAAAGTAGACCTCTACTAAAAATCTAATGTTTGGCTTATAAGTAGAATTTTATTGTAAAATTTAAATTTCCTTTGTATTTAGTTCCTGATTCGAATCAACAGATCATTTCTGCACAGTAGCTTGATACTTTTACTGGAGACTATTAGGAGTCATACATCATGAGAGGTATATCCGCTCCTCTCTGTCCTCTGATCACTGAATTACAATAAGGGTGTCATTAGGGGGCAGTCTAGGAACAGGTAAAACTGCCTGGTGATTGGATGTACCTCCTATACCCCCGCTTTAAGTCCAGATATTGGCATCATCGTTTTGGGATGTCCAATTTCAGTTTTGATGTTTTCCTTGTTTTGCTTTCCAAACATTTTGTGTGTTTCAGTAACTGTGAGCTAAAGCTGCTGGAAAAAGGTAAAACTTTTTTGTCCATTTGAGTGTATTCCAAATCTGGGAAACTTAAGAACCCGAACACTGAGTTTATGGGATTCTAAAATATAAATTTTGGTCAATCTTTTACTAATACCAGTGGGTGCACCAGTAGTAAGCCACCTATTTAGGTCACACAGGACAAACCTTTATTGCAGCCCCTCTCCTTTTCTCATGTTGGTAGGCACAGACACAGCCCTGTGTAGATTTCCAGTGGCCGCGCAGCAGATATTTAAACAAGCAATAAGCTTGTTTTAAAACGAGCCCTTTACAGACATCTGTAGCTGCAGGCACGGTGGAGTAATCAATCTTTAAATTTCACATCATAAGCACTTAAATATGTTTAAAGGCAGAACTTGTTTTCCCCTTTTAGACCAGAGTAGGAAAGAAGGAACACAATCCAAAATGAAAGAAATTGCCCATTAGACAGTTGCCAAGATACCCCTACTAGATTTCCCCTCTATTTCTGTTTTTGTCACAATTCAGAATTTTAAATGTTCATTTATTTTTGGTCCCAGTGACAATAGTCACCTGGACAAATAGAGAGAGTAAATCTCCCTAATGGGGACACAGATGACAATAAAACGGTGTGTGACACGTGTGTCTCTGCTCCAGCTCTGCTCACCCTGTTCCCCCTATATTTTCTTCTGCTTTTTATTATTTACATTAGAAATTGGAAGGCTGCCAAGTTACTACTGGGAGGTGGAAGGCAGGGTGAGTTGAGCTGCTGAATGAACAACCTCCATGCTTCTAAAGTGAACTTTGAGGAAAAATTGATCCACGGTGGTGGCAGCTACAGAGATCAGTGAGGTGTTTTATTGTTTTATTTAAAGCAGAGTTAAACCCAAAACTAAAAACGTAATATATTGAATTGTTTTTAGTTTTTCCCACCTCACCTGATTATCTGGCTAGTAACATTCCTCCTGTATTAGGAGGAATGTACACTCTCGATGAAGGAGCAGCAGAGACCTCTTTGGAAAGCAGAATTGTCAGTCTTGAGGGAGGGTAATGTTAGTTGCACCAGCAGATTTAGATACACTAGAAAAAGTTAGCTGGAGTTTGGTTTCAATTTGTCAAACTGTCACTTTGTTCCTTTTGGGATAAAGGTTTTACATCAATAAACGCTGAGCATTAAGAGCACCCTGATTTGCTTCAACCCTCTGGCTGCATGCACACTAGCATTTTTTTAAGCTCCTAGAAGCTGTTATTGGCTTTTTTAAGCTAGAAGCTAAATCGTGTTATTCTATGTCCATGCACACTACTTTAGGCCATTAGCATTTGTAAGCTTCAGCATCTAGGAGCAGAAAAAAAATTTTTTGTCAAGTTTCTTGGATTTTCTTAACCGCTTGCCTACTGCTGCATGAACATTTACGTTGGCAGAATGGCGCTGCAGCGCATGCACGCCACTGCCGCGAGCACCGTGACTGTGCCCACAGGACCCGTTGACTCAATTTCTGCCAGTGTCTTGCGATCGTTTCACGGAGCTGCAGAACCTAAAGTCTACCTATGTCTACAATGGTGCACTCACTACAATAGAAAAATATATATACCTGAGATTACAAAGAACCAAAAAAATACACACTATGGGGCAGATCCACGTAGTGCGGCGCATTCCTCCGTCGGGCGTAGCGTATCTCTGATACACTATGCCGCCATAACTTACAGCTTTTTTTTTGTATCCTCAAAGAATTTGCGCGGTAAGTTAGGGCGGCGTAGTGTAACTTTGGCGGCGTAAGGGCGCGCAATTCAAATGGATGTGATGGGGCGTGTTTTATGTAAATGCGTCTTGACACGACGTTTTTTTTCAACTGCGCATGCGCCGTCCGTGGGGGTATCCCAGTGTGCATGCTCGAAAATAAACCGGAACAAGCCAATGCTTACGACTGTGACGTCATTCTACGCAAAGCCCTATTCGCGAACGACTTGCGCAAACAACGTAACATTTTCAAATTCGACGCGGGAACGACGGCCATACTTAACATAGGATACGCCTCATATAGCAGGGGTAACTATACGCCGAAAAAAGCCTTACGGAAACGACGTAAAAAAAATGCGCCGGCCGGACGTACGTTTGTGGATCGCCGTATCTAGCTAATTTGCATACTCAACACGGAATTCGACGGAAACGCCACCTAGCGGCCAGCGTAAATATGCACTTACGATTCAACGGCGTACTAAGACGTACGCCTGTCGGATCAAGCCCAGATTCAGTCGTATCTTGTTTTGTGGATACAAAACACAGATACGACGGGCATTTTTAAAAATTACGCGGCGTATCAATAGATACGCCGGCATAATTCGTTTGTGGATCTGGCCCTGTGTGTGTGTGTGTGTGTGTATGTGTATGTATGTATATATGTATAGAGAGACAGAGCGAGAGAGAATATTTAATATTTGCAATTATATATCAATATTTTCATTATAGTGGTGGTACGATTGTCTGAACCCTAAATACAATGTTTAACAACGAGTAAAAAGCTGCATGGGTACAGATACCTGGATAGCTATAGTCCAGCCAGAAGTACACTTTACATATGCCAAATATTGCTTAATCTTTCTATATATCGACTACATTTTGTAGGTATTTTGTCTTTGTACAAGGCATTAAATCTGCAAACAATGTCTAGCCAGGCTATTTTTGTGCTCTGCACAGAATAGCCACGCCATTCTGCTTACTATATTTAGCTGAAAAATATGATGTCATTTTGCCCGCAGTAGTCAGCCTCCTGATGGTTTTTACCTTAGAGCATGTTCCAAAGCACACTTTAGAGTCCCAAGCACTGCCTGATGCCTGTAAACGATCTCCAAATAAAAGCTCATCTTACACACGTGTGATGGTAGAAAAACAGTGGACCAGCAGGAGCTGTAAGGAGTAAGGGGCTGCAGTAATAGAGATGGCTGGCATGGAATAACAATGAAGGAGATATTTCCTTTATAGAAGAAGTGCAGCTATAAATAGAATGACCAGGGACAGAGACAAAATCCTGCAGCATTATCCTTTCTGCTCTGTCAGCTCTGCTTTCTTTTTGCAGCCAGTGTGCAATGCTGTGCTGTCCCCTAGTCATATTGGTAGCATTTACACTGTGTTCTAGTCAGTTAAGGTGGTTAAGGCAGATAGAGGACAACGTTTGGTTGACAACTATGAATCTAGATAAAACAGGGCCTACTTCAATATGTACTGTGTAATTATTGTACAAAGGCTTCTATGTCTATTTAACACGTAGTACTCGATCATTTGAACAGTAGATTTATTTGACAGTTTTCCAGGAGAGGAAAGTGATGGCTGCATGTTGTTTCATAGGGTGGGTTTCCTGATGGTAACAACAGTGGACCCACGGAAGACTTGTGATAAGGTGACTATGTAGGAGCACAACAGAGACCTTCAGTCACCCTTTAACAGGAAGGTTCTGAACAAGGGCTTTCATTGCATGATAATCAGATATTATTTTAGTAAAATCTGCAGATTTAAACAATATTGAAAATGACTTCTGAAATGACAGTAACGTTAGTACTAAAGGTTCAGTGTTTTTACTACGCATACATCCCTCTTGTCTCTGTTAATCACTTGCCAATTAACCACTTGCCACCATCGCCCCACAGCACTTTATGAGGATCTAAATGCTGAGAGGGGGAGGCGGGCTTTCTGATCGCGTGACCACTGTGATTGGCTGTCACAGTGCTCACATCATCACAAATACGCATTGGGAGCTGCC
This sequence comes from Rana temporaria, assembly GCF_905171775.1. Classification (NCBI taxonomy): domain Eukaryota; kingdom Metazoa; phylum Chordata; class Amphibia; order Anura; family Ranidae; genus Rana; species Rana temporaria. Next base: position 52,047,738 of record NC_053495.1, on the reverse strand, counting down.
AGTAACAGCTTAGTTACTGGCATGGATGGAAAGCCCACCTGCCCAGCTGCTGCATGTACACTGGTAGGAACAGATTCATGATTTGCGGCTATACCACTAAACACATTTTCTTCCTGTATATAGCACAGCGCCCAGCTTCTACAAACCTCCAGTCAGGGAGTGCACACTCTCAAAGTAAAAAAAAAAAAGCTCCTGGTTCTCTCCTCCTCCAGCCTTGATCTCTCCTTGGAGTCTAATAATTCCTAGTGCTGACACACATGTGTACCAATGCTGTGAAATCCTCATTTCTATTCCCTTGGGTAGCCTGTGCATGTCCAGCAGGTATACTCCCAGATGGCAAGGATAACTTGCCACAAATTTGTGGCAGTGTTGAATTGTAAGTGTGTTAACTTGCTTCACATTTTCAGTGGCAAGTTGTACACTTGCAGAGCACTTAAAGTGGAGTTCCACCCATTTTTTTATGTTTGTCTGTGCTGCATGCTCTAATCTCATAGTGTTCAGAATGGACAATTTTTATTTAATTTGTTGCTTGTAAATACCTTTATTTTGTAATCCTTCATTACTTCCTCCTCCTTATTAACCTAGGCTATTTGCAAGGGTTTCTGGGATAGGCATCATGTTTCCCAGTAGTCCTTGCAAACCTGACTGAAACCTATTACATTTCTTGTGCACTGAGCATGTGCGAGATATGCAAAGCTGAAATCCAGGAAGTCATACAGTCTGGCTTCATGATGCCCACACTTAAGATGGCCACGGTCTATTTCTAGATTATAAACTATCTAAATGCTGTAACAACCTAACAAAACGGACCTTAGTTTACAGACTAACTTTACTAGAATACATTAAGCTTGTGTATTACAGGGGTATTTATATTTAAAAAGTGAAATTGTGGGTGGAACTCCCCTTTAAAGCACAAGTTCTAGTTGACACTTTTCCAATTTGTAGCAAATTTGTATGACAAGTCTCTAGCAAGAGCAAAGTTGCAGTGGTGAGTCTACAGCATGAGCTCTGCAAGTCTACCGCATTAAAATTCAGCCACAGTGGCCCCTGTGGTGGGATAGCTATTGCACTGCATAACTGAACCATAACTTGCAGAATGTTTGCATAGAAAGTTGATTTGGTGTCATGCCATGCGGATTTTCTGCAATTGTGCAATAAACTTGTGAAGCCTGGCAAGTCTAGCAATAGCTTAGCAAGTAATTTTCCAACTTGCAGCACAATTGTTTGATATCTGGGCTGGGAGTGCGTATGTCTCCTAATGTCCCGTACACACGTGCAGGATTTCCGACGGGAAAAGTTCCCAACGGAAATCCTGAGGGGAAAGCCGAGAACCTGCTCGGGCAGTCTTCCCCCCCCACACACGACCAGTTTTCCAGAGAAATCGGGAAAATCGGCCGTGTGTACGAGGCTTTAGAACTAAATCCCACCTTGTGGTCTAAAAATTCCTAGAGCTGTATGGCGCCCGCTTAAAGGGCTATGGGGGCATGCGCACGCCACCAGACCCCAGAGCTGATGCGCATGGCCGGCGGCCGCAATGTCCGCCGGCCACCCGCGATCGCTCCACAGAGAGCCAGAACGGGGATCTGTGTATGTAAACAGACAGATCCACATTCTGACAAGAAGTAGAGAAGTAGAGAGAGATCTCTACTTACATAGACTTTTAAAAAATATGGAGATTGCCATTGCTGACTTCCTCCTAAACAGGCTAGTTTTCTGTATAATAATAAATAATAATAATAATCTGATGTTCCTAGTGATCAGGAACAGCGATCTGTATAGTAATAAGTAACTACATTTAGCTCTGATTGCTGTATAAATGTCAATGGTCCCAAAAAAAGTGTCAAAAGTGTCCGATCTGTCCGCCGCCATGTCGCAGTCCTGCTAAAAATCGCAGATCATTGCCATTACTAAAATGAATAAATAATAATAATGCCATAAATCTATCCCCTATTTTGTAGACGCTTTAACCTTTGGGTAAAACCTTTGGGTATAACCTTTAAGTAAAATATATTGTTATTTGTTTTCAAACTTGTCAGTCTTTTTTGTTTATAGTGCAAAAACAAAAAACGCCAAAGGTGATCAAATATCATCAAAAGAAAGCTCTATTTGTATGAAAAAAAGGACATCAATTTTGTTTGGGTACAGTGTTGCACGACCACAAAATTGTCAGTTAAAGCAACGCAGTGCTGTATCGCAAACAAATGGCCTGGTCATTAACCACTTCCCACCCAGCCACTGCACATATACGGGCAGGTGGGCACTCCCTCCATCTGAGTGGACGTTCAGGAACGTCCCCCAGAAGTGGGGGGATCGCCCGCGCAGAACCACCCTTAAAATAGAAGTTAATGCCCATGATGGGGACACGTGGGTAAAAAGAAATAAAACAAATGCAGAAACAGCAGAAAAGCACATAATGTGAGTAATGCTGCATTCGTCATAATTTAAAAAAAAAAAACTCTTTATTATCATTTAAAGCTTATATGGGATGCATGGCTCCCAACTGTCCCTGTTTTCAAGGGACTGTCCCTGATTTCGAGAAATGTCCCTCTGTCCCTCATTCCTCCTCATTTGTCCCTCATTTTGGGTCTGATCCATATAGATGTATATAAAATGCACTTTTTATCTATCAAAAATTGTTTTCCAGCGCTAAACCTTTCATCTGATTTCTAAATTGCTGCATTTGTAAATTCCAAAAGCCAATATAAAGGAATAGTAGTGGTAAAAAAAAAAAAACACTTGTGGGTTTTAACCTATCTTGTTTTTTGTACAATTCTCCTTTAAGGGGGCGTGGCAAGGGGTGTGTCCTATGTCTGCATACTTTTGCTGATAGGTGTTCCTCATTCCCATCTCAAAAAATTGGGAGGTATGGTGATGTTAGTACTTGGGTTTACATAGACTTTTAAAAAATATGGAGATTGCCATTGCTGACTTCCTCCTAAACAGGCTAGTTTTCTGGCAGTCTCTGGCCTCAATACTTTTTGAACCAGGACAAGCATGCAACTAACATTTTCAAAAGAAAAGTTCAAAATGACAGTTTGTGGATTTTCTCAGTATATTTTTCTTTTACACAACACATATTTCTCAGTTTAGCAATTAGAATCTCATGCCGACATCATGCTATAGAACGCACTGCACAATTTACATCTGGAACATTACTGTCTGCCTTTATGGTAGAGCATGCTGTGCTTTGTAGTTCGTCACGCTTGCAGCATTTTGTGGTCTGCCCACTGCAGACACTTCACTAACAATAACATATGTGTTTACAAAGATTACTAGTCCTATTCAATGGCCCTCCTCCCCCAGTGAAATCCTTCTCCCCAATATACAACTATTGTATTCCAAAATAAAGATTTGTCCCTTAATTTGTATGGTCTTGCTGCATCATCCCAACAAACTGTCCTTTCTGTGTTCCAAAACACACTCAGCCTCACTTCTCTCTGCTAGTGCAAATGTATTCTTTCACAGGATAGGAAGTTTTTAAAATTCCTTAGAGATAAACTATAAACATGATTTCATCATGCACATACTCAAATGTTACATTGAGCGTGACTGATCCTCTTTTGTGTACAATAATCACATTTGTGTAGCACTCATCTGTGACTTGTTGACAGATGTGTATTTATACATATCAGATTCATGTATGTAGACTAGATATAGACCCAGACATGAATAGAATGCGTCTTCATGAGCTGTTAAGATAATTCAACTTCTGCTATTCATTTGCAGCAGACTCTAGTGCAGATTTCTTTTTCTTCCCAGTATAAAGTGCTGTTTCCAGTTCAGGACTATTGTAGTTTCCTGTTCCTTCACTGGGAAAACACAAGGCAAAGCAATGGGCAGCAAATGAGAGCAGTTTAATCCTGTGTCCCTCCTCCTGCTCTCCCCCCCCCCATCCCAGCTCTCCAGCCATCCCCCCATCCTCCCCTGGAGTGGAAGGGTGGACCTCTCGGCTGATTCTTCCGGATCACCACAAAAGCAGCAAGAGGAGGGTCAGGGGGGCACAGGATGTTGGGGTCCCAGCCGTGTTGATATGACACTGTCACCTTGTACTGTCCCTTCACCAAGCCATGTGGTGCCTGCAGTGCAACTCCGAGAGGACCCAGTCTCTGCTGGAGCTTGAACTGGACAGCTGGTAATACAGTGTTTTTATATATAGATACAAAGACACACAACTAGGACCCTCATATAATGAGTGTTATGCATGCCACACACAGTGTATAGTCTGTCGATACAGTAAGCATTTTTTTTTTAAATGTTCTAACATTTTCATTCACTAGTTGTACACGACTGCAAGCATTAGCATTGAGGAGAAAAAAATACATTAACAACTCCGCTATACAATATAGACCGTTTTAAATCCATTCCTAACAGTATATGCAACAATCCTGCTCTGGAAAAATAAGGTTTATATACAAGAACAAGTATACAGCACATAACAGTATACAGTGATAATGTTCTGCATCAACCACAGTACTTTGTAATAAACATAACTTGACACGATTGTAGCCGTATTAGTGCAATTGTGACAGACTGCTTAGACCTTGAAGAAGGGGACATTCCCCGAAAGCTTGTCCTGAAAAATTGTATGTTGGTGCAAATAAAAAAAAGTATCACGGACAGTACTCAATTTTCTATAATAAACATAAAAAAGTGGAGATCGGGAACATGTGCCCCAGGGGTACTTCTGCTTGTCAGTTTTAGAGAGTAAAGTTTTAACAAACTAAAAATAATAGTAACAGCATATTTGACTAAAAGTATTTGTTTAACACAAAAGGCAATGTTTGGAAAATATTTGTGTGTTATTTTTCTCGCCTTGGCAATTTTGTTGCTTTCAACCACAAACATTTATTTGTTCAAAGCAACTAAATGGGAATTAGTCGAAAAATGTCTTTGTGAGGAGGTTTTGATCATTTTCCACCTCATTTACCATCATTTTGCTGCTGCGAAGAAGAATACAATTGTGACCTGAAAACTTTTTAGAAGAGCCCAAATAATATGTCCTGCTTTAGGGGGGTCAGTGCAAAATGTACTGATGTCAAAGGGGGCTTTTCAATTTGAACTACCGGTAATTACTACTGCAAAGGGGTATTTTATCTGATAATGTTGAGAAACACTAGTAAGGACAATGGCAAAATTAAACTTGCTGCATTTGTGTCCATACACACACTGACGACTAGAGCTGGCCATACATTATACAATTTTCTTGTACAATTTTTCTTTAGATTTACCAAAACCCTATAATATAAGGTCAAACCTAAACACTTTCAATGTGTATGCATGGAGACAGGCCCTTGCACTACATAGTTGAAGGCAAATCTAAAGAAAACTGAATAAGGAATAAGTATAATGTATGGCTAGCACATTTGTTACCTATGGCAACTACGTAGAAAACTTATACTTTTTAGGATGTACCCACACAGACAATTTTAAACGTACCCTGGGCCTGGCATGCAGTCAGCACCTTCTCAGTTTTCTCACTTGTGCTGTCATGTAGGGGTAATGGGATCTGCATATTCCTTTTGTAGGTGTCAACTTGCTTGGTAAGTTGAACTTTAGTGGTGGTTTAGCTGTGGATTGGGGAGGTTGGCATCACGAGAAAGGGAGGTGCGCACTGCTTATGGTTCCTCTCATAAAGTGTTTAACGCTAGTGATTCGTGTCTTGTTGCTCACACTTACCTCTACTCTCTAGTTGGGGTAGCAGAAGGTGGGCTCCGTACTGGACCAGCTGGCAGAATAAGCAGGACTGTACAGACCCCAATCCCATAATTTCCAAATAAAAAGAAGAGGAAGGTCAGAAGACAAATGCGATACAAAACTGTAGCATGTAAACACAAGGCCAAACCAGTACAAGCTGGCTGATGCTAAAATGATCCAAAATAGGTAAAGCAGGGGTGCCCAACCATTGGCCCGGGGGCCACATGTGACCCGCGGAGCCCTCTGATGTGGCCCACGACCTCCTGCTCTGGGATGGAATAGAATAGAATACTGTTATTAAAGGTCAGTTTATTACTAAAATCACAATGTATATATGGGCATATCTCTTCTGCTGTGGTTACTGGGCTGCTTTCAAACTGATCCACAGGTGCAGAGCAGTTTACTTGCACTAAGCCATAGACTTCTGTTACCTGCGAGTTTGGTGCACTTTCTGAAAGTGCACCAAACCTGCACATATATAATAGAAGTCTATTGCAAAGTGCAGGAAAGCCAAAGGTACGCCTCATTGCACCCACGATGCGGGTAAACCGCAGCGCATCAGTGTAAAAGCAGCCTTGGGGCCCCTTTCACACGGTCGGTCCGACAGTCGGACCAATTTGACCCTCCATTCACCTCTAAGTAGTGGCAGACATAAACCAACTTGTATCCTACCTCCAATCCGATCTGCTAAAAAGTATAGTGGGTTGTGTCCTTGTTTGCTGTGCATATGCAGAGCAGACACGGACATGCCATCCACCCACTTCACTCATTGTGGCCTGCCAACGGTTACCGAGTCACTTAAAGGGGTTGTAAAGGAACGTTTTGTTTTTCATAATAAGCATCCTTTACCTGCAGACATTCCTCTTTTCACTTCCTCATTGTTCGTTTTTGCTCAGAAGTTGCTCTATTTCTTCTCTGTTCTGTTCACTTCCTGCTTGTTTGATTTTACTGACCACCGTGATGGGAGGCTTTACTGCGGTGGTCAGTAACGTGCTCACCCCCTCCTGGGAACTACATCTGTGTGGCAGGATGCTCTCCACGTGTTAGAGACTTCAAGGAGGTGTGAATTACTGGGCGTGCCGCAATTCATACTGGGAAATGTAGTTCTTACATGAACGAGCGATGCAAACCAGGAAGTGAATGAGAGAACAGAAACTAGAATGCCGGAGGTGATATCTATATCACCTCCGGCATTCTATGAAGGAACTTAATAGGTATCTACTCGTTTTTTAACAGAATCATTACACTATTCTGTCTGTCTACCTTGCAGACATTAATTTTAGGCCCAAATTTTTTTTTCCTTTAGTGACCCTTTAAGTGGCCCTTGCTCTTCAAAAGGTTGGGCACCCCTGAGGTAAAGGATTAGGATCAGGGGCTGTAAATCCTTTAGCTATTTCATGACTGTCAACTTTGATAGACTTTTTAGTAATCTGTTAACCTGCCTGGCGGTCTTCCCGAGTCTGACACGGGGTTAGATTTTCCTGCTGCGAGCGGAAACCCCGAGTCAGACTCGGGCTTGCCTCGCTAGATCCACAGGCACAAGTTACTTACCTTGTCCCTGGATCCAGCAATGCCACCGCGCTGTGTGAGCGAGTGGGTCCTCGCTCGATTCACACAGTGCCTCCGTGTGACGCCGATCTCCGTTCCCTGCGACGTTACGACGCACGGGGACGGAGAACGGCGCCAAATTCAAAAAAGTAAACAAACACCTTACATACAGTATACTGTAATCTTATAGATTACAGTACTGTATGTAAAAAAAACACACCCCCCCTGTCCCTAGTGGTCTGTCCTGTGTCATGCATGTCATTTTATATAATAAAAACGTTTCTTTCTCCCTGCAAACTGTAGATTGTCCATAGCAACCAAAAGTGTCCCTTTATGTCAAAAATAGTTTTAGATCAGCTAAAAAACAGCGATAATAAATTATAATCACTTGCAGAATTGTGCGTTAGCGATTTGTGGGGAAATTCGTCATAAAAAAAAAAAAATAATGACAGCAACAATTCTGCAACTGAGCAAATTTCAGTGATTTTGATTTGATTACATTATTGAATAATTTTTATTATAATTATATTATTATTTGTTATAATTATTTATAATTATTTATTATATTATAATTTATAATTTTGTTTTTAAAAAAATGTCATACCCGGGATGCCTATTAGAAGCTTGTTTGGTCAGATTTAAGTGAGTTATTTCTAAAAATTACAGACCTACAATATAAAACGCCAAATTTCCTTGCAAATAATGGTACCGCTTTTAGCATGTTTTTTCTGACAGAATCATACCGCCAGGGAGGTTAAAGCAGTATCTTGCTCACCTCACCATTATTATGTACATTTGTTGCCAGACCCACAGATCAAATCTTTCCACCTTGTTCAGTAAGTTAGTACACACAACAGTGATGCACACGTGTCATAACCCCAAACATCCAGACAGGCCTCAATGAAATTGTTGCTATGTGTTATTATATGGTACACACCAACTTTGCTCAATTCACTGCTTAATTGAATATGTGTGTATTGTATTGAATAGTATAACTGTCTATTTATTATCTTGAAGGACGTTACATTTTAGTGAAAAAATATATATATATATATCAATTTGCAAACCTGGATACAAAACTGAATGGACAACCCAGTTGTAATTATTGACTGTGTGTTCTTATCCTGTGTTTTTTCCCTAAATTTTTGTCTGCATTGTCTGCGACTATCATGTTACTTTGCTCACATTGCTGAGTTTAATTGAGTGGTGTCATTTCCCGTCACATGCTACATTGTTTTACTATTGTTCTAGCTGCCATGCTGTAGAGTTCCTTGAAAAAATAAAATGTACAATGGACGTTTAAAAGTGCCCACACTAACCTAAATGACTGCCTGCTGAGGATCAGGCAAAAATGTAGTGTTAGTCTTTCTTAACCTTTTTAACATGGAGGAAAGCCTAAAGTTACTTTCAGGTTTCAGGGAACCTCTGCCAGTAGTCACAATATTTACAGCTCACAGTACATTAGCCTGGTGGTCCATGGGAAGAATGCTTCTTATGTTACTGGTCAGTAGAAAGAATGCGCCTCTTACAGATGACTTAAAAGATCATTGTTAGTAGTTATATATCTGAAGCCCTGTACACACGGCACAGATTCTCGTCAGGAAAAAAACCTTGTTTTTCCTGACAAGATTCTCTTGCCGGCCAAGTGTACAGACGTACTATTCAAAAGAATCGCCGTTCTTTTGAATGGCACGAACGCAGTGACATCATCGACTACGACGAGCATTCGCTCTTCACATTCGATGCAGTCGCCGCCATCTTGCTTCACCCTACCTATGCCTTGGAAGCTACCGCTCATGCGTCAAAGTCATTTCGAGCATGCGCAGGTTTCCACAGCGACAGGTAAGTATACAGACGCTCGGGTTTCTCGGCAGGAAAACACGATGAGAAAATAGAGAGCAGGTTCTCTATTTTTCTCGTCTAGATTCTGGGCAGTTTTCTTGACGAGAAAGCCTCGTACACACGCACGGTATACACGGCAAGAAAGCTCTGATAGCAGTTTTCTTGCTGTTTCTTGCCGAGAAAACCGTGCGTGTGTACGAGGCTTTAGAGGCAGAAACTGCTCATTGCTGAAGGAACCCCTAGCAACTTCTAGAGGAACTAGGATTTAAGGGTTACCCAGAGTTCGGGTTGAGAAAGACTTGCCTAATGGGGTTACCTCATACAATCCCACGGGACCATTCTAAGCTGGGAAAGTGATTGGGCATTTACTTAGTCCAATTGCTTTTGTTTGCCTCCAGATAAACTGTTGCATGGGCAATCTGCTTTTCAGTAGGGTCACACTTTGCATAACCTAAACAGAAATGTTTATGTGACCCCAGAATGTTTGTCTATTTGCTACTTGCCCCAATGAGCATGGTGTCAAGGATACCTCATAGACATTGGGTCCCTGCCTAAACCTTTAATCAAATAGTAATGCGTTCTCACTGCTATATCCATTTTAAACTGATTAAAGATGACAAATTAATTTTTTGTTGTTCTTACCCTTTACAATGTCACCTGTATGAGATTGCGAGAGATGGTCTCAGAATGCAGAGATGGTCAACGTTATTACTTATTCAAAATATGCTATTCTAGTTACCAATTCCTGTCAGAAAAACTCTATTTTCCAACATGTTGGCAATTCGAAGCAAGATGTTGTTACTCCCTCTTGTTTATTTTATTGTCATTTTGCCCTTTCAGGTCACCACCCACCCACTGTACTCCTCAACTATTCTCACTCACCACCGCCTCTCACCTGTCAGGTGATGTCAGAATTTGCACAGCGTTAACTTCTTCCTCCTTATCAGTAGACAGTGTTTGGCCAGACTATTGACCAAAGTGACCGTCTTGAAGCAGATTGGTGACAAAGCTTTGTGTTGTCATTTTCCGATTACATTAGGTTTTACTTTCACCTAATTACTCCTAGAAAGTATTATGCATGAGCGCTATGATCCTAAGAGCTTTTGCTGGGCTATTGTTCTGCTTTGTGTGTATGTTTCAAGAATTGAGGACCATTTGTTGACCCCTTGTTTAGCCATTAAAGAATGAATGCCATGAGTGTCAGTGAATATGTATAACATCACGTTCAAATATATCAAACTGTTATTATGTCCAAAATTTTACAAGCATTGAATAAGTGGGACTTTATAGGTTTATATCTCTCAAAAAGATATGCATAAAACACTTTAAAATCAAATTATTTTATTAATACATAACCAACATAAACATGTTTAAAAAGCATATATATGTAAACTCATATTACATATATAGCTCTCTCTCTCTAAAGCACCTCCTATTGTCCCATTTTTTATATAGCATATGACACTTCAAACCAAAGGACAGTGTCCTAAAACCATCAAGAACATCAGAGATAGAATACCCAGAACATCTATATACAGTATCACACATCTGTATATATATGAAAAGTGGATGAGGCATCTCTCAACATGTTTCACTTGTCACTTCCTCAGGAGTGGCTCATCAACACATGGGGAACACACTCGCCCCAAAACAAGGGTCACAATGGCCAGCAGCAGGGCAGACATCACAAGTGCAAGCACAAATCCTTAAAGGGGTTGTAAAGGTACAATTTTTTTTCCTAAATAGCTTCCTTTACCTTAGTGCAGTCCTCCTTCACTTACCTCATCCTTCCATTTTGCTTTGAAAATGTCCTTATTTCTTCTGAGAAATCCTCACTTCCTGTTCTTCTGTCTGTAACTCCACACAGTAATGCAAGGCTTTCTCCTTGGTGTGGAGTGTCGTGCTCGCCCCCTCCATTGGACTACAGGAGAGTCAGGACGCTCTCTACGATGCAGGTAGAGAAAGGAGCTGTGTGTTAGTGGGCGTCCTATTTAGGTACCTTTAAGAATGTATGTGTGCCTTCACAGTGTAGGTAGATGTATTGTCCAAAACACCAGAGTCTCAGTTCAGCAGATGAACCAAAGTCTGGTGCTCTATTGAGTGCTGGAGGGGCAGAGCACAGAGCGGTGACTGACAGCCATCACTCTTTGCTCAGAGTGTACTAAGAACTGAGCGATCGGGGGCTTTTGATCGCTCATTTTTTTGTGTAGAGCCAACAGGGGACGACTGCAGCATCAGATCGATGCTGCCTCCACATAGGTGAGCATGGTTGTTTGTTTATTTTTCTTATCCCGCACTCTTAATTTTTTGTTTTTAGTTCAGGACCATTTTAAATATTATTACAAATCAGTTTCAGTTTTTATTTGTATTCTGGTCAGCAAGTTGGTTGAAATATGTCTTTTGATTACTGCCACAACAATCTGCTTTTGTGCATATATATTTTGGTTTGTGGGTTTTCAGTGAATACAGCATGTAATATCCTCTGTGATTACAGCAAAAAAATCCAGCTACATGGGTATAACACAATGCAAAATCCCATTTCTTATAGACCACAGGCTACATCTGTATTTTTAGAAATAGTTACAATGTCTGTGGTTTGGATATGCCTGGGAGAGCTGATGTAATACACCAACGTGCTATAGAAGCCTGACTGGTTATAATATCCCGTTAATTTAAAATATCTTAAAATTCCCTGTAGGCGATATATATAAATTACAGTATGTGGCAAATTAGTAGATCTTTCATACAAAGCAGTTCTGACTCTCATGAGGGGTTAGCAGAGCCTATTGTGTTACTTTACCCACACCTAAAAGAACTAGCGAGAAATTACTTTTTATTACTTCCACACCCATCACAAGGGAACTAATGAGGCTACCATTACTGCCATCCTACTGAAATTGGTAGCTGGCTGTGTCTTAGGGCTTATTCACATGGGTGTCTAAAGTGCTACATGTAGATGTGTACAGCCATTTTCATACTCATAAAACGCATTTAGCGGCGTATGAAAAAGCGGCTGCGGCAAAGGCCATACGCTTTTTTTCAGATTTTGCGCATGCGCTAGAAGAATTGTACGCTCTAAAGCTGCACTTGTCTAAACACAAGTACTTTAGGTGTGTATTGTCTGCAGGATGTTTTCCTGGTTGTGTACTGTGCAGAAAATATACCCGTGTGAATGAGTCCTTGTATGCATCTAAGCAAGTTATTTAGGTGCATATTTTGCACAAAAAACTGTTGTTAAAAAACTGAATACACATCAATAACACCTATTACATCAACCTGATCTCTATTACACTTATATTTCAAAAAAATAAAAAAAACTGTTCCCTAAGGTACACTAGCAGCTCCTAAACTTCAGTTTTTGCCAATGCTTCTAAACTCAACTTTATAAAATCCTGTGTGTCCATGTACACATAGGGCCAGATTCACGTAGATGAGCGGCGGCGTAACGTATCGTAGATACGTTACACCGCCGCAATTTTTCATCGCAAGTGCCTGATTCACCAAGCACTTGCGATGAAAACCTACGCCGGCGGCCTCCGGCGCAAGGCGGGTCAATTCAAATGGGCGTGTGCCATTTAAATTAGGCTTGGTCCCGCGCCGGACCTGCCGCGCATGCTCCGTTTCCGAACTCCCGCTGTGCTTTGCGCGAAGTGACGTAATTTTTTTGAACGGCAACGCGCGTAGCGTAATTCCGTATTCCCGGACGGCTTACGCAAACGACGTTATTTTTTAAATTTCGACGCGGGAACGACGCCCATACTTTATACAGCAATACGATTGCTGTGTAAAGTTAAGGCACCAAAAAAAACGACTAACTTTGCGACGGGAAACTAGACTAGCGGCGATGTAGCGAACGCGAAAAACCGTCGGGAATCGCTGTAACTCCTAATTTGCATACCCGACGCTGGTTTACGACGCAAACTCCCCCCAGCGGCGTCCGCGGTATTGCATCTTAAGATCCGACAGTGTAAAACAATTACACCTGTCGGATCTTATGGCTATCTATGCGTAACTGATTCTATGAATCAGTCACATAGATAGAAACAGAGATACGACGGAGTATCAGGAGATATGCCGTCGTATCTACTCTGTGAATCTGGCCCATAGGCTTTTAGGATCGTTTAGGTGCTGCTGACATTAGAGGAGATCTCCCTTAAAGGGATTGTAAAGGAAAAAATTTTTTTCCCTAAATAGCTTCCTTTACCTTAGTGCAGTCCTCCTTTACTTACCTCATGCTTCGATTTTGCTTTTAAATGTCCTTATTTCTTCTGATAAATCCTCACTTCCTGTTCTTCTGTCCGTAACTACACACTTTAATGCAAGGCTTTCTTCCTGGTGTGGAGAAAGCCTCTTGAGGGGGGAGGGGGCGAGCAGGAGTGTCAGGACACCCACTAACACACAGCTCCTTTCTCTATCTGCAAAGTTGAGTGTCCTGACTTGCCTGCTCGCCCCCTCCCCCCTCAAGAGGCTTTCTCCACACCAGGGAGAAAGCCTCGCATTACGGTGTGTAGTTACAGACAGAAGAACAGGAAGTGAGGATTTCTCAGAAGAAATAAGGACATTTAAAAGCAAAATTGAAGGATAAGGTAAGTGAAGGAGGACTGCACTAAGATAAAGGAAGCTATTTAGGGGGGGGGGGGGAATCCTTTACAACCCCTTTAAGCTTTCTCTCCTGAATGTGGTTTTGCCGCACTTTGTGATTTCCCCAATTTTGCCACAATTTGCATTTTCCCCACGGCTGGCGGTCAAAGTGCATAAAGCCTTAGGGCTCTTTCACATTGGCGGCCCGTTCAGGTCCGCCTGACAGTTTTTTTTGGCGGACCTGAACGGGCGCTCCGTGCTCCTCTATGGAGCCGCGGATGTCAGCGGTGACATGCCCGCTGACATCCGACCCGCTCCGATCCGCCAAAGTGTGACAGAGTAAAAACCTACTTTTCCATCCGTCTGGCGGATCGGATCGGGTGAACACGGACAGACGGTCCGTGTTCATCCGATCCCCCCATAGGGGAGAGAGGAGAAAAGACAGGGCGGTCTCTGCACAGCGTGCGGGGATCGCCCTGTCATCCACCGGCTCAGCGGGGATCAACGGAGCGATCCCTGCTGAGCAAGCGGAGGTTCACGGGGCGGATCATTACTGATCCGCCCCGTGTGAAAGGGGCCTTAGATTGTTCAGATGTATCAGCGCAAACTTCTCCCCCTAGCCATCATTTTACTACAATAGTCAATAGGGGATGGGTGGCAAAGTATAACTAAGTATAACTAAAGGCAAACTTGTTTTGTTTTGAATAGAGTGGAGAGGAATTAGAACACCTATCAGGCTTTTATTGCTGTCTGTGATCCCATTAAAAGAAGCATCAGAGTGGGAGAGTTTACTTCCTCTTTAAGGGAAATTTCCCCAGTGGTACACAGATGACAAAAAAAAACTAATAAGGGTTAAAACCATCCCTGCCTTTAGTAAACTGGCACCTAGGTCATTTTAATGGTTAATATTCTGAGCATATGTAAAAAAAAAACTGGCTTTGGAGTGAAAAAACTGAAATCCTTGGCACTTATTACTTAGATGGGTTTGCAATGCCAACTACAGATGTTCAAGAATGTTCATTCACACTGGAGCCTGCTTTCCATTTCTAGTGTGGGCAATCCAGGCCTAGGTCAGGTCCAGTAATGTGAACTATAAAGCGTTATATACAGGACTGCCATGCTATAAAACTAACGCACTGTATCCCAAAAGTGACATATTGTAAAGCTACATTTTACAGCAAGTCTAGCCCTTTTTTTTTTTTTTAACCATCTTAGTCTCTTTAAACATTTCCTAAAACATTGCTGCCAATAAAAGCAGCTTCTGGTTGGGCTTATTGGCTGCCAGGAGATTGTGCCAGCAAAGCTGAACCTTTGATGGATGGTCACTTCCTGAATGATTCTGAGAGGAGAGCTGGTGGTAGTGGATAGGCTGTGGTTGCTGTGGAAATGCTGTTTTCTCTGGAGCTTTTACAATAAATCGAATTGTATCATGTAATCAGTATTCACTAGGGAAGGAAACACATTTACTCCTTGTTCCCATCACTGGGGCCCTGGTCTCTGGGTTCTTTAAAATGTGTTGTTGTTGGTGTGATCTAACAATCCAGAGTTGCTGTAGGAAACTAAATGTTATTTATGATAACTGACCCATTTGTTTAATACAATGTATAGGAAGATTTAATTGTATCATTAACATTGGCCTTTTTTAAATCTAAAATGCTTGTTTTCACCTTTTTTTTATAATTCCTTGCATCTCAGCTCTGTTGATCTTCTGCATTTTCTTTTCAGCCTCATCCTGTCTATGTGCATTCATACTAATTTTGGCTATAGTACATTGCTCGGGGCACATTTCCCGATGGTAACAGCAGGCTATGCGTGTTTAACTGCTTGCCGACCAGCGCACGACTATGTACGTTCGACAGCATGGCACGGACAGGCAGAAGAACATATATATATATACGTTAGGGTGACCACGTGTCCCGGATTGCCCGGCACAGTCCCGCATTTTGCAGGTCTGTCCCGGGCACATTCATTCCAGGACAATACAGTGTCCCGGAATGAAACTGACACAGCCACCCCCCCCCCCCCCCGGACCTGGATCTGATGCCCCCAAAAAAGGCCGCCACATCACTGATTTACTCACTGACAGTACTTGTCCTGACCAGGAATGCCTGAGGGAGCACAATCCCGCCCCCTGCTTGTGATTGGAGAAATCATAAATCCCGCCTCCCGTGTCCAATCACTGTGCTGTGATTTGTTACAGCACAAGCTGATTTTTGGGAAGAGAGGGTGTCCCTGAATGGTAGTTTGGAAATGTGGTCACTCTAATATACGTCCCCTTTAAGATCGCGGCATTGTAGACGCACGGCCGCTGCAAGCTAATTGAGCCCGACTGCGGGTCCAGCGGGCTCAATCACTGCAGGGATACCCACGATCGTCTTGCGGTGAGGAAGAACGGGAAGATGCTGATGTAAACAAGACACAGCCCATCCCCCTACAGTAAGAATAACTCACTAGGGCACACTTAACCCCTACAGTGCCACCTAGTGGTTAACCCTTCATTGCCAGTGTCATTTTTACAGTAATCATGGTCCCAGAAATGTGTCAAAATTGTCCGATGTGTCCGCCATGTCGCAGTCACGATAAAAATCGCAGATCGCCGCCATTACTAGTAAAAAAAAAAATATTAATAAAAATGCCATAAAACTATCTCCAATTTTGTAGACACTATAACTTTTGCACAAACCGATCAATAAACGCTTATCGCGATTTTTTTTACCAAAAATATGTAGAAGAATACGTATCGGCCTAAACTGAGGGAAAAAAAAATATTCATTTTTTGGGGATATTTGTTATAGCAAAAAGTATATATATATATATATATAAGCATAATACTTGTTCTTTAACTGAATTGTTGACATTTTCAATGCACTCTTTCTATTCATGTACCTTTTTTTTATGTATGTAAAATATTTGAATATTGGGATTTTTTTTTTTTGATTACCTGATGATGAGCTATGACGTGCAGTAACCCAGAGCAGGCAATCAGATCTCATAGATTAGAATAGATTGGACAGTAATAGCTCCTTGATTGTGGATTGGTCCCTGCACAGTGCTCTCTCCTATGAAAAGAATGTATAATGTATTTTCATTGAGAACACATTTTACGTTATTGTCATGTCTTCCTTAACTTCATGTATTACAAGCTTGCTCTTCCATGTTTTTGAATGAATTATGGAGATGTATAGATTAGCCACTAGGGGGAGCGCTCATTGGTTTAGTTTAATTTCTCTAGTTTTACAACTGTTGAGATAAGGTATCAGCCACAGAGTGCATTGCTTTTAAGGGGTCAGCCAACTCATATACTTGATTTCTGAGATGAAGCAATTAAGGACAACCATCATGCAGAATGTTAAAGCCGGCACAGAGCATGCATATGTAAAGCACAAATATGACTTCACCCGGTGATGTATATAATTAAAAATCATATACAAATATTACGTTTGAAAACATTAACACTTATCCGCTTGCCGACCAGCCGCCGTCATTATACGGCGGCAGGTCGACATGATCCCGCGAACCGTCATAGCTGTACATCGGTCCCTTTAAGCGGGATAGCAGGCACGTGCCGTTGCATCGCGAGGATGCCGGTGCTCGTGACCGGCAGTCGTGATGACCGCGGGCCGCTAGCAATCGCGGGCACCAGAGGCAGAACAGGGATGTGTGTTTTGCGCAAACCAATCAATATACGCTTATTGCGATTTTTATTATCAAAAATATGTAGAAGAATACACATCAGCCTAAACTGAGAAAAAAATAGCTTTTATAAAAAAAAAAAAATTGGGATTATTTATTATAGCAAAAAGTACAAAATATTGTGTTTTTTTTTTCAAAATTGTTGCTCTATTTTTGTTTATAGCACAAAAAAATAAAAGGTGATCAAATACCACCAAAAGAAAGCTCTATTTGTGTGAAAAAAAGGACGTCAATTTTGTTTGGGAGTTACGTCGCAATTGTCAGTTAAAGCAATGCAGTGCCGAATCGCAAAAAGTCCTCTGGTCTTTGGCCAGCCAAATGGTCCGGGGCTGAAGTGGTTAAAGGGTCTTTCATGTTCATTTAAATATAGAAAACCCCACATCTTGAGGGCTGACCTTGCTGGGCTGATATCAGTTATTGAAAATAAAGGGATGCATGTTTTGTCTCAAGGTTAAAGGCAGTGTAGAAGTGATGACGAACTGGTGTTTTATTGGTGTTCTGTCATCCAATTTACTGAATAGAGGTTTCCATAGCCATATTTTGAAAAGTACTGCAGTTTGCTTGACTTGTTTTTGCCTGTATGATACATAGGCATGGATTGGCATACTGACAATTTTAGTATTGCCTAGAAGTGTTGATGTAAGCATTTCACTGCTAGGAGGCAAATAGCATCAGACCCACCAGAAATGCGGACTTGCCAAAAGACTGGATGGTAGTAGATTGCGAAAACTTATGTTCTATTATAATATAAGAAATGAAAACCAAAAATATCCGCGCTAATGAATGATAGCGTTAATAATAGCAACACAGCTGCTGACAAAAAGACAAAATAGCATAAATCACAAAGTGCAGCGCTAAGAATTAATAAAAAGGCTCAATGTTGAGAAAATATGATATCTCAAATAAAAACGGTCCAATAGGTGTAGGTCCACGCAGAGGAAAGTTCTGTCACCAATAAGGAAAGGTTTACACTGAGTCTTACCCCAATGATTGGACTATATAATCAAAAGCAGTCAAACACACTTGCAAACCCTCCACTTGGATTTCACCATACACACGGGGAGATAGATTGCATGAACAGCAATAGGTGCCAAGTGCCACAGCCGGCCATCACACTGGATGGAAACATTGTTAGTTTTTATTGGATTGAAATGCATTTTTTACTGCATTGTTTGGAAGTAGTCTGGCCTTTGCTGTACTCTTAATTAATGTACTTGTCAGTAATACTATGTAATTACGTTTTTTTTGTATACCTTTTTGGGTAACCTTGATGGGATGAAAGTCTGTCTAAGGAGGATCCTATTGGTGTTCATGCAATCTATCTCCCATGTGTATGGTGAAATCCAAGTGAAAGATTTGTAAGTCCATTATAATATCTATCCCAACTCCCTGGGAATTATTTAACCAAGGGCTTCCTCTTCATGTGGAGGAAAAGAACCAATTCACAAGTCTAAAACACCAGGATAAGTATATTCACTTAAAAGAAAAAGTGAGTACCTCAACCTTGTATTGAGCCGAATGATATCTATAGTTACATAAAGCTAAATAAATTGCTCTGTAGCCAAATTGATGTTAATAAAGGCATTCCTGTGAAAAAAAAGTTAAGGGGTAAGTAGAGCCAAAGCTCTTTTGACCCTACTTCTGGGGATCACAGGAGTGCACTTCATTCTGCATTCCTGTGACCCGCATTCAATCGACAGTGGGCTATAGTCCGCTGTCGGCTGATGCCACTCAACTGGCCCTCTTTTTTTTTTTTTTTTTTTATTCATAGCATCACTAAGCTTGTCTTGAATGTGGGGATCCACCCAATTGCCTGGACCAGCAGCTAGCTTACCTCCATTCCCTGTACAGCCTGGTGCTCCAGTGATCACTAGAAAGTCAGAGCAGAGAGCCGGTGCCTGACAGTCAATGGCAATTTGCTGACTGTAGACTGAGAACTAAGCCTTTAGCAGTCTGCAGATTGTTAGGTGAGTATTTGTTTTTTAATCCTGAACTTCACTTTTAATACTTGCATGTCCTGCTACTGATGTTCACTCTATTGAGTAGCTAGAATGGTGGAAGAATCTGTAGCATTGAACCATATGCCTGGTCTCCCTCTGCACTTAGTGGTGCATCTTTCTGCTGCCTCTTACATCAGGGTAGGACACAGTAATGATGTAGGGACTACTGGATTGATCCACAGCACAAAATGGGAGGCTAAGCATCTGACACACTCTGAGGCTAAAGATGCTAGAACCACTTTAGTGTTCAAGAGAGCATAGATCATAGCCAGCGGAAAAGGGAAGTACAGTATGAACTTTTTTCTTTACAGGGAGGCCTTTTTTTACTCTTGCATCCTGTTATAGGACAGGAAGAGAAAGAAAATCTCCCTGATGAGATAGCAAAAAAAAAATACCTAATTTTTAACCATTACCCACTCAAACCGAAACTAAAAATAACTGTTAGCTCTATGTGTACTTTTAGCCTCTTTCTAAGCATTGATCATTGGCTAAGCTTTAAATGTTGAGTGCTGAGTAATGATCTTTCCTTCTGGGTCTGTAAAAATGTAGACCTAAAATAAATTATTTTATTGTGCTGAACATTTTTGGTATACATATAGCCATTCTGATTTAAACAGATGGGCATTCTAATGTTTTCATTGTGTTGGGTTCACTCATATTTTAACATTGCCCTACTCTCTAAGGTTAGCTTACAAATTTTTAAAGGTGAAGTGCTTTCCAAGTAAAAACGACTGTGTATTGTCTCCAGGATCCCCAACCATAAGGAAATGCTGCAGTAGGGGGTCTTGTAAGAAAAACAAAAACACATACAACTTCTGTGCATGTGAGCCACAGTCTTAAACATCACATGAAAAGAGTTATTTGACCTCTGGCCAGTGAAATAAAAGTAAAGACTTCACATGTTGGTGCTGGCTCTTTCATACCTATTACCCCAGCCTCCCTTATTAAAACTGTACAATTTACAAGTGTCTGTACATTCTCTGTTCTCTATGTTGGAAGTAGTGTCAGAATTTACTATTACTCAATAGAAAAAGTCTTAATAATGAACACAAACTTTAACGAAGGCTTTGCATGGCAGATCCATTCTGCTCCCATGTGAACTTTGTATGTAAAACAAATTGCTTCTGCATGTTCTTTTCTTACTATCTGCTGTGAAAATAGCTTTATTGAAAGTAATAAGGAGACAAGTAATTAATGAATAGGGGCTGGTTTATAACAGAGAGCAGATATTGCTATTTCACTCTCCGTTATGCATCGTTGCAGTACACACACCATGACCCTTTAATGCACCTGAAATGTGTTTAGTATATTCATACTGAAAGCTTTAACAATCAAGTCTACCTATTAAATCTACCAGTTCAATTATTTTTTGCACTGGTTATTGCTTGAGCAGGCGTGAAACATGAGCCAGTATCTTGTCAATATTAAATAATTAATATGTACTAAAAAGACCAATAGTCCGGTGTATAGCTCGCGTGTGACCCCCTGCTGTTGACATTCAGCAATAATAAATATAGTGTGGCTTTCCAGTGATGCTAAATCTCATTACTTATTTAACCTATGTCTGGATTTGTAATGAACAAGCTTTGTATAGAATTATTCTTCTAATTCTTCTATCCATAATACACTAGTAATATATTGGCAGCATAGGTATATACTATGGGATGTGGTGAACCTATAAATACATGAGGTTGGGAGTCTTAATGCCAGCTGTGCCTGTCTTGAATTTAGGTACACCTGCCTACCAGGGAGTTCAGGATATTCACATCTTCTCAGTGAAGGTATTATACAAAACTGTGTTGGGGTCTGTTCTAGGATGAAAGTGTTCAGCCCCAGGCTGAGGGTTCAGTTCATGTGAGTGCCCTACCACTATGCTCAAACCATACAGAGAACTGTGTTTTCATTGTGTCACTTTTCCAGCCAGCATTACATTTAATGCAGCGTATAAAACCCTCCATTGATCATTTCCATGAGTCAGCCGGCACCAGTCCAGGTATATCACACAGTAAATAGCTTTTATGTGTGTTTTGGTGGAAAATTTTAAACATTGGCTGTGTCAAGAGTTGTGTAAGTTGCAACAGCTGTTACCAATCTCAGTTTTTTTTCTGCAGAGTTTTGCATATTTTTTTAATGATCTTCTGCCAATGATCAGTTGAAGTAGGATCCAAAGATTACCTAAACACTCCAGGCTCCTAACAGGCCACTCAGGCTGCTTTTACACACATATATAACAGGAGAATAGTTTTCAATTTTTTTTTTTTATAATATTATATGAACAGACTATACACTTGGAATACACATAGGTAAAAGAATAATGTTGTGTTTTTGCCGTGGGAGTTCCTCTTAAAATCGGTATGGGATGTCTTGGAGGGGGAACTCTATGTTGTTCTTTGTTTTTTTGGTGTAGGGTTCCCCTGCAAGATATTCAGAGCACAAGTTATATGCCAAAGTTGGATCAGTTAAGATGATGATCTGACTTTGATCCAACTTCAGTGATATTCAATGGGCTAAAGTTGGACCAAAGTAGTGCAGGAACCTTTTTCAAAGTCGGACTGACTTTAAGACGGCTCTCATAGGGAACTATTGATTTATACACGTCATGCGACATGAGCTCCTAATGTCGAAACGTTTGTCATACCAGTGTGAGTGAGTGAATTACTTATATAGCGCTACAAATGCGAACTGAATTGCCTCAAGGCGCTTGGCATCCATTTTCCTTCAGTTTAACCCTCAGAATAGATGGGTCTTTAGTTTTTTTCTGAAGGCCAGGTGATCAATTTCCATTCGGATATTAATTGGTAAAGCATTCCATAGTCGAGGTCCTTGAACTGAAAAACAATGTTCTCCTTTGGAACCCAGCCTGTCAGTATGTTCTCCCTCCACACATCTGTGTGCAGTAGATCTTAATTATCTCTTAACCCCCTTAGCGGTAAACCCGAGCGTGACTCGGGGTTGGTTTTCAATGTTAGGATCGGTATCCCCGAGTCACGTTCGGGGTGGACGTGCAGAGTGTGCAGCGGCGCGGCTTACCTTCTCGCTGGATCCACAGGCAAGTTACTTACCTTGTCCCTGGATCCAGCGATGCCACCCCGCTGTGTGAGCGAGCGGGTCCTCCTCTCTCGATTCACAGTCTCCCCGTGTGCCGCCGATCTCCGTTCCCTGCGACGTTACGACGCACGGGGGCGGAGAACGGCGCCAAATTAAAAAAAGTAAACAAACACAATACATACAGTATACTGTAATCTTATAGATTACAGTACTGTATGTAAAAAATACACACCCCCCTTGTCCCTAGTGGTCTGCCCAGTGCCCTGCATGTTATTTTATATAATAAAAACTGTTCTTTCTGCCTGGAAACTGTAGATTGTCCAAAAGTGTCCCTTTATGTCAAAGAGCAGCTAGAAAACAGCGATAATAAATTATAATCACTTGCAGAAATGTGCGATAGCGATTTGTGGGGAAATTCGTCATAAAAAAAAAAAAATAATGACAGTGACAATTCTGCAACTGAGCAAATTTCAGTGATTTTGAGTTGATTACATTATTGAATATTTTTTATTAGAATTATATTATTATTTGTTATAATTATTTATAATTATTTATTATATTATAATTTATAATTTTGTTTTTTTTTAAAAATGTCATACCCGGGATGCCTACAAGATTCTTGTTTGGTCAGATTTAAGTGAGTTATTCCTAAAAATTACAGGCCTACAGTACAAATAACTTGCAAAATAATTGTACCGCTTTTGGTACGTAATTCCAGACAGAATCATACCGCCAGGGAGGTTAATGCTTGCCCTTCCGATTTCAGTCCAAGTTTAGCTTTGTGAGGGATGACGATGATTTTTTATTTTGTTTTTTAAGGAATACATAGCAGCTTTAAAAGCTTGTTTTCATATCTGCCTGGTGCTTTGCTTTGCCACATCACGTATGAAGCAGAATCAAATTATGAAGATGATGCATGAAAACTGGAGCAAATAGAGCGATAAGATTCCATATTTCATCTAGTTAGAGGTCAGAGAATGACAGCTAAGTCCTGGCTAGTTGCTGCAGGTTTCCAGATCACCCCTGTATATGAGGAATATGAACATTGTTCAAGTTGGATGAAATCAAAGCAGGAAAAATATTGCATTGAGCAGTTCTGCCAGCTGAACAAAGTGAGTGACAATGTGTAAAGATCGGTATCATGACTGAACTCCTAATAAAGTATACCTAACTCAAATTTTTTTAAACTTCATAGAGGAAAAAAAGAAAATAAAGATTAAATAGAATGAATTTGAAGATCTAACTGTGATATTCGAATCCCAGGCATTGTCATCATGGTAATAACATCCAATGTGAGAACAGCTGCCAGAGACCATGATGTAATATATTTGCCTTTTCCAGAAAAGCTCGGTAAAATCACCCCGCATCTGTGATTCACATTACAGTCCCTTAAAATGGAAAATGTGCCAAGATTATGATCTTCTGGAGATAGTCATATAACTCCAACATAATAGAACCAAGCTTATTGAAAGCAGGTCCCATGTCTTCTGCAGCTGTTTGGTCAGATCATCATTATTAGAAAGAGCTTTGAGGTCATTAACATTTACCCATCAAGTTTTTGTATAAGTTACCATCCTGAACTAAATTTACATGCGAGGTCCCCAAAAAAGTGTACTGGGTGTGAACAATCCACTTTAGCAGTTGTTGCTGGTTTTGTCAGAATAGAGCAGCTGACACCAGTATACTAAGAAAGCTCTTGTTTATTTATAGAGAAACTACAGCCTCTTCCTCTGAAGGCATCTATTTGTCAAAATGCAAACTTTCGAAAAGTTATTTGCATTTAATCAGCTCATGCAAACATTTGTAGCACTAAAAATATATAAATCAACCACAACATTATTGATATACTGCAAGATAGTATAAAACGTCACCAGAGTTACAATTATCGGATAAGGCAAGAAAGATTTTCAACTCTGAGTTTGGGACAGTTTATCCAAAACTGGCATTTTAAAGTGGTTCTAAAGGCTGTACATGCTGTTTACCTTAATGCCTTACCTGCATGAAAGTGGAGCTTCACCCAAAAGTGAAACTTACGCTTATCTGATTCCCCCCCCCCATGCTGCCACATTTGACACCTTGGGGGGGGGGAGCTGGTACCTGTTTTTGACAGGTACCCTGTCCCCACTTTCGCCAGACCTTGCCTTGGTGCCCCCTCCTTCCCCTGCTGCTTTATCAGCTTGCACAGTAGGGGCCCGGATGTGAGGCAGCAAGGCTACAGTATGTGTAGCTGCTGACTTTTCATTTTTGAAAAGGGGGAGGTTAGAACACCGCTTTACAGCAGCTCTCCCCTCTCTCTGCTCACAGAGGTAGCAGTGGGAGCCATTGGCTTCTGTAAGCAGAGAGTGGGTGGGTGAGGCTGAGCCACACTGTGTGTGTCAATAGACACACATAACCTGGCTCAGGAATGAGCCCGCAGGTGTGCCCCAATAGGAAGCGGCTTCCTATGGTGGCTCACTAAGAAGAGGAGGAGCCCAGAGTGTCGGCAAGAAGAGGAGGAGGTTCAGGGCCGCTCTGCAATAGCAATTAGTTAGATTCTGATCACATTTGGGCTGAGAAAATGCAGACTATTGACATCATCTCAGCCTAAGCAAAGTTTCTCAGGGAGCCTTATAATGATAAAAGGGAGTGAGTATTTGAAAGACTCGCTCCCTTTTAGTGATGTGTAATGTCAGGAAAGTATTCATGCAGACCTGAAAAGCTACCAAAAGGTCCGCTTTGGACAACTTAGAAGGTTCTTATATCTCTAGGGTGTTTAATCGGCATAGCTCCTAGCTGTCCCTCATTTTAAGAGACTCTCCCTATTTTGGAACCACATCTCACTGTTCCTCTTTGCTTTTCCAATGTCCCTATTTTAGGTCTGATACTTAGCCTTATATATATATATATATATATATATATATATACCGTATTTATCTTGCTATAACGCGCCCCGGCGAATAGCGCGCACCCCCGAACTTGAAGGAAAATTCCTGGTAAAAAAAAAATACTTACAGTTTGGATGCCCCTTGTCGGTGTCTTGCCCGTCGTCCATTGCGTCCTGCCCGTCGTCCATCGGTGGCCTCGTCCGGTCCGGCATCCTTCTGCGGCCATCGTGGTGTCCTCCCCGCTCGATCCCCGCTTCTCACGCTGTGTTTGAACCACTGCGCCGACATATACCGAGCGCAGTACACTCGGGTATAGTCGGGCAGGCTCGGCTCCTCTCACGTAAAGGACGTACAGGACGCACAAGACACGCACAGAAAGTGTTCTGGTTGGGATTCATGCCAAGGGTACTGCAAGGCAGAGGTGCTAACCACCAAGTCAGAGTCAGAGGTGGAGTAGGGTGCTTCGGACCTTCCGTTACGAGCCTGCTCCCACCCAGACCTGGCAGTCAGCTACTAGGCAGATTTCCATTACCTGTGCTGCACAGGGAACAGCTACTAGGAACCAGGAATCCAGCTCTCTTTCTCTCCTCGTGGACTCCTTCATTCGCCGCAGGTAAGACCCTGCCTCTCAGGGCCTACCATCCTGGGGAACCACTGACGGCCGTCCTTCTCAGGGCAGCCGTCACTCAGACCCCTCACTGCGGCTCTCTATTCCCTCTTTGGCTCGGCATCCCCACTCGCACGGCCACCCACGATTGTGGTGGCCCCTAGACACCCCACCTGGGTGTATTTTCGGCGCTTTGCGGCGTTTTTTACACGCCCGCGCCAGCCTGCTTCAGCCGCGGCCTACCGGCGCTCCGACCGTTTCTCCCTGCGCCTGCCACCAATAGTGCAGGTCTTTCTGATTATCGCCCCTGCACCCCCAGAGGTCCCCTCCACCCCCCTGCTTAGCAACCAGATCGGTGGAATCATTTTCTTACCAACCTGGTTGCCCCCCCAGCCTGGGTCCTGTGTCTTTGCCTGGCGGCCATCTTGGTGCACCCCAGCAACAGTGACACCCAGCATCCCCCCCCCTTTTTTTCTCCCCTCATTAAGTTCAGCAGTCTTTGATCCAGGGCTTGAGCCGATCGCCTTTAGGGATCAGGAAGGAATTTTTTTTCCCTGCCGCAGCACATTGGCCAGCTTGCCCAGGGCTTTTTTTGCCTTCCTCTGGACCAAGGATTGCTGAGAGCGAGGATTCTGCGAATCCTCTCTCACCGAACACCCGCACCCCCGCCCACGGTGACTGGCAACAATGGTTAAATTGCGATACTCTGCGGAAACCATTTGGGGTCTGAGACAATTCGCAACAATATTACCTGCCGTCACCAAAAAAGCCTTAAAATCAGATCAACTTTTGAGAGTCGATCGACGATCGATCATCAAAAATTTCAACCATTCAACACAGCTCAAGCACATATCATGTGCGTTGCTTAACACTAGATCAGCAGTTAAACACCGATCAGAAATCCATGATTTCTTACTACAAAACAATCTAGACTGCCTCTTTATTACAGAAAGTTGGCTGTCAGACGATTGCAACACCATTCTCGGAGAACTGGTACCAGCAAATTATCGCATCCTAACGGAAAATAGAATAGGGCAAAGAGGAGGAGGCCTGGCGGTGATTCATAAGTCTCATATTGCAATCACTAAACCGGTCCTTCAAAATCCTCTACCTTTTATGGAAACCCTTACGCTTCAACTTCAAGCTCACTCTCAGGAGACCGTTCACATTCTCCTCTGCTATAGGCCCCCTGGGCCCAAATCGCAGTTGATTTCAGCATTAACAGAGTTCATATCCACTTACTCCCTTAACAGCAATCATCTTTTGCTGCTCGGGGATTTCAATTTGTGGGCCAACTCCTCACAGGATCCCATCGCGGAGGCCTGCATCGACCACCTGGAAGGGTTAGGACTTCAGCAACTTATATGCGGACCCACGCATGCTTCAGGTCACACTCTCGACCTAATTTTCAGACAAAATCTGAAAATAAACATTTTGGGTAATGAACCTTTGCCATGGACAGACCACCATGCAATTAGCTTCATAATTCCCAGAATTCCACTAGTCATGAAAGCACCCAAGCCGGTGACAATACACTGGGCTAGATCTCAGAGGAAGCTCCACTCGGAACTCTTCAGATCTACCCTGGAAAACCGAATTGGGGCTATTCCTCCTCAGCTAGCAGCCTCAGATACATTGGATGCCATAAATGCAGCTCTGCTACAGTCAGCCGACTTAGCAGCACCAAAGCGCAAAGTCCGCAGCCGGGCAAAAAAGTCCAGCTGGTTCAATAACCAGCTGTCGCTATTGAAGCAAGAGCGCAGAAGGGCGGAAGCCGCCTGGATAAGAAGTCCTTCAGAAGACCGCCTCAACTTCTACAAAGCAGTAACTACACGATATCACAAGGAAATTTTCAAAGCCAAAAAACTTCACTTTTCCATGGTGATTAACAGCGCAATGAATCGCCCACGCGAACTCTTCAGGATGGTCACCCAGACCATGAATCCGGGATGTCTTGAAGTCCCCACTTCAGACACCCAAGAGTTCTGCAATGAACTATCGGATTTCTTCATCAACAAAATTGAAAAAATTCGGGTAAGTATTCGGCAAAACAATACTCCACTCAGCCCCCTCTTCAATCAAAACACCGACGGAACGCCTCTACAATCAACTAAGTTCACTTTGGAACCCATCTCCATTGATACCACTAAAAAATTCATTGGTGCGCTGCGCAACAGCACAGCACCCAATGACATCATTCCCACCAAGCTACTGAAGGAATGTGCCGACATCCTGGCGCCTCCAATCACACAGCTTATAAATCAGTCATTTAAGGAAGGCATAGTGCCTTCCCTGCTGAAAGAGGGCACAATCCTGCCGATCTTGAAAAAACCTAATTTGGATCCTATGGACCCAACTCACCGCCGTCCCATAACAGGTCTAAATGCTCTGTCCAAGATAATGGAGAAAGTGGTGGTAAATCAGCTGCAACAGCATCTGGATACCCACAACCTACTCGATCCATTTCAATCCGGGTTCCGTCCCGGACACGGGACAGAAACGGCCTTACTGAAAATATGGGACGATGCGCTCGAGGCCGCAGACGAAGGAGAATCCTGTCTCCTGGTTCTGCTGGACCTAAGCGCAGCCTTTGACACAGTAGACCATAAATTGCTACTGAGACGACTAACAGAAGTCGCCGGAGTCTCAGAAGATGCCTTACCATGGTTCTCCTCTTTTCTCGGAAACCGATCACAAACAGTGAAACTGGGATCTTTCACGTCAGAAAAACGCACGGTGCCATGTGGGGTCCCCCAAGGATCCCCCCTATCACCGGTGCTGTTTAATATCTATCTTCGTCCTCTCTTTGATATTATCAGTAGCCAAGAACTACTCTATCACTCTTATGCAGACGACACGCAGTTGTATTTTCGCATCTGCCAAAAAAAGGATCATCATCTCAGATTAGAGAAATGTCTCTCTTCAATAGAAAACTGGATGACTAAGAGCTATCTCAAACTCAATAGCGCTAAAACAGAACTCTTTATGTTCAATGCCAGTCGGAAGAGACAACCGACAACAAACTGGACACCTTCGCCCATCCTGGGTCAGACCATCTCCCCTAGCTCCAAAATCAAAAGTCTAGGAGTCACGTTTGACACCTTCATGACAATGGACGCACAAATAGGGTCAGTAGTCAGCGGGACGCACCATTTGATGCGCCTACTACGCAGACTTATTCCATTTATTCCCAAAGAAGACATAGCAGTCGTGGTGGGAACAATCGTGAATTCCAGACTGGACTATGCAAATGCCCTTTACCTCGGGCTCCCCAAGTACCAAATCGCTCGTCTTCAAGTCGTACAGAATACGGCCGCTAGACTGGTGACTGGGAAAAAATCTTGGGAATCAATCTCAACTTCACTGAGATCCCTTCACTGGTTGCCATTCAAAGCACTCTGCCTGACACATAAGTGCATCCATGGGAAGGCTCCTAGATATCTATGCGACAAGATTAAAACGCACAATTGCAACCGCATTCTGCGATCCACCGACCAAAATCTGGTCAAGGTTCCTAAAACCAAATACAAGTCCAAAGGAGAAAGAAGGTTTGCTTTCCAGGGCCCCAGGCTTTGGAATGCTTTACCAACCAGCATTCGGTTGGAGCAAAACCACCTGTCTTTCAGAAGGCAGATCAAAACCCTGCTTTTCTGAAGGCATGAGACACAAACAACTAGCGCCCAGAAGCGATTCAGTTCGCATGTGCCGCGCTATATAAATTTTTCATTCATTCATTCATTCATGACCGCGAGAGGAGCGAGAGGAGCCGAGCCTGCCCGACTATACCCGAGTGTACTGGAACAGGCAATTCGAGATCTCTTGTGTCCAAAATAAAATGTATTCTATTGTTGTAAACATTAAAACACCATGAAACACATTTCTTGGATGCTCGAAACAGAACAGGTGAATCACATACACTTTAGAAATAAGATTGGCAGGAGTCATTGTAGGTACAGGGAATAGGTAAAAATGCTAATAGTAATAATAAAAAAAAAAAATGGATAAAAAATAGGCTATATAATCCACATAGTAGTGGTTGTTATCACAATGATAGTAATAATGATGCTTATAATAATAAATATGTTTACAAATAAATTATCAACCTAATAACAAGAAGTTAGTACCGTATATCAAAATCGCTAGTATGGAAACATAACTGTGAAAAGTAGTGTACAGTATATTGAATTCATAAAAACATTAAGAAACTTTGGATAAAAAAAAACAAAAACAACATTTTTATAGACCCCCCAAATGTAATAGATTCAATACAGATCCTTAGCTACTACTCTCTATAAATTACAGAGAAAGTTTAACAGGGAATTCAATCAAAGTGAAGCAATAAGGAGAGAATGTTTGGCAAATCCATTCGATCAGCAACATATTTCATATTTCAATTTGGTAGGGATGAATTGGCGGGATCAGGACACTTGAGTTTCTGGGTCTGCAGAATTAGCAAAAATTCTTCAGCAGTGCACATATATATATATATATATATATATATATATATATATATATATATATATATACATAAAAAATATACACACTGCTTGCATGAAGTTGTTGTTTAAATGTCATGCGATAATACAATTTACGGTGTTCTTTTTTGCTCTTACATTTTCTAAACATACCACCTGCCAAAAATATTTAGGGTTGTCCCAAAAAAAGAGCCTGTCAGTGCTTGCAGTGATGTTAGTGTGAGACAAGATTAGATTTATCACCAGCAGTTACATAGCACTGGGAGAGAGTGGTCAGATATTTCAGCTCCACAAAGCATCAGACTTCTGACAAGGGCAAGTTAAATTTCTGCAACATTTTCATGATTGAAGGTTTGCATATGAGAAGCTTATACTGTTATTGTTATGTGTGTAAATGTTTGTAGCAGGTCTACAATGTCTTTGGAAACGTATATGCACAAGCTATCTTTGTAACAGCTACTGGGTACACTGTGCAGGTTGGAGCAGGGTGTGTGTAATGTCTATTATTGCTTGCAATGTTTATAACACTTCACAAATTGTATGTACTTGGTTTAAAGTATGACTCCACTGAGGCGGGTCCCTAGTATTCGTTGTGGCGATACAATTTTGAAAGGCAGGGGTTCTTAAATTTAAATAATCTGAGATCCCAAATAAAAACTGTGACTGTACAAGGGACCCAAAAAAAGAATTCCTAAAAAAAAAAATCAGAAAAGCCACACAAAGAGAAATAACAAAAAGGCCATATTAAAAAACACGCAAGCCGTAAATTCATTTGTTTTCATTTAAGTGTAGTTCTTATTGTTTTTTCATTTGTAAAGCAGAAAAGTGAAACATTAACATATTGTTAGAGAAATATATATATATATATATATATATATATATAGTTTGACAATTTTTTGCTATTTAGCACTGCACTACTTTAACTGGTAATTGTGCCGTCGTGCAATGCAGTACCCAAACAAAATTTATATCATTTTTTTTCACACAAGGAGAGCTTTCTTTTGGTGGTATTTGATCACCTCCAGGTTTTTTTTATGTCTTATTATATAAATGGAAAAAGACCAAACATTTTGAAAACAACAATTTTAGTTTTTACTTTCTACTATAAAACATATCCAGTAAAAAATGAAAAAAAAAAACTTTTTTTTTCTTTTTTTTTTTAACATGTTGCCACCAGTCAGTGTCCCTGATCACCACCACACTAGTTGTATGATGATGCTGTACTGCACTGGTGACAGTAATGTATGTAAAAACATTGAAACTTTTTTTTTTCTGTCTTTATTTTCCAAAAAATTGTGACAAAAAAATACAAAACATTTTTTACTGTCCTGGCTATTTTGTGACTCGTCAACTGATCGATTTTCAAATATATACCTTCATTCAGTGTTTCTTAAAGTGGAGTTTCCACCTGAAAAATTTTTTTCCACCAGAAATCTAAAAAAAAAATAATAAATGGAAAACATTTTTTTTTTATACTTACCCTAAATAGCTGTTGCTATGCGGAAGTGCCGAATCTGCCTCTTCATCCTCCGCGGCGGATTCTCTTCCTCCTCCTACACTCGGTGTCTTCTTGTGAATGGGGCGCGTTGCATTCTGGGAACTGTGTATGTCCCAGAAAGCAGCCGGCCCGTTCACAAAGCGCCACGCTGCTCGCGCACGCGCAGTAGGAAACGGGCAGTGAAGCCGTACGGCTTCACTGCCTGTTTCCCTTACTGTGGATGGAGGCGCTTGGAGCTGCCAGGATCGAGGATCGGCCTTGGCGGGTGCCGACATCGCTGGCGGCTAGGACAGGTAAGTGTCCTTATTAAAAGTCAGCAGCTGAAAATTGGCCTCGGCTGGAAGGGGGTAAAAAGTGCCCTGTATTGATGTGGTTAAAGCAAGCTGGGCAAATCAGATTTTGCTACTGTAATTTTTAGCACATTGATGTTACAGGATGTGAAAGAAGGATCAGGAAGTGAGATACTCCGCTGACTCAATGTTCTTACAATTTTTCTAATCACGGATCTTTTTTTGGTGGAAATCATACCAAAATGAAAGTATGTGCAGCCAAAACGTTCTATATTTTTTAAGAGTTGAGGAGGATTAGAGTAGTTATTAGGTTTGTGCTGCTATCCAGGGCTCCACACTTATGCCGCATACACATTATCGGAAATTCCGACAACAAAACCGTGGAATGTTGGCTGAAACTTGTGTTGCATACACACGGTCACACAAATGTTGTCTGAAATTCCGATCATCAAGAACGCGGTCACGTACAACACTACAACGAGCCGATTAAAATTAAGTTCAATGATTCTGAGCATGCGTCAAATTGATTCCGAGCATGCGTAGGATTTTTGTGCATCGGAATTGGCTACAGATGATCAGAATTTCCGACAAGAACTTTTGTTGTTGGAAATTCTGACAGCAAATGTCCGATGGAGCCTACACACGGTCGGAATTTCCGTCATAAGAGCTCACATCGAACATTTGTTGTCGGAATTCATCCAGATGGTGCATCGTTTTAAATGCAAGCGTTATTACATTTGTATTGCAAGTTTACATTGTTTTGCACCTTTAGTCAACTGATGGCAGATGTTTGTCTGTAGACCTAAGACAATCTAAAGGCCCATACACACGATCGGACTTTTTGACATCAAACCTCCGACGAATCTGTTTTTGCAGACAATCCGACCGTGTGTATGCTCCATCGGACAAACTTGTTCGCTTTTTCATCGGACAAATGTTCGCTGTGTGAACAGACAAAGTTTCCGGTGCATTGCCATGAAATGTGATTTGCCATGAAATGTGATGGTCCGCCTCCATCACATCCTATTGGCTCACTCCTGTCACGTGACAGTCTCAGCTAGGCTATCATAGGGAGAGGATCTCCTCTCGCTGTGATAGCTGAACCTGCACGGAGCTGTTAGCGTAGACCTGTATGCGCAGTACTACATTTAGTTTACTCGCGCACCCAGGGAGGTCAACCCCGTGCAGTTCTTCAAAGGGCTAAGAGAGAGGAGAGGGGGGCAGGCAGATGGGAGGCTGCTCCATTATACACTCACTGCAACACAGGCTGCTCCTCACAGAGCTGTGCATGTTACACTGGCTTCTCCTAACAGTATATGTAATATGTTACACGACAAGCCCAACACTACTGCACTGCCTGCTCCCAGTTACAGGCTGTGCATGATGTATATACCTCGACACACAGCCTGAGGGGCTTTCTCCTGCCTCATATAGCACCAGCTCCGTGCAGGTTCAGCTATCACAGGGAGAGGAGATCCTCTCCCTATGATAGCCTAGCTGAGACTGATGACGTTTAACTATGTCACGTGACAGGAGTGAGCCAATAGGATGTGATGGAGGCGGACCATCACATTTCATGGCAAATCGCAATTCATGGCAATGCACCGGCAACAAAAGTCCTACGTCGGCTAATCCGATTGTGTGCACAAGTCCATCAGACAAACATGCATGCTCAGAACCAATGCTAAAAATCAGATAACAATAGCAGAAGTTGCCCAAAGGGTGGCAGTAAAGAGCAGAAAAACCATGTAGTACATCTATTACGTCACTACGTGTGTATTGCACTTCTTAATATTGTGTTGTTTTTGTTAACATCGGTTTTGAAAATGAATATGTAGCCTACAGTAATTCAGGTTATATTGTACTCTAAATATAATTTTTGTGTAATGGATTGTTTTGCCATCAGTAAAATGTAATTACATTGTGAGAGATTTTAAGAAGCCCATCTAACAATCGTGTTTAATGTCATCAGTGTATAATCATCCATGAGCAGCTCTTACTGAATATGATCTTTATGAACCTGGCAAGCCTAGTGAACAGAAGACGTGGCTGTAAGCCTAGTGTGATGATTTGTATCTAGAAAGACTGAAATTTGCATATGGGCCATCCATCTAGAGCATTTCTATCCAGTTGCCAGGCCCAGGTCACAGAGCATCCTGTGTTTTCTATGCAAATCATCCCAATGATTCATCCTCATGTGACACAAATACAAAACATTTTTACTTTAAGGTTGAATAACCAGGGCACAGTTTCCATAGATGACCATGACCTTAGCTCTGTTATTTCTGGATGCTGAATGATCTATGTGCAATTAAATCTCCTTCAGCTTTGCTCTATCTGTTATATACTCTATATATACAGTGTGAATGTGTGTGTGTATAGATATATTTAACACATACCTCCCAACTTTTTGAGATGGGAATGAAGAACACCAATCAGCAAAAGTATGCAGACATAGGACACACCCCTTGCCACGCCCCCTTAAAGGAGAATTGTACAAAAAACAAGATAGGTTAAAACCCACAAGTGTTTTTTTTTTACCACTACTATTCCTTTATATTGGCTTTTGGAATTTACAAATGCAGCAATTTAGAAATCAGATGAAAGGTTTAGCGCTGGAAAACTATTTTTGATAGATAAAAAGTGCATTTTATGTACATCTATATGGATCAGACCCAAAATGAGGGACAAATGAGGAGGAATGAGGGACAGAGGGGCATTTCTCGAAATCAGGGACAGTTGGGAGCCATGTTAACATTATATACATTTTAGTCTATTGCCTATATTCTATGGCTTAGATATTTTTCAAATCCGCAATCTGCAGTCCTGTGATGCAAATAATTATTTGTGGTAGTGTTAGAATAACACTATGGCCTCCTATTAAAATATTTACTGTGGGGGGAGATTTACTATACACAGAATCTAGTGCCGCTGTACATATTAACCAATCAGCTTCTAGGTTTTATTGTCAAAGCATAATTGAGCAGGCTAAAGTTAGAAGCTGATTGGTTAAAGTTCACAGCTCCACCAGATTATGTGTGCTCTAATTTTAGTAAATCTCCCCCAATACAGTGTGTGTGTGTGTGTGTGTGTGTGTGTGTGTGTGTATCATATATTTAATAACATGTGCACTTACTTTTCCTTTAGTTCTACAGAGTTTCAGAAATTACTGTTAATCCTGCCATGAAGGTGAAGCCCACCTTCATGGCACACATGTCACAACTCTGCTTCACTGCTTCTGATTTCTAGGAAGCATTGTCACCCTGTAGGCTGTTTCTGCTTGTACTACACTGGAATGAGATGTTGCAGGGGGCATGACTAATGGTATTTTTACTGCTTATTCACAAGCTTGCAGTGTCATCAGCACTTGGGCACACCCACTCCGGCCCATGCTTTCTGCATTCGCAGTACTTGCCTGTTGCTTAGGGTGCATCTCAGCCTTTTGAATCGTGGGCAGAGTATTCTGCTTGCGATTTAAAAGCACCCCGGTGTGAATGACAAATCGCAGAAAGCACATTTGAGATGGTGGTGTGGTTCTGCTGCGATATATCGTGCTGCAATCGCAGCAGCCCGCATTGCGTGAAGCTTGTCTCCCAAAAAAAGTCCAGGAGCTACTTTTGGGCGACATGCTTCTCGCGATGCGGGTTGCTGCAATTGCAGTGCAATTTATCGTGCGACAAATGGCATCTCAAATGTGCTTTCTGTGACTTGTCATTCACATCATGGTGCTTTGAAATCACGGGCAGATTTGCAGAAAATCTGCCTGTGATTCAAAATGACGAAATGTGAATGCAGCCTTAAACCCTCCCAATGTGAGCTACAGTATCTGGGAAGGGGATTGCTAGTCCAAATTTTGTGAAAGTAAGACCCCTTTCACACTGAGGAGTTTTTCAGGCGGTTTAGCGCTAAAAATAGCGCCTAAATACTGCCTGAAAAACTCCTGCCCTGCAGTCTCAATGTGAAAGCCTGTGGGCTTTCACACTGAGGCGATGCGCTGGCGGGACCGCTCCAAAAGTCCTGCCAGCAGCATCTTCGGAGCGGTGAGAGGATTGGTGTGTTTGCCGCTCCTACACCTCTCCTTCCCATTGAAAACAATGGGACACTGCGGTAATACTGCCGGCAATGCGCCTCTGCAGAGGCGCATTGCCGGTAGTATTAACCCTTTTTCGGCCGCTAGCGGGGGTTAAAACAGCACCACTAGCAGCCAAATACTGCTGCAATTCCGGCGGTATAGCGGCACTATACCGCCACCACACCTCCCACCCTGGTGTGAAAGGGGCCTTAAGCATACAAACATACTGAGATTATTTTATATTTTTCAGGATTGTACAAAATAATTTAGGATTCTGTACACTGTACAAATTAGTCACCCAGTATGACATCCTCATAAGCAGCCTACCCTAACGCATATGCCATACAAGTGTGTGGCCAGATCTGAGTTAAACAGTCATTCTATCCAAAATATATGAATCATGCAGAACAGTAGAAGAGAGTTGTACAATCACTTTATAAGCGGGGGCGGGGGGGGTTGGCACTTGGGCAAACCACTGGTTCACTATGCAAAAAAAAATATTCATCCCTTTCCATGAGGCATAATTCTGCATATAAATAACATTTTGTATTTCTCTTTACTACATTTCATCAGTTTCTGCTGTGAAATAATTGGAGCCTCACAGCTCAAAAATGAGACAAAAAAAAAATATGTATAAATATCACTGAGATAAATTGTCATCAATGTAAAAAAAAATATTTTCCACTTGACAGCATTTCAAGAACAGCCGTAATCATAGGGGAAGCAAAGTATTACGTTTTTTTCTAATCCAGTGATGCAGTATTAGGACTTGTACAGATTCCCAGCAGCCAGTCTGGTCTTCAGGCTCCAGTTGATGGATCTGTTGCTTTTAGTCTGGTACTTTATTTAGGATGATTGCTCACATTCCAGGGGTCAGCTGTTGGAAGAACTGTAGGAGTCTTCGAGGAATGTTACTATTCTATTCTGTTATGTGCTATTCCAGAATTAGGCTTTCACTTTGAGCTTTATTTCCAGCTCGTTAGATTTTTTTTTTTTTAATTCCCAGCAGCTGAAGGTTTTTATGGATAGTAAGAATGGAGAAATAACCCACAGCTTTAATATTTCATTGGCTTCTGTTCCTGAACCAATTTTGCAGACATTTTGGAGTCTTTATTTCTGGCAACTCCAGCTAAGCCTCGGCCCTACTGTCAGACTGCTGTGTGTTCCTGTCAAAGTGAATGGGCTCTGTGTTGTGTGTGAGACTTAACGACATAACCATGTGAGCTAGAATGGAAATTCTTTTTCTTACATTCATAAGGTGCTGGGTCAGTGTGAACTGATAAATCGGACAATCTTCCTATATAAAGGAACTCAGGAAATGAGAGTGTTTCTAGGGTACCTGTAGCATCTTCAGATACCCTCGAGCTGTATATTTTCAGCCTGTAAATTGTAGTTCCCTAGCATAAAACAGGATGTGGTCATTCCTGTTAGGAGCTTGTCTAGCATCCAAGACATTACAGTATGCTTTCTAGCATCTGACAAATGTATGGTAGTATACAGGGATGCCTGTGGTGCAGAGTGCTGGGTCATGGGGAATACATGGGGTATAGAGTACGGTTTAGGCTGCATTCACACCTGAGCGTAGGTCGTTTGGTTCGCGCGTATTCATGCTTATTTGCGCGTTTGCATACAGCGTCGTCCGATGTTTTTGTACTTCGACGTTTTTTATTTTAGCCAATAGGAAAAATTATCATCTTTTCATCACTTGTTGCTATGTTGGTAGATTTTTTTTTAACTTCTGCCTGGGTGAAAAGTTCTATTGATTAAAGCGACAAAACGCCCGTAGCAAACGCTCGTTGTCGCTTGAATCGAGCGTTTCCATTGCTTTCTATGGGAAATAGAAACGCTCAAAAACGCCCAAACCGCCCGATTCACGTGACAAAAAAGGGTCCGGAACTTGTTTGAGCTTCAGGCGTTCGGCGTCAGACGTTTTGGAGTGGAGATGTGAACCATCTCCATAGGGAATAATATATTTTTTCCCCTCTAGCGTTTTTGAGCGTCGCGCTTCAGGCGACAAAGCGCTCAGGTGTGAATGCAGCCTTAAGGGAGGATTCAGGGGGTACATACAGAGTGTGGTATAGTGGGTAGGGCCTCCAATAGAGGGTACTGAATAAAGGGAGTCACTCGCTCTCCTACCCAACCTGGGGTGCTTACAAGGGTACCCAAGAACAGATCTGAGACAGGAGAGTAAATGAATCCTGAATGGAATGTACCTAATGGCGGCCCTACTAGTATAATTCTTTCTGCACATAGGACTATTCCAAGCTTATGCATCACAAAGGCCACATGAATGTATCGTTACTTTTGTCACCTTAATGCTTATCTGCAGACAACGTGCAGTGTTACATAAATACAAAGAGGTACAGTTGGCTTGTCCAGTCCACCAAGAACCTGCAAAAATAAAAATATATTATGCTTAGTGATCTACAGAGTGTTCTGACTTCTCCTAATGACCATGTTCCCTCCCTGCTGCTGAAGTGACACACAGCTGTCTAGAGAGACATAATACAAAAATATTAGAGAATATAATATATAATTGCAAATGTATTTTTGTACTGGCAGAAAGAGGACCCAGTTCTGCCTTCTTGCTCTGTGAATGTTGCCTAGTTAGCATGCTGATCTGTTGGCTTCAATGTTTAATTTGCTGCATGTCCTAAGACTACTGCAACCATTACAACCAGGTGACTAGAATTTTTAGAAAGACAGTGGCAACACCATGTTTCCTTTAGGTTTACATGGAATAGCTATTATAAAAATATTTCTAAAGTGTAATACACCCCAGTTGTGGTCGGATACAAGAGTTTTGAAGCATGCAGTCATTGCAAAATGGCAATACCAATCTTGTTGTCATGCTTTATAATCACAGGTGGGGCTTCCGAGACTGAAAAAGGTCACGCTCCATGGCGTAACAAATTTCTTTAACACGGAGCTTTAGTACAAATATTAGCATTTTTATTTTCAGCTTTGCAGACCGGCTTTGTTTCAGCAATACATTTTATGTACACACTTTAACAGATTACAGTAGAAATGAATTCCTTCCAGCTCTGAGCAAAATATCTCGGGTACAGTAAAGTGATATGTTGAGAAATAGCAAACTAAAGTGCAGTGCTCCTCAGTCAGCTTAATTTCACAGCTCAGTGCCCCAAGAACGCATATGATCAGATATTCACAGCGGGCCAAGGGCCAGCTAACGGAGGTTCCCGGGAAAGAAGCTGGACCTGATAGCAGCAGTACTTTCTCATGACTGTGGGGGGC
Source organism: Rana temporaria (assembly GCF_905171775.1). Classification (NCBI taxonomy): domain Eukaryota; kingdom Metazoa; phylum Chordata; class Amphibia; order Anura; family Ranidae; genus Rana; species Rana temporaria. The sequence continues at coordinate 52,008,271 of NC_053495.1, read as the reverse complement.
GCTGCTTCTGGGGGTCGATCACTGTGATTGTATTTGCTACATGAAATTATAATTTCGCAGTTTAGCTAATCACTTATTTCTATGTGCTGATTGAAATTTTCCCAAATGCTATGATAACCTTGGTGATGAATTTAAATATGATCCAAACACAGCATGGACTATGCTGTATGCAGGCATACAAACAGACACTCTTTTGTGTAAAGCTTATGAAAATAAATTGGCTTTGCCTTTACTTTGCAATGCAGTATGTTAGGGGAACTAAATTACTGGTAATCTGATTGACTAGTATATTAAGAGCATGGCTTACCTACTATTCTATTGCTTCTATTGCTGTGGAACTGCAGTCTGCTGTATGTAATGCCACTATTACCTACCGATTTGTGGCAGTTGGAGGCTTTGTAGAAGCAAGAATTTGCTATTATATATATATATACATATATATATATATATATATATATATATATATATATATATACAGTACTGGTGAATTCAAAATGTTGAATTCCGTCGGAGCACAGCATCGAAAGTGAGAGTGTTAGAGAGTAAATGAAAAGTGATAGTAAATACTGCTGTGTTCAACGAATAGTATTATCTGCTCTCCAAAATCAATATGCTTTACAAGTCTATGGGAATGGAACAGCTTGCTTGAAGCTGGCAAAATACAGGTCAGGAGGTCAACTGCAGGTGAAATGCTCTTGTCAATAAAATTATCTCAATATGGATCCCTTAGTACAATGATTTTCTAGCAGGATGTGGTGACACCCTAAGGATTTTTTGGGGGTTTCCCCAGGGTTCTGTGAGCACAGGACCCAGTTTGCCCTGGATCAGCGTCATGAGTTGCCATGGTTTAGGCAGCCAGCCACCGGCACCATCTCAACGAATGACACTCTAGGGTAGTACACATTGTGCCATTTGTTGCTATGCTGTTGGTGGCAGCATCCAGGCAGCAACATGCAGGACCACCCCCAGCATTCAGGAGAGGACAGCAGTCTTCCTGACCTGCTCAACCTCCCATCATCTGCTGCACTGAACGAGCCAAAGGGTAGGAATCTGATTTAATGAAGGGATTGTGTGATTGGGGGACTCTGATGTGATGAGAAGACTTGGTGATGAAGGGAATATGATGTGGTTGGGGGACTTTGACGTGATGTGAAGTTTATTAAATCAGGGCAGTTGTGTGCATCACCCAGGTTTCCTATTGATTGGCAAAATCTTTTTTTTTTTACATTTTAGACTGGAGTGCCTTGGGATTTTGCATTCTTTTAAAGACTGTGACAACTTAAAAAAGGTTGAGAATTGCTGCCTTAGAGGACCAAGACCCATTGACATATGCCCCAAGTCTGTCAGTAAAATATTTGTCTCGCCTAAGCAGGTGCATTTCAAACAGGATGTATAGCTTTTTAGCATGTTTAATAACATATAACCCCCTCTAAATTTGAAGTTCCATTGCAACATGATACATGTGAGTATCCATGTGTTTCTGTAACATAGCCACGTAAAGATAATGAATGACATTTCATAAAACTATATACTGCACACCTCTATAAGCAGAACAGAACATGGCTATATGTACAGGGAGCGGTGTGCATGTGTAAACACTGTTACTATGAGCTCTCCTATGACTGCGACTGATATGGAAGGTGTCTTCAGCCATTATTGCACCCAGCATCATCATATACTGCAGGATCAGCAAGAGTGAGTAGGACAACATTGGGGAAATCAAAGGATAGGGATATCAGGGGGTGCCCTAACAGTTTATTGGGACTGCTAGAACCATAATTTAAAAGAAGAATCCTTCTACTGTCTTGAGATATCTAGATATTCCTTTATTTTCTGGACTATGCATGTAATACTCTCTGTTTAGTTTGTGTTTCTAGTGTTTGCTTGTTCCATTTCCTCTTTGACTCTTGGAAAAAATTCTCTGCCAGGCTTTTTAAATAGAATAAGTACACTGAAAAGTAGGCTGTTTAAGGTGCAATCCAGTGAGGGCTAAAACAATCAAGCCTCGAGAGGAATACAGAGACACAGCATACCTGATCAGTACACATTACAGTGACCTTTGGAGGTACTATCTGTACGTTCACTACAATTGGATTACAGAAAACTATGTAAGGCAAACTTGAGTCTCATTTTAGCACAGCTGCAGTGACAGATGAATAGCATTACCGGCTTGCTGACTTGTTTCACTTGTACCTGGAATTGTTCCTTAACACTTTTTTTCAACTGCGGTGAACGTGCAAGATGCAGAGTGATGGCGTTGCTTGCAGTTTGCATTGACGTCCAGTACAGATTTTAGAAATTAGCACTCTGTTCTGCTTTTGTAGGTTTATGTGTACAAGGCCATAAGGCAGTGCAAAAAACTGTTGATGGTCAGCATTAAATGTCTGACAACAGCCAATCCAAATTCAGTTTATTGAAATCAGGTATCTAACAAATTCATCCTGATTAGATTATCATTTATACAGGTGGACTATTAATTCTATTCAGGACACATTGCAGCTTTTGAATAGACAGGGGACATGATTTTCTAAAGTGTGGGGGATGAAATAAACAATCACTTCAGAAAGCCAAATCGGCAAAAGTAAAGCTCTTTCTATATTGTTATAATTTTCCAGCACGTGATTGGATGTTTAAAGTGAACACTACCCCACACTTTGCACCTCTTCCCAGTTTATTTAATAAGGCATTCACAACAGTTGAGTTTTATAAAAATCAACTGCTAATCAAATTTCTCACTGGTTCAGGGCACTTTTTACATTATTTTGTACTGTGCAATATCTTCCTATGAAACATTGCTTGTGAGTTGGATTTCAGTGTACTCAGAAAAAAGGGCAATGCTGAAACCAGGAAACACATTATGCCCCGTACACACGATCACTTTTTGTGATGAAAAAAAATGAAATTTTTGAAAACGTCATTTAAAATGATCGTGTGTGGGCTAAACATAATTTTTTGTCTTCTGAAAAACGACCAAAAAAAATTCGAACATGCTTCAATTTTGTATGTCATTTTTTTAAAATGTAATTTTTTGTGTCGTAAAAAATGATCGTGTGTGGGCAAAAACAACGTTTTAAACCCGCACATGCCCAGAAGCAAGTTATGAGACGGGAGGTAAAACTACCATTCATAATGGAGTAAGCACATTCATCACGCTGTAACAGACAAAAAAGCATGAATCGTCTTTTACGAACAAGTAACCAGCTAAAAGCAGCCTTAAGGCAAATAGAACTTCCCCTTTAGAGTGCCGTCGCTTTGTTCATCATTTTTCAAAAACGATGGTGTGTGGGCAACATAATTTTTAATGATGAAGTTGGAAAAATTTAATTTTTTTTTCATGATAAAAAGTGGTCGTGTGTACGCGGCATTAGTCTGCATTTTCACCTGCACATCCAGAAAATGAACATGTCGTCCGTTGTAGAAGGTAAACTGGATGCAGCAGATAAATACCAGAATTAAAATTACAGCCATCGCTATGGCGTGTAATGATTTGTATGCTTTATGTTATAATTCAAGTTCAATTGTTATGCCTAGTTCCTTATGCATGTTAGGAAACATTGTTAAACATCACATGGTGGACTGTGCATCCTGTTTCTTTAACCACTTCCCGACGGCCGTACGACTTTATACGGCCGCAGGGTGGTTCTAATTCTCTGAGCCGTTGTGTTTTTACGGCCTCCGCTCCTCCTGGCCACTGGGGGGTGCGCGAGCGCGCCGGCCGCATCACTGGGATGCCGATTCGCGTGCCTGGCGGCCACGATGTCCGCCAGGCTCCCGCGATCGGCGGTTACAGAGACAAGGACGTGGATCTGTGTGTGTAAACACACAGATTCACGTCCTGTCAGGGAGAGAGGAGACCGATCTGTGTTTCTTGTACATAGGGACACAGATCGGTCACCTCCCCCAGTCAGTCCCCTTCCCCCACAGTTAGTAACACTAGGCAGGGTACACATTTAACCCCTCCCGCACCCCCCTAGTGTTAACCCCTTCAATGCCAGTCACATTTATACAGTAATTAGTGCATATTTACAGCACTGATCGCAGTATAAATTGTCAGTTAAAGTGACGCAGTGCCTAATCGCAAAAAGTCCTCTGGTCAGGAAGGGGGTATATGTGCCCAGTAAGCAAAAGGTTAACCAAAAGCAATGAAATGTGCACTACGCTAGATTTCCAATCTAAACTGCTAAGAGCACAGAGGTTACTCCACATTTCTTTTCTTTGCACTGTTGTTAAGTTAGCCCAATAGTTGCCCAAATTTTTCAAAATAGATTGCAGTAATACAGAAGCGACACAGTGACTGCACAGTAAAAACGAACAGTTCTCGTAATGACAATATATTCTTTAGCTTTTGAGTGACAAAGAATTTAAGTATTTTCCGTGAAGTTTTCATTATCAGGCTGTGTGAGTCCCTCAGGCATTTTAGTTCTGAAATGAAAATTCAGCTAGAAGGAAAGGCATAAATTTGAGACAATTCACAGGGATGAAAAAAAAATCAAAAGCTACAGTTCTTCTCTAGTCTTTTGTTTAATGTTTTCATCATTACAAACATAAGGTCCTGTGTAACGCAACATACTGGAGCACATGAACTTGACCTTTATCAGTGTCTTCCTAATTTCAGGTCAAGGAAATCCCTTTTAAAATAAAAAGCTAGCATGGGACCTGCTTTATACTGATTATTATGATGAAAAGATTTTGTACTTTAAAGTAACATCAACTTATAAAGGATTTTTGGTGGTAATTATACCACTGACTAGAAAATGTTAAAGAACTAATGTCCATATTTAAATTGTCAGTCCAGTCAAACAGCTATTTGGTGAGATCTCTTGGGCTTCCTGGGTTTGCAATCCCACTTTGAAACTCATGAGGGGGTCCCACTCTACCTGTTGGTTTTATGTTATTGGGAATGCCACAACACACAAAGGTGGGTAGGGGCACCTCACTATGATAGGCTGCCTCACCTGTCAAAGAAATGTGCTGTAAAAATGGGAGCGTGGGCTTGGTTGGGCACTATGAGGAGGTCACGCAACTTCTCCTGTCAGAACAACCTGGCATTTGGCCATATTTACAGTGTTTTTGAAGCCGTTTGTACAATGTATATAAAGTCACCTTGAGATGCATGTATTTTTACTTTCAGCAGTTCTGCTGTCTTTATCCTAGATACTGTTTTTCTTTAACATTGAGATATATCAATGTATAAAAGGGGTTGTAAACCTTTCCGCGTTTTTTCACCTTAATGCATTCTATTAAGATGAAAAACCTTCTTTACTGCAGCAGCCCTCCCTGAACCCCCATTATACTTGCCTGAGCCCTGTAATTCCAGCGACAGGAACGAGCACACCAGCTCTGGCTGGTGTCATGTCCTGATTGGATAGATTGATAGCAGTGCAGCAAAAGGACACGACAGCACGCCCGCACAGGTGTCCCGAAGGAGAGCACTTCTCCAATGGTACACTCGAGAAGAGGAGGAGCCTGGAGCGCTTTGGAGGGACCCCAAAAGAGGAGGATCGGGGCCACTCTGTGCATAACCAACTGCACAGGGGAGGTAAGTATGACATGTTTGTTTAAAAAAAACAACTAAACCTTTATAACCTCTTTAAACGCTAACTGTAAGCTTTTACTTAGAGGTAAGCTTTTAATAAGTCCTACCTGTAGGTATCGTGAATGTCTCTTAAACTAGCACAGTTTAGGAGATATGCACATCGTCTCAAGGTGATGATGTCACCAGTGCATGTGCAATACGCTGTGCATTCATGGCACATTGAGTATGTTGTGATTGCAAAGAGCCCTTTGCCACCAAAGTCACTATTGTGCACATGCACTGGAGTGACGCCATTGCGGCCTGGCCATTCAAAAGGCTGGAGAGCGATAACCCAGTAGGAAGACTGGGCAAATTTGGAAGTGCCAGAAGCAGTGACAGCTTAGTGCAGGAGGGCTCTGTTTGGATAGTGAGTTTATCATAATGTGCCAGTGTGCGATGCCCAATACTGCACGGGTGACATTTAAAAAAAGTTTCTAAAGTTTAATATCGGATTAAAAATGATTAATATAAGGTTCTGAAATCTGTATTTATATTAGCCTTTGTTACACAGTACTATGTTTCTGACATGTTCATAACTGGGAGCTTGCTTACTAAAGGGGAGAGCACATGGCTGTCCGGTCAATTTCCAATCCCCATGTAGTGGTAATGGAGGTACCAAAGCTTTATTCCATATCTATGATAAAAAAAACTAAAGTCACCCATTTTGCTAAGGCAACAAGTGTATGAATAACAGTGTGGACTGAGTTCAACTTTAAGCAACGCATTGTAAGCAAGCATGAATGGAACTGTTGTCTACAGCAGTTTTTATAACCTCAGTCCTCAAGTGCCCCCCAATGGGCCATGTTTTCAGGTTTTCCTTAACTTTGCACAGCTCCTTTAAATCAATAATCAATGACATGGTATTGATAAGAGCTATTTTATCTAAGGGAAGTTCCCAAAACATGGCCTGCTGGGGGTACATGAAGACTGAGGTTGAGAACCACTGCTCTAGAGCATGCAGGCTTAGTGCACAAAGCTTTAAAAATAACTACTACAGTTGCATTTCTATGATAATTTGAATCTACTCATGAATTGTTAAAATACTACCACCACCTTACCTCCCTGAAATGACTTGATGTGCAATTATTTTCTTTTATTCTCTTCTAGTCAGGAGGGTCAGGTTGTAAGGTTGTTTTTTGTCCTGCCTGAGCTGAGAATAGATGCTAAAAAACAAAGGTAATGCCTGACTTATATAAAAAAAAAAGGGGGGAGGGGGGCAAGGATGCTTTTAAAACTGTTGCACCTCAATGCTGTTTGAAGTCAGTAAGTTTCAGTTTTACTAATCTTTTGCCCATTATTTTTTAAAAGGTGGACAACAATAGTAGCTTTTTACTTTCAGCAAACATTTCCTTAAAGATAATCAAACCCCTCATAGGCAATACACATGCCTTCCCTATCATCATCATTATCATTTAACATCATCATTATCTGCGAGTATCTTGCTGAAACCCATGTCAGAAGTAAAATACAGGTACCTATATACATTATATTAACCCATTTGCCTGATCCTTATTAAACTAGCTGGGGCATGAACAGAACATAGCCCCGAGCCTAAAGTGCTTTTAATCTAGTACTGCCTGCCATGCATGAATTTAAGACATTTCTACATCCTGTGTGCACATCTTCAGAGAAGAATATGGTTGTAAATAAAACTATAATGTCCTGTACACACGACCGGGATTCCCGACGGCAAAAGGTCCGTTGGAAATCCAGAGGGGAAAACCGAGACCCTGAGCTCTACTTTTTCCCCGTACACACATTCGGTTTTCCCGTCAGGAAAACTAAGATGAGAGCTTTTCCTTAGGAATCCCAACCATGTGTATGCTCCTTCGATTTTTTTCCCCCACAGGAAAACTTCCAAAAACGACTGTTTTCTGCTGGGAAAAAGGAGAGCTGGTTCTCTTTCTTTGGCCGCCAATTCCCAACCAAAAACTCTCCTCGCAGTTTTCCTGTCGGAAAGCCCGGTCACGTGTACAGGGCATTAGGCTTCTAGGGAAGCCATACCAAATTAAACACAGACAATGACCTCTATTATACCTATACTACGCATATTGTTGTAACACCTTTTTCTAGACTGAGCAACGCCTATTTGTAGACAAGTTTGTAGTTGTTCTTTGATGCCTATTTTCTATACCCACGGTCTTGTAAATGCATTTGTTTTTCCAATTTCCAAAACTGTTACCGTTACTCTACTGCAGATGAAAAGATTCAGGTATAACTGAAGTGTATAGTGCTTCTGAGACGAGAGCGATTTTCTGTTCAGTAATGGAATAATCCATAACGGATCAATAGCTTGTAGAAGAAGGGAATGACTTCTTTACCCTTAGAAATACATTTCAGAAAACATTAATGAGCACGATCTCTTAAAATCCATGTCACAATAACAAAGCCCATTCTAAAGAACATCATCTTTGAAACCATGCAATAGGACATTTGATCAGTTACCTACTTAAATAATGATTTTGCTGTTTCTGGCTTCAGCCGGCGTCCATTATTGAAGGTTGTGATTTTGACTTTAAGAAGTACATATTTTTCTTATCTATCTGTGACACCTAAACGTGGAGACAAAGCAGCTATTATTTACTCTGAACAGAGGTGTAATATTATCAGAATCATAAAATGGTAATACCCGGTATTATGATTCTTCAATGGACAATTGTGGCAATTTTGCTTTTGATATGTGTATTACTTTGGCCATGTTGGACTAGAATTAGATCTATATTTTGTTATAACCCCGTCATTAATATAAAAGACTTCAATAGGGCCATTTAAGGAAAATTGGAAAGAAAGAGTTTTGCCTCAAAGTGACCAATCGGGTTACATCTTGTGGGAAATTATAGCAATCTGATTTGTCACTGTGGGCGCTAAATATGCTTTTGTTCTCATTTTCCTTTCTCTAGCTTAAAAAAAAAAAACTATCCTTATGGGTTCATTAAAGTTTAGGCTTGTCTGACTTTTTTTTTGCTGCAGTTAGAGCAATATAACTTCCCTGCCTCCAGACTGGGACTGGCTAATGAAGGAGCAGAAGCAGATGAAGGCCCCGTACACACGACCGGATCTATCCGCTGAAACTGGTCCGACGGACCAGTTCCAGCGGACAGATCCGGTCGTGTGTAGGCCCGAGCGGACAATTGTCCGGCGGATCGGACAGTTTCCAGCGGATCAAAATTTCTTAGCATGCTAAGAAATCTATCCGCTGGAAACCTGTCCGTCGGACGTGTTCGATCGTCTGTACAGACTCACCAGACACGTCCGACCGACCGCCATCCCTCGCATGCGTCGTACTGATTCGACGCATGCGTGGAAGCTTTGAACTTCAAGGCCGCCCACGTCGTCGCGGCGACGGCGGGGCCACGCCCCGCGTATTGTTTATGCGCGGATTTCTGTCTGATGGTCTGTACAACCATCAGACAGAAATCTCCGGGCGGACATGTCCGCTGAAACCGGCGGACCGTTTTCAGCGGATTGTCCGTCCGTGTGTACGAGGCCGAAGAGTTTTCCCTATGCTTTCTCCTCCTATCAGCAAGCTCCTTGTCACCCCACGTGCATGGTGCCCAGCTGATTTGCCCTCTAGTCCTGCCCCTCCACTCCTTTTTTGGATGCTGCTGTACAGGATATCAAGAGGCAGATCTCAAATCAAATCCAGATACTTACACTAGCTGAATTTAAAAATAAAATTCATTACTATGAACTCTTTTTTATATAAATACATAACTGCATAAATTGGTGTTTTTTCTGGAGTTCAGCTTTAAGACTGTGACCAAAAATGTATGAACAGATAGTTGTAGGATCAGTGAGTACTTTGACCTTTTGGATAAGACTGACACAAGTAACACACCCTGTACAAGTACTTTGCATTTGTTCTGTAGAAATCCTTCCATTTCATAGTATGAAACCTGCATTCAGTAATCATATATCAGGTGATATGAAATCTATCACATTTCCCTTTGCATTGGAATATATATCCTCCATAGCCTTGTGCACAACGTTTTAAAGCTGTTTCTGTTGGATCTCGGTCTATTGTTAATGATATAGTCTTTGTTATTCTTAAAAACTTATGACTGTTTTTTGGTTATTTGTTTCTAGTGTTGAAGGGGAGGTCCCTGGAGGTGAAACAGGTGCTTCACTAGACAGCTCATCAGGTTACCATCAAGGCTCAATAACGCACAGCTCGTCGATCAGCCCTGAGCAGTACGACCATCCTTCCTACGGGATTTATTCAGTATCTCCTGGGCAAAGATCACGACGACCGAAGCTGCAGCATTCCACATCCATTCTGCGCAAGCAAGCTGAAGAAGAGGCTATTAAACGCTCCCGATCATTATCTGAGAGCTATGAGCTGTCTTCAGACCTACAGGACAAGCAGGTAATAATATTATTTATTAACAAGTAATGCTCCCTGGGAAAAGACTACCTGTGTTCCGTCAGATTAGGCAACCCATCAGAATTGGTAACGGAAGTGACGTTCCATCGCCGCCATCTTGCTACATCCCACACTAACGATACACAGAGAAGGGGGCAAGCAGACATCTTTTTACACGCACCAGAGTTTTGCATTTCATAGTTATTTTTAACAGGAAACTGAGCATATTATAGTGAAATACAGTATTTGGAAATCCATCGGGTTGTTTACATGTTGAATTATAAAAGCAGTGATGTTCTGACACATTAGCAAACCTGTGAGATCAACAGGTTTGCCGGTGCTTTTAAAATTCAACATCTAAACAAGTCCGTCGGATTTCTAAATACTGTATTTTACCTCATGAGCTCCGTTTACTGTTAAAAATAAATGTGAGATGCAAAACTCTGGTGGCTGCAACAAGATGTCCGCTTGCCCCCTTCTCCGTGTATCATTAGTGTAGAGGAGTGCGGGGTGTAGCAAGATGGCGGCGACGGAACGTCACTTCCGCTACCAATTCTGACGAGGCGCCATATCTGACGGAACACCTGAATAAATGCTTATGTGTACTACCAATTATTATTGGGTGTGGTAAATGGAAGCCTGTATGAATAAAGTACTGAGGCTGCCATTTCTACTAATTACCTGGCTGTCATGCTGATCCTGTGGCTTCAGTACTGTCTGAGTCAATGATCCAGAACATGTATGTAAATTAGAAGAGTGAACTCCTTTGTGACTTTAATGCCCTGTACACACGATCGGTCAATCCGATGAGAACGATCTGATGGATTTTTCCATCAGTTAACCGAAGAAGCTGACTGATGGTCAGTCGTGCCTACACACCATCGGTTAAAAAAACGATCATGTCAGAACGCGGTCACGTAAACCACGTACGACGGCACTATAAAGGGGAAGTTCAAATCCAATGGCGCCACCCTTTGGGCTGCTTTAGCTGATTTTGTGTTAGTAAAAGACGATTCACGCTTTTCTGTCTGTTACAGCGTGATGAATGTGCTATCTCCATAACGAACGCTAGTTTTACCAGAACGAGCGCTCCCGTCCCCTAATTTAGTCTGAGCATGCGTTGATTTTTAACCGATGGTCGTGCCTACAAACGATCGTTTTTTTTCTATTGGTTAGGTATCCATCGGTTAATTTTAAAACAAGTTTCACATTTTTTAACCGATGGATAAAAAAACGATGGGGCCCACACACGATCAGTTTGGTCTGATGAAAACGGTCAAACGGTCCATCAGACCGTTCTCATCGGATTGACTGATCATGTGTACACGGCATAAATGTTTTTCTGGGTGAGTGACATATAAATCATTAAAGCTTCAGTCAGCCAGGCAACTAGAATGTTTAGAAGGAGATCAACAATGGAAATCTTTGTATTTTTTCTCTATTCCAGCTATCTATTTACATAGTCTTAAGCATATTTAGTCACAAAAACAAACTCATTACATTGGACCCCCAGAAAAAAAGCCTTCATTAGTGATGGATGAATCCTCCCAGGTTTTTTTGCCAAGGGTTCAGCGAATCTTGTTTAAAATGTGGTGAACCTGAACTTAGAGGTGAATCTGACTGAAGTCTATGGGGGGCTGATCTTGTTGGCCATTTTAAGGGATAGTAGCCAAACAGACATTTTTTGTTTAAATAACATACAGCAGAGGGAGGGTCTTTTCATGTTTTTGCTTTGAGGGCAACGTAGAACATACATACATCCTTTAAATAACCAGCTTAGGGAATACCTTAAAGTAGAACTATAGGCATATATTAATTTTTGATAGAGCAAGGGATTGTTACACTCCCTATCACATTTTATTCGCCATCGGTTTCCCATTGCAAAGATTTTCCTTCGCTTCCTGCCCCATATCCAAACAGGAAGTAAGAAGAAATCCCTGCAAACTAAAGGAATTCCTTGGAGACCCCCATGCCACCAGAACTAGTGTCCCCATTGAAAGATTTCCCTTCTATTACTGTTCTGGGGACAACCCAAAATTTGGTATTTTCCTTTACTTTCTATGATAAATGTAAACAGGACAAATAGACAGAATGAATCTTTTTAACGAGGGGCACAGACCGCAATAAAATCTGACAAGCGTTCTAATCCCTCTGCACTTTAGTTATACTTTAAAGCTGTATATATTGTTAAAGAACAATGAAAATTTCAGTCTCAGTAATAGAGTACACTGGCAGCACATATTTGGCCATGGATTTGTTTTTCTTTTCCAGTTTCCTTGGCATACAAATCAGATTAATTTTCACCTAAATAACAAAAGGCTTTTTTTTCAGTTAGTTTTAGCTGTGACACATGCTGTCCTATCAGCGGTAATACAGTGCATTCCTAAATTATTCTGACCCCCTTCACTTTTTTCAATTTTATGTTGCAGCCTGATGCTACAGTTGTTTACATTAAAGGAGAAGTACAGACAAAGCTTGTGTGGCTGCACCTCTGCTGTGTATCACAGGAGTGCAGTTAGTTTTGCTGAAGTCCACTGTCTGCTGACACCACAAAGCCGGTCCAGGCTTGGGCAAGATTGTGACACTGGAGTCGGAATCTGCCCACATACCTGGACCGGCAGCCAGCTCAGCTTCTCAGTGAGCTGCTGAGAGCCCGAGCCAGCTGCCCCTGCCCCCTCCACAGCCCAGCACTCCAGGGAGCGAGGAGAGGGCAGAGCAGTGACTGACGGTCACCAGCTCTCTGCCTGGGGAGACTGAGCGATCTATGGTTCTCAGTGTTGGAGCCTGCGGGGGGACAGATGCAGCATCAGACCGTTGCTTCATCCACCTAGGTAAGTATAGATCTGCAAAAAAAAAAAAAGCATACTTCTCTTTTAATTTTTTTCTCATTAATCTACACTCCAAATTTTAGAAATGTCTGTGAATTTATTAAAACGAAAAAACTGAAATATCACATGTACTTAAAGTGATATTAAAGTCTTGTTTTTTTTTTAAATAACATGTTGTACTTACCTGCTCTGTGCAGAGGTTTTGCACAGAGTAGCCCCCGATCCTCCTCTACGCTGGTCCTTTGTTGGCGCTCCTGGCCACTAACGCCTTCTGACTTCCCCACAGCAAGCAGCTTGCAATAGGGCCACCCAAGCCCCTGCTCTGTGTGTCCATTCAGACACAGAGCTGTGGCTCGGCCCCGCCTCCTCTCTCTCCTCATTGGCTCACTGACTTTGATAGCAGCAGATGCTAATTGTGCTTGCTTCTGTCTTAGACAATGAGGGGGGATACGTTTTTAACGTGCCTTTGGCAGCAATTACAGCCCTGAGTCTTTTTGGGCATGATGTAACAATTGTCAACAGTTGTCCCCAAGCCACTCTTATGTTGTCTTGGCTGTGTGCTTGAGATTGTTTTCATGTTGGAAGGTGAACCGTAGGCCCAGTCTGAGGTCCTGAGCATTGTGGAACCATTGTTTTCCTTGAGGGTATCTCTGTACTTTGCTCCATTCAGCATTTTTTTTTAAATATTATTAGCCAGAATCAAAATATATATCAATCAGCAAATCAACAATGAACAGTGTATAATAACTCTAAATGCCTTCAGAATGATAGCCTAATACTGTTACAGACAGGGGTGAGATACCATCTTAACTGGTAAGCAGGCTAGAGCCTTAGGATAGTTGCAATTAGGGGCAGCACTTAGTCCTAGATCTTTACTGGCTAATCATTAAAAGTTTATTGGTGTGCGTTGTGGCCATCAGTAAGACCTGCAGGCAGTATTAAGGCTATAAGATAGCAGGTTAAGCAGTTCCTAATAGTTCAATCTTTAGGGATGGCAGTAAACAGTGGCCGACAAGCCCTCTCACCAGACCCAGTGATATCACAGCGATGATCCCTCCGACTGAATATCCGCTCACTCTGGGTTGCCCGTGGTGAGTCTGGTGGCTGACACAGCAGGGACTGTATACTGGCAGTGCTTCTTTCCTCTGGTGTTACTCCCCAGAGCAGTCCTCTCTCTCTGTCTCTAGTAGTGCTGGGAGAATCGTGGCTCTCTCTTTGCTCCATGATGGCGCTGGTAGCGTGGTTCTCTGTCCTCTTCCCAGGCTAACTCTTTAGTCCAATCTCCCCTATCTGTCCAGGGCAGCCTGGCCACTGTAGTCCATGCTCTGTATTCTTCTATGGGCCGCCTGTCTTTTGGGAATACATGTCCCAAGATTCTCCTTGCTCTCTGCCGATTGGCCCCTTTTCCTCTGCTTCCTGATTGGTCCTTTTTCTGTGGCAAGGAAAGGGGGGTGAAGACGAAATGAATGAGACTGGTAAGACCCGCTCTTTCTCTCATCTACTATGCTGCTGAGAGGAGAAGAGGGAGGGGGCAAGTGGGGAAGATACACTGACAGCCCTCAGCTCAGCTTGACTTTCCCCTTTTACAGCACCGCTGGCCTGCTCTCCTGGCGGACTGATCTGGGGTGGGGGGAAAAGCCCACTATCACTGCTCAGTCTAGCAGAGGAGAGGGCTCTGCAATGCTTGCTACATGTTTATTCATGTAGCTTATGTTAGGGACTGATGTTTATTAGTGCTGCACTTTTTATTTTAATTGTGAGTAAGGTCCAGCGAGGTGCATGTCACCTTGTGGAATTTAGCTTTTTTTTTTTTACAACTGACAGTTTTATGGAGCTCCTGGTAGTAAAGCTATCACATACTACTATTGCTCTGACACTGGACTTTTTGGTCTTAGCCTCTGTAGATACAGAGTCGCTTGCAGCTGTAGTTCCCCTTTCTGCCCAATCACCAAGTGCTTTGTGTTATGTGAAGCCATTTACAGAATACAAAGCCATCAGTGAATGGGCAGCAGAGGGGAGGGGTGGGAAGAGCTGCTGTGTGGAGAAGACAGGTCTCTCGTCTCAGAGCCCCAGGAGTATGTACTCCCAGAGCTACCAAAAAATTGTCATATATAAATAAAACCGATAAGTCCAGGAGGTGACATTCACTTTGTTGGACTTGACCCCTAGTATGCCAGCACATGCTGTCTGAATTCTGGGAGTTTATCGTTAAAGGAATTTTTTTTTTTAGCTAAATAGCTTCCTTTACCTTACTGCAGTACTGGTTTCATGTCCTCATTGTTCGTTTTTGCTTTGAAGTTGCTGTAATTCTGCTGTGATCTCCACACTTCCTGCTTGTCTGGCTCCTTATGAAAAATCTCATGGCAGCTTTTCACTCTGGTACAAGCTGTGTGTCTAAAACTCCTCAGAACCAATCAGATTCATTTTAAAAACAACACTGCCCTGGATTTGTTTGTTTTTGTTCTGTGGGTCTCTTTACTTCACATAAACATGAAACCAGTTTAAAAAACGAAAGTGAAACTAAAGGCACATTATATGATTGAATTTAATTTATTTTTAATCATTTTTAAAAGGAATCAGTTAACTTTTATGTCTCTATACCCTGTAAACAGTAATTTCAGCAAAAACAATTTTTTCCTTTAGTGACCCTTTAAGGTGATTGTAAAGTCTAGTTTTTTTTCTATAACACTAACAAACATGTTATAATTAC
Source organism: Rana temporaria (assembly GCF_905171775.1). Classification (NCBI taxonomy): domain Eukaryota; kingdom Metazoa; phylum Chordata; class Amphibia; order Anura; family Ranidae; genus Rana; species Rana temporaria. Next base: position 51,992,795 of record NC_053495.1, on the reverse strand, counting down.
CTGCTCTGTTGCAGTGGATTTGCACAGAGCAGCCCAGATCATCCTCTTCTCAAGACCTCTTTTGTGCTCCTGGCCCCTCCCTCCTGTTGAGTGCCCCCACAGCAAGCAGCTTGCTATGAGGGCACTCAAGCCGAGCTGCAGCTCCGCGTATCCCTTCAGAGACGGAGCCGTGGTTCGGCCCCACTCCCCTCTCTCCTGATTGGCTAACTGACTTTAATTGACAGCACCGGAAGCCAATGGCACTGCTGCTGTGTCTCAAACACTTTAGATGGTTGAGACACTCGTGGACATTGCTGGACAGAGATGGGGCTCTGGTAAGTATTAGGGAGGCTGAGGGGGGCTGCTGCACACAGAAGGCTTTTTAATTTAATGCATAGAATCCATTAAGATAAACAAAAACTGCCCCTTTTAAGTATGAATAAGGAAGTCCATAATTTACTTTCTGCCATCCACATGTGAGTGTGCTCATTTGTAGACCACTGAGGGGTTTGGATCAATGATTGCCTCAGTACTTATTGGGGGGAATTCATAAAGAGTGTCGCAGACACTTATTAAAATTCTGTCCAACCTAAGGCAGCCAGATTTGTAAAATGAAATCCAGGGATCCAGGGTTGTATTATTGGCAAATGGTAAACTGCAGGGCTCAGCTGTGCCAAGCAATACAGCCTCACCAGTGTCCAGCAATGCAGCCTCACCAGAGCCCAGCAATGCAGCCTCACCAGAGCCCAGCAATGCAGCTTCACCAGTGCCCATCAATGCAGCCTCACCTGTGTTGGGGAATAAGAGAGAGGAAGAGTGGAGATGGCAGGATCATCATACAGGCCGGCGTTGCTCGCTGTCACAGCTTTAATTTGAATCCCCGGGTGCCTGCCACCACACAAGTCCCGCCTCCTGGATCTGCCCCTACCTATGATAGACAGCACATGTCCCGGCATTGGACAAGTGTGTTGTCTATCAAACAAGGAGGCGGGACTTTTATTCTGCCGGTGCCCCCGGCAATTCAAATTAAAGCTGGCACAGCAAGCGAAGCCGGCCTGACATCCCAGAGTGTGTGGCACCCGGGTCGGAACGCCCCCTCTGCCTCAGCACAAGCCATGGATCGGCCCTGCACCTGGCGCCGCCCCTACAATCCAGAGATATCTGGTCACCATAGTCCAACCTCCACTCTGAAACTGTCAGTGTTTGCGCCAGATTCACCTTCCTGTCAGAAACAGGTACATGAATCTGTCGGAGGCTGGCATTGGGGTTACAGTGTCCAACGTGGACCCCTTGTCCTGAGTGCGCTCCATCCCGACCACTACTCCTGTCAAAGAAACATGTGCATGTCTGGGGAGTTTTGTAGTTGAGTGGGTGGAGCCTACAGGGGAACTAAGTGACTTGTTTTCTGATCAAGTCCGCATTGCTATTGATTGGCAGTAAATGACAGTGGCTGGATCCATAGCTGCTCTTTAGTACAATAACAGCTTTTAAATTCGCTCACTGCCATCCGCTGTAAATCAGAAGCAAGGTGGACCTCCTGGGGAACTAGTCTCTCAGTTCTCAATTAGTCTCTCCCCACTCAACATCTGCTGCAGCCGTGGTTACTAGTTTACCATCAGGTCCATCTCATCTGTGATTCATCATTTGCAAATATGGGCTTTATCATATTTGGGTAATGACATGATATACCCAAACTATTAGTTTACTTTTAGCATTGAGCCAGGAAATTTCTCAGTCAACAGCTGAACGGGAACAGGGATATACAGTAAATACAGCTTCCGTCACTCTGAGTAGTGGTAGGCCTCTCTACACCAGCTCAAAGCTAATCTTAATTATAACCAGTGTCATAATCTGCAAACTGGCAGTAAATCTTTAAGAATCTATGGCTGCCATAGTGACAGATTCTAATTTGTTGCACGTGACTGAAACTAGTGCAAATGCTTTCATGAATTAGGCGCAGGTAGTTTTAAAGGGAACTATCACTAGAAATGTGATGTAAATGCTATATGCAGATCCCATAGATAAGAAAAAGCTCCTTATCTGCATACTTGTTTCTGATAAGTGATTCAGAATATATTAAAGCCTTTGGAGCAGCATAACAGGCAGATAACTATACATCCTTTCTTTTCATACCCCCTCTGTTCCAGGTAGCTGGGAGTAAAAGAAAAACCCTGTGTAAGCTACAAATCACTGAAGTTGTAGCTTACAAAGGGCTAGAGAATTTATTTATTTTATTTTTGGGATAAAGTTTTTACATAAATGAATAAAAAGTGACCATTGTAAGCACCCGTTAGAGCCGGTTCACACTGGGGCGGCACGACTTTGGGGGCGACTCAGCAAGGCGTCCTGAAGAAGACTTCAGAGGCGACTTGCAAAATGACTTCTGTATAGAAGTCAATGCAAGTCACCCCGAGTTGCCCCCGAAGTCATACAAGAACCTTTTTCTAAGTCGGAGCGACTTGCGTCGCTCCTATTAGAACGGTTCTATTGAATAGAATGGGACCCGACTTGTCAGGCGGCTGAGTCGCCTGACGAGTCGCCCCAGTGTGAACCGGCTCTTAGTGTTACAGTAAATGGTTTGTCTTAAAAGCCGGTTCACACTGGGGCGACCTGGGATCCGACTTGAAGTTGCCCCAAGTCGTCCCAAGTCGTGTGGTTGAGAAAATCAATGGAAGTGATTGGAGCGGTCTTAATGCACACTACTGAAGTCGCTCCGACTTCAGAAAAGGTTCCTGTACTACTTCAATTCAACTTCTAGGCAACTTGTACCCATTGATTTCAATGGAAGTTGCCTCAGAAGTCTGATCACTGTCTTAAAGCGGGAGTTCACCCATTTATAAAAAAAAAAATTTTCTCCCCTTAGATTCCTGCTCGTTCGGTCTAGGGGAATCGGCTATTTGTATTAAAATATGAGCAGTACTTACCCGTTTTCGAGATGCATCTTCTTCCGTCGCTTCCGGGTATGGGTCTTCGGGAGCGGGCGTTCCTTCTTGATTGACAGTCTTCCGAGAGGCTTCCGACGGTCGCATCCATCGCGTCACTCGTAGCCGAAAGAAGCCGAACGTCGGTGCGGCTCTATACTGCGCCTGCGCACCGACGTTCGGCTTCTTTCGGAAAATCGTGACGCGATGGATGCGACCGTCGGAAGCCTCTCGGAAGCCTGTCAATCAAGAAGGAACGCCCATTCCCGCAGCCCATACCCGGAAGCGACTGAGAGGATGCATCTCGTAAACGGGTAAGTACTGCACATATTTTAAAACAAATAGCCGATTCCCCTAGAGAAAACGAGCAGGAATCTAAGGGGTAAAAGTGCCCTCTAAGGGTGAACCCCCGCTTTAACTGAAGCAACAATACATGAAGATAACATACATTTCTCAGGCAAACCCCTCCCTCCCACAGAGCTGATTGTTGTTTGATTGGTCACTGGAAAGCCTCCTGTCCTGGAGGCGACTTGAAGTTGCCTTGTACTGTCCTGGAGGCAACTTGAAGTTGCCTTGCAAGTTGCCTGATGATTCATACTCAAGTCGTGTCCAAGTCGCCTCCCAAAGTCGTGCTGGAAGTCGTGTTGCCCCTGTGTGAACCGACTCTTACTTTTTAACTGACACTTACGAAAGGGCAAAATTCCTTTAAAAAGATATGAATACAGCCACCACATCTAAGGACTGGTAAGCTGCAATATAACATTTTCGGGTTTAGATTTAGAAATACTTTGAGTGCCAGTTCACACCAGGAATCTCACAGGAATGCACCCTGCGTTCCTCTGCGATTTGGTGTGATGTGATTTTAAGCCTATCTGTTCAAGTACGTATACAACCATAACATTAACTGTACTATATAAAAAAATCATATGAATCAGTTTATACAGTAAATCCTTGGTAAAGTCCTCCACATACAAATCTTCACATGTGAAGCTTTATATATAACCTAGTGTAGGATAAATAACCATGCCCCTATATAAACACCACATGCCACCTTTAAACCTGCCACAGACGGTTTGAGTTTCAGCTGGTGCAGCAGGGACCGTCCGAGATTTGAACCATGTATGGGCAGGCTGAATGTACCCAAATACATTTAGCCTATATGCTGACACTCAGTCTGTCATGGTATGGAGGACTTTTAATGCAGCTAGCTGTATCACATAGAAAGTGGAACAAAAAACAATGTTGATGTGCAAATGCAATGCGAGAGCCAAGAAAAGCTATTTCTTTATCTGTGGTAAACAGTTACTGTTTCACACTGAGGAGTTTTTCAGGCGTTTTAGTGCTAAAAATAGCGCCTAAATACTGCCTGAAAAACTCCTGCCCTGCAGTCTCAAAATGAAAGCCGAGGGCTTTCACACTGGAGCGGTGCGCTAGCAGGACCGCTCCAAAAGTCCTGCTAGCAGCATCTTTGGAGCGGTGAAGGAGCTGTGTGTTTACCGCTCCTCCACCGCTCCTTCCCATTGAAAGCGATGGGAAACCACGATAATACCGCCGGCAATTCGCCTCTGCAGAGGCACATTGCCGGCGGTATTAACCCCTTTTCGGCCGCTAGCAGTGGTTAAAACCGCACCACTAGCGGCCGAATACCACGGCAATTCCGACAGTATAGCGCCGCTAAAAATAGCGCCGCTATACAGTTAGCGCACCTCCCGCCCCAGTGTGAAAGGGGCCTTAGTACTCTGTGTTCTAGTTTATTCATCAAACTTGCATGCTATAATAGCCTCCATTTAATTGTCTTCTTTTCATAATTCTACAAAAAAATTGTGCACTACAGGGAGTTTCATATTACAGTGTCACTTATTACTTTAAATCCAATCTTTTGTACAGCTACCTTGTCAATACTATTTTAATTAGGCTTTCCAGTACAGAAGGCTCATCTATTACAGTGATTCGTAGGTTATAAAAGGACATATAATGTAATAAAACTAACATTTGTGTCATGTACTAATCAATCCATATTTGACATGGCTCCGACTTCAGATCTTGTGCATTCTCCCACCACCTATTACAGGGGAAGACTGGTAACTTTTGGCCTGAGAGGCAAGCTTAAAGAACTGATCTCTCCATAGTAAGTATAATTTCCTGTGAACTAAAGAGTGACACACACATGTACTGTGTGGTCAAATGATTGGTGGCCATGGTCAAAAGTGGATGTTGGCTTAATGTAACAATTTTTTTGTAATACACTTTTTCATATATACTGTAGCTTATATTGCTAACAGAGGCATTGTAAGGGATACATTTTTAATGCAGAAGTGCATTTTGAGCTAATATTTCATCAATAAGCAATAAGATGATTACTGCCCTGTGAAAATGATAAGAACTTATCCAGATAAAATACCATGCTAGCATCACAAATAATCCTTATCATTCAGCTTCCTTTAACAAATGAGTACATTCCACAGTTTTGCATTCTCCAGTATTGACCTCCTTTGTTGTTTTCTGCATTCGTTTGCATAGCATCTCAGAGTCACAAGGAAAATTTATGTTGGAGGACTTCCCTCTGCCAAGTGCTGTGATTGCAGGAATAGGAATGAGATGGCTATATAACATTCAGCAGCTGTGACTCGCTGTTTTTCCCACTTGGATGAAGGTTTGACTAGTTAATTTTCCCTACTCAAGGCCACTTGGCCAACATATATTATTCATACTGACTCAGAGGCTGACCCCTAAAGCCCTGTACACACGATCGGTCCATCCGATGAGAACGGACCGATGGACCGATTTCATCGGTTAACCGATGAAGCTGACTGATGGTCCGTCACGCCTACAGACCATCGGTTAAAAAAACGATCGTGTCAGAACGCGGTGACGTAAAACACAACGACGTGCTGAAAAAAACTAAGTTCAATGCTTCCAAGCATGTGTCGACTTGATTCTGAGCATGCGTGGATTTTTAACCGATGGTTGTGCCTACTAACAATCGTTTTTTTCCCATCGGTTAGGAATCCATCAGTTAAATTTAAAACAAGTTGGCTTTTTTTTAACCAATGGTTAAATAACCGATGGCGCCCACACACGATCGGTTTGGACCGATGAAAATGGTCCATCAGATCATTCTCATCAGTTTAACTGATCATGTGTACACGGCCTAAGTCCTCACCTATATTTGTTTGGGATCTCTTTATTGACTGTTAAGGTCCACCAATGGATAGTAGAACATTAGGCAGTGGTGCCCACGCTTACTAGAGCCAGATTGAGGCTCTTATGTGCTTGATTTGATCTCTTCAAAGTGATCTAGAGCCAAAGAGGTTTTAGCAACGATCTAAGGGTGTGGCTGGTGGGTGACAGAATTTAAAAATAAATTAAGGAATGATTGCCTTCTGCCCCCTGGGGCTTTTGTTGACCTTCACAAAAGAAACAATGATTATTATGGCGGGAAAAATCGAATTCACATTTATTTTATTTAGTGTAATTATAGTAATTTTAAGGTAGGGTCATTTATCTTTGGACCAACCTTATATGTGACAAGTGATGGTCTCACTTTGGTAGGATGTAAATGAACCTATGGCTCAGTTCCATACTGAAGGAAGCCACAATATTTTTTGTGATAAACAGAAATTTGTTATGCTGCTAGTTATATCTGGTTGATTCAGTTCAAGCAACTTAAAGCGGTGTTCCACCCACCGCTGCAAAAACTAAAAGCCAGCAGCTACACCTACTGCAGCTGCTGGCTTTTAATAATAGTACACTTGCCTGTTCTGGAGTCCAGCGATGTTGGCACCACAGCTGATGTTTTCAGGGGTGCATGCCGCTGCCATTGCGGGTAAGGGAACCTGGAAGTGTAGCCTTATGGCTTCACGCCGGGAACCCTACTGCGAATGCGCGAGGCTCCGCTCCTCTGTCCTACTGGCCCAGCGGCAGGGGAGGAGGAGGGAGCTGAGCGGTGACGTCATGGGTCGTGGCCCTGGCTCCCGGAAGTGGGAACAGGATACCTGCCAAAGACAGGTATACGCTTCCCCTCCCCCCGAAAGGTGCCAAATGTGGCACCTGAGGGGGGAGGAGACAAATCAGCGGAAGTTTCACTTTTGGGTGGAACTCTGCTTTAAAGGTCATATAGCAAGAGCAAAAGAAAATGTGCTGGGAAGGAGGGCAAAAAAGTCTGCAATGTTTTATGGCATCATACAAAGGCATACCTTAAGATGTGACTGCATCTTGCTTATCCCAGCCAGACACTTGTTTGGTAGCTTAGGGAGCATGCACATCTAAGGGAAGGTTGTTATTGATATTTTCTTTAATATTACTTTATGCAGATAGACCTGTGTCAAGAGACAGCTTGAGTATACTCTTCAAAATACAGTAGGAGAAAGAAACTTTTGAAAGGTTTTATTTGCAAACATTCTTTACTAATCTGGATGTATTTTTTATTGTAGCCCATTTTCCACAAATATGTTTTATTTCTCTAGACATAATAAAGCTAGGCATACATCTAATGTTGGGATATTGTGATTAATAAAATTTTCTGGTGGTCCTGTACTTAATATTTTAAAAGAACTACATTGTGGGAATTTTTAAAGGTTATGAGAGCAAACATACCCATTTGTAGCCAATAAAGAGGCATTCAGGATTTTTGTTATTAGTGCATAGCAGTTACTGTAATTTTTTTTCCCCCATTCAGGTGGAAATGCTGGAGCGCAAATATGGAGGCCGTCTCATAACCAGACATGCGGCACGCACTATACAAACTGCATTCCGGCAGTATCAGATGAACAAGAATTTTGAGAGGCTCCGAAGTTCAATGTCAGAAAACCGCATGTCAAGACGGATTGTGTTGTCCAATATGAGAATGCAGTTCTCTTTTGAAGGGCCAGAGAAAGTCCACAGTTCCTATTTTGAAGGAAAGCAGGTGTCATTGTCTAATGATGGAACAAAACTAGGGCACCGTATTGTGCAATCGGATTGTGGGGATCTTGGTGAGCCAACATCTATAAAATCCCCAGCGGGGTCCAGTGATTTTGCTGATGCCATCACAGAACTGGAGGATGCTTTCTCCAGGCAAGTCAAATCCCTTGCGGAGTCTATTGACGATGCTTTAAACTGCCGTAGTTTACACGCAGATGAGGCACAAGCAACTGATCAAGTCAGAGGTCGGGAACTAGAAAGAAGTACCTGCGGTCAGATTAAGCAAGCACATAATTTGGATCACAGGAAACTGGATGAAATGACAGCATCGTATAGTGATGTTACGTTGTATATTGATGAGGAGGAACTGTCTCCTCCTCTTCCTCTTTCCCAGTCTGTGGATAGACCATCTAGCACAGAATCTGACTTAAGACTTAGATCTATGAACTCTTCTCAAGAGTACTGGTCAATGACTCACAAGGACGATAAATTAGATACTGACACAAGCTGCCGAAGCACCCCGTCATTGGAGTGTCAGGACCACAGATCACGAATAGACCATCTTCCTTTGCTTACTATCGAACCTCCCAGTGACAGTTCAGTGGACTTAAGTGATCGGTCTGAAAGAGGATCTATAAAAACACAACACGTGTATGAACGAAGCATCCACAGTCAGCAAGGAAGTCCCAAACATATCCCACATATTCCTACAAAGATAATCCCTAGAGACGAGGAACAAACCCGCCATCGGCCAAGGCCAATTGATGCACAGTTGATCATTAATGGCACTGTAAACCGTCAGAGTAAGTCTGAATCTGATTATTCAGATGGTGACAATGACAGCATAAATAGTACTTCTAACTCTAATGACACCATAAACTGCAGCTCTGAATCCTCCAGAGACAGCCTCAGAGAGCAGACCCTGAGCAAACAGACGTATCATAAAGAGACCCGCAATAGCTGGGATTCACCAGCATTCAGCAATGATGTGATCAGGAAACGACATTATAGAATTGGGTTGAATCTTTTCAACAAGTAAGTAACTTTCCCAACAGTATTTTTTTGTCATGATGTACAATTTTCTATTATGATCATTTAGCAGACTTACAAATGTACTAGTTCTGTCCAATAACGATTTTTACTTCTTTACAACTGTAGTTTATTATCTTGTTCCTTGCCTTCTGTTTTACACCTAGGAGCACCTGAAAAGTTCTTTCTACAGCTTTTCCATTAAAGGAAAACTGTCATGAGAGAAATATTGAAGCTGTCATTGTGGACTTTGCGTTCAAAAAATTCTAATGTTACTGCTGCTATTTTGTTTGGTCAAGCTCTACAGCCTAATTATAGGGGGTATCAGGGAGCTGGCTGTGCTGTCTAGCAAGAGTGTCTGTATTAAAGGGTCACTAAAGGACACTTAAATAACAAACATGTTATACTTACCTCCACTGTGCAGTTCGTTTTGCACAGAGTGCCCCCGATCCATGTCTTCTGGGGTTCCTCGGCGGCTGTCTCTGTTTCTCCCCACAATTAGTAACCACAGTCATGCGAGAGCTCGCATGGTGGTCACTAATTGCAGGCGCGCTTCCGTGATTCACAAGCGGCCTTAGCCGCTCACTGTATCACTCGGCCCTGCCCCTCGGCGCGCCGCGTCACTGGATGTGATTGACAGCAGCGCCAGCCAATGGCTGCGCTGCTCTCAATCCATCCGCTCTAGCCAATCAGCGGACAGGCTGAACGCCGAAGAGGATATCAGGACTGCGCGGGACTTTCGAGGGGTCAGGTAAGTATAACGGGGGATTGGGGGGGGGGCGGTGACTTGTCCTTAAAGTTCCCCTAACGTGAAAGATCCTTCAAGGACTGCGCAGGCGCAAACTTGCTGAGAGAAATCTCCGAACCTCGCCCAGCATCCAGGCTCATTCTTTAACATCCCCGTGGATTGGAGGATGTTAAAAAAAGAGCCAGGAGGCCCAGCGAGAGGAGCGAGCCGTCCGATCGAAGTGAGGCCGACTGGCCACTTTCCTCAAAATCCACGTCGCCCTGGATGCCGGCAGAGGTTTGGAGATTTCCGTCGGCAAGTTTGCGCCTGCGCAGTCCTTAAAGGAACTTTCTCGTTAGCCGGAACCATATCGGCAGATCAGATTGCGCCTGCGCAGGAACTTTCCCGTTAGCCGAAACCATATCGGCAGATCACCGGCAGCAGCAGATGTTTTTTTCACCTTAATGCATAGATTGCATCCAGGTGAAAAAACATTTTCCTTTACAACTCCTTTAATTGAATAGTTAAACAGAATTACATAATGTAACACTTGGTAGATACATACAGTATGTATTTCATGTGTTGATATCTGCTTGTCTGGAGTTCACCTTTGATCTTTAGTACCTTTGATCCCAGAAATAGAGCCTAAAATGCCAGAGAATTAATGTCAAAACAAAAGAGGTTAAAGACTGCAAAAGTACAGTCCATAAAGTTTAACCAATTCTAATTTCATAATAAAGCTAGCAAAACAAAACCTATAATAACAATAGTAAATTCCTGTCCTGAGGTGACTCGCCATTCTTTATTTACAAAGGAGCTATGTTATCACCTTAGATCAGGAAAACAGGGTACTCCCCTCTCTCTTCTCAATAAACATAGGGGGAGGTGTTCTGTAGTCTACAGATATATAGCAGGGAGCAATGTAATTGATAAGAGGGCAGCAAGAACAGAGAGCATGGGAAGTTATTAGTTCACTGGATTTCTGGCAGGCTCAACAGGTAATTCAATGCACTTATCAAATTATCAAATAGATATAGCAAAACACTTTCATTTAAATATTTTAATCCATTTCCCACCTGCTTACTACAGCCCTTTTAACTGGGTCTTAGGAATAGGAATCAGAATGTACTTCCTAATTACGTGATCACAATTATTGGCTATGACAGTGTTGATGTGATTGGGAGCTGTTCCCACTGGCTTCCGATCATAACTAGAGACCAGGAGCTCTCTGTGACAACTCAGTCACATTGCTGGGAGTGTGCAGTGAGCGTGTTCTCAGCACAGAAATCTTGGCCGCCATGTACACATTTGTGCAATGTTTGAGCATTTGAGGCCCATCCTTCTTAATTTCACAAATATATGTTAGGTGGTAGGAAAGGTTAACAGACCAAAAGGGAGCAAATAAGAGACCATCTTTGTTAGGGTTCGTTTTTAAAGGTGTGTTGGTTTTCAGTGATTTTGAATGTGTGATTAGAAATGATGGAAGGAAGGAAGGAAGCATGTTTTAATATCTTGCACTTAACCACAGATCATGCCGCAGGAAATTGGCTGTTATCTGTTTGTTGTGTTAGAATGTAAACTCCAAAATGCTTGCTGCATCCTAGTATCCGTGCCCCCATCAATTCCAACTGCCAGAATAAAGCTATTCCCACTGCATTACATGTCAGTGCTTAGACACCTGAAAGGCATGTAGAGGTCTTCTGGTGAAAACACATGAGGATTCTTTGTGCCGTTAAGTACTGTACTGTTGAAATGAGAGCAATCCTTGCTATTTCCACTGTGTTTTTCAAGCTGCTTAGTATGTTTGAAGATGTATTCTTGTGTACAGCATAATCATGTGTGCAATTGTGAATTAAAAGCTTAAAACGCTGTTGTAAAATAAACTGCAGGTAAGCTAAAACAGATTTGTAAACTACCATACTAGTTGTATTTTGCTGGATTCAAAAGATAATACAATCTTGCCTACAATAGTGTGACTAGTTGTAAAGAGAATGTACACTAATGTGAGTTCATTTCTCCCAAGCCTTTAAAGCTTGTCCCTTGTATTCAAAGCAGATTATGTACTATATGCTGTGTCAGGAACTATAGCAGTTCAGTGCCTCTCTGGTGTCATTCACAATGAGAGAAAGTTCCAAGGCTTGAGATTGTTCACTTGTGTCAAAACTGGACAACATTAAAGCGGAGTTTCACCCATATAAAAGTCAGCAGCTGTGACGTGTCTCAGAAGATCGCACGGAGGGAGGGGGAGAGGTGAACTTCTTTCTGGCGTCGCGGAGCCCCGGGAGGAAGTGGATGCTGGATGCCCCACAAAAAAATTACATGCCACATTTGGCATGTCAGGGGGTCATCTTCACTTAAAGCGGAAGTTCAATTTTTTGGTGGCACTCCACTTTAATGCCTTTTGCACCCAGCATAAAATTCTGTTTTTTTTCCCCGCATCCGGGGATCCACAAGTGCTGCATAGAGCCTGTCATACAAGTGAATGGCAGTATATAGCCATGCTCTTGTAAACACCTATTTTGCTCATCAGCATTTACCTGTGTGAGACGATACAACAGATTTCCTGAACATAAAACATTTTGGGTTCAGGAAATACATTGCACATTTGTGCACAGGTACACGCCTAATCACAGAAGCAACAGCATTTTTCAAGAGTACAGCCATATTCTGCAACCCCAGTGGTGGGTGTTATATGCAAGGATCTGAATAAGGCCAGACAGCTTAAAGGGGTTGTAAAGGTATTTTTTTCCCCCCTAAATAGCTTCCTTTACCTTAGTGCAGTCCTCCTTCACTTACCTCATCCTTCCATTTTGCTTTTAAATGTCCTTATTTCTTCTGAGAAATCCTCACTTCCTGTTCTTCTATCTGTAACTCTACACAGTAATGCGAGGCATTCTCCATGGTGTGGAGTGTTGTGCTCGCCCCCTCCCTTGAGGGGGGAGGGGGCAAGCAGGAGAGTCAGGATGCTCTCTAGATAAAGGAGCTGCTGATTCTGCCATGAAGGTCCTTTTTTAGACACTTGGGGCCAGATCCACGAAGCAGTTACGCTGGCGTATCTATTGATACGCCGCGTAACTGCTAGGTTGCTCCGACGTATCTTTGTTTTGTATCCACAAAACAAGATACGCCTGAAGCTGGGCTAGATCCGACTGGCGTCTTAGTACGCCGTCGGATCTAAGGTGCATATTTACACTGGCCGCTAGGTGGCGCTTCCGTCGATTTCCGCGTCGAGTATGCAAATTAGCTAGATACGCAAATCCACAAACGTACGTCCGGCCGGTGCATTTTTTTTACGTCGTTTCCGCAAGGCTTTTTTCAGTGTAACGTTACCCCTGCTATATGAGGCGTAGCCAATGTTATATATGGATGTCGGGCCAGCGTCGAATACGTTGCTTGCGTAAAACGTTCGCGAATAGGGCTTTGCGTAGAATGACGTTCACGTCGAAAGCATTGGCTTGTTGCGGGTTAATTTTGAGCATGCGCACAGGGATACCCCCACAGACGGCGCATGCGCCGTTCAGAAAAAACGTCATTTACGTCGGGTCAAGACGTATTAACATAAAACACGCCCCCATCTCATCCATTTGAATTGCGCGCCCTTACGCCGACACAGTTACACTACGCCGCCGTAACTTACGGCGCAAATTCTTTGTGGATACGGGAAATACGCTGTAAGTTATGGCCGCGTAGTGTATCTGAGATAGTGTATCTGAGATACACCACGCCGGACGTAAAGAAGCGCCGCGCTATGTGGATATGGCCCTTGCTGTTTGTTGTAGGGGGACAACTCTTCATCAGTTTCTTAAAGTTGTGTGCTTGTATTTTCACTTTCTCACGTTGGCTTCCTATGGAGACTACAAGTGGTACTTTGAGCACACTTTATGCACTTATCATCCACTGTTGCGACTATTAGGAAATCTAAAGCAGCCAGCACTGGAGAGAGTGCCTGTAGACAGAAGGGGTTTCAAAGAAACTGCAGAAGATCAGCAGCACCAAGATGCAACAAAACATTATAATTGCAAAGATAACAAGGCAGCTGTTTAAGATTCACGTGGTTTTAGCAAACAAAATCTCGTTCACAATGAACGTGGCTTGAAAAACGTGGGATTACATCTGAACCTGTGCGATTTCAAAGTAGCATTTTAGTCCTAATTCAGGGGCAACTTGAAAGACATCTGTGTGGGTTCATGCACAGATGTCTATTGAAGTCCCCTACGAAGTTGCCAAAAGTAATGCAGGAACTACTTTTGGAAATCAGTGTGGCGCCGCAAAGTTGGCGCTTCGAAGTCGCATCGCACTATTCGGGATAGTGCTATTGCCGGCCGTAGCCTGTGATCTGACATGCAATTTGACCTGTTAAATTGCATGTCAAATTGCGCTGATGCGAACAGTTAGGCCGGGTACTAACGAGCAAACATGTACGATGAAACCGGTCCGTCGAACCGTTTTCACCGTACATGTCTGCCCGAGGGGCGTGGCCGCATCGTCGCCGCGACGATGACGCGGCGATGACACGGCGACGTGGGCGGGCCTGCCATTTAAATGCTTCCACGCATGTGTCGAACTCATTCGACGCATGCGAGGGACGGCGGGCGCTCGGACATGTACGGTAGGTCTGTTCTGACGACCGTACATGTCCGAGCGGGCAGGATTCCAGCGGACGGTTTTAAAACACGTCCAGGAATATTTGTCTGCTGGGAAAAGGCCCGGCGGGCAAATGTTTGCTGGAAATCTGCCCGCTCGCGCCTACACACGACCAAACATGTATGCTGAAACTGGTCCGCGGACCAGTTTCAGCATACATGTTTGGTCGTGTGTACGGGGCCTTAGTGTTTATGTTTAATCAACATATAACTAACAGCAAAACACTTTTTTTGGTTTGGAAAGAGTTGAGAAAGTATAGAACACCAGTCAGGTTTTTATTTCTGTCTGCACTCCATTATAGAGTATCACCCTCTAAAAGCTATTCATAGAGAGATATACATCGGGCTGGAATAAGGGACAAAAATAGGGAAGAAAAAGAGAAGGAATGATTTGGTTCCCAAAAAACGGTTGTCCCTCTAAATCACAGACAAGTGATGCACACGGTCGTTTTTCGGCATTTCCAAAAAACTAAGTTTTTCCAACTTCATCATTAAAAACGATGTTGCCCACACACCATCGTTTTTGAAAAATGATGAGCAAAGCGCGGTGACGTACAACACGTATAACGGCACTCTAAAGGGGAAGTTCTATTCACCTTTGGGCTGCTTTTAGCTGATTCCTTGTTAGTAAAAGACGATTCACGCTTTTTTGTCTGTTACAGCGTGATGAATGTGCTTACTCCATTATGAATGGTAGTTTTACCAGAACGAGCGCTCCCGTCTTATAACTCGCTTCTGGGCATGCGTGTTTTCAAAACTTCATTTTAGCCCACACACGATCATTTTTTACAACCCAAAAAACGAAATTTTAAAAGCCTAAAAACGATGTGAAGCCCACACACGATGATTTTAAATGACGTTTTTAAAAATTTCGTTTTTTTTCATGCCGAAAAACGACCGTGTTTTCGCGGCATGAGAGTTATGTAATATCAAGGTGAATGTAAAAAAAAGAGAGAAAAAAAAATCACATCCTGCTTTATGGCAAACCATAGCAGTACAAAAAAGGTCTGGAGGGGACAAGGGAGCCCCCAGAAAGCAAAAAATGGCGTGTCAACAACAGCTTAAGGTACAAAAATATGAAAAAGTCTTTATTAGGGGTGGGGGAATCATATACATTAAATATCAAGCATATGTGAGGAACAATGTATCCAATATAACACAGTATATCTCACAATACCCAGAGTTTTCTTTCCCATAAAATAGGTGCAGGAACTCAACCACGACCCGTTTAGATTTCACAAACAGTAGAAGGGTCTTAAAGGGGCATTAAATACCAGAATTGCATTACATACAGAGTGCAGAGTTCAGGGGGTTACAAAGCTGTCACTTGTAAACACAGAAACCAGACTTCTGTGTTTACAAGTGATTGTGGTGAGCAGGCACCAAAGGGTTTGAGCCAGAGGTGGTGGAACTGAGTTCCCCTTTGAAAAAAAGCCCTGACAATACCTAACCATTTAATTAAAAAACATGCTGCAGCAAATATAAATTAAAAATGCAGAGCGCTCTGAAACCACAGCAGTACAGCTGGGACAGCCATTAACAATTTACAGTATTCTAAATTTGAAATAAATTACACATGGAATTTGCACAAGAGTGTATCATAGCTGAGCTCCCTCCTTCATACGCCAACCAGCCTTACCTGACTATGACAAGATCAATTAGATTTCAGGATAAAGAGGATCTTCACCATCTGTTGCTGTCACACTCCCTGGCAGCCGCTATCTCGGTCACTTGAGGCAAGTGCGTTATGTATATGTCTGACTTTCAGCTGGATGTTCAATAATGAAACTCCTGTTTGTGAAAAGGGTAGAGAGAATAAATGAAGACCAACCAATTCTCCTCTACCAACCATTAAATTTGAAAACATACACTATATTAAAAAGTAATAAATATTACCATCCAAAAATATGAATGAGCATATACCTACATTGAATATTAGGTCATTTAAACTTGCATATTTTTGCTGTGCAGACCCTTGTTTAGTTGCTAACTGGTTTAGTTTCTGTTTTAGGCTAAAGGAGGCAAAAAAGTAAAGTTCCCTACTAAACTATTTATTTAAAGGCTCCCCATACACAGCTTGAATTTCTGCCCCTGTTGGCACCACCTGGCTCAACAAAAGTTGGCTGTTCAATTGACTTTAGTTAAAGGTGCTGGGAGAAATATTCTCAGGTGAACAGTGACTGCATCCATTCAGATGCAACTACTATTCAAGTATTTTGACAGCCGGCTGTCAGAATAAAATAGGTGGCAGGGGTGAAAATCCACACCAAACAGCATGCAGATAAACCAAATAAATCTAGAAGTGTTTGGGCAGCATTAGTTTGACAGTACTGTGCAGTGCAAGCTTCCATTGTTGGCCTTCCCTCTACTAGTGTGATTCCTGCTGTGTAATGACGCGTACACACGATCGGTCCATCCGATGAGAACGGTCTGATGGACCGTTTTCATCGGTTAACTGACGAAGCTGACTGATGGTCAGTCGTGCCTACACACCATCGGTTAAAAAAATGATCGTGTCAGAACGCGGTGACGTAAAACACGACGACGTGCTGAAAAAAACGAAGTTCAATGCTTCCAAGCATGCGTCAACTTGATTCTGAGCATGCGTGGATTTTTAACCGATGGTCGTGCCTACTAACGTTTTTTTTTCTATCGGTTAGGTATCCATCAGTTAGATTTAAAACAAGATTGCTTTTTTTTTAACCTATGGATAAATAACCGATGGGGCCCACACACGATCGGTTTGAAAATGGTCCATCAGACCGTTCTCATCGGTTTGACCGATCATGTGTACGCGGCATAAGTGATTACAAAAAACTGATAACAAAGCACATTTGGGTACTTGTACTATCAGTTCTGTATATTGCAGTTACAATGTTTTAATCAATATCTGTATTGTATTTATTTATTTATTTATTTATTTTCTGCCTGGAGTTTAGCTTTAAATGTATGTAAGGCATTAGCGGAATCTTATTAGCCAGTGAACCTTTATAACATATGCTAGTAATTAAAAGGATGAGTTGACAACACTGCTGTGACTGTTGGCAGTATTCCTTTGTGTGACAACTAGACAGGAAGTCATCTGTGCATTAGAAAATAACTTCCCTTTTGTACTGTCTGTATTTAATACCTACAAATTGTGAACTACCTTATATAAATAAAAAATTGTTATTTAAAAAAAAAAAAATAACTTCCTGTTAAACTGCTATCGTTTTACATATTTAAATTTTCTGTTCAGTTTCTAAAAACTTTGACATATTTATGTATTAAAATGGTTTTGCATAAACCAACTTGTAATTTGTGTTAAAGTATATCTAAAGTCAAAGCTTTTCAGTTTTGGCTATTGAAGGTAATCATTAAAAAAAAAACTTTTTTTTTTGTTGCTGTCTATATGACTGTTTGGTGAAATCTTCCTTTACTCCCTGTCTCAAGGAACAACATTTGAGTTGCAAAATGAGAAAGATCTCCCCAAAGTAATTGGAATCCCATTTTAGAGAGTTTTCACTGGAGCAAGATTTTTGGTCCGTTAAGCTGTCCAATGGCCATATGTGAAATACGGCCAGTTTGGCAGGATAAGTGTTGTGCTGATCAATGTATTCTGACGGTGCTGGGTTTTCTGCTATCAGAATACAATGACACAGCGGGGAGGATTCCTGCATCCACCTCAAATGTGTTGATGGTGGAATCTGTTCCATTTTTTTTTTGTTCAGCCAGCTGGTTGAATGAAAAAACTGAACCATGGCTTTACTGTATTGGTGACAACTCCTGATAGGGGTTCTAATACTGTGTTGAAGCCGACATGTGTCTGAATTTCAATGAACGGGGATCCGACTTGGATTCCCGCTAATACCAGGCACTGTGTTTGGTATGAATCATACGGGGGAACTCCACGCCAAATTTTAAATAAAAAAACGGCATGGGTTCCCCTCCAGAAGCATACCAGGCCCTTAGGTCTGGTATGGATTTTAAAAAGTGCATGGGGGTCCCCCCAAACCCATACCAGGCCCTTATGAGAGCACGCAGCCCAGCCGGTCAGGAAAAAAGTGTCAAGAAAAAAAACACACTACACAGGTTTTTAAAGTAATTTATTAGGCAGTTCCAGGGTCTTCTTTCAACTTTGGGGGTCTTCTTTCGACTTTGGGGGTCTTCTTCCGACTTTGGGGGTCTTCTTCCGACTTCGGGGGTCTTCTTCCGACTTCGGCGGTCTTCTTCCGGCTTCTTCGCTCTCTTCTTCTGCTCTCCGGTGTCATCTACGCACTCTCTGGTTCTTCTCCCGCTCTGGTGCCTTCTTCCTTCTGCCGGGCTCCTCCGCTATCTTCTTCCAGCTCTTTTGCTAGCGGTGGCCCGGTCTTGTCTGTAGTCTTCTACCCTCTTCTATTCTTCCAATGTTGACACAACGCTCTCTCCCGCTGTAATCCCGGGTGCGCAGTGTGCAATGATTTATATAGGCCTCTTAGCAGGAGTAATGTGCAAGTATATACAGCATACATGAATAGAAGTTTGCTCTGTTCCATCAAAGACCACTCCATGCTCTTACTCACCAATCCAGTCGACAGTACCAGCTTTATTCAAGTGGAACTATGGGCAAAATAAAAAAGACATATTATGTAGTCTGTTACCAGTATTACCACAGCTGTCTTTGTTTTTCTGTGCCCCATAGTAAAATGTTATTGTCTGCTGATCTTGCCAGTAAAGCCTCGTACACACTACAAATATTTTTTGTTAGACCCATCGATTTGAACGAAAAAATAATTGACAGCTCAATCTAGAGCCACTGTACTAACAATTAAATGTTAGTGCAGCTATCTCCCCTGCTGTGCTATTGTGCTCTGACAGGGGCATGACCCTCCCCCAGCAGAACACTCCGGTCAGCACTCTCAGCCATTGGCTGAGAACGCAGAGCAGGAGCTGATTGGCAGACCTTTTTCAGAGTTCGGTTGGGTTCAGTTTAGGAGACATACTTGCCCACTGAATACCCTTCTCCCTGTTCTTCTGCAGAAATGTAACAGTGGCCTTAGATGTGTGTTTTGGATCATTGTCATGTTGCAAAAGTGCACAACGACCACCAA
The DNA here is from genome assembly GCF_905171775.1 of Rana temporaria. NCBI lineage: Eukaryota > Metazoa > Chordata > Amphibia > Anura > Ranidae > Rana > Rana temporaria. The sequence goes on along the minus strand of NC_053495.1, from coordinate 51,973,525 downwards.
AGGCACGGAGTGATGGTAGAATCTTCTCTTTCAATATAGAGCAGTACATCTGTGAATTCATGATAACATCAATGAAATGCAGCTCCCTGGCACCAGCAGCACTCATGCAGCCCCACAGAAGGACACTGACACCACCATGTTTCACTGTAGGCACCATGCATTTTTCTTTGTATTCCTCATCTTTGCGACGCCATACAGTTTTGAAGGAATCAGTTCCAAAAACATTTATCTTGGTCTCAGCACTCCAGAGTACAGAGACCCAGTTTTCAGCATAGGCCCTGGCAAAATCTAAGTTGCTTTTTGTGCATGGGCTTCAAGAGAGCCTTTTTTTCATGGACGGCACCCATTGCATGCCATTCCTGAATGAATAAATAGACTCACCTGAATTTTTCTAATTAAGATTTTGTTGTCCAAAATGTATGGACCTTGCTTTGTGCACTGGTGGGCCATCCGCCAAACTGTTCTCACGAGGTTGGGAGCATGAAATTGTCCAAAATGTGTTTGTATGCTGACACTGTAAGAGTTCTCTTCCCTGGAACTAAGGGGCCAAACCCAACACCTGAAAAACAACCCCACACCGTAATCCCCCCTCCACCAAATGATTTGGACCAGTGCACAAAGCAAGGTCCATAAAGACATGGTGAGTTTGAGGTGGAGGAACTTGACTGGCCTGCACAGAGTCCTGACCTCAACCCGATAGAACACCTTTGGGATGAATTAGAGTGCAGACTGTGAGACAGAACTCTCGTCCACATCTGTGCCTGACCTCACAAATGCACACACTCCTAAACCTTGTGGACAGCCTTCCTAGAAGAGTCAAAGCTGTTATAGCCGCAAAGGGAGGGCCAACTCCATATTGAACTTTACGGACTAAGATTGGGATGCCATCAAAATTCATTCATTCATTCATTTAGACTTCTGTGTTTACAAGTGATTGTGGTGAGCAGGCACCAAAGGGTCTGAGCCAAAGGTGGTGGAAGTGAGTTCCCCCAAGTTCCCCCTGAAAAAAAGGCCTGTATATCTATATATATATATATATATATATATATATATATATATATATATATATATATATATGTTCTTCAACATAATAATGCTTCACCCCTCCCTGTAACATCCAGATTTTCTTTTTTAGACGAGCACAAGGCATTTGCAGATGTAATGTATTTTCAAGGGAGAATATCCCCCCCAGAGTCAGGTATCCACATTGGTGAAATGATTTTCTGCATAGACTCAGGGCATCTGTGGGTCACCTTGTCTTGCAAGTCAATTGTCTGTGTGACTGGAAATACAATATCCCTAATGTCAATTGTTCTTTGCAGACCTGTGCATTTAAAACAGAATTGTCTTCATTTATAGCAGTTTGAAAGAGATAATTAACAATGTGCTCAATCCAGGAAACTATTATTGTAAAAGCATGTTTCCAGATAGATTTTTGCTTGACAGAAATAATGCATCTCTTGGAGTGAGGAAAGAGATGCATCTTCTACCTGAAGTCCTATATGTCGTCAGTTAATTGCTATACTGCAAGGCTACCCCCCATGGTTTTGAGAAGGGGCAGATGCGGAGGTTGTTTTGGTAATACTATTTAAGAAGAGACATATTTGCTGAGGAAGTGCATTTCCTTACATTACACACCATTCAGCATATAGAAAAACATATACAACTGTTCTAAAAGAAGCATGCCATTCACTTTGAATAGATTTCATCTCATTTCTTGACACAGCAAAATTAACTTACAGGGGTTTAACCGCTTGCCGAACGCCGCACAAACTTATACGTTGACAGAATGGCAGGGACAGGCAAATGGGCGTACATGTACGTCCCTTTAAATTTGCCGCCGTGTGGTCCCTGCCACAAGCTCCGTGATTAATGTCCGCTGGTGTCCCACGATCAGGTCACGGAGCTGAAGAACGGGGGATGTCAGTGTAAACACAACATCTCCCTGTTCTTCCTAGTGACGAGTCACTGATTGTCTGTTCCATCTCATCGGGAGCAGCGATCAGTGACCTGTCACTCGTAGCCATGCCCCCCAACAGTTAGAATCACTTCCTAGGACACACTTAACCCCTTCCCCGCCCCCAGGGGGACATATCCTTAGAAGACAAAGTGGATTACATAAAGTAAAACATGAGGGTTCACAAACCCACACACAGGGGGACATATCCTTAGAAGAAAGAACAGATTATTTAAAGTAAGACATGTTATTACAGCGGGGGGGGGGGTCGGGTGTGAGCCCTGACCCTCTGGCTCTAATCAGGGGCTTAAAAAAAAACTGCCACTGTAATTCATGTGCCGGTGACCTAAAAGGGGCCAGATGCATGAAATAGGGGGTGGCAGCCGTAGATAGAGGGAGCGGCAGCCGGGTGCCCCTAAATGGATGGGCCCCCACTGTTAAGCATAGTGAACCTCAGCTGATCTGGCTGTCTGTAGCCTTGGATTATCACAGTGGTGGCCTACACCAACCATCGGAGAAGAACCAAAAGTCTCATTGCAGTGGGAAAAGATCAAATCTTGTTCTTGGCAGAATGTAATGTCCCTGTCTTGTCTGCCGTGTACATCCCAGGTTTTTCAAAACTGGTAGGCATATTTTCTCAGCCAGCAGTGGCTGGACCTGTTGGAGTGGTCTCTTCATCTGGAGATATTTCAAGACTCTGGTGGCTCAATGGAATCAGTACACATTGATCTATAAATTTGCCCCCTTGAAATGTCTTTCTCATTTGCTTTGCATGACTGAGATAAAGAGAATTCTTGTGATCTTCATTGCTCCAGACTTACCCCGGCTGATTTGGTATACCAACTTGGTAAGACTGCTGGTGGATGCTGCATCCGTTTTACCAGATTATATCATAGTTTAATGGCCTCTCAGTCTGTGATAAGACTGTTTTGAGAGATTCTCTTGTGTAGCTGTCCCGGTTTGTTCTCCTGTGACTCCATTGAATCTGAATCTAGTTCCCTCTGCGCTTAGAAGCCATCATGTGAACTCATCAGGGGCATTCCCCTCTCTACTATTACCCACAAGGTGGTATTCTTTGCTGCCATCACCTCTGCAAGGTTAGTATCTGAACTGATGGCAAATATTGTTTCTGGTTTTGCATTGGTACACATTTGTGCTGAAGCCCACCACTTCCTTCATACATAAGGTCTTTTCTGCCTTTCACCTAAACCAAGACATCATTCTTTTGTTCCTCTGTTGCCTCCAGTTAGCTGAAAGTAAAATTCTTTCTATTTTTTGGATGTGGTTCGAGCTATGAGAATCTCTTAGCAACTGCTTTTTTCAGAAAGACATTCTCTTTGTTATCCTGGACAGCCTTTGGAAGGGTTCTTTCTTCGCTTTCCACCATGTCTAAGAGGCTAAGGCAGACCAGCATCCAAGCTTATGGTTTCAAGGATCAGGTCCTTTCCTGTGAAGGCGTATTCTACTACATCAGTGAGTACTGCTTGGGCTATTCAGGGTCAACAACTGTTTCCCAAATTTGCAAGGCTGCCACTTGGTTTTATCAGGTGAATGTTGAGGCCTTAGCTAATGCCAGCTTTGGATCAGGGCCGTCTTAATAGCATCATGGGCCCCTGGGCAAAGTAATGCTCTGGGGCCCCTACAATGATGACAGTGCAGGTAAACAGACATCAAGTAAGTAGGAGGCAGACAGCCTCCCCGTGTATTCAACACTCTCAGTGCCATCATGGGGCCCCCAATTTCGGGGCAGCGTAGGCTCAAGGACCAGCTGCTTTAGGGAAAGTGCAGGGGCCCCCCATGCAGCTGGGGCCCCTGGGCAGTGCCCAGGAGTACCCTCTCATTAAGACAGCCCTGCTTTGGATGTAGGTTTCTTAAAGTGGTTGTAAAGTCAGAAGTTTTTTTTATCTTAATGCATTCTATGCACAAGGCAGGTAAGTATAACATGTTTGTTATTTTTAGAAATAAACAAAATAGACCTTACAATCCCTTAAAGGCAACTCTTAAACCATTTGGCATTGGTGCCTTTACGGGTTTTCAGATGCTGCTGGGCGTGGCAAGGGCTATAATCATGTGACCGCCGTGATTGGCTTATATGGCAGTCACATGATCAGAAACTTCCCGATCACAAGCAGCGATCGGGAACTTTCCGTTAGCTGTTGGTATCTGTGCTGGGAGCGTGCAGGGCGCGGAATTCTAAGCACAGCTGGTTTTGCAATGTTGCATGCAAATATGTGGGTGCTGGGCACCAAGAGGCCATATACTGTATTTTCATGCCATCGGCGCCAACAGGTTAAACTGCAGGCAGTGCTCAATTCTGTGTTGTTTTTTTCTTTGACCGGTTAGTGCTTGTCTGCTGTGTTGCCCACGCTCCAGTTGGACTGCTTTTTGGACATCCCAAAGGTGATAGAATTCCTTTGTCCCTCAATAGATGAGAAAGAAATTATAATTCCTACCATGGAGTCCATTGATGGATACAGGTCCAACCCCTCTGTGTCTATGATCATAATCTCAGTGCTACTTTGTTTCTGAACTAAGGCATTCTGGTAGTATGTGAGGGTATCCTGGGCTGGCCTACAGTTTTTTGCTTGCCAATGCCTATCCAATCCACCTGTAGGCAGTAGTATAATCTGAAAGTGAACGACTTTCTGTGTTCCTCAATCAATTCCAAGAAAAGCATTTTATGGTCGGTAAAAAAAATATCGAATTTGTGTGATTTTGGTGTCAATTGAAGAAAAACTAGGAGAGAGTTGCAGGCAGACACTGTCAAAAGCCACTTATTTCACAGGAAAAAAAGGAAAGGAAATGGGTTCCAACCTGTCCAGTTGACATCCCTCTGAGAGCAGAAGGCCGGAGGCAGTCTGGTTCACTATATAGACATGAGATCATTAAAAATAATCATATAAAGCAACTGTCATCTTGTGTTTTTGAGCAACTTAAAGTGTGATAAGCTCAGTTGTCATTAAGTGTCTGGATACTATTTTACTGCAAGGATCTTTTTGGTCATTACCTTATACCTGTGGGCACCCATTTTTCCGAAATAATTTCTTAAATAAATATATTTTTTAAAACTACTATAGTGCCCTTGCATTGCTGGCTTTAAGGAAATGTATAATATTTGCAGATGATTGCATATTATACTTGTTTGGCCTGTAAGGCAGGTATGTGATTTCCACCACCTTGTACATACATATTTATCACCTATATATAGTGAATTCAGCCTGCAGACTGTACAGCATTTTACAGAATGCCTCCTGCTAATACAATGTTTTCAGTTGACATGATGTGTGTAGAGTCCACAGAGTTGCTGTGTTTACCGTGTGAAGGGCATGCCTCCCAACATGAAATGCTAGGACAGCACAAATATGTACACACAACCCTACCATATCCCTATGATAAGAACCATAAGGAAAAAAATTAGAACTCAAGGCAAGGCATTTTTTTTTTTCATTTTTCATTTTTTTATGGAGTAAGAGAGGGTTATTACCCCTGTCAGTTTTCTTCACCATCTGTGTCACCATTGGAAAGATTTACCTTTGATTCCTGTCAAACTCTCTGAAGTGAGGGAATCTGTGGTTTTCACTGGGATCACATGAACTAGTGTCCCCATTGGAATATTTCCCCTGTTTTCTTGTGTTGGTGACAACCCAAAATTTGAAATTATTTTTCATTTTCAGTGATCACAGTAAACATGACAGCAATAAAACCCTGACAGGTGTTCTAACCCCTCTCCACATAATTTATTCATCATTTTAAGCCAATATGTATTCTTCTACATATTTTTGGTAAAAAAATTGATTGGTTTGAGCAAAAGTTTTATTGTCTACAAAATAGGGGATAGATTTATGGACTTTTATTTTTTGTTTTTGCTGGTAAAGGAGGCTTACTGGAACAACACAGAGATCGCTGTTCTTAATAAATGGGAACTGCAGGTCTTAGTATTGTCCCCTGTCAGAACGGGGTCTGCCTTGTTTACATAGGCAGATCCCCATTCTGCCTCTCTGTACCGTGATTGCAGGTGGCTGGCGGACATCGAATCCGCTGAGGCCGTGTTCCCACGGCTGGTGCTCCCACATGCACGGTCCAACGTACAGGTACGTCGGTTTGCACAGCCAAGCTGCCTTGCCGCAGTATATATGCGGTATATATGCGGAAGGCAGTCAGCAAGTGGTTAAAAAACTGTCATAAATATATGGATTTTACATGCTCAATTTTGAAAGCTAACACCAGGATAATATTTTTAAATATGTGACGGTTATTTACAGCTAAGCTCAATGATTTGAAAATTACAATCACATGGCTAAATGAAGATTTAGAGCCTAATATGTTTTAGCATAGTATCAGGGATACCACATGCCGGCATCCAGTAGGGGTGATCAGATAAGTTGCCTGCACCTTAAAGCGGAGTTTCGCCCAAATTTTTGTTTTTTTAAAGTCGACAGCTACAAATACTACAGCTGCTGACTTTAATATATGGACACTTACCTGTCCAGGGCACCCGCAATGTCAGCACCCAAAGCCGATCTGTGTCTCGGGTGGAGGCGCGGCCATCTTCAGTAAGGGAATCAGAAAGTGAAGCCTTGCAGCTTCACTCCCTGGTTCCCTACTGCGCATTTGCTGATCCCGCTGCGCAATTTCACAGGTCCCTGCTGTCTCCTGGAGGCTGGGACTGTCCAATTATCCAATCCACTGTTACGGACACATATGATACAGTGAGGAACGTCTAGCTGGTCATTCCGCTTTCTGGTTCAATTCGGATCCTTCCCACTCTGCGTGCAAGCCAAAGGCCACGGCTGGGTCACAGCCGAATGCTCTTTGTGCTTGCCTTTTTGTAAGCGGCCATTTAATACGGTGGTTGGCACATAATTGTGTGAATCACTTGGGTGCTGCTTAAGGAGTTTGGATTGAATTTAAGGACTTTAATTTATTTTGTTTGCTTATTAATAGCCTATAGATCTTTCTGGTTGGACAGTATCGATTTAAGAAAAGGGCGCATATATAATAATTTTTGTGCAATATCACTTCATGTGCTAATTATTATTTATGTCATTCTGTCTATGCTATTTTTTGGTTAATGTGGCTTATTGGCACAGTTGTTACCTTTGTTTTTTTAATTGATATGTGTTTATCCCACTTTTAGCTGCTGCCTACATCTTGTTAATAGTCTAGCCCGGTTTTCTTTCCTATCTGTCTTCTGGGACATGTGTGTCTCCCAGAAGACAGCTGGGGGGACGGAGGAGGTGCTGGACATGGCATAGATCGCCACGGTTACTGCGGCGATCAATGCCCGGAAGTGGGAGCAAAGTACCTGGATTACACAGATATCTTCCAAACATTATCCTTTTCTGCCTCTGGGATCTGTGCATGTTTGTTTCATAGTCTTGCTGTTTTAGATATAAGAAGTATTTATTAATGGGTTATTACTCAAAGGATTTCATGCAATGACGTCAAACCACATGAGTAGCCAGCTTCTTCTACATAAGAATGTTGTGTGTATATATAGTTACATAATTAGTCAGGTTAAAAAAAAAAAAAAAAGATACAAGTCAATCTAGTTCAACCAGCTTTACAGCTCTGCAATATGGGTGATTTTGCTTTGACTAACTGGACTGCTCTAATTGGCAAAGCCAAGGCTCGCTTTAAATCTGGATGCCAGGCAGATATAAAAGACACAAGTTAATGCAGCATGGTATTATTTATTGCAATCTTAAAATATCGTGTAAATATCGCAGAATTTCCATTCCCTGGCATAATAGGGCACAATTCATTTGGGCACATGCACATGGGTCCTGCGGCCACCCCCTCCCCCCTCCTTTTTACTCAGCCTTCTACTGACAAATGTATATGGCATTATAGTTTAAAACACCTGTGTGTCATTTAATACACCTGTGCATGTTCCCTGCTTGCTAGTGTTTTACAGGTACCTGGGAAAGGTGAGCTCTGACTGGTCCAGGTGGAGCAGGTGACCGGCTGGAAGGTTCTGGATCTGTTGGACCCTATATAAGGCCGCAGCTGCGTGTGTTCAGGGCTGTTGGCTGGGTACTGGACTTTGATCCTGCGGGCCCGCCATGAACTCGCTCCTGAAGGAACTGCTTGTGAGAGCAGAAAGTGCTGGGGGAGAAGATTGGATCCGCCGCTGTCTGGCCATGGAAGATGCGGCTGAAGAACGAATCGCGGCAGAAGAGGGGACGTCGGCGTCCCATACAGCAACCGAGGCCCAAGAAGAACAGCGCCATGATACCAGCCCACCCACCACCAGACCCAGACGCGGCCGTGCGGCGGAACGGCCTGAAGTTGCGTCGCCTGAAGCAGAAGAGTCCCGGCGCCAAGAAGAGGATGTCGTTGCTACTCCCACAGTGAGGAGGTCTGGCCGAGGCAAGCGGGCCCCCTCCTCCTCTCCATGCGGTCCTGGTGGTAAAGGGAGCCGTGGGCGGCGCACAGCCGCGCCTCCAGCTCCTATCCCAGCCGCCGCCATCAACTCAGCTCAGCCGTCCGGACGCCACCTACTGGTCGGAGGCCAGAATGCGCCAGAGCAAGGTAATTTAACCCCTTCTCACCCAGTATACATGCCTCAGGCTGCTTATAGTGGCACTGTCCCTCTTTTAGACTCTCTGTTGTCTTCCTTTTCAAAAATTGCAGAGGCAGTAGTGTCCCAAAAGAATAACTCTCCTCCCCTACCTGTAATTAATTCTCCCGCTAAAGTATGGTCTGCTAATGTGCCAAATATGCCCGCCCCTACTAGTATGCATATCCCTATTGTACCCGACAGTCACTCTCCATTTGATTTAAGCAGGCATACTGTTCCTGAAACACTGGTCCGTGAGGTCATGCCCTGTGCATTATCACCCCTGGGTTTTCATTTAACTGATTCATTAAAAGAAAAAATTTGGAAAGGGGAATTCATTGACATGCTGTCTTTACTCCCCTCAGCCAAAGAATTTCTGCGCACTGATAGAAGGGTGGAGGATAGGCCAGAAGATGACAGAAGGAGGCCGGTAGCCAGATCCTTTTTTAATTGGCTACAGGCCTTTTGCATATTTTCTAGCGTAATGGGAGAGAAATACCCTGACCGCTGCAGCGGTCTTTTCCAACACGTAGAGATCATTCTGGAGGCGTACAAAAGCTTTGGTGGTTTTGGATGGTTTTCGTATGATGAATCCTTCCGCCAGAAGTTGGCAGTTTATCCTAGCTTACAATGGGGCATGAAGGATGTAGGCCTGTGGCTAAACCTTATTGTTCCCCAGAGACCCGTCCCTCCAAAACCAATGCCGCAAGCCAGTAGCACTAGTCAATCTCCCTACAAAAAAGGTTACTGCTATTCTTTCAACGAGAGTCAGTGCAAGTGGGGTAATTCTTGCCGCTTTAAACATGAATGTTCTTTCTGTTTAGGTCCACACCCTGTAGCGAAGTGCTTTAAAAAGAACACCCCGTCCAGCTCTCAAAGGGATATTTTTTCCAAAAGCCTGCACGCCAGTGAGGCTGGAAAACATGCTTCATTGGTTGGCAATCTATCCAGACAAGGTGAAGGCCAGCCTCTTAACTGAAGGTTTTAGGGATGGTTTTCCTTTACCAAATTTTACAGGTATAGGTTGCCAACCGGTAAAGAATTTGAAGTCAGTAGACAGGTTTTCTGAGGTTGTCCGGGCAAAAATCTTAAAGGAAGTCAAGGAGGGACGTGTAGCGGGTCCTTTTACTTCGCCCCCTTTTGTTAATTTCCGTATTTCTCCTCTGGGTATTGTACCAAAGAAGGAACCCAATTCTTTTCGTTTAATACACCATCTTTCATTCCCGGCGGGGAGTTCCTTGAATGACGACATAGACACTTCCCTTTCTTCAGTTTCCTATTCAACTTTCGAGGACGCTATACAAGTGATCAGGCGACTTGGCCAAGGTGCGCTACTAGCCAAGGCAGACATCAAAGCTGCCTTTAGGCTGCTGCCAATTGCCCCCTTTTCTTTCAATTCGTTAGGTTTTTGTTTCGAAGACATGTATTTTTTCGATATGTGTTTACCTATGGGGTGCTCACTATCATGCGCCTATTTTGAGTCATTTGCGTCCTTTCTGCAATGGGTGGTATCCTTTGAGTCAGGTTTGGACCACATAGTCCATTACCTGGACGATTATCTCTTCGTTGGGCCGGCGGGTTCCCCGGCTTGTTTGCAGCTGCTGCAGCTTTTTTCAAAAATATCGGCTCATTTTGGTATCCCCCTGGCAGATGAGAAGACCATTCTCCCGTCTGTGTCCCTCGAGTTCTTGGGTATCACAATTGACACCCTTGCTATGGAGTTTCGGTTGCCAGAAAATAAAATCGATCGTTTGAAATTGGTCATTTTGGGTTTGCTTCGGAAGAAGAAGGTGTTATTGAAGGAGCTTCAATCCTTGCTCGGCCTCTTGGCGTTTGCTTCCAGAATCATGCCTGTTGGCAGAATATTTTCCCGTCGCTTATCAATGGCAACATCAGGGCTCAAGTCCCCGTTTTCTCATGTTCGATTATCTGCAGAGCTAAAAGAGGACTTGTCGGTCTGGTTTAAATTTTTCGATCAGTATAACGGGAGGTCCTTTTTCCAAGAGGATTTTGTCTTGGCTACTGATTTGGAGCTTCACACCGACGCAGCGGGCTCTTTGGGTTTCGCAGCTATATGGCAAACACACTGGCTTTGCGGCGCCTGGCCTGCTTCTTGGGTGACCCGTAAGCTCACCAAGAATATTGTTTTACTAGAATTTTTTCCTATTGTGGCGGCTTTTGAACTATGGAGCGTTCACTTCGCAAATAAGCGTATAACGGTGCAGACTGACAATAAAGGGGTAATGTTTGCCATAAATTGTCTCTCTTCAAAGTCCATGTCAGTAGTCAGGTTGATTCGGCATTTTGTTTTGCTCTGTTTAAAACATAATATTTGGGTTAAGGCTCAGCATATTCCGGGTAAGTCTAACACCATTGCGGATGCTTTATCCCGTTTTCAGATGTCACGATTCCGGCAGTTGTTCCCGCAAGCGGATCCCGAGGGATGTGTATGTCCAGCTCATCTGTGGGACCTGATATAGCGAAGCTATCCGCAGTAATTCAGCACTCCGTATCCCCGCATACTTGGTCAGACTATTCGGCCGCTTGGAATCGGTGGTTAGTTTTCTGTAGGTCCTTGGATTTTGATTGCTATCAACACTCGGAGGGAGCAGTGCTATCCTTTTTGTGTATTTTGATGCATGACAACCTATCACACGGCCACATATCCAAGATCTTGGCTGGTGTTTCCTTCTTTTTTAAGTTACATAACCTACCTCCATTAAATGTTTTCTTTTCGGTCAAGCAAGCCCTGAAGGGCTATAGGAAAAGCACGTTTGTACAGGATAAGCGTAGGCCGGTTTCATTTGAATTACTTAAAAGAATTTGCGTATCCACAAATTACACTTGCCTGGATCAATTCGAGTCTGGTCTGTTTACAGCAGCTTTCTGTGTAGCCTTTTTCGCAGCATTAAGAGTATCTGAGTTGGTACCAGCAACTAAATCTGGAACTTCCGGTCTGTTGTTCCAGGATGTCATTGTCTCCAATGAGGGAACCAGTTTGTTTATTCGTCATTCAAAAACGGATCAGCTGGGAAAGGGGTGCTGTATACAACTCTATCCTTGTGGGGATCAAATTATATGTCCAGTGTTAGTTTTACAAAGGTACTTGGCCATCAGGCCCCCTTTCGCTGGAAATTTTTTCTGCCACAAGGATGGTTCACCACTGACCAAATATCAGTTTAGTTCAATTTTTAAGAAGTGTTTGCGAGCTATTGGAATGTCGGATGCTTTCTTCTCAACCCATTCTTTCCGCATCGGTGCTGCCACGGAGGCGGCGAGGTTGGGGCTCGATGAGACAATCATCCGCAGGTTGGGGAGATGGGAATCTAGTAGATTCAAGTTGTATGTCCGACCTAACTTTCTTCCTTGATTTTCAGGTTTTCACAACACCATATGGATTTTAGGGCACTCGTTTGTTTTCTGGGCACGTAGGAGAGCATCTCAGCGTTGCTATACGGAGAACTTAACATTACCAACTGACGCCTTCTCATTACTATGGAAAGGTATTCGAGGTTTGCGCTGGTGTCAGGTGTCTTTTCAACTAGCTCAGCTCAGCGCACAATGGCCCCCTCCCTCCGTAATCATTATTCATGTAGGTGGTAATGACATCGGTAAGATGAAATCCATTGAGTTACTTTTCAACATAAAGCGTGATTTTCAAAGGTTTAAGCTTGCTTTCCCAGCGTGTAAATTTGTTTTTTCCGAAATAATCCCCCGGCTTTCCTGGTCCACTTCTCCCGAACTTAAACCACTTGAGAAGGTAAGAAGGCGGGTGAACAGGTCTATGGAGAAATTTATGCCATCCATTGAAGGTTTTTCCTACCGACACGTAGATTTAGAAGGGGATATCCCGGGGTTCTATCGACCAGATCTTATCCATCTATCTGAAGTAGGAGTGGATTTATTTAACTTAGGATTGCAGAATTGTGTGGAAATGGCCGTGGCGGTTGGGTAGGCCAGTCCTGTTTGCAACAGGTCTGGCTGGTGGGGGGACTTTACAGTTTGTTCAATTTTAGCTGCTCGAGTCCTTTGACTGAGCAGGGATTTTCTGATTTATTAAAAGGTTTATTATTCAATACGTTATTTTGATTAAATAAAGATGGTTATGATATATATTAATTTGTTTAAACCAATAAAGGTGCCACGGCCATTAAAATGCCAAAAGTTGTGTGATCCTTTGTTCACTGGGAGTGTTGGGTTTTTGAAGGGGTGGGTAGTGTGGCCTGCGGTCCCATGGCATAATAGGGCACAATTCATTTGGGCACATGCACATGGGTCCTGCGGCCACCCCCTCCCCCCTCCTTTTTTACTCAGCCTTCTACTGACAAATGTATATGGCATTATAGTTTAAAACACCTGTGTGTCATTTAATACACCTGTGCATGTTCCCTGCTTGCTAGTGTTTTACAGGTACCTGGGAAAGGTGAGCTCTGACTGGTCCAGGTGGAGCAGGTGACCGGCTGGAAGGTTCTGGATCTGTTGGACCCTATATAAGGCCGCAGCTGCGTGTGTTCAGGGCTGTTGGCTGGGTACTGGACTTTGATCCCCACCCCCCCTCCCTGTCGTTGGCACAATTATGTGGTTTGTCACCCCCGAATCGGGGGGGGACTTTACAGTTTGTTCAATTTTAGCTGCTCGAGTCCTTTGACTGAGCAGGGATTTTCTGATTTATTAAAAGGTTTATTATTCAATACGTTATTTTGATTAAATAAAGATGGTTATGATATATATTAATTTGTTTAAACCAATAAAGGTGCCACGGCCATTAAAATGCCAAAAGTTGTGTGATCCTTTGTTCACTGGGAGTGTTGGGTTTTTGAAGGGGTGGGTAGTGTGGCCTGCGGTCCCATGCACAGCAGAGCTCCAACTAGGGAGGGAGAAGCAGCACAAGAAGCCAAGCACTTGTGCTACTGTGCAATAGCATGCTGATAAGAAGAACATAGTGACTAAGGGGGGAGCTTATCAGTGTGCTACTTTTCCTTTCACTGTCCAGTCACAGGCTATAGGTGATGTAGAACAATTAGGTCTTCTTCCCTGCCAGATATGGTTATGTGGTGTAGAAGATCTATTTCAATCTCAGGGTTGGGTGCACCGAAATACAAATCCTTTGTTAGGTAAAACATCTCCCTTTTAGATATTCCATGTGTGTACTAAGCTGTTTTAGGTGAAGGACATTTTGATAGATACTAGACATACATATAGTATAAAATAACATGACAGTTTGTATGATATGAGGATATGTGGTAAGAAATAGAAAACCCTCTTTTTAGTAATGACATTGGCTTTGTTTGTTATTTCAGGAAACCAGAAAAAGGGGTTCAGTATCTTATTGAACGAGGCTTTGTACCCGACACCCCAGTTGGAGTGGCTCACTTCCTCCTGCAGAGAAAAGGACTCAGCCGACAAATGATTGGAGAATTTCTGGGCAACAGGCAAAAGCAGTTCAACAGAGATGTGCTTGAGTGAGTATTATTTCAATGTAAATTATTTCTAAGAGATTATCATTTTGCTCTAGTTTAGCTGTTATAGAGCACTTCTGGAATAGCAATTTGGCTTTTTATCTAGAGAGGCGAATATGTTTAAAAGTACCAAAGGGGTGCTGGGAACTATTGAAATGTCTCTCCAGCCTAAAAAGCTTCCCATAACATATGCGTATTGACAGTAGATTACAACCTTAGATTATATTCACTTTTACTTGTTCATCCTGCTATTCCCATTATTAACTCATTATGTTCTTCACAGGGCAACAACAAGGATCAGCCTCTATTAATATGGCTAATCCATGAAGCGTTGTTGGAATCTGGAAGTATAGCCACTTCATTGTGTATTCCAAATGTCTCTACATGTCAGAGGCCTTTTCCACAGTGCATGGGCTAAATTTGCCTGAGCTGTTGCACCACTGTTAGAAATGCCATAGGAAATCAGGGGAAGTGTTCTACACGTACTATACATTGCTGTTGGTTGATGTCACTTAGCCGGGCCGGTCTCTGGAGGCATTTCGACTTTATGTTGCGATCTACCCAGATGGAAAAATGGAAAGAAACTGCTCTAAAAAATGCCAGAAAGAAGAGAAAAGAAGGAAAAAAGACCTGTAACGTAGTTACAGTCTAGTCCCTCCAGGTGCTGCGATTCCGTGTAAACAATAACTACAAGAAATAAACATAGGAAAAATATAAATCGTGCTACCTCAACCACCCTTCTTGACAAACACAAACGTATGCAAGTGGGTGATCTAGAGCAGTGTTTCTCAACTCCAGTCCTCAAGGCGCCCCAACAGGTCATGTTTTCAGGCTTTCCATTATTTTTCACAGGTGATTTGATCAGTTTCACTGCCCTAGTAATTACCACAGCCATTTCATCTGAGGGAAAACCTGAAAACATGACCTGTTGGGGTGCCTTGAGGACTGGAGTTGAGAAACCCTGATCTAGAGTGATATAAGTGAAAGGCTGGCTGCTATGTCAGAAGCAACCTATGTTGGCCACTAGGGTGCAGCATGCAGCCACCTTAAAATCCCTCAACAATCATAGTGATAGTGATTGCAAGAAAAAAATAAACAAACAAGAACCAAAAACAAGAAACACTTGGATCAAAAAACATCAACTAAATGTGAGTTTTGACTCTGAATGAATTAATACACAGTCCAAAAAGTTGACAGCAGAGAGTCTATTGGATAGCAGGTAGTATGTCAAACACCCGTGCATCTGTGCCACATTACGGATTAGTTATGAACGTGTCCACAAGAAAAGAGTGACATCTCCTCCACCAGACTTATAGATTGGCTTCTTACCGAAATCCCACGATTCCTTATGACAGGGGATCAGAAACCGCATATAATAGTTCACAATCTTGCATTTTAAGTTGTGCAGTCCTGATGGATTTCGTTCTCCAAGAAATTCCAGCAATATCAATGCCCACCATGTAAAAAACAGTGACAGCTCCACATAGTGCATTAAATGTGTAGAAATGTATTTAAAAGATTAAAATTGCACTTACAGTTATGCAGTTTAAAATTTGCCTTGAATCTATTGTGCCGGCCGGTACACAAAACTCTCAAGCACCCGTCCACTGGGGGAACGTCAGGAGCTTCTTAGGTGACGACAGCGCGCCGCTTGCCATACGTCTGTTTCGTAAAAAACGTACTTCCAGGGGGCTAGACTACCAGCTGCTTCAGCCTCTCAGCATACCCTCTCTGCTTACTGAAGCCACGAGAACAAAGTGATCAGTGGTCTTTGATTACTCAGTTCTTGGTTTTAGAGGCAGTTGGGGAGAGATGAAGCTTCACACCAATGCTGCAGTGAATATATTTGTTATTTTGAAATCCCATACTTCTCTTTGCTCTGACTGTCAGACCATCCCCCATTAAGCACATTCAGAGATATCTCTTGAGCTCTTGACCAGCTCAGATTTGCCCTGTTGGCCATATACAACATTTTGTAACCCCTTCAGATAACTTCTGCCCCCATTTTCTCAAAAAATGCTAAGATCTGAACTGAACTTTTATGCAGAAAATACTACATCATGTAGTTTGCCTACGGGTGTCTTTCATCTCCAGCAGGCTCCAGGGCCGTTACCTTCAGTCTCAGGACTGTTAGGCCCCGTACACACCATAGAATCCATCCGCAGATAAATCCCAGCAAATGGGTTTCAGCGGATAGATCCTATGGTGTGTACACGCCAGCGGATCTTTTTCCGCGGATATATCTCCCCTGGGATGGATTCCAGCAGATCGGATATTTGCTGACATGCAGAACATATCCATCTGCTGGAGTCCATCCCAACAGATGGATCCGCTGGTCTGTACAGACTCACCGGATCTATCCGTCCGAAGGGATCCCCCGCATGCGTCGTAATGATTCGACGCATGCATGGAATTCCTTATATGACAGCGTCGCGCACGTCGCCGCGTCATAATCGCGGCGACACGTCATCGCCAGAGGATTTCGGCGCGGATTTCAATGCGATGGTGAGTACACTCCATCGCATTAAAATCTGCTGAAATCCTTGAGAGGATTTATCCGCGGAAACTGTCCGCTGGACCGTATTCGCGGATAAATTCTATCGTGTGTATGGGGCCTTAGAGATGTCCCCAGGCTTGAGGGCTCCTTTTCACACACTTATTGGTTCTGTCTTATACTACAAAGCTACTGGAAGAAAATACAGAACCTAATCACCAGACTTACAGGGATTTACTTGGAGGACAACCCCACAGCCTGTCTTTTGCACATTAACAAAATCCTAGATACTAGCCAAATGGAAAGATACCACACCTCCCACCCTCAGCCAAGGATTATGAGGTGAATTTGACCATTGTTCCCTAAAAAGAAATTATTTATAGAGGAATATGGAGAGGGAGGTATTTAGCATGGTTGTTCCTGTAAAGGGGAGGCACTGTTCTTATTTATACTGTGTTATGCAGGGATTTATAAGAGGTCGCTATGGTGGTTTCAGTTGTGAGGCATGCATTAGTTGGGAGTATGCTAGTCATTGACATGTACTAGTTACAAGGCTAAGTATGAAAATGTGGAAAAGCTAATTTCCCTGTGTGTTTTCATCTCTGCAAAAGCAAGGTAGCACAAATAGTGTCTGTTTTCCTAAAGATGTAGATGGGTATTCTGTAGGGGTCTTGGCTAGGATATACTGTATAATAGTTTAGGTAGGAAAGTCATATTTAGCAGAGGTCTGTCCACTAATTTGTTTTCTGTTGTAGCAGAGAGACCAGACCTCACTTCTAATATACCGTTTCAATGCAACAAAAGCTTTAAGTTCTGCAATGTGAAAAAAGGAGAGGTTCACAAGATAATGAAAAATTCAACAGATGGAAAACCTCACCATAGCTTTAAAAAACAAGAAGAGAAATATCTACATTTCTGGACCCCATGCCAACTTTCCAAAGAGTAGACATAAGCACTGGGTGAATACCTAAACTTCCTGCTTCCCATCACTATTATCTCTGCATAGCATACCTGCACTGCTGGTCACGCACTCCCTCTTTTACCACATATCAGGGGGTTTAGGAAGAGAGAGGGGACTGCCACCTTAAAATCTCTCCTTTCTCCCCAGACTATCCCCCCCCCCCCCCCCCCCCGGTTTCCCTTTCTCATAATTCTCCCTAATCTTCCACCCCAGTCACACTTCGTAGACCTCCACACATCACCTTCATTCCTTCATTTTCCCCACCCCCAGCACACTTCGCACCATATCCACCCTTAACCCCCAAAAAACCTACAGATACATCACTGGGGAATTCTCAGAGAACTCCGCTTATCTCCATTTGCATGCACAGTAGTTCCGTCTTACAACCACATAGAAGTCAAACTCCGGCTACCACTTTTTAGCAGTTACAGCAACATTTTTTTATTTTATATTTGGGATAAAGAATTTACATGAATGAAATAAAGCTGATCATTGTAGGAACCCCTGTCAGTGTTAAACAGTTTGTCTCAACTTTCAACTGCCGCTTTTGCTTGACAGCTTGGTCTGTTAAAGGAAATTAAAAAATAAGAGGCTTACTAGTGAAAACATGTGAAAATAAAGGAAAAAAGTCTAAAAAAGAATGCAGACCCCACATCTAAGAACTAGTAGGCTGCAGTGTAATATGTTTTGGAGTTTAATATCACCATTTACACCTTGGAGTAACAGAAATGTGCATTTCTGCTACACTCAAAAAACGCAACAAAACACACGTCACCTCAGCTGTCCTAAAAAGAATGAGGCCCAGATACACAGAGAGCAAGGCGCACATTACGCCGCCGTAGAGCACACACTGTACGCCACGCCAACGTAGCGCGGAGAGGCAAGCATTGCATTCAGCAAGCCAGTGCTCCCAACGCTGCGCCAGAGTGGCGTAGGTTTCGAAGGCGCACGCCGGCGTAGGTGGAAGTGACCCCATGCACCCAGACAGGTACGTATCACAAACTGCACATGCGCCGTGACGTGGATGCATACACAGCACCCCCCTGCGCCTGCTCACAACCACGCCGCCACAACTGCCTAAGCTACGTCGGACCACCGCGTACGTTGTGAACATAACGTACGCCCCCCAAGCCAGACACACGTCCAACGCACAATACGCCGGCTTGTGTTCCCTGGTGCAGACCTGTGCATGTCTGTTGCCGGGTTGCACCTCATTTATGGGGAATAACTTTACGCCGGACGTACAACTTACGCGCATGTCGCCTAGCATACGCCGGGCACACGCACGTTCGTGAATCTGCGTATTTCCCTCATTTGCATGTTTGACTGGCTAATCAATGGGAGCAGCACCATACGCCCAGCCCATATATGCGCCCACCCTACGCCGGCGTGTGCAAGCTACGTCGGCGGGGTGTAGCCTGTTTTTAGGCACATGTTGGTTTGTGGGTCTGCCGCACACATACGCCGGCGCATATTGGCACTTACGTCGGGGGAAGGTGTTATACGTCGGCGTAAGTGCTTTGTGAATCTGGGCCTGAGTGTTTTGTCGTGTGAAAAATGTGCCAAAGTCAGTTCCAGAAAAGGATATAGGAACTAGTTTGGGATGTTTTTAAAGTGCCCATTTAAGTGAGTTCCCACTATGCAAAATTTAAATGCAGTCTTAATGTGATAAAAAGTTAAATAGCTTCCCAGCAGCAGCACAAAATCCAAAGAACAGGCTGCAGAGAAGGATCACTGCATTTGGTGCGGAAGCAATGGTCTTTTTTCAAATGAAGAAGATTTAGGAGAAAATGGACAGCCGCACTCCAGATAAACTTCGGAAAGTTTTCTTTATTCGATAAAAGTGATCATACACAGCAAGACACAGCCATAGAAAGGGACAGCCGACATGTTTCGCACTACATTAGTGCTTAGTCATGGCCTTGGTTCCACGATGGAGGTATGGCTTTTGGCCGCAATTCTTCCACGAAGACCACTTCTGGCCAGGCTTTTCTGTACAGTAGTTGGTTGTTCCTGGGTCCCACTGATTTCTGCCAGTTCTGTGCTGATGGCACTGCTAGACATCTACTGATGTCAAAGTTTCCTTTGCCGACCACTGCATCTACCGTCCTCTGTGTTGCCCAATTCTTTGTGCTTCTTCAAAAAGAACAGCACATCTTGAAACCCTAGCCTGCTGTGAAATCTTTTCCTGGGAGAGGAAACCCAGGCGATGCACTTTGTTGTAAAACGCGTTGGGAGACTCCACTGCTGCCATTGTTTATAATTGACAAGCGCTGTTCAACTATTCTAAATGTAAGTGTTTTTACCTACATTAAACCAATACACATTCAGTATTACACTATGTGCCCTTCTCTTCTTCTTCAATATTCCAACACATCGGTTCAACCTTCTGGCCCTTATTGGGCACCTCCTGGAAGTACCCATCTGCTCGAATCATTTCCTTGGTCCCCTTTGGAGTGATATGTGAGTCGCTTCCGTGTGAATCGCAGCTAAGGATCCATTTCCTGTATTGATTTATATCCTGCTCTGTTGACCCTCGGGACATATGTTCACTAGGGTTCATCACTTCTGGTAAGCTCCCTCTTTAATTGTCGGTGGTGGATTTCTTTATTGCACTCCATCTCAGAATATTGGGATTATTATCACTATTTTTTACACCTTGAACTTTTTTGGTCATCATTTCTCTCCAGAGACTTTATATAAACTATTTAGTGTTTCTCATATTTATGATTGTTTTTATTGTCACTTTTATTTCAAGATTGTTTATATTGTTATCACTTTATTGATATACGTATCATTCATTTATTGGGGTGATACACATTCTATGTTTGCTGTGAAATCTTTTCCTGGGAGAGACCTTGTTGATGCAGTATAACTATCATGTTTGGGCAGTATTGTCATTATGTATGACTTGTGGCATAAAACTGACTTCCACAACCTCATCTCCGTAGCAGAGTTTGGCTGTTATCTAATCTTGCAAACCACATTGATTTTATATGGGGTTTTTCTGTTACATAGCGTTTACATAGCGCTTACATAGTGCTAATATACATAAGAATGTACATCAAAATTAATGATAAAAATGTCTGAGGAGGTCAGCATTTCGATTCAGTTTTGCAAGAGTTACAGTTTCTGTGGCTGAATTAAAACATAATATGTTCGGTATTGAGATGATGTCTGGTAGAGGTCCTGGGAGACGTGGAGAATTGATCCAAATGTACACAATACCCTGTATGCTATTTATGGTGTTCATTACACTGAGAATGAAGTGAATGCATGTTATATTTATGTAAGCTCCTTGAGTCTGGGGAGCGATTTCAGGTGCCACTGACTCCATATTAATGATCAGTGCAATCTCATTGATCCAATCAAGGTGCAGAGATAAACATATATATATATATATATATATATATATATATATATATATATATATATTTTTTTTTTTTTTTTAAATAAAGTTAGACGTTCTGCTACACGACTCAGTATAGACCTGGATAAAGAAATCTCCTAAACTATACATGACCCTTACTAATACTGCACACTTATGTTCTATTCCCTTGCCAGCTACCTTTACCAAGGGAGAGAAAGAAGGAGTGAGAGGTAGAGGCAGGAGAAAAAAGGAGTGGGGGGAAAGGGGTGAGTTGTTGCAGGGGAGAGGTAGGTCTACTTCAGCTTGTATAAGAGCAGTGTGAACAGCAAGCTTTGACAAAGCATTTGCAGAGCTTTCAGCAAGCCTTTCTGAAGCTTTTAAAGTACCATTCAGCTCCAGTTTGTAAAAATTAAACACAGATCCTAATGGAGGTGTTGATTGCCACTTTAAACAAGCTTCAAGCAGGCTTTTTGAAGCCTGTTAAAAGCTTGCTAAAGTCTGCTAGCAGCTTGATCAAAGTGGCAATCAACACTCCCACTAAGTTCTGTTCAAGATTTATAAATTGTAGCTAAATGGTACTTCAGAAGCTTTAACAAAGACTGCTGAAAGCTCTGCAAATGCTTTGTCAATGCTTGTCAAACTAAAGCCTATGTGAAACAGGCCATAGAAGAGGAGAGAGGACATGCAAACACTGATATTGCCACTGCCAGTGGTTTCTGCTGCTGCTAATTTACATGCAAGGTTTTGGTGGCAGTGATTTACAGTGGGGAAAATAATTATTTGATCCCCTGCAGAGTTTGCCCACTTAGAAAGAAATTAAGGGTCTATATATATATATTTTTTATCATAGGTGTATTTTAGATGATAGAGACAGAATAACAACCAAAAATCCAGAAAAAAGCACATGATACACATTTTATAACCCCAAACACACCTCCAAGACGACCACTGCCTTGCTAAAGAAGCTGAGGGTAAAGGTGATAGACTGGCCAAGCATGTCTCCAGACCTAAACCCTATTGAGTATCTGTGTTGTATCCTCAAATGGAAGGTGGAAGAGCGCAAGTTCTCTTACATCCACCAGCTCTGTGATGTTGTCATGGAGGAGTGGAAGAGGACTCCAGTGGCAACCTGTGAAGCTCTGGTGAACTTCATGCCCAAGAGGGTTAAGGCAGTGCTGGAAAATAATGGTTGCCACACAAAATATTGACACTTTGGACCCAACCCTTTGTTGCCAGGGGTTTAGACATTAATGGCCATGTGTTGAGTTTTTTTGAGGGGGCAACAAATTTACACTGTTACACAAGCTGTACACTCACTACTTTACATTGTAGCAAAGTGTCATTTCTTCAGTGTTGTCACATGAAAAGATATAATTAAATACTGAGGGGTGTACTCACTTTTGTAGGATACTGTATATGTGGATTAGCTGCTAGAGGGGAGGGGGGATTTCTCCTGTAGCCCTTTCTAAAGGCTTTCTGTGTATCAAGTTACTGAATGTCGTTTACCTCACTCTGGTGGTTATTTACGAAAGGCAAATCCACTTTGCATTGCAAGTGTACTTGGAAGTGTAGTCGCTGTAGATCTGAGGAGGACATGCAAAAAAAATAAAAAACATAATTTAAGCTTGTACATGACTGGATGATAAAATCAGTAGAGCTTCCCCTCATTTCAGATCTTCCCCTCAGATCCACAGCGACTGCACTTCCAAGTGCACTTGTAGTGCAAAGTGAATTTGCCTTTTGTAGATAACCCCCTCTGTGTCATTATGCAAAGAAGGGGGGATTGTCCCTAAAGGGGAAAATCTATTTGTGCCTGTGTTTGAATAAACAAAAAGTCTTATGTTTTTTTACTTCCCTACACTGATGTTTCAACAAGTGACTGGGTGGACTAAGGGATCTTGGATCATGCTGGCAACGGGCAAGGGAAACATACAGCGGACATACTCCTCTTGAGTACGGGGTCCGACACAGTTGTGAAATGGCCACAGTATTTAGATGTGCTGGGAAAATCTCATAGTTTATCCCGGATCAAGGCTCCAATGTTATCACTTTAAATACTAACATGCATGGATCAGTATCTCATTCAATCAAGGTAACTCTGGATGAGAGCCAGAAGATCTGCCAAGGAAGATATCGCTGCTGAAGCCCCTTGGAGAAGGCAATAGGGACCCCACTAGCCAGCATCCCTCAGGCCTCGTACACACGATAGGTTAAACAGAAGACAGCGGTCTGATGGACCGTTTTCATCGGTCAAAACCGATCGTGTGTGGACCCCATAGGTTATTTAACCATCGGTTAAAAAAAAGCCAACTTGCTTTAAATTTAACCACGCATGCTCAGAATCAAGTCGACGCATGCTTGGAAGCATTGAACTTCGTTTTTTTCAGCACGTCGTTGTGTTTTACGTCACCGCTTTCTGACACAATCATTTTTTTAAACAATGGTGTGTAGGCGCGACGGACCATCAGTCAGCTTCATCCGTTAACCAATGAAAACGGTCCATCAGACCGTTCTCATTGGATGGACTGATCGTGTGTACGCGGCTTCAGTTTTCTGTGGGCTGACGATAAAGAATAAGTTTATCTAGATCACCAATTTTTTTGGATAAAGAATAAGTTGGCAAACCAGCACAAAACCTTTTCATCATAGATAATTTGAAATGTGACAGTGCTTGGTTCTAGAGCTGTTTGACCTGCCATTTCTTATATTGAATTGAATTTGCAGAGATCTACCAGTTCTAGCATTTAATAGGGATTTGTGGTGTTAAATAGTTTTTTAGTGGATTGTGAGCCTGAAGCAGGCTCATTCTGGGATGACCACAGAACACACTAATTACCTTGTTGTATTTGGAAACATAACTTATTTACATCATCGACAAAAATCCAATCCGTCTTTAAGCTCTCTGACAACTGCGTCATTACACCCTGCTGTGCCCCATAATTCTGCCATACATCTTTTCGCTGAATACCTGCTATTTTTCCCAATTTGTGAGACATGTTAATAGCCTCTTTGTCAGGTTCCTGAAACAATGTGGAGTGTTGTGACAAAAAAAGCTCTTCAGAAGATATATTACATTTAAAATCTATTTCTTCCATCCTTGCTGCCATAATTTTCTTCCCTCTGTTTATATATAGCAACAGCATACTGTGCAGTGCTTTACATAGATCATTTGAGTCTATCCCTGCCCTGGAGTAGCATTCAATCAAATGTCCCTACTGAGGTCCTAACACACATTGTGGAATCAGGCCTCGTACACACGACCGAGTTTCTCGGCAAAAACCAGCAAGAAACTTGCTGGGAGATATTTTTTTGCCGAGGAAATCGGTCGTGTGTACATTTTCGTTGAGGAAACGGTCGAGAAACTCGACGAGCCAAAAAGAGAGCATGTTCTCTATTTCCTTGACGGGAATGGAGAAAATTGGCTTGTCGAGTTTCTCGACGGCTTCACAAGGAACTCGACGAGCAAAACGATGTGTTTTGCCCGTCGAGTTCCTCGGTGGTGTGTACGAGGCCTCACACTGGTTGGAGCCAATTATAATGGTATTATTGTTGTTAAAGGAAACCTGAGCACATAGAGCAAACTCATTCAAAGACAAAATACTAATTCTATGCAGATATTGTCCTGTTGATTGAATCCTGAACCCCACAGCTGTAAGTAAAGCAAGAGCTCCAACCATTAGGCTTTTACTGGTATAAAGGCGCTATTGGCTTTGTGGGCAGAATTTCTCTTAAGTCTGTTTTCAAACATTTTCCAGACATTGAAAACCTCTCATTTGTATGCTTTAGGTTCTATTTCATACAAGCAAAACATTCTCTGATTGGACAAGGTGGAGAGGTGGGGTGAGGACATCATGATTTCCACCTCATCCATTTAGAGAATACTTTCCACTTATTATGGAATTTCAAAGTGTTCTCTGAATGGCGCCGTACCAAGCAGGTGACCGCCAGTGTTCACAAATCAGCAGGACAGTTACACTGCACAGAACCCTGAAAGCAAGGGGTAATCACTTTAGTAATTACTTTAGTAACCATTTTAGTAGCGTTACTACTACAGTGATTCCCAGCTTCCACATGGATCGGCCATGTGTAGCACAGGCATACAGGCTGGCTCAATGCAGTTATGCAAAAATATCCATAACTAAACCAAGTGTAGGTACTTGAACCCTTACCTTGTAAAACAACCCATTCAGTTTAGAATAGGGGTAGAAGGCAAAACCTTTGTGTATACATAGAGAAAATATATAACTACTTTTTTTTTTTTTTTAGATAAGTGATCAAATATGTTTTCTGAATGGTACCTGTGCTGAGTGAGTAACCTCCTGTGTTCACTATGCAGCAGGGCAGCTGCTCAGCATGGGATCCGGAATATGATGCTCACTGTAGTATCGGTGTCTACTACAGGCATTTTCAGCTTTCATGGGGATTGGTCAGGTATGGCACATGCATACTTACATTAGTCCAAGCTGGACAAGTATAACTATGCAAATATATCCATACCTAAACTTCAGCTTTAATTGTGGCTAACTACTACTTTGAAAATGTGCCCTTTGTCTTGAATCCCTCCTGAAGAATATACGTGCATTTACTACTTCAATGCTTATAACTACAGAAGTGAATGGGGCTTATTTTAAAGTGAATAATGGGGGTACAGGTTCACTTTAGCTACTAAATGTGTTATACTACTATAGCATTACCCCCAGTGGAGCTGATGGATGTTTGGGTGGCGTATTACCTCATGGCTCCTCCAAATTCCTAGGGGTGAATGATGCGTATTGCATATAGTAGAAGTAAATGAATGTCCACGACAGGTGCTCTTTGCTGTGCTCTTTATTACCCAGCCGGGTAAAAACAATAACTTGTGGTGAAGAAAGTAAAGTTGAAGAAGACGAGAGAACTGCAGATTCAGGCTTTATGATAAGGAAACAGTCCTGTTCCCAAACGTAACACTTCTCTGCACCACTCCCGTCGGAGTGGGTTCAGTGTACCCGGACAGGCCTCTCTCACTGACCTGGCAGCCGGAGTATCACTTGGACAATTTCAGGATAAAGTCTCTGCCACAGACCCTCTTTGGTGAACTTGAGGAGAAAGTCTCTGCCACAGACCCTCCTCAGTGAGCCTCAGAAAGGTATTTCTGCCACAAGCCCCTTTCTGGATTAAATTCTGAGAGATATCCCTCCTTGAATGAGTTACGTCTGGATTTCCTTCAACTTGTCGCCCAGGTACAGACTGACCGGTGATCAATCTCTCAGTGTCCAGCTACCTCGATCCCCGGTGGTTTGTTCAGGCCCTTTTGGACCACCAGCCTCTCAATGGCGCTCCTCAGACTGACTCCCTACCGTACAGCTTGGGATCTTCAAAGGTGGGAACCCAGTCGCTGTTCAGATGCTCCGGGCCAGCATGGCTCCGGAACCAGAAACACAATGTGGCACGCACGCCCCCGGCCAGGTTGGCCATAACGCCGGGGCGCCGTGGTGTGGCAACCCCAAAGGTGGGTGCCACACTGGACAAAGAAGACCCAGAACCAATGGCGTCTGCCCCACAAATACCCCTCCCCAGCATGCACAATGAGGTCAAACCCCCCTGATTGGCTGCTTGGAAAGAGCACCCAAACCTTGACTTCAGACCTGCAGTACTGGGGCTGGAAGAACAGTCCAGCACAGCAGAATGGACCCACAGCACAGCCAAGCCGAGACAGAGACCACCCTGTCTTGCAACCAACAATCTGGATCAGAGTTTAACTACACTCTGATCTACCCTTAAATTTAACTAACACCGGTACCATAAAGTACACAGGCGCTACACTACACTAAACCTTTCATTTGACTTCTGACCTCTTTTAAAAGGCTAAAAAGCAGGAGGCATGCATAACCTGGGCTGAGACTAATTGGGTAATAATTAGTGTCTCCAGCATGTCGAAGTTAATCTCCCATGATATTCAGATGGTTTTGTGTTGAAAAGAGGCAAGTATGTTTTTAATACAGTTGCATGCCTCCAAGATAAGCCTGTGCTCATTTGTGTTAATTGTTATGTATGTTCAGGTTTTGGTGCTTACAGTTTGGCAGAGTTTGTATCAGTGGTGTTAATACAGTACATGCAACAAAAACTTGATTTCAGTGTAAATATTTTTTAAACATTTTATAATTGGGACTTTTATTTTGGCAAGAAACTGTTTCATTATATGGAGTGCCAGCAGCTAACATCTTTGGTTGGGGAATGGGGGTACCAGAAACAGGCTTCACTGCCTCCATGTATGGCTGGTGCAAGGGGTACTTGCTTACAGTAGTTCATAAGTGTGCATACCTACACTATGTTGTCAAAAGTATTGGGACGTCTGCCTTTACACACACATGAACTTTAATGGCATCCCAGTCTACGGCCGTAGGGTTCAATTTTGAACCCTGCATTCACACCTGAGCGTATAGTTTTCAGGCAGAAAGTCGCGCATTTTTACTGCAATTTTTGCTGTGTCTTTGTACAGGTCAAAGGGTCACTAATGTAAATCTGCCCAAATTAAGCTACAAAAAAATGTGAACCATCTCCATAGAGAGTAGATGATTTTTTTCTCCAGCGTTTTGGAGCTTCAGACTTCAAGCTACAAAACGCTGAGGTGTGAATGGGGGCTTAGACTGGGATGCTATTAAAGTTCATGTGTGTGTAAAGGTAGGTGTCACAATACTTCTGACAATATACTGTAGTGTATGTATGCATAGGCAAAAAAAAAAAAATTCTTGACATTAAGTTTGCCATTAAAGGTTTCAAGCCTTTTTTAGTTTTATGTCCCTGTTGGATAATAAAATGACGGCATGATGGGCACAAAACCACATCACATTTTTAGTAGAAGGAGGAAGCCTTAAGCCGGCCATAGATAAATCTCGGCAGGTTCTGCAGGGACAATGGGCAACCAGTATGTCGGATTTTAAGTATGCAATCATTGCCAGCAGCTATAGCTGCTAGCAGTAACTGCTGTGTTTTTTACCAAAAGTAAAACATAGTTTTTTTTCATGCCGAAAAATTATCATGTGTACGCGGCATCAGAATTGTTCAGAGGCCTCTGCAGTCCATTTGTCATTTATTCAGGATGCAAAGGAATTTGCATAATATTTATTTTTCAGAATTACTGTTTACTACCAATTAATTACAACAAATTACATACTTAGAATGTTTTAACTTACTTGTTACAAGTACCTCATTTGCTAATGGTGCTCCTTTTCCCAATGGAGATATTGAAGCAAATGTAATTGTGTTTTCCAGCTGCGTGGTTGATGAAATGGATTTTTCTGCAATGGAATTAGATGAGGCACTCAGGAAGTTCCAGGCTCATATCCGGGTTCAAGGAGAGGCCCAGAAAGTAGAGCGACTCATTGAAGCATTTAGGTGGGTACTCAAAATCAACTTTTTTTTTTAATTTCTTTACCCAATGCATTCTAAAATCTTACTCTTTTAGGGGCTAAGTTCCCCTAAATGATGCTAAGTGGTTCAGGTACTGAAGCAATGAAGCAAGCCCAACTCATGATGTTTTCTCCACCATGCTTCACTATTGGAATGCGGTTTGGAAAGCTGTGCCATTTTTGTGCCATACATAGTGCTTAGTGTTCTTTCCAAACAATTTAACTTTTGTTTCATCAGTTCAAAACACATTTTCCCAGTAGCACTGTGGTTTGCCAAGGTGCTCTTTGGCAAATTTTAGGTGCGCAGCAATATATATATTTTTTTGGAGAGAAGCGGATTCCTCCATGGTGTTCTGCCATGGACACTATGCATCAGGGATGTTCAGTCAGAGGAGGCAGAACCTCATGGGCCATGAACATTAAAAAGAATTATCGAGCTTTGGGGGTCGTAGCATAGCACCACAGAGACTTGGTAGCTGAAGTCCTATCCCACCACTGGTCAAAATTTGGGGCTCCTGGCACCTATGGTTCCGGCGATACAGGGCTACTTGGGCAGCCTGTCAGAAGCTACATACAGAGCCGCCAGTTTAAATACAAGCTGGCACGCGCTGTTTGCAGCAGACTAAGAGGATGAGCTCACAGTGCTCTCACTTCTTGTCAGAGGCACTGAGCTCAATGGACAGCTTGGTGCCTTGGACCAATGGTAAAGTATTGGTCCAAGCTGTCCAATAAAAATGCTGCAGTAGAGTCCTTTTACTGCAGTGTCATAGAAGGGGGATTGTGTCTAAAAGACACATGCTCCCTTTAGGTCCAGCCTACTTAAAGAGGGGGTTCACCCTATAAAAAAAAAAAAAAAATTCTAGCATTAAATTAAGCATAGTAGCGCGAGCTACAGTATGCCTTTATTTATTTTTTTTGCCCCGTACTCACTGTTTAATCCTATAGTGAAGATTCCGACTCCCCGCGGGAAATGGGCGTTCCTATCCAGAGGGAAGATGATTGACGGCCGGCTCTGGCGCGTCATGCTTCTCCGAAAATAGCCGAAATAGGACTTGGCTCCTCACGGCGCCTGCGCATAGTCTGTGCGCAGGCGCCGTATAGCGCCGTGAAGAGCCGAGACCTACTCCGGCTATCTTCGGGGAGCGTGACGTGCCATAGCCGGCCGTCAATCATCTTCCCTCTGGATAGGAGTCGGAATCTTCACTATAGGATTAAACAGTGAGTACAGGGCTAAAAAAATAAATAAAGGCATACTGTAGCTCGTGCTACTATGCTTAATTTAATGCTAGAATGTTGGTAATGAGGGTGAACCACCGCTTTAACTACAAGTAAAAAACATGGGTTAATGGGTATAAGTTTTACCCATAATCCCATGTTTTTCTCACAAAGTTAGAAGGGAGAATCTGCTGTTGCTGAAAAGGTACTTTTTTATTCAAGCTAAATAAAATATTATGCTATATTTTATAAAATAATTTATTATTTATCTATTTACTGTGAAATTACTCGTTTGAAGTTATAACTTCAAACTTTAGTAATTTGTCCCTTAAGCCACCTGCTTGAGTGCAGTTTTTGAAAATATAGTAAATTACCTTAAAAACAATATATAATAATTGTTTGTATATTACTTGCTTATGGTAATTAACCACTTGTCACCCAGATCAATTCTGACACTTCTCTCCTACATGTAAAGATCATAATTTTTTTGCTAGAAAATTATCCAGAACCCCCAAACATTATATATTATTTTTAGCACATACTCTAGGGAATAAAATGGTGGTTGTTACAACTTTTTATGTCACATGGTATTTGCACAGCGATTTTTCAAATGTGTATTTTTTCAGGGAAAAAAACTTTTCATGAATAAAAAATATTGTTTCCATCATCAACCAAAAGGTTGACTGAAAAACATCTTAAAGGGATAGCGTTTGTAAATATTTTTGTTAAATGAGTATAACTAGTAGAACTGCAATTACCTACATAATGAGAATTCGAATACGTAACTTGTGAATATGTAACCTCTGTGTATCTGGTTCTGATACTAGCCAGTGCCTCACCAGCCACTGACCTCGCCGCATGTGACTGCCCTGCAAAAATTTGCGTATGGTAGATTTATGAACAGGAATGTTTGCCAGTTCCAGTGATGGCCTCAAGCCTTTAGCTGTTACTTGTGAACAACGAGGAAATAGAGAACATGTTCTCTATTTGGCCCGACGAGTTCCTCGTCGACTTCCTCGGCCGAAAGTGTACACACGACCGGGTTTCTCGGCAGAATACAGCTCCGATCGAGTTTCTGGCTGAATTCTGCCGAGAAACTCGGTCGTGTGTACGGGGCCTGAGTCTGCTAGTTCCCAGTCCCCCCCTGTGCTTTGTTTTGTTGAGTGACTGTGTAATGAGACACCTTGAGGCTGCAAACATCTGGGACTGGGAGCCTCTGAAGCAATCAAAGGACAGTGTCATACGGCTGCAGTTCCTGACCAGCTGACCTGTGCACGTCTGGTGCTGAGTTACACCTGCTTATGTCGAATAACTTTAGGCCGCACGTTGAACTTACGCGCACCCCGCGTAGCCTGCGCCAGGTGCACGTACGTTCATGAATCGCCGTATCTCCCTCATTTGCATATTTGAATACAAAATCAATGGGAGCGGCAAATGCGCCCAGCGTAAATATGCGCCTACGATACGCCGGCGTAGGAAAGTTACTTCGGGCGTAGGAAGCCTAATTTCAGGCGTATCTAGTTCTGTGGGCACGGCGCACAGATACGACGGCGCACATTTACACTTACGCTGCGTATCTCGAGATACGTCGGCGTAAGTGCTACGTGAATCCGGGCCTATGTATATATATTTTTTATATATATTTACATACATTTCAATCATGTATTTTGTTATTTTCCTAGAATCTAACTTTACATTAATACACAAGAGTAAGCCATATCAGGAATGCATAATATTTTTAGCTCTATATAGTTAATTAAAGGTTTAAGCCTCGCTAAGCTGCTGCAGTTTGACTTAAGCAGAATCAGATGGTCAGAGCTCGGTCATTTGGAATTTGAACAGCATGTGTGAAAACACTGGGGAGGGATGAGCTCTCCCTGCAAATCAAGTGTCTATATGAAGGTCAGGCACAATGATTACATTTTATGGAAGATGATATATATGCTTCAGTGTGAAGAAGAACATTGGAAAATGGACAGGTATTGAAAACACTGACTGGAAAATAAATCATTTGCAGCGAAGTAAGCATGAAATATAAAACTAAAGACAGCAGTAAGAACATATTTGCAATCATTGCATGAGGGTTGGGAAGGTTTTGGTTTTTCCAGCGACTGGTGCGCAAATTTTTTGGGGGGCGCAAACAAACTGGAAAAAAAAACATTAATTGCAGCCACTGTGCCCATCAGACGCAGCCACTGTGCCCATCAGACGCAGTCACTGTGCCCATCAGACGCAGCCACTGTGCCCATCAGACGCAGCCACTGTGCCTATCAGACGCAGCCACTGTGCCCATCAGACGCAGCTACTGTGCCCATCAATTGCCGCCACTGAGCCATCAAACGCAGCCACTGTGCCCATCAAACGCAGCTACTGTGCCCATCAATTTCCGCCACTGAGCCAAACGCATCCACTGAGGGACTATGGTGTCCGTTTATGAAACTGTGAACAGTGGTGATCCCAAGGATGTTAAAATTGCTTTTCAATTAACAGTTAAAAATCACAGCACATTTGAAAGCTCATGTCCATTAGTCTGAGGCCTCGTACACACTTGGGGTAGCTTTTGCTAATCTCATGTTACTGCGTGTTAAGTAAAAGTTTGGTGAGAGACGATTCGCGCTTTTCAGTCTGTTACAGCGTGACGAATGTGCTATCTCCATTACGAACGCTACTTTTACCGAAGGTGCGCTCCCGTCTCCTACTTTATTCTGAGCATGCGCAGGTTTCTAAGCATACACACGAACGTGTTTCTCGTCGTAAACCAGCCCGACGAGGAACACGACGAGGAAATTGAGACTCCCGATGAGAAAAAAGAGAACATGTTCTCCTTTTTTCTCGTTGAGATCCACAACAGTTTTCTCGACGAAAAACATACACACACCGTTTTTCTCGGGAAAAATGCTCTGCCAGCATTTTTCTTGATGGATTTTGCCGAGAAAAACAGTTGTGTGTACGAGGCCTTAGACCACAAAAAGTCAGCTGTTTTTTTTCAGATTGCAGAGTTAACAGATTTTGGTAATTTTAGGGAGTGATTCATAGCATAATTGTAATCTTGTCATCCTGTTGTTGCAGCCAGCGATATTGCATCTGTAACCCTGGCGTTGTCAGGCAATTCCGGAACCCAGACACCATCTTTATCTTGGCATTTGCAATCATCCTTCTGAATACAGAC
The DNA here is from genome assembly GCF_905171775.1 of Rana temporaria. Classification (NCBI taxonomy): domain Eukaryota; kingdom Metazoa; phylum Chordata; class Amphibia; order Anura; family Ranidae; genus Rana; species Rana temporaria. The sequence continues at coordinate 51,940,950 of NC_053495.1, read as the reverse complement.
ATGTACAGCCCAAATGTGAAGCCGGAGCGTAAGATGAAACTAGAAGATTTTGTGAAGAATTTGAGAGGTAATTATTATTTCTTAGATGATGGATAAGATAATACATTTTAAAGCAGGGCTATGGCTTAAAAAAAATGTAATAGGTGCTGCAGCACTGAATTATAATTACATCTGTGCATACAGATTTCCTCTTAGTACACAGGGAAAGTACCTGTTGATCCTGCCAGTGAAATCCACCTAATGCAGCTTCTGTAATGGTGTGGCAATGGTGTGGCAATGATGCTGCGCTGCTCCTTATTATAGAGCAGAGTTTCCACTTTCATGTAGGCTGTGCCTGCTTGCACTACAGTAGGATAAAAAGATGGTGCGAGGGGCATTTTCATTAGCATTGTGATAGATGATTTACAGCAATAGCTTGTCAGTAGCTTGTCAGTCAACATTTGGCCACTCCCAGTCCTGCTTACTGCTTTCTGGAAGGACAGTACTGCATCTGGAACCCCCCCCCCCAAGTACATAGGGCCAGATTCAGGTAACTTTGCGACGGGAAACTAGACTAGCGGCGACGTAGCGAACGCGAAAAACCGTCGTGGATCGCCGTAACTCCTAATTTGCATACCCGACGCTGGTTTACGACGCAAACTCCCCCCAGCGGCGGCCGCGGTACTGCATCCTAAGATCCGACAGTGTAAAACAATTACACCTGTCGGATCTTAGGGATATCTATGCGTAACTGATTCTATGAATCGCATAGATACTCTGAGAGATACGATGGAGTATCTGAGATACTCCGTCGTATCTCCTTTGTGAATCTGGCCCTTAGTTAGTCTGGTTGAAAAAAAGACACAAGTCCATCTAGTTAAAGAGGAGGTTCACCCATACCTTACACATTTTCCCCTTCGCTTTATGCTCGTTTTGTCTAGGGGAATCGGCTATTTGTTTTAAAATATGATCCGTACTTACCCGTTTACGAGATGCATCTTCTCCGCCACTTCCGCGTATGGGCTGCGGGAATGGGCGTTCCTTCTTGATTGACAGTCTTCCGAGAGGCTTCCGACGGTCGCATCCATCGCGTCACGATTTTCCGAAAGAAGCCGAACGTCGGTGCGCAGGCGCAGTATAGAGCCGCACCGACGTTCGGCTACTTTCGGCTACGAGTGACGCGATGGATGCGACCGTCGGAAGCCTCTCGGAAGACTGTCAATCAAGAAGGAACGCCCGCTCCCGAAGACCCATACCCGGAAGCGACGGAAGAAGATGCATCTCGAAAACGGGTAAGTACGGATCATATTTTAAAACAAATAGCCAATTCCCCTAGACAAAACGAGCAGGAAGCTAAGGGGAAAAAAAAAAAAAAAAAAGGAATTGGTTAAACTCCCGCTTTAAACTATGAGCTGCAGGCGTCTTAAATTAAGCAGATTTGCAATGTTTTCTGCATAGCTTTAGGCAGAACAAAAGCGGACCTTCAGCCATTAAAATTACTTTCTTTCTTCTAATTGAAGATTAATATTTTATTTTTTAAATGTATTCTGACTCATTTAGTGCTGAACTGCCACTGCAGAAATTCCTTCTATCTTGCCTAAGTGAAAATAGCATAGCCCCTGCTGCCTTCTGGGATTTCTACGTAACATATCCCAGAGGCAGGTTTACTGATAAGCACATGTGTGCCACAGGATTTTGCATGTGCTCGTCTTTGTGACCCGGCAGACTCCAGTTGTGGATGCCCTGGGATTTTCCCATGCAGACAACACAGGTGTCAAGGTCACAGATACAGTGTGTGGAAAATCTCACGCATGCGCAGATGTGCCACAGGTCTTCGCTGGGTCCCAAAGACCAGGCAGAGACCTTCAGGACCAGTATATTGTGGGACTAAATTTCCTCTGAATAAGCACAAGCATTTTCAGACCCCCAGCCTGTTTCAAATGGGCATGTATAAGACTGAGCAGTGTGAACAGCAAGCTTTTATGAAACTTTCAACATGCTTTTTGCAAGGCTTTTGGCAAGCTTTGATCAGCTTTCTCTAAGCATTTGAAGTGCGCTTCAGTTCCCGTTTGGAAATGTTATACAAATCTTAATAGGAGTGCTGATTGCTGCTTTAAAGGGATTGTAAAGGTTCGTGTTTTTTTTTTTTTAAATAACAAAAATGTCATACTTGCCTCCTCTGTACAAGGGTTTTGCACAGAGGAGCCCCGATCCTCCTCTTCTGGGGTCCCACAGTGGCTCCTGGCTCCTCCTCTTCTCAAGTGCTCCCACAGAGACCCGCTTTCCCTGGGGCCACCCGTGAGGGTGCACACTAGAGTCCTGCTGCTGCGTCCATTGACACAGACAGCATGACTCGGCCCCGCCCCTGGCTACTGTGTCACTAGCTTTGATTGACAGCAGCGGGTGCCAATGCTTCTGCTACTATCAATCCAGCCAATGAGGACTCGAGACTGCTGCTTTGCATGTCCCCATCATTGGAACGATCGGGTTCAGGTAAGTAAAAGGGTGGCTGCTTCACTACAAAGGGTTTTTCACCTTAATGCATAGAATGCATTAAGCTGAAAAACCTTGAGGGTTTACAACCCCTAAACTGCTAGTAGGCTTCAGCAGGTTTTCATCAAGCTTCAAGTTGTAGTGATGTAGCCGACTAGCAACTTGTTTACAGTGGCAATCAGCACTCCCATTGAGATCTGTGGAGTATTTACAAAGTGAGGCCTTAGGGCTATTTGAAAGCTTCAACAAAGCATGTTGAAAGCTCTGCAAATGTTTTGTGAAAGCTTGCTGTTTACACTGCTCTTATACAAGCTGAAGCTCATGTGAATAATTTTTTATTTTATTTTTTTCATTTTAAAACTTACTGAGGTTCCTCTTTAAGTTAATTTTTTGATTTTACCTGCTGCCTGCTATTTCTCTTTATTTTTTCAGTGAGGCCCCATACACACGAGAGGATTTATCCGCAGATACGGTCCAGCGGACCGTATCCGCGGATAAATCCTCTCGTGGATTTCAGAGGATTTCTATGCGATGGCGTGTACACACCATCGCATTGAAATCCGCGCTGAAATCCTCTGCCGATGACGTGTCGCGCCGTCGCCGCTATTATGACGCGGCGACGGGCGCGACGCTGTCATATAAGGAATTCCACGCATGCGTCAAATCATTACGACGCGTGCGGGGAATCCCTTTAGACGGATGGATCCGGTAAGTCTGTACAGACGAGCGGATCCATCCGTTGGAATGGATTCCAGCAGATGGATTTGTTGTGCATGTCAGCAAATATCCATCTGCTGGAAATCCATCCCAGGGGAGATTTATCTGCGGATAAATATCCATTGGCGTGTACACACCATAGGATCTATCCGCAGAAACCCATTTGATGGGATTTATCTGCGGATAGATTCTATGGTGTGTATGGGGCCTCATAGTTGGAATGTTTTCTGATGTTATATTTAAATTAAAAAGATTGACAGGTTATGAAAAATTAGCCGGCTAATTCTCTGGACAGAGTCGGTAAAGACGCATAAATATATTCTCCGAGCTTCATTAATATAAACATTTAGAAACTATACAGTTAAATTCATACAGATAAGTCACCGATGTGATGCAAAGGAAAAAAAATATCAAGACATAATGTGAAATTTATGTACCTCTGGGTAATTAAGGCAGCAGGGGTTGCTAATTTATGCATACAAATTAAGTGAAGAGCTGTGCGAGTGGAATTTTTACACCTTTCTCTAGCAAGGCTGTTTTAGTGGTAAGACTGATTGTCAATGCAGTACCTGGCTGCTTGTTCCTGAAATCTGTTGATGGGTACATAGTCCTTGGCTATGACCTTGCAGAGTCACCATCAGCATTGAACTGGAGTGTTTGTGAGTCTTTTTATTTAGTGCTGAGCACTGCCGCTCTCTGCAGGTGTGGACGATGGAGAGGACATCCCACGAGAGATGCTGGTAGGCATTTATGAGCGAATCCGCAAACGGGAACTCAAGACAAACGAAGACCACGTCTCTCAAGTTCAGAAGGTTGAAAAACTTATTGTAGGCAAGAAGCCGGTAAGAGACCAAAAAGAGAATTCCACTGCTATTACTTTTTAGGATGATCACATGACCCTATAAATAGTTTAGAAAAACCGTAACTCTTGCTGTAAAAACACAAAGTTTGATACTGACTGGCATGTTTTTTGCTGCATTACCGCAAGAAAATTACTGTATTTATTGGCGTAAAACGCTCACTTTTTTACCCTGAAAAAAAAAAGGGTAAACTGTGCCTGCGTGTTATAGGCAGGGGGCTGTGGAATGTTTCTTTCCTGAAACTTCCCTCTTAAACTTAGGGTGCGTGTTTTACGCCTCTGCATGTTATACGCCGATAAATACGGTAGATACAGTTGCTGATTTTTACTAGTTCCATGTTAAAAAAATAAATAAATATTATGCAGCTTTTCCAATAGACCACAGTTCTTTTTTAACTTAATTTTGCTTGACTATTTTTCAAACTGTATTATATAAAATGAAAACTGTAAGCTTAATTGCAAAATCATTTTAAAGTAGATTTAAATCCAATCGATAAAATCTCAAATCAGCTTTAAGATCTTGAGATCATTTCAAAAGTCGTGCTTAGTCTATTTAAATATACAGCTTTCATTTAAATAATACTTGTTGAAGAAGCCAATGAAGGACATTGTGAAGGCACTTCCTGTTATGCAGTGACATGATCAGTTAAGTATTTATCATGTCCTAGCCAATACCTGCAAGGAGACATCCAGGGTGTGGCTGGGGGTGATAAATGTGCAGGAGGTTTGAACAGAGGGTTCTATTCCCTGAAGGGACAGATCTGGTTCTCTTGGAGCTTCTGCCCCTGGAGGCAGCACCACTAAGATAAGAAATAGCAGCTGCTGAGCTTGAGGGCCTGATGATGATGATTAAAATAGGCACATCTAAGTATGCAGGGACCTGGGGTAAAGCTGTCCACATAGACCATCCTCTGCTCCACCATTGATGTCGTCCCTTCCACAAACGGTTCAAGCCTCACTTTCAGATCACTCTACTGCAGGGTAGTCCTCTCGATCACGATTGCAGACTGACAGCGGTGGGGAGGACGGTCAATGTGGACAGCATGACCCCGGATGCCTGCATACTTCGATGTGCCTCTTTTAATCATCAACTATGTGAGTTGCAAAATGTTGTACCTTCATTAAATGTATCCATATTGCTACACTTAAAGGCGCTGCTCTTCTCTTTTATACTCTGTAGCTCCTACTTGATTTTGCTTCTAATCCCCTTGGGGAGGCTTCCATTTGTGGATGGACATTTTATGGTTACACAACCTTCATTGCTATAATCTTTTTATATTGACTATAAACTGAAGGACTTATGAATAAATGGTTGTGGAATGAATCATATGAGTTTCCATTATTTCTTATGGGAAAATTTGCTCTGATATACAAGTGCTTTGGATTACAAGCATGCTTCTGGAACGAATTGTCCCAACTGTAATTATGTGTGTTTTTTTTAATTTGTTAAAAAATTCCTGATCTCAGAAGCAGGAAGGAGCCATCTCCGTTCTGGACATCTGAAGTCCACTTGTGTCTATTTCTGGATTAGGTGCAGCTGGCTACCCAGTATGCACCTCTTGATCTCATGCCTGTGCAGTAATGACATGGCACGTTGCAGTTTGTTGGCTGCAGGTTGCCATAGCAATGGCAGCGGTGGAAGTTCCCACCCTATCATTATGGCAATCTGTCAATCAAAAGCGAATCAGGTGATTCCCTTCGACTCCTAGGATACATGATGCTAATATCCCAGAAGTCCAAGGAAATCGCCTGATGACATCACCTAGGTGGCCTGGACTGTAAATGCAGTCAACCCATTTAAAATGAAGGTATTCAGACATAATGAAAAACAAATTATCCCTTTAGGACTGAACTGTGGGTGGGCATGTGGACGAAAGCAACTCTCAAAAATGTGTGGAACTTCACTTTAACACAAAGATCCCTAAAAGCATCCTAAAATTGGAGGGGTAACCCTTACTGGCTGGGCTCCATGCAAACGTTTGGCAAACTCTATCTTATATGTCATTCACCCATAAAGTCACATGCCAAAACACTGAGCAACACTGTAGACCAATACACTTTGTCCTATTGGCAAAAATCTTCTGTTGTCTTGAAGTCATACAGCAGCCAACAGAAGAAGCTATTAAGGAATGAATTGGTTTCCTTGTATAGAGCTACTGTGTAGAGTATACTACCTTGCTTACATCAAGAAAAGTGCATACAGCAATATAATCAAAAGTGTTCTCTCCTCACATGCGTGCTGTTGAGTTTAAAGTTGAAATGTTAGTGTTTCATCCAATCCTTCATGATGTTTTTTGTTTGATCTACAGTTTTGGTTGTGTTGTCACTGTATTACTTGTGTTTATCATGTTTTTACTGCTAATGAATTTATGTGTGTCTTTTTACTGTAGATCGGATCCCTACACCATGGACTTGGCTGTGTAGGTATTCGTTTCTTTAACACTTCCTAGCTGTTCTCTAGCAACCCATTAATTGCATTCAATATGGCTATTTACCATGTAGCTTTTAAAGAAGCCTTGACCAGCAATGTGCATATATTACCTTCTCCGTTAATTCACATTAAGCTGGCAAAGATGACAATAAAAGCATTAGCATTTTTGAGTTTTGTATAAAAGCATACAGGGAGCAGTTAGAGCTATTGTGCTATGCTTCACATAATGGACACATGAAAGAATATAATTTTGGTAATACAGAATTCCAAGTCAGGGAAGTTAAACAGTTAGAGTATGCAAGTATAAATCTATGTTAGTAGCAAATAAATACCCCAAGAACTATGTGTATTGGAACCATTTATGGATATGAACCCATGATAAGCTGGGAAAAAATACAACTCATTCTGTAAAAACAGATTTACGTTGTTCTCCCAATGCCTGAAAAGGTTTAAATCTGTGTCCTGTGTATGGCCATTGCACCTTGTAATAGGTCAGAACTAGGAAAAAGTTCCCATGATGCACTTGGAGCCTCTAATAATCTATCTGTAATCTGTAATCTTTGCTTTCAGCTTGTTGTAGTGGAGAGTTGGGAGCAGGTAGAGAAGGTTTAAGGGCTCTGTTGAGGACTTATTTATAAAGTATGTTTTTGTTGCTCCTCATTGTAAAAGTATTAGGATGAGGATTAATGTGTTAAATTGTTGTATTGGATAAATTACACAGCCCCACATTATTAAACAGTATTTTGCTTTTTTTGCTTTAGGTTGCAGTTCTTAGTAGATCCTTTGGTATAGGATATGTGTTGGATAATTTAATAAGCACAAAGAGCAATGATATGCGTAACTCATAGCGCCCAATCAGAGATCAGCTTTCTGATCCTTATGAGTTACTGCTTCTGCGCACTACTCTTTGGCTTGTTAAAAAAGACCATGGTGTTACAAATCATAATATGTACAGTTTGTCTCTACAGAAAACATTGAGCATTTAGAGAACATTTTACCTGTGTACATTTATCTGCCTTCATGATATATGTGTCCCTTTTACTTTAAACTGAATCTCTCATGCACAGTGAAGACCACATTCATAATAATGCAGAAAACCATTGTGTCAGAGACTAAAGCCTCGTACACAGGACAGAGGAACTCCACGGGCGAAACACATCGTTTTCCTCGTCGAGTTCCTTGTTAGGCTGTCGAGAAACTTGACAAGCCAATATTCTCAATTCCCGTCAAGGAAATAGAGAACATGTTCTCTTTTTGGCTCGTCGAGTTTCTCGACCGTTTCCTCGACGAAAATGTACACACGACCGGTTTCCTCGGCAAAAAAATATCTCCCAGCAACTGTAAAAAAAAAAACTAAATAATTTAAGTAAAGACACGGTTCAAATGGTTCAAATTTTATGAGCACATACTATTTACTTGATAGAGTGCATTTCTTTTGACCAGACTCTAGGGGGAAGATTTACCAAAACTGGAGCATGCAAAATATGGTGCTGCCCTACATAGAATACAATCAGCTTCCAGGTTTTAGCCCAGGTTCACACTGGGCTGCAGGAATGAAGCCGTGCGAGGTCAGCTGAACTTGCACGGTTTCACTCCCGCTTGTCAGTCCCGATTTCAGCCGCGATTACAGAGACATCTGCATGCCGAAATCGCATAAAGAATGTTTGGAAATCCAATTAGGACAGTGCCATTGCCGGCAAATGCCGCCGATTTGACATGTCAAATCGCATGTCAAAACGCACCAGTGTGAACCAGGGCTTAATGACAAAACATAAATGAACACCCTGAAGTTAGAAGCTGCTGGCTACCATGTGCAGCTGCACCAGATTCTGAGTGCTCCAATTTTAGTACCCCCCCCCCCAGGTGTCACTGTTTGTAATGCAATCTTAGTAACATATAAAATGTAAAAAAAAAAAAAAAACATTTTGTAATAGTTTAACTCTCAGAAATGTTTTAATGTTGTTTTAAATGTGCAGCATTCTTAGTCAGACAGTGTTGTAAACATAAATTTTGTGTTTCATTTTTGTGCATTTGATGCTGTACTACCCCTATTCCAAACACTTTTAGGACTTTACACACTAGGCTAGAGCGTTTCCAAAATAAAATCAATTGAAGTTACAGAAATAGATAGGCAGTCAGAAAGAATTCGTACAAATAACCATCATTTACCTCTACTTTCCTGATGCAGCATAAACATAACTGTGCAGTTCAGGTGGCACCATCTAGAGCTGGTCTGACATGCACCACCCCCTTGTGTGCAGTACAAGTCTGTGTTAGGCCCCATACACACTATTAGATTTTCTGCAGATTTTTGTCCTCTGATTTACCAAAACCGTATAATATGAGGTCGAACCTTAAAGCCCTGTACACACGGGCAAAAATCTCGTCAGGAAAAAAACCTGGTTTCCCTGACGAGATTCTTGGCAAGAATCTCTTGCCGCCCGAGTGTACACTCATTTAAAAAAAAAACGCAGTTCTCTTGAAAGGAAAGAACGCGGTGACGTCATCGTGTACGATGAGCATGCGCTCGTCACATTCTATGCCGTCGCCGCCATTTTTCTGCACCCTACCTATGCCTAGGAAGCTACCGCGCATGCGTCAAAGTCATTTCGAGCATGCGCGGGTTTCCACGGCGACAGGTAAGTATACACACTCTCGGGTTCTCTATTTTTCTCATCTAGATTCTGGGCAGTTTTCTTGTCGAGAAACCTGAAAGCCTCGTACACACACTCGGTTTTCTCGGCTTAAGAGTTTCAATTTGTATGCAATCAGGCCCTTGCCCTACATGGTTTTGGTAAATCTGAAGACAAAAATCTGCAGAAAATCTAGTAGTGTGTATGGGGCCTTAGAAAGCTTGTGCTGAGGGGGGTGGCACGTACTCAGCTCAGCTTTGCCAGCATAGAGACAGAAATTATATTTAAAAGCTTCTTAAAATGAAAACAGACACAAACCATAATGTGTACAGGAGTATGAAGATATTCAAATGTGTGATACTTCTACTGGATTTCAGCGATATGTCTATAAAACTTTTCTTAGTTGTGGAACTACTTAAGCAATCCATTTAATTTATATACCATCAGATAAAACCACTACACTACAGTAGGTTGGTAAATTTTAAAGTGAACCTGTGCTTTCCCCATGCAGAGCAAAGCTACAGGTTAACTGTATTGCCAATTTCCCCAGCATGCACAGATATTTATGCTAAATACCCCCCCAATTTTCTCAATAAAGCACTCGCACAGAGAAGCATCGTGGCATACCCGTCACTTCTAATAAAGGGGGCAATGTGGCCTTCCCCCCTCCCACCATATGACATTGCTGTTGCTTGACGTTTGACCACTTAGGCATTCAACCCTTTCAAATGCGGGTGTGGAGAGAGTCCTCAGCCCTGGTAACTCCAGGTCACAATTTTTTATTTTTTTGCTTTTGTGAGCAAATAGATTAGCAAGGGACTAAGGCAAATAATACTATTCATTACCTTAAATTAAATCCTATTCCTTGGTACCTTTTCTTTATTCTTCTCCGTTGACTGCAGGTTTTCCATAGTGTTTTACATCTGTGCTGTAAAGATCCTGAAAACATGGTATAATTTGATTTCCAGCTACAGTATTTAACTATATTTACAGTGCCTTAAAAAAGTATTCATACTGCTTGAAATGTTCCACATTTTGTCAAGTTACAATCAAAAACGTAAATGTATTTTATTGGGATTTTATGCGATTGTGAAGTGGAAGGAAAATGATATCTGAAACGTGTGGCGTGCATTTGTATTCAGCACCCCTTCTTTAACCACTTAAGACCCGGATCAATATGCAGGTTAAGGACCTTGCCCCTTTTTGTGATTCGGCACTACGTCACTTTAACTGACAATTGCGCGGTCATTTTCTTTTTTGAAAACCATTTATCATTTTCCTTCCACTTCACAATTATGTGCCACTTTGTGTTGGTCTATCACATAAAATCCCAATAAAAAACATTTACATTTTTGGTTGTAACATGACAAAATGTTGAAAATTTCAAGGGGTGTGAATACTTTTTCAAGACACTATAGAACACACAGCTGAATCAGATGGGACAGATTACCTTTGTCCTATCTCCTTATAGCAATACGACTTTTCAACAGAAAGAGGCAACCAACAAGTACATTGGCATTCTAATAAGAACCTTCTTAAGTAAAAACCTATTACGAAGTTAGGCAGTTTTAAATATATATTGGTAAAATAATAATAAAGATTTATATTAACCTTTAAATCACAAGGTAACTACAGACGATAGATTAATGCCCCAACCTGTTCTTGGTAAAATGGGGGCATGATTGTTGGCCCTACCAGACCATGGCAGACACCCCTTACCTGAGCTTCCACATGGTAGAGTCGTATGACCAGATACAATTCTTTCCAGCCAATAGCTGTTGTTTTCCCCCAGGAAAAACTGGCTCCAGCAATGATTGATATTTGTGCTTCTCCATAGGCACAATCACACACACTTACCTTCAGCAAAATGACATGCTTTTACCAAGAGGACTTATGTTATTTATGATATCAGTATCACAGTCCACCACTTAATGGTCTTTATTTAACTAGATTAGGTATTATATTGTCATGTGTAGGGGCTTAAAGTGAACCTGTGGCCAGCTTCTGGATATTCAAGCATTTTCATATTGTTACAAGCAGTAAGTGACCTTTAAAACAAATATTTAGTGACTTTTGTAGCTACAGGAACTGTGGAGCAATTGGTTCCCAAAGTTCACAACAGAGGCGCTAAAGTTGTCCAAGTCCCTCTCTCAGCAGTTCAACATTGCATGTTATGCCTCGTACACACGACCAGTTTTCCCATTCGGAAAACTGCCATGACAGCTTTTGGCCGGGAAAACTGGCCGTGTGTATGCTCCATGGCAGTTTTCCCGAAAGGAAAACCGCGGGGAATCTTGGTAGGAAAAATTAGAACATGTTCTCTTTTTTCCTGCCGCGATTCCCGGCGGTCTTTTCCCAGCAGTTTCCCTATGAGAAACACTGCGGTGGAGCATACGCACAGTCGGGATTCCCGCCCTAAAGCTTTCACTGCAGTTTTCTTGATGGGAAAACCTCTGGGTGTGTACATGGGGAAAGTGACCGCCGGGAATCCTGATCGTGTATATGGGGCATTACCCTCTCACAGCAGGGACTCTGCATCCTTTTTGCCTTCTAATTGCTAATGTAAGCATAGAACAGGATCTCTACGTGGGGCAACAGGGGGAGCTGAGCTTTTGAGATAAGAACATGAATACTTTCTATGCTTCTGCTGTATTTTTTAAAGGGTGTAATTGATGTAAAGTACCTACAGATACAAGGGTCAGTGAGGGCTTGCTTTAAAACTCAATTATTGCTTGTTAAAAATGTGTAATTTCTCAAATATCCATTACTTGACCACAGGTGTATTTAAAATATTCCTAATTCACCTTAGATCAGATCAAAATGATGTGTTTGCAAGATGATCCACACTTACAGAATATTGCCTTTTCATTTACTTGATCCTACATGTTGATGGTTTGTGTGTAATATATTTGTCTTGCAACAGGTCCTCTCTTTACCACACCGAAGGTTGGTCTGCTACTGTCGTCTCTTTGAAGTCCCTGATCCGAATAAGCCACAGAAGCTTGGCTTGCATCAGAGAGAAATCTTCCTATTTAATGACCTGCTAGTGGTATGTATTGAATAAAGGGAGTTTATCAGAGGAAATGTCAGTTGCAGGCATATATTAGATAAGATACTGTATTTATCAGAGTATAACACGCACAGGCGTATAACACGCACCCTAACTTTAAGAGGGAAGTTTCAGGAAAAAAGATTTCCACCGCCCCCTGCGTATAACATGCAGGCACATTTTAGGGTAAAAAAGTGAGTGTTATACGCCAATAAATACAGTATTTGATTATGAATAGAGTTTGCCAGTGGGACTAAGGCAGGAAGGTATGTGCTCTATTTAGAAGTAACAAAAAGGCAGATGAGGAATCTTGTGACATTCATTTTATCATTCAAGGAACCCGCAACTGTTAACATTTTTATCACCATACATTTGGTGCTTTCATCCCTTCTCCCAAAATAGATGTACAGATCAAGGAGATGCCTTTTTTGTCTTATTCTGTATACTTATGAAAACCTCCCACTGATGGCATTGTAAATGATGCTTTGTATAGCTGAAAGTATAGATAGTGTTTGGATTCTGTATGGCTGCAGACGGCATTCATTTATTTGTGATAGACCAGATATAGCATTCTGCATTTACCACTTACTGTATATATAGATAGCTGATAACATATGGAGATTGCAATTGCAGATATCTTACCAAAGCATTACTTAAAATGATCTGATAAATATAATATTTTAGTCCAGGCAGAAAGGCAGGGCTGTTTGTAGATATCATGTTGCCTGAGGCACAGCTGAATGATTTTCACACTGCACCCCCGTTTAATACTTTTTTTTAAACAAATGCTAGAAAGCACTAGAGACAGCTTACAGTCTTCTTTACATGCTGGATTTTCAACTGTAAATACGGCCATAGATGGTGTGATTTTCTTTTCTGCAACCAGGGGTTGCAGGAGAGAAATTTGCTTGATTCCCCCAACAACACAGTCAGTGTTGATGAGAGAATCCCTCCCACGGAGCTATTGTGTTCAACTGGCAAGGGGGAGCCGTCCCTGCCGGGAGAACACAAAATGATTATTGCTTGATCAATCAATGTGGGTACAATCAGCCTTGCCCATATATGGTTCAAATCTCAGTTGATACCTGCTGAACTTCCCAAGATTTGAACCGCCTATGTCTGGTTTTAGTACCACCAAACCAGAGAAATGAGAGATGGCTCTGTGACAAAGTAGCAAAGCAACAACATCTCTTTAAATCTTACCCCCAACCAACCGATACTCACCTTCCCTGTACCCAGATGGTGTTAGAGCTCACACAAGGCTTGGTAATATTGCCTCCTATGTTACTTTTGATCATATTACCTCCTATACCTTCCTCCCATATTAACTTACTACTGTGTATGAGCCTGAGGATTGGCTTTTCAGGCCCAAGCACTGCATCATGGAAGAAAGTCGCATGTTCCCATATACCCGCAAATACTGGGTATTTTACTGCAGCTGCCAGGGCTAAATTTGGTGTGAGAGAATTTCTGTAAGCAAAATTTGACTGCATATGGCCAGATTATGTATGCTGTTGCACGTAATTTGACTTACTCTGTAGTGATGTACTGAGTTTACCTTCTGGGAAAAGCAAAAGCACACCTCCTGAATTTCTGAGATGGGAAAAATGAACGGCCTTCAGAACTTTTAGCACTAAAAATGTCAACTGTAGTCATTTAGATGTTATACAAAAGTTTAATACAATATTACACTTTTGATAGTATATTTATAGTACATGGTAGAGATCTATACATGCAAATAATAGAAGGGCAGATATATTTGGTTCTACTGAAAAACTGTTGGGAGATATGATTAGAGAAATGATCCATAAGAAAAAAAATTATCCTTTCTATTTTTAACATTTTCTACTTTTACTTATTTTATTCTAGGTAACAAAAATCTTCCAAAAGAAGAAAAATTCTGTAACCTACAGCTTCAGACAGTCATTTTCCCTGTATGGGATGCAAGTGATCCTGTTTGAAAATCAATGTAAGTGTATCAGTATTTTTTTTAGTTTGCAGCAGATGGAACAAAGTTATTAAATATATACCCCAGCCAAAATTAAATATAAAGACTTGAGTCTTGAGAGGATTATGGTAGCTGTCAGTGGGCGAGTAGCAAAACATCATTAACATTACAGAATCAGTTGAACGTCACATTATTGTGAGGCAGTGCTGTGGTGTACCAGGAAAATCTACAGCTATTCCATGGTGATCAGGAAAACTCCCTCACTAACCTGTGTGTAATTCAGATGTATTTTGAATCACACCAACTGCAGACTACATTTCAGTTGTAGAATGTCTGCAATATCAAAAAGAACCACAAAGTTGCAAACTGCTACCAATCAGAATAAAACCTGTAACAAACCCAGTTTACATCACAATCTTTTCAGTAGTACCTGTCTCTATGCATCTGTTGAAACAAAAGAGAACTAAGGTGGGACTTTATATGAAGTATGTGTGGCAACATAAACGCAGTCAATATAAAAAAACACAATGTTTGCTAAGTAATTGCATAACATTTAAGAAAATTCATTCATAGGTTTGTGTCCATAATGACAACATGTAACAAACATAGTATGGCAACAACAATAAATGACACAATGTATAATAAACATATGACCGCTGTATCAAGATAATACATTGTAGGGTAAATATAGAACAACCATCCTAGCTGACACGGACCACCCCAGAAACAGCGTAAAGATAAAATCTGTATATATAAAGCTGGTCTAAACCATTCAATGAAGATGAGATGCATCCAATAAGCCCTACACGTTTCGTGGATTTATTCCACTTTTAAGGGGCAAATACATTAAAGTTCCATCCAAAAAGGGAACTTCTGCTTTTCACATTTGGCACCTTTGGGGGGGGGGCAGATACCTGTATAATACAGGTATTTGCTCCCACTTCCGGCGATAGTTTGCTGCAGATTCCGCAGCGAACTACGCCATGTCCGGCCCCTATTCTGTCCCCATGTCAAATCGCATGTCAAAACGACGGCATTTGCCATCAATTTCCGGCAATGGCACCATCCTAATCGGTGTGACGCTGCATCTGCGGCGCTGCACCGATTTCAAAAAGTAGTTTCTGTACTACGACTTTGACATATGTGCAGAAACCTGCAAAGATGTCTCTGTAATCGTGACCGAAATCGGGACTGACATGCAGGAGTGAAATCGTGGGAGTTCAGATGAACTCGCACAGGGTGACCTTATGTTCCCTTTCCCTCCCCCTCTCTTCTCCCCCTTCTTTGCTTTTTTTCCCACATCCTGTCTGCACTTCCATCCATACTCCCTCTTCCTCCTAACCCTCTGTCCACCCTTTCGAGTGACAACCAGTCCCATACCTGCTAATCTACTATGCCCTTCTGTGGTTTTTGTTCTAGTGTCCACCCACCCTATTAATTTCCAGTTACTGGCAGCATTGCTCCATTTTGTACTATGTTCTTAACGTATGTTGTTTGGTTTGATACTCTTAGCTAAATGTTAGTACTAGTTTCATTATCTGCAAGCTAATGATCTGGTATTGGACTGTTGTGTTGGCCTTTATTTTCTCTGATTACTGTTCTGGCAGTCATTGTCTGTCCTTTACATTCAAGATAGTATTGACGCTATGAGTATAAGTATATGGTCAATGTTTGTATGTTTGTGCACAAAGCAAGGTCAATAAAGACATGGGTGAGCGAGTTTAGGGTGGAGGAACTTGACAGGCCTGCACAGAGTCCTGATCTCAACCCACTAGAACACCTTTGGGATAAATTTGAGCGGAGACTGCGAGCCAGGCCTTCTCATCCAGTTCCTGACCTCACAAATGTGCTTCTGGAAGAATGGTCAAACATTCCCATAGACACACTCCTTAACCTTGTGGACAGCTTTCCCAGAAGAGTTGAAGCTGTTAAAGGTGCAAAGGTTGGGCCAACTCGATATTGAACCCACGGATTAAGACTCGGATGCCAATAAAGTTCATGTGCGTGTAAAGGCAGGCATACCAATACTTTTGGTAATATACTGTATAACGGATCCCATGTGCTATCAAACTACTTAGTATATTTATGAAGAATACAGATGAGTCTGTCATTGACTATAATCCAGTTACGCTTATTCTTTACATAGTCAAGAGGAACCACCGACTGTTTCCAATATTTAGCAATGGTAATTCTTGCTACCAAAAACATATTTGTGATTGATTTCACTGACTTTCTGGGAACCTTATCAGGTAGTTTTTGAAAGAGGGCCAACTCCAGGGATCTGTGTATATTTACACACTTTACTGAGTAAATGAGGGTAAATATCTGAATCCAAAATCTGGACACTTTAGGGCATTGCCACCAGACATGGTGCATAGTCAGGGCCACCTTAATAGCATCATGGGCCCCTGGGCAAAGTAATGCAAAGGGGCCCCCACAAGCCTGCACTACCACTCAACAAACACAACCCATATAAATAAAAGGGTCTGCGCTGCAAGTTTCCCACAACTGGGGGTGATGCAGCATTTAGAGCAGGGGTGGCAACCTTTGAGAGGTGGAGATCTACTTGAAAATTATAATAAGACTAATGTCATTGTAAAAATATAAACTTAGCTTACCTTAAAAGTTGACTTAAGTGAGCAACTAGTTTTAGGCCTAATTCCATGGCATGATATAGTGGTCAGTCATAGGTAGGGATGTGTGTAGAGGTCAGTAAAGGTTGGGCAGTGTAAAGAGGCCAGTAGTAGGTAGGGCAAAGTACAGGAGTCTGCAGTTTGTAGGACAGATTATAGGGGTCGGTAGAGCAGT
Source organism: Rana temporaria (assembly GCF_905171775.1). Lineage (NCBI taxonomy): Eukaryota > Metazoa > Chordata > Amphibia > Anura > Ranidae > Rana > Rana temporaria. Next base: position 51,924,033 of record NC_053495.1, on the reverse strand, counting down.
GGAAGGTGTCGGTAGAGCAGTAGAAGGTGCCGGTAGAGCAGTGGAAGGTGTCGGTAGAGCAGAGGAATGCCTAGTACACACGAGAGGATTTATCCGCGGAAACGGTCCTCCGGACCGTTTCCGCAGATAAATCCTCTGGCGGATTTTGATCTCCTGGTTGTACTAACCAGGAGATCAAAATCCCTGCGGAATTCCGTCCGCAGTGACGCGTCGCGCCGTCGCCGCGATGATGACACGGGGACGTACGCGACGCGGTGATATAAGGAATTCCACGCATGCGTCGAATCATTACGACGCATGCGAGGGATGGGTTCGGACAGATCGATCCGGTGAGTCTGTACAGACCACCGGATCGATCCACTGCAGCCGATTCCAGAGGATAGATTTCTTAGCATGTAAGGAAATTTTTATCCGCTGGAAATCGGTCGGCCCGAAATATATCCGCGGATAAATATCCGCTGGATCGTACACACCAGCGAATCTATCCGCTGAAACCGATCCGCGGATCAATTTCAGCGGATCGATCCTCTCGTGTGTACGGGGCCGAAGGTGTCGGTAGAGCAGTGAAAGGTGTCGGTAGAGCAGTAGAAGGTGTCAGTACAGCAGTAAATGCAGCACCACAAACTAATGTAAAATGTGAACAACACTCTCTACTGTGTTTAACAAATTAAATAAGTGAATAAATATATACAATTTTATTAATTCACCAAATATGTTGAGATTTTATAAATAACAAAAGTTCATGAATACTGTATAAGCGTGCAAACGGTTCTGGCTTACACCAGTTCATCTGTATTTTATCCTTTGAATATATGTGATCCAGACTGTCGATATCACCCAACTACCACCTCTATACTCACAAGAAGAAATGGCTGCACCAGCAGCATCCGTGCTCTATAAACAAATATAGGCAGATTCCCAGAGACTCCAGTCCCTTTAAATAGCAGCCAGCTTAAATAGGCTTCTTCAGTAGAGGCAGTAATGGGAGTTGTAGCTATGTGGGAAAAAAAGCTCACCTCCTGGATCCAAATTTAAGCATCATAATGTAGTATTTATTTAAAACCTTATGTGTTCCAACCAAATGACAGCATAAAATTATGAAAAATGCTAATCAAACGCTTATGAGTGGCCGCCACTCGAGAAGGGCTATAGGTTGTATGCTGACATCACACAGCGGCATCGATCTCAAGCTGGCAGGATTACTAAGAAAGCAGGGAAAATACTAACTTGCTACTACTGGCTGTTGTTGTCACCCCATCACTTCAGCCAGCAAGGAAGCTAAAAACCTTAAAGCTGAATTCACAAAAACTTTAATTTAGCCTGTGCAGAGAGCAGTAGCCCTCCAACTACAGGCTGCCTGCAGAATACACCAAGTGGGGGGCCAACATAAGACCAGTCACCCTGCACAAGGTGAGAGAGCAGCATTGACAGGCCTTTAGTACAGGAAGCTGCAGCACAGAGGCAAACTTTCAAGCCCTGTACACACGACCGGGATTCCCGGCAGTATAAAGTCCGCCAGGAATCCTGGCGGGAAAACCGAGAACCTGCTCGGTAAGTTTCCACGTGTACACAGGAAGCTGCTGCACAGTGGCAAACTTTCAAGCCCTGTACACACGACCGGGATTCCCGGCAGTATAAAGTCCGCCGGGAAAACCGAGAACTTGCTCGGTAAGTTTCCACGTGTACACACGGCTGGGTTTCCCATCGGGAAAACTGCTGGGAGAGCTTTGGCCGGGAATCCCGGCTGTGTGTATGCTCCCTTGCAGTGTTTTTTCCCATAGGAAAACTGCCGGGTGTAAAACCGCCGGGAATCCCGGTGGGAAAATAGAGAGCAGGTTCTCTATTTTCCTGGAAAAACTGCGAGATAACATACACCTGGCCGTTTTTTTGGGCCAAAAGCTCTCCTGGCAGTTTTCCTGGCAGGAAAAACGGTTGTGTGTACGAGGCTTCACACTGGTTTACTGCACAGCTCTGGAAGACATACACAGAGCACAAGATTCAAGTAAGAATACACATGCCTCTTGTATTCAGACAATATATGCTTATCCTGGAGTTCAGCTTTAGGAGAACTCAATTTGTTAATGTGAATACGCTGACTTTAATTCACTTGTGTCCATAGCACAAGCCCAGGCATTTACTGACCTTAGGGAAAATGCTATCAGCTGGTCATAGTGGAGAACAATTTCGCTTGGGCTGTGTGCTTCTAATTTCTCTTTCTTAAAGCTGATGATGCCTGTTTTGTGGTTGGTTTGACAATGATGGAGGAGATTCATTTCCACAAGACATGTGATGTTTCAACAGCAGGCCTAATTTGTTTTTCACTTTCAAGCTGCACTGCATGTTTCTGCTCAAATATAGACACCAGAAACACACAAGATGGGAAAAAATATGCCGTAGATGTGCTTTATTGTTTTCATCTAATTTTAGATCACTAGCAAATCTTAAATTACCTCCCATAAGAAAGACTGTGGATGGGTTTATCTATTATATATATACAATTTTACTTGGAACATACTCAATATTTGTATAAAGGATATTACTTTGATATTCATGCTCTAAAGATGTATCAATAACATTGAGGCCCGTTCACACCATTTATGTTGGGATGCACTTGGCAACTTTTCCCAGCACAGCCGCAACACAAAACAGTTTGCCTTGTTTTTTACAGAGACAGTTCATGCCACTGCATTGTGTGGTGTGCTGAAAGAAAGTACTGCAAGTTCAGCGCAAGCTACCGCATTGCAATTCTTCTGTGGTGAATGAAATGTGACTTGTGCATTAAACCCAGTTTACTGGTGTGAATTGGCCCCCAATTATAGGCATATATACAGGGCTTTTTTCTCAAACAATAGGTGCTGGAACTCAACCACGACCCTCCAAATCACATCAAATGGTGGGTGTGGTCAGATTTCACAAACAGTAGGAGGGTCTTAAAGGGGCATTAAATACCAGGATTGTATTACATACAGAGTGCAGAGTTCGGGGGGTTACAAGCTGTCTCTTGTGTTTACAAGTAATTGTGGTGAGCAGGCACCAAAGGTTCTGAGCCAAAGGTTCCGCCTGAAAAAAAAATATATACACCATTTACTGCATATGTTTTGCAATCATTAAAAAGTTATTTCAGAAACTATAAATATTTGATTGCATATTTATATTGGCCTTTATGTAATTTTCTATGCAGTAGGGCGTATAGGAAAAAAAAAGAAATGTCATTGCGAGAGCAAAGCAACAAAATTACTTGAATGCTGGTCCTTACGGTAGCTTATACTCATCTTCCCTTCCCGCCCCACTGCACTTTTTGCTGCGAGTATCAAGGAGAAAGAACCATTTGTAAGCTACTTGTCAATCTGCCTCAGAGCTTACACAGGGTCGAGCTCTTCTTCCTACCTCCATGTGACTTTGCTGGTACCTGAGCAACCATGTGCCAAGCTTCAGCACTGTTACATGGGGGGGGGGAGTCGTATGTTTCCCCTTTGGTCAGTTTTCTGACAGAAGTGAAGAGAAATTACAGGTGTGGTGAGTAATTGACCCCTTTCCATGTGTCAGTGCTGGTGCTTGCCAATTGGCAGCTCTGGCACCCAATGAAGAGAGAGTGCTCACTTCAACCCTGTGTAAGCTATGGCTGGGATCAACTCAGAGCTTAAAAAGGGCTTCTCTTCCTCGCTTTCATTGGCAAATGTACCAGCAGGGGAGTGAAGAGAACTTGAATATAAGCTTATGTGCCCCAAATAGGCAAAGTACAAGTTCAATGTAAACAAATCTGAAAAGTATACTAAATTATGGGGAAGGACAGACAATTGGCATATTTCAAACAGTTGTTTATAGTGAGATGTTTAAAAATGGCAAAGAATAAAGCTAGCCATACACATATACTTTTCATTCTTTTGTTGTATTCTGACAACCAGACCCACTAAACAGTGCTTTAAACAGTTTTCCACCCAGCTCCTTTGTTAAAAGTTGATAGGAAATTGTCTTTTGTCGATCTGGGTAGTGAATTGTATATGATTCAGCATGAATTCAGTGTGTGTATGGCCACCTTAAAGTGTTACTAAACCGAGAACCCTGCATTCACTATAGCTGGTCTCCCACAGAACATGGAAATGCAATCATTTTAGTAAATGTACACTACTAAATACCTTTTCTCACCAGCAGTAATATAGCAGTCTTGTGACTTCTATCAGTGCCTGGTTAAAGTTTGTAGGAGGAGTTTTTATACTGCACTGGCTGACCTATCTGGATGCAGGACCCCTGACCCACTGTCTTGACACTGTGCTGATCACATGCAAAACTCTGTAGCAAGGATGAGCTTAGACGTGTTCGCAACCACACATACAGAGCCCACCAGGAAGTCGGCACTGAGCAGCGCTAATCACAGGTAGTGAGACATTTCCCGATCTCTGCAGCCACGGATCGAGAAAATGTCTCACTGCTTGTGATAAGTGCTCTGCAGTGCTGACTTCCAGGTGGGCTCTGCACGTGCAGTTGCTAACATGCCTGAGCTCATCCTTACTCTCTAGCAATGCACACCAAACTGAGCATGTGCTAAATGACTCCAGTAACTCTGTCTTATCTGAAAATGTTTTGGAGACTGTGCAATAAGAAGCGGATTTCTGTATACAGGATCAAATAGCCTTTTTACACAATGCAGGATTAACCCCTTAGGTTCCACAGTGAGTATAACAAGTATGCTTTACTGCATATACAGACTGATTTTACTGTTGTGGGGTTAGTAACACTCTTGGATAGAGAAACGGAGAAAAAACAATCTTGTGTAAGGCCACAAAATCTGTGTGCCTGTTGGCCTGTCTGTCATCTGTGTTCTACCTCTAGCCATCTAACATTGTCATCCAGACCCACAAGTCTTTCAGTAAGTGCTAGCTAATATACTGCATATTCATTCTGGCCTTGTGATGCAATGCAAATAAGTGAAAAGCCACATTTTATATGGAGCAGATTAGATTATCTGCCTTCACGTTGTTCAGAGTCTGACAGATTGCACAGGAGAATAGTTAATGTTTTCCTCACGATTCACACATTTCTCTTTTGGGATTTTGAAGTTGGGATGACACAGCAAGCTGCTATAACATGACATCTGCTGCCTCTCGGGCATTTATGACCGATTTATGGGCATCCCATAATGTATGGATGATCCGCTAAAACATTAACATTATAGTTCTGAAGTGAGCAGAATTAACACATGTCTTAGGTGCTCGAAGAAAAGCTGTAACAGGCAGTCACTCCCTTACCTCTTAGCTATAGAAAACAAAAACAGATGTGATAAGCTGCCAAGAGGTTCATGAATTACACAAGACAGATTCATCTTTCCTGCCTTCACATTCCCGGCAACTGTCAGCAATAATAAGAAAAAATGGGGAATAAAGAGAAGGATATGAAGACTTGTTATTTCTTTATTCAAGAAAACAACCAGCTACACATTATTTATATTAAATGGGACCTGTAAAGAAAGAGATATGAAATCTGTGATTGCTGGTTTCATTTTTAAAGGTGTAGGCATCAAAGCTTCCATTTTAAACCTGATTTGGAACAAGCATGCAGGATAAAAGTGTGACTTTTAAGACTTTGCTTGCTGCAGGCTTGTTCCAGGCGTTTGGCACAGTGGGATTGATTTAATAACAAGGGAATAGTGATTGTTCACTTCTCAAAGTGAATGTTCCTTAGTAAGCAAGGTTAAGCTGTGTCAATTTGAATATCCAATCATGTGCAAGAAATCTTTTTTTTTTTTTTCGCAGATGATTGATTGAATAATTGAACTGAACACAGCTTAGTCTTATTTACTAAGCTTTCCCATGTGATCCGCTTCTATTCATTAAGTAAAATAATGCCTTGAGGAGCAGCACTTTACTTTTTCTTGAAGTATACTCTCTAACACCTTAGAAAAATGAATATACTCTGTGTGTGTATGTGAGTGTGTATATATATATATATATATATATATATATATATATATATATATATATATATATATATATATATATATATTTATATTTATTTTCATATATGCTCTTCCAGAAGTGAAGAGGTTTCCCATGATGGATGCACCTAGCATTACTAATGGATTCTTAGCCAGTCGACAAAGTCACCAAATTGTGAGCAATGGGCAACTCTACATCAGGAATTAGGGACAACAACATTCACAATAGAAAATCATTGTTAGCTGATTATAAAAAGTGTTATGGGAAGCACTAAATGCACAAAAACCTAAACATCCCTTAACACACTCAGCTTCAAACATGTTATTTCTGATATTTGTTGTTCCTAACACAACTGTTTCCCCTTATTACAGACTATCCAAATGGCATTCGTCTCACATCAGCAATTCCAGGAGCTGACATTAAGGTTCTGATTAACTTTAATGCTCCAAATCCACAAGATCGCAAGAAGTTCACTGATGATTTAAGAGAGTCCATTGCAGAGGTTCAAGAAATGGAAAAGTACAGAATAGAGAGTAAGTACAAAGGTATATACCATATAGCATTATTCAAGAAAATCATTTAATCTTCCACAACTTATTTTAAAAGGCATAAAATACTAAATACAGTACATTTAAAATGGATCTTTGTTGTAGGTAAGATAAATTGGCATATACATTTCAATGCATCTAATAATTTTTCTCACCCTCTAGTCTTCTGGTATTTGGAGACCACCAGAGGATTCTGTAAAAGTGGGATAAAGAAAAAGTAGAGAGGTGCCTGCAACAAGCAGTTAGTGGCTTCCATCATTTAGGGGTTTGCAGCCAAGCGGGGGTACAAAATGTGACACGGTGTGTTGAAGGTTTAAAGCCATTAATGAGAAAGCCCATATCCCTGTTACTTGTGTTAAGGATATAAAGTCACATTAAACAGTTAAAAAATAGAGATGAAATACCATGGATGCTTATGAGAAAAAGGGTAAACATGAATAATGGCAGGATAAGGAACAGATTTCCTTCTTATTGCCTCTGGGCTTGCCCTATCTCCCCTGTGACCCCTTTCACACGTTGGGGTTTTTAGCAACTGAATTTTGTTTACACCTATGACACAGATGAAAGCATTTTTGCCTCATATTATCTCTATCTTCTTGAGGAAGCGAAAAGCGAAACACAGAGATACTTCAGACAACTCTAACCCACTGCTGGGATCTATTTGAATAATTAAATACATTGAATAATTATATGTAAACCAATGATGGATGTTGGTATAATGTGATATACACATGTGAGTTGATTGAGATGTATATCTTACTTAGAGAAATAATGTTTTACCCACAAGGAAAAGTAAAGTTGTATTTATGAAATGTTTTTGTATAGGAATTTATTTAATTATGTATATAGTATATGCAGTTATGTATATACAATAAAATACATTTTTTTTTATTAAAGTGTTTGTTCGCTCCCCCCAAAGAAATATGGATTCTGATCCTTTAAAGCATTTTATACAGCACAGTGCTTTGTAATTTGGCACCCTGTAACACCTGTAATACCTGGCTGATCCTGCCTGGCTATATCCTCCCCTCTGCAAACAGACCACGATAATCATGGCTGCTGAGCCCCTGACATTGTGGTCTATTTGCTATTCTGTGTCTATCTCCTCTGTCCCCCCTCCCCTCTCTGTGTGTCACCTAGTGACTCTGTCGCCTCATCCCCCTCCTGCTGCAGGAATAACCTATATGTATATTTACTATCCGTTCTGTCTTCTCATAATGTGCCCCTCTGTCTCTGTGTATTATGAAAAAAAATCCTCCTTCACTGTATCTCAAGGTGGCTCCCGGCGGTCATGTGACTGGCTTTGTCTCCTCTCTCCTTTCCTCCTCGCATCCCACTGACATCAGCGGGGAAACCTTGTCCCCGCCCACTGCTTCTACAAGATGGGCAGAGAGGAGGCACAGCTGGTTACATGAGAGTCGGGAGCCACTGTAAAATATGGTAAAGGAGGATTTTTTTTAATAAAACACAGAGGCTGGGGGCACTGTATGAGAAGACAGCACGGATTGTGGAAATATAGGAAAGTGGGTTAACAACCCCTTTTTTTTTTTTCAAATAACAATTTTTTATTTTCGAAAAAAGGTCAATACAAAATGTAGCAGCATTTCAAGTGTAAGATAATAGAGGTAATACAAAAATTCCAGCTGAATGTGCTTACACAGCGGCCACATTCTTGGTTATACATTCAGTAACGTATAAAACAACTAGGTAACAAAGAGGAGAGGAGAAGAAGTGAGAGGGTAGAGTAGAAGAAGAAGATGGGGAAGGAAGAGAAAAGAAAAAAAAGGGGGGAGGAGAGAGAGAAAAAAGAAAGAGAAGGGGGGAGACTGGGGGAAGGGGAGGGGGGGGGGGAGCAGGCAGGAGTGTCGGGTGAGGTAGTGTACCTTGGTGGTCTGTTGTCAGCTCACGGCGGGTCCTCCACCGAATGCCACCTCTCCCAGACCAGGTCATGGTCCTCCAGCCTATCCCGAATCCTAGCTGTCATTTTTTCCATAAGCTCTACATCCTTGACCCTAGCATAAAGGGCTTCCTGGGGTGGGGGCGTTGGTTTCTTCCAATAAAGTGCTATCAGGCACCTCGCGGCTGTGGTTATGTGTCTCAGGAGTTTCTTATAGGGTTTAGCTATGCGGGGTTGGGATAGGCCCAGTAGGAACAGCTTCGGGGAGAGGGGTATGGGTGCCTCCACGAGGCGGGTCAGGAGCTCTTGCACCCGAGTCCAAAACTGGACTATCAAGGGACAGGTCCAGTAAATGTGGAACAATGTGCCCCTGGCCTGGTTGCACCGCCAGCATCGGTCAGAGGTGGAAGGATAAATCCTGTGGAGGACGTCTGGGGTCAGGTACCAAAAGAACAGCACTTTATATGTATTTTCCTTATAGAGGGTGCAGATTGAGCTCTTGGCCGCCTGCCTCCAGACCGCCCTCCACTCATCCTCTTCGAGCTCCCCTCCCAGCTCCTTCTCCCAACGGAGCATGTAGGTGTGTTTGCCTTTAGTTTGTAAGGGGTATTCATTTAGAATTTGATAGATATCTGATATGAGGCCCCTGCGGGCTGTGCCCTCGAGTATGATGCGCTCAAATGGGGTCGGTTTTGAGAAAAGGAGCCGGGGGGCCATCGTGTGGGCGTAGTGGCGGATCTGTAGGTAGCTGAAAAAGGCTTGTCGTGGAATGTCGTGTTTGGCTTGGAGCTCAGTGAAGGAGTGCAGGGTGCGGGATCTGGGGTCTACTAGGTGACCAAAGTGAAACAGATTTCGCGATGCCCAGGGCCATGACATCTGGTGGGTGAGACTCGTCGGTAGTTTAGGGTTATAGAGGAAGGAGGTCAGCAGGGAGCTATCAGACGTGAGTCGACAGTCTTGGGCTAGCCTCCTCCAGGTACTTTGCAGCTGCCGCATGGAACCCAGCAAACGTCCGGGTTCCACCGTCGCGTTTGCGTTCCATAAAAGATTATTGGGGTGTATTGGGGCCAGCCAAATCTTTTCCACCTCCGTCCACCTGTTGTAGGACTTCTGGGGAAACCAAGATGCCACCGCTCGAAGTTGCGAGGCCTGGTAATATTTGACCAGGTCAGGGAAGGCCAGTCCTCCCTCGGTGCGCGCGGCCGTCATGACCGAACGTGGGATCCTGTGGCGCTTGTAGTTCCACACATACCGGAGGAGGTCCGCTTGTAGGGCGCGCAGGTGAGCGTACGGGACCGGGATTGGTAAGGTCTGGAAAAGGTACAGCAGTTTTGGCAGGATCACCATCTTTATGGCTGCTATCCGGCCCAAAAGGGATATCTGGTGAGACTTCCATTTATGGATCAACGCCCTTATTGAGCTGTATAGGGGGGGAAAATTGGCCTGGTACAAGGATGCGAAGTTCGGGGTGAGCTGGACCCCCAGGTATTTCAGGGAGGTTCGCTCCCAGTGGTACGGGAAAACGGACTGTAAGTGCAAGGCCTCGGGTCCGGGCATATTAATTGGCATGGCCATAGACTTGGACGTGTTGGTTTTATAACCCGAAAGGACCCCGTAGCGTTCCAGTTCCCTTTGTAAGTTGGGTAAGGAGATGCGGGGACGCGTCAAGGTCAGAATGATGTCGTCGGCAAAGAGGGAAATTTTAAATTCCCTTCCCCTTACTGGGATACCCCGAATATCCGGGTTGCCGCGAATCGTTGCTGCTAGAGGTTCTATGCAAAGGGCGAAGAGGAGGGGGGACAGAGGGCACCCCTGGCGAGTGCCATTAGTAACGGGGAAGGTGGATGAAGTGGCAAAGGGAGTTTTCACCTGTGAAATCGGATTAGTATAGAGGTGTCGGACCGCCTGGAGGAAAGGTCCCCCAAAACCCATGTGTCTTAACGTGGCGAGCATGAAGGGCCAGCCAAGGCGGTCAAACGCCTTTTCTGCGTCTAGACTCAGGAGCAAGGACTCCGAGCCCTCCCTGCCCGCCACGTCAATTAGGTCAATCACCTTTCTCGTGTTGTCTCCCGCTTGGCGGAGGGGGACAAAGCCCACCTGGTCTTTATGGACCAGGGAGGGTAAGACTACGTTTAAGCGGAGGGAGAGGACCTTCATAAAGATCTTAAGATCTGAGTTCAGCAGGGCTATTGGCCTGTAGCTGGCGCATAATGCGGGGTCCTTGTCTGGTTTAGGGATAAGGGTGATAAATGATCGCTGCATGTCTTGTGGGATGGGGGTGCGTTGTAGAAAGGCGTTGAAGAGCTTCGTCATATGGGGAAGGAGTGTGGGGAGGAAGGTCTTGTAATATTCGTATGGGAACCCGTCTGGGCCTGGGGATTTGCGAGCGGGTAGGGCCTTAATGGCCAAGGTCAGTTCCTCTCCTGTAATGGGAGCGTTTAGGGAGGCCAGGTCCTCCGGTTTTAGCCGAGGGATGCCCGCCTGTGTCAGGTATCGTGTCATCCTATCTAACAGGTCCGGGGAGGGGGGGTTATGGGGGATTTCTGGCTTGTTGTACAAGTCCGCGTAAAATGCTGCGAATGCATCCGCAATACTTTGGGGGTGTGATACAATATTACCCGATCTGTCCTGGACCTGGTGCGGGGTGGAGGCGAGTGCGCGGTCTGTTAGTTTCCTTGCCAATAAAGCTTGCGCCTTGTTGCCCTTGTCATAGTATACCTGTCGTAGGCGAACTAGGGCTTTCTCGACTCGACCCAGCGCCAGGTCCCGGAGTGTTGACCGTACCAGGGCGATACGTTTAAGGAGCATTAGGGAGGGTGAGGTCAGTAGGCGATTTTCTAGGGTTCGGAGCTGCGTTTCCGCCTGCTCTCTAGCCGACTCAGCGTTCCGTTTTAGGGCCGAAGAGATGGCCATGCAACGTCCTCTGATTACCGCTTTATGCGCGGCCCATAGAGTGGCAGTGGAAATGTCCTGGGTGTCATTTTCGTTAAAGTAGAGTTGAAGGGCAGAGTCTATTTCCATTTTAGAGGGGGTGTGCTTGAGAAGGAAATCATTTAGACGCCAGTTATAGGGCCTACGGGTGGGGGCGTTCAGGTCAAGGGTCAAGGTAATGGGGGCATGGTCGGACCAGGAGATGGGCAGAATCCGTGCTGTCTCAGTAACACGTAACGTGGTGTTGTTTAGTAGGAAATAATCTATGCGCGAGTGCGTATGGTGGGGGGATGAGTAAAATGTAAACTGGCGGTCCCCTGGGTGAAGCGCCCTCCAAGCATCAAACAAAGCATGCCTCCTCGTTAGCTGACGGAAGAGCCTAGAGTCCCGCAAGGCCCTTGCCTGCGAGGCCCGAGGATTCACCACCAGGCGATCCCAGGTAGCCGAATGAGGTAGATTAAAGTCCCCTCCCACTACCAATAGGTCGTGGGGGGATCTGGCCAGACGAGCAAAAACCCGACCTAGGAATCTATGCTGATGTGCATTGGGGGCGTACAGCGTGCATAGGGTTATGTCCCGTGAGTGCCACGTTCCCCGCAGTATAATGAAGTGGCCTAGGGGGTCTATGTAGGAATCTGTGCAGGTGAAGGGGGTGCCCTTTTTTACCAAAATTGCTACCCCTGCCCGTTTCCGTGAGCTAAAGGCCTGATATATTAAGGGGAAATATCTGGACGCGAACGCAAAGGAGTCGCCCTTAGAGAAGTGCGACTCCTGTACCATTACTATCTCCGCCCCTGACTGCCTAAATTCCCTAAGTGCCAGATGACGTTTCCTGTTGGAGTTAAGCCCGTGGACGTTCAGGGATAGTAACTTAGCCATACTGTGGGTGGAGTGACCGTGGTTCATACTTAGCTGGAGTCAGGTGCGTTGCATTCGGTTCTGGGAGGGCGAGTGGAGGAGCCGCCGGGCCGACAGCCACCTGGACGCGCCGTCGGGTCCTGCCTGCGGGGGGGGGGGAGAGAGAGGTGTCTGAAAAGAAAGAGAAAGATGAGAGCAAAAGACCAAAAAAAGCACACATCAACATTCAACAACGTGGGCCCGAGTGGCCTAGGGGCCCTCAGGTCCCAACAGTTCCTTAAGGACCTCCCGACCGAAATGTCCAAAAATGTGGGTCGGGGGGGCAAGGGGGTGGCGTGGAGAGGTTCCACTAGGGGGATTGGGAAGGAAGGAACTCTCAGGCTATCAGCCATGGGGGGGGTCCGTACTCAGAAGGGCAGCCTCTACGGTGTCTCGTCCAAGACAGGCCCGATGTGTAGCGTTAAGGTAGGGCTGGGGCAACCGGGGGGTAAAATAACTGAATAACAACAAAAAAAAAAAAAAATAAATCAAGAGGGCTTCATGTAGATTTCTGGGCGGCTCTTGTGGCCAGGGCGGCCGTCTCAGGTGGGGCTGTGCCTGGGGGATTTTCGGGCAGGGTCACGTCCCCTGGGGCGTCTGGGCGGGGGGACTCTCTGCCAGACCACTGGTGGAGGGGGTGGCGTGGCCACAAGGTCCCAATCCGGCAACTGGGGGACGGGGATGTCCAGGGTTCTGCAGAAGGCGTCTAGGTCCTCCGGGTAACGCAAGGTGGCAGAGGTCCCCTGGTGGGTGGCGGACAGGCTAAAGGGAAAGCCCCATCGGTAGACAATGTCTCTGTCCTGTAAGGTACGGAGCAGGGGTTGTAGTAGCCGTCGTTTCTGCAGGGTGATCCAGGAGAGGTCCGGGTAGAGCTGCAGTGGGTTGTTGTGAAAGATTAGGTTGCGAATGGGGCGCGCTTTACGCATTATAGCTTCCTTCATCGGGTAGGAGTTTACACGGCATATAACATCGCGCGGTTTGGAGGCAGGACCCTTTGGCTTAAGGGCTCTGTGGGCTCTATCCATCTCAATGGGCTTGTCAGCTGGTGCGCCCAGTATGTCGTTGAATAAATTCTGGAGGGTCAGCTGGAGGTCCTCCGCCCCGTCGACTTCGGGGAGACCGCGTATGCGGATATTGTTGCGGCGCCCCCTATTGTCCAGGTCTTCAATGTGCCGCTGCATGTCCCTGAGCATAAGGTGATGGTCTGATGCCTGAGTTTGGGTGCGGTGCACCGCCAGTTTAGTCTCTTGTATCTCCTCCTCCGCCATCTCCACTCTGTCAGCTAAGTGCTTGAGGCCTGTGTGTAGGGCCTGTATTTCAGTGCGGCATGTCGCCTTAACGTTTTCAATCAATTGTTTGAAATCCTCTTTCGTGGGGAAGGCCTGCATATAGGACTGCCATGGCGGGGGAGGATATTGGGGAGCTCCTCTGGTGCCAGTGGGGTTATAAAGTGGATCGGTGGGGGACGGTCGGTGGCTGGAGACCAGTTCTGCGTGCCTTCTGGGCTCTAGGGGGGGGGGGGGTTGATGGGATGAGTCCCATGGTTCGGACCAGGCCTCAGCCTGATCCCCCAGTGAGGTGGGGGCCCCTCCGTGCCACGGGGTGCTATTGCTGGCCATGGCTGCATATGAAGGGGGAGAGATCCCTCTCCGATCTCCGACCTCGGGCTGGATGGCCTGATGGATCTGTCCCCTGGCTGCAGGGGAGGTGTATTGAGGCCTAGCGCTGGCTGAGACGCTGCCCTGCTCTGGGGAGCTCATGGAGGCCTGGGAGTTGGTGGGGGCTTGGAGAGCCGGAAAGTCCTCCCCAGTGAACGTGGGAGAGGAGGAGTGCTGGGCCCCGTTTTGGAAGTCCTGATCCGGGGCGGTGCGGAGCAGACGGGGGAAGGCCCCCGTACATTGGGTGTCCCGGTCCCGGGGGTCGGGGATGGTTGTGGCCTGTGCCGCATGGTCCGCGGCAGGGGGGCAGGGGTGCGGGGTTCCACTCACCCGTTGCTGGGAGCCATCCGGGCTCTCAGAGGAGGCCGAGGTCTGCGATCGGGTCGGGGATGGCTCTGGATGGCTGGTCTGAGGTGAGCGAGGGGGAGATGTCCCTGTGTTGAACGTGGCCGCGTCCGGCGCCATCTTGTCCCCTTCACCCGGCGGCATGTCGGGTGGCTTAAAGTAGCGCTCGAAGGTCGTGGAGGAGCCTGGCGGGGGTTGGGATGATCCCCGTGCCTTTGTGGATCTGGTGGTCCGCGAACCGCCCATGGATGGCTGCAGAATCCCCCGGTTTTCTGCCTAAGTGCTGCGGGCTGGAGAGGAGCTCTCAGGGGATGCTTCCTTCCAGGCTGGCTTCCGGTCACGCCCCCTTAACAACCCCTTTAATTAACATTTTGGTTTTTGGTTTGCACCCTGAAAGTCACATTCAATGTTACTTGGTTTTTAGCTTCCTTCATGTAGAAATCTGGAGACATAATTTGACCAGTTGATGTAAACTGCATTTCTACTTTTACAAGATCACCTAAGTTTTTCACAAATGTTTATCTAACACAGCTGTATGTATGTACATTTTTAAATTACACAGAATGTATCTTATTCTACAAAAAGCTCAAAAAGCTCAAAAAATATATATTATATACAAACAAAATACATTCAAGACAGAGGATCAAGGAGGTGCCCTAACCTATTGTTTTTTATGTATACACCTCCATCTGAGGGATCTGTATTGGCCTCATTATATGTGTGTGTGTTTATGTGTAAATATATATATATATATATATATATATATATATATATATATATATATATATATATATATATATATATATATATATATATATATATATATATATATATATATATATATACACACACAGTTGTGTTCAAAAATAATAGCAGTCCAACATCACTAACCAGATAATCTAATCAGTGTTTTTTGTATAAATTATATTTCTACATGGCAAATAATTTATTAGTAGGTGTAGTAGAGTAATAGAAAACCAACAGACCCAACATGTCATGCATGCTGCTGACTTTGTGTAATAGCAATGTGGAGTTCAATTAGTGAGGTCATTTAGTCTGTGAAAAAATTTGGTGCACCTTATTTAACCACTTGATGCCCACGCTATAGCCGAAAGACGGCTACAGAGTGGGCTTACATTACCAGGAGGGTGTACACACTGACATTGTGAGGGCAAAAAAATAAAGCAGATTACTGACTTCTGTAGAAAGGGACATCTGTACCACACAGTCGTCATCGGTGTTGCTAACCAGTGCCACCTATCAGTGCTGCCAATCAGTGCCTCATCATCAGTGCCACCTATCAGTGCCCTTCAGTGACGCCTTTTAGTGCCCTTCAGTGCCACCTTATCAGTGACTATCAGTGCAGCCTATCAGTGCCCATCAATGCAGCCTTACTAGCGCACATCAATAAAGGTGGAAAAAAATACATGTTTGCAAAATGTTATAACAAACAATAAAAACTTCTTTATTTTTTAAAAAATTTCCAGTCTTTTTTGTTTGTTTAGCAAAAAATAAAAAAGCCATATAGTGATTAAATACCACCAGAAGAAAGCTCTATGTGTGTTAAGAAAAATTATACAAATTTCTTATAGGTACAGTGTAGCATGACCTCGCAATTGTCATTCAAAGTGTGACAGCGCTGAAAGCTGAAAATTGGCATGCGCAGGAAGGGGGTATATGTGCCCAGTAAGCGAGTGGTTAAGGACAAAGGAATGTTGTACATTCTGAATATAGTGCATTTCTCTCTGAAAATCAGAGTAAAATGGGTCGTTCTAGACGTTCAGAAGAACAGCGTACTTTGATTAAAAAGTTAATTGGAGAAGGGAAAATATGTAAAGAAATGCAGAAACTGATAGGCTGCTCAGCTAAAATTATTTCAAATGCTTTAAAATGGCAACCATAACTAGAAAGATGTGGAAGAAAATGGAAAACTACCCTTCGAATGGATGGAAGAATAGCCAAAATGGCAAAGACTCAGCCAATGCTCCAGGGTGATGAAAGAAGGTCTAAAGTTATCTGTAAGCACTGTAACAATTAGCAGACACCTATGTAAAGCCAAGCTATCGGCAAGAAGCCCCAGCAAGTCCCATAGTTGAAAAAACGGCACATGCTAAAGAGGTTACAATTTGCCAAAGAACACGTTGACTGGCCTAAAGAGAAATGGTGCAACATTTTGTGGACTAAAGAAAGCAAGATTGTTCTTTTTGGGTCTAGGGACCACAGACAGTTTGTCAAATGACCCCCAAACACTTAATTCAAGCCACAGTACAGTGTGAAGACAATGAAGCATGGTGGTGCAAGCATCATGATATGGGGATGTTTCTCATGGTGGCGCAAGCATCATGATATGGGCATTCTCATACTATGGTGTTGAGCCTATTTATTGCATCCCAGATCATGGATCAGTTTTACATCAAAATACTTGAAGACGTCATATTGCCTCATGACAAAGAGGAAATTCCCTTGAAATGGGTGTTTTAACAAGACAACGACCCCAAACACACCATTAAACAAACAGCATTATGGTTCCAGACCAACACGATTTAGGTTATGGAGTGGCCAGTCCAATCCCCAGAGTTTAATCCAATAGAATACTTGTGGGGTGACAACAAAAATTGCAGTTTCTGAGGTAACATTAAGAAATGCAGAGGAATTATGGAATGGAACATATTGCAATCGTCCTGAGCTGGAATACATGTTCAAAGGTGCCAGAAGTTGGTCGACTCCATGCAATACAGACGTGAAGCAGTTCTCAAAAACAGTGGTTATACAACTAAATATTAGTTCAGTGATTCACAAGAAAGCAAAATATTCATGCATTTTTCCATTTGTACAGTAAATGTTTGCGTTTGTAAAGAAAAATGCAGACACTGATATTTTTGGAAAAGCCTATTATTCCTTTGTTTCACTTTCTGTAAAGTAATAAATAAATAAAAAATCTTTCTGTTTTGATTTGGAATAGACTGTGCAGTGTTCCCAATGCATTTACCTTTATGGAAATAAAAGCTATTATAAGGATTTTGAGCTTTACTCACTTTTTTAACCACTTGAGCACCGGGCCATCGTCAAATGACGGCTTCACGGTGACTCTGAATATTCAACAGGACGTCTTTTGACGTCTGTATTCCTCCGGCCACTGGGGGGCGCGCACGCTCGGCGCGTCCCCGAGATGCCGATGCGCGTGCCTGGCGGTCGCGATGTCCGCCAGGTACCCGCGATCGGTAACGACAGAGCAGTGACGTGGAGCTCTGTGTGTAAACACAGAGCTCCACGTCCTGTCAGGGGACAGAGGAGATCGATCTGTGTCTCTTGTACATAGGGACATAGATCGGTCACCTCCCCCAGTCACCCCCCTTCCCCCACAGTTAAAACACAATACAGGTATACATATTAACCCCTCCCTCACCCCCTAGTGTTAACCCCTTGAATGCCAGTCACATTTATACAGTAATTAGTGCATATTTATCGCATTAATCGCTGTATAGATGTGAATGGCGCCAAAAACGTGTCAAAAGTGTCCGATGTGTTCGCCGCAATGTCACGGTGACAGTAAAAAAATCGCAAATCGCCGCCAATACTAGTAAAAAAATTAATAAAATAAAAATGCCATAAATCTATCACCTATTTTGTAAACGCTATAACTTTTGCGCAAACCAATCAATATATGATCATTGCGATTTTTTTTACCAAAAATATGTAGAAGAATACGTATCGGCCTAAACTGAGGAAAAAATAAGTTTTTTTTAAAAAAATTGTGATATTTATTAAATAAAAAAGTAAAAAATATTGTGTTTTTTTTTTAAATTGTCACTCTTCTTTTGTTTATAGCGCAAAAAATAAAAACCGCAGAGGTGATCAAATACCACCAAAAGAAAGCTCTATTTGTGGGAACAAAATGATAAAAAAAATTGTTTGGGTACAGTGTAGCACGACCGCGCAATTGTCATTCAAAGTGCGACATTGCTGAAAGCTGAAAATTGGCTTGGGCAGGAAGGTGCGTAAGTGCCCGGTATGGAAGTGGTTAAACACACTGCTATTATTTTGAACATAACTGTATATATACTATATATATATATATATACACAGTTATCTCAACACTTTAGGTATAGTTTCTAGATTGGAGTGAACATAGGTTCAATTGTGCTTCGCTAACTACAAGATTTTTTAAATACTTAAGGAGGAACTTGCAGCATTGGGGACAGTACATCAAGTAACACTGGAATATATATATACAAATCTATTTCAGAGCTGTGTGACAATTGTATGTAATACAGCTAATGTCCTTTGTATTTTTTTTCTGTTTGCTTTAGCGGAGTTAGAAAAGCAGAAAGGGGTAGTGCGTCCGAGCATGTCTCAGTGTTCCAGCTTGAAAAAGGAGTCTGGTAATGGCACTTTGAATCGGACATGTCTTGATGACAGTTACGCCACAGGGGAGGGCCTGAAACGCAGTGCCCTCAGCAGCTCCCTTAGGGACCTCTCTGAAGCAGGTAAGAAGTTTTATATCATACCTGGTTATGAGCTTAATATACACAAATATGTATATTCAATCTAAATATACCATCATTTGTGATGTATACAGCCGTAACCCTGAAATGAGACTATTGATTTGGTTTATTTGCTTTTTTGTTGTTTATTATTTTGAAAACTGAACCATTGTAGATTACTATGTATACTTGTAACGGAGAGTGAAGACAGTGGAAAGCGTAAGTGGAAATGTAGAATTAGAAGCAGACAGACCCAGGTCCATGTTACAATTGCTTTTTGTGAATCCTTTGCTTTTGTGTACCCTTGCATTACATTCGATGAATGAAATGGAGTGAAGCCCGTCTAAATTCACAGCAGCTCCACAGTGCAGTGCAGTAGAAGATACTCGTCTTGTTTCATGATGCCTCCATATTTCATTAGCTATAATTGTGTTACCGCATCTACCTCCATTAGACTACTGAAACATGCACCATTATCTTCTACTGCCATTAAAAGAGTTTTACACCTAAAATAGTATACTATAAAGTGTATCCAGCACAAATTCAGGAAGGATATTTAACATATGTAAATAGAAATATCATGTGGACAAATGGTAACCAGAAGCGTAAAAGATGACAGATTTTCTCTACTCTGTTGTAGTAATCAGTGGGCCAGATATAATACCGAAGTAAACCCTTGCTAATTATTACTGTAATTCAGTCATGCTGCATATACAGTAATAAATATGGAGCTTTCTTACATTCTTAAACGCTAAGTACTACAGCAGGGGTTATAATAACTAAGGTTGAGTTCAGGCGTGTTTCGCAGCTCCACGTGCCCGCACCTCCCAGGGAGCTGACACTCTGGCGCTAATCTCAACCGATCTGTGCAGCCACGAATTCGGGAAATGTCTCACTGCCTGTGTCAGCTTCCTGGTGGGCGGGGACACGTGGAGCTGGGAACATGCCCGAGCTCATCCTTAATAATAACCTGTGCCGGTGACACCTAGGAGAGTTGAACTATCATCTTGACTCTCCAGTGGTCAGACATACCTCATGAAGACTATTCCAATCAACAGTACTGCTTAGGGAGTGAGAGCACTGTTGATTAGAATCGTATTCAGGGACATTTTTTTGTGTAAGAGAGCTGCATTCTGACTGTTCGTTTTTTTGCTGGGGTATTGTAACCCTTGCTGCAGCACATGGCAGTCAAAACTAAATAAATACAATCTTATATTTATTACTGCATTACAGTGATAAACAGCAAGGGTTAATTTGGGCTTTAACAATGTTCCTGGTGGAGGGACTGCTTCAACTTGGTGTTGCATGTAGCAAACAAAAAATGCTACCTTTCACTCTCCAATACTGCACCAGAAGATGAAAATCAATATCTGTTGAAACACTATGGACAGCATTATGTTGATAATTCTTCCATCAGACATAATTAAATTGGACCTGGTAAAATTTGGTGTAGTGTATTTGCATAGTGTGGTGTAGTGTAAGTATAGTGCATGCTTCCCTGACTAACATGTAAAAACACTGTAACAGTTTAAAACGACCTTACATTTGTTTAATCTATAATGGTGCAAAAGCAGTAAAAAGAAGTAGGAATTTAGTGTTAGTAAGTTTATGAAGCACTGCAGTTTTCCTGTAGACCACGTCATAAAACAGCCAGGAATGCATCTTAGTATTCTACCCTAAGCCTTATGTTTTAATCTTTCCATTCTCCCTGCCTTCATAAGGTTTCATCCATACTCATGCTCAGTCATTCATTCTACAAACCTTTCAGCAATTCATCAACATCAATTTTCTGTTATCCATTCCTCATGCCATCCACTCATATTATAATGGTTCAGGTAGCCAAAATCCACATGAAATGCTCCACATTTGATTGAAACCTTTAACTAGTTGTACATATAGAAAAGGATGTGCAGACCAGAGTACCCTTCAATAGCAACCTACTTTTACTTTATAATAGTGTTGTGACAATAGTTCTTGAAAAGCCAGTTTTGTAGTTAGTAGTGCAGTAGGCATAAAGCCATAAGTCATTTTACTTCTGCTGTGTTAACACTTGTTTGCTTTACCCATGTACCTCTCATGGCATTAAGGCTACTTTCACACTGGGGCGGGGGTGCGTTGGCGGTAAAGCACAGCTAGTTTTAGTGGTGCTTCACCTTTCTTTTAGCAGTGCTTCTCGGCTGCTAGCAGGGCGCTTTTACCCCCGCTAGCGGCCAAAGAAAGGGATAAAAGTCTGTGTTGCGGTGCTGCTGAAGCGATTTGCAGGCGCTAAGGGCAGAGGTGCCCATTCATTTAAACAGGCAGGGCGTTTTGGGAGCGGTGTATACACTGCTCCCAAACCGCCCCAAAGATGCTGCTTGCAGGACTTTTTTTTTCCTTTCCCGCAAGTGCACCTCTAAAGGGTAAAAGCACTCAGGCTTTCACACTGGGGAGGCATGAGAGGTGCTATTTTTAGCGCTAAAACGCCTGAAAGGCACCTCAGTGTGAAAGGGGTCTTAGGGGGTTTTGTAAAAGATGGCTTTGAAGGGAATAAATATGTACTGTATTTATCGTTGTCACTTTTATTGGCATAATGGTGCTCATCTCAAAGTCCCAGGGAGAGATTCTCCTTTTTTTTGTTGGCTTTGAAACAAAAATGAAAATGAGCAGCAAAAAATGGTTAACATTAAATGCAGGATTGGACAAGATTAGCACATATTTTATAACAAGCTGTGGGGAGCAAAAAATACATATTTACATTTTGTTCCTCTATCAATTGCAAGAGCCATAGAGGAACAGACCTGGAAATACCTGTGAATACGATATTACTGTTGAAAACAACAAGCCCTCTCACTCTCCTATCAGCTCATTAACTGACTGTTCTTAAAAGGTCTTAGAATAGACCCAAAGATGCTAGTGTATTTTAAAATAACAGTTATCGTTTAGCAAGGACCTGAACTCTGGAAGCTGTGCCCTCATAGACAAATAGAGGGCGAATGACCAGTCACCAGTGTTGCCTGCAGCTGACCTTTTCCTCATTGATGACTTACAATTTCTTGCCTCTGCATTCTGTCTCTGTGTGAAGGCTAAAATATCAGAAATAATGCAGCGCATAAATTAAATTACTAATAATAATACACAGTCCATATGGATTAGGTATAGGAATGCCACTAATAATGGTAGATTATCCCAACACATCCAAGATTAAAGCTTCATGCATCAAGAGTTTGAGGAGAGCATCACAACTTGAAACCTCAGGTGACATGGCAAGCAGACACTGGAAATGGTGCAAAGACTCCCTCCACCACAGATATTACAGCCTCTTGCCTCCTTTCATTGACCTGAAACAGGTCACAAGGCCAATAAGAACCACTTCTGGGTTGATGGTAACACAGTCAGCGATCGTAGGAACTCCTCAGCATATGTAAATGGTGCACTCACAAAACCAAGTGCAAGTATACAAACGAACGAATGGGTTGTTGACAACCAGGAAGATGGTCGCGGGTGACGTCAGACGTAGCCTTCTTCCCCCGAAAGCAATACGTCTTATGTGCGGGGACTTCATCAGCATGGGTACGGAGGAACGTCGATGGCCCGTGACAGCCCTTACTAAATAACATAGCAACCCACCAACAACCAATCACACTCTCTGAGTGGGTGGAACTTATTTCCATGCACTCTTAATGAATGACCAATTTAGATCCAGGAGAGCAGTACATTGTCAGCCGATTAAAAAGGAAAAAAGGTTAAAACTGAACATAAAATATATAAAAAATATATATATAGGACGGAGCAAAGAACAAAAAGATATATATCACCAATCATAGTAGAATATTCCACACTTAATACAAGATAGGTATATCTGTCCTTACTAAATAGTGTTGCTCCTCCTAAGAACAAAAGAACTGATCTCTCTTAAGGAGACGGATACATACATTTTTAATTCGAATTTTAACTTGTATATATAAAACTAACATCAGTCCACAACCATCCTCCTTCGATGCATTACATATATCAAATAAACATACATCAATAATAAACATACATATAAGAATTCATTATAAAAAGTAAATAAAATAAAAAATAATAATAATACCCACAGTACCTATAACATTTTTAAAATCAAAAACTTGAAACTCAAGATATCAAATTACTTATCTATTTGAAATGAAACAATTCAAATCAAAATCAACATTCAAGCCAGCCGGCGAGAATAACTTTGTCTCGAAAATCCAAAGCGATTCTCTCCAGCTCAATTGGCGGATGTAGTGGCCTCCACGCCAATGCCTGGGGACTTTCTCAATGCCCCAAAATTGTAAATGGCTAGGATCACGTTGGTGACAACTCCTAAAATGTCTAGCGACACTATGAGTCTTAACGCCTCTCTTACTATTACTTATATGCTCCCCAACACGAACATGCAATGCCCTGGAAGTCCTTCCAATGTATTGCATTCCACAATCACATTCAAGCATATATACAACACCCTCAGTCGCACAAGTAATCAAACCTTTGATCTGATAACTTTTCTGCATAACAGATGAACTAAATTCTTTACGCTTTTTAACATTATTTCTAGCATGTTTGCAAGTAGCACACCTGCCACATGCATAGAAGCCAGAAATGAAACTAAACAGCTTATTACTAGCTATCCTGGGTGGATCAATCACCCCTGGTGCCAAGCTGTCTCTTAACGAGGGTGCTTTGCGGTAAATAAATTGTGGATGGTTAGGTAAATGAGGACCCAAGATACGATCGTATTTCAAAATGGGCCAATACTTTGCCACAATTTTTTCAAACTTTTTATACTGTATGCTGTAATCCATAAGCATCTTTAATTGATTAGAATTACCCAACTTATCCGTTTTAAGTGATTTATCCGCAATAATAGAACTCCTATCCATAGCTTTCACTCTAACCATCTCTTTACTAATAGCAGGAAAGGAATACCCTTTCTGTCTAAATCTGCTAGTACTTGTGACTGAGACAAAAATTCTTCTTCAGACGTACAGTTACGTCGTAACCGAACAAACGGCTCCCTAGGGATGTTGCATAGCCAGATCCTATGATGGCAACAATCAAGGGGAATATAAGCATTACGATCAGTGGTTTTAAAATGATTTTTGGTACAAAAAACATTATCCTTTTTGAAAATCTCTAAATCCAAAAAAGTGATCTGTTGCTTATCCACACACCAAGTCAATTTGATGTTCTTGGTGTTGCTATTCAATTTGTCCATAAAGGACTGAAGACTAGACATATCACCTTCCCACACCATCACCAGATCATCAATATATCTCCTATAACAGGACAACTGGGGTGGGAGAACTTTAAAAACTACCTCTGCCTCCCAGTGGGCCATAAATAAATTGGCCACACTGGGAGCAAAACGAGCACCCATCGCCACACCGCGAGTCTGAAGAAAAAACTGTTTATTAAACCAGAAATAGTTACTGAGTAGGCAAAACCTTAAACCACCTAAAATAAAATTAATATGCTCTGTGGATAGATCTGATCCCGCCAAGGCCCACTGAAGAGAGTCCAAGGCTGCATCATGATCTATAATAGTATATAGAGATCCAATGTTCGCAGTGACATGAATACTTTTCGGGGTACAGGTTTGATACGTTTTAAAATATCCCCAAGATAGGCATCCATTTTAATAACAAAAGGTTTTAAAATTAAATCGAGATACTGGCCCAATCTAGATGTTACCGAATCAATCCCGTTAACGATTGGCTTTCAGGGGGGATTCTCAGAATTCGTATGCAATTTCATTAAAAAATTAATTATTGGGGTCCTACAATATAATGGATCAAGGTAAGATGCCTCCTTAGGATTTAAGTTCCCTCTACTTTTACCTCCTTCTACTAAGGAATGTAATTCATCTTTAAATTTAAACATAGGATCTGTGTGAAGGCTGCCATTTTTGTAGGGGGAAAGGGCTTTGCTTTCTCATGTTCGAGCTTCTGCCATTGTGATTGGTGATTTGATGGCGGGTAGAGGAATATTCAAGAAGCAGTAGGAAAGATGCAGAAAGCACAGATCTACAGAAGGGATAAAACAAACATCTTTTATGCAGTTAAGGTCTTCAGGTACAGCTTCCTCTCCAACACAAAGAATACAGTAGTCGTATCACGTAATCACGTCAAATCTTGCAAGATTAGTATGCAAAGAAAGTAGGGCATTTTAAACTGCAGATATACAGTTATGAGGCTGTAGACACAAGGGTGTATTTTTCAGGATGCTGCTTAGGGAACAGTTAACATCTCAAGATGTTCTTTATGCCATAGCAAATGTTCACTGTTTGAGTTCAGGTCCACTTTAAGCCAAGTATGACTGGAGGCACTTGAACACTTGTTATAGTTCCTTGGGCCAGGCGTGCTGGGTGTAATTTAAAAAAACACTATTTCAGTTCTTGCCAAAATTACTCTCAAAAGTAAACCAAGGATAAAAAAGTATGAAATAAAAAAGGACAGTTTTTGCATTTACAGAAAAGGAATTAAACTAATTTTATTAATGTTTCGGTATAAGCTGACAAAATAAAGTCAGGATGGTTTCCTGCAGTGTGTTTGCTGCAGCAATAAGTCTCTCTAAGTAGCCCAGTCTGGCTGGAAACTATCCAAACCAGCAGCTTTGCTGGGGGTTATTTAGCGTCATGTGATCTTGTAGAAAAATAGACCCATAAAGGTAATAAATACCTAATGTAGACATTTTGAGCTTCGCAAACTTTGTTCATATACTTAAGTGTGGACCACTATGCTCTGTGTGCCAGGGCTGCGCTCTAGCCCAAGTATTTGTGGCTTCAAGAGAAATTATATGTTTTGTCAAAGCCCCTTAATTTAATGACTGTGAAAAGGGCAATTGAACAAGCCACAAGTGTGTCCAGTCTGCTGAAATGAAAGAACAGATATTTAATTAGGACTTCATGTTATAAAACATATCCAGATGTCATGACTCACTTAATGGCTCTAATGTCCATGAGTGGCTTCAGATTGAGCAGTATGTCTCTATGGTCCTTCTGTTTAGGAGGGAAAATACTGACTTGTTAAAGGTAAACTCCTGTCAAAAAGAAATAGTAATTTAATTAAATCTAATTTCACAGTTTTGAGATGTACAACAAGGTAATGACATTTGTCCTACCAAAAGATTTTATAGTGAAATGGAGTATTATTTTTCTATGGTAGTATTATGTTTGTTTCAGTTATGACACAGTACTTGAAAACCTTTTTTTTTTTGTTTTTGTTTTTTATTGCCTTAAGCAATAATTATTAAAGCTTTAACATTTACGGCACAATGATGACATTTGATAGTAATGTACAACATAGAAAATTATTTTGAAACATAAAAGAAAGGCTTTATGCATACCTCAAGGTTTACCACTTTGCATTGTTTTTTGTGTTTTGCAATCGTGTCAGTCCCCAGACAGTACCTCCCACTGCCTGTTGATATTGCAGCAATAAGGTATACAGTAGCTGTGGGAGCTGTTATTGATGATGACTCCAGGGCTTTTATACTGGTTTCACTGCCTAGTGAATTTCTAAGCAGGAAAAACAATTCAAGATGGAAAGTTCGAATTTTCAACCTTTACTGCATACTTGTGTTTGTGGTCCATTAGGTAGTGAAGCAAGGAAACTGCCATATTTCTATCTGCATTCAATTTCTTTAGTATTTTTTTACTTTTACATTTGATGCATAGTAAGTATATCTGAAATAATGGTGATGCGCTCATATCAACTCATGTGCAGTGTGAGTCGTACATATATATTCAAGCAATTAAGCCTGGTGCAAAAAAACATGAAAAAGTCCTGATAATGAATCAATCAGTCTGCAATGGTCCTTCCCTAATTGCCAACTCTCACTTCAGTGTGATCAGGTTACAACAACCTCCAGCAGCGATCAGATGTTTTCAGTTGTATTCAGTCACATGCAAAAGAGGAGGAAAGAAAACACAAGCGCAATATTGTAACATGTGGATGTGGATAAAGGCTGCACTTAGTGCACTCACGTATCCTCGCATATGCTATTGACAGGGTATGTTGCCGCTCAGTTAAGTGGACGCCTCACTCGAGATAGACATCCGATGGTCCGTCACTGTAGGATCCTCCCTCACGCGTATCGTCACTCGTCACGTGACTTAATCATTTGTGAAACGCGTGGGGGAGGAGCCTACAGTGACAGACCATCGGATGTCTATCACGAGTGAGGAGTCCACTTAACTGAGCGGCAACATACCCTGGGCTAGATTCAGGTACGAGATACGACGGCGTATCTCCAGATACGCCGTCGTATCTCTGAGTTGCGGCGTCGTATCTATGCGCCTGATTCTTAGAATCAGTTACGCATAGATTTGACTAAGATTCGACCAGCGTAAGTCTCTTACGCCATCGTATCTTAGTTGCAATTTTACGCTGGCCGTTAGGTGGCACTTACGTCGATTTGCGCGAGGAATATGCTAATTAGGTAGATACGCCAATTCACAAACGTACGTACGCCCGGCGCATTTTTTTACGTCGTTTACGTTAGGCTTTTTCCGGCGTAAGGTTGCTCCTGCTATATGGGGCGTACGCAATGTTAAGTATGGAAGTCGTTCAAATTTTGACATTTTTACATCGTTTGCGTAAGTCATTCGCGAATAGGGCTGTATGTAAGTTACGTTCACGTCTAAAGCATTGACGATTTGCGGGGGAATTTTGAGCATGCGCAATGGGATTCTTTTACAAACGGCGCTTGCGCCGTTCGTAAAAAACGGCAAATACATGGGGTCACACTATATTTAAATAAAACACGCCCACATCATCCAAATTTGGGCGCAAATTCTTTCTGAATACGGAACTTGCGCCCTAATTTACGGCGGCATAACGTATCGGAGATACGTTACGCCCGCACAACATTATGCAGGGCTATCTGAATCTAGCCCCCTGTCATATGCGAGGATACAGTGCAGCCTTTATCCACATCCACATTCACATGTTACAATATTGCGCTATGTTTTCTTTCCTCCTCTTTTGCATGTGACTGAATACAACTGGAATCATCTGATCGCTGCTGGAGGTTGTTGTAACCTGATCACACTGAAGTGGGAGTTGGCAATTAGGGAAGGAGCATTGCAGACTGACTGATTCATTATCAGGACTTTTTCATGATCTACTCACGTTTATATTAAGAGTGTTTTTTTGCACCAGGCTTAATTGCTTGAATATATATGTACGACTCACACTGCACATGAGCTGATATGAGCGCATCACCATTATTTCATTTATTATTTGGTTTAGTTCACCGTTATGATTGCAGCTGTATTATTTAGATATTTTTGTGTGGTTTTTCTTTGAGATTATTTGTTAGTAGCGCCGTAGTTCATTTTTCACTATAGTAAGTATATCGTTTTACCTTTTATCTCTTGCTGGGCTGGTACAAATTAAATTTGTTTTGCCTTCCGTTTTAAAACTAGCTCATGTACATAGTAGTACATTTGGAGAAAATGGCCAGTTTTGAGTAGATACGATACAGATGGCAGTCTAGCTATTTAGCGAGTTAGTAGGTTGTTGAACCAATGGAATTTCTACACTGTTGTCTTCAAATCACTGCAAATGCCTAATGTATGCTTGCTTGCAGATCGCATTATGATGAATAGTAGCAAAGCAAAAAACTTGTTTTTTTTTTTTTGTAAATAGCATACGTATACTAAAAACATTTCTTGTACATTTGTGTATTCTGTTTGGTATGTACAGATATATCTGTGGATTGTTATGCATACTATGTAGATTTGAGTATATACATATACGTTATGCTAGGTTATAAGTTATATGTGGCTCAATAAAAAGGTGTGACCTGGCATAGCCACAGCAACACAATCTCCATCCCTATATATATGTATTAAAAAGAAGAAATAAGCAGTGGGACGTTAAACGAGATTTGTTGCTGCAAATTAAGGAGTATATAAAGATATAGTTAAAACTTTTATTCATTGAACGCATATTCCGTGGTCTAGAAATGCATGATACAGTTCACAACATTTATTTTTATATATATATATATATATATATATATATATATATATATATATATATATATATATATATATATATATATATATATATATATAAAAACACACAACCATAAAAAGCTGACTCTTTGATAGAAAAATACCAGAAAGACATGCAAATATAATGCAATGTTCATACATGTTGTATATATAGACACAAAAACTGTCTTGGCATCCTAAGGATCAGAACCCGACACATTCGTGAATCATGGATAAGCTCGAATGTAATGCCCGTCACTGTGGAGGGGGTGGAATTCGAGGGGTCACCAAAACATTGCCCGGTCCGGAGCTGAGGCAGGATATACCCAAACAATTCAAGGGAACCGCTGGGATACCGACTGGGTGAGCAGACAGCAATCTGAGGAGGTGGTGATGTTTGTGCAGGAAGCAACATGATTCTGAAAAAAATGTGTATGTGAACGTGTGTTAAAATGAATGAATATATGTAAAAAAAATTAAAATAAAAATATGATGAAAAAAAGTGTGTGTGAAAAAAATAGAAATATTTTATGTGATGACAAAAAGGGGATGTGTGAAAGTGTATGAGATGAAAAAGCCACTAATGAAATTGAGTCACAAGGGACACCTAAGCCTACCATGCATATGCAGCTGGATATAATTTTAATATTTTTTCACACACAACACACACTTTTTTTCATCATTTCTTTTTACATATATTTATTTTTACTCCCGTTCACATACACATTTTTTCAGAACTATGCTGCTTCCTGCACAAACCACCACCTCCCCAGATTGCTCTCTGCTGGTATCCCAGTAGTTCCCTTGATCTGGTTGGGTATATCCTTCCTCAGCTCTGGACCGGCAACGTTTTTGGGTGGCGCCCCCTCGAATTCCACCCTCTCCACAGCAACCAGCATTACTTTCGAGCTTGTCTGCGAGTAACAAATTCATGCGTTTGAGAATTTTTTCCTCCCTTGAGAACAGCATATTTCATGTATTTTTTCAAGTAATCTAAATACCTTTTTTTTGTACTTACAGTACAATATTTTTGCATCCATACTCCTGATGAGTGAATGTGATTCACGAAACGCGTCAAGTTCTGACCCTTAGGATGCCAAGACAGTTCGGCTCTTCAATCTTTACATATTATCTACATAACTGTGTATATATATATATATACAACATGTATGAACATCACATTATATTTGCAAGTCTTTCTGGTATTTTTTTATGAAGATGTTGGCTTTTTATGGTTGTGTTTCATATATATATATATATATATATGTGTGTGTTATGAACTGTATCATGCATTTCTAGACCACGGGATATGCATTAAATTTAAATGAATAAAAGTTTGAACTTAATCTGTGTGTGTGTATATATATATATATATATGTGTATATATATATATATATATATATATATATATATATATATATATATATATATATATACTCCATTATTTGCAGCAACAAATCTCATTTAAAGTCCCACTGTTTATTTCTTCTTTTTTTTATGTGCCTTGTTTTATTGTATATGCAGTGGATATAAAAAGTCTACACACCCCTGTTAAAAATGTCAGGTTTCTGTGATGTAAAAAAATGAGACAAAGATAAATCATTTCAGAACTTTTTCCACCTTTTAATGTGGCTTACAAACTGTGCAACTCAATTATAAAACAAAATGAATTTTTTTAGGGGGGGAGTAGAAATAAAAAACTAAAATAATGTGGTTGCATAAGTGTACACACCCTCTTATAACTGGGGATGTAGCTGTGTTCTGAATTAATCCATTTTTAAACTCCTGTTAAATAGGAGTCAGTACACACCTGCCATCATTTAACCACTAGCCGACCAGCCGCCGCAGTTATACGGCTCGGCTGCGCTAAATCCAGCCATTAGGGGCGCGTGCGCTCCTGGTGCCGACGCACGTGCCCGGTGGGCGCGATCATCGCCGAGCACCCGTGATCGCTCGTTACAGAGCGAAAACCGGGAGCTGTGTGTGTAAACACACATTTCCCGGTCCTGTCAGGGGGAAAAATGACTGTTCGTCTGTTCATACAATGTATGAACAGCGATCTGTCATTTCCCCATGTCAGTCCCATCCCCCCTTCATTTAGAACACACCTAGGGGCATTTTTACAGTAATCAATGCATTTTTATAGCACTGATCGCTATAAAATTGCCAATGGTCCCAAAAATTTGTCAAAAGTGTCCGAAGTGTATCGGCCTAAACTGAGGAAAACATTTTTTTTATATATATTTTGGGGGGATATTTATTACAGTAAAAAATATTAATTTTCTTTCAAAATTGTCGCTCTATTTTTGTTTATAGCGCAAAAAATAAAAACCGCAGAGGTGATCAAATACCACCAAAAGAAAGCTCTATTTGTGGGGAAAAAAAGACGCCAATTTTGTTTGGGAGCCACGTCGCACGACCGCGCAATTGTCAGTTAAAGCGACGCAGTGCCGAATCGCAAAAAGTGGGGCCATTGACCAGCAAAATGGTCCGGGGCTGAAGTGGTTAAAGTGCCTCAAGTTCATCTGTTCTAGTAGGTCCTTCCTGACATTTTATTAGTGGCATCCTACAGCAAAAGTCATGGTCTGTAGAGAGCTTCCAAAAGCATCAGAGGGATCTCATTATTAAAAGGTATCAGTCAGGAGAAGGGTACAAAAGAATTTCCAAGGCATTAGATATACCATGGAACACAGTGAAGACTGTCATCATCAAGTGGAGAAAATATGGCACAACGGTGACATTACCAAGAACTGGATGTCCCTCCAAAATTTATGAAAAGACGAGAATAATACTGGTCAGGGAGGCTGCCAAGAGGCCTACAGCAACATTAAAGGAGCTACAGGAATATCTGGCAAGTACTGGCTGTGTGGTACATGTGACAACAATCTCTCGTATTCTTCATATGTCTGGGCTATGGGGTATAGCCCAGACAAACATCCAAACATCCAAGCCCATACATTTTGCAAAAACACATCTGAAGTCTCCCAAATACATGTGGGAAAATGTGTTATGGTCTGATGAAACCAAGTTGAACTTTATGGGCATAATTCCAAAAGATATTTTTGGCGCAAAAACACTGGACATCATCAAAAGGACACCATATCCACAGCGAAGCACGGTGGTGGCAGCATCATGTTTTGGGGCTGTTTTTCTTCAACTGGAACAGGGGGCTTAGTCAAGGTAGAGGGAATTATTAACAGTTCCACATACCAGTCAATATTGTCACAAAACCTTCAGGTTTCTGCTAGAAAGCTCAACATGAAGAGGAACTTCATCTTTCAGCATGACAACGACCCAAAGCATACATCCAAGTCAACTAAGGAATGGCTTCACCAGAAGAAGATTAAAGTGTTGGATTGACCCAGCCAGAGCCCAGACCTGAATCCGAATTAAAATCTGTGGGGCGATCTAAAGAGGGCTGTGCACAGGAGATTTATTTGCAATCTGACAGATTTGGAGTGTTTTTGCAAAGAAGAGTGGGCACATATTGTCAAATCAAGATGTACCATGCCGATAGACTCATATCTAAAAAGACTGAGTGCTGTAATAAAATCAAAAGGTGCTTCAACAAAGTATTAGTTTAAAGGTGTGCACACTTATGCAACCGTATTATTTTATTTTTTTATTTTTACTTTCTTCCACCTAAAATATTTCAGTTTGTTGTTTAATTGAGTTGTACAGTTTATAGGTCACATTAAAGGTGGAAAAGTTCTGAAATGATTTATCTTTGTCTCATTTTTTTACATCACAAACACCTGACATTTTAACAGGGGTGTGACAATTAAGGATGTAGTTGGGATGGGCCGTTTACTCACTTTTGAATAACTAAAATCCAAATTCCATCTCCCAAATTGGTATTTTTTTTTTTGCTACCTTCAGTTGCGCCATCGCTTTATTTCCCAATTTGGTAACACTATCCTACAGACTCAATCATTGCACTTGGAGCTGTTTTTTTTTTTTTTTTCATGCAACTGGTTTCATATATGGTTTTGTTTATCTAGCTGTGCCGGTGACTAAGGCCTCGTACACACGGCCGAGGAACTCGACGTGCCAAACACATCGAGTTCCTCGGCCAGTTCAGCACTGAAGCCGCCGAGGAGCTCGGCGGGGCGAGAGCTCCCATTGAACAACGAGGAAATAGAGAACATGTTCTCTATTTCCTCGCCGAGCTCCTCGTCGGCTTCCTCGGCCGAAAGTGTACACACGGCCGGGTTTCTCGGCAGAATTCAGCCAGAAACTCGGTCGGAAGCTGAATTCTGCCGAGGAAACTGGTCGTGTGTACGGGGCCTAACTGTTGTCATGTTTGTGATGTAACTAGTTTTGTATTGTTTTTTATGTGCAAAACCAATAAAAAAATTACAAAAAAAAGGCATACATATCGGTATCAAAGCAATTGAACATAGTCCTGAACGTGACAATAGAACCATATGCAAGCGAATACAATACAAAGGTCTGCTGATCCCACGACAGGTTCAGTCAAGTAAATTCAAAGCAATTGACATTTCAGGGAAAGGATTCGGTCAGGGAAAACAAGGGGAAGGGGAGAGAGGTAAGAATAACAGGTTGGAAGAAACAAAGTTATCATAATTAGCAAAATAGAAAGCATCAAGTCCATGTATTGCATATGAATAGACAGCATACAGTGCCCACTGTTATCAAACTTTCCGTTGTATCCAGACAGGCCTTAGCCAAGCAGGCAACCAGAATAGCACAGAGCTAATGGTAGAGTCAAAGAAAAAGAAAGAAAGAAGTGAAAACAAGACGAAAAAGGCAAAACAGAAAGTCTGACAAAAGCCCTCTCCAGGTAGCGAAGCCACGGATGCCAAATCTTCTAAAATTTAGCCTGTTTGTCTTGGAAAATGCTAACTAATTTCTCATTTAACATTATTCACGTAAATTTCCTCTTCATAAGAGAAAGATCAATTACTGGGGATTTCCACGTAGTGGCTATAGCTACCTTTGCTGCCAAGAACATATAGAAGATTAATGATTTGCGTATGTTCGGGAACATCATCCACTGTTTCATTTAGAAGAGCCACCTGAGCTCTCGTATACCTCGTACACACGGTCAGTTTTCCCGATGGGGAAACGCTGAGGAGAGCTTTTGCCCAGGAATCCCGGCCGTGTATATGCTACTCGCAGTATTTCTTGACGGGAAAACTGCCCAAAAACCACAAGACAAAAAAAGAGAATCAGTTCTCTTTTTACCCGCTGGGAAAACCGGCGGACTTTTGCCCGGCGGTTTCTGGCAGTTTTCCTATGGGAAAAACTGCGATAGAGCATACACACGGCTGGGATTCCCGGCCAAAACTCCATCGCAGTTTTCCTGTTGGGAAAACCAGCCGTGTGTAGTGGGAAGACTAAACCGAGCAGGTTCTCGGCTTTCCCCTCTGGATTTTCGATGGAAACTTTTCCTGTCGTAAATCCCGCATGTGTGTACGGGGCATTAGGGATATTCACCATGGTCATAGAAAATATGAAGGTATTTAATCGCGTCCAGAATCTCAGAACCTTAAAGTGGTTGTAAAGGCAGCAGATTTTTTATCTTTATGCATTAAGATAAAAAAAAAAATTCTGTGTGCAGTGTCGATATTGCACGAGAGACTCGGCTGTCCAGACTCTCCCTCCTCATTGACTGGGACAGCAGTCAAGCGCCATTGGCTCCCACTGCTGTCAGTCAAAGTCAGTGAGCCAATGAGGAGAGAGAGGGACGGGGCCAAAGGCTGCAGCTTCGTGTCTGAATAGACACAAGGAGCTGCAGCTTGGGGGCCCCCATAGCAAGCTGCTTGCTGTTGGGGCACTCAACAGGAGGGAGGGCTAGAAGAGGAGGATCTGGTGGGCTGCTCTGTGCAAAACCAATACACAGAGCAGGTAAGTATGACATGTTTGTTATTTTTAAAGGAGAAAAAAATAGACTTTAGTATCACTTTAAAGCAGGTCCACCATCTGTGTAGCATTGAACCTTCTTGGCTGTAGCCTTCAAACGCATTGTGAAGAGACCTTTATGATACATCTTAGATAGCCTGGTTCGAAACAAGATACCATTGGGATACCATAGCCTCAATCAGCTGAATGTTCAAAATGCCCCAATATTCCAGTTTTCCTCAGAGATCTCTGTCTCAAGGTCTCACTCCTAAGCCATTCTATATGCAAGTTTATTAAAAGAGGCCATAAAAAGCTTTATATATATATATATATATATATATATATATATATATATATATATATATATATATATATAAGGATGATTCCTCTTTGAGTTGTGCTCTGCAAACATCTATTTTCAAGACAGTCTACCTCTACTATTCACTACCTGTTTATTTGATCTACTAGCCAGACAAAATAGAAAAACAATTCAATGCACATCTTACAGCTATGGACCTTAGATGATGGTGGGTGAACTGACGGATGGCGCAGTCAAGTGTTCCAAAAATCCAGTCACAATCAAACTATTTCTAGAAATTAAAAGATCAAATTTTTTTTGCCATAAATTAGTGTGGCATTGCAGGGCCACTAGGGACCTTATCCTAACTCTATACACAAGGGACAATAATGAATCACATTTTCACCATAAATCGATATGCCCTGCTCAAACTGCTTACAATGTGATCAAAGGAACAGTTCACCTTTCCAGAAAAAAAAAAATGCATATATTTTTGCAGAAATAAAAAATGCATATATTATTTTTTCCTGCAGGAGCCTGTAAAGCAAAGGTAGGCAACCTTAAAGCGGAACTTCAGTCATTTTCTATTTTTCCATCTATTAAATCTTCTGCCCTTGTTGTTTTAACTTTGGATAGTAAAAAAAAAAATTTCTGCCAGTAAATACCTTATACGGCCCACTTCCTGTTCCTTGTCTGGAAAAAAAGCCTAGGCTTATGACATCATGCACAGTTCTTTCTCTCTCTCTCGCTCTCTCTCTCACTCTCATGAGAATTTGACAGGAAGGGAGGGGGCTGAGTCATAACAGAGCCAATAAGAGCGGCAGAGCTGGAGGTGTGTGTTTGTGTAAATCCAGGAAGTGAACAGGCAGCAGCTTCAGCTGCCCACAGTTAAAATGGAAGCAGCCAGACTCAGTGGAGGGATATTTCAGCATATTTGACAAGTATAGAATCACAGTATATATAAAATAATGTACAAAGTGGTTAGAGGGAAGCTTCAGAATGACAAAGATGTTTTTATTACAAATTTGGTGAGCAGACTGTAGTTCCTCTTTAAAGAGGTGGAGATCTACCTGAACAACATAGGAAAAGTCAAAGGTCACCAGGCACAGTGTCGCCTCCTCACATCTGATTTAAACCTCTAATTGCAGGCACTAGCGTGTCGCAACCGCATACATTGCGCAGCAATCATGGGTTTAAATTAGTTGGTGAGGAGGTAACATATCGCCTCCTGACCACCTGTCAAACACACTCGGATCGCTTTTCAGAGGGGCAGCAGTGTCTGCTGCACTTGTGAATGAGCCCTGTGTTGCATTCGGCAGCCGCACCCTATGGTTAGGCAGCAGCCAAAGGTGTACACATGCCACAACAGGAATTAAACCCCCTGTTGCTTTTGGTGGCTGCTACCGCCTGCCAATCGTGACCCATTTACGGAAATGGGGCCACTATGCAATCACCCACAATTGCATGCTTTTGCAGGGTCCAAGGGGTTAAAGCAGGTGGTGATAAAGCAGTGCAAGGCTGACTGCCTTAACCTCTTGTTTGCTGTTCTGCAGGAGGTTGCAGGGCACTTGCAGAGGGATATAATTCACTTGAATGGGCCATGCTTGGCAGGTGCTACACACAGGAAACCATGATAGGGTGTATAACTCCTGCTGCGGCTGCAACATATATACACCCCTGACCACTGCAGCTAAAGGGGGTGAGGTTGGAGCTGGGGTGGCAAAAACGTGTCTTATGTGGCTCTTGTTCCCTACTACAGCTCCAACATTACAAGTAGTCCCTCTGCATTGCACTCTGCTTGATGCTCTGTAATGGCGGGTCAGCAAGCCCAGACTGCAATCTACCAATCACCTGGCCACGATCTACTGGTAGATCATGATCTACAGGTTGCTGACCCCAGCTGCAAAGCATTCCACCACTGATCAGTTGATCAGGGGTGCAATGTCAGGCTTTTTCAGACAAGTCCTACTGCTTTCTGCCCATACCTTTATATGGACTGTCGGTTTGAAAGCTGCAGGGCTTGTGAATAAACTACAAGAAAGCTCATCAGTGCTCTCACAGTTCATTCAGAGCTACAAGCTGCCAGTCGCAGTGGATCACTGTACTTGTAGTTTTGAATGAATGATTTGGCTGTGTGGGCAGAGCTCTGCACAGCCATGCTCAGTGACAGGAGGAGCGGGGAAAAGATTCCTCGCTCACTGTCACATTGGGGGGGGGGGGTTTGGGAAAACTGGTGGTAGGAGCTGGAACATGTGACATGTTCCAAAAGGTGAACTTTAAATAATAAGCTGTCTTAAAGACCGTTCCATATGTTTATGACAAACCAGCAATGCCCCCCAATCAAAGGCTGATATATACAAACTGGAGCAAAGGTGGAAAAAAAATTTCCCCCAATATTCGTGCTTCAGTTTTTTTTTTCACTTATGCACATTTTCCTTAATGACAAATGCGTACTACTATTTTGTGTCTGTAGCTCTGTCTAAACCAACCTATTGCTTGGCTGGCATTGCCATCCCTCTCTATCGGGATGAAATTACCACTATGCCTCAAAATAGACAAAGTTCTACAACAGATTTAGTTGATCAAGAATACCTTCTGTTAACTCCCATCTGAATTTCTGATTTTCTACTTGCCCACCTTTAAGGTACCTTCACATCTTTCTTTGCACTCTATACAGTATACATTTGAATTCAAACTCCAAATGGGTGAAATGGATTCCCCTTATAATGACCATGGCAGTTCTGAATTGTGGGGCCTCATGTACAGAGATCTCCTGACTCTTCAGCATTTTCCATGAAGTATAATATGAGTTTTATATGGAGTAGCCTTTCATCATTTCTTCAGGAATGAGTTAAGCCCCTTACACACGGTCGGACCTTTGTCCGACCAAAATCACATTGGAATTCCGACGGAATTTCATCGGAGTAAAAGAGAACATGTTCTCTATCTAAACTCTGATGGAATTCATCGGAATTTCTGATGGAATTACGCCGATGGGGCATACACACGGTCGGAATTTCCGATGGAAAAAATCCGTCTGACTTTTTCCATTGGAAATTCCGATCGTGTGTACGGGGCTTTAGAATCTACATTTATTCAAAGAACAGTGCAGGGCAGAGTTGCATCCCTTAGCTCAACAGCTTCATCCATAGAGCCTAGGGCTGTTTGAAATCTGTGCCCATGTTCAAAGAGTAACTCCACTTTGGTTGAGAAACAAAAAAAAAAACATTCCCCTCTGGGTGATTATTGCACATTGCAGGGAATATAACAAACTTTGATACAGATTTCTACCTTTTGTTAGTTTGAAGAAATAGCTGTCTGTATCCGTGTGCTGGGTGAATCTAATAGAAGTGATTTTATCATTATCATTTAGCTGCTGCACTTACATGGGTTCTAATGTGGAATGTGGCAAAGTCTGCATCCCTTTAGATGTGATTTGTCCTTTAGGAGTATCTTACCAAAAATTGCATATTTGTTGCAGGGGATGCCAAAAATCTGACTCTGGGAAATCAGTTAGTCAATCACACAAGCAGGAAATTACATTTCTGAAGGGCATTCTGCACACCATCTGTATGCAGAACGCCTCCAGGTTGCCATATTGCATTGTATTGTATAGAGTACTACAGAGGTGCAGATTGAAAAGGAAAGGTAACTGGTAATAACATTTAGCTGCAATATGACTTGTGTAGCAATTATATATGCTATATTAGTTTTTCCCCACAAAAACGAAGTTAGCCTTTTAAAGTTTGTTTTCCGCAATAATTAACGTCTCTTGCTTGCACCGCTTTTGGTCTATCATATATAATGTTTAAAGCATTTTGTTTTATCCATTGATCCTGCCACAAATCCAGTGAACTCTTAACTTCTTATAGTGAGCTGCCTCTGCTGCAATGAAATCCCAAAGCAGTCTAGTCAGCTCTGCCCAATCGACCTCTGTGAACTGAAGAATATTCTCTATGTAATGGAGAGGGGAAGGTCAAATCAGTAGTGAGCAGCCTATGGTGACAATGCTGCTTTTACATAAATACAGTATAGGGAGTGAATTCCCTAAGGCAGGAAGCATGTTACTGACAGGATTACCAAGTGCAATTGAAACAAAAGAAAATATATGCAGCCACCACATGTAAGATTGGTGAGTTGCAGTACATTACATTTTTGTTCTTGTGTTTACATATACTTTAGGTTAAGTTGTCCTAAACCACGCTGCTTGTTAGAGGAGGTGCTACCATAGATCAGTTCTGTCAGCTAAAGCTTCATACAGTCATAAGGTGGCAGCTGTTTGTGCATGTGTGAGTATTGGCATCAGAGAGATAAGAGAGATGCTTCCTGAGCATCTAAAAAGCACTGTTGTTAGAGTCGGGACATAGATTCTATAGCCTAATTTTGTGGTTCACAGTTCATGCATGAAAAGTCACAACTCCCTTTGTGTTTGGCGAGAGATTTGCCTATCTATTGCCATTCATATTTAAAAAAAACCTCTGCTCGTCTGTGTAAGCTAATGAGCTAAAGGTCATAAATAACTGAGTTGTAACTGGAAAGAGCTGTATGATCACTGCAGCATTTACCTTAAAGTGGTTGTAAATTTCATGACATGAAAAATGAACAACATATATGCAGCTATAGTGTGTAGCTGTTTCAATCTAGAGCACTAAGTGTAATTTCCTGACACCAAGAGGTAAAATAGTGACAAGGGAGGGGAGAGCTCAGACACATAGCTTGTAATTGACAGCCTCAGCTCTTTTGCTGCTTGCTGTGTGAAGAAGGCTTGAAAAAGTCTTTGGACTTCATTGTATGAAATTAAAATTTGTTGTCCTATGGTTGCTATTCTGTATCTGTTCCATTTGACATTCAACTGTGGTCATTTTGATTACCTCAGCATGAAACAAGCTTTCCTGGAGCATTTCAGTCCTTGGTAGTGTAACTGAAGCAAACAATCAGCTATGAGTGGTAAGGCACTGTCACCCGGGATCTCCAGGATAAAGTTATGGACAGGCACAAGTCAGGAGATGCATGCGAAAACATTTCAAAGGCTTTATCAATGGAAAGAAGCACAGTGAAGTCTATTAAGACGTGGAAGGTATTTGATACAACACAGACCCTCCCTGGATCAGGACATTGCCTCAAATTGGATGAAAGAACCAGGAGGAAATTGGTCAGAGCGACTAACAAAAGGCCTACAGTAACTCTGAAGCAGTTGCAGGAATTTATGACAAAGTGTGGTAATTTGTTGCATGTGACAACAATATCACAAATTCTCTGTAAATCTGGCTTGTATGGGAGGGTTGCAAGAAAAAAAAGACACTCCTCATAAAAAAGGTCACATGCAGTTATGACTGAGCTTTGCCAACATGCACCTTGAAGATTCTGCGGCCACATGGAAAAAGGTGTTATGGTCAGATGAGACTAAAATGGAATTATTTGACCTCAACTCCAAAATATATGTCTGGCAGAAATCCAATACAGCTCACTATACAAATAACACCATTTCTACAGTAATCATGGAGGTTGTAATATCCTGATATGGGGGTGTTTCTCTGAAGCAGGGACTGGAGTACTTGTAAGGATAGAAGGAAAAATGTATGGGGAAAAATATTGTCAGATTCTTGAGAAAAATCTGCTGCTCCCTGACAGAAAGTTGTCAACGGGAAGAAGGTTTACCTTCCAACATGACAATGACCCAAAACAAATAGCAAAAGTGACCACACAGTGGTTGAAGGTTGAAAGTGTTTGAATGTCCCTGCATGGCCTAGTCAGAGCCCAGACTTAAACCCCATTGAAAATCTGTGCAATGACTTGAACACTGCAGTCCACAAACAGTCACCATCCCATTTAACTGAACATGAGCAGAATTCTCGAAAAAAGAGTGGGCAAATATTGCAAAGTCTAGATGTGCAAAGTTAGTAGACAATGTGGCTCACGGACAAAGTTAAAACGCTTTAAATAATAAGAAATTAGCCTTTAAAAAATATAAAATTGAAAGAACACTATCCTCATTTAAATGTTACAAAGAATGTAACAGAATATGTAAAATGAAAATCAAGGGCACAAAAATTAAAAACGAAATACAGATTGCAAAAGATAGTAGGACAAACCCTAAAAAATTATTTAAATATATTAATATTAAAAAGGTCAGGTCTGCACATGTAGGCCCTTTACAATACAACATAGAGTGGGTGAGTGGGGACAAAGAGAAGGCTAATTTATTAAATACTTTCTTCAGCTCTGTGTATACAAAGGAGCTTGGGGGAGCTCATGTCCATAATGGGGATGGTATTGACACAGCCCCAAGTGATCCATGATGGCTCAAAAGTGATATGGTCCAGACATTTTTAGACAGAATAAAGGTGGATAAAACACCTGGACCAGATGGCATCCACCAACGGATCCTAAAAGAATTGCGCTCTGTCATTTCAAGTCAAAGCCATTGTTTCTAATGTTTAGGGACTCGTTAATGACTGGGCTGCCCATATTTAAAAAGGGATCAAAGTCTTTACCAAGTAATTATAGACCTGTTAGTTTAATATCTATAGACGGGAAGATACTGGAGAGTTTAATAAAAGAACACATAGATGAGTTCTTGCTGGAAAAAAATATTTTAAGCAACAGACAGCATGGTTTCCTGAAAGACAAAAGTTGTACAACAAACCTTGTTTCTTTTTATGAGGCGGTAAGTAAAACCTTGTACAGAGGGGTGGCTGTGAACGTAGAATACTTGGATTTTGCAAAAGCATTTGACACAGTTCCCCGCACACGGCTAATGTCTAAGGTAAAGTCTACAGGCTTGGAAAGATAAGTTTCTAAATGAATTGAAAATTGTCTAAAAGACCGAATTCAAAGAGTAGTGGTAATGATTCTTACTTGGAATGGTCTAAGGTTATCAGTGGTGTACCCCAAGCTTCAGTGTTGGGACCCTTACTTTTTATTATCTTTATAAATGATATAGGGTCTGGGATTAAAAGTAGCATTTTAGTGTTTGCAGATGACACCAAGCTATGGAGTAGAATAACGTCCTTACAGGATGTCTCAAACTTACAAGCTGACCTCAATGCACTATATTTGGGCAACTGTGTGGAAAATGAGGTTTAATGTTGATAAATGTAAAGTTATACATGCATCATATATACTGGGGGGAGTGCACCTGGGGGAATCCATGGTGGAGAAGTATCTGGGGGTTTTGGTAGAGCATAAGCTTAATAATAGCATGCAATGCCAAGCTGCGGTTTCCAAAGGGAGCAAAGTCCTTTATTGTATTAAGAGAGGTATAGACTCCAGAGAGAGAGAGATCATGTTGGCCCCGTAGAAATCATTAGTAAGACCTCATCTGTAATATGCAGTTCAGTTTTGGGCACCAGTTCTCAAAAAGGATATCAGGGAACTGGACAAAGTACAGAAAAGGGCAACCAAACTGATAT
Organism: Rana temporaria; assembly: GCF_905171775.1. Taxonomy (NCBI): domain Eukaryota; kingdom Metazoa; phylum Chordata; class Amphibia; order Anura; family Ranidae; genus Rana; species Rana temporaria. Next base: position 51,881,765 of record NC_053495.1, on the reverse strand, counting down.
GAGGCATGGAGAAATTCAGCTATGAGGAGAGATTATAGGAACTGAATTTATTCTCTCTTGAGAAGAGGAGATTAAGGGGGGGGGGATATAATCAATATGTACAAATACATTAGGGGTCCATATAGTGAACGTGGTGTTGAGTTGTTCACTTTAAGGTCATCACTGAGAACAAGGGGGAACTCTTTATGTCTACAGGAAAAAAGATTTATTCTCCAAATACGGAAAGGATGTCCTTTTGTTTACATTCCCTGTGCGCGCCGCTGGGGGCGCGCAGCGGGGAAACTCTGTGCCCGGCGCATCGCTGGGGAGCCGATGCGTGTGCCTGGCGGCCGCGATGTCCACCAGGTACCCGCGATCGGCGGTGATAGCAGGGACGTGGAGCTCTGTGTGTAAACACAGAGCTCCACGTCCTGTCAGGGAGAGAGGAGACCGATCTGTGTCCCTTGTACATAGGGACACAGCATCGGTCACCTCCCCCAGTCAGTCCCCTCCCCCCACACAGTTAGAACACACCCAGGGAATACATTTAACCCCTTCCTCACCCCCTAGTGTTAACCCCTTCCCTGCCAGTCACATTTATACAGTAATTAGTGCATTTTTATAGCACTGGTAGCTGTATAAATGTGAATGGCGCCAAAATTGTGTCAAAAGTGTCCGATACGTCCGCCACAATATCGCAGGCCTGACAAAAAAATCGCAGAACGCCGCCATTACTAGTAAAAAAAAATCATAAATCTATCCCCTATTTTGTAGGCGCTATAATGTTTGTGCAAACCAATCAATATACGCTTATTGCGATTTTTTTTAACAAAAATATGTAGAACAATACGTATCGGCCTAAACCTGAGGGAAATTTTTATTTTATTTTTAAAAAATTGGGATATTATTATAACAAAAAGTAAAAAATATTGTGTTTTTTTTTTTAAAATTCTGTCTTTTTTTGTTTATAGCGCAAAAAATAAAAATCACAGAGATGATCAAATACCACCAAAAGAAAGCTCTATTTGTGGGGGAAAAAATGATAAAAATATAATTTGGGTACAGTGTTGTATGACCGCGCAATTTTAATTTAAAATGCATCAGCGCTGAAAGCTGAAAATTGGTCTGGGCACGAAGGGGGTTTAAGTGCCCAGTAATGAAGTGGTTAATGTATATCATATAACTGGGTACTGACATTTATAGGTAAAGTTGATCCACAGAAAAGCCGATTGCCTCTGGGGGGGATCAGGATTGAATTTTCTCCCCTGTTGTAGCAAATTGCATCATGCTTTTCTGGGGTTTTTCACATTCCTCTTGATCAACTGTGGATGAAGGATTGCGTATATGGGATTGTATGATTTTTATTTATTTTTTATTTATTTATTGGTTGAACTAGATGGTGTTTTTTTCAACCTGACTAACTATGTAACTAAAGGTTTAATTAAAGCAAAAGGTTGTTCAACAAAATACTGACACAAGGGGGTGATCCTTTTTCCAACTCAGTGGATAAAACAAAAAACTGCGTCTGTCTTAATTTCAGGCTGCAAACCAACAAAATGTGATTACTTTAAAGGTGGGTGATTATTTTTTATACCCACTGTATCTAGCTGCTTATATGGAGTCACCCAGGTCTTTGAAGTTTTTAGCTGATGCCTGAGAAATATAGGAGAAATGGAGTTTGTTGCAAGTTGGCCCAATATAATGCTTCAGCAACAAATCAGCCATTTAGTGACGCCTTCAAATTAATGATAATGTCCACATTTCCCTATTTGTTTTTATTTTTTATTTTTTAGCTATGGTACAAGATTTGCTTTTCATGCATCCGGGTTGGTGAACAGATAACTTCAGTAGTTTATTAAAGCTGCCCCACTTGTCTGCTGTAAGGATGCCCTGAATTAGAGAGTGGTAAATGCCCTTTCTTTAATTGAATGCTCCATCTGCATATTTGAAACCCTCTTTCATGGTCAGGAAAGGGGATGTAGGAAAGTCTGAATTTACAGATCAATAAAGGACCCCAATACCATTTTTGATAGAGGAACAAATAGTGATTAGCCCTCTTGAATGCAGCCCCTGATTACCCCCTTGTACACCTTCAGGTACACCCAAGGGGGAATATGCCTTGTGGGAGACATTGCATATTTGTGGCCATGCTTCAGTCAGTAAATCACAGTGTTTACAAAATGATTTTGGAGGAGATCAGAATCTCTTGGTTTTAATACACAGGGCGCATAAGGAATCTAAATGTGTGTTGAATGCTCACGTTAAGTAACTCCTATTGCCTACACTTGTTTCGTTTTAGTGATATCTTTGTAAAATAAATTTTTAGTTGTGTGAGGAATTTATGTACTTAAATTTTAGGAATGCCTATTTAGACCAAAAGTTGGACTTAATGCTGCTAGGTGTGCTATAAGAAAAATTGAAGAATGATTATTCATTTTTTATAATAACATAACACAACAGAAGTATTTCATTAACATTCTCAAAGTATATTATTTTAATACGTTTAGCAAATTTTTAGATTGGTATATATTACTTACTATATAAATATAAATATATATATATATATATATCTGTAATTCCATATATACCTGCATTTACTTATTGTATATCTGTAGTCTCATTGAAGTTCCAGTATCCAGGCATGTGCATAGCTAGAAAAATAGTGCCTAAATCATATTATCATAGAGACATTGACAATTATTTCCTGTTGTCTCTCTCAAAGTTGTGCCATTGTGCCTACCTAGACTAGGAAATCTGAAGGAAGTCTATTTGTAGAATGTATTTGTCCTGAGAAATGTGGACAATCACAAAGAATACTTGCTTATTTTAGTACAGGTTTTGGCAAGTGAATAATTATGTTAAAAATAACCCCTTAGTTCTTATTTAAAAAAACATGTCTTAAAGTGTGTGTGTCATCTGTTCAGAATATAAGTTTTAAAGTGCATAATAGAAAATGTAAGGAGTACTTTCATTGGAGAGAAACCGAAGCACTTTTCCATGTGGCGCTTACAGTCGCTTTTACATACAAACACATATTCAAATTTCATCAATTTCAAACTACGGGATAGTTAAAAGGTCAATAAACACAAAAGTAGTATTTCAGCTTTGGGTAAATGATAATTTGCCTTTTTTTTTATTAATCTTTTGCAGGTTTTTTGGCAAAATCCCATATCACCCCACATAGTATTGCCATAGTTTAGGTTCTCGTAATCCTCATTGCATTTTTCATTAATTTTTATTATGAATAATGCAGCATGGAGTAGTGAAGCTTCAGGGCAAAGTAACAGTGTCAGGAAAATCCGCTGGGGAGAACTCTCCACTGGAGATCCCAAGACATTTACAAAGTCAGAGTGATTCAGCCAACCAGACCTCTTAACTAGATAAATAAAATTAACACCCTGCAATAGGTTTAATAAAAACTAAAACATAATGTATTTAAAAAAAAAAAAAAAAAGAGATGTTTCATTTCCATTCATTGCATCACTAATCATCCAGTGTCATTTTGCAGCCTTTAATTTCTTGCTCAGAAACGGCAAAACCCATGCAAGTAAGCTACTTTGTGTTGGCAATGCTAGTTTAGCCGCATTACCCATAGCCCAGGCCCTGGATTGTGCTCCTAGCATTTATTCCGCTGATGTAGAGATATTAGATCACAAGCAGATGTTCCATTTCTCATACTCTGCTAGAATTTTATGTGTAACTTTCTTATTCTCTCATCTTTTGAGTTTATCTACTCCAATCTGAAAAGATATTTCAGACTTGACACTATTTATAGTGGTTAAATGTCTAATTAAATATATAAAGAACCCATGTGAGTAAACTAAATGTCTGAAATTTTAGAGCCTTTTCATTTCATGTAAAAAAAAGTTCATGTAAATAGTTTGTCAGGAATAGTCAGGAACACCACATCTTTAGCCAACTTCATTCCAGTGAGTTATTCTGGAAGATCATATTTACTAGATGGTTTTATTCCACAAGACCATTTGACCTATGGTTTACCACTGAGTGGAGTTTAGGTATACTGCGCGTTCCCACTGGCTGTTAAACGTCTGTTTCCGTTATGCTGTGTCAATAATCCTTCTGTGGGTATGCTGGTTGGCAAAGCATGCTGGGAACTGGGAACCCCCCAACTGCTGGAGAAACCAGCATGCCTATAACACCACTTGTGGAGTAATAGGTCTTGTAGCACTGAAACTCTGGTGAAATATGAAGACATTCCACAGGCATTAAGAGGACAGCAGGTGTATCAAGTTGCCTTACTTTAGAGAGTAAATGAGCAGACTGTCAGTCAGGGGAAGGCTTGTGTTTCCCAGCTGTTGTGTCGATGTCTAATCTATGGTATTGCATGTCCTGGGCAGGCAAGCGTGGGCGGCGCAGCAGTGCAGGATCGCTAGACAGCAATATGGAAGTAAGTAGGATGCCTAGCTGGATGTGATATGCATTTGATACCTTTCCTTTCACTTGAACACTTTTATGTTCCTCTGTATTCTGCTTGCCTCAGATATTGCATGCCTGGGATTCTCACTCTGTATCTTCCAAACGAGACAAACCAAACCTTTATTATTCTGTGGGGACACGACTGCTGCTTGTGGCTCTATGTAATACTCCTACTGGCTCCTTGTGGCATGTCTCCACCACACACGACTGTCTGCTTCCTCCTCACAGTGGCTCTGTACCACTCAGCTGGCTGCTAACACTCTCCCTTCACTATCTTATACTTCTAACAAAGCTCTTGACTGTCTTATGCCTATATGTCAGTTTGATGATGTTTATTATAAATCTGTTAGTTAAACACCTGTATTTACCAAGAGGCAGAGATTGTTCTTAGCTAGACAGATAAACCTCACTCAAAAAAGTAATTCAATGTGGATTTCATGAGATTTCATTCATCTTGAAACCATTAATTTACACTGATCATGTGTTCAGCCGCCTATCTCTGTGTGTTTGCCTCTGGTAACTTGTGTCCCATGACTGCCTAATGACTGTCCCTTTAAGCCCAGGCCTAGACATAGCTTTTGTAGGACTAGACCCAAAGCAAGGCTAATAGAAAAGTAGTTAGCCGCAAATTATTTGCAGCTCAGATGTTAAAAGTATGACTGTAACAGCTGGTTAAGTTCACAACCAGAGCTGTTGATGGCAAGTTTGACAGACAAGTGACATCTAGTGGGTTTGTGTTAGATGTAGGTGTGTAGTTGATTTTAGCGGTGGGTGTTTTAGTTTGTAATTTAAAAAGGCTAGTTGTATATTTTGTAATTCGTTCTTTTTTTTTATGCTTCCTTTTCAGGGGTCCATCATTAGCAGTCCTCACATGCGCAGACGAGCCACCTCAACTCGGGAATGTGCCTCTCGTCAAAGTATACCTAACTCTTCCTCCCTCTTAGGTTCTCTGTTTGGCAGTAAGAGGGGGAAGCCATCTTCCCAAGGCCACCTGTCTGGACCACCCCAGCAGCAGCACCCCACTTTGATTTCACACCAACAACATCCAAACAGTCATCATGCAGGACAAGCCGAGGGGCAAACACAGGCACAAGTGCATGCACAACATTCACAGTATTGCCACATGCAGCAGAATCCACCACCCTATCACCACCACCATCATTACCACCCTCCCCAGCACATCCAGCCACACCAGTACCACCCACATGGGCAGCATGCTTCGCACGCAGCTTACATCCAACACCCTCATGCACAGCACCCCCACTCTAGCCATTCACACTCTGGTCATTCAGCACATTCCCAGCATGCACAGCACCATCACACTCAGCAAATTCCTTCTACGTCCACAAGCACGAAACCTAAACACAGTGGTATTAGCACAATAGTTTAGAGGTATCCTTTTAGTAGAACTTCCAGCGGGGAGTTAGGATTAGTAGATCTCCACCTCCTTAACATACAAAAGCATACATAGTTTTTATGCTAATAAGGAGGTTTTAATGCTATCATGAAGGTTTTAGGGAAACTGACCGTTATTTATTATTCAGTGACACAATAGAAATAGCAAAAGAAACGGCCTAGTTGCTGCATTATTAATAAGCAAAAACTCTAGCGTGGTTCATAATATTATATATCTAATAATCCTAGCTATACTGCGTGAGTGTACACAGATATCTAGTATCTTATTAATATACTGCGTGCGTGTACACATTAGTACCTTAAATAATTGTACTTGAAGAAAGATCAAATATTTCTCTTTTCTTTTTTTTCTCCAATCCTAGCAATATTGACTCACTAGCATTTTCACTTGACATACAGTAGATTGTTGGAAAAGAAAATGTATAAATGAAGTTACAGTATTTTCCTAAAAATAAAAGAAAAAAAAACAATCTACAATTAAATGTGCCAATAACCATAGACATTTTTTCTGTACCTGTCTCAGTTTGCTTGTACAAAGAATAAATTATTCTTATGTTAAAAGATAATTATGATACAGATCAGTATTATGCGATTGCGTTTCAGGTAATTGAGCTAGCTTAGGGAAAACCTGCAGTTTGTAATATAACTGACCGTAGATCCACATGCACACATACATCCTCTGACACTTTAATGGCTGTAAGAACTGTGAATTTTCATTATCTACCTTTTTATATGCATATATAAATATATATAAATATATATATACATGAGATTTGTAAACACATGGAAACTAGATGTGCGTCTTGTGTATTCACATAACAGTTATGAAACCTCTCACTATTGTATGCAGTGTCACTGTGCTGTCAACATTCACTTTGATTTTAAAACGATGATCGAGACATTTGAGAATTTTTTATAGCAGAGAATGTATTTTCAGACTTTTTTAGCAGTGTTTTTTCATTCTTATTTCCAAGTTGTCTTATTTTGAATTGGCAAGATCTACTGAATGAAGATTTCACTATAACAGTTCATCCCACATTTTGACTCTGCAGAACTCAGTCTAATGCAGTGTCTCATTCCTTGTTGTCCATTGAAAACTGAACCCAAAGTTGTCTGTTTTACTATTGAGTTGTTTTAAAACCAGTGCAAAAGAAATATGGTGATGTTGCCCAATGCAACCAGATTGGATATCTGCTTTATAAATTTGCTGTTAGGTTGTACTTGCCTCCTCTTGTAAAATAAATTGTAATTGTAGGCACCTAGAGGTACCTGCACATACCTTCAAATTACTTCCAACACCAGCTTGGAAATTTTAGACATACATTTATGTATATGTCAATATGAACTACTGAATTTGTCTCCTGAATCACTTTATTGGTCCAATGTCTTCACACAGACAAGTACAGAGGCAAAAGAGGTGAAAGAGGAAGTGGAAAAACAAAAACCGCGCTAATGGACACCCCACCCCTAACCCCGGGCAGCAGCTAGCGTGTGACTCACAGGAAAATATAAAAACAAAGAAAAAGCCGCGCCCCAACTACCAGTCCATAAATATACACAATCTATGAGGGTGTATTGCGTCCTTAATGAAAGGAATTGATAAGAAAGTCCGGATCGTTCCGAGCTATGATGGCTCCTCCAATCAGCAACCCAAAAAACACTCTACTTCAGAATAACCTGGAAATTATGACAAAGAAAGCCGCTTACCAGAAGGCAAGCGGTTAGGGCAGGTGGCTATAACCCAGCCTAGGCCTTTTAACCCTGAGGTTTACACCAGGAAGTCCTCTGTCCTTTGAATCCGTTGTCCTCAGCTCCACCGTATTATATAAAAACAAAACAGAGAGCGCACATAGCGTGATACTGGGACAGATCCCAACAATAGTGTCTAAGGTCCACACCACCTAGTGACAACTATCCATAATTGTGCATGCGTGACCCATCACCAATAACAGTGGCCGCTTACCAGAGGTTGAATGGTTAAGGCGTTTGGCTATGACCCAACTCTTCTCCTTGTAGTGGGGGGTCCTTCCTCCCCTCTGCGTAATGCCCTGGAACTGATTAATTCATGCAGTCCACACCACCCAGTGAGCCTAAACCATACGGTGACCCTCCACCAGTCAGAATGGCTGCTTACCAGAAGAGAGCTATAACAGGCAGATGGCTATAACCCAGCCTAGGTCCTTGGCTCCTTGCAGTGTGAGGTCCTCCGTCCTCTAAGTCCTAGATTTCCAACTCCCCCGTTTAACGATCTGTAACGGTCAGAAAGATACAGATCGTTAAACGGGGGAGTTGGAAATCTAGGACTTAGAGGACGGAGGACCTCACACTGCAAGGAGCCAAGGACCTAGGCTGGGTTATAGCCATCTGCCTGTTATAGCTCTCTTCTGGTAAGCAGCCATTCTGACTGGTGGAGGGTCACCGTATGGTTTAGGCTCACTGGGTGGTGTGGACTGCATGAATTAATCAGTTCCAGGGCATTACGCAGAGGGGAGGAAGGACCCCCCACTACAAGGAGAAGAGTTGGGTCATAGCCAAACGCCTTAACCATTCAACCTCTGGTAAGCGGCCACTGTTATTGGTGATGGGTCACGCATGCACAATTATGGATAGTTGTCACTAGGTGGTGTGGACCTTAGACACTATTGTTGGGATCTGTCCCAGTATCACGCTATGTGCGCTCTCTGTTTTGTTTTTATATAATACGGTGGAGCTGAGGACAACGGATTCAAAGGACAGAGGACTTCCTGGTGTAAACCTCAGGGTTAAAAGGCCTAGGCTGGGTTATAGCCACCTGCCCTAACCGCTTGCCTTCTGGTAAGCGGCTTTCTTTGTCATAATTTCCAGGTTATTCTGAAGTAGAGTGTTTTTTGGGTTGCTGATTGGAGGAGCCATCATAGCTCGGAACGATCCGGACTTTCTTATCAATTCCTTTCATTAAGGACGCAATACACCCTCATAGATTGTGTATATTTATGGACTGGTAGTTGGGGCGCGGCTTTTTCTTTGTTTTTGAAAGAGGAAGTGGCCAGAGCACATCATTTACATAAATGAAGGCCCCCAGATTTTAGGATTCCCAGGGACCCCAGGAAGAAATCTACAAGTACATTCATACATAGATTGGCAACTATTTACTATATTTATCTAAGGAGACCAGATCATTCAGAAACTATCAGACTCCCAGGCAAATTACTCCTTCACCCAGTTCGCATGTCAACTCACTAACATATATGGCAATCTAACATCTCTGCCTATTACACAGTGCCTTGTGGTGTTTAGTAGCGGCCCGTCCATAAGGGGCTCTGTCCCCCTAATCCAGTGTTTCTCAATTCCAGTCCTCAGGCCCCCCCAACAGGTCAGGTTTTCAGGATTTCCATTATTTTGCACAGGTGATTTGATCAGTTTCACTGCCTTGGTAATTACCACAGCCTTTTCATCTGAGGGAAATCCTGAAAACCTGACCTGTTGGGGGGGCCTGAGGACTGGAATTGAGAAACACTGCCCTAATCCATGCGCCCAGCCCCTAATCTACATGCTGGACTCATGGATTTCAATGGGGTTTATGATTTTTTCTCTTAAAGCACATGATTAGAGCCCGAGGCTCTAATTGGCTTCAAAAAAGGGTGTGCTCGGTGCACAGAGCTCACCCAGTTGTGGGCTGCCTTCCCGTCCGTATCCCGTGTGGGGGGAGTCGATCGCCACATTCCCGTCCGTCTCCGGTGAGGGGGGTGATCGTCTCATACCCATCCGTCTCCTGTGAGTGTGAAGGGGTAGGCTTTAGGTTGCCGTCTTCCCCAAATTATTGAGAATCGGCCACCACTGGTGGCATTCATTTCCTGTATCAGCAAAGTCAAAAGCCATGTGGACACACTTTTCAAGCCTCCCATATTTCCAGTTTGACTTTGGCAGTCTCCCAGTAAAATTGCTGTTTTTCATTTGCTCCAAAATAGTCTATATTGTATATTGTTCTACAACCTCAGTACATCTATGATCTGGTTTAATTGAAAACCAATATCTAAACTAAATTAGTTTCCATGATGGGCACCACCTCCAGTTTCTTCAGCACTTGTTTTTATAACAAATTCCCATTGCCTTTATATTTAATATTATTTTTCCCAGGAGGTAAAAGTAAAAAAATAATGGCAGAGCTATTTTTCCATTATAGTTGGCGAGCTCCAAAACCAATTTGATAAATTTACTCTGTTCCTTGCCCAGTCTCATAATACCAGCAAAACAGCAACACTGCGTGTCTCCAAGAAATCAGACTATGAGACAGCATTAAGCCTTGTTTCTGAATTTGTCTGTATTTACTGTATAGTGTTGTACGTGCATTGTTTCTGGGTTTTGATTTGTTCTTTTCTATCTGTAAAAAAGTATGCACCATTAAATTGTATGTCCATACCCCTCCCATTTATAGAGGAGTTAGCAACATACTACAAATATGTATGCTACTGCTCTACCAATAAACATTTAATACACATGGAACAGTTTGTGTCTACGTTCTGTTCCTGTGAGAAGCAGAGACTGGGCCTTTCAGACTATAGGAAATTATTGTAAAAGGCAGAGACATTATATATTTGCAGGGAGTGCCCAACCTGTTTTTGAAGGGCATCATAAGCCAAGTACCTAAATACACAACTGAAACCTATATATTGTTTAGGAGCGGTTTACCTTCTAGGAGACTTGTGCAGGAGCGCATAGACTCTTTTGATCTTGTGGTGCTATATAGTATCAAAAGGAAGAAAAATATTACACAGCACTCTTTTTGCTATTTGGACTACTCAAACATCACCACACTGGTTGCACCCACCGTAAGCTTTCTCCCTTTGCTAACTCGATCTTCCATCCACCGCTTCCATCTCATCACCTTGTAGGACAGACATTTCCAATGCAGGGCTGATTTCAGATAACATCTGGTGTGTGGCATGTCATTATTAAGGCAGATTTCAGGTGATTATAACAGCTTACTTAGAGGACATGTAACTATGTCAGGAATATTAAAATTAACAAAAGGGTATTGAACTCCAGGCAAACAGCTTCATAAACCGATAAAATACTATAGTTGAGCTGTTTTACCAAATGATTTGTATTTCTCTTCATCCAGTCCTGAGATTTTCACAGCTCTGCTACTCAGCACAGCACTTTCTAGGAGTATAGGAGACCTGATTTCTCTGCAGCAGTAACACCTGTGGGTCTTATCCAACCCCAAATCTGTAAGCAGACAGTGAAACTAAAGAGATCTTCTCTCTGTCATTCTGTTCTCTCCTTATATCAATATGTTCATTGTTGGCATATGAGCATCATCTAGAAAGATTGCAAAGGGCTGATACCTAGTCAAATTCAGGTTCTTGAACTGCTTACATAAAACAAATGTTGAATGATGTATTAAAGCTGAACTTTAGCTAAAAAAAAATCCCCATAATGTTATTGGCCTACTTTACCTATAATGAAGTATGTCCCACGTCATGCAGGCACTTGAATCCTTTAGAAATCTTCACTGCAGGGATGCCCTTTCATCTTCCTGTTTCTGAGCCTCTGGTGCGCAAGGGGTTAATTGGCTAAATTCAATAGAATATGTTCCCTACGGGGACCTGTCCCTTACTTTTAATTTGCTTTTATTGCCTGTAGCATGATCTGTGAATGGAGGAGATTCTGATGCATCACAGAAATATCTTTGCCTCATTCACAGATCATGGTACAGGTAGTGAAAGCAATCAAAAAGCTTTTCTCCAAGAAAGAGATGAGAGGATGGGGAAGGCCCCTCGTGTGCTAGAAGTTTAGAGACAGAAAGCCGACACGGTGACCTTGCAGTAAAGACTTCTACGCAACCAGATGAATGCAGGACGTAGGACATAATTACAGGTAAGTTAGGGCAAAAAATCTGAAGGGCTAAACAAATGTAATATCTGAGTTCAGCTTTAAACTTCACATGCCATTAATGCACAATTACTATCATAGCCAAGTAGTCTGGAAGCGAAATAGTAAATATGTGATTTTCAATATATAACACTTAATGTACCTGACTATCCTGTTATCCGACAACAAATTCAAGAACTTCATTTGGAGTGATGATCCACAGGTTGTGCACCCCTGTTATGCGACTCCATGGATGGCAAATTTTACTGGCAGAGACTGGAAAGACTGCCTATGAACACTTTTTCTGAGTTTCAATTGTCTATTCTGTGCATATAGACTGGCATTTCACATGCACCAATACTTTGTTTGTGATTGTGTGCTGTGAAAACTTCACAAAAGCACAACATGTCTAAATAGACAATCCCACAGTAAAGTTACCTTGGAAGTTGCATTCGATTTCCTGACTACAGAAAAATGTGTGCATTTGCAAAACTCTGCATGGAGGGTAGTATAACACACCACTATGCACAGCGGGTCTGCTTCTTCTATATCCTAAGGTACATATATGGTGATATAATGTGTTCTTAATAAGAACTGGACTTTCCAATGGCCAACAATCTAATAAAAACTTCCAGAGCTTGTTGGGTAAGATAAAATAACTCTTGGTAAACACACATTGATGCACAAGGCCTTACTCTTTCATGCAAGTTTTACAACTCACCCTTATTATCCATAGAACCTAGAGAGTTCTTTAACAATATGAATTCCATTTCTTGTCAATTAAAGAATGTTCTTGCAGAAAAGAGTACACTTTAGAAAGCAAAATATTCATATGGACTGTGTAAAAGATTTCATGCCACCTTTAAGCTCATGCTTAGGCTCTTTTTGCAGGCACAGTTCATTGCAGGATAGAGAATGCTCATATAAGTCTCAGTGATCATATTTTTTGCAGGTTATAAAATGTTCCTGAGCTGCAGAGGTTCTGCCTAAAATAAACATATGCACTAGAGTCGGAGGCTTAGTTCTGCGCCTCACAGGCTATAGAACTTACCACTAAGGGAAAAAATCACCCATTTTGCATGTCATCTACGGTAAATATTCTAATGCTACAATTTAAATAGTGTATATTTGCTAAAAGTGTATCAGTATTATTGTTCATAATAGCTGAGGTAAGGCGTTGACATATTTAATTATGTAACCTTCCCTACTTACCTCTGTACCTTTATAGTAGAGAATTTCTGTAATTTATAAGTCATTCCAGGAAACATGACTCTGGTTATTAACTTAATTGCTAGCAATTCCTTGTTACAACTCAACTTAAAAAAAAAATCCAATTGCACTGCACTCCAGTTGGCATTTTCCTGGTGGATTTAGTTCAATAAACAAGTTTATTTTCTAGTGATTATGGCAGGAATCCCATTCAACTTTTTATATAATAGTCTCTGACAATCTAATGGCACATAAAAATGCATTTTTTTTCTGGATTCTTAACATATGGTATGTGCACCATACAGTAGGTGTTAGGATAGTCTATTTAACTTTTTCTTGGTGGATTTGTAAAGAGAAAAATAATACATATAGATAAATTGTAATATGAAATAAAGTAACTAGGGGCATTTATCAAACTTTTAGATATACTTGATAGATTTTATACCTATGAACACTGGTAGGGCAAAGTGAAGCACTATTATGTTACAATATATATAGATAGATAGATATATTACAGTGGAATTGTTGGCTCACATCAACCTATCTGCACATTAAAAAACAGGTTTCAGCTAAATGTAGATATGGAGTGTGGGAGCATCTGCTGTCCTTATACATTGAGATCTGTTTAGCATAGCTCAAATGGAGCTGTACGGACACAGCATCAGCATTCTATGGAATTGTTTGGGCATCCTGCATGCAGGTCATTGCATATAAAAAAAAAAAACTTCTATCCATCTATCTATCTGTATCACCTTAGTTCAGCAGTACCCGGACACTAACATTAGATCTGAGAAGTTGGACCTACATCTACAGATTGTTTGAGAAGAGAAAGTGCAAAAATTCAAATACTGACTTCAATGATGCACCTTCCAAACAGTACTACATGTTGAAATATTACCATGAGTATGTGCCTAGGAAATGCTTGTAAGTTGCCAGCTTTTAACTGTTAGGCCCCATACACACGACCAGTTTCCTCGGCAGATTTCAGCTTCCGACCGAGTTTCTGGCTGAATTCTGCCGAGGAAACTGGTCGTGTGTACACTTTCGGCCGAGGAAGCCGACGAGGACCTCGGCGAGGAAATAGAGAACATGTTCTCTATTTCCTCATTGTTCTATGGGAGCTCTCGGCCCGCCGAGGTCCTCGGCGGCTTCAGGGCTGAACTGGCCGAGGAACTCGATGTGTTTGGCACGTCGAGTTCCTCGGCCGTGTGTACGAGGCCTTACACTACATATTACCTTAATGCTTTTACAACATCATGTATTGTATGGAAAATGTAAGCATGTAGGTTTCATTAAGTGTAATAAAGTGCTTAAATACAATTACACTGCATAAAATGACTTAAATTTGTATTTAGATAACGCAACTGCAAAAAACTTACACTATATTTAATTTGTACTTTGACAGTTACTCTCAGTAGGGTTAGTTAAAGTGAACCTGTGCTTAGATCATACACTATTTAAATATTTTGAACAAGCAATAAAATCTCTTTAAAGGGGTTGTAAAGATTTATTTTATTTTTTTCTAAATAGGTTCCTTTAAGCTAGTGCATTGTTGGTTCACTTATCACTTTTCCTTCGATTTCCCTTCTAAGTGTTTTTTTTTTCTTTGTCTGAATTTCTCACTTCGTGTTTCTCCTCAGTAAACTTGCCCCCATCACCCGAGCTGTTCTGGCTGGGGGTTAGTCAGCCAGAACAGCTTACTGAGGAGGAACAGGAGGTGAGAAATTCAGACAAAGAAAACAAAGAAAAAAACATTTATAAGGGAAATCAAAGGAAAAGGTTAGTAAACCAACAATGCAATAGCTTAAAGGAACCTATTTAGAAAATTAAAAACAAACCTTTACAACCCCTTAAAGGCCTCTTGTGCAAATACATGTGTAAATTGTTAAAGTTGAAAGGGTTAAAATTCCATTCCGAGAGACAGAATTTCTGTTACTTATGTACACGCCTTCATGCAAAATAAATGTAAGACATTTTGGACCAAGATTACTGATGTTCAGATATCAGTACCGTGTGCAAGTACCCCTAAACAAGCCCCCATTTAGCTATGTATCTATCAGCATTGATAAAACATTTTTTTTTTAAAGATCACAACACAGGAAATAAAATCTTAGCTCTTTCCCTATTCCTTTTTGTTGCACCAGAATCTTGGCAGTCTACCATGTAAACATGTAGCAGTTTACACATGTGGTAGAGGGGTGGTAAAAACAGGCAGTTTATCTGAGTTTTTAATGCCCCTGACTGGTGAACTGCCAGGTAACGTGGCCAGTAAACATTATCATGGTCGCAACATGGTAAAACTTATAGAATGGGTCACAATTGGTAAGCTGAACTGCCACCAAACGTGACCAATTCATGTCAATGGGACTGCGCTGCACCTGTGTGTAATGCATGCAGTGCGGCAGGCTTTTAATGGTTAAAACAGGCATTCAGGAGGCAACTCATCGCCTCTGAGACACCTGTCATCTGCCTCCCGAAAAGCTGATCACTGCAGATCACATTTTAGATGGGCAGTAGACTAAAAAATAAAGAAAACTTCCAAAACTACCTACAGAAAAGTTGCCCATATCAAAAATGTTTACTTACAAGACATGGCCGTTTTCAAATTGGGTTTTTATTTTCACTAAAAGACACAAGATGGAGTGCCCTGCATTGCCTTGACTTGCATTTAGATCTAATGAGTTGTCTTTTAAACACTTCAATTGAATGCCTTTAATGGACAAATACAGTTCAGTACACCCAATCAATACTCAGCATTCAGGGTTTTCTGTTAATGGAATGCCATACTGGTCCTATTAAAAGCAATATATTTTCTCATGTTCATGCATTTTTCTGCACGAAGACTTGCAACAAAATGCATACCAACACATCCAGTAAACACAAGCCATTAAAAGTGTCTTCCGTCTTTAACTTTTGCAATGGAGAAACCCTGTTCTGTGATTGATCATGCCCATTGAGGGTTGTAAGCAGTTTTGCTATTACGAAAGTGCTTTTTCAGGAGCAAGGTATTTATTGAGCTCCACCTTTTATAACATGCAGAGTTAAGGGATGTTCTATTGCATTAGTTGGAGGTGGACACTCTTACAATACCTTCTGATGATCATGCAGTGAATGGAGTAGCCTTAGCTTCCATAGCCCAACAATATCATATATACAACCAGGAACTAAGATTCTTTTGTTATCCCACACACAGCTGTGTCCTTTTCCAATCATTCATATTGCTCATAGTTGACCCTTACTGTTGGGAATCTGTTGTCAAGCAGGTTTCCTGCGCCTAAGAACAATTGTTGAATGCCTTGATCAGTATATGTATAGGCACCTTAATTCACAAACTGTAAAGTGCAAGATGTGTGGAGAGTAGGAACACATTTAGAGAATGTTTTTTATTTTACCGAGTAGGAGCCTGTAAAATACTCAAAACACAAGCTTCATCTTTCCTGGAATAACTGAATAATGTATATGTATTTTTTAAGTTAAGAATGAATTGTACACTGTAAACAGTAACAAAATAATATACTGTATATGTATTGTAGAATGACACTTCCCATGGTGCTGCATGTAGCAGAGACCTCTGGTTTCTAAACATAAGCTGAAATTGGCAGCAGATATATTTATACATATATGTATATTGAACTTTTACTTGTTGACTTGCTGTGTCTCCTGCAGTTCCGCATGAATTTGTTATGTTTTCATTGTAAAATATCATTGCACTTACTGCTTGCAAATAAAGAAGCAGCTGCTTTTTGTATATATAAAAAAGAAGGAACTAACTGCAAGATTACAATTGGAAAGGTGACTGTAGGACCAAGTAGGAGCTATAGGTAACTGAATATTGTACATAGTGTGTATATTACTATTTCGTCTACAGTCATATTGAGGTTGCATACAGTACCTATCTCTTACTAGAATCCTAACTCTTACATTGCATTTTAGAAAATAACAAACATGAATTAGTTTCTGAGAGCAGACTGTTAGCGTCCCATTGGATGACCTGGTGTCTGATGGGGCACATGATGTATTTTGTAATTAATGGAAAGAAAAGAGTGCTTTCATTTTAATATGCATTCTGTTTGTAAGTAGTAAAAAACCTTATCGATGTACAACTATAACTGTGATCATGTGGACTAATTCAATAAACCATAAAACATGACAGTGTTATTTTGTGACTGCTCATGCAATTGTATGACTTGCCATGCCTTGGGACAAAGTTAAGTAACCGCAACATACCAACTACATTGTAGGAGATGTGCACCAATGGCCCTATACAAATTCATACATTCGTACTAACGTAAGAGGGTGCTGCTGGGTCTTCATATTGTTTCATCTTGGAAACAGAAGTTCTGCAAGTATCATAGCATAGCTTTTATCTGCAAATCTATATTGCTAGCTAGCAGCCAGTCTTAATCAAACTTTTCTTTTCCAGCTTTTATTTTCCAGTGAATGTTTGAACCTGATTGGATGCTATTCGGGAAGTATAGACAGTTCTTTTTTTAAATTGTTTGATAAATAAAACTTAAAGTGGTTGTAAAGTCAGTAAACAATTACAGCCAGCCCCTCTGTTATAGCAAGCTATACTATGCAGTGTATTGGTTTTTAAAATTTTTACAGCTAAATACCTTTTTTCATATAGCCGATGTGTGGTCATGTGACTGCTCCACCGCTCTCTTTCCCCGATCTAAGGACTACAGTGAGTGGGGCTAAGATTCCCCTTTGACATCAGGCGGATGGACACGTGACTGCACATCGACAATGTGAATTATGGTATTAAGCTGAAGAATTAAAAAATGCACATACACATACACTCTATAGTACATCTTGTTATATCAGAGGAGCTGGCAGTAATTGTGCTCACTAGCTTTACTGCCACGTGGAATAGTGGCAGGAGGGAAGGGGTGGGTTTGGAGATCGGTTCACACACTTGGAAGTGACAGGCGAGGGGGAGACGGAGATACTCTAAAGCGGGATAATGGAGGCATGTAAACTGACCACAGTATTGTGGATCAGCAGCCATGATTACCGTGGTCAGCACACCTAGGTGGACGCAGGAACAGGCAGGATCAACCAGGTATTTAACAGCAGAGAAAGGGACAAATAACACTAGACAAGCACTATTTTTTTTTAGGGTTACAATCTAAGGTCGAAACCTGAAATCATATATTTATTTCCACGTTCCAGGTCAGTTATTTTTAGCCTACTCTTATTACTCAGAAGGATCTTGAAGCTTGAATACCACACGTTTACTTCCTTGAATTACAGTACCACATGTTTTCTATGCCCTAGTCTGTCACGCGTTTCACAGAACCTGCTGTCTGAACTACATAGGTGCTAAAGCGGAGAAGCTTCAGGAAGTACAATAGAACAGGAATCATTGCTTGCAGGTAGCAAGGTACCATTGGATATGTAGTCCTTAGAAGTCAAAATGAAATCAAAGGAGGCAAAGCTTCAAAGTATGCAGGGAATCCAGGAAGTTAAGAGTTGGCCAACAACACGAAAAGAGAATCTTCAAGTAAGCTTATATTGAATTGTCAAAAATAATTGATTATATTGCTATTGTAATGCTGCTGTTAAAAAAAATGAGTTTTTGCTGTGACTTTAGATCGCCTTTAACTACTTCAATACAGGGCACTTTCACCTCCTTCCTGCCCAGGCCATTTTTCAGGTTTCACCGATGTCACACTTTAAATGACAATTGTGCGGTCATGCAACACTGTACCAAAATTAACTTTTAATAATTTTCTTCACACAAATAGAGCTTTCTTTTGGCGTTCTTTAATCACCACTGGGTTATTTATTTTTTGCTAAAAAAAAAAAAAAAAAAAGATACCAAAAATTTTGAAACAAAAAAGTTTTTCTTAGTTTCTATCAGACACATTTTGAAAATAAGTATTTTTTTTCTTCACTGATGTGTGCTGATGAGGCACTGATGGAGTGGCACTGATATGCAGCATTGATGAGCATTGAAAGGCAGCACTGATTGGCATCACTGATGGGCACATACTGACATCACTGATGGGCACAGACTGGCGTCACTGATGGGCACTGCTGGGGCTGCATTTTAATCAGGGCACTGATGATCAGTGCCCTGATTATCTTTTCACATCTTCCCTGTGAGGAGATGCTACTGATTGGGTCTCCTCACCTCACACTCTATAAGTGTTAGGCGAGGAGAGTCAATAAACTGCACTCTCTTGTTTACATGCGATCGGCTGTGATTGGACATGGCCGTGGCATCCTATAAAGGTGAATTTCACCTTTAAATATCACTTTTGTGTTGACTGACCCCTTATTGAAGTCAGAGGTGACTAATATTGTTTCTAATACACATTTTTAGCTATATTCTTCCAGTGTGAAAATGTGTTAACAGAGCTGCACCCGTTAAACATTGGAATACTGGATGTCAAAATGTATATATACACAAATAATGAGTGTGCATCAACACAGAAAAAAATCCAAAAACATAAAGTGAAAAAATCTGTGATGTGCAAATCTTCTGAAGACAGTAAAGTCCAAAGACAAAGTGAAACTTTCAACCTTCCACTGACTACGTGTGTCACGATCAGGGGTCAGGCTCAGAGACCAGTTACTATAGAGATAGCTGGACCACCGCCGACCAGAAGGATAGGTACACGGGCAGACACCCTGGTAAATGAAGTGGGCTCACCTAAGGTGCGGAGTCTAAGTACTAACCAGATTTTTCTGTGTGTTAGTACCAGGTTACAGTCCTCAGGATCTCCCCACCAGAAGGTGAGCGAGCTGGGATCCAGTAGCGGATAATCAGATAAGGCTCAAACACTAGTGTAGTCAGAAAACAGGCCAAATGTCAGTAATGGGTAGTTTTAGGTTGGGATCAGGCAGAAGCGTAGTCAAGGAACAAGCAAAGGGTTGATATCGAGTGGTAGCAAAATAAGGATGGCAGCAGGGAAGATGAGAGTGAGATGCTGGCTGAAGAGAGCACAATAATCTGGCAAACAGGAAGTGTAAGATACATGGATTGAATCAGAAAGTTAATGGGAGGAGCAAACAGTTCAAGGTTCAGCATCTCAGGTAGCTCAGCAGCCTCTGTTCTCCTCTAAGAGTGTGGATGCGGTCTGGTCTGACATGCTAATCCTTGGAATTATTGAAGCCTGAAATTTTTATTTGTCACAATCTCAACTAAAGGGAACCCCCTATAACTCCTGCTTCTTTCCCCTCTTTTTTTTCCAGAAATTCTTCTCGGCTGTCCCTGACTCTAACCCTCTCTCTCCCTTTTCTTCTTTAACTGTTAATAAAATGAACGATAAGATTCAGACTTCAATGTATTAAATTAGGAATTTTTTTTAAGATGACTAATGGGTAACAAATAAGACCCGATTTCAGGTTCTTTGGTATAGCAAAACAATAAATAATATAGAGACTGGATGCAGAGTTGAGACTTCCTCGATCCCTCTAAGTCCTAAAACAAGGTTCAGATGTTGGATAGCGAGGTTGGTGCCTGCCTGCCTGACCCGACCGGGATTCCCCAGTCCACAGCTGGAACCCAGTGGGGTGGCTTGGTCAGAGCAGGGTGGGCAATGGGCATTGACCTCCAGCACGCTGGAAGACTCTTTTTATGTTCCAGGGATCAGTTTATTCCTCTAAAGGAGAATCTACGTATCTTCCTATGTCTTCTACCTTTACATATAATTACTGCCTAGATACTGTTAGCCAATCAAAATGTTTAACAGTTGTAAGCTAAAATGTATCTACCATACCACATTCTTTTTGCCATATATTCGCTTTCATTTATTTTGCTAGGCCTTGCAGGCCATTAATGTTAGCTTTAATGTTACTTTGTTTTACGTTTCTGTAAACCAGGGGTGCCCAACCTTTTGAAAAGCAAGGGGGCAAATTGGTAACTGGTTGCGGGCCACAATGAGCGGAGTGGGTGGATGGCAGTCCACTCGGCTCTATAGAGTCCTCTCTACTCTCAGCACAACAAACTCGCAGGTAATAGAAGTCTATGGCTCAGTGCAGGAAACCCTCAGTTGCACTTCTCTGCACCTGTGGATCAGTTTGAAAGCAGCCCAGTAACCAGTGCAGAACAGATATGCCCATATATACACTGTGGGGCAGATCCACAGAGATCTGCACCCGCGCAGCATATCAGAGATACGCCACGCCGCCGTACCTTACCTGGATTTAAATCGAATCCTGGAAGAATTTGCGCCGTAAGTTACGGCGGCGTAGTGTATCTCTGCCGGCGGAATTCAAATCGGCGATTAGGGGGCGTGTTTCATTTAAATGAAGCGTGTCCCCGCACCGAATGAACTGCGCATGCTCCGTTTCAAAATTTCCCGCCGTGCATTGCGCTAAATGACGTCGCAACGACGTAATTTTTTTAAACTTAGACGTGAATTACGTCCATCCCGATTCACGAACGACTTACGCAAAAAAAAAATTCTAAATAAACGCGGGAACGACGGCCATACTTAACATGGCAGGTCTAACTATACGCGACGAAATACCAGCTTTAATTATATGCCGGAAAAAGCCAACTAGAGACGCCGTAAAAAAAAAAATGCGCCGGCCGCTCGTACGTTCGTGGATCGACGGAAATAGCTAATTTGCATACCCGACGCTGAAAAAAACGTGAACTCCACCCAGCGGACGCCGAAGTATTGCATCTTAGATCCGAAAGGCGTACGAGGACGTATACCTGTCGGATCTAACCCAGATGCCGTTGTATCTTGGTTTGAGGATTCAAACCAAAGATACGACACGGGTAATTTGAAAGTACGCCGGCGTATCAGTAGATACGCTGACGTACTCGCTCTGTGGATCTGCCCCTGTGATTTTAATAATAAACTTGCCTTTAACAGCATTCTATTCTATTTTATTCCATCCCAGAGCAGGAGGTCGTGGATTGGGCACCCCTGCTGAAAACCAATAAACATATTGAATCAGAAAAAAATATAATATGTAAAATATGTGGGTTACTGGTGCAAAAAAACAATATTGTATAAATTATTAAGTTTGCTGCAGTCAAAAAAATATTCCACCCTAAAGTGGGATGTTAGATATAGAGAAAGAAAGTGTTGACTGCGCTAACTACTAAATAAATATGTGTTATACCTCGCTTGTTATAGTAGTGAGAAATATACTGTATATTAACTATCATTGTGAAGGGTTATCACCAAATAACCTCCATGTTTCTATTCAGTGATAAAAATGTGTCCCAAACATCAGCCACCAAACAATTCACAAAAAAACGTAAACATTTTTTTTTTATATTTAAACTACAATCCTTGTAAAAAGTTAATATATATAAAAACATTCAAATATACAGTGCTTAAAGAAGATCAGAATAAACCAACAATGTGAAATCAAATAGATAAAAATAATGGCCCAGATTCACAGAGAGGTGGGCGCACATTACGCTGCCGTAACGCAAACGCCGTTCGCCACGCCGACGCAGCGCGGAGAGGCAAGCACTGCATTCAGCAAGCTATTGCTCCCAACACTGCGTCGGCGTGGCGTAGGTTTCGAAGGCACAGGCCGGCGTAGGTGGAAGTGGGCGTGACTCCATGCTAATGATGGGGCGAGCGCCGACAGGTACGCCAGCGTGGCGCAGTGGTTTACGCCCGGCGTATCAGGACCGGCGCATGCGCTGTGACGTGGACGCATGCACAGCACCCCTCTGCGCATGCTCACAACTACGCCGGCGCAACGGCCTAAGATACGCCAGCGTACCGCGTACGCCGAGACCATAAGTTCCCTGGTGGAGAGGTACTTTTGTGATCTGAAAAATGTCAGATAGTGAGTTTAAAAAGGGAGAAGAGGAAGAAAAATTTCTCTGTGGGTGAGAGGGTGATCCTGACCTCTGCCATCGCCAAGTACGATACGTACCTCCATGGCGCACAGAGCGGGAGGACCAGCAAGGCCAGGAAAATGGGGATCCTGCAGAAGGTGACCCTGGAGCTAAATGCCCTTGGCCATGAAACCAGGACCTGTGAGGAGGTCCAAAAAAAGATTAATGATATGCGTCGGCGGGGTAAGGGAGAAGCTGGCCAAGATGAGAAGGCACCTCAGGGGCACGGGAGGCGGACCAGCTACTACTGTCAAGCTGACAGCTGAGGAGGAGGAGCAAGTGGAAGGCCTGGAGGGTTTTGACTCCAGCGAACAGGACTTGAGGAGAGATAAGTGTGTTTCATCCCCCATCCGGTGTGGGGGTGCAAGGGAACATGTGACAAGTGTGTGGGTCCACCAACATGTGAATGCTTTGTGTCATCCACAGATGTGCTGGAGGGAGCTGGGCAATCCTCTGCTGCTGGACGACCCACGCCATCCAGGGAACATCATCTTCCTGAGTCTGACCCCCTGGGAAGCCCCAAAAAATCTGGTCTTGAGGTCATTGAGGAGGAGCAGGTGGACATCCATCAGGAGGAATGCCTTTACCTTGAAGAGGATTCCATCTTTGCCGGACCCTCCGAGACGGTGGACCCCCTGTCGACCTCGACGCCCATCAGGGGAACCCCCTCAAGGGCTACCCCGTCCAGGGGAACCCCCTCAAGGGCTACCCCGTCCAGACGGACACAACCGGCTACTTCTCCCAGGAAGGCTCTGTGCAAGACGAGGGGGCTGGAGAGGGAACAGGCACGGCAGACACGCCACATGGCAGATATTGCCATTGACCTGCACCGAGTGGCTGACAGCCTGGCCTCCTTTGTCGGGTCCTCGGCCAAGACTCAGGCTGAGTGCACAGTGGCTGTGCAGGCCACCGCAGCCGCAATGCAGCAGTGCCTCACCCAACAGGCTGCACATACCATGGCCATCTCGGACTGCCTGCAGGAGGTGAATGCCAACTGCGCAGCCATGGCCACATGCCTCTGCGACCAATCACTGACCCTGGATGCCATGCATCACCATATGGTAGCAGGGGGTCCCTCAACATCTGGGGACCAGGGATCGGACGTGCAGGCCACCCAGGAACGGCACACCGTGGCTATTGGGGAGCTGCAGACCACAGCAGCAGGGATCCTGGAAGAGGTGAGGAGCCTGGGCGAGATTGTGCAGGCCAACACTGCCGCTATCCAGTCGGAGGGTCGCTAGAACAGGCGCCTACAGCGCCAGAACAACGCCAGGCAGAGACCAATGGCGTGTTGACCCGCATTGCCATGGCCTTGGAGGGGATGCAGGCAACAGCTGCAACCATCTCCAGGAGCGACAGCCCAGGGGATAAATCTCCTTACGATGTCCCACCACCCCACCCGAGTTGTCGCAACGACAACTGAGGAGCCGAACCCTGGGCACCAGGCCTGGCCCACGAGAGGGCAAATAACTGCAGCTCAGAGTATGAGCTTTATTTTTGTTTTGTGTGACGTGCACAGATGCATGTGCCGTCCTCCTGTAAGGGCATGCCATGTCGGACAATGGCATGATCCCTATTTTTTTTTTCATTTTACATCGACGTCACAGCACCATTGTTCTGCACACGGTCAGGAGTGCAGGGGCATGTTTTGCCGGTGCTGTCAGTGCTACAGTGTGACTAGTGTGTGAGTGTGTGACATTTCTGCCATTTCTGTGGTATGAATGGACAGCAACATCATTGGGGCCTTGGCGTGGCGTTGCTGCTCCCAAGTCCCGCGCGGTGGACTTGGGCTAAACCAATGTGAGGTGGATGTGGTGTGTGTGAGCTAGGGACCACAGTGGTGTGCATGCGTGCATTGTCCATGTGCCATGATGAATGTGTGTGTTTAACGTGCAAAGATGCGTTCCACGAGGCAACTCCTGACTGCTGTTCCTTCATCAGACGGGGTAGCCTCGGGCAGGGGGGGACTGTGTGGCTCGGGGGTCAGGTCACCACATATGTCAATCTCCAGGCCCTTTCTCATGGCGTAGTTGTGCAGCACGCAACATGCACCAATGATCTGGCACACAAAGTTTCGGGATTACAACAGGGCCCCCTTGGACTTATCCAGGCATTGGAAACGGGACTTCAGAATGCCAAATGTGCGCTCCACCACTGCACGGGTGCATATGTGTGCAGCATTGTATCTTCTCTCGCCTCTGGTTTGGGGATTCTGGTATGGAGTCAGGAGATGGGGCCCAAGTGCATATGCCGAGTCACCTGGAAGGGAAAAAACAGGAGGATGTTAGTCATGCATGTACCCCTTGTGATGTCTGCATCATGGGGTCGGACAGTCATGCCTGACTCCCATGTCACTCACCAACCAGCCAGCTGTCCATGTACACGTTCTGTTCGAATTCTATTGGGATGTTGCTTTGACGGTATATGTAGCTGTCGCGGCTGGCCCCGGTGTGTTAGGCACGGACGTGCCATATGAGACATTGGGCATCGGCTATCACCTGTATGTTGATGGAATGCCACTGCTTACGATTGCGGTATATGTGCTTTGTGGCACGGGGGGGCCGTAGTGCCACATGTGTGCAATCAATGGCCCCAACGGTGCGTGGGAATCCGGCAATTCTGTAGAAATTCTGCATTGCCTTCTGCCGCAGGTGCTCATGGGTGGGTTTGATGATGTGGTGCGACATGCGTGTGAGGATTGCGGGGACAACCTGGTGCACGCATCTGCTCATGGTGGATTGTGACATCCCAGACACAACTCCACTTGTACGTTGGAAAGATCCACTGGTGAGGAAATGGAGTGTTGCCAGTACCTTGACCAGTGGCTGCACTGCATGTGAGCGTTCTGTCTGGCTGGAGATTTCATCATGCAGGGCTGTGGCTAATTCCAGGATGGCATCAGGGCTGAATCTGAAGATGCGGTATACATCCGATTCCCCCATGCCAAAGATGTTCATGCGTGTTCGGTATATCCTCTCCTGTGCCCTCCTCTGTGCCTGTGGACGCAGTAGTGCTATGACCATGTCTGCCCCTGGCATGTTGGCATACAGATGTGTTGTTCTGCAAGTGTGGTTGCTCAGCTCGTCCATAACGGTGCTGCAGCAGCTGCTCTCCAGCTGACCTGTGCACGTCTGTTGCCGGGTTGCATCTCCTTTATGGGGAATAAGTTTGCGCCGGGCGTACAACTTACGCGCACCTCGCGTAGCATTGCGTCGGGTGCACGCACGTTCGTGAATCGTCGTATTTCCCTCATTTGCATATTTGAATGCCTAATCAATGGAAGCAGCACCGTGCGTCCAGCCCATATGTGCGCCCACGCTACGCCGGCGTGTGCAAGCTACATCGGCGTAGGGTGGCCAGTTTTTAGGCGTATATTGGTTTGTGACTCTGGCGCACACATGCGCCGACGCACATTTGCACTTACGACGGCGTAACGTGATTTACATCGGCGTAAGTGCTTCGTGAATCTGGGCCAATATGTCCATCAAGTCCCAGTGAATATCTTCAGTGTTAATCAACTTATTCCTGTGTATTCATCCCTCATCCGTGGCTGCGTGCAACTGTTCCACCAATTTGTGACAACACCACCACCTTATAAATTGGCAACTCACCAGAAGTAATATATATATATATATATATACACGCCTTTGGTTCATCAATGGGATAACCACTCCACTCAGAGTATCAGTCTGCACTTTTCCCAGGTAGCGTATCAGTATATGTTATGTATCACGTACCTGGTAGCCAGAGCCCGATGGTAGGAGGAGGCCTCTCTTACAGCTCCGGCTCGTGAGCTGCCGGATTGGGAACAGCAGACTCAGGAGCCTGGCGGGGTAGGAGTGCCGGCGTGCTGGGTAGGTGAAGCAGGTGCTGACTTCCTCTGGAAGGGTAGACTGGAACTGCTGAAACCAGGGACGAGGGTCAGCGACCCTAATGGAAGGTGAAGGTTCACTGTAGTAGACTGGGAGATGATTAGGTTAAAGACAGCAGACGGAAGCAGAGTCAGGTAAGCCGGGTCACAACAGATGGTTCAGGGAATCAAATGCAGCAGGCAGAAGAGTAATCAGGGTACAAGCATGAAGGTCTGGCAACGGTAGATCAATCAGAAGAGGTAGTCAATGGAAGCCGGGGTCAGGATCGGAGAGATACGGATGGTCAAACAAGCCGGGTCACAAAGTTCAATCAGAAGTTCAATCAGGTAAACAGGTTCTCAGGTTCAAGTTCAATCAGGGACTGCAGATCAGACAGCAACTTGCAGGAAGCAAGGACTGAGCTTTTAAAGGTGTTTTGGCGCCAAGGAGGGTTCATGTGCACGCGCGCGCTCCCGCTGTGCACGCACGCCGCTGACGCACGCGCACGTCCCGCTGATGCATGCCGTTGTCTCAGCCCAATGCTGGGCTGACGACTTTGGGAGGTAAGTCCCTGACATTGCCCCCCCCCAAGGGGCAGCCTCCGGATGCCCAGTCGGGCCACTTTGTCAGGGTGGGCGAGAAAAAATGCACGTATTAGTCTTTTGGCATGGATATTACCTTCGGATTCCCAGGAATTGTCTTCTGGTCCATAACCTTTCCACTTGATCAGGAATTGGTTTTGTCCTTGTCTTTTCCTACAATCCAGGATAGTCTCCACCACGAATTTCTCGTTGCCATCGACATGGATCGGTTCGGGAGGTTTGGACCCCCTATTAGGAAAAGGATCCGGAACTGCGGGTTTTAACAAAGAGACATGGAACACAGGATGCACTTTAAGAGAATCAGATAAGGATAGTTCATATGAGACTGTATTGATTTTTCTCTTGACCGGAAAGGGTCCCAAAAATTTTGGTCCCAATTTCTTGGACGGACAGGCTAGCCTAATATTGTTCGTAGAAAGCTATACCTGGTCGCCTGGTTTCAGATCCAGCTCACCTCTCCTTTTTCTGTCAAAGAACCTCTTACTGTCAGCCTGGGCCTTGGTCACCACTTCCCGTAACAGTTGGTTATTGCGGTTGAGGAACTCCATGGTGCTCTGTACAGCCGGAACTGAGGACTCTGAAAGAAAGTCTGGTAAAAAGGTTAAGTTGAAACCATAATTGGCAAAAAAGGGAGATTGCCCCGTAGCAGAATGACTGGCGTTATTGTACGCAAATTCTGCTAGGGGTAGCAGAGAGACCCAGTCATCTTTTAGTCATCTAAAACACCTGATGTACTGTTCCAACGTTTGATTGGTTCTTTCAGTTTACCCATTGGTCTGGGGATGATAGGCCGAGGATAGAGCAAGTTCAATCTGTAGCGTTTTGCAGAGGGCTTTCCAGAACCGAGAGGTAAATTGAACTCCTCTATCTGACACGATGTTGGAGGGCACCCCATGTAGTCTGACGATTTCTTTAATGAATACACGAGCAGTCTCAATGGCAGAAGGTGTATTCTTTAAAGGAAGGAAATGGGCCATTTTGGTCAAACGGTCCACAATCACAAAAATGACGGAACAACCCTCAGAGCAGGGAAGTTCTACAATAAAATCCATGGCGATCATTTTCCATGGTCGATCGGGCACAGGTAGTGGTTTCAGTAGCCCCCAAGCTTGGTTTTGGGGTGTCTTGTTCCTGTTACAGATAGGGCAAGATTTGATATAGGACTTGCAGAAATCCTCCAAGCCGGGCCACCAGAAGGTGCGGCGTACTAATTTCAGAGTTTTACGAACCCCAAAATGTCCTGCCAGTGGGTGATCGTGCAGATGTTTTAAAACTTCGACTCGGGTCTTTTCAGGTACAAAAATCTGGCTTCCTTTTCAAAATAACCCATCTCTGGACTCTAGAGAGATATTGGGAGGTTTGGAAGATTCAGAAGATGCTCCTCTGAGTAGGGATAGAAGATCAGCATGTAATAGTAGAAAGCTGTTTTCTGGAAGAATGGTGTCAGGGGTAGAGGTGTCCTTTGGGTTGTCAAACATTCGGGACAGAGCATCTGGCTTGACATTCTTTGATCCAGGGCGATAGGTGATGTGGAAACAGAAATGGGAGAAGAAGAGAGCCCAGCGGGCCTGTCGGGGTTTCAATCGCTTAGCAGTTCTTAAATATTCTAAGTTTTTATGGTCCGTATAAATTAACACGGGATGTGCAGCACCTTCTAACAGGTATCTCCACTCTTCTAATGCGGCCTTGATGGCCAATAATTCACGATCACCTACGTCGTAATTTCTCTCCGCAGGGGAGAGTTTTCGGGAGAAGAAGCCCACCGGGTGTACTAAGTCCTTGTCCCCAAGTCGTTGAGATATAACGGCCCCTACAGCGACTTCAGAAGCATCCACCTCAAGGAGAAAAGGTAGAGCCGGGTTGGGGTGACTGAGGATCGGAGCAGAAGTGAAGAGTCCCTTCAAGGTGTCAAAGGCCTTCTGAGCCTCGGGGTTCCAGTGGAAACGGAAATTTTGTCTGGTAAGCTGTGTAATGGGAGCAACGATGGAAGAAAAACCTTTAATAAAGCGTCTATAGAAATTCGCAAATCCTATAAATCGTTGTACCCCCTTTTTATCTAAAGGTACTGGCCAGTCCAGAATGGCAGACACTTTCTTTGGGTCCATCTCGATTCCCGTCGGGGAGATTACCAGACCCAGGAACTGAATGGTGTGTAACTCAAATTCACATTTTTCTGCCTTTGCATATAAGCCATGCAGGCGGAGCCGGTTTAAAACTCTGCAGACATGCTCCCGATGTTTGTCTAACGAGCCAGAGAAGACCAGTATATCATCCAGGTAGACGATGACGAAGATGTCTAAAAAGTCTCTAAACACGTCATTGACAAAATGCTGAAAGGTAGCGGGAGCGTTGCATAACCCGAAAGGCATGACGAGGTACTCGTAGTGGCCATACCGAGTGCGAAAGGCAGTTTTCCACTCATCACCGTCTCTGATGCGAATTAAATTATAAGCCCCCCTCAGGTCCAGCTTGGTAAAGATAGTGGCGGATCTTAGTTTTTGGAATAATTCAGGTATTAGGGGCAACGGGTATTGGTTTTTAACCGTGATGTTGTTGAGCTCCCGATAGTCGATGCATGGGCGAAGGGTCTGATCCTTTTTGGCAACAAAAAATATTCCAGCACCCGCCGGTGAGGTGGACGGCCGAATGAACCCCTTGTTTAGATTTTCGTCAATGTAAATTTTCAGCGCATCTTGTTCCTTCTCAGATAATGGAAATATGCGCCCAAAAGGGATCTCAGCCCCAGGAAGCATTTCTATCGGGCAGTCATAAGGACGGTGAGGTGGTAGGGAGTCGGCCCCCTTTTTGCTGAACACATCGAGGAATTCGTGATAATGTTCCGGAACGGACTGGAGCAAACTGGGATCGGTGTTCAGGCATAGCAGAGTGGGAGAAAAACTAGGTACTTTAGGTAAGCAATATTCCTGACAGTAACGGGAAGGAAACTGTAAAGTTCCAGAGGACCAATCAACCTGAGGGTTATGAATCCGGAGCCAGGGAATGCCAAGAATCACAGGGAATAGAGGAGAGGAGATCACATCCAAAATTAATAATTCTTTATGATCGGCGGAAGTAGTAGCAGGCAGAGGAAGGGTTTCTTGTGTTACTTGCCCTGATTTAATGTGGGATCCATCAGCTAGGAAAACGGAAAGTCTGAAGTTCTTTCTTCGAAGAGGAATATTGTGTAGGTTGGCAAAGGTGGCATCAATGAAGCAGCTGCAGGCCCCGGAGTCAATAATTGCGTTGACCGGAATCGTTCTTCCTTGGAGCTGCAAAGACAGAGAGAGAGCAAGGTGGGTTGTATTGGCTGGGAGAGCGGAAACGTTGAGAGAAACAGAGGAACGGCACTTACGCATCTTGATGGGGCAGTTGGCGACGTAATGACCGGGCTCACCGCAGTATAGGCATAGGTTCAGTTGACGACGGCATGCTCGTTCTTCTGGAGGCAATGTGGGTCGCATGACTCCGAGTTGCATAGGCTCAGAAGTATCTGGAGGAGAGCTGGCAGAACTTGGGCAGACAGGTGGTTGATATCGGGACGCAGGCATATGTGCTTTGGTAGTGACCCAAACTGGACGACTCAGATGAGAAGAACGTTCAGCCCGTCGTTCTCGTAGATGTCGATCAATCTGAATAGCCTTGTCGATCAAATCTTCTAAGGTATCAGGAACCCCAATGCGAGCCAGTTCATCTTTCAAGGCCTCTGAAAGTCCCAGGCGGAACTGATGTCGCAGAGCTGCGCTGTTCCACTGGGTGTCCGCACTCCAGCGGCGAAAGTCCGTGACATAATCCTCCACTGCTCGGCGGCCTTGTTGAAGTGCGAGCAGGGCGGCTTTGGCAGTGGTAGTCCGCTGAGGGTCATCATACATTTGTGCCATGATCCGAAAGAAGGCTAGTAAAGTCTCTGTGTTGGTGCCATTTTCTTCCAATAATCGGTGTGCCCAGGTTAGGGGCTCTCCTTGAAGAAGAGAAACCACAAATCCCACTTTAGTGGCTTCTAGGGAAAAAGTCCTTGGTTGAAGGGCAAAATATAATTGACAGGCATTACGGAAATCCCGGAATTTGGAACGATCCCCGGTGAATTGTTCTGGCATCGGAACTCTGGGTTCGGGCGGTAGCATTACTACGGATGGAGCAGCGGCAGATGGAGATGATCTGGCAGCGGATGTAGGAGCTGCGTCTCCGGATAGATTCTGTACTTGACCTTCCAGTCGCATGTAGCCGTCCTGTAGATTCTTTACAGCTTGAGTGAGAGATGCGAGGTGTTTGCAAATCTCCTCCATGGCCGGGGCCACTCCTGAAGGCTCTGTCATGGCTGTCTGATACTGTTATGTATCACGTACCTGGTAGCCAGAGCTCGATGGTAGGAGGAGGCCTCTCTTACAGCTCCGGCTCGTGAGCTGCCGGATTGGGAACAGCAGACTCAGGAGCCTGGCGGGGTAGGAGTGCCGGCGTGCTGGGTAGGTGAAGCAGGTGCTGACTTCCTCTGGAAGCGTAGACTGGAACTGCTGAAACCAGGGACGAGGGTCAGCGACCCTAATGGAAGGTGAAGGTTCACTGTAGTAGACTGGGAGATGATTAGGTTAAAGACAGCAGACGGAAGCAGAGTCAGGTAAGCCGGGTCACAACAGATGGTTCAGGTAATCAAATGCAGCAGGCAGAAGAGTAATCAGGGTACAAGCAGGAAGGTCTGGCGACGGTAGATCAATCAGAAGAGGTAGTCAATGGAAGCCGGGGTCAGGATCGGAGAGATACGGATGGTCAAACAAGCCGGGTCACAAAGTTCAATCAGAAGTTCAATCAGGTAAACAGGTTCTCAGGTTCAAGTTCAATCAGGGACTGCAGATCAGACAGCAACTTGCAGGAAGCAAGGACTGAGCTTTTAAAGGCGTTTGGGCGCCAAGGAGGGTTCACGTGCACGCGCGCGCTCCCGCTGCACACGTGCACGCGCCGCTGACGCATGCGCACGTCCCGCTGAGGCACGCCGTTGTCTCAGCCCAATGCTGGGCTGACGACTTTGGGAGGTAAGTCCCTGACAGTATAATTCTGGATATGCAATTAGCGGACCTCCAGCTGTTGCAGAACTACAAATCCCATGAGGCATAGCAAGGCTCTGACAGCCACGAGCATGACACCCAGAGGCAGAGGCATGATGGGATTTGTAGTTTTGCAACATCTGGAGGTCCGCTAATTGCATATCCCTGGTATAATTGACTTCTCATGTTCTATCAATGTCTCATAAAAAAATAAACATCAATCATTGCGTAGTATATCTACAGTTTATTAGTAAAAAAAATTAAAGGCTATTACACTCACAATTTTGTGTGCCCACAGGCCGGCACCAAGCCTATCCAGCGGTGTATATGGGGTAAGAGTATCGGCATGCATTTCCCCTGTATTAGCATACGTCCCAGACCTCGCTCTCACTCGGCAGGAAGTGACGGAGGCTGCTGGGAAAATTACTATGTCACTTCCTGCCTTAGGTATACCGTGGCATTTAAATGATGCAGATCCTATATCTGGCACCCACAAAAATTTGTTTTCAAGAATATTTATTGCACAAATTTCACAGGCTCCATCACAGTGCTTCTTGCAGTCTGCCCCGTCTCTGTAATCACAGTGCCCCCTTTACTCTCTGCTTCCCCTGCACATTGCTACCTTCGGCATAAACAAATAGCAAATACTATTAGCAATGTGTTTAAGTTTGAATAAGAGACTGCAGACATACTACAGGAGATGGTTGGAGACTGAGGACATGATACAGGAGATGGTCATAGACTGAGGACATGATACAGGAGATGGTCAGAGACTGAGGACATGATACAAGAGATGGTCAGAGACTGCAGACATGATACAGGAGATGATCAGAGACTGTGAAGAGATAGTCAGAGATTGCCATTTCAGGCTGCCTCTCACAAAAGATCACTCTAATCTTACACTGGATTGTTAGGTTTCAACACACATGGAGATAACACCTGTAGATCAATTCTGATTTAGATTTTTTTGTGTACATATACATGTGTTATGCTCCTGCTCCCAAACCAGTCTGTGTCACAGATGTTGGTTTTCAAGGTCAGTGTGACAGGGCACAAGGTAAAGTTGCTTAACAATGTGCTGTGTCATTTAAGGCTTATACAATACAGGCTCCAGTGTGTAGGAAGGTCAGTTAGCCCAAAGGTAGAGCATCCCGTGCTGTGACTCCTGAGTCCCACCGCTCCGTGACGTCACTTTGTGCCCCGCCCTCTTCACCCCCCCCCCCCCCCCCCCACCAAGCCCTTGTGCCCAACTCTTGAGCCTGCCTGAGCCCAGCCTGCATTTCCAAAGTTGGAGTGCGGCCATATTTTTTAAGGGTGGCCACCTGTAGCTAACAGACCGGAAGCCTGTAGCGGCCCTGAAAACCCTGGCCCACTAAACATAGTGTGCACTATGTGGGCCTAATCCTCAAAAGAGATACGACGGAGTAACTGCTGTTACTCCGTCGTATCACTGGTCCTAACTATGGAACTGATCCACAGAATCAGTTTTCCATAGTTAGGACGAAGATCCGACATGTGTAATTGAATTACACTGTCGGATCTTAGGATGCAGTACCGCATCCGCCGCTGGGGGCATTTCGCGTCGAAATGCCGCCTCGGGTATGCAAATTAGGACTTACGGAGATCCACGAAGCTTTTACGCTTCGTTTTTTTCTCCGTAAGTTTTATTTTGCAAACGCAAAATTAGGGCTGCTTTTACAAAGTGTAAACTGTTTACACCTTGTAAAAACAGACCTTTCTTGCTAGCGACGCGATTTTTTTTTAATTTTAAATTTTTTTTTGGCGCCGTATCTTTTTTTTTACCCGACGCAACTTTATTGTCCCGTCGCAATCCACAAAGCCTGACGTAACGTAATTTCGCGCTATGCACGTCGGGAAAATGACATCACGAGCATGCGCAGTATGGCCGGCGCGGGAGCGCGCCTCATTTAAATGGGAATCGCCCCCTGGAGAAGAGGAACGCCTTGCGCCGGCCGGATTTAAGTTACACCGCTCAAAATTTCTAGGTAAGTGCTTTGTGGATCGGGCACTTAGGTAGAAATTTTGCGGCGGTGTAACTTAAATAGGAAAAATTACGTTACACCCGCTGGCTGAGGATTTGGCCCTGTATTTTTTCAAAACACCTTAGAGAATAAAATGGCAGTCAATGCAATCCTTGTCACACCGTATTTGTGCAGCAGTCTTACAAGCAATTTTTTTTGGAAAAAATACACTTTTTTGAATAAAAAAAATAAGACAACAGTAAAGTTAGCCCTATTTTTTTATATTGTGAAAGATGATGTTACGCAGAGTAAATTGATACCCAACATATCACGCTTCAAAATTGCGCCCGCTCGTGGGATGGTGACAAACTTTTAGCCTTAAAAATCTCCATAGCTTTTTGACGCCGCTAAGGCATGCATTCCCATCTGCTGGAAGTCCCCAGACCCTCCGACTATTGCAATGTGGCTGCAAAAAATGGATGACATTAGTAGGATGGAAGATTTGATTCTTTCGAGCCAAGACAGGCAGGAAGCTTACAAAAAAACATGGCAGTTGTGGAACATCTACATCTATTCGGATGAAGGACAGAGTCTTGGAGACCAGACCTAGAACCGAGCGACAGACTGAAACCCTCGAAAAAGTAGAGGCAGGCATGCCAAACCAAGCAAAATGTGGTTGAGACTGCCAGACTGTGGTCCCATGCTCGCGGGTTCCCCCCTCCCCCCATATCCCTCTTCTTTCCTCCCTACCCCTTTCCCTGAACCCCCGACCGGGAATTTTCCCCATGGGGTGGCTACCTTTCCTAACGACCCAGGCTATGTCTTGGGAGCTGTTGCTGTTTACTAAATTTTATTTTCTTCACTCTTGCTACTTCCTAGAAACTAGGAAAATGTGAGCGGGTCCGCGGATCCTTAATTGCACAAATTTGATGACAGTGTATATATGACTGGATTTTGTTCATTTGCATACCTATGGATAGCACTATGTTTTACATTGTTACTGTGATCCGTGCGGAAACGCGCTTGGTTGTGTATAAATAAAGAATTTTGAAAAAAAAAAAAATCTCCATAGGCATTGATTAAAACAATTCTACAGGTTGCATGTTTTCAGTTACAGAGGAGTTCTAGAATTATTGCTCTCACTCTACTGATCGCGGTGATACCTCACATGTGGGGTTTGAACACCGTTTTCATATGCAGCCGCTACTCACGTATGAGTTCGCTTCTGCACGCGAGATCGGTGGGACGGGGCTCGTTTAAAATTATTTTTACAATGTTCTTTTAAAAAAAAAAAAAAATTGTGTCACAAACATGTAAACATCCCTTGTAATAGAAAATAAAGCATGACATGACCTCTTAAATATGAGATCTGGGTACAAAAAGACCTCAGATCTCAAATTTACACTAAAATGCAAATTCCGGCCCAGAAAAGTGGCGGAGGGCACTGGAGCGTAGCGGGAAGGGCCCTTTCCTGCCACCAATAAAAGTAATTTTACAGAGACCACGTTTATCGGAAAGCAGGCCACCCGATGAAGAAGAGGATACCGGGGGTTATGGCAGCTAGCTGCTGCCATAACAACGATAACCCTCTTCAAACAGCCAACGTATAACGATGGTGGGTGTTCCGTAAGTGATTAGTGTGGAGAATGTAAAGTATTGCACTTAGGGGCAAAAAACAAATGCAAATGCAAGGGGGAGAACTGCTGGGGGAATCAAAGATGGAGAAAGATCTGGGGGTCCTAGTAGATGACAGACTGAGCAATAGCATGCAATGTCAAGCTGCAGCTACCAAAGCCGGCAGAATTTTAGCATGCATAAAGAAAGATATAAAATACTAGGGATAAAACTATAATCCTGGCACTTTAAAAAACTCTGATTAGGCCACATCTGGAGTACTCCTTCCAGTTCTGGTCACCAGTCCTCAGAAGGGATGTGCTGGAACAGGAGAGGGTGCAAAGAAAGGCAACAAAATTAATAAGGGGCCTGGACTACTTTAATTACGAGGAACGACTACAAGCACTACATTTATTCTCACTGGAGAAGCCACGCTTGAGTGGGGACATGATAGCGATTTACAAATATCTCAATGGTGAACCCAGCATAGAAAAAAAATACAGTCTCAGGGAGTGTAAGAGGACACGGGGCCACACAATGAAATTGGAGGAGAAGCGGTTTAACCTTAAACTGCACAGGGTATTTTTCATTGTCAGGGCAATAAGGTTGTGGACCTCTCTTCCACAATTGGTGGTGGCAGTGGAGAGTATAGATATTTTTAATAGACTCGGATTAATAGACTTGGATGTGCATCTTAACCACTTGCCGACCTGCTCACATAGATATACTGGGCAGATCGGCTCTCCTTCGCAAATCGCCGTACCTGTAAAGCGGCTTTCGCAGGTGCAGTTGCGGGCACACCCCATGGCAGCGGCGCTCTCGCTCCCGCTGCAGGAGCGTTCCTGCGGGTAGTACAGACTTGATGTTCGCTGATCACCTCTTACAGAGTCAGAACAGAGAACTGCCTTTGTAAACAAGGCGATTTCCTGTTCTGACAGTGCACATGTCAGAGATCTCCTGTTCTCAGTGGCTTCTTGAACAGTCCCGCTAGAAATTGCAGATTGCCGCTATTACCAGTTGTAACGGGAGGGCCCGTGGAATTCAGAAGCTCTTGCAAAGTATGAGCCAGGAAAAATTTACCCTGTATTGTGTGAAGGGCTATTGATGATAAATGTGTATTGCAAGTTAACAGACAGTCTAAAGGTCAGATGTCTGACTTATCAGCTGTAGTTAATTAGCTCATGTAAATTATGTCTACTAAAATAATGTGTATTGTATAGCAGGTGAGAGGAGCCGGGATGTCTACCTTGAAAATGTCATATCTTGGAGTCGCCTTGTCTGGGTAAATGATTAGTTAATTAGCTCATGTAAATTATGTCAGAGGTGGTGCCAGAAGGTCTACTAAAAAGATGTGTATTGGGCTCATTGTGTGATGATGTGGGTGGAGTTGAGTCATTGTCCATTTTTGGCTACTAACTGTATATAAGAGCCTGATTTTCTCATTAAAGGGTCTATTCATTTTGAACCTCAAACAGAGCGGTGTCTCATTATTGGGGTTCGTTTGCCTGACTGTGGAGTGTCGATAGCTGTCATGGGTTCGGAATGGAATATCTTAAACAGCGTTAACCCCTTTCCCATTTGGGGTTCCGTTACACCAGTAAAAACAAGAAAAAAATAATAAAAGTCCCTAAATCTATCCCAATAAATTTGTTTATTTAATATATTTGTTTGGATATGTATTATAGTAAAAAGTTAAAAAATATATATACATTTTCAAAATTGTCGCTCTTTGTTTATAGCGCAAAAAAAACGCAGAGGTGATCAAATATCACCAAAAGAAAGCTCTATTTGTAGTTAAAAAAGGATGTCAATTTTGTTTGAGCCTGGTCATTAAGGGGGAAAATCCTTCCGGGGCTGAAGTAGTTAAAGAACACAACATACAGGGATATGGGAAATAATTATAGACACTGACACACATACACCCACACAGGTTGAATTGGATGGACTATTGTCTTTATTCAACCTTATCTACTATGTAGCTATATGTATATGCATAACAAGAATGGTTAGCCAAAATTAGGCAATCTTTGGCATATAATACAGCAGATATGTATGCATGTATTTAGCTAGTTGCCTGGAGTTCCACCTTAAAAGCTTAAACAATATTCTGCAAATTTAAGGTGGATCATTAATTTCTGTTCTTTTTTGTGAGTGTGTAATTTGCGCATACAGGTACATTTGTGTACAGAGTGCATTCTATGCAGCTTATTCTTTTCAGTGAACAACGTTTTTCAAGTTGATCACTTGCGTCCACTGACATCATAGATTTCCATGGAAACTTTTATTTACTCCCGCGTCTACAGCGGGAGAAACATCAAACAGTGAAGCTGGGCTGACTGCTTGCTGCCTAAAGAATTAACTGCTTTACGTTTGAAGATTTTTATACGGAATTAATGACCATAAACCCAATCTTCACAGGTTTTGTTTACTATGAAACTTCTTTTTTTTTTTACAGGTAAACTGAAATGTTTTAAATGCAGAAAATACATTTGTAAATTGGCTTTGCTGATACATTTGGATAAAAAAAAAGAGATGAAAATAGGGCATTTTAATCATGTAAATAGTATTTATGATTTGTATTGTTTACCTTATCCATGGTCCATTTTGATCCCTAAGAGCCGGTTCACACAGAGGCGACCTGGGATCAGACTTGATGTCTCCCCAAGTTGCGTGGTTGAGAAAATCAATTGAAGTGAATGGAGCTGTCTTAATGTACACTACTGAAGTCGCTCGGACTTCAGAAAAGGTTCCTGTACTACTTCAATCAGACTTGTAGGCAACTTGTACCCATTGATTTCAATGGAAGTTGCCTCAGAAGTCTGATCACTGTCTTAACTGAAGCAACAATACAGGAAGATAACATACATTTCTCAGGCAAACCCCTCCCTCCCCCTCCCTCCCACAGAGCCAATTGTTGTTTGATTGGCCACTGGAAAGCCTCCTGTCCTGGAGGCGACTTGAAGTTGCCTTGTAAGTTGCCCGATGATTCATACTCAAGTCTGATCCAAGTTGCTTCCAAAAGTCTCGCTGGAAGTCGTGTTGCCCCTGTGTGAACCGACTGTTACGATTAAACAAAAACAGATTTATCAAGTATGTCCTTTGGAAATATTCAGCATTCTCATTCTCTCGGCAGTAAATTAGCATCATCACACCTGTTTAGTGAGCAGAGGAGAAAAGGGAAGCAGTAGTTCTAAACCTGATGTATGCATCTTGCAGACATGTAGAAATATACACCTCATGATAATGATGCTTAAAGGAACACTAAAGGTTCATTTTTTATTAGATCAATTGATTGCTGTAAGCTAGAGCATTTAAATATCACTTACCTCATTTTTCCTTTTGACCTCCAAAATACAGTAATCCAGGTTTTAAAATGCCATTTTCTGTCACTCCTCTTCAAAGCTGAATGTGCTCACCCCCTCCCTATGACTACAGCCCTGCGTGAAGATGCTCTCTTATCCCTCACAGGCATGGAGGCTTAGCCTAATGGGAACTGTAGTTTCCATTAGGCCGTGATGTAGCAAGAATGAATGCGCACCGCAAACCAGGAAGTCAGTGAGAATAATGATTCAGGAGTGACGGAGGTGAATAAAACAGCTTGATTTTAACAGGTATCAAACTAGTTATAATGCAAAACATTACTTTTTACTTTATCAGCTACTGTCAGACTTTAATTTAAGAGGAAAATATTTTTGTCTTTACAACCCCTTTAATTATTTGCTATTCTATGTAAAGTGGCAACATATGATCTTTCTCTGTTGGAAAAAATAATACCTCAAAACACTTCATGAGTGACTAGATGGTGGGTCCAATTCAGACCTGCATAATGTATATAGCTAAATAGAAAGTCTTGCCTGGCAGACAAGATGGGTGAACTAGAGATACTGTTGTACAGGGAGGATTTGGATTTTGTGGGAATTTCAGAGACCTGGTTCAACAGCTCTCATGATTGGCTGGCAACCATTCAAGGGTATACCCTTTATAGCAGGGATAGAGAGGGTAAATAAGGGGGAGGGGTATGCCTATTTATCAAGAATAATGTACAAGTAAATAAGGGAGATGACATCACTAAGGGAACTAGAAAGGAGATGGAATCCTTATGGGTAGCGCTCCAGAGGGATGAAGCTAAGGGGAAAATAATACTGGGAGTATGCTATAGGCCCCCTGACCTGAGGAAAAGGGGGAGATGGACCTCCTATCACAAGTTGGATTATTAGCAAGGATGTGAAGTGCTATCATAATGGGGGATTTTAATTATGCAGACATAAACTAGGCGGAGGGAACCACGCATTCGCCTAAGGCTTGCCAGTTACTAAATGTCTTGCAGGACAATTTCATGGTTCAGATGGTTTACGCACCAACTAGAAATAAAGCTTTACTGGATATACTGATTACCAACAATACAGACCTGATCATGGATGTGGAAATATGGGGCAATTTAGGAAACAGCGATCACAGGTTAATTAGCTTCAGTATAATTCACACAAATAGGAAACAAAAGGGGAATACAAAGACACTGAATTTCAAAAGCGCTAACTTCCCTAAACTACGAACTTTGCTAGAATTGGGATAAAATCTTAGGAACAAAGAACACGGAGGAGAGATGGGTTTGCTTTAAGAGCATATTAAATAAGGGCATTAGTCAATGCATCCCATTGAGTAATACATTTAAAAGAGTGAACAGTACTGTTATATGCTATGCACTGTTTTCTTTTCTGTTGATGCTCTGAAGGCATCCTTGTACCGTATCTTTTCTGGCACGGGGGTTACCTCGTGTCCAATAAAAACTGTTAATTGAAAAAAAAAAATAAAAGAGTGAACAAAAGTCCTGTATGGCTTAACTCCAATGAAAAAATTATCCTCATCAGCATTCAGAATTTATTAAGAACGCAACAAGAAATGTAAGGGTGCAATTAGGGCGGCTAAGATAAAACATGAAAGACACATAGCGGAGGAGAGCAAAAAAAAATCCCAAGAAATTATTTATGTCAGGTCTCGACAAAAAACGGGCGCCCGGTCGCAATTGCAAATAAAATTAGCGACCTGGCACCCGGGGAAGCTTAGGCATGCAGAAGACCGCAAAGCCACGGCCTCAATTACCTACCGGCATGGCCCGACACGATCACGTGGCGAGGGAGGTGGGGGTGCACAAAGACGCAGGATACCCCATCCTGTGTCTCTGTGCGCCCCCACCTCCCCCACTGCATGATCGCGGTGGGCCGCGCCGGCCAGTAATAGAGGCCGCGGCCTTCTGCAGACCTAAGCTTCCTTCTGTGATCTGGCGCCATCCGCACATCCGCCCAGTCTTTCTCAGAGAGACATTCCCTTGTTGCAATCATTTTTAAACATTGCCATATAAGCTTCCACATATTTTGTGGATGTCATCTTTTGCATAGTCCGCTGCACAGCCTTCCAGGGGTCACGCTTTACAGTGGGATCACCTTTCATCATTTCAGCCTGCTGGGTCATCGCCTTTTACAGTCCTGCTAGCTGTTCAACCAGTAAGCCGTTTTGACTCCTGTTGCACAGTGACTACCTGGGCATTAGCCATTGCTAATTGTTTAATTAGCTGGGTTTTGTCCCGGGCCTAAGTGAAGGACATCTGGGCCTCAATACCAACGGTTAACAATTTTGAAGTTTTTCTTGTCCATTTTAAGAGCATGAGGTGAAACAGATCAGATGGAATATGGCAACCATATATTTCAAGGATGAAGGGCAGATCCTAAATGCAAAATTAGTCTTCAAAAGCTGAATAGATGACTTGGAAAGAGAAACATTGAGTATTTCTGATTTAGAGAGATTAACTTAATCTAAATTGGAGGTACAGAAATGTGGAGAACTGTCTAACTTTAAAATACATTTCGATAAATCTATGGTACTATCAAGCAATGTACCGGCTGTAATGGCCCCATCCCTGAAGAAAAACCTCCCGTTCATCTGGGAAGAAGAATCATTACACTATTTAGGAATACATATTACAGCGAATACAAAACTCTTGTATGAGCGTAATTATGGAACACTAATAGTAGAGATAATAAAAGATAATAAAA
Organism: Rana temporaria; assembly: GCF_905171775.1. Taxonomy (NCBI): domain Eukaryota; kingdom Metazoa; phylum Chordata; class Amphibia; order Anura; family Ranidae; genus Rana; species Rana temporaria. The sequence continues at coordinate 51,839,910 of NC_053495.1, read as the reverse complement.
GACCTCCAGAGATGGAAAGGCCACCCCCTGACATGGTTCGGGAGGGTCAACGTAATAAAAATGTATTTCATACCCAGAATAATTTATCTTCTATACACAGTACCAATGTCGATCCCACAAGTTTTCTTTAAACAAATACGTAAAGCATTTATATCTTTCATATGGAAAGACGGAAAATCTAGAATAGCTCATGATATGCTACGTAGAAATAAACAGGAAGGGGGAATTGGACTACCAGATATAGTTATGTACTACAAAGCAATGTCGCTGGTACGTATACTCAATTGGTGCCATGATTCCTCAAATTAAAGATGGGTTCAAGCCGAGAAAATTATGGCAGGAAGAGATTTAAAGGGAGCACCATGGATACCGAATAAAGAGAGGGGGCTCTCTAAATGGACATCTCCGTTGACCCGGAATACACTAGCAATATGGGACAGATTAAATAAAGATGGGAAATATGCACCACCCACATCCCCAATGGCTCCATTAGAAGGATACCCATGGTTCCCACCAGGGGAAGAAAATGGGGCAATGGGCATATGGGGATCTAATGGGAATACTATGTGCTCAAGATACGCACCGCAAGGAACTTTATTGCCTCTAGCAGAATTAATATCATCCCAGGGGAATATGAGAATGGCTAAATGGAGATACTATCAAATGACAAACTTTTTTAATCAATTAAAACCAAAAGTAAGGACAGCAGGATCGCTTACAACATTTGAGAATATGTGCGTGAATATATCGAAGCCTAATCATTTATTATCACAAATGTATAAATTGGTTCTGAGTGAACAAAAAAACACGATTCCTTATTTTATTAGAGAATGGGAAAAAGAGCTAAATTACACATTTACATCAGTACAAATTAAAAAATTTATAGAATCAACATACAGAACATCTATAAGCTCTAAAATCCAAGAAATGTCATACAAATTCATGGTCAGATGGTACCAGACGCCAGCTCAATTAGCCCAAATATACCCCACAGCAGACGGAAACTGCTGGAGGGGATGCAAAGAAAAGGGAACATTCCTCCATATTTGGTGGACTTGTAGAAAGATCAGACCATTCTGGGAAGAAATAGCTCCATGGGTAAAAAAGATGACCAATCAACCTATGGAACTATCACCTATACACTTTCTATTTCACGGGACACCGGGATCTATGATTAGTTATAAGAAAAGTGTGATACCACACTTATGAAATGCTGCTAAAATGTTCATACCCAGGCATTGGAAACAGAATACACGCCCCTCCCTTATGGAATGGAAAAAAGAAGTTAACTCAATAATTGAGGCAGAGAGATGGGTGTATAAGAGCAGAGATAAACAGAATGAATTTAACAACGTATGGGCAGATTGGGAACACCACTCCCCACAGATATAAGGGGAGTAATGAATGGAGTCTATCTCCCTTCTCCTCCTTTAGTTTTTTTTTTAGTTTTTTTTCTTGAGCCACATATACTCACTCCTCTCTCTAAAATATACATGACGATTAATAGGAAAGATAAACTACAATATCAGATGACTGAATTTTCCCCCATTTTATTTTATTTATTTATTTTATTTATTTATTTTTTGTTGTTGTTTGCTTTACCCTACTCACCTACCCGTCCTTACTATCCCTACCCATGGGGGGGAGATGGGAGGAAATAGAAAGTGAAGGGGGAAAAACAATGGGGCTTTCCCTCCCTCTTTTTTTTTTTTTTTTCCCTTAGGTGGAGGTAAATCATCCACAAAGGGAAATATATAAAGAACACTTCAAACACTAGAGACACAGGTTAATATACACATAATAAACACAGATATATAGATAGCACAAATAAAATAAACCCGTATGGGTCTTTAAAGTAATATATATGCAGGAAGGTACGTAGACATGTATGGGGGTGCGTGTATATACATACCAGTACACAAACCCCCCCCCCTTTTTTTTTTCTTCACTAGGAAATAGGAAACACTATTATGATAAAACACGATATAAACACGAAAAACACGATAGGGATACAAGAATAGAAGAGAAGAAAGGAAGGGAACACCCAAATAGGGAACAGTTTCTATGGAGGAAGGGAGAGGAGGAGGAAGGTATATTAATTGATTTACTCCATTTCCCCCCCCCCTTTTTTTTATTTATTTATTTATTTATTTCTTTATTTTTTCTCTTCCCTTTTTTGTTTTTGTCGTGTTTTTTTTTTTATTATTTTTTTTTATGTATTTGTCGTGTTTGTATTTATAAATGTAATGTTCATTGTCTTTGATGGAAGTTGGTTTTATATGTAAGTGATGTTAAGCAATATACAGAAAATGAAAAAAAATAATAATTATATAAAAAAAAAAAAAAACTTAATCTAAATTACTCAGTAGGCCAAATCTTTGGCATTTAAGAATAGAAGGCATTGCTATATGAGGTTGAGCAACATAAAATAAAATGGTATGCGAACAGAGAAATTTACATTGAGTCGACCCAACAAATATTCCAGGGATATTGCTGTTATGTCTTAAAGTCACAGCTAAATGCTTTATCATTAACTATTTTCTGCCCAGGCTATTACTTGACATATGCCACCAGATGCAGATTGCCACGGTCACTTGCCACATGCCACCAGATGCAGATTGCCACAGTCACTTGCCACATGCCATCAGATGAACATTGCCAAATGCCACCAGATGCAAATTGCCACATGCCACCAGATGGGCTGTGTGGGCAGAACATCGGTGATGCGGGCGGGCAGTGGGAAATGATGTAATCTCTCTGCTCGCCTGCTTCACCCCTAACAGTGTAGCGGCAGGGCTGTGTGGGCGGAAGTGCGGCAGGGCTGTGTGGGCGGTGATGATGGCGATCTCTCTGCTCACCCGCCGCCGCACCTCAGATAGCGCAGACTTCGTGGCCTGCCGGTAAACAGGCTGCGGCCCGGTATTGGGCCGCGGACCGGGGGTTGGAGACCCCTGCTTTAAAGGATAAGTTGAACTTTAAAAAAAAAAAAAAAAACTGCACATTTTTCTTTAACAAAAATTCTTGAACAAAAATGTGAATTTATTATTTTTTTACCTGGAGCCTATGAAGCATTGGACCCTGCAGCCTTGTCAGTGTATCTGTCTGCATGTACCTCGTATGGGCAGGCAGATACACACTGCTCGGTAGAGACCATGAACTACCAGAGCCCTCAACAGCGCCATGGTAGTTTATTGAGAACTAGGCTGCCAGTTTGTGGGTTTTGCATTCACAGAACACTGTGAATGGATGATGCGGCTGGGTAAAGCCCCATATGGCTGCATTTTCTTTAGATTGTGACAGCGAGCGGGGATTTAAGAGCCCTCCTCAATGTCAAAACAGGGACATGTGGGGGGGGGGGGTGCAAAGGCCAGTGCATTTGTAACATGTTACACCCTAAATATGGGTGTAAATTGTTACAAAAGATGAACTTATCCTTTAAACATGACCTCTGTGCTGCTATAACAGACCATGTAATCTCCTTACAGCATATGTTCATTAAAAAAAAATATAATATTTTAAAATACAGCAAGTATAAGTACCTGCATTGAAATCCTCAAACTGGCACATGGATCCTGAGTAGACAGACTTTTCTATTCAGTGTGCATCTGCTTTATAAATAAAATGAACTGTAAAGCCAGCCACATGCAGTTAGATTTTTGTGAGAACGTTTGTTCGTAAATTCTGAAAATTACATTTCTTGGCGCATTTTTTCTTGCCATCATTAAGTTAGTTATTTTGTTTTAAAGCCCTTAATGTTTCATTCAAACCTGCTATTGGAATGGAGTCCCAGACATATTAAACAGTTTTCCTTACATGTACCATTTTTCCTGAAAGAAAATCACATTCACATTTAGAATTTTCTGTTCAGGAAAAGTTTTCATCCTGCCCTTCAAATTTTCTCATCACTATGGCTGAAAACAAATGTGGTTTTGGCCCTGCTAACTAATTATTTTTTTTTTTTCATTGGTTGAACTAGAATGACTTATATATTTTTTCAACCTGACTAACTATGTAACTATGAATAAATGTTCTGATAATAAAAATGCTCTAACAAATTCTACTGGTGTATGGCCAGCTTTGCCTGCCTGTAGTTTTGTTGCATCTGGAATGTAATTAGCTGATTTAAATTGAAAGTTCAGTTGGGCCTTAATGTCAGAGATTTCCATAGACTTCTATTGGTAGTCCATAAAACTCACCTTGCCCCCTTCCACACAAAGCATTTAAATGCTGTGCTTTAAATACATCCAGTACTCATGGCTTTGATTTGTCTGTGGGCTTCTGTGTACTTTTCTATAAACAGAAATGTTCTTCTACTGGCATTCTTTAAGGTTCAGAAAACAATTTATAAACCCTGTGCATTTCATTAGTGTCGCATTTTGTGATGCTTTTTGCATATGCTGGAAAGATTTTGTTGTCTCCTGTTGTGTCTGCAAAAGGCCAAATCAATTATTTGAGCAAAAAGCCTTTCCTTCTCAGGCGACTCCTGCTGTCAACGCACCGATTTAATGTGCCTCTTTTATAGCAAAATAAATAAATGAACACACAATGTGGAGACCTTTTTGACAAAGTAATACAAACAGAGTCAGTGGTACAAGAAATGGACTATTTGTTGTTCTACATAATTTTCAGAAGTTCACATGTCCAGAAACAACACAAACCATTCAAATGTGATTATAGACCTTAGTTTACTATAATGATTTTCGTCTTCTAACATAAAGGCCGTCCAACACAAACATTTGAAAATTATTTTCTCTGCTGTAAATTTTTTGGAGTGGATCTACAAAGAAACCTTTGCGAAAAGCTACTCTTTATACTACAAAAACTCATTCGAAAACTATCATAACTATCACACATAACTGTAATAGAAATGCAGGGGGCAAAACTCATATCTTCATGTGGGCTAGCTAAAGCCACCAGCAGCATGGAATCAAGCTCCAGTCAATGGAGTGTTATGCCGCGCACACACGGTCGGAATTTCCAACAAGAAAAGTTGTATGTGAGCTTTTGGTCGGAAATTCCGACTGTGTGTAGGCTCCACCGGACTTTCCGACAACAAAAATTTGAGAGCTGGTTCTCAATTTTTCCAGATAGAAAAAGTTCTTGTCGCAAATTCCGATCGTCTGTATGCAATTCCAACGTACAAAAGAACATGCATGCTCGGAAGCATTGAACTCCATTTTTCTCGGCTCGTCGTACTGTTGTACTTCACCTCAATGTTTCTCTTTCCAAGTCATCTATTCAGCTTTTGAAGACTAATTTTGTGTGACCATGTGTATACAACACAATCTGAGCCAAAATTTGTAAAAAAAATCCACGATTTTCTTGTCGGAATTTCCGATCGTGTGTACGCGGCATTAGTGATCAACTTCATTGCTTACTATTCACACTTGTCCAGTTTCATACAGCAAAATCAATGCATTTTGCTGCATGAAAAGTAGAAACCAAATTTTCTCCTTTGAGACTGGTTCACATTTATATAGTTTAGGGTGCAATGGAAATGGAACGTATATGGGCCTACTCACACCTGTGCGTTACCACATACACTGCATGCATATGGAACAGTGTGAATCTTCCCTTTTACGCCAGTCAACTATCTGGCCCTTGTATTACATTATTTACAACACTTAATTGGGCTGTTTTGGTCAGCCCAGTTCCAATGCATACTGAAGGCATTTAATCACATTACAGTATGTTGCAATGTGCTGCAGAGGGCATTAGGTAAAAGACAAGTGTCTCTTAAGTAAAAAAAAAAAAAAAAAACACCACAATGCAACACATAGCAGTGGCAAAAAACAAATGGCAGTGCATATAGTATCATTAGCTCATACCAATGTGCTGCCACGATCGCTCTGGTGTGATCCTAGGCACATAAGGCTTGAGGTGAAGAGACAGAGGAGACAATTTAATACCTCTGTGTCAACAGGCAAACTGACAACCTCTTCTGTTTAAAGTTTGGTTTCAGATGTAGAGACCCAGAGTAAGTGAACTGTAAACATTCTGTATACCACTGTCTCTCAACCCATTTACTACTGAGGAACCCATGTAACGAAAATTCAGCTTTTGGGGAGCCCTCTAAAATGTTTAGTAGATGTACAACTTACGGTATGTTAGTGTGATTATTGACTTGTACATGTATTAATAAAGAAAGAATAAATAATAAATACATATTTTTAATTAGAGACTTGGACTTGCTGTACAAACATTTCATTGAGTAGCAAAAACACACATGCATTTGTGTTAAGTGGCATAAAAATACATTAACAGTAGTTTTCAGAAGCTTAAAATACTTCTGTGTGCTCTGTACTGCCTAGCCAAATATGATATAAATACAGGAGATAAATAATAGAGATCACAGTCACCATGATAGTAATAACACTATTAACATAATATTAAAGCAGCATTAAAGTGATTGTAAAGGCAGAAGGTTTTTTTTCTCTTAATGCATTCTATGCATTAGGATAAAAAGCCTTCTGTGTGAAGCAGCCCCCTGAATACTTACCTGAGCCCCATCTCTATCCAGCGATGTAGGATTGTCTCGGCTGCCTGGGACTCCCGCTGCTGTCAAAATACAAATAAGTCTTCCAAGGTGTGGCGTAAAAGATATCGGATAAAATGGTGGTGTAAAGGGTATATATGGTATCCCAAAGCTAAGTGGATGCTGCCTTCCTCAGATGGGTTAATACAAAAGGAACTTCAAGAAAAAACGAAATGGAAGGCGCGCACACCTAGTGCATTACGAGGGATAATTTAAAAATATATTTTTTTAGTGTAAAAGTGGGTACTGATGAAATGCAACTGACAAAAGGCCATAAACACAGTGCATGGACATGCACAGAACACGGGGTACACAAACGCGTTTCAGGGGTCTACCCCCATTCCTCAGAGCTAGGACTCCGAAATGCGTTAGTGGTACCCCATGTTCTGTGCATGTCCATGCACTGTGTTTATGGCCTTTTGTCAGTTGCATTTTGTGAGTACCCACTTTTATACAACATTTTTTTATTATTAAATCATCTCTGGTAATGCACTAGGTGTGCACGTCTTCCGTTTCTTTTTTTCTTGCTGCTGTCAATCAAAGTCAGTCTGCCAATGAGGAGAGAAAAGAGGCGGGCCGAGCCGCAGCTCCGTGTCTGAATGGACACACGGAGTTGCAGCTCAGCTTGGGTGCCCCCATAGCAAGCACGAGACTTTACAATTTATTTTAAGCCCAAAACCAAACATTTATTTTATTGCAGCTTACCAGTTCGTAGATGTGGTGGATGTATTGAATTTAATTTTTTTAGGCTTTCTTTCCATTTTCATCAGGTGACAGGCAAGTCTGTTTTTTTTTCAAAAGCACAAGCTCTTCAGAAGAATGTATCAGTTTACATGGACGAGACAAACCACTTAACACTGGTAGGAGTGATTGAAATTATCAGCTTTTATTTACTCATACAAAACCTTTAGCTTAAAAAAAAACTATTTACTGTAAGGCCGCGTACACACGGTCGTTCCAAACTGATGAGAAGGGACTGAAGTTCAGTTTTATCGGTCCAAACCGACCGTGTGTATGGCCCATCGGTCTGTTGTCCTTCGGTCCAAAATTTTAAAACATGCTTTAAAATCGAACCGATGGACCGCTGACCGATCGGTCCAAACCAAAGGTTAGTACAGAAAAGCATCGGTTCAAAACCATGCTCAGAATCAAGTCAACGCATGCTTGGAAGCATTGAACTTCGTTTTTTTCAGCACGTCGTGTGTTTTACGGCACCGCGTTCTGACCCGATCGGTTTTTGGAACGATGGTGTGTAGGCACATCAGACCATCAGGCCACTTCAGCGGTAAACCGATGGAAACGACCCGTCGGACCATTCTCATCGGTTTGGATCGACCGTGTGTACGCAGCCTGACTGATTATAAAGTGTGAGCTGGAGTTTGGCTTCAATTTCTTTAGTGTATTTAAATCTTCTAATACGTTTAACACTACCTCCCCCCCAGACTGACAATGCAGCTGTCTGTCTCCTGTGTTCATTCTTCCAGAGTTGTGTCTCACTAATGGCAGAGGTGTAATGCTGGCGTGATCAAGTGAAAACAGGGAAAAGAACGATGATTGGTAAGCTGCAATACAATACACTCAATATAAACAATAATGAGAGTAATTCTGTTCACTAACTTTCCAGGAACCCCATTGAGAAATCCCCACATTATCATTATTATAGTCATCCTGGTCCCCTATCTACCATCTTAGACTCAGTGCAGTGGGTGATAGGTGGGGTTTATAGTAAGAATGCACTGATACCATTTTTATAACACAGAGTACAGATACTTTTTTTCAGGTATTTGCCGATACCAATTACCGATACCTATTGCCTAGGAAGAGTAGGTAGAGAGGTGGTTCAAGGTACTTGAGGGTGGGGTGAAACAGGGATTGTGGGGTGGGAGAGTTGGGATGGAAAAGGCTGTGAAAACTGGGGGGAAGAGGATGAGGATAGGAGGGTTATTGGGAGACATGGGGGCAAAGGTGACAGTTGGTGGAGGAAAGGAGGGCAACAACAGGCAGAAGTGACAGCAGTGACTGCAGGCATAGTACAGGAGATGGTCAGAGACTGCAGGCATGGTACAGGAGATGGTCAAAGACTGCAGGCATGGTACAGAAGATGGTCAGAGACTGCAGGCATGGTACAGGAGGTGGCCAGAGACTGCATGCATAGCACAGAAGACGACCAGAGACTGTAGGCATGGTACAGGAGACATCCTTCCGCTCAATAGACGAGTGCTCCACTAACAGGATGCAGTGGCAGAGAGGAGAGAGCCGGGAGGAGGTGCAGGCTCTCTCCTCTCTGCCGCTGACACCTCTTATATCCTCAGCCTCAGGTCCTTATCAGGGAGCATTTAACATATCAGCATAGAAATGCACTTAGAAAGTTCTACTCCATATGGCAGGCGTGGCTGGCACCCCCTAGATTAATTCTGCATCGATTGTTACAAATGTGTTAAATATGGTTAAATAATTGGCAAATCTGACAATGTTATATATGTCTAGGTAAGGTAATCTTTGCATATACTTTCCTCTATTGGAAAGAAAAGGCTCCTTAAAGGATCACTAAAGGAAACATTTTTTTTTGCTGAAATTACTGTTTACAGGGTATAGAGACATACAAGTTAACTGATTCCTTTTAAAAATGATTAAAAATAGATTAAATTCAATCATAAAATGTGCCTGTAGTTTCACTTTTGTTTTTAAACTGGTTTCATGTTTATGTGAAGTAAAGAGACCCACAGAACAAAAACAAACAAATCCAGGGCAGTGTTTTGTTTTTAAAATGAATCTGATTGGTTCTGAGGAGTTTTAGACACACAGCTTGGACCACAGTGAAAAGCTGCCATGAGATTTTTCATAAGGAGCCAGACAAGCAGGAAGTGTGGAGATCACAGCAGAATTACAGAAACTTCAAAGCAAAAACGAACAATGAGGACATAAAACCAGTACTGCAGTAAGGTAAAGGAAGCTATTTAGCTTTAAATGCAGGTGGATTATGGGCAATGGTTATTAAGTGTTGGCCCTTTGTTCTGCTGTGTGGGGTTGGTGGGTTCATTCCTGCCCACCTGACGCTTCTTTCCCCCCCCCCTTTTTTTTTTAGCCCTTTTGTGTGTCACGTTATGTCATGGCTGGTTCTTTAGTACCATTGTCTCATGTATACCTTCTTCATACACAATGTATGGTTTTAGCTGTGACAAATGTCTTTATTATGGATATGTGTTGTATATTTTATTCTAATGACACAATAAAACCTTTTTCTGAGTTAAAAAAAAGTACTCTAGCAATGGGCGTCTTTCAGGGCAGATGAAAAAGTAATCATGCTAATGATGCGAGTAAGAGACCAAGGTGGTCATTTACTAAAGGCAAATCCACTTTGCACTACAAGTGCACTTGCAGTGCACTTGTAAGTGCAGTGGCTGTAGATCGCTGTAGATCTGAGGGGAAGCTCTGAAATTAGGGGAATCTCTGCTGATTTTATCCAATCATGTGCAAGCAAAAATGCTGCTTTTTATTTTCCTTGCATATCCCCCTCAGATCTACAGAGACTGCACTTCCAAGTGCGCTTGTAGTGCAAAGTGGATTTGCCTTTAGTAAATAACCCCCCAAATCTCCACCTGTTGGCTAATTAGAAGACTACCAAATATTAATGTGCAATATACTATACTTACCTTAAAAAAAGCAATAGTTTCAAGGGTATTTTTTTTTATAATTACCAAAGAACAAATGAATTATAAATTCCTTTTAACCCCTACATATCCCTACTTAGTTTATAAAGGACCCTTTAAGATACCAACCCACTGAGAAGCACTAATCATCACAAAATGGTCTCAGGTCACAAATGATTCTGGAGCACTAACACAACGTACTGCATCTACCACAGCAACTTTCCCTAAGCATCTGAATGTTCCTAATAAACAGAAATTAAATCACATGAAAAAAAAATTATACTAAATATGTACATACTAAATATGACTTTTTATTATTTTACCCTACATAATATTAGGGTAATTAGTGAAGAGAGAATGGTATTTACACCCTGTAGGGTTTCAAGCACGAAAATGCTTTCCATTTTGTTTTGCTTTTTTCTACAATTATATTTTGAATTAGAAGAACAGCACAGCCCTGCTAAAATGCACATTGAGATGGTTATTTCAACCATCTTAACAGGAAATAAGTGATTGCTATGGTGTGAATATTGCTTTCAGCAATCTTACATAATCAGCATGCTAAAAGTAATAAAACCTTGGAAAATAAAATGTGCCTGAGTAAATGAGCACTAATATCTGTATGTAAAGATTTTAAAAGAACACCAGAAGGTTTTCTTAAAGAGAAAATAAATTACAAACTACTAAGAAAGAAGAATGGTTTTATCAGCACAGAAACTTTTAGTGATCGATCGATCGACTCATATACAACCAGCCTGTTGGGTTTTTCCCGAACTATCAGTCCCTGTGAGTATAGCCATCAACACTGAACATTGTATTCTGCCTGCGGGGAAGGCTCCCTACTGGTAGAATACAATAGCTCAGTGGGAGTTATTCTGACATCCACATCGAAGGTGTGGATGGGAGAAATGTTTAATTTTTTTAGTTCAACCCACTGGCCTTATATTGGCTGTTGTATAGTTAAAATTCTACCCCTCCTTTCACAGCTCCCTAGCAATTTCTAGATAGAAGCTGTGAAAACTTGACATAAAAAACAACCTTATCGTTAGAAGTCTGATATCTATGAAATTTAAAGTTTCTGCATTTTTCTGACTGACCCTTAAAGTAAGGAGGCATTTTTCAACCACCAATATAAGGGGGTCCTTGTTCCACTCAGCACCAACGTAACCTTTTCCTAATCACCATCAATGTAACGGTCCCTTTTCCACTGTAGATAGGGGTGTCTTGTTTTTTTTTTTGGCTTGGGTTTGGTTGTACAATCTGTTTGTATTGTTTTAATGTTGTTTGCATATATATATATATATATATATATATAAAAAAAAACTGATTTAAAAAAAAAAGAACAATAATTCAAAGGGGCATAACTCTAACCATCAAGGTAAATTGGAATTCCTATACTGACCAATGCACAGGGATGCTTTTCCACTGACTACCAAAGTAAAGGGCAACTAACTACCAATTTAAAGGGGCATACCTCCATAGGCTATCAGTTAAGGGGGCTTTCATTTGCAGACAACCAATCTAAGGAAGCATTTCTCCTCAGACCGCCAATGTAAAGTGGTGCCTTTACACTGGCCTCCAATATAAAGTAGCACTACCCTCACTACCAATTTAAGCACCCATTCTTCCACTGAGTACCAATCTAAGGGGCATTTATCTACTGGCTACTAATGTAAGGGGATCATTTGCCACTCACAACCAATGTAAGGGAGTATTTTTCTTCTGCTAACCAATGTAAGGGAACATTTCTCCTTTGACCACAAAAGTAGGGGAGCATTTCTCCTATGACCACCCATGTAAAGTATGTAAATGTAATGTACAATTATCGCAATGTAAATGTAAACTACAATTATCGCTGTCTGCATTTCTTTTCAGGTTATTATTATTTCGTGACTATTGCTGAAAATATTTGTATCACATAGAGTAGCGAAGTGTAAAAATGGAAAATTGTATCAAATACTTACCGTAATTTTCCTTTCCTGACGCCAAACCATGGCAGCATACTAGTGATAGAGCTCTGTCTCTTGACCACTCCCTCAGGACTAGTGAATAGCATAAATTAAGGCATGGTTAGCCGCCACCCCATTCTTTGTAACAAGCCACATACCGAACACACATGGGTGGGCTCATATGCTGCCATGGTTTGGCGTCAGGAAAGGAAAATTACGGTAAGTATTTGATACAATTTTCCATTTTCCTGACGCCAACATGGCAGCATACTAGTGATAAATAACTAGCTGACAGGGTGGGTTCTATTTGTCCAATTAATCTTCTAATTAGGATGAGACAGAGGACTGAATAGTCCTTCCTACAAAGTTCCCTGATGACAGGGCCCCCCGGGTCTATTCTGTCAAGTTTGAGTAGGAATGTTGGGAAGACCACGATACCCCTCTACAGATGGGCACCATAGATTCTTTTGAATGTGTTGCCTATGAGGCTTCAACTGCTCTGGTAGAGTGCTCCGCCACCACTGACGGAGGCTCGCGACTCCTAGTCCTCTTTGTACAACCAAGCCTGCCAGGCAGTAACCTCTTTCCCTTGATTCCCAGCTGGAATGACAAAGGGTTTATTTAGATGACCTGAAAGGGACAATTGTGGACAGATACTACTTTAAAGTTATGAAAATTATCAGTTCGTGAGACTTTCCTGTATGATGTTATGGAAAGTTAGGCAATGTCCAGCTGTCTGTTAAATAGCAGGCTGTTGCTATGTTTGTGGCAAGGTGATCTACAAGACCAACTCTACTCCTTTTGGAATGAAAAGAATATATATTTATTTTTATTTTTTTATTTATTTTTTTACTTTGAAGCTCCAAGAGCTCTCCAATAACCTTCTGCCTAAAGTTTTTGCAATTGATACTGCCTTATAAGTGATGGCCTGAACATAACACTGATCTGTTGCAACCAACAGTTGAACTGATATGAGAACCAGCAACTCCAATATATCTTTTCCTTGGTGACCTACTCTCCAAAACTCAAAAAGTTGTGCAAACTGAAGGATTCTTGGCCCATTTAAATGTGTTATTGCCGATATAGCCGATGCTCGTTAGCTATGTGAGGATAGGCTAAGGCCTGGAGGAAGTATAGAACAGCTGGCACTGAAAGGGCAGTAGGATGAATGTCTCGCTCTACCAAGAAAAAGCAAACTTGTTCCAGAATTAGGCCTAGATGTTGTAAGTAGAATGTCTTCTTGCACACAACAAAGTAGAGATCACTCTGGAGTGAAACTGGAGCAGCCGGAGTTGCCCACCTTCCCCCTTTAGTACCCCTGCTACAGCCCCAGTCTGCATAGGTTATGGAGGGGCAATGTCTTCTGTATCCTGAAATTAATGGCCAGGGAAAACCAAGGGCCTCCTGGTCAATATGGAGGACTGGCTATGACAACTATGTTCTCTGTTAACAGCCTCAAGAGGAATCTCATTTACAGGAAATGTTGGGGAAAAATATATAGGTTAGATTGCAGTCCCATGGAGAGACCAGAGCATCTGCCCCCTGCGCCTTGGGGTGTGGAAACAAAGTCAGACATGCCCAAAGTTTGTGATTACTGTGGGAAACGAGGATGTCTGTCTGTGGTGGCCCCACCTGTGGACCAGGTCAGAGAAGACCTGGGACATAGACCCTCGTTGTGCTCTGGGAAGCTTGTACTTGTTCAAAAAATCCGCTGGGAGGTAAACTGCTTCTGGAATTTTGCTGGTGATCTTCCGTCCCAGGCGTTATAGGTTTTATCTCTCTCACTAGCATATTGCCGTGAGTTTCACCCTGGAGCTGAATATAGGTAACTACTGCCCTGTTCCTCAATTGCAAGGAGATTCAAGATTACCCTCCTTGGCTGGGAATCTATGCTTGCCTTGACCGAAAGTCCCCTCACAGTGCATCTTCCCGAGTGTCTTGTAGACATGATTCGTAGCAACTCTCTAGTGTAAAGGTCCTAACGGACCGAGACTTCCTCAACGAATTTCCATCACTGCAGACCGCTACTCATAGTGAGTAACACTGTTATTAACAGTGTTTGATCCTGTTTCCTCCCTTGCAGAATTCTTAAAATTGAAATTTGCGCAGGTGCCCATGCACCCCAGGAATCATCTGTATACTTGATGACGTTGTGCCCAGATGACTGAGGCACTGAGAAACCATCAAACAAGCGAAAGTATACTTCCTCAGAATTCTGTTCCTGACTGGCACCACTTCCTCTGATGGAAATAAGAGGAACTAGAGTACCCCCAGCGTACACTAACTGTTAGGATGGAGACAGTTGGCTTTGCTTTCCCTCTAGGGTGTGAGAATAGGATATGTATCCTGAAAATCCAGCAACAGCTACCAGCCATGTGGTTGTACTGTTTAATGGACTTCATCTTAAAGATCCCAAAGAGGGCCCAAAAGGGTTCGACCTCTTCCGATCTGTTACTGGACACTAGCCAATCATCCCCTGCAAACTCCAAACGGGATTGTATAGAAAACCTGCAATCCCTCTTGAGTCTGAAGTGTTTGTAAGCATTGTAGCAGCACACCTGTTGTGGTGCATTTGGCATATCCGTGGGAGAGAAATGGTCTGGAGGAGGAGCAGTGAGGAATTTCCCGAAGTGACCATGAGAGCCTGAGGCCCCGTACTCACGACCAAACATGTCTGCTGAAACTGGTCCGCGGACCATTTTCGGGTGGATCGGACAGGTTTCCAGCGGACAACTGTTTCCTGGACTTGCTTTAAAACAGTCCGCTGGAAACCAGTCCCCCCGACATGTCCGGCTGCCCGCCATCCCTCGCATGCGTCGAATGACTTTGACGCATGCGTGGAAGCATTTTAAAGGCAGGCCGCCCACGTCGCCGCGTCATTGTCGTGGCGACACCGCGTCATCGACGCCGCGACACCGCGGACACGCCCTGCGTATTGTTTACGCGCTGGCTTCTGTTCGATGGTGTGTACAGCCATCGAACAGAAGTCCCCGGGCAGACATGTCCGATGAAAACGGTCCGCGGACCGGTTTCATCGGACATGTCTGCTCGTGAGTACTCGGCCTGATACCTTCATCCAAGGACCTGTACCACATGCTGTCCAGAAACACGTAAAGTGTGCCCTCTAGGTCTTTGGGGTTCCACTATTGCAACCCCAAAGACGCGTGATTTTGCTGTGATTTTTTGCCCTTTTTTTTGCTGTGATTTTGATGTGACTGGAAACAATGCCTGTGTAAGTCGCATCAAAGTGGGACCAAAGTAGTGCAGCGATTTTGAAGTCGCTGCTACTTGAAGTCGCATAGATATAAAACAATACTCATTGGAAATCATGGGGAACAACCTGTCATGCGACTTTCCAGTCTCAAGTCGCACTAAAGGAAACTGAGCCCTAGAGTCTGGGCATGCACTTGTGTGACTGATTTTTCCCAGAAGTCTGCACTAAGATACAAGTCAGACTTTTTTGCACCCACTGCTACAACATTTCATTTTTGGCAAGATACTCCCAAAGGAAATCATGTCTAAAGGGATGCAGACCCTGTCACTCTCCTCAGAGTCCTGCAGGTGCAGCAGCTGGTTGATAAATATTAAACCATTACCATTAGACTCATCCAACACATGGGCTGGTTATTGCTGGTCTGCTGGCACCTGCAGATGCTACAGTATGTAGGAGCAGGTTGACCCTTAGCTTGTTCAGGGTATACAGTTTGACAGTCTGTTTATATGGGCATTTTTCTCTAACTCCTTCGATTCTTTCCCACTTTTGTTTCTAGGAAGCAATACTCAGCCCAGGGTCTCAACTGTATGGCCTCTCTAGCCACCAGAGTGCCAGGATGCTCTTCCAGTGGTTTAAAAAGCAACTATGTGGGACTTCCTGTGCAGCCTCCATATCCTGAGTAGCGGACTGCGGTATCTGTAATATATGTAGCAAGGACCCAGGCCTCCTTCAGTCTAACGAGAACCTCCAGAGTTGCTGACATCCCTTCACATAGAGTGGGCCGTAAGGTATAATGGGTGCAGTGCAAAGTAGATTCATAGGCGCCAGACACCTAGGGTGTGCCACCTGTACAGGATTCACCAGGACAATTTGGGCTTTGAATCATGTGTCAGGGCCTCAGTCTGCAAAGAGATTCCATCTCTCCTAAACAGAACGCTGGGAGAGGGGGTTAGGGCCAGGACACCCCCAGGCAGCCGCAACACAAACCCAGGAGACTCCAAGACTTCTACAGAAGGACAGCCACGCAGGTAAAAGTATCCAGCAAGATGCCACATCTGCACTGATAGGAACGCTGTCTCCTATGGCTACAGTCTACAAGAGTTTACAATACAAGTGTAACAGTAGCTTCAGGTAATTAAGGTGAGTTCAAAACAGAATCTTGTGCCACTTTTATCAATAATAAAGACATTTGGCATTACCTGTTAGCTGCATACTCCTCCAGGCAGTGTCTACTCACCAGCTTCCTGGGCACAGGTACTGCGCCATAGGCCCTGCAGGACTCTTGCTGGAGCACCGGCTCTGGGGAAGAGGAGCAAAGACCTCTTCATTGGAAATTTTCTTCTGAGTGGGAGCGCCATCCAGGCAATGCTCCCCTGAAGAACGTCTGCGTTGCCTTGGCCCGGCCCTTTTGAGAGCGCGGGCATGCGGGCTGAAGCAAATCAAAGCAATCCGCACAAGAGGGCACTCTTTTCCTGAAAACCTACCTATACGGTGGTCCCCACCCTAGTTGTTGAGGGTCTTTGTATTATGAGCAGTAACTGACTCTTGATCTGTGGAGAAATGGGACGGCCAACTGAGGCGAGGATAGCTGAGAAGCGACAGAAGGAGCAGGAGTAGACATAGGAGAAAGGATTCCACTTTCCTTTCTGATTTATCTATATACACCTACACACACACATATATATATATATATATATATATATACATACCTACCTGCAGAGGGTCAGTCTGGGGTGGGTTAAGAAGGGGTTAATTTAATAGGGTAGGAACTTCCCTTTCAGACCTGATTGTTAGCTGAGCTGAACATGTCAGAGATGAGTTGTGTGTCTGGAGAGAGAGAGAGATAGATAGACAGACAGCAGCATGCTGTGTGAGAGGATCCATTGTTGGATTGTGTACCTGCTGGGGTGAGCAAAACCATATCAGAGACTGTAGCTCTGGCTATAGCCGTGTACTTTGTCTATATGTCAATCTGTTGGCTAAAGAGACTGAACCTTTCCTATCCCTGCACCTGTGTTACAAGACAAGCCTGTAGTTTCTTCTGTTTGTGAATAAAGGCCTTTTATTTTACTGAACTGTCTGAGCCGGCCCTTCACCCCCCTGATCCCCTACAATACATGTATACACATATATGTATACTTACACATCCACATACATTTTTTATTTTTTTTAACGTGTATATACAAGTATACACACACATACCCATATCACATATACATACCTATACACACACAACACCTGCAGAGGAAAGCAGTGAATAAGAAAGTTAATGAAAGACAAAAGAGGGAGATATAGGTAAAAGGTACAGGTGACCCTGTATGGCACAAGGGGCCAAGAGAAGCATAGCTGGCCCCTCCATATTCCACAAGCGCTGTAGTTATCAATTTTAAAAGCAGATTTCGTTCCTAAAAAGGAAACACTGCAGGGGCCCCAATAAGACCCACAGAAGGGGCTCCCAGATTATAGCGCTTTTAGCAGCGCTGGGACTTTGCACTGGGAGAGGCTCAACCCAGATGGCTACTGCACTGAGGCAGAGGGGGGACATAGTACTGCTTACTCTTCACTGGTGCGTGAGGTATGAGGAAAAAAAGAAGAATGGGGTGGCGGCTAACCATGCCTTAATCTATGCTATTCACTGGTCCTGAGGGAGTGGTCAAGAGGCGGAGCTCTATCACTAGTATGCTGCCATGTTGGCGTCAGGAAAACAATGTTCCCCTCTGGCATCAAACGTACTAGATGCACCACATTGTTTAACCACTTGACCCCCGGAAGGTTTTACTCCCATGGCCAGGCCATTCTTTGCTGATCAGCACTTTGCTACTTTAACTGGCATCAAACGTACTAGATGCACCACATTGTTTAACCACTTGACCCCCGGAAGGTTTTACTCCCATGGCCAGGCCATTCTTTGCTGATCAGCACTTTGCTACTTTAGATGGCAATGTATGAGAATTACATTTATATAATTTTTTTCACACAAATAGAGATTTATTTTGGTGGTATTTCATCACCACTGAGTTTTTTTTTTAACAATTAAAAAGACAGAATTAAAAAAACAATAACCACATATTTTCTACTTTCTGTTATAAAGCATAGTCAATGAAAAAAATAATAATAATTTATTCATAAATCTTCATAAATTAACGCCAAAATGTATTCTGCTATATATCTTTGCTAAAAAAAACAATTAAATAAACAGGTTTAGCATCTACATTATGGTATATAAATACTGGAATTTACACAGCCACAGACCCTAAACTGTAACGGTGGTGATCAGCGACTCTGATATGGTGGCAGGGAATATAGAGATAACAGACACTATCTGGGAGGATCACAAACTGACACTGATGTTAATGAGACTAATGCCCTGTACACACGATCGGATATCTGATGGAATCTAATCCAATGGATTTTTTCGTCGGATATCCGATGAAGCTGACTTTCATCAGTCTTGCCTACACACCATCAGTCAAAAATCCGACTGTGTCCAACGCGATGACGTAAAACACTACGATGTGAAAAATGAAGTTCAATGCTTCCGAGCATGCGTCGACTTGATTCTGAGCATGCGTGGATTTTTGACCGATGGCCCTTTTGTCTGGTATAGATTTTAAGAGGAACCCCTGTGCCGAAAAAGCTTGTCGTACAAAATTGTCCATCTGATTATCGTATAGCAGTGTTTCCCAACTCCAGTCCTCAAGGCACACCAACAGGTCATGTTTTCAGGATTTCCCTCAGATGAAACGGCTGTGGTAATTACTAAGGCAGTGAAACTGATCAAATCACCTGTGCAAAATAATGGAAAGCCTGAAAACATGACCTGTTGGTGTGCCTTGAGGACTGGAGTTGGGAAACACTGTCGTATAGTGTGCACAGGCCTTTAGTCTGTAGGGTTCAATATTGAGTCGGCCCACCCTTTGCAGCTATAACAGCTTTAACTCTTCTGGGAAGGCTGTCCACAAGGTTTAGCAGTGTGACTATGGGAATGTTTGAATATTCTTCCAGAAGCGCACTTGTGAGGTCAGGCACAGTCTCCGCTCTAATTCATCCCAAAGGTGTTCTATCAGGTTGAGTTCAGGACTGTGTGCAGGCCAGTCAAGTTCCTCCTCCCCAAACTTGCTCATCCATGTCTTTATGGACCTTGCTTTGTGCAATGTTCCAAATCATTTGGTGGAGGGGGGTTATGGTGTGGGAACTCTTAAGGTGTCAGCATCCCAATACATTTTAGACAATTTCATGCTCCCAACTTTGTGGAAATAGTGGATGGTCTATTCCTGTTCCAACATGACTTCTCACCAATGAATGGCTGTGCAGCAGGGGTGTGTCAGGACAAGTTTGATCATTGGAGGAGAGTTCAAAGCATAGCTAGACAATTAACCACAATGTGTTCTCCTGCTTAGTGTGGTCAGTTTTTAATAGGATAGCAGAGGGACTGGCAGGAACACCAGATATTTCACACAATGTACATAATATAACTGAGTACTAAGATTTGTAGGTAAAGTTGATCCAGGGTAAATCCGATTGCCTCTCGGGGGATCAGGAAGGAATTTTTTCCCCTGCTGTAGCAAATTGGATCATGCTCTGCTGGTTTTTTTTGCCTTCCTCTGGATCAACTGTGGGTATGGAGTTGGGTGTATGGGATTGTACTGTGTTTTTTATTTTGTTTGTTTATTTTTTTGTGGTTGAACTGGATGGACTTGTGTCTTTTTTCAACCTGACTAACTATGTAACTATGTAACAAGGGAAGCAATACAAAGAGAACAGGAGACTTTTTCAAACATGTACACTTTTTTCCTGATAAACGCAGCAGGCATGTATCAGGAATATGAAATGTTGGGGTAACAAATGCTTTCAGTTCTGTACAGCAGTGGCGGAATTATAGGGGTCACTGAGGTCGCCATTGCGACCGGGCCCCTTGCTGCAGGGGGCCTTCGAGGGCCCCCTGTATACTACAGTGCTTTGGAGGAGCGAAAATGAGCTCCCCGATCCCAAGCCGAGCTGTAATCGGCACTGTGCGGGGAGCTCATCACATTCATTACAAAGTGAAAGCAAACGTGTGTGCTCTTTGTCTCCCCCTACAGTGCAGTACCTTGCAGGAAGAGCTGCTAAGGTAAAAGACTGCCGTTTTTTATCTACTGTGTGTGTTTGCATGTGTATCTATGTGCTCATGTGTGTGTGCTCATGTTTATGTGTTCATGTGTGTGTGTGTTCATGTGTGTGTGTGCTCATGCTTATGTGTTCATGTGTGTGTGTTCATGTGTGTGTGTTCATGTGTGTGTGCTCATGTTTATGTGTTCATGTGTGTGTGTTCATGTTTATGTGTTCATGTGTGTGTGTTCATGTGTGTGTGCTCATGTTTATGTGTTCATGTGTGTGTGTTCATGTGTGTGTGCTCATGTTTATGTGTTCATGTGTGTGTGTTCATGTGTGTGTGTGTTCATGTGTGTGTGTGTTCATGTGTGTGTGTGCTCATGCTTATGTGTTCATGTGTGTGTGTTCATGTGTGTGTGTGTTCATGTGTGTGTGTGCTCATGCTTATGTGTTCATGTGTGTGTTCATGTGTGTGTGTTCATGTGTGTGTGTTCATGTTTGTGTGTTCATGTGTGTGTGCTCATGTTTGTGTGCTCATGTTTGTGTGTTCATGTGTGTGTGTTCATGTGTGTGTGTGTGTTCATGTGTGTGTGTGTTCATGTGTATGTGTTCATGTGTGTGTGTGTTCATATGTGTGTGTGTGTTCATGTGTGTGTGTGTGTGTGTGTGTTCGTGTGTGTGTTCATGTGTGTGTGTGTTCATGTGCCTGTGCATATGTGTGTAAGTGAGTGTGCATGCCATGTTTGTATGAATGTGTGTGTGTGTGCATGTATGTGAGTGTGCATGTATGTGTTAGTAGCGGTGCGTCCCCTCTCTCCAGCCACCCCCTGGCTGCGTTTGATGGCACAGTCACTGTGGCGGAATTATCAGGGTCGCGACAGTCGCAGTTACGACTGGGCCCTGTAATTTTGCCAAGTCTGGGGGGCCCGCCACCTGTCCGTGTGAGACATCTGCCTGACTGTCAGTATGTTCTGTTGGCTTATACAGAAGGGAGAATGCAGCTGAGGCAGCACACAGAGATGTAGGAAGACGAGGCGGGGCAGACCCTGACAACAAATGAGAGATGGCGGGGAAAAAGCTTTCCCCTCTGCGGCTTCGTGTTTAGTTGGAGTACTTACCCGGCTCCCATGTGAGGCAAGGCATCCTGGCGGGAGAAGAAGGCACGGTGAAGGTCAGACCCGTGACAGAACAGAAGTCAATAGGAATTCCCGGGGAATCGATTAATTCTTTGACTGACGGTAAGTCAATTAAGTGACAGAGGCAGAGCTCAGCAATCAATGCCAACCTTCACCACCTGTGCCTCCTTACTGATCCCATCCCCCCACCACTGATCTCATCCCTATCCCCGCATTACTTCTACAACAGAGGTGATGGAGGGTATAGGGATGAGATCAGTGATGGGGGATGCCTGGGATCAGTAAGAGGCACAGGTGGTGGTGGGAGAGGATGGCACCGCCACCGCAGCCACCCCCCCTCAAGTAGCACCGCAGCCACCCCCCCTCAAGTAGCACCGCAGCCACCCCCCCTCAAGTAGCACCGCAGCCACCCCCCCTCAAGTACCACTCCTGCCACCCCCCTCAAGTACCACCGCTGCACCCCCCTCAAGTACCACCGTTGCCACACCCCTCAAGTACCACTGCTACCCCCCCTCAAGTACCACCACTGGTACTTGAGGGAGGGGTGGCTGTTGTGGTACTTGAGGGGGTGGTAGCAGTGATACGTGGTAGCGGTGATACTTGAGGGGGGTTGGCAGTGGTGGTGCCATCCTCTCCCACCACCACCTGTGCCTCTTACTGATCCCATCCCCCCACCACTGATCTTATCCCTATCCCCCTATTACTTCAACAACAGAGGTAATAGGGGTGATAGGAATGAGATCAGTGGTGGGGGGGATGGGACCCCTAAGAGGCACGGGTGGTGGTGGGAGAGGATGGCACCAACACTGCTGCTGCAGCCACCCCCCCCTCAAGTACCACCGCTGGTACTTGAGGGGGGGGTGAAAGGGGTGATACTTGAGGGAGGTGGCAGCGGTGGCACTTGAGGAGGGGTGGCTGTGGTGGCAGTGGTGGTTCCATCCTCTCTCACCACCACCCGTGCCTCTTACTGATCTCATCCCACCACTGATCTCATCCCTATCCCCCTTTTACTTCTACAACAGAGGTAGGGATGAGATCAGTAAGAGGCAAAGGTGGTGGTGGGAGAGGATGGCACCATCACTGTCGCCGCAGACACCCCCCCCCCCCTCAAGTGAAATCAGAAACAGTGTTGTTTACTTTGTTGTACAGTGTGAAAAAATTAAGTATCAAAATCAGGCTTTTCGGGGGGGGGGGGCCTTCACGATTTCTTGCACCGGGGCCCTGAAGTCTCTAGTTACGCCACTGCTGTACAGTATTATATAGTGGTAGCATACGAACGCTTAAGTCACACAGGTGTAACCAGCTTTGGTCTCTGACCAAGTGTGTCAGTGGGGATCAAGCAGTTAAGAAGAGGACCTCTCAGCACCATTGGCTCCTATGGGGTAAGCACTACAGATAAAATAAAGTTTTCTGAATAAAATGTGTTTTTTGCATCCCTACATTGGTTGAGCTTGGCTTGATGTAAGTACCCATATCTAATATTTGCAGAGCTGTTGGGAAAGCTGGAAATCACTTCAGTAGTTCACACTGCATACAGGTTATACTTACATAAAGTTATACAGTTCAGTCCCTAATCTGCCAGGTGCTGCTCCAGCGGTTTCTTCTCTGCACACTAAGCACAGGGGTTCACTCTGCACTGCTGCCATTTAGAGAGTGCCTTCTATTTTTAATGAATGTAAGGTATCCTTTGATTGGACAAGGTGGAGATCATAACAGCATCCACCTCTCCTCTACTGACCAAATGTGTCCAAACATGGACAATCACTAAGCATCAATGGTGCACAATGGTTTGCATAAGGAGCTTTTTACATAAATGTTCTGGGCCAGTGACTCAAATTAGTGAAGTTACTGAAACAGTAAAGCCCTGTACACACGATTGGATATCTGATGGAATCTAATCCAATGGATTTTTTCATTGGATATCCGATGAAGCTGACTTTCATCAGTCTTGCCTACACACATGTCCAACGCGGTGACGTAAAACACTACGATGTGCTGAAAAAAATGAAGTTCAATGCTTCCGAGCATGCGTCGACTTGATTCTGAGCATGCGTGAATTTTTAACTGATGGACTTCCACACAGATGATCGTTTTTTTCTATCGTTTTTTTATCCATAGTAAAATTTTAAAACATGTTCTATTTTTTTTCACTGATGGAAAACAAACCGATGGGGCCCACACACGATCGGTTTGTCTGATGAAAGCTGTCCATCGGTCTGTTTTCATCAGACAAACCGATCGTGTGTACAGGGATTCAGTCAGAAAAGTATCTCTCTGAAGTAGAGGCCAACAATTATAGCCCCTGTATTTCTTTCAGCACCAGTTTGCTTAAAAGCAGTTTAGGTATTAAAATATAGATGCAAATATATTGCAATCTAAAGCAGCCTTTCTGGTTTTGATTTTACCTAGTAGCGCTGGCCCTGGAAATCTGCAGGCACCATCATATGGAAGGTTAATCAACCACAGCTCAAGGAACCCCTAGCAACCTCCAGAGAAACCCTACAACCCTTTCATAGAATCCTGGTTAAGAATGGCTGATCTAATTAGTTATATTAAAATTCTCATGATATACAGGATAATACATTACATTTTTTTGTGTTTTTGGTCAATTTAAGAATTACCACAGAACACACAAAGGCAATTGTTACAATTCAACACACTTAGCTGCTGTCAAATAACTTTTTAAATGTGAAGTTTATATTTGACTGGTGGAAACAAGAAGATTGATGCAAATCGCAACATTTTGGAATCCATTTTAGTAAAATATTTATAACACTCTGCAGAATTCCAGTAATGGAAAAATGATTAGAGTTGTTTTGATGGATTGGTATTTTGTTGACAGCCAAAGTAAAATTCTAGTTTGTTGCATGTAACCAAGCCCAGTACCCTTATCAGACGTTATACATATATTCATGGACTTCATGTGTAGCTACTCTGTTGAACAGCAGACAGTGGAGAGGAAGTAGATTGTCCCTGGCCTTACAACTGGCATTCTGATATCAGTTATCTACATTGATTAAATTCCCCTGCAGATGCTTGTACCTTGGAAGATTTGGGACTTAAGCCTCGTACACACGTCCGGGAATCCCATCAAGAAAAAAACTATGGTTTTCATGACGGGAGACGTGCATACAGACGGCCATTCAAAAAAACGCTGTTCTTTTGAATGGCAAGAACGCGGTGACATCATCGACTACGACGAGCCGGCGCTCATCACATTCGATGCCGTCACCGGCATCTTGCTACACCCTACACTATGCCTTGTATGCTACCACGCATGCGTTGGTTTACCTTCGGACAGGTAAGCATACAGACGACTGGTTTTCTCGGCAGGAAACACTCTGCCGGGAATCCCAACGGGAAAATAGAGAGCCAGGTTCTCTATTTTCCCGTCGGGATTCCCAGCTGTTTTCCTGATTGGAAAACTGCTAGGGAGCATACACACGGCCGGGATTCCCGGCCAAATGCTCTCCTGGAAGTTTTCCTGCCGGGAAAACCGGTCGTGTGTACGAGGCTTTACTGTTTGGGATGTTCTATGTTGTAATGTGTTCCTGAACTCTCTACAGTAAATCTGTTATAATAAATTAAAGTGAAACTAAATTTCCAATTAAAAAAACATTATTTGTAGGCAAATCTATATTGTAGAAGATACTTTTTACAGTAGGTCTCTTTTGGATGAAAAAAAAAAAGGATTTTTACACGCTTGTCAGTAATGTTTTTCCTAATTGTACAGTGTGCTGCACAGGTTAAACACTTGGCTACTGGACACTTTTACCCCCTTCCTGCCCAGACTTTTCAGCTTTCAGCGCTGTCACACTTTGAATGACAATTGCGTGGTCATGCAACACTGTACCAATATGACATTTATATATATATATATATATATATATATGTATATATCATTTTTTACATAGAGCTTTCTTTTGGTGGTATTTAATCACCACTGGGTTTTTTATTTTTTTGCTAAACAAATAAAAAAAAAGAGCAAACATTTTAAAAAAAACAAACATTTTTCTTTTTTTTTTTTTAAATAATGTTTTTATTGTTCTTTTGAAAAATAAAACAGCAGAACTTTGGTACAAATATGGCAATCAGACATTGGTAGGATTAAAATAATAGCAACGTCTAGCAAGCAAATGTTATAACCCTAAAGGGAGGGTCCTCCTTTGAACTGTGGCATCACAAAGACTAACAGTAATAACAGTGTCTCTAGTAGGATATGTAGCGTACAGTACCTCATTTAACTTTCCATAGTCACACATTAAATACACACAGAGATGTGGGAGGGGAAGAGGATTAGAGAGGAGGGAAAGGAGAAGAGAACAGAGAGAGAAGGGTAGGGGGGAAAACCTGGGAGACCAGATGGGCAATAAGGGAAGGGGGAGAAATACCACTGTGTTTCGACCGCCAGGTCAGAATGGATCCTCCCGAGAACGCCACCGCTCCCAGACACTGTCGTGGTCGTCTAGCCTGTCTCGCAGTCTGGCCGTCATTTTCTCCATTATCTCTACGTCTTTAACCCTGGCATAAAGGGCTTCCTGTGATGGGGGCGCAGTTCTCTTCCAGTGGAGGGCTATTAAGAACCTTGCCCCTGTGATAACATGCCTAAGCAATTTGTTGTATGGTTTAGCTATCTTCGGTTGGGAGAGACCTAAGAGGAAGAATTTTGGGGTCCAAGGTATGGGTGTCTCGAAGAGCAGAGTCTATAGTTGTTGCGTTGAGGTCCAGAATGGGACTATTAAGGGGCACGTCCAATAGATGTGGAAGAGCGTACCACTGGCTTGCTGGCAATGCCAGCAGCGATCAGAAGTGGAGGGATAGACTTTATGGAGTACGTCCGGAGTCAGGTACCAAAAGAAGAGAATCTTGTAGGAATTTTCCTTATAGAGGGTACACATGGAGCTCTTAGCCACCCGACTCCAGACCGCCCTCCACGCCTCCTCCGGGATCTCCTCTCCCAATTCCTTCTCCCAACGGAACATATAAGCATGTTTGCCCTGGACCTGCATGGAGTGCTTGTTCAGGATCTGGTATATGTCAAAGATCAGTCCCCTACGTGAGCGGCCTTCTAGTATAATGCTTTCAAATGGGGAAGGCTCAGATAATTGTAGGCATGGGGCTATAGCTTGAGCATAGTGGAGAATCTGCAGGTAGCTGTAAAACACTTGTCTAGGAAGGTCATGTTTGGATTGGAGCTTAGAGAACGGAAGCAGCGTACGGGACTTGGAGTCCACCAAGTGTCCAAAATGGAACAGACTCCGCAAAGCCCAGGGCCACGATATTTGGTTGGTAAGACTAGCCGACACCTCGGGGTTGCACAGGAACGAGGTCATCAGGGAGCATTCCGATTTAAGCTCATGTTCACGGGATAGCTTTCGCCATAGCCGTCGGAGCCGTCGGAGCTGGGACATAGACCCCAACAGTCGACCGGGCTCTAACTTCACATTTGCATTCCAGAGTAGACTGTTAGGGTGTATGGGTGCTAACCAAATTTTCTCTATCTCTGTCCACCATCTCTGTAATTTTTCTTCTTCTCTGATGAGCGCTGATGAGGCTACACTGATAGGCGGCATTGAAAGGCACTGATGGGTGACACTGATGAGGAGGCACTGATTGGCAGCCCTGGTGGTCACTGATTGGCAGCACTGGTGGGCACTGTAGGGACGGCACTGATAATCAGGACACTGATAATCAGTGCCCTGATTATCAGTACCAATGTCCTTCTAACACAAGACGGTTATCGTCTTTCCTCTCCTCATGCTGTCAGTGTGAGGAAAGAAAGGGCGATAACCAGCTTGTGTTTAAATCCATGATCAGCTGTCATTGGACACAGCTGATCAAGTGGTAAAGGGCCACTGTAATTGGCAAAGCCATCCATGTATGCCCTCCCGGCAAAGTAAGCCCGCACTGTAGCATGGGTGGGAAGGGGTTAACTTCTACTTTAAGGGCTCTTAAAGGTAAAGAGAATCTTCAGTCCCCCCCCTCCCACAAAAAACAAAAATGAAATGCTACAAATACTGTAACTGCTGACTTTTAATACAAGGACACTTACCTGTCCAAGGATCCAGTGCCATCCTCACCCAGGCTGGTCTCTTCGCTGGTCTTTGGGTAACCAGTATTGGAATGTTTACATTGGGGAGCCAGCTATGACTCCTTGCAGTTCCACAGTTGGCTTCCCACTGCGCATGTGCGAGTGATGTGCTTTGTGAATGGTCCTGCAGCCTCCTGGGAGCTCTGAAGTGTCCCAGAAGGCTGCCAGCAAAAAGAAGGGGTGGCAGAAATTCCTAGGCGATCCAAGTGGGAGTGGGTACCTATTAATACTGAGTGCACTGCCCACTGAATCCCCCCCCCCAAAAAAAAATATGTCCAAGAGTGGCATAGGAGGAGTGGGAAGGCAGAAAAGCTTAACTTATGCTGCGTACACACGATAGGTTAGTCTGATGAAAATGGTCTGATGGACCGTTTTCAGCCGACCAAACCGATCGTGTGTGGGCCCCATCGGTTATTTATCCATAGGTTAAAAAAAATAGGAACTTGTTTTAAAATTATCTGATGGATAAAAAAACCTATAGAAAAAACGATCGTCTGTAGGTACGTCCATCGGTTAAAAATCCACGCATGCTCAGAATCAAATCGACGCATGCTTGGAAGCATTGAACTTCATTTTTTTCAGCACGTCGTTGTGTTTTACGTCACCGCGTTCTGACACGATTGGCTTTTTAACTGATGGTGTGTAGGCACGACTGATCATCAGTCAGCTTCATCGGCTAACTGATGGAAAAATCCATCAGACCATTTTCATCAGACTAACCTATCGTGTGTACAGGACATCACTCTTTGGGTGAGGTTCCACTTTGTTTGATCTAAAAAACAAAGTCTTAAAGTGTTACTATGGCAATGCATTACCCTAAAATTAACCTTTTGAAAAAAAAAAAATTTATTTTATTTTTTTTGTCACATAAGAAATGTAATATTTTGTAATCTTCTTTTAAAACCAGCAGATGGTGCTTCCATCCCCTTAGTGCCCTTGATGAAAAAAGGACTGTTTATGATTAGTAGCTTGTTCAAACTAACATTTACACACACACATCAATGGGTCTAAGCAGCGATTCTTCCCTTAATCGATCACTCTAGCAAAAGAACATGAAGGCAGGAGTCACCCTTTAGCAATGTAGCTAAACCTTTAACCCTCCAACCCCTTCCATACCCCCTCAAGCGCTCCCATCATCTTTTTTTGTAAAATTCTTTTTATTGAAGTTTTTTCAACACGACATACAAACACAAAAAAGAGAGTACTACGGCACAACACCATGTCTCTCGCGACCAACATGGTCGTAACATTGACACCTTACCTAACATAGGTAGCTGCCTAAAAAAAAAAAAAAAAAAAAAGAACATGCCCCCCAACCCCTACCACCACCCCCCTTCCTCCCTTAGCCCCATAACTCAGTCCACCACCACCTCCGGTATTAGTACCAGCAAAAATGAGAGTCAGGTACGTACACTTTGGCAGTACAAACAGTTAATGGCAGGTATACATTACACAACTCATTGATTAATGAACTATACACCCCAGCCTGCACCCCCCCCCCCCGCCATGGGAATCGCCATGGAGGGGACCCGCACGGCCCTCACATGTACAGTAGGTAGTTCAAAAGTGAGGCTCTTCGTTCATCCCTCCCTTCTAACCAGCAGTGGCATCCGCATCAAACCAGGCCCGCCAGACCTTATTAAACGTTTTCTCGCACCCCCTGGAGAGATAGGTCGCCTTGTATAAGGGCATCATCGAGTTCACCAAGCTCTTCCAAAACGCTATACCCGGTGGGACAGGTGATTTCCACTTAAGTAATATGGCCTTCCTCCCATAGTTCAGCGCGCTCCCATCATCTTATCTCCCTTCCTACCCCACCTCACCTTTGCTGGCTTCATCCCACCTCCTCAGATCCTCCCAGCTTGTGTTAACCACTTCGCATCCAGGCCAATTCTGATACTTCGCTCCTACATGTAAAAATCATAATTTTTTTTTGCTAGAAAATTACATAGAACCACCAAACACTGGGCGCCAAGTGGTTTAATGGGTTGTAAAGGTAAAAAAAAATTCCCTAAATAGCTTCCTTTACCTTAGTGCAGTCCATCCTTTGATTTTGCTTTTAAATGTCCTTATTTCTTTTGAGAAATCCTCACTTTCTGTTCTTCTGTCTGTAACTACACACAGTAATGCGAGGCGTTCTCCCTGGTGTGGAGAAAGCCTTCTAAGGGGGGAGGGGGCGAGCAGACAAGTCAGGACACTGTCTACTTTGCAGATAGAGAAAGGACACTCCTGCTTGCCCCCTCCCCCCTCGAGACTTTTTACCAGGGAGAAAGCCTTGCATTACTGTGTGGAGTTACAGACAGAAGAACAGGAAGTGAGGATTTCTCAGAAGAAATAAGGACATTTAAAATCAAAATCGAAGGATGAGGTAAGTGAAGGAGGACTGCACTAAGGTAAAGGAAGCTATTTAGGGGCGAAACAAATTACCTTTATGACCCCTTTAACTCCCCTCTTGTCTCCCTCCACCTATCCCCCTTCTCTCCTCTGACAAACCACCTTTAGTGGTCCTCTACCCCTCTACTCTTCCAAGGTGACATTGGGCAACTTCCCAGCTAAATAGTCTATGGTCACAAGAGATTTCATGACCTTACATTCCTAACCCCACAGGGTACCAGTGCACTAACCCACTTTCTGTAGACACCTTATTTTGCTTCTTATGACTGTTTGTATTGCAATAATACATTGAAATTAGTTACAGTGTTTTGCAAAAGTTTTCACCCCCTTGGCCTTTTTTGTGTTTTGTTGCCTCACAACCTGGAATTAACATGGATTGTTTGAGGATTTGCATCATTTCAGAAGATTTGACAGGAGCAGTTGCAGGAAGATATCTTGTTATGGTTCTGGATATGTCCAGTTCGTGTAATTTCCCTGTGTGATTTTCTGAAAAAAGTTAGGCAACGCCTAAATGTCTGCTAAATGGAAGGATGTTGCTGCTTGGGTACAAAGTGATCTACAGGTCGTAACTCCACACTGTCTGGAAGAAAAACTTTTTGAGGCTCCTAGAGACTGTCTAAATAATGGATCCTCGGCCCATTTGATTTTTTGTTCATTGCCAAATGTTTGAACTTATAATGAACTTAGGCTAGGGTCGATGTCTAATCTAGACTGGAGGAGAACACCTTTCACAGGTGGTGAAGTAGGGTAAAAGTTATGCACAGCTGAAAGAGCTGTAAATCTATCCCAGATTTTTGTTGGTAGAGGGCTTTATAGACCAAGATTATTCGACATGGAGAGAAAAGATTCGATATTATAGAGACAATAGTAAAAGAGCTGTTTGTGGTCGGTGTTGGAATGGGTAAGGGAAGTAAAATGATGATGATGATTAATTAATGTTGGCCGATTGTAACCAAAGAGGAGGAGCAGTAAAATAGCTAGAACTTAAAGCGGAGTTCCGCCAATTTTGTTTTTTTAAGTCAGCAGCTACAAATACTGCAGCTGCTGACTTTTAAAATATGGACACTTACTTGTCCAAGGCGCCCGCGATGTCGGTACCCGAAGCCGATCTGTCCCTCAGCTTTCAGGTGGAGGCGCCGCAATCTTCAGTAAGGAAAACAGGAAGTGAAGCCTTGCGCGCTCTCACTGGTCCCTGCTGTCTTCTGGGACCTGTGTGTCTCCAAGAAGTGAGCGGAGGGGGGATAGAGGAGGGGCATGGTGTATCTATGCCTAAGTGGCTTAGACAGGTATCTGCTCCCCCCCTCCCCCTAAAAGGTACCAAATGTGACACTGGAGGGGGTGAGGATTACGAAAAGTGGAAGATACATTTTTGGGAGGAACATCCACAGCCAACTTACTTTCACTCACGAAGCAGCTAAAAACATACGATCGCCACTAACAGACATTTATGGTCAAATGCTCCTCCCACAGGCTGTAGAAGGATTCTACTGGGGCCCTGTGGTTTATAGTAACACCTCTGTCGATGTCGTATCTACCAATCAACAGATGTTTGCATGCATATCAATAAAAATTACCATTATAATAACGGTAATCGTTGTGTCAGTGTCTGTATCTGGGTGAGAACCTTCATTCTCTGTGACTTTTTCCTCCTTATCAAATGGTTGACAAGCAATAGGTATAGCAGAACTGGTTCTTTATTTACTTTCAGTAACATGGTAAGAACAGAATCAGAGTAGCTAAAATTTCAAGCAATACATGTAATTTGGAGTAAGCCGGCCACCTCTGACTCCAGTTGTCAAGTTTGTTGCGAAGAGTTTAATGTCTTTCTGTGTTACTGTGATTGTTTCTAAATTAGTTTACTACTTTTTCTTGTAGAAGCAGTTTTAAATGACAGCCACACTAAACGAAACTGTATGTCTTTTCATGGGCATTTAGGAAAAAGTCTGAAAAATGACCTTTTAACGCATTGGTCAGTACTATGTATTTCATTGACTTCAGTCAGCCTGAAACACAAATTGAATACCAATGTTTAAAAAAGAGGAAGATAAAACAGTCATTCCTAAACTTTTTTTCTCCAATATTTGGACCTTAACTAGTAAAAATCTAAACGTTTTATTTATTTATTACAGGTATCTTTATAGCGCTGGCACTTTATACAGCGCTTACATATACTGTATATTGTACAGTAACATCAGTCCCTGCCTTCAAGGAGCTTACAATCTAAGATACCTTATGGTATACCTTATACAGTAACTCCTCATGGTGTAGTATTAGAAATGCATTCATTAAAAACAATAGGTGAACTTACAGTTAAAATTGCTGCTATGCGAGTAGTGGTCAGGACACTGCAAAATCCAAGCTTCACCCGGCTTCTTCCCACGTGCTGCGTCACTGCGATGCAATGGAGAACCGAGGGAGCAGAGGCAATGTGATAGTTTACAATCATTTAAGTCAGATACTACCAGGCAACTGGCATATTCTTTAAAAAGCAAGCAGTGGACGTGCTCGTCACTTTGTTTTCCTTTACAAAATACCTTTATTTTAACATTGGCTCTTGAGTGCGACCTCCTTCACATCTTGCCTTTTAATATCTACATGACTATACATAAACCACGCCAATATGGATATTTATAAAAATGATGTATTGGGAGGTCAAATTTCACTTGTAAAACAGAAAATGATTTAATGTAACTTGAATATACCTGAGAGAGTAGCCAAATGCTTTTTTCTTTGGCAGGATAAAAATCCTTGCAATTTAGCTACTACATATACTGTAGATACATGTATTCCACAAAAGAGTGCCACTTAAATAACCCTTGATCTGCATGCCTTTTTTTCAAGTGTTTCCAAAGAGTTATTATTAAGGCCATCATACCACATTAAGTGGGGACCATAGGAAAATTAATTTACAGGTGTAACAGGGCTGTAAAGTCAGGGTCATTAAGTATAAGTAGACTGCGTATGGGATCTGTCATATCTTTCGGATTCCAGCCTGTAAGGTGCTGTAGTTGGGCTGCATACAATTAGAATCTAGTATTCGGCACTGCCAGTCCACCCTCATCCTTATGGTATGTACCAACAAATGTTCGATGGGAGCTTGTTGTTGGAAATTCCGACCATGTACAGGCTCCATCGGACATTTGCTGTCAGAATTTCTGACAACAAAATTTTGAGAGCTGGTTCTCAAATTTTCTGACAACAAGTTTTGTTGTCGGAGATTCCGATCGTGTGTACAAAATTCTGATGCACAAAATTCCACGCATGCTCGGAATCAAGCAGAAGAGCCGCACTACCTATTGGACTTCATTTTTGTCCGCTCATCGTACGTCTTGTACGTCACCGCGTTCTTGACCCTCGGAATTTCCGACAACATTTGTGTGACCGTGTGTATGCAAGACAAGTTTGAGCCAAGATCCGTCCGAAAAAAATCCACGGTTTTGTTTTCGGGATGTCCGATCGTCTGTACGTGGCATAACTGTACTTTGGTAAGTTTGATTCCAGCAACTCGGTTTTTCCAAATAAGTTTCCTAATTTGGGAATTTATCCTAACAAACCAGTGTTGTGGTATCCATATGGGTGAGTTGAGCAGTATATACAGCAATTGTGAAGCCCATACCATTTTGATTAAAGTGGTTCCACCAGTTATTGATAGTGATAGTTTGCACTAACTCGCACACTTTTGCCTAAAGAAGTGTAGAATAGGTTGGAGATTCAATTCAAGAAAGTTACAAGGATCAGGGGTGACTGTAATTCCAAGATATTTAAAAGAGTTTACCACAAATATGTGGCATGGGGCCAGGTAGAGCATTTAGAGGCAACAACACAATTTTTTTCCAATTGATATGAAATCCAGATAGTTTGCCAAATCTACTAAGTATCATAATGTTAGTTATACTTTGGTATCACCCAAGTATAACAGGGTGTCATCCGCATAAAGACACATTTTGTCTTCCTGTAACCCTCTGCAGAAACCTGTAATATCGGGGTACCCTCGTACCATCATTGCCAGAGGTCCTATAGTGAAGGCAAATGGTAACCGCGACAGGGGACAACCCTGTCTTGTACCTCAGTGCAAGCGGAAGGGGTCTGACAAGTTGCCATTTACCCTTATTTGGGCAACAGGTGCCGATAAAATGGCTTAACCCATTTTTAAAATGTTGTGCCTAGGACTTCACATAAATATGGCCATTTAATGCAGTCAATGGCCTTGGCAGCATTGAGAGAAAGAATAGGTCTGTTACCAGGGTTATTTTTTGGGAGTTGGATATTTAAAAATAACAGTCCAATGTTAACAGCCATGGAGCAAGAGGGTATAAAGCCAAACTGGTCCTTATGAAGTATTTTGGTTACAATTTTAGCAAGTCTATTTTCCAAGACCTTGGCTGTAAATTTAATGCCCATATTTAATAAGGATATAGGTCTATATGTGTCTGGGCACAGGCAGAAGAGGGCCTCTTCCACACACTACACATAGTTGAGATCGCATTCCCTTACATACAGCCATGATCTGCACAGTGTGTAGCTGGCTACTGCAGCTGCGCTGCCATTCTGACCAGGGAATTTCACAAGTTAGAACTGAAACCTTGAAACCTAGCAACCAGCTACACACTGTGCAGATCATGGATGTGTATGAGGGAATGTGATCACAGCTATGTGTAGTGTATGTAGTGTATAGAGGTGGAGCTATGCTGCCTTTGCCCAGACTGTGTGCAGGGATGGGAAAATGAGCTCCACTGCTTGGCAGAGGCAGTGGAGCTGCAGGGTGGAGGGTGGGGGGGGGTGCAACTAAAATCTACATCCCCTAAATTTGGCTATGCCAATAAGTCTGATGTTTTTTTAACTTTCTTTAACACACCAAGCTGTTGAGACAAACCATTTAACATTGACAGGGGTTCTTGCAATGGTCAGCTTTTATTCATTTATGTAAATCCCTTATCCCCAAAGGAAAAAAAACTGTTGTAATTCCTTAAAAAGTGTTAACTGGAATTCAGCTTTAATTGGTTAGACAAGTCCATCTAACACTACCCTCTACCCAGATTTCAATGCTGCTGTTGAAAGGGGTCTCAATGTGTAATCCTAAAGGAGGCTTCACACTGCCCCACTGCGCCTTAGCCATGACTTTCCCATGCAGGAGTTTTGTGCCCATTCTGAAAGCACACCAAAACCGCGGGCACATAATTGAAGTCAATTGGAAATCGCAGATAACTCGCAAGCAAACCATGGGTTAGCTGTGCTTTAGCCAACGCACAGCGGGGCAATGTGAAGCCACCCTAAGACAGGAAGTGTTACTGGCCAGATAACCTGGTGAAAATAAAAGAAAAAAGTATTGGTAAGCTGCAATATATCATTTTTTGTTTTGGAGTTAAATAACATTTTAAGTGTGTTGCCAAAGCTAAATGCTCAATGAAAAAACAATTAACTTATAATAATGCAATAGACAGCATATCTTTAATCAGTTCCTTACCGAGTCATTGTAAAATGACGTCGGCAAGAACCTTCCCTCCCTCCTGGTGGACGTCATATGACGTCCTGGGTTTCCCGGCCGTCTAGGGGGCGCACGCGTGCACCCGCAGCATCCCTCGGGCAGGACAGGACTTAGGGTGGTGGGGGCCCCTGGGCTTTAGTCACTTTCGGGCCCTACCTTCTATACATTACTTTAAATAGAAAAAAATGATACATACACAAGCTATGTATTAGGCCCCATACACACGATAGAATTTATCCGCGGATACGGTCCAGCGGACCGTTTCCGCGGATAAATCCTCTCGAGGATTTCAGCAGATTTCTCTGCGATGGAGTGTACTCACCATCGCATTGAAATTGGCGCCGAAATCCTCTGGCGATGACGTGTCGCGCCGTCGCCGCGATTATGACGCGGCGACGTGCGCGATGCTGTCATATAAGGAATTCCACGCATGCGTCGAATCATTACGACGCATGCGGGGGATCCCTTCGGACGGATGGATCCGGTGAGTCTGTACAGACCAGCGGATCCATCTGTTGGGATGGACTCCAGCAGATGGATATGTTGTGCATGTCAGCAAATATTCGATCTGCTGGAATCCATCCCAGGGGAGATATATCCGCGGAAAAAGATCCGCTGGCGTGTACACACCATAGGATCTATCCGCTGAAACCCATTTGCTGGGATTCATCTGCGGATGGATTCTATGGTGTGTACGGGGCCTTAGAGCTACACAATTCTGGGTAAACTGAGAATAAAAATAGAGATCACGATTCTGAAGTAAACCCCGGCCGATTTTTGCATTTTTTCGATTATTAAGGTATAACAGCCACTCATACTGCTGTTATGTGATTCAAATTATGACGTCGCTTCCGCCCGGATTGTGTCCCTGTCGGTAATCTCGCGCATGCGCCGTTGTGCCGTAACCATTTGTTGCTGTGTCTGCGGCTGCTGTTTTCTTTCACTCCCCTTTTGTGACGTCTTCTTTAGTCACACAGGGGAGTATCAGGAAGAGTGGAAGGAGCTAAACACCGCAAGACTTCTCCTCTGTGCCAGACAGAGGGGAAGTTCTCACAGACTGCATTCCGGCAAGCTTTAAATGCCAGTTTAGAAGGGCTAATGTGCGCAAGCACGGTGACATCATGCAAATGGGTTATGGGCTATTTTTTAAGACAATGTTGTGTCTGAGGGTTTACATTACAACCACTTTAAATGACTGGCATATTATTGAAAACAAATTTAACGTAAGGGGCCCACTATTGGGTGGGGCCCATGGGCTTGAGCCCAGTCATATTGAGCTGGGCATATTCGATCGCCCGCGATCACAGCAGGACCGTGGATCTGTGTGTGTAAACACACAGATCCATGTCCTGTCAGAGGAGAGGAGACCGATGTGTGTTCCCAGTACAGAGGAACACAGATCGGTCTCCTCCCCTTGTGAGTCCCCTCCTCCTACAGTTAGAATCACGCCCTAGGGAACATATTAACCCTTTAATCGTCCCTAGTGTTAACCCCTTCCCTAACAGTCACATTTACACAGTAATCAGTGCAGTTTTATAGCACTAATCGCTGAATAAATGAAAATGGTCCCAAAAACGTGTCAAACGTGTCCGATATGTCCGTTGCAATGTCAGGGTCACAATAAAAATCGCAGATCGCTGCCATTACTAGTACAAAAATTAAAATGCCATAAATCTATCCCCTATTTTGTAGATTCTATAACTTTTGCGCAAACCAATCAATATACGGTTATTGCGATTTTTTTACCAAAAATATGTAGAAGAATACATATCGGCCTAAACTCAGAAAAACTTTTTTTTTTTTTAATTGTGATATTTATTAAATCAAAATGTAAACAATATTGAAACCGAAGAGGTGATCAAATACCACCAAACGAAAGCTCTAATTGTGGGGAAAAAACCCCATAAAGATTTCATGTGTACAGTGTTGCATGACCGCGCAATTGTCATTTAAAATGCGACAGCGCTGAAAACGAAAAATTGGTCTGGGCAGGAAGGGGGTAAAAATGCCCTGTATTGAAGTGGTTAAATTAGCCACATGTGGTTAGTTATCTGTGTTACTGGAAAAAAACATTAATTTGGAGAAAGTTTATATAGAATAGGAATGAATAGAAGGCTCAGCTTATAAATTTGGAACTTCTTCTCCGAGGATTTAATGTATCAGAAGAGCATCGAACTTCCCAGTAAGGAGGTGACAAAGTCACATTAGCAGCAGGTTCCAGAGGAAGGAAACGGTGGCCTTTCCTCATGGGTAATGAATGAAAGACATGTTCCTAATAGTACATCTTACAGACCTTCTAACTCTTCACAGGAAATCAATATTTCCTTTTATTTCTCTGCAGTGCGCAATTTGTTTTAAAATGGCTCTGTAGGAAAATTATTCAACGCATGCATGGTAAAAACAAATTTATGTTTGTGGTGATACGATTAATCTGCTGCGTGTTCCTGGTTTTATTGAAAGGAATGAGTTCAAAGCTGTTTTTGTACGTGCGGTAGGAAATACATTTATCGGATGCAGGGGTTAAAAGGAGAAGCCTAATAGGTTTCGCCAAAAGGCAGATATTAGTGGAAAAGGATTATACTGTGAAAGAGGTGAGAAATATATACTTCATTTGAGATATTACTCCTTCATAAGTAATTATGCCAGTTTGTATGGAAGAGAGTTCTAGTCACTCCTGGTCCATTACTTCGGCAATGGAAAACACATTACTGGCTATGTGCTGCTGCCACAATAGATGAAATGATAGTGGACTGGACAATTGGAACTTTCATGTTCATTGTTGGCTGTGTCACGATTTAGTACTTTCTTTTTTTACGAAAACGATTTAGATCTTTAGACTGTAAGCTCTGCGCCTTTGTCACCCTATGTCACATATAGATAGGAGGTGACTGCCCATCAGTCTTTTGACAGTTCCATTTAAAGTGCAGCTGCACTCAGTCCCATTCAGCTTAATGTGTATATATATACCGTATATATAAGCTCAATCACTAAAATCCTATACAAGGTTTAACATGTAAATGTGATTTCAAAATATAATGTCAAACTTTTAAACGTGCAGATTTCTCAAAACAATACCTGGAGATCCTACCATGAAGGTACAAGTTCAGGAAGTTTTTGTTACTGGGTGTGCAATAATTCTGGTGGGGGTGACGGCAAACCAACACCACCCTCCCCAGGAGATAGATATGGGAACACCAGCACCAGATATGGGAACACCAGACAGCCTCCTTACCTTAGGATGTAGATGTCCTGCCTGGGGTGACTCCAATCTGCCCTTCTCCTCCCTCTCCTGTACAAGCTGTGGAGTGCTGAATGCTGGATGGCTGAGCTGCTGCGGGTGAGCGTGTGAGCCATCCCTGCAGTCACAGTGGCGGCCAATAGGATCGCTTGACCTTTCAGCCAATCGAGAAACGGGCCTCATGACTCACTTCCTGATTGGCTGGGAGGAGAATCAGTGTAACAATAGCGAATATTCATTCGCTATTATCACACAAATGGGCGGGCACAGTGCTCTGTGCCCTGAGCCCACGCTTTTTTTGAAGCCTATTAGAGCCCCATTGGAATTCATGCCTCTGGTGCCCTGCAAGAAGATCAGGGGGCTGGATGAATGGATAGGGTGGAGCTGAACCAATGCACCCCTAATGGATGGGCCGCCACTGCACAGCGCTCTGTTCCTGACTTTCAATTGCTCTCAGATTGTCTCCCTTACACATGGACTTTCAATGAAGACTGCAAGTCGTTGTTTCTACTCAAATTACACAGGCATAGTGAGATGTTGTCACCATCAGGAAGCCCAGTCTCCGAAGTGGCCTGCAGCCATTGCTGAAATACAGTATTTATACAGAAAAAGGGCTGCAGGAGATCAACCGCACTGAAATGCAACAAAGGATGAAAAAAAAAAGAGAAATCAAGCATTTAATTTCAAAATCGGCCAATTATTTATGATATGCAATGCTTTAGCAAACAAAATGTCATTCAGTTAGGCCTCGTACACACGGACGGACTGTCCGATGAAAACGGTCCGCCGGACCGTTTTCATCGGACATGTCCGCTGCCGGATTTTGGTCTGATGGTTGTACACACCATCAAACCAAAATCCCCGCGGACAGGATACGCGGCGACGTGCGCGACCCTGGAAGGTCAATGCTTCCACGCATGCGTCGAATCACTTCGACGCATGTGAGGGCTTTCGGCCGAGCGGACATGTCCGGTAAGTCGTACAGACGACCGAACATGTCCCACGGACAGGCTTCCAGCGGACATGTTTCTTAGCATGCTAAGAAACATTTGTCCGCTGGAAACCTGTCCGATCCGCCGGAAAATTGTCCGGTCGGACGTACACACGATCGAACATGTCCGCTGAAACTGGTCCGCGGACCAGTTTCAGCGGACATGTTCGGTCGTGTGTACGAGGCCTTAGAGTTTATGTCTACTTTGACTTTATGCACTGGAAAAAAATAAGGGTTTATTGCAGATCCTTGCAGAACCTGATTCTCTTCTGTGCATACAGTACAGAGATAGGTGATTCATGTGCAATTACTGACATCTTTTAAAATAAATGCCAAATAAAAAGGCATTTAAATATAATTACATGACCTCCACATCAGGTAGGGCATCAGAAAAATATTCCATGGCTCCTTGGATTAGACAAATGTTACACAAATATATCAAATTCTTATGGTAGCCTAGTGTAAGATACATATTATGGCCCGGATTCACAGACAGCGGCGCACATTTATGCCGCCGTAGCGTATCTCCTGTACGCTACGCTGATGCAGCGCAGAGAGGCAAGTACTGAATTCACAAAGCCAGTGCTCCCAAAACTGCGCTGGGTTTCCTAGGCGTAAGCCGGCGTAGGTGGAAGTGGGCGCGAGCCATGCAAATGAGCCGTGACCTCATGCAAATGATGGGCCGAGCGTCAGACAGATACGTATAACGAACTGCGCATGCGCAGTCCTGTGGACGCATCCCAGTGCGCATGCTCAGAATCACGTCGGAACTACTCCCTAAGATACGTCGGATCACTGCCTGCGGCGTGAACGTAACCTACACTCAGCCATATTCACGTGAAACGTAAACTACGTAAAATACGCCGGCTTGTGTTCCCTGGTGCAGCCCTTTGCATGGATGCTGCTGAGTTACACCTCCTTTATGGGCATAACTTTACAACGTACGTATAACTTACGCGCACTTGCGTCGGGCGCACGTACGTTCGTGAATCGCCGTATCTCCCTCATTTGCATATTTGAATAGAAAATCAATGGGAGCGCCAAATGCGTCCAGCGTAAATATGCGCCCACTCTACGCCGGCGTAGGCAAGTTACGTCGGTGGGATGAAGCCTGTTTTTAGGCGTATCTTAGTCGGTGGGTCGGGCGCATAGATACGACGGCGCATATTTGCACGTACGCAGCGTATCTGGAGATACGTCGGCGCAAGTGCTTTGAGAATCCGGGCCTTTATATTTATGTACTTCTGTATCCTGAAAGAGCACCCATTTTGCTATCATATAAAACAATGTCAGTCTTTATTACAAAATGAACTTCAACCACCCAATAAAAATGTCAAAATGCTACAGTATACATGTAATAGTCAATGACCTCCTCATTCATTGTTTATTGAAGCACATAAACATGATGCAACAATCCTATTTGAACCAGCACTAATACAAATAGGCTTCTTGTCTATGCACATTCTTGTTTAGTCCAATGCAGCCATAATTGTACGATACCATAATTAGTTTTTTCAAGAAGGATACGCCTTATGTACTGCATAACCATTTTTAAAGTAATGGCTTCCCAGTGCATGTTTCTCATAGTACCAGCATGTCTACAATGCAGAGATGTCCATAGTAATTACGATATTGAAGCCTAATGGGGGAACCTGCCAGTGTGTAGATGTTCAAATCACAACTCCAACTTCACACACCAGTTGTTTCAATTAGATATAAGCAGCATATACACAGAGTATTTAGAGGACAGTCTCCTGTGGTCACACACAGACAGATTTTACGCTCAAACGCACAGCTTTTTTTCCACCAATTTTGAACATGTTTGTAGCATGAAAAAACAGAACCAGAAGGCCTGGGGGTTTATCTGGTATGGGGTGTATCAACTGTCTAAGCTGTAGCAGTTTGTACATTAAGGGCTCATTTATACATTGGGTTGGGGGGGACGGGACAGGCAGCAGACAAGGGTGTTCGCAGTTGCAACAAAAATTATCTCCCCTGTTGCATTTGGTAGGCAGCACCACAACTGAATGTGACCCATTAAAGCAATCGAGTTCTTGTCTATTTTGGGTTGTGGAGCTTGGCCCAAGAGCAGTGGAGGTGGATTTTTTGGCCACCTCTCAATAACAGGGTTTTTACCAAGGCTTAATAGATACAGGGGTAGATCCACGTACCTCCGCTGCGCCCGGCGAAGATGTGAGATACGCTACGCCGCTGTAACTTACCTGGCTTTGGTTTGAATCCTCAATGAATTTGCGCCGTAAGTTACGGCGGCGTAGTATATCTCTCGCGGCGGATTTCAAATTGGGCGGGTAGGGGGCGTGTTTCATTTAAATGAAGCGCGTCCCCGCCCTGAACGAACTGCGCATGCGCCGTCCCTAAAATTTCCCGCCGTGCATTGCGCTAAATGACGTCGCAAGGACGTCATTGTTTTCAACGTGAACGTAAATGGCGTCCAGCCCCATTCACGGACGACTTACGCAAACAATGTAAAATTTTCAAAATTAGAAGCGGGAACGACGGCCATACTTAACATTGAGTACGCCACCAGATAGCAGCTTTAACTATACGCTGGGAAAAAGCCGTATTGAAACGACGTAAAAAAAATGCGACGGCCGCTCGTACTTTCGTGGATCGTCTGAAATAGCTAATTTGCATACTCGATGCGGATTACGACGTGAACGCCACCTAGCGGACGCCGAAAAATTGCATCTAAGATCCGACGGCGTACGAAGACGTACGCCTGTCGGATCTAACACAGATGCCGTCGTATCTTGTTTTGGGGATACCAAAACAAACATACGACGCGCAAAATTTTAAATTACGCGGCGTATCAAGAGATACGCCGCGTAATTTCTTTGAGGATCTGCCCCATTGGGTTTAAACATGAAGTTCTGTTTAAAAGGTGTATGTGGAAAGACAATCAGTGGGGTTCAGAAAAGTCAAAAGTGGCTGGATGACTGAAATTTGGATTAACATTGAACTTAGTAAATTCACGTTTGTTTGATTTATTTATTTATTACAGGTACTTATATAGTGCCGTCAATTTACGCAGCGCTTTACATATATATTGTACATACAAACATACATAACACATCCGTCCCTGCCCTCAAGGAGCTTACAAACTAAGGTCCCTAACTCACATTCATACAGCCACATATTTTGGTCAATTTAGATAGGAGCCAATTAACCTACCAGCATGTCTTTGGAGCGTGGGAGGAAACTGGAGTACACGGAGGAAACCCACGCAGGCACACTGTTTTTCAAGGGAAACCAAAGACTGAAAATTCCTAAAATACAGACTGGTATTCTCACTATTTGACATTTAACTCTAATGCCGCATACACATGATCAGGTATTTACCCGGCCAAATCACATCGGAATTCCGACGGAAAAATATAGAACATGTTCTATATCTAAAGATGGAATTCATCGGAATGAAAAAACTCTGATGGGGCTACACATGATTGGAAAATCCGATGGAAAAACAGCGACCCACCAAATTTACGGTTTGCACAAAGGACTATGAAAAAAGTATACATTGGTAAATATAAACATCTGGACAGTTATTTCCATCAGAGGAGATATCAGAGTAGATGCTGAATTGGTATTAGAGTTAGGTGTAAAACAACCTACTCTATCACATACCTGGCCTTAGTATGGGTTTCATTTGACGTAAGTACTTGACCCTAATATACAACTGTAATTTTTTACCCTTTAACTGTGGTAATGTTATATATAATGAAAACCGTAAAGAAACCTGTAATCGTAACTAAATGGGGTTATATTCTAGAGTAACACATTTCACAGAAAGCTATTATTCTTAGTAATTGAAAACAAAAGTAGTCTCACAAATGTATATTTAGCTCTTTAGGAGAATGAATGGGTTGTGATATTATCTGCAGGTTTTCTCATTATGACAAAATTGAATGAGTGCAGCTAATCTTAGCAAATGATTTAATGTTTTGAGTTGAGTTAGGCCTTAATTATACAGGCATCAAATGTGCACCTATTATGCTTTGTCACTAATAGAAGGATTGATTTGGAGGATGTAGCTATTGTTTCTGAAAAAAAAAAAAAAACGTTACTTAGAAGATTTGAATTAAACAGTTA
Organism: Rana temporaria; assembly: GCF_905171775.1. Taxonomy (NCBI): domain Eukaryota; kingdom Metazoa; phylum Chordata; class Amphibia; order Anura; family Ranidae; genus Rana; species Rana temporaria. Next base: position 51,796,026 of record NC_053495.1, on the reverse strand, counting down.
AAGTAACGCTAAAGTCTCATGGTTTTTACATTTTTTTAAACAAACAAACATGTTATACTTACCTGTCCTGTGCAGTGGTTTTGTACAGAGAAGTCCAAATCCTCCTCTCCTCTGGACCCTCTTTGGCGCTCCTGGCCCCTCCCTCCTGTTAAGCGTCACCACAGCAAGCAGCTTACTATGGGGGCACCCGAGCCGAGTCGCAGCTCTGCATGTCCATTCACACAAATTCTGGATGGACCCTCTGCACACTGCTATGCCCTTTCCAGCAAATTATGTTGGCATGGTGTCCACTGTAGCATTTGCAGTGGCAAGGCAGTGTAGAACTGGTCAGAAGAGGGATTATTTTGACGCAGTTGGTCAGCTTAAGCATGTATTGCAATATATATGAACTAAATATCCCTGTTTTTCATTGCATAGTTTGCTTGGAAGGGTGTAGCAGTGTGCATATGGTCTATCCAGAATTTGTAGAGTTAATATGTGGTTACACCCCTTTAGCACCTAATAGTGTAAATACATGTACAGGCTATTGGGATTTGAGTACAGGTATGTCTTTTCTCTGTTGTAACGCAGGACAGTGACCAGATCTGAACCTAGTTGCTCTCCCCCACCTTGGGTCTTTATGCCCCATGTTGGAATGGTGTCCACTGTAGCATTTGCAGTGGCAAGGCAGTGTAGAACTGGCCAGAAGAGGGATTTACAGTTGGAAAGCTTAAACATGTATTGCAATATATGTGAACTAAATATCTCTATTTTTTTATTGCATAGTTTGCTGGAAAGAGTCTAGCAGTGTGGAGAGGGTCCATCCAGAATTTGTACAAAGTGTATGTATAAAATCACATAAAAAAAAACATATATGCAAAAATTCATAAACATTTCACGTATAATGTGAGTAACAAAAGTCCCAAGAGAAACATGAAAAAAGTTTAAGCCCATAAGTAGTTCTTCAGAACCAATGGAAACTGTGGGCCAGATCCACAGTGAGAGTACGCGTCGTATCTTTAGTTTGAATCCTCAAACCAAGATACGACGGCTTCTGGGTTCGATCCGACAGGCGTACGGCTTCGTACGCCTTCGGATCGTAGGTGCAATACTTCGGCGCCCGCTGGGTGGAGTTTGCGTCGTTTTCCGTGTCGGGTATGCAAATTAGCGATTTACGACGATCCACGAACGTACGCGCGGCCGTCGCATTTTCTAACGTCATCTGTAGTCGGCTTTTTCCGGCGTATATTGAAAGCTGGTATTTTTCGGCGTATAGAATTGCCATGTTAAGTATGGCCGTCGTTCCCGCGTCAAAATTTGAAAAAAAAATTTTTTTTGTGTAAGCCGTCCGTGAATAGGGATGGACTTAACTCACGTCTAAGTTAAAAAAATGACGTCCTAGCGACGTCATTTAGCGCAATGCACGGGCGGGAAATTTTGCAACGACGCATGCGCAGTTCATTCGGCGCGGGGACGCGCTTCATTTAAATGAAACCCGCCCCCAACCCGCCCAATTTGAAATCCGCTGCCAGAAATACACTACGCCGCTGTAACTTACGGCGCGAACTCGCTGAGGATTCGAATATACGCCAGGTAAGGTACGGCGGCGTAGTGTATCTCTGATACGCTGTGCCTAACTAAATGTATGTGGATCTGGCCCTGTATCTTCAACTAGCTAATGCACAGCAGTCCCTATATACAGTATCTCCAAAAAGTGAGTACACTCCTCAAATTTTTGTAAATATGTTAGTATATTTTTTCATGTGACATTTAGATATTTTTTTTATATTTTTTCATGTGACAACACTGAAGAAATTACACTTTGCTACACTGTAAACTAGTGCATGTACAGATTGTATAACTGTCAATTTGCTGTCCTCTCAAAACAACTCAACACACAGACTTTAATGTCTTAACCACTGGAAACAAAAGTGAGTACACCCCTAAGTGAAAATGTCCTGATTGAGCCCAAGGTGTTAATATTTTGTGTGTCTACCATCCTTTTCCAGCACTGACTTAACCTTCTTGGTGGAGCTGGTGGATAGAGACCTTGTGCTCCTCCACCTTCCGTCAGAGGATACCCCACAGATTCTCAATAGGGTTTAGGTCTGGAGACATGCTTGGCCAGTCCATTGCCTTTACCCTCAGCTTCTTTAGCAAGACAGTGGTTGTCTTGGAGGTGTGTTTGGGGTCGTTATGTTGGAATACTGCCCTGCGGCATCTCCGAAGGGATGGGATCATGCTCTGCTTGAGTATGTCACAGTACATGTTGGCATTCATGGTTCCCTCAATGAACTGTAGCTCCTTAATGACTGGCAGCACTAATGCAGCCCCAGACCATGACACTCCCACCACCATGCTTGACTGTAGACAAGACACACTTGTCTTTGTACTCCTCACCTGGTTGCCACCACACACACTTGACACCATCTAAAACAAATATGTTCACCTTGGTCACATCACAGCACAGGACATGGTTCCAGTAATCCATGTCCTTAGTCTGCTTGTCTTCAGCAAATTCTTTGCAGGCTTTCTTGTGCATCATCTTTAGAAAAGGCCATCTGGGATGACAGCCATGAAGACCCATTTGGCGTATGGTCTGAGCACTGACAGGCTGACCCCCCATCCCTTCAACCTCTGCAGCAATGCTGGCAGCACTCATACCTCTATTTCCAAAAGACAACCTCTGGCGAGGTCTGTTCTGAGTTCAATCTGTCCTGTTAACCACTTAAGGACCACCGCATGTACATATACGTCCACAATATGGCACGTACAGGCACATGGGCGTATAGGTACGTCCTCGCCTATTAGCGGGTGGGGGGTCCGATCGGGACCCCCCCCGCTACATGCGGTGGTCGGGTCCGCTCGGGGAGCGATCCGGGACCACGGCGCGGCTATTTGTTTATAGCCGCTCCGTCGCGATCGCTCCCCGGAGCTGAAGAACGAGGAGAGCCGTGTGTAAACACGGCTTCCCCGTCCTTCACTATGGCGGCGCATCGATCGCGTCATTCCCTTTATAGGGAAGACACGATCGATGACGTCATTCCTACAGCCACACCCCCAAACAGTTGTAAACACATACTAGGTGCACCCTAACTCCTACAGCGCCACCTGTGGTTAACTCCCAAACTGCAACTGTCATTTTCACAATAAAGAATGCAATTTAAATGCATTTTTTGCTGTGAAAATGACAATGGTCCCAAAAATGTGTCAAAATTGTCCGAAGTGTCCGCCATAATGTCGCAGTCACGAAAAAAATTGCTGATCGCCGCCATTAGTAGTAAAAAAAAAATAAAAAATAAAAATGCAATAAAACTATCCCCTATTTTGTAAACACTATAAATTTTGCGCAAACCAATCGATAAACGCTTATTGCGATTTTTTTTACTAAAAATAGGTAGAAGAATACGTATCGGCCTAAACTGAGGAAAAAAAATGTTTTTATATATGTTTTTGGGGGATATTTATTACAGCAAAAAGTAAAAAATATTGCTTTTTTTTCAAAATTGTCGCTCTATTTTTGTTTATAGCGCAAAAACTAAAAACCGCAGATGTGATCAAATACCACCAAAAGAAAGCTCTATTTGTGGGGAAAAAAGGACGCCAATTTTGTTTGGGAGCCACGTCGCACGACCGCACAATTGTCTGTTAAAGCGACGCAGTCCCGAACTGTAAAAACACCTTGGGTCTTTAGGCTGCATATTGGTCCGGGGCTTAAGTGGTTAAACTGCTGTGTGGTCTTGGCCATCGTGCTGCAGCTCAGTTTCAGGGTCTTGGCAATCTTCTTATAGCCTAGACCAGCCCTCAAAATTCCACTCACCTGCTTGCATTTTGTGAGTGGATTTTGAGGGCTGGCGAGGAAGGGCTGCCTTGAGGGGGGGGGTGAGCATCACTGGCATGTGGGGTTGTATGGGAGTCCTTCTCACAGCACTCACAGAAGGGAAGAGAGTAGAACAGATGTCTGGATCATCAGAGCGCAGGGAACATTACTAATATCTCTTATTTCAATTGCCGTGTGTTCCCCGCACTCGCTGTCACACACAGCCCCGCCCCCTGGTCTCAGGATTTTGAGAGACAGATTATCCGTCCAATCACGAGTGACGTGTATCAAAGTTCCCTCGGCCAGGGGGTGGGGCTATATGTGACACTGAGCGGCGAGTACACACGGCAATTGAAATGAAAGCTGTGATGTTCCTCAGCGCTCTCATCTGTCCCTGCATTAAGGACACAGATAGGCAGCATGATGGGCACAGATAGGCAGCATGATGGGCACAGATAGGCAGCATGATGGGCACAGATAGGCAGCATGATGGGCACAGATAGGTAGCATGATGGGCACAGATAGGCAGCTTGAAGGACACAGGCAGCATGAAGAACACGGGCAGGCAGCATGATGGACATGGGCAGGCTGCATTGGTGGACACGGGCAGGCTGCATTGGTGGACACGGGCAGGCTGCATTGGTGGACACAGGCAGGCTACATTGGTGGACAGGGGCAGGCATGCATTGGTGGACACAGGAAGGCTGCGGTGTAAGACACCATGGTGTGAGACTATCCAGGACCATATTGGATACAGGTCGATTCCTGTTTGTGGAAACCTCCCTTTCTTCTCAAAATGAAGTGTCTGGCTGGAAGTATCTTGCCGCAACCGAAGGAGCCTTTTCTTCCTGGATTAAACTAAAGGTGGCTCGTATCACTACCGGCAGGCTGATGCATAGGCACTAGTGATCTCTATAATTTGAGATCCTACATATCTGGTAAGCGGCATTGATATTATTCTTCTGGCTTTAGAATATCAAAGAGTATCGGAAGAGTGTGGAGGCTCCACATCGTGGTCACTTTGTGTTATATACTTATATGGACTTTTCTTTGTACATACACAGTATAAATATATGTGCACATTAGAAAATATGTATTTGGACTTTTGGTTTTTCATACACAGTTTATACACATTTTTATACATGTGCACAATTTTTGGTAGAATCTCTTTTACATTGGTATATCAGTATAATATTTTTTTTCATTAAATTTAAGGATTGTATCAGATTCATATTTTTCTGTCACGTATTAGTTACAAAAGGAAACAAAAGAGGAAAAACGGAGGGCGCACCGACCTAGTGTGATACTGTTTGGTGGATTTTATTAAATCAATAAAAACAAATCATAATACTCACAAAAGGAGTGTTAAAAACAGGCCTTGAATCACAATGCAGCAAAGAACCAACACCATCGGCATAGCACGATATTGTTTCGATCCGTGACCGTGGCTAGGGCTGACGCGTTTCAGGGGAGAACCCCTTTCCTCAGAGCTAAAAGGTCTGCAGTGCTTCCTCACCAAGGGACTTGTCTCAATAAATACTAGCTTTCAGTAAGTGGTAAAGATGCCCCTCCCATGAAGTAGGAGGTGCATGGCCGGACACCCACCCACATGTCTGTCACCTTTTCCTTATTCCTCTCTCCATGTCTATATCAAGCCATTCTTAGTATGAATGCACAGTCCAAATTGCACTATACCCAGCAATGTATACAAAGATGTACATATAAAATAACTACCACAATAAGGCATCAATATATATACACATACATACACACACCACAATATGGAAAGCCTTTTCAGTCAAAGCACTCAGCAGATTGCTGCCTCCAAGTGTGTAGTTATAACAAATCAAATCAATAAAGTGCCATAGTGTAATAAGGCCTCTCCTAATCACACTTCCAATAAGGGGCTGTGTAGTTGCTCATATGTACCACACAAGCCCCACTTGCAGTGCTGTGCCTACCTTTCTTGGACGAGGAGGCTGCTGGAACGCACGCCCAACGTGGAGGAAGTTGTTTGCGCTCCAGCCGAGTCTACGTTCCACTGCGCATGCGCGTGACGTCATTGACGCCGCGCGCGGCGCATATACAGTGACAATGCGCTCCAGCTTGTAGAACCAACAGGCTGGAGCGTCTCCTTCCCTACTAGATGGCACGTTCCCAAAGGGGAGAGTTACACCGTTGCCATCTAGTGGTGAAAGATGAATATTGCCTCTCAGTGTCGCCTCTAAATAACAGGGCAACATCACTGAATGACAAAACACCAAAGGGAAGGAAGAATGGAGGGGAGAGGAGGAAATCTTTAGGGGGAAGTGAATTACATGGAGCGAGCCATCAACCTTGTGCAGGTGAAAGATTATTACTAATATTGTTACACACCCTTTGCATAAAAGACATATATTATAAATATTTAAAAATCTAACTTTCGAAAACGGACACATATTGCATTTAAAAATAATTAATTAATATTAATAAATTCCAGATAAAAGTGTCCCACCATTTAATCCAATTAAAAACCACATAATTTCAAATGGTAGTAATAATATAATAAAATGAAATAATAATGACAATAATAATAATAATGTTGTCTATGGTCATATGCCCAGCTTTTATGGATGCACATTCACAGAGGTCCCAGGTGATAGTATCTAGAAGGACTGCAGACCCTCCAGATATCTACATAACTAACCGTGCGATCATACTGTTACAACCTCCCACAGTGCCCTTAGGGGCACCTACAAAAAGGTGACCCCAGTGGTACTACCTATGATTATATGAATCGACTAGACTAAGTATTAAAAAGCAAAAAAACAAAAAAATAAAAAATGATGATAAAAGGTCAGTTAATTACATAAATCCAGTCCACAATGGACAGGTGGCATAGACATCTCTTTAGGCCATTTAAATTATTATCTATTTTGCATTACTAGATGATTAGTGCATGGATAACTATTGTTCTGACTATGTTACTCATCTATTTGTTTTGGGAAGAGAAAAGAAGGGGAGGGGGGGGGGGTTTTGGTGGGGGGGGGGGGGGGGGTTTTTTTGCCTTGGGATTTGATAGATGAATCATCTAAAACTATTCATCTATCAAATCCCAAGGCAAAAAAAAACCCTCCCCCCCCCCCCACCAAAACCCCCCCCCCCTCCCCTTCTTTTCTCTTCCCAAAACAAATAGATGAGTAACATAGTCAGAACAATAGTTATCCATGCACTAATCATCTAGTAATGCAAAATAGATAATAATTTAAATGGCCTAAAGAGATGTCTATGCCACCTGTCCATTGTGGACTGGATTTATGTAATTAACTGACCTTTTATCATCATTTTTTATTTTTTTGTTTTTTTGCTTTTTAATACTTAGTCTAGTCGATTCATATAATCATAGGTAGTACCACTGGGGTCACCTTTTTGTAGGTGCCCCTAAGGGCACTGTGGGAGGTTGTAACAGTATGATCGCACGGTTAGTTATGTAGATATCTGGAGGGTCTGCAGTCCTTCTAGATACTATCACCTGGGACCTCTGTGAATGTGCATCCATAAAAGCTGGGCATATGACCATAGACAACATTATTATTATTATTGTCATTATTATTTCATTTTATTATATTATTACTACCATTTGAAATTATGTGGTTTTTAATTGGATTAAATGGTGGGACACTTTTATCTGGAATTTATTAATATTAATTAATTATTTTTAAATGCAATATGTGTCCGTTTTCGAAAGTTAGATTTTTAAATATTTATAATATATGTCTTTTATGCAAAGGGTGTGTAACAATATTAGTAATAATCTTTCACCTGCACAAGGTTGATGGCTCGCTCCATGTAATTCACTTCCCCCTAAAGATTTCCTCCTCTCCCCTCCATTCTTCCTTCCCTTTGGTGTTTTGTCATTCAGTGATGTTGCCCTGTTATTTAGAGGCGACACTGAGAGGCAATATTCATCTTTCACCACTAGATGGCAACGGTGTAACTCTCCCCTTTGGGAACGTGCCATCTAGTAGGGAAGGAGACGCTCCAGCCTGTTGGTTCTACAAGCTGGAGCGCATTGTCACTGTATATGCGCCGCGCGCGGCGTCAATGACGTCACGCGCATGCGCAGTGGAACGTAGACTCGGCTGGAGCGCAAACAACTTCCTCCACGTTGGGCGTGCGTTCCAGCAGCCTCCTCGTCCAAGAAAGGTAGGCACAGCACTGCAAGTGGGGCTTGTGTGGTACATATGAGCAACTACACAGCCCCTTATTGGAAGTGTGATTAGGAGAGGCCTTATTACACTATGGCACTTTATTGATTTGATTTGTTATAACTACACACTTGGAGGCAGCAATCTGCTGAGTGCTTTGACTGAAAAGGCTTTCCATATTGTGGTGTGTGTATGTATGTGTATATATATTGATGCCTTATTGTGGTAGTTATTTTATATGTACATCTTTGTATACATTGCTGGGTATAGTGCAATTTGGACTGTGCATTCATACTAAGAATGGCTTGATATAGACATGGAGAGAGGAATAAGGAAAAGGTGACAGACATGTGGGTGGGTGTCCGGCCATGCACCTCCTACTTCATGGGAGGGGCATCTTTACCACTTACTGAAAGCTAGTATTTATTGAGACAAGTCCCTTGGTGAGGAAGCACTGCAGACCTTTTAGCTCTGAGGAAAGGGGTTCTCCCCTGAAACGCGTCAGCCCTAGCCACGGTCACGGATCGAAACAATATCGTGCTATGCCGATGGTGTTGGTTCTTTGCTGCATTGTGATTCAAGGCCTGTTTTTAACACTCCTTTTGTGAGTATTATGATTTGTTTTTATTGATTTAATAAAATCCACCAAACAGTATCACACTAGGTCGGTGCGCCCTCCGTTTTTCCTCTTTTGTTTCCTTTAGTTTTATGAATTCCAACGATTCAGAGGAGGGCTGCAAGACTTTGGAAGATACCTTTTAATTGAGTTGCTATTGAGTATCACCTTTTTCTTGAAAAATCTTTCCAAAGAATACCGGAGCGCAGGAGATTTGTTTACGTATTAGTTACAATCAGTGGATGTGCGCTTATTTATTTTGTTTTCCATTGGTGCAGGCTGCACTGGTGGACACGGGCAGGCTGCATTGGTGGACACGAGCAGGCTGCACTGGTGGACAAGGGCAGGCTGCATTGGTGGACACGAGCAGGCTGCATTAATGGACATGGGCAGGCACTCCACCTTGTGCTGAAAAATAGGGGGCTTACCAGATAATTTTGACCCTGATTAAGGTAGTGAAAATAGGCTTTAGTGAAAGAAATGGTACATCAATGACCTTATCTCTGGTATCAAAACTGGATGCATCAAAACTATAATGATAGGAAAAAGTGTGGGACTTTTGAGGCACAGCATTTTTAGAAAAAATATATAAAATTGTATTTCTCTTGTCGTCCATGGATGGACACAGCCTCTTCAATTCTTGACAAGTGGGGTTATGTCCCCTGTTTACAGGAATGGACTAGGCAGAAACATGTTAGATATTCATATACATGTCATTTAAACAGAGTTGAACAGCTCCGCCCAGGGGGCGGTCCCCCCGGACATAACCCTCCTCCCTGCAGCATGCAGCCTCAGTTTTCTGCCTAGCAAAGGAGAAGGACGTATGGCTCCCTTTGGGCCCAGCGCCCTGAGGAAAAGATTGTATTTTATTTTTATTTTGTCTTTTTGACTTCTATCAACTGTCGGCTGAGAGACAGGCTGGATATTATAGATCCTTGTAGTCTTCTCAGTTCAGCCAGCGAGCGTGAGCACACCTTTGCAAAGAGGCTGGGTCTGCCACGACATGCCCCATGACTCCTGGGATGGCCAGTGAGCTTTGCTCCGAGGTCCGCACATGATTGGGCTGTGGTGTTGTCTCACTCACAGTGGACCAGGCCGACGGCTACATCCATTGCGGTTGTACGCCTGTCTGGAATGCGTCAGTGAGTCGTCGCGTGGACGGGTAAGTACAGTCCCTCCCTCTTAGGTGGGGTGGTATGGCTGAGCATTCCTGGGGTTTGGGTATCCTCCCTTCCCTACTCCCTTTTTTCCCTCTGCTGTTGGGATGGGGGGGGGGCACCTGGTTGAGGGTACTGTGCGTCTGGCCTATGTGTGTGTTACTGCTGAGGGTCCGCTTTTCTGGAGGTTTTGGGGTGCTGGGCAGCCTTTCTAGATTTTCACTTTTTTAAAATGCTGTGTTTTGCCGCCATTCTGGCGGTGCTGGCGAAATTTTTTGGGCGATTTTCAGTTTCTATTGAAAATCCCATTGGCGCCATGATACAGCATATTATTGCGGTCGGCCATTTTCCTGTGGCCGTGTCAGGCTCCATATGCTGCGCTCGGCGGCCATCTTGCCTGGGTCTTTGGCTTCTAGTTGTCATGGACTTGGTAGACCACTAGGTGGCGCTAATCGCGCACCGGCGCGCAATAGCGGCAATAGCGCATTAGCACGCACGGGAGCGCGCGTTCGCGGCACTTCGGCGCGCGGGCACGCGCAATAGCGGCGCGCGCGGGCACGCGCTGACGCCATTTTGGCGCCACTTAGGCTATTTAATGGGGCTCTCCCCATAGCCCCCTGCTGCTCAGTCAACAGCGTTCCTGTTTACCCTACCTGATACCTGTTACCTGATTGGCTCCTGTTTCCTGTGACCTTGGCTTACCATTGACCCTGCTGTTCTCCGCCTGCCCTGACCCTTGGCTTGTCTGACTTCGCTTCCGCCTCCTCCTTCCAAACGGTCTGCTGCCCGCCTGTTACTGATCCGGCTTGAACTACGACTCTGCTTTGGCTTCCCCCTGTACCTGATCCGCCCGCCTGTGTTTGACCCGGTCTGCCTGACTCTGCCAGCATCTGTACTACAGCACACCTCCCACCTGCTGCCTGTTCCAGCCATCTGCACCAAGCTCCTGTTGTCTGCTGTCTTACCTCCAGCATCTCTGCAGTTCCTGCACAGCATCTGTGGAGTCTTCAGGAGACCACCGCAGACCTGCACGGCACCTTCCTGGCGCTTGTGCGACTCTGAACTCTGGCGCTCCCTGTCTGCTCTACCAGGGGTTCCGGAGTCAGAGGAGCAAGAGTTGCCATCCCCTGCACGCCAGGCTCTGCTCTGTACCAGGTACGTGACAGTACTGAGCAGCCATGTCTGAGCCTGCGCAGGGAATGGACCCTATGACGGAACTTTGTCGCCATCTGGATGGCCTTACCCAAGCAGTCAGGGCCCTGCAGGAAGGCTATACCCGACTTGAAAATCGTGTCCAGGAACTGTCTACTCCATCCACTTCTTCTTCGTCTGGCGCATTCGCGTCACTTTCAGTTATTATGCTGCCTCCTGAACCTAAAGTGCCCATGCCTGAAAGATTTGCAGGAGAACGAAGCAAGTTTAGAGCGTTCCGGAATGCTTGTGAGCTCTACTTTGTGCTTCAGCCACGAACTTTCTCACTAGAAGCTACCAAAGTAGGTTTTGTTATGGCCCTCCTATCGGGTGAACCGCAGGCGTGGGCCCACCGTCTGATGGAGCAAAAGGACTTATCCCTTGACCGGTTGGACACGTTCTTTCAGGCTATGTCCTTGTTGTATGAAGACCCTCATCAGGCCGCTACCGCTGAAGCCGCTTTGCATGCCCTCCTGCAAGGTCGCAGACCCGTTGAGGACTATGTAGCCGAGTTCAGAAGGTGGAGTGCGGACACTACCTGGAACAATTCGGCCCTTTGTTATCAGTTCCGCTTGGGCCTCGCCGAAGCACTTAAGGATGAACTTGCACGTGTAGGGGTCCCTGACACTTTGGAGGCTCTTATCAACCTAACCATCCAGATTGACAGACGCTTGAGGGAACGCAGGACTGAACGTGCCACCGGTCTGAATCGCCCAACATGGATGCTACCCCGGGTACCCGCGTACCCTAACCCGATTCCTCCAGCCCCGACCACTGCCTCTAGAGACATTCCAGAACCCATGCAGCTGGGTTTGATCCGCCCTTCTCTCACTGCTGAGGAACGACTTCGACGCCGGACAAACAACCTTTGCCTCTACTGCGGAGAGTCCGGCCACTACGTGAGGACCTGCCCAGCAAAATTCCGTAAGTGCACCTTCATGTCATCTGTCCCCTCACCCATTGTCTTCAACAAATCTGCTCATCTGGCTGTCCCCGTTTTATTGCAGCTTCCAGGAAGGGATATACGGACCAGCGCCATACTTGATTCCGGGGCCTGCAGCTGTTTTCTGGACTCTGCCTTTGCCACTCATCACCATATTCCGTTGCGCCCAAGGGCTGTTGGACTGTCTGTACACTTGGCCGATGGGTCCATCTTGAAATCCGGGCCAGTCACCCAAGAAACCTTGCCCATCGCCACTACCATCTCGGACAGTCATCGAGAACTTTTATGCCTGGATGTTATTGAATCCCCTCTGTTCCCTATAATCCTGGGCATACCCTGGCTCCAGGCTCACAACCCTCAGATAAACTGGACTACCGGTGAGATTTGCTTTTGTTCCACCTACTGTCAACAACACTGCTTGCAGGCAATCTCATCTCCCCCCTCTTTGCTTTGCATGGACTTCGACATTGAAATCCGCCAATCCGTCCCCGAGGTGTACCATGAGTTCCTGGACGTCTTCAGCAAAAAGGGGGCTGACACCCTTCCCCCTCACCGACCATACGACTGCCCGATTGAGCTCCTCCCCGGGGCCGAAATCCCGGAAGAATTTTTCCCCTAACTGAACTAGAACTTGGAAATCTAAAGACTTATGTCGACGATAACCTCAAGAAGGGGTTTATTCGCCCCTCTACCTCACCAGCAGGGGCAGGAATTTTCTTCGTCGAGAAGAAGGACCATTCTCTCCGCCCCTGCGTGGATTACCGCGAGCTTAATAAGGTAACAATAAAAAATCGGTACCCTCTCCCGCTGGTGCCGGAACTATTCCAAAGACTGGGAGCAGCGGTCATTTTCACGAAACTGGACTTGCGGGGGGCCTATAACTTGGTACGGATACGGGACGGCGACGAATGGAAGACTGCCTTCCGCACCCGCTTCGGCCACTTTGAGTACTTGGTGATGCCCTTCGGGCTCTGCAACGCGCCTGCCACATTCCAGCACTTCATGAATGACATCTTTAAAGACTACCTTGACCTCTTTGTCGTGGTCTACCTTGATGACATCCTCATTTTTTCCCCTTCTGTTGTCAAACATCGGGAACACGTCAAAAGCGTACTTAAGCGACTCCGAATACACGGATTATACGCCAAACCTGAAAAATGTGAGTTTGAATGTGAAAGCATACAGTTCCTGGGACTTGTTATTTCAGTCAACGGCATTGAGATGGACCTGCAGAAGGTTACGGCAATCCTTGAGTGGCCTGCGCCCACAGATAAAAAGGGCATCCAACGTTTTATCGGGTTTGCCAATTTCTACAGAAAGTTCATTAGGGGGTTTTCCAACATCATCGCCCCCATAACTGGCCTAACCAAACAAACTGTCCGGTTCCGTTGGTCCCCTGAAGCCCAAGGAGCTTTTGAGGCGTTGAAGAAACTGTTTACATCTGCACCGGTCCTTAGACACCCGGATGCCAGCCTGCCCTATATCTTGGAGGTGGACGCTTCGGAGACGGCAGTCGGGGCGGTGCTTTCCCAAAGACAGGGGCCAAAGGCCCTTCTCCACCCGGTTGCTTTTTTTTCCCGCAAACTATCTGACGCGGAACGGAACTATGATGTGGGTGACCGAGAACTTTTAGCGATCAAGGCAGCGCTGGAGGAGTGGCGGTACTTATTGGAAGGTGCAGCGCACCCAATTTTGATCTATACAGATCACAAGAACTTAGAATACCTGAGAGTAGCCAAGAGACTAAGACCACGTCAAGCCAGATGGGCGCTTTTTTTTACCAGGTTCACTTTCCATATAACGTACAGGCCAGGGTCGAAGAATACCAAGTCCGATGCTCTTTCCCGGATGTACTGCGATTCTGAAAACCCTGCTCCTCCGGACACTATCTTATCTTCGGGAAATTTTCTGTTGCTTCAGGATGACCTATTGTCACGGATCAAACAGGCCTCTGCAGGAATGGCCTCCTCTTCGGATACAAATTTGCAACTCAGAGATGGCTTGTTGTGGCATGAGGACAGGATTTTTGTGCCGGAAGACTTACGGGTCAGTGCCCTGAGTCTCTGTCATGACCATGAGCTGGCTGGCCATTTTGGGGTACAGAAGACCTCGGAACTCTTGCAGCGCACGTTTTGGTGGCCCCAGCTTATGAAAGACTGTAAGAGTTATGTGGAGTCGTGCACCACGTGCATCCGAAGTAAAGGGAGCAAATCCAGAGCCTGGGGACTGTTGAAGCCTTTGCCCGTACCAGAGAGACCATGGAGAATGATCTCCATGGATTTTATTGTTGAGCTCCCTCCTTCTGAGGGTTTCACCACCATTTTTGTGACAGTGGACAGACTATCCAAGATGGCACACTTTCTGCCCATGAGGGGTACACCTTCTGCTCCCGAAACTGCTAAAATCTTCATTAAGGAAATTGTGCGGTTACACGGCATCTCCGCAAATATCGTGTCAGATCGTGGAGTACAGTTTACTTCCAGGTTCTGGAGAGCGCTCTGCGAGTCCCTCAAGATTGAGCTGTCGTTCTCATCTGCTTATCACCCACAATCAAATGGCCAAACTGAGAGGACAAACCAAACTTTAGAACAATACCTACGCTGTTTCTCTTCGTTCTCCCAGGAAGATTGGGTCTCTCTACTTCCACTGGCTGAATTCGCATATAATAATTCAATTCACTCTGCTACCAAACAATCCCCTTTCTTTGCGAATTACGGCTACCACCCGCTATTTTTGTCTAATCGTGTCCCGGAATGTACGGTGCCCGCCGTCCAAGAGACATTAGACTTCTTCAGCGCTAACAACAGGCTTCTCCAGGAAACTATGGCAAAGACTCAGGAGCACAATAAGGAGGTATTTGATAAAAGGCGAAGAGGAGAACTCAACCTGGAACCTGGGGATCTGGTATGGTTGTCTACTGTGAACTTGAGACTTGCCTGTCCGTCTAAGAAACTGGGGCCTAAGTTTATGGGGCCATTTCCAATCAGAAGGAAGATCAACAGTGTGGCCTATGAACTCGAATTACCAGAGTCTTTCCGCATCCATCCGGTCTTTCATGTCACCCTCCTGAAGCCTGACGTCGCTAACCCCTTTCCTGGGCGAAGCACTGATCCACCCGAACCGGTCTTGGTTAACGGTGAGGAGGAATTCGAGATTGAGTCTATCCTTGACTGCAGAAAAAGGCTCAATCAGGTTCAGTTCCTGGTGAAATGGAAGGGCTATGGCCCTGAGGAAAACTCCTGGGAACCTGAACGTAACATCCACGCTAAGAGCTTGATTCGGTCCTTCAAGAACGCCCATCCACTCAAGATGTCTCAGTTGGGCATCCGGAGGCTGCCCATTGGAGGGGGGCAATGTCATGGACTTGGTAGACCACTAGGTGGCGCTAATCGCGCACCGGCGCGCAATAGCGGCAATAGCGCATTAGCACGCACGGGAGCGCGCGTTCGCGGCACGTCGGCGCGCGGGCACGCGCAATAGCGGCGCGCGCGGGCACGTGCTGACGCCATTTTGGCGCCACTTAGGCTATTTAATGGGGCTCTCCCCATAGCCCCCTGCTGCTCAGTCAACAGCGTTCCTGTTTACCCTACCTGATACCTGTTACCTGATTGGCTCCTGTTTCCTGTGACCTTGGCTTACCATTGACCCTGCTGTTCTCCGCCTGCCCTGACCCTTGGCTTGTCTGACTTCGCTTCCGCCTCCTCCTTCCAAACGGTCTGCTGCCCGCCTGTTACTGATCCGGCTTGAACTACGACTCTGCTTTGGCTTCCCCCTGTACCTGATCCGCCCGCCTGTGTTTGACCCGGTCTGCCTGACTCTGCCAGCATCTGTACTACAGCACACCTCCCACCTGCTGCCTGTTCCAGCCATCTGCACCAAGCTCCTGTTGTCTGCTGTCTTACCTCCAGCATCTCTGCAGTTCCTGCACAGCATCTGTGGAGTCTTCAGGAGACCACCGCAGACCTGCACGGCACCTTCCTGGCGCTTGTGCGACTCTGAACTCTGGCGCTCCCTGTCTGCTCTACCAGGGGTTCCGGAGTCAGAGGAGCAAGAGTTGCCATTCCCTGCACGCCAGGCTCTGCTCTGTACCAGGTATGTGACACTAGTGCTGATACCTACGGCACGCAGCACCGTTTTCCTCACGCAGCACCCCACAGCTACCTCACAGCTTACCTCACGGCTGTTCTCACACACACAGCAGTGTGCTGGGACGGGCAGCGGCGCTGAGCAGTCTCCTCCGGTGTGGTGAGTCCCCTCGGTAACCCCCCCGGTCAGCGCAGCAGGAGTGGTGTTTTTTTTTTTTTCAGTCTGAACTGGGCCCTGGGAGTTTTTTCCTTGAAAATGGAGTCAGTATCTGGTCCTTCTTCCCCAAGCATGACAGAGGCGGCAGCTGGTACTTCTGCTCCTGCACTTAAAATAGACTCTTTGTCGGCAGTCCTGGAGACATTTGTTGCCAGGGTGGAAGCGGCGTGCGTAGGTAAGGGGGGTAAAAAGCACCCCCTCCCTCCACTATCCCCTGGGGAATGTTCAGATTCAGACCAGGACCCGGCTGCGGCTCAGGTACCTGGTTCTGTTTTGTTTGAAGATGTGGACCAGAACCTTTCTTGTGAGGAAGACACTTTAACTAGGTCGGGGCATGATAAGGCACTTGTCAGGGAGCTTATCAATGCTGTAAGGGACTCCCTTAAGCTGGATAGTGCAGCTGAGGTATCCGCTGAGGGCTCGGTCTCCTTTGGATTACACAAATCAGACCACTCTGTTAAGGTTTTTCCTTATGTGCCCTTCTTCGATAGATTCATTGATGCGGAATGGGAAAAGCCGCAGAAGGCTCTTGTAGTCCCTCACCGCCTGGCGGTTTGGTACCCCCTTTGAGGAGGACCTTTTAAAGAAGTGGACTTCTCCTCCGGTGGTGGACCCTCCGGTTGCCCGGTTAAACAAGGTGACCACTCTCCCTATAGAGGGAACCCCTGCTTTTAAGGATCAGACTGATAGGAGATCCGAAGCACTGACCCGCTCCATGATTACCATGCTGGGGTCTGCCTTGCGGTCATTACCCTGGTGACACTCACTGAATGGGCAAAGGTTTTGCGCCAGACTGCAGAGGAGCACCAACTCCCATCCAAAGTTTTTAGACTGGCTGACCATCTGGTCCAGGGCCTTGTCTATGTCTGTGATGCTTCACTAGATGCAGCACCCTTGATATCCAGGGCTTTTGTTTCGGCAGTGGTTTTACACCACCTGCTTTGGCTGAAATGCTGGTCTGCGGACCAGGCCTCTAAGAAAGCCCTGGCGGATTTATCCTTCAAAGGTGGGAGGCTTTTTGGATCTTCACTGGATGACATTATTAAGGATGTCACGGGAGGGAAGAGCACTCTCCTCCCTCAGTCCTCCAAGGGGAAGGAACCCCGCCGTAAGCCGGGTCCTTCCTTTCCCACACAGTCAGTCAGGGCCCGCGGGTAAACCCTCCCAGACCGACAAGGGCTCAGCTGGGGGACAGAAGCGTCCCTGGGTGCGTAAGCCGAACAAGCTGGCACCCAAGCCCGCAACTGCATGAAGGCCTGCCCCCGCCCGACTCACGGGTGGGGGGATAGCTTTGCAGGTTCACGACTCGGTGGACCTCCCTGCTCTCCAATTAATGGGTCTGCGAGGTGGTCTCTTTGGGGTACAAGATAGAGTTTCTTTCCTATCCCCCGAACAGATTCCTTCTCTCAAGTCTCCCTCTCCTACCGACTTGTCGGACTGCCCTGTTGGGGGCAGTAAAGGACTTGCTAAGTTGCGGATTCATTTTACCCGTTCCGCAGGACGAGAGGTTTCAGGGTTTTTATTCGAATCTGTTTGTGGTCCCGAAGAAGGACAGGGTCCGTTCGATCCTGGACCCCAAGGCTCTGAATGCCTTCGTGAAAGTAAGGAAGTTCCGCATGGAATCAATTCGCTCGGTGGTAGCTGCGCTCCACCCGGGGGACTTTCTGGCGTCCTTGGACATCAAGGACGCATACTTGCATGTCCCAATCTGCACAAGTCACCAGAGGTTTCTGTGTTTTGCGATCGGGGAGGACCACTATCAGTTTGCGGCCCTCCCTTTTGGCCTGGCGTCAGCACCAAGAATTTTTACCAAGGTGCTTGCACCGATCCTAGCTTTGCTGAGACAGCGCAGCATTGCCATCGTGGGCTACTTAGATGATCTTCTGAGAGCAGCTTCTGGCTCAGAATTAAGGGAGGATGTGTCTATAACCAGCCAGACCCTCCAAGAATTTGTGTGGGTGTTGAACGTTCAGAAGTCGGTCCTGGTTCCAACTCAGTGTTTGGAATATCTGGGGTTGATTCTGGACTTTTCGGAAGTGAGGTTCTTTCTACCCCTGGAAAAATTGCAGACGCTCCAGTCTGCTGTGAGAGTTTTGACGTCCCGCAAATGGTCGTCTCTTTTTGCATGCGAGTTCTGGGCCTCATGGTGGCCTCGTTCGAGGCTGTACTGTATACCCAGTTGCACACTCGAGTCCTACAGAGGGAGATCCTGTCCAAGTGGAACAGATCTCCATTGTCGCTGGATTGTCAGATTCAGGTCAGCCACCTGGTCAGGGCCTCTCTGAATTGGTGGCTGAGATCCCCAGCTCTTCGGTCAGGGAAGTCCTTTCTCCCCTTTCAGTGGACGGTGGTTACGACGGACGCCAGCCTTACGGGCCGGGGAGGCGTCTGGGGAGTCCAGTTGGCCCAGGGTCGTTGGACTCTAGAAGAATCCCGTCTACGGATCAATGTCTTGGAACTTCGGGCAATCAGACTTTGCCTCTCCTCGTGGTCAAGGAGGTTGCAAGGCCGCCCGATCAGGATCCAGTCAGACAATGCCATGGCGGTGGCTTAAATCAATCATCAGGGGGGAACTCGGAGCTCGGCTGCAGCGTCCGAGGTCGCTCACATCCTAAGGTGGGCGAAAAGAAGCGTGCCGGCTCTGTCGGCCGTCTACATTCCAGGCGTGGAGAACTGGCAGGCAGACTACCTGAGTCACCAGATGCTGGACCAGGGAGAATGGTCATTGCATCCGGAGGTGTTTCAACTCTTTTGCAGGAGATGGGGAACACCGGATGTGCATCTCCTGGCCTCTCGTCTCAACCACAAGGTGTCGAGGTTCGTGGCCAGGTCCAGGGATCCCTGGGCGGCCGCGTCAGACGCGTTGGTAGCCCCGTGGGGTCAGTATCGATTAATCTATATAAATGGTGGTACTCTTGCGCTATCTATGCTGGACACTGGGGGGCACTGCTGCAATCACCTGATAGTCTGCCTTAAACAGAAAAAATACAAATATAGATAGGTGGTGGTGAAGCGCTGTGAAAGCTAATAACACAAAAAAATTTGGGTACCGGGTGGGTACCCAAATTTTTTTGTGTTATTAGCTTTCACAGCGCTTCACCACCACCTATCTATATTGATTAATCTATGCCTTTCCCCCATTGAAGTTGCTGCCTCGACTGCTCCACAGAGTGGAGGCCGAGGGGATCCCGATGATCCTAATCGCCCCGGATTGGCCCCGGCGTCCTTGGTACGCCGATCTCGTGCGCCTTGGCGGCTGACAAGACGGGAGGACCTTCTGTCTCAAGGTCCTATACTCCATCCTGCTTTACAGTCGCTGGCTTTAATGGCATGGCTATTGAGAGCCAGGTTCTAAGGGACCGAGGTCTTTCCAACTATGTTGAGGGCACGGAAGTCTTCTTCTAGAAAGATTTACCATCGCACTTAGAAGGCCTACATCTCTATGTGCGAAGAGATGGGTTGGCGTCCACGGACATATTCGGTATCCAGGAAGTTATGTTGGATTGGAGTGCGGCTGTCCTGATCATCTTTTGTTCTTACTTGTCATGTGCATTGCTAGCACCCTCAGTTCCTGAGAAGAAGATTTGCACCCAACAAGACCTGCCTGGAGCGGCAATTTCTGTCTCTTTAATATGGGGTACCTTTTGAATTATCAAATTGTGCCAATATTTAACCACCCATAGGTTATTTTCCACTTTAAATAATGGTTTTCATCATATAATGCCTGCTGTTCCTCTCCCTACAGGTTATGCTGTGTACACACGATAGGTTAGTCTGATGAAAACGGTCTGATGGACCGTTTTCATCAGACCAAACCGATCGTGTGTGGGCCCCATCGGTTATTTATCCATAGGTTAAAAAAAATAGGAACTTGTTTAAAAATTATCGGATGGATAAAAAACCTATAGAAAAAAACGATCGTCTGTGGATACGTCCATCGGTTAAAAACCCACGCATGCTCAGAATCAAGTCGACGCATGCTTGGAAGCATTGAACTTTTTTTTTCAGCACGTCGTTATGTTTTACTTCACCGCATTCTGACACGATCGTTTTTTTAACTGATGGTGTGTAGGCACTACTGATCATCAGTCAGCTTCATCGGATAACTGATGGAAAAATCCATCAGACCGATTTCATCAGACTAACCTATCGTGTGTACAGGGCATTATTGCGGCAGTGGGACCCAGATATGGGCAATGTCCTCCAAGATGGTGAGCTATGACATAGGCAGATGTGACTGGCTACGCCCTCCGCTTCCTACGTCCTTGCGTGCAAATGCACTTGGGGTTTCCCTGGGTCTGATTAGGCATGTTGGGGTGGGTGGGGCCTAGCCCACCCCTCCTTCTATTTCCCAGCATGCCAGAGCACCGAATAACGCCCGTCTGCTGATGCGCGATTACGTCACAACACATGCGCCGCTTTATTTGAGGCTGCTGTGGCCATCTTGGTTGAGGTCTGGACAATGCATTCTGGCCGCCGGATCACAGCTGGGATTAATTTGGAGAACATTGGGTTCTGTTATAGGGTGTGAATAAGCCCAGGGTCTCTCTCTCATCCTTCAAACGGACTGGTGATTTGTTTGGCGGCAGTAAACCATTACAGCTATGACAATTTTTTTTAAATGTTACCCTCCTAAGTAACAAAAGCTATTTGATAATTGACAGTCGATTTATTCCTGTGTCCACTTTGCAGATTGTGCTAATCTCTGCTTAAATGAGACGGTGTATGGTTGTCAATCTTGTAAATTTGCTGTGTTTAACAATATCTATAACCAGCACCATCTTCCGCTCTCCTTTCTCTTCGATAGTGTGAATGAGAACCTGTCTATTTATTTAATCAATTTCCATGCAAAGGCAGTGAAGTCTTGTAGAGCAATGCTATTTTGTACTATCAATTCTAATACTACTATTAGTAGTATTATCATCATCGTTATTATTATTATAATATTACTATTATCATTATTGGTCTTTTTATAGACTCAATGTGAGGCATTCAAATGAAACCTAAATTGTTATTACTTTATAGAAACAATGTGAAGAACCTAAATTAAATTTATGAAAGGAGCTTGCTTACAGTATCAACTATCCATCCAATGGACCACCCCCCTGTTTCATCACAATAGCAGGAATTATTTAAATGTTTAATGAAATGTTATGACTGCAATATAGAAGGTAAATATTATATTTTAATCAGGAATATATCTTTAAAATCTAGACATGTAAAACTAGTCCTTGATGGAATCCCCTGATAGGAGGGCACATATTTTCTAAATATAAGATAGTGAGTATACATAAGGGCCATCATATGTGTGGGTGGGGGAGGGGGGGGGGCGAGTCAGTACAACCATCAATAGTGGCGCCCCCCTTGTCTCATATATAGGAAGGCAGTAACTTCATTGATAAATAGCTCTAGGAAATCTATATATAAATAAATAATATTCAAACTTTAGGTAGTACTCATAGGGCAAAATCCACAGCCAGCGGCGAAAAATACGTTTTTCAAAATTTTTGTCATTTAAGTTAAGGCGCCATAAGTTGGTGTCGTAAGTGCCGTATCCACAGCGCATTTGCGCACAAAATTGCGCTTACGTAACTTAAATTCCGAGGTGTAAGGCGGGGTTATTGCAAGTGGGAAGGAAGTGGGCGTGCTTCATTGTAATGAGCCGTGACCCCATGCAAATGAAGGGCCGGCCGTACTGCGCATGCGCGCAAGAATCTGCTGCTCACTGGGCATGTGCAGAACTTTGCTCGGCGCAATCAGTGAGATAGGTAAAAGGCCAAGCATACTTAGTTTGAGGATCGCCCTGTGTGTAAATAGCCCCAGTCAAACACACTTCCCTTGCAAAAGTATTTCCCTGTATTCCCTTCCTAGAGCAAGTTGATTTTGCTCTGAACGTTTGTCAGTGTTTGTTGGTGAGTTGTGTGTGATAGAGAAGTTTTGGAGGAGTATTATATTGTAGTTGTTGTTTGTTTCTGATAAGTGTATTTTTTGTTTGATTGTTTCTGCTAATTTTTTTTTTTTTTTTCTGCTTGGATTTTGTGTTGGTTTTTTGGGTGTTTGTTTTTGACTTTGTAGTAGCTGTCTGCTTGTGTGTTTTTTTTGCTTTTTGTTTGTTTGTTGTGTGTGTATTTTTGTTTGTTTGTTGTGTGTGTATTTTTGTTTGTTTGTTGTGTGTGTATTTTTGTTTGTTTGACCTGTGAGTTTTCTTGTTGCTGAGTGGTGTTTGTGATGGCTCCCAAGCGCAGGAAGCTTAATTTTACACATGTTGAGAAGCAAATCCTTGCCAGGTAAATCATCCAATATGGGCGATATTTACATGGGCCTGAGAGCCGGAACACCTCCCCGGCCCAAAGGAAGAAGATCTATAAAAAAATTATGGATCACATAAATGCGGCGGGGGGACGAGGACCCCCGCTGGCATCCAGAAAAAGATCAATGATCTGAGGAGCGTGGTCCGCAATAAGGTGGCAAAGCTCACTGCCCATAGGAGGGGCACTGGAGGAGGGGGACCATGCCCCATCCGGCTGACTGAGGAGGAATGGGCAGTGGCTCTGTGTTTCCAGCCAGAGCAGGTGGTGAGCCTGCGTGGCTTTGACTCTGATGTTCCTGTGAGGCCAGGTAAGTTTTTTGATTTTCTATCTGGTGATTAGCATGTGTGGGTGGGGGAAGGGAAGATGTGCCAAGTGTGTGGATCCTCAAACCTGTCATTGTTTGGTGTCCTCCACAGATGACCAGGAGGTTGCTGGCCCATCAGGCCAGGAAGATGCTGGGCCATCAGGCCAGGCTGCTGCACCACCCCAAGGACAAGAGCCTGCTGAGGAGTCCCCAGGGGAGGGGAGTGGCCAAACCTCCCCTCATGAGGAGGATGAGGGGGAGGAGGATGAGGGGGTGGAAGAAGAAGATCTGCAGCTTGGCAGGGAAATCCTTCTGGCCTCTGATCTAATGACATTTGAGGATACCCTTGAGGCTACCCCAGAGGCTGGCAGCAGTCAGGCCACCATCAGGGGTAGCCCCTCCCACTCCTCCCCCAACAGGCTGCAAACCACAAGGGTCACTCTCTCCCCTCCTCCAGAGCCACAAGCCTCAGGGGCAGGCAGGATGGCGACGTAGGAGACCAGGGGGGTGTTTGAGCGTCTGCCGGCCAGTCTGCAGAAGAACAATGCCCGGCAGACCCGCACTCTGGGTGAGATAAAACAAAATCTGACCAAGATGGAGCACAGCCTGGGTGCAATGAGGGAGTCACTCGGTGATGTGGCCACCAACTCTTTGGGGGTCATCACATGTTTGTGGGACCTGAGGACCGCCACAACAGGCGTGGCCCAGGAGGTGACTGCCCTGACCCAGGCTGTGCAGGACAATACCCGGGCTTTGCAGGACAATAACCGGGCTGGCCAGGCCAATACGGCTGCCATCACAGGATAGCAGTGGCCTTGGAGGGCAGGCCAGCAGGAGGACAGACACCAGGGGAGGCTCCTTCTTCCCCTGCTCACTCACCCCCCCATGAAGATACTCCCTCCCCTGCTAACACCCCCCCGTGAAGATCCTCCAGTTGGCCGTGGCCGTGCCCTTGGGCAGCCCAGACGGAGCACTCGCCGCCGAAATAAATTTGCAGGGGTACTTTTGATTTAATTTTTTTTTTATGATTTTGTTTATTATACTGTACTTATGATTTGGTTTATGTGTGTGAATGATGTGTGAATGTGGGGGTGGCATTCCTGATAAAATAAGGGTGTCACCCTCAGTTTTGGTGGAGAAGGGATCCCCAGGACCAGGGAGAAGTGATCCCAGGTTCCTGAATGGTGTATGAATGCACAGTGACATAATTGGAGCCGTGGCGTGGCGTCACTGCTCCCAAGTACCAAAGGGGGGGGGGGTACTTGGATCGAATCCAATTCGATGTGCATGTGATATGTCTGTGTTAGGGACCACAGTGGTGTGCATTCATGCATTCTCATTGTGACATAATTAATGTGCGTTTACTGTGAAAAGAAACATTCTCATTGTGACATTATTCATGTGCGTTTACTGTGAAAAGAAACATTCTCATTGTGACATTATTCATGTGCGTTTACTGTGAAAAGATGCCTTCTGCGAGGCGTCTCCTGGCTGCTGTGCCCTCAGCAGACCGGGTAGAGTGGGTTAGGGGGGGATTGCCTGGGTCGGGGGTCAGGTCAGCACGTATGTCAATCTCCAGTCCCCGGGTGCGTATGTGAGCCTCGTTGTAGCGTTGCTCTCCTGGGGTTTGGGGGTTCCTGAATGGGGTCATCATATGTGGTCCCAGGGCATATCCAGAGTCACCTGGAAGGGAAAAAACAGGAGGATATTAGTCATGCATGTGCCCCTCGTGATGTCTGCATCATGGGGGGGGGACATACCTGACACCCATGTCACTCACCAATCAGCCAGCTGTCTCCATACAGGTTCAGCTCCAAATCTCTGGAGATGGTGGTCTTCCGGAATATATAGCTGTCATGGCAGGATCCAGGGAATTTTGCACAGACGTGCCAGATGAGGCCATGGGCATCTACGATTACCTGGACATTTATGGAATGCCAGTGCTTCCGATTCCGGAACAGGTGCTCTGTCTCATGGGGGGGCTGTAGTGCCACATGGGTACAATCAATGGCCCCGATGGTCCGTGGGAATCGGGCAATGTAGTAAAAGTCCGTCATGGTTTTCAATCGCTGGTCCTCCTGGGTGGGTTTTTGAAATTGATTGCCCATGCGCCGCAGTATTGCAGGGACTACTTGATGGACACACCTGCTCATGGAGGATTGTGCCATCCCAGCCAGACCTCCACATGTTCGTTGGAAAGACTCAGTGGCAAGGAAATGGAGTGTTGCCATTACTTTGATGAGAGGTGGTAGGGCATGGGATCGTTGGGTTGGGGTGGTGAGATCATCCTGCAGGATTCGGGTTAATTCAAGGATGGCTTCCCGGTTGAAACGGAAGTTGCCATAGACCTCAGAAGCAGGCATGCCAAAGAGATCTCGGAGTGGGCGGTATACCCTCTCCTGTGCCCTCCTTCTCCTCCTCTGTGCCCTCCTCCTTCTTTGCGCCTCTAAAGTAGCGAGTGCCGTTAGGATCATGGATGGCCCGGGCATGTTGGCAGACAGATTGAAGTCCAGCAAATATGTGTGCTCAGCTCTTCCTCAATGCTGTTGCTTCAGCAGACCTTTACACAGCATGTGTAAAATTAGGGCTGCTTTTATAACGTGTAAATTTGCGCAGGGAAACTAACAGGTGCGCACAGGGCGTAATCTACGGCGCACACACTTAATTATGTGGATCGCCCTATCTCCCTCATTTGCATCTTTGCCTATCAAAAACAACGGCGTGACTAGCGTAATTTGCGTCCGAGGATGCGCCGGTGTAATTATTTTAGGTAGGACGGAAAAACCGGATTTTAAGGCGTATCTCGTTTTGAGGATCGGGCGCAAAGATACGCGCGGTGTAAAATTAGAAATCTCGAGTTAAGTCGGCGCATCTGCTTTGTGGATTTGGCCCATAGTACACATAATTTAACAAAATTGGTTAAATTAGTAAACAGCTAAATGTATAATCTAAATTGGAGGTTGGAGGAGGAGGAGACGGGGGAGAGGGCTCCCTTGGGACCCCTATGCCATATATAGTTGAGCCATGAGGAATATCTTGGTACATGTCGCAGTCCTTGGGGAGGGGTCATGGCATGGTATGATGTGTAAAAATATGCTATATTGACATGATTATTCATTTAAATTATTTGTGTCACTCTATTTTGATGGCAACAACAAAAGTCTGTTAGTTCCTGATGACGAGGACCATGTCCAAGAAACGCGTTGAACGGAAAAACTATGTTGTATAAATTACTGCAGTGATTGGAAATTACTGTTTTATAATTGCATTTTACTATAAGTCTGTCACTATTTTTAATTTTAAGGAAACAAAATAATATGCTATATATTTTATTTTAATTTTTTTTTATTGTATTTTGTATTACATTTTCAAAAAATAAAAATATAAAAATAAAAACAAATAAAATACAAACAGAAAACAGAAAATAGATGCCAAACATGTAGTACAGCTTATAAGAATGCTAATTGAAAAGGCATATAACAGGTGTTAAAACCATAGATATATCGCTACAATGCTACAAAATTCGTAAGAGCAAAATAATTCAACTGTATAGACCAGGGAGATTGGGAGGGGGGGGGGCAGGGAACAGGCGGTACAAACAAAAACAATATTTCACATAAAAGGAATTATTGCACTCTGGATCCAGTGTCAATGGGGTCCCAGGGCGCCCAAACTGAGGAACCAGGACGTCCCAAGGAGAACCCACCTAGGGAAGGAGGGAGAGTGGGAGGAAAGGGAGGGGGCACCATGGAATCACAAAAAGAGCAGGCTAACAGGACTAAGGAAACATAAAACTTAGCACCTATGCTTAAAAGTGTACTGCACTACTGGAGGGGTAGTGAAACAGCACTTGGGTTAAGCTTCGACTGATCCCACAAGTCCCAAGTTTTGGAAAATTGAGGGAGTGTATCATGGACCGTCGCAGTCAGGTGTTCCATCCTGTGGATTTGTTCCAATATTTGCAGAACCTGTGCAAGGGTGGGTGGGGAGGGGGACAACCATCTCAGAGGTATAGCCCTTTTTGCTGCCAGGAGAAAAAAGGTGATCAACCTTTGGGCATGTTTGGGGATATCAGGGAACGGCAAGCTCAAAAGATAGTGGAACGGGTCCAGAGGGAGAGTAGTTTCAAAATGCTCTTGTAGATGGGTTTGAATGGAGGACCAGAAAGGCTGAATCATGGGACATTCACAAAAAATTTGGAAGTGGGACCCAACGTCATCCCGGCACCTCCAACACACCCAGGAAGCTTTGGGCTCATATTTATGTAAGCTCTCCGGGGTCCTATACCAAAAAAGCAATATCTTATAGGTCGTCTCCCTCTGCTCCACACACCTTGAAGACTTGGAAGTGGTCTCCCAAATCTTCTGCCATTGAGGGAGTTGGATGGGTCGCTTAATAATCTAGGACCATTTCTGCATGTAGAAGTGAAATGTGTCGGTGAGTGAGGAAGCTTCATGCAAGTATCTATAGATATCCGAAATACGATGGGCTTGGTATGGGCCTTGAGCACATAATAGTTCAAATGAGGTAGGTTTATCTAAGGTTAAAGTAGGGGATTTAGAGGAAAAATGGTGTTTGAATTGGAGATAAGAGTAAAACAAATGCTTAGGAATCTGATATTTACGCTGTAATGCTATATTTTTTCTAAAATGCTGTGCCTCAAAAGTCCCACACATTTTGCTATGACTATAGTTTTGATACACCCAATAATTAAAATGAGCATTGTTAAAAAGTCACACATATGTATGAATATACAAGTATTTATTATATATTTAACCACTTATGGACCGCCGCACACTGATATACGTTGGCTGTTTGAAGGGATATCTCTGTTATGGCAGCAGCTAGCTGCGGTCCGGTTTCCGATAATGGTGGTCTGGTCTCTGTGGGAGATTCGCCATGAGATCACCGCTATCAGTGGTGGGAGAGGGCCACCCTCTCCCGCTGCTCTCCTGTGCCCTCCGCCACTTACCGGAGCCATCGGCAGTGGCAAAAGTGATCAGGTCCTTACTGTGGCTGGGTATGGAGACGAGTGAGGGGAAGATGGCCCCCACCGTCTCCTTACCATAGCAGGGCGGAAGCGACTTCAAAACATCACTTCCGCCCATAGCTCTTAAAGGGACATTTTTTTAAATTACAACATTTTTACATTTTTTTTTCTTTATTGCATTTTTGTGTAAATATGAGATCTGAGGTATTTTTTTTCTAATACAAGGGATGTTTACATCCCTTAAAATAGGAATAAAAGTGACACAATTCTTTTTTTTTAAGAACAGTGTAAAAAATAAAAATTAAAAGGTAAAATAAATAAGAAAAAAAATAATACATTTTTTAAACGCACCCTGTCCCGCCGAGCTCGCGTGCAGAAGCGAATGCATACGTGAGCAGCACCCACATATGAAAACGGTGTTCAAACCGCACATGTGAGGTATTTCCGCGATTGGTAGAGCGAGAGCAATAATTCTAGCCCTAGACCTCCTCTGTAACTCAAAACATGCAACCTGTAGAATTTTTAAATGTCGCCTATGGAGATTTTTTAAGGGTAAAAGTTTGTCGCCATTCCACGAGCGTGCGCAGTTTTGAAGCTTGACATGTTGGGTATCAATTTTTTTTTTTTTGTTATGGTTATCTGAAAGATGGGTTTCAAATGTTTAGACAGGGGCGCAGTTTCAGTGCTTGCCATAGGCGCCATTTTCACTAGATACGCCTCCGCAATCAGGCATTTGGGTGGATCCTGGAGCGACTCTGAGAAGTCAGCCAACAATAGGCTTTAGCCCAATATAAGCTGACTCTGGGTCACAGGAGAGCACAAGTCAGTGAACCCCTGTGACTAAGGATGAGCTTAGGCGTGTTCGCAACTTTACGTGCCCGACCCCGCCAGGAAGTTGACACTCCGCACAGCTAATCAAGGTAGTGAGACATTTCCTGATCTGTGCAGCCAAGGAACGGGAAATGTCTCATTGCCTGTGATTAGTGGCGCAGAGTGTCAGCTTCCTGGCGGACATGTGGAGTTGCGAACACACCTGAGCTCACCCTTGCCTGTGACCCACAAGGTCGTATAGCAAAAAAAATATGGCAACACAATGAGGCAGTGTGGGGAGGTGAGAAGTTGGACCGGGAACACAGGCAATTAATGCCACCTGCTGCCAGCCTTTTCCTCACCTTTCACCCACTTTCCACACATTAGCCGGTATCACGTGATTCTCCGGCGCCGGCCGATGACGTATCCGGCTGTGTAGTTGCTGTGAGGAGAGCAGTGAACCGAGCTGACATTGACATGAGCGGGGTACATAGACTGTGTGTCCGCTTCGGGCGGGTAGCCCAGGTATGGGGGGCTCCGGTACAGGTCCGTCCAGTCACACAGCGGAGACTCTTCCACACGGACCCCCGGTGTCTGGCTTACGCTAAGCAACTCTGCCTGGGTCAGATCAGTAAGGTAATTCTCGTGTACTACAAGTCTCAGCCTGGCCTGAGAGCTCCGGGTGTGTAGTGACACCCCTGTACTCGTACATACTCTCCTACACACTTGGGGGTACGTTTTAAATTGCAGGAGTAACCCCTATACAAGTAAAAAGCCTTGTATTCTAATGAGCACATACTATTGTAATGCGTTCATGTGTGTTTAAATAAAATGATTTATTTTTCTGCACCGCAAACGGCTATAAGTTGAAATAAAATGAAAACATTTTTTCTGAAAATAGGTGCAAACATGCATACTGAAACGCACAGGGAACGCAGAGATTGTGGTGCAATTGCGTCCCTAGGGCCCTTTCACACCGAACGCAGTTGGACGCATACTGCACTCCAACTGCATAGACGGCCCAAAATCGCGGTAATCCTATGGGCACAGTTCACATGATTGCGGTGCAGTTCAACGCAGATAGAGAAAATAAATGAAAAAAGAGTAGAGCATGCTCATTTTTCCACACCGCAAATGCAGGGAACGCGCTACAAACGCTCTGCACCGTGCCCCTTTAAGCCAAGAAAGCCAAGCCCAGAAATGTATAGAAAAATGCACTGGAATCGCGCTGCAAAGTGCAGTCAAGTGCAATTCAGACGCATGTAAACGTGCAGTTTATGGTGTGAATGGGGCCTTAATGTTTTGCAAAATTGTGTGGAGCGTATGCATGTGTTCTGCGCCACATGTATAGAACAGCCCTGCATGCGACAAAGGGTGGCGCAGTAGCTCAAGCATGGAGCTTTGCGTGTTTTGACACATCTGACACGTGAAAAATGCGTGTCCTTTTTGCCGTGTACGAGATGCCATTATGGGTGAATGACAATGCAAAAGCAACACACATTTTTGTGCGTTTCAGAAACGCTAAGTGAATGCAAGATTATTGCCAAGTGCATTGTATTCTCATCCTCACAGATTATTATTTTGTGTGCAGAATAAGGTCTGATTCACATGCGGTCTGTTTTGATATCCTGCAAAATATACTGGGACACACCACTGAAGGATCTCCATCACTGTTAAATAAGGATGCGCTCCAGCGTGTTCGCATGGTACACGTGCAGAGCCCGCCAGGAAGTCTGCACGGTGCTGCGCTGCGCTAATCACAGCGAGGGAGACATTTCCCGATCTCTGCAGCCGAGCATCGGTTCAATGTCTCCCTGGCTGTGATTAGCGCAGCGCCGTGCCGACTTCCTGGCGGGCTCTGCACCATGCGAACATGCTGGAGCTCATCCTTACTGTTAAATAAGGATGAGCTCAGGCATGTTCGCAACTTTAAAAATGCCATAAAAATACCCCCTATTTTGTAAACGCTTTAACTTTTGCACAAACCAATCAATAAACGCTTATTGCGATTTCTTTTTTTCCGAAAAATATGTAGAAGAATACGTATCAGCCTAAACAAAGGAAAAATATGTGTTTTTTTAATATATTTTTTGGGGATATTTATTATAGCAAAAAGTAAAACATTTTTTTGTTCATAGCGCAAAAAATAAAAACCGCAGAGGTGATCAAATACCACCAAAAGAAAGCTCTATTTGTGGGGGGAAAAAGGACGTCAATTTTGTTTGGGAGTCAAGTCGTACGACCGCACAATTGTCAGTTAAAGCGACAGTGCCGAAGTGGCCTGGTCTTTGGGCAGTAAAATGGTCTGGAGCTGAAGCGGTTAAAGTATAAAAAAGTATAAAAAATATTATAATATGCTGGCCATACAAAAACATGTCTTTCCCCAAAAAAAATAATATATATATATATATATATATATATATATATATAATATATAATTTTAAAACTAAATGTCAAAAGCAAGTGAAAATTTCAAACAACATTCCTCCATTCAGCGAATGTACAAAGATTTTTTTGTATGAATATTCTTATTCAAAAATCGATACGTATAAAGCCGGCATAAGGGTCGGTTCACACCTATGCAGTTTGCTTTTAAACCGTGTTTGCAATGCTATTTGCTGTGTATTTTTTCACACGCGATTTGTGTTTTGCATTTTTTTATGCATTTTTATGGCCGATTTGTTGTCGGGCAGATTAAAAAAAGTTTTGTGTCATATATTGTGGTATATGTGCTGTTTTGTGTTTTGTATATGTATATCTGTTCCATGCATGCTGTTTGTTCGATGCATGTTTTATCCATTTTGTAATCATGTGTACTATTATATATTATTAAAACAATTTTTATACACACATCAATGTTTGGCCTATCAAAGTCCCACCATTGGGGAAGCTATTCTCTTTGTTGATTAAAAAAATGCAAATCGCTGTGATTACGCGCTACATGCTTTCCTGTAGCTTCTTTATTGAAGTATGTTGAACCAAAAAAGCACCGTTTTGCGTTGAATAAAGTCCTTGACCCTTTCCAAATACGCAGTGGAAAAAGCATATATGTGAATATGTCCCATAGAAAACCATGTTGAATGAACTGTAGTTAATTTCTACAAAAAGCACCAAAAAACGCATAGGTGTGAAGTGTGAACCCGGCCTAAGACGTTTAGTAGTAGTAGTAGTAGTAGTAGCAGCAGTATGCTTTTTCTTTCTTTTTTTTTTTTTTCTGTATCATCTGTCATGATGGAGTAAAAAAAAAAAAAAACCTAGCCCTTTTATAGTACAAAGAATGAAACTAATAATAATAGTGTAAACACACAAATCCCTGTGCTGTCAGAAGAGAGGGGACAGATCGTGTGTTTTTACAAAGTAGGAACTGTCTGATCTGTCTCCTCCCCTAGTAAGTCACATCCCCATACAGTTAGAACACACTGAGGGAACAAACATTTAACCGCCCCCTAGTGTTAACCCCTTCCCTGCCAGTGACATTTATACAGTAATCGGTAGGGATGCGCATCTTCACCGGTCTCACGATTCGATGCGATTACGATTATGAAGTCCACAATTCGATACGATTCGATTCCGCGATGCATCACGATTGCAGCGCAAGTGCGAATGGCTCTCCCCCCCCCAAAAATACTAAAGGAGATGATCAGAGACTGCAGACGTGGTACAGGAGATGATCAGAGACTGTGGGCATAGTACAGGAGATGATCAGAGACTGCGGACATGCTACAGGAGAGGCGGACAGGGTACAGAACAGGTGGTCAGAGGATGGCGGACAGGATACAGGAGGTGGTCAGAGGATGGCGGACAGGATACAGGAGGTGGTCAGAGGATGGCGGACAGGATACAGGAGGTGGTCAGAGGATGGCGGACAGGATACAGGAGGTGGTCAGAGGATGACGGACAGGATACAGCAGATGGCAAGACAGAGATTGTGAACATCTGTAATTCTGTACAATCACACCACTGCCATTCTTGTCTGATAATCGATGCCTGTAGACATCACATAGATAGCATCCAGTCAAGAGATGGATGGATGTATGTTGCAGCCAGGCCAGGGGTCCACTATGGGACTCTAAGTTCAAGTTGGTGACTGGAGTCGTCGGACTCACTCGAGTCACTATAATACATTCTCTCTCTGCACTGCACCCCCCCCCCCCTCACTCAAGTGGTCCCGACTAGATCATTGGACTGCACTGTGACTGGAGTGAGGGGACAGGGGAGACGATGAGTCCTGCAGGCTGTTGCCTGTCTGTCTCTCTCTCTGAGAGAGAGAGAGAGAGAGCAGTCTAGTGTGTCAGTCACTGTGTCCCAACCTAGCCTGACCCTTTTTATCAATTATGGCAGGCAGCTTTGCAATGGAAGTTGGAGAACTGCAGACAGACTACTACTGCACTCACCAGGGCAAGCTCAGCGGGCTGCAGGCTCAGCCAGGCAGGGTTCCGCCCGGTCCGGTGAAAAAAGTCTGCGCTGCGCGTCTCTCTGCAGTCCAGTCTCTCCTGGCGTCAACACCTCCCGCCTTTCTACTGATCTGATAGTTAGTCAGTGGGCGGGGCTGACGCCAGGAGAGACGTGAGTCGTAAAAGCAGGGAGGAGAGAGGCGGGCCGGGCAGTCACATGAGCGCACCATAAGGTAACATCTGAACGGAGCGCTCTCCCGGGGGGGGCGGGGACAGGGGCGGGGCTAAACATTGATTATTAGGGTCGCATGCATCGGGGACACCCGAATCGCGATGCAGCTATTAAATTTGACACCCCTAGTAATCGGTGCATATTTATAGCACTGATCGCTCTATAAATGTCAATGGTCCCAAAAATGTGTCAAATGTGTCATTGCAATGTCACAATACCACTAAAAAATCGCTGATCACCGCCATTGCTAGTAAAAAAATTCAACAATACAAACATCATAAAAATTGCATAAATCTGTCCCATAGTTTGTAGATGCTATAACTTTTGCGCAACCCTATCAATATACGATTATTGTGTTTTTTTTTTTGTTTTTTTTACAAAAATATGTAGAATACATATTGGCCTAAACCAGTGTTTCTCAATTCCAGTCCTCAGGCCCCCCCCAACAGGTCAGTTTTTCAGGATTTCCATTATTTTGCACAGGTGATTTGATCAGTTTCACTGCCTTAGTAATCACCACTGCCTTTTCATCTGAGGGAAATCCTGAAAACCTGACCTGTTGGGGGGGCCCGAGGACTGGAATTGAGAAACACTGGCCTAAACTGATAAAAACCGCAGAGGTGATCAAAGCCACCAAAACTCAGCTCTATTTGTGGGGGGAAAAGGATGCAAAATTTGTTTGGGTAAACATTGCATGACCGCGCAATTGTCAGTTAAAGCGACGCAGTGCCAAATTGTAAAAAGTGGTTTGGTCAGGAAGGGGGTAAAGTCTTCCAGGGCTGAAGTTGTTTACCACTTCAATACTGGGCACTTCCCCCTTCCTGCCCAAGCCAATTTTCAGCTTTCAGCGCTGTCGCTGTTTAAAGGACAATTGCGTGGTCATGCTACACTGTAACCAAACAACTTTTTTTCCCACAAATAGAGCTTTCTTTTGGTGGTATTTGATCACCTCTGCGGTTTTTAATATAAAAAAAACAAATAATTGTTTTGTTTGTTTCTGTTATAAAATGTAAATAAGTAAGTTTTCTCCTTTACTGATGGGCACTGATGAGGCTGCACTGATGGGCACTGATAGGCCGCACTGATGGGCACTCATAGGCAGCACAAATGGGCACTCATAGGTGGCACTGATAGGCGACACTGGGCACTGAAAGGCTGCATTAATGGGTAATTATGGGTGACACGGATGGACACTGGTGAGTGGCACTCATGGGCATCACTGATTAGCAGACACTGGCAGGTATTGCTGGTGGGCACTGATTGGCATCATGTGTGGGCACACATTGCCACCCATTGGCCACCAGGGATGCCATCCTTGGTGGTCCTGGGTGGGCATCCTATGCATTAAGGTGAAAAAACTTCTGGCAGTGAACTGTTTTACTTACCTGAGCACCTTCATTCCCTCGGCTGAGACACGGGGTCCCGTCTCTTGATTGGATAGATTGATAGCAGCGCAGCCATTGGCTCCCGCTGCTGTCAATCAAATTCAATGAAACCGGCGCTGTGAGGGGCGGGGCCGAGTCCTGCATTCGTGTCCAAGGAGCTGTAACCCCCTGATGCGAGGAGGAGCCGCCGGGGGACCCCAGAAGTGGACGATCAGGACCACTGTGCAAAACGAGATGCACAGTGGAGGTAAGTATGATGTGTGTTATTTAAAATATAATAAAACCCAAAGGTTTACAATCACTTTAGACCCCTTTCACACTGGAGCATTTTTACAGCGTTTTAGAGTTAAAAATAGCGCTATTTATATGCTCATAAAACGCTCTCAATGAACCCTTTCACACTGAGGCGTCGTGCTGGCGGGGCATTGAGAAAAATCCTGCAAGCAGCATCTTTTTAGCAGCTTTTGGGTGCTGAAAAAAAAGGCTCCAAAAACGTCCTTCTCCATTGAAATGAATTGAAAGCGCTGTAAAAACGCCTGACTAGCGCCTATAATCTGTTCTGAGCTGTAGAAAAATCACATGATCTCCCAAAAATGTAAACATGCAAGCAAAAAAAAAAAGCATCTACAACAGCAGGACTGAAATTGCCCATGCTTCAATAACGCTTGAAAAACTCTGTTAAGGGCGTTGCGTTAAGGGCGTTATTGCAGTGCCTCAGTGTGAAAGGGCTCTAATAGGCTAATCACACATAGTTGGAGAACTACTCCAATTCTTTTATTTAATTTAAAACAATAACATTATATTACATATTCCTGTATTTGCTTAAAGATCAATGTTTAGTAACTAAACTGCACAAACAAAATATCTGATGTTGTTTCATTCGGGCCACCAGGCCTTGCATCTCTTTGTTTGCATTGCATGCATTTTGCATGAACACCTGCTTTACCCATAGGAGGAACTTCAATAAAATATTACCTAACTGGGTCTCTTTTACGGCCTGCTGCCATTGTGCTCCTCAAGTGGGGAATAAAGCATTTCAAGATATGTGCAGAAAAATCACAAGGTTAATATGCTGCTTAGAAGGTTTCACTTTCTATTTTACTGCTTGCCCTTCCTCCTCAAACTTGGAGCCTGGTACAGATGCATTTCTTTTCAAACAATAATACAGTTTGTAGTGTAGATAGATTTGCAAAACAATGGGATGGAGGAATATATCCTGAACTTGTTTTTATCTCATGGTTTCTGTGAAAATGTGTGAATGCATCAATGCAGTCCATGTTCTCTCAGCTTGCAGAGCTTGGATTCATTGAATGAGTTTACCAAAAATGTAAATATTGCAGAACATACTGTCTCATGCTACATAACTAAGCTCCATTTCATGCTGAAAAATCTAAATTATTAATGTATCTTAAATAGAAAATTATCTTTAGATGGATTTTTTACTCAAGCATTTTATAAACTTAAAATTTGATAAAAATCGGAAAAATCTGATTTAAATAAAATCTTTGGCCCAGATTCACGTAGAGCCGTGTAAAATTGTGCGGGTGTAACGTATCTGATTTACGTTGCGCCTCCGCAACTTACACGGGCAAGTGCTGTATTCTTAAAGCGGGAGTTCACCCATTTATAAAATTTTTCCCCTTTTCACCTTGGATTCCTGCTCGTTCGGTCTAGGGGAATCGGCTATTTGTATTAAAATATGATCCGTACTTACCCGTTTTCGAGATGCATCTTCTTCCGTCTATGGGTCTTCGGGAGCGGGCGTTCCTTCTTGATTGACCGTCTTCCGAGAGTCTTCCGACGGTCGCATCCATCGCGTCACTCGTAGCCGAAAGAAGCCGAACGTCGGTGCGGCTCTATACTGCGCCTGCGCACCGACGTTCGGCTTCTTTCGGAAAATCGTGACGCGATGGATGCGACCGTCGGAAGCCTCTCGGAAGACTGTCAATCAAGAAGGAACGCCCATTCCCGCAGCCCATACCCGGAAGCGACGGAGAGGATGCATCTCGTAAACAGGTAAGTAATGCTCATATTTTAATACAAATAGCCGATTCTCCTAGTAAAAACGAGCAGGAATCTAAGGCTAAAAAGTGCCCTCTAAGGGTGAACCACCGCTTTAAAGCACTTGCTCCGTAAGTTGCAGCGGCGTAGTGTAAATCGGCCGGCGTAAGCCCGTCTAATTCAAATTTGGATCAGGGGGGCGTGTTTTATGCAAAACTACTGTGACCCAACGTGATTGACGTTTTTTGTGGAACGGCGCATGCGCCGTCCGTGGAATTTCCCAGTGTGTATTGCTCCAAAGTACGCCGCAAGGACGTCATTGGTTTTGACGTGAACGCAAATGACGTCCAGCCCCATTCACAGACGACTTACGCAAACGACGTAACTTTTTCAAATTTCGACGCGGGAACGACGGCCATACTTAACATTGGCTGCGCCTCATATAGCAGGGGCAACTTTACGCCGGGAAAAGCCCAACGTAAACGTCGTAACTTTACTGCGTCGGGCGCGCGTACGTTCGGGAATTCGCGTATCTAGCCAATTTGCATACTCAACGCGGAATTCGATGGAAGCGGCACCTAGCGGTCAAAAAAAAAATGCAGTTTCGATCCAACGGCGTAAGAGACTTACGCCTGTCGGATCTAATGGATATCTATGCGTAACTGATTCTAAGAATCAGTCGCATAGATACGATGGCGCAACGCAGAGATACGACGGCGTATCTCGGTTGTGAATCTGGGCCATTGATTTTTATCCACCATGCCCCATAGCAAGCTGCTTGCTGTGAGGGCACTAAACATGAGGGAGGGCCAGGAGCACAGAAGGGGGACCCAAGAAGAGGAGGATCTGGGCTGTTCTGTGCAAAACCACTACAACAGAATAGGTAAAAAGTATAACATGTTTGTTATTTTTATAGGAAAAAACTGAGCCTTTACAATCAATTTAATTTTCACTAAAATATGGATATGAGCTTTAAAGTGACATTAAAGCCTGGCTAAGCTTTAGGAGGAGAGGTTCAGTAGCTCACTGTGGATGTTAGGTCGAAGAAGGCAGAAAAACACAGAGCTTGTTTACATTAGCGGTTGGGGGCCGGTAAGAACACATGGTTGAGTCACATTTTACACCCCCTCCCAGAGAGTGCGCGAGTCCCGTACCACTTCTTTATACCTGGGACACAAGATCTGATGCTATGTGCATGGTATTTCTGCCCTTCTATACGCATTGTGGTAAGAGAGATAATTGGAAAGAAGAGCTTTTCTCTAGTCAGTAGCAGCTTTGCTTCCAGTTGTAGTTCTTAAAGCAAGAACATTTTTTTTTGCCCCACTGAGCCTGGATTAAGTGTACATTGAAAAAGACGTGACCAAAATATGCTATTTTTTTTCCTGGTTCTCTCTGTCCTTCATTTCAGCCAGGCTTGGGCGATGATAACAAATGTTTTTAGTGTAGAGAATTTCCAGTCTAAGCATAGTCTCTTCTCATTTTTATTCTTTCAAAAACATGATTGGATTGACAGATATTCAACATGCTCTTAGACACTTCTTTCACATTAGTGTCCTCTATACAGCAGCATAAGAGGATCAGCTTAAAGCCTCAGTAGGTAAGGGACGGGCAGTAATCATGCATAAAAGATTACCTTCAGCCAATGGAGACAAGAGACATTACCTGTTAGGATTCAATGTAGTGTGGTATTGCTTTCTGGCACCATCTACGCTTTTCAGCTATGTTTTTTATGTACAACGGATGTATTGTATCGTCTGTACAATTCTTTTTTTTTTTTTATTATTTTAACCCTTTTTATACTGGTGTCCTCTATTCTGGACAGCAGGGGGTCCGTGAACAGATCCCTTGCAGAACTGGAGCTGAACGGTACGGATGACATTTTTGTGAGACTTGTGTGTGTTCATTCTTTTCTTGACAGAAACATAGCATGTTAGGTCTATGGGCAGGGTCGCTCGTCTTCCCCCCGCGCCCCCCACCCATTTCCTGATCTTCCAGCATGGGGTTCCCTTCTAAGATCTATACCAGACTCCAAGCGCCTGCTGTGGATTTTGAGGGGGGACCCCACACGGTTTTTAATTTTGGCATTGGTCATAATGATCCGACTTGGATGCGTCTTCCATTCAAATCAATGGGCTGAAAGTTGGCTCAGTTAAGACGGCTCTCATAAGTAACCATTGGTTGATTGAGTGTATGTAAACTAGGGTTGTCCCGATACCACTTTTTTAGGACCGAGTACAAGTACCGATACTTTTTTTTTATGTACTCGCCGATTACCGATACTTTTTTTTAAATGTGTCCCCACAAATGCAGCCACGTGTCCCCACAAATGCAGCCACGTGTCCCCACAAATGCAGCCACGTGTCCCCACAAATGCAGCCACGTGTCCCCACAAATGCAGCCACGTGTCCCCACAAATGCAGCCACGTGTCCCCACAAATGCAGCCACGTGTCCCCACAGAGAAAGCCAAGCCCGCCGCCGCCATTGCCTAGTTGATCAGCGCGGGGAACATTACAGCTTTAATTTGAATAGCTGTGTGTTCCCCGCCGCGCCTCATATATAGCCCCTCCCCCTTGTCCGGGCACTTTGATAGACAGATAACCATCCAATCCTTGGCTTTCTCTTTGAGGACTGCTCTGCTCCACTCTCCGCCCCCTCTCCACCCGCTCTCTGAAAAAAAAAGTAAAAAGTATCGGGTGAAGCATCGGGAGCATTTGCGCGAGTACAAATACTCGCGCAAATGCTCGGTATCGGGACAACCCTAATGTAAACAAATTCTTAAAGCATTAGCCCGCATTCACACCTAGGCGTTTTTACGCCTGTAGCGCTACGCCGCTGCCGCCAGAGGGCTGAAAACGGATGTCCCTCTATGGAGATGGTTCACATCTCCACGCCGGACGCCTGTCGCCTGCCGCGTGAAAAAAGGTCCCGGACCTTTTTTTCAGGCGTCTTCGAGCGTTCGGCTAGGAGATGGGAATCATCTCCATAGAGGGGGTCATCTTGGGGCACATCTAGGCGGACAATACCAGCGTTTTGTCGCCGCAAATCGCGGTACAAAACGCCGCTATTTTTACCGCGATTTGCGGCGACAAAACGCCGCGATTTCGTCCGCCTAGATGTGAATGCAGCCTTAGGCCCCATACACACCATAGAATCTATCCGCAGATAAATCCCATCAAATGGGTTTCTGCGGATAGATCCTATGGTGTGTACACTCCGTCGGATATTTATGCGCAGATAAATCTCCCCTGGGATGGATTTCCAGCAGATGGATATTTGCTGACATGCTCAACAAATCCATCTGCTGGAATCCATTCCAACGGATGGATCCGCTCGTCTGTACAGACTTACCGGATCCATCCGCCCAAAGGGATTCCCCGCACGCGTCGTAATGATTTGACGCATGCGTGGAATTCCTTATATGACAGCATCGCGCCCGTCGCCGCATCATAATAGCGGCGACGGCGCGCCATCGCACGTACACGCCATCGCATAGAAATCTTCTGAAATCCTCGAGAGGATTTATCCGCGGATACGGTCCGCTGGACCGTATCTGCGGATAAATCCTCTCGTGTGTATGGGGCCTTAAAGTCACTATAATGTCCCTTCCTCTTCTACATAAATTAATCGAAATATTTAAAGAACCTATTATATTCCCTCACTTGCATGTAATAGGTGTTTTCTTTCTTAGTCTAGGTTAGTTTGTTATATGTTCATAGGTTGATGTGTTCACCATTTTACCTTTTTTATATGGAGTATAATAAAAACATAAAGAAAACTGATCATGTCCCAAGCACAGATGGGGGATGAAGATCTTTAGGGCATGTTAAATTGTTTCCATCTGCTCTTGTTATTAGATCTGTCATCCTTTTTGGCACAGTAGTACTGTAGTTGTGCAGAGGCATGAAAACCATGAATGTCATTGCCATACCCAGCCGTTGTCAAATGTACTATATCTGTTATAACTGCTTGTGTTCAGTAGGTGAAAGTTGAGAGACTGATGGACAGGCAATGTTTAAATATTCAAGGAGCTTACATGTTCATGTGGTCACATCAAGCATGTAAATGCGATGGCCAAAAGGTATGGAAATGTCTTTAGTATATTCCTAATTCAAATAAAAGACTGATCAAAATATACACTCAGATGATCAGCTTTTTCTAGACATAAGACTTTTCCCTGAATCACCTGAACCTGGGCAAAATCTCCGTCTTATGTGATTCCAGATCTGCTATGCAGTTCAGGTTCAAATATGGATACATTTTATCATTCAACATGTTCTAACATATTTAGATATTCTTTTGGTGGGATAACAATGTCTCACAAGCAGAAATTAGAGACTGCAAATGTCAATGAAAGCACATTAAAAAACGCATTTACATGCGTCTTTGGCAGGGTTTTGTGTTTAGCAACCCATTTCCTCCTACAAGTTGCAGAGGGGATCGGGTCAGATTGCATGCAGAAAAGGTTTGTAGACTCATTTTTTTTCTTTACAGGGCTAGATAGGTTAGTGTTAGAATGTTGGTGGCTATAGATGCAGGGATTTTAGTTTTAGCATGGACTTCACCTTTAACCACATGCCGACCAGCGCACAACGCTATACATCGGCACAATGGCTTGGCTGGACAAATGAGCGTACAGGTACGTTCCCTTTAAAATGCGGCATTGTGGGCGCGCACCTGCCAAGTGCTCCGTGACCGCGCCCGCGGTGTCACAGAGCAGCAGAACGGGGAGATGCCTATGTAAACAAAGCATTTCTCTGTTCCACCTAGTGACAGGACAGTGATCGACTGCTCATGTCACTGGTAGTCCAGCCCCCTTACAGTTAGAATCACTCCCTAGCACACACTTAACCCCTTCCTCGCCACCTAGTGGCTAACTCCTTCCCTGCCAGTGTCATTTACACAGTAATCATTGAATTTTTTTTAGCACTGCTCGCTGTATAAATGACAATGGTCCCAAAATAGCATCAAAAGTGTCCGATGTGTCCGCCATAATGTTACAGTCACTATAAAAATCGCAGATCGCCGCTATTTCCAATAAAAAATAAAATGCCATAAATCTATGCCCTATTTTGTAGACGCTATAACTTTTGTGCAAACCAATCAATATACGCTTATTGCAGTTTTTTTTTTTTTTTTTTTACCAAAAATATGTAGAATACTACATATCTGCCTAAACTGAGGGAAAAAAAATGTGTTTATATGTTTTTGGGGTTGCTCTTTTTTTTGTTTATAGCGCACAAAATAAAAACCGCAGAGATGATCAAATACCACCAAAAGAAAGCTCTATTTGTGGGTAAAAAAAGGACATAAATTGTCTTGATGTGCAATGTCGCACAACCTCGCAATTGTCAGTTATAGCGATGCAGTGCCGTATCGCAAAAAGTGCTCTGGTCAGGAAGGGGGTAAATTCTTCCGGGGCTGAAGTGGTTAAAGAGGAAGTAAACTTCCTCTGCTAACATTTTACTTATAGGTAAGCCTATAATAAGGCTTACCTATAGGTAGTGTAGTGGGACAGAAACAGCACTTCTCAAAATATGGGATGACACTCTCGAAGCAGCAGATGAAGGAGAATCTTGTCTTCTGATACTCTTGGACCTGAGTGCAGCGTTTGATACAGTAGACCACAAATTGTTGCTGACTCGCCTAGGTGAAGTAGCAAGAGTGTCAGACTCGGATCTGCCCTGGTTCTCCTCCTTTCTGGAAAACCGATCACAGATGGTGAAACTAGGTCCTTTTACTTCTGAAAAACACACGGTCTCATGCGGAGTCCCTCAGGGGTCTCCCCTGTCGCCCATACTATTCAATATCTATCTCTGCCCTCTCCTCGAAATCATCAGTAATCAGAATTTACTCTACCATTCCTATGCGGATGACACCCAACTTTACTTTCGTATCAGCAATAAAAAGGATAATTATCTCGGACTAGAGAAATGCCTTACTCTGATAGAAAATTGGATGACGGAGAGTTATCTTAAACTCAATGGATTGAAAACAGAACTTATTCTGTTTCATGCCAACCGTAAGAGGCTGACTACGACAACATGGACACACCTGGCCATTTTGGGACAAACCATCACCCCTAGCACCAAAGTCAGAAGTCTCAGAGTCACCTTTGACTCTGACATGACAATGGATGCACAAATAAGTTCAGTAGTCAGCGAATCCCACCATCTGCTGCGCCTACTACGTAGACTCGTTCCCTTTATCCCAAAAGAAGACCTAACAGTCGTGGTGGGAACAATAATTAACTCGCCGTCCAGAATACGGTGGCATGACTTGTAACAGGAAAAAAACCCTGGGAATCAATCTCTCCGTCCCTCAGGGCCCTCCACTGGTTGCCCGTAAAAACAGTATTACGTTTAAGGCACTATGCTTGACACACAAATGTGTGCAAGGAAGTGCCCCTCAATATCTATGTGAAAAATTAAAACTTCACAACCCCAATCGCGTTCTCAGATCCACCGACCAAAATCTACTCCAGATACCCAAGGCTTGATACAAGTCCAAAGAAGAACGAAGATTTGCAGTCCAAGGACCTAGACTGTGGAACGCTCTACCAACCAGTATCCGAACGGAAGTGAATCACCTGGCCTTCAGGAAAAAACTCAAAACACATCTATTCTGAAGGCAAAATACAATAGGAAATAGATACCAAGCGCCCTTAGGCCATTTTAGTTTGCATGTGTTGCGCTATACAAGTTTTTTCACTCACTCAGTGTAAATATCTCCTAAACAGTGCATATTTACATTACATGCAGTCAGTGACATCACTGGCGCATGCGCTCTGAAGGAACGGCCACGGGTGCCATTCCTTCTGAGCTCTGTGCCTCGAACAGCGGCTCCCACACGCATGGGAGTGACGTCATCACGTCTCTGGCCAATCACAGAGCCGGAGCCCGCGAATCCGGAAGCGAGAGAGGTGAAAATGGAAGCGGCTACAGCGAAGACATTGTGGTGCTGGAACAGCTTTGCTTTCAGGTAAGTTTCACATATTGTGTGTGCTTATTATTTTCATACTGCTTATTGACTGGGGGTCATGGAGGAAGAAACAGAGCAGCCTAAACATCTCTTTACACTGCCATAAAATCATGTTCTTCCTCTGACATTCCAAGTCCATGTCATTGTGTGGCGCTGCCCTGGAGCCAATTTCATGTGGACATACCTGGTACAAGTACCAAGGGTGTCTTCTAGAAGGTTATACTTTTAGGATTCTCAAAACTTAATTTATACAAAGGGATTTTTAAAACAATCTTGTGACTATGCAAAACATTAGTCAACTATTTGTAGAGATCAAAAAGAAACCATACAGTATAATGCCAGAGTATGACTTCACCAGGAGCCTGGAGTTCCAAGTAAAAAAAACAAAGAAAATGCTGGCATTTGTACAAATATGCTCTTTCACGTTTTTATCCAGCTGATTACTGAGTGGCAGGATATTGTTTTCATTATTAATAC
Organism: Rana temporaria; assembly: GCF_905171775.1. Classification (NCBI taxonomy): domain Eukaryota; kingdom Metazoa; phylum Chordata; class Amphibia; order Anura; family Ranidae; genus Rana; species Rana temporaria. The sequence goes on along the minus strand of NC_053495.1, from coordinate 51,751,948 downwards.
GCAATTGGACTCTACATCTTTCTTTTCTGTTTCTTTCTAAAAATGAAATGTCCATTGTGGGAGATGTCTTCTGTTTGTATTCAGGTTCCCTTGATACTTTTTGGAAGATCTAGGAGATAAATGTATGAGGAAACGGCAGTCTGTAGATTATTGTTCTTCCCAGTGCCCTTTGCTGAAGGAACATTCGACTTTCCTCTTTTGACGGCTAGAAGCCGATACTGTGTGGTTGCAAGTTGTCAGACCATGTCTTCACTAATAATCAGGAGCCAATCAGAGTGTCATCTGTGGTATAGTGATCAAATGCATGTTGAAAGTGTAGAACTTTTTTAATACTGTAAATGTCAACTACAAAATTGTTTTAAAAAAAAATGTGCACAGGTGCATATGAATTTTTTCTTTAAATTTTCATTAAGCAATATATAGGTAGATTCACAGAAAGTTACGCCGGCGTATCAGTAGATACATCGTCGTAACTCTGAATCTACGCTGTCGCAAATTTAAGCGTATTCTGGAAACCAGATACGCTTAAATTAGGCTAATATACGAGCGGCGTAAGTCTCCTACGCCGTTGTATCTTAGGGTGCAATATTTACACTGGCCGCTAGGTGGCGCTTCCCTTGAGTTTGGCGTAGAATATGCAAATGACTAGATACGCCAATTCAGAAACGTACGTGCGCCCGGCAGATTTTTTTTACGTCGTTTACGTATGGCTTTTTCTGGCGTAAAGTTAGACGAACGAATAGCTGGCCTAGTCCATGTTAAGTATGGCCGTTGTTTCCACGTCGAAATTTGAAAAACTTATGTTGATTGTGTAAGTCGTCCGTGAATGGGGCTGGACGTTATTTACGTTCACGTCGAAACCAATACGTCCTTGTGGCGTACTTTGGAGCAATACACACTGGGATATGTACACGGACGGCGCATGCGCCGTTCGTAAAAAACGTCAATCACGTCGGGTCACCACCCATTTACATAAAACACGCCCCCCTCATCCTCATTTGAATTAGGCGCGCTTACACGGGCCCCATTTACGCTACGCCGCCGTAACTTAGGAGGCAAGTGCTTTGTGAATACAGCACTTGCCTCTCTGACTTGCGGCGGCGTATCGTAAATACGATACGATACGCCGCCGTAAAAATGCACACATCTACCTGAATCCAGCTACTACAGTACAAAGCTATTTACGTAAACAAATCGTTCATATCAACACATACTCTCACTAGTAAATTTGACCGGAGCATCTAGGTTTCTATATCCTGTGGTCACAAAGGGGCTAATAAACAGTATATGATGGGTAAAAAAAATCAAAAACTTTCAAGATATAAACTAGGACTTTTGTAATGTTGTGTTTGGGAAGTTGGTTATAGAGATAAAGTAGAAGATATTGACTTGGTTCATAAGTTACCCTGAAGAAGTGAAATTTTGGAGAGATGGTTTAACCACTTAAGCCCGGACCATTTTGTAGCTAAAGGACCAGGCCACTGGCGATTTTGGAGACGACTTCAGCACGACTTTGCGAAACTTACGACGCGACTTAAGGTTGCCTCCAGGACAGGTGACTTTGGCTGTGTCCAATCACAGAATAATCAGCTCTGTGGGAGGGAGGGGTTTGCCTGGGTAAACTTTTTTCTTGTTCCTGTAAAGTCGCTTCAATATAGAATTAGATCTGACTTGGAGGCAACTTCCATTGAAATCTACAGGTACAAGTTGCCTAGAAGTCGCCTTGAAGTAGTACAGGAACCTTTTCTGAAGTCGGAGCAACTTCAGTAGTGCACATTAAGACAGCTGTCATTCACTTCGATGGAATTTATGTCCAGCGACTTGGGGCAACTTGAGGTCTGACAAGGCGGATGCCAAGTTGCTGTAGTGTGAACCAGCACTAATGGTTAGTGTTTGACTAAAGTAATTTAATATCCATCAACTGTGTTTTACTCTTTTTAAATCATGATCACAACAGAAACTACCCAAATGACCCTGATCAAAAGTTTACACACGTCCGTTCTTAATACCCTGTATTGCCCCCTTTAACATCAATGAAAGCTTGAATTTTTTTGTGGCATTTGTGGATGAGGCTCTTTATCTTTTCAGAGGGTAAATCTGACCATTCCTCTTGGCAAAACCTCTAGTTCCTGTAAATTCTTGAGCTGTCTTGCATTACTGCACGTTTTGAGATCTCCCCAGAGTGGCTCAATGATATTGAGGTCAGGAGACTGAGGTGGCCACTCCAGAGCCTTCACTTTATTGTGCTGTAGCCAATGACAAGTCGACTTGGCCTTGTGTTTTGGATCATTGTCATGTTGAAATGTCCAAGTATGTCCCATGTGTAGCTTCCTGGCTGATGAATGCAAATGTTCCTCCATTTTTTTTTGATAACCTACTGCATTCATCTTGCCAATTTTGACCAAATTTCCTGTGCCTTTGTAGCTCACACATCCCCAAAACCTCAGCGATCCACCTCCGTGTTTCACAGTAGGAATGGTGTACCTTTGATCATAGGCCTTGTTGATTCCCCTCCAAATGTAGTGTTTATAGTTATGGCCAAAAAGCGAAATTCTGGTCTCATCACTCCAAATGACTTTGTCCCAGAAGGTTTGAGGCCTGTCTCTGTGCTCTTTGGTGTATTGCAAGTGGGATGCTTTGTGGCATTTGTGTAGTAATGGCTTTCTTCTGGCGACTCGACCATGCAGCCCATCTTTCTTCAAGTGCCTCCTTATTGTGCATCTTGAAACAGCCACACCACGTTTTCAGAGAGTCCTGTATTTTACCTGAAGTTATTTGTGTGTTTTCTTTGCATCCCAAACAATTTCCCTGGCAGTTGTGGTTGAAATTTTAGTTGGTCTACCTGACTGTGGTTTGGCTGCTGATTGGCATTCTCAATTCTTTAGATATCTTTTTTATATCCCTTTCCTGTTTTATACAGTTCAACTACCCTTTCCCACAGATCCTTTGACAATTCTTTTGCTTTCCCCATGACTCAGAATCGTCCGTGCAGCACTGGATGAAAGATGTAAGGGTCTGTCAAACTCAATGATCTTTTAAAATCACCAGGGTATTTTGATCAGGGTCATTTGGGTAGTTTCTGATAATGATTTTAAAAAGGAGTAAACACAGTTACACAGTTGATTGGTAATAAATGGCTTTAGCCAAACACTAACCATGAGTGAAAGAAATGTTTTTGTGTTATCATTCATATTCTGTGAAAAATGGCCAAGAAATCAAAAATTCTCATTAAAGCGATTCAAGCAGCTAATTGGCTTATGGATTTCTTTCAGAAGCAGTTGTCCAACAATAATTCTCTTGCCTTTGTGGCTGTGTGTGGTGAAGACATGAGCTTGGGTGTGTTATTTGGATATATATTTATATATAAATATATATAGTTTTTTTTCTTTGGCCCTCAACGAACCCCAGAGTGCCGCTCAGGACTAAGGATGAGCTTGGGCGTGTTATTTGGATATACCATATTTATTGGCGTATAACATGCACCTTCACGTTAAGATTGACGTTTAATGGAAAAAAATTGCAGTCAGTGCAGCCCTACCATTGCAGTCAGTGCAGCCCTACCATTGCAGTCAGTGCAGCCCTACCATTGCAGTCAGTGCAGCCCTACCATTGCAGTCAGTGCAGCCCTACCATTGCAGTCAGTGCAGCCCTACCATTGCAGTCAGTGCAGCCCTACCATTGCAGTCAGTGCAGCCCTACCATTGCAGTCAGTGCAGCCCTACCATTGCAGTCAGTGCAGCCCTACCATTGCCATGAATGCAGCATGATCTATGCCAATCTGCAGCCTCGGAGGGGAGCGAGACGAGCACCAACAGATTACATACAGGAGAATCTCCTGTTTACTTGGCCACTTTAATACAAAGTCCCACCTCCTATGATAGACAGAGCAGTCGTCCAATGGCAGCCCAGGAGACGGGACTTCCAATTACAGATAGTGCAGAGTAAACAGGAGATTCTCCTGTATGTACTCTGATGGCACTCATCCCGCCCCCTTCGAGGCAGCACCGATAAATATGATGCATATCTTTTGTGGCCACAAATCACCAGGGTTGTCTTTGTGAATGCTGTGCGTTACCAAACAGTGACTTACAATGATCAGGACAGACGGTAAGTATGTTGTCTGGAACAGGGCCGGCCTTAGGTGTTCAGGGGCCCTGTGCGAGCTAATCCTGTAGCGCCCCCGCCCCCCCCCCATCTTCACCCCTCGCCCCCTGGTCACCTAAACATACACAAAGAGAAGAAAAATATTTGTAACAAATAATTTGTTTTAATAACAGTTAATTTAAGTGCATGTGCAAACAATTACAATAATAAATAACTGCATAGACTGGTAACAATGATGTATATTAAATACATTAAACACAGAAAAAATTAACCCCTTCCCCGCCAATGGCATTATTACTGTAACAGTGCATATTTTTAGCACCGATTACTGTAGTAATGTCACTGGTACCCCCAAAAGTATGAAAAATGTCAGTTAGGGGTCCGATCTGTCCGCTGCAATGTCGCAGTCCCGCAAAAAATTGCAGATCGCCGCCATTACTAGTAAAAAAAAAAAAAAATATTACATAAATCTTTCCCGTAGTTAGTAGACGCAATAACTTTCTTATGTTACATCCTCCTCCCCTTCTGTGTGTAGGCAGGCTATAAAAAGTAAATACTTTTTCTTTTAATCTGGAAAAGTAGATGCATGCAGGGCCAGGGGCTCAGTGTGACTTGCCTTTCGGTGGACGGTGCGCTTAGACGCCACTGCGCATGCACTGTCTGTCCGAGAATAGCCAAGCGTTTTCAGGCTTTCCCGAGCAGCGGCAGCGCATGCGCAGTGTTTTCAGGTGCCGCAGCCGATGCGTTGCTCTTCACCCAGTCCCAGGCCAGGGGGACCTGGCAGTGCCTGCTGCTGTGACTCGTAGGAGTCCGACTCCTGTGATGATCATGTGAGTAACTGACTGCGACTCACATTCTGCGAGCTGTGATGGCCTCACGGCAGCCCCTGTTGCCCATGGCGCCCTGTGCGACCGCACAGCTCGCACACCACAAAGGCCGGCCCTGGTCTGGAATATAGGCAAGTCTCTTTTTTTTTTCATTTTGGATAAAGTACGGGAGGGACCCCTGTCAGATTAATGTTTTTATTTTTTCACCATCCGTATCCCATTGCGGAGATTTCCGTTCACTTCCTGTCTCATAACCAAATAGAAAGCGAGAGGAAATCCCTGCCACTTAAAGGAGAAGCTCACGTGGCTGGGCTTCTCCTATAGATCACAGGAGTGAAATTAATTTTGCACTCTTGTCACCCGTTTTTAGCAGAGAGTGTCCAAGAGAAGTCCGCTCTCTGCTGATGTTGCGTATATCAGTCCAGGCACTGCGTCATCCTGACAATGGGAGTCTGGATCCGCCAGCTGCCTGGACTGACACCCCTCTCAGCTCCCCGCCCCTACACAGCTCAGCGCTTTAATGAGCATGGAGAGAGATGAGCAGAGAGCTGTGACTGACAGTCTACAGCTCTCTTCTCACGAAGCTGTGAAATCCGAGTGATCGGCAATGTCCAATCGCTTGGTTTTCAGTGCTGAGGTGCCAGTGCTGCATCCACCTAGGTAAGTATAAAAAAAAAAAAAAAAAAAAGAAGAAACCCATACTTCTCTGGGGAATTCCCTGGGGACCCCCAGGTCCCCAGAACTAGTGTCACCATTGGAAGAGTTCACCTCTATTACTTTTCTGGGCACAGACAGCAGTAAAAACTGGCAAGCATTCTAATCCCTCTCCACTCTATCTAAAACTTAAAAAATAAAGTTTTGCCTTTAGTTATACTTTAAAGATAGCCTGTGCTCAGAAAAATGTGATGGCTAATATTACTGGTGTCTGCTTCAGGAAATATTTTTTTTGGTGTGGCAGATTTCCTGACTTAGATGTGATGCAAATAAGGATTTCTGACTTGATTTGCTGCATGATATGGTGTGTGTTGTTAAATGTTTATATAGATAGAATAATTGTATTTGGGTCATTATTCAAATTTCTGTATTTTCTCATTTCAATTTTACCAGGAAGAGGTGTTTCCATACCCAGAGATCAGTAAAGACGAGTTGGATGAAATTAACCAGCTTGTGGGCCCAGTGGAGAAGTTCTTTGGTGAAGAAGGTGAGATAACTCAAAAAGCATCGGATTTGTTCCTGGCAGATAAAAAGCACTAAATAAACCCCACTGTATTAGGTGTTTGCATTATTCAGTCCGTGACAAGGCTCCTGAGGACCTGAGATTGCTGCTAAAGTATAAATGGTTTATGGCTCCCTGAGATAAGTCATGATTCTGGCCTGCTTAAGCATATCATTTTATGGTGGCTGTCATTGCTTAATAGCTGGTGTTTTGAAAATGGCATTCATTAACTTTTGCACAATAGCTAAATTATTTTATATATATATATATATATATATATATATATATATATATATATATATATATATATATATATATATATATATATATATATATATATATATATATATATATATATATATATATATATATATACACACACACACACACACAGGGCTCAAAATTTCAAGCCCTGAGCTACTAGCCAGGCCTCAAGAGTTACTCGCCACCAGTTGCCCCACCTAATTCATACACTGCTCCACGCCTAATTGCGCCCCTAAACACGCCCTCGTAGATTATCTCATGGAATGACACTGTTAAATGTTTTATGCAGAATCAAGTTACACAATTAAATATTACCAAAAACAACTTTAACAAAATGGGACAGGGCACTGGGGACAGACCAGAGGGACAGGGCACTGGGGGCAGACCAGAGGGACAGGGCACTAGAACTGGATCTCTTCCCCATTCTCTTGCTGTCTCCTCTGCAACTCCCATCCATCAGGAATCCCTGTGTGCGGCTCCACGCTTGCATGTCCCCACTTCCCCCTTTTATTCAGGCTGGCAGTGAGGAGAGGAGCTGCAGCACAGAGGGAGGGAGTACAATCCAGCGCCGAGATCCACACAACTGCACAGCCGTTGACACCATAGCATAGCGCACATTGACACCGCACAGCACACATTGGGCCAGATTCATAAAGCACTTACACCGTTTTTTTGGTAGATGCACGGCGTAAGTGCAGATTTGCGCCGGCGGATCGCTGCGCCTTACCCAGAGAACCAGATTACGCCTCCAAATAGACTTCATCGCCTCGGTGTAACCTTTCCACGCCGGCGCGGCGTTGGTGCAGATTTACGCTGGTCCGATCTGGCGTGGCCATGTTTTTTTTGTTTTAAATATGCAAATTAGGTTTTTGGGCCGATTCATCAACTTAAGCTTGTCCGGCGCAGGCTACTCCCGGTGAGCGGAGCTGAAATTTCCGGTGCAAAGTTACCCCTCATAAAAGCAGGGGTAACTTTGCACCAAACTTGCAGAGGTCAGCTGGAGAGCAGCTAAAGCAGCAGCATTACAAACGAACTGAGCAACAACACTTGCTGGACAACACATAGAGGAGGTCCCCATGTTGGGAGAGGCCCTCAATAATTACAGCCCTCTCCTCTGGGCTGAAATTGGTCATCCGCCCACCTGAGGATTCCTCATCAGCCATAACTGCCCCACCACAATGCAAACGACCTAGCTTAGAAAAAAAAAAGCTTCAGTACATTTGCACCTGCAGGGCGGAAGTCTGGGCTGATTCATGGACTGGGCTTTGGTAGTGGGTCGGCGTAGCTCAGGGATCACGCCGGGGCGCAGTTCTGAGCATGTGCAGATTGGGGCATTTACCCCTGGATGTCACTGAGCATGTGCGGTCTAAGATGCGCCCCGGCGTGACCCCTGCGCCACGGTCGGCACTTCATTAGCATAGGGTGACTCCCAGTTGGCCTTACCCCGCCTTACGCCGTCTAAAATCCGCCCCGCTGGGGCATCGTAGACAAAAAAAGTTTCTTGAATCACCTAACTGCCTCTCCGCGCTGGACCGGTGTAGTCTAAAAATGATGCACCACGCCGGTGCAAATCTGCACCATTGTATATGAATCTGCCCCAATGAGACCAGTCTGCTCACAGTGCTCAGGCTGAACTGCTGGACACCTACATAGAGCACAAGGAGAATAAAACTGCACAAACTGGAAGGCTGCCACTCTCATGTCAGGGCAACTTTCAGTGAGCGCTGTACTGCCTACCTGGGACACCCGGAGTGGTAATTTTCGCAATCCTCCACCTGACTCATTACTTTCTGCTCCCTGCTCTCCAGCTACATTGGTCGGGGGGGAGGGGGGCAGGCTCAGAGAGGTCATACTGTTAGGTCCCATGGCTTAATGAGAATTGTAAGGAGAGCACCTGTGTACTGCTCTGCCTGGGCGCGGCTCACCAGACTACTTTTCCCGAGCATGCACCTTTCCTCTTCGGCCGCCAATCGCATCGGGGCTCTAAGTGTAGGCACAGATTAAAGGGACATTGGTCATGCAGCACTGTCATCACTCGCCCCCAGCTTAAATCCACTCGCCAAATGCTAGCAGGCGAGTGGAAATTTTGAGGGCTGTGTATATATGTGTGTGTGTGTGTGTGTGTGTGTGTATATATATATATATATATATATATATATATATATATATATATATATATATATATATATATATATATATATAATATACACACACTGTTTTTACTGAGCATTTTGGTAAGATACACTAACGTTATTTTTTCAGCTGTGTTGCACACCTTCTATGGGTCAAGTGCCTGTAGTAATAATTCAAGTGCTTGTAGTGTTATATATTTTTTAGATAATATAATATGAATGTATCTAAATTGACACTGCATCTAAAATTATACCTATATTCTTAAAATGATTGAAGCCAAATTTTACTAACGCTCAAAATAATTAGGTACATGACTGGTGCAGGAATATGTACTATTTTAAATATCCTACATTTATTGAGTTTTATTTGAGCTTGAGTGGAAGGAAAACATACTCTTTTGGGCAATAAGCTGCATATTAGACCACTGCTATCTGTGTGTGAGCATAGGTCTATCTACTGTGACCCAACACGCCTTCCACAAGTCACTGTTAGTGCTCTTCAGTCAACAGAGACATGACCTTTGCTAATTGCAGAGCTCCTGTTCTGACAGGGTGGGGGAGTGTGTTGGACCATTGCAGGGAGACCACTGCTTTTGAAAAGAATGCAGCACGCTCCTCCATAGCTTACTGTCCCAGGGATAGGATTTTACACTCACCACAGAGCTTAAATAGAAAAAAAATATGTAAAACATTGGCCACAACAGGTATTTATGTTCAAATTATTTATTTTTCCTATCCAGGTTAGAAAATGGATGGCTGGTTTTCATATATGCAAGCATAGGTGAAATATTTAGCATCCTCCCTAAGCAAAAGCATCACTTAGGAAAGCTGCTGAGGAAAACAAGGATGCCAGCATTTCCTACAAAAAAAAAAAAAGGCCATTGGTCGTCCTGCATATATATTGTGCCATACTGCAAAAAAAATATATAACTTGCATACTAGTCCCTATGAGGTCATGTGGTTTTGGTGTGGTTTCAGAAAGCTCACCAAAACTCCTGCATGTTGCATCTTTGGTGTGCTTTCTGAAATCGCACAAAAACTTCGGGGCCTCCTAGAGGGCTATCGGAAAACGCAACTACGGTAACTTGCACAAAACCTGCGGGTTTCCTGTGCTTTGGCCAGAGTGCAACGGGACCATACTTGGGTAGTATCAAGCTACCCTGACTGGTTGCTGTTGGCAACAATCTAGCTTCCCGCTTGCTCCAGTATTTAATGTGCCTTTCCCAAAATATGGTAATGTTGCATTTAAACTATGTGACGCTTTTTAAAAGTTGGCCACTTTTCAATGAGTGGTTTAGCGTGTTAATAGTTTGACTTTAATCAGAGTAAACTGGAAGCTTCAGACCTTTCTGCTGCAAGAAATGATTGCTGTGTGAATGTGAGAGTCCTTGTGGTCCAGACATTCCACTGGGAGTTACAGGTCAGATAATTGTGTGTCGTATTATCCACTGCCACTCAGGATTATCCATCTGTTCCTGATGGCTTCATCTCTCTCATGCTGATTGCCTGCCTGCTATCTTGAGAGCAACAAAATAGAGGAAAACTTCTGTATACAATAAAGTTGTTTCCTCGTGCATTGTACTGTCACAAGCTCACAATGGCACCTGCCTGTGCTGATGTGTTTTGACAAGACTTCACCTCTGGCTAGATATGGAAGCTGCTTATCCCAGTGCTTATGGCTTTCTTAAAAAATAATAATCAGGAAACCAAAAGTATTGTAATATTAAAAGTTGGAAATCTTTAGCTTTACTCCTTTAGTCACTTTCTTGTGTAGAAAATATAGATTGTGGGTGGCTAATACGAAGCTTCTATATGGCACCAATACTTTTCAAACAGAGGTGAGCAAGATGTTACAATCTAAAGGGAAGCTGAATGCTTTTTGGTCAGTATATATTATTTTTGGAATGTTTTTAAAAGGTAATCAACTGACCCTATATATAATTGTCTTTTTAAAGGCATACTGTAGTACTTCCCATGCAGGTTAAAGTGACAGCTTTTCTGTAAAGGCCCCCCTGACTCGCATATGTTTACATTTCTTGTGCTCTCTCCCAGCTTCCTGGTAGTCAGTGTCAAATACCAAGCACTTTTGGGTATAGACAAGAAAGTTACACCCCTAAGATAGTGCCCAGCCCTAGTTGCCAATTGCTAAGCCCAAACACTGTCAGATGACTGGTGGAGTGATGTAACCATTCCTCTGGACCACTGACCGCTGATTTCAGCTCTTCTGAGAAGGAGGAAGTAGCTGCAAAGGAGCACATGTAAGGGGAGTAATATGGGGCTTGGGGGGGGATGCCCTTTGCAGACACTGTCACAAAGCCTTGCATGGACAAAGTGACAGGGGCCTTTTTAACTTCTTTATTTTACAAAAACGTATATTACAGGGAGCATCTATTAGGCTTGGTTCACATTTCAACATGTGAGTGCGGGAATCGCACCCGCAGTGAAAATGCACTGCTCTTTACGAAAATGCGTAGGGCTGCCATTAATTCTGAATGGCACCACCCCCCCTCCACCCACCCATGTAAAAGTGCAGGTGCGGGAACCACAGGAAAATCGCATTGTCAAAAAGACAATGTAATTTCCCTGTGGTTGCGTATTTAACCACTTAAGACCCGGACCAAAATGCAGGTAAAAGACCAGGCCCTTTTTTGCGATTCGGCACTGCGTCGCTTTAACTGACAATTCGCGGTCGTGCGACGTGGCTCCCAAACAAAATTGGCGTCATTTTTTTTCCCACAAATAGAGCTTTCTTTTGGTGGTATTTGATCACCTCTGCGGTTTTTATTTTTTGTGCTATAAACAAAAATAGAGCGACAATTTTGAAAAAAATGCAATATTTTTTACTTTTTGCTATAATAAATATCCCCCAAAAACATATATAACATTTTTCTTCCCCTCAGTTTAGGCCGATACGTATTCTTCTACCTATTTTTGGTAAAAAACAATCACAATAAGCATTTATCGATTGGTTTGCGCAAAATTTATAGCGTTTACAAAATAGGGGATAGTTTTATTGCATTTTTATTAATTATTATTTTTTTACTACTAATGGCGGCGATCAGCGATTTCTTTTCGTGACTGCGACATTATGGCGGACACTTCGGACAATTTTGACACATTTTTGGGACCATTGTCATTTTCACAGCAAAAAATGCATTTAAAATGCATTGTTTATTGTGAAAATGACAGTTGCAGTTTGGGAGTTAACCACAAGGGGGCGCTGAAGGGGTTATGTGTTCCCTGAAGTGTGTTTACAACTGTAGGGCGGTGTGGCTGTAGGCCTGACGTCATTGATTGTGCGTCCCTATATTAGGGAACACACAATCGATGGCAGCGCCAAAGTGAAGTGTTTACACAGTGTTTACACGCGGCTCTCCCCGTTCTTCATTTCTGGGGACCGATCTCGGGACTGTAGCGGCGATCGGGTCCGCGAGTCCCGCGGCCGAGGTCACGGAGCTTCAGACCGGGTCGTGGGCGCGCACCTGCGACCCACCGCTGGGCTTTATACAATCACGTACAGGTACGTGATTGTGCCCAGCGGTGCCATTCTGCCGACGTATATCGTCATTAGGCGGTCCTTAAGTGGTTAAAAAGGTTCATGCATTTTTTTTCCCAAAGCGCAGGTATTGCAGCCCATTCATTTGAATGGGCTGCCGTGCCCACCCAAACGCATAAGTGTGAGCTTTGCATTAGGGTGGCTGTACACGCTACAATCTGATTGTACAATCACTGTACCATCTTGTTTACTTTTACCAGAACTGTAATGCAATGACAAATCTATACAGTCCAGTCAATTTCTCTATCCTCTGGGTACTCCAGTTTCCTTCCACACTCCAAAGACATGCAGGTAGGTTAATTGGCTTCTTTCTAAATTGTTTTTAGTATGAATATGTATAAATGTGAATTGGGGGCCTTAGATTGTAAGCTCCATGAGGTCAGGGACTGATGTGAATATACAATATATATGTAAAGCACTGTGTAAATTAACGACGCTGTGAAATATTAACCAAAAATAGTGGCAGCTTTCACATATAAGTCGTATACCAAAACCTATAGCAATATGCACATAAAGTGCATAATTCATAAACAGTAATGTGAGTAAATCTCAGTCCATATATCCGCATGAATAAGTAATCTTAATAAGTCTAGATAATGAAAAATCTATTTATATTGCACAAAAATCCAGTGCAAAGAAAAAGTGGTAGAAAGTTTCGAAGCCTCCCCACATGAAGAAACAATTCTTCCAATAAAGTGTTCAAAGGTCAGACATCACCTCCCTATAGAACAGTGGTTCTCAACCTTTCTAGTGCTGTGACCCCTTGATAAACTTTCCCAAGTTGTAGGGACCCCTAGCAGTAAAATTATTTTCATAGCGTGCGTTGTCGGCACCCAAGGCAAGGCAAGTAATTTTACACCCCTAACCCAAGGACATTTAGCGTTCCCCGAGTCCCTTCCACTCGTACAGTATTAAAACTCCTTATGGTACATTTTAGGATGTACCAGTCTTTCACTTTGTTCTCCATTCTTTCCCTTTTATCTCTCTCTATCCTAATTTCTTGCCCCCCCCCCCCAATCCCTCTCTTTAGCTGTTTTTCTTTCTTTTCTTTTTTCTCTCCCTTTTTCTTTGTTCCTGTCCCTCTTTTCCTCTCCCTTCCATGTATTCTCTATTTGTATTCCTTGCTGGGGGGAGTGGCAGTGCTGATGGGAAGTTGGGATGAGTGGCAGTGCTGGCGAGGAGTTGGGATGAGTTGCAATGCTGGGGCGAGTTCTGATCAGCCAACTTAGGTGCTCTTGATCAATCATCTGCTGATCTGAGAACTGTAGTGGGGACTTTTAATGGCAACTATAATCACAGGTAGTGTTACGGTGTCTCAGACTTTGTGGTGTCTCGTAGCAGTGACACCTATGCCGAAATCAGGAGATGGGGTCTCGTCCAGCCCCTCCCACTTCACCTTCCTCACCAGTCAGCTAACCTCTAGTCTCTGCCCCCCAGCCATGCCGTGAACTGAATGGGCAGCTACAAAGAGGCTAAGTGGCGGCCGCAGGCTCCAGGGAAAGCTGCAAAAAGGCTGGGAGAGCAGTGCGGGCTTCAGGAAAAGCCCACGATTTGGTGACCCCTGAAAAATCATCATTCAACCCCCCACTGCCATATAATCAACACTCCCCAGATGGAATGGCTGCCTTTTTACAGCAGCGTTCACGCCTGTGTCTTTAGAACAAATATCCAACTGCAGGCATACAGAGCCCACTCGGTATCCACTTCAGAAAATAACTCCTAGATGGGTCAAACCTGAAGTAAATAAAGCTCTCCAGGAGCCAAAGAGATGCTGTTGTTACCCTGTCCCCTGAGGAGCTTTAGGCTGGAGCCAGAAGTGCATTAATAAGAAGTCTCATTCATACAGGGCGCTTACATGTGGAATCCATGCAGGGCCTTGTTTTGCCGGCTCAGGGATGTACAGGTGTTCTGGCAGTCCTATTGCTGTCTATTTGGACACATCAGCTGCATGCACACAGCTGCTGTGTCCCAATATGACATCTGTGTGAATGTGTTTTGGGGCCTTGCACTCAAACTTGAATGGATGTCATATTGGGAACAATGGCTTTGCAGGTGCAGAGAATGAATACCAGAGCCAAACAGCGAGTACATGGTTTCTCTTGAGTGTTTTTAAAATGTTTCAATTTGGCTAAAGACTGCCATAAAACTGAGCATATTTCCTAAATATTTTTTTTTTTATCTTTTTTTGCAGTTGATTCTAAAGCAATTGATCAGAATGCTAAAATTTCACCTGAGACACTGAAAGGGCTGAAGGAGCTTGGCCTTTTTGGCATGCAGATTCCTGAAGAATATGGTGAGTGTTGGGCTAAATGTTAACCATTAAACATGCAGATTGATGTGGTTATGAAAACAACATTTAATGGTATTTTCAAATGCGTCTTGTCGGAGTACCCAATTTGTCTGATCTGATGAATAAGACCACACAAACATGTACATTTGGCTGCAAAAATGGAAATCTGCTTTAACCTCTTGTCTGAGGACACTTTTTTAAAAATCATATTTTTTTTTGCTAGAAATTAATTTAGCCCAAACCAATATATATTTCTGAAAGCCATCTTGAAGGGCCCAGAATTCATAGTTATGACAACAGCCACCCACTTCCCCTTCTCTCCTCGGCTTATGCTACATCCACCACCCTGTGTTCCACGCCTCGCAGTGGAGCCGTGTTCCCTCAGCGTATGAGATCACCCTCTGGAGCTTCCACCTGCCGGTCCCTGCTAGCAGTGTTTCCAGCTGTCTATCGGCTCCTCTCCTCTCCACGGCCATCCCACCACTCCCACTCGCCACCGGAGCTTTGGTTTAATGCATTTGACCCTCCATCCGGCTCTGCATATACCGGTTCTCCCTTTACTTTGGAGTAGGCTTGGCACATGAGGAGCTTAGTTTACAACTGCAGCATTGCTCCTTACAGCTGGTCCACACTTCACTGCCCAATGAGGTACTGTCACAGTGGTAATTATGTTGCATAGCTGTTCCATCTATGCAAGGAGATTTTAATTGTTGGTATTCATCAACTATACAGCTTTAGAAGGAGGCGCTTTAGGTTGTGAGTTTAGTGTAAACCTTACATTATGGCACTAGATTTATTGCTCTCACGCTGCTGGTAACAGCGATACCTGTGGCACATTTTGTTTATATTTACATGTGCATGCCTTGTGTTGTCCATTTGCATTGGTGTGTGTATGGGGGTAAAGGGGTGCTGTCAATGTTTTTTTTTTTTTATTTATTTATTTATTTAAAGGATGAGTTCACTTTTTGTAACCTTTTATACCCACATTCAGTGTGTAACATGTTCCGAACGGACTGGCCCCCCACACCTTCCCTCTGTGGCAGCTAGCAAGGTTCTTCTCCCTCCCCGTTGGCTGTCGCAATTCAAAAAAACAATGGCCGAACGGGACTTCGCCCACCCAGTCGTGTCACTGATTGACAGGGCTCTGTGCAGTTTTCCTTTTTACAGTAGTGGTTCTCAACCAGTCTTTAACCACTTCCCGACCGCCGCATGTACATATACGTCGGCAGAATGGCACGTACAGGCACATTGGCGTACCTGTACGTCCCTGCCTAGACGTGGGTGGGGGGTCCGATCGGGACCCCCCCCCCGCGACTTGCGGCGGTCGGGTCCCCTCGGGGCGCGATCCGGGACGACGGCGCGGCTATTTGTTTCTAGCCGCTCCGTCGCGATCGCTCCCCGGAGCTGAAGAACGGGGAGAGCCGTATGTAAACACGGCTTCCCCGTGCTTCACTATGGCGCTGCATCGATCGAGTGCTCCCTTATATAGGGAGACTCGATCGATGACGTCATTCCTACAGCCACACCCCCCTACAGTTGTAAACACACACACACACAGTGTACACCAAATCCTACAGCGCCCCCTGTGGTTAACTCCCAAACTGCAACTGTCATTTTCACAATAAAGAATGCAATTTAAATGCATTTTTTGCTGTGAAAATGACAAAAATCACAAAAATGTGTCAAAATTGTCCGAAGTGTCCGCCATAATGTCGCAGTCACGAAAAAAATCGCTGATCGCCGCCATTAGTAGTAAAAAAAAAAAATTAATAAAAATGCAATAAAACTATCCCCTATTTTGTAAACGCTATACATTTTGCGCAAACCAATCGATAAACGCTTATTGCGATTTTTTTTTACCAAAAATAGGTACAAGAATACGTATCGGCCTAAACTGAGGAAAAAAAAAATTTTTATATATGTTTTTGGGGGATATTTATTATAGCAAAAAGTAAAAAATATTGCATTTTTTTCAAAATTGTCGCTCTATTTTTGTTTATAGCGCAAAAAATAAAAACCGCCGAGGTGATCAAATACCACCAAAAGAAAGCTCTATGTGTGGGGAAAAAAGGACGCCAATTTTGTTTGGGAGCCACGTCGCACGACCGCGCAATTGTCTGTTAAAGCGACGCAGTCCCAAACTGTAAAAACACCTTGGGTCTTTGGGCAGCAATATGGTCCGGGGCTTAAGTGGTTAAGTACCCCTAATGGCAATGTTTGGGGAATTCCTCTTGGATAAAATTGATGTCCAAAATACCAAGCCATTGACTCTGATTTAAAGCTCCTGTGCAAGTTAAAGGAAAAACTGGAAACATGGCCTGTTTTACATTACTGTCCCTCTTTTGAAAATGCTAGTTGTCTGGCTGTGCCTGCCTTCAGTATTTTTGAGTTTTCAGACCCACAACAAACATGGTATAGTAAGTAGGGTTGTCCAGATACTGATACCAGTATCGGTATCGGGACCGATACCGAGTATTTGCGGGAGTACTCGTACTCGCGCAAATACCCCCGATACCTAAATAGAATACTTCCCCCCCCCCTTTCCCCCCCCCCGCCGCTGCCGCCGCATCGCGCCGCCGCATCGAGGGACATGGCTAGAGGGACATTGCTGCATATGTGAGGGACATGGCTAGAGGGACATTGCTGCATATGTGAGGGACATTGCTGCATATGTGAGGGACATTGCTGCATATGTGAGGGACATTGCTGCATATGTGAGGGACATGGCTGCATATGTGAGGGACATGGCTAGAGGGACATGGCTGCATATGTGAGGGACATGGCTAGAGGGACATTGCTGCATATGTGAGGGACATGGCTAGAGGGACATTGCTGCATATGTGAGGGACATGGCTAGAGGGACATGGCTGCATATGTGAGGGACATGGCTAGAGGGACATGGCTGCATATGTGAGGGACATGGCTAGAGGGACATGGCTGCATATGTGAGGGACATGGCTAGAGGCACATGGCTGCATATGTGAGGGACATGGCTAGAGGCACATGGCTGCATATGTGAGGGACATGGCTAGAGGGACATGGCTGCATATGTGAGGGACATGGCTAGAGGGACATGGCTGCATATGTGGGGGACATGGCTGCATATGGGGGGGGGGACATTGCTGCATTTGGGGACACATTTAAAAAAAGTATCGGTATTCGGTATCGGCGACTACTTGAAAAAAAGTATCGGTACTTGTACTCAGTCCTAAAAAAGTGGTATCGGGACAACCCTAATAGTAAGTGATGCTAAAAAGCATCACCATTCTTTATCTTTGTACTTGATTTAGGTCATTGACTCGGTTACCTTGCAGTGATGATGATATGATTTGGCTTCAAAGCTGCCATTGACACTCTCTCAAAAGAAATGACAGCCTACATACTTTCCTTGTGGCAGAGCCACTTTAAGTTCTATAAATATACTTCTTGCAGCACAGGTAAAGTAATATAAAGCTTCATAAACCCAAAGATAAAATAACTGAGTTTACTGGTACAAATGAGCTGATGCATACAAATCCTTTAAAAGTTTGTTTCTATTTATTGTTACTCTTTTAAAAAAAAAAAACACAAATAAAAACAAGATATTTTGCCATGGTTTAAAAATATTCTCTCAAATTTTAAAATAAAGAATTTCTAACATATTCATAAATCACATAACTTGTAGTGTATCTTTTGAGATCAACATGGTCTGCGTTTCTTATATATATCCTCTTTAGGACCATATCTTGGGATCCAAAAGGAGAGTTTACCTGGCTGAATGGAAGCATATATTAACATATCGAAATTACATTACAATACATATAATATCATCACTATTTACACATCTCTGCACCTACAAAAATTGCAACACTGCAAATGCAGGACGTGAGGAGGGGCAAAACACACTCCTGATGCAGACACTGGGACGAGAAAGCCCAGGATGGACCCACACGCATGCACGGTCCCCAATACCTAAAAACAAATGCACTATATAAATATACAAGCATTTAAAGCATAGCCAACTAAAATTGACACCACAATTGTCTATTCACTACTGTACAGGGGACATACAAAGTGGGGTATCCAGACTATGCTTGATTATAACACTTAAAGGGACACCATTAATACACCCAGTCTCTGAAATCGATTACATGTAGTATTATACAGTTGTCCTCAAAAATTTGCATACCCTGGCAGAAATCATGACATTTTGGCATTGATATTGAAAATATATTTTATTTAGGGATAGTGGTCATTTTAAGCCATTTATATTATCATAGTGATAACAGAAATCACCTAAATGGCCCTTATGAAAAGTTTACATGCCCTGGACTGTTTGGCCTTGGAACATTCAAATGGCCATTGAAGGTTGTGGCTGTTTAAATTGCAATCAGTGTCTGTATATGAATTTTCATTGAATTTGTTGGCTCTCACATGGATGCACTGAGCAGGCTATATACTGAGCATGTGGAGCAGAAAAGAACTGCCAAGAGACCTGTTTATAATGATGGAAAAGGATATAACAGATATCCAAAGCCTTGACAATGCCAGTCAGTACTGATCAATCACTTATTAAGAAGTGCAACACTTGTGGTTCTCTGAATACCAAGCCATGGTCAGGTAGACAAAGATTGCAGCCACAACTGCCATCAAAATTGTTGGAGATACAAAGAAAATCCCACAGGTAACCTTAAGAGAAATACTGTGTGCTCTGGAAAAAAACTGTGTGTGGTTTCAAGGAAGGAGCACAATATGACGACACTTGAACAAAAATGAGCTGCATTGTCGAGTTGCCAGAAAGAAGTCTTTACTGTGCCAATGCCACAAAAAAGCCCAGTGGCAATATGCCTGACAACACCTTGACACGCCTCACAGCTTCTAGCACACGGTAATCTGGAATGACGAGACCAAAAAAGAGCTTTATGGTCACAACCATAAGCGCTATGTTTGGTGACAGTAAACGGCGATAAGAATACCATCCCCACTGTGAAGCATGGGGGTGGCTCATTGATGTTTAGGGGGAATGTGAGCTATAAAAGCATGGGGAATCTTGAACAATGTTGGCAAAATGAATGCAGCATATTCTAAGAAAATACTGGCAGACAATTTGCACTCTTCTGCACGAAAGGTGAGCAACATGGGACATAGGCACAAGGCCAAGTTGACCCTCCAGTGGTTACAGCAGAAAAGGTGAAGGTTCCGGAGTGGCCATCACAATCTCCTGTCCTTAACCACTTAAATTCTGGGGACCTAACCCACTTCCTGCCTAGCCCAATTTTTAGCTTTCAGCGCTGTCTCACTTTGAATTGCAATTTTTATCATATTTTTTTCACACAAATAGAGCTTTCTGTTGGTGGTATTTAATCACTGCTGTTTTTTTTTTATTTTTTGCTGAAAACATCTTGAAAAAAAAAACAGTTTCATAGTTTGTTTATAAAATTTTGAAAACAGGTAATTTTTCTCCTTCATTGATGTGCGCTGATGCGGCTGCACTGATGGGCACTGATAAGCTGCACTGATAAGGCGGTACTGATAGGTGGCACTGATGGGCACTGGTAGGTGACACTGGGCAGCACTAGCAGGTGGCACTGGTGGGCACTGGTGGGCAGAGACAAGGCAGCGGCGGCTCTCTGTGTGATGTCCCTCTGACAGAAGTCCGTGATCAGCTTTTTTTTTCCCCTCATGCAGCTAGCGTAAGGGGGGAAAAAAACGATTACCGATCTTCTGTTTACATCACGTGATCAGTTGTCAGCTGACAGCTGATCATGTGGTAAGGGGCCGGGACTTGGTGCTCGCAGAGCGCGCCGCGCACACCCTGCAGGGACGCACTGACCTCTCATGCTTGGGAGGACGTCATATGTTGCCCTCCCAGGAATTGGGCCTGTGCTGTAGCCGTCATTCGGCTTTAGCACCGGTGGGAGGCAGTTAATATCATCAAGCCACTCTGGGGAGATCTCAAATGTGCGGTTCATGCAAGATGACCAAAGACTTTGCATGACCTGGAGGAATTTTGCCAAGACAAATGGGCAGCTATACCATCTACAAGAATTTGGGCCTCATAGACAACTACTACAAAAGACACTGTCATTGATGCTAAAGGGGGGCAATACACAGTGTTTAAGAACTTTTAGGCCTGGTTCACACTGGGGCGACTTGTCAGGTGACTTTGTTGTTCAAAGAAGTCGTTTCCAAGCTGCACTGAAGTCGCGATGTGTGGAGCTGCTTCAAATTCGGACGATTTTAAAGCCAACCCAGTGTGAACTGAGCCTTAAACAGGGGTCAATCAATTTGTTTACTTGTTACCATGTTTTATTTTAAGATTAAGCCATTCTGTTGTGACCTACAGTTTAATAAGAATCCAATAAGGCATACAAAAAAAAAAAGAAGTGTTTTTTACCTGCTCGCTCATGATCTGTCCCAGGGTAGTACACCTTTCAACGAAAATAAATATAGGCGTACTAAAAAAGATTCTACAAATCGGCAACATGTCCTTCCCTAAAATCAGACTGCGTCACTGTTGAACACTTACATACTCTTTCCAACATCCGTGCCTTTTTTTTTTTTTAAATCAGAAAAAAAAGATTTATTGGGCCAAACAAAATAAATTAGAGTACAAATTGCAGATCCCACTCAAAAGAGCAGCATACATTCCAACTGTAAGGTAAAAACAATGTGAGCATAGAAAACAATGCATTGGCACCAAAAACAATATGAAACATCGTGACAAGAAAAAAAACAAAAAAACATTGTGCCGGACCGCCTAGTGGAACCCCGCCAGTCCAACACAATCGAACATAAGGCCAACAGGCAACGAAGTAAACAAAAACATCCACAGTCTACACGCTCAATTGAACCTGCCCCCTCTACTAACAGATGGCTTGTACATAGTATACCTGGCCTGCTCACTGAATACCCAAGGTAAAGTCCATACACTACTCAAATACAAGTACCTCTCAAACTTGTAGCAGAACTAGTTGCGGGGGAGCAAGCTCTGGGGTTTCCAACCAGGCCTTCCATATAGTGTGAAATTTCCTGGCTACATTTCTATGCGGATATGTTAAATGTTACCATATAAGGATGTAATTAACTTGATCTATCCATTGTTTTTTGGTCGGGACATGTGGGGATAGCCAAAACCTGACCACCAGCTTTCGAGCTAGATATAATAGTCTAATCACCGCTATGATAATAGGGTGGGTGTATACTTCTTCATCTACTGCTCACAGGATGCATATCAGGGGGTCCAAAGAGACCCTAACTTGAAAGACAGAGAATAACCTCAGTGACATCACCCCAGTATCGGTGTAACCTGTGACAGCGCCACATCAGGTGAATGAGAGACCCCTCCGCCCCACAGTGTTTGGGGCATATAGATAAGTCCCTCCTTCCCCAGCGATGCAGTTGGATAGGCGTGTGGTAGGCCCTATGCAATAAAAATAAATGAGACAGTCTATGTGATTGCAATACGGCGGTGAGTGGACCTGCCTGCAAACATATTTCCTGAGTTTCGCCATTAATGTCCCCCAGGTCCTCTGTCCAGCCCCTTCTACTCAGTAAAGTCGCAGAGTCCTGTATGGATGCTAATAGACATGAATAAACATGAGATATTGGATATTAGGTCCTTTGTCTCCTGACCAAAAAAGACATTGTTTATCGAAGAATGATTGGTAAGTAGGAGAGTAGAGATCCTGCCCTGAGCTTGTAGAGCATGTCGGACCTGAAGGTACCTATAAAACTGCTGTCTGGGAGGTTAAATTCAGTCTGTAATTCAAGGAATGATTTTAGTACGTTTCGAGTATACAATTGGGCAATTTTTGTAATTCCCGCCAGCTTCCATGCCTGGAAACCGTGAAGTTTGAATATTTCTGCTAGGTTAGGATTGTCCCATAATGGGGTATCATTAAGGAATCCTGAAATCCACAAACTAGACCTAACCGCAGTCCAGAGCCTTTTCAGGACAACAGTAGGCGCAGTCTGTGGCAGGTGAGGTAACCCCGCCTTCAGACTCGCCAACACCGAGGTGTCCTGTGTTCCCGTCCGCAATAGGGTCTTGATAGAGTCGGAGTCGCCCATGATCCCCAAACCACCTAGGTGTTGCAGCTGGGAGGCATAAAAGTAAAGCTTAGTGACGGGAACTGTGGCTCCTCCCTGATCTTTACCATACTGCAGAGTAGAAAGACTAATCCTAGCAGCTCTCTTTTTCAAAATTAAAGATCTTAACAGAGTATCAATACAGGTGAACCATCTACGGGGAATTATGCATGATATACAACAATTGAGAGCACCAAACCATTTTAATAAGGTTTATCCTTCCTATGACTGATAATGAGAGTTTGCACCAAGTGTTACACCTCATTTGAAGTCTTTTGAAAAGGGGTAAGAGGTTTTTTTCAAGGTAAGTCATTGTATTGGCTGAGACCTGCACCCCCAGATACTTAAATGAGGAAACTACCCTGAGGGACTCTGCAGCAATCGGCAACAAAATCATTGGATCATTCACAGGTAAAAGTACAGATTTACTCCAGTTGATGGAGAATCCTGACAAGGAGCCAAAGTATTGAATCACCATAGCCTTTGTTAGGAAAGTATCCATATCCCCCAAATACAACAGTGTGTCATCCGCGTAAAAGGGAGAACTTCTCTGTGCTCAAACCCCTTTTAAATCCCACAATAGATGCAGACGCTCTTATAGTAGCCGCCAGCGGTTCAAGGGCCAACGCAAACAACAGGGGTGACAAAGGACACCCCTGTGTCGTGCCCCTAAAAAGAGGAAAAGAGTCCGCAAGGTCCCCATTGACGCGGATCCTAGCCATGGAAGCTGCATAAAGCAACCGTATCCATTTAATAAAATGGTCTCCCAGTCCAAAGCGTCTCAGTACTTCCCACAAATAAGGCCATTCGACACATGTCAAAGGCCTTGGCCGCGTTTAAGGAGAGAATCGCTCTCTGGCCCGGGTTATCGACAGGTATCTGAAGGTTAAGGAAGAGGCGTCTAATATTAAGGGCAGTGGATCGAGAGGGGATGAACCCCGACTGATCTTTGTGGACTAGTTTGTGTATGACTTTAGCTAATCTGGTAGCTAGCACCCTTACCAGTAATTTCACGTCTGTTGTCAATAATGAAATTGGCCTATAGCAATCCGTGGTAAGAGCCTCCTTACCGGGTTTTAATAACAGAACAATTATTGCCTCATTCATAGATGGGGGTAAACTACCCTTTTCCAATGCATCCATAAATACCTCTTTTAGATTCGGTAGTAATGTGTCAGAGTAGCGCTTGTACACCTCCGCCGGCAAGCCATCCGAGCCCGGAGCAAGCGCCAAGGCCTCCAGCATCTCATCAACCGTGAGAGAGGCATTTAATTGTTCCACATCCGAGGCTGGAAGTTGCGGGATTCGGCACTGACCTAGGAAGGAGTTAATTTTCACTATAGTGGGCGAGACCTTAGAGGGAATACACATCAGCATAGAAATCCCTAAAAGTAGACAATATCTCTGCATGAGAGGAGAGCAGGACCCCCGAGGAATTGAAAATCCCCTCCACATGGGATGATCCCCTCTGTGACCTCACCATCATTGCAAGCATATGACCCGTACCCTCTCCTTCCTCTAAATATTTCTGTTGGAGAAAGAACCTTTTGTTTTCCGCTTTAGTCAGAACCAAATGTTTAGCGATGTGTTGGGCTTCATGCCATGCCCTCTCAGTATATTCAGAAGGGGAGTCCACAAAAGCAGACTCAGCCCTCTCAACCTCCTAAAGAACAGACCGTTCCCAAGCCCTGGTCCCAGTCTTAATGGAATTTATAAATTTAATAAATTGACGCCTCAGGTAAGCTTTCAGCGCGTCCCAGAAAATGCTGAGACTAGTGGAGTGTTTTTTTTTATATGGATAAACGTAATCAGATTAGCGTAGATCGGATCAGGGCTGGGGAAGAGCTGCATCCGTGCCTTTAAGATGAAGTCATGCATATAGGTGCCTCTAAGGATAACATAGATGGAAGTAAGCAATTTTACACAGATAAATGTGCGCCAAATATAAAAATTCACCATCCTAATTTGCCCCCAGGGAGAACCATAAACAGTCTGTTAATCACTAGTTACGCCCATCAATGACCCACAATGCAGAGTATATCCCTTAGTGGTATCTTAGAGTTGTGCTAACTATCTTCCCTCTTCACATGTCCACTCAATGCGCCAGGTTCAAATTGGCTCTATTTTCATATGTCCTCACTGGCCAAGGACGTCATAATCCACCATAAGGACGCCACTCATGTGCATTAGGTGCATTGCTCCGCCATGCTGGAACACTGGAAGATCGACCCAATCCGCATGTACAGGTCAGAAAGATTGCGGCTTGAGAGTAGCGCTCAAGTGCATGCCACAAAGGAGAGGAGACCACCCCAAAACATCCCCACCCAGTGTAACCCCAGGGTATTGACAAGCAGTGGAGACAGAATACATACCACATAAACCAAACAATAAAATAGAACATAATTAAATGCAAAAATAAATATTGCAAACTATGGGAAAAAAGATTCATACCAACAGACTGCTAATTAGGAAACATAGGTCATTACCATAAATAGCTATTGTTAAGCTAATTATCCAACCCCAGACTTAAAGCAGAAGCTGCCATCTTGGCCCCATATATGATCTGCAACTGCCATGATGCTGCCAATGTGATCAGTTATGACACCAGTAATTTAATGGTTTGACAGTTTTGTTGACCGCATAAACAAATGTGACCGATACTTTTTTTTTTTTTTAAACTGTTAAATTAATGGGTTTAGTTCTGCTTTAAGACAAAAGTGCCTTCAGAGAAATATGATCTTCAAAATAGTACCAAAAAGTTACAAGAATGGTTTGCAGCTGAGAATTTTTAATTGAGCCTGTGGTGGGAAGAGGCTTTTAGGTTATAAATCCACCTAGCCTCTTACTAGAGGTTTCCCTTGTCATAATCGCGACCCCCTTGGATCTTCATATACTCTATCTAGTGCCGCAAAACAAATAAAGGAAGAGTCATAATTATGCTTCAATCCAACATTGGAGTATATGGGAGTACATAATAATCCTTTCACGGATATCGTATATATGATGATAAATTCTGCACCATAAAGCTTCATGCTGTATGTGAAAAGAACACTACAAGTCTACCTACTGAATGGATACGGTTAATATTAATAAGCTGCATTTCATATTTAGCTAAATATTTTTAGAAATTACATTTTTAGTTCTGACCATAATAATGAAATGGTGTTGAAAACGCTATACACCTTTAACGTGCATGAATTAACTTAATGAACAAAGCCTAATGGGGGAGATTTACTAAAACTGGAGTATGCAAAATATGGTGGAGCTCTGCATAGAAACCAATCGCCTTCAAGGTTTTATTGTCAAAGTTAAAAAAACAAGTTGATGTTGCCTTTTCTTTTTTTTTTTTTTTTTTTCAAAGCTTTATTGAGCCATTTTTTAGAGGTTGCATTTGATCAGCATGTGTCAACATCTAACCCCAAGAATTCTCATTTAGCAGCATGAACAATCGCAAAGCACATTTTAATCATATTTTCCATTCTAATAAAAGTATACTTGTGCTAGACCATTGCATCCCCAAAACCATAAGAACAAATCACAGACAACAAGCTATAGTTAGAAGCTGATTGCCTACCATGTACAGCTGCGCCAAATTTGGAGTGCACTGTTTTTTATAAATTGCCCTCAATATGTTCGAAACAGACGTGACTAATCATTTTTTGTGTCGTTGTTGCTGTTGGTTGCAATTTTATGCTGCATGTGTTGTTGTGTATTGCATGTGATTCTTAGTAATAATGACACGTTTAAAATGTTTTCTTGCAGGAGGACTTGGGTTATCCAACACTATGTATGCCCGACTGGGAGAGATCACCTCACTGGACGGTGCAATTGCTGTGACTCTGGCTGCTCACCAGGCTATAGGACTGAAGGTACAGATTTCTGTATCGTGGAATTCCCAACTCCACTGTGACATCTATAGATACTAGAGCAGAAAACTTGTGGCAGTCACATGGGCAGACTTTGATTATTTTGATGAATGATAGGAGCTCAGAAATCCACCAGCAGCTGTGTTTTCTTTCCAATATTGATGAAAATCCCACTGTACCTCTTGTTCCCATAGTGAGTGGAAGAGTTCACCTCATTGGACAGTGCAATATCCAAACAGCAGCTGCATCTAATTGGAGGGGACTGCAGCCTCTTATCACTTATTTCTGTGATGTGCAGGCTCCATACAATCGCATGTTTCTTTCTTTTTTTTTTGTGGCCATTTTTTATGTTAAGGTATAGGAGCAGATGAGTAAAATTCCAACAAAATACATTTGTAGTTCGCTGTCTGTGTGCCCAAATTCTAGCTGCCTTTTTGTGAGTAAATGTTAAATTAAAAGACACTATTAAAAAAAAAAAAAGCCTCCAGTCAGGGGCCATAAAAGAGCTACTTACTGCCAAGTAAGCTAGTTATATTGGTCAGATTGTGATATGACCGTTTTCAATGAATGAGCCTTTATTTTGGGGGAAGCACTTTAGATGATTTGGGAAAGTCCAGCTCTCCTATCGGATAGTTCATTGTAGAATAGTCGACAAATGTTGACACGACCGATAGATGTGATCAATAGGGATGGATCTTAAGCCTTGTGAGTACTTTCTGCTCTGTTTACAATGATCATTTTTAACAAAGTTAAAGTAGTAGTAAACTCACTGCATTTTTTTAGCTTGCTATATTAAGCACAAAAAGAAAGGAAAAACAAAACCAACAAAAATCCCCAGTTAGCTGTTTATTAAAATTCTTACCCCACATTTGCCGTTTACAACTTTCAGTGTTGCTCGCTTCTGCTCTCAGTGCTGGCTTCCCTGAAATTTTGATCTTCACAGGAACGAGTCAACCGTGGACAGTCCAGTCATGAATCAGTCTGTTAGTTTGAAGGGAGGAGGAGGAAGAAGCAAAGGAGTAATGCATTGTCATCCTAGCCTACAGGCTATTGATGCACAACTCTAGTCCCTTCAGAACAGGAATAGATGAAAAATCTTCTAATGGAGACACTAGTTCTTGTGACAACCAGGGATTTACTTTCTGTTTTGGCTTTGGGACAGAAAGTGAATGAAAATCTCCACATTGAGACACAGACAAAAATAAAAACCTGCCAGTTATACCGCCCTTACAAACTTTGTAATATCACATTAATTGTCCTTTGGATTGTATTTCTTCATAGCATGGGCACCTGGTGTTATGCTGCATAAACCAGACTTTAATATTGGGAAACTTTGTAGACCTTTTATTATTTTGGTTTTTATTTTTCAGGGAATATTGATTGCTGGCAATGATGAGCAGAAAGCAAAGTACCTGCCTAAGCTGGCATCCGGGGAACACATTGCAGCTTTTTGCCTTACAGAGCCTGGAAGGTGAAGTAGATTAACTACCAATATAAAATGGAGGGAATATGGTATAATGTGTTTGTTTTCAAAAGCAACTTGACATACAATAGATTACTTTGTGTTAAGTGGACTGGGGCAAACTGCAATTCTCATTTGGGCTGTTATAGGGGTTTTTGGACCCTTGATGTGATTACATTTGGATCGCCAATTCAATAGAAAAGAAGGGTATTTAGGACTTAAGATGAGGCATGTGAAAAATATTGGAAAATTAATCAATCATATTTATTTAACATATGCACATGTCATAGCACATCAAACATGTACTGTACAGCAGGAGAAGTTTCAGGAGGCGGAGTACCTACAAGAGTCTCACCTTGCAGGTAGCAAGATACCATGGGTTATGTAGTCCTTAGAAACTGAAATTATACCGCAGGGGAGCAGCTGCAAAGTGTGCAGGGAATTCAGGATGTTGTGGAAAGAGATGGCCAGCCGACAGGCAGCACTCACAACATGAAATTAGATTTTACAAGTACGTTTATATTGGATTGTCAAAAATAACTATTGTTTGTATTGCTATTACAATGCTAAAGTTATAAAATGGAAAGTATATGTTCCGACCGTAGAACTCCTTTAACCACTTGCCGACCACCCACCGTCGTTTCACGGCAGCTGTTTGAAGAGGAATATCGTTGTTATGGCAGCAGTTAGCTGCCAAAACCCTGGTATCCTCTTCTTCAGCAGGCGGTTGGCTTTCTGATAAAAGTGGTCCCTGCAGCAGATTTGCCACAAGATCACTTTTATCGGTGGTGGGAGAGGGCCCTCCACTGTGCTTTGGTGCCCTCCACCGCTTACCGGAGCCACCAGTGGAGTCGATCGGATCCTTCTCGGTCTGTGGTATGGAGCCGAGTGAGGGGAAGATGGCCCTGGCTTGGCTCCATACTATTGCAGGGCGGAAGCGGCGTCAAAACGTCACTTCTGCCCATAGCTCTTAAAGGGACATTTTTTTTTCCAAAACATTTTTTTTTGTGTAAATATGAGATCTGAGATCTTTTTGACCCCAGATCCCGTAGTTGGCTGGATCACGCAGATATACTGCTGTAGAATGGCTCTCCTGGGAAAAATCCCATACATATATGGCTTTGCCCAGGAGAGCCACCAGATTGCGCACATCGGAGAACACGATGCGTGTGGCCAGCAGGCGCGTTCACCGCTGGGCACGTGCAGTCGCATGCTCAAGCGGCAGAGCAGGGGTTTGTGTGTTTGTGTGTGTGTGTGTGTGTGTGTGTCTAAACACATAAGTCTTTGTGCTGTCAGAGGAGAGGAGACAGATTGTGTGTTTCTACAAAGTAGAAACCGCGATCTGTCATCTCTCCTAGTTTGTCCCATCCCCCCACAGTTAGAACACACAGGGAACACAGTTAACCCATTGATTGTCTTTCCCTGCTAGTGACATTTACATAGTAATCAGTGCATATTTATAGCACTGATCGCTCTGTAAATGTCAATGTCCGACCTGTCCGCCGAAATACTGCAAAAAATTGCAGATTGCTGCCATTACTAGTAATAAATAAATGAAAATGCTATATAAATGCCATAAATCTTTCCCATAGTTTGTAGATGCTATAACCTTTGCACAAACCAATATAAACTTTTATGTGATTTTTTTTTTATTTTTTTTACCAAAAATATGTAGAAGAATACATATTGGCCTAAAATGAGGGGAAAAATTGTTCTTTAAAAAAAATTA
Source organism: Rana temporaria (assembly GCF_905171775.1). Classification (NCBI taxonomy): domain Eukaryota; kingdom Metazoa; phylum Chordata; class Amphibia; order Anura; family Ranidae; genus Rana; species Rana temporaria. The sequence goes on along the minus strand of NC_053495.1, from coordinate 51,722,432 downwards.
TTGGGATATTTACTATAGGAAAAAGTAAAAGATATTGGAGTTTATTTACTAAAGGCAACTCCACTTTGCACTGTAAGTGCACTTGGAAGTGCAGTCGCTGTAGATCCAAGGGGGACATGCAAGGAAAATAAGACAGCATTTTTGCTTGTACATGATTGGATGATAAAATCAGCAGAGCTTCCCCCTCATTTCAGATCTACCCCTCAGATTTACAGCGACTGCACTTCCAAGAGCACTTGTAGTGCAAAGTGGATTTTCTTTTAGTAAATCAACCCCATTGTGTTTTTTTTCCAAGATTGTCGCTCTTTTGTTTATAGTGCAAAAAATAAAAACCGCAGGTGATCAAATACCACCAAAAGAAAGCTCTGTGGGGGAAAAAAAATGATGTAAATTTTGTTTGGGTACAACATTGTACGACCGCGCAATTGTCAGACTGCATTCACACTGAAAGAGCCCGCGCGTCGGCGGTAAAACAATGCTATTTTTAGCGGCGCTTTACCGTTGTTTTTGCAGTGCTTTTCGGCGACTAGTGGGTCTGCTTTTAACCCCTGCTAACGGCAGAAAAAGGGGTTAAAAGTGCCGCTGTGGCGGCGCTTTGCCGGCGGTTCAGCAGCACTGCCCATTGATTTCAATGGGCAGGGGCGCTTTAGGAGCAGTGTATAAACTGCTTTTAAAGCTAAGAAGCTGCTTGCAGGACTTTTCCTGATGCCCTGCCAGCGCAGCGCCGCAATGTGAAAGCACTCAGGCTTTCACACTGGGATTGCAGCTGAGGCTTTTTTCAGGCGCTATTTTTAAACGCTAAAGTGGCTAAAAACGCCTCCAGTGTGAAAGGGGTCTTGAAGCGACGCAGTGCTGTATCGCAAATAATGGCCTGGTCATTCCAGGGCTGAAGTGGTTAAGAGGTTCTGTCATGCTTTTTTCTTTATTACAAGGGATGTTCACATTCCTTGTAGTAGGAATAAAAGTGATCCATTTTTTTTTTTTTTTAAAGACAGTGTTAAAATAAAAAATGAAACGTAAAATAAATATGAAAAAACGTTTCCTTTAATGCACCCCATCTGGACGAGCTTGCGCGCAGAAGCGAACGCATACATGAATAGCTTCTGCATATGAAAATGATGTACAAAACACACATGTGAGGTATCACCGAGAGCGAGAGCAATAATTCTAGCCTCAGACCTTCTCTGTAACTCAAAACATGCAACCTGTAGAATATTTTAAACGCCGCCTATGGAGATTTTTAAGGGTAAAAGTTTGCGCCTGCTCGTGGAATGGCGACAATTTTAAAGCGTGACATGTTGGGTATTAATTTACTTAGCGTAACATCATATTTTACAATATAAAAAAAATTGGGCTAACTTTAGTGTATTTTTTCCCCAAAAAATGCGCTTGTAAGACAACTGTGCAAATATGGTGTGACAGAAAGTATTGCAGTGACCGCCATTTTATTCTCTAGGATGTTAGAACCGCCAAACATTATGTATTTTTTTTCTAAGTAATTTTCTAGCAAAAAACCCTGATTTTAACTTGTAAACACCAAATCTCCTTAAGTAGTTAAAGCGGGGGTTCACCCTATATAAAAAAAAAAAAAAATTTTTTTTCCCTCTAGCATTAAATTCGGCATAGTAGCGCGAGCTACAGTATGCCTATCTGTATTTTTTTTATCCCCGTACTCACTGTGCTATTGTACATTGAAGATTCCGGGGAATGGGCGTTCCTATGGAGAGAGAAGGTGATTGACGGCCGGCCCTGGCACGTCACGCTTCTCCGGAAATAGCCGAAATAGGCTTGGCTCTTCACGGCGTCAGCGCATAGCCTGTGCGCAGGCGCCGTGAAGAGCCGAGACCTAATCCGGCTGTCTTCAGGGAGCGTGACGTGCCAGAGCCGGCCGTCAATTATCCTCCCTCTCCATAGGAACGCCCATTCCCCGTGGCAGACGGAATATTCAATGTACAATAGCACTGTGAGTACAGGGATATAAAAATACAGACAGGCATACTGTAGCTCGCGCTACTATGCCGAATTTAATGCTATACTGTTGTTAAGGAGGGTGAACCACCGCTTTAAAGTAATTTTTATGAATGGCTTTATGTTATAAATATGTTATTGTAATAAAACCTAGAAGAAGCTGTCACTGGCTTAGTGCTGTCACTTTTCTCATTCTTTCTCCTAACTTGTCTTAACGATTATTGAGGTATCAGCCACGCAAAAAGTACATTTTGTTTTTTTTTTAAATGAGGGAACTGACTCCTAGACTTGAATTGTGAAAAGAAGCACTAAAGCACAAACATTGTCACACTACAAAGCAGGACGCATGGCCTGTGTATGTAATGAGTGGCCGTGGCTGATCCTTAGTGCAAATGTAATAAAATGTATACAAAGAAGCTCTTTAAAATATTGGCACATGTTTACAGTTTAAGATTGTATATGCTACATTGATCTGTTTTACTTGTGCTAAAATGTCCCTTAATGTGTATTTGTGGTTTGGAGCCTTTATGTGGAGTCTCTGCTAATTACAGTGTCGCTCTTATTGAATCTATTGTTTTGTTTTATAGGTGGTATATTTTATGTAAGTTGTTGCTTTTATATGTCACTTAAAAATAAAAATAGAAAATTGTGGTGGGGAAAACGATTGCTGTGCCCTACTTGCATATAGGTTGTATTTCCAGGTTGAAATTGACTCAATGAATGTATGGAAACTAAAGAGTAAGAAAAAAATGGATTGTAGAGTTGATCACCCATGCACTTAGCCAGACCTGTCTAATGCTGCATAATTTACAGCTGAGGTATTACAGCTGTAGATCCAGATGGCCAAAGCCTACTTTAATGGAATGTACATGGTGAAGTGATGCTTTTATGAAGAGTCTTATTTTTTTTCCCCCATTCTAGTGGTAGTGATGCTGCTTCAATCAAATCTAAAGCCACCTTGAGTGCTGATGGAAAGCACTATATTCTGAACGGTTCAAAGGTATATTATTGTTATTATTCATTATTATATAGCACCAGTGTATTCCACAGATCTTTACAGAGTACCTAAAGCTATTCACAGAAGTTCTGCCTAAATGAAGTCTGCAGCCTCTCTGATATATTTAAACAAACACATACTGTAAAGGCTCTGTTATTTAGGGAAACATTAACCTATTACTACTGTAGGTTTTTGAATTGTGTAAGGTGACAGAAACACATAGAAGAATGTCACAGTAACTAGGTGAAGATATACAAGTGTTATGCACATGAGAACTGGTAAAGAACTTAAGGTTGCTCATGGTACTTTTGTTTTACTTACAAGACATGGAAGACATTTTAAATATCAATATCCAACTAGACAGTTATCAAAGTGTTTCATCTAAATAGCTTAGAAATATAGCTTTTTTTTTTCCCCTGAAATGTGCCTGTTGGCTTTTTAACATAACATTTAGAAACCCCAATCAGGAAGTTTTTCCTTTGACCTGACTGCAGCACTTACTTTGGTAAGCAGGGTTGATGTATGGCCCCCGCTGGATTTTCAATAGAAATAGATAAATAATGTAACCGGAGTTGTTAAAATACATCATTTGTATTGAAACTGAGCAATTTAGCTGTGGGTCATAAGTAAGAATGGGCTCAGGTGTGGTCGCAACTCCACATGCCCACCAAGCGGCTGCACAGATAAGGAAATGTCTCACTATCTGTGATTTCTTCCTGACACTGCACGTGGAGTTGCAAACATGCCTGAGCCCATCCTTAGTCATAAGCATGGTTATGTGGGGAATTTCCTCACTGCAGTCACTATAGCTGTCAGACAGTGGAACCCACTGGAGGCATTGCAAAATACATAAGTAATCTCATATCAGACATCATATATATATATTGCATCACGTGCTAACTTCACTTCCTAGATCTGGATATCCAATGGAGGTCTGGCAGAAATATTCACAGTGTTTGCAAGGACTGATGTTGTTGATAAAGATGGTGTTACGAAGGACAAGATAACTGCCTTCATAGTGGAGCGAGCTTTTGGTGGCGTTACTCATGGGAAACCCGAGGATAAGCTGGGAATTCGAGGATCAAACAGTAAGGATCTTTTCTTTCTCCTCACTATGTTCCGTTGCTTATGTTGACGATTCAAAGGGCTCATTCTTGGTTATTTATTGTGTTTACCAGCATTGCCATATATAGCTTTAGTTGCTAACACATCAAACTCTGCTGCTTTTGCATCCTGCTTTTCTTTTAGTCTTGCTACACATATCCAGATTAAATAAGGTAAACACGATTCCGGGGAAGGGGCTCCTGCTTTCAAGGACCCTGTGGACAAGAAGGCTGAGGTCATCCACTACCTATACACGGTGGTGGGCTCGGCAATCCCGCCAACTATGGTTGGGGCCCTGGTGTCTCAGACTCTCACTGAATGGGCAAAATTGCTACACCATGGGTTAAAGGAAAGACAGGCTCCCTTGGACGAGGTGGCTCTGGCCGACCAGTTGGTACAGGGCCTTAAGTTTATCTGCGAGTCAGCTTGGGATACGATTCCCTTGCTGTCCAGAGCCTCAGTCTATGTGGTGGTGTTATGCCATCTGATCTGGCTAAAGTGTTGGTCTGCGGACCAATCTTCCAAGAAGGCCCTGATGGATTTTCCCCTTAAGGGCGACAGACTTTTTGGAGCAACTCTGGATGACATTATTAAGGATGCCACAGGAGGTAAGAGCACGCTGCTCCCACAATCCAAAAAGGGTAAGGAGCCACACCATAGGCAAGGGCCCTCTTTAACTACTTAAGGACCACCTCCTGCACATTTACATCGGCAGAATGGCACGGCTGGGCACATGCATGTACAGGTACGCCCTCTGCTAGTGCCCAGCCGTGGGTCGCGGGCACCCGCCCGCGACCCGGTCCGAAGCTCCGGGACCCGGAGCTGAAGAACGGGGAGAACTGTGTGTAAACACAGCTTCCCCATTCTTCACTTTGGCTCTGTCATCGATTGTGTGATCCCTTTTATAGGGATACACAATCGATGGCGTCACACCTACAGCCACACCCCCCTACAGTTAGAAACGCATATTAGGTCATACATAACCCCTTCAGCACCCCCTTGTGGTTAACTCCCAAACTGCAACTGTCATTTTCACAGTAAACCATGCATTTTAAATGCATTTTTTGCTGTGAAAATGACAATGGTCCCAAAAATTTGTCAAAATTGTCCGAAGTGTCCGCTATAATGTCGCAGTCACGAAAAGAAATTGCTGATCGCCGCCATTAGTAGTAAAAAAAATAAATAAATAATAAAAATGCAATAAAACGATCCCCTATTTCGGGGATATGCAATTAGCGGACCTCCAGCTGTTGCAGAACTACAATTCCCATGAGGCATAGCAAGACTCTGACAGCCACAAGCATGACACCAGAGTCAGAAGCATGATGGGACTTGTAGTTTTGCAACAGCTGGAGGTCCGCTAATTGCATATCCCTGCCCTATTTTGTAAACGCTATAAATTTTGCGCAAACCAATCGATAAACGCTTATTGCGATTTTTTTTTTTTTTTTTTATACCAACAATAGGTAGAACTTAGAATACGTATCGGCCTAAACTGAGGAAAAAAAAGTTTTTATATATTTTTGAGGGATATTTATTATAGCAAAAAGTAAAAAATATTGCATTTTTTTCAAAATTGTCGCTCTATTTTTTTTTTTTATAGCGCAAAAAATAAAACCCGCAGAGGTGATCAAATACCACCATAAGAAAGCTCTATTTGTGGGAAAAAAAGGACACCAATTTTGTTTGGGAGCCATGTCGCACAACCGTGCAATTGTCTGTTAAAACGACGCAGTGCCGAATCGCAAAACCTGGCCGGGTCCTTTAGCTGCCTAAAGGTCCGGTTCTTAAGTGGTTAACCGCGCACAAGCGTGTTTTTTTTCGTCCACCCAGCGCGGCAGGTAAACGATCCCAGGCCAGTAAAGCGCCTGCTGAGGGACAGAAGCGTCCCTGGTTTCGCAAGCCCAACAAACATCTGCATCCGCATTAAGGTCTGTCCCGCCCATCTCTCGGTTGGGGGGACCGTCTTGTGAGTTTGCGACTTGGTGGACGTCGCTGTTCTCCGACCAGTGGGTTTGCGAAGTAATTTCCTCAGGGTACAAGATAGTTTATCTCTTGCCCACCGAACAGATTTTTTCCGTCCAACCTCCAGCTTCATCCAACTCGTCTGGTAGCCCTGTTTGGGGCGGATCAGGATCTGCTGGCACACGGGGTGATCATTCCTGTCCCAGTACAGGACGGTTTCAGGGGTTTTACTCAAATCTGTTCATAGTACCAAAGAAGGATGGGGTTCGTCCAATCCTGGACCTCAAGGCCCTCAATTGCTTTGTGAAGGTACAAAGACTCCGGATGGAGTCGGTTCGCTCTGTTGTCGCTGCTCTCCATCCAGAGGACTTTTTGGCATCCTTGGACATCAAGGACGTATACTTGCATGCTCCCATATGCACCAGACATCAGAGGTTCCTTTGCTTTGTGGTCGAGGAGGACCACTATCAATTTGTGGCTCTCCCTTTTGGCCTGGCATTGGCACCGAGGGTGTTTACCAAGGTGCTTGCCCCGATTCTGGCCCTGCTGAGAAATCGTGGCATCGCGATCTTCTGAGGGCCACTTCAAGCTCAGAATTAGAGGAGAGCGTATCTATAACCTGTCAGACCATCCGAGACTTTGGGTACTGAACATTCAGAAGTCCGTATTGGGGCCGACTAAACGCCTAGTATATCTGGGGTTGGTTCTGGATTCCTCAGAGGCAAGAGTTTTTCTCCCTGTGGAAAAGTTGCAGACCCTTTGGGCTGCGGTGCGCCAGCTGACATCCCAAAGATGATCGTCACTCTGCTTCTGCATGCGAGTCCTGGGTCTCATGGTAGCCTACTTCGAGGTGGTTCCGTATGCTCAATCTCACACTCGAGTGTTGCAGAAGGAAATTCTGTCCAGATGGTACAAGTGCTCATCGTTCCTGGATTATTAGATCAGGGTGAGCCACCTAATCAGGACCTCCCTGGTTTGGTGTCTGACATACCTGGCACTTCTGTCTGTGAAGTCGTTCCTTCCTTTTCACTGGATGGTGATCACGACGAACAGCCTTACCGGTTGGGGGGGGAGTCTGGGGTGTTCAGTCGCTCCAAGGTCGCTGGACTCCGGAGGAATCCCGCCTGCCGATCAATATCCTGGAACTTCGAACGTAGATCTCCTGGCTTCTCAACTCAATCGGAAGGTATTGAGGTTTGTGGCCAGGTCAAGAGACCCATGGGCAGAGGCGAAAGACCTGTTGGTGGCACCATGGAGTCTGTATCGGCTAATATATCAGAATAAATAAAAAGCTGCGCAAAAAATCTGAATAAAATTGTGTATATGCACAAAGATTTAGAAATATGTATAAGCAGAGGAAACCGACTCCTGTCCCCTCTGCTTCAATATGAAATCGCACACCACTAAATGTGACTTTATGTACACTAAACAATCATTGAAATGTGTAAGTGATAAGAAATAGTGGGCTAATTGCCCCTAAACCCTATAAAGACACTGAAAATGTCCACAACAAAGGAAACTCCAATAAGAAGTGATTCCAAAAAGAAGGCGATCTCCCAAAGAAATAGATTCCTTAAACAGAAGTCCACAGTGGCATATAAACAGCACCCATGAAAGAGTGAAAAGGGTAAAAGAATCCTCCACCTTCAGGCAATGGCCGCTTACCGGACTGTATGATCCCTTAATTAAATAAATTACACACAAGCTTTGTGGCTTATTTCCCAGCCAGTCTCTGTGTCTCTGTGAAGGGATTTTCCACAAGTGTTCCGCTCAAGCGTCCACCACAGCAGATGTATAGATGGCCCATGTGGAACAAGAAAACGGTTCCATAGTGTAACCCGTAAAAAATATTTATTAAAAGGTTTTAAAATGTTAAACCTTTTAATAAATATTTTTTGACGTCTTCGCCCATAGGACGGGTGTCTGCTTGCCGGCCGGCTGTTTGTTTTTATACGTGATTTTATTCAGATGCTTTTGTAAGTATATCAGATTATTTTTACATTAAACTCTTAGCATACAATATTATGCTATGCCAGTATTTCTTCCCTTGGTACTGTACGAGATACCTGCTGTGAGTGAGGTGATCGTTTCCACTCGTTCGGATTACTTCTATCCACCCTCCAGCTGTCAAAATTGAGGAGATCGATTTTGGATCTGTTCGGATTTCCCGCGTCCATCTTCCTAACGACCTATTCCAGTCCAGAGTGTGTTTGACTTCCAGGCTTATTTAGCCTGTGTTCTGGTAAGCAGGCTTGTACTTCTGGTGAAGGGACACGTGTGATATTGGTGCCATCATAGGCTTTTCTTCACGTTTCTGTTATTGTTGAATCATTTTTGTTTGAAGCATATCAGGACTTTCTTTTTTCTTTTTGCTGCCATTTAGTTGTTGGCAATTGGACTTTTATACTAGCTAATATAAAATCATATGGGTACATTTACACTTATGCACTTAGTGTGGTATTTATATTGTTTATATTTAAGATCATTTCCACAGTTTTTATTTTCATGTTTGTTTACAGCGCAGTTTCCGTATTTTCTTTTGTCTTCTTTCAATGACCCTTGGCGGCTCACTCTCTGGTGAGCACGTTTGTACAGGGGTCCGGCATGTGACCCCTCCGGTCCGACCTCCGCTACCTCTGTGGGACTTGAATCTGGTCCTCTTGGTGCTTCTGAACCCACCGTTTGAAAACATTAGGGAAATTCGCTTGTTGACACTTGGTGGCTGTCACATCAGTTAGGCGGGTTTCTGAGCTGGCAGTTTTGTCGATCAAGGCTCCCTATCTGGTCTTCCACAAGGATAAGGCGGTGCTTCGTCCGCAGCCTTCCTTTTTTCCTAAGGTCGTTTCGGCTTTTCATCTCAATGAGGACATTGTACTTAAATCCTTGTGTCCTCGTCCGTCGCATCCTAAGGAGGCGGCGTTGCATTACTTGGACGTTGTTCGAGCTCTGAGAGTATACTTGTCTGCTACTGCTCCGTTCCGGAGGTCAGACTCACTGTTTGTTTCGGTGGCTGGTCCTAAAAAGGGCCTGGCGGTCTCGTCAGCCACCATCTCTAGGTGGATCAGACAGATCGTGATTCAGGCTTATGCCATTAAGGGGCGGGTGCCTCCCTTTCCTGTTTTGGCTCATTCGACCAGGGCAATGGGTGCCTCTTGGGCTTTCCGACATCAAGCGTCTGTCTCCCAAGTGTGTAAGGAGGCGACCTGGTCGTCTGTTCGCGCGTTCACTAAATTTTACAACGTTGATGTGTGTGCATCTTCGGATGCTTGCTTCGGCCGCAAAGTTTTGCAGGCAGCTGTTTAAGGTTGCGATATGAATGAAGGTTGCAACTCCTCAGTGATGAGCTCTGTTTTGTTTTGGGGGTGCAATTTGTTTTATTGCTGTTTCCACTCCTCGTTTTTTTTTTTACACTGCTTTGGGACATCCCACTTTGTCAAGATTGCTGCTGTGTCCATCCATGAACGGAAGAGAAAATAGGATTTTTGTACTCGCCGTAAAATCCTTTTCTCTGAGTTCATGGACGGACACGACACCCACCCCTCCGTTTATGTTTGTACTGCTTTTTGATGAACTGAGCTGCGAGATGCAGGGAGAGGGGTTGCAGAGAGCCTGCAGCTCCTCAGAACCGACGCGGTGTCCATAAAAAAAAAAAAAAAAACTTGATCGATACGAATCGTAAATTTAGTTTTTTTTTTTTTTTTTTTTTTTAATCGCTGATTTTTTTTTGGGGGGGGGGGGGGGAATCGCCCAGCTCTAGCCAGAGGTACCATTTTAACACTCCAAAAAACTGTTATATACAGTATTATCATTTTAAAACATAAATGCATATTTAAATATTTCCATTATTCCTCATGGCCTATTGTTTCGTCAGAACCACTGGTTTATAGCAAAGCTATAGTCTAAAACTGTGATCCTCAAATTGTGACATTGTCCTTGCCTTTAGGACTTTTATTCCCACTGACCCCCACAATGGGGCCCTATTCCTCCCACTGACCAAAACAATAGGACACAATTCCTCCTCCTGACACCATCGAGGGGGCACAATTCCTCCCACTAATACCAAAGATGGGACTCTATTTCTGCTCTCACTGACCCCACACACTAGGTTTTTTTCTGCTACCACTGACTACCAACCTGTTGGCATTTTTTGCTCACACTCTTAACTGAATTAGGGGGATTGTTTCTCAGGAGCCATGGAATTTTTCACTCCCACTGGCGACAGTCAGGCTCCCCTAAAGTCTGAACAGTCACTTGGTCCTTTTGTTTAGAAAGTTCAAGGGCCCGTGGTGTAAAATATGGACTTGCCAGTGGTATAGCGAGGCCACAGCTAGTTGTAGAAAGTATACATATTGTGCCAACCATAACTGTGTTGCAAATACTGATTCACGAGCTGGCAATGTGAGAGATTTCTGTAATTCACAATCTCTTATGCCGCGTACACACCATCACTTTATGTGATGAAAAAAAACGACACTTTCTGTGAAGTAAAAAATGACGTTTTTGAAACTTCAATTTTCAAAGACGAAGTTGCCTACACACCATCGTTTTCTCACAATGATCTTGCAAAGCGAGGTTACGTTCCACCACGTTTTACCATTGAAGCTTGCTTCATAAGTAGCTTCTGGGCATGCATGGATGAAAAAACGTCTTAGAAAACAAAGTTTTTTGCTACACACGGTCAATTTCTGTGAAGTAAAAAGTGCACTTTTGAAAAACGACACATAAAATTGAAGCATGCAACGTCATTTTTTTTCATCACATAAAGTGATGGTGTGTACGCGGCATTAAACTTTTAACCTGTTCAGCAGTAAGTTTTGTGCTTTAATTAAATCAATTTGTCACTTTGTCTTTTGTGATTTATTGAATTTCCTGCTTTTCACAGTCTGCAGATTTTGGGAATGGCCCTAAAGGTTTCCACAATGATTCAAAAAGCAGCTTTTATCTCAGTGTAGAAAACCATGCTTTTAAAAATGGAAGCACTAGACCTTTATTTGTATTCTGTTTTAAGATTGTTGTTAAAATAAGCTTTGTAAATTCAGTATTGGCTTAATGATAAAATCTGAACAGCATCTGTTTTCTTCCCTGTGTTGTTATAAGCTCCAGATTACTAGAATTTGGTTGAAGGGGGTTCTGAGGATAATTAAACATGGGGTGTTGCTTAAAAATAAACAGCTATTAGCTATGTTTTTTTTTTGCTTAATTTTTAAATGGTAGAGTCCTGGTGCCTATTATTTTGAATAAACATGTTACCATACTCCTACTTTTGACTGACTGGCTTCTGCATTCTGCAAGCTTGCCCATGCTCAGGTCTTTGCTTTGTACTAAAAGACACCCACTACCTAAAACCTTTGTTCCCATTGCAGGAGCTTATTTTCTTTCATCCTAGTGCATGCTTGGCCAGCTGTCATATGCTGTGGTGCACAAACTGGACATCAATTTGATTTCTGCTTGTGTAAACTTGGTGATACAATTTTTCAACAGAAAGATTTATAGTTTCTTAGGTTTAGGGCATAGGGCCATAAAACCTCACTTGTAGCATTTCCTCCTCTTTCCTTCTAAAAATCTGTAGCTTCCTGGGTTGTGTTCCTGATCTTGTTTTCAAAACTTTAACTCGCTGACCTGTGTCAAATATGTAGATAAGGAGGTATGGATTCTCTTGAATTGACTAGTTGTATGCTTTCTCTGGAAAGGTTTTAGAAAAATACAAGGATGGGAATTTATCAAAAACTGGAGCAGCTGTGACTCCCTCCCAATGTGTATCTGTATATGTTGTGAGAGGAGCCATTTTGCAGACCGAGGCAAAATTTGTGTAAACTATTTTCAATAAGAATTGGCTCCTGCCCAGCTGTCTGACTGCAGAGTGGCAATACAGGCAATGGTCTGGGGGGGGGGGGGATTCATTATGCCAATCATATCTATACCAAGCTATCATAGACTAGCTTGGGAGAAGGAACTGGACTCGGAGAACAATGACGAGGACTGGAACATAAGGACCTCCAGCATACACAAAAATAAATACTTAATATGAACCTCAAAGAAGCTAATTTATAAAGTCTCCTCTTGTTGGTATCTGGTACCCGCCAGACTCGCCATAATACACCCTGAGACTTCTCCCTCATGTTTGAGGTGTGGGAAAATGGGTATCAGGTTCCATATTTGGTGGACTTGCCCCAAAGTAAATTCTGTCACCATGATCAATTCTCTCCTAGATTGTTAGAATGGCCCTCCTAAACAAACCAAATAAAGACTATCCTAGGCATTCCCTGGCCCACATCTTCTACATGCTTCTCATTGCCAATATCAATTACCAAGGCTTGGAAGACTTTACTGGTTGATAATCACTGCTGTGAAACATAAAATTGCTTAGCTATAGATTAAAGGGGTTGTAAAGAATTTTTTTTTTTTTTTAAATAACAAACATGTTATACTTGCCTCCACTGCGCAGCTCGTTTTGCACAGAGTGGCCGCGATCGACGTCTTCTGGGGTCCCTCAGCGGCTGTCTCTGGTCCTCCCCGCAAGAACTACACACAGTCATGCAAGCTCCCTCGCATTGTGTGGAGTCCTTGCGGGCGCGCTCCCGTGATACAGCGAGAGGCCATAGCCGCTCACGGTATCACTCGGCCCCGCCCATCGGTGCGCCGCGTCAATGGATGTGATTGCCAGCTGCGCTGCTTTCAATCCATCTGCTCTAGCCAATCAAGGGCCAGGCTGAGCGGCGAAGAGGATGTCGGGGCCGAGCGCTGGACTTTCAAGGGGTCAGGTAAGTATAACGGGGGGGGGGGGGCGGTATAGTCGGAAGTTTTATCACCTTAATGCATAGAATGCATTAAGGTGAAAAAACGTACACCTTTACAACCTTTTTAAAGTGGGTCTAAAGGCTAAAGGATTTTTACTTTTTATGCATTCTTCTTTTATCTACAGATTCCCCCCTTTAAATACTTACCTGAGTTTGATCTCGGTCCAGCGCTGTGCTTTCTCTCCCTCCTCACTGGACGGGAAGAGAGCAGGGAGTGCTATTGACTTCCACTGCTGTCAATCAAATTTAGTGAAGACGTGGGCAATGCCAAGCCTTACAATGTGCATCAATAGAGATTTGAGAGAATTTGGAATCCATGGATAGGCCACATACTGTACAACCCCAACTCAAAGCAGAATGTAACTCCCAATTTGTTCCCCTTCACAATTACAATATACTTTTTTTTTCTGTATATTTTTTATTTTCTTTTGGACTGTCCATGCGGCGATTCTGGTATCGGCTAGAATGATGTGTTCCTTGGAGATGTGATGTGAGTAAGACAGAGGGGTGGGCCTGGCAGGTCATCAGCAGTTGGCTATCTGAACCTGGAAGAGGCAGCCAGCTGAAAATGACCAAGATAACTGTCACCAAAACAGTGGATCACATTATAACTACACTGGTCTCTCTGAGAATGCGTTTTAAAGAACCCTACAATACAGGTGATAAGAGATGGGGGGGGGGGGGGGATACACGAGAGGGTGTTTAAGTTCATTCGGCTTTACCACTTTCCTCCTCCTCCTCCTTTTTTTTTATATTTTGGAATGATTGTTCTTTACATTACCCCGTGCAAGCTAGAAGATTGCTTTAGTTTAATATGTTGTCTCATTATTTTTGGCAGATGGCCGACTTGATCACAAGTTGCAATTTGCTTATGCTTTTCATACAACTGTTTGATACATTCAGACCCAGGCCCTGTCTTTTAGAATCTACTCCAACCCATTTCCAATCAGCATTTCAATTGTGTTTATATTGTCTTGACTAAAGTAGAGGAAAAATTGGATAGGCTTCTGTCTGTATGACCTATTTTTTTTTAAATCAATAGAAATAATCGAAAGAAAATATAACAAAAGTAAGTCAGGATTACAGAAAAAATTTGAAGAAAAAATACTTACTCAACTATAGTGTCATTAAGACAGGTCAACCTCCTTGGGTGTTGGACATTCAACCACATACATGCTTCTTCGCTGGAAATATCGGTGGAACCTACTTTCACTTGTATTAGCTCAGCGATATCACTTACACATCAGACTTCTCTTGTGGACAGGAAGAGAATACTAGTGAATAAAAGCACATACCCTTTCTTGAGATTTAGGCTGGCCATACACGGAGCAAATAAATTTGCCTGATGTGGGAATCCCTCCTGCCCATCCCTGTTTTCTCTAGATAGGGATGGGCAACGGAAGCCATTCCTGCCGGGGGAAGACAGTGATTATTGCTAGTGGCTTTAACCGCCGATATCAGGCTGGTTCTACCCAAGTTGATCAATCGATTATAGTGGCAGCCTTAAAAGTTTTTTTTTACATTAATCTCAACCGGTTTCTGCTGAACTGGCTGAGATTTGAACCGTGTATGGCCAGCCTTTGGTGTGTTTATGTGTATTATGGGTTTGTTGTGGAAGTTCTGCTTGCTATATTTTTGCTGCGGTTTCCAACTAGACACATGTTACACAAAATTTAATGGTAATGCATGTAAAATGTGCATACAACACACTACACCTCAAATGCGCTGGTGTGAAAAGAACCTTAAAGCAGACTGGATAACTAGGTTATGCAAAAAACAACCAACCACTCCACCGCTCATAATGGTAGTCCCCAGACCAGTACGATATTTCCTCTGGAACAATGCTTCAGTGGTGCAGGCCTCCTCAGACAGGGAAATCCAACCATATACTGCAAAAGAATACACAGTGGGTGCAAACGTCTAGTGCAGGCATGTCCAAAGTCCGGCCCGTGGGCCAAATGCGGCTCCCCTGTTGATTTAATATGGCCCCCCTGGGGATTTGGGTGTATATATATGGTTTGTGGCCCCCAGGGCCACAAAAGATATATACCGTATTTATCGGCGCTGCCTTGGAGGGGACAGGGAGGAGGCAGGACGAGCGGCGTCAGATTACATGAAGAGAATCTCCTGTTTACTCAGCAGCATCTGTATTGGAAGTCCCGTCTCCAGGGATGTCATTCGACGACTGTTCTGTCTATCATAGGAGGTGGGACTTTGTATTAAAGCGGACACAGAGAAAACAAGAGATTCTCCTGTTTGTAATCTGTCGGCATTCGTCCCGCCCCCCTCCCTCTGCCCTCCGAGGCTGCAGATGGGCATCGATCAGGCTGCATTCATGGCACATGTGAGGCTGCATTCATGGCACATGTGAGGCTGCATTCATTGCATTGGTGTCAGTGGTGAGGCTGCATTCATGGCAATGGTAAGCCTGTGCGTGTTATACGCCGATAAATACGGTATATCCAAATAACATGCCCAAGCTCATCCTTAGTCCTGAGCAGCACTCTGGGATTCGTTGGAGCCACAAAATAAATATATACACAGTATATCCAAATAACACGCCCAAGCTCATCTCTTCACCACAAAGGCAAGAGAATTCTTCTATAAATCCTGAATAATGGATCTCATAAGTATTCTAAAACCAAAAAGATGTGCTGTCTCAAAAAAAAAAAAAAAAAAACACTCAAGTGATAAGGCAATATGAAAACCTGTTTAACACACCATACTAGAAATGCAACGAATGAAAAGATACTGTGTATATATATATATATATATATATATATATATATATATATATATATATATATATATATATATATATATATATATATATATATTTTTAACGACCCCGTGTTTTATTTTTTATGTTTTTTTTTTGTTTTGTTTTTTTGTCACATTACCTATGAAAAGCACAGTAAAATCGTGGCAATATCTTGTGTGGTATCGGCACCGTTTTCTATTAGCAAAATACCTAAAACACAATTTCCGGCCGCTGAAATTTTGGTGCATCTTTTATGTATACCATGAGCTATAAACAATATGAAAACATTTCATATATGTTCTACCTTTATATAAATGTACAATTTAAGCAAGTTCAAAAGAATTCATAAAAAATGCACAAAAAAATCATAAAATTCAACCAAAAGTTCATTAAATATAATAAAATAAAAACAATGAGTGCTCAAATTACACAAAGCGTTCCAGCATTCCAAAGTGCTTCTCAAATGACACAGCCTCTTGCCAGACTTATGCTGCAGTGCTTTTTGCTCTACAATTCACAATCGTGACACTTTCCTACAGCTCATGAAAAGTGACCTCATTTACAGTTCTTAAAATTGTGTGACTTTTAGGCCATGGGCTGAGGGCCCTCATTTGTGATTTTTTTTTTTTTTTTTTTAAAGGTGTGTTTTTTTTCATTGAATAGTACGAAGCCAAGTTCTATTTTAATTGGCCTGTTTCTGCTCCCTTGCTTATATTCCAAGCTGGAAAATGTAACACTTTCATTCCTATGCTCATTAATGCTGGTGCAATCTGTAAAATGATCTGATTGGTAAAGGCTGAACAGATATTTTTATAAATGAGGACCATTTGTGAGGCAGTTTGCATAGATATGCTTGAAAACGTATTGGATCACGCTTCCAGCAGATCAAGGTGTATTTCTACAGCTGCATAAAACCAATCTGTTTTTAGTTGTAATGAATGGTAAGCCAGTAGCACAACACATATCTCTTCCTATTATGATGTAGTATTGTTATATATTTTTTTCAATTTAATCTGAAAAGTGCTCACTAAGCTGCTGTAGAAATGGAGTCCTCTTTCAACGCTGACCCACGCTATAAATCACTGGCTCCGGGACAACGGCTCGTAGTCTATTTACACATTTAGAAGCTGAAACAGTTTAATTGCTCTAATTTGAACACTTCACGGTTTTGTGTAATGTGTTTCCGTTAATGCTGTAATTTCTGCTGGCACTACATCATTATGTAAAATAGTCCAAATCAGCTGGATATAATTTTGTAAAGAAGCACTTGGCTAAATGAGCCCGGTGTGACATGTGTATGTTAGAAGATAGTGGCTTGCATTCGTTTTATGTCTTTTGTTAAAAATAAATCCAATGAAATGATACATAAATGCACAACATCACAATGTTTTTTATATAATCTGTTTTTCTTTAACGTACATTACAGGACACAGAGGGACCATATTGATCCTTAAAGGGTCACTAAAGGAAAAAAAAATTTGCCTAAAATTAATGTCTGCAAGGTAGACAGACAGAATAGTGTAATGATTCTGTTAAAAAACAAGTAAATACCTATTAAAGCCAGGGTTCACCCTATCGACGAAAAAAAATTTTTTTTTTTCTTTTACCATAAAATCAGGCATTGTAGCGCGAGCTACAGTATGCCTGTCCCGAATTTTTTACCCCCGTACTCACCTTGTACGCGTAGATCGAAGATACCGGGGAATGGGCGTGCCTATGGAGACGGAGGATGATTGACGGCCGGCTCTGGCGCGTCACGCTTCTCCGGAAATAGCCGAAATAGGCTTGGTCTTCACGACGCGTGCGCATAGCCTGTGCGCAGGCGCCGTGAAGAGCCGAGACCTACTCCGGCTGTCTTCGGGGAGAGTGACGTGCCAGGGCCGGCCGTCAATCATCCTCCCTCTCCATAGGCACGCCCATTCCCCGCGGGAGCCGAAAAATACGATCTCCGATTACAAGGTGAGTCCGGGGTTAAAAAAATCGGGACAGGCATACTGTAGCTCGCGCTACAATGCCTGTCTCGATGGTAAAATCGTGTCGGGGGGGGTGAACTACCGCTTTAAATTCCTTCATCTATATCACCTCCGGCATTCTAGTTTCTGTTCTCTCATTCACTTCCTGGTTTGCATCGTTTGTTCATGTAAGAACTAAATTTCCCAGTATGAATTGCGGCACGCCCAGCAATTCACACCTCCTTGAAGTCTCTAACACGTAGAGAGCGTCCTGCCACACAGATGTAGTTCCCAGGAGGGGGTGAGCACATTACTCACCACCGCAGTAAAGCCTCCCATCACGGTGGTGAGTAACAATCAGACAAGCAGGAAGAGAACAGAACAGAGAAGAAATAGAGCAACTTCTGAGCAAAAACGAACAATGAGGAAGTGAAAAGAGGAATGTCTGCAGGTAAAGGATGCTTATTATGAATTTTTTTTTTCCTTTACAACCCCTTTAAATAATGGGTTATGCTGCACCTATAGGTAAATAGGCATTGGGGAAAAAAAATACTTCTCCCATACAGGAAGTGCAGTAGTCCGGTTTTCTAGAGGTGCAGCAGTCTGTTTGTCAGTGTTTTGTCACTTTGTGTGAGGATTGCACTATATATTTGATTTAAATGTTCAGTTTTTTTCACCAGTGTCTTAAAGTGATGGCCACAGGTGTGCAGCTCTCTGCACAAACATGGTCATGCTCAAATTGGTTCCAGTAGGGATCAAAGAGTTTGGAGCTTTCCAGATCCATTCCTACGGCTAAAATGGTCAGATGTGAGGTACCTGGGCCCCTCTGGTGGAAAAGGTTGACATGCCGATATTGCCTCTAACATGAACATTCAAATCCTGTATATACGAAACCCTGTGCAGTAGTAACTGCTATACAGGTCCAAGGTAGTCAACTCCAAGAAAAGGGTATTGAATCCCTGAAGGTCCTGAATGACACATTGCCTGCTGTGATGGGTGAAGATTGGTTCTGGACTTTCCAGGTCAGAACTTGCAGCAAGATTGGCAAGTCCCTGATAGCCTTGGTGCCAGAATTTTTTTCACCCATATGTTGTTGTGGTCCTTCCTATGAGTTCAACTAGATGTTGGGTGTTTGACGAGGAAAGTCGTCTGTACCTTTCTCAGGTGCCTGTATGGTGCATGTCTGACTTTGCTAGATGTGCCGATCTGTGATAGGGTTTTACTTGCTGGTATCTGACTGCAGGAAGTATACCTGGGCATTCTGGGCTGTGAGATACGTTTATAGTGTGGCCTGTGTACAGGCTGTGGGGCAAGCACAAGTGTTGCACTTTTTCGAGGTATACACAATGCATGTGATGTCACAAAAGGGCACTGAGTGGCAATGTTGAATATAAGAGACAGCCAGCATGTGTTGCAGTCCTTGCTGTGGAGTATCTATCATCACAAGGCACAGGGTAATATCGCACTTTTAGGTACATGTAAGTACACCTGTGGAGGAAGGTGCACTGCTAGCTTGGGGTACAAATATCCTGTGGTAAGCTTACACTTGTTTTGCTGTTCGTGTCCTTTCAGCTGATTGGGACTGCCAGTTTTTCTGGCGCAGGTCCCATGTTTATTTGTCTTACAGTCTTCCAAAAAGCATAGAGGTGGGAGCAGGGATGGGAAAAGCGAGTGGGTGCCACTTCAGGCCTGGAGAAAACTGGACATATCCCCGCTGGTGTAATTTTTGCCTTACAGGCTAGGGGTGAAGGAGCTCTTGCGCTTGTCTGGTTGTATGGCTGCTGCAGGGACAGCATTTATCATTATCTTTGTATATTATGAAGGAGAATTTGTCAGCCACCTTAGCTGACTTGGGCTGGGTCGTTGTCTCTATAGGGCATGACAATAAGGAGCATGTGTGATCCTTCTCTCTGGTATCCCCTCCCCTTCCCCCCTTTCCTGTTATAGAAGAGGAAGGGGTAGACGTGGATGATTAGGTAGACGAGGCAGAGCTTGAAAAGGGACAGACGGGGCGCATGCGCAAAGCCGTCTAGGCAAGACATGTTTACCTAGAGTTTCGCACCGATCAGGACATGGCAGCCTGATGTAACGAGCCATACTGGGTAAAAATTATCCACACAGCGTCTACATTATCTCTGAAGTACAGGAGCATATCTATTTCTGCACCTCCATCTTTTCCTCGAGTGACCAACGTAGATTTGTTCACTCTTTGGAACATTTTTTATCCACTGATTGGTGATCCAACACCATTCATTGGATACCTACTCCAAATAGGAGCACTTTTTTCTATTATATTTTTTTATCTACCTTTTTATAGGTAACTTCTCTCAATCACCTATAATATTGTTTTATAATAGCGTTGTTTGATCCTAATTGTACTCCTCTAGCATATTTTAATTTTACAGAATAATTGAACTATCTTTCAACTCCTCCCCTTGAGTGAGGAAAAACCTGACCTTAAACCTAATTTCCTCCTCCTAGGTTTCACTTAATAATAATAATAATAATAATAATAATAATAATAATGTCTTTCCTGAATATATTGACCCTTAACGTCCGGGGACTCAACTCTCCCCAGAAATGCACTAAAGTGTTTAAATTATTTTCCAAATTATCATCACAGTAGTTTGCCTGCAAGAGAAACACTTTACCCCACAATCTGCACCAAAATATTTTAGCCGCAAATATCCCCAAGTTTACACAGCCTTGGCTAATACTAAAAAGAGGGGAGTACTAATTGCATTCCACCGCTCAACACTGTTTACTCCAAAAACAGAACTATACCTATCTGGATTACTAATGGATATTGAGATTACGATTGTCTCTCACCCCCCCCAAAAAAAATCCTGTATCATTTCTTTCACAAATTTTTTTCAGTTATCAAAATGCATAAAATAGTAAGTATTGCCCATTCCTTGACAAATCCCCCAACCCAACTCAAAGGGGTTGTAAAGGTACAACGTTTGTCTTCTTAAATGGCTTCCTTTACCTTAGTGCAGTCTTCCTTTACTTACCTCATCCTTCGATTTTGCTTTTAAATGTCCTTATTTCTTCTGTCTGTGACTCCACACAGTAATGCAAGGCTTTCTCCTTGGTGTGGAGTGTCGTGCTCGCCCCCTCCCTTGCACTACAGGAGAGTCAGGACGCTCTCTACGTTTCAGATAAAGGAGCCGTGTGTTAGTGGACGTCCTGACTCTCCTGTAGTCCAAGGGAGGGGGCGAGCATGACACTCCACACCAGGGAGAAAGCCTCACATTACTGTGTGGAGTTAGACAGAAGAACAGGAAGTGAGGATTTCTCAGAAGAAAATAATCGAAGGATGAGGTAAGTGAAGGAGGACCGCACTAAGGTAAAGGAAGCTATTTAGGAAAAAAAATTGTACCTATCCTTCGATTTTGCTTTTAAATGTCCTTATTTCTTCTGAGAAATCCTCACTTCCTGTTCTTCTGTCTGTAACTCCACACAGTAAGGGCACAGAAAAATAGGCTACTCTCCCCATCGAGGACACAGCCAATAAAAACTTGATGAAGTAGTCATTTAACCTGGTGATGCTTACCTTTTGTTTAATTTACTTCAATAATGTGTTTTCTCTTCTATGTATTGAATTGCTATGTTGGCTTTGTTCTATCTCAGTGTTTTTTTTTTTTTTTTTTTTACTTTTTGACCTTTTTAGATTTTTCAGATCTCCTTTGAAACATTTTACCAGTTTGCTATTTGTTGGCATTGTGTGACACACACAGTATGTGTTTGTTAAGTTCCCGCAGGGTCTTCAGATAGCAATGTGCTTCTTCCTCCCAACAGCAACCAGCTTCATTGGATGCTGGCACTAGCCCTACCTCTCCCATGTCCTGCACCCCACTTTTGGCTCATTACTGTGAGTAGACTCAATGACAAAAAGCAAGGCGTAGGGGAGCGTGGGTAATAAACGGGGACCAAGAAATCTGTGTGTAGTGGATCCTTTCAGGATCCTGGGAACTTAATCCTGTTGGCAGTTGTCCTGTGGAGATGTTGGCATGGTACAGTTGTTATAAGGTGGCCTTGCAGGCTTGGATATCATTACAACAAATGGAGAATTGATATCAATATAGAATGTAGAGAACATATAAAAACTCATGTATCCCATGTAATTTCAGCCTGTGAACTTCACTTTGAAAATACCAAGATCCCTGTAGAGAACGTCATTGGTGAGGTTGGCGGAGGTTTTAAGGTATGGTGTGTTTATTAGTTATGTTCTCACACAAATTACATTTCTGGGCTGTCTCCCTGTCCTTACTATTCATTTGTTGAGTGCCTTCTAAATAATCTGCATGCCTTGTAATCCAGATTAAATCGTTTCTGAGAGGTGATTGTATACGAGTGACATGTGCAATGCAACTGATCATCCCACTCTTGTTTGAAAGATTTTGAAGATGTTTGTGTCTTGTAGAATTTTGTTAATAAGAGATGTCTGATTTTCAGGTTGCCATGAACATTCTGAACAGTGGGAGATTCAGCATGGGTAGTGCCTCTGCTGGAATGATTAAGAAATTAATTGGTAGGTATAGGCGGCTGGTATAGCGTTCCTTCATGCATCATGGGTAAAGAGATGTTGATACTACTGTTAAAGATATTAATAGAATTTATAAGAAAAATATTAAAGAGAGAAAATTCTGAATTGAGTCTTTGTTCACTGCTATACACTCTACATATGTATATCCTACATGCAGTATTTATAGCAGACATCTGCATATAAGCAGGGATTATTGGTTCACAAATATTTCAGAATGTGTTCAGGCTGGCCATCTCCAGCAAAGTGATCTCCCGCTGGCCAATCCTGTGCAAAATGGCAAATACTTGCTTATATGATATTTCAAAAGAATACCCCCCCCCCCCCCCCTTTTTTAAATGATCACATTTTGTAGCCTAAAATTAAGACAGTTTTTGTTTTATCCAGCTGTATTTACTTAGTGCAACTTATCCAAGTGAAAGATATAACACCAACATGTCAGAATTATTTATTTATTTTAAATAAAAAAACAGAATGACGGAGTTGGAAAAAGGATCATCTCTCCTAAAAATGACTTGTAAACTCAGGTGTAGATAATCGCCTTATCATTGGCACATAAAGCCATTTGACAACAATCAACAACTATGGGTGGCAAGGCACTGTCAAAAGATCTCTGGGATAAAGTTGTGGACATGCACAAGTCAGGATACAAAAAAATTCAAAGGCTTTATGAATGCCCAGAAGCACAGTGAAGTCTATTATTAATAAGTGGAAGGTATGTGGTACAGCACAGATCCTCCCTGGTTTAGAACATTGCTCCTAACTGGAAGAAAGAGCCAGTAGGAAACTGGTCAGAGAGGTTACCAGGATGCCTTCCACAGTTGCAGGAATTTATGACAAAGAGTGGTCATTGTGTGCATGTGACAACAATATCCCAATTTCTCCACAAATGTGGCTTGTATGGGAGGGTTGCAAGAAAAAAGCCACATGCAGTCATAATTGAGCTTTGCCAAAATTTACCTTGAAGATTCTGAGGCTACATGGAAAAAAGTGTTCTGGTCAGATGAGACTAAAATGTAATTATATGGCCTCAACACCAAGCTATATGTCGGGCAGAAAGCCAATACAGCTCACCATCCAAATAACACTATTTCTACAGTAAAGCATGGAGGTGGCAATATCCTTTTACGGGGGTGTTTTTCTGCAGCTGGAGCACTTGTCAGGGTAGAAGAAAAATGGATGGGACAAAATTCTATTAAATTATTGAAGAAAATCTGCTGCCCTCTGCCAGTACGTTGTCAATGGGACGAAGGTTTACCTTCCAAAATGATAATGCTCCCAAAGCACACAGCACACTTGGATGCTATAGGTTACACTGATTAAATACAACTGAATAAAACAAAAAACCTGTCTTCCTTTGAGACTGCAAAATGTGCTTATTTTAAGGGGGGGGGGGGGGATTATTTTCTATACCCCTGTATGTCTATTGTAATATGGCATAAGCAAGTATTTGGCATTTTGCACAGGAAACTAGGGATTGGCCAGAGCGAGATCACTTTGGCTAGCCTGAACACACCAATAATCCCTGCTTATATGCAGATGCCTGCTATTAATACTGTATGCAGGCTATACATATGTAAGAGTGTCTTAATTTCAGGCTACAAAATGTGATTATTTTAAAGGTGGGTGGTTAATTTCTTTACCCATTGTAATAGGGGTTGATTTATCTGAAGCAGCTGTGCATGTTATGCAAGCATATGTGGCAAATTCGGGTAGTTTTAACCACCACCATTTTAATCGGTTCCCGACCAGCTCATGCAGATAAACTGCGGCAAAATGGCTCTCCTGGGCCTAATCCCATATGAGTGCGTCCTTCCCTTTAGTGGCCGCCAGAGGGCGCTGCGGGGCATCATGTGCACGAGTGCCAGCATAGGGATTTGTGTGTGTACACACACAAATCCCTGTTCTGTCAGGGCAGAGAAGACATTATTTGTTACTACGAAGTAGGAACATTATTTGTTACTACTAATTAGGAACAACGATATGTCTCCTCCCCTAGTAAGTCACATCCCCATACAGTGGGAACACACATTTAACCCTTTGATTGCCCCTATTGTTAACCCCTTTCCTGCCAGTGACATTTGCACAGTAATCAGTGCATTTTAATAGAACTGATCGCTGTATAAATGTCAGTGGTCCCAAAATTGTGTCCGATCTGTCCGTCGCAATGACGCAGTACCGTTAAAAATCGCAGATCACCACCATCGCTAGTAAAAAAAGAAAAAAAAATTGCCATAAATCTTTTCCATTGTTTGTAGATGCTAGAAGTTTTGCTCAAACCAATCAATATATGCTTTTTTGCAATTTTTTTTTACAATGTATTTATTTTATTTTACCAAAAATATGTAGAAGAATATATATCGGCCTAAACTGATGAAGACTTTTTTGTATAAATTTGTTTATTTTTTTTTTAATAGCAAAAAGTTAAAAATATTGTATTTTTTTCAAAATTGTTGTCAGTTAAAGCGACGCAGTGCCAAATTGTAAAAAGTGCTCTGGTCAGGAAGGGGGTAAAATCTTCCGGGGCTGAAGTGGTTAATTGAACCTGTCATGGTAGTGACAGATTCTTAAATTGCCACCAGCTCGCAAAACTAGGAAACTAGCGGTAATTTTGACCAGCTCTGAGCTGATCATTTTTGCCAGTGCTCAGAGTGGGGAATGTCTGTGCTGGGAAGCTGTCATGAATGTGATCGCTTCCCACTCGCTCCATTCAGCTATTGCCTGGGAGATTTCCCTGGTCAAAGCTAAATGTAAACTAAGGGGTCAGGGATACTGGTAATGTTATTACCCAAATAAGGCAATGGCCATATCTAAGAAATTATGCGAGTCACAGGGAAGGCAAACCTAATGGGGAACTAGTACCCAAGGCTGTAGAGCAGGGGTGCCCAACCAGTGGCCCGCGGAGCCCTCTGATGTGGCCCGCGACCTCCTGCTCTGGGATGGAATAGAATAGAATACTGTTGTTAAAGGTAAGTGTATTACCAAAATCAGTATATATATATATATATATATATATATATATATATATATATATATATATATATATATATATATATATATATATATATATATATATATATATATATATATATATATATATATATATATATATATATATATATATATATAGGCATATCTGTTCTGCTGTGGTTACTGAGCTGCTTTTAAACTGATTCACAGAGCACTGCACCTGCGGGTTACCTGCACTGAGCCATACACTTCTATTACCTGCGAGTTTGGTGTGCTTTCTGAAAGTGCACCACACCTACAGGATTTAATAGAAGTCACAGGTGAACTGTGCTGCACTCGTGCATCAGAGTGAAAGCAGCCTTAGGCCCCTTTCACACAGTCCGTCCGACCCAATCGGACCCTCCATTCACCTCTAAGGAGTGGCTGATGTAAATGGACCTGTGTCCGTTTACAAACGCCTACCTCCAATCCGATCCCCCAAAAAATAAAAAAGAGTAGAGTGGGTTCTATAGAGTAGAGTGGGCTGCCATCCACCCGCTCCGCTCATTGTGGCCCATGACCGATTACCAATTTCCTCTGAGCTTGGGTGCCTTCCAATTAGATACAGTCCATGTTGAGCACAACCTCATATTTATGCATGCACTTCTAACAAAAAAGTGGAAAGTGTGTAAATACTGTATGTACAGTGGCTTGAAAAAGTAATCACACCCCTTGAAAATTTTCACATTTTGTCATGTTACAACCAAAAACGTAAATGTATTTTATTGGGATTTTATGTGATAGACCAACACAAAGTGGCACTTAATTGTGAAGTGAAAGGAAAATTATAAATTGTTTTAATTTTTTTTTTACAAATAAATATCTGCAAAGTGTGGCATGCTTTTGTATTCAGCCCCCTTTACTCTGATACCCCTAACTAAAATCTAGTGAAAGCAATTGCCTTAAGTCTCCTAATTAGCAAGTAAAGGCCCACTGTGTGTAATTCAATCTCAGTATAAATACAGCTGTTTTATAAAGTCCTCAGAGGTTTGTTGGAGGACCTTAGTGAACAAACTACATCATAACGGCCAAGGAACACACCAGACAGGTCAGGGATAAAGTTATGCAGAAGTTTAAAGCAGGGGTAGGATTTAAAAAATAAATAAATATCCCAAGCTTTGAACATCTCGCAAAGCACTGTTCAATCTATCATTGGAAAATGGAAAGAGTATGGCACAACTGGAAACCTACCAAGACATGGCCGTCCACCTAAACTGACAGGTTGGGCAAGGAGAGCAATAATCGGAGAAGCAGCCAAGAGGCCCATGGTAACTCTGGAAGAGCTGCAGAGATCCACAGCTCAGGTGGGAGAATCTGTCAACAGGACAACTGTTAGTCATGCTCTCCTCAATCTGGCATTTGTGGAAGAGTAGCAAGAAAAAAGCCATTGTTGAAAGAAAGCCATAAGTAGTCCTGTTTGCAGTTTGTGAGAAGCCATGTGGGGGACACAGCAAACATGTGGAAGAAGGTACTCTACTCTACTCTAATCAGATGAGACCAAAATTGAACTTTTTGGCCTAAAAGCAAAATGCTTTGTGTGGCAGAAAACTAACACTGCACATCGTCCTGGATACACCATCCCCACTGTGAAACATGGTAGTGGCAGCATCATGTTGTGGGGATGCTTTTCTTCAGCAGGGAAGCTGGTCAGAGTTGATGGGAGGATGGATGGAGCCAAATACAGGGAAGTCGTACAACAAAACCTGTTAGAGTCTGCAAAAGACTTGAGACTGGGATGGAGGTTCTCCTTCCAGCAGGACAACCCTAAACGCACAACCAGAGCAACAATGGATTGGTTTAGATCAAAGCATATTCATGTGTTAGAATGGCTCTGTCAATGTCCAGACCTAAATCCAATTGAGAATCTGTGGTAAGACTTGAAAATTGCTGTTCACAGACACTCTCCATTCAGTCTGACATAGCTTGAGCTATTTTGCAAAAAGAATGGGCAAAAATTCCACTCTCTAGATGTGCAAAGCTGCTAGAGACATCCCCAAAAAGACTTGCAGCTGTAATTGCAGCCCAAGTATTGACTCAGGGGGCTGAATAGAAACGCACGCCACACTTTTCACATATGTATTTGTAAAAAAGTTTGAAATGTATTTATCTTTTTGCTTCCACTTCACAATTATGTGCCACTTTGTGATGGTCTATCACATAAAATAAAAAGTTCCCATGCAGCGCTGAAATGGAATTATAGCAACAGTCTTTGGAGGAGGAAAGATATAAATCCCTTCACCAAATTCAGTGTGAACTACAAAGCACACCACACCACAGTGTCACTCCAATCTCCTTACCAGAAGTAAGTATAATGCAGGCATGAACATGGAACTCAACATGGGCTGCATCAACCCCACAAGCTACCAAGATTCAACACCAGGTGTATAAACTTGTTCTCCCATTCATAAAGATGACATCACCAGGGAAATGATAAAGCAATCATAGTGAAGCTCGTACTGTAGTACAAATAAATGTATTAAGATCATTTACATCAAAGAACAAAACTAACATCTGCAGTAAAACGGCTGTAGCTTTCAATGTGCTTGTGTCACTGCCAGCCTAACATCTTTCATCCCATTGGACATCGTCAGATAATGACAGAAAATGTGATTATCATTTAGTAGTTACTATGAACATTTTGTTGTGATATTTGCATATATCTTGCTTTTTATTGTATTTATGGTTTTTGTATGCATTTTAATTTAAGTAGGATGACACTATTTCACTTATTCATTGTTTATGTGGGAACACATGTAGTTGTCTGCAGCAACTTAAAGGGTAACTCCACATTCATGAAAAAACAATTTGCAAATAAAAAATATAGCATATACAATTGTAACTCAAGTCATATTGCAATTGAATGGTAAACGTTTTGATCTGAAGTGCTCTAATTTTCTGTACAATGCAATATGGCTACCTGGAGGCGTTCTGTACACGGATGGTGTGCAGAACGCCCCCTGAAAATGTAATTTCCTACTTGAGTGATTGGCTTACCGATTCTCCCAAAAGTCTGCACCAAGATTTTGTGCATCCCCTGCAACAAAAATGTTACTCCCAAAGGGAAATCGCATCTAAAGCGATTCAGACCCTGTCACAATTGAGCCCTGCAGATGCAGCAGCTGATTGATAATTATAAAACCACTCCCATACAGATTCACTCTACATATGGACACAGACAAAAAGCTATTTCTTTAGAATAACAAAAGGTAACGATCTGCAACAAAGTTTGTTAAAATTCCTGCATAGGTTACCCAGAGTAGATCGTATTTGTTTTTTTCCTCAACAAAAGTGGAGTTGCTCTTTAATATTTAGAGTGGATAGGTAAATATCTGACATGGCACAGAGGCGGTAGTGTGGGAATAATTTCACTAATATAAGTTACTATGATTTCGGGAGCAAGGAATCCAATTATGATGTTTTAAGTGGGACCAGAGTATTTCAACTAGGAAATTAGGACAAAGGTCTATGTCATGTCCACGTGTAACTTTTAAAATATATTTCCAGATGGTTTATGAATCGGAGGAACATTTCAGTGAGGACACCAGACCACGATGTAAACTCCATTTAAAGGAAACCAGTGCCTAGTTATAGGGCTGCCATTGCTGATCAACTTCTAAAATGCTAGCTGCTTGGCAGTGATGCTTATCTTCTGACTTGAATCCTTTTTCAGTCACTGACCTGGAATGATCAGGAAACATGGAATATGGGAGAAAGCATAACTCCTTTATGAACGTACTTTTCAAAAAATCATTGAAGTAATACAATTATCAGATCAGAGTGACTACCAGCGAATAGGAGGCTAGCAGTGAAAGACACAATATTTCTAAATACACACTCATGCAATCGTTGTCCTTGCTTCTCAGATGCTACTGGAACACACACTTTATATTCACAATAAGCTCTGCTCACTGAACCAGTGTAGTTACAATGCATTACAGGATCATCATGTGCCTTTAGCCCCTGTTGCCCTGACCAAGAATATTTTTTAGGTACAATTAGTTATATGTTGCTTGTATATGCGATGGGTAGAAGGAGATAATGAATCTTGTGTGCTCTATAATAATTTCTTCATAGACATAAATAAAATATAAAAGCCACAATTCACACCAAGAACCAGAATATTTGACTTATGGCAAAGCCATGCATATAACATCTAAATCACATTTTGGTAATCCATCGTCCTCTGCAACTTGCTCAGAAACTTTACTCTAGTATAGTGCTTCTCAGCAGTTTTTTTTTAATAAAACTTGACAAAACATTTACCAGACTTTTCATAAGACTTTATTTAGGATTAATTAGAAATAGTGAGGTTCAGGAGCCTATGACTTTGTACATTATGAAAGGGATCTTGTTGAATATACATACAGTATCATGCAATTGTTTACCCTGACTTCAACTTTTTTTTGTGAACAGAGATGACAGCTGAATATGCCTGCACAAGGAAACAGTTCAATAAGAAGTTGAGTGAATTTGAATTAATTCAGGTGAGAAAAGAATACCCACAGAAATGTTCTCATTTAGGCAACCACATTGGAAACGGTTGTTTTTTGCAAATATCTACAATACGATTTTCAATTCTAGAGGAATAATAGGGATTATGCTTTAGCAGTTTGACTACCCAGCAACATCTGCTTGCCAGTAGTTTTTCCAGAACATTCATTTCACTTCTGCCTGCACTTCTAAACTCTTTATTGCTTGGTGACTAGCTGGCTCAGCTGATGAGCTACCCAGATGCTCAGTTGACAACACGGCTCGTTATGACATGGAAATATGTCGTCAAGGCATGGCTTGACAGAGTTTATGTGAGAACAAGAGAAATTAGCACATAAATAAAATAATTAATCAAAAGCTCAGCTCCAGCTAAATATATTACCATTTTAAATGGGCACCACTTGTGTATATCACTCCAAAGACAAGGATACTGTCTTTGGAGTGACAAAATGTACATCATTCAGCTTTGTAAAGGCCTGGCAATTGGCAATCCTGAAAGAAAGCTTTGCTCCAAACTTCACTCTCCTGCTTCATTCAGTGGTGAAGCAGGTCCTGGCCAAAGAAAGCAAACATCCAAAGAATGTCGCACACTGATAATGTCGCACTACTTCAAAGTTTGTTCCACCATACAGGTTTAATGAAAGTCTCCGTCTGTGACCTCACCCTCTGACTTGTTTTTCCCTGATTGGGTTTAATCATAGAGATAAGCATTTGGGCTGAACTGGGAATTCTAGTAGTGCTGAGAGCTACTCACTGGTGTACAGGTAAAATTTAAAGATTTAAAAATGCAAAATGTAATTCACCTTAGCCTTTACTTAAAGTGCCTGTCATTTTAACAAAAAGAAAATCGGCAAAGCTTTGAAGGTCCCTATTAGTGTTAGAGCTTGTCACCCCCCACCTCCCCCACATTGCTGTTGGCCAGTTGAGCAGTCTGGGGTGTGGGGTCCAGTAGGAGAAGAAGCGGAAAAGTTTTATTTCTACAAAGAAGTGTCAGAGCTTTGCCTGATCAGAATAACTGGCATTTGGGCAGAGGAGAGGGACTAAAAACGTCTACAGTTATATGCAGATATTTTATAGGTATAAAGAATAACTAAAAAGCTGTTATCATTCTCTAGGAAAAATTTGCTCTCATGGCTCAGAAAGCCTATGTCATGGAAAGCATGGCTTACCTCACTGCTGGCATGATGGACAGGCCAGGGCTTCCAGATTGCTCTGTTGAAGCTGCGATGGTTAAGGTAAAGTAATAATTGTTATATTTTACAAATGTATCAATTTGTTTGAATTCTGCTTTGTTTTACTAAAACTGATACACCATGCGTATCAGTTTCTGATCCTACGTACAGTTGTGCTCATAAGTTTACATAAACTGGTAGTATTTATGATTTTCTTGGTCATTTTTTAGAGAAAATTAATGATAAAACAAAAACTTTTCTTTCACTCATGGCCGAAGCCATTTATTATCAATAAACTGTAAATCAAAATCACAACAGAAACTACCCAAATGACCCTGATCAAAAATCTACATAACCTGGTGATTTTAGCCTGGTAACATGCACACACGTTGACACAAAAGGGTTTGAATGGCTATTAAAAGTAACCATCCTCACCTGTGATCTGTTTTCTTGTAATTAGTGTGTGTGTGTGTGTGTATAAAAGGTCAATGAGTTTCTAGATGCCTGACAGACCCTTGCATCTTTCATCCAGTGCTGCACTGACATTTCTAGATTCTGAGTGATGGGGAAAGCAAAATAATTGTCAAATGATCTGTGGGAAAAAGGTAGTTGAACTGTATAAAACAGGAAAGGGATATACAAAGATATCCAAGGAATTGAGAATGGCAATCAGCAGTGTTCAAATCAAGAATCAAGAAGTGGAAAATGAGGGGTTCTGTTGAAACCAAACCACGGTCATGTAGACCAACTAAGATTTCAGCCACAACTGCCAGGAGAATTGTTCGGGATGCAAAGAAAAACCCACAAATAATTTGGTCAAAATTGTTGACAAGATGAATGCAGTATGTTATCATGGAAGAAAATTAGCATTCATCAGCCAGGAAGTTGCGTATGGGACAAACGTGGACATCCCAACATGATAATGATCCAAAACACAAGGCCAAGTCGACCTGTCATTGGCTACAGCAGAATAAAGTGAAGGATCTGGAGTGGCCATCTCAGTCTCCTCACCTCAATATCATTGAGCCATTCTAGGGAGATCTCAAACGTGCAGGTCATGCAAGACAGCCCAAGAATTTTACAGGAACTGGTGGGTTTTTGCCAAGAGAAATGGGCAGATTTACCACCTGAGAAGCTAAAAAGCCTCATCCACAAATACCACAAATTACTTCAAGCTGTCATTGGTGTTAAAGGGGGCAATACACAGTATTAAGAACTGGGGTATGTAAACTTTTTTGATCAGGGTCATTTGGGTAGTTTCTGTTGCCATTATGATTTAAAAAGAGTAAACACAGTTAATTGATAATGGCTTCAGCCAAACACTAACCATGAGTGAAAGAAAAGTTTTTGTGTTATTCATAGTCTCTGAAAAATGGGCAAGAAATCATAAATTCTGCCAGGGTATGTAAACTTATGAGCACAACTGTATAATAAGTAAATCAGCAAATACAACTATTCCAACCAATCAGAAATGTTCTATGTAATTCTGATTGGAAACTTGAAATTCAGGAATCCAGGCAGTTGTAGTTCATTAATTTAATTGCATGGGTAGCTTTATTATGAAAATAGTTACTTTAGTTTCAGTACCCTACCCCTTCATATACCTATTTATCAGCGAGGCTGTCCATAACAAGGATGGTCCAACAGTTAACCACAAACAAAAGGCAGAAGTCAAGGGTGACTACAGGAACTGAAGCAGTCTTTTACATATTAAAGCTTCTGGGGGAATCGCTTTTAGGGCTCCTTTTGTACTTGGACCATCCCATTGTTGTATGGTATTGTACATGCATTAATGGGTGGAAATTTGTACCCCTTCATCTATATTTTGATACATCAGCCCATATGGTGCTATTGTGTCAGTAGTATAGGGGCCAATGGGAGGAACAATAGTGAGTGTCAGGAGACCAGGAAATGAACACTCCCAAAAGTGTCAGGTTTTGCAGGATCTTGGGACGGCGGTTCCCCTTCACTTCTGCAGAGGCTGGCAATATGGAAAGTAGGAGAGGTGAATATTCCGTGTATTTTTTTCAGGAAGAATTATTTTAGTGAGTTACTATAAGTGGTATCTGATTATGCTTGCATGGACCTCCAATGGGATTTATAGCAAAATAGGTTCACTTTTTTGGCCTGTCCTGCCACCCTGTTACATTGGCAATACAAAAAGGGAAATGCATAGAACCCTCAGGTTTCTGCACCCCCAAACATTACTGTTAACACCAGAATTTTTTTTAACTTTCAAATCCCTTTTGGTTTGCTATAAGCACAATAAATAGTGCTCACTAATGCAGAGTGCATCTTGGCTAGTACGTGGTTGGAGGTGCATTGCTTTGTATTGGAGTTGGGGCATAACAATATCCTTTCAAAAATGCTGTAAAAAATATAAAGGATATCTTCCAGTGCTACAATTACTTTTTCATATGGTAATGGACATTGTTGTATCAGGTGTACAGCTCTGAAGGGGCGTGGGAGTGTGTCAGCGAAGCCTTGCAGATTCTTGGAGGACTGGGTTATATGAAGGATTATCCATATGAGCGTTACCTTCGAGACAGCCGCATTCTTCTCATTTTTGAGGTAAGTGAGCTCTGTTTTCCATAAACCCCAGCTGTTGAACAGGTGTATTTCTCAGGAACTGTAATTCTAGTCTTGTGTATTGGGGAAAAAAAATAGTTTTAGGTTTAAATTTGTAACCATAGCTTAACACCACATTTAGAAATGTTGACCTTAAGCGCAAACTCATGTTTATTAACCACTTCCCGCCCGGTCAATAGCAGATTGACGTCCGGGAAGTGGTTCTGTTATCCTGACTGGACGTCTATTGACGTCCAGCAGGATAACAGCCGCCGTGCGCCCATGGTGGCGCACATCGCTGTGATCGGTGGTGCGGCGTGTCAGTTTGACACACCGCTACACCGATCTCGGTAAAGAGCGGAGGCTCTTTACCACGTAATCAGCCGTGTCCAATCATGGCTGATCACGATGTAAACAGGAAGAGCCGTTGATCGACTCTTCCTCACTCGTGTCTGACAGACTCAAGTAGAGGAGAGCCGATCGGCGGCTCTCCTGACGGGGGGTATACGCTGATTGTTTTTCAGCACAGCCCCCCCGTGGATACCCACACTGGACCACCAGGACCACCAGGGAAGGGGGGCAACATGTGGATGGCCAGGTATGTACCCCATGGCCATCCACATATGAAAAAATATTCACAATAGATGCCAATCAGTGCTACAAATGGGCACTGACTGGCAACAAGATAAAACAAGTGATGCCCAGCAATGCCACCATCAGTATCATCGGTACCACCCCTCAGTGTTCAGTGCCCACCCATCAGTGCCACCTCATCAGTGACCATCATCTGTGCCACCTCATTGGTGCCCATCAGAGCCTCCATATCAGTGCCCATAATTGAAGAAAACGTACTTATTTACAAAAAATATTAACAGAAAAAAAAAAGAAAACATTTTTTTTTTTTTTTTTTTTTTTGTGCAGAGGTGATCAAATACCACCAAAAGAAAGCTCTATTTGTGGGAACAAAATGATAAAAAATTTGTTTGGGTACAGTGTAGCATGACCGCGCAATTGTCATTCAAATTGCGACAGCGCTGAAAGCTGAAAATTGGCTTGGGCAGGAAGGTGCGTAAGTGCCTGGTATTGAAGTAGTTAAAGGATTATTAGAAAAAAAAAACTCCTTATTGCCAACTACCTTACCTAGATAGCCCCCACCAGGTGCTTACATACCTTTAGCCAGATTCACATAGACTTACGCTGGCGTATCAGTAGATACGCCGTCGTAAGTCTGAATGCGCGCCGTCGTATCTTTAGGCGTATTCTGGAAACCAGATACGCCTGAATTTGGCCAAGATACGACCGACGTAAGTCTCCTACGCCGTCGTATCTTGGCTGCCTATTTACGCTGGCCGCTAGGGACGTGTACGTTGATTTACGCATCGAATATGTAAATGAGCAAGATACGTCGATTCACGTACGTATGCCCGTCGCAGTAAGCTACGCCGTTTACGTAAGACATACGCCGGCGTAAAGATAAAACACCTCTCTAGGTGGCGCAGCCCATGCAAGGTATGGACGACAGAACAGCCGTCGTATTTTACGTCTGTTGCGTAAGCGTACGTAAATGGGGCTGGGCGTAGGTTCCGTTCACGTCGAAAGCATTGAGTATTTGCGACGTGATTCTGAGCATGCGCGCACATGCGCCATACCAACGGCCCCCCTTTACATGGGGTCACGGTTACTTTACATGTAGCACGCCCACTACCTGCCTAATTTGAATTAGGCGGGGTTACGCCGGGCCATTTTCGCTACGCCGACTTAACTTAGGGAGCAAGTGCTTTGTGAATACTGGCCTCGCCTCTCTATTTTACGTCTGAGTAGCTCAAATGAGCTGCGCTACGCCCGCTTAAACATACGCCGATGTATATGAATCTGGCTACTTCTTTTTTTTATTAGACCTACATTTGTTCTTTAACCCTATCAATACTGAGCACTTTCACCCCCTTCCTTCCCAGACCAATTTTCAGATTTTTGTCCTCTAGCAGTTTGAGAAACAATAACTCAGTCATGCTACACTGTACTCAAATTACATTTTTATCATTTTGTTCACACAAATAGAGCTTTTATTTGGTGGTATTTGGTTCACCACTTTTTTTTTGTTTTGCGAAATAAGTGAAAAAATAGCAAAAATTTGGAAAGAATAAACAATATTTTCTACTTTGTTTTAAAAGAAATCCAATAAAATCAAATTTCATCATAAATGTAGTTCAGAATGTATTCTGCTACATGTCTTTGTTAAAAAAAAAAAAAAAATCTTGATAAGTGTATAATTGGTTTGTGTGAAAGTCATAGTGTCCACAAGCTATACTATGTATCCCTGAAAATTGATCAATCCTGATGTACCGATTGCCTATCTAATTTCTTGAGGCCCAAAATGTCAGGAGAGGACAAAAAAAACTCTAAATTACCCCTTTTTGTAAAGATGACAGTATGAGGTATTTAGTAAGAGGCAAAGGGAGTTTTTTTGAAGTTGCAATTTTTCACCCAGAATTGTTTGGAACATTAAAAAATAAAAAATAATTCCAGAAAATGTGTCATATTAACAGGTTATTTCTCACACATGGCAACGGTAAACTTGCATTTACACCCCAAAAAACATTCTGCTGCTACTCCCGAGTATGGCGATACCACATGTGAGACTTTCCACTGCCTGGCCACATAGAGGCCCAACATGCAGGGAGCACCATCAGGTGTTCTAGGAGCAAAAACTACACATTTAGTTTCCTGAATACCTCTCACATTTTGAAGCCCCCAGAGCTTCATATATTACAACTCAATATTACAACAAATGTTGGTGCCGCGCTTTAAGACCTTTAGTTTTGGATAGCCCCCTCTTAGGTGGGTTTTGCACCTGGGCGGAAGGCATAAGACAATACTTTAAAAGCCATTAATATTCAGCTCTGGCCTAAGCACACCCATCAAAACGGCATTTTCTTGTGTTTGATCGAGTAGCTTGGGACTACATGTCGGAGGTTGATGGCTATAGGTCTATGCTCGGCAATGTGCAGCAGGATCCTTGCCTTATACCCAACTCCTTTGGCTAATGTAAAGGTGAATGGCCGTCTATCCCACACTTTCTCTATCCAAAAATGGGGCACGTTCTGGAACCGTTCCTTAGGCGTTTACAGTCTGATACTAACATTGTGGGTTTTCAGGTGGCTGATAGGGAGAACAAGTTGGCTGCTTATTTAGATGATTTATTACTCTTCCTTCAAAAATCACTAGCCTCCTTTCAAATTTTAAAATCAACTACTCAAAATCCTAAGTGCTTGGCATTGGCCTTTTGGCTGCGGCAATCGCTTCTTATAAGCAACATTTCTCATTCACCTGGAAACAGAACACAATTACTTACCTCTGTGTTAAACTCCCTGCAGACCTAACTAACTTATATATGTGTAACTTTGCTCCCCTGGTAAGGCAGACTTCCAAAGATCTCCAGTCGTGGGATTTAAAGCTTTTTTTTATTTTTAAAATGAACATCTTGCTCCGCCTGCTCTACGTGATGCAAATGATTCCTATTTTCTTACCAAGATTTTATTCCAGTCCACAGATATTATAAGCATCCTACAAACAGGGAGCTGCGGTGGCTCAACGCGATTGGCACTGCACTGACAAGCCATTCACCTTATTTGCATCACGTAGAGCAGGCGGAGCAAGATGTTCATTTTCAAAATTAAAAAAGGCTTTAAATCCCATGACTGGAGATCTTTGGAAGTCTGCCTTACTAGGGGAGCAAAGTTACACATATATAAGTTAGTTAGGTCTGCAGGGAGTTTAACACAGAGGTAAGTAATTGTGTCCTGTTTCCAGGTGAATGAGAAATGTTGCGGGTTCGGATCCCGGTCTCGGCTACATGTGAATTGAGTTTGGTGGTCTCAGCCCGGCTCCCGGTGGGTGTGCTATGCGAGGTAAGCCTGCGCTTAGTACGCCCTCCCACAAAAACCACCACACTTACACGCACTCGAAATTGGGTTAACATGCACGCACTTTGACCACGCGGTCTCTAAAAAAAGAGAGGCGAAGGACTAACGGGGCTGGTTGAGCGGGCTAGATCCTCTCACTCCCTTATAGGGAGTCCCTCTGCCCCGTTGGGCTTCAAAGCGGAGCAGGTAGGGCGGGCTGTGTGGGAGGACCCCCTCACACACCCGCCATTGCCACCCGAGGCATGGAGAAAGGTGGCAGATTGCCTCTGGGGGAGGCCTGCCTACTCCCAACTCCTGCAGTCCGGCTCCTCTCTCGAGTACACGCACAAAATACACTTTAAAAAAAAAAAAAGATAAGCATCCTACAAGTTTGTCATGCAATACAATGATTAACAAATATATATACATAGCCTACTACTGAACTGGTCCCTTCAAAGCTTAGTGACTAGCACAGCTCTTGCAGATGGTGACATTGTTCATTAGGAACACATAGGTCTCATGAGATGGTTATAAAGCTGTGGAAAGTGCCTCATTAAATCTGCTAATACAGCCTAAAATGCAATGGCTTTATTAACCACAGAAGTGTCATTTAAATAGAAATATTTTATAGTGTGATTGATAGATAAATTGCTACTGCCAGTCTCTCCTTATTTGGCATTATGTACTATTCATACACAGTATTCAAGGTTGTGCCACTTAGTCTCTTTTGCAGTACTTCTCTGATCTGTAAGTTGTCTGAAGCCGAGAATGTGACAACTTCCATATTTGTTGGGTTGTCCTGAACTTGGATCATTTTCCGGCTAGATCTGCTGAAACAACCTACCCCATTAGTGTTCAGGCTATTCAAGTTTAATTGTGTTTAATAGCAATCCGACAAAAGGCATGTGAATGCATTAAACTCTGCTGACAATCTCTGCCATATAGCTTACTAATTATATTTGGAACCTTTGCAGAATGCAGGAAGTAGTATATTTTGTTTTTATGATGGGGCATTTCTATTGTAAATGTAATTTTTTTTTTTTTTTTTTCTTTGTTTTTATTTGTAGGGGACAAATGAAATTCTGCGGATGTACATTGCTCTTACGGCAATGCAACATGCAGGAAAAATGTTGACCAGTAAAATAAAGTAAGTTCTTAACTATAATTTACTAGCTGAATAACCGGCGTTGCCCGGTCTTCCTATCTTAACCTTTTGGGGAGGAAAATCATAGTAATATAAATATACCCATCTTTTATATAAGGGTGTAGGTAAGGGTTAATTTAACTGTCATATATTTTTATTTGGCATATAAGTAATATGTGTACCAGGTATTATTGAAATATCTCCAGGCGTACAGAAGTTATGTGGGAACATACATTTCCCATTGATTTGCATGGGACTTTAAACAAAAACCCCGACCCTCACAAATGGGGGTAGTTAAGGGATAAATTAACTATCCTATAGTTTAAGTGGACATATAAGTAACATGTGACCAAGTGTTATCGAAATATGTACAGCCGTTTGGAAGTTATGAAGTAACATGTATTTCCCATAGAGTTGAATGGGACTTTAAAGAAAAACCCCGACCATGGCAAATGGGGGTGGGTAAGGGTTAAACCACCTATCCTATGTTTGTTGCTGACATATAAGTAACATGTGTGCCAAGTTTCATGTTAATATCTTTAGCCGTTTGGACGTGATGCTGGAACATACATACACACACACACGTTGAGTTTTATATATATAGAGATTACTGTTACACGCTGCATTTGCAGCAGGGATTTAAAAACCCTGTGTTGGCAGCACTGGAAGAGCCAGACTACAGTTTTGCCAGTAAGAACGGCAGGGAGAACAGTGGCAGGAGAACAGGAGTTGACCGTAGGGGATACCTCCTAAAAACATTGTTGAAGCATATTTTTTAGTGGTATAAAGTGATAAAAGTAATAAGTGACCAACTTACTGCAAGTAAAAAGCACAGGAAAATGAGCTATTATAAAGGATAAGTTCACCTTTCTCACCATGTTACAATCTTTTTTAGGGTGTAACATGTTGAGCATCCTTGTTCTCTTCACCCCTGATCTGCCGCCTCCTTGAAACAGTAGGCAGGGAAAATCCCCCCGCACCCACTGTCACAACTTGAAAACAGCATGGCCACCTCATTCATTAACATGCCAACAAATAGTTCTAAATGAACTGCGAGGTCACTGTTAAGTGCTCTTGTAGTCCATTGAGCTTTTGGGACTTCAGTAACTGCCTGCCCGCATTTATATAGGTGGACAGTGTATTTCAAAGTTTGCAAGATCCTGACATTGCACCCACGATCTGCTGGTTACTGAGAGCAACAATGAGATGTAGCACACTGACACCAGCTTCGAGACACACTGCACTGAGATAGAGTGCCCTGACACCAGTACTGATAGCATGCCAGCACTATCACCAGCTTTGAAATAGAGGACACTGACACCAGTACTCTGAGGGTCTAAGAATACTTTGCCTGTATCCTGTACTGTGCTCCAAGATATGGAGTTTACAGGTAAGTCAAAATTCCTCTTTTTAATTGCTGACTTGGAAGAAACATGCAGCCATTGAAGCCAGAAAATCGACTTGACACTGGGCAACTAGAATGTTTTGGGAGGAAGGCAGCAGTGGAAACCTATGTATTTTGTTTTTGTTTCCTAAAGACAGCTGTTAATAAACTCATATTTTCTGTAGGGTTGTGTTCGCTCTTGGAATTGGTGGCCAAAATCTCCTTGGCATTTTGGGTTATAAATTATATTTGTTGTCCTGAACCTTTCTAACATGTAATTCATTTCACCTTACATTTATGTAGGGAACTGAAGAAAGGTAGTGTTGGCGTTGCTATAGAGATGTTCACCAAGAAGTTATGGGATAGCTTCAAAAGGAATATAGATTTAGGATTAACAGGAAAAGATGGCGTTGTGCATCCAAGTCTTGAGGTAAGTGTGCACTTTGCCTATCGCTAAATTATTTCCAATCCCTTCTGATTGACCAGCAGGATTTTTCAAACAACTATTCGCTATCTTCTAATGCAGCAATAGAAGCAGTGCATAAGGATCAGTTCAACCTCGGTAAAACCTTGGGAACCATACCCAGACTCCACTCAGTAGGAATTGCCTGTAATGTTGCTTTGGACAGCGGATTCTGGAATGGCCACTCACCTCAGCATTTTGTGCTATGTGTGCAATGCAGGGCCACGGGCCATCCCTATGAAACCCAGACCGCAAAGAACACTCCTGGGGGTATGCCCACTGTGATGGGCGAAGCCTGAACCCCATATATGGACAAGTAATGTGTATCTGTGTCTGTCTGAGTGTTACTGTAAAAAATGTACTCTTTCTTTATCGTACATCACGGGACACAGAGCGGCATAGTCATTACTATACGGGTTATAGAGTCTACCTTCAGGTGATGGACACTGGCAATCTCAAACAGGAAGTCCCCTCCCTATATAACCCCCTCCCATAGTGGGAGTACATCAGTTTTTTCGCCAGTGTCTTAGGTGTTGGTCACGAATTAGCTTTGCCTCCATGTCCTTGGGACCAAGGCAGGCTAACCGGATCTGTCCAAGGTGCCTCAGAGCCAAAGTGGACAGTACCCGGGCCCCAAGTCGTGGGGTTTTTGCCTATAATGCTTCTCTTCGGAGGGCTGGACCCTGGGCTTTGAGCTTTTTAAAGTCCAAAAGTACCTGCTGCCAGGGTGCTGTATAGATCCAGGGCAGAGGTGTTCCTTCATGGACCCCAGTACCTGAAGGTCTAGTACGCTACCCACGGAGATGGGGGAAAATTGGACCACTTGCTATGCAATTGTCCTGCAGCATGCAGCAGGTAAGGGGGGCCTGCGGGACTTGGTTTGACGGCAGGTGCCCCGGGGGAGATATTGGGGGGTTAGCCTAAGTATGCTCTGCATTGGCAAACTTTTCCACTATGTCTGTTTTAAGACAGGATGGTCATACTTTTTCCCTCAATTACAGATCCCCCTGACTGTGTTGGTACTGCTGCTGCTGAAGCTCTGCATGGTGGGGATAGGGGCCCAGAGTGCAACCTACCCCATGACAAGAGGACCCTTCGGGGCCTAGGTTGTCTTACCTGGCCAGAGATTTGTCCGCTCCTATGCCTGGAAGGGCAGGTGTACCTCATGGAGTCCTCCAGCGCCTGTCACAGCTCCCCCCCCCCCCCCCCCGTCGGGTGCGTGCGCACGTGGTTATGCGGGGGAGGGGGGGAGCGTCAGGAGGAAGGGGCGTTCCCTCCTCACTGTTATCTTCGACTCAGTAAGCTGGCTGAAGGGCTGGAGGACGGACACAGAGCGGTGGCGCTCCGAGGAGACACAGCGACACCCGGTGGCGTAAGAGAGACCTGCGGGTCTGGAGCTTGCTCCCCATTGACCTTATATTTAAAAGCCTAAGGTCTCTTGAGGCAGCTGGCAACTAGCACAGTCCTTGGAAGCAGTTCTGTTGAAAAAAAAAAAAAAGATATAAAGAAAAGCAAAGCATCTGCCTTCCCAGAGGCTTAGGGGCATTAGGAAAAACCTATTTACCCTAGCCACATAATTTACTTTTTGCTACAACAGTTGGTTGTTGTTTGCGGAGTGCCTCTGTGTTGTATCATGGCTCCCAAAGGCTCAGGAACCAAGGGTGCAAAAAATGCTAAAAAACAAAAGGGTTCCCCCTCTGATTCTGAGGATCTTAGTCAGGCTACACCAGTTCTATCCTCACCTAAAAAAAACAGAGGAGGTCGCCTTGGATATGTTTGGTGCTTTGGCTGGCCCTAACCATCCCAACCCTGTGTTTGTCACAGAGGATATGCTAGCTACCTCTCTGAGTGGGCTAGAACAAAGATTGACAACTTTAATTGCAAATTCTTTTCCAGGCAGGAAGCGGATTAGATTCCCATCGCCTAAACTCGTATCCTCGGATGCTGAGATTCTCTCCCCGGAGGAATATGAATCTCAGGAGGATCAAATGGAACAGAACCTGGAGGGTTCAGAGATTGAGGAATCCACCATAGAAGAACCAATTTCAGCCTCCCAGGCGGAGAGTCTGTGGATCCAGTCCTTAACAGACATGGTCCGTTCAGCATTTAAGCTGCCTTTACCAGGGCCTCAGGTTCCTGCGGTGTCTTCTTTGGGCTCCTTAACCTCTTGACCACCGCCCCATGTCAAAAAGACGTCCTCTTTTTAAAGATGGATATCTCGGTAACGGCAGCAGCTGCTGCTACAACCGAGATATCCATCTCTTCAGTGGGCGGTCCTGTACACGATAACGGCGGTCTCCACGGCGGATTCGCCGCGAGATCGCCGTTATCGGTGGCGGGAGAGGGGCCCCCCTCCCGCGCCCTCCGCCGCTTACCGGAGCCGTCGGTAGCGGCGGAGGCGATCGGGTCTGTTCGGCAGCTGACTGGGGATGCGAGTGAGGGAAAAATCACCCCCACCCGTCCCCATAGCTCTGCTGGGCGGAAGTGACGTCAAAACGTCAGTCCCGCCCAGCGTCTTAAACATTTTTTTTGTCATTTGAAAAAATTAGTTTCAATTTTTTTTTTTTTTTGCATTTAAGTCTAAATATGAGATCTGAGGTCTTTTTGACCCCAGATCTCATATTTAAGAGGACCTGTCATGCTTTTTTCTATTACAAGGGATGTTTACATTCCTTGTAATAGGAATAAAAGTGATCATTTTTTTTTTTTATTTCAGTGTAAAAAATTATAAACTAAATAAAAAGAAATAAGAAAACAAAAACATTTTTTTTTTAAAGCGCCCCGTCCCGACAAGCTCGCGCACAGAAGCGAACGCATACGCGAGTAGCGCCCGCATATGAAAACTGTGTTCAAACCACACAAGTGAGGTATCGCCGCAATCGTTAGAGCGAGAGCAATAATTCTAGCCCTAAACCTCCTCTGTAACTCAAAAAATGCAACCTGTAGAATTTTTTAAACGTCGCCTATCGAGATTTTTAAGGGTAAAAGTTTGACGTCATGCCACGAGCGGGCGCAATTTTTAAGCGTGACATGTTGGGTATCATTTTACTTGGCGTAACATTATCTTTCACAATATATAAAAAAATTGGGCAAAATGTATTGTTGTCTTATTTAATTCACAAAAGTGATTTTTTTCC
This sequence comes from Rana temporaria, assembly GCF_905171775.1. Lineage (NCBI taxonomy): Eukaryota > Metazoa > Chordata > Amphibia > Anura > Ranidae > Rana > Rana temporaria. The sequence continues at coordinate 51,679,072 of NC_053495.1, read as the reverse complement.
AAAAAAAGTGCGCTTGTAAGACCGCTGCACAAATACGGTGTGACAAAAAGTATTGCAATGACTGCCATTTTATTCTCTAGGGTGTTAGAAAAAAATATATATAATGTTTGGGGGTTTTAAGTAATTTTCTAGCAAAAAAAAAATGTTTGTCTCGTAAACACTGAATCTGAAAAACGAGGCTGTCTGAACACACACACAGAGGGTGCAGTACACAAGCGCGCACGGACTCCTTGTAGCAATACATGTGGAGCATAGCGGGGCACGCACACCTCCTAGGACGCCATTTAAATGCTGGTCAGCGGCTTTTTACGGTTGACACTGCCAAAGACACTCAGTGCCGGTCAGAGGCACTCTATATTGTAAGTGTTATTTTTTTACCTTTTTAAAATAAATATATATTTTAATATACTACACCATGATGAGCCCCTTGTTTTTGAGGAATTGAGGATACCTTGTAAAAGGGAAAAGGAGGCAATACCGACTGACGGACAAAGAAAAGACACCACTTTGGAGCCTATACATCTGGGGTCTGGTGAGTGTTGATTTTAACCATTGGTGATGGTGGCACATCTTTGTCGGGTGGAAGAGATAGCGGCACTTTCCTGCATACAGTACTACCAACACTGAACCTTGTGTTTGCTGGAACCTATTGTATAAGAGCAAGATTGCCTGTCATTTGGACTATTTTCAGTGCAGCCAGCACATTGCACATTTATATGGTTGTTTGATAATTATTTCACTTTTTGATATTTATTTTGGTTCCTATATTGGTTATTGGACAACTCACGGTGCAGTTGGTATATTGCATATTGTGCTTTTTATACACATATATACACTATTTTTTGTATTATCTTTTGTATTGTTTTCACCATTTGGTTAGTCAGTAGCAGCAACATCAGCCATTTTTTCACAGGAGTACTGTGGCATATGGATTGTATGCTGACACACTGATCTAGATCTATGATTCAAGTTTGAAACTACTGTGTCACACTTGCATGATTCATATATATATATTTATATATTTTTATATTTTCTATATTGTTTGTATTCAGGTTATTCACATTTAAGATTGGGTACATTGTGGCCCTGCTATTTCACTTATGTCCATATTCCCAGAGATTAAAACCTCTGGATAATTAGATCAGCGCAGTAACATTTTTTCCTTATGCACTATTGACCCCCACTAAGGGTACACCGTACTGCAGCAGATCACGGTTTACATTTATTCATTTATTTTCTTTTGCGCCGGTGACACTCACAACCAAATCTGAAAAACAAGCCCGGTGGTAAAGAGGTTAAAAGCGCCACTAAGTAATGCGCTGTTTCCGGTCCATCCTCTTTTGGAGGATCTGATCTTTCAGGATTGGGTACGGCCTGACAGAATATTCCTGCCTCCCAAGAGGTTTTCTGTCCTCTACCCTATGGAAGAGAAATTTTCAAAGAAATGGGCGCTCCCGGCTGTGGGCGTAGCCATCTCCTGCGTGAATAAATCCTTGACTTGCCCGGTAGAGAACATACAAATGTTCAAAGACCCGGTCGATAAACGGTTAGAAACTCTTTTGAAAGCTTCCTTTACTACAGTAGGAGAGGTGGTGCAGCCGGCAGTGGCTGCTATTGGCGTTTGTCAAGCGTTAAAGGACCAGACAAAACCGAGGCACGAGAATTATCCGATCTCCCCAGAGCCCTGTGTTTTGCAATGGATGCTATAAAAGATTCCATCCAGCAGGCTTCCCGTTTGTCACTGTTCTTAGTGCACATGCGAAGGCTCTCGTGGCTAAAGAATTGGTCGGCAGAGACTCCATGTAAAAAACTCTTAGCGGGCTTCCCCTTTCACGGAGGAAGACTTTTTGGAGAGGATCTGGATAAATACATACAGACGATATCAAGTGGCAAGAGTACTCTTTTACCGGTCAAAAAGAGATCTCGAGGCCCTACGTTTAAGCGGCAGCTGTCTCCAGCCCCAGGGCCCTCGGCCTCCAGGCAGTATCGACGGCCTCCTGCATGATCAAACTTTGGTAATAAGTCGCAAGGACAGGCCTCAGGTGGCAAGAGACCATGGTCTCGCAAGCCAGCAAAACCAGCCCCAAATCAGCTTTATGAAGGGGCGCCCCCACTCAATCGGGTGGGGGGAAGGCTTCGATTCTTTGCAGAAGTTTGGGAAGCCAGTGTCCCCGACAAATGGGTCCTTTCCTTGGTGGCCACAGGCTACAAAATAGAATTTCTGGAGTTTCCCCTTCCTCATTTTCAGGAATCAAGAGTTCCAAACGATCCGGTAAAGAAAGCGTCTCTGCTGGCAGCTTTGGATCGTCTTTTAGACCAGGGAATAATCATAGAGGTGCCAGCCCAGGAGCGCGGGCTAGGCTTTTACTCCAATCTATTTATCATACCAAAGCCCAACGGCGATGTCAGACCAATCCTGGATCTAAAGGGTCTAAATTCTTACCTGAGGGTTCGCTCCTTTCGGATGGAATCCGTACGGTCAGCAGCCGCTGCCTTGCAGCAGGACGATTATCTGGCCTCAATGGACATAAAGGATGCATACCTACATGTACCAATTTTTCAGGGGCATCGAAGGTTCTTGCGCTTTGCAATCGCAGGACACCACTACCAATTTGTAGCTCTCCCCTTCGGGCTAGCAACAGCCCCCCGGGTGTTTACGAAGGTCCTGGCTCCCATCTTAGCCAATCTAAGGACCCAAGGAATTTCGATCCTAGCTTACTTGGACGACCTCCTTATCATAGATCACTCTGCTTCCGGCCTAAATCGAGCAGTAGCCCTTACGGTTCAGTACCTCGAGGTATTCGGCTGGGTTCTAAACCGAGAGAAATCGGCCTTGCAACCCACAAAACAGTTGGAATACCTTGGCATGCTGCTAGACACGGAACAGCAGAGAGTGTTCCTACCTTTAGCGAAGGTCAAAGGTATCAGAGAGTTAATCCAGTTGGTTCTGAGCAAAAGAGAACCAACCATTCGCTTGTGTATGCGATTACTGGGCAAACTGGTGGCCACTTTCGAGGCAGTACCTTATGCTCAGGTTCACACTCGAGTCCTACAGGCAGCCATTCTGTCGGCTTGGAACAAAAAGCCACAAGCCCTGGATCTTCCTTTGACCCTCTCGTCAATAGTCCGTCAAAGTCTCTGCTGGTGGCTAAACCCTCAGAATCTACTGAAGGGGAAATCTTTCAGTCCCATCATCTGGAAGATAGTGACCACAGATGCCAGCCTAAAGGGCTGGGGAGCGGTCTTGGACGGGCAGACTCAGCAAGGGACTTGGGCAGAGTCAGAGAGACTTCTGCCCATCAATGTCTTGGAAATCAGAGCTGCACGGTTAGCCTTGAAGGCATGGACACCCAAGAAACAAGGGTCTCCGGTGAGAGTGCAGTCCGACAATGCCACAGCGGTGGCATATATAAACCACCAAGGGGGCACGAGGAGTCAAGCCGCCCAAAGGGAGGTGAACCTAATTTTTCTGTGGGCAGAGGCACATGTGCCATGCATCTCGGCAATTTTTATTCCCGGAGTGGACAACTTACAGGCGGACTTCTTAAGTCGTCAACAGCTGGTTCCAGGGGAATGGTCTCTCCATCCCTAGGTCTTTCAAGAAATCTGCCAGAGGTGGAGATTTCCGGAGGTAGACATCGGGGTTCAACAAGAAGGTGAACGGGTTCATGTCCCGGACAAGGGATCCGATGCGTTGGTTTGCCCTTGGCATCAGTTCAATCTACTATATGCCTTTCCCCCGTTACAATTGCTGCCCCGCCTGCTGCGCAGGATCAGGGTAGAGAGCAGACCAGTTATTCTGGTAGCCCCAGCGTGGCCCCGGAGGTCATGGTACTCACTGATAGTGAGAATGTCCGTGGGGGAGCCCTGGACCCTTCCACTTCGTCCAGACCTACTCTCGCAAGGCCCGATCCTCCACCCTGCCTTACTGCATCTAAATTTGGCGGCTGAATCCCTGATTCTCAGGGGTAGAGGCCTGTCAAGCCAGGTAATTTCTACTCTGATTAAGGCTAGAAAGCCAGTCTCCAGAGTAATTTATTACAGGATTTGGAGGGCCTATGTAGTCTGGTGTGAGTCCGAAAGATGGCACCCCCGCAAGTACATCATTGACAGAGTGTTACGTTTTCTACAGCTGGGAGTGGACACTAAAGGAATTATTTTTTTTAGCTAAATAGCTTCCTTTACCTTACTGCAGTACTGGTTTCATGTCCTCATTGCTCGTTTTTGCTTTGAAGTTGCTGTAAAACTGCTCTGATCTCCACACTTCCTGGTTGTCTATTTCCTTAAACCATCGTACTGGGAGCTTTTCACGATGGTCTAAGCTGTCATTACTGTGTGTCTAAAACTTAACAGAACCAATCAGATTCATTTTAAAAACAAAACACTGCCCTGGATTTGTTTGTTTTTGTTCTGCGGGTCTCTTTACTTCACAGAAACATGAAACCAGTTTAAAAACGAAAGTGAAACTGTAGGCACATTATATGATTGAATTTAATCTATTTTTAAAAGGAATCAGTTAACTTTTATGTCTCTATACCCTGTAAACAGTCATTTCAGCAAAAAAAATGTTTTCCTTTAGTGACCCTTTAAGCACTATCAAGGGACAGATTTCAGCCTGGTCAGTGTGGTTTCAGAGGCCTTTGGCCACTCACTCTCTAGTTAAGACTTTCTTGCAGGGGGTCTTACGCATTAATCCCCCTATCAAATCACTGCTTTGTCCATGGGACTAAAATCTTGTGTTGTCAACTCTACAAAAGCAGCCCTTTGAGCCTCTGGTTGAGGTTCCGTTAGTATTACTAACTAGAAAGTTAGTATTTTTGGTCACTATGGCTTCCGCTAGAAGAGTATCAGAGCTGGCAGCCTTGTCTTGTAGAGAACCATACCTCATTCTGCATAAAGACAGGTTGGTTCTCCGTCCGCATCCGTCTTTTCTGCCAAAGGTTGTGTCCAGTTTTCACTTAAACCAGGATTTGATCCTACCATCCTTCTTTCCAAGACCCACTTCTAGAAAGGAAGGCTTGCTGCATACCTTGGATATTGTCAGGGCCATGAAGGCCTACCTTAAGGCTACAGAGAAGATTCGAAAGACGGATACATTGTTCATCCTGCCGGAAGGACCCAAGAGGGGTCAGGCGGCAGCAAAAGCTACCATCTCTAGATGGATTAAACAATTAATCAGTCAGGCCTACGGCTTGAAGGGGTTGCCCCCTCCTTTATCAATAAAGGCCCATTCTACTAGGGCCATGAGCGCCTCCTGGGCAGCACACCACCAGATCTCTATGGCTCAGGTTTGCAAGGCGGCGACCTGGTCGTCAGTCCACACGTTCACAAAGTTTTACCAGTTGGACGTTAGAAGGAGTGGCGGTGCTGCAAGCTGCGATTTGAGATCCTCGGGATCTGGGGCACCCTTGATTAAATTAATTAAATTAATTTTTGTTTGGATTTGATTTGGATTTAATTATGATTTAAATTTATTTTCTGAATTAAGTCTTCTTGGTTGAGATGTCTCCCTCCCCTCATTAAAGCATTGCTTTCGGACATCCCGTATAGTAATGACTATGCCGCTCTGTGTCCCGTGATGTACGATAAAGAAAAAGGGATTTTTATATACAGCTTACCTGTAAAATCCTTTTCTTGAAGTACATCACGGGACACAGAGCTCCCACCCCTCTTATGGGGAAGATTTTGGGATGCATACTGCTTGCTACAAAACTAAGGCGCTCCTCCTATGGGAGGGGGTTATATAGGGAGGGAACTTCCTGTTTGAGATTGCCAGTGTCCATCACCTGAAGGTACTCCATATAACCCGTATAGTAATGACTACGCCGCTCTGTGTCCCGTGATGTACTCCAAGAAAAGGATTTTACAGGTAAGCTGTATATAAAAATCCCTTTTTTTGGTGCTAAAATACAACCAGGTAGATGACCAGATTTTACATCACACCACCGTCCAGAACAATTTTCCCAGCGCACACATTTCTGTGAATGACTGTAAAGTACAGTGCATCCGGAAAGTATTTACATCGCTTCACTTTTTCCACATTTTGTTATGTTGCAGCCTTATTCCAAAATAGATTTAATTCATTATTTAAATGCGTGTGCCCGGCGGGCGCGATTACTACCTGGCACCCGCGATCGCTCGGTACAGAGCGAGAAACCGGGAGCTCCCGGTCCTGTCAGGGGGAGAAATGCCTGATCGTCTGTTCATACAATGTATGAACAGCGATCAGTAATTTCCCCAAGTCAGTCCACCCCCCCCCCTTCAGTTAGAACACACCCAGGGAACATACTTAACCCCTTCCTCGCCCCCTAGTGTTAACCCCTTCCCTGCCAGTGGCATTTTTATAGTAATCAATGCATTTTTATAGCACTGATCGCTATAAAACTGCCAATGGTCCCAAAAGTGTCTGCCATAATGTCGCAGTACCGATAAAAATCGCTGATCGCCGCCATTACTAGTAAAAAAAAAAAATCAATAAAAATGCCATAAAACTATCCCCTATTTTGTAAACGCTATAACTTTTGTGCAAACCAATCAATAAACGCTTATTGCGTTTTTTTATTTTTTTTACGAAAAATATGTAGAATAATACATATCGGCCTAAACAGAGGAAAAAAATGTTTTTTTTATATATTTTTGGGGGATATTTATTATAGCAAAAAGTAAAAAATATTAGTTTTTTTCAAAATTGTCGCTCTATTTTTGTTTATAGCGCAAAAACCGCAGAGGTGATCAAATGCCACCAAAAGAAAGCTCTATTTGTGGGGAAAAAAAGGACGCCAATTTTGTTTGGGAGCCACGCCGCACGACCGCGTAATTGTCAGTTAAAGCGACGCAGTGCCGAATCGCAAAAAGTGGCCCGATCATTGACCAGCAATATGGTCCGGGGCTGAAGTGGTTAAAGAGGGGCTCTATTTCGGGGGGGAAAAAAGCTACAGTATATTTTTCAGGGATCCCGTAATGTAGGCAGTGAAGCCTTCTGGCTTTTTACTGCGAATGTGCAAGTCGCGCTTCCTAAATGGTCCCGCTGTCCTCTGGGACGTGTCCCTGAAGTCAGCAAGGGGAAGGAGGAGGGGCCAGAAATGCGTGTAGTTTGCCGTGATGATCTTACCTAGAAGTGGGAGCGGGTAAAAAAGGGGTAGCCCCCCCCCAAAGTGCCAAATGTGGCAGTGGAGGGTGCGAACAAGTGGAGCTTCCTCTTTTGGGTGGAGCTCCGCTTTAATACCTCTCTGAGCCAAGGTAAATTCTTGGCATTCGTAATCATCCAAAATACCTATCTGCATATTGCCATTTATCTTCCCCCATGAGTGCTTTCTGTGATTTGCAGTAGAAGACATCACTTTCAGTTTGTGTCACTGCCATTAGGCCTGTACTCTGCTCCTAGAATATTCACAAGGGCCCTTTGCATGTCTTCTTACAATTCTAAGAACTCAGAACAATGGCAGTTGTGGCTGCAATCTTCCTTGGTCTACCTTACCTTGGCTTGGTATCTAGAGATCCCTGAATTTTCCACTTTTTAATAAATGATTGAACAGTACTGACTGGCATTTTCAATGCTTTGGATATCTTTTTACATCCTTTTTCATCTTTGTAAAGTTCCATTACCTTGTTACGCAGCTCTTATGACAGTTTTTTTCTGCTCCCCTATGGCTCAGTATATAGCCTGCTCATTGCATCCATGTGAGAGCTAACAAACTCCTTGACTATTTGTATACAGACACTGATTTCAATTTAAAAAGCCACAGATATGGGAAGTTAACGTTTTAATTAAAATGTTAACCTGTGTGTGTCACCTTGTGTGTCTGTACCAAGGCCAAACATTCCACGGAATGTAAACTTTTGATAAGGGCCATTTGGGTGACTTATGTTATCATTATGATTTAAAAAGGAGCCAAACAACTATGTGATAATAAATGGCTTCATATGATCAATATCCTTAAGGAAAAGACCGTTTTTTTTTTGGCATGAACAGTCATATTTTCAAGAGCAATGGTGTGCAAACTTTTGAGCACAACTGTGTAGATTGCATTGTACTTTTGCAAAACAATCTGGACAAAAGAAATTCTTCATCTCAAACGCAATTTTGGTATCATGTTAAGCAATGACATTTTTGGCAAATCAGTAGGCCCATACCAGAAATGTAAAAATTGCTGTGGTCCACAAGGGATATACAGGTTCTAGGGCTAAAGCGGGTAAATAAGCTTGCAGATACAATTTTATGATAATTTGGTTATTTGTTAAGATATACTTTTTACAGCCTACTTTTCTGATGAAAACACCATAGAGATAAAGACTCTTGAATATTGGCACTTAGAATTGAATCTGTTTCTTCCCACAGGAAAGTGCAAAGAAGCTGGAGGAGAATGTATACTACTTTGGCAATACTGTGGAAAGTCTGTTATACAGGTTTGGCAAGGCAAGTTCTCATTGGAAATCAGTGACCATTTTTTGTTGCTGTTATGATACACAATGCTGTGCAGTGAAATAGCTCTCGTCCTGTTATAATTTAAGCTGCGCTAGTAAATAATTTTATCGGTGTGGAGTTGCATTAGGAAGATGTCTAATGAGAGGAAAGTTCTTTGCGTTTTTCAGATTTACTGTATAGTACTTGGGTGTCCTACAGATTTAATTGTATTTTCTTCTGCAGACAATTGTAGATGAGCAGCTTGCATTGAAGAGAGTGGCAGATATTCTTATAAATTTATATGCCATGACAGCTGTGATATCTAGAGCAAGTCGCTCCATCAGCATTGGCCTGCGAAATCACGACCATGACGTAAGTACAAAGATTTGACTGTTTCTGATCCTCATATGTGATGGCACAGCAATGGAAATTACTGTAGTACTGAAGTCATGGCTCTTTGTACTGCCTGAGACTATAAAAATAGAATTATATATTGTATAAAAATTCTACAGGGAGTCATGAAAAAATGTGTAGCTGATTGCACACAGATTCATTTCCAATGGGTTCAAAGCCTGTAGTGAATTTGAGGGCCTAAGATCATGATTCTCCTATTTACCAGATCCTCATAGAATTACTAAATTATTATAATCCTAAATATTGCTCTACTGGCAGCATACTTGTTATATCAAGCATGAAATCTTGGTCCTAATCTGGGTAACCGTTCCCTTGCAATTTAGTGGCAACCATGCAAAAATGTGGTTCACTCCGCCACTTGTAACCAGACTGCACAAGGAGGAAAGAACCTCTAGTGACATCATAGCCTCTCCATCTCCTACCACAACCCACAGATGACAGTATAAGTCTTCCTGAGCCTTGCCTAGTTAGTGATCTTTTGAGCAGATCTCCCAGAGTTTTGTGATTACATATTTTTACGAAATTGAACCTCTTCAGGAATCCTTTTCCTAGTCGCTATCTATTGCAAAAAGAAAGGCGACCCAACAGGATGAAGATTAAAACGTTTTGTTATGCATCAAGGCTTTCTGCACTGAACAATGTCTTTATTCTGGTGCCTTGATCACAGAAAATTATGACAGATGCTTCTCTTAAGTGCTAGTCATCTTTGTAATGTACTTCCAAGTCCTTCTATTGTCCTCTGACGCAGTTAAAGTACAACTCTAGGCAAGAGCTTTAACCTCTTTGTGTTTTATTTTAGCAATTTGTGTCCCACTGGGGAGATTTACCTCCACTTCTGGCCCCATAGAGAAAGAAAGGATGTGAAAGGAAATCCCGCCAAAGTAAGGGAATCCCTGTTTGTCCTCCGGGTCATCAGACCTAGTGAGAAAATATACCGCTCTAAAAGTTGCTGATCCCTTGGCTTTGCTTCCGTCCTACTGGACCAAAAGGGTGCTGGCTATGCGCAGGTGCATCGGATAGAAAAGGGTCCTGGACTGCTGCACTCCTTAAAACGATGTCTTTATTGCAAATTAAATCCAAAATCAGACCTAGTTTTCCCATTGGAAGATTACCCTCTATTATTGTTCTGGGGACACTTTTGTTGATCACAGTAAACAAGACAAATAGAGGGTGAATCTCCCAAATGGGGGGCACAGACGGAAGTCTAAACTTGACAGGTGTTCTAATCCCTCTCCACTCTATCCAAAACAAAAAAAAAGTGTTGCCTTTAGTTAGAACACCGTAGTATTTAATGTTGACACTGTAAATATTAATTTACCAGCTTGTTAATCCGTTTTTTAGTTGGCCTAATTGGACTGGTAGCTCCACAGCAGCTTTAAAGAAGAACTCCGGGATAGTGATAATATTTGCACATTAGCCTTGCGTAGTTAGTTAAGAAAAACTGCTAATGTGATTTAGATTAGAGGGATCTCTGAAGCAGCAACATCACTTCCTGTTAGTGTTTGTCACCACATACTAAGACTACAGATCCCATCCTGCCCTGGGATTTAGAGTCTTGAATGGGTTAGCATTGTGGGTGGGCATGTATAGGATGAGTCAGACTCCTGACTTGTCCATCTAACTATGCTGTACAGTGGGCGGACCTGAGAGTCTCAGTCTCCTGGTCCAATCCACCCACAGTCTGGGTGGGACTGTGGGGGTGTATAGGATGAATCGTACTCCAGGTCTATGCTGTACAGTGGGCAGATCAGACCAGGAGTGTACCATCTGCAGCAAGTTGTGATGTAATCACAGCACCATTCACTTTACTACAGGGTGGATTTCACAAGACTGGTGGCCAGGGGGGGATAGAGGGCACAGAGGCCACATGTCTTATAAACAAGATATGAGGGAAGCAGAAGGCTCCTCACAGAATAAAGAAGGCTGGATTTCTGAATCACAAGTGAACTGTGCATTAAAACACAAATTATTTAAAGGTACAGGAACGTGTGTGTGTATATGTATGTATGTATGTGTGTATATATATATATATATATATATATTATATACACACACACACACAGTAAATGAGTACACCCCTCACATTTTTGTAAATATTGTATTATATCTTTTCATGTGACAACACTGAAAAAATAACTCAACACACAGCCATTAATGTCTAAACTGCTGGCAACAAAAGTGAGTACACCCCTAAGTGAAAATGTCCAAATTGGGCCAAAGTGTCAATATTTTGTGTGGCCACCATTATTTTCCAGAACTGCCTTAACCCTCCTGGGCATGGAGTTCACCAGAGCTTCACAGGTTGCCACTGGAGTCCTCTTCCACTCCTCCATGATGACATCACAGAGCTGGTGGATGTTAGAGATCTTGCGCTCCTCCACCTTCCATTTCAGGATGCCCCACAGATGCTCAATAGGGTTTAGGTTTGGAGACATGCTTGGCCAGTCCATCACCTTTACCCTCAGCTTCTTTAGCAAGGCAGTGGTCATCTTGGAGGTGTGTTTTGGGTCGTTATGTTGGAATACTGCCCTGCGGCCCAGTCTCCGTAGGGAGGGGGGGATTATGCTTTGCTTCAGTATGTCACAGTACATGTTGGCATTCATGGTTACCTCAATGAACTGTAGCTCCCCAGTGTCTGCAGCACTCATGCAGCCCCAGATCATGACACTCCCACCACCTTGCTTGATTAGGCAAGACACACTTGTCTTTGTACTCCTCACCTGGTTGCCAGCACACACACTTGACACAATCTGAATTAAATAAGTTTATCTTGGTATAATCAGACCACAGGACATGTTTCCAATAATCCATTTCGTTAGTCTTTAGCAAACTGCAGGCTTTTTTGTGCATCATCTTTAGAAGAGGCTTCCTTCTGCCATGCAGACCACTTTTATGCAGTGTGCGGCATATTGTCTGAGCACTTTTGTGGTGTTGAGGTATTTTGAGGGGACAACAAATGTACACTGTTATACAAGCTGTAAACTCACTACTTTACATTTTAGCAAAGTGTAATTTTTTCAGTGTTGTCACATGAAAAGATATAAAAAAATATTCACAAAAATTTGAGGGGTGTACTCTCTTTTGAGAGATACAGGGGGGTGTGTGTGTGTGTGTGTATATATGTATTACCATAACATTTCTGCCTGTAGTTCAGCTTTAAAAGTTCTGCTCAAAGATACTAAACCTGCATATCTCTTGTTTATAGCAAGCTTTAAAATTGGCCCGCTCACTCACCTGAATTCTCTATTAGTCCATATGATTGATTCTGTGTCACTGTTTCTAGGTGCTGCTTACAAACCTGTTTTGCACAGAAGCATACTTCCGGAACAACTACATGATAGTTCAACTGGGAAAAAGTAAGTTCTGAATTTTGTTTCAAAAGATGCGATAGGGAAAGGTGTGTTTGGACAGGCATTGCTTGCCACATCTAATATTTTTCTCTGTTGTTGTAAACCTTGGATAGATGTAGGTTACAAAATACATTCATGAGCTAGCTGTGGACTTTTTTTTTTTACCGGCCTGCTAGTGCACCTTTCCAGTGTGAAAGCCCGCAGGGCCATCCAGAGCAGTGTGATATGCAAACATTAATACACAATAAAAGGCTCTGCTAGGTATAGATCTCACATATAAGCTGCTGGAACAATAACATGAAACAAACTGTTTTTTTTTTTGGTTTGTTTTTTAATTAGGTGCAGTGCTAAAAAAAAGTCTTGTAGAGTAAGATGGTGCTTTGAAAATGATTCTGCATCAGAAGTGGTTCAGACCATACTCCACACCAAAATACATCAGATGTGTCCAAGGATAGCCGTCACCAACACCTCTTACCCCTTAATGTGGGATGATATGCAAACATGTTGCAATAATATCTTACATATTGATATTACTGAAAAACGTGTTGCGCTATCAATGTAAAGTGCATAAATTCATAACAATTGAGTAAACATTCATATATATCAAAAGCTGTAAATAATAATGTGTTGAAAGTATTCACAAATAATCCGGTAAAGTCCATTGGGAAGGAGAAAGAGTAGTATGCTTGTGCATAAAGTACATTTAAATTTGTGTATCAACAAAAATAAGTGTGGGTAGCAAAATCTTCACACCCAAAAGTAAATATCATCTTACCGCTTTGGAATGTAGTGAAACACGCGGCATTCTGGTGTGTACATGACAGTCTGTAAACTCGGATAACGGCACATGGTGTGAATGGCCCCTCCGTGTAGCCAGGTGACTTATATGTCGTTTTTGTGGCACAATTTGCTCTTTCATTTGGTGTTGTATAGTAATGGATATCTCCTTGATTTTTTTTTTTTCTTCCCTTTTTCAAAGGAAAACTGACACAAAATTGTTAGAAAGTATAATATTTTTGTTAGAATTTAGCTTTATATTTCTTAGTATTACCGTGTCCTACCGCCAGAGAACGACTCAAAATAAATTCCCCTGCTGCTGATGATCGCTGCAATACCGTGTGTGTGTGTGTGTGTGTGTGTGTGTGTATATATATGATTTGATGTTTGTAGCAGTAGGAGGGCCCAGAAATGATTATGCATATTTTGTATCCTACCTAAAATACACCAACACTAAATTAAGGTGTAAGGTGGTTATCCTGTGGCTGAAGCTCTTGGTGATCTGTAATTCTCATTTATTTTCCTTAGACTTTCCTGAAAATCAGGATGAAAGCATTCGCAAGATAGCAAAGTATGTCTTGGAGAACCGCGCTTACACGTGTTCACACCCCTTGGACAGAACATTCTGAAATCTGAGCTACAACTTGAAGAGTCCAGGTCTGAAATGTGATTGCTATAATTAAACTCTGATTGTTAATATGTTCATTTACCTTTAACTCTGCTGGGGGTTTATTCACTTTTGTACAGGTATTATCCCCATTACTTTTTTGTAAGTTCAAATGCAATAATACAACAAAAAAAAATATCGCTGTGCCTTCTTTTCTTACGTTTTTATTTTTTTTAGTCCTGCTTGTGACGTGTGTAGGACTGAAAAAAGTTTTGGCACTCTAAGAATAAAATACATGTATAAAACCACAGCTGACTGATTTTATAAGGAACACTGATGCTTTTACTACACAGAGTACCCCGATATCCCAGAAGGCGTGAATGCAATGACTGAGGTTATTGTATATGAAGAAGAAAGCCTTCATGGCTCTGGATTTGAATGATATTTTGAGAGTCTTCTGCCATCTTTGTTGCAGGAATTCCTCTGTTGTCTTGTGGATCTGACTTTCTAACAACATACGCGTTCTTCTCCTCTTGGGTTATTTCCTCGATTCTTCTCTTATGAAGAAATGAATGACTGGTAGATAGTAAGCTGCATGAGAAAATGTCACTTTTAGTTCATATCCAGAGAAAAACATTTTGGATTTAGAGCCAATAGCAAGGAACTAAAAGCCGGCCATACATGGATTGAAACTTGGCCGGGTCAGCAGGGACCAGACGAATTTCGATCCATGTATGATGGGCACCCTGCTTTCTACAGAAGTGGATCTACTTCTATACAACTAGCCACTCAGGTTTCTCCTAATTGATTTGCGCTTTTGGCAGCACTAATTATGGAAATCTGATGGCGGGAAAGGCTCCCTTCTATCGGAACACAATAATAGCACAGCGGGAAGATTCCCTCATTCACAATGAATGTGTGATGGGAAAATCTGTTTTTTTATTTTTTCCCGTTCAACTCGCTGATTAAATACAAAAATGTATGTGGGCTGCATCAGAATGGTCAAACACTTATATACACACAATACAGTCTAATGTTGCAAGACTTCAGTCCATGCAGTGCCTACCAAATAAAAAAAAAATGTTCATAAATCAGTTCATTAAGGTGCAACAAATCATCCACCAATGCATAGAGAGTAAAAAAAAACAAAGTGACATCTAAATCCTGAATCCACAAACTGGGGCACCTGTTACCCAGAGGTCAGAATAAAAGCAAGTAGTAAACCCAAAATAAAAATTTGCTGTTGTGGCTACATTAGGGGGGCACCTTTGGACAGCAGTATTGTCAATCTGGTGGGAAAGGAGTGTTGGATGTACTAGCAGATTTAGATACACTAACAAATTGAAGCCACATTTCAGCCCGTACTTTATAACCAATTACTGCTAACCTTTATTTTCCTTTTGTGAGAAGGGTTTTACATAAAAGCCGATTATTGTAAGCACCCCCTGCCAGTGTTAAATGGATTGTCTCATCTCTTAAAACGATGCATTCTGCTGGAGAGTTTCTTTTGAAAAAACAGACTTATTGACCATATCACCAGATAAAATGCCTGAAAATGAATATGGCCATCACATCTAAGAAATTGTGAGCTGTAATATAATAAATGTTTGCTTTGGGTTTAATAACCACGTTAAACTTGCCAGAGCTTCAACCTCCCAAATTAAGGCTGACAACACACATTACAATGGATGATATAAGATGGCAACTTGGGACCTGGCTTGCAGCTTTGGATCACACCAGACAATGCTGGATTTGCTAGACAAACATATTTTTATTTTTTTAGGACAACCCCGGAGAGTTAAGGGGAGAGGGAAAAAAAAAAAAAGATTAGAACGTGAAATTCATTGGCAGTACCTTTTATCTATATTAACATTCCCCCCCCGAATTATGATGCATTATACAAACAGGGTACATTAAAGCATTTCTAAAGGCAGAACGTTTATTATCTTAATACAATAAAGGGTTTGTAACCTAAAAAAGAAATGCATCCTGTTCCCTTAAAGCATGAATTACAGCACACAGTGCTCATGCTGTGTCATTTGGCCAGGGCCCTGTAGCATATAAAATACCTGCCTGGTTCTGCCCTCCCCCTGTAAGCTGACCACAGTTTATCATGGCTGCTGAGCCCTGACACCTTTACATGCCTCTGTCATCTGCAGCACCCCCCCCCCCCAAACCTATTAGCTAGTGACGCTCTGCTCCCGGCTCCTTCTCCTCATGCTGCTATTATAACTGTATCATTAACCTAAAAGAAGAGAAACGGGTCCTATAGAGGCAAGTATTAATTAGCTGTACCCTCATACCACTCACCAATATGTGGTGATGTTACCATAGCCCAGGGATCCTCAAACTCCGGCCCTTCAGCTGTTGTAGAACTACACATCCCATGAGGCATTGTAACACACTGACATTCACAGACATGACTAGGCATGATGGGAATTGTAGTTCCTGAACAACTGGAGGGCCATAGTTTGAAGACCCATGCCATAGCCAAACCAGAGCATACAGAGTGAGACCCAGGTAGGGCTACCTGGGTCGAATAGCGGCTACTTAGGCAACAGAGGGTCTTAATCAGGGTTAGTTCTAAAAGTATAAAAAAAAAAAAAAATTTATGTGCACAAAATAAGATAATTCATAGTGGGTCTATTGATTGATATCTTGGCAACGTCACACACAATACTATAAAAGTTTGAAAACGACTAAGGAGTAGTGCTATGAAGACAGATAAGAAATGGGGGGGAAAAAACAAAGTCCGGACACCATCTACCATTCACAAAAAAAAGCTGTCATGTGATAATTGTCACATTAATTCAAAATGTAGAAATAATTATATAATAATAAGATTTATTCAAACAGCTTTATTGTGAATGGCCCCCGGGGGATCAAGGTCACTTTCTGATCTCACTAATACTGAAACAAGTTTTTAAACGGTTGCTAAATGACTTGGTTGGAGGTAGTTGATATACAACAATCTGAACGATGATCTGGTCCTGTTATGTAAATCGGGGCTCGACAAATCCTGGTCGCCATGGCGACTAGAAATAGCGACTTGGCTTGGAAGGTGGGCAAAAATAAAATAAAAATTTTGTTCCATAGGACCTGCGCTCCACGGTCTAGGCCGAAGCCACGGCCTCACCTAAAACATTTTAGGTGAGGCCGCGGCTTCGGCCTAGTCCGCGGAGCGCCTCGATCGCGGGGGGCTCGTGATGTCCAGTAATTGAAGCCGCGGCCTTGTGAAGTCCCCGCCGTCTGGTGGTGGCCGTTGGTATTACAAGTTAAACAGCAATTCTAATGTCAGTTTTCACTATTTTCACTGCCATCTTCTTCCCTCTAATTAGAACCCCCAAACATTATATATATTTTTTTATCCCAACACCCTAGAGAATAAAATGGCGATCGTTGCAATACTTTCTGTCACGCTGTATTTGCGCAGCGGTCTTACAAGCGCACTTTTTTGGGGAAAAATTACTTTTTTTTATTAAAAAATAAGACAACAGTAAAGTTATCCCCATTGTTTTTTAATATTATGAAAGATAATCTTACGCCGAGTAAATTCATACCTAACATGTCACGCTTCAAAATTGCGTCCACTCGTGGAATGCCGACAAACTTTTACCCTTTAAAATCTTCATAGGCGACGTTTAAAAAAATCTACAGGTTGCATGTTTTGAGTTACAGAGGAGGTCTAGGGCTAGAATTATTGCTCTCGCTCTACCAATTGCGGCAATACCTCACATGTGTGGTTTGAACACCATTTACATATGCAGGCGCTGCTCACGTATGTGTTCGCTTCTGCGCGCAAGCTCGTCGGGACGGGGTGCGTTTTCTGGCTCCTAACTTTCTTAGCTGGCTCCTAGATTCCAAGCAAATTTGTCAAACCCTGATGTAAATTGATTGATCAGGGGTGTCAAACTCAATTTCATTGTGAGCCGCATTATGATTGCCCTCAAAAGGGCTGGTATGATTAGATAGATGTCCAGCATATCCCCTCCCCTTACATTAGACGCAAAGCGCCACCTCACCATCAGAAGTTGAGTCCCCCACTCTCCCTTACATAACAATGTACCCCCTTTTCTTATGCTGCTGCTTGGAAGAAGCTAGATACCTTGCTTAAAAGTAGGGTAATACCGATACTGAGCATTTGCCGGAGTACTTGTACTCAGG
The DNA here is from genome assembly GCF_905171775.1 of Rana temporaria. Taxonomy (NCBI): domain Eukaryota; kingdom Metazoa; phylum Chordata; class Amphibia; order Anura; family Ranidae; genus Rana; species Rana temporaria. The sequence continues at coordinate 51,661,356 of NC_053495.1, read as the reverse complement.
CAAATGCTTCAGCCTGGACAGTCAGGGTGATCTGTGCGGTGGGGGAGTTGCAAGCACTGATCACCGCTGACTGTCCTCGTATCCTCCTCCAGCCCCCCTCCGTGTCCCACTCCATACTGCCATCTCCCTCCGTGCTGCCGCCGTGTCCTGGATGGAGACGATCTGTCAGGATGGAGAGCGGCGGTAGGAGCCGGTAAATCCGGCTCCTACCTTTTCCGAATGTACAGAGTCAGTGATGACTCTGTACATTCACATAACTGAAACATCGTAAACTGTGTTTACAACGTTTCAGTTTATGAATGAAGAGAAGCCGCTGTCTTCTCTCATTTTCAGTACAGCTGAGGCTGCTGAGAAAGGGACTGGGGAATTTGTGTCCCTAGTCCCTTTCTCTGTCTTAGAGGAGAGATGTCAGAGGTCTGTTAAGACCCCTGATATCTCACCAAAGCCCCCAACAGGGCTGATAAAAAAAAAGGCATCGCAATAAATAATAAAAAAAATTAATTGTAAAAAATAAAAAACACACCGACACTGTCCATTCCCCCCAGGGAAGGAAGATATATATATATATATATAAAAAAACTACTGACACGTGCCACTGTCACATGAGATTTAAAAAAAAGTATCAGTATCGGCGAGTACTTGATAAAAAGTATCGGTACTTGTACTCGGTCCTAAAAAAAAGTGTTATCGAGACAACCCTACTTAAAAGCATAAAGTAAGGGTCTTGAGGAGGGCTGGAGAAGGGACCCGAGAAGAGGAGGATCGGGGCTGCTCTGTGCAAAGCCACTGCTCTGTTTTTAAACTTTTATAGTATTGTGTGTGACGTTGCCAAGATATCAATCAATAATCCCACTATGAATTATCTTATTTGGTGCAAATTGTAAAATCATTTTTTTTTATACTTTTAGAACTAACCCTGATTTAAGACCCTCTGTTGCCTAAGTAGTGGTTACTATTTTTAAACCCCCCCAAAAAAACAAAGACTTTAATTACACTTTATCCTACATTTCCCTTTACTGTGCACTAGTGGCTCCAGGTCTCAAACAGCAATAGACAACCAATCATTGTGTGTATCCCGCTCACTGTGTCAGCTATGATTTGATAAACACATTATTTTATTTATAAATGGAACTGCTACTATATTTCTTATTGGGTGCACCTTTAAATAAATATTCTTCTTTAACTTCTGAGTGGAAATTCCTGAATGTCCCTAAGAAGGAGCGGGATCACGTGGCGCGTGCCTGCGCAGCCCCGATGCACCCGTGTTTCCCAAATACAGCGCATCTCCGATCAGCAGGAGGTCTCTGTGATTGGCCCTCCTGATCACATGATATCTATACCATGTGTGGGAAATAACTTGTTAATACTGTGACAATTTTGTAGCGAATAAAAATTGCAACTTCAAAAAAACTCACCATGCCTCTTACTAAATACCTTGGACTATAATTTTTCCAAAAATTGAATATTTGGGGGGTATTTGTACTGTCCTGACATTTTAGGGCCTCAAGAAATTAGATAGGCCGTCGGTACATCAGGATTGATCAATTTTCAGTGATATGTAGCATAGCTTGTAGACACGATAACTTTCACACAAACCAATTCTACACTTATCAGGATTTTTTTTTTTTGACCAAAAGTTTCGCTATTTTTTTTTCCTCTTATATTTAAAAAAATAAAAACCCCAGTGGTGAATATATACCACCAGAAGAAAGCTCTATTTGTGTAAACAAAATGATAAAAATGTCATTTGGGTACAATGTAGCATGACTGAGTAATTGTCATTCAACATGTGACAGCACGGAAAGCTGAAAATTGGTCTGGAAAGTGCTCGGTATTGAGGTGGTTAAGAACCATTTGCCAACCTGCCGTCGTCATTATATGGGTCTACACGATCCCGCAAACCATCATAGCTGTACGTCGGTCACTTTAAGCGTGATAAAGGGCGTGCTGCTACATTGCGGGGGTGCTGATGTTCGTGACTGTCGGTCACGATGACCGCCAGCCATGAGTGGCAAAACAGGGGCGTGTCTGTGTAAAAGTACACATGCCAGTTCTGTAAGGAAAGAGAGAGATTGAGTTCCTACGAGCTGGGAACCACGATCCCTCATCTCCAATAGTCTGTTCCATCCCCCACAGTTAAAACACACACATAGGAAACACAGTTAAGCACCTTGATCGCCCCCTAGTGTTAACCTGCATTTTTATAGCACTAATCGCTGCAAAAGTGTCCGATATGTCCGCCATAATGTCGAGGTACAGATAAAAATCGCAGATCAACACCATTACTTGTAAAAGAAAAAATAATAAAAATGCCATAAACCTATTCCCTATTTTGTAGACGCTAAGACTTTTGCGCAAATCAATATGCACTTATTGCTATTTTTATTACCAAAAATATGTATAAGAATACATATTAGCCTAAACTGAGGAAAAGATTTGTTTCAAAAAATAAATAAAATGGGGATATTTATTATAGCAATAATAGTCACTCTTTTTTCGCTTATAGGGCAAAAAAAAAAAAACCCTGCAGAGGTGATTAAATACCACCAAAAGAAAGCTCTATATCTGAGGAAAAACAGGACATCAATTTTGTTTGGGTACAGCATCGCACGACCACGCAATTGTCAGTTAAAGCGACGCAAATCTGTATCGCAAAAAATGGCCTGGTCATTGAGCAGCCAAATCTTCTGGGGCTGAAGTGGAGAGACAAATACCAACACTGGACATCTAGGTGCCAACATCGGACACTGAAAGAGTTAAAGTAAACTAGAAAATGCCAGTTCCTTGACATACATTTTATTTATATATACATACATACACACACGGTATCTGACAAAAGTGAGTACACCCCTCACAATTTTGTAAATATTTTATTATAACTTTTCATGTGACAACACTGAAGAAATTACACTTTGTTATACATGCTGTACTCGCACTACTTTGTAACAGTGTAAATTTGCTGTCCCCTCAAAATAACTCAACACACAGCCATTAATGTCTAAACTGCTGGCAACAAACATGAGCACACCCCTAAGTGAAAATGTCCAAATTGGGCCAAAGTTTCAATATTTTGTGTGGCCACCATTATTTCTCTGCACTGCCTTAACCTTCTTGGGCATGGAGTTCACCAGAGCTTCACAGGTTGCCACTGGTGTCCCCTTCCACTCCTTCATGACGACATCACAGAGCTGGTGGATGTTAGAGCTCCTCCACCTTCCATTTGAGGATGCCCCACAGATGCTCAATAGGGTTTAGGTCTGGAGACATGCTTGGCCAGTCTATCACCTTTACTCTCAGCTTCTTTAGCACGGCAGTGGTCGTCTTGGAGGTGTGTTTGGAGTCGTTATGTTGGAACACTGCCCTGCGGCCCAGTCTCCAAAGGGAGGGGCTCATGTTGTGCTTCAGAATGTCACAGTACATGTTGGTATTCATGGTTCCCTCAATGAACTGTAGCTTCCCAGTGTCGGCAGCACTCATGCAGCCCCAGACCATGGCACTCCAACCACCATGCTTGACTGTAGGCAAGACACACTTGTCTTTGTACTCCTCATCTGGTTTCCGTGACACACGATTGACACCATCTGAACCAAATAAGTTTATCTTGGTCTCATCAGGCCACAGGACATGGTTCCAGGAATCCATGTCTTCAGTCTGTTTGTCTTCAGAAAACTGTTTGCAGGCTTTTTTGTGCATCACCTTTAGAAGAGGCTTCCTTCTGGGAGAACAGCCATGCAGATCAATTTGATGCAGTGTGCGGCGTATGGTCTGAGCACTGACAGGCTGACCCACCCCTTCAGCAATGCTGGCAGCACTCATACGCCTATTTCCCAAAGACAACCTCTGGATATGATACTGAGCATGTGCACTCAACTTCTTTGGTTGACCATGGCGAAGCCTGTTCTAAATGGAACCTGTCATGTTAAACCGCTGTATGGTCTTGGCCACCGTGCTGCAGCTCAGTTTCAGGGTCTTGGCAATCTTCCTATAGCCCTAGGCCATCTTTATGTAGTAGAGTAACAATTCTTATTTTCTGATCCTCAGAGAGTTCTTTGCCATGTTGAACTTCCAGTGACCAGTATGAGAGAGTGAGAGCGATAACACAAAATGTAACATACCTGCTCCCCATTCACACCTCAGACCTTGTGACACTAACGAATCACATGACACCGGGGAGGGAAATGGTTAATTGGACCCAATTTGGACATTTTAACTGTTATGACAGTAGACATTAATGGCTGTGTGTTGAGTTATTTTGAGGGGACAACAAATTTACACTTATACAAGCTGTACACTAACTACTTTGCTACAATGTAAAGTATCATTTCTTCATTGTTGTTACATGAAAAGATATAATAAAATATTTACAAAAATGTAAAGGGTGTACTCACTTTTGTGACATACTGTACATGCCTGCTGATCCAATGGTTTCATAACATTACTTGCTATTGATCTGTAACATGTATGCAGACCAGCAGTTCACTCCTGACTGCATGTTTTAGGTCAGTGACTCAAAGCTTTGATGTCTAGGCAAATGCATTTTTGATGATGGTCCATAATGGTGGCCTATGTTTCTTTTACAAGTTTCCTTTAACCTGAAGGATGCATTCATAATCTCATTTGCTTCAGATCATCAGCCAATTAAAATGTTATTTTGTCTATCTGAGATCAGCACCCACTTCAGGAGTAGAAGTCATGTTTCTGAATGGGAACCAGAAGAATGTTTCTGTGATTAACTAGTAGCCGACCGCGCACCGTCATTATACGGCGGCAGGTCGGCTCTCCTGGGCGAGAGCCCGTAGCTATACGTCCTATCGTATAGCCGGCACTAGGGGGCGCGTGCGCGCCGCCGGAGGCGCGCGCGCGCGCTCCCCGCTCGCCCCCGACTCCCGTGCGTGTGCCCGGCGGGCGCGATCGCCGCCGGGCACACGCGATCGCTCGGTACAGAGCGGGGAACGGGAGCTGTGTGTGTAAACACACAGCTCTCGTTCCTGTCAGCAGGGGAAATGCTGATTTTCTGTTCATACAATGTATGAACAGAAAATCAGTGTTTCCCCTAGTGAGGCCACCCCCCCCCCCACAGTAAGAACACACCCAGGCATACTTAACCCCTTCCCCGCCCCCTAGTGTTAACCCCTTCACTGCCAGTGGCATTTTTATAGTAATCTAATGCATTTTTATAGCACTGATCGCTATAAAAATGCCAATGGTCCCAAAAATGTGTCAAAAATGTCCGAAGTGTCCGCCATAATGTCGCAATACCGGAAAAAAAAATCGCTGATCGCCGCCATTACTAGTAAAAAAAATATTAATAAAAATGCCATAAAAATACCCCCTATTTTGTAAACGCTATAACTTTTGCGCAAACCAATCAATAAACGCTTATTGCGATTTTTTTTACGAAAAATATGTAGAAAAATACGTATCGGCCTAAACTGAGGAAAAAAAATGTTTTTTTATATATTTTTGGGGGATATTTATTACAGCAAAAAGTAAAAAATATTCATTTTTTTAAAAATTGTCGCTCTATTTTTGTTTATAGCGCAAAAAATAAAAAACGCAGAGGTGATCAAATACCACCAAAAGAAAGCTCTATTTGTGGGAAAAAAAGGACGCAAATTTTGTTTGGGTACAACATTGTATGGCCGCGCAATTACCAGTTAAAGCAGCGCAGTGGAAAATTGTAAAAACACCTCTGGTCTTAAGGCTGACAAATGGTCCGGTGGGAAAGTGGTTAATGACACTATTGTAAATAGAGAAACTAACTTACTCAAAGTCTTTTCCTCTCAGTTGCTGAAGTGTTTCATGCTCCATGTGGTGGCGTGGGATTATGTTGTCTTTCCACTTCAAGCTATGATCTTTGAGCTCCCCAGGAATAAATCCCCTGCTGATATGTTCTTCTGAATTCGGCATCACAGCTAAGGCTGGGATTGGCTACATGTCATAAGAATTAAACACATGATATTATTAATGCAATGCTTTCATTTGACCAAGAGCTACATTTCTAACAATTGCATCTAAGTAGAAAAGAAAAGAAGGATTGAGAGAGTAACACTTAACTCTCTCTCAAAAAAAAAAAAAACAGACTTTGTGGGCAAAACATGAGGCAATATGTATAAAACATATATCTATATTACAAAATTGTTTCAAACCACAAACATGATAAAAACACAGCAACACCCTCTACTAGACAGTAGGTCAACAGATACCCAATTACAGGCATGCATCCTTTCATATAGAATAGTGAAAGGTCCATCAATATGCAGAAAAGATATAGATAAGTATAGAAAAGTCAGGTCCATAAACTCTTCAATGCACGCTTGTCAACGTGTTTCACAACAAATTGCTTCCTAAGGACATACTGGCTAGGTGCTGATTGACCTCGAAGACCAGGTATTGGGTGGAACCACACAAAACAAAGGGCGGACAGAAGAAGTCCTCCCAAAGAAACACAAGGACCCAAATGTTAAAAGGTGTCCAGCTCCCATGCAGAATACCTAGGACTAGCAGAAAACCTCCTTCCAAGGTAGCCAGAATATCACAAGTAGAATGGCACTAATCCATGAGAGCCCGATAGAGGGGAAAACCATGGATTTCCGAGTATCGTATATAGTATCAAAACCTCGAGGTCTGAAATGTCCCATTGAGGTTCACTCTGACAGAAATACCTAATGTAAAGGGGCACTCTGATGGGCACACCTCATGTGATGGGGACACCTGGTGTAAAGGGGGTACTCTGATGGGGACAAACAATGTAAGGGGCACATGGATGAGAGACACCAGATGTAAGGGGGTCTTCTGATTCAGAAACTGGTTATAAGTTGGCACTCTGATGGGGACACCTAATGTAAATGGGCACTCTGATGTAAGGGAGCATACGGATGATAGACACCAGATGTAAGGGGGTCTTCTGATGGAGAAACCTGATGTAAGTGGGCACTCTGATAGGGACACCTGTTATAAGGGCTTACTCTGACGACAGGAACTGATTTATGGGGGTAGTCTGGTAGGGGCAACTGCTGTAAGGGGGAACACTATTAGGGACATTTACATTAACAGAGTATAACCAGAATGTGTGGAGGAAACCGTAACAAGAGCTCCAGAGAGCGTGGCTTGCGCCAAAAAAACTAAAGTAGCCACATGCAATCTTTCATGGCACAGATTTGAGATTTGGACCTCGGCCGCAAAAAAGTGACCAGACCTACCTGAATTTTAATTCAATACCCCTAGTCTATTCTATAACTCTTCCTCCTCCATTCTTCTCTCAGCTGAGCGGGGAGGTGGGCAGAATTAGAACACACTGCTCTGGGTCATCTCTGGCACAGACACAGCATACTCTTAATAACAAAGGAGTTGGTGTCCCTTTTGCTCCATTTTCTCAGCCTAGAATAGTGGTGCCCTTCTCTAAAGTAAAATGTGATATATTGCAGCTTACCAAACATTTAGCCCCCCTTAACATTGGAGCAACTAATCACACCCTATTGTCGGCAATGAAACCATTCAAATCGGTGTGACGCTGGCTTTACTGTGCCACGCTAATTTGAAAAAGAAGTTCCTGCACTATTTTCGGTGATTTCAGGTGCATCTTGCACAGATGTCAGCCAAGTTGCACTCACGTGGCTTTGAAATCGTGCGATTTTAAGTGAAGTTGCATGATTTCAAAGATTCATGATTCAGTGTAAATCTGGCCAGTAACATATCTCCTGTATTAGAGGGCCTCCCCTCTGGATGAAAGAGCACAGGAGAGCCTCGTTGGATGCACCAGCAGATTTATATACACTAACAAACTGAAGCCAAACTCCAGCTAATGCTTTAAAGGCAGTTACAGCAAACAGGAAAAAAATCCTTTTGAGATAAAGTTTTTACTTTAATAAAAGCTGCTCATTGTAAGCTCTTCTGTCAGTGATAAATGTTTTTTATCAACCCTGTAACCGACACATCTGCAGAAGAGCTTATTCTGTTGAAAAACAACAGACTTACTAGCCAGATCACCGGGTGAAAAATAAAAGAAATACAGTCTAAAAAAGAAAACAAATGTTGCCACCACATCTAAAAATTGTTAATCTGCAATATAAGAGAAGTTTACTTCTGGGTTTAATACCACTTTAACCGCTTCCCGCCCACCATATAGCAGAGTGGTTCTGTTATCCTGACTGGGCGTCATATGACGTCTGACACACCGCATGTCCGATCTTGGTAAAGAGCCTAAGTCAGGTACTGGTCCAGACTCCTGGGCATATCCCAGCCATTAGGTTGGGATGTTTCTCGAGCCTGGACTGGCAGAGTGATCGCTGATGGCTGAAAACGGGTCACAGAAGTGCACAAAAAACTCACCTCTGTGATCCATAGGAGATATATGCCCAAAAATGCTTTGGCCATACTTCCCCTTTAAGAATAAGAGCTCTCCCAGAGTCTAGATCAGGGGTGCCCAACCTTTCGAAGAGCAAATGCCACTTAAGCAACTTGGTAACCGGTTGTGGGCCACAATGAATGGCAGGTCTGTGTTTTAACTCTGCATATGCAGAGCGTACATAGACACAGCCTGCCCTACTCTATAGAGCCCACTCTACTCTTCTTTTTTAGCAGATCGGATTGGACACAAGTCCGTTTACGACTGCCGCTCTTTGGAGGCGAATGAAGGGTCCGATTGGGTGAGACTGATTGTCTGCAAGGGGCCTAAGGCTGCTTTCACACTTCTGCGCTGCAGTTTACCCACACCGTGGGTGCAGGACAGTGCACCTATATCCTGCAGGTGTGGTGCACTTTCTGAAAGCACATCAAACCTGCAGGTAATAATAGAAGTCTATGGCTCAGTGCAAGTAACCCACAGGTGCACTGCAATGGCATATCAGTTTAAAGCAGCCCAGTAATCACTACAGAACAGATATGCCCATATATACTAGAAGTCGACCAATATATCGGCCGATTATTATGCTAATTAGGCCGATTAGCATATCGGCATGACTCCCATATGTACCTCACTCTGAACAGCTGACATGGCGTGCACGGTGAGAAGCAGCACAGCCCTGGGAACTGTGAATTTCAGCTGCTGCCTCTCACACACATCTTTCTGCTCCCCCAGCCCTTCCTTCTCCTCCTCTCTACCAGTAAGCTGCAAGATAGATGATGGCCACTCGTTTCATTCTCTCCCTCCCGCCCTCCCTATGACCAATCCTCTCCCCCGCCCTATGACCATCCTCTCCCACCTTCAGTCCTGCACAGACAATCGGGCGAGTGAGGTGAGGGGGAGCCCAGGAGGAGTAAAACCAGAGGAAGGGGCAGAGTGATACCAGGGGGCAGGGCCAGCAGTTACAAGTTCTGGAATGTATGAGAATCCTCAGTGGCAGGTAGGACGTGGATTAGATGCCTCATTCTATGTGGCTGTCTGCTCTCTGATTATGTAGCCTGCTGCATGTACACCATGGGGACTCTCTAGACTAGACTAGAGAGGTAAACTCATGAGGAATTTTTGGGGACAAAGAGCAAGTGAAAAAGGGGGGGGCAGAAGGGGACAGAGCAAAGCTGATGGGGACAAAACAGAGGACACAGGGTGGGCTTTACTCAGTGGGGTATCTGTCTGCTGAGTGCGGGTGGATGACAAGCCCATGTCTGTTCAGTTTCTGCTGAGCGAACACAGACACAGCCCCACTCTACTCTATGGGCAGTCAGATTTAGGCCCGGTTCACACTAGTGCGATGCGAGAACTGTGAAAATTCAGTGCGGGTCCCACATCGCACCTGAATCGCACAACGGTTCACAGTGAGATCTGAGAACCACTGCAGGTGTCAATGTAAAGCTAATACCCCCAGATCAGTTTGCAGATCACAGTGCAAACGATGACATGGTGCAGGAATCGGATTGGATGGGTGTGAACACCCATCCGATTCCAGTGCGGACCAAAAAAAGGGTCCTGCACCATTTTGGTGCGAATGCAATGCGATTTCAGCCATACACTTAATATATACACTGTGATTCTAGTAATAAACGGACCTTTAATAAGAGTCTTCTATTCAGGTATTGCCGGCTGTTGCGGTCCCAGGCAGAGTGCATTCGGTATCACTCCATATGTGACAGACGGTGCTATACAGTAGAGAGAGACGGTGCTATACAGGAAGCATTGGCTTTTGCGACTCTGCTCTGCAGCCACTTGCTTCCTTTACCGCCATGTTCATTCGCAACATTGATGCTCTGGGATGGTGGGTCAGGGACCAGCATTCTGTGCTTGCCGACCCGCCATCCCAGAGCAGGAGGTTGCGGGCCACATTAGAGGGCTCTGTGGACCACTGGTTGGGCACCCTTGGTCTAAATTATCTCACTTCAAGTGTTACAGATTTGTTTCAGGAATTAACACCATCAATACCTAGTCATAAGCTAGAATTAGATCAGATACACTCTGTCCTTACACAGAAAAGACCAGAGACATGATTACAAATCCTAAATTTTATCAGATAAAAAAAACAATGTTGGCAGTAAGGGGTCGCAGGGAGCAAGGACATCCATATCAAATACATGCAGCTCTAGCACTAGTTACCATACACAAACATGGGGAACTCAAGCAATGCTTGGATGTTATAGACACATGAAATCCCATACAGATGGGGATTCACCTTTAAGCTTTCTTTCCGTACATCAGTAAGGTACACACTTTGCACTCTGGCTAAAATGCATCAACTTCTGAAAAATCTTGAGCTGCTTTTTGCAGATCTGCAGAAGCTGCTGCGGGCAAACCCAAGTCAACCATCTGTCCAGCTCTGGGAAAAGAAACAATGGGGTTCCTCGAAAAAGGCTAAAGCGTCCTATGCCTTTGGATTCTCCTTAAATCCCTGTATAAGACCTACTGGCACCCTACCTAATGTCTATCCTCAAAAGTGTATGGTTTTATAGAACACTAACTCTACCTGTGGACTCTGTACAGTGCACTATTGTTGTTTATATTTCCCTAAGGCCTCTTTTCTGAGCGTTTTTTGCAGCTTAAAAATGGCCTTCCATGTTAGCCTATGGCCTCATGCCCACCATGACATTTTTGAGCTGTAAATGGCTGAGCCTTTTTTAAGCTGCAAAAAAAAAAACAGGACCAGTGCGTTCTGAAGCTCCAGCGTTAGAGCTGTAAAGACGTCAGACGCCGGCAAACCTGATTTAACGAGGCTTAGCGCTGTGTTAAGCCTCGTCCTGCGTTTATTTCTCTATTCAAAATCAATGGTTCCCTATGGGAGCCCATTGATTTGAATAGAGGTCGCACCAGAAGTCGGATCAAGATGATCCGACTTGTGGGGCAACTCGTGTGTGGAGAAACTTGAAGGGGAACCCCGCGCAAATGAAAACATTTTTTGCGTGAGGTACCCCCCAGGATGATACCAGACCCTTCAGTCTGGTATGGATTTTAAGGGGAACACCTACGCTGCAAAAACAGCATGGGGGTTCCCCCAAAATCCATACCAGACCCTTATCCGCTGGTAAAAGAGCTGAAAGAAGACAGCGGTGGTGCCCGGCAGAAAACAGAAGAAGACCCCCGGAGCTGCCTAATAAACTACTTTAAGAACATGTGTAGTGTTTTTTTTATTGACATTTTTCCACCACCAGGTGAATGGGTAGGGGTATGATGTGAGGGGCTGGGGGCCCCCTTATTAAAGGGGGCTCTCAGATTCCGATAAGCCCGCCGCCCGCAAACCCTGACAACCAACGGCCAGGGTTGTCGGGAAGAGACCCTTGTCCCCATCAACATGGGGACAACGGTGATTTGAGGGCATGCAGACTGGTACGGCTCAGAAGGGGAGGGGGTGCTTGCTCGTCCCCACCCCCATTCCTGACTGGCCTGGTGGCGTGCTCGGATAAGGGTCTGGTATGGATTTTGGGGGAACCCCCGCGCCGTTTTTGCAGCGTAAGTGTTCCCCTTAAAATCCATACCAGACCGAAGGGTCTGTATCATCCTGAGGGGAACCTCACACATTTTTTTTTTAATTTGCGCGGGGTTCCCCTTCAAGATTCTCCGCACACGAGTCACCCCGCAAGTCGGATCATCTTGATCCGACTTCTAGTGCGACCTCTATTCAAATCAATGGCTCCCATAGGGAACCATTGATTTTAAATAGAGAAAGAAAAACGCGGCTGAAAACTAGCGCGGCAAAACGTGCATTGAATTCAATGAAAAACACGGAAAAAAATCTGGCAAGTCGGATCATCTTGATCCGACTTCTAGTGCGACCTCTATTCAAATCAATGGCTCCCATAGGGAACCATTGATTTTGAATAGAGAAAGAAAAACGCGGCTGAATCTGGTGTCTGTACTAGCTTTACAGCCCGTTTTTTTAAAATGTCAGTGGGCATGAGGCCTAAAGATTAGAAATCAATACTGACAGTAAGTGCCGGTTGGGGTGACCTGTAAGGCGGCCAAGTTGCACTCCATGCAGTGCAATGGAACAGTACTAATGGGAGCAAATCAAGTCGCTCCGACTTAGAAAAAGGTTCCTGAACTACTTGAGGGCGACTTTGGAGCGGCTTGCATTGACTTTTATTATATAAGTTGTTTGCAAGCCACGCTGAGGTCGCGATTTGCGAGGCAGTTTCAGAGTCAGGCGACTTTGAAGCTGCCCCAGTGTGAACCGGCACTAAGACAGTATAGATGGGCACAGGACAGGGTTTATCACAGGCACATTTATTCAGTAATAAAAACAATAAGTATCCATGAATCACTACTGCCAGTGGACAGAAACCAGTCAGCCTGGATGCTGGCAAGCTGTCACTCCAGCACGCCAGTTGACAGCTTGATGGCTTACAGGCTATCCCTTTTCTATCCTCTGGCAGATTTCTGGACATGTTGCTTTTCTTTTGACACCAATTATGTGAGTAGATATTGTTTTTATTACTGAATACATTTTCAGAAAGACCATGTCACTCTGTATTCTTTTGTTACTATAACCGGGGTTATATTTGAATTGTATTGACTTCAGTGTAAACGTTTCTCAGAGCTTAGTCTTAGGTGGATGACCAGGTGTTACATCATACCACAGGTGTACCACCACTTTTGCCTAGAGCCCTTATATGGTATTCAGGCGCTTCCTCTTTTTTGCCACTAGCATTTGCTACAAAATGTCTACATCCAGGTCGCTGTATTCTCCTCCTAGACAAGCGTACTCTATATTCAGCATCCTACTTGGTGAGTACCCAACAGGGGAACACCCTCAACCATGGCTATGCTTGAGACCAGGCAAACGGGAGCTATGACAAAACCGCATGCCGAACATCCACTCTGCTAAAGGCTCACACAACACTTAATGTGCCCTTTGTACCAGCTCAGGAGCCAATACTAACACCGGGCTCTGCATTCAATTCTAGCTCTATTTCAGGTACGCAACAAGTGACCTACTTGACAAAAGAAGAATTCTCTGCATCTATGTCACAATTCCTCAGGCAAAAATAGCTTTAATACAACCATCTCTGTCCAGGGCTCAAAAATGCCTCCCCTCTCAAGTCGGATCCCAATATGCCTGTCCTAGACAAGGCAGAAAAAAAAAAAAAAAAAAACGCTTAAACTGCTGAAGAGGGAGCTTCATGCCACATGCTTACTAATGTGGAAAAACTCACTGCTGCTCTCCATAATAGCCTTGGCATTGTGCAGCTTGATTTTCTTTCATCTCAAGATGCCCTTTTGCGTACAAAAAGACCTATAAACCATTCAAAGACATATCCATATGAAAAACAAATACAAGGGACATTCTACGTGGACTGGATCACCTCAGAAAGGATTTTCACTCCTTGCAATATCTTTGCCAAGCTATCCAGTGGAAAAGGAGTTCACTAAACTTGGTCTATGCCTATATTTGATCCTGCCATCTCATTCTTAAAAAAACATGTCGCTGCCTGTACCTACTTAAGAGGTTACTTCTTTAAAAGATTCTGCAGATAGAAAACTTGGGAATTTCTTAAAGATCTTCTTTACTCTGGCAAAACCCAGCCCTGCATCATGCTCTTGCTGTAATTTCAGCATGTCAAACTCCATTGAATATATTATTAGTACATGTAGCTTATACCTTCAGTGCTAGTCCAGGCTTCCGCAGAGCTACTTTAGGTTCTTTGTCTTTTAACAATCCTTGGAGTTTAGTCATCTGGTTACTGGCCTGAGGTCCCTGCGAAGTTAACTCAGTCTGTGGTAGACATCGATAGAACTTCATTTTCTGCTTATATTCTGTAGGACTTTGAGCAGCCTTTTGTTCTTCCTTAAAATGATCATCTACAAGAGAGAGAACATCAATAAAAACGTATGCCGCAGATGCATACAAACTATTAGGTATTGTTCCCAATGAAGGAATTTGTGGGAGTAGTTATACGATTCTTCTTGACAAAACCCAGAACTTTCCACTGCTTGTCTAGCTGTTATTTAGGCAACAGGAAAGATTAACATTTGTCTCCCAGATAATTCAACCCTACAAACAATGGTTTTTACTTTGGTGATCAAATTATCAAAGTTACCCTGTATGTTTTTATATGATTATTTACATCAATGTTTAAATATATGAACTAAGTGTTCAGCAGACACACTAAAGTGTGTGTTTCTACCTAAAGTGTGTATCTCACCACCCTGTTAACTAAATTCACTTATCCAATGTGTTAAAATATAATTTCTAAAAGTTGATATTTGCATAGTAAAAGGCACGTTCACCTGCCTCAGACATTGCAATGGACTGCTTGGACAAGTTGAACAAAGTACTAAGGGGGGCAGGGGGAATTACTGCCTATGACCTGTATCCTGAGCCTGTTACCAGGCAATATATTTTTGCAGATACAGTATTTACAAATTATTGCTCACAATCAGGGCTGTGGAGTCGGTAGATAAATGTTTTGACTCCTAAATGTTCCGACAATCTAAATTTAGTCGGAGTTGGAGTCTGTGCATTGTTTGCTGACTCCGACTCTGACTCCAGGTACCCAAAATTTCCTCTGACTCCGACTCCAGGTACCCAAAATTTCCTCCGACTCCACAGCCCTGCTCACAATATCATAAAGTTTGCACTTAAAAATGAACCTTTAATTGTACAGTACAGGGCACAGGCTGGGTATTTATAGACCCTGAGTTATAGCTGGTACCTTCAGGCAACTGGACACTGGCAAAGCTTTGCTGGACACGCCCCACTGGGCATACCCCTCTAATTCTACCCCACTTTGTGAGACCTCAAGTTTTTTCTTACAGTCCTAAGGTGATGGAACTCTTCTCCCTTCCAAAAAAAAAAAATTTGCTTCATTTGTATATTGTTTTCTTCAAGCAACTCATAACTGTCTTTTAATTCAACAAATAGAAGCATCCAAATTACTGCCACCTCAGTATAATCTTGGGAGCTGTACCCAGACAGTTGACAGCCTGTTATGTTGCTTCAGGCACTGGAACCTTCATAGGAGCTCACCCCAGCAGTGCAATGGGTGTAGCTAGCTGCAGAGTGCTATACAGGTCCAGGGCAGTGGTCCATCCCTATGGAACTTAGACCCTGGAGACCCCTCCGGGGTGGTATGCCCACCCTGACTTCTTACAATTTTTCTAAATCGTATTAATTATACCTTAAAAGAAACCTGGGAATAATGTTTGAAAAGTTTAACACTATACAAGTGAATATTTTTCAAACTTGGTGGTAAAATTCCACTATTCAGTACAGGAGGATGACTAGGTGTTACATCACACCACAGGTTGCACTATTACCACTTCTGCCTACAGCTCCTTAAAGTGTACTTAGGCACTTCTTACTGCTCTTGAGCAATTTACTAGAGGATGGTCTATGTCATAGTTGCTGTGTAATACTTCACGGATACCCTCACTGACTCACTCAAATGGCAGATATCAGGCGCAAGGAAACTGCAGCAAAAGTTTAAGCGACCTACAAAACACTTAAGCCTTTAATGCCGCATACATACGGTCGGAATTTCCATCAAGAAAAATTCTATGTGAGCTTTTGGTCGGAAATTCCGACCGCGTGTAGGCCCCATCTGACTTTTTCTTTCTGGATTTGCGAGAGCAAAAATTTGAGAGCCGGTTCTCGAATTTTCCAACGGGAAAAGTTCTTGTCGGAAATTCCGATTGTCTGTATGCAATTCCGACGTGCAAGAAAAAAAACAGCCCCTGTGGTGACTTCCGATGCATCGACCTCCAAGACATAGGGCAAAGCTGGATCTGGCAGCAGAATGGTAGCTGAGGTGAACAAAGCCTTTAGCTTATCAAAAGCTTCTTGGGCCTCCTAGGACCACTGTAAACAGGTATGCTGGCGAGTCTGTTGAGTAATTGGAGCAATAATGCTAGAAAAGCCTTTGATGAATCTTCGATAAAAATTAGCAATGCCCCCGAACCTTTGGATGTATAGACATCTGTTCAAATTCACACTTCTCTGATTTTGCATAGAGCCTGTGTTCTCTCAGTGTGGATAATACCTTCTGGACGTGAGTTCTATGTAGCTCCAAGGTGGCAGAGAGAATAAGGATAGGATATCATCCAAGTATACGATCAAGAGGTTATCCAGGAATTCTCTAAAGATGTTGTTCACAAAATGCTGGAAGGTCGCCAGGGCATTACACAGTCCAAAAGGCACAACAAGATATTCAAAATGCCCAAAGCAAGTTCTAAAGGCGGTCTTTCATTCATCCCCCTCCCGAATGCGCACAAGGTTGTAGGCGCCTCGTAAGTCTACTTTAGTAAAGATTTCTGTGGTACAAAATCTCTGGAAGAGCTCAGGAACGAGAGGGAGAGGATAACGTTTTTTGATGGTAACTTTGTTTAGTTCTCTGTAGTCCACACAGGGCCTGAGGGTGTGGTCTTTTTTTCTCCACAAAGAAGATCTCTGCACCAGCTGGGGAATTCTCGTCTCGTTCTCGTCAATATATCGACGTAAGGTCTCAAGCTCAGTCTCTGAAAGTGCTAATATTCGTCCAAAAGGGATCTCCGCACTGGGCAACAACTCGATTGGACAATCGTAAGGACGATATGGTGGTAATGTGTCGGCTTTCCTTTTATCGAAAATGTCTAGGAAGTCATGGTTAACTGAAGGGACATCTTGGCTGGTATGGGAAACTGGCTGGACAGTAAGGCAACCGGAAGGTGATACAGATTTAGGCACTATGCAATGCTGAAGGCAGTAGGTTGACTTGAAGGAGATATTCCATGTGTTCCAGTTTATCCGTAGTGTGCCCGCAGCCAGGGGATTCCCAGAATTACAGGAAATATTGGTGAGCAAAGAACATCAAAACACAGGAATTCTTGATGGCCCGAGTCAGTTATGGTAAGAATAGGTAAAGTCTCTTGAATAACGGGCCCAGACCGAGGTGTGGATCCATCAGCCAAATGAACTTCAAGTTTATGTTCAGGGGAATCTGAAAGTCTCTAGCAAGAGTAATGTCCATAAAGCAACTGTAAGCCCCGGAATCGACTATTGCTGGAAGTCTGACCTCCTCTCTAATCAACTGTAATGCTATATGGAGAACAAGGTGAGTTGGGGAAGGTTTCGGGACTTGGAGGCGCGTAGAGCTGTGGGGAGAAGATCTACTGGGCCTCACTGGACAGTTGCAAAGAAAATGTCCAGCTCATCCACAGTAGAAACAAAGGTTGGATTGCCGGCGACAAAGTCTCTCATTAGAGGCTAGAGCAGAGAGAAACATGCCAATTTGCATAGGCCCTCTTTCTGAAGTGACTGGAATGAAAGGTGCAGGAGTAGCTGGAACCTTAGGCAGCATCCATGAAGGCCGGAAGGATTGTGCACGTTCTGACCATTGCTCCCGCAGGCGTCTGTCAAGTTGGATGGCTAGCTGAATGAGCCCTTCTAATGTGGTTGGGGACTCCACTCGCGCTAGCTCATCTTGGAGAGCTTCAGGCAGGCCAAGCCAGTATTGATATTTGAGAGCGGCCTCATTGCACCCTGTATCTGCAGCCCAATTACGAAAGTCCATTATATAATCTTCTACAGGGCGCAGGGCTGTAAGGCATGAAGGACAGATTCAGCAGTGGCCATGCATTGCGGGTCATCATATAATTTGGCCATGGCTTTAAAGAACAAATCCACTGAGTTAATAGCGGGATTCTTTTGTTTCAGCAACTGATGGGCCCAAGACTGAGGTTCACTGGACAGCAGAGAAATAACGAATCCCATTTTAACGGTCTCTAAAGAAAAAAGTTCTTGGCTGAAGTGCCAGGTAAAGTAAGCAGGTATCCTTGAATGCTCTGAACTTTTTTCGGTCACCTGAGAAGCGTTCTGGAGTGGGTACCCTTGGTTCAGGGGACCACCACAGTTGGAGCGGATGTTGCGACTGCATCAGGTGGATTAGGAGTTTCTGCAGCAGAGGACATCATCTGGTTCTGTAGGTAACCCTCCTGGAATACTGGAAATATTGCTCCTGTAGGCTCATCACTGCTTGGATAAGGGCTGCGACTTGCTGGCACAGAGCCTTGAGCGGGGAAGCACCTCCGTCGGCCTGACATTTTGGCTGAATAATACTGTCACGTACCTAGTCGGAGGCTGAAGTGCTGAGAGGGCTTCCCTTGTGGCTAAGTGCAGAGCGCCCCCTGAAGGTGGTACAGGGAGTGCTATACTCAAAGAAGCAGGGGTTGCCAGCTGCGACAGGCTGAAGTGATGAAGAGATGTCCGCTGGTAGGCAGCTGACGAGCAGGGCAGGAGTCCCTCAGGAGTACCAGATGAGACTGGGCAGCAGGGAGAACCAGGAGCAGAGTCAGGAGCCAGGACAGAAGTCATACACAGAGGATCAGCCAGGGGTAAGCCGGGGTCATACAAACTTCAGCAGGCAAAAGCAAAGTCACTGAAACAGGCCAAGGGTCAAAGGAAATGGAGATAAGACTGGTCAAAGACAAGCCGGGTCGGTAACGGGAAATACAAAGATAACAGGAACAAGAACTCAGGAGTACACAGGGAAGCTCAATATCATCCAGCAGTTAATAGTTGCTGCTGCAGGCTTTAAATAGGCCACTGGGCGCCTAGAATTTCTCACGTATTGTGTACGCTTTAGCGTACGTACATTCGCACTGAAGACTATAGTGGGAGGGTCTTAAAGGGGCATAAAATACCAGGAATGCATTATATACAGAGTGCAGAGTTGGGGGTATTAAACACATACTGCAGAGTTTGGGAATGTGCTGTTTACATAGTGCTGAGTACAGAGTGTGCATCCCCCACTCACATCTCACTTTTATCCCTCTTCAGTTCTGACCTCTGCATGCAACCCCTCCTCCACTACCCCCTCCTTATAAGCTCCATGATCTTCCATGTCTTACTTTTGTTACTGTATTAAGCTGAAGCACCCAGCCTGCTCTAGTATCTCCCCACAGACTGTAGTTGGCTCCGCCTCTCTCACTTGCGGGGAGATCATCCGGGGGGTGTCGGCATCTGCACTGCACCCAGACACCTGCTTCTCCCTTCTGCCCATCCTGCACTCAGTAGGAGTCACTCAGGAGATCAGATCTGTGGGAGCCATTTGGAGATAAGCTAGACTTCTGTGTTTACAAGTGATAGTTGTGAGCAGCGAGCTGAGGACCTGAGCCAGAGGTGGTGGAACTGAGTTCCACCAAGTTTCAGCTGAAAAAATTCCCTGTATATATATATATATACACACACACACACACATAAATCTGACAGGGGTGCATGGTTACAGTCTTGGGGGGTCTGAACGAGGTAGACAGAAGTTAAAAATCTTCCCCCTTCCCCCCAGATTTTCTCTTCATTCCCTACCTCTGAGCTGGTGAATCTGGGAGGTAAATTCTGACACAGATCACCAGTGAAGCGCGAAGATCGCAGCTTCATAAACTGGCCGTTTCTGTGTCAGTCAATGAGGATTCTCAGTGTGCGGAGATCATCAGCGGGAGAACGTTTTCAAACACGTTCTCCCCCGATTATCTCTGTTTCATAAACGGTTTATGAGCTGAGATCACTGATGTTCAAAGTTTCAAAAAACGGACATCTAAAAAGTGTTCCAGTACTAGACTCTGTCATCTCAGTCTTAAACAAACATCTTGTAAGTACCAGAGTATTGTGTGTATTGTGAGTACCTTAGTATTGTGTGTGTATTGTCGGTATATTGTGAGTACCTGAGTGTTGTGTGTATTAGGAGTACCTAGGTATTATGAGTGCCTGAGTACTTGTGTATTGAGAGTATTGTGAGTGCACATGTGCTGCGAGTGCACGTGGGCTGCGAGTGAGCACCTGTGTATTGTTAGTACCTGTGTATTGTCTGTGTATAGTATTATGGCTGCACAGTCTCTGACCATCTCCTGTATTATGGCTGCACGGTGGTCTCCTGTATTATGGCTGCACAGTCTCTGACCATATCCTGTATAATGGCTGCACAGTCTCTGATATCTCCTGTATCATGTCTGCAGTCTCTGACCATCTTCTGTATCATGTCTGCAATCTCTGACCAGCTCCTGTATCATGTCTGCACAGTCTCTGACCATCTCCCGTATCCTGGCTGCACAGTCTCTGACCATCTCCTGTATCATGGCCCCAGAGTCCCTGACCGCTTCCTGTATTATTTCTGCAGTCTCTGACCATCTCCTGTATCATGGTCACACAGTCTTTTTTTTTTAATATACACTATTTGTTTTAGAAACTCTCTATGAGGGAACCATTATCACACATTGTGGTGTTTTTTTTTTGTTAGTATAGCATACAGGTTAACCTTTTGCCGGCCGCCCACCGTAGTTTTATGGCGGCAGGTCGGCTCGGCTGCGCAAAATCACGTAATATAACGTGATTTTGCATTGCTCGCCCCTGGTCCTGATGCGAGTGCCCGGCAGGCGCGATCACCGCCGGGCACCCGCGATCGCTCGTTACAGAGCAAGAACCGGGAGCTGTGTGTGTAAACACACAGCCCCCGGTCCTTTCAGGGAGAGAAATGACTGATCGCATGTTCATACAATGTATGAACAGCGATCTGTCATTTCCCCTAGTCAGTCCCATCCCCCCTTCAGTTAGAACACAATGAGGGAACATAATTAACCCCTTCCTCGCCCCCTAGTGTTAACCCCTTCCCTGCCAGTGACATTTTTACAGCACTGATCGCTATAAAAATGACAATGGTCCCAAAAATTTGTCAAAAGTGTCCGCCATAAGGTCGCAGCACCGATAAAAATCGCAGATCGCCGCCATTATTAGAACATTTTTTTTTAATAAAAATGCCATAAACCTATCCCTTATTTTGTAGACGCTAGAACTTTTGCGCAAACCAATCAATAAATGCTTATTGCAATTTTTTTACGAAAAA
Source organism: Rana temporaria (assembly GCF_905171775.1). Taxonomy (NCBI): domain Eukaryota; kingdom Metazoa; phylum Chordata; class Amphibia; order Anura; family Ranidae; genus Rana; species Rana temporaria. The sequence continues at coordinate 51,640,122 of NC_053495.1, read as the reverse complement.
TATGTAGAAGCATACGTATCGGCCGAAACCGAGGACATTTTTTTTTATATATATATATATATATTTTTGAGGGATATTTATTATAGCAAAAAGTAAAAAATATTATTTTTTTCCAAAATTGTCGCTCTGTTTTTGGTTATAGCGAAAAAAAGAAATACCACCAAAAAAATGCTCCATTTGTGGCAAAAAAAGGACGCCAATTTAGTTCGGGAGCCACGTTGCACGACCGCGCAATTGTCAGTTAAAGCAACGCAGCGCCAAAACGCAAAAAGTGGCCTGGTCATCGACCAGCAAAATGGTCCGGGGCTGAAGTGGTTAAATGATTTTGTTGTTACATCGGTTCTATACTTGTTTGTTTAATGCATGTGAATTTTGGAGGTGTTCTCATGAATTGACACTTATTTTTAACCACTTAACCACTTCAATAAAGGACACTTTTCCACCTTCCTGCCCTGGCCAATTTTCAGCTTTCAGCACTGTCGCATTTAAAACGACAATTGTGCAGTCATGCAACACTGTACCCAAACAAAACTGTTATCATTTTGTTCCCACAAATAGAGCTTTCTTTTGGTGGTATTTGATCACCACTGTTTTTTTTTTTGGGGCTATAAAAAAAAAAAGACAGAAAATTTGTAAATAAGTATCTTCACAGATAAGGCAGCAATGATGGGCATTGATAGGTGGCATTAATCAATCAGCGCAAACCCCCCTGTCAGGAGATCAACCGATCGACTTTCCTCTATTCACGTCTGACAGCATGAGTGGAGGAAAAGCCGATTCGTGTTATTTCCTGTTTACCATGTGATCAGCTGTGTCCAATCACAGATGATCACAGCGTAAAGAGTCCATGTCAGAGGCTCTTTACCGAGACTGTTAGACTGACACAGCTGAACTTCATATGATGTTCAGTCAGGATAACTTAACCACTTTGCGCACATCATTTGGCTATATGACAAGCAGGAAGTTGTTAAAGTGAGTGGGGGGGAATCTTGGGTCAGTTTAAACACTTTTTTTGCCCCCAGCGGAGTCCGCCCTTACATCGGGTGCCCCCAGCGGAGTCCGTCCTTACATCAGGCTTACCCAGTGGAGTCCCTCCTTACATCAGGCGTACCCAGCGGAGTCCCTCCTTACATCAGGTGTCCCCCCATTGGAGCCCCTCTTAAATCAGGTGTGTCCCCCAGTGGAGTCCCCCTTAACCAGGTGTCCTCCCATTGGAGCCCCTTCAGGTGCCCCCCCATTGGAGCTCCCTCAGGTGTCCCCCCATTGGTGTCCCGTCAGGTGTCCCCCCCATTGGAGTCCCCCCCATTGGAGTCCCCTTAGGCGTCCCCCCCATTGGAGTCCCCTCAGGTGTCCCCCCATTGGAGTCCCCTCAGGTGTCCCCCCCATTGGAGTCCCCTCAGGTGTCCCCCCCATTGGAGTCCCCTCAGGTGTCCCCCCCATTGGAGCTGTCCTTTCATCGTTATTATAAATAGCGGTGTCTCCTGTCTTACTGTCTTACTGGGTTCCCTCATCCAGTGAGAAGATCCCAAGCGAGTTGTGCTGTTCGGTGTAGAGTCGGTCTGAGGTGAACCCGGAGGCAGGTGATCCAATAGGGCTTAGATCCATCGGGGATCTGGGTGACCGGACACTGACAGGTTGTATGCTGAAAACTGTCAGTCGGTGACCCCTAGCTATCAAGTCTACCTGAGGGAGATTCAGGCAAAATTGTGTTACTGGGAGGATTTGCTGTACTGTCCATGTTCCTGAGTACTGGGCCTGTGGCAGAGGTCTCACTACTAATCTAAATTTTACTAGAGCCAAGTCGGTGGCAGAGACTTGTTCCTTCCCAGAAGTTCTAGTGACACTCCGGCTGCCAGGCCTGTGAGAGGAACCTGTCCGGGGGCACTACACCCACTCCGGCTGAAGTGGCGACGAAGTAAGAGTTGCTACTAGAAGCAGGACTGCTTCCATTTATCTATAGGCCTGAGTCTGCAAAGTTCTCTCCTTTCACCAACCTGTCCTATCTACCTCAAGTTGATAGTTGGTCGTGTTGGGTCAGAAATAAAAGCATTAAAAAACGTCACCCCGTTGTCTGGACATTCCATCACTACTCTCATCATCCTCATCCCTAGACACATCACAGAGGTAACATAATTACGCTGATCCCAAATCTAATCAGCGGCTCCTGAGGGGGTAGCGCTACATATGTATATGTATATATATATATATATATATATATATATATATATATATATATACACACAGTTGCAATAAAAAGTATATGAACCCTTTTGGAATGATATGGATTTCTGCACAAATTGGTCATAAAATGTGATCTGATCTTCATCTAAGTCACTATACACAATAGGCAATCGCAGTCTGCTTAAACTAATATAGCTCAAATAGCTCTAATTGTGCACCAGGAATGTCATATGTTTTAGTTACAAATGATTTGTTGAACAAATAACAGCCAAGTAGATTACACAATGAAAGTGTCTCAACAGGTCTCACCTTTCAATTTGACAGCTTTCGCTCTCTGTGCATCAGGAGCTCTGACAGCAGATTCTGAAGGGGAGAGGCAAGCCTGCAGTCCTAACACCCTCCACCAATTGTGCCTCCCCTGCCTTTGCATTGGACCAGCTGCCTTTGGGGGGATGTTCCTGGACTGTCATCAGGCCAAATATTTGCATATGACACAGGTACATTATACCGTTTTCTTTCCTTCAACCAAAGAAAGCTGCTTGATTCCCCCATCAACACAGTCAGTGTTGATGGGGGAAACCCTCCCACTGCAGTATTGTATTCTGACAGCGGGAGCTTTCCGCCATCAAAATTCAAAGATCACTGCCAGCAGCTATACCAGTGTCAGCACTGATCGCACAAAGAAAAAAAAAAACATGCTGGTTGTATTAAAGTCAATCAATAGATCAACTTCAACTCAAACAGCCTGCCCATAGACAAATCGAAATTCGGCTTGTTCTGCTGAACCAGACAAATTTCAATCCATTTATGGCCTTAGTCACCACACAGCTGCTGAAACTCTATTAAACGTCAGCATCAATCTGAACTAGAAACATATTTGGCTCTCATAGTGTTAAATTGAAGAATACTGCTCTAGGAAGTATTGGAAGGTTGTGTTTGGGGATATAGAAGACAGGAAACACAACTTTGCTGCCAATTTGAAGATTTAGTTAGTGTGCTATACTTCAGGAAAACACATTAAACAGAGCAGATAAAAAGTGCCGTCTCTCAATATTTCCTCTGCAAGTCTGAGGCTGCATGTTCTTTAATATCTTTTCTGTTTGTGTACAGTTTGCCCCTCCAGTCATTTCACAGTTACTCCAACTTCTCCTAGAGTTTATTCATTTGCACATTGGGTGCTTGAGGGAGGTCTAGCCACATCTAAATATACCAGCTCCTCCGGGGAAATGATAGATGTGTTTTTGGCTTAATCTTATACCGCGCTGTTAATTACATGAAAGCAGCAATAAGGCATACTAATTATATCAGTCCTGTGGGAAGTTTACTGCAGTTACATTTATATCAAGCTGTACTTGTAATTAGGAACATGTTTTACTACAAAAAAATGAAAGGTTTTGTCTTACCTGTGAGATGGATGGGGCCCGAGTCCAACACAGAGCATCTCTCTGGGGGCTTCCTGTACAGGTTGAAATCAATGTTTCGCTTAGTCCAGGTCCAGCGCTCTCGGGAAAGGGTGGGCTGTAGAGTATTTGCATGCAGGATATTTTCTTTCCAGGCCTTCAATAAAAATGAAAACAGTATATAAGTATTTACTCTCTCACTGACCTTTCTGAAAGCGAGGGGAGATGTGGCTGTGCTACGTTAAGACCTAATTAAACTTGCACAGAAACTATTTGGCTGTCAAGTCTGACCTTTCCATTTTGTAGGTTTTAAGCAAATAAGTTTTTATTGTTTTCCTCTAGATATGTTTTTTTTAGTCCCAAGAAATAAAAAAAAAGAAACGAATTTAAACTTTTTAAATATTTTTCTTAGAGGCTATCTATGGGTGGGTATTCAAACTACGGCCAGCTACAAACGTTTTCTGGCCCACAGCTGATGTGCACAGTCTCTTCTCTGATGGGGACCCTGATGTAAGTTTGAGTCTGATAGAGATTCTGATATAAAGAGGACTCTTGTGTAAGTGGGAACTACTGGATAGTTTATCTATAGCTATACAACAAACCTTTGTTAATTCTAATATTCGGGAATCATGTGGCCTTTTGGGGTGTCTGTTGCAATCAATGCTACTTTTGAATCCTGGATATATGAATCCATTTGGTGTCATCCATTCCTCCCTGGACTTTGCACTATTGTTCTTAAGTTCCTCCTGAATGTCCCCTGGGCTGACAGTAGCTGACTGGATATCTGCAGAGTATGTAAATCTGTGGTTTGGCTCCTGTGGATCAAAAAAATATATAATGTCTGAACGGTTGTGGAAAGAAATATACATATTATAATTTTTTTATTTTGGCTCTAGGAATTGTCTTACTAGGCCAGAGACATGGTCCGATTAACACTTAACCAGCAGAAGAGGAAGAAACTGCCAGTGATGTTAGATAAACAAGCCTGCTTACTCATTATAGGAACAATAGGTTTCTGATATACTTACAATAACTTACCAATATTTACAAGGAATAAATGTGCAATGTGAAGACACCATTAGGTAGATTCAGAAAGAGTTAGACCGACTTATCAGTAGATAAGCCGGCCTAACTCTGAATCTACGCCGGCGTTTGTTTAAGCGTATGCTCAAACAGAGATACGCTTAAACAAAGCTAAGAGGACGGCTTGCGCTGTTCTATCTTAGCTTGCAATTTTGTCAGCTGGCCGCTAGATGGCGCTTCCATAGCGGCCGGTGTAGATTATGTAAATGAGCGTGTACGCCGATTCCCTAACGTACGCGAGCCCGCCACAGTCGAAGTACGTCGTTTCCGTAAGGCCTTAGGCGGCCTAAAGTTATTCCACCTATGAGGTGGAATAACAATGTTAAAGTATGGCCGCCGTTCCCGCCGCGAGGTTCGAATTTTTTACGTCGTTTGCGCAAGTCGTCCGCGAATCGGGAGTTACGTCGTTTACGTACACGTCAAAATCAATAGGCCCGTACGGCGTACTTAGCCGCAATGCGCACTGGGAAGTGTAGGCGCCCAGCGCATGCGCAGTAGAGAAAAACTTCAAAAAACGCCAAGGCCAAGCTTCATTTCCATACAACAAGCCCCCCTCCAACCAATTTGAATTAGGCGCCCTTACGCCCGCTCGTTTGAGGCTACGCCGCCGTAGATTAGCAGGTAAGTAGATTGAAACAGGCTAGGCCAGGCCGCCCTAAAGTTTATCCAATCTCTCTGAATCTACCTACATGTATGTGTTGTGTTCAGGTAGACTTGTGGATACAACAGATTAACAAGTCTGGTTATCCAGTGACCCAACCATTGCCTCAGTTTTGAGAAAGACAAACACAGGGTGAGAGCCCTCTCATAGAATTGAACTTGTTAGAATTATTGCACCAACTCAAATAGTTATATACTGTAAGTCAGTTCATACGTTTTATATTGCAAGTCATAGTCAAGACTTTCCTCACAATGCGTTCATACACATATATATCTATGCCTGCTTACAAGCCAATGGATTATGAATTATTTTACCAAAAATACTATAAATTACCGTGGACATATACAGTGGGTATAAAAAAGAATCACCTCCTTTAAAATAATAATTTTTCTTTGCTTTGCAGCCTGAAATAAAGACAAACACAGTTTTTGTTTTATTCAGCTGTATTTACTAGTTTGTATGGCTGAATTCGCATTGCACAGACATTGTATGTGATCTGCACAGCAATGCGGTGCAAATCACATGTGATGTTTGCCAATCGCACCAGTGTGAACCGGCCCTTAGTGTTCGAACCTCATTGCAAAATTGTACTGTCTATGTTCGCTTATTAATCAAATCATCGATGGTGTGTATGTGACATATTGAATAAATATAATATTTATTGTCAATAGCCCTGTCCATATTCACATTGATCTTGTTTGGGTTCTTAAAGAATTCTGCATTGGCTAAAAATTAACTCAAATTAATTAATCGTTCAGGCATTCCCTGATAAATCATTCAATATTTTTTATTGTTATGTTGTAACTAAAGACCACCCACTGCAGAGATACCTGTACGTCATTTTGGCAATAGATAGCGGGGGAGCGCATGCCGATTGGCCAGAGGGGGGCTAATTAGCGGGTTCAGCAGATGCGATGTACGCCAGGACCCGACGATCGTTCCTAAGAGAGGCAGAACGGTGATCTGCCTATGTAAACAAGGCAGATCGCCGTTCTGACAGGATAGTACAGAGTGATCTTGTGTTCCTGCGGATCTCTATGTTCTCCCAGTCAGTCCATCCCCCACACAGTTAGAAAGCATCCCCTAAGGACTCACTTAATCCTTTGATCGACCCTGGTGTTAACCCCTTCCCTGCCAGTGTCATTAGTACAGTAACATCGCATATTTTTAGCACTGATCATTGTATTAGTGTCATTGGTTCCCAAAAAAGTGTAAAAAATATGTTGTTAGGTGTCCAATTTGTCCGCCGTGATGTCGCAGTGTTATGTAAAGCTGAACTACAGGTAATGTCTCCCCCCTCCCAATTTCCTACTTTCCCCCTAAATGGCTGGTTCATCTTTTCTGGCGGCAGCAGTGGGCTGTCCTTTCTCCTGAACTGAGTGGCACTTATGTAATGTGTGAGTGCTGAGCAGTTCAGGAAAACGGTGAGCCCTGGCTGAGGGATGACATTCCCCCTACCTGTGCTCACAGGAAGAAGACTAAATGATGCTGGCAGTTTTTTAGCATGGAAGGCTGTGACATCTAGTGGCTAAAATGAATTTATTACTGCAGGGGGCAGCTCTGAATTAAAGGTAAGTATTGCTTTTATTTTTATTATTCCTGGGCATTTTCTTATTTTTTGACTGATGTTATACTTACTCTTATTTACATTGCTTACTCTTATATACATGCAACCGCAATCAATTTTACATTAATCTGTTCATCTGTGCTTTACCTCTGCCATTTTCTGCCGTAGTATTCTGTATGCCAGTTCCGTGGAATTGAATGTATGAGAGCTGTAGTTCTGAACAGCCATCCCATCCATAGGGACAATCTCCACATACTCAACTTTGGGTCGTCTCACTTTTCTGCTTAATTGATAAACATGCTCGATGTTTCCCTGCATGTAACAGAAACAATATTGACTTGCAAAATATGGATTTTTTTTTTTTTAAAGATTCTACAGGTACATATGGATGTATAACAATTAATAACTTTCACCACCACCTTCAAAGAGCTTAGTCAATTATTTCATTATTTGAACTCATTGATGATGCTCATATTACAGATCTGAAATTTCACTTACAAAACTAAAACTTTTAATATAAAGCACAGAGTATTTTTCTAATTTAACTATATTTTCAATTAGAAATACCCTGATTTTATTTACAATCATACATTAGATAAAACAGCTGCTAATTAACACATTATTATATTACAGGAGGCGGTCCCTCTAGGTACAACCCCTCTCCCTGCACACAGCAGCTTCAGTTCGTAAAAAAGCAGTACAAACATAAAAAGGAGGGGTGGGTGCTGCGTCCGTCAATGAACTACAGAGAAAAGGATTTTACGGTGAGTACAAAAATCCTATTTTGTCTTCTGTTCATGGACGGACACAGCAGATTATCTTGACAATAGGGACGTCCCCAAGCAGTGTCAGAAAACGAGGGGTGGGAACAGCAAACAAAACCAACTTCACCCCAAAAATAACTAGAGGAGATGCAACCTTAAACAGCCACCTGCAAAACTTTGTGGCCGAAGCAAGCATCCGAAGATGCACTCACATCAACCTTGTAGAATGTTGTGAAAGTGTGAACGGACGATCAAGTCGCCACCTTACACACCAGGGGAAACAGACGCCTGATGTCGGAAAGCCCAGGAGGCACCTATAGACCGTGTAGAATGCGCCTTGACATAGGCCTGAATCACGACCTGTCTGATCCACCTAGAGATGATGGATGACGATACCGCCATACCCTTCTTAGGACCAGCCACCGAAACAAACAGTGAGTCCGATTTCCAGGAACGAAGCAGTAGCAGACAAATACACCCGCAGAGCTCGGACAAAAGTCCAAGGAATGTAAAGCAGCCTCATTTGGGTGCGACGGTCGAGGGCACAAGGACGGAAGTACGATGTCCTCATTGAAATGAAAAGCCGAAAATACTTTAGGAAGAAACGAAGGCTGCTGGCGTAGCACCGCCTTATGCTTGTGGAGGATCAGATAAGGAGCCTTGGCCACCAGCTCAGAAACCCGTCTGACTGACATAATAGCCACCAAAAAGGACACCTTTTGAGAGAATTTAAATAAAGAAATCTCCCTGTTTTCAAACGGCGGTTTTAGAAGTACCGAGAGGACCAGATTCAAGTCCCACGGAGGCAGTGGTGGTCGCACCGGAGGGGCCACATGTCGAACCCCCTGCACAAATGTACCCACCAGTGAGTGCCGCCAAGGGCCGTTGAAAAAAAAACGGCCAAGGCTGAAATCTGCCCCTTAAATGTACTTAAGGCAAGTTTTTGGTCCACACCACGCTGTAGAAACAGCAGAATCCTGGAGACCAAGTACACACGCGGATGCCACTTCAGCTCCTCACACAGAGATGTAAGCCTTCCAAGTACGATGATAAATCTTCCTAGGAGGAAGACTTCCGTGCTCTCAGCATGGTAGCAATAACCACATCCGACAGGCCACGTTCCCTTAGCACCTGGCTTTCAATAGCCACGCCGTTAAAGCCAGCGAATGTAAAGCAGGATGAAGTATGGGACCTTGCGACAGAAGGTCCTCTCGTAGCGGTAGTCACAAAGGAACACCCATCACCAGACGCACTAGGTCGGCGAACCAGGGAAGGCGAGGCCAATCTGGAGCAATGAGAATCATCGGGATCCCCTCGGTCTGCACCCTGTGAAGCAGACGAGGAAGAAGCTTTAGTGGGGGAAAGGCGTAAATCAGCCGATACTGTCCCCACGGAGCCACCAACGTGTCTGTCGTGTCTGCCCAGGGGTCTCTCGACCTGGCCACAAACCTCAACACCTTCCGATTAAGTCGCAAAGCCAGAAAGTCCACGTCTGACGTGCCCTACCTGTTGCAAATGGGTTGAAACACATCCAGATTTAACGACCACTCTCCTTGGTCCAGCATCTGGTGGCTTAGATAGTCCGCCTGCCAGTTTTCTACGCCCGGAATGTATACAGCCAATAGAGCCGGCACACTCCGCTCTGCCCACCTCAGAATTTGAGCGACCTCCGAGGCTGCCACCGAGCTCCTTGTCCCCCCTTGATGGTTGACCTATGCCACTGCCGTGGCGTTGTCCGACTGGACGCCCCTGAAGTCTCTGAGACCACGAGGAGAAGCAATGCTTTATCGCCCGAAGCTCCAGCACGTTGATCGGTAGTCCGGATTCTTCCAGCGTCCAGCGACCCTGTGCTGACTGGACACCCCAAACACCCCCCAACCGGTCAGGCTGGCGTCCGTCGTGATTACCGTCCACTGAAGGGGGGAAAAAGACTTTCCGACCTAAAGGGCCGGAGATCTGAGCCACCAGACCAGGCTTGTTGGGCTTGCAAAACCAGGGACGCTTTTGCCCCTCAGCAGGAGCCATATCGGTCTGGCGGACGAAAAAGCCGCTTATGAGCAGAGGAGGAGGGCCCATGCCTCTGGCGTGGCTCCTTACCCTTCCTAGATTGCGGGAGCAGAGTACTCTTACCTCCCGTGGCATCTTTTATGATGTCGTCCAGGGATGTTTCAAAAAGCCTCTCCCCTTTAAAAGGTAAATCAACATTTCAGTCAAATCAGACGATGCAGTACCACTGCAGAGACTGAGGCCCTGGACAGCAACGAAATTGTATCCAAAGCCGACTCGCACACAAACTTAAGGCCCTGTGCCAATTGGTCGGCCAGTTCCACACAGGTTGGGGAAGCCTGATATTATTTTACATCGTGGTGCAGCATCTTAGCCCACTCCGTAAGTGTCTGAGCCACCAAGGCTCCGGCGACAGCCGGACGCACTGCTGACCCCACCACTGTGAACAGGGAGCGGGCCACTGCCTCAGCCCTCCTGTCCGCCGTGTCCTTGAAAGCAGGCACTCCTTCCACCGGAAACGTGGTTACTTTGTTTAACCGGAGGGTCCACAATCGGGGGAAAAGGTAAATTTGTTCAGGAAATCTTCCTCAAAAAAGTAATGCATGGCTATACAAAGAAAAAAACTGCGCTAACCGGAAAAATTAATAATCAGGTGTAAACCAGAAGGCTGCAATTACATGGTACAAACACACAAATAGAAAAAATAAAAAACTGCGCCAACTAATAAATATACTCAGCAAGCAAGGCTGGAATAGATATGACAGTACAAACAGAGCCCAATTGAATGTTGAATATTGAATGGATGCCCCAGATAATAAACCACAGGACGAACAACACCCAGGTGCACTTGACATCCGTGGACACCACCACCACATGGAAAGCAGCTTACCAGATTGCAGATAAAAAACAGCGATGTATGATAATCCAACAGTGAATTAAACCAAGGTATATCAAAGCCACAGCAGGGATTATGGAGACTCAGATCCATATCAGGCGACCGATCCATGGGTCTTTAATTGCTCTAATTCATCTTGTAATGTCTGTAAATCATCCATGCTCACAATTACTTTGGGAATTATAGGTCTGATTTTTTTTTACGCAAAATGAGGACTTGGGGATATATATAGCATGGCTATACACTTGGGGACCAAACAAGTTCTCTGCGGACACTCCCATTCCTTGTACAAGAGCTTATTCAAGTAAGGCACACAAGGAAACACCTTTTCAGTGCGGGCAGGCCTGCGGAACCCAAATGGGACCGACACCTCTGTAGATGCACCCGACTTATCCTCCAATTTAAGAGTATCTCGCACAGCGGTGATAAGTGATCCAACAAGTGCCCTATCGTGCGTTGACCCAGACACGGAATCATCCTCACTGTCCGAAGGGTCGTGGTCCACATCTTCTGAAACATCAGAACCCGAGTCAGAGGCATCCCCATAAGATGGCGGGAGAGAGGGTGCTTTTTACCCCCCTTTTTACCACACACCGCAGCCACCCTGGCAACGAAGGCCTCCAGGATTGCAGACATAGCCTCCACAGAGACAGCCAGCGCAGGGGCACCCGTTGTCATCACAGGTATGTCAGGGGAAGAAGCATCCGCTTTGGATGCCATGTTGACCCACACGTCTGACCCCTCAGGGACGTAAGCCAAGGCCCACAGCCCACCCTCCTAGCTGCTTGAACGCTGAGGGGTCCCCCAGAGGATTTACCACCCCAGTAGGAAACTGCACTGCTGCTGTCCACCCTGTTTTGAGCTCCTTGTATGCCGCTGCACGTGTCTCCGTGTTCAGCAGAATGAAAGCTGACTGTTCGCGCTGTCCAGAAATCTAACACCACCGCAAGAGGCCAGGAACCCACAAGAAAATGCCCGTCGAGCGGCCGCCCCTTAGAATAAAGCGTGCAGGCTACAAAAAATTTCCGCCGCTGTACAGCACAGGGCACGCGGAGCACAAGAAAATGGCCGCCAAGCGGCCATCCTATAGAGGAAAAAAGCACGTAGCTACAAGAAAATGGCCGCCACTATGCACACAGGGTGCTCGGCTACAGGAAAATGGCTGCAGAGAGGAAGAAAAAAAACGAAGAAAAAAAACAGTATAGCAGTGGGACTGTGATGGTGGCCAAACCAGGTATCAGACAAGGCATAGCAGCGAACACTCCGGGGCCCCCGACGCAGCGGGGGTACCCCACACAGGCACACAGCATCCCCAGGACAGCGGACCCCCAGCGCAGCCCCCACATAGAGAGCGGAGCCCCCCCAGGCGGAACCCCCGGATACTGCAGTAGGCCCCAGACGAAGTGCTTTGACCACGAAACGCGTAGGGAGGTCTCCACTGCTGCCCCACCTGTATACAAGCGTTTTTCTTTTCAGCCAAATGTAAGTTTGACCGCTGCAAATAAATATTTTATATTTTTCTACAAACGGGATTACGCTATGTGGCCACTTCTTTCTCTTATCTTTTATACCATTGACACATTGAGAGAACATCCATTTGGGGATCGCATTTCCAGCGCAGCTCCCAGTTTGTCTTCATTCACCCATCCCACAGAGGATTTGATGACCGGATAACGTGTCGCCCTGCCAAGGATCCTTTATGACATCAGTCATTTTAAGCCTTCCCTGACTTTCGGTGGCGTATGTCACCTTAAGTCATCGGGTTCCGGTAAGCCTGTATTGCTTTCGGTGGTGGGAATAACACATTGGAGAAGTCACTTATTATTTTATCCATTCACTTGATTGACTGTTTTTTGATATATGCAAACTCTCTTCATCCAATAGCAGTCGGTCATACCAGTTTATGTTTTACTATCATTTTAAGGGTAACAGTTCACCCTGCATCACGTGCTAGCAGCACATAGTTTGTTTCTCAAGGAAAGAGACTCATTATTATTTATTCACTCGTTTGTTTGATTGTCTTCATGGTGTATGTGAACTATTGCATTCAACAGCAGTTGATCATATTTTCATGTTTTGTCACTAACAGGTTAATCAGTTCACTTTGCATCACTTGTTAGTAACACTGGGCCAGATCCTCAAAAGAGATACTCCGACTTAACTGCTGTTCAGTCTGTGTGTAACTTTGGAAACGATCCTCAAAAGGCTTTTTCCAAAGTTAGGCAGAAGATCAGGCATGTGTAATTGAATTACACTGCCGAATCTTAGGATGCAGTACCGCATCCGCCGCTGGGGGCATTTCGAGTCGAAATGCCGTTGCTAGTATGCAAATTAGCACTTAAGGCGATCCACAAAGCTTTCTAGCTTCCTTTTTGCGCCGTAAGTGTTATTTTGCAAGTGTAAAATTAGGGCTGGTTCTACAAAGTGTAAACTAGTCACACCTTGTAAAAGCCCATTCCAGCGACGGCATTTGGTATGCTTTCCCGAGGGAGAACTCCACGGCAATTTGTAAAAACAAAACCGGCATGGGTTCCCCCCCAGGAGCATACCAGGCCCTTAGGTCTGTTATGGGTTGTAAGGGGACCCCCCCTACGCCGAAAAATCGACGTAGGGGTCCCCCTACAATCCATACCAGACCCGTATCCAAAGCACGCTACCCGGCTGGCCAGGAATGGGAGTGGGGACGAGCGAGCGTCCCCCCCCCTCCTGAGCCGTGCCAGGCCGCGTGCCCTCAACATGGGGGGGTTGGGTGCTCTGGGGCAGGGGGGCGCACTGCGGGCCCCCCCACCCCAGAGCATCCTGTACCCATGTTGATGAGGACAGGACCTCTTCCCGACAACCCTTGCCATTGGTTGTCGGGGTCTGCGGGCGGAGGCTTATCGGAATCTGGGAGTCCCCTTTAATAAGGGGGCCCCCAGATACCGGCCCCCCACCCTAAGTGAATGGATATGGGGTACATCGTACCCCTATCCATTCACCTGGAGGCAAAAAGTAAAAGTTAATAAACACACAACACAAGGCTTTTTAAAATATTTTATTTTTCTGCTCCGGAGGCCCCCCCTGTCTTCGTTATTAGCTCAATTACCAGGGGGGGCTTCTTCTTCCGCTCTCCGGGGGCCTTCTCCGCTCTCCGGGGGTCTTCTCCGCTCTCCGGGGGGCTTCTTCCATCTTCTCCCCTCTTCCGCTCTTGACTCGGCGAACCCCGGTTCTTCTGCAGCTCTCCGGTGCCTTCTTCTTCAGCGCTGGCTGCCTGCTATGTTTGTGTGTTAGCTCGATTTCAAACAGGCAGCCGGCGCGGTCTTCTGTGGCGTCAGGGTCTTCTGTTCTTCTCTCTTCCGATGTTGACTCGTCGCCTGTTGTCGCTGTAATGATGGAAGCGCGCCTTGCATCCCATTTATATAGGCATCACCGTCCCATCATGCTCCGGTAGGTACCCACGTGGTGGGTGCACGTGGGTAGGCACCCACCACGTGGGTACCTGCCGGAGCATGATGGGACGGTGATGCCTATATAAATGGGATGCAAGGCGCGCTTCCATCATTACAGCGACAACAGGCGACGAGTCAACATCGGAAGAGAGAAGAACAGAAGACCCTGACGCCACAGAAGACCGCGCCGGCTGCCTGTTTGAAATCGAGCTAACACACAAACATAGCAGGCAGCCAGCGCTGAAGAAGAAGGCACCGGAGAGCTGCAGAAGAACCGGGGTTCGCCGAGTCAAGAGCGGAAGAGGGGAGAAGATGGAAGAAGCCCCCCGGAGTCCGGAGAAGCCCCCCCGGAGAGCGGAGAAGACCCCCGGAGAGCGGAGAAGGCCCCCGGAGAGCGGAAGAAGAAGCCCCCCCTGCTAATAGAGCTAATAACGAAGACAGGGGGGGCCTCCGGAGCAGAAAAATAAAATATTTTAAAAAGCCTTGTGTTGTGTGTTTATTAACTTTTACTTTTTGCCTCCAGGTGAATGGATAGGGGTACGATGTACCCCATATCCATTCACTTAGGGTGGGGGGCCGGTATCTGGGGGCCCCCTTATTAAAGGGGACTCCCAGATTCCGATAAGCCTCCGCCCGCAGACCCCGACAACCAATGGCAAGGGTTGTCGGGAAGAGGTCCTGTCCTCATCAACATGGGGACAGGATGCTCTGGGGTGGGGGGGCCCGCAGTGCGCCCCCCTGCCCCAGAGCACCCAACCCCCCCATGTTGAGGGCACGCGGCCTGGCACGGCTCAGGAGGGGGGGGGCGCTCGCTCGTCCCCACTCCCATTCCTGGCCAGCCGGGTAGCGTGCTTTGGATATGGGTCTGGTATGGATTGTAGGGGGACCCCTACGTCGATTTTTCGGCGTAGGGGGGGTCCCCTTACAACCCATAACAGACCTAAGGGCCTGGTATGCTCCTGGGGGGTGAACCCATGCCGGTTTTTTCTTTGAAAATTGGCATGGAGTTCTCCCTCAGGAATGCATGCCGAGCGACGCTGTATTTTTTATTTTTTTTCCCCGACGCAACTTTTTTAAGCCGTCGCGATCCTCAAAACTCGGCGTAACGTAACCTCGCGCATGCGCAGTACGGCCGGCGCGGGAGCGCGCCTCATTTAAATGGGACTCGCCCCATTTGAATAGGAACGCCTTGCGCCGGCGGAATTTTAGTTACACAGCCTGAAATTTCTAGATAAGTGCTTTGTGGATCAGGCACTTAGGTAGAAACTTTAAGGCAGTGTAACTTAAATTGGATTTTTTAAGTTACGTCAGGTTTTTGTGGATCTGGCCCACAGTGTTTGTTCCTTTGGAAAAAGGGAATTTTATTTTTGTCACACAATTCATTCATTATTGCTTGGTGTGTTTTGGTATTTTGATTGTCATCAGAGATAGTCATTTTTAGCGCTACACATTTACCACTTTTTTGATCTCTCTGCTTTTCTCATACGAGCCGTGTTAGCAGCTACCATTCAACTAATACTGGCAGCGCAGGGTATTCACTCTTTTTCCACTGCAGCAGGCCCAGCTAGAAGCATGAGGAGGAGAGAGGGGAGGGAGAGAAGATGGAAGGGTGGAAAAGGACCCCTGATCGACCTCCCTGGGAATGTTCAGGCATTCCACCCCACCGAGGCAGGGGGGAAGGTACTTACCAATCCTGCGAGGCTTGCTGGAAGCATCCCAAACAAACCCACCACCCCAGCAGTACGCTTGAGCTTGGATATTCTATACAGTACGCAGGTAGCTGTCGGCCCGTCACACTGTGACAGAGATCGTAATTAGCCCGGTCATATGTGTGACCTGGTGGCATAGCTCACCGGCCACCCCTGGAGCAAACGGGGCATGTCGTGGCCAACCCAGCACGTACCTAAAGACCTGCACACGCTCGCTGCCCGAAACTGGGGTGACTGCAAGGATCTAGGACATCCAGCCTGTCGCCCAGTCGGCAGTTGATGCCAGATCTCAGGATCAAAGCAGAGAAAAAAGGATCAAAGCAGAGAAAAAAAACTTAAAAACTCCAAAGCCGGGTCCTACTCCTATGCTAGGCAGAAAAAAACTGAAGCTGCTGTGTGCAGGGAGAGGGGTTGTACCTAGAGGGACCGCCTCCTGGGCGGTGCGGTACAATTTTAAGATTGTATTAACACTTTAACAATGTTTCTGCCTAGTCCTCTCCTGATAGAAGGATAATACCCTATTGTCAAGATAATCTGCTGTGTCCGTCCATGAACACAAGAGAAAATGGATTTTAGACATAGCTGTAAAATGTCTTTCTTGGAATACATCACAGGACACAGGCGAGCTTAGACCATTAGGTTATGGTCCACCTCCAGGTAATTGGACAATGGAAAACAGCAAAGCTTCACTCAGCCCTGCATAGCCCCTCCCACTCCCAGAATTGGGGCAGCATCCACTGAAGACTGAATATCCACCCAGGAAAACCTGCCAATTGTGTGTGCAGAGAAAAGTGGTATATTTACAGACCTAGGAAACCGAGGCCTGATGCTGAAAAGCCTACAAAGCCCAGAGGCTACTGGTAAAGGGTGCCTTCAAAGGGAAGGGAGGAACCTTTGTCTTCAGATTGTATGCCTTGCAATTGTGAATCAAGAGGTAGACTGTCCCTTGCAGGTGTCGTCTGGCAACACAAACACAACCCCAGATTGATGAATTAAGGCATAGTTGCAAACATTCTGAAAACATTTATAGGGACACTTTTTTTGTATGTAAGCAGAATCTTATTTTAATTAGGGGTGGGGCATTCATTTGTAGGCATGGCTTAATATAGAGAAAGCATTCAGTATGCATAGCGCAGCGAAAAATGGGCATGGTTTAAACTAAATATTGGGCATGGCTTAAAGGGAGTATGGTTATAGTCTGAGATGAAAGAGGGATGGAGGGAGAAGGAAGAGAGTGACCGAGGAAGAAAGAAAGGGAGAGAGAAAGAAAGAAAGAAGATAGGGAAAAAGATAGGGAGAAAGATAGAGAAGGAAGGAGAGAGAGGGAAGGAAAAAAAGAAGGAAAAAAAGAGGGATGGAGAGACAGCAGGCCCATATCCTACACCACAACAACAATATGTGTATTCCAGAAAGTTTATAAGCAGATAAAGATACTCCAAACACAATTCCCCCAGGCAGATCCCATCGAACAGATATAAGAGATTTTTTTCTATGCCTTTTTTTAACATGTATATGTTTGCCCCTGTGTTAAATACATTTTATGAAGGATTAAAATATTTTTTCTTTCTATTCTCAAATTTTTCATAACTTTTTTTGTCTTAACAGGGGGCTGATTTGCCCTGTATGTGAAAGAACACAGTCTATTATTTTTCTGAGAGCCTATGGAGGGATTATATGATCATGACATGCCTGAAATATTGCCTGAATACCTACAGCAGCCAGGACAAAAGACGACCAACATCACAAGTATATTCAAAGACAGAAACTTAACCAGAGGATCTGCACCCACCTTGATGTGATCTTTGATTTCTTGCCTCTCCATTTCCCACTTCCACAGAATGTATGCTTCATTATTATTATCTAATGAGCTGCGCAATAAGTGTTTACTGTACCATTTATCTTCCCATTCAGAAATCACCAGCTTTTTACTAGGAGAAGGTTCAGTATCTGCAAGCAAGTCCCCAAAATTGAATGGAATTCCGAATTCACGACTCAGAAGGTGGATCATATCTGCGGAGGGCAGCAAGTTGGAGTGGATGACGTCTCGTAGTTTTTTGGCACTGCGGATATAGTCCAACCTAAAATAATTACATATGTATGTAAATATTCTAAAGGATGTACACTACATACTGTACTTCCATACAGAAATGCAAACAGTAGTAATGAGATTAGACCATGGGTCTACAGACTCCAGGGAACTTCTTTTTTTTTTTCTGTATCAAAACATAACATAGATGTGATTTTCTTCTACACTGGGCAGACATACTGTAAGTATACGTATCTGGCTTGCTAGAGGTACTGTGGAAAAAGTACACCCTTGGCATTAAAAGCTGTTAATTCCCTCTGTGGCACAAAATACATTTTGTAGGCATCTTTACAGAGTTGGTAAGGTTGAATAAAGACACCCAGTTCAACCTGAGAATGTGTATGTGTGTGTGAGAGAGGACTGTTTTCCATATCCCTGTACATTGTGTTGTCTGAGAAACACATCAAAGTTTTTTTTTAAATATCTGCACTCTCCGCTGACACTACTAACTGTGCAATGGAGTTCCACAAACTCACCTCTCAGACAGTAAAGAACCCCTTACACAGTTTATGATTGACCCCCTTCTCATCAAACATCCTGCCGTATGTCTTCTTTAAGAATCAAACATTTCCTCATAATACAGTCACCATTCAAGGATTTGTATATCACCATTATAGCCCCATTTATCGGCGTATATCGCACACTTTTTCCCCCTAAAATAAGGAGAAAATCGTGGGTGCGCGATATACGCCGATACCCGAGCTCAGTTTGAATGCCTGCGCCGACATATACCGAGTGCAGTACACTCGGCTACATTTGGCCAGGCTCGGCTTCGCTCGTGCTCACGCATAAACATCACAGAGCGTGAGCACGAGCAACGCGGAGCCTGGCCGAATGTACCCGAGTGTACTGCATGACGGTATATGTCGGCGCAGGCATTCAAACTGAGCGCGGGAAGCGGTGATTCGACGGGTAATAGCGCGGGAGGACACCACCGAAGCCGCAGACGGACGCCGGACCCGACGAGGAGGACACCACCGAAGCCGCAGATGGGCGCCGGACCCCGGACCCGACGAGGAGGACACCACCGAAGCCGCAGACGGACTCGACGAGGACGACACCACCGAAGTCGCAGACGGACACCGGACCCGACGAGGCTGCCGATGGACGCCGCGCAAGACACCAAAACTGTAAGTACTAAAATGTTTTTTTTTTTACAGGAATGCGGGTCCACATTAGGGGTGCGCGCTATACGCCGGAGCGTGCAATACCCCGATAAATATGGTATTTATTATTAGTAGCTTTGTTGCCCTTCTTTGGATTCTCTCCAATTCAAGCCCACCCTTCCTGAGGATTGGTGAGCAGAACTGGATAGCATACTCAAGATGTGGCTGAACCAGAGTTTTGTAAAGTGGTAAAATGATAGTTTTCTCTCTTGAGTAAATACCCTTTTTAATGCATGCCAATAGTCTGCTGGCCTTGCTTGCTGCAGCTTGTCATTGCATGCTATTGCAGAGCTTGTTATCCACTTGGACCCCCACATCTTTTTCCATCCTTGACTTCCCATGCGTGTAACTTGCATGTATATTTTTAGCTCCTAAGTACATTTCTTTAAATTTTACCTCATCTGCCATATAGCTACCCACCCAGGGGTCAAGTCCTGGGGAAAAAAGTGTGGGAACTCCCACCCAAGACCCACCAAAAATAAATAAATGATACGCTCATATGCATAATTACTAAACCACATGTTTTTTTTTTTTTCGATCCACTGTACCTTAGTAATGCTTTAAGTTAATTGCTTTAAGAAGCAAGTTCTTTCCAAATCCCGCGATAACTCGCGGCAGACCTCCGCAATGTCAAAAGCTCCCTGGAGACATTGCGGCATCGAGGAAGTGACGGAATACCCGCACACTACCCGATGAATCCATATACAGGAAGCGGCCAGTAACATAAAGGATTACTAAGGTTTGCCTGCCCCTGGCAGTGACTCGAGCTGGGCATCGCCGCTTAGTGAAGGATTGGCTCGGGCGGCTCGGCTGCTCTAGTCCTGCAAAGGGAACTGCGTTCCTGCTGTGAAAAAAGTGCAGGAACTCCGTTCCCACGCGTTCCCGCAGGACTTGAGCCCTGTACCCACCCCTCTATTTTAACTTGGTCTTCTTGTAAAGTTGCTGTATCCTGTTGTGAAGTTATTGGCCCACCAACAAAATTTCAAAGGAGGTCAAATTAGGGCTTTGACTAGGGCAGTTCAAAACCCCCTTTTTTTTCCTTTTAGGCAATTCCTTGGTCAATTTGCTTGTGTGCTTTGGAACATTTTCCTGTTGGACAGGTGGCCACATATTCTCAATAAGCACATTTGATATGATTCAGGAAGTATAGCTGAGACGATGTGTCAAGACCCATGTCTGAACCTACTACCTTTGCTGTGTCTGGTGATGTCTTTTTTTTCTGAGCCACCTGAGATGCTGGACAACACCCTATGTGCCTTGTTTCTGCTGAACCTTGAACCCTTTGCCCTTCTGATAAACTTCCTATCTAAGCCATGCCCTTTCACTTCGGGTTTACCAGATTACTGTGCTCTCTCCAGCCAATATCTCGCTCGTCACTCCTGCTGCTGCCGTTCCGTATCTCTGCTACCACTCATTACTGACTTTTGGCATGTTCCTCAACTATTCAATCCCTACCCTCTCTATTTGCTAATGAATCCCGGCTTGCTTACCCCCTGGTGGGACAATCCTGAGGGCTGCGACCGAATTCCAACGCACAGCAAAACCCATCTACACAATCAGAAGCTCTGGTGAACACAGGTTAGTACTTAGATGAGCCTGCATCATCTGCCAGGCGGCTTGTATATCTATCTAGCCGGTCAGTGGGAGTCTCTTTACTGCTATAGCTACTGGTCTTTGAGCCTGACCCTTGACCCTTGTAGTCTTGCTCTAATGCTGCGTACACGACCGTTTTTCACGACGAGAAAAATTCTATGTTTTAAATTGGTCATTAAAAACGATCGTGTGTAGGCTCCAGAGCATTTTTCCTCGACGTGAAAAATGGGCATTAAAAATTTAGAACATCACCAGAAAATATGGGATATAGCCCTTAAGAAACAGGATAGGACTCACATACACTCCCACACTCTATTGTGGTACAATGGAGGCTTGCCTGAGCTGGGCACGGTACCGGACCCGGGGCTCTGGGCAGCATATGGGGTATTATTTATATCTCAGGTGCTCTCTGAATCAGGCCCTAAGCCCTTTGCAAGTCTCAAGGAGGAGTTCTCCCTCCCACCACAGTTTATGTTTAGGTATTTACAGCTGAGGCATGCGCTCAGAGCACAGGTGGAATCGATTACAGTTGACCTTAGAGGCCCACAAGTGCTAGATATCATTTTTGGAGCAGATTCAGCCAAACTTACATCTAACCTATACTGTATTATATTATTCGACAGTGCAGTGTTAGTAGGGTAATCCAGAAAGCTAAGGTTGCTTGGGAACAGGACTTAGGTCTTATGGAAGATGCTGACTGGGGGGAGATATTAGAGGGAGTAAAGACATCGTCCACCAAACTCTCAGACAGACTGACACAGCTATACACAGTTCACTGTGCGTACCTTACACCCTTAAGACTGGCAAAGTTCCAACCTGCGAGAGACCCTGGGTGCCCTATGTGTGCCGCAGCTGGGGGCTCCTTCTTTCATCTACTGTGGCATTGTCCGGACATACAGGCCTACTGGTTACAGGTGACGCAGTTTCTCCATGACAATATGGGGTCCCCAGTGGGCATGGACCCAAAACTGTGTCTCTTGGGACTAATACCTGATGTGGAGGTGGACAAGTATCAGACTATCTTTATGTGTGAAACATTATTTATGGCCAGGAAGGTGGTCGCTAAGGCCTGGATGCGGGACAGGGCTCCAACGTTAGAGGATTGGAAAAGGGAGGTGAACAGACCCCAGAAATTCTCCAGTGTATGGGATAGATGGTTAGAAGACGGGGAAACATGTACAGTATGAGATCAGCCAGAAAGTGATTTTGTGCGGAATGGGATGTCTGTGAGGGAGAGGATTTTAGCTGGCTTCATTTATTTCTCCTTTTTTTTTATTTTTTTCTACTTGTCTCTTTCTCTTTTTTGTGACTTATAATTGTATGACTGTATATGCGAGACCCGGTATGCACCGGACCGACGGCTCAAGAGTTGATACGTGCTAATGTCATAATATTGTTTATTCTTGGTCATTGTGAACCCATTGCTGTATATGTGTACATGCCTCTTTTACATCTCAATAAACCTGAACTTATGGTTAAAAAAAAAATAAAAAATTAGAACATGCAAAGAGAGCACCAGACCCTTGATATCTGAAGTTAAAAGCTGATTTCCAGGTATTTTATTTTGCATAGTTACATTGGTTTAACTTGGACCAATGTAAGTACATATATTTCATACCTGGCTGACCCCTGCGGAAGAGAATCACCTCTAGTAGCTGAAACTACTACAATGATCCTTGCTGTCTTCCAGGTCCTGTGCCAAGCAGATGCCCTGATGCAAAGTAACCACAGGGGATCTCACTCACTCAGTGAACACCTTTTTCCCCAAGGAATACAAGGCGTTCTCGGATTAAACGTGGTGTGGAATGTGACTTCACCACCCCACCTCATCCATTCAGAGAATGCTTTGCAGTATGCGATAGAAAGACAGCCCCAAGCACCAACCTTTGATTTCAGACTACAAAGTTTAAGGAGACAGATGTAGATTAATAGCACTTGTGTCATCCTCTGCGTTTTTCTGACACAAGTGCTGACACTCAGTCACTCAGTCAGGCTTCAGCTTACCACAAAACACAGGCACGCTCACACCAGTGCTGTTCCTGTGCACCTCACACATATCCCATCTGCTTAGTAGTTGAGAGCAACAGCAGTGATAGCACACTGCTTTTATAAAAAAATAGTATGAAATAATTCATGAAAGCTTTGCTCGCACACAGCTGCCACTTGCAGCTTGTACATAGACATGCCATGTGTAATCAGCACAGGAACAGCACTGCTGTGAGCGTGTCAGTGTAGTTCAGTGTTAAACTGACACACGCCCTTTTTGTTAGGAAATCATTGGGCGTAGCTTGGAGTACGCCGTCACATACTGGATTTTAGCTCCTACTGTTCCTAAAAATCACAGTGTATGCTAGGGTACTGAAGCAACAAATAATATACAAAGTGATAGTCCTTCTTTAAATAAGATGGATTCCACCTGCATACTAAGTAGCTTCTAATCTTTGGGAAACTAATATGGAACACCAGATTCTAAATTGATTTAAAGAGGTGGTAAATAAGGATGAGCTCTAGCGTGTTCGCATAGTACACGTGCAGAGCCCGCCAGGAAGTCTGCACGGCGCTGAGCTAATCACAGCCAGGGAGACATTTCCTGATGCTCGGCTGCAGAGATCAGGAAATGTCTCCCTGGCTGTGATTAGCGCAGCGCCGTGCAGACTTCTTGGCGGGCTCTGCACGTGTACTATGCGAACACGCTGGAGCTCATCCTTAGTGGTAAATATAGAGGTGTACTTGTCTTATACCTATGACAAATCTGCCTTATTGTTAAAGCAGAACTAAAGTCCCACGTTTGAAAACTGCAAGCAGACAGGCTCTTTGTTGCAGAAGAGATATGCAATGTCTCCTCTACAATTAAAAAAACCTACTTGCCTGCTTGCAGTCTTCTCTGGCATGTACACTGAGCTGCACAAGAATGGGCACAGCCTGGCTCTCGGAAAAAGCTATGCAGAAGATGCCAGCACTAGCGAGGGACGTTGGACTGCTTTAAAGAGATATTGAGGAATTTAGCTCTGCTTTAATTTAAATAGTGAAAATTAGTATACTATGTCCCATTTGTTTAAGTATATCACCTTTAACTGTAGGTACTATTCCCATCAAAATCTTATGCTTGCCTGTTCAGTTTCCATGGGTGAACTTACTTTTTTAAATGATTGTAAAGTTGAATTTTTTATTGCCACTGTCTTCCATTTCTTGGCAGAATAGGTGCATGCCTTCTGAAGGTGAACTGTTTATTGGTCGAACACTGGGTTCGAGGGTAAACTGAGAAGAGAGTACTAGGAACACTACATGTTTGTAGTTTATAAAATCTTTCTATCTCTGTGTTCTCTGTTTCCTCATGCATAAATATACTAGTAGGTTAATTGACATTTTCCTAAATTTTCCCTACCATCCCTTCACATGTTTAAAGGCCTATTTAAGTTACAGAAATTCAGGAAAAAAGCATTGCACTAATACCTCCATTTTCATAGTCTTACCCAGGCTTTTGTGTTACAACAGTTGTGCCAATACTCTATTGCCAGCATAGCGTTCAGGAGTGTGCACATTTCCATTAATCAAAAAAGTAAGGCATTAAAAAACAGGTAAAAATCATAAAAAGAGCATAGGACTACAAAGAGAAAAAGGGTGTGAAATTTTGTATGGGTTTTATCTGTATCGGGTACACTGGATTAACAGAGACCTACGGTTAATAGTTATTCGTACTCTGTAAGCACTATATAATATGCGCGTATTATGGAAATTAAGCAAAGAATAAATAAGACATATCAATTCCAACTCTACCCTAGGAGGACTGCTTACCTTGACAAGGCATGAAAACACAATGGAGGAACCATGTCCCTGACATAAAGAAGGGGTTGATTCACTAAGGATGTGAGATTCTCAAGCAGATGGATGTGGCACAACAAGACTCCAAGATCTTTGTATAATCGCTCACTGAAAGCCATTTCAGAGTTGTACAAGGTCTCCAACTTTTCATTCTCTCCGTTTGGCCTGTACCAAATTGCAGAAAACGTAAAATTTGTACGAACAGTCATTTTCTACTGTAAAAAGTATGCTAAGGATAGTTAACAGAAGAAAACAGAAGGTACTTTCTGTACTACTCAGACATATTCTTACATTTCATATCTGTACAAGCACAAAACAGTCACAAGCATACATAACTATGCACACTCACTAAGTATCCACCACACATTCACTGTACAATAAAAATAAGAATTCAGTCTAAACATACATGAAATACAAAAAAATTGTGCAGACCGTATACCTGCTTGATAGGGTTTCCCACAATTCTTTAATACCTTTGTCCTTCAGTCCTTCCAAAATAATGAGGTGGATGGATCCATCCATGATATGTATACCAGTAATAACATCCAGGGTAACATCTCTTTTCTGATATTCAGTCAAGGAAACTCTGGACAGAGCTTCCACAGTGACATTCCAAGGGTTAAAATCGAAGCCTAAGGCCTTTGAGTTGATATTTGCAATCTTAATGATGAAATCCCTGAACAGCTGTTTGTTCCTGTATTCAAAGATGCAGACCATACGCCCAAAGGGACAATCGGGACTCCCCTCGTCAAAAGACAGTGGCACTGCAAGGTCTACTCTAACTTTCAGGTGTGACTGGGCATCCAAATAATGCCCCACTGGCAACGAAGAATCTTGAGGGCCATCAACTGACCCTATAACCCCTAAAATTTTTCCATTATTGCTGTCTGATTGATAGCCTGTGGGATCTGGGCATTCACAGCTGTGTATTGGAACAGAAATGTTTAAGTATGTGGCACCATACACAAGATCAAATAAACTTAGCCTTGCAACTCCATAGGGATCCCATTGTCTGTTACTCTTTGTGAATGGATTGTGGACAGTACGTTTAGAAGTCACAAGACCAACATTACTCAGCTTCTCATCTTCAGGTTCCATGCCAAAAAGTGATGGCTTGTTGGCACACTCCTCTATCCTCTGATCTCGATCATGTACCTCAATCTCTACAGAAGGTCCAAGAAGAGATTCACGCAGTTCACCCACACTTATGGTTCCTGCAAAAATAACAAAAACATCCCTAAAGAAAACATGTGTTCCGTGCGTTTGTTCATGTGTCTGGTGATAAGACTGATCCCGGAATCTGTATCTGCAGTAGACAGGTACACACTTCTCCTGTAAAAAAAAAAACACATTATAGCTATAGATATTAGGGCTGTTACTGATTAAAATTTTAGTGTTCGATTAATCGATTTTTTTAAATCGATTAATTGCCCAATTTAGATTATAACGCACATACAGTTTTTACAAATTTTTTTTGTAAACTTTAAGAAAAACTTAGAAAGTTAGTTTAGCTTTAATTATAAAATTTATCTAGTATATTGACTGTCAGTCACTTTATAGTAGACATTTCCCCCCACTGTAATATCCACATCTCCCCCCAAACTGTAATGTCCACATCTCCCCCCACTGTAATATCCACATCTCCCCCCATACTGTAATGTCCACATCTCCCCCCACTGTATATATGGGAAGATTGTCTGCTCTTACCAGAATAGAAAGGTCAGCAGGCAGACACGTCCGCAGACGACACAAGCAGGCGGGTGATGATGACGTCAGCGCACCGCTACTAGGCTGCCGCCGGGTGTACCAAGATGGCCGCCGCTCAGGAGCTAGGCTGAAGCCGCGCCCTTTTCTATGGGCATGACAGCGGAGCTCAATCCGCGGATCGTACCAATCAAAATTATTTTGATCGATCAAAGAAATTAATGATTAATCAAGGAATTAATCGTTAATTTCCGCAGCCCTAATGTGTGTGTATATATATATATATATATATATATATATATATATATATATATATATATATATATATATACACACATACACACACACACATACACACTCAGCAAAATTATAAACGCAACATTTTGTTCATTGTGGATCGAGTTGCCCATGGTGATGGTGGGGTTATGGTATGGGCAGGCGTATGCTATGGACAATGAACACAGGTGCATTTTATTGATGCCATTTTGAATGTACAGAGTTATCATGATGAGATCCTGAGGCCCATTGTTGTGCCATTAATCCACAACCATCACCTCATGTTGCAGCATGTAACCTATTGAGCAGGTTTAGGATGCTCTGGATTGGCGTATATGACAGCGTGTTCCAGTTCCTGCCAATATCCAGAAACTTTGCACAGCCATTGAAGAAGAATGGACCAACATTCCACAGGCCACAAGCAACAATCTATCAATTCTATGTGAAGGAAAGAGATGTGCTGCACTGCGTGAGGCAAATGGTGGTCACACCAGATACTGACTGGTTTTTGGACACCCCGTCCCCCACAATACAGCAAAACTGCACATTCATTTCAAGGTCAACAGCTCTGGTGGATATTCCCACACTCAATTGCCAACTGCACACTCCCTCAAAACTTGCGGCATCTGTGGCATTGTGCTGTGTGATAAAACTGCACATTTTAAAGTGGCCTTTTATTGTGGCCAGCCTAAGAAACACATGTGCAAAAATCATGCTGTCTAATCAGCATCTTGATATGCCACACCTGTGAGGTGGATGGATTAAGGAGAAGTGCTTGCCAACACAGGTTTAGGCCCCTTTCACACTACTGCGACTTCAAAGGCGCGCAATTTTACCATGATGTTGCCGCGATTCATGGGAAATGTAGTTCCACAACAGCTGGTTACCTACCCCTAATCTTGGTGGACATTAGATCAGGGGCGGCCCATACATTAAGGGCGCACAGGCGCCGCCTCCCCTTTACATCCCCACTGCCACCCCCTATTTATGCGTCTAGCCCCTTTCAGGATGCCGGATGCATGAATTACAGCACCTGATTAGAGTCAGAGGCTCTAATAGGCTTCAAACTAGGGTGGGCTCTGGTTGCAGAGCATTGAGCTTGGATCACACCCAGGTGTGTTAGAATATGGGTTTACAGGGTGCTTTCCACAGGGCAAGGGAACCAAATTAAGATCCAAAGAAGCACAGAGTGCTGTAAGGATGGTCAAATCTAAGAAACACCTTGATAAAAGGTTTTTACAAGAGAAAACAAAGCCAGAGGTTTTTAAAACAAAATGGACAAGGCCACAACCTGTCCCTTAAAGGAAAAGTAGAGCCACAGCTTGTTTGGCTGTACTTCTTCTATAGATCATATAGGATCAAAATGAATTGCACTCGTGTGACTCGTTTTCAGCATTGTCACCAATGTCAGTCCAGGCACCACATCATCCAGACCAAGGAGTCAGGATCTGACAGGTGCCTGGACGGACACCCGGCTCAGGCCCTCAGCAAGCCGATGAGAGCCTGAGACGTCCGCTCCGCCCCCTCCACAGCCCAGCGCTCCAATGAGCAAGGAGGGAGAAGAGCAGAGAGCTGTGACTGACAGTCTGCAGCTCTCTGCTCAGGAGCTCTGAAAACTGAGCGATTGCTCGGTTCTCAGTGTAGAGGCAGCATTGGACAAATGCAGCATTGGACCCATGCTGCATCCTGCTAAGTAAGTATGAATCTGAAAAAAAAAAACACAAATCCTTCCCTTTTAGCATCTACAAACTATGGAATATATTAATGGAAATTTTTTTTTTTAGATTAGTATATTTATATAATATATTCATATTTAGCTCAGATGAGTCGGTCACTGCCAGAAGTTTTTTGTAAACCCTCATGTTTTTTCAACTTAATGCATAGGATGCATTAAGGTGAAAAATCATGAGGGTTTACAACCGGTTTAAGGATTGAGGCCCTTTTTGAGATTTAAAGAAGTTAAAATATATTTTTTTTGCTAGAAACACCCTCGAAAATAAAATGGTGGTCATTGCAATACTTTCTGTCACACCGTATTTGCGCAGCGATCTTACAAGCGCACTTTTTTTTTATTAAAAACACAAGACACCAGCTCAATTTGTTTTTATATTGTGAAAGATAATGTTGCGCCCAGTAAATTGATACCCAAGATGTGAAACTTCAAATCTGCGCCCACTCGTCGAATGGCGATTTAGTTTGCAATTGTAGCGCTATACAAGTTACTCACTCGGTCGTGGAATGGCAACAAACTTTCACCCTTAAAGGTTACCAGTTTTGAATTACAGAGGAGGTCTAGGGAGAGAATTATTGCTCTAACGATTGTGGCGATACCTCACGTGTGGTTTCAACAGCGTTTTCATATGCGCGCGCTACACACGTTTGCGCTCTCTTCTGCGCGCGAGCTCGACGGGACAGGGCGCTGCAATTTTTTTTTATTATTATTATTTTACTTTTTTCTTTTTTGACACTGTGCTTAAAAAAAAAAAAAAAAAAAAAATGGGTCACTTTATTCCTATTACAAGAAATGTAAACATCCATTGTAATAGAAAAAGCATGACAGGACCTCTTAAATATTAAAATGCAAAAAAAAAAAATCTCCTTTAAGAGCATTGGGCGGAAGTGACGTTTGACCTCCCTTCCGCCGGTCAATGCAATGGAGCCGAGTGGGGGCCATCTTCCCCTCACACAGCTCACCTATGCCCCCCCCCCAATCCACAGCTCACCTTTTCTCCACTAGTTATCCACTAGTTCACAGCTTACCTTTTCGCCCCTAGTCCACAGCTCCCCTCTTCTCCCCCAGTTCACAGACCTTTTTTTTTCTCCAGTTCACAGCTTCCCTCTTGTCCCCCAGTTCACAGTAGCGGTGGAGACAATCGGGTCCTCTTTCCTGCTTGACTGGCTGCCGATGGAGGGGAAGATGGCCCCCACTCGGCTACATTGCATTGACTGGCAGAAGTGACGTCAAACGACACTTCTGCCCCATGCTCTTAAAGGAGACTTTTTTTTTCTTACCCAAACAACAGCTCCCCTTTTCTCTCTCAGTTCGCAATTCCCCTCTTATCCCCAGTCCACAGCTCCCCTCTTGTCCCCCAGTCCACAGCTTCCTTTTTTCTCCTCCAGTCCACACCTCCCCTCTTGTCCCCAGGTCCACAGCTCCCCTCTTGTTCACCGCTTCACAGCTCTCCTCTTGTCCCCCTGTCCACAGATTGCCTTTTTCTCCTCCAGTCCACAGCTCCTTTTTGTCCTCCAGTCCACAGATCACAGCTACCTTCTTATCCCTGTAGAAGGAGCTGAGCTCCGAGCGCATAGCCTGCTATTTCCTGACCATCCAGAAGTGTCTCTCCATGGTAAAAAGAAAAAATGTATCTCTATCGCCAAGTGTGCAATTAAACAAAGAATTAAACTACCGTATTTTTCGCCGTATAAGACGCACCGGAATATAAGACGCACCCAATTTTAAAGGAGGAAAATCTAGAAAAAAAAGATTCTGAACCAAATACTGCAGTAAAATCCAATCTGCTAGTTGGAGGGGAACGGATCCCTTTCTGTTTTGTTTAGCGGATCGGATTGGAGGTAGGCAGGTGTAAATGGACAGCTAGTTTTTTAATACACCAACCTGTCATCAGCATTATAACACACAGGCACACTATCATGGCTGGCACTGTTACAGTGTGTTACATGACATGGCTGTCGGGTGCTGACCTTGTTAACTTATGACCAAGCTACAAAATCAGAACCCAACAGCCATGCCAAGTAACACACTGTGAGAGAGAAACTACTATCTGCTGCCTGTGTGTTATACAGGAATTTAGGAATGTACAGTGCACTTTTTTTTTAATTACATTATATTACATTACATTATAGCGCACACATGTCAATAGGCATGAATTCTTACTTCTCTGCCTTCTGGATGGACCCTGTCAGCTGCCTGCCGCTGCCTTGCCTGCCTCACACTCTCAGGTACAGATCACTCCGCCAGGGAAGGAGAATAAGCAACGGCTCATCGAATCGGGCGCGGGATGCAGTGCGCATGCGCCCGAAATAGAGAAAAAAGTCCCTTCACTCCCACATCAGGGAGAAGGGCCCTGGAAGGTCTTAGCAGCAACACACCCCCCCTAAGCTAGTAGGAGCGGCTGAGGGGGGTGTGTATTACAGGAAGCCGTGCTGTGCTGTGCTGTCTATGAGGCCGTTCCAAGCAAGGATCACGTCTGCCCGGGGGAGACATGAGCAGGCACAGCCCGCACGGATGGAGTTAAAGGTAAGCTCAGCAGCACGTAGTTAGACTGGGAGGGGGGGACAAGGCGCGCTATAGGGAGAGGGAAGCCCGCAGTACATGCCAGGCAGTTTTAAAGCAGGAAAAAATGTCTCTTTGTCGTATAAGACGCACCAACTTTTCCCCCCCAGTTTTGGAGAAGAAAAAGTGCGTCTTATACGGCGAAAAATACGGTAAATATGAGCTGCACCTCAAAAAAACAGTGGATACCACTGCTGCAAAGTGGATTCAAAAAATGGGCGCTAATAGATAATTTTAAACAAAATTATAACTATAATCAAAAATAAATTAATAAATAAATGAACAGCAAGTAAAACACCAGCCTACCTAATATAACCTAAATATGTAAAAAAAACATGTTATCATCTAGTCCCCAACGTGACAGGTGCCTAATAGATAAACTTGATAACTAGTGATCATTAAGTGAAAAACAAAGAATATAATAACAATATTCCTCAAATAATCACAATAACATAAATTCAATAAATTCATGTGCTGCTATCAGTCCATAGAACTGTAGTGTACTGCAGGATCCACAACAATTTCCACGAACATCCAGTGAAATAATATCCAGTGATTAAAGCTGTTAATGGTCCACCTTCACGGACTGATAAGGACACCCACAAAAGTGCTCAAAAGATGGCAGATAACCACAAGTAGTTGACCCTTTTACTGAAAAAAGTGGTCAAATGTGCTTCATAGAAAGTTGGACTTTGCTATTAACAGATGAAAGAAGCAGATAATGGAACAACCTCTTAACCCATGGAGACTAAGGACGGCATATGCAAATAAGAAGATAAGGTCCTAAATAGTTAATCCCAATTATTAAACTTAAAAATGTTCAAATAAAAAGCCAAATGGCTGCTTACTTTAGGAGTCCAAGGCCCGGCACTGAGGCTGGATGGCATAGAATCAAATTGGTGGAGATGGTCCCGACTCGTGTGTGCTGGCGTGCGTTCCAACCTGCACCACAGTGAGCCAAAGGGAACTGGAGGTGACCTCAGTACGTGACCAGGTGACGCCTCTACGTCCGTTTCGTTTGACACGTCTTCAGGAAGCGTGCCTAGTCACTGAATGTACTGGTTTATATGTGCCTGTCAATTAGGCCATCAGCGGGTGAAAGAATTTGGCAATTACCACAGCCTCAGTCCCAGTCTGAATGGCATAATAATACTGACAGCCAGCTAGTTAAAAAATACATAAAATAAATAAAATGCAATACACCATGGAAATACATCATAGTAATACTCGGTCTATAGACAAGTATAGGTAGTTGTTAAGAACAAGATCAATTCAACAACTAAAGACCGAATTAAAAAATGATATATATGAAAATTAATTGATACTAAAAATTAGTACTAAAATCCCACTAGGGTGTAAATGAAGTACAAAACAT
Source organism: Rana temporaria (assembly GCF_905171775.1). Lineage (NCBI taxonomy): Eukaryota > Metazoa > Chordata > Amphibia > Anura > Ranidae > Rana > Rana temporaria. Next base: position 51,608,111 of record NC_053495.1, on the reverse strand, counting down.
ATGAGGTCAGTATAGATACCTACATCTACGTTTCCCATTTTCACTTTTTGTAAATAAATGAAAAGATGGTCAGTTTAAAAATCATGTCATATTATGAACTTTGTTTGTAATTATGTGTACGTTAATATTGTAGATTGTATGTATACATCTGGAAACTCACAGCCCACTTTTCCCTGAAGACAACTTTTACCTCATCTGTTGAAACACATTGGATTTCCTTTGTTTTCTCGACAGTTGGTTTGGGCCTTTTTTCAGCTGTCTGTCCTCAGGACTTCTTTTCTTCATCATGTGTTATGGTTTTTATTCGTATTTTGTACAATGTCTTATAATTTGTGTAATACATTTGTATACCTTTTTATATATTCCTTACTGTTCTGAGTGTTCATGGTCCTCCAAAGTCCCATTCTTTGAGGAACCTGGTTTTTACTCTCTGAGGATAGCTGTCCACCATTAATTTTAAGGACTGATCCTTTAACCACTTAAGGACTGCCTAACGCTGATATACGTCGGCAGAATGGCACGGCTGGGCACAATCACGTACCTGTACGTGATTGTTAAATGCCCAGCCGTGGGTCGCGGTCCGAAGCTCCGTGACCGTGGGACCGATCGCCGCCGGAGTGCCGCGATCGGTCCCTGGAGCTGAACAACGGGGAGAGGTGTGTGTAAACACACCTTCCCCGTTCTTCACAGTGGCACTGTCATTGATCGTCTGTTCCCTGATATAGGGAAAGGCGATCAATGATGTCACACGTCCAGCCCCGCTCCCCTACAGTTAGAAACACATATGAGGTCACACTTAACCCCTTCAGCGCCCCCTAGTGGTTAACTCCCAAACTGCAATTGGCATTTTCACAGTAAACAATGCATTTTTATAGCATTTTTTGCTGTGAAAATGACAATGGTCCCAAAAATGTGTCAAAATTGTCCGATGTGTCCGCCATAATGTCGCAGTCATGAAAAAAATCACTGATCGCCGCCATTAGAAGTAAAAAAAAAAAAAAATATTAATAAAAATGCAATAAAACTATCCCCTATTTTGTAAACGCTATAAAATTTTGCGCAAATGTAAGTAATGTGTATAAAATATACTGGAAAATACACATTGCAATAAACAAAACATTTTTTACATATACAGTACATGGAAATGCGGCATATAAACATTGCAGTAATATTTTCTTCGACTTTCAAAAACCTGCCAAATTTGTTGGATATTTTACCATTTACAGATAAATAGCAGATAATTTGAACAGCCTAATCCTCTTGCATGGGCAGCTTGAATCTGATTATTTGGAATCATCAATCCGTTTCTCACAATCAGACCTATTTATTAATGTCTAGTATTTCATCTGCATTGCCTTAGAGATGCACAGTGATGGGCAAATCACTCATCTTGTGCAACAATTTCTCTGCCTATAGCTTTCTCTGTACATCACTGCCCCCTGCTTGGCCACAAAAGCAGGGAAATTATATTAAAGGACTTCAGTAATTTGGTATAGTAAAATAAACTCAAAAATCTTTCTTCAATTTAGAGCAGATTCAATTATTACTTAAATTCTATCACAGAATAAACATTACCTGTAACACACTGATTGGAGTTGGCGTCACAGGGAGTGATGTGGCTGAAAGAATGCGAATAATCAATGGATTGAGCTCCTGTCTTTTTTGTTGTGACAGCAAAGGGGAATTTATGCCCAAAGTCATATAGCAATCTAATATTTTATCGGAGCTTTCCTGTATCCGACCTGTAACAGCTAGATCTCCTGTAAAAAGAAGAATGAAAAAGACACAACCACTTTTATTTACAATTTATACTGCGCACTAGTCAGTTGGTTCCTGCTGTGATAATGTTAAGGCAATTTACCAGTGTTTCTATTTCCCCAGGTATAGATTGAGCCAATAGGGGGGGTCATAAGCTTTTCACACGAAAACTGCCTGAAAAAACAACACTTCCTTGGTCTGATAAGACTGGAACCCTTACCCCCAAATAGATGCTTCTCCACCCCCCTCACAGATACCGTGTTTCCCCGAAAATAAGACGTACTCCTAAAATAAGCCTTAGCAGGATTTCCAAGCATTTCCGAAATATAAGCCATACCCCCGAAAATAAGACGTAGTGAAGGGCGTGACAATGCGTAGCAGCGCGGAGCAGTAAACAAGACGTGATAGGCGTATGTACCGTAGTGTACTGGTGCGGAGCTGTAAAGAAGTCATGCAGCCCTTCTTATCTGCTCCATCGTGACAGCTGCTACGGTATCTCTAGGTGACCGGAGAGGTGTCGGCAGCCCCATCAATAAGGTCGGCTCCCCCTGTCAGGTCCCGCTGAAAGTGAAAGTAAAAAGTCTCCTCAGTGAAGTGAGGAGCAGGACACTCTGTGCTCAGGGGAAGAAGTAAAGCTGCTCCCCAGCACTGACCAGCAACAGTCTATCACCCCACACAAACACCAGGGGATAGGGAATACATGTAGATTGTTGTACCATACTTGCCGGTAATAAAAATAAGACATCCCCTGAAAATAAGCCATAGTGTGTTTTCTTGAGGAAAAATAAATATAAGACGGTGTCTTATTTTCGGGGAAACACTGTAGTAGTTTAGCATTCTGTGTGCGTCACCACCCACCGCCCCAAACCTCCTGAAATAACTTTAGACCAATATGACCAATCTAAAACCCATAGGTGTGCGCACAGGGTGTGCCAGGTGTGCCTAGGCACACCCTAATCACCCCATGCGCATTAACATTATTAGTGTGCCAGTGGGCAGATGGGAAAGATCACTGTCTTACTTGCTCTGCCATAAGACAAGTGCTTACACATTACTCTTTCACTGTGCAGGCAGGGAGATCAATGTATCGTGTCCATATATATGTAGACACACATAGGTGTGTTTGAGTTTTGGGGTGCACACCCTAATGCAATAGGCTGTGCACACCTATGCTGAAACCCTTACTACACCAATCCCCTTTCATCTGCCCTGCTGATTAAAACAGAAGGCCCTCGTGTGAAAAGGGCCTTAGGCTATAGGCAGGCAAATGTAAAACAGGCGTCCATTTACATTAACCATCTCTGAGTTCATCTAGGTCTGAAAAAAATACAGAAATCCAGATATCCATTCTGTTGTGCTCTGATTCCACAGGAGATTTGTTCATGGATCACATGGATCACCTGCTGACTGGAATGGAATGAAAAGTAAACCCGTACGCAATATGGGGTTGCTTTTATTTATCGCTTTTAAAAATCTTAGGCCCTGTACACACCATAGAATCCATCCGCTGAAAAATCTCAGCGGATAGATTCTGTGGTGTGTACAATCCAGCGGATCTGTTTCCGCGGATTTTTATCCCCTGGGATGGATTTCAAGCGGATATAAATTTGAAGACATGCTTTCAAATCTATCCGCTTGAATCCATCCCAACGGATTGATCCGCTGGTCTGTACAGACTCACCGGATCAATCCGTCCGAAGGGATCCCCCGCATGCGTCGTAATGATGATTCGACGCATGCGTGGAATTCCTTATATGACAGCGTCACGCTCGTCGCCGCGTCATCATCGGCGCGACACGTCATCGCGAGGGGATTTTGGCGCGGATTTCGATCCTATGGTGAGTACACTCCATCGGATCCAAATCCGCTGAAATCCTCGAGAGGATTTATCCGCAGAAACGGTCCGCTGGACCGTATCCGCGGATAAATCCTCTCGTGTGTACTAGGCCTTAGACTCTTGCCTGACTCTCTGGCTTCAATTTTTTTAATCATTGCCCAGGATCAGGTGTGCAGATCGGGAGATTATCTGCATACATGCTGCAGCATTTTCAAACGGCATAATAAGCAAAACCAGCCTTGATGTTTTTCTCAACACAGGTTTTCTTTAAATTGCACTGAATTTAAAGGAGTTCATTCAACAGTATGATCAGACATAACAGTACTCATAATATAAAAACACACTCTTATGCTTTATTTAAAGCCTCCAAAAGATGATCTATATTGTGACACTTAGTCTGACTCAGCTATTAAAGCTAACACTCAGTAATGGTGAGAATCCCACTGATGTTCAGAATGAGTGAAACTAATTTCCAGTGAATAGTACTCATTTTCAGAGACAGCTTGGGATAAAGGTGACAGATAATACAGTGTCAGTACCAATACTGGCATCACTTCTCATGTTAATAAACTGTCTGAACAGGAACCTGACAGGTACAGCCTGTGGTATAACTAACTCTATCAATCAGCTTAGCAATCCTCTAATTTAGTGCTTGCACAGCCTGAGCAGGAATGTGTATAATGAGGCAGCAAGTTCCAGTAGGTAGTACAGCACTGAATAAGTGAATTAAAAATGTTAACAAGACTCTGTCATTTAAAGTTAAGAACTCATCAGCCACTAATATAGAAGTACAAAATAACCACACTCTGGAGTCTGGCTTTGACTCCCATTCCCAGCTAGAGCTATTTCTATGGGCTGACTGAGGCCACAGTCTGCAGAAAGCGGACATGCCACCTAATTGTATTTGTAATCTTGAGTGCTTTTAGGGCATTGTAATTGGTATTCCAGTACCGACTTCCATGACGTTATGCACCACAGCTCTGCTGATATTCTGTGACAGACCCTGAGCAGTGGTAGACAATATATGCACTTTAACAGTTCAGCTCAGAAAAATCGGTGGTTTCCATTTAGTTGGAATAAGGCTAAAAGCAATAGAATTCACATTTGGAAATGTACAATTATCCAATATAGGGTCAAAACTGGTATTCTTGACATTCTATAGGGACCATTACACACCAATGTTACAGAGGTTACCCAGTGATTTAGAAATTGCTAGTTCATATGTGTGTGATACACTGGCTATTTTTAATGCACGGATATTTGTTCAAATGCAGTCATTTAAACTAAAACACATACTGTAATCCTCTCAACTGTGAGAAATAATGTGAGCTGGATATACTGTAGGTATACCCTTTACCTCATTATGATGTTCAACTGTCTTATGACATTAGTGGCCTCATTAAATGTCAAACATTTTACATTTATGATCCCCAAGCATGGCAGACATAAATTGTGTCCTGCACACTATATACTAGATAGTCATGCTAGGTATAGACCAAGCCAAGTAACATTTCTCCTAACCCCAATGTCCCCCTTGCTCTACAATGGAGCTGATCAAGTACAGACTGTGGATCACACGTGCCAAAACCAATAATGGTAAAGCTAAACTGAATCATCTGTTAACCTTTTTAAAATACGTATTGTGTGACATGGGCGTCCGCTGAAATTTTTTCGGGGGGGGGCTTCGGCAGCGACAATACACAGTCACATTTAACCCTTTCTTCCAACGCTAGCGGGGGTTAAAAGCGCAGCTAAAACAATGGTAAAGCGGCGCTTTACAGATAACGTGGCCAGCTGGCAGTGTGAAATAGCTCTTAAGATAATTCAGCTTCACTCCATGCCCATATAAATATAGCCTAGAGAATGTACAGACCCCCCTTCAGCACAGACCCCGCCATTCTGCACAGACCCCCTCCATTCAGCACAGATGGACCCCCCTTCAGCACAAAGCCCCCATTCTGCACAAACCCCTCCATTCAGCACAGATGGACCCCCCCTTCAGGACAGACCCCCCCATTCAGCACAGATGGACCCCCCTCCAGCACAGAGCCCCCATTCTGCACAGACCCCTCCATTCAGCACAGATTAACCCCCCTTCAACACAGCCCCCCACCCCCCCATTCCGCACAGATGGACCCCCCCTTTAACACATACCCCCCCTTCAGCACAGATGGACCCCCCCTTCAGGACAGACCCCCCCATTCAGCACAGATGGACCCCCCTCCAGCACAGAGCCCCCATTCTGCACAGACCCCTCCATTCAGCACAGATTAACCCCCCTTCAACACAGCCCCCCCACGCCCCCATTCCGCACAGATGGACCCCCCCTTTAACACATACCCCCCCTTCAGCACAGATGGACCCCCCCTTCAGCACAGACCCTCCTTCAGTACAGACCCTCCTTCAGCACAGATGGACCCCACATTCAGCACAAACCCCCCTTTCAGCACAGACGGACCCCCCCTCCCCCCATCCCATTTAGTACCTCAGATAAGCCGTCAGTGCGTAACAGGCAGCAGGTTTCCTCCCCCTGTGTACACACTGGAGGGGGAGGCGGCTTCACTCTGCTCGCTGTGCCTGTGTGACATCCAGCCCGGGACTGCTCAGGCAGCCCGCGGCTGTGAGACACTTCAACACCTTCTCGATTTTCCAGGGGGGGGGTCAAATGCCCCCCTTGCCCTATGGAGCGGACGCCCATGTTGTGAGACTCACTTCCACACACCAATGCTTTCCTCCACTCTCGGAAGGTGATGGACCAGTTTTGTAGGTATCTGAATTGCCAACTGTCCATACAGTTTTGGATAGTTTGTAAACAACTGTCACTTTTCTGCTGTCCGTACATGTACATAGACAGGAGAAACGTGCCTGTAAGAAAAAAAAAACGTATTTGCTTATGCGCAGTTTTGAACCCAGCTAATTAGAGAAGGTCCAGTTATGCACTTGAGCTGCATGAGTGTGTGCTGAGCCTGGCAGTTCAATAATTGGCTGGCTCAGAAACTGCTCATGTGCAGTTCAGAGCCAGCAACAAGGGGATTTGTTAAAAGCCTTTTTCCTGCCAGCCATCCAACAGTAGTGAAGGTATGTGTAAGGTGGCACGCTGGGCACACTAATGTAAGGGGGCACTGATGTAGGGTGGCACTCTGGGGATACTGGTGTAAGTGGACACTCTGGGGACACTGAAGTTGGCACTGTGGGAAAACTGATATAGGGGGGCACTGATGTAATGTGGCACTCTGGGAGACACTGCTATAAGGGCCACCTTGGAGGATACCGATGTAAGGTGGCACTCTGGGGGACACTGATGTAAGGTGGCACTCTGGGGGACACCGATGTAAGGTAGTACTGTGGGGGCACTGATGTAAGGGGAACTCTGGGGATACTGATGTTTGCTGTCACTCTAGGAGCTCTGATGTAAGGGGGAATCTGTAGACTCTGCTGTAAGGTGGTACTCTGGGGCCTCTGATGTAAGCTGGAACTCTGGGGACTCTAATGTAAGGTGGCAGCCTGGGTAAGGTGACCAGATTTTTAAAATGAAATTCGGGGACATATTTTTTCTTTACTAGTAATGGCAACAATCAGCGACTCTCTGCCTGTTGCCGCCTGCCTCACAGCCTCTCAAGTCTTACTCTTTGGGCCCTGGCTACTACTGGATGGGGAGCTGAGGAAGATCAGTCCACCAGGGAAGGCAAGGAGATAGGCAGGTGGCTGGCCAGGATTTGAGCCAAGACAGAAGAACATGCAAGCAAAGCTGAATGGGCATGCACCCGAAACTGAAGAAATATTCCCTCCGCTCCGACCAGCACATGATCATCAGAAAGGGGCACAGATAATGGGAAAAATACAACCCCCCCTATGCTAGTAGGCACGGCAGAGCGCGGGGGGGGGGGTGTAATTCAAATTTTTTTATTTTAATTCTGCACCGATTGTCTTTGAAATTGCCCCTGCCCCTATTAAATCCAATCTGGGGACAAAACCAGGGACAGACTTGGTCCGGGGACAGTGTCCTCAATCAGGGGACTGTCCCCTGAAACTGGGGATGTCTGGTCACCATAAGCCTGGGGGCTCTAAAGAAAGGTGGTAGTCTGGGGGCTCTGATGAAAGTTGGCACTCTGAGGGCTCTGATGTATGGTGGGACTCTGATGTAAGCCAAGACTCTATGGCAGGGGTGGGCAATCTTGGCCCTCCAGCTGTGGTGAAACTGCAAATACCATCTTGCCTCTGCCTCTAGGAGTCATGCCTGTGATTGTCAGGGTCTTGCAATGTCTCATGGGACTTGTAGTTTCAAAACAGCTGGAGGGCCGAGTTTGTCCTCGCCTGCTCTATGGGCTCTGTTGTAAGGTGGCACTCCGGAGGCTTTGGAGACACAGATGTAAGGCAGCAGGGTAGGTCCAGTTATGCAGAGTGATTTATTGGGGGAAAGCTGGGGAATTTGATGTAAGGAAAGACTCTGATGCGAGTGTGGCTGTCAACCTGACTGCTGTACTCCTTATGCTGTTTTTTTTTTTATTACTTATTCATGACCCCTGCACCCTATATCATCATCCTGTATATAGACCTGACCATTGTGTTTATTTTCTCAACAGATACTTTTAAAGGTTTTAATTAAATTCTTCATTAACCACTTCAAAACCGCACGCCGTCATATGACGTCCAAAAAGGGGATTCTCTTATCCCGGGTGTACGTCATATGACGTCTTGTACTTTGTGCGGGGATATCTGAATGATGCCTGCACCTAGAGGCATCATTCAGATATCATTTTGTTCCGGCGGCGATCCTGCGCACTATAAGAATAATCATAGCGGCGGTTCCACCGATGGATCATTCTTGTAGGCGGCAGGAGGGGATATCCCCCCTCCCGCCGCCATCCAGTGCTTCTCCGGGCTCTCCCGTGCCATCGGGGGCCCGGAGAGATGATCGCCGTGTGCCGGATGGGAGGCATAGAGATAAGTGGCGACCAGATGTCTATTGTTTGCCACAGTGCGCTATGCACTTTCACATTGTTTTGACTTTTTAATTGTAAAGCCAGGCAGATTACTTATGAGTATTGATGATACAGTTAATGTTTACATATTGTTTATACTGTTTAAAGTCTAAGTTTGCCTTTAGAAACATGTTATACGTTACACCTGTATTTAGAGAGTGTAATATGTTGCTAAGCACCACAACTGCAGACATTAGTAGTAATGTTACTATCCCTCATGCACAAAATCATTTGGACAATGAGCATGACACAAATGATCCCGATGGGTTGTTACAGATTTTTGAAGATCTTTGGACAGATGGCAATATAGAAAGCCAAACCTTTTGCCCATTTATGGACCCCGATATTGTACATACCAATTTTAAACCACAGTCTATTTTTAATCCTACCAAATCTAAAGGGCCCTATATTGAAACGTTTTATCAAGCTGTGTACAAGGATTTTATCTCTCTATGTGATAATCCTTTGAAATCGGTCACTTTCGACCCATGTACACAGATGTAGATATGCTGTGGATGTATTTAAAGAAAAAAATAATTCCCTGGCATACAGTTTAGAACTGTAAACTGGTAAGTATTGTGTGATTCAATGAAGTGAAATAGTGTTTTAGTCTAGGGAGGATGTCAAGCAGAACACCTACCAAGGTTGCCAACCCCCAATGACTTTTTTTGTTTCATGCAGGGCTGTGGAGTCGGTAGATAAATGTTCCGACTCCTCAGTTTTATGTACTTCCGACTCCGACTCCTCTGTATTAATATGCAAATGTATTTTATACATTCCTTGAGGGAAAGAAACGCAACCTACCACAGGACTACTGGCTGGGAAGCCAACAGTCTACTGTATTGCACAGTTTAAGCAAAAGACAAACACAATGAAAACAACGTTTTATTAATTTTTTTGTATTAATCAATCAAGTGGCTGGATAGTAGCAGCAGGCATAAACATCAGGAACAGGATCTTTACCAGTTCAAAAATACAAACCACATTATTTGGTTGTTTTAGAACAAAAACAAAGCTCATCTATAATGAACCAAAAACAAAATCTGTAAAACCTAGAAATGGTTTATATTAATCTTGAAATGTAGTTATAGGCTTAGCAAATGCAAATCAATTCAATGTAGAGTTCTAAGGAAGAGAATTGCCTCTGCCAGATTCTCTTTCATAGAGGCTCTTAGGTCAGACTTTATTATTTTTAGGGCTGAAAATAATCTTTCGGCACTGACTTGGGTGGGTGGCATTGCAGTAACTATTCTGGCCACATCACTAACAATCTCTGGATAAACAAGGATGGCTTCTTCAACAGTAAGTTTTGATGAGCGATCATACTTTTCAACTTCTTTTAGTGCTTTATGCTTTATCCTGTTGGAATTTTTTTATTTGGACACTTACTGGTTCTCTAACATGCGTTCCCTGTAAAAGCAGAACACAACACTATGGAAAGTAGAAGTATTGCAGCTCCTAATTGTGTGTTGCGTGCCATATAGTGAAGCACATGAAAAGCATGCTTCTTCACGGTCACTTAACGTGTTCGTTTTGCGGTTACGTGAGGCACTGCATGCATTGGTCTTTATTCTTACAGTAGAGAAGTCATTAATTATAACTTTTTGTGAATTGGGACATTTAAACTTGCTTTTTTTTTTTTTATTCCAATCTAAATTTAGTAGGAGTCGGAGTCGGGGCATTGTTTGCCGACTCCGACTCCAGGTACCCAAAATTTCCCCCGACTCCTCGACTCCGACTCCACAGCCCTGGTTTCATGTTTTTTCAAAAATGGAAAATTTACTGACGGAGCTAAAAAAAAAATACTGACAACCTCAAATATGACAGAAACTCCTATTATAAATGAAGAAAGTCAATATTTAAAGGCTAAATTCACCTTTAAGGAAAAATAATAGATGAACGTATTTTTTCTGAAAAATTTGCATTTATTATCTGCTCCTGCACGCTTTTCCTCCAGCTTTTTCAGGTAGAAAGCTGGAAAAAGTTTCAATGGTATATGAATAACTGTTCAGGGGGAGAGGGTTGGGGTGCTTAGCCAGAAAAAAACACACAACCCCCTTATAGCGCTGCAACAATGTGAAGCAAAACACAGTGCAATCTGTGAAATATAGTGTACAGTACCCAGTGCTGCTGCCAACCACTTGGAAAATGGGCAAAGAGACACAAAAACAAAAGAAGCAGCGCTCGATGGGTAGAATAATAGCACTTTATAGTCTAAAATGAAAAAATAACAAATAACAGAGGTATTGGCACATACAAGTATAAAATTCATAGAAATAGAATGTCATATAAAATAAAATATGATAAAACGACAAGTCCACAATGAGAGTCCTGTGATGGAATGATTAATACATGTCACGCTGTGGATGAATTGCAAAGCTACACACCAGGACAGGTGGCAAATCACTGATGGAAAAGTTGTACACAGTACCTCAGATGGATGGAGATCTTGCAGTGACAGATGGCTTCAAGAGGGACTCAGATGATTTGAGCCACTGTAGACACACCTCAACGGGAAACCCCCCCAGTACCACTCCACTGCGGTTAAAAACCAGATGGCCGGAGAGAGCAGGTGAGGGCACACAATCGCGAGGAACACTTCACACCGCCGCGGTGTATAGGGAGGTAAAGCGTGGTGTGGTGACAGGCAATCCCAGGTGTCTAAGTGGAGCCAAAGGGAAGGGAATCCCCAGCACTGCCGCGGTGTTGACAGGCGGGCAAGCCCAAACACTAGGCTGCTGATGTTACAACGCCGCCACGTCAGCAGGTCAGGTGGTCGGTGAGTCACATACAGCGTCACTGGAGAAGGAAGAGACGGTATCCGGACTCCGACTTCCTAGGTCATGTGATGGCTGGAAGCCAATCAGAGGAGCGGACAGTAATGTGGATTACAAACTGCTCCATATCTAATTTGTCCGTTTAATGGGGAGGACGTGGTGATAATGCCCCACAAGATACATAAAGTGCAGTCAGTGTGAACCTGGGCCAAGACTGACAAGGTATCTATTGTAGGCCAAGATTGCCAAATTGAGAATATGGGGCCTGATTCCCAAAAGAGATACGCAGGCGGAACTGCTGTTCAGCCTGCTTATCTCTGTGCCTAACTTTGGAAACGATCCTCAAAAGGCTTTTTCCAAAGTTAGGCAGAAAATCTGACATGTGTAAGACACTTACACGGTCAGATCTTAGGATGCAGTACCGCATCCGCCGCTGGGGGCATTTCTCATTGAAATGCAGCTTTGAGTATGCAAATGAGGACTTAAGCAGATCCACAACGCTTTTCAGCACTGTGATTTCTGCGTAAGTTCCGATTTTGCTTGCGCAAAACTAGGGCTGGTTTTACAATGTGGAAAGTTAGTCACACCTTGTAAAAGCCCATTCAAGCGACGGCATTTGGTATGCATTCCTGAGGGAGAACTCCACGGCAATTTTTAAATTCAAAACCGGCATGGGTTCCCCCCCCAGGAGCATACCAGGCCCTTAGGTCTGGTATGGGTTGTAAGGAGACCCCCCCCACGCCGAAAAATCGACGTAGGGGGTCCCCCTACAATCCATACCAGACCCGTATCCAAAGCACGCTACCCGGCCGGTCAGGAAGGGAGTGGGGACGAGCGAGCGCCCCCCCCCTCCTGAGCCGTGCCAGGCCGCATGCCCTCAACATGGGGGGGTTGGGTGCTCTGGGGCAGGGGGGCGCACTGCGGGCCCCCCCACCCCAGAGCACCCTGTCCCCATGTTGATGAGGACAGGACCTCTTCCCGACAACCCTTGCCGTTGGTTGTCGGGGTCTGCGGGCGGGGGCTTATCGGAATCTGGGAGTCCCCTCAAATAAGGGGGCCCCCAGATACCGGCCCCCCACCCTAAGTGAATGGATATGGGGTACATAGTACCCCTACCCATTCACCTGGAGGCAAAAAGTTAAAGTTATTAAACACACAACACAAGGGTTTTTAAAATAATTTATTATTCTGCTCCGGAGGCCCCCCCTGTCTTCTTTATTAGCTCTAATACCAGGGGGGGCTTCTTCTTCCGCTCTCCGGGGGTCTTCTCCGCTCTCCGGGGGGGCTTCTTCTTCCGCTTTCCGGGGGGGGCTTCTCCGCTCTCCGGGGGTCTTCTTCTATCTTCGCCGCTCTCCGCTGTTGACTCGGCGAACCCCGGTTCTTCTGCAGATGTCCGGTGCCTTCTCCTTCAGCGCTGGCTGCCTGCTATCTTCGTGTGTTAGCTCAATTACTAGCAGGCAGCCATCGCGGTCTTCTGTGACGTCACCTTCTTCTCTTCTGTTCTTCTCCCTTCTTCCGATGTTGACTCGTCGCCTCTTGTCACTGCAATGATGGAAGCGCGCCTTGCATCCCATTTATATAGGCATCACCGTCCCATCATGCTCCGGTAGGTACCCACGTGGTGGGTGCACGTGGGTAGGCACCCACCACGTGGGTACCTGCCGGAGCATGATGGGACGGTGATGCCTATATAAATGGGATGCAAGGCGCGCTTCCATCATTGCAGTGACAAGAGGCGACGAGTCAACATCGGAAGAAGGGAGAAGAACAGAAGAGAAGAAGGTGACGTCACAGAAGACCGCGATGGCTGCCTGCTAGTAATTGAGCTAACACACGAAGATAGCAGGCAGCCAGCGCTGAAGAAGAAGGCACCGGACATCTGCAGAAGAACCGGGTTCGCCGAGTCAACAGCGGAGAGCGGCGAAGATAGAAGAAGACCCCCGGAGAGCGGAGAAGCCCCCCCCCGGAGAGCGGAAGAAGAAGCCCCCCCCGGAGAGCGGAGAAGACCCCCGGAGAGCGGAAGAAGAAGCCCCCCTGGTATTAGAGCTAATAAAGAAGACAGGGGGGGCCTCCGGAGCAGAATAATAAATTATTTTAAAAACCCTTGTGTTGTGTGTTTAATAACTTTAACTTTTTGCCTCCAGGTGAATGGGTAGGGGTACTATGTACCCCATATCCATTCACTTAGGGTGGGGGGCCGGTATCTGGGGGCCCCCTTATTTGAGGGGACTCCCAGATTCCGATAAGCCCCCGCCCGCAGACCCCGACAACTAACGGCAAGGGTTGTCGGGAAGAGGTCCTGTCCTCATCAACATGGGGACAGGGTGCTCTGGGGTGGGGGGGCCCGCAGTGCGCCCCCCTGCCCCAGAGCACCCAACCCCCCCATGTTGAGGGCATGCGGCCTGGCACGGCTCAGGAGGGGGGGGGGCGCTCGCTCGTCCCCACTCCCTTTCCTGGCCGGCCGGGTAGCGTGCTTTGGATACGGGTCTGGTATGGATTGTAGGGGGACCCCCTACGTCGATTTTTCGGCGTGGGGGGGTCTCCTTACAACCCATACCAGACCTAATGGCCTGGTATGCTCCTGGGGGGGGGAACCCATGCCGTTTTTTTCTTTGAAAATTGGCATGGAGTTCTCCCTCTCAGGAATGCATGCCGAGCGACGCTGTCATTTTTTTTTATAATTATTTGTTTTCCCGGCGCGTATATTTTTTTTCACCCGTCGCAACTTTAGTGTCCCGTCGCAATCCACAAAGCCCGGCGTCAATTACGTTCGCGCGCTGCACGTTGGGAAAATTACGTCACACGCATGCGCAGTACGGCCGGCGCGGGAGCGCGCCTCATTTAAATTATAAACGCCCCCCGGAGAGGAGGACCGCCTTGCGACGGAGGCACTTAAGTTACACGGCCTGAAATTTCTAGGTAAGTGCTTTGTGGATCAGGCACTTAGGTAGAAATTTTAAGTCAGTGTAACTTAACTGCTGAAAGTTAAGTTAGGCAGCTTTTTTGGGAATCAGGCCCATGGAGAACAAGCTTAGAATAAATAATGTGAGCATGCTCAGACTTCCTCAACGTCCTACTGAGTACATTGAACGCTGGCTCTTAAAGGTCTTTGGAAAGGACATTTTTACACCATTCTTTGCTGTGCAAACAGCCCACAGAATCCATGAAATCAGTTGGCCTGTGTGCATGATCATAAGCTGGGCCCCATGCTTGATAAAAAAAAGTGGCATGCTTAGTGTACTGTGGAAAAGTTTTCATTTTGGCTGGGGTGTTGCTAGTATTGTAAAAGACCCTGGGGCATGTTTAGGAACCTGAAGAAGAGCAGTGATGTGGCTTGCATAGCACACTGTGGTGGATGGTGGGTGTGGCAAAATTGCATTAACAGTGGAGGGGGCTTAAAGGGACATGGCCAACTAAAACAAAAGCCTTCTTGTACCCACAAAATCATCTTAAGTTTGCTGTGGTATAAATCTCAGCACAATCATTAAAAAATGACATATGATTTGTGTACACTGAAAATAGACAGTGAGCCAACACTTTGTCTTCACTAGAATAGTCAGGGACTGTTTACCAGCAATTGTCTGAGGGGGTACGTGCTGACATCACTACGTTCGCAGGATGGAAGTTCTTGTATTGCAGCCGGCCGTCTTCATTTTTACACGCTATCTTATCGTGTTTTTAAGTAAGTGTATTCCTTCTTTTTATAATAAATTATCGATGGTACTACACTATTAGTCCTTTATCTTTTCTTGGGCATTTATTGTATCTATGAGCCGTACGAAGGTGGAGTTTGTAGCAGTGAGAGTTTGCATCTATCGTCAGCCTGTAGTGGTCTCATACCCATTTATGTGCACAAGCTTTTGGATCTGGTAAGGAGATTACCTGCATGGTGGCGGCTCACATTACGGTGGATATGTCTTCTGACTTTTTTGTTGGTTGATATCTCTTGTCTGGTAAGGGGACATCTCATGCGGTGGTGGTACACTTATACATATTGTGGACACTGGGTGTATCTGTGTCTCCTACAACTCTATGTTATTGATCCTATATAAGGGTCACTAGTTCTGGCAGAATCACGCTATGTTTTTTTTCTTCTTTTTCTTTTCTTTTTTACGCAATTTGTGGAGCCAATTCTCCACCTCCTAAGGATTCATCTATATTGGAGGAGTTGGTACTAGTGCACTAACTAAAGACCTGGGCTGGGTTTAGCCAACCGCTCGATTGGCTTGCTTTTTGGTAAGCATTCAATTTATCTGGTACTTAGGACCCAGGAAGCCTTTTTTCAAATACCCTTCCTTTTTTTTGGACTCGACTATTTAGCCCCTCTTTGGACCTTTAGCGCAATTTTTTATTTTTTGTTTTTACTGTGTTTATCCCACTATTATTGCTGCTGTAAGGGGTTCTTAGAGTTTATATTGTTTTATTTTTCAATTTCATTATAGTAAGCACAGTTTTTTCCTTTTATAATTGTTGAGACAACAAACACTTTGGTGAGAAGTCTAATGTACAATATTGTGTATATAGTGGATCCTCAGTCCTCACAGTCCCCCACCATCCTCAGTCCTCACAGTTCTTTTCCCCCTCCCTAAATTCACAGAGCTCACCTCAGAGTCTCAGATACATCTCTCTTACAGGCATGGCAGATGGATAACATCAGCACCCCACCCCTGTGGGCCAGACAGCCACTCTCAGCTCCAGCAACAGGATCTGTGTGTGACTGAGACTCAAGCCAGTGACTCATTGACAGGCATTGCTGCAGCTGCAGCTTGTCTTCTCCATGGGTGAAGAGTGGGTCAGAGCACAGTGGGCCCTATCCCCTTCGAGGCCTGCACCCATAGATGAAGCGCCACTGATAGAATCCCTACCTGCCCTCTACTCAAAAGTGCTCCTACATGACCCTTTATTCTGAAATTACTTCACTACAGAGACAGAGCAATTCATTTGTCCTTGGCATGCACTATGAGAGATGTGGAAATGAATGGTTTAAAAGTCACATTCTTCCCTGATTACTCTGCGAAGTAGAGAGCTGAGTTTATTTAAATCAAAAACTTTAGCAATGCCTGTAAAAGCCATTGTTAATTTGCACAAAGGAAACTCTTGCACCCATCTCATCATTGTTCAGTGTCATATAATAGCAATTTACTCACAATCAAAATTATTTTCATTGAGTGCATTAACCACTAGCCGACCGCCCACCGCCGTTATACGTCGGCAAGTTGGCTCGGCTGGGCGAGAGCACGTAGTATGACCTCCTCTCTCCCAGCCACCCCCGCTCACCCCCGACTCCCGTGCGTGTGCCCGGCGGGCGCGATCGCCGCCGGGCACACGCGATCGCTCGTTACAGAGCGGGGACCGGGAGCTGTGTGTGTAAACACACAGCTCCGGTCCTGTCAGCAGGGGAAATGCTGATCTTCGGTTCATACAATGTATGAACCGAGGATCAGTGGGAGGCCACCCCCCCCCCCCACAGTAAGAACACACCCAGGCATACTTAACCCCTTCACTGCCAGTGGCATTTTTATAGTAATCCAATGCATTTTTATAGCACTGATCGCTATAAAAATGCCAATGGTCCCAAAAATGTGTCCGAAGTGTCCGCCATAATGTCGCAATACCGGAAAAAAAAATCGCTGATCGCCGCCATTACTAGTAAAAAAAAATATAATAAAAATGACATAAAAATACCCCCTATTTTGTAAACGCTATAACTTTTGCGCAAACCAATCAATAAACGCTTATTGCGATTTTTTTTTACGAAAAATATGTAGAAGAAAACGTATCGGCCTAAACTGAGGAAAAAAAATGTTTTTTTATATATTTTTGGGGGATATTTATTATAGCAAAATGTAAAAAATATTCATTTTTTTCAAAATTGTCTCTCTATTTTTGTTTATAGCGCAAAAACTAAAAACCGCAGAGGTGATCAAATACCACCAAAAGAAAGCACTATTTGTGGGGAAAAAAGGACGCCAATTTTGTTTGGGAGCCACGTCGCACGACCGCGCAATTGTCTGTTAAAGCGACGCAGTCCCGAATCGCAAAAAGTACTCTGGTCTTTGGGCAGCAATATGGTCCGGGGGTTAAGTGGTTAAGGGACAAAGAAAGTCCTTCACCCTCGGTAACTGCCATATAAAGGAGGATAAGACACTGGCAACAAAAAAAAAAACTGAAGGCAAGCCCAGCATACCCCTCTCACTACTAGCATTAATGCTTAATGTATTCTAGTAAAGTTAGTCTGTAAACTAAGGTCCATTTTGTTAGGTTGTTACAGCATTTAGACACTTTATAAAATAGAAATTGACTGGGGCCATCTTAAGTGTGGGCATCATGAAGCCAGACTGTATGACTTCCTGGATTTCAGCCTTGCAGACCTTGCACATGCTCAGTGCTGCACAAGCAGTGTCAGATCAGGTTTCAGCACCTGTGCTGTCCAAGTCACATGATTTTTTCACATGATTCTTACACCCACTACATTCCCAGGAGTCTGTGCGGTGTAGGTTAGGAAGCATTAAGCACCTAGGTGCAGGAAGTGGGAAGATTAACTATTCTGCCTAGCAACAACACTTTGAAGGCATCTAAAAAAAAAAAAAAAAATTCGTAAAGGACTAATGACATTTTTTAAAAACTACTGATGTAATGTTATATTTATGGGTGGAACTCCACTTTAAAAACACAGAGGTAGAGGACCTGTGCAATTCAAGGGACACCAAGAAAACCTCTGAAGGAATCCAAGAAATCAGACCTAGCTGGAGGAAGGAAAGGATTCATCACATGAAGAAACTCCTAGGGTGTAAACCCCAAAACGTATACTAATTAGACTTCCCAGCAGTGTTAATTTTGTCGACGAAAACGACTAAAACATTTTAGTAGACTAAATGAATACTATTTTAGTTGACTAAAATATGTTTAAAAATTAAACAATTGAGATGACTAAAATATGACTAAAACTAAAATGGGAATAAAACTAAAATGCCATTTTAGTCAAAAGACTAAGACTAAAACTAAATTGAAATATGACTTCAAAATGAACACTGGTCTGTAGTCCATGTTCATACCTCAATAACATAAATAATAACATATTTGTTTTTTCACTCAAACAGTATATAAAGAGTTTGGAAATGGTAGAAAAATGTTAACTAATGCATTACAATTTAATTACACTCATTAGATTTTAGTCGACTAAAATGTACTGGAGATTTAGTCGACTAAAACAATTGCAGAAGACTAAAATGGGACTAAAACTAAAATGCCATTTTAGTCCTAAGACTACAAATAAATCAAAATGTGCTTCCAGAATTAACACTGCTTCCCAGGAGTCCAAGGAGCATCCGCCAGGGATCTTATCAAGTCGTACCACATCCACTGAACTTAAAGCCAGTCTGAAGCAATGAGGAAAAGCAGAACAGAGGAATGCCCTCTCACCTTAATCCTCTGAAGCAGACAAAGAAGTTTCAAGAGAGAAAAGGCATAGATCAGGGTGTACTGATCCCACAGAGAAATAAAAGCATTCATTGCTTCCACTAGAGGACCCCTATGCTTGGAGACAAGATAGTTGAACCTGAAAGCCAGAAAGTGCACATCCAGTAATCACCCACCATGACACAGGTCCTGGAACAGGACAATTTATAAAGGTTCAGGATCCATTCAAACTCCGATGAAGTCACGTGTCGTGACGTAATGCATAAGGTTAGATGTGACCGGAAGTGACGTGACACCCTGACCGTCCACCGGAAGTGCCGCTGTTTGGCGTTTTATTCGTTTTTTCAATGTAAGCACATTTTTACCTTTATTAAATTTTAAAGTGCTTGCATACTTCACCATGAGAGCTTTTTATTTCTACATTTGCTCCTGATACACCTTGTGGCTATCCTGTGGAGTCCACTTCGCTGCGCCTGGACCTATACTGGTATTGGATACAGAGAACGCCCCTCGATTCTATCTCAGCACTGGGAAGATTCCGTGCAACACAAGTTACCCACTGTTTGGATTCTGTTCCAGTTTTGGGAGGATTTCGTTGACACGCATGACCTAGTGTCTGGAGGTAAGCGCACTGTGAGCCCAGGCTAAGCAAAGAGTTATCAAGATTGTCCACATTGATGCTCGAAGTGCAGAAGTTTTGTTTATCACTGGCACACTAGATTGATTTATCCAAACTTTGATTTATATATTTGGACTTTTATTTTTGGATGTATTATCAGTTTTGGGTTATTTCACTAATTTTGAATTCACTGCATATTATGCATTGATTGTTATCAGTCCCCTATGGACTGTCTTTATATTCACTTTTAGATTTTCAGTTTGCGCTCATCATTCTTTATTCAAACTGCTGTATTGTCCGCAGCTTGTAACCCTTGAATACCACCTCCTGCACCTAGTCTTCTGGGATGCAAGAATTCCAAGCACATACAAAGATTAAAAACAGACCGAGAACCAAGCTTGGGGAGTCCAGATGTGGATAGTACAGGATAAACAAGAGGGACAGAGAGGGAGAAGATTTTGTAGTATGTTCGTTTGACTTCACCTGCTGAGAGGAGGATAACAGGGAATTTTAAGGGAGCCCTATGTACTTGAGGTAGCTCCTGATGCTCGTCCTGAAGTTTACAAAGTGAATCATTAAGGACAGGGCAAATGCTGAGACACGACAAGCATCTATAAACCTGGAAAGCACTCCCCAGCTAACTTACCAGAAAAGAGTCTGAAAAATGCCCCACATAGTACTTAGTGCCCAAAGGTCACTTCAAGGCCATCTCCACAACGCCCAGTTTCACAGGATTTAGACATGGCACTCCAGGCTGAAGACAGCTGTGACGGATAGCTGCAATTGGACAAACCAACTCTAGAAACAGGGTAGAGAAGAGTCTTGCTTGAAAAAAAAAAGAAAAGATCTTGGGGATATTAAGTAGAAAATGAGCTAGAAAATACAGGTTAGTATTTTACAAAGCAAATCTGAAAGCTACTAGAAAAAAACTGAGGGTTGCCATTAGTTGGAGGCGGTTAACCTGGGCTGGCCTACAGTTTTTTTGTTTTCCAGCATCCAATCATACTGTAAGTGGCAGTATAATCAAAGGTGAACTGGAAGCTGGACAACTGACAGCCCTCTATAGGCTGCACTGGGGAAGAAGTGAGTCACCAGCAGTGGCAGCCCGTTCATATGGCGGGAACATGGGCGCCGCACCAATCCATGCCTTCGGCCCCCTAATCTGCATGCAGAGCGCTGGACACATGGATTCGGGGCACAGAGCACTGCGCTCCGAGCTCACCCAGTTGTGTAACAACTTGGGGGGGGGGGGGGTTGCACTGGTCACCAGAGGGAGGAGAAAGTGAGCAGACAGTCCAGAAACTTCAGGCTTAAGTATCTCCTCCTTTCTGCATGTCCCTGCAAAGGTGAAAAGGGACAGCAGGGACAGAAAAATCAGTTCAATGGCAGATTTTCTAGCTGGCAAAAAGGTGTCATGTCACAATAGCGCTGGGAGGCAACACTGGTTTACAGTTTGGTGCGCAGTGTCAGTGGTGCTCAGAGGCAAGGAGTTTCAGCATCAGAGGCATAGTGATAGGGGTACTGGGTGGCATGGTGGGCAAAATGGCAGGTAGTATGTGATTTCATTATGTTCCAGCTATATAAATCTCAGCTGCTATATTACATGATTGAGACTTTAACTAATATGTTTTAAAGTAGACCAAGGTTTAATAGGTTAGATGCTTTTATCAATAATAAAAAAAGTAATCACGTAATATATTAACCACTTGCCACTCAAATTACTTAGAACTTTCAAGCATTATATACATATATTTTAAGCAGAGACCCTGGAAAATATAATGGTGAGTGTTGCAATTGTTTTTGTCAAGTCGCAGGATTTTTGTACAGTGTTTTTTTCAAGTACAATTTTTTTGGGGGAAAAAATACACTTGAATTTCAGTGAAGAAAAACTCATTATAATACTCAATGTTTTGGTAACATACAAAATATTATGTTACGCTGAGTAAATAGATACCAAACATGTCTCGCAACTTAAAAATCTCCATAGGCAATGCTGTAAAGGCTTTTACAGGTTACCAGGTGGTCTGTCCCTGGAATTATTGCTCTTACGCTATGATACCTCACATGTGTGGTGCAATCATTGTTTACATATGTGGGCAGGACCTACATGTTTTTATACTGTCCCTTTAATATTTACCTTTGGCCAGTACATCTTCTGCTTCTGACTGAAGTATACTATATACCGGGGATATGCAATTAGCGGACCTCCAGCTGTTGCAGAACTACAATTCCCATGAGGCATAGCAAGACTCTGACAGCCACAAGCATGACACCAGAGTCAGAAGCATGATGGGACTTGTAGTTTTGCAACAGCTGGAGGTCCGCTAATTGCATATCCCTGCTATATACAGTAGAACCCCATAAACTTTATATGGGATCAAGAGACTAATCTGTGGGGGATGGGGGATCTACTGCACATGTATAGGAAAAGCAGGATCCAGACCCAACATCTGTTAACACTGCTGCAGATCTTGTCCAACCTCTGTGATCCCTTGCACATATTAGCTATCACCTCCTGCCACATAGTCACTTATCAACAAAAACAAATTTGCGACTCTCTTCAGGAGATCATGTAACATATACGAGTCACAAGTTATTAGAGATGCAAGACTTCCTGTGCTGGAAGTTGATTGCCAGTATCAGCAAAGACTGCTGCAGGTTAGAGGAGACCAGCAACACTGTCACTAAATGCAAGGTCCACTCTGGGAGTACAGACTTTGGGTTAACCTAAAATGGCTCCAAAACCTGACTGTAGCCTTGACAATTAAATGTAGACCATTGCGATCTACAACAGCCATACCCAGTGTAAAGCACATCAAGAGTGGTTTCTGTAGAAAGTGAGTCTGTGATGCAATGAGACATGGCCTTCTACTTTCTGGCCCCATCAGCTCATACAATCTTTCTAACCCCAGTTTCTACTAAAGCTTACACAGGCCCTCTCCTGTCACCACTGTGCCTGCACTTCCTACTCTATACTATGCCTGAAACCTCAACACAATAGACAGACAGACTGTACTCACCTGCAAGAAGTGGCATGAAGCTAATACCAAAAGTCAAACACTTTCGATCCATTTGGACTGATCGAATACTTGTTTTTTTTTCAGGCATTTCTGTCAATTGCGGCTTCATGACTACAATAGAATAAGATAAAACTCCATGAAAATATGGTCAATTCTACTCAGAGATTTCTCTGCATGTATAAAACATACAAAATGCTTTGCATATGTCTAAAATACTTGCTAGCAAACACATCTGGAACATCAGAGGAGAGGGCATCCATTGGATATCACACATGCACAGAATTTGCTAAACCTAAAAAATTAGGCCATTTAGAGCTCAACGTGAACATCCCAAATGGGTGGGGTTAGAAATATTTTTTTTATGACCAAATTTTTCCACTTATGTATGGAAAAGATCATAGGACACAGGAAAGATATTCTTTTGCCTCGTACACACGTACGGGTTTCCTAACAGACTTTTTACCGCCGGGAAACCTGAGGGGAAAGCCGAGAACCTGCTTGGCAGCTTTTTCCCCCTACACACGGCCGGTTTTTCTGGCAGGAAAACTGCCATGAGAGCTTTGGCCGGGAAACCCGGCCCTGTGTATGCTCCACTGCAGTGTTTTTCCATAGGGAAACTGCCAGGAAAAAGACCGCAGAGAATCGAGGCAGGAAAAAGGAGAACATGTTCTAATTTCCCCCCCCCCCCAGAATTCCAGGCGGTTTTAATGTCGTGAAAACTGCCATGGAGCATACACACGGCCAGTTTTCCTGGCCAAAAGCTGTCATGGCAGTTTTCCTGACGGGAAAACTGGTCGTGTGTATGAGGCATTAGACTGTTGGGTTAAGTTACACCACCAGGTGAATGGCATTATCAAATAGCAAAGCTGTATCTCAGCCCTGCATAGCACCCTCCCCATGGGCGTAGCATAAGGCGTTGCAGGGGTCACAATCGCAACCCCACCCCTAGCTTCAGGGGGCTCCTGCAGCCTCCCTTTCATGTTATCATATCCTCCACGAAGTCAAGCTCCATTCTGCCCAAGGGCCCCACAGCCACGCTCCAGTACTGGGCTTCCACTTTGCCTTCCATAGTCTACACCCCTCCATTCTCATTGGCTGGGGACAAGCTGTGAGCGATTTCCTTAATGGAGAGGAGCACAGGGTGAGAACAGCCCAGGGGCCAGTTCAACTTTTGCATCGGGGCCCACAAGCTTCATGCGCCCACTCCTAGCCAGCCTCAGGTTTGTTAGTGAGCAATATAGGAGTAATCATAGACATTGAGGGAAGGGTCCTGTGTCCTGTGATATACTTCAAGAAAAGGATTTTACAAGTAAAATAAAATCATGTTGACTTTATCATACATCACAAGATAGAGGAAAGATCTTAGACTAGTGGGATGTCCAAAAGCAATCCTATGACAGGCAAACACAACAAACAATGGCTAAACTTGATTGAAGGAAAGACAAAACCCGTCTCAAAGAATACTTCCTGGGGTGAAATTTCTTCTCCTTGCATCAAGCAAAGGACACCTTCCAGGTGCGCTGGTAGACCTTGTAGAAAGAGGTCTTCACGGTCATCAACAAGGTAGGAAAGACCAAATTTAGGAGTCCCCTGTCCTTCATGGCCTGGGCTTTAACAGCTAAGCAGTTAAAGCCAGTGAACATGAAACATGATAGAATGCGAGGTCCTTGAGATAAGGGAGGGGCCACTTTTCCTGTTGAAGAAAAAAACAAGTGCCATGGTTCTAGGTCCAGATTTTCCAAGCAGTGTAACAGGGCCAATGCTGCATTTTGGAAGTTCAAGATCAAGCCAAAGCTCTTAAGAGTCTGCACCATCTTCTGAACATTGACTGATAATCTCTCTGCTGTTACTGCAGAAGCAGGACCAGAATGGAAATGTAAAACACCCTTGGTTCTGTGGCAAGGCCACATACTGAAAATGTTGTTCTCCACTACAAGACGCAGATAGTGCTGGTCAGGCAGAAAAATAGCAATGTGCAGGAAGGCATCTTTGACGTCCATTAAAATAAAAATTCCACCAATGAAGGGTGCAATCGCTGTTTTTGGATTAAAGCAGTGTTTGGCCTCGTACACACGACCGAGACGAGGTTCTTGTCAGGCTTGTCGAGAATCTTGTCAAGCTTTCTTTGCATACACACTGTCAAGACAAAATCTCGTCGTTCTCAAACGTGGTGACCTACAACACGTACAACGGCACTATAAAAGGGAAGTTCGATTCCACTGGCGCCACCCTTGGGGCTGCTTTTGCTAATCTCGTGTTACTGCATGTTAAGTAAAAGTTTGGTGAGAGACGATTCGCGCTTTTCAGTCTGTTACAGCGTGACGAATGTGCTATTTCCATTACAAACGCTACTTTTACCGAAGGTGCTCTCCCGTCTCATACTTTATTCTGAGCATGCGCGGGTTTCTAATCATACACACAAATGTGTTTCTCGTCGTAAACCAGCCCGACGAGAAACACGACGAGGAAATTGAGACTCCCAACGAGAAAAAAGAGAGCATGTTCTCTTTTTTTCTCGTCGAGAACCACAACAGTTTTCTCAACGAAAAACATACACACAACCGTTTTTCTCTGCAAAAATGCTCTGCTAGCATTTTTCTTGATGGATTTTGCCAAGGAAAATGGTTGTGTGTACGAGGCTTTCCAGCCAAAAATAAATAAATTAAAAGCCAGCAGCTACACATACTGCAGCTGCTGGCTTTTAATAATAGGACACTTACCTGTCCTGGAGTCCCTCGATGTCGGCACCGCAGCTGATGTTTCCATCAGCTGTCGGGTGCTGTCGCTGCCATTGCGGGTAAGGGAACCTGGCAGTGTAGCCTTTCGGCTTCATGCCGGGAACGCTACTGCGCATGCGCGAGGCCCCGCTTCTCTCTCCTATTGGCCCGGCGGCCGGGGGAGAAGGAGGGAGCCCCACGCTGACGTCATGGGCCGTGGCCCAGACTCCCGGAAGTGGGAAAAGGATACCTGTCAAAGACAGGTATCCCGTCTACCCCTCCCCCGAAAGGTGCCAACTGTGCCACTGGAGGGGGAGAGGAATCAGGTGAGCAGGGGTTCCACTTTAGGGTGGAACTCCGCTTTAAGTTCACCTGCTGGTGGCACTATCCTGTTCTGGGCTGTTTGCTGCAGCTCCAGTGTCCACCAGCAGGTGTCCTCCAGAAGTCAGCAGGCTGGGGTAATCAGGCAAAGATAGTGTTCAGCTGCCGGGGGGCTACTTAAGGCTTCTCCTCTCTTCCCCCCCGGCGCGTCACGATTCTGATCCTTTCCTTGCTGCCTGTTAATGCTTAGCATGATCCAGTCTGCTGCCCTTTGCCTTGTTTCGATCTTGCTCCCTGCTCTTTTACCCAGTCATGATTCCCTTATTTTTATCCCTGCATTCTCTGTAGCTTGTATATAGTTGTATTTGGTCTTTAGATTAGGTCTTTAGTATATAGACAGTAGTTAGATTAATTTGCCATTTTGTTTGCTGTAGTGGTTTATGTTCTCACTGGTTGCTGTGTATGTATATTAGTGTGTTTCACTGTAAATAAATATCACTTTAATGATATATCCTTTGTTTGGTCTCAGTTCCCTTGTGTAGCTACATGTTTGGTGTCCTTAGCCGCTGATCCCTGACACACTGACTAGGCAGATTCTATACAAACATCTGGGCACAATTCACCTACGGACATTAGCAAAAAATTAATTAATGGAGGCATGATGGGAGTGGGAGGGGTTAGACAGGGCTGGGTTTCCGGTTTGCTATTTGCCAGTGTCAAATCACCTGGAGGTAGCGCACAACCCAGTGGTCTAAGTTACACTTTCCTGTGTCCTCTCATGTAAGATGTTATATTTCAAATTAACACTAGATGCTAAACTGCAAGAATAAGAGAAGAAATCTTGCAACACTTGTTCTGGTGACTACAGGATAGGAAATGAAGGTAATTCTTCTTCATGGGACACTGAAGAAAAAAAAAACAGAACAAATTTTAACCATTCCCTGCTTTATCTAGGAGAAATAAAAACATTTTATTTTCATTTTTTTGGATTTGATTTTGTTTGTATACATTCTAGGGGTGCAACGGATCGTCACCGATCCGTGATCCGAACGGGTCACCCCGTTCGGATCGGCACACTAGGCGATCCGCGGAGCGCTCCGGAGCCTCGGCCGTAGGAAAGTCCCCGGCTTCGGCCTAGCTCCGGAGCTTCTTGCTCCACCCCAACCAATCACAGATCGGCTGTGATTGGTTGGATGGGATGTCCGGTCTCTGCACCTGATTGGCCCGCGTGATGAGCTGCCCGGATTGGCTGGCTTACTTGGCGCGCTCTGGGAATCATCTCTGCTGACATGTGTCTTCATTCCGGTGCCTTGGCTTCCACTGTAAAATACACTGTGACGCACACTCCATGCAATCTGCCTGCACACTGATTAAACTTCTCCTGCAAACAGACCAGGTGGATAGGAAGGATGGCACAGGTCAGTGATGTAGCCCAGGAGCAGTTATAGAGCTTGAAATGAAGCCATAAAAGGTTTTGGGCAATTTTTTTAAAAGAAAATTAAGTTTACAAATTTGCAAAAAAAAAAAAAAAACTGTGTATATTTATATAAAATCTCACATACGTATATACTGTTTACATGTTAAATTTTAAAAGCCGCAGCAAACCTTACATGTTTGCTAATGTGACAGAACACCTCTGATTTTCAAACATGTAAGGTTTGCTGCGGCTTTTAAAATTTAACATGTAAACTATATTTTGTGTTGAAAATAACTGAATCTAAAACTCTGTTGGGTGTAACAAGATTAGTCTTTTTTTTTTATTTTTTGCTGATCCGAAAAATGATCCGATCCGTGACTCCTGATCCGAGGATCGATCCGATCCGTGAGTTTTTCGATCCGTTGCACCCCTAATACATTCTACTGCTAATTTGACTGTTCTACTGAATTAAAAAAAAAGTCAGCTGCTGAATCTCCTGGCATAGCACTAAACTGCCACAACCACACTGGACAACCAATGTTTTAATTTTCAGCCTACACTACTTGTATGAGTCTCCCAAACTCTGAGTATACAGGATTGGACAGTTTGAAACAGCATAGAGTACCATTCTTACCCTTTGATGAGGACACATCAGTTTTAAGATCTTTTAAGGATTGTGTGTTCAAGTGGAGTTTCTGTAAATCAGCTTTCACATCTGTCTGGCTGCCTGCTGACTTGCTCCTCTTATTGGATCCTGCTGGTAGCTTCTTTGATAGTGTTTTGGCCGATAAGCCAATATTAGATAATTCGGACCTGACCAAAAGAAGATTGGAAAGAACATAAGTTAGACTTTCAAGAGCCAAACATATCTTGTGCATTTTATCTCTTCTAGTCAACCAACAACTATACTGTAAAATCTGCAGCAGTGGTCCTAAAGGCAAAACATTTTTTACCTTAAAGTGGAACTTCGGTTTCTCAATCAACAGTTACTATTTTCAATCCTTATACTGTTAGATAGAAAAGAATATCATAAGCTTGTCTTAAATTAATTTTTTTACATTTCTTCAGTTACTTCACCTTTCCGTGCCTAGGCAAATTATATCAAACACAATATGTTTTAGATTCAAAAAGTTTATTAGACAATAGAATAAAATGTATCTAGTCTATACAATCAAATTTCTGGTCTAGTCTAGTCACAGGTGGTAGAGATGACCAACATATTGTCTGATAGTTACATAACCACCAAAATGTACCAACGCATTTCAATTGCACTCATTATGTAATACTCCTATAGATCCAGTATTCACTATTGATTAGTTATACTTCACAGCATAGCTCTTCCTTCCACATGTCTACTTACTGTTGGCTGGGTATGTTTTATTTAGAACCCTATTGGTTAATAATAATATACATTTACTAAGTCCACATCACACTGTTATGTTTATGCTCTCAGATTCACAACTGAATGGTTGGATTTGCATTGCTTGCCTCTGTCTGGCCATTCCTGATCCCCTGTGGGTTGCTTGACTTTACCATCTATGCTGGGGCTTCAC
This sequence comes from Rana temporaria, assembly GCF_905171775.1. NCBI lineage: Eukaryota > Metazoa > Chordata > Amphibia > Anura > Ranidae > Rana > Rana temporaria. The sequence continues at coordinate 51,579,691 of NC_053495.1, read as the reverse complement.
AAGACGAGCTGCAACAATGTTTTGTTCTTCTGCCTGCTCCATCTGTCTATGCAAGTTACATTTGATGTTTTTGTAGTGTACGGTTACTGTTATTGTTTTGTAACATATTTGGACCCATATACTTGCTGTTAGATTTCTCATTAATTTAGGAATAATTCCACCCTTTTAAACCCTGAAGATGACTGAATGCAGTTGAAATGCATTGGTACATTTTGGGGTTTATGTAACTATCAGACTATATATGTTTGTCATCTCTACCCCCTGTGAGGAGAGTATGAGACAATATCCAATACTAGACCAGGAATTTGTTTGTATAGACTAGATACATTTTATTCTATTGTATAATAAAGTTTTCTACTTTTCTACTTAAAACTTTTTTGTTTGAGTTCTTTGCTGAAACAAAGCCCCGTGGGAGATGCATGTATTTTTCTACTTATCAGGGAATGGCATTTTTGGTGCTCAGGTGCAGTGCAGTTTCACTTTAATGCATTCCTTTCAATAAGGTAAAAAAGTCCCAGTAGTAGTATTGCCCAAACTCCCACACCCAAATACCTACCTCATTTGATCCAGCGCTGTGTCTGTCTTCAACAGCACTCTCCTCTCCCCCAGCTTTTATAGGCCACAGAGGCAGCAGCAGTAGCCATTGGCTCTTTATTTATTCTTTTCACTGCTTGAAAGATGGCCAGAATGTGCAAGAGGAGCAGAGCGCAACTGGGACATATAAAAAAAAATAAAAATAGGCTGTGCTGCGCATCGATGATCCCGGCAGAGCATAGACAGGTAAGTATAGACGTGAGAGTGTTAGGGTAAAGTGCCCATATACAATAAGGATAACTGTACTTGTCCTTTAAATAAAAAGTACCACTGTACAGACTGTCACTTTCAAAAACGGGAAAGTTCCTTTTCAAGTTATTGAAAAGGAATAAACAAAAAAAAAAAAAAAAAAGCCCCATATATACGTCAAACATGTGCATTGAACATCTCAGCCCTGGCAAATCAAATGCTATTTACAAAAGTTATAGGTTGAATGCCAGGCGAATGTACAGGGAATTCAACCCTATTTATAAATAAGGTCAATCTTGCAGAAAGCACCTCTTTCATGGAAGAACAGATGTTGCCAAATGTCAGGGAATATATTTTTGTACCCACTTGGTTAAATAGCCCTCAACTCATATTCTCTTCTGTATTGTATTGTGGGGCAGGAAGCCAGGTGTGATGTTCTTTAATTCGTATTGTATTTTACTGCATGCATTTTATATGTTCTGTTCTACAGAAAATTAAATAATCTCTGCTGGTTAGTGTGTAAAAAGGCAATAAAATGCAGCACACATTTTCAGTATTAAATATCAAGTAATATACCAAAACTCATAAACTATATGCCATCAGAATTTCATAATAAACTTTCATTGTTTCATTACCACATGCAATGAAATTCTATATTGCATTATTTTTATTTGTCCTCACTAAGAACATCCACCTTTATGAAGACATTATGAAACTTCTCTCTCATCTGTTAACTTCCAGAATAAAATTATAGTCATCAATCCTAAGTGAAGACACATGAATCTCAAATCAATTCTCCAAGGGAGAGCTGCGGTGGCTCAATGCGATTGGCACTGCGCTGTCAAGCCATTCACCTCTGCAGCTAGGGGTTCGGATCCCGGTCTCGGCTACATGTGAATTGAGTTTGGTGGTCTCAGCCCGGCTCCCGGTGAGTGTGCTATGCAAGGTAAGCCTGCGCTTACACGCACACTTACACGCACTCGAAATTGGGTTAACATGCACGCACTTTGACCACACTTTATTACTGATCCTTTGAATTTTACACCCCTCCTAGGAATATCCCCTAGCTACCTGAGCTTTAGTCCATCTCTGACCTTCCACTTTGGTTTAGAGCAGGCATACTTTTTCTAGATCAGTTGTTAGATCATAGGTGTGCACAGCCTATTGCATCAGGGTGTGCACACCAAAGCTCAAACACAGAGCAACAGAGGCAGTGGCTAGGGGGGTACACGCTATGCTTCGCAGTTAAGCGAGAATTTACTGAGTGAAAAAGTACATGTGAAAGAATCCTGAATTTGTTTTACTTTTTTTTATGAAATTTTATTTTGTTTTACATTTTTATTTATTTATTTAAAAAAAATAAAAATAAACTGCCCTTTTTGGAGCACTTTGGTGAAACATCAGGGTTCGTAAAAAGACCCTTGATCAGTGGCAGCTGGTGGTAATTTTGCCACCCGCTCGCAACTACCCGCCGGCTTCCCAGGCCCTCCTCACGAGCAGGCACCTCCTTCCTCTGCTCAGCAGCTTCCGTCTACTCCCTCCTCGGCGGCCAATCAGAACGCTTCTACTTTTGGCCAATCAGGAAACATGTCTCACACCCACGCTTCCTGATTGACGGAGAGGCGATTCAGTGTTGAAATAGCAAATATTCATTTACTATTCCAACACACCTGGGTGGGCTCCGAGCGCAATGCTCTGTATCTAGGGCCCACCCTATTTTGAAGCCTATTAGAGCCCCTGGCTCTAATCATGTGCTTTAACCATGCCCTTGCTGTAATTATTGTGCCTGGCATCCTGAAAGGGGTCGGACGCATAATTAGGGGGTGGTGGAAAGGGAAGGCGGTGCCCATGTGCCCTTAATGGGCATCCCGCCCCTGCCCTTGATGTCTTACATTAAAGACTAAGAAAGGGGCAAGATGGAACTGATCCCCCCCGGAGTAAAGGAGAGACGGAGAAGCCGGCAGCGCTACAGAGGAAGGAACAAAAGTAACAATATTTGCAATAAGGCAGTACAGCCTGGGCAACCCCCCCCTTTAAACTCATATGATAAGGGCCCAGTACAGAAGGGCAGGCTGTACTGCTTCATCATCTGCCCTGCTGCATGGGGTAATTAGGGTGTGCCCAGGCACACCCAGCACACACCTATGTGTTAGACCATGGCGGTTTTTCAACTTACCAATTAAATCATATTACCAATTGGGAAACACAATCAATTCAATCCTACCAGGTCCGCCTGTTTTTCAGGCGGACTCCCAGCTGTCCATTTACACTGGCCAACCTCTAATCTGACCTGCTAAGAAAAAACAGAAGGGGATCCATTCCCTTCTGTCTGGGCAGATAGGATTGGAGGGCCCATCGAGTAGAGCGTGATGTGTATGTGCCTTCTCTGCACATGCAGAGTGGACATGGACCAGTCATCCGCCCCACGACTAGTTACTCAGTACCTCTTCAAAAGATTGGGCACCCATGCACGGGTGCCCAATCCCTGGCCATCTGATGTGGCCCAAGACCTCCTGCTTTGGGATGGCAAGCCTAGATCACAGGTTCCCTCAGTAGAGAGCAGAGCCAATGCTTCTGGCTAAGCAAAAGCTCCTGTCACAGGCAGAGTGATACCAAATGCACTCTGCCTGGGACAGCAGTAGCCAGCGCTCCAGGGGACAGCAGCAGCCACTGATACCCACCTGGGGGACAGCAGCAGCCACCAGCCATACCGGCCTAGGGGACAGCTGCAGCCACACCTGCCTAGGGGACCACAGCAGCTGCCAGCCATATCTGCCTGGGGGACAGCCTTAGATCCTTTTTACACAATGAGTCCAACCAGGTCTGCCTATCTGTTTTTCAGGCGGACCCCATCGGACTCCCAATTTACCTCTATAGAGCGGCAGGTGTAAACGTATTTTGTCCATTTACACCAGCCAACCTTCAATCCGACCTGCTAAAAAAAACAGAAGGGGATCTATCCCCTTCTGTCTGGGCAGATAGGATTGGAGGACCCATAGACTAGAGGGGGATGTGTATGTGCCTGCTCTGCATATGCAGAGTGGACATGGACCTGTCATCTACCCTGTGACTAGTTACCAAGTCGCTTAAGTGGCCCTAGCTCCAAAAGGTTGGCCACCCATGCATTAAGCCTTTACATAAACATAACAGCCAGGCAATGAGAATTTGGATAGATCATCTAGTTCAGCTAATGTATTTTCTTAGTACATGTCTGGCATCATAAACTGGTGTTCTCTGTACACAATGTTGAAAATCCTTCCGAACAGTATTTTTTAAACATATACAATATTAAACTTGCTATAAACGAACAATGCTGATTCAGTGTTACAAAACTGGTCTGGGATTTTGCAATCAGAAAAAAAGAGTAATTGTTTTATATTATTTTATTCCCTGTGGATAACATGATTTAAATTCTAGGCTCTCCTCTGTCACAAGGTGAATGGTATGTGAAGGAGTGATAGCAAGTGAGTAGTCCAGGCAGAACTAACTATTCTGGACCATCCATCACTATCCATTCCAGACTCAGAGTGAAACTTAGTGTCTGTAGTGCATAACAATGAAAGTGAAGGGTATTAGAATGTCTTGAAGAAGAAAATGTTAAATTGAAAAGCAATAGGTTCCGTGGTAGTTTAGAAGTGAAACTGTTAGTGAAATAACTCAGTGGGGGTTATTTACGAAAGGCAAATCCACTTTGCACTACAAGTGCACTTAGAAGTGCAGTCGCTGTAGATCCGAGGGGGACATGCAAGGAAAATAAAAAACAGAATTTTAGCCTGCACATCATTGGAAAATAAAATTAGCAGAGCTTCCCCTCATTTCAGATCTACCCCTCAGATTTACAGCGACTGCACTTCCAAGTGCACTTTCAGTGCAATTTCAAGTGCACTTTGCACTTGTAGTGCAAAGTGGATTTGCCTTTCATAAATAACCCCCAGTGTCTAAAAAAAAACAAAAAAAAAAAACTTGTCCTTATTTGTCACCAGACTCATGTGTTTTTATGACCAACAAGAATGCTAAACCAGAGCAAGAAGCCATTCTACAACATCGGGTTGTAAGTCAGCTCTATACAGTATATTGCTTGTATTCAGGGGTGGATTTATCACTAGACCACAAAGACGAAGGCCTAGAGTGCCATGGTCCCAAGGGATGACACATAGCGGCCCAGGTTACTTTACATGTATGTGGAACCCTATATAGGCAGCAACTTTGTTTCTCTGCAGACATAATTCTGGTTGTATTTGTACTGTACTAATTGCTTCTTTGCAGAAAGGTTCCCTGCTATGTCCGTATAGTACTGGTTCTGTCTTCACAAACACATTTCTAGTTGTGTCACTGTACTAATTTCTGTGGTCACATTTACTGATTTATTGAGCTCTTTCTAATGGGTTTATCTGTTCAGTTTTTTGGGCAATTAAATTTTTCTATTGGAATGTTATTGTTGGTTTCCATCTGGATTCTGCACAGTAACAGACAAGTGATTCTCCAATAGTTGGTGAAGGAGCCAAATGCCAAACAGAGAGGGCAGTCCATGACGCATCAAAAACCCAAAAAAGGGTTATCAAACTTTTCATACATAGACTCTCTCAGTTTGTCTTAGTGACCATTACTATACCAACACAGGTACTGGAAGAAAATTCAACCAGAATCACGTACCTAGTACATAATCTGACACTTCCAGGTAGGGCACATGGATGGACTGGCCATTGGGACTACAGGGAGTTTCCCGGTGGGCCGATGGCTCAGTGAGCCAGCTTCAGTGACAGAGGACCACCGCCCCCCTCCGCTCCTCTGTCTCTCGCTTCCTGCAGCGCTCACCTCCTCTCCCTCCCCGCAGCGCTCACCTGGGGGGAACAAAGAACCAGAGGAGCAGGGATGACGACAGAGGAGCATGGGGGAAGGGACAGACAGATGACTCAACAGCTATGGCCTGGGAGTTTCTCACTTCTGCCTAATCTTGTCCCATAAGGGGGAGCACCGAACTGATTCTTTGCCCCGGGTGAAATAATGTCTAGCTTCCCCACTGGTACTGCCTATAAGAGTACCAGTACCAGCCATTCTACTCTAATAAAGTAGAACGGCTAGTGAAGGGGGAGATTGGGCTTGGCCAGGCGGGCGGGGGTTGTCCGGCAGCCATGGTAGAGACCTGTCAAAGTGGGCCAGTCTGGATGAAGTTCAGGGCCAAATTTTTGTCCCAGTCCAGCCCTGGTAGGGGGCATGCTCCACCGGCAATCCAGCCATGCTGTGATTAAACATAGCAAATGTCGATCACCCGGGCACCCGACGGTCATCATGAATTTGTGCAGGACAGGGCTGTGCCTATGTAAACAAGGCAGAGCCCTGTCCTGTCAGCGGGGAGGTAATAGATTTTCATTTCCCGCAAAGCAGGGAATAAAATCAATTACTTCCCCTAGTAAAAGCCCCTCCCTCACTACACCAAAACCCTGGCCAGGCACACATTTAACCCTTTGATTACCCTAGATGTTTAACCCCTTCCCAGGTAGTGGCATTAGTACAGTGACAGTGCATATTTTTAGCACTGTATTAGTGTGCCTGGTTCCCAAAAAGTGTCAAAAGTGTCAGTTAGTGTCCGAATGTTTGCCGCAATATCACAATCTCACTAGAAGTCACTGATCACCGCTATTACTAGCAAAAACAAATGCATAAGCCTTCTAATAGATGCTGTGCTACCCTATGTCGATGCACCGTATGTGAATAACAAAAGTGCTATAGTGCTAATAAAAAACAACCAATCTTGTAGCCAGATACTCAAGTACATATAAATACATTCAATAAGTGTAAAAACTTGAAAATTATTTTAAAACGAATAACAGTCCAAGTATGCTCCCAGTAAAAATAGTGAATGAATTTTCACCCAAAAGGATTCCAAGCGAAAGTGCTCCGTGTTCATACAATTAACCACTGCAAAACAACGTGCGTGTCCCACACCTCCTGGGCTTATACCGAAGAAGGTCTACAAGGCTTCTGTGTATATGTTATTTCATTCGCGAATGAGGCGTCCCCCTCAATGGGTCCAATTTATAGGAGAGACAAGATCACAAGAATTGACATAGCTTGATAACGTTTATTAAAAGTACACATAAAAGTAAAAGGTGTCCACCCACATAGTATAGTGCCATATCCCGACACCGGCAATGCTCTGCCAAACTGGTTACAATGCTAAACTGCCACTGCTCCGCGATCCTCTGGAGCCAGCCTGCTTTCCACTAGGCGAAAGTGACGTAGTACATGACCAGTATGCCCACCCCTATGCGTTTTGTCATCCAGACGTGATCAGGAGGTTTGGTTATGTCCACTATCTCCACTGTTTTATACCCTGTCTTTACTTTGCATTGGGTCATGCTAATAGTGTGTTTGTCTTCCCATATAATATGTTATAATATTGTTAGCAATTATTGGCACAATTAAAATATATCAATATATTTAAATTTTGAAAGTTTTAAGAAATAAAAATATGTATTAAAAAAATGGACCATGGGTATCTTTCAGCCCCATCTTGTGGTAAACTAGTAAAGCCACAATCACCATGTTAAAAACTATGCTAATGGGGTAATAGAATTTAAATTGAATATGGTTGTTTGCCTTGGGTCCAACGTTGAAGTACACTACAAAAGTCCAGAGGGCTGTACATTCCTTTTTTCATTTACAATACTCTTTGGATTGTTTTCACAGATTGCAGAAAGTTTTGAATATTGTAATTTTTTTAAATCTTGCGCCTTTAACTATTTGACTATTCTGCACTTTCCCCCTTCCTGCCTAGGTCAGTTTTTAGCGCTGTCACGCTTTGAATGACAATTGCATGGTCATGCAACACTGTAACCGTATGACATTTTTGTAATTTGTATCACACAAATAGAGCTTTCTTTTGGGGTTATTTAATCACTGCTGGGTTTTTTATTTTATATTTACAATAAAGACTGCGCCAATGTCTACGGTGCATGTGCCATAGAAAACGGCGCAGGAGCACTTTAGAAACGGCTATCGTGCCGGACAGGTAAATGTCCTAGTATTAAAAGTCAGCAGCTGCAGTATTTGTAGCTGCAGGATTTTTTTTTTTTTTTCAGCGGACATCCGCTTTAATTCCTTTAATAATAATGGTTGAAGATGTGGCCACTGTTATATTGCCTACAATCGAGTGTTATTTAGTTTCTAAATGCATATGTCAATGTGTTTTTTGTATTATGGGTTTTATTATTGCAATGTACTCATTAACCACAAGATGGCGTTGTGTCCGGTATGTTCGTTTACCATGAAACCAATGGATTTATAGTTAACGTATTTGCCGGCGTATAAGACTGGGCGTATAAGACGACCCCCCTATTTTTCCAGGAAAAATGTTGGTTTTCGGATATACTCGCCATATAAGACTAGCCCCTTCCTACTAGTCTTTCTGGAAGCTGAGAGGTAGCCGGAACAACCACCGACAGGAACAACCGCTGACAGAAACAGGCTTTTTTCAAATCTCACTGTGCCATTACATGCCTCACTGTGCCATTACATTACATGCCTCACTGTGCCATTACATTACATGCCTCCACTGTGCCATTACATTACATGCCTCCACTGCGCCATTACATTACATGCCTCCACTGTGCCATTACATTACATGCCTCCACTGTGCCATCACTTGCCTCCACTGTGCCATCACTTGCCCCCACTGTGCCATAACTTGCCCCCACTGTGCCAGCCAAGACGATCTCCCTACCTTCTCCTCAGACTGTTCCGTGATAGGCGGAACACAAATTTTCCCAGCAGGGCCTCTGTTCAGTGTTCCGCCTATCACAGATGTCCTCTCGTCCGAGGATGAGAAGGCATCCGTGATAGGCGGAACACTGAACAGAGGCCCTGCTGGGAAAATTTGTGTTCCGCCTATCACGAACAGTCTCAGGAGGAGGCGCGGCTTTTAGATCATGGATGCCCGCAGCCTGACGGAGTCACGGAGACTGTCATCGGCGTATAAGACGCCCCCCGACTTTGGATGCATTTTTGTGCACCCAAAAGGTCGTCTTATACGGTAACTATTTTCTTCTCCTTTTTTATTTATGACCTATTTTTGTTAAGGGGTGATCTGTTACAGCAAGTCATATAGTTTATTCTTATATACGTGTACCTTTCTTGATTACGAATAGTTTGTGTCGGTATTTCCGGTCATTTGGAACGCAGCTAATTTTTTCGTATAAGCTGTCCCTATATAAAAACAAGCCGTATCGTACTGTCAGAAAGATCCTGCCAGAAACAGATCACATCAAGTTGGTGCGCGATTGCGGGTGCCAGTGCGCACGTGTGGTCCCTGGCGCCAGGCAGGCTATTTAAACCAGGCTGACACACAGAAGCATTGCGGTCTGATCTACAGCGTTCCCTGTGTGCAATCTGCTATCCAAATCTGTTCCTGTGTATTCCCCGTCTTGTCTTTTGACTATTCCTGTTGTCTGCCTGCATCTGACCCCGCCCTGTCTTGAGGTTGCATCTGCCTGCTCATCTGGTCCTTCTGCCGCCTGCCTGATACCGACCCGGCTTGTTCCAGTGAACCTGCTCCTGCTTCTGCTTTGTCTTCAAGTTACCTGTCTGTGTATGATCTGGCTTGTCTGACCCTTCTGAGTTCCAGTCCTGTGGGATCCTCCTTCCAGTCTGCTTCAGCCTTCAGTCTGCTGCTCCTGTCTGCTGACTACCTTGCACATTGCTGGAGTTCTGGACTCATTTACTTGCTGTTGATCCTGCCAGTAACTCCTGCTCCTCTGCACATCTGCGCCTACTGTTTTCTCTATCAGGAGCCCCAGAGGCGTAAGAGACTTCCTCTGAAGTTTGGTTTGTTAACCAGGTACGTGACACGTATGTTTAAGCCACGCCCCTGACATCATCTGATGATGAAACGCATAGGAGGAGCTGGAAAATGTGACACGAGTATGTGCCTAGGGACACAGCGGCCATCTTGCTGGCTGGAAACTCTGGTCCTTTTCCACATGCGTGTATTCTACCATGTAAATGTGAGTTTTACTTTTGTTTTAATAAATCGTTATTTGGGATGTCTGCGCAAGTTCCTATTGGCATTCGTGTGGGCTGTTGGTGGATTGCATAATTGAATCGGCATCCATTAACCGCCTATTGGTGCAAGTCTAATTTTGCTCAGGTGAAAGTGATATTCTTGGAGCTGAGTACTGCAGAGATTGCCATGAGATGTTACCTACTGCTTAATTGTCTTTACCTTAGGGTAAGAGTCAGTGTGATTGGATGTTGGTGACGGCTTCCATCTATCATCACAACGGTTTAGGAACATGACTTTGAATACGTATGAACTTTACCATTAATCTTGGACATTATTTAGTACAGTGCTTTACCTCTACCACATACTCTTGTTTATTGTCTCCAACAATATTGTGATAGCTGCTATTTATTAGTACTTTTTATTAACCTAAGCGCAATAGATTTGTGTTTTTATCTTTATTCAACAGTAGACCACTATTAGAGCAGCAGGGGGATCAGTACTATAAGATACAATCACTGCTTTCTTTACCATCAAACAACACAACAGCAAGAGGTGGCAGGAACAGCTAAACTTTTAGACTTTACCAAGGCTGGGCCATGTGACCCTTGTCCACAAATCCAGCCTTGATATATTATGAATGACAATACCATTAGTCGGCATCCAAATGCCACCATATATCATGTGTGCTATTGTGAATGCCAAGATGCAGGATATTAGACAGGCAGTAAATAGGTTTGAGACCATAAATAAAATGTAAAGGTAATAGGGAAAGGATAATGGTACTCAACATATCACAATCATTTTATGAGATGTATTCTTACCAACTTCCAATTCATTTATTACTATGTTCTGTAAACCGCTGTATGTAATGAACTGATAACTTCCTGTGCTATCTGCCTCTACTGACTGTTACTGTATCTGTTATGCCGCATACACACGGTCGTTTTTTGTGATGAAAATTTTTCTCATGAAAAAAACGACGTTTTTCAAACTTTATTTGAAAAAACGACGTTGCCTACACACCATCGTTTTTTCAAAATGCTCTAGCAAAGCGCGGTTACGTTCAGCACGTACGGCGGCACTCTGTTCCATTCAAGCTTGCGTCATAACTTGCTTCTGAGCATGCGCCTGTTTAAAAACGTTGTTTTAAACGTCGTTTTAGCCTACACACGGTCATTTTTTATGACACAAAAAACAACGTTTTGAAAAACGACATGAAAAATTGAAGCATGCTTGACTTTTTTTTGTCGTTTTTCAGAAGACATAAAACGACATTTTCCCCACACACGGTCATTTTAAATGACGTTTTTAAAAATTTCTTTTTTTCATCACAAAAAACGATCATGTGTACGCAGCATTAGTATTGCTCCCAGTTTTCTCTACGGATTACAGAACACTCCTATGTTATGGAAATGAGGAGAGGGAGGGGTGTCTTGTGTTCCTAACATACTTCCTGTACAAGGGTGAAAATCAAAATAAATGAAAAAAGCTACAGTGGAAGTATAGCCTCTAAATGAACCCAAATGAAAAAGAGTCAGTAAAAAAAATATAAATATATATATTTTGTTGGAGAATAAAAAGGTTGTGCTCAGGGGTCAAGTCCTGGGGAAAAAAGTGTGGGAACTCCCACCCAAGATCCACTCCCCCACCAAAAAAAATAAATGATACGCTCATATACATATATATTTCACAGAAAATACAGTGCAACATTTATTGTAAAGTACCAGTTTACAAAAATAAAATATGGTGTCAGCCCCCCAACCCACCCCCCTGGTCACTGAGCATTAGCATAGCTCTCCCCCCTAGCCTGCCGCAATGCTCTGTCCTGCCACTGCGGAGTAATAGCAGGAACATAACAGAGCAGTAGACACTGGGCAGGCTAGTGCATTGGGCTCTCTTCTGTCTAGCCTGCCGCAGTGCTCTGCAGGGCACTGGGCAGGCTAGTTTCAGGGTGGCAGCACACGATCACGATGCACACCCCAAACTGGCCCCTGTAAATGTTGTGGTTTATGCCAGTGCGCAAATCCATGCACTGTCACGGATAGGGATGACACCATCACTGTCGGATATCACTTTCTTCTTAATAGTGTCACCCAGGCCTGGACTGGGACAAAAAATAGACCCATGAGTTTTAGACTGAGCAGTCCAGTGTAAATCCCCCCCCGTCCCAGTAAATTCCCCCAGTTTTATCTCCCATAGTGTAAATTCCCCCTGTTGTAAATCCCTACAGTGTAAAACCCCTGCAGTGTATTCATTCCCTGTGTAAATACCCTCAAATCTCCCTGATGTAACTCCCCCCTGTGTAATCCCCCCTGATGTAACTCCCCCCTGTGTAATCCCCCTAATGTAACCCCCCCCCCCCTGTGTAATCCCCCTAATGTAACCCCCCCTGATGTAACCCCCCTCATGTATATCTGCCCATTGTGACTATATAGTGTATAATATCTCTCCCCTCCCCACATTTACAGACCTTAGAACAGCGCGGCTTTCTCCACATGGATGTCCCTCCTCCTAGGCTCCTCCTCCTGTTGTTGATGTACTGTCAGTGTGGAGGAGGAGCCTAGACTCTGTTGGCTGTGAAGAGTGTAATTGTGATAGGCAGCTGGCACCTCTCCCGCCTGCCTGTCACAATAATAGGGGATTGAAGTTCCCAAAAGACATGCGGGCGCCGAGCACTGAGCTGTCTGCCTATGTTTTCTATCTCCTCCTCCCTTCCCGAACATTGCATAGTCACAGCAAAGTTACTGGAGTGCAGGGGAAGGAGGAGGAGAGAGCTGCGGCGCCTCTCTCAATCCAGCACTGTGCCGGGTGTCACCCGGGTGCGGAGCGCACCCCGCTCCCCCTTGCAACACCGCTGCCCAGGAGACATTGCGGCATCGAGGAATTGCCGCTTAGTGAAAGATCGGCACGGGCGGCTCGTGTCCTGCAACGGGAACATCGTTCCTGCAGTGAAAAAAGTGTAGGGACGCCGTTCCCATGCTTTCCCGCAGGACTCGAGCCCTGGTTGTGCTCTAACAACGGAGATCCCGGCGCTGTCGGTGGAAGGCGGAATTCCTCACACTTTGTCCTGATGGTGTTGGATTTATTGTTGATCTTGATATTATGAGTTATGGCATCCCCACATATCGAGACCCATTGCTATCTTTGAGCCGTAGCGGGCTGGAAGAGAAGGACCGATCAGCTGTAATCCTGCTTAGACAGTGTTGGTGGTGGAGTGAGCTGACTGATCCGTGGAAGCACTACGAGGAAAGAGAACCTGGCCGGGTGATGGCCACAGGCTTTTCTGGTCAGTGCAGCTGGTAAGGCTGGTACAACAAACCGGTGAGGCTCAAACCTAACTCCTGATCACCAGTTCAGCGGTGCAGCAGACGCTCTCACCTTAGTCTGCTCACCCCAGGGATAGCGAGAGCAGGACGCTCTCAAACGAGTCAGCTCTCCCCAGGGTTAGTGCAGCCAGGCAGGGTCCTCCCAGCTCTCGGCTGCTGCTGACACAGCACAAAACAACCAGGACTCAGGATTACCTTCTGCCTCCTTTGGCGTGCCTTCCACCCTCGCCGCCGCCCCCCTCCCGCAGGCACCCCCGTCCAGCAACCCACCAAGGTAAGGCCTGTTCTCTTCCCCTGATCTGAGCCTCCTCCTTTGGGTCAGTCCCCGGCCATCCTTTTTAGGATAGGCCGCGGCTTCGGGCCCGACGAAGGAACGTCCTAAATTTCCCTCTCCCCACGTAGTTGTAAACCCCCTCAGTCTCTCCCTGCCACTCCCGCTTCGGCCAACCAAAACGCAAAACTTGCATTCGGAAAAACAACTCCAGCTGGTTTAATGACCAGCTGACGTTGCGAAAGCAAGAGCGTAGAAGAGCAGAAGCTGCTTGGAAAAGGTGCCCTTCAGATAAAAACCACAACATTTACAGGATAATAACAAAGAAATATCACAAAGAAATCTTCACGGCCAAAAAAAATCACTTCTCCAACATCATCGCAAATGGCAAAAACCGCCCCCGCGAACTCTTCAAGCTGGTCACTCAGACTATGAATCATGCTTGTTTAGAGGCCCCCAACTCTGATTCACAAGAATTTTGCAACGAATTATCGGATTATTTCATTAAGAAAATTGAAAAAATCTGTGAAAGTATTCAGCAAAATGGAACCGTCACCAACTCCCCCCCAAATCACAAACCTAATACCCACATAAATCAGCCACAATCACCAAAATTCACTCTAAAACCCATTTTCATCAATGCCACTAAAAACATCATCGGGACTCTGCGCAACAGCACCCAATGATATCATCCCCACTAAACTGCTGAAAGGAGGTGCCGACATACTGGCACCAGCTATCACGCAGCTCATTAACCAATCATTCAAGGAGGGCAAGGTGGCTCAGTTCTCAGTGCAGAGACAGCTAGGGACAGATGCAGCATTGTTCTGATGCTGCATCCACCTAAGTATGAATATATATATATATATATATAAAAAAAAACACAACATACTTCTCTTTTAAGCCCTTAAAACTTTCTAAGTGCCCCAAACAAGAATAAACACAGTTTATGGGGTCAAGAGTATAGTTTGTAAACTGCCAAATAGAGGGGTAAACAACACTACTGATGCACATGACCATGCAGCTCCATCAGCCAGTGGGACATTAGAAACAAAAAGGAGAGGCAGAGCGCAGCGGCTCCTTGTGCAATACAGCTTGAGTAAAGGAACAAAACTTAAAAACAAGTTGCACTCACAAAGGTTATGTGACACAGAGCATTCCTGTGGGAAAACCGCAGCCAGCATATGGACAGTGATCCTCCAGACAGTGGGAGAGCAGGAGCTGAGATGAACAGGGATCCAGCTTACAGCAGCAGACAAGCTGTGAGTGAACTGCTCCTCCCTGCTAGGGAGTTCCAATCCTTGGTGAGGCTGATCCCGCCTCCACATACACATGACTCGGAGTCGTGCCAGCCGACAAGGGATGCTCTGAGGGTTGCCATTCAAAGGCGTTTCAGAGGGCGTTGTGATAAAAAAGTAAAATATTGTGGTTGCATAAGTTTGCACACCCTCTTATAACTGGGGATGTAGCCGTGTTCAGAACGAAGCAATTGCATTCAAACTCATGTTAAATAGGAGTCAATTCATACCTGCTATTAAATAAAGTTTAGCTGTCCTAGTAGGTCTTTCCTGACATTTTCTTAGTCGCATCCTACAGCAAAAGCCATGGTCCACAGTGAGCTTCCAAAGCATCAGAGGGATCTCATTGTTAAAATGTATCAGTCAGGAGAAGGGTAAAAAAGAATTTCCAAAGCATTAGATATACCATGAAACACAGTGAAGACAGTAATCAAGTGGAGAAAATATGGTATAATGATGACATTACCAATAACTGAATGTCCCTCCAAAACTGATGAAAAGACGAGATGAGAACTGGTCAGGGAGGCTGCCAAGAGGCCTACAGCAACATTAAAGGAGCTGCTGGAATATCTGGTAAGTACTGGCTGTGTGGTACATGTGACAACAATCTCCTGTATTCTTCATATGTCTGGGCTATGAGGTAGAGTGGCAAGACGGAAGCCTTTTCTTACCAAGAAAAACATTGAAGCACAGCTAAATTTTGCAAAAAACACGTCTGAAGTCTCCCAAAAGCATGTGGAAAAATTTGTTTTGGTCCGATGAAACCAAAGTTAAACATTTTGGCCATAATTCCAAAAGATATGTTTGGCACATAAACAACACTGCACATCACCAAAAGAACACTATACACACAGTGAAGCATGGTGGTGGCAGCATCATGCTTTGGGGCTGTTTTTTCTTCAGTTGGAACAGGGGCCTTAGTCAAAGTAGAGGGAATTATGAACAGTTCCAAATACCAGTCAATATTGGCACAAAACCTTCAGGCTTCTGCTAGAAATCTGAACATGAAGAGGAACTTCATCTTTCAGAATGACAATGACCCAAAGCATACATCCAAATCAACAAAGGAATGGCTTCACCAGAAGAAGTTTCAAGTTTTGGAATGGCAAAGCCAGAGCCCAGACCTGACAGATTTGGAGTGTTTTTTCAAAGAAGAGTGGGCGAATAAGTCAAGATGTGCCATGCTGATAGACTCATACCCAAAAAGACTCATACCCAAAAAGACTGAGTGCTGTAATAAAATCATAAAGTGCTTCAATAAAGTATTAGTTTAAGTGTGTGCACAATTATGCATCCATATTATTTTAACTTTTATTTCCCTCCACCTAAAAGATTTCAGTTTGTTGTTCAATTCAGTTTATAGGTCAAATTAAAGGTGAAAAAAAAATCTGAAATTATTTAACTTTGTCTCGTTTTTTTACATGCCATTTTAAGAGGTGTGAGTAGACTTTATAGCCACTGTGACTCAATAAATGCATAAAAAAACGCAACACAGGTGCATTTTTGATGTGTTTGCGTTACATTTTCAATGCTTTTTTTAATGGGGAGCTGTTTTTTGTGCATTTTTTTAGCTGTCCAAATATGCTACAACAATGCAGCAAGCAAGCATTTTTAACGCCATTTCAAAAAGTGCTGATAATGGGCAACAATAAATTCATATTCATTTAAAAAGTCGAATATAATGCAACTATTTTTAAAATATATATATATATAAAAAAACATCAATTTTGTTTGGTTTAGATACACTTTAAAGTGGTTGTACACCCAAATTTGACATTTTTACCTACAGGTAGGCACTGCCGGACCTTGCCGGGAAGAAAATTCCCACGAGCATGAGCGGGATTGATGTCATCACGGCTCCGGCCCCTCACAACGCCAGAGCCGCGAACCCGGAAGACACATCAAGTTCAAGATGTCAGCTCCATCGGTGTGGACCGGGCTCCGATACGGGGGGCTTTGTTCTGAGGTAAGTATTTCATAATGAGCCATTATGCGCTGCATTTTTTTCCTTTTTTTTGTGCGGGTTTACCACCGCATTAAGCAACAGTAACATTTGAAAATTATGTGTAGCTAAGTGTTCTGCTACATTCCCACTGTCCTACCAGATAATTATTTTAGGGAATCTATAGTGGTTGAGTTACAGTTTTTTTTTTTTTCTTTAAGGTCAGGACTGAAAAATAAAATGATAAAGAATATGTACACTTTTTACCCCCTCCAACTCCCTAGCAGATGCATACTTACCAAGAACAGACACTTGCAGTCTCATG
The DNA here is from genome assembly GCF_905171775.1 of Rana temporaria. Classification (NCBI taxonomy): domain Eukaryota; kingdom Metazoa; phylum Chordata; class Amphibia; order Anura; family Ranidae; genus Rana; species Rana temporaria. The sequence goes on along the minus strand of NC_053495.1, from coordinate 51,562,745 downwards.
CTTTTTTTGTTGACATCCATCTCGCAATTTCTCTCTCCCTGGCTGCATACACGCAGCAGAGCTTCCAAATTGAGTAGCCAGCTGGGTTCAAATTTTTGCATCAGTTGGCAGGATGTTGAGCAATAAACTCACTACCTACCAAACCTGTCAGTGAGTAGCCAGATTAAAGATGAGCCAGATATAAAAAGGACACAAATTACTGCAGCTCTGTAGTCATTATTACATCAAGTAATGCCGACCACTGCACGACTATTTACGTCAGAAGAATGGCATGGCTGTGCAAAGGAACGTACCTGTATAGTGCGTGCCTGCCGCATGCTCCGTGAGTGTAACTGCGGGTCCCGTGGACTCGATGTCCGCCGGGTGCCAGCGATCGTGTCATGGAGCAGTAGAATGGGAAGATGCCTATGTAAACAAGGCACTTCCCTGTTCTACTGCAGTGATCTCTGTCATGTGCTAGTGAGACCAAACCCCCCCCCCACAGTTAGAATCACTCCCTAGGACACCCCTTGATCGCCTCCTAGTGTTTAACCCCTTCCCTGCCAGTGTAATTTACACAGTAATCAGTGCATTTTTATAGCACCGATCGCTGTATAAATGACAATGGTCCCAAAATAGTGTCAAAAGTGTCCGATATGTCCGCCATAATGTCGCAGTCACGATAAAAAAAAAAACGCAGATCACTGCCATTACTAATAAGAAAAATAAATTATAAGAAAAATGCCATAAAACTATCCCCTATTTTGTAGACGCTATAACTTTTGCGCAAACCAATCAATATACGCTTATTGCAATTTTTTTTACCAAAAATAGAAGAATACATATCGGCCTAAACTGTGAAAGAAATTTGTTTATATATTTTGGGGATATTTATTATAGCAAAAATAAAAAATATTGCTTTTTTTCAAAATTGGTCGCTCTTTTTTTGTTTATAGCACAACAAATTTAAACCGCAAAAGGTGATCAAATACCAACAAAAGAAACCTCTACTTGCGGGGGAAAAAGGACGCCGGGGGGCGTGGCTTGGACATGGCTGAGTGAGGACGCGTGTCTAGGGAGCTCCCGGTCCGACCCGTCCTTACCCAGCTTTATTACGCATATATCTACTTGTTTCTCCCGGGAAGTACTCTGCTGGTAGGCGGAGGGGCAAGACACAGCAGCGGGCACCTCCTAAGACGAGCAGGAGCGGGGATATACAAAAATACCTTACCAGTGCTCTCGGTTCTTCCCCGGCCTTCAAGATAGCGAATGCCGCGGAGCCTGGACCTCGTGGCTTACAGTCACCACACTCCGCATCGGCAGCTTTAATGATGCCAGCGGCGCTGAATATGGATCTCACTGTCCCGGCTATCTTTCAGCCTGAGTCCGGAGACTCACAGGCTCCGCATACACCTCTGACCCTGAGGGCGGACGTGGAGCTGAGGGCACTACTACGAGCCCTGCCGACCAGAGCGGATATCGAGGCCATCGTTACCAGGCTGGAGGAATCCCAGCAAAGAGAGATGGCGGGGGTACGGCAAGAGGTCCGGACGTTGTCAGGCCGACTTGGTTCAGGAGAGTCGGCAGTGCCCACCCTTGAGAGCCGGATTTCGTTGGTGGAGGCGATGCAGACCGCCCAGGCTGGCACCATCCTTACCCAGCAGCTTCAGCTGGAAGAAAACGAAGACCGCAGCAGGCGCAACAATCTGTGCATGAGAGGCCTACCAGAAGCCACAGGGACAGAAGACCTGGCGGTGTCCACCCTGGTGATTTTTAGGAATTTGCTGGGGGAGCTTTTCCCGCCCGGCCTGTCCTTTGACCAGATACATAGGGCCCCCGCTCCGCAGACCCAGACAGGCCACGGGACGTTATATGCCACATCCATCAATACGCACACAAAGAACTGATACTCTGGGCAGCGTGGGAGAAAGGGGACATTGAATTTGATGGGGCTGTGCTGCGGATCATGCCTGATTTGTCCTGTTCAACGCTACAACGGCAGGCACTGCTGAGGCCGGTACTGGAGGTTGCCAGACACGCTGGTCTGACGTACAGGTGGGGTTTCCCATCTCTGTCACCTTTAAAAGAGCTCAACAATCCTACACCCTCCGAACGCTGTCTGATCTCCCTGCCCTGTTCACTTTCATGGATGTAAGTAATGATCCGCCTCCCGTGTGTCCGTAAGCTCAGCAGGGATTGATCCGTAGTTCCCCGCTGAGCCATCGGATGACAGGGCGGTCCCCGCACACTTTGCAGGGACTGCCCTCCTGTCTTTTCTACGCTCTCCCCTATGGGGGGATCGGATGAACACGGACCGTGTGTCCGTGTTCATCCGATCCGATCCGTAGACGGAAGAAAAAATAGAACATTCTTCCGTCTGCAAAATCGAATCTTTGTGGAGGCGGGTGATTACGGGTGTCCGCGGACACCCGCAATCACATAGGGACCAATGTATGTCCCTTTTTCATCCGCAAACGGATGGATGAAAAAGCGGACATACGGTCGTCTGAAAGGGCCCTTAGACTGCAATCCTTACAATCACAATTCAGATTGAAATGCTCAGACACCTCCCTCGCCTACCTGGGGACTCAGATCCCTAAGGATTTAAAACGCACCTTCAACCTTAATTTCCCACCCCCTTTTAACTAGACCCAAATTGCTCCTAGAGGAATGGGCCAAAGGTTTACACTCCTGGTTCGGCAGGTGTAATCTTCTTAAAATGTCTATGCTTCCGAAATTTCTATATCTATTTCAGGCCCTCCGAATTAGGATTCCACCCACTATTACCAAATTTGTTTGGGCAAAGTCGAGACCTAGACTGCGTAGGCGCTACCTTACACTACCTAAGCATTATGGAGGACTGGCTCTCCCTGACTCACGGAACTATTATTCGGCAGTACACCTAGGAAGAATAATAGACTGGAACAGACATGGCATTAACAAAATGTGGATACAGTTGGAGCAAGCACAGTTCAGTTCAGTGCCGGGTTGGGGGGGGGGGGCGTCTGGTGTTACGACCAGCTGCCCCCGGAAATCAAGTCCCACCCAGTGATAGGTACCACCCTTCAGATAGGCGCCTCTAAGATATTCATGACTTCCCTCTCCTCTAAGGATTCCCCTCTGTATACGATACTGGGCAACCCGGCCTTCCCTCCCGGATTAGACCAGGTCGCATACAAGACGCTTCTGACGGCTGGCAGAGTTCGGGCCCTACGCTTTTTGATGGACAATCAATGACCCTCACTGCCCACATTGACCGATGACAACGGACAGTTTAGACTTCCTTTTTGGACAGCGATAAGACTGCATCATTTCCTCCACTCGATACCGAATCTGGCACGACATAGCCGTGACTTAACAACCTTCGTAGACTTCTTTGTGGGGGAGGGACTTTTGCCCAATGTGCTATCTAAAACTTATGGCCTGCTTAACTCCCCTGCGGAACAACCGGACTTGCAATTTTTACAAAAATGGGAGGCGGACCTACAATGCTCGTTTACCAGCGCCCAAAAACAATTGATTATCGGATTTTCTCTTAAAACATCCATCTGCACAAAGATCCAGGAACTACATAGGTTCTTCCCGGCTACAACAGACAGATGTTGGAGATGCCAGACAGGGAAGGGGACACTCCTCCATCTCTTCTGGTCCTGCCCTCTGCTACAGCAGTACTGGACGACAGTCCGCACGGTCACTCAAAACTTCACAGACTACCCAATTGGCGATAACCCGGAATTCATTCTGCTCCATGCCGCTTCGATTCCGGCTTGGAGTTATAAAAAGGCGATTGTGTGCAGCCAAGGCGTGCATTCCACTGCTGTGGAAGAAAAACTATCCCCCAACCAAGGGGATGTGGCTGCACAGAGTGGAGGAGATCAGGAGACTGGAGGACTTAGTCCGGACAGCTCAAAACAAACAAGAGCAGCACTCCTGGATGTGGATGCTATGGACAATGTTCATATACTCAAGTGAAGGAGTGGCTTTGCTGGCCACTTGAGTCACGAAATGCGACGAATCGTAAAGCTGTTCACCATCCCCGTATGGGGCCCAGAGTCTCCGAAGCCCCCCCCCCCCCCCCATCTACCTTTCCTCCCTCTTCGTTTCTAACCTCCTTTCTCTATCCTTCCTTGCTCTGCTACTTTCGCCGCTTATCCTCCTCCATACGTGGATGTGCCCGTTAATCAGTTTTGGGAATTATTATTGGACGCCCTGATGTTCAGAGTCTGGACAATGCGACCAGGTCTGACACCGCGCACATATGGTGACACTACATATCCACCTACTGTTGTTTTTTTTATACATTTTGGAGTGTCAGCGACTGTATTTTGTGAGACACTGTTTTTTTTTCTTTTTTATGTATATTTTGTTTCTTTTCTGTTTCATATTCTTTTAAAAATGATAAAAATGTATATTTGAAAAAAAAAGAACGCCAATTTTGTTTGGGTGCAACAACGCACGACCGCGCAATTGTCAGTTAAAGCGATGCAGTGCCGTATCGCAAAAAATGGCCCGGTCATTGGGCAGCCAAATCTTCCGGGGCTGAAGTGGTTAAAATCAAGCAGTGTAAAGGTAGCCATACATTATACAATCTGATTGCACACCTAATCTATCTAATCAATCTGCATTCAGTCTGGCAGGCCTTTGCACTACATAGTTGATGGTAGATCTAAAGGAGATGGCACAGTGAGCTTATATCTGTATTGCTTTAAATTTATTATATAGGTTACAATTTTACTGTACTATCTCTTTTAGATCTGTCAACAACTGTGTAATGCAAGGGCCTGCCTGATACAATTGAATACATTTTTTAAGTAATTCCCCACATTACAGTTTTGGTAAATCTAGAGATTACAGTGATTGCATAATGAAGCTATAACATTTTTGGCTTAAACTCTGTGGTGTGGGTGGCACAGCTGGATACTGCAGTAAGAAGCAGATTCATTGCATCCATTGCAGACTTTTTAGGTTCACTTATGAGTATGTGTATAAATAGATATATTTGAGTTGTGTACAGAGTAACCTTTTATCAAGATGTCCATAGTTTTGTATTGCAACCCTTCCAGAGTTTGTGTGTCAAAAATTACTATTCTGGAGACCAAAATTCCTGTAACGTTATTACCTTTTCACCGGGTTTTCCAAGACAATGCCGGAGGAAGAGGACATCGGGAATCTGACACGCTGTGGTTTTTCAATCATTACACACTTTGGCTCTGTTGGGAAGAACAGCAAAAGCATATATATTTATTTGCCTGAAGCAATATGCTTAATATGGTTTACAAAAACAAGCTATGGTCTCTGCAGTATATACTTAATTTTTGTTAGCTGCAAATATCTTGGCACCTATACTCACAGGTTCATAAGTAGTTAATAAGTAAGCAGAAGCCTAATACACTGGTGGAGGTATCCTCACCCTTCACCAGGAAACCACTTCTGTCATAAGACCACATGACATAACCATGGGCGTCCGTTCCATAGGGCAAGAGGGGCGATTGTCTTCCCCCCCCGAATCTAGCAGGGGCGGATTGCGGGTGAGTGCCATGGATGGAGAGAGCGCTTGACGGGTGAGTGATAGCGAGCGGGCTGGGGGCAATGGGGATGCCCAGGAGGGCAAAATGGCATGACCTTTTTTATTTACAGAAGCCAGAAAATCTCCCTAATGAAGGTATGCAGTGACAGTTCTGGTAGCTTCCATCCAGAATTTTTTGATCAGAATAAAAAAACATTTACAGTTCAGAGATTGAAGATGAGGAAATGCAGCCAGGAACTGGATCTAACACCTTAGTCCATAAAGCCAGAGAAAGACTGATGGGGATTTACCAGTCTGTGAGGTAACACAGGAGAATCTGAAGGAAGAAAGCAAGAAGGGGGCAAGGAATGAAACTCATCACCTCCCGCACCCAAGCATCTGGAATCCAAGGTGCCTAAACATTTGCAAACGTCTACAGATGTCCCCCCCACTTTGTAATGCGAGGATGCACCTTAGTCCTTGAGGTTCTCTGCTCTGCAACTCTAGCGCTCACTGGAGCGCCGGGCTATGGAGGGGGCAGGAGCAGCTGGCTTAGTCCCCCATTGGCTCGCTGATAGGCTGAGCCAGCTGCCGGTCCACAGTCGGGATCGATCCAGAGTTTGAACCAGCTAGGTGACATCACCCAACAGTGGACTTTAGCCGGCTATCAGCTAAAAACATGTCACATGATTGCAGAACGAAGTGCACTTTTGTGATTCACAGGAGTAGGTGAAGAAGAGTTTTGGCGCTAACTTCTCCTTTAAAACAGCAGCGCTATAGCATTGTGCTTTAGTGTGAATAATCATATGCAGATGCTCCTGTGTAACTTACATTATTGGGAAGCCACTGATTTTTGTAATTTAGTTGGTTTTCTAAATCAATGTACCCTTAACTACTTTTTTTTGGCCATCCTCCCTAAAAAAAATGGTTTTGCATTTACCCATGTAAAAGTGGCAAAAATAAGTGATTCAGCCTTGGTAAAATGGTTGATTTTGAGATCACTCTTCGCAACATTTCCCCTTGCAGTAAGAAAACAGCGAATGTAAAGTCACGGACACGGTCAGAAATGTTATGAGCCCAGTCCCTTTAGCACACCATGATGATTGACAACACAGTGTGCACAAAACAGACTGGAAGAAGAAACCCACACTGCATTATTTGAAACTTTATAAAAAAAAAAAAAACACAACACACTTTTATTAAGCACAGTGGTGTGCTTTGCTTCTTCAGAACTCTGAAGCAAGTGAGGCTCTGCAAAATAAATGTAAAGCGTGGTCACATGTAACCAACCTCTTATCCAATAAAGAGGTTCTTTATGCTCCGCTAAGCAAAAATGAATCATAAAATATGAGGTGGGGACTAACATAATGGTGTCCATTAAAAAGTGGATAGCGCTAAATCCTTTTTTAAACAACTGGATGGCATTACGAGTTCATTTCTTTGGGCCCCCAAGGCGCCGCGTATAGGACTTAGGGTGCTTCAGGAACCCTGGGGACAGGGGGGCTGGCTTTGCCCGATTGGAGAAAGTATTATCTCGCAGGCCAACTTGTTTTTGTTCACAGGTGGCTAACCTCCGATGACGGGGACTCTGCCACGGTGCTAGAGGCGGCTCACTTGGGGTCTTGTGAGACTCTTCGTTTGGCGGTACATAGGGGAGCGGGGTCCGACCTGGCGCCGACGTCGGCCATGCGGGCGACAGTCAGGGCGTGGGACGAGGAGGTGGCCCTGGCCTGCCCCAGCTATTTGGGGTTCTCTCCACAGACTCCGCTGTGGGGGAATCCCAAGTTGCCTCACTTCTATTCCTTCCCGGATCCGATGGTGTGGGTGACAAAGGGTGTTAAGCTATTTAAGGACATAACTAGCTATGGGGAACTGCTCACCTTTGACCAGCTTAAGGCTAGATTTGATCTTCCAAACTCCTATTTTTTCAGGTTCATTCAGCTTCGCCATGCCTTCCGGGCTCAGTTCCGGGAGAGGGCGATTGAGTCCATCAAGTCGACTCTCGAGGACATGCTCATGGAGGAGGACCTTCCTAAGACCTTGTCTGTCACGTACAAAGAGATGTTTAAGAAAAACCCGGCGGCCTTAATTAAATGCAGGGATAGGTGGGAGAGGGAGGTCCCTGGTATAGATAGTGAAGATTGGGATGACATGTGGGATTGCCCCTTTAAGCACTTGGTTTCGGCGAGGGACAGGCTGATATATTTTAAATTTTTGCACAAAATCTACTTCACCCCTGCGAGACTCTCTGTTTTGTATCCATCGGCTACCTCAGAGTGCTGGAGGTGCTCCTTTTTGCCGGCTTACGCAAAACACATCTTCTGGGAATGCCCGCAAATAAAGATATTTTGGGAGGGGGTGGTTTCTTGTCTGAAGGATATTCTACATGTGCCTGTTCCATTGTCGGTGCGGGTGTGTCTTTTGGGCTTGGTGGAGGAGGTGGTCCCTTCCAGGGCCCATAGATCATTATTGAATATACTGCTGTTTTATGGGAGGAAGGCCATATTGCTCAAGTGGAAGTCACCTGCCCCGCCGGGTAACGCATTCTGGAAGGGCCTGGTGAACTCAATGATGCCCTACTACAAAGCGACCTATCTCTCCAGGGGGTGTGATAAAACGTTTAATAAGGCCTGGCGGGCCTGGTTTGATGCTGATACTACTGTGGGTTAGAGCGGGAGGCTAACTGGTGGGCTTGATTTCTAGAGTGCTTTCTATACATGTGAAACGGATGGATACTTGATCCTTCAATGACCATCCTCTTGATGGGGGTGAGATGCCCACTGGGGAATGTGGCTAGTTTTTGAGTTGGATGTTATATACTTGCCATTGCTTATTTGGATTAACAAATTTTGGGTACCTGACTCTTTTTGCTGGTGCTATTGCCCGGAGTGGTGGTGGACTGAGTTTTGGGGTTATGGGAGGGAGGGGGGTGGTTTTGGGGTTGGGTGGTATGTTTTAAATAGGCAGTCACCTATGTTAGGTAGGTTGTAAATGTTACGACCATGTTGGTCGTGGGAGACCTGGTGTTGTGCCATGGTACTCTCCCTTTTCTATGTTTGTATGTCTTGTTGCAAATATTTCAATAAAAATTATTTTCAAAAAAAAAATATGGAAATTTGTGGTCCATAGTGACTGGACAGCATTGCATAGTTGCTGATAATGCATATGCTGCATACTGCAAATCTCCCAGGACAGAAGCTATTACAAAAAGTAGCAAATTGTTCAACATACATTCTAAACAATCTAAGATTTCAAGCATGATCACAAGAGAATGACTGCTGAAGCATTTACCCTGTGAGGCTAAAAACAAACGTGACAGGCTACCAAAATAGTTTTCCTCTGTACATCCCTCATCATGCAGATCCCCCAATCTAAAATACAAATTAATTTGGGGTTATTACTCAACATTTTCCAATCTACAGAGAAACATGATTGATGGTTCTGTTTGAAAATCCGGGTCTACTTGAAATGCTTCTCACTGGCTCCCAATATCATTGGCGATGCGTAAAGGAATACTGTGACATGATTGATTACTGAGCATCTGAAAATGTGAAGACAAGTAACATTTAGGAGAAATCCACAGTGTTACATTTAAATAACAGCACGGCCCTGTGATAACTGTACTGAGAAGAGTAATTGGATCAGTTTTATGTACTGCTCTAGTTCTCCTCAGGACTGGATTCTCTCCAAATCAGAGAGACCTTGTAAAGGATATAAAGTATAAAGAAAAAGATTCTATTATCCAAAGATAAAAACTTAAATTATCAATAAAATCTACACTTACAGTGTTCATGGAAGATTAATCAGAAGAAAACCTCTTCTACGTCCTCACCACAAAAATAAGCGTTTGAACTTTGCAAATGAACATATAGACAAGCCTGATGCATTTTGGAAACAAGTTCTGTGGACCGATGAGGTTAAAATATAACTTTTAGTCCGGAATGAGCAAAGGTACGTTTGGAGAAGAAAGGGCAGAGAATTTAATGAAAAGAACCTCTGTCCAATTGTTAAAGCGGGGGTTCACCCTAAAACACCAATAGACCGTTACATCCAGCATACTGCTGACATCTACAGTATGCTGGATTTTTTTTTGTACCGCTGTACTTACGGTCTGATGGTTGTTTTCACCGGGCTTCCGGGTTCTCGCTCCCCCAGGGAGTAGGCGTTCCTAAGACGAGGCATAGATGATTGACGTGCGGGTAAAGCGCATCATCGCCTTCCGAAAATATCCAAGGGGGACTCGGCACTTTACGGCGCCTGCACAGTCAGCTCTACATGGCAGGCGCAGGCGCCGTAAAGAGCTGAGTCCCCGTCGGATATTTTCGGAAGGCGATGACGCGCTTTACCCGCACGTCAATCGTCTCCTGGGAGGATCAACACTCACTCCCAGGAGACATTGCGCAGAGCTCCCCTAATGGAAAAGGAGCGACACGCCCACTCCCCGCAAGGAAGAAGACCCGGAAGTGCGGCTGAAGACAGGTAAGTGTACACATTTAAAAAAAAATGACAACGCTACAAGCCTTTATTAAGGCTGGAGATAGGTTAGCTAAAAAGTTAATTTTGAGGGTGAACCTCCGCTTTAAGCATGGGGGTGGATCAATCATGCTTTGGGGTTGTATTGCAGCCAGTGGTAGAGGGAACATTTCACAAGTAGAAGGAAAAATGGATTTAATAAAATTTCAGCAAATTTTGGATGGTTACTTGATGCCATCTGTGAAAAAGCTGAAGTTAAAGAGAGGATGGCTTCTACAAATGGATAATGATCCTAAACACACCTCAAAATCCACGGGGGATTACATCAAGAGGCGTAAACTGAAGGTTTTGCCATGGCCTTTACAATCTCCTGACCTCAACATAATTGAAAATCTATGGATAGACCTTAAAAGAGCAGTGCGTGACAGACAGCCCAGAAATCTCAAAGAACTGTAAAAATGTTGTAAGGAAGAATGGGCAAAGATACCTCAAACAAGAATTGAAAGACTCTTGGCTGGCTACAAAAAGTGTTTACAAGCTGTGATACTTGCCAAAGGGGGCAGTACAAGATATTAACTCTGCAGGGTGCCCAAACTTTTGCAGACGCCATTTTTTTGTTTTCTGTAATTTTGAAAGTGTAAATGATGGAAATAAAATCTAACTTTTTTTGACATAAGAATGTCTAATCTGTAATTTGATGCCTTTTGGAGATTTTTGTCGTGGACTTCCTGGACAGGCAAGTGTCCATATATTAAAAGTCAGCAGCTACAGTATTTGCAGCTACATTGTAGCCACATACTTTTAATTTTTTTTCCCCAAGTGAAACTCCTCTTTAAGGACACAAGTCCTAGAAAAAAGTTATCTGAATAAACTGGCTGATGGAGCAGTAGTCCGGTTGGCCTTTAAAAGAGCATACAGGGAGAAAAAGAGAATCAGTTTAGCGAACAGAATCCATGGCTGCCAGGTAAACTCTGACAGGCCTCAAAACATCTAAGCTGTGTTGAGATGTATGTTTTGGAGCAGAACATAAGAAAGGACAACACACCGGTACTCACTGAAGTGAAATGGAGAGACCAGCTTGGATACAAAAGAAGTGCTTTGGTCTCAAGACCACCATGTCCCTGTCCAATACTAAAAAGGGCTGCTAGCTCAGAAACAAGCCAAACAGATGTAATGGCCACCAAGAAGGCAACCTTACAGGTGAGGTCTCAGAGGTATATTTATATTCAGTGCAAAAAGGGGTCTCTACAGAGAGCACCAGGTTCATAACCCAAGGTGATACAGGAGGTTGAATAGGAGGATTTACATGAACAACTCCCTGAAGAAAGGTCTTGATTACGACTGGAAATCAAGATGCTTTTAACCACTTAACGACCGCCGCACAACGATATACGTCGGCCGAATGGCACGGCTGGGCAGATGGATGTAATGGTACGTCCTTTAGATCTACCCAGCCGTGGGCCGCGGGCCCAGGACTGCGAGACCCGCGGACCCGATCGCCGCTGGGGTCCCCGAAACTGAAGAACGGGGAGAGCCGCGTGTAAACACGGCTTCCCCGTGCTTCACTGTGGCGGCTGCATCAATCGTGTCATCCCCTTTATAGGGAAACACAATCGATGACGTCACTCCTACAGCCACACCCCCCTACAGTTGTAAACAAACACTAGGTGAAACATAACCCCTTCAGCGGCCCCTGTGGTTAACTCCCAAACTGCAACTGTCATTTCCACAATAAAGAATGCATTTTAAATGCATTTTTTGCTGTGAAAATGACAATGGTCCCAAAAATGTGTCAAAATTGTGCGAAGTGTCCGCCATAATGTCGCAGTCACAAAAAAAAAAAAAACGCTGATCGCTGCCATTAGTAGTAAAAAAAAAAAAAAAAAATGCAATAAAACTATCCCCTATTTTCTAAACGCTATAAATTTTGCGCAAACCAACCGATAAACGCTTATTGTGATTTTTTTTCACCAAAAATATGTAGAAGAATATGTATCGGCCTAAACTGAGGGAAAAAATGTTTTATATATTTTTGGGGGATATTTATTATAGCAAAAAGTAAAAAATATTGCATTTTTTTTCAAAATTGTCACTCTATTTTTGTTTATAGCACAAAAAATAAAAAAATCGCAGAGGCAATCAAATACCATCAAAAGAAAGCTCTATTTGTGGAAAGAAAAGGACGCAAATTTTGTTTCGGTACAACATTGCATGACCGCGCAATTACCAGTTAAAGCAGCGCAGTGCCAAATTGTAAAAACACCTCTGGGCATTTAGCTGCATATTGGTCCAGGGCTTAAGTGGTTAAAAAAAAAACAGACAAAGCAGAAACCTGTCAAAACGTACACAGGGCCACACTCTAGTCAAGTCCAGATTGAAGAAAGGCCAAAACAAGAACAGTATTCCCTGGGACTCAGATGTCTTTCCTTGAACCAGGTAAAGTAAGCCTTTCATGTGTAATGGTAGATCCTATGGGAGATAGATTTTCTCTCTCTAGTAAGGTGGGGATAACTGTGTCAGATTACCCCTGATCCAGCTGAGCTATAGTGAGACAAAGAGGGGTGGAACACAGTGCTTTACTTTTTTCACATTTTGTTATGGTATAGCCATATTCCAAAATGGATTAATGGCCTCCATAAAATGTAAATGAAATAAGTTTGGAACCACCAGTACTCTACCTAGAGTGGGCCATCTGGCCAAACTGACAGAGCTCTATTGTTTCTCTGTGGAGAGAGGAGAACCTTCCAGAAGAATAACCATCTCTGCCAGCACTCCACCAATCAGGCCTGTATAGTAGAGTGGCCAGACGGAAGCCAATCCTCAGTAAAAGGCACATGACAGCCCACCTGGAGTTTGCCAAAAGGCACCTGAAGGACTCTTAGACCATAAGAAATACAATTCTCTGGTCTGATGAAACAAAGGTTGAACTCTCTGGCCTGAATGGCTAACATAATGTCTGGAGGAAACCAGGCACCACTCATCACCTGGCAAATACCATCCGTACAGTGAAGCATGGTGGTGGCAGCAACATGTGTTGTGGGGATGTTTTTCAGTGGCAGGAACTGGGAGACTAGTTAGGATCGACGGAAAGATGAATGCAGCAATTTACAGAGACATCCTTAAAGGAAACCTGCTCCAGAACACTCTGGACCTCAGACTGTGGCGAAGGTTCAACTTCCAACAGGACCATAACCCTACGCACACAGCCAAGAAAACAAAGGAGTGTCTAAGGGACAACTCTGTGAATGTCCATGAGAGGCCCAGCCAGAGCCCACAATTGAACCAGATTGAACATCTCTGCAGAAATCTGAAAATGGCTGTGCTCCGACGCTCCCAATCCAACCTGATGGAGCTTGAGAGGCCCTGCAAAGAATGGGAGAAACTGTCCAAAAATAGGTGTGCCAAACTTGTTGCATCATACTCAAAAAGACTTGAGGTTGTAATTGTTGCCAAAGGTGCTTCAACTAAGTATTGAGCAAAGGCTGTGAATACTTATGTACATGGAATTTTTTATTTTTAAAAAATTCGCAAAGATTTCAAACAAACTTCTTTCACATTGTCATTATAGGGTATTGTTTGAAGAGGTTTCTGGAAATGAATTAATTTAATTCATTTTAGAATATGCCTGTAACATAACAAAATGTGGAAAAAGTGAGGTGCTGTAAATACTTTCTGGATGTACTGTACATTACATCAACTCCCCTGACAGGTGTGCTCATGGAAAAGGGGTGTGGCAACTGAGTTCTAAGCTCCACCTATGAGTAACGATGGGAGAATCTGACAGGCAAGAATTAAACAAGGGATTTTCTTCACAAACCATAAGCTTTACCTTAGAGGAGAGAAAGCTATGAATGAACCCAATGCAATTTTTTAATGTTCGTATAAGTTTAAAGAAAAGTTTATTCTTATTATATGTTATCTTTCCTGATTCTTCCATACCCCCAATCAAATGCCAACAACATTTTTAAATACATCTTTCAATTTTCATTACATTGTGTACCTTATTTTAAACCCAGTAAGGCTGGATTCACACCTATGCAGTTTTAGTGCTTTTTGCATTTTGCAGATTTGCACTTCAGAACGTGTTCCATGGGAAACCATGTTAAATGGACTGCAGTGCAAATCTGCAAAAAGCACTAAAACTGCATATGTGTGAAACCCGCCTAATGTCATCCCTGGATCTCTGTGCTTCTTAATGCAATGCAGGCAGATCATGGCTGGTGGTAAGGGCTGACAGTATGCTTTACATAGTTTTCTGAAAACATCACACCACCCTGCCCTGCCACCCAACCCTGATGCAAAAAATGGTGCGATTTCTATGTGGAGTTATGCAAATATGTAAACAAATTCATGGGTGGTTGCCAATTTGGAGTGGGTATTCCTAAACAGACTGCCTGAGTTAACACCTACATGCAATGCTGAGCCTCCATGATTAAACTGAAAATCCATACCAATGAATGTAATCCTGGCATACTGCTACTCCAGGCTCCTTGCGACGTTTCACATGAAAAAAATTGATGTGAAAAAACTTTCAGTACTTAAAAGGATCTCGCACTCAGTGAGAGAGAAAAGCTATACCGCACAGGCTTAAAGAAGTACACTTCTACCTCAACTGTAAGGTGCTGGGGCTGGCATGCATCACCTGGGGCAAGCAGCAACTAGGAAGAGGCAGCCGGGCTTCTGATAACATCAATGGGAAGATGGCGTTGTGGGACCTGGGATGTGGTACCTTAAGGCCTGGTTCACACCTATGCATTTTTTAGTGCATTTTTAGTCTTGCAGAAACACACTACAGTCAATTTAACATGGTTTCCTATGGATGTAGTTCACATCTGTTTGTTGATTCTATAGACTTTAACCTCTTTCCCACCACGCTATAGACAAAACACGTCTACAGCGCGGTCGAGTTGTTCCGGGGCGCGCTCCCGGAATCATCCGTGAGCGCCGGGTCTAGAAGACCCGGCGCATCACGGATCGCGGTAAATTGCCAAATCTCATTAAACCTCGTTAAACCTCTTTGCTCCTCCTCCCAAGACCACCTCCGTTTACCGCGCGATCGCTCCGTCAAATGGCGGAGCGATTACTTGTGATCACATGTGATGACGCCGGTTCCCCCCTCTCCTCTCTGTACCGATAGGTACAGTGAGAGAGGAGAGGGGGGGGGAGCGGAAGCAGCAGCTGCTGTGGCTGGATCTGTGACAAATGCAGTCACAGATCCAGCCATCCATCCATCCCTGCGCAATACTCTGCAATACCCTGCAATACTCTGCAATACCCCGCAATACTCTGCAATACCCCGCAATACTCTGCAATACCCCGCAATACTCTGCAATACTCTGCAATACTCTGCAATACCCCGCAATACTCTGCAATACCCCGCAATACCCTGCAATACTCCAATACCTTGCAATACATCGCCTATGGGGATTTTTAAGTAGCAAAGTTCGGCGCCATTCCACGAGCGTGTGCAATTTTGAAGGGTGACATGTTGGGTATCTATTTACTCGGCGTAACTTCATCTTTCATATTATGCAAAAACATTGGGCTAACTTTACAGTTTTGGTTTTAAGCACAAAACTGTTTTTTTTTTTTTAAAAAACAAGCGTTCAAAAAATTGCTGCGAAAATACTGTGCGAGATAAAAAGTTGTAATGGCCGCCATTGTATTCTCTAGAGTCTTTGCTAAAAAAGAATATATAATGTTTTGGGTTTCTATGTAATTTTCAAGCAAATAAATGATGATTTTTACACGTAGGAGAGAAATGTCAGAATTGGCCTGGGTGTTCCAGAACACCTAAAGGTGCTCCCTGTATGTTGGGCCTCTGTATGTGGCCACGCTGTATAAAAGTCTCACACATGTGGCATCGCCATTCTCGGAAGGAATAGCAGAATGTGTTTTGGGGTGTAATTTGTGGCATGCATATGCTGTGTGTGAGAAATAACCTGCTAATATGACAGAAACAAGAATTTATTTTTTATTTTTACAGAATTTTCGGTGTTTTTTCTTTTATAGCGCAAAAAATAAAAAACCCAGAGGTGATCAAATACCACCAAAAGAAAGCTCTATTTGTGGGGAAAAAGGGACAAAAATTTCAGATGGGCACAATGTTGTATGACTGAGTAATTGTCATTCAAATTGTGAGAGCACCGAAAGCTGAAAATTGGTCTGGTTAGGAAGGGGGTTTAAGTGCCCAGTGGTTAAATGATAAAAAATGAGTATTGAAAAATGCAAAATGCAACCTGCATAGGTGTGAACCAGGTCTAACAGGCCTCACATGACAATGCTGGCACAATATACAGATACTAGCACTGCCATCTAAATGGGAGTGATTCACATGCTCCTCTATGACTGGAAGTGCTGATATTTCTATTATTTCCAGCAGTGGATGGACCAGACATTCTGCCTGTTCTTCATTTGTAGATTGCTTTTCATTTATGGAAACAATAGCACAGCTCCATAAATGGAGGGAGAGGTGGGGGGCAGGAAGGCAGTCAAAGTCTTGTGCTCGTTTCCACGCTCATATTAACCCCTGCAGCACCAGAAGACTAAAATTGTGGGGGTATGGGGGGGGATTTTGGATTCCAACTGGGACAGCTAGCATACATATGTGAGTCCACTATTCCTGCCAGTGCATATATGTGTTATGCTGTCACAAGAGGTTAAAAGTAAACTTGTTACCTTTGATATTCTGTGACCTTGTTTTTGAAATTAACCTACAGCTTTTCCATTTACTTTAGGGTTTATATACATGAACTGTAGCAACATTCTGCGTACCTGTGTTTTAGTGAGCCCATTGTATATATCCCTTCCCAAATCGGCGGTAACTCATTGAATAACCTTGTGGTTTGTGTACTTTTAAATGTCATGAAAACTTCACTGTGCAGAGAGAATGATATAATACATTCAGAAGGTCAGCATATGCAAAGCTTGCTCTCAGCTAACGTGAAAGAAATGTGCTCCTGTATATCTTCTGCTGCATTTAACGCTCCCTGCAATGCATTGCAAAAATATGCTGGCCTGGCAAAGATAAGGAATATGGTATTAAAATGATGGTTTAATATTTTCTTATCTTACATGTGTTGGTCGTGACATTTTCTATATCTTTTTGCAATACAACCTGGTTTCAACTAAAAATTCAAAGGAATGACTGTAAAACTGAGTCACAATATAAATCAGCAAGATTGTCAAGGGTGTCTACATTTGTCTACAATCAGCCCGAGGATGGCAAGCCCCATTTTGTTTATATACCTCCAGCAGATTCCAAACAGCTTCACAGCCCAACATGTTTACAATGGAATGATGGTGTTTATTTACTTAATCATTACGTTTACAATTAAATGTTTAAAGCAACCCTGTCAAAGGGATCAGTTGTAAAAATGTTTTTTTTTTTTTTTTTAAAAAGGCATCTATACTAGTGGCGGCTGGGGGGGTCAAACAAACTGAAAAATTAAACTGTTAGGAAAGCAGGACTGTAAATAGAAATTTATCAGGTGATTATTTATCATTACTGCTAGATAGAACTGTGTCCATCAATTGCAGCCTCAATATGCCCGTCACAGTAGGCCAATCAATCATATCCACATTTCAAGTAAAAGAAAAGAAAACCATTTAACAAAGTGTCCTCATCAGAGCCCTCCTTTACATCAGGTGTCCCAATCAGAGTCCACCTTTACAACAGATGTCCCCATCAGTATCCACCTATAAATCAGGTGTCCCCATCAGAGTCCTCCTTTACAGCAGGTACCCCCCTTTACATCAGGTGTCCCAATCAGAGTCCACCTTTACAACAGGTGTCCCTATCAGCATACCCCTATAAATCAGGTGTCCCCATCAGAGTCCCCCTTTACATCAGATGTCCCCATCAGAGTCCCCCTTTAAATCAGATGTCCCCATCAGAGTCCCCCTTTAAATCAGATGTCCCCATCAGAGTCCCCCTTTAAATCAGATGTCCCCATCAGAGTCCCCCTTTAAATCAGATGTCCCCATCAGAGTCCCCCTTTAAATCAGATGTCCCCATCAGAGTCCCCCTGTAAATCAGATGCCCCCATCAAAGTCCCCCTTTATGTCAGATTTCACCATCAGAGTCCTCCTTCACATCAGATGTCCCCACCAGAGCCCCCCTTTACATTAGATGTCATCATCAGGTCAGAGTCCGCCTTTACATTAGATGTCACCACCAGAGCCCTCCTTTACATTAGATGTAACCACCAGAGCCCCCCTTTACATTAGATGTCACCATCAGATCAGAGTCCTCCTTCACATCAGATGTCCCCATCAGAGTCCCACTTTACATCCAATGTCTCCATCAGAGACCCCCTTCACATTAAATGTCCCCATCGGAGTCCACCTTTACATCAGATGTCCACATCAGAGCCCCCCTTTACATTAGATGTCCCGATCAGATCAGAATCCTCCTTTACATTAGATATCACCATCAGATCAGAGTCCTGCTTTACTTTAGATGTCCACATCAGAGCCCCCCTTTACATTAGATGTCCCGATCAGATCAGAATCCTCCTTTACATTAGATATCACCATCAGATCAGAGTCCTGCTTTACTTTAGATGTCCCCATCAGAGGCCCCCTTTACATTTGATGTCCCCATCAGATCAGAGTCCTCCTTTACATTAGATATCACCATCAGAGCCCCCTTTACATTAAATATCCCCATCAGATCAGAGTCCCCCTTTACATTAGATGTCCCCAATAGAGCCCTCCTTGATATTAGATGTCCCCAATAGAGCCCTCCTTGATATAAGATGTCCCCATCAGAGTCCCCCTTTATATTAGATGACCCCACAGAGTGCTCGTTTACATTAAAAGGTCACCATCAGAGCCCCCTTTACAATAGATGTCACCATCAGCTCAGAGTCCTCCTTTACATTAGATGTCATCAGATCAGAGCCCCCCTTTACATTAGATGTCACCATTGGATCAGAGTCCTCATTTAAATTAGATATCCCCCCACCCCCAGTACTCGCAGCTCTCACACAAGTCACCTGTCATCCATCTTCGGAGGTGCGCGGTTGAGTCAGAGAAACCGTAAGTGAAAGAACAGGACCCGCCAATCACACACCACAGCAGGGAACAATGATAGAGGGAGTGTTCATTGCACAGAGCTCAGCACCCCGGGGACTTTCTAAAGGAAGCCAATAGAGCTTCTTGTTTGCAATCACGTGATTGTAAACAGGTCATGCTTCCCATAGCAGCTGTGTGTCCGGCATCCCTCAAACACTTAAAGGACAAGTATTTTTTATTTTATTTTTATAAAGAGTAGCTTGGGTGGAAGGGGGGGTGGTGCCCCTGCGCCTCCTATGGGGTGGGCCGTCACAATCTATACTTAAGCTTCGTACACACTACCAGCAGGTTGAACAAAAAAACTGACAGCTCAGGTCAGAGCCCCTGTACTAACAATCCAATGTTAGTACATCAATCTCCCCTGCTGTGCTATTGTGTTCTGACGGAGGATCTGGAGCCGGTCGGGAGATATTTTTTGGGCGGACCGGCTGTCATAAGCATGAGCAAATGTTTGATATTCGGCCCGTGTGTACTAGGCTTTACTCTTCCAGTGGCCCATGTCTTGAAACACCACTGCTTCAATGCTCCCCTGCTGTTGCAGGTATTGCACACTTCCATACCTGCTCATCCCACCAAACATAGTTGTTCCTCCTGCAGACCTGTATATCACTACAAGATGCACAAGCCAACAAGAAGAACCTGATTGTGGCAGAGAGAGCAGGTACCCAACACACCTGGAAGGGTCAAATATCTGCAGTAGACAGGTAGCAGTAGTGTGTCAAGTCACAGGTCGGTCGAAAGCAAGAATAGATGGGCTTCTTTTACAAGGCTGGCCTTCCTTAAAAAGTAATCTCGTGGTTATAGGAAAGGGGGCAGCAAGCATGTGCCCATCACATCATGAACCATACCAGAGGACACATGCATTCACATTTGTAAGAGAATCCTGGAACCTGGAAGGGTGATTGTAAAGCACATGGTCGCTATGTTGAGAGGCAAGGGTCTCATCCCAGCATCTTGGCTCCAAAACGGAGAGTCTGCAAAGAGGGACTTTGCAGAACCTGAAAGATCCCCCTAATTTAGCAGCTAAATAACAAATAATGGCCACTATTTGTAAACAATGTCACTTTGTACTGCATCTCCAAATTTAAGTGCAGCTTTAGGGCATCCCCAAAGCATGTTATTTGAAAGATGTGTGTATTTTGAATGTTGCCCTTTGAGGCCCATTAAAAAGGACCCTCTATTTATTTTTTCTATTGGTACATGTTCCCTATAGCAGTGCTTACCTACCTATGCCCTTAAAGCTTGCACCTTTGCACTGAAAAAGCCAGAATAAACTAATAGGATTTGTCTCCCATATAACCACCTCCCCTATTTGTAATGGTGATGAATTTGTAGTTTAAAACACTGCCGGGCTGTGGCCTATTTGCAGCCGGGCCGCGAAGGCTGCACTTTGTGAGGTGCGGCAGCGGCCAAGCAGAGAGGTGACATCTCTCACCGCCTGGATCAAAGCACTTCCGCCCACACAGCGGGGCTGCTACACTGCAGCGAGGCGGGGGAGCAGAGAGATGAGATCATCTCTCACTGCCCGCCCCGCATTACTGCTGTTCTCCCACCACGGCAGGTGACAAAAATGTTTAGTGGCAAACCACATCTGGTGGCAGGTGACATGGCAATCCACACCAGGTGGCAGGTGACATGGCAAGTGGCAATCCACACCTGGTGGCAGGTGACGTGACAAGTGGCAATCCACACCTGGTGGCAGGTGATGTGGCAATCCACACCTGGTGGCAGGTGACGTGGCAATCCACACCTGGTGGCAGGTGACATGGCAATCCACACCTGGTGGCAGGTGACGTGGCAATTCACACCTGGTGGCAGGCGATGTGGCAATTCACACCTGGTGGCAGATGACATGGCAATCCCCACCTGGTGGCAGATGACATGGCAAGCGACAATCCACACCTGGTGGAAGGCGACTTGGCAAGTGACAATCCACATCTGGTGGTAGGTGACGTGACAGGTGTCAAACCGAGATCTGGTGGCAGTTTCTGCATTATGGTGAGTTGAACTATTTAATTTTATATCACAATGCAATGACAGAAATAATGTGCTTCAATCATCCCAACACCATATCAGCCATTGTTCTGTGATGATTGAAGCGCTAACACCAGCCATTTCCCAGATAAATTGCCCGCGAAAAGCCACATAACTAGTGTGCCATTATTTGTCACACCTAGCTAAGGTCATCCTACAGCTAAATGCCAGCTGTGAGTCTGGTAAATATTCACATTGAAACCTATTAAAAACTTACCTTGAGCACAGAGATTCTCCTGAAACACCACGCTGCCATTTTTCTCAAGAATAAAACTCGGCTTTGGAAGGCTGTCTTCAAAAAGTTTCCTTTGATTCGTGACTGATTGTTTCACTGCAGTAAAAAAAAAAAAAAAAAAGTCACCAAATGTGTTTTTACAAAAAAGCTAGCCCACTTTGTAAGCTTTAAGTTTTGCAACCCCCAGAAAATGTTTAAAACAGCCTGTTTTGCAGCTTGTTCAGAGAAAAATAAAATATGTATACGTGTTAGCCCTGGTTCACATTGGAGCGATTTGGCACCGATTCCCAAAAATAGTTTCTGTACTACTTTTGGCGACTTCGGAGTGCAATTTCTATAGACATCTTTGCAGCAACCCACACAGATGTCTCTGAAATCGTCCCTGAAGTTGGGACTGACATGCCGGAATAAAATTGCGCAAGTTAAACTGAACTTACATGATTTCATTCCCGCTGTCAGTGTGAACCTGGACTAAACGTGTGGATTACTTCCACTTTAGGTGAACTTATCAGGTTCATCATTGGTGTACAACATTACTGGTCAATTGGATTGTCTCCAATTCAGCTTACGATGCCGCTCTGGTCCCCGCCTCCACCGCCGCCTCCGCTCTGTCTCCACCCATCTCAGCTTACGATGCCACTCTGGTCTCTGCCTCTTCCTCCGCCTTGTGTCCGCCTCCACCACCACCCTGTCTCCGCCTCCACATTCCTTCCAGCCTTTTTTGCATGCACTGACTGTGCATAGTGGCAGAGATTGCTGGCAGCTTTTTTGGCAGTTTTTTTCCCCCCAACCAGCAGGCTGCGTCCTGAGGCTTGTGTTAATGACGTGTGTGCTGCTATACAGGGAGGTACCAGAGCTGGGCCAGGTAGGAGAGAGTACAGATGTGAGGAATTTTTAGGCGCAATCCTGACCCCTGCATTGTGTACGTAGAGCAATCCTGACCTCCTCCACTCTGTATGTAGCGCAATCCTGACCCCTGCACTGTATTTGTAGCGCAATCCTGACCCATGCACTGTGTACTCAGCGCAATCCTGACCCATGCACTGTGTATGTAGCGCACACCTGACCGATGCACTGTGTATGTAGCGCAATCCTGACCCCTCCACTCTGTACGTAGCGCAATCCTGACCCCTCCACTCTGTACGTAGCGCAATCCTGACCCCTCCACTCTGTACGTAGCGCAATCCTGACCCCTCAACTCTGTACGTAGCGCAATCCTGACCCCTCCACTCTGTACGTAGCGCAATCCTGACCCCTCCACTCTGTACGTAGCGCAATCCTGACCCCTCCACTCTGTACGTAGCGCAATCCTGACCCCTCCACTCTGTACGTAGCGCAATCCTGACCCATACACTGTGTACGTAGCGCAATCCTGACCCCTGCACTGTGTGCGTAGCGCAATCCTGACCCCTGCACTGTGTGCGTAGCGCAATCCTGACCCCTGCACTGTGTGCGTAGCGCAATCCTGACCCCTGCACTGTGTGCGTAGCGCAATCCTATACAACCAGCCCTTTGAGGGCAACCATACTGCTGATGCGGCCCCCGATGAATTTGAGTTTGCCCCCCCTGCCTTAGAGCGTATATAAAGCCAAAACTATTTTTTTTTTATTTTGGATACAGCCCCTTGTCTGTGTCCCATGTAGTAGATTTCCCTTTGCTTTCTGTGCCAGAGACACAGCTGAAAGTAAGAGAAGATCCCTCATAAGCATAGTGATATTACCTTATAGACAGGTTTACCACGCTTTTACATGAAAACCAAGAATAATCAGTACACAGAACTGCTGTCAGAAATAAAACTATATATTTTTTGTTTGTTTTACTTTGTCACACGTTGTTAGCAGAGTTCTCTGTTCCTCACTTTTCTGTAACAAATCCAAATTATAATAATATACAATGTAGAATACTTGAGGTATCAGTGTCAACCACAGGTGGAGTTTCAAGGTAACCAAATAAAACAAGGAAAAGAGTATAGCTGAATCTTAAAGGAGTTTTTATCTTAACACATTCTATGATAAAAAAAACTTCTGCGTGTAGCAGCCCCCCAGCATCCCCCTAGATTCCTACCTGAGCCCCTTCTCTCTCCAGAGATGTCCACAATCTCCTCAGCCATTGAGGACACTCCTACTGGTTGGCTGAGACAGAGCAGAGGTGCCATTGGCTCCCACGGCTGTCAAAGTCAGTCAGCCAATCGGGGGATAAAGGGGGCGGGGCCAGGCCGAGGCTCCGTGTCTGAATGGATACACGAAGCTCTGACGCAGCTTGGGTGTCCCCTGTAGCAAGCTGCTGGCTGAGGGGCACTCAAAGGAGGGAGGGGCTAAGAGCAGTGAAGAGTGACCCAGAGAAGAGGAGGATCCAGGCTGCTCTCTGCAAAACCAACTGCACAGAGGAGGCAAGTATAACATGATTGTTATTTAAAAAACAAACCTTTACAATCCTTTTAAACCTTATCCCCGAGGCACACATTGAAGACTCCTACTACCTCCTCCATCTCACCCCTCCCATGGAGTTGAAGCAATGTTTTACTGAAATACGTTTGCAGTCCAGGTATTTTATTGCGCCATTTCTAAGTAAAGGGGACATTAGTCCAGCTCTGCAGGTGTGCTCAAGCTGCCCCATCCCCTTGCACTCATGTAATAGCCTGCAAACTCTCTTCTGGATCCTGAGAGGCCCCCTGCTCCTGTACATAGCAGAGAGAATACCCGGCACACGAATGTTCCACAATCGTGGATTTAGATGAATAAAATGGGCTTTTAAATTAATTTTTTTATGCCAGCGGTTAGTTAGGGAGATCAGCTTTAATTACATAAATAACTGAATTTAAATTAAATGTATATATATAGTATTAACAAATAAGGAGAAGAGTAGCTGACGTATTAACAAATAAGGAGAAGCGTAGCTTCAAAGCTTTTCTTACTCTTGTTATAAAAGCGAATGTAACAAGCATTAGGTTTTATATAGTCTTTGTCACAATTACTTAAAGTGCAATTTCGGGGAAGAATTCAAATCCAAAGTCTGCCATACACGGATCGAAATGTGTCTGGTTCAGCAGGGAAAGGTTTAATTTCGATTCATGTATGGACATCCTGATTGCACCCATTGATCGACTTGGGTACAACCAGCATGTTGGATTTTTCTACATGCAATTACTGCAAGAGGCTATAGCCTATAGCTTATCTATGACATGCATTGTTAATAAGGAGCCTTTCCTAGCTGTGCCTTCAGCAAACACATCTTCCTGACAAATACAGCAATATACTCTCTGAAATGTAATCCATATTTCTCACTCCAGGGACCAGAGAGGTTTGGCTGTTTGTTATCTTCAGGGGCTCTGGTCCCCTCACCGCCCCTTGTCGTGAAGCCAACAAACACGCCAGCATGAAGAGTGTTGGTGGTATTTTTTATAATGACACCATCATCAGCCCCCCAGTCTTATTTCTGCTTAGCCTCCCTTTAGGGACTAAGCCAAGTTCCTTCTCTTTGTCTGTGGCATAGTTAGAAAATGCAGGAGATAAGCCCAAATGTCTGCCTTCAACTCCTCTTGTGGCTCCGCCCACAGACAGGAAGCACTTACCAGGAACCATGGAACATGTAATCCCAGATACAAGAAAGAAAATGACGTTGCATTGCTGCACACACCATCCCTCTGGCATCCAAGTATAGCCGAGAAACCGCCGACAATGTCACAGATACTAATATATAATTTTCTCTTTTATGCAGCTGGTGAATTAAACG
Organism: Rana temporaria; assembly: GCF_905171775.1. Classification (NCBI taxonomy): domain Eukaryota; kingdom Metazoa; phylum Chordata; class Amphibia; order Anura; family Ranidae; genus Rana; species Rana temporaria. The sequence goes on along the minus strand of NC_053495.1, from coordinate 51,537,708 downwards.
ATTTAAAATGGGATGGATGCTATCATGTCGTCTGGGCCTGCCCAGACATCCGGGACTACTGGGGTGGAGTGGTTGCAGAAATCAACGCCGCTACTAGACTTCGGGTGCCACTGGACCCTAAGGTTCTCCTTTTAGGTGTCATGGACTGTGTGACTCAATCTACACATGCTAGACTGCAATTGTTTTATCTCTGTTTTTATGCCATGACTATGGTATAAATACATTAACCCCTTATCTGCTAAAACCCACATTTTTACTCAACCTTTACCTTAATAAATAACTGACACCACTACTGTAATCTTTGGAGTAAAAACTGGCCGTAGCAGCCTCCATTTATTTTAAATAACCTTTTAAATATTAAATAACATTAAATAACATTTTCACACATAACCTTTATTAGACCTGAGATACAATATTTTTAACCCTGCTGGTGCTGGACTTTGCAGGCACATTAACACACTTGTAACCATTCTAAAACGTTTTATGAGCACTGCTGTACCTAACTCTGGTCTTAGGCCTCAAGCCGAAAAACTGACTCAAAGACGACCAACTGACCGCAGTGCCCCCATTAACCACTTGTCAGCTACACCTTGGTAGACTGGACTAACAGCCCCTTCAGAACCCATACCACCTCTGGGTAATGGCATCCACTTCAGGGTAATTTCTTCTCCTGCAAAGTCCAAAACACCCGCCACCAGCACCCAAAGGTAACTCCTTACCTTTGGGCGCACCTCCACACCCTCAATGCTCGCTGTATCCTGTCCTGTAGGCCCAACACCCACATGTCAATCCCCACGTCAGTCAAATGAACTCCATCTCTCAGCTGATACCTCCACGTATCCACCTCCAACTCAGGGTGTCTAACCACCAACCCGCCGTTCCGAATCACAAATTTAGCCACGTCCCGATTAATCTTTCTCCTGGTCCTGTTCACACCTTCCCATGATCTAGCCATCCGCCATGAAGACCTTCCCACAATGTCAGACCATATCACTACCGTTTCCGGGTAGGACATGCGAATCCTCAAGAAATCAAACTTGATGTCTCGTGCGACATCCAACATAGAACGCACCCCCAAGTCGTTGCCCCCCGCATGGATCAACAAAACGTCCGGCGGTCGATCCAAGCGTGCAAACTTGTGCACTTCCGGCACCACCCTGCTCCACAACATCCCCGGGAATCCCAACCACCGCTTCCTGTCTTGGGACCCCCAGTTGGCGACCGTTCGGCCGCATATCCGCTCTCGCAGCCCCCCTACGCACGAAGGAGTGGCCCATTATCCATACCAGTCCCTGTCCCGCACCTGAAAGACAGCAAGTAAGAAATCCATCACCACAAGCCCATCGGGAGATGCTCCCATCCCCGACTACCAACATGTTCCCTTTACCAAAAACCCCGATCCACTCCCCATCACCCTTGGAGGTGGCCTAACCTTACTTTCCCTGGACCTCTATTTTGTTGCACCACCGCTCACCCCTAATTCTACCATGAGCTGAGGTCTGACATATAACCGAAACCTCCTCGACTCCCATCTCCCAATCCTTTTCACCAATTCATCGTCCAAGCCACAACGTACTGCTTCTGTCGCGGCCCCAATCCGAAAGGAATGCGCCGAGAACTCCTGAGCCACCAGGCCCAATGCCCCCAGACACCGTCTGAACACTGTCACGAACTGATACCGCGACAACGCTGTCCCATCCTCGTGCACCAAGAATGATCCACTTAACACTGGCCGTACATCCAAAAATTCCCGCACTACCCTAACCGGGCATAATTCCGACCCTTCAATAGGGAAGACTCGCACCACTTTACCCTTCCCTTTCTGGTCCGTCTTGGACCGGCGTAGCAACAATGCGACCCCGTCTTGCTTCCACACCACATCCTCAGCTAACATGCCACCCTGCACCGTCTTCGAGGGGCTAACCAACTCCCCCACTCGAAAAGCTCCAAAGAATGCCAACGCGAACGCCGCGTGAAACAATAACACTTCAAACCGGGACGAACACAATGTCCCCAATTTTTCCATAATACCCCTCAATATTTCAAACGACACAGGGCGCCGGGAATCCGCCTGACGCCCCTGCTTCCTGTAACCCTTGAGAGCCTGCCGGACACAAAATTCCTTAGTAAAGTCCGGGCGCCCTTGCCACTTAAACAGAAAAGCCAAACCAACAAATCCTCCCTATGTTCCTTCCCCAGTCGCACATAGTGCCTGGGCGACCTGACGCCCGCTGTGGCCGCCGAAAGGCGCCTGCAAAAGACCCTCCCCATGGGGAGAATGCGGCAAGCAAAATTTAGCTTCCCCAGGAGCGACTGAAGCGCCCGGAGTTGCACCTTCCGCAAGCCCACCATCTCCTGAATCTCGGCCTTGAGGCCCACCAACTTGTCCAGCGGTAACCTACATTCCATCCTTTCCGAGTCAATCACGATGCCCAAGAATTGGATGACCGATCTCGGTCCTTCCGTTTTCTCGGGTGCCAGCGGCACCCCAAATCGCTCCGCCACGTGCTCCAACGTGGCCAACAACACTGCGCAAATCCGCGACCCCGCCGGTCCAACACAAAGAAAGTCGTCCAGGTAGTGGATCACGGAGCTTACGCCGGACACATCCCGAACCACCCACTCCAGGAACGAACTAAACCGTTCAAACAGCGCGCAGGAAATGGAACAGCCCACCGGCAGACACTTGTCCACGTAGAACTCCCCACCCCAATGGCAGCCCAAGAGCCTGAAACTATCTGGGTGGACCGGCAGGAGCCGAAACGCCGCCTCAATGTCCGACTTGGCCATCAAGGCCCCCCGGCCATACCGCCTGACCCAGCCCACCGCAGCATCAAAAGAGGTGTAACTCACCGTACACTCCTCCATGCTGATAGCGTCGTTCACAGACCCCCACTTTGGAAATTTGTTTGGCTCCTTCTTCGGCACCACCCCCAACGGGGAAACCACCAAGTCGTCCAAGGGAGGCGAGACAAATGGGCCCCCCATACGGCCCAACGCCACTTCCTTTCGCAGTTTCTCTGAAACCACATCCGGGTGTTGTAACGCGGAACGCAAATTCTTAGCCACCGGGGGACCACGGCCAAAGAGCACGGAGTGTTAAAACCCACCGAGAATCCCCTTTCCAACGACAGGGCGGCCGCCCTGTCAGGATATCTACCGAGAAACGGTCGCATCCTTTCCACCATCACCGGAGTCCTCCCTCTTACTTGAAGAATCTCCGGGACGTCCCTTGCCTTGCTTAAAACACCGGGAAGAGGGGTGATTGCCACCACAGCCGGAGCACTCGTGCTTGAACCGGCAAGACCCTCCGAACCTGCAGTTTCCCTCATTAAACTGCCAGCAGACCCCTTTCTTCTTTCCGGCCGACTGTCCTGGGGAAGAGGTTCCACCGCCCCCCCCCCCTGAAAAAACGGCGTGGACGTCCGTGGGGCCGACATAAGCCGCATCCAAAGGCCAATGTCCTTAGTGTCCCACCTAATATCCGGCCTGATAGCCTGGCGTTGCCGGAACTGCTCATCATACCGGAGCCACCCTGTGCCCCCGTAACACCGGTAGGCCTCGCTAATCGCCTCTTGGTAACTGAAAAGCGCCGAACAATGTTCGGGGTTTTTCTCACCGATCACGCTCGCCATGATCGAGTAGGCCTGCGAACAAATTCGCAAAAGTCCTAGGTATAAGCCTATACCTCCTCTTCTCCTCGTCCTCTTTCTTGGACTCTTCCGGCTTAACCCTATCCAGGTTAAACTTTTCCAGCGGTAGCAACGCGAATATCTCTACATATTCACTCTTCCAAATCTTTTCCCGCACCTCCGGCTTCAAATGCGAACCCAGCGGTGCCTCCCAACACGTGTAAACCTCCCCTTTAGCCGCGTCCGCCAACCGGACCAACTCTTCTTCGCGGAATCGACCCCCGCATCCCCCTTTTCCGTAGGAGGCACCACGGCACCTGCCGCCACTGCCCCTACCTCTTGTCCCTTGTCCACGGGCAACACAGCCCCCGGCACGGCGACCGCTACTGCAGGCGCCGTAACCCCGGATCCACCCGCCGTTCCCCATGCCGCCGCCGGGCTGACGGCGGGGCTGACCCCACCACCCTTCAGCTGGCTAACCAACGTCTCCAGACCCGCCAGGAACCGGTGCAAACCCGCATCCTCTCTCGACTGTTCCCCCAGCGCACCAGAATCACCACTACTCACCCCTGCGGGCACCCCCACTCGACTACGGGGACCCCCCCCCGTCCCCCCGCTAACACCCCCACATTTTGTAAAGTAGAAGGAAAAGCCAAAAGCGACTCACCGGGCTGTCTGGAAGCAATCCCACCAGCCGTCCGGCTGCGACCTCCGTCCTGGGCACGACTTCCTCCTCCGACAGCTCCCCTTCCGATCGATCTCCATGCCGACCCTCCTCACCAGATGAAAGCCCACCAGGCGACTCGGGCCTGGGAGCCCGCGGGCCCAGAGCTGGACTCACTCTCGCTGCGCGCCCTGGACCCGTGCACCGACTTCCGCGTAGCTTTTCTTGGCGCCTCGGACACTGCCGTCTTCCCCTCCCCCTCGCTCCCTCACCACGGGGCTGGATTGGAGGTGGCTAGCCGCGGATGCTCAAGAGCTAGCCACCGCAGGGACAGATGTGTTTTGCCGAGGCTCTCGGCCCTCCGGTGCAAAACCGGGGTTGGAGCCCGCATCCCTCCGATCATCTCGCCGAGCGGACCTGGCCGCCGCATTGGAGCCCCCTGGCCGCCCCCTCCCTGTTCCCCGCTGCCGATCGGTGGCCTTCTCCTGGCGCCCCCCCGCCGCCGACGCTGTCCGTTTTGCGGGTGGGCCCGAGGGGGCCCGGATGGGGCTACCCCCTCTCCTGTGGGACCGGGTGGACGGTCCCGGGGAATAACGTGCCGGGACACCCTGGATCGCGGGGTGTCCCCCTCCCCCCCCAGGATGGGTGACTCGCTGGCTATGTCCTGGGTGGCAGATTGCGCCCCCCCCCGCTCGCGGGGTGCCCCCCCCCCACCCCCCCGAACGGGTGCATCATTTTCAGTGTCCCCGGGCGGGAGGAGCGGCCCCAGCATAGACTGCAGCCACCCCTCACCGCGGAGATCCGCCTCCTGCCTGAGCTGGGCGAGCATAGCCTCGACCCCAGCCATGGTGCAGGCCGATGGATGTGGCAAAAATTTAGTCCCCGGCTGCGGCCTAGCGGCGCTCGTTTTTTTTTTTTTTTTTTTTTTGGGGATTTCTGGCAGAGCCTGGCTTCCCCCAGCAGCGCTGGTCTAAAACGCTGTAAAAACGGCAGGAAATGTCCCCGGTCGCGGCCTACCTCACCCCTTTCTAAGTCTGGCAGAGCAGCAAGTCCCCTGCAGAAAATTCGCCCCTCGTGTGTTACCCGGGAAGCGTGGGAGGGGAAATATATAACCTCCCTCCCACTGCTCTCCTTCCTTACTGAGCCCTCCCCCCCGGCCAGAGCAGGGCTTTTCTTTAACCCTGTCATGGCCGGCCCTCCGCCTATGTCCTGCTGCTCTTTGCTCCGGGCCTCTCTGGAAGGCGTTGCTGCGTCAGTGGAAATTGACGGCTCCCCCTATGGTGACTCAGTGGCTTATGCTGGTTGACTCAGTATTGCCTCTTTACAAACTGACGTATATGGGCCGTAAATTCCCCTTAGAAGTTTGACAAAGTCTGGAAGTCGTGGGTGACAGCTAGAGCTATCTCTGCATAGTGACATAACTGATGATAGCCTTGGACTCTGAGATGATCTCTGCGACTGGGTGACGACTCTTTGATACCATTTGGTGCGATTTGACCTCCTCACCACCTCCCACATGTTTGAGAGGCGGCCTCTTCGGGCCGTTATCCTCTGGTCCCAAAATGCTAAAACCCATCTGCCAGTGAGCCGAGATAGACTGAAGGTGCACATTGCGCCTCATGGACCTTTGTAGTCTCCCACATTTATCCCCCATCGAGATTGGTGCTTGTTGCCCTGAACTATAAGTAGGTAGTGTCCGCCTTATCCGGCTGCCCACTCTAGACCCGATGGTGTATACCCTTATGTATTACTCAGCGATTATCCTGGTAATCTTTTTGTGCTGAGCTCTGTACTGAACCTTTGCTGTAACACAGTTTTGTTGTTTTATTTTTTTTACTGTTTTTCCTTTTTTTACCTTAATAAAAACATTTCTGTAAAAAAAAAAAAAAAAAAAAGGGATGGATGCATGTATGGACATAGGTGTAAAAAAAAAGTAAATAAGGCACTAATCATAAAGTTGGGCTTTAAAATAATACATATTTGGGGGGAATTTACTAAAGCTGGCTCGCTCAGAATCTGGTGCAGCTGTGCATGGTAGCCAATCAGCTTTTAACATCAGCTTGTTCAGTTAATCTTTGGCAATAAAACCTGGAAGTCGATTGGTTTCTATGCAGAGCTGCACCAGATTTTGCACTCTCCAGTTTTAGTAAAACCCCCTATTATGTCTAACAAGACAAGAACAAACAGAATATTACCTTCAGACTCCTCCCCATACTTCACATGTGACACACGGAATGCCTTAGGTCGATCAAATCTGGCTTTTGCTGATACTTTGTCCTTTGTATCCCATATGTTCACTTGTATCTGATGTGATAAAGCTTTCATTAAAGCTTCTTTTGTCACCTGGAGATCAATGCTGTGGCTCCATGCCAACCATATTTTGTCACCTTCTTGCCACGGCTTTATTAACTGAGAAAGGAAAAGTTTAAACTAAGATTGTGTATATTTGACAAAACAGATCTATACATTTCAGACTGGGATGAATGTCACTGGACCTATATAGCAGGGGTGGCACAGGATGATTTTAATATGTTTTATAGATTTTACCTGATTAATTCATCATTGTCTGAACTAGTGACCTGCATTTCAAGCAACATACAAGTTGCAGCATTGATCAAACATAAGCCTTTTAACAAAAAAAAAAAAAGCAACGTGATATTTTTCATATGTCAATGCCTACACACAATATACAAAAGTAGCAAATACTGTATAAAAGACACCTATACTAAATATATTGGCTTTTTTTCACAAAGCTCTACAAAGAACCATGGTATGTAGCAACTAATCAAAATTCATTTAGTCTTGGTTTAAATACCCATACTGTTGCACTAGAAAGGTTTTTCAAGGATACACTATAACAAACTTCACATTTCAACGGCAGTGACACCTGCTGACAAATTGTGGTATTACACAGAAACAAAATAAATGACATTTACTAAGACACAGGTCAGACTCCAGTCTGCAAAGGTATTGAAAGCTGACTCCAACAAATATTATCTTTATTTATTTTTGAAGTGGGGAGAGGAGGTAGGATCAAATGTTTTCTTGATAAGTCTTTTAAAGCGATAGTAAACTGCAAAACAAAATAAAAAATCCCCAAAAATGGTCCCCATGCAGGATAATACAGTGCCTTGAAAAACAAATTCATACCCCCCTTGAAATTTTCCACATTTTTGTCATGTTACAACCAAAAACATAAATGTATTTTATTTGGGGATTTTTTTTGTGATAGACCAACACAAAGTGGCACATAATTGTGACGTGGAAAGAAATAAGTGAAAAGTGTGGTATGCATTTGAATCAGCCCCCACTCTGATACCACCAACTAAAATTTAGTGGAACCAATTGCCTTCAGAAGTCACCTAATTAGTAAATAAAGTTCACCTGTGTGTAATTTAATATTAGTATAAATACAGCTGTTCTGTGAAGTCCTCAGAGGTTTGTTAGAGAACCTTGATGAACGAACAGCATCATGAAGGCCAAGGAACACACCAGACAGGTCAGGGATAAATTTGTGAAGAATAAAATCACCTCTGGGTGTCTTACGTGTGGATGTTCCTGCGGTATGTAAAAATATTAGAATCATTTTTTACATTTCAGAATGGGGTGCCTTCAGACTGATCATCATTTTAAAGGGTGCCTTGATGGAAAAAAGGTTGAGAAACACTGGTTTAGATCAGAGCATATCAATGTCTTAGGATGGCCCAGTCAAAGTCCAGACCTAAATCCAATTTTAGACAATCCAAGACTTGAAAATTGCTGGTCACAGACGCTCTCCATTCAATCTGACAGAGCTTGAGCTATTTTGTAAAGAAGAATGGGAAAAAATTTCACTCTCTAGATGTGAAAAGCTGGTAGAGATATACCCAAAAAGACTTGCAGCTGTATTTGCAGTGAAAAGGTGGTTCTACAAAGTATTGACTCAGGGGGCTAAATACAAATGCACTCCACAGTTTTCACATATTTATTTGTAAAAGATAAAAACCATTTATCATTTTCCTTCCACTTCACAATTATGTGCCACTTTGTTGGTCTATATAAGGCACTGTAACATCATGTGCTAGTGTGCATCACATACTAGCACATTATGAAAGACTTACCTTAGAACAAAGCCCTCGAGCTATGTGAGGTCACTACAGACAGGGCTTTCATCTTTACCCAATCTTCCTTCCCGATTCGCGGGCTTCAGCTGTTTGACTGTGACGAGCCACAATGACAGGTCTTTCAACGGCGCACATTTAGGAGATATTTACTGTACCTACAGCTAAGCTTTATTTTAGGCTTACCTGTAGGTACAAGTAAACAATTACTTGTTACAAGCTACTACCACAAGCAACATAGTCCAAATTCCTTCTCAAACTGACTGTCCCTGATCTGCCACTTTCATTAGTTGTTTTTTAGTTTTGTTAACCCTTTCACGCCGAGCGTACGCATATATGCGTCCTCGGCTTTCAGGGGTTGTACCGGGATGATGCCTGCAGCCGCAGGCATCATCCCGGTACCGTTGTTTAGAGCGGGCGATCGGCTTTCCAAACATAACAACCGATGCGGCTAAAAGCCGCTCGGTTGTTATGCCGGAGGAGCGGGAGGGGACATCCCCCCCTCCCGCCGCCTCTCGCCGCTCTGACCGGGCCTCCCGTCCCACCGGGAGACCCGATCCACGATCCGGCGCCTCCAGCGTCTCGGCGCGCTCTGAAACAAAGCCGTAAACGGCTTTGATTCAGTGTGCGCATTGAAACCACGGAAGCGGCGTCATGACGTCACTTCCGGGTTTCTCGGCTGCCAATGGCGCCGGATTTAAAAAAGTACACAGTATTCAGAATCGCCGTTTTCGGCGATCTGAATACTTTGAAGTGCAAAGGAGGGCTCGGAGGTCTTTTAGACCCCGATCCCTCCATAAAGAGTACCTGTCACGACCTATTGCTGTCACAAGGGATGTTTACATTCCTTGTGACAGCAATAAAAGTGATCAAAATGTAAAAAAAAAAAAAAAAAAAATGTAATATTAGAAAAAATAAATACATAAATAAGAAAACAAAAAAAATTTTTTTTAAAGCGCCCCCCTCCCCGCGAGCTTGCGCAGCAAAGAAAGCGCATACGGAAGTCGCGCCCGCATATGAAAACGGTGTTCAAATAACACATGTGAGGTATCGCCGCGATCGTAAGAGCGAGAGCAATAATTATAGCACTAGGCCTACTCTGTAACTCTAACCTGGTAACCGTAAAAAAAGTTTAAAGCGTCGCCTATGGAGATTTTTAGTTACCGTAGTTTGTCGCCATTCCACGAGTGCGTGCAATTATAAAGCGTGTCATGCTTGGTATCTATTTACTCGGCATAACATCATCTTTCACATTATGCAAAAAAATTGGGCTAATTTTACTTTTTCATTTTTTTAAAATTCATGAAAGTAAATTTTTCCCAAAAAGTTGTGTTTAAAACACCGCCGCACAAATACCGTATGACATAAAATATTGCAACAATCGCCATTTTATTCTCTAGATTCTCTGCTAAAAATATATATATAATGTTTGGGGGTTCTAAGTAATTTTCTAGCCAAAAATATGGATTTTAACTTGTAAACACCAAATGTCATACATAGGCATAGGCATGAAAGGGTTAATCATGGAGGCTCAGCATCGCATGTGGAAGTTACCTTGGGCAGTTTGCTTAAAAAACACCCATCCTCCAGACTGACCCCCGTCCATGAAAGATTTTTGATATTTGCAGAACTCCACCTAAAAGCCAGGTCGAGGGATCATGAGGAAGTAGTGAGGCAGGGTGCTGTGACGTTAGGAAGCTATGTGCAGTGTCCTGTCAGCCAATCACACCAGCCATGATCTGCCTAAAATGCATTATAATGGTTGTAAACCTCAGACATGAAATATGAACAACGCATACCTCTCTATAGTGTGTACTTGTCTCAATTAATAACACTTAGCCCATGTGGCAATGGCACCATCCGAATAGGTGCAATGTGGACTTTGTGGCACTGCATCGATTCCCAAAAGAAGTTCCTGTACTACTTTTGGCGACTTCAGTGGTTATTTGAATAGACATCTGTGCATGAAACGGCACAGATGTCTGTCAAATTGCCCCCGAAGTGGTTATGACAAAGGCCTTATAGGCTGAAACGCGTCAACCATTCCTATTTGCATTTGTCCACTGTGGCTTGTTAATAAACACTACTAATATTTAAGAGCAACAACCGGAGTGCGGATCATCTTTTCTTCATTACTCTACTCAGCCAGCGACTGTGGATCAAGCACCCGGGAACCTTGCTTTCTATGTGATGTATGGGTAGCAGCACTGACTTTTTGTTTATATTTTGCCCCCCAAGTCGGACTGCATTGCTGGTTTGAAATCGTGCGAGTTCAGCTGAACTTGCACAATGTCAAACGCGCCCTCAATGTGAAACTGGGCTATCAACATGAATCACTTTTGACACATTTTCCTGACACCAAATGAAAAAAGGTGACCGGGGGAAAGACCTCCAGCTGATTGACTGCCTCAGCTCTGTTCTTGTGTGCTGTGTGAAAGGGGTGTGTCCCTTCCCTCCAATCAGGTCTTAGAGCTCACCTCACTGAGCTCTGCAAAGTGTAACTTCAGCTCTCCGCCCCCTTTTTCTGACAGTTCAGACAAGCTTTATAAATTCCAGATTTTGAACAAGAGAAAACTTCAGATAAACAGATAATAATAATAATAAATTTTATTTATAATGCCCTTTACCGCAAAAGATCTCAAAGTGCTACCAAAAAAAAACAATTTATACAATGAAACGAACATCTAAAAAGGAACAAAAGGCTTTACTAAAAATAAATGTCTTAAGACCTTTTTTAAAACAATCAACAGATTGAGGAGCCCTCAGAGTGTCAGGAAGGGCATTCCACAGGCGCGGGGCAGCTGCACAAAATGCCCTGTCTCCCATTGTCCCGAGTTCTAGGTATATGAAGAAGGTTTGAATGAGTTAAGCTGCATTCACACCTGAGCGACAAAACGCCCGACGCCGGACGCTTCTGCCGCTAGAGGGGAGAATTCCCATTGCTGTCTATGGAGATGGTTCACATCTCATAGACGCCGAACGCCTGTCGCCTGAAAAAAAGTTCCGGACCCTTTTTTTCAGGCGACAGTGGCGTTTTCCCATTGACAGCAATGGGAAGACTTTTGAAAAAAAAAAAAAAAAAAATTGAAAGTTTCACACCCGCGGCAAAATATGCCGCTACCGCCGAACGCGGCTGTCGCTCAGGTGTGAATGGGGTCTAAAGCAGAGGGAAGAATGTGTTGTGTTTTGTAATTTGAGAAGTTCTTTAAGGGAGGGAGGGGCACGTCTATTGCTGCATTGATGTGCAAGAGGGGAAACTTTGTACTCAATCCTGGCAGAGATGGGAAGCCAGTGGAGTGAATGAAGAATGGGAGTAATATGCTCATGTTTCCGCACTCTCATGAGCATCCTTGCTGCAGAGTTTTGGTTGTACTGAAGCCTCTGCAGACTCTTTCTGGGAATCCCAGTGAGAAGTGCATTACAATAGTCCAGTCTGGAGGAGACAAAGGCATGAACCAGCTTTTCGGCATCGGAAAGTGAGAGAATGGAACTAAGTTTAGATATATTATGGAGGTGGTAGAAAGAGGTCTTACATAGGTAATGTATATGAGCTTCAAAATTGAGTTGGGAGTTCATTTTTACACCAAGATTTGTAACTGTTGATGAGAGGGGAATATTTGAACCAGAAAAAGTAATGCTGGTTATGGATGATGATTTGGTCTGATGAGGAGTGCCAATCAGGATGACTTCAGTTTTGGAGCTGTTGAGTTGAAGAAAGTTGTGCTCCATCCATACCTATCTCCTCCAGACAGGTGGTAAGTACAGATATGGATGACTGGGAAGATTGGGTTTCAGCTGTTGCATTAACATGTGTGTGTCATTAACTGTGTGTCATCAGCATAACAATGGAATGAAATTTTGTGACGGTTGATAATTTGACCAAGAGGGGTAAGGTAGCAGAAAAAAAGAATGGGGCCAAGGACTGACCCCTGGGGGACACGGCAAGTAACTGTGTGTGAATTAGATTTACAATGGCCAAGGGAAATGTATTTTGTCCGGTTTGTGAGATACGATTAGAACCAACTGAGGGCTGTGTCATTGAGTCCAATGGTGAGATGGAGCTGGTTTAAAAGAATGTCATGATCAACAGTGTCAAATGCTGCCGAAAGGTCCAAAAGGATCACAAAGGAGGGAGAACCAACATCGGATGACATGAGGAGGTCATTTGTAACTCTGACGAGGGCAGTCTCTGTGCTGTGAGCAAAGCGGAAATCTGACTGAAATTTTCAAAGAGGTTATTGTATTTGAGGTGGTCCTGAAGGTGGGTGGCAACTACTTTCTCAAGTACTTTTTAGATGAAGGGACGATTAGAGATGGGCCTATAGTTGGATAAGACTTTCGGATCTAAAGTGGGTTTTTTAAGCAAAGGTATAATAATAGCATTTTTTAAAACAGAGGGAACATGACCAGTTTGTAGGGAATGATTTATAACAGCAGTGATCAGGGGACTTAAGACAGTAATATGAGTTTTTACCAGAGAAGTTGGAAGAGGGTCCAAAGATGTGGAAGGTTTCATCTTCCAGATAATGTTCTGCACCTCTTCTGATGACACCTCAGGAAAGCAGTTTAGGGGTTTGAAGACGATATAGGTTGAGGGAACAATTTGAGTGGAAGGACCAGAAAGGGCAGAGCGAATATGTGAAATTTTTGATGTAAAAAAAAACATGGATTCATTGCACTGCTCTTCTGTAAAGATAGTAAATGAAGGGGAATTAGGTTTAAGAAGATGGTTTAAAGTCGAAAAAAGCTGCTTGGAATTGCCTGGGCCATTTCTGTTGGCATTGGAGTAAAACTGTGACCTTGCCTCTTTGAGGGACTGTGCATACTTTTGTTGTTGCTCCTGGTAAATTTGTTTGTGGACAGTGAGGCTAGAGGCTTTGAAGCGCCACTCAAGGACCCACCCTGCTGTCTTCATCTTACAAAGGTCATCTGTGAACCAGGGAGCTGAGTGAGTGAAGGGGCATGAAGGTCCAAGAGGCTGCTAAGTTGGTTGTTGTAATAATCAACTGTTTCGTCGACTGTCAAAAAATGTGTAGAAAGATGCTGAATGTCTGCTGCCAAGAGTTCTGGATTTCTGTTTTTTAGATACAACTTATGTAGGAGGATTTGTTTAATCTCTGGGTATATGGAAGGGTGTACAACCACTTTAAAGACGCACACATGATGACAGTCTAAAATATTGTTTGCTAGCTCATTCAACCTACCTGAGACTCATGCTCCATATACAGCTTTGCCACAACCCCAAACATCACCACGTCAACTTTAGTGGGTTCTATGAACTCCGGAAGCAGGGAGTATTCAAAGTGGAAATATTTTTGTGCTTTTGGAGCCTCAATCACCTTCTTCTGATGCTTTTGTCCTTTTTTCCCTTTGTGGGTAGCACCAAGTTCAAGGTCTTCTATAAAAATAACAGAACAGTCATGAATTATGAATCCATGTTATGAACAACTTACATTGCAATGATATTTTAAGAAAGAAGAAAAACAAAATAAAATCTTTAAACAATTAAGGCGAAAATCTACAAAAAAAACCTGCAAGCAGGGTGGATATAAATCAATATTTAAATAATCGGATTTTTTTTTATTTAAATAAATAAGATTTTTATCAAATGCTTTTGGAGTAAAAAGCTATCTAAAAGATAGTTTTCTATTTGAGATACCTTAATCATTTAGTTTATTCAGCATGAAATGGAGCTTATTTATGTAGCAGGAGGCTGTATATTCTGCAATATTTACATTTTTGTAATTATTCAATTAATCCAAGCTCTACAAGCTGCGATAACATGCACTGCATTTATGCATTCATAAAATTTCACATTAACCATAAGATAAACCTTCAGGAATATTATCCCATTGTTTTGCAAATCTATGTACATTACAAATTGTATTATTGAATTGGTTCGAATATCGCCGTTTTATTAACCTGACAGCTTATTATTCTAAATAGGAAACCTTCATTTTGTTTGCAAATACTAAAGATTCTAACTACAAGCTAGAATGAGTCCTTACATTTAAAGAGCACCTGTCATTTCAGATCCATCATGGCAGCGCCTGTTTGCGGACATCCACTCAACTGCTGCCGCCACGTCCCTCATTTTATTGTGTCACTGCCGCATCACCAGCCGTCCCATTAAAGTGAATGGGACTGTTGGTGAGTCAACAGCGGGTCAGAGGAGGAGCTGCTGGAGAATGGAGATGACAGTTGCTCTTTAAAAATTATGATTTAAATCAAGTTGATTTAAATCAAGTCTTTTTACTATTAATTGAAATCATGATTGAAATTGACTTGATTTAAATCAAATTACCCTGCAAGGCAACAAGACCTGTCAGTTGTGGGCCCACCGCCCTTTGCTAAATGTATTATCCACAATGCCCACCATCACTATAGACAAAATATAATGTGCTGTTTAGTTTTTTTTTTAGTTTTTTTGTTTTTTTAAAGCTGAATACACACTATACAAACTTCTTTAGATTTTTTCCCAAAACCATATACAGTATCTCACAAAAGTGAGTACACCCCCTTACATTTTTGAAAGATACCGGAGAGTTTAATAAAAGACCACATAGACAAGTTCTTGCTGAAAAATAATATTTTAAGCAACAGACCGCATGGATTCATGAAAGACAGAACTTGTCAAACAAATCTAATTTCTTTTTATGATGTGGTAAGTAAAACCTTGGACAGAAGGGTGGCTGTGGACGTGGTATACTTGGATTTTGCAAAAGCGTTTGATACAGTTCCCCACACAAGGCTCATGTGTAAGGTAAAGTGTACAAACTTGGAAAGATCAATTTGTAAATGGATAGAAAAATGAATTCAGAGAGCAGCGGTTAATGATCCTTCCTCAGAATGGTCTAAGGCAGGGATATGCAATTAGCAGACCTCCAGCTGTTGCAAAACTACAAGTCCCATCATGCCTCTGGGTGTCATGCTTGTGGCTATCAGAGTCTTGCTATGCCTAATGGGAATTGTAGTTCTGCAAAAGCTGGAGGTCTGCTAATTGCATATCCCTGGTCTAAGGTCATCAGTGGTGTACCCCAAGGTCTGGTGTTGGGACCCTTACTTTTTAATATCTTTATAAATGATATAGGGTCTGGGATTAGAGGACACTAAGCTATGCAGGGGAATAGCGTCCTTACAGGATGTCTCCATAGGGCAACTAAGTGGCAAATGAGGTTTAAAGCGGGGGTTCTCCCTAAAACATTTTTTCTAGCATCTTATTCAGCATAGTAGCGTGAGCTACAGTATGCCTTTATATTTTTTTAGGCGCCGTACTCACTCTGTAATCGCGTTTTAAGGTTTCCGGGGAATGGGCGTTCCTATTCAGAGGGCTCGTGATTGACGGCCGGCTATGGCGCGTCACGCTTCACGGGAATAGCCGAAATAGGTGTTTGCTCTTCACGGTGCCTGCGCAGTCAGCTCCGATGTCTGTGCGCAGGCGCCGTATAGCGCCGGGAAGAGCCGAGACCTACTCCGGCTATCTTCGGGGAACGTGACGTTCCATAGCCGGCCGTCAATCATATTGCCTCTGGATAGGAACGCCCATTCCCCGCGGGGAGTCGGAATCTTCTCTATAGGATTACACAGTGAGTACGGGGCAAAAAAATAAAATAAAAGGCATACTGTAGCTCGCGCTACTATGCTGAATTTAATGCTATAATGTTGTTACTGAGGGTGAACCACCGCTTTAATGTTGATAAATGTAAAGTTATGCACTTGGGGGCTAAGACTATGCATGCATCATACATACTAGGGGGGAGTATAAAAGGGGGAATCAATGGTGGAAAAGGATCTGGGGGTTTTGGTAGTTTATAATCTCAATAATAGCATGCAATGCCAACTGTTTCCAAAGGGAGCAAAGTCCTTTCTTTTATGAGAAGAGGAGGTTAACCACTTAACCCCCGGACCATATTGCTGGTCAAAGACCAGAGCACTTTTTGCGATTCGGGACTGCGACGCTTTAACTGACAATTGCGCGGTCGTGCGACGTGGCTCCCAAACAAAATTGGCGTCCTTTTTTTCCCACAAATAGAGCTTTCTTTTGGTGGTACATGATCACCTCTGCGGTTTTTATTTTTTGCGCTATGAACAAAAATAGAGCGACAATTTTGAAAAAAAATTATATTTTTTACTTTTTGCTGTAATAAATATCCCCCAAAAATATATAAAAAAACATTTTTTTTCCTTAGTTTAGGCCGATATGTATTCTTCTACATATTTTTCGTAAAAAAAAAAATCGCAATAAGCGTTTATTGATTGGTTTGCGCAAAAGTTATAGCGTTTACAAAATAGGGGGTATTTTTATGGCATTTTTATTAATATATATTTTTTTTACTAGTAATGGCGGCGATCAGCGATTTTTTTTTCGGTACTGCGACATTATGGCGCACACTTCGGACACTTTTGACACATTTTTGGGAACATTGGCATTTTTATAGCGATCAGTGCTATAAAAATGCATTGGATTACTATAAAAATGCCACTGGCAGTGAAGGGGTTAACACTAGGGGGCGGGGAAGGGGTTAAGTATGTCCCTGTGTGTTATCTTACTGTGGGGGGGGTGGCCTCACTAGGGGAAACACTGATCCTCTGTTCATACATTGTATGAACAGAAGATCAGCATTTCCCCTGCTGACAGGACCGAGAGCTGTGTGTTTACACACACAGCTCCCGGTCCCCGCTCTGTAACGAGCAATCGCGGGTGCCCGGCGGCGATCGAGCCCGCCGGGCACACGCACAGGAGTCGGGGGCGAGCGGGGGGGGGCGCGCACATGCCCCTAGTGGCCGCTCGAAGAGCGGACGTATAGCTACGGGCTCTCGCCCAGGAGAGCCGACCTGCCGCCGTATAATGACGGTGGCTGGTCGGCTAGTGGTTAAGAAGAGGAGATTAGGGGGGATATGAACAACTGTACAAATACATAAGTGGGTCATATAGTGAACTTGGTGTTGAGTTATTCCCTTTATCGCATCTATGCTCAGCCATAAAACTAGGTGAACCTCCTGCGCTGTGTTGGATAGATGGGAAAGGGAGGGAGGTGATGGGGGGCCAGTGGGTGAAAGTGGACACTGCAGCAAACAAAGAAAATCTGTCCAATACAGACAGTGAAAGTGTTTGAAAAGGGTGTATATATGTCTGCGCTGTGAATTACACTAGTGTTGGGGGGGAGGGGAGGGGGGGGGAGGGGAAAGGGTGGGGTATTGTGGACCTGGGAGGTGAAAAACTATACAGACAAAAAATAGAAGGGACCTACGTGGCAGTCTCTAGGTGCAGTCCTAACTGGACTGTGTTAAAAGTCTATAGTGGAAATTCTTCAGTGAAAAGTCAAATATATACATAAAAAAGAAAATGTAAAATAATAGGAAAAGTCCCGGATTAATCCAAGTAGATACAAAACATTTCCAAGTGGAGTAAATGGAATGGGTGGATGATTGAAAGTGAAAATAAAATCCAAATGTAAGTGGGTGGAAATGTGCAGTCTGAACAGATCCACAAAAGCATGCAGCCCACACCACAAGTGATCTGGTCAGCTTACCTCCCAGCTGTCACTTAAAACCAAAGACAGTTACCAATGTTCCAGATTCCTGTTGGGTAGGTATCACTCTGTATAATCTCGGTGATTGGTCATACATAAGGGAGAGAAAATATAAGGTGTAACCTGGTCCTCCTGTCACATATAATAAAAAAGGTTGTAGCCAAGGTGGGTAAGTATACACTTACACTACTTACACAACGTGTAAGAAAAGGAAGCCTATCTCCACGAGCGCCGAGCTCGTCTCTCTGACTTCTCTCCGTCTCAGCCTCTTAGTCCCTCAGTGTCCTCCAAGCCGATTACTCGTGGTGAAATGGAAGAAACCGGGGTAGGGAGAAGTGAGAGAGGGGGGGGCACATCGCGTAAATGGTACAAAAAGGAGTCAATGAAAGCACAAAAAAACGGTAAAAACTCACATGGAGCAGTGAGGAAACGATCGCAAATCCACGAGCGCCGCGCTCGTCTGCCGTCCGTAATATCCGTATTACACCTATTAACGGACGTTTATTAACGGATTTAATAACGGATACATACGGATAAATATTTTACCATTCTTCCTTTATTGAAAACGGATAATGTTTATCCGTATATATCCGTATACATCCGTTATATCATTCCTTTCTAACGTCCGTTAATAAAAAACATTTCACCCTTTCTTGAACTTGAAGTCCAGCTCCAGAAGTCGTATGGATATTCAGGGGAACCCCGCCGTGAATTTAAAACAAAAATGACGTGCGGTTCCCGGTAAATACCCATAACCAGACCCTTCAGGTCTGGTATGGATATTCAGGGGAACCCCGCCGTCAATTTAAAACAAAAGTGACGTGCGGTTCCCGGTAAATATCCATAACCAGACCCTTCAGGTCTGGTATGGATATTCAGGGGAACCCCGCCGTCAATTTAAAACAAAAATGACGTGCGGTTCCCCCTAAATATCCATAACCAGACCCATTATCCGAGCACGTTGACCTGGCCGGCCGCAGAAAAGAGGGGGGGACAGAGTGCGGCCCCCCCTCTCTCCTGAACCGCACCAGGCCACATGCCCTCAACATGGGGAGGATGTCCCCATGTTAATGGGGACAAGGGTCTCATCCCCACAACCCTTGCCCGGTGGTTGTGGGGGTATGCGGGCGGGAGGTTTATCAGAATCTGGAAGACCCCTTTAACAAAGGGGACCCCCAGATCCTGACCCCCCCCTGTGTGAAATGGTAATGGGGTACACTGTACCCAGCGGTGAGAGGAGGTCCGGGATGCTGCTGCGCCGGATGGATGGATCTTCACATCGCTGGAGCGGAGATCACCCGACGCTGGATCTTCTCATCGCGGGAGATCACCCGCACCCGTCGCTGGATCAGGAGAACGCAGGAAGCCGGGAACGAGTGGATTTTTCAGCGCTGGAGTTTTTTTTTTTTTTTTAATAAAGGACTTTATTCTTTTGTGTCAGTGTGTTTTTTTTTACAATACTTTTTACTTCCTTCGTGAAATGGTAGAGGTACAGTGTACCCCATTACCATTTCACACAGGGGGGGGGGTCAGGATCTGGGGGTCCCCTTTGTTAAAGGGGTCTTCCAGATTCTGATAAACCTCCCGCCCGCATACCCCCACAACCACCGGGCAAGGGTTGTGGGGATGAGACCCTTGTCCCCATCAACATGGGGACATCCTCCCCATGTTGAGGGCATGTGGCCTGGTGCGGTTCATGAGAGAGGGGGGGCCGCACTCTGTCCCCCCCTCTTTTCTGCGGCCGGCCAGGTCAACGTGCTCGGATAATGGGTCTGGTTATGGATATTTAGGGGGAACCGCACGTCATTTTTGTTTTAAATTGACGGCGGGGTTCCCCTGAATATCCATACCAGACCTGAAGGGTCTGGTTATGGATATTTACCGGGAACCGCACGTCATTTTTGTTTTAAATTCACGGCGGGGTTCCCCTGAATATCCATGCTCAGTAAAATTAACGTCCGTTAACATAACGGACATTTACGGAGACATTTACTAACGTCCATGTGCCATAGACTTCAATGTTAAAATATAACGGACGTTAATATATCCGTTACTTGCAACGGACAAAAAATTTACAAAAAATAGTGCAAGACCCGTCACATATTCCGTTATAACTAACGTCCGTATGTTATAACGGACTATTACGGATCTTTACGGAACATAAAAAAATACCATAGACTTTAATGATATTTTATAAAGGACGTATAACTTCCGTTTTTTAACATTATCTGACGGATTTTAAAACGGATTATTAAAACGGATTTATTTTGTAGTGTGAAAAGGACCTAAGCTGCTGTTCACAGTTTGATTATTATATTCCCTTATGTGACATGAGCAGGGACAACTATTACAGTGCTATAAGGCTTCCTATCTATCTGTCATTCATCGAATGGGAACTCTTTTATTATCAGTATGTTAAACCAAAAGGTTTTTTTTTTGTTTTGGATAGATATCCTCATTTCCTGTCCAGCTGACAACAGTTTCCCCACACAGGAAGTGAGGGGAAATTTGCAATAGGGACAGACAAAAAGAAATAATAAACAGCTGGCAGAGATTATAGACTTATTCTCTAATAAAGAAAAGCATTTTATTTATGTTTGTGTTGCTGTTGAAGTTCTCCACACTTCCTGTTGGTTAACATGTTGACAGCAAAACAGGAAGTAGTAAAGGGAATTCTCACTAAGACCCCATTTACACCTGAGAATTTTGTAGTTTGAAGCCTGAAGCTACAAAACGCTGGAGGGGAAAAAATAAATCATTCTCTATGGAGATGGTTCACATCTCCACTCCAAATGCCTGAAGCTCAAACAAGTTCTGGGACTTTTTTTGGGCAGATTTGGGAATTTTTTTGCTTTTTACATTGGTGACCTTTTGACCTGTACAAAATCATGGCAAAAACGCGTAAAAATCATGGCAAAAACGCAGTAAAAAATTGCAGTAAAATTGCGCGACTTTCTGCCTGAATACACTATGTTCAGGTGTGAATGGGGCCTAATGGAGCCCCAGATAGCAGTAGAAACCAGGGATCCTTCCTCACTCTATCCAAAACTAAAAAAAAGTTATGTGTGTGTGTATTTACAGCGCCGACAGGCACTTACAATCTAAGGTTCTGAACTCACATTCATACATACACATACTAATGCCAGTTTAGACAGAAGCCAATTAACTTACCAGTATGTCTTTGGGGTGTGGGATGAAACTGGAAAGTAACCGAAAGAAACCTGTGCAAGCTCAGGAAGAACATGCAAACTCCATGCAGGTACTGTCATAGTTGGGATTTGAATGGATAACCCTAGTGCTCATACCATTTGAAACAGGTTTCCATCGAAGTAACAATACAACATGCTTGCTAACAGCTATGTGAACATTACAAAATAATTAAATTCAAACACCTAATAAAAGTTATGCAGAATTTTATTGTTCAAGGTGAATTAAGGCTACTATGTATTTAATCATATGGTCTGCAAAGAATTTCATCATAAAGAATTACCTTTTTTAGGTAGCGCTGGGATTGCAAATGAGATAGTGACTGTGCAAGTCACAGTATGAGGCACATCTTCCAACTTCTTGCTAGCTGTGTCCTTATTTCTAGATGTCTCATCAACCCCTGGTATGGAACCCATCAATGTCACCTGTGAGTTAATATCTCCAGAGCCTTCTTCATCAGATGGCTCTTTGCTGGTGTTTCCAGAAGAGCAGCCAGTTTCATAATCTGGAACATGTTCCCCATGGGAGAAAACGTTTTTTTCTGGGGTCTTGAGCTCGCTGTCCGTAGGAACTCCACCATGATAGTCATCATTTTCTGATGAGATCATTTGCCCAACTGTGTAGTCTGGGTACATGCTTCTTCTGTAGGTTCAGCAGGTTCCTCAACCTTGTTGGCTGGGAAACTTCATATTTTTTTTTTACGATCCTAAAAATAAGACATTGTTAAATATCTTCAGGATTATTTTATATGTAAATTAAAGGAGTTGTAAAGGCAGAAGGTTTTTCATCTTAATGCATTCTATGCCACAGCCAACCTAATAGTTACCTGAGTCTCATCTCTGCCCAGCAATGTCCACCAGTGTCTCGATTGTCAGAGACACTTCCTCCTGAATGGCAGACACAGCAGCGGCGCCATTGGCTCCCGCTGCTGTTACTCAAAGCCAGTCAGCTAATCAGGAGAGGGGGCGGGGCCGAGCCGCAGCTTTGTGTTTGAACGGACACAGGGAGCTGTGACTCGGCTCGTGACAGGAGGGAGGGGACAGGAGCACAGAAAGAAGAGGGACCCGAGAAAAGGAGAATCCGGGCTGCTGTGTGCAAATCCACTGCAACAGAGCAGGTAAGTATAACATGTTTGTTATTTTTATTGGGGAAGAAAAAGAGACTTTACAATCACTTTAAACAAGGTAGTATGGGGAAAGTATAAAACTGACACAAAACCTTGTGTGTTCTTATGCATCCTTTAAAGCGGAGTTCCACCCATTTAAAAGTCAGCAGCTACAAAAAGTGTAGCTGCTGACTTAATAATCAGACACTCACCTGTCCCACAGTCCAGCGATGCAGGCGCCCGAAGCCTCGCTCCTCTTTTCCTCCTCTCTGTGGCACCGGCATTGTAACTGTAAGTGCCCAGCCGTGCTGCGCCTTGTGAATGGCAATCTTCTAGGACCCGTGATGTGTCCCCCTGAAAATTGCAAGGAGGAAGGGGGAGAGGTGAACTTCCTTCCAGCTTCCAGAAGTGGGAGCTGGGTGCCTGTCAAAACTAGGTCCCCCCCCCCCCCCAAAAAAAATGACATGCCATATGTGGCTTGTCAGGGGGTCTCCAGCACTTAAAGCGAAAATTCTATTTTTCGGTGGAACTCAGCTTTAAACCTGAACTCCAGTGATGATATATTTTGCATACTTACTTTGCGGCAGCTTGGCTCAGTGTTAGTATGCATAGGTGAGGCTTTATTGGACCTTTAGCATATTAACTACAAGGGCTCGCTCACACGGCACAGCTGCCATTTAGAGAACAGTATTTTTCTTAATGAATGCACAGTTCTTACTGCACAAGATGAAGATCATGATGTCACTGCCCCTCCTCTCCACTTTGCTCAGAGAATGCTTTGCATTTATTGAGAAAAATTCTGGGTGTGATCTGAATAGCGGTGGTGTGAGAGTGGCTTCCCTTCTGCATAGTCACCACAGGGGGTTGCTCAGAGATGCCATTTAGAGAATACCTTGCATTTTTCTCAATGAATGCAAAGCATTCTCCAAATGGACGAGTAAGAGATTGTGATATTGCCACCCCTCCTCTTCAACTTGTCCTATCAGAGAATGCTTTGCATTCATAGAGGAAAATGTACAGTGTTCTCTGAATGGCAGCTCTGCTGAGTGAGTGCTGCCCTTCTGCATAGTAACCACAGGGGGTCACTTGCTCGGCACAGCTGACATTTAGAAAATGCCTTGCATTTTACTCAATAAATGCAAAGCATTCCCTGTTTAGCTGAGTTGAAGATTGTGATATCACAGCCCATCCTTTCTACCTCATCCAATCAGAGAATGCATTGCATGGCCCCAGGAAGATTGCATTCATCTCTTTTTATACCTCAGGCTACTACAGTGATTTACAGCTTACACAGAGACCCATCAGGTCTCACATATGCATGCTAACATTGGGCCCAATGAAAGTATGCAAAACATATAATCTCTGGAATTCAGCTTTGACTAGTTACCCTCCTAACAGTGGCGTATAATCCATGTGAGCAATGAGTGCGGTGCACTCAGGCCCCAAACGATGTAGGGCCCACTGAGCCCTCACACATCACACAATAAGTGTAGGGAAAATGCAGTTTCTTTCCCCCTTCTGTGTCTCCACTGCAGCTGCAAATGTCACAATCAGCTGCAGCACAAACCATGCTTCTTTATGCTAGGGAAGGGGCAGGTGCTAAAGGCTGACGTGGGGTGTGGGGGGGGGCGAGACTGCTTGTTTCCACCACAGAGGAGGTAGGTGCTAAAGGCTGATGCAAGGAGTAGAGGGGCAGAGCTATCATAATCACAGACAACTGTAGCCCCACCTCTACCACAGTAGCCTTTAGCACACGCCCCCTCCCTAGCATAAACAAACAGTGTTTCTGCTGCAGCTGCCTATGAAAAGCGCAGAAGAGGAGGCACAGAAAGGGGATTGGTTTACATCTGTTTTTCTTTCTTGCCTCTTCACAGTACTCAGGGCTCTTCTCAACCTTCTCCTGCGTTAAGTAGGCAGGGCAATGATTATCTGGAATTTAGCCCCGCCTACTGGACCAGATAATAGGAGAAGGGTGAGAAGAGCCAGAGCTGCAGTACCATAAATACTGTGAAGTGTCTGGGAAGAGGTAAACAGTGCAAAGGAGGGCTGTTTGTACTGCGAGACAGAGGGTCACTTACTACTGTACTCTGTGTCACTACTAACCTCTGGACTCTGCATCACTTTCTTTTGACCCTTAAAGTCTGTAGTGAGGCAGGGGTCAGTCAGGATGCAGAGGTCAATAGTAAGTGATGCAGAGTCCAAAGGTCAGTAGTAAGTGATGCAGAGTTCAGAGGTCAGTAGTAAGTGACACAGAGTCCAGGTGTCACTAATAAGTGATGCAGAATTCAGAGGGTGGTAATGATTCAGGAGTCAGTAATGTGTGACACAGAGTTCAGGGGTCAATAGTAAGTGATGCAGAGTTCAGAAGTAAGTGATGCAGAGTTCAAAGGTCAGTAGTAAGTGATGCAGAGTTCAAAGGTCAGTAGTAAGTGATGCAAAAATGTGTCTGAAGTAGATCTAAACCCTATTAACAAAGTCTCATGTTAGCTATAACATGTTAAAAGGGGTTGTAAACCCTCGTGGTTTTTCACCTTAATGCATTCTATGCATTAAGGTGAAAAACCTTCCATAGTGCAGCAGCCACCCAGACAGGGCCAGATTAAGAACATCATGGACCTGGTGCTGAGGATTTTGGTGGGGCCTTTTATAAATAATAAATAAATGCCTGGGAATGACATCAATGCAGCCCGGCCAAGGCAAGTGACCAAAGGCACAGAACCCAGAAGGAAGACCGGGTGAAGATGTAAGCACCCGGGCCCCGCCGGATTCATCACAGCGCAGTACTGGAGGGCTCAGTCTGAAAAATTAAGTGTACCCTAATGTGCCAATATGCTGTGTATACTTGAACGTTGTGGCATAACCTACCCCATGGCCTCTAAAAAGTAGTAATGTCAGGAAAGTTTACTACCGCTTTAATATCACAGGATCCCAGGAGCCTCTCATGGGGCCCCCTACTGACCCGGTGGTCATGAGAACTGATATTTCCTTTAGTTGAACGAAACAAAAGTGTCTCCATTCTAGAGCTGGTAACATTGAGGATATTCAGTATAATTTTAAAGAACTGTTTTTGTGGGTAAGCAACATAGGGGAGGAGTATGGACGGTATATAAGTGGGAAGTATGTGCAGGTGAGGGAGAGGAATGTGGAGGGTCCAACAGTGGGCATTATGTACAGGAGAGGAGTGCAAAGGGTACGGCAAAAGGCACTATGTACAGGAGAGGAGTGTGAAGGGTATGACAGTGGGCAGTGTGTACAGGAGGAGTGTGGGGGTATGACAGAGGGTAGTATGTAACAGAGAGAAGTGTGGAGGGTATAATGGGGCAGTATGTACAGGAGAGGAGTGTGGAGGGTATGACAGTGGGCAGTATGTACAGGAGAGGAATGTGGACGGTATGATAGTGGGCACTATGTATAAGAGAGGAGTGTGGAGGGTATGACAGTGAACACTATGTACAGGAGAGGAGTGTGGAGGGTATGACAGTGGGCACTATGTATAGGAGAGGAGTGTGGAGGGTATGACAGTGAGCAGTATGTACAGGAGAGGAGTGTGGAGGGTGCAACAGTTGGCACTATGTACAGAAGAGAAGTGTATGACAGCAGGCACTATGTAAAGGAGAGGAGTGTGAAGGGTATGACAGTGGGCGCTCTGTATAGGAGAGGAGTGTGGAGGGTATGACAGTGGGCACTATGTACAGGAGAGGAGTGTGGAGAGTATGACAGTGAGCACTATGTACAGGAGTGGAAGGATGTTTATGGACTGCGTAGTGGTTAAGCAAGTCATACATGGATTGAAATTACGCCAATTATGCAGAGACCAGCCATAGTCGTTCTATGTATGGGCTAGCTGGTTTTACACAAGTCACTGCCTGAAATTGGGAAGCGGGGGGGGGGATGCTGCCGCGAATTGAGAAGCGGGGGGAAGAAATAAAGAAGAACATATAAAAAAAAAAAAGGGGGGTAGCCATCCGGGGCCCTGGGGACACATAAATACAAATACCCTGGGGACACAAATAATTGCAAATTACAAAAAAAAAGGGGGGTTGCCGTCCGGGACCTCTGGGCCCTTTAACCACTTGCCGACCGCCGCATGTACATTTACGCCGGCAGGATGGCACGGACAGGCACATCAACGTACCTGTACGTGCCTGCCTAGACGTGGGTCGTGACCCCCCGGTACATGCGGTGGTTCCGTTGGCTGCAGAAGCGATCCGGGATGAGGGGGCGGCTGTTCGTTTTCAGCCACCCCCTTGCGATCGCTCTCAGCCAGCGCCCCCCCCCGCCTCTTCCTGTAGATCACACACTTCCTGAAGAAGGAAGTGTGTGATCTCTCCTCGTGGTGGTCATATCGACCACCGCTGCGGAGAGAAGACATCACACAAGTAAGTTGCACCAACAGCACACTTACACCAGCACACATAGGCACATTTAACCCCCCCCAGTCACCGCCGATCACCCCCCCCCAGTCCCCTGTCACTGAATGCAGTGATCATTTATTTTCTGATTACTGCATTTAGTGTCAGTGTGACAGAAAAAAGTGTTAGGGCAGTTAGTCTTAGCCCCCTTTAGGTCCAGGGTAGCCCCCCCCCTAATAAAGGTTTAACCCCTTGATCACCACCCTAGTTAACCCTTTCACCCCCTATTGCCAGTGTCACTAAGCAATCGTTTCTCTGATCGCTGTATTAGGCCCCGTACACACGAGAGGATCTATCCGTGAATTTATCCGCGGACCGGTTTCAGCGGATAGATCCCCTGGTGTGTACGATCCAGCGGATATTTATCCGCGGATATTTTTCGGGCCGATGGATTTCCAGCGGATCAAAATTTCTTAACATGCTAAGAAATCGATCCGCTGGAATCCAGTCCAACGGATTGATCCGCTGGTCTGTACAGACTCACTGGATCAATCCATCCGAATCCATCCCTCGCATGCGTCGTAATGATTCGACGCATGCGTGGAAGTCCTTATATCACAGCGTCGCGCACGTCGCCGCGTCATCATCGCAGCGACGGCACGACACGTCACCGCGGAGGGAATTCCGCGCGGATTTTAATCTCATGGTTAGTACAACCATGAGATCAAAATCCGCCAGAGGATTTATCCGCGGAAACGGACCTCCGGACCGTTTCCGCGGATCGATCCTCTCGTGTGTACTAGGCATCAGTGTCACTGTTGCCGCTAGGCAGTTAGTTTTTCTTTGAGGTTCGCCGCCAGGTTCTATAGCGTTAGGTACCCCCATAAATAAAGTTTTTAACCCCTGATTGCCCCCTAGTTAACCCTTTCACCAGTGATCACCGTATAAGTGTTACGATTGACGCTGGTTAGTTAGTTTGCTGTTTATAGCATCAGGGCACCCGCCGTATATAACCCAATAAAGGTTTAACCCCCTGATCGCCCGGCAGGTGATATAAATTAAATTTCAGCGTCAGTCAGGGTCTGCGTCGCCCCAGGCAGCGTTAGGTCAGTGCCAGTACCGCTTACACCCACTCGCAAAGCATACACCCCCCTTAGTGGTATAGTATCTGAACGGATCGATACCTGATCTGATCAGATCTATACTAGCGTACCCAGCAGTTTAGGGTACCCAAAAACGCATTGTTAGCGCAATCAGCCCAGATACCCGCTAGCACCTGCGTTTTCCCCCTCTGCCCAGCCCAACCCACCCAAGTGCAGTATCGATCGATCACTGTCACTTCAAAAACACATGACACATAACTGCAGCGTTCGCAGAGACAGGCCTGATCCCTGCGATCGCTAACAGTTTTTTTTGATGCGTTTTCTACATTTTCCTTTCTATAGTCAGGTGCTTTTTTTACCTGTGAATCATCACCAGTGTACCACTAAATTTAGAGCCCAAAATGACAAAGCGAATGTACACTGGTGAAGAGGCTCTTAGGATCCTGAGCATGACAGATAGTGAAAAAGAGGAGGTCACGCATCTGACAGAATCTGGCTCAGAATACGATCCTATTTACGACAGCGGCTCCATGTCAGATAGCTCTGACGACGGAGTTGTGGTCCCTGCTACGGCCAGGCGTACCCGACCCCATTCTGATGTTGTTGAGCAGCAAGAACCGCAGGTCCCTCGTATGGAGCAGAGAGCCAGTACTAGCTCCGCTATTCCTTCTGGTGGATTGGCAAGCACCAGCGGCCTAGTACACCCTGGTCGTTCATCCAGCACTGCAGTAAGACGTGGCGAGTCCCATAAGTGCAGTTCAAGCTGGCGAGGTGGCAAGCACAAGTAGTGTCCCGCTGCCACCAAGAAGAAGACAAAGACAGGCCCGTCGTGCCCATAGTGCCCTTCCTGCAGAATTCGCCTATCCTGATTGGGTCCCCACCACTTCTGCAGCACCCGTACTTCCCCCATTCACTGGCCAACCCGGTATTCAGGTGGATACAGCGAATTTTATGGCACTTGATTTTTATTCGCTGTATTTCACGGAAGATCTCTATAGATCTATTGTGGACCAGAGTAATTTATATGCTGGTACCTACATCGCCGCTAATCCCCAGACCCTCCTTGCCAAAGAATGGAAACCTATTGAGGTTTCCGAATTTAAGGCCTTTCTGGGCCTTACCCTCAACATGGGCATACACCAATTTCCGGAATTGCGGATGTATTGGTCCACACATCCAATTGACCATATGTCCGTGTTCTCTGCTCATATGGCCAGGAAACGATACGAGGCGATCCTGCGGTTCCTGCATTTCAGTGACAATGCACTTTGTCGTCCACATGGAGACCCTGAATTTGACCGGCTCTACAAAATTCAGCCCCTCGTAAACCATTTCAACAAACGTTTTGCAGCCTTGTTTAATCCCCAGCAAGTTGTATGCGATGATGAGTCCCTCATTAAATTTTCTGGCCGCTTGTCTTTCAAGCAGTACATTCCCAACAAGTGTGCCAGATACGGGGTCAAGCTCTATAAGCTCTGTGACAGGGCCACAGGCTACACATGGAGCTTTAGGGTTTACGAGGGCAAAGATAGTCAGGTAGAGCCGGAAGGATGCCCAGATTACATGGGGAGCGCTGGCAAGATCGTTTGGGACTTGGTGTCACCCTTATTCGGAAAGGGGTACCACTTGTATGTGGACAATTTTTACAGCAGCGTGCCACTTTTTAGTCACTTGTTTGATCAACAGATTGGAGAATGTGGCACCGTGCGACCTAATCGCTGGGGCTTTCCCCAGAGGCTTGTAGATTCTCATCTAAGGCTGGGGGCGAGAGCCTGCTGCAGATGTAAAAATTTGCTCGTTGTGAAGTGGCGGGACAATAGGAATGTTTTCGTTCTTACCACCCTTCACGCAGACACGACAGTACAAATTCGTACGGCGACTGGTGTTGTGGAGAAATCCCTCTGTGTCCACGAATATAACCAAAATATGGGAGGGGTGGACCTCAACGACCAGTTGATGGCGCCATATCATATTGCCCGTAAGACGAGACGCTGGTACAAAAAAGTGTCTCTACATTTATTTCAATTGGCTCTACTGAATGCTTTTGTCTTGTACAGAGCTTCAGGACAGAATGGATCCTTCCTTCAATTCCAGAAGGATATCATCACAGAACTCCTGTATCCAGGCGGTACTGTACCTCACCATCCCCTACCAAATGCAGTAAGCCGACTGCATGAGAGGCATTTTTCATATGCCCTCGAGAGTACCCTTACCCAACGAGCCCCCCAAAGAAGATGTCGTGTCTGTAGCAAGCGCGGATTTAGGCGTGACACCCGTTATTTTTGTCCCCAATGTCCTGCCGATCCTGGTCTTTGTATTGGTGAATGTTTTCAACGCTTCCACACACGAGTTAATTATTAGTGTAGGGTAAAACATTTCACAGGCTAGGCTTACTTACACAGGGTCTCCCAAGATGCCATCGCATTTTGAGAGACCCAAACCTGGAACCGAAAAGTTGAACAGTTACAGTTACAAAAAAAAAGTAAAAAAAAAATAAATAAATAAAATAGTTGTCGTTTTATTGTTCTCTCCCTCTCTATTCTCTCTCTATTGTTCTTCTCTTTTTTACTGTATTCTATTCTGCAAAGTTTTATTGTTGTTATGTTTTTTCATGCTTGCTTTTCAGGTATGTAATTTACTTTGTTGTTTTCAGGAAAGCCATTCAGCTGTTGCGCAGACTTATTTATCTTGACAGCAACAGCGTTTGCTCCCACGATATATAAAGCCGCGACTCCAGTGCTGTAGGAGGTGATTTCACCACCACAGTTAAAAAAAAGAGCATATATGCCGAAGCATGGGGGCATTAGGGGCGGAGGAGCGATTTTGCTCCTAATGCCGCGTACATACGGTTGACATTCCTACGGAGGCTTTCCCGTGGAAAAGTCTGACCATGTGTACACGGCATAGAAAAGTCAGACCATGTGTACTGGGCATAGAAAAGTCCGACCGTGTGTACTGGGCATAGAAAAGTCCGACCGTGTGTACGCGGCATAACTTTTTTGCGGGAGGATGCCCCCATGCTTCGGCATATATATATATATATTTTAGGCACAGATTGCGTTAAAAAATGTTTTATTTTTTACTATGTTTTTTTTATTGGTATTTGCTTTGCAGGTATGGTATGATCTTACTGTTATACTGGAATGTTACTTTGTTTTAATGTTAACCATCATTTGCTTAGCAGGTACGCCATTCAGTTGCAGCGCGGATTTATTTAGCTTGACAGCAACAGCGTTTGCTCCCACGATATATATAAAGCCACGACTCCAATGCTGTAGGAGGTGATTTCACCACCACAGTTCAAAAAAGAGCATAAATGCCGAAGCATGGGGGCATTAGGGGCGGAGGAGCGATTTTGCTCCTAATGCCGCGTACATACGGTTGACATTCCTACGGAGGCTTTCCCGTGGAAAAGTCTGACCATGTGTACACGGCATAGAAAAGTCCGACCGTGTGTACGCGGCATAGAAAAGTCCGACCGTGTGTACGCGGCATAACTTTTTTGCGGGAGGATGTCCCCATGCTTCGGCATATATAAATGGTGCATGTATGCCCATCATTAGAAGTGGGTGGATGAAGGGAGGTATTCTAATGGTGGGCATAGCCACCGATCAATCCATATGTGGAATTACACCCCAAAATACATTCTGCTGCTTCTCCTGAGTACGGGGATACCACATGTTTGGGACTTTTTGGGAGCCTAGCCGCGTACGGGACCCCAAAAACCAATCACCGCCTTCAGGCTTTCTAAGGGTGTAAGTTTTTGATTTCACTCCTCACTACCTATCACAGTTTCGAAGGCCATAAAATGCCAAAATAGCACAAAAAAAACCCAAATGACCCCATTTTGGAAAGAAGACACCCCAAGGAAACTGCTGAGAGGCATGTTGAGTCCATTGATTTTTTTTTTTTTTTTTGTCCAAAGTGATTGAATAATGACCAAAAAAAAAAAAATGTACAAAACATTGTCACTAAATGATATATTTCTCACACATGCCACGGTTATATGTGGAATTGCACCCCAAAATACATTCTGCTGCTTCTCCCGAGTACGGGGATACCACATGTGTGGGACTTTTTGGGAGCCTAGCCGCGTATGAAACCCCGAAAACCAATCACCACCTTCAAGATTTCTAAAGGACATAAATTTTTGATTTCACTCACACAAATCTTGAAGGCAGTGCTTGGTTTTCGGGGCCCCGTACGCGGCTAGGCTCCCAAAAAGTCCCACACATGTGGTATCCCCGTACTCAGGAGAAGCAGCAGAATGTATTTTGGGGTGTAATTCCACATATGCCTATGGCATGTGTGAGAAATATATCATTTAGTGACAACGTTTTGTAATTATTTTTTTTTGGTCATTATTCAGTGACTTGGGGCAAAAAAATTTAATATTCCATGGACTCAACATGCCTCTCAGCAAATAGCTTGGGGTGTCTTCTTTCCAAAATGGGGTCATTTGGGGGGGTTGTGTGACATCTTGGCATTTTATGGCCTTCAAAACTGTGATAGGTAGTGATAGGTAGTGAGGAGTGAAATCAAAAATGTATGCCCTTAGAAATCTTGAAGGCGGTGCTTGGTTTTCGGGGTCCCGTACGCGGCTAGGCTCCCAAAAAGTCCAACACATGTGGTATCCCCGTACTCAGGAGAAGCAGCAGAATGTATTTTGGGGTGTAATTCCACATATGCCCATGGCATGTGTGAGAAATATATCATTTAGTGACAACGTTTTGTAAAAATATATATATATTTTTTTGGTCATTATTCAATCACTTGGGGCCATAAAATTTAATATTCCATGAACTCAACATGGCTCTCAGCAAAAATGGGGTCATTTGGGGGGGTTGTGTGCCATCTTGGCATTTTATGGCCTTCAAAACTGTGATAGGTAGTGATAGGTAGTGATAGGTAGTGAGGAGTGAAATCAAAAATGTATGCCCTTAGAAATCTTGAAGGCGGTGCTTGGTTTTCGGGGGCCCCGTACGCGGCTAGGCTCACAAAAAGTCCCACACATGTGGTATCCCCGTACTCAGGAGAAGCAGCAGAATGTATTTTGGGGTGCAATTCCACATATAACCATGGCATGTGTGAGCAATATATCATTTAGTGACAACTTTTTGTAAAAAAAAGTCATTATTCAATCACTTGGGACCAAAAAAAAATATTCAATGGACTCAACATGCCTCTCAGCAGTTTCCTTGGGGTGTCTACTTTCCAAAATGGGGTCATTTGGGGGGGTTTTGTACTGCCCTGCCATTTTAGCACCTCAAGAAATGAGATAGGCAGTCATAAAATAAAAGCTGTGTAAATTCCAGAAAATGCACCCTAGATTGTAGACGCTATAATTTTTGCGAAAACCAATAAATATACGCTTATTGCGATTTTTTTTACTAAAGACATGTGGCTGAATACATTTTGGCCTAAATGTTTGGACTAAAATTTAGTTTATTCGATATTTTTTACTTTTTGTTATAAGAAAAATCATTTTTTTTCAAAATTTTCGGTCTTTTTCCATTTATATCGCAAAAAATAAAAATCGCAGAGGCAATCAAATACAATCAAAAGAAAGCTCTATTTGTGGGAAGAAAAGGACGCAAATTTCGTTTCCGTACAACATTGTATGACCGCGCAATTACCAGTTAAAGCAGCGCAGTGCCAAATTGTAAAAACACCTTGGGTCTTTAGGCAGCATATTGGTCCGGTCCTTAAGTGATTAATAAAAAAAAAATATATAAAAAAAATAAAATAAACATTTATAAAAAAATAAAAAAAAGGGGGTTGCCATCCAGGGCCCTGGGGACCTCTGGGCCCTTTAATAAAAAAAAAATTATATATATATATATATATATATATATATATATATATATATATATATATATATATACACACACACACAAAAATAAACATTTATAAAAAAAAAAAAGGGGGGGGTTTGCCACATGGGGCCCTGGGGACCTCTGAGCCCTTTAATAAAAAAATATATAACAATAACACACACACACATATATATATGAAATAATAAAACATTTTTTTATAAAAAAAAAGGGGGGTTGCCATCCGGGGCCCTGGGGATATATATATATATATATATATATAGATATATATATATATATATATATAATCAGGGATCGACAAATCCCGGGCGCCAGGTCGCCATGGCGACTAGAAATAGTGTCCTGGCGACTTGGCTTGGAAGGTGGGCAAAAAAAAAAAACAATTTTTTTTTTTTTTTGTGAGCTGGTTCCATCTGGTGGTGAGCCGTTGGTATTACAAGTTATTACCACCAGATGTGAGCTGGCGCCATCTGGTGGTGGCCGTTGGTATTACAAGTTAAGCATTACAAGTTAAACAGCAATTCTAATGTCATTTTTCACTGCCATCTTCTTCCCTCTAATTAGAACCCCCAAACATTATATATATTTTTTATCCTAACACCCTAGAGAATAAAATGGCGATCGTTGCAATACTTTCTGTCACGCCGTATTTGCGCAGCGGTCTTACAAGCGCACTTTTTTGGGAAAAAATTACACTTTTTTTAATTAAAAAATAAGACAACAGTAAAGTTATCCCCATTTTTTTTTATATTATGAAAGATAATGTTACGCCAAGTAAATTCATACCCAACATGTCACGCTTCAAAATTGCGTTTGAACACCGTTTACATATGCGGGCGCTGCTCACGTATGTGTTCGCTTCTGTGCGCAAGCTCGTCGGGACGGGGTGCGTTTTCTGGCTCCTAACTTTTTTAGCTGGCTCCTAGATTCCGAACAAATTTGTCAACCCCTGATATATATATATATATATATATATATATATATATAAAAATATATATATAAAAAAAAGGGAGGTTGCCATCTGGGGCCCTGTGGGCCTCTGGGAATAAAATAAAAAAAAATATTTTATATATATATATATATATATATATATATATATATATATATATACACACAAAAAAAAATTATAAAAAAAAGGGGGGTTGCCATCCGGGGCCCTGGGGACCTCTGGGCCCTTTAATATTATTATTATCAATATATATATATATATATATATATATATATATATATATATATATTTAAATATATATAAAACATAAATAAAAAAAAGGGAGGTTGCCCCTTACAGGTGTACTGCCTGTACCCCCCTGATGGCGGCCCTGAACCAGCCTGTTAGGTGTTTCCCAAAACAATCAGTGCTGTCAGCTATAGTTAGCAACACTGATCATTGTACGCACTGGCAGAACACAATAACACTGCAGGAGTGATTCCCCCATCCACAGGTCAGCAGGTGAGAGGGTGTGTGGGGACAGGCTGGGGAGAGATACTAGTCAGTGGCTGGGTAGGCACCGGTATTATCAGAGCCAGATACACACAGGTTACATACGCCATGATCGTTAGAGCGAGAACAATAATTCTAGTACTAGACCTCCTCTGTAACTCTAAACATGTAACCTAAAAAAAATTGAAAGCATCGCTTAGGATACCAAAAAAAATTGTGTTAACTTTAGTGTTTTTTTTAAAATGAATGAAACGGTTTATTTCCAAAAAAACACGTTTGAAAAATTGCTGCGCAAATACCGTGCTAGAGCTGCACAATTAATCGTTAAAAAATCGTGATTTCGATTCAACCCCCCTGACGATCTCCAATGCAGAGTTTGCTGATTCTTTCATATAACAAGTGGAGAGACTTTCAGCTGTCAAAAGAAAATATCTGGGCAGTCTGCCAAGTTTTTAACAGGAAACATTGTAACTAACGCTTCCTTCTTAGATCAAAGAGATAAACTTCTGTGTGTAAAGAACAGATCCCCCAAGTTTGTAACAGCATGAAACATTGTAACCAACTATCTTCTTAGATCGAACTTCTGTGGGTAAATGCAGGAAATTTAACCACTTAAAGTCCAACACTTGTTTCTAAAGTTAAAAAGCAATATTTTTTGCTAAATTACTTGGAACCGCCAAACATTATATATATTTTAGCAGAGACTCTAGGGAATAAAATGGCTATTGCTGCAATGTTTTATGTCACACTGCATTTGCCCATTTCAATGAATAATAAAAACCATAAAAACAAAACAGTAAAGTTAGCCAATTTTTTTTTGTTTTGTTTTAATGTGAAAGATAATGTTACCCTGCAAGAATTGTGAGAGAATCGTAATCTATCTTCTAAGCAAAAAAATTGCAATTCTCATTTTAGCCAGAATCGTGCAGCTCTATGCCGTGCAACATAAAAAGTGCAAAGACCACCATAGAGTAATTTTCAAGCAAAAAACAAATGATGATTCTTACATGTAGTAGAGAAGTGTCAGAATTGGCCTGGGTGGCAAGGGGTTAATTACCATGAGTAATATACAAATAATTATTATAAGCACTGTGATCCTATCAGTCTGCTGCAGTGTGTCAGCTTGTATTTATATTGGCCGCTCTGAATGTAGCTTCTGACAGGCTGTGCAAGCAGACCTGTATCTCCGGAACCATAAATGATAGTCGTCCCATATTTTGACCAGTTGTGGGGTAGGTCTTTAACTGCCTAACCCCCAGATGTGGTGTTTCTTTGACCTCTAGTCGTCTAGCTACAACCCCCGAAGTCGATCTTTTTTTTTTTTTAGATTGTTTTTTTTTTTTTTTTTTGGGCAAATGGGCCTATCTTGAGAAAGGGAATAGTAGAGATATGGGGGTGACGGCGCTGTCTTTAGTGGAGGCTGATAGTACCGGAAAACTGGTACGTGGCTCACTATGATCTGACCCCTGTGAGACTATGGCTATTGGGTCTGTGAGGATATAGTGCCTCAGTGTACTGCTCATGTGAGAAGCAGTAAATAGAATGAAATAGTGTGCCAGTGGTGAAGTGAGTGTGTCATCCAGTCACGAGTGTTGCTTAGTGATTACAAACACATAAAATACATTACATAGGCACGTGCAAAGATAAAAAATATATATAACCAAACGTTGAGTTGAATGATACTAGGTAGTATCTGCCTATCAGCAATGGTGCTATAGGTCTGAATGTGTCCAAAAAGTATAAAATAGGAAAAATATCAATATCAAAAATAAAAAGAGCAAATGCTGAATAAATAGTCCAGTGAATAAATAAAGGGACAGTAGTCCATAAACATATATCAAAGATAATTGTTGGTGACCATGTGCTTTCCAGACAGAGTGAGTGGTCACAGTATGCAGTAGTGCAGTTTTACGCAGTGGGTCCGGTGCTCCCCCTCCTGGGTCCCCACTCACCAGAGGCACTCACCCCTGCAGGGGTAAAGTGCATATACGTGGGTAGTATCCAAACGGCTCAGATCCTCGCCTGTCCGTGTTCCCCTTGTAGATCCTCTAGTCCAGGTGGTACCAGGTTTCCTGGGTGTCCGAATTCCTCCAAGGGAAAAAAAGGGACTCTCATAGAGTAGTAGGTTCAAAGTATCAGGGGTTAATTTTTATTAGTGGTGCAGCCGTGTGCTGGCTTCCACTTAGGCAGTGTATACAAAAAGATTAAATTAACATAAAAATAAGGAATAAAAACTGGGACAGAGTAACGATAAAATTAGCTAAAAACAGAACAAAAATATATACAAGCAGGCAGTTATCTGGTGATAACAAGCTTCCCTGCACAGCACTAGAGCCGGTAACGAAAGTCAGCGCCAGCCTAGGAACGGCGTGCGTTCCACCAAATGATCAGCTGGTTGATCCGGGAAGTGCGTGCGGGCGTGCGTGTATCCGCTTTACGTACGTTTCGTTCTACCCGCTTCAGAAGACGTAATAGAACGAAACGTGCGTAAAGCGGATACACGCACGCCCGCACGCACTTCCCGGATCAACCAGCTGATCATTTGGTGGAACGCACGCCGTTCCTAGGCTGGCGCTGACTTTCGTTACCGGCTCTAGTGCTGTGCAGGGAAGCTTGTTATCACCAGATAACTGCCTGCTTGTATATATTTTTGTTCTGTTTTTAGCTAATTTTATCGTTACTCTGTCCCAGTTTTTATTCCTTATTTTTATGTTAATTTAATCTTTTTGTATACACTGCCTAAGTGGAAGCCAGCACACGGCTGCACCACTAATAAAAATTAACCCCTGATACTTTGAACCTACTACTCTATGAGAGTCCCTTTTTTTCCCGTGGAGGAATTCGGACACCCAGGAAACCTGGTACCACCTGGACTAGAGGATCTACAAGGAGAACACGGACAGGCGAGGATCTGAGCCGTTTGGATACTACCCACGTATATGCACTTTACCCCTGCAGGGGTGAGTGCCTCTGGTGAGTGGGGACCCAGGAGGGGGAGCACCGGACCCACTGCGTAAAACTGCACTACTGCATACTGTGACCACTCACTCTGTCTGGAAAGCACATGGTCACCAACAATTATCTTTGATATATGTTTATGGACTACTGTCCCTTTATTTATTCACTGGACTATTTATTCAGCATTTGCTCTTTTTATTTTTGATATTTTTCCTATTTTATACTTTTTGGACACATTCAGACCTATAGCACCATTGCTGATAGGCAGATACTACCTAGTATCATTCAACTCAACGTTTGGTTATATATATTTTTTATCTTTGCACGTGCCTATGTAATGTATTTTATGTGTTTGTAATCACTAAGCAACACTCGTGACTGGATGACACACTCACTTCACCACTGGCACACTATTTCATTCTATTTACTGCTTCTCACATGAGCAGTACACTGAGGCACTATATCTTCACAGACCCAATAGCCATAGTCTCACAGGGGTCAGATCATAGTGAGCCACGTACCAGTTTTCCGGTACTATCAGCCTCCACTAAAGACAGCGCCGTCACCCCCATATCTCTACTATTCTCTCTCTGTATCCTCTAGGGGATTACATTCGGGGGGGCTGCAGTCTTATTATAGTTTTATTTTATATATCCATTTTATATATATATTGTGTTTGGTTTATTTACCTATTTACCACACGCATTTTTCACCACCACTACTGCTACATATCTCCATTTAGTGCTTCCTAAGCGCGGCTCTACTATTTAATTTATCTTGAGAAAGGGGCCTGGATGCAGCTCCATCAGCCCCTATGTTAATCCAGCCCTGCACCCAGAGCCCCCCTTTTACTTACCTGAACCCGAACGTTCTATTTACAGGGACAAGTACAGCAGCTCCAGCCGCTATCTCAGGTCCCCAATATAGATTGATAGCAGCGCAGCCATTGTCTCCCGCTGCTCTCAATCAAGTCCAGTGACACAGGAGGCGGGGCCGAGTCAATGGACACAGCAGCAGGACTCAGGAGCGTGCTCGCTCAGGTGTCCCCTTGGAATGCAGGGTGAGGAGCCAGAAGCGCCGTTGGGGAACCCCAGAAAAGGAGGATTGGAGCCAATCTGTGCAAAACCCTTGCACAAAGGAGGCAAGTATAACATGTTTGTTGTTTAAAAAAAAAAAAAACCTTTACATCTCTTTAAATCTGCAACTTTCATGAGCCACTTGAGTACCAGCCTGAAAAAAACTCCTTCCTCTCTAGGCCATTTTTCAGTGGTGGTAGTTTTATTAACAATTACTCGATCATGCAATTGTGTACCCAATTAATTTTATATCATTGTATTGAGACATATAGCACGATCTACGCCACATTCGGCGCTTCCTCCGTCCTCCGTTATCTTCTAGGAGACACACATGTCCCAGAAGACAGCAGGGACCAGTGGGATCGCGCAACTCGACTCATGCATGCGCAGTAGGGAACCAGGAAGTGAAGCCGCAAGGAAGTAGGTGTGGCAGCACCCGAGGGACAGATCGGTTTCGGGTGCCGACATCGTGGGCGCCCTGGACAGGTAAGTGTCCTTATTTTAAAAGTCAGCAGCTGCAGTATTTTTCTAGCTGCTGACTTTAAAAATATAATAATAATTGGTGGAACTTCACTTTAATAAGTTTAAGTGTTTTTTTTTTGCCATCCAAAGGAAAAAAGACCAAAAGTTAGGGTTAGCTTATATTTATCTTTCATTCCTTCACCATTAAAAATACAATCCTGCAATCGTTGGTGGCCAGTGGCAAAATGGACACATCCTACTGGCTGCAATTTATGCCCCTAGTGCTGATTTTTCTGTTTGTTTTTTTGCTGCACTTTAAGCAGAAGTACAGCCAAAGTCTGTATGGCTGAACTCCTCCTGTGGATCACAGGAGTGCAGTTCTTTCTGCACTCCTGTGACCCCCCCATCAGCAGACAGCGGGCTGAGCCAGTCCAGCCTCGGGTAAGATTGCGACAATCAAGTCAGGATCTGCCCATATGCCTGGAGCCACCCCCTCCACAGCCCAGCGCTCCAGTGAGCAGAGGGTGGGTGACAGAGTGGGGGGAGCCCTGACAACAATGCGATCGGAGGCGTTTGATCACTCGGTTCTTAGTGTTATAGCCGGCGGGAGACCGATGCTGCATCCACCTAGGTAAGTATAAATCTGCAAAAAAAAAACATACAGAGCTTTGAAAAAGTATTCCTACCCCTTGAAATTTTCCACATTTTGTCATGTTCCAACCAAAAACTTAAATGTATTTTAGTGGGATTTTATGTGACAGACCAACATAAAGTGGCCCATAATTGTGAAGTGGAAGGAAAATGATAAAAGGTTTTCAATTTGTTTTACAAATAAATATGTGAAAAGTGTGGAGTGCATTTGTATTCGGCCCCCCGAGTCAATACTTTGTAGAACCACCTTTTGCTGCAATTACAGCTGCAAGTTTTTTTGGGTATCTCTACCAGCTTTGCACATCTAGAGAGTGAAATTTTTGCCCGTTCTTCTTTGCAAAATAGCTCAAGCTCTGTCAGATTGGATGAAGAGCGTCTGTGAACAGCAATTTTTAAGTCTTGCCACAGATTCTCAATTGGATTTAGGTCTGGACTTTGACTGGGCCATCCTAAGACATGAATATGCTCTGATCTAAACCAGTGTTTCTCAACCTTTTTTCCCCATCAAGGCACCCTTTAAAATTATCTCTGTCTCAAGGTACCCCATTCTAAAATGTAAAAAATTATTCTAATATTTTTACATACCACAGCAATATCCACACGCAAGGCACCCAATGTTAGAGGTGATTTATTCTTCACTTTTGCACACTGGTACTAATATTCCTAGGTTTCTCTTCTCCCTCAATTCCTCCTTACATGAGTGTCAAAAACAAGGATGCTGTGGAGGCGACAGACATCCTCCTTATCAACTGATGACATCATTGGTTGTTAGAATGCCAGTTTCTAGAAAGTCGTAATGGTGCATAATGAAAATTTGTGGCTTTGTGTAATTAAAAGGCAGGCTGCACCCCTGAAGAAACCTCAAGGCACCCTGGTTGAAAAGGGTTAATCTAAACCAGGGGTCTCCAAACCCCGGCCCGCGGGCCACATCTGGCCCGCTTGTGTGTTTTATCCGGCCTGCAGTGTAAACAAAGCCGCCCATGCTGCCACGCCGTTTTTTTTTAACAAAAGAAGCAGTGCCGTTTTTTTACATTAGCTGCTGCCTGGGACCGCCGAGGTGCGGCACCTCCTATCTTCCCGCCTTCTGTTTGAAGTTACGATCCTTCCACGAGTGACGTCACAGGCGCGGCACTTCCCCTCTTCCTGCCCGCTACTACACTCATGGAAGGATCGTTAATTCAAACAGCGGGTGGGAAGAGGGGAGGTGCCACGCCTGTGACATCACTCGTGAAAGGCTCGTAACTTCAAACAGCGGACAGAAAGAGGGGAGGTTCCGCGCCTGTGACGTCACTCGTGGAAGGATCATAACTTCAAACAGCGGGCGGGAAGAGGGGAGGTTCCCGAGCCTCGGCGACAGGAGCTGCAGAAGAGCTGAAGTCGATAAGTACGGAGGTAAGAGGCTGATCATGTTATCGTGTTGCACAAAGCTGATAAGCACACTACAGGGGAGATTTCTACATTGCTGTGCTAATGGGGATATTTCTGGGGACGTTGCTGTGCTGATGGTGACATTGCTGGGGACACTGCTGATGGGGACACCGCTAATGGGGACACCGGCGTCCCCATCATATGTGTGCCCATCAGCAATGATGGGGATACTGCTGATGGAATCACCGCTGATGGGGACACCGGTGTCCCCATCAGCGGCGTCCCCATCAGCAATGATAGGGACACTGCTGATGGGGATGCTGATGATGAGGACACTGCTGATGGGGACATGGGGTCACCGCTGATGGGGACATGGGGACACTGCTGATGGGGACACCGGTGTCATCAGCAATGATGGGGACACCACTGATGGAGACACTGATGAGGACACCAATGATATTTTAAACATAACCGTTTTTTTCCGGCCCCCGAATACTTGTAAAATCTACAAAGTGGCCCTCGTGTTAAAAAGTTTTGAGACCCCTCATCTAAACCATTCCATTGTAGCTCTGGCTGTATTTTTAGGGTTGTTGTCTAGCTGGAAGGTGAACCTCTGCCCCAGTCTCAAGTCTTTTGCAGACTCTAACAGGTTTTCTTCTAAGATTTCCCTGTATTTAGCTCCATCCATCTTCCCATCAACTCTGACCAGCTTCTTGGTCCCTGCTGAAGAAAAGCATCCCCACAACATGATGCTGCCACCACCATGTTTCACGGTGGAGATGGTGTGTTCTGGGTGATGTGCAGTGTTAGTTTTCCGCCACAAATAGCGTTTTGCTTTTAGGCCAAAAAGTTCAATTTTGGTCTGATCAGAGCACCTTCTTCCAAATTTGCTGTGTCCCCCACATGGCTTCTCGCAGACTGCAAATGGGACTTCTTTTGGCTTTCTTCTTGCCACTCTTCCATAAAAGACAGGTTTTTGTGGAGTGCACAACTTATGGCCTGTGCACACGATACGAAAATCGTACAAAAAATACCGCTTTCTAATCGATCATACGTCAATCTGATCGTTAGTACAGAGCGTTCCATAGCCAATCATGACATTTCATCCAATCCGACAAGCGCAAACATTTTCGTTTAGTCAGCGCGGTTGTTGTCCGAAAATACAATACAAATGCACCACAACACATGACATCACTTTTTTTTTCTGTCGTATGAGAATTTTTATGGCTTTAGTAACCTATTCAATTTCTACTTGCGACTAATAAGCAAAAAAAGTTGACCGATCTGTCATTCAATTTTCGGATCATGTGTACGGGGCATAATAGTTGTCCTGTGGACAGATTCTCTCACCTGAGCTGTGGATCTCTGCAGCTCCTCCAGAGTTACCATGGGCCTCTTGGCTGCTTTTCTGATGAATTCTCTCCCTGCCCAGCCGGTCAGTTTAGGTGGACAGCCATGTCTTGGTAGGTTTGCATTTGTGCCATACTCTTTCCATTTTTGGATGATGGATTGAACAGAGCTCTGTGAGATGTTCAAAGCTTGGGATATTTTTTATAACCTAACCCTGCTTTAAACTTCTCCACAACTTTATCCTGACCTGTCTGGTGTGTTCCTCTGGCCTTTATGATGCGGTTGTTTAACAAACCTCTAAGTGCCGGTTCACACAGGGGCAACCCAACTTACAGCGCGACTTTGTGAGGTTATTTTTGAGGCGACTTCAGTGCGACTTCAGCATGACTTTGAGCAACTTACGACGCAACTTAAAGTTGCCTCCAGGACAGCCGACTTTGGCTGTGGCCAATCACAGAATAATTAGCTCTGTGGGGAGGGAGGAGGTTGCCTGGCTAAACGATTTTCTTTTTCCTGTAAAGTCGCTTTAATAAGGAGATCTGACTTGACGGCAACTTCCATTGAAATCTATGGGTACAATTCCCTAGAAGTCACCTTGAAGTAATACATGAACCTTTTCTGAAGTCTGAGCAACTTCAGTAGTGTTACTACTCATTTACTTCTATGGCATTTTTTATGTCCAGCAACTTGGGGCAACTTGAGGACTTACAAGTCGGATCCAAAGTTGCTGTAGTGTGAACCGGCACTTAAAGCGGTGGTTCACCCTCCATAACAACATTTTAGCATAAAATTAGGCATAGTAGTGCGAGCTACAGTTTGCCTGTATTAATTTTTTTAGCCCCGTACTCACTGTGCAATCGTATATTGAACATTCCGACTCCCCGCGGGGAATGGGCGTTCCTATCCAGAGGGAAGATGATTGACGGCCGGCTCTGGCACGTCACGCTCCCCGAAGACAGCCGGAGTAAGAGCCAAGTCCTATTTCGGCTATTTCCGGAGAAGCGTGACGCGCCAGAGCCGGCCGTCAATCACCTTCCCTCTGGATAGGAACGCCCATTCCCCGCGGGGAGTCGGAATCTTCAATATACGATTGCACAGTGAGTACGGGGCTAAAAAAATAAATACAGGCATACTGTAGCTCGCGCTACTATGCCTAATTTTATGCTAGAGGAAATTGTATTTATTTTTTTATAGGGTGAACCCCCTCTTTAACCACTTCAATACAGGGCTTTTATACACACCTCATTACCGGGCCTATTCTGGCACTTCTCTCCTACATGTAAAAATCATCATTCTTTTGCTAGAAAATTACGCAGAACCCCCAAATATTATATATGTTTTTTTAGCAGACACCCTAGGGAATAAAACGACGGTCATTGCAACGTTTTATCTTGCACGGTATTCATGCAATAATTTTTCAAACGCCCTTTTTTTGGAAAAAAATTGTTACATGAATTAAAAAAACAACAAAACAGTAAAGTTAGCCCAATTTTTTTGTATAATGTGAAAGATTATGTTACAATGAGTAAATAGATACCCAACATGTCACGCTTT
This sequence comes from Rana temporaria, assembly GCF_905171775.1. NCBI lineage: Eukaryota > Metazoa > Chordata > Amphibia > Anura > Ranidae > Rana > Rana temporaria. The sequence continues at coordinate 51,493,318 of NC_053495.1, read as the reverse complement.
AAAATTGCGCATAGTCATGGAATGGCGCCAAACTTTGGTACTTAAAAATCTCCATAGGCAACGCTTTAATTTTTTTTTACAGGTTACCAGTTTAGATTTACAGAGGAGATCTAGTTCTAGATTTGTTGCTGGCACTCTAACGCACGCGGCGATACCTCACATATGTGGTTTAAACGGCGTTCACATATGTCGGCGGGACTTACGTGTGCGTTCGCTACTGCGCGCGAGCTACCGGGGACAGGGGCGTTTTAATTTTATTTTTTATTCTTTTATTTATTTTTTTACTTATTTTTTTCTTTTTTAACACTTTTCTAATTTTTTTTATTTATTTTTTTACTTTTTTTACTTTTATTCCTATTACAAGGAATGTAAACATCCCTTGTAATAGGAATGTGTGTGACAGGTCCTCTTTATGGAGAGATGCGGGGTCAATAAGACCCTGCATCTCTCCTCCAGGCTGGAAATCATGAGATCGGTGAAAAAAAATTCACCGATCTCATGAATACAGTTGCTTAGCAGCCGCAATCGCGGCTTTGTTTACTTACGGGACCCGGGCGTGACGTCATCACATCGCGCCCGGGTCCTCCGACGGTCATAGAGATGACTGGTGACCATCTGGTCACTAGTCATCTCTATGCTTCCTCCGAGCGCCGGACGATTCTTTCTCCGGGCCCCCGATGGCACGGGAGAGCCCGGATAAGCACCGGATGGCGGTGGGAGGGGGGGGATGTCCCCTCCCGCCGCCTGTAAGAACGATCTAGCGGCGGAATCGCCGCTATGATCGTTCTTATGGTGCGCAGGATCGCCGGCAGAACAAAAGGATATCTGGATGATGCCTCTAGGTGCAGGCATCATTCAGATATCCACCCGCAAAGCCCAGGACGTCATTTGACGTCCACCCAGGATGGGAGATCCCATCTGTGGACGTCAAATGACAATGGGCCGGTATTGAAGTGGTTAAGGACGTCACAGAACAGCTGTATTTATACTGAGATTAAATAACACACAGGTGGACTCTGTTTACTAATAAGGTGACTTCTGAAGTAAATTGGTTCCACTAGATTTTAGTTAGGGGTATCAGGCCCCTTTCACACTGGGGCGGCGTTGGCATTTAAGAGAGTTATTCCTAAGAATTACAGGCCTACAATATAAAACAACAGATTTCCATGCAAAACAATGTACCACTTTGACATTCAAAAATCTGACATAATCATACCGCCAGGGAGGTTAAGGGCTGGATCGCACAGGAATGTGGTGTGTGCTCCCGTGCGTTCCCATGCAGTGCGATTTTCAGGCCATCCATTTGAATGGACTGAAATTGAGCTGGATTGCACATACACTACTTTGGAAAAAGTGCCATGCCAAATTGCATGGTACTGTGGTACCATGCGATCTGGTCCCTGCAATGCTGCTAACAATGCATTAGCACCCGCAGCAGATCACAAAGGCTGTGCATTTTGAAGGCGGTGCAGGAAATACGCATTGAAAGGGGCCTTTCCAGCACAGCACTCTGGTGTGAAACGGCCCCAAGGCCCCTTTCACACTGGGGCGTTTTTCAGGCGCGTTGGCGTTAAAAAAAGCACCTGTAAAGTGCCTGAAAGAAGCCTCATCTGCAATCCCAATGTGAAAGCCTGAGTGCTTTCAGAGCCCTTTCACACTGCCAGCGCCCAAAAACCGCTGGTAAAGCTCCGCTAAGACCCCTTTCACACTGGGGCGTTTTTCAGGTGCATTGGCGTTAAAAAAAAGCGCCTCAATGGGAAGGGGCGTTTTAGGGGCGGTGTATTTAACGCTTCTAAAGCACTGCAAAGAAGCTGCTTGCAGGACTTTTTTTTGATGCCCTGCCAGCGCAGCGCCTCAGTGTGAAAGCACTCGGGCTTTCACATTGGGATTGCAGATGAGGCTTCTTTCAGGTGCTTTTTTTAATGCCAAGACCCCTTTCACAGTGGGGCGGTTTGCACTACAAATAGCGCCTGCAAACCGACCCAAAACAGCGGCGCACAAAAGACCTGCTAGCCACATCTTTGGAGCGGTGAGAGGAGCTTCTCCACCTCTCCTTCCCATTAAAAGCAATGGGAAACTGCGGCTATACCGCCGGCAATGCGCCTCTGCAGAGGCACATTGCCGGCGGTATTAACCCTTTTTCGGCTGCTAACGGGGATTAATACCCCAGCAATTCTGACAGTATAGTGCTGCCACCGCACCTTCCTTCTCTGCTTTTTTTTAATGCTAAAGCGCCTGAAAACGCCCCAGTGTGAAAGGGGTCTAAATGCGAACAGCAGAGTACAAATCTGGCTGCAGCTGTTCACACACGTGTGTAGGGGGACAGTTCCTCGACCAGAAAAAAAAAAATATTTATACTTTCCAAATAGTTATTACAAAGTATCTTCTATTATCTAAAATGTTATTTTTTACGCCCCAATTCCTACTATGACGTGCGATGGCGGCTGATGCGCTTTTGCACGTGTATGTGCATTTCATTTGTATTTTGCCCATTGACATGAACAGACTGCCCACGCTACATACATAGGGCAGTCTGTTCATGTCAATGGGCTGCCCTACAAGCGCCATAATAGCTCATGCGGCTTGTTGAGCGTCTGCTTGCTACGTTTGAGGTGCTGATAACCATGAATGGCACTACAAAGGCGACAGACATTTTTATTTTTTTTTGCACATTTCGCAAACGCACAATTGTGTGTGAATGCAGCTTTACTTCCCCAGTCTGACACACCATTTCCATTCCATTCATACACAAACATATCAGACTGGACAATATTTTTTATATAATGACAAGTATTGTGACTCTGGTTCCATAAGTTCTCTATCCCGCTCCCTCACGGCGCACTGTATAATGGTGACTATCCCTCACAGCACACTGTACAATGGCGAATATGCCTCACGGCGCACTGTACAATGGCGAATATCGCTCACGGCGCACTGTACAATGGCGAATATGCCTCACGGCGCACTGTACAATGGCGAATATCCCTCACCGCGCACTGCACAATGGCAAATATCCCTCACGGCGCACTGCACAATGGCGAATATCCCTCACGGCGCACTGTACAATGGCGAATATCGCTCACTGCGCAATGTACAATGGCGAATATCGCTCACTGCGCACTGTACAATGGCGGATATCGCTCACGGCGCACTGTATAATGGTGACTATACCTCACGGCACACTGTACAATGGCGAATATGCCTCACGGCGCACTGTACAATGGCGAATATCGCTCACGGCGCACTGTACAATGGCGAATATGCCTCACGGCGCACTGTACAATGGCGAATATGCCTCACGGCGCACTGTACAATGGCGAATATCCCTCACGGCGCACTGTACAATGGCGAATATCCCTCACGGCGCACTGTACAATGGCGAATATGCCTCACGGCGCACTGTACAATGGCGAATATCGCTCACGGCGCACTGTACAATGGCGAATATCGCTCACGGCGCAATGTACAATGGCGAATATCGCTCACGGCGCACTGTACAATGGTGGATATCGCTCACGGCGCACTGTATAATGGTGACTATCCCTCACGGCGCACTGTATAATGGTGACTATCCCTCACGGCGCACGGTATAATGGTGAATATCCCTCACAGCGCACTGTATAATGGTGAAAATTCCTCACGGCGCACTGTACAATGGCGAATATCCCTCACGGCGCACTGTACAATGGCGAATATGCCTCACGGCGCACTGTACAATGGCGAATATCGCTCACGGCGCACTGTACAATGGCGAATATCGCTCACGGCGCAATGTACAATGGCGAATATCGCTCACGGCGCACTGTACAATGGTGGATATCGCTCACGGCGCACTGTATAATGGTGACTATCCCTCACGGCGCACGGTATAATGGTGAATATCTCTCACAGCGCACTGTATAATGGTGAAAATTCCTCACGGCACACTGTACAATGGCGAATATGCCTCACGGCGCACTGTACAATGGTGAATATCCCTCACGGCGCACTGTACAATGGCGAATATCGCTCACGGCGCACTGTACAATGGCGAATATCGCTCACGGCGCACTGTACAATGGCGAATATCGCTCACGGCGCACTGTACAATGGCGAATATCGCTCACGGCGCACTGTACAATGGCGAATATCGCTCACGGCGCACTGTACAATGGCGAATATCCCTCACAGCTCACTGTATAATGGTGACTATACCTCACAGCGCACGGTATAATGGTAAATATCCCTCGCAGCCCCATGTATAATGGTGAATAAACCTCCTGTATAATGGTGAATATCCCTCACACAGCACACTGTATAATGGTGAATATCCCTCACACAGCACACTGTATAATGGTGAATATCCCTCACACAGCACACTGTATAATGGTGAATATCCCTCACACAGCACACTGTATAATGGTGACTCTCCCTCCTGTATAATGGTGAATATCCCTCACACAGCACACTGTATAATGGTGAATATCCCTCACACAGCACACTGTATAATGGTGACTCTCCCTCCTGTATAATGGTGAATATCCCTCACACAGCACACTGTATAATGGTGAATATCCCTCACACAGCACACTGTATAATGGTGAATATCCCTCACACAGCACACTGTATAATGGTGAATATCCCTCACACAGCACACTGTAAAATGGTGAATATCCCTCACACTGTATAATGGTGACTATCCATCCTCTGCTGCCTCTTACCTTCTCCTCCAACTCTCTCTGCAACAAAGTTTTCTCCACCAACAAACGTGCAATCACTGTGTTCATCCGCGCCGATAAATAGTCCCCGGTGTCTGAGGAGACAGAGCGGCCAGCGGGCTGAAAGCCTCGTCAGCTCGTTGTTTACGTTAATAAATACTTTATGTAATGTTTCTTTCCTCAGTATATTAAAATATGAAGGAATAAAGAGCAAGAATGTGCCGTGCTGGCGGAGGGATACGGAGTGCAGCACCTGTAGTATTACCATGGAGATGGCTCAGCTTGTAGGGGCGGGGCTGGGAAGGAGCTGTACTTGTGTTATAGAGGAGAAGGGACGGCCACTCTTATTGGTAAGGAAAGAAAACTTTGCTGTCAAGTTGTTGCTAGAATAACATCAGTAGCAGCCTGGAGGAGAAGAAGCTCGGGCAAACGTTTATTGTTCCTTTTTGCAGAGAGTGGAGCAGGGATTAACCATTTAACCACTGCAGCCCCGGAAGAATGTACCCGCTTCCTGACCAGAGCACTTTTTGCAAATCGGCACTGCGTCGCTTGAACTGATAATTGCGCGGTCGTGCGACGTAAATAAATTTGACGTCTTTTTCCCCCACAAATAGAGCTTTCTTTTGGTGGTATTTGATCACCTCTGCGGTTTTTATTTTTTGCGCTATAAACAAAAAAAGGGCGAAAATTTTGCTATAATAAATATCCCCCAAAAAAATATAAAAAAACTAATTTATTTCTTAGTTTAGGCCGATATGTATTCTTCTACATATTTTTGGTAAAAAAATAGTAATAAGCGTATATTGATTGGTTTGCGCAAAAGTTATAGGGCCAGGTCCACATACAAATGGACAGGCGCAGCGTATCAGAGATACGCTACGCCGCCGTATCTTACCTGGCTTAAAGTCGAATCCAGGAAGAATTTGCGCCGTAAGTTACGGCGGCGTAGTGTATTTCTGGTGGCGGAATTCAAATCGGCGGGTAGGGGGCGTGATTCATTTAAATGAAGCGGGTTCCCGCTCCGATTGAACTGCGCATGCTCCGTTTCAAAATTTCCCGCCGTGCTTTGCGCGAAATGACGTTGCAACAACGTCATTTTTTTAACTTAGACGTGACTTACGTCCATCCCTATTCACGGACGACTTACGCAAAAAAAAAAAAAATTCTAATTTCGACGCGGGAACGACGGCCATACTTTAACATGGCAAGTCTATCTATACGCCAGTAACGCCACAAAATAGCAGCTTTAACTATACGCCGGAAAAAGCTGACTAGAGACGACGTAAGAGAATGCGACGACCACGCGTACGTTCGTGGATCGTCGGAAAAAGCTCATTTGCATACCCGACGCAGAAAACGACGCAAACTCCACCCAGCGGACGCCGAAGTATTGCATCTAAGATCCGAAGGTGTACGAAGCCGTACGCCTGTGGGATCGAACCCAGATGCCGTCGTATCTTGGTTTGAGGATTCAAACTAAAGATACGACGCAGGAAATTTGAAAGTACGCCGGCGTATCAGTAGATACGCCGGCGTACTTGCTCTGTGGAGAGTGTCCACAAAATAGGGGATAGTTTTATGTAATTTTTATTATTAATATTTTTTTATTAGTAATGGCAGCGATCAGCAATTTTTATCGTGACAGCAACATTATGATGGACAGATCGGACACTTTTGACATTATTTTGGGACCATTGTTATTTATTGCTCTAAAAATGCACTGATTACTCTGTAAATGTCACTGGCAGGGAAGGGGTTAAACACCAGGAGGCAAGGAAGGGGTTAAGTGTGTCCTAGGGAGTGATTCTAACTGTGGGGGGCTGGGCTACAAGTGACACAACACTTGATCACTTCTCCCGATGACAGAGAGCAGTAGATCAGTGTCCTGTCACTAGACAGAACAGGGAAATGCCTTGTTTACAAAGGCATCTCCCCGTTCTGCCTCTCCGTGACACAATCGATTTTGCGGGTCCCGCTGGCACGGTCACGGAGCTCGCGGCGGGCAGGTACGTTGCTTTATGCAGCCGTGACATTCTGCTGACATATATCGGCGTTAGCCGGTCGTCAAGTGGTTAAGGAACGAGCCTCTTTCTGAGATTTGGGGGCAGATCCTCAAAGAAATTGCGCCGGCGTATCTCTTGATACGCCGCGTAATTTCAAATTGTGCGCGTCGTATCTTTGTTTTGGTATCCACAAAACAAGATACAACGGCATCTGGGTTAGATCTGACAGGCGTATGCCTTAGTACGCCGTCGGATCTTAGATGCAATTTTTCTGCGGCCGCTAGGTGGCGTTTCCGTCGTATTCCGTGTCGAGTATGCGAATTAGCGATTTCCGACGATCCACGAACGTACGAGCGGCCGTCACATTTTTTTACGTCGTTTCCGTTCGGCTTTTTACAGCATATAGTTAAAGCTGCTATATGGTGGCGTACTCAATGTTAAGTATGGCCGTCGTTCCCGCGTATAATTTTGAAAATTTTACGTCGTTTGCGTAAGTCGTCCGTGAATGGGGCTGGACGCCATTTACATTCACGTCGAAAACAATGACGTCCTTGCGACGTCATTTGGAGCAATGCACCCTGGGTGTTTTTACGGACGGCGCATGAGCAGTTCGTTCGGCGCTGGGACGCGCTTCATTTAAATGAAACACAGCCCCTACCCGCCCGCCGAATTTGAATTCCGCGCCCTTACGCCACGAGAGATACACTATGCCGCCGTAACTTACGGTGCAAATTCGTTGAGGATTCAAACCAAATCAATGTAAGTTACAGCGGCGTAGCGTATCTTACATACGCTGCGCCCGGCGCAGATGTATGTGGATCTGCCCCTTGATGTTTACAAGTTAAAAATCTTTTTTTTTTTGCTAGAAAATTACCTAGAACCCCCAAACATTATATATTTTTTTCTAACACCCTAGAGAATAAAATGGCGGTCGTTGCAATACTTTCTGTCACACCGTATTTGCACAGCAGTCTTACAAGCACACTTTTTTGGTAAAAAATACACTTTTTTAATAAAAAAATAAGACAACAGTAAAGTTAGCCAATTTTTTTTTCATTGTGAAAGAAAATGTTATGCTGGGTAAATTGATAACCAATTGTCACGCTTCAAAATTGCGCCAGCTCGTGGAATGGCGACAAACTTTTACCCTTAAAAATGTCCATAGGCGATGTTTAGAAGATTCTACAGGTTGTATGTTTTGAGTTACAGAGGAGGTCTAGGGCTAGAATTATTGCTCTCGCTCCACAGATTGCGGCGATACCTCACATGTGTGGTTTGAACACAGTTGTGTAACTTTTATTCCTATTACAAGAATGTAAACATCCCTTGTAATAGAAAAAACCCTAATCACTCCATGTGCATTAGCATTATTGTTCTGTGTGCCAACAGGAAGATAGGAAAGATCTCCCTCTTACTGGCTCTGCCATAATCCATGCCGGGTGCCGGACGCATGGACTTCAATGTGTGTTTTTTTAAAGCACGTGATTAGAGCCTGATGCTCTAATTGGCTTCAAAAAGGGTAGGCCCGTGGCGCAGGGCCCACCCATTTGTGTGACACTAACGAATTAATAATTGCTAATGTCTTTCTGTTTCTCCTCCCAGCCAATCAGTAAGCCACAGGATGACGAAATGCGTCAGCCGGAGGGACGTGCTGACGTCACCATGCAGTTACGATCCCGGAAAGACAGGTGTTTTTTGTTTTAGCCGGCCAGCTTTTTTCACATATGCTGTTTTATGTACTTCCAATGTAAGTGCAATATTACCCTTTTTTAATAAATGTTAGTTGGTTTTACACTTTTGTTGGGTCATCCTTTTGAGCGCATCCATTCAAAAAGATTGTGGCTCCTTTGGTTCTCTGGAAGGGCTTGGACCATTCACTTTGTTCCACTACATGTGAAGTTTCCTGTTACGAGCCGCCATTGATTCCTACCTAGAGGACAAAGGCTCCAGCTGGGGTCTGGTAAGCATGTATTCTATGTGGTGAAGGTATATGTTTGGTAGTGTTCTGAGTCACCAACATCACCAGGAGGACTTTTTAAATTGATATACGGGGTAGGTCTATTAAAGCGGGGGTTCACCCTATAAACCCCAAAAAAAATTATTTTTTTCCTCTACCATAAAATCAGGCATTGTAGCGCGAGCTACAGTATGCCTGTCCCGATTTTTTTATCCCTGTACTCACCTTGTACTCGTACATCGAAGATACCGACTCCCCTCGGGGAATGGGCGTGCCTATGGAGACGGAGGATGATTGACGGCCGGCTCTGGCGCGTCACGCTTCTCCGGAAATAGCCGAAATAGGCTTGGCTCTTCACGGCGACTGCGCATAGCCTGTGCGCAGGCGCCGTGAAGAGCCGAGACCTACTCCGGCTGTCTTCGGGGAGAGTGACGTGCCAGGGCCGGCCGTCAATCATCCTCCCTCTCCATAGGCACGCCCATTCCCCGCGGGAGCCGAAATCTTTAATGTACGAGTACACAGTGAGTACGGGGGTAAAAAAATCGGGACAGGCATACTGTAGCTCGCGCTACAATGCCTGTCTCGATGGAAAAATCATGTCAGTGAGGGTGAACTACCGCTTTAAATAAAGAGACTGTGATCCCACCCGGTAAACAATGCAGTCAGAACCGGTTATAACTGCATGCGTGGTGACCTTGAATATGTTTAAACCTGCATGAAAAGCACCAACACTCGATGACGTTCAGTTGATTGTGAGTCGCCTTTTAGTTTGGTTGTGTTTACTGTAGTGTGACGAAAAATGCAAAGTTTAAAAGTTGAATATACGGCCTCTGGCCTCCTGCCGCTGGGGGGCGCATGCCCGCCGCGTCACTCAGGTGCCGATGCGGGTGCCTGGCAGCCTCGATGTCCGCCAGACACCCGCGATCGGCAGTCACAGAGCCAGGGATGTGGATCTCTGTGTGTAAACACAGAGATCCACATCCTGTCAGGGAGAGGAGAACGATGGTGTGTCCCTTGTACATAGGGACAATCATTGGTCACCTCCCCCAGTTAGTCCCCTCCCCCCACAGTAAGAATCACCTAGCAGGGAACACATTTAACCCCTTGATCGCCCCCTAGTGTTAATCCCTTCCCTGCCAGTCACATTTATACAGTAATCAGTGCATATTTATATCATTGTTCACTGTATAAATGTGAATGGTCCCAAAAATGTGTCAAAAGTGTCCGATGTGTCCGCCATAATATCGCAGTCCTGACAAAAATCGCAGATCGCCGTCATAACTAGTAAACAAATTATAATAAAAAAATGTCATAATTCTATCCCCTATTTTGTAGGCGCTATAACGTTTGCGCAAACCAATCACTATACGCTTATTGTGATTTTTTTTTTACCAAAAATATGTAGAAGAATACGTATCGGCCTAAATTAGGGGAAACAAATAGTGTTTTTTTTTTTAATGGAATATTTATTATAGCAAAAAGTAAAAAATATTGTGTTTTTTTCAAAATTTTCGCTCTATTTTTGTTTATAGCGCAAAAAAAATAAAAACCGCAGAGATGATCAAATACCGGCAAAAGAAAGCTCTATTTGTGGGGAAAAAAGGACGTACATTTTGTTTGGGAGCCACGTCGCACGACCACGCAATTGTTATTCAAAGCGTGACAGCGCTGAAAGCTGAAATTTCGACTGGGCAGGAAGGGGGTATATGTGCCCAGTAAGCGGTGGTTAAAGTAAGTGGTTACATTTTTTGTAAAATTGCACATAAAAAAACAGAATGTTTTTAAATGCTTAATACAGCATATGGAAATGACGGCCTGTCTCATGCACGTGTGTTTGAGTGGCACAAAAGATTCAGTGAGGGACGTGAGAATGAAGTCCCAAAAGTTAAATCAGTGCTTAACCACTTGCCGGCCAGCCGCTGCATTTTTACTGCGGCAGGTTGGCTCGGCTGGGCGAAATCACGTTATATAACGTCACTTCTCCCTATGGCCACTAGGGGCCAGGAGGAGAAATGACTGATCGTATGTTCATACAAAGTATGAACAACGATCTGTCATTTCCCCTAGCCAGTCCCATCCCCCCTTCAGTTAGAACACACTTTAGGGAACATAATTAACCCCTTGATCGCCCCCTAGTGACATTTTTACAGTAATCAGTGCATTTTTATAGCACTGATCGCTGTAAAAATCCCAATGGTCCCAAAAATGTGTCAAAAGTGTCCGACGTGTCCGCCATAATGTTGCAGTCCTGATAACCACAGATCACCAACATTACTAGTAAAAACAAATTATAAAAAAAATACAATTCTATCCCCTATTTTGTAGACGCTATAACTTTTGTGTAAACCAAACAATATATGCTTAATGCGATTTTTTTTTTTACCAAAAATATGTAGAAGAATACATATCGGCCTAAACTGAGGAAAAAAATATTTTTTTTGAAAATAATTTTGGGAAATTTATTATAGCAAAAAGTGAAAGATATTGTTTTTTTTTTTTTTTTTCAAAATTGTCGCTGTTCTTTTGTTTATAGTGCAAAAAATACCACCGCAGAGGTGATCAAATACCACCAAAAGAAAGCTCTATTTGTGGGGAAAAAAACGGTTTGCAAATTTTGTTTGGGTACAGTGTTGCACGACCGCGCAATTGTCAGTTAAAGCGACGCAGTGCCAAATTGTAAAAAGTGCTCTGGTCAGACTCAGGAAGGGGGTGCAATCCTTTCGGGGCTTAAGCGGTTAAAGAAACATGTTTTGAGTCAGTTAATGCTGTAAAGAGGAAAACGGTGGATGTGTTGAAACAGCTGACAGAAATTGATTTTCTCCATGCTTTCGACCAGTGGAAAACAAGACTGCAGCAATGTATTCGTGCAAATGGGGAATATATTGAAGGGGACAAGCATTACATTTGTAATACATATAAATAAAGGTGAGATTTTTAATCAGTCTCGTTATTTAATAGACACACCTTGTACACTATCCATTCCACGAGTGGTGTCAATATCTGCTATGGACTAAATCAAGCTTTCTACTGTTGGTTTATTTTCTCCTTTTAGATTTTATTTACATGTGTAGTGCAGCTCTATTTCTACAACTGGGTCCTGAGACCCGATTGGCCGGGAGTCTTAGGACTCCCAGCCAATCGGGTCTCAGGATCCACCTCCTGTTCACCTGGGAGAAGAAGCAACAGTGCCAGCAGCAGGGACGGATCCAGAGTCTAGTCTCGGGAGGGGCGCTGCCAGAAAATATTTTTTTTGAAGGGCAATTCATCGGAGGAAATGGCTGGTGTTAGAGCTTCAATCATCACGGCACCATGGTTGTTATGGTGTCAGGGTGATTAAATCGCATTATTTCTATTATTACGTTGTTATATAAAATTAAATAGTTCAACTCACAATAATGCAGAATCAGTTGGAGCCCTGAGCGTGTCACTTCCCACGTCGCCTGCCACCAGATGTATCTTGTCACTTGCCACATCACCTGCCACACATTGCAGATTGTCATTTGCCACGTCGTCTGCCACCAGATGCGGATTGTCAATTGCCACATCGCCTGCCACCAGATGCAGATTGTCACTTGCCACGTCACCTGCCAACAGATGCAGATTGTCACTTGTCACGTCATCTGTCACCAGATGTGGATTGTCACTTGCCAGGTCGCCTGTCACTAGATGCAGATTGTCACTTGCCACGTCACCAGATGCAGATTGTCACTTACCACATCGCCAGCCACCAGATGCGGATTGTCACTTACCACGTCATCTGTCACCAGATGCAGATTGTCACCTGCCACATCATCTGTCAACAGATGCGGATTGTCACTTGCCACGTCGCCTGTCACCAGATGCAGATTGTCACTTGCCACGTCGCCTGCCAACAGATGCAGATTGTCCCTTGTCATTTCATCTGTCACCAGATGTGGATTGTCACTTGCCAGGTCGCCTGTCACTAGATGCAGATTGTCACTTGCCACGTCACCAGATGCAGATTGTCACTTGCCACGTCGCCAGCCACCAGATGCGGATTGTCACTTACCACGTCATCTGTCACCAGATGCAGATTGTCACTTGCCACATCATCTGTCAACAGATGCGGATTGTCACTTGCCATGTCGCCTGTTACCAGATGCAGATTGTCACTTGCCACATCACCTGTCACCAGATGCAGATTGTCACTTGCCATGTCACCTGTCACCAGATGCAGATTGTCACTTGCCACGTCAACTGACACACATTGCGGATTGTCACTTGCTGTGTCACTTTCCTGCTAAGGTGGTCTCTTGCTATGTCCCAGAGTCAGGCAGCAGATTACCAGTCAAGCAGCAGAGAGATGATGTCATCTCTCTGCTTCCCACGGCTGTCTGCACAGTGAGGGCGGAACTGCACTGCAGGGATGCAGGGCGGGCTCCGGGCGGTGAGAGATGATGTCATCTCTCTGCTCCCCCGCCGGCTCCCTGATTGGCCAGCTGTCTGCTCACCCACCAAGCTGCCCAGCTGCTTGCCGACTCTCTTTCTCACCCGCCCACCAAGCTTCCCACCAGCTCACCAACCAAGTCGCCCGACAGCCCGGCCCACCCGCCGAGCCACCCTCTCTCTCACCCGCGGAGCAGCCCACTCACTCACCTGCATTTTCGGGTGCCCGTGCCTGGCTGCAACGGCCACCACTGACAATGATACCCCAAAACACATTTTGCTATGCCTCCTGAGAATGGAGATACCACATGTGTGAGACTTTTTTACAACCTAGATGCATAGAAACAAACAACAAACAATAGGGTATTATATTGTGTTTGTGTGCACTAAAATTCATTAAAGTTTTTTTTTTTATAAATAGCGCTTGAAAAAATGCTGCGCAGATATCGTGTGACATAAAAAAAATGCAACAACCAACATTTATATCCCCTGGGCCTTTGTTTTTAGAAAATATATAATTTTTGGGGGTTATTATCTAGTATTTTATTTTATTTTTTACATGTACTGTATATGATAATTGTGAGAATAGGCTTGGGAGGCAAGTGGTTAACTGGTGCGGCGGTGATCAGGGACAATATGACTGGTAAGGTGGTAATCGGGCACAATGGGACAAAATTACTGGTGTGGTGGTGATCATGACCTTTGTGAGTGGTGTGGCAGTGATTAGCATCACTGTGAGTAGGTGGCAGTAATTAGAGAAAATATGAGTGGTGTGGTGGTGATCAGGGGCACTGGGAGTAGTGTGGTGGTGATCATGGATACCGTAAAAGTGTGGAGACGATCACGGACACCATAACCAATCTTAGAGATCACACAGTAGTAAATAATGATGCCAGGAAATAACATCTTGTTTAGGCTGCATTCACACAAAGTCGCGTGTTTTTTTGCCGATTTTATACAGGTCACCCATGTAAAAAGCAGAAAAACATCTGTAATCTGCCCCAAATAAGCTCATGTTCTTTTTTGAGATTAAAGCGGAGTTTCGCCCTTATAAATGTCAGCAGCTACAAAAAAGTGTAGCTGCTGACTTTTAATAATCAGACACTCACCTGTCCCAGGGTCCAGCAATGTGGGTGAACTAAACCCCGCTCCTCTCCTCCTCTCTGCGGTGCCGGCATCACTACTGTGGGCGCCCGGCTGTAGCTTCACAGCAGTGTACGCACTGTGCATGCGGGGGCCACGCTGCACGCTGTGATTGGCAAGGCAATCTTCTGGGACCTGTGATGTGTCCTAGAAGATTGCAGGGAGGGAGGGGGGAGAGGTGAACTTCCTTCCTTTTTTTAAGCCCAGTGTGCATGGAACCTAAAACAGGGTATGCGCTCCCCCTCCCCGAAAAAATTACATGCCAGGGGGTCACCGTCACTTAAACCGGAAGTTCAATTTTTGGGTGGAACTCCGCTTTAAGGCGTTTTGCTTCAGGTGACAAAACGCTCAGGTGTGAACAGGTGCCATTGAAATTAATGTGATTTTGCTTTTTGGGCATTTTTCAGGCATTTTTTTCATGTGTTTTATGAGCTGAAAACGCTCAGGTGTGAATACCACCTTAATACTGTCCATTTGATTGATGATTTGGCTAAAGTAATCACATGGTACCTGGGCCACCCACAGTGGCCTATAAACCATAAATTGGCCATCCCCAAATGAATAACATTATGAATGTTTGTAGATCTATTATTAAATATTAATAGCTATGTATAGGGTTGTATTATAGACTACATTAGCAGTGGAACTTTAAGAATGGGAGTTCCACCAATTTAAAAAATCAGCTACAAAAAGTGTAGCTGTTGACTTTTAATATACAGACACTGACCTGTCCCATGGTCCAGCAAAGAGGCCACCCAAAGCTTCACTTCTCTCCCCCTCCTCTCTGTGGCGCCGGTATTGCAAGTGTTGTGGCTTTACAGCCGGGCGTGCACTGCGCATGCGCGAGCCACGCTGTGCGTTATGAATGGCTGGGAAATCTGTCACCTGTGACGTGTCCCAGAAGATTGCAGGGAGGGAGTGGGGAGAGGTAAAATTCCTTCCGACACCAGGGGAGGGAGTGGGAGCTGGGTACCAGTGAAAACTAGGTACCCCCTCCCCCCCCTTAAAAAAAATGCCAAATGTGGTATGTCAGGGGTTCCACGAGTACTTAAAGTGGAGGTTCACCCAAAAACTTAATTTTTAACATTAGATTAAGGCTCATTTTGTCAAGGGGAATCGGGTGTTTTTTTTTTAAATCAAAGCAGTACTTACCGTTTTAGAGATAGATCTTCTCCGCCGCCTCTGGGTATGGGCTTCAGGACTGGGCGTTCCTATTTGATTGACAGGCTTCCGACGGTCGCATACATCGCGTCACGATTTTCCGAAAGTAGCCGAACGTCGGTGCACAGGCGCCGTATAGAGCCACACCAACGTCCGCCTTTTTTCGGCTACTCGTGACGCGATGTATGCGACCGTCGGAAGCCTGTCGGAAGCCTGTCAATCAAATAGGAACACCCAGTCCCGAAGACCATACCCGGAAGCGGCGGAGAAGATCTATCTCTAAAACGGTAAGTACTGCTTCGATTTAAAAAAAAACACCCGATTCCCCTTGACAAAATGAGCCTCAATCTAATGTTAAAAAAAAAATTTCGGGTGAACTCCCGCTTTAAAGCGGAAGTTCAATTCTTGGGTTTAACTCAGCTTTAAGGGTTATTCACCCACAGGGCTGGGCTTAATTATTTTAGAGATTTGTTGGGTGTGTATTGCATATGTGTATTTATGTTTATGCTTTTTATAAATAAATGAGCATTACACATTTATTATAGCAGAAGAAAACATTTTGGATTGTATGTATCTTGTGTGCAGTTTAAGGGCTCTTTCACACGGGACGGATCCGTGAAGTTTCCCCCCGTGAACCTCCTCTTGCTCAGCGGGGATCGCTCCGCTGATCCCCGCTGAGCTGGCGGATGACAGGGCGGTCCCCGCACAGGGACCGCCCTGTCAGATCTCCGCTCTCCCCTATGGCGGGATCGGAAGAACATAGACTGTCTGTCCGTGTTCACCCAATCTGATTCGCAGACAGATGGAAAAATAGGGTTTTCCTCCATCTGCAGAATCGGAGGATTGCAGACCCGGATGACATCGGGTGTCAGCGGATCCGCTGACACCTGCAATATCATAGGGATCAATGTATGTCCCTTTTTCATCCGTAAACGGATGGAAGAAAAAGCGGACATACGGTCCACATTTGTGAAAGAGCCTTAAACAAGAAGGTTCAAGAATCCATTGATGACTTCTCTTAAAGGAACACTAAAGGCTGAAATTTTTATTTTTTTAAATAACAAACATGTTATACTTACCTCTGCTGTGCAGTTCGTTTTGCACAGAGTGACCCGGATCCGTGTCTTCTGGGGTCCCTCGGCGGCTGTCTTGGCTCCTCCTCGCAAAATCTTTCCACGTTCATGCGAGCTCCCTCGCATGGTGGAAAGCTTTTGCGAGCACGCTCCCGTGATACAGCGGCGGGCATAGCCGCCGACTGTATCACTCGGCCCCGCCCCCCGGCGCGCCACGTCATCGGCTGTGATTGACAGCAGCGCCAGCCAATGGCTGCGCTGCTATCAATCCGCCCATCCTAGCCAATCAACGGCCAGGCTGGGAACCGAACAAGATGACAAGCACGCGCCCGGGACTTTCGAACGGTGAGGTAAGTAAAACGGGGGCTCAGGGCAGTGCTGTTAGATGTTTTTTTACCTTAATGCATAGGATGCATTAAGGTAAAAAAACTTTTACCTATACAACCCCTTTAAAGAAAAGTCACTTGACAAATGTATTACAGAGTGCATTTCCAATGAGTCAGTGGTTACAATTTAAACGATATATATACTTAAACAGATGTGACCTTATGAAGGTCTGAGATTCTCTTTGATGTCTGTTAAAGACAATACATTTTAACAAAGACATTTGACACCATTGAACATGTCAGTTAGCAATCTTTGTCTGACAAATATGCCTCTTTCAAGGATTTGTTGTAAAATTATTCTCCATTAATTTTTAAAGAGATCATGGGAGATAAATGTTTGCTCCTTTACTTAATCACTACCTATGTAATTGCATTTTTGTTAGATATGTGCATTCCCGTTCGTACGAATGTTATTTTCGTACGAAAATGTTCATTTTCGTACCCGCAGAATAATGTGTACATACGAAAAAATTTAGGCACCAAAATACGAAAACGACGGGATTACGAATGAGTCGCATAACGAACAACCGCAAATACGAACGAACGATCCGATGAAAATACGACAAAATGAAAACGGCAAAAGAATGAATATGACATCTATAACAAAAGACTTGCATTCTTTATTTTGTTTGAATCTTTGTTCTGTTCGTATTTTGATTTTCAGTCGTATGTTCATATGACATCTAACAAAAGATTTTCATTCTGTATATTGTTTGAATCCTTTTTCTGTTTGTATGTTCATATGACATCTTATAACAAAAGATTTGTATTCTGTATTCTGAATTCCTTCTTTCTGTTCGTAATTTGGTTTCAAAATACAGAATGCAAATCTTTTGTTATAAGATGTAATTTTCGTTTTTTTGAATGGGCAGTGAGTGTAGTTAGTTAGTGAAGCAGCTTCTCTTTTGTGCTGAGTAGTACAGTAAAGCCAAATAAACTTTTCTGTGGATTTTTGTCTGAAGGGAGAGATCAGTTGGCCAGACTTTTGAACCTGGAACCCAAAAATGGTTTTCTGATGGAGTTTAAGAACGAACGAACGTTCGGTAAAACGATCGTTTTTATGTTTGTTGTTAAAAAAGTCTGACCAAGTGTATGGGGCTTAACAATAGTTAATATGGATGAGCCGCGTGTTGAAAGTGCCGCGAATCCTGCAATATATTTACGAAAGTACAAAATGATGAAAATTCACGAAAATTATTGTCTAACAAGTAACGAACATGAATTAAACAGAATAACGAACCATCCCGCATGTACGAAAATAAAACGGTAACCAAAATACGAAACGATCGGAATACGAAAAAATCGCGTCGTACGAAAAACGAACGGGAACGAACAGGAAAACGGGCGTCTTACGAAAAACGAACGGGAACGAACCTACGGAACGATACGAAACAGAACAAAAAAAAACGAAAATAATTTCTGTGCACATGTCTAATTTGTGTACAATAATCCAAATATTTTAGCTGATGTATGTTTTGGGTACTTTATAAAGTAAAGTAGTATTTTAGCTGCCTGAATAATATTTATAACTTTAATTAAAGGGTACCAGCTTCAAAAAGACATTAGTAGACTAGTCACTGCTGAATATAGTGTATAAAATACACTAAACTGAGCATCACTATTCTTCTAACCTGCTGTAGATGACTTTGGGTTGGATTCAGTGTTTTCGAAATTTGTGGCCCCAGTGAATAAGGAAGAAGACTGAATTCCTTGTTACCATAATGCACTGGCTGACCTTTCTACGGCAGTCAACAGATTTACAATGGTCAGTAATGAGGGCTTTGCTATGTGCCAGTCCCATCACAATACATGGTTGGGCTCCCAGGAGCCATTTGTCAGTGTATGTTAGAGTAGTTTGTGGAGGGCTAATGCCTAGTACACACGAGAGGATTTATCCGCGGAAATGGTCCTCCGGACCGTATCCGCGGATAAATCCTCTGGCGGATTTTGATCTCCTGGTTGTACTAACCAGGAGATCAAAATCCCCGCGGAATTCCGTCCGCGGTGACGCGTCGCGTCATCATCGACGCTGTGATATAAGGACTTCCACGCATGCGTCGAATCATTACGACGTATGCGGGGGATGGATTCGGACGGATTGATCCGGTGAGTCTGTACAGACCAGCGGATCAATCCGTTGGAATGGATTCCAGCGGATAGATTTCTTAGCATGTTAGGAAATTTTTATCCGCTGGAAATCCATCCCCGGGGACAAAAATCCGCGGAAACAGATCCGCTGGATTGTACACACCAGGGGATCTATCCGCTGAAACCGGTCAGCGGATCAATTTCAGCGGATCGATCCTCTCGTGTGTACGGGGCCTTACAGTCTGTGTACGGAGAGAGTTATTTGATATAGAGTGCTATACTGTGCTATATTATGCTAAATTACTTAGATTGCAGTGTGTTGGGCTCCATATTATTGTGTATCTTTCCTGTGTTCACAGTTCAGAGACACCCAACAGTCCTTGGTATGCCCTGTACACACGATTGGACCTTTGTCCGACCAAATTCACATCGGAATTCCATTGGAGGAAAAGAGAACATGTTCTCTATGTAAACTCCGATGGAATTCCTACGATGGGGCATACACACGGTCGGAATTTCCGATGGAAAAAGTCCGTCTGACTTTTTCCATCGGAAATTCCGATCGTGTGTACACCCCATTCGGACTATCTTTTGGTAAGTGTCAGCAACAAATGTAGTTGTTGTTTACAGGCCGCACCATCTAGAGCTGCCTTTCTCTATCTTTTTTTATATGGAGGAACCATTGAAATATCTCTCCTGGCTCATGGAACCCCTACTAATAATTACGATTTCTACAGCTTAGTGCACATTAGTTTGATGGTCACAGGGAGGAATGATCTTTACGTTTGTGGTTATTGGGAATAATCCCCCCTTTCAATTAACTAAAAAGATTATTGCTGTCAGCGGTTACTTGTCTGGGAGGCAGGAATTACCCATTGCTCAAGGAAACCCTGGCAACCTCTGGAGGAACCTAAGGTTCCACAGAACCCTTGTTAGGAAAGGCTGATCTAGAGGTTGGGCACATCTGCCTTTTTTTCATCTCAGAGTGGCCATGCTATACACGGCAACAGCACACACTGATGCTTGCACAATATGCGCTGGAGCTTTTGGCTTGCCCTGCAGACAGTTTTGATATATGTTATATTTTTAGACTATTGTATCATTATTAATCAGCTCACAAATTAATTTTGTACTTTTATGCAAGATATTTTTTAGTCTTGTTTACGATAGGCTGATTTTAGGCACTATTAGGTAGATTCAGAAAGAGTTAGGCCGACTTATCAGTAGATAAGTCGACCTAACTCAGAATCTACGCCGACTTATGTTTAAGCGTATGCTCAAGATACGCTTAAACATATCTAAGATACGACGGCTTGCGCCGTCCTATCTTAGATTGCAATATTTTGGATGTCCGCTAGGTGGCGCTTCCATTGCGGTTGGCGTAGAATATGTAAATGAGGAGATACGCCGATTCACGAACGTACGCCCGGCCGATGCAGTACTTTTGCACCGTTTGCGTAAGAGATAGGCCGCGTAAAGTTAGAGCTAGGCCCTGCAAAGGAAGGAATATATGGACAGCCGCACTCCAAAGTCTTAAAAAGACGTGCCCTTTATTGGGTAAAAGAAAAATGCACTACAGGTACCAGCATACAGTGGGAAACACAGCTGATGCGTCAGCTGTTTTTCCCACTGTATGCTGGTACCTGTAGTGCATTTTTCTTTTACCCAATAAAGGGCACGTCTTTTAAAGACTTTGGAGTGTGGCTGTCCATATATTCCTTCCTTTGCATATCCTGCGCATTGCCGGCACCCTTTGGTTCCTGAGTGGACAAGTGATTACCCTAGGTGTGCTCACCTGGAGCGGCAGCTTTCCTACCTGTTTAGAGCTAGGCCCTATTGGAATAGTAATGTCAAGTATGGCCGCCGTTCCCGCGTCGAAATTCGAATTTTATACGTCGTTTGCGTAAGTCGTCCGTGAATCGGGATTTACGTAGTTTACGTCCACGTCAAAATCAATAGGCCCGTGCGGCGTACTTAGCCGCAAGGCACACTGGGAAATGTAGGCGCCCGGCACATGCGCAGTAAAAAAAAAAACGTAAAAAACGTGAGGTCAAGCCTCATTATCATAAAATACGCCCCCCCTCAAACACATTTGAAATAGGCGCCCTGACGCACGCCCGCTTTAGGCTACGCCGCTGTAAGATAGCAGGCAAGTACATTGTGAATCATGTACTTGCCTAGCTGACTTACGGCGGCGTAGCCTAAACACGCTAAGCTACGCCGCCGCAAGTTTGCACCATTGTACCTGAATCTAGCTATATATATACTGTAGGTGGATATTAATCCCATACATTTTTTTATTTACAATTTTCACATTTTTATAGTTTTATATCTTTGGATTTGTCTTTGTCTTGTAGCAGTGATGAAGAGGGGAGTATATTTTGCCCCTGAAATGTATTGGCTGTCTTGCGACTCATTAAAGTTGTTTTGAACTCCCTTATTTATTCAATCTGTCATTATTTCTTTTGAAACAATAGTCCAAAATGCAGCGCTTCAGTGTAAAAAAAAATATATGTGTTGTAGTCCATGGGATAGAGTCAATATAAGATGAAAAACTAATATGAATATGAACACCTTCACCAAGCTTCAATGTACAGGAATGAAAAAGCACACCACCCCAATGTGCTCACAATCTGCTTACCAGAAATTATATGATAACAGACAATATGATCATAGGATGCAGAGGGTCAGTGGCAAAGACAACACTACAAACTTGATAGATGGATGGTAGATATAATCAACATAAAAAAAAGGCTCCAGGACTCAAACAGGCAGATGAATAGATTGTGCAATCATCAACAGGAGGTTTGACCAAATATGAGGAAAGAAGCAATCATAGTGAAGCCCGTAAAAGTAAACCATGCAGCATTTATTATAGTCTACTTACAGGATAAACAGGAACATAAGGCAAAAAAACTCTGCGGCTCTCAGCGTGCTTGCATCATTATTTATTTTGGTTTGAGGTCTGAGTGATGTTGTTAGGTGCTCATTGGAGAGTAGCTCTGGTTGCATGTGAGCTGCCTAACCAGAGCTAGTGATCTTTTTTAAATGATTGTCGTCCTTCTCTCTACTACTCTCTCTGTATCAATAGATATTCCAGCTCCTCTTGGAAGTATCCCCTTATTCTGGTGATCCGGCACTGTAAAAATGTTACACACTGTTTTTGTGACTGGACCTCAGTTGCCAAATTTATAATGTTTACTGCAGGATAAATCCTGCATTGCACCCTGGGTTTGAGTCATATTGCAGCACTCCAGGAATGTAAAGGTGCCACACAAGGTTTCCTTAACTGGACCCATTTCTAATGTCTGCTGTAGGTTAAATCACCTCCTCAAAGTGTGCAGCTTATTCTGGTGGTCTGGCACACTTCAATCTCCTTTAGATAATACAAAATGTTTAAGATTAAACTTACCTCATCCTCCCTCTTAAATTGCAGTCTAACCAAGTTGTCTACATACTGTCCAGCCACTGTACAATATGTGTGGCTGTTGTTTCTCAAATAATATACTTTAATGCTTATTTACAGATAACACTTGCCTCATCTCTTATTATTATATTACAGTCTAGCAAAGCAGTTTATATACTGTTCAGGCACTGACCAATATGTTTTGCTATTGACTCTCACATAATACATTCTAATGTTTATTTCAAGATAAAACCTGCCTCATCTCTTTCTCGTACCTTGCAGGCTTATCAGGCTGCCTACATACTGTATGGTCACTGTACAATAGGTGGGGCTATTGTCTCTGAAATAATACAATCTCATCTCAAATTCAAGTTAAAATCTGCCCTGTCTCTCCCCCTTATATTGCTGCCTAACCAATCTGCTTACAGTACATAATGTCCAGTCACAGTGAATACATTTTGGCTATTGTCTATCAGGTAATACATTCAAATTGGTATTAATATTAGAGTAATAGTGAAGCAGTCATTAACATCAAATAGCACTGATTAACTCAAATGTGAAAAGTATCATTAAATCACACAGTAGTATGTACAGTATAATAATATTTGCAATAATCAGATCTGAATTGTGAAAGGTAGTCCTATAAACAATCCAGTTTTAAATCAATGTCTATAAATGTGAAAAACAGTCCCATACACAGTCCAATTTTTAGTAGTTGTCCATAAACAACCACCAAGATTCATGTGCGATAAAGCACAATTTATGAAAAAATCATGTCTGAAATCTTCCACCATAAAATGCCACCAAAGTGTCACCCACAAGCCCAATCGCGTGTCTCCTCACCTGATGAGGTGGACCCCTTAATTTCCCAAGGTGGTCAACAGCACTTTTATTACACAAACAACAGGTCAGCAGCACCCTGGTCAAAACACTCAGCAGCTCTTGCATAGGTGACTCAAAGAAATATGTGCAAATAAGATCCAATAGATTAATATTGGCAGTAATATTTATTAAAAGGATAAAAATAAAGCACTCATAATTTGTAGAGACACATACACAGCATGCATATACACAATATCAATGGATGGACTCTGCAAGATAGCACCTGGCTCCTCCCAGTGCAATGATGTCATACAGGCCCTGCCCACCTATAATATATATATTGATATGTGTAGTAGTGGTAGCTACTCTTTGTGGTATAAATCATTTTTTATATTCTATTTTCTAAATATTTTTTTTACCTAATATATATATATATATATAGATATATATTCTTTTTTTTTCACAATTTTATCCACATTTTTATTGCACAATAAAACCTGCCTTATCTCTTTGTATTTGCTGCCTATTCAACTGTCGATACTCAACTAATTTCTACTATATACATTAAGTCTATATTTATGTTTTGGGGAATAATTAGAGATATGGGTATAGAAGGAAGTTTGGGTAATGTAAGGTTGGGGTTTTGATTTTTTGTTGTGCGCTCAGTTTTGACATTTTAATAAACTTTTATTATGGTGCAGTGTGGCACGCAAAAAAAAAAAGGTCACAAATCATACAATCAAACTGTTTCGTCACTGGCCAATTTGTACAAGTTGAGGGCTTTAAATTTATTTTTCAAGAGTAAACTTTCCTATATCGTTTAGATCTGTTGTGGCTGCTGCTTTGAAATGGCTAATTTAAGCCTATTACCACTTGATAAAAATTCAGGTGTTGCAACCTAAACTACCCAAAACGGACCTTGAAGATTCTGAGGCCACATAAGAAAATGTGTTATGGTCAGAAGAGAATAAAATGTAATTATTTGGGCCCAAAACCAAACAATATGTCTGACGGAAATCCAATACAGCGCCCCATCCAAATGACACCACTCCTACAGTAAAGCATGGAGGTGGTAATAACCTATTATGGGGTGTTTCTCTGCAGCAGGGACTGAAGCACTTGTCAGGATAGAAGGTAAAATTGTCAATGGGAAGAAGGTTTACTTTCCAACATGACAAGCACACAGTAAAAATGACCACAGTGGTTAAAGGAGAAAAAGGTGAATATCCTTGCATGGCCTAGTCAGAGCCCAGACTTAAACCACATTGAAAATCTGTGGAATGATTTGAAGACTGCAGTCCACTAACGTTCACGATCAAATTTAACTGAACTATGTATGGTCCTTGAGCCAAGCAGAAGTTCAGTTGGGGGGTCGTGAGTTTGGTTCAGTTTTGACCCTAGTAGGTA
This sequence comes from Rana temporaria, assembly GCF_905171775.1. Taxonomy (NCBI): domain Eukaryota; kingdom Metazoa; phylum Chordata; class Amphibia; order Anura; family Ranidae; genus Rana; species Rana temporaria. The sequence continues at coordinate 51,468,768 of NC_053495.1, read as the reverse complement.
AACGATGCAACATATAGATTATAGGGCCAGATCCACGAAGCGCGGCGCTTCTTTACGGCCGGCGTAGTGTATCTCAGATACACTACGCCGCTGCAACTTACAGCGTATTTCCCGTATTCTCAAAGAATTTGCGCCGAAAGTTACGGCGGCGTAGTGTAAGTGTGTCGGCGTAAGGGCGCGCAATTCAAATGGATGAGATGGGGGCGTGTTTTATGGCAGTACGTCTTGACCCGACGTAAATTACGTTTTTTCTGAACGGCGCATGCGCCGTCCGTGAGGGTATCCCAGTGCGCATGCTCGAAATTAACCCGCAACAAGCTAATGCTTACGACGTGAACGTCATTCTACGCAAAGCCCTATTCGCGAACGACTTACGCAAACAACGTAAAATTTAAAAAATTCGACGCAGGAACGACGTCCATATTTAACATAGGATACGTGTTGAGAATCGCGACGTGCGTAACGTACTTACGCCGGGAAAAAAATTCAAAAGCGACGCGGGAACGACGGCCATACTTTAACATGGTGGAGTAATTTTACACCATGTTAATAGCACACCTAACTTTGCGACGGGGAAAAAAGACTTGCGCCGACGTAACGACAGGAAAAACCTTCGTGGATCGCCATAAATCCTCATTTGCATACCCGACGCTGGAATACGACGCGAACTCCCCCCAGTGGCGGCCGAAGTATTGCATCCCAAGATCCGACGGTGTAAGTCAATTACACCTGTCGGATCTTAGGGCTATCTACGTGGAACTGATTCTATGGGCCAGATTCACAAAGAGATACGACGGTGTATCTACAGATACACCATCGTATCTCTGACTTACACTGGTCCTATCTATGCGCCTGATTCATAGAATCAGATACGCATAGATAGGGCTAAGATCTGACAGTGTTACACTGTGTTACACTGTCGGATTTTTTTTTCTATTTAAAAATGGCGCCGGGGGGCGTTCCCGCTGATTTACGATAAATAATATGTAAATCAGCGAGATACGCAAATTCACGAACGTACGCGGACCCGATGCAGTCTTCTTACGACGTTTCCGTAGCAGCTTTCCCGGCGTATACTTACCCCTTCTTTTATCAGGCGCAGCCAATGTTAAGTATAGCCGGCGTTCCCGCGTCGAATTTGAATTTGTTAACGTTGTTTGCGTAAGTCGTTCTCGAATACGGACGGACGTCGTTTACGTAAGCGTCGAAACCACTGACGTCCTAGCGACGTCAGTGGGAGCAATGCACGCCGGGAAATTTCGCGGACTGCGCATGCGCATTTAAATCAGCGCGGGAACGCGCCTGATTTAAATAGTACACTCCCCCTAGCCGCGGAATTTGAATTCCGCCGGGGGATTTAGGATCCGCCGCCGCAAGTTTGGAGGTAAGTGGTTTGTGAATTAGCCACTTTCCTCTCAAACTTGCGGGAGCGGATCTTAAATCACGTAGATCGAGCGGATCTATAGATCCGCTGATCTACGTGAATCTGGCCCTATGAATCAGCCGCATAGATAGGACAAGAGATACGACGGTGTATCAGGAGATACGCCGTCGTATCTGTTCTGTGAATCTGTCCCTTTATCCCGGACAAGCCAACGCAAATAATTGATTTTTTTGGTAATGTACTTAGAGGTCGGGGACTCATGACCAAGGGCATTAACATCAAGAGTGATCTGCTCTAGGATCTGTTGTTTCTTCGCCCTGCTGGTCTGGCCACTCTGTGCACCATGGAGTAAAACATGATATTTCTCTATGGCAGAGATGAGGACAGCCTTCTCATCTGGTAAGAAATTTTTTTTCCTCCTGTCCCTCTCAGACTCAACATTAGCCATCGCTCAGCAAAAGTACCTTGCTTCAGGGGGGGAAACAAGCAGGATGTACTTTTGCGGCGGACGGGCGTATGGCTGGGCGTATTTATGCGCTCGCCGTAAGCCGGTGGGCCGACGTATCCCAGGAAGTTGCGCCGGAGTAGTTGTGAGCATGCACACAGGGGTGCGGTCATACGTCCGCGTTACTGCGCATGCTCCGTTCATGATTGCTGGGTGTAAAACAATGCTCCACGCTCGGACCATCATTTGCATAAGGTCACACCCACTTACACTTACACTGGCTTACGCCTACGAAATTACGTTACGGCGGCGTAATGTTGGAAGCATTTGCTTTGTGAATTACATGCTTGCCTCTCTGCGTTGCGTAGGCGTAGCCTAAAAGAGATACGCTGTGGCGGCATAACTATGCGCCGCTCTACGAGAAACCGGGCCCAAATGTGCAAAGTTAGTAGAGACATATCCCAACAGACTAAAAGCTGTAATTAAAGCAAAAAGGGATTTAACAAAATACTGACACAAGGGGGTAATCCTTTTTCCAACTCAATTACGGTATTCTGTTTTTGAATCTTTTAAAAAAATCTGACATGTTGGTATCTTTCACTTGGATGTTATAAGTTGCACTGAGTAAATACAGCTGGATAAAACAAAAACAGTGTCTGTCTTAATTTCAGGCTGCAAAGAAACAAAATGTGATTATTTTAAAGAGGGTTATTATTTTCTATACCCATTGTATTTTGGTACATTAGGATGGAATAGTACAGAGATTATAAAATGCTATTTATCATGTTTTTTTTTTTTTAAGTTCAGTTACCAGGAAGTGACATCTTTGCAAGCATTATGATTGATTGCTGTGGGTTACAACCCTTTGCACTTTGCCTGAAACATAAAATAGAAAAAATACATTATATCTGCAGAGAAACACCAGTGCTATACACACGTCTTTCTTTTCAAGACAGCAGCATGGAATGCCAATGAGCACATTCTGTTGTCTTCCATCCTTCACTTTAATCAAAGTCTATTTTGTCTATATTAGCCCCCATCCTTCTTCTGACTGGTAGGAAACAGAAGAGAAAAGAGACAGAAGCTATTAATGATCATGTGCTCAAGCATTAAAAGACCAAGTAATGAAAATCCATTGTTCTTTCAGAGGAATTTGATACAAATTCTCAAGCATTTCCTTACATTCACTTGCACATGAATTCATGTTCAAAAGAGATGCAAAATTACTTCTGTGAAAGTAATGGTCTACTTACTACATAAATAATACAGGAAAAAACAAGAAATATTTTTAAAAACAACATTGTGACTAAAACGATAGACCCCCCCAACCCTTTATACTTCTTCATAAGGATCCCGCCATTGCTGATTGATTTCTTGCTTTTGTCTATGAATGCTCCAGGGCTGTCATACTTATCCATCCTTCTCTACATGGTGTCAGTTGACCTGGAAGAAACATGTGCATGTCAAGACGTAGAATAAGCACAGCAGGGATAGGGATGACATCCTCAACACTATGTATTAAGATTAGACTATATTCTAAGGGTTTATTTAGTGTTAAAGCTCAACTCTTGGTGCAGGTTCCCCACTACTGCCAGTGGGCAGCACAGTGGTGTAGTGGTTAGCACTTTCACCTAGCAGCAAAAAGGGTCGCTGGTTCGTATCCCAACCAGGACACCATCTGCCTGGAGTTTGCATGTTCTCCCTGTGCCTGTGTGGGTTTCCTTTGTGTACTTCAGTTTCCTCCCGTGCTCTAAAGACATGCTGATAAGTTAATTGGCTCCCGTTTAAATTGGCCCAAGTATATGTATGAGTGTGTGTTAGGGACCTTGGTTCCAAGCGCATCAAGTACCTATGTGGTAAATGGCTGCGCTATATCAAGATGCAGCTCAACTCTTAACTGCCTTCTTGCCCTCAACTAGAGCACTTCATCAATTATAAATTAAATATCCTTTTTACAATTGTCTTTGGTTCAATTTGATGATGTCACAGGTCCTCTTCATCCACGTTTTCCTTCAGCAGTGGGCTGACCTTAAATATTGGGTTCACATGCAGTGGCCAGCATCATTCAACCCTAGAGATCACTATGCGGGTGAGTCTGAAGGGGAAAACGCCTGAGAGGAGGTAGTATAGCAGCCAGAGGTGATTTTTTATTGTTAAGAGCCGTGGGTGATCCATATGTTTATTATTTGTCCAGAATGTTTTTTTAAATTAAAATTGAGAATGATGCCAAGAGTGGTGTCTAGGGATGACCCAAATGTACCTGGGTTTGGTGAACTTTACTGAAATTTGAGTCCTGAATCCAAGCCCCATGGAAGTCAATGGCAGGGAAATGTTGAAAACCAGTAAGGGCCATTTTCTATAGGCAAGTGATTTACAAACCAATAGTAAAAAGAAGGAGAGCAAAACACTATCTAAGTGTAGCATTTATTAAAACATATTGGTAAAATGAAAAACAATAAAATATTCAACAATAAAAAAATACATTAAAAAGTGTATAAATAGGCCTTCAGGTGGTGGCAACCTTCCAGGTGGTCAATGGTGAGCAAGCCCCTCTGCGTGAATGTGATGTAAGGTGCTTGGAACCAGGAAGTTGACCAAGGGAACACCACGAAGAGCCAGCAGAAGCAGCTGACTGAGTGTGTATATCACATAGATGAGAGCCACTGTGGACAGCAGGGAAGTATAGCAGGCCCAATAAATGGAGAGTCGCTTAGTTGGGATACCTGAGAAGCTTGACCAGTAGCTGGCTCAACCTCTCAGGTCGCTGCGTCTACCCCTTCCCTGGCTATCCGACACCTGGATACACCATTTGTAATTTTTTTTAGGTAAAGTTGGAAAAAACTGTGGCCATGGTTTTCAGACGTTGGCAGTCACAGTGTCAGAGGCCCATCATAAGTATGAGCCATAAATAATTAAGCTGATGGACAGCGGTCATAGTTTTTATTAATAGCTCACACAAAAGCCTTTTCAAAGGTTTGCATAAAAACTTGCAGCTCATAAGAATACTCTGAATCTGGACCCTGTGACTTTACATTCAGGTTCATCAATATGACCTCTACTTCATAAAGTAATATCAATCAACATAATGTTTCCCATGAATAATGCAATATAGGCAGAAGATTATACATTTTTTAGCTGATTCTGTGAAATATGTCATCGTAATCGGCTTGCTGGCCTTGAAATTAAGTGTGACATCGGACACTGCTGCAACTAATCTACCTATAATTGTATAATAAGACCATTAACATTTCTAAGCTAGTAAAGCATAGTGAACACCTAAGAAAGCAAACAGACCTAAATAAACTAACCATTAAATTGCATTATATGTCATTATGGAGGACTCATCAAGCAATCATTGGAAATTGGCTTGCATTATTTGTGCTAGAGTCTGCACATCACTCAGTTATAAATAAAATTCTGTGACTATAAAGATGTATTAACTGTGAATAAAATGGTACCGTTATGTTTGTTATCGGTGTCAGAAGTCTGGTGCTAAAAGTTTAATTGTGAGGTTCCTGGAACTGAAAACTATTATGAAAATTGCACTTGCTTAAAGGAGAAGTGTAGGAATAGGATAAAACAAACACACTAAAGCCCTGTACACACAATCGGATATCTGGTTTCTTCACAGTAAGAGCTGTGAAAATGTGGAACAGACTCCCTCCAGAGGTGGTTCTGGCCAGCTCAGTAGATTGCTTTAAGAAAGGCCTGGATACTTTCCTAAATGTACATAAAATAATTGGGTACTAAGATTTGTAGGTAAAGTTGATCCAGGGTAAATCCGATTGCCTCTCGGGGGATCAGGAAGGAATTTTTTCCCCTGCTGTAGCAAATTGGATCATGCTCTGCTGTTTTTTTTTGCCTTCCTCTGGATCAACTGTGGGTATGGAGTTGGGTGTATGGGATTGTACTGTGTTTTTTATTTTGTTTGTTTATTTTTTGTGGTTGAACTGGATGGACTTGTGTCTTTTTTCAACCTGACTAACTATGTAACTAACTATGTAACTATGTAACTATGTAATTTTTTCATCGGATATCCGACGAAGCTGACTTTCATCAGTTTTGCATTCACACCATCGGTAAAAAATCAGATCGTGTCCAAACGTGGTGACGTACAATACATATGATGGCACTATAAAGGGGAAGTTCAAATCCAACGGCGCCACCCTTTGGGCTACTTTTGCCGATTTCGTGTTACCGCGTGTTAGTAAAAGTTTGGTGAGAGTCGATTCGCGCTTTTCAGTCTTCGTGCTTTTCAGTCTGTTACAGCGTGACGAATGTGCTATCTCCATTACAAACACTAGTTTTACCAGAACGAGCGCTCCCGTCTCCTAATTCAGTCTGAGCATGCATGGATTTTTCTCCGATGGAGTTCCACACAGACGATCAGTTTTTTATCCATAGGAAAATTTTAAAACATGTTCTATTTTTTTTCACCAGACAAACCAATTGTGTGTACAGGGCAATACTTACCTCCATGCTTCAACATTGGTGTGATGTCACATGCCCTCTGATCACTCAGTTCTCAGTCTCTCAACTTGTCACTCAACTCTCACTGCTCTGCCCTTCCAGTGCTCACTGGATCGCCGAGCTGTGAAAGGGGGTGAAAGTGGATGGCTCAGAGGCTCAGTGATGTGCAGATTGCTACATGATAGTTTTAGCATAACTCCTTAATGAGAACTTGGATTTGTCTATAGCAAATCTTCACTAATAGACTCAAGGGCACTCAGGGCCAGATTCACAGAAGAAGTACGCCGGTGTATCTACTGATACACCGGCGTACTTTCAAATTTGCCGCGTCGTATCTTTAATTTGAATCCTCAAACCAAGATACGACGGCTTCTGGCTTCGATCCGACAGGCGTACGGCTTCGTACTCCTTCGGATCGTAGGTGCAATACTTTGGCGCCCGCTGGGTGGAGTTTGCATCTTTTTCCGCGTCGGGTATGCTAATTAGCTTTTTCCGGCGATCCACGAAGGTACGCCCGTCCCTCGCAATCTCTTACGTCGTCGCTAGTCGGTTTTTCTCGGCGTATAGTTAAAGCTGCTTTTTCGTGGCGTATAGATAGACCTGCCATGTTAAAGTATGGCCGTCGTTCCCACGTCAAATTTAGATTTTTTTTTTTTGCGTAAGTCTTCCGTGAATAGGAAAGGACGTAACTCACGTCTACGTTCAAAAAATGACGTTGGTGCAACGTCATTTTGCGCAAAGCACGGCGGGAAATTTCAAAACAGAGCATGCGCATTTCAATGCTTCATTTAAATGAATCACGCCCCCTACCCGCCCAATTTGAAATACGCGCCGAGAAATGCACTACGACACCGTAACTTACGGCGCAAAATCTTCCTGGATTCGAAATTCCGCCAGGTAAGATATGGCGGCGTATCGTATCTCTGATACGCTGCGCCAGGGCAAATGTCTCTGAATCTGGCCCTCAGTGCTTATACATCCAACTTGTACACAATGTATCTAAAAATCTGGAATAGGTGTTCTGCACTTGCTCTTAAACAAGGCTGGGCTAATGGTTTACCCCATACATTTTTATCTCGGAGTATCTTGGGTGCTATTCATGTGAATTTAAATGGTAATAAACCCAAAACAAAAAATATAGGGCTAGATTCAGCATTGAATTACGCCGGCGTATCTATAGATACGCCACGTAAATTCAAAGCTGCGCCGGCGTATCTTTTTTCTGTATTCAGAAAACAAGATACGCTGACATTAGCCTAAGATCCGACTGGCGTAAGTCTCTTAAAACTGTCGTATCTTAGGGTGCATATTTACGCTGGCCGCTAGGTGGCGCTTTCGTCGTTTTCGGCGTAGAATATGCAAATGACCTAGAAACGCCGATTCACAAATTTACGTACGCCCGGCGCAATTTTTTTACGTTAGTTTTTTTCGGCGTAAGTTTACTCCTGCTATTAGGAGACGCACGCAATGTTAAGTATGGCCGTTGTTCCCGCGTCAAAATTAGAATTTTTTACGTTGTTTGCGTAAGTCGTTCGCGAAAAGGGCTGGACGTAATTTATGTTCACGTCGAAACCAATGACGTCCTTGCGGCGTACTTTGGAGCAATGCACACTGGGAAATTCCACGGTAGGCGCATACGTCAATCACGTCGGGTCACCAAGAATTTACATAATACACGCCCCCTCATCCACATTTGAATTACGCGCGCTTACGCCGGCCCCATTTACGCTACGCCGCTGTTACTTAGAAGGCAAGTGCTTTGTGAATACAGCACTTGCCTCTCTAACTTACGGCGGCGTAACGTAAATACGATACGCTGTGCCGCCGTAACATTGCGCGCCCCTACCTGAATCTAGCCCGTAATATATTGCAGTTTACTATTACTTAGATTTGTAGTGATGTTTTCTTTTTAGGCTTTTTTTACCCTCTGTTTTCTGCTTGTGATCTGGCCAGATACATTCTTCCTGTATTACAGTGCCTACACTCTGAATGAAGGACCAACAGAGACAGCTTTGGATAGCAGCAGTGTTAATCAGGAAGTGGAGTGTTAGGTGGACTGGCAAATTTAGATATATTAAAGCAGAGCTCCACCCTAAAGTGGAACTACTGCTGATCGGAAACCCTCCCCCCCTCTGGTGTCACATTTGACACCTTTCAGGGGGGAGGGGGGTGCAGATACCCACTTCCGGCCACACAGTCTCGGGCAGACTGCGGGCATGACGTCACCTCCCCCCCCCCCGTTGTGTTCTGGGAACACTTGGCTCCCAGTACACAGCGGGAGCCAATCGGCAAATCGGCAGGCGTAGCGCGACTCACGCATGCGCCGTAGGGAACCGGGCAGTGAAGCCGGAGCGATTCACTTTCTGGTTCCCTCACTAAGGATGGCGGGGGCAGCAGAGTGATGAGCGATCGCTCATCCTCTGCTGCGGACGGCGCTGGACTCCAGGAAATGGAAGTGTCCTAATAGTAAAAGTCGGCAGCTGCAGTATTTGTAGCTGCTGGCTTTTAAAAAAAAAAAATTCAGCGGACATCCGCTTTAACAAACTGAAGCCAAACTCCAGCTAACACTTATAAGCAGTTACAGCAGTTTTTTTCTTTAAGGATAAAAGTGTAACGACACCCCGAGTATGAAAGGGGTTAAAGTCGTTTATGACATTCGATTCCCGAACACAAAGGCAGCTATTGAACACTCCAATCAGCCGAACAAGGAACCCATATGAATAATTCTCCCCCAAGTACAAGACGAGGCTCTGTGTTGAGGGTCAAGCAGGAATCTGTCAGAAACTTTTAAGGTAAGTACTCACCGAGACCGAGATGGTTTAATGGCTGATTGGTGGATGCGTGTGCGGGTGCGCGCGCACGCGCCGTAGAAGAGATCCACACTGGAACGCAGAGGCGCGCGTGCACGTGCGTGGCACGCGCATGCGCGGAAGCGCGAATCGGCTGCTGAGTCCCTGACAGTGCCCCCCAAGGGGCGGACTCCGGACGCCCAAGCTGGACATCAATTCTGGATGGTTCTGATGAAAGGCTCGGATTAGCCGCGGAGCGTGTACGTTTCTTGATGGCTTCCATGAATTATCCTCCGGAGGATAACCCTTCCACTTCACCAAGTACTGAAGCTGTCTTCCTCTTTTTCTGCAACCCAGAATGGCCTCAACCTCGAACTCTAACTCACCCTCGATTTCCACAGGTATGGGTGGAGATTCTTCTCTGTCGGGGAAAGACTCAGGAACGACAGGCTTTAGCAAGGAAACATGCAAGACAGGGTGAATTTTGTAAGAATTAGGTAAGTCCAACTCGAAAGCGACATCATTAATTTTTCGTTTGATTTTAAAAGGACCGACGAACCTCGGACCTAACTTCCGAGAAGGTATGTGTAACCTGAGGTTTGCAGCTGACAACCAGACTTTCTCCCCAATTTCAAAAGCCGGACTCTCCTTCTTCCTCCTATCAAAAAAATGTTGTAGTCCTCCTGAGCCTGATGCATCGTTTCCTGGAGTTTCCTAAAATTTTGTTTAATAGAGGCTATGAGCTCTTGAACAGCTGGAACTGAAGTTTCTGGAAAGGAATTTGGTAAAAATGAAGGATGAAACCCGAAGTTGGACCAAAAAGGAGTCTGATTGGTTGTGGAATGGATGGAATTGTTGTACGCAAACTCTGCGGATGGAAGTAATAAAGACCAGTCGTCCTGAGAGGCTGAACAGAAACAGCGGAGATATTGCTCCAGGGACTGGTTCGTTCTTTCTGTTTGACCATTGCTCTGTGGGTGATAAGCTGATGAGAGACAAACTTTGATGTCAAGGGTTTTACAGAGTTCTCTCCAAAATGTGGAAGTAAATTGTACGCCTCTATCAGAGACGATACTTTTGGGAGTCCCGTGAAGCCGGACAACTTCCTTAAAAAAAATGTGGCTGTTTCTGTAGCTGATGGAGTGCCCACCATGGGTAAGAAGTGTGCCATCTTTGAAAGGCGATCAACAACAACAAAAATTGAGGTGAAACCCCCGGACTGGAGAAGATCCACGATAAAATCCATAGAGACTTCGGACCAAGGCCGTTCAGGAATGGGCAAAGGCTTGAGTAACCCCCAACTCTTCGTAATCGGCCCTTTGTTGCGCTGACAACGAATACAAGCAGATACATAGGCCTTACAATCCTGTCTCCACCTTGGCCACCAGAATGTGCGAGAAACCAGTTCTGCGGTCTTTCGAGCTCCGAAATGACCTGCCAGTTTGTGGTCATGGAACGTACTGAGAACTAGGTGTCGGGTTTCCAAAGGAACAAAAATTTTATTTTGAGACCAGAGCAGTTCGTCCCATCTTTCAAGAGAGAGTGTCCACTGGTTGAGGTGATACCTGGACGCAGTTTTCAGAGAGGTTAAAAGATCCGCTTGAGGAAGTAACAGAAAATTGTGTGATGACAGAATGGTGCCAGGCTCCGTGTCACGGGATCTTCCAAAAACATTCTGGAGAGAGCATCTGCTTTCACATTCTTGGAACCGGGCCTGTAAGATATAAGAAAATAAAATTGGGTGAAGAAAAGAGCCCAACGGGCCTGCCTGGGCCTCAGACGTTTAGCTGACCGCAGATACTCTAGATTTTTGTGATCTGTGAAGATCATAATAGAGTGAACCGCCCCTTCCAGCAAGTATCTCCACTCTTCAAGAGCGAACTTAATCGCTAACAACTCTCTGTCACCGACGTCGTAGTTTCTCTCTGGTGGGTTTAATTTTCGAGAAGCAAAGGCTACGGGATGCAGAAGGGCCTTAGGTCCTTGTCTTAGAGATAGAATGGCCCCAACAGCTGTTTCGGAGGCGTCAACCTCAAGTATGAAGGGTAGTGCCGGATCAGGATGACGTAGAACAGGTGCTGAGGTAAATGTTAACTTGAGCTTGGAGAAAGCTTCCTGGGCCTCCTGTGAGCAGACAAAACGGTTACCTTGGTGGGTGAGTTTAGTAATGGGTGCTACTATGGAGGAGAATCCAATGATGAAACGTCTATAAAAGTTGGTAAAACCAATAAAGCGTTGCACCCCTTTTTTGTCCTTGGGAACTGGCCAGTCTTGAATGGCTTGAACCTTTTGTGGGTCCATGGCAACTCCATAAGTAGAGACGATGAAACCGAGGAACTGTACTGTACTTTTTTTGAACTCACATTTCTCGGCTTTCAAGTATAACTTATGACGTCTAAGGATGGTAAGGACTGTCTTGACATGTTCCCGATGGAGATCAATGGAAGCTGAAAAAATAAGAATATCGTCCAAATATACCACTTAAAAGTCATCCAAGTGTTTCCGAAAAATGTCGTTGACAAGGTGTTGGAAGGTAGCTGGGGCATTGCAGAGACCGAACGGCATAACGAGCCGTCTTCCACTCATCCCCAGTTCTAATTCGGATAAGGTTGTAGGCACCCCGAAGATCCAATTTGGAGAAAATTTTAGCAGAACGGAACCATTGAAAGAGCTCAGGAATGAGGGGCAGTGGGTATCTGTTTTTAACTGTAATTTTATTCAACTCCCTGTAGTCAATGCAGGGTCGGAGGGAGCCGTCTTTTTTTTCCACGAAGAAGATTCCTGCCCCCGTAGGGGAGGAAGAGGGACGAATAAACTGTTTCTCAAGGTTCTCGTCAATGTAGGCTTTGAGGGCCTTTAATTCAGTCTCTGGCAGAGGAAAAATACGGCCGAAAGGAATTGCTGCGCCAGGTAACAGATCGATAGGGCAATCATAAGGCCTATGGGGAGGTAGACGGTCAGCCTGTTTCTTGTCAAATACATCTGCAAATTCTAGGTATGCCGGAGGGACGTGTTGGAGGTTTTCTGACGAGACGGTGACGGTGGAACAAGTGGTGGTAACTGATGTGAAACAGTTGTGGGAACAGTAGGATGACACAAAGTTGACCTCCTTGTCAGCCCAATCGATGTGAGGTTGATGAGTCTGTAGCCAGGGCAGGCCAAAAATAATAGGGAATATGGGAGATTGAATCAAGTCCAACTGTAGAAGTTCTTGGTGTCCGGAATCGGTGATGGCAAAAATAGGGTCAGTCTGTTGGGCAATTAGTCCAGAGCGGGGGAGTGAGCCATCTGCCAAGCGTACTTGTAGATAATGATCCTTTAGCCGGAGGGGAAAATGTAGCTTCAGAGCAAGGTCAGAATCCACAAAGTTACTACAAGCGCCGGAATCAATGATCGCTGGCAATCGGGTTACCCCTTTTCCAGTAGCTGTAGAGAGACAAAGAGAGTAAGGTAAGACTGTGGGGCACTGACCACACGGCAGTTAGGAGCAAACTTGGGTGCACACTTACTGGGTCTCACTGGACAGGTGCGAAGGAAGTGACTGGAGGCTCCGCAATACAGGCACAAGTTGGCTAGACGCCTGCATTGCCTTTCTTCGGAAGTGAGAGGAGGACGGACCAGTCCAAGTTGCATGGGTTCTGGGTCAGGGACCAGGTTGGAAGAGGAAGCTGGAAGAGGAGGATGCATTGGAGCTGGTCTCAGAGGAGTCCAGGTTGGACGAGACGTTTGGAAATGCTCAGAGCGCCGTTCCCGAAGACGTCGATCCAGTTGAGTAGCAGCTTGAATCAAGTCCTCCAATGTAGTGGGAGTTTCAGTTCTGGCTAGCTCGTCTTTGAAAGCTTCCGAAAGTCCCTGCCGGAACTGATAATTTAGTGCTGCTTCATTCCAGCCGGTATCGGCTGACCACTTCCGAAACTCCGCCGTGTAGTCTTCTACTGGTCTCCTACCCTGGCCAAGGTTGTGCAGGATAGTCTCAGCCGTGGCGGTGCGTTGCGGGTCATCATGAAGTCTGGTCATTTGTTCAAAAAAGGTATCAAGTGTATCCAGCACTGGACTTCTCTGTTCCATGAGGCCATGCGCCCACGCCTGTGGTTCCTCAGAGAGGAGGGAAATAACAAAGCCCACTTTTACTGCTTCAGAAAAGAAAGTTTTAGGCTGTAGTGCGAGATACAGGGAACATGCATTTTTAAAGGAACGGTACTTTCTGCGATCACCTGAGAATCGCTCCAGAGTCGGGACTCTAGGTTCAGGATGAGTCACTACGACAGGTGGGCTTGCGGCGGCCTGTGGAGCTGCGGCCCCAGGAGCGGGAGCTGTGGCTGAAGCGGAAGGACCAGGATGACCGGCGAGTTGTTGCAGGCGACCATCAACCTGTAAGTTGCCCAGAAGCGATTCAGTTTGCATGCGCCGCGCTTTATAAGTTTTTCATTCATTCATTCATTCATTCATTCATTCATTAAGTAGCCATCCTGCAACTTTTGTACTGCTTCCGTAAGTGCTGAGACCTGTTGGCATAAAGTCTCGAAAGGTGAGCGCGCCCTGTCGGCCTCGGACATCTGGCTGGTTTGTACTGTCAGAAACGTTTAAAGCGGGGGTTCACCCTATCGACGGGAAAAAAAATATTTTTTTTCCTTTTACCTTTAAATCAGGCATTGTAGCGCGAGCTACAGTATGCCTGTCCCGAATTTTTTCCCCCCATACTCACCTTGTAGTCGTCCATCGAAGATACCGGGGAATGGGCGTGCCTCTGGAGACGGAGGATGATTGACGGCCGGCTCTGGCGCGTCAAGCTTCTCCGGAAATAGCCGAAATAGGCTTGGTCTTCACGACGCGTGCGCATAGCCTGTGCGCACGCGCCGTGAAGAGCCGAGACCTACTCCGGCTGTCTTCGGGGAGAGTGACGTGCCAGGGCCGGCCGTCAATCATCCTCCCTCTCCATAGGCACGCCCATTCCCCGCGGGAGCCGGAATCTACGATGGACGACTACGAGGTGAGTACGGGGTTAAAAAAATCGGGACAGGCATACTGTAGCTCGCGCTACAATGCCTGTCTCGATGGTAACATCAAGTACGAGAGGGTGAACTACCGCTTTAAGGTAAGTACTCACCGAGACCGAGATGCCGAGGGCGGCTACCTTTGCGACTCTGTGCACCTCACCCCCTGGAGGTGGAGACAGCGAGGAGGGGCACAAAGAGGCACCAGCTACCAGCAGCAGAAGATGGTTTGATGAAAGTCACTGGAGATGTGATGCGGAGACACCAGGGAAGCTGTGGCAGATGTAGCAGAGATGCAGGTGCAAAACAAAGTCCACGGGGCTGGGAGCCCGTTCAGGTCAGAATAACAGGAGATCCAGGAAACAAGCCAAGTGGTCAGGGGTTCCGGAAGGCAGAAAGTCCAAATCAGCAAGCCAGTGGTCAAAAGGGAATAGAGACGGCAGCGGGTCCAATAAACAATCCAGGGGTCAAGTGCAGGAGAAGGCAGAGAGTAGTCAAAGTCCAAATCTGGGTCAAACAGGTCAAGGTTCAGGTTTCTTCAAGGTTTTTCCAAACAAGGTAAAGCTGACAACAAACCAGCAACCACCATGATTGGTGGATGCGTGTGCGGGTGCGCCCACGCGCGCGCCCGCGCCATAGAATAGATCCACGCTGGAACGCAGAGGCGCGCATGCGCGTGCCCGTGCGTGGCGCGCGCATGCACGGAAGTGCGGATCGGCTGCTGAGTCCCTGACAGAATCTGTCTTTATTAGCACCAGACTACAAGTCTTAAATAAATGTAGCGCCCTGCTCCTGTTGAACAGGCGCTGCTTTAAATTTAGTGGGGGTCTGAGCTGTTATTTGGCTCAGACTAGTATGATTAATGGCAAATTTAGCCTCTGCTGAGAGTTTTACCATCGCTCGCTTGGGGGTGTCATTACCACCCCAGGCCAGGGGTGGCAGCAGCAAGGTCAGGGTGTATTGGATGTTTCCCTCAGCAGCAAATCAGTGGGAGTGGTCGCCCGCTGTGCATGCTGGGGAGGGGAACTTAAAGCACAGACGTCATTGGTGCGGGGTCCGTTGTTCGTGCTGTCCGTCCTGCGGGAGGAGGCCACTTGATGAAGGAAGCCAGGGGAGGACCTATACTGGAAAGGGCCATGCAAGAGGCTGGTACCTTGGGAGTAGGCCTGGAAACTTCATCGAAGGATGCACCATACACTGAGAGGCTTGACGGTGTCGCCTGTCTGAACTAAAGTTCTACCAAAGCAAAGCTGGAGAGATCCGGTTGCTGAATCCTGTGGCAGGGGTCTCCTCATAAAGGAAGGTCTGTGGCAGAGACTGTACTTTATTCCGTGCGCCATCCCGGCTGCTAGGCCAGTGAGAGGGACCTATCCAGGTGAGCAATATCCACTTTGGCTAGAGTGGCGACGAGAACTGTTTGTTGGAAGCAGGAGTGTTTCCTTTTTGTGATTATGCACCTGAACCTACCTACCCTTCCACCCCCTTTACTTCTTTTCTACTAAAGTTCTGCAAATAAATCCCAGAAAAAGAAGTGCATTGTGTGGACATTGAAATTCTTCAGACTCTCACTTCGCCCTGGACAGTGAGAAGATAGAGGTAACGTGCCACCCAAAATTACTCAGCAGCTCCTCCGGGGGTAGTGCTACATACAGTAGAAGAGGGGGTGTATACCTCCTGCTCATATTACTCTGAAAATACACCTGTGACCAGACCTAATTAACATGAGCTAATTAACTAATCCCTTTAAGCAGCCTGGTCATTATTATGATAAATCAGGATTTCACTACAGGTCAGACTTGTTGTCACCGAGCTTCACACAGTAGATGATACATTATCATAAGTTTAAACACAGGACATATTCTCCAAATAGCAGGAGCTCCACTGGGAGTCGGCCCGTCTCCTACATTGTACAGAGGCCAATGTGATCAGCTCTTTCAATTAACATGTTGAGTTCAGAATCAAACAAACCAAGAATAGTCTTTACATATATCCTGGGAGATATTGTGGATAAATATTACTGTCCCATTTTAAGTAATCCAATATATATTTTCTCAGTCACCCTGTGCCAGGATAGCACAGGGTGACTTAGACATAAGAGGTGCATGGGGAGCTGAAACAAGGGTATCCCATACTTTCCAAGGGATTCTGGGTTCCATGAGCCCTCTCGTCACAAAAAGTTTTACATAAATAAATCAAAGCTGATCATTGTAAGCACCCATCAGGGATAAGTGGTTTGTCTCATCCCTCTAACTGCTACATGTGCAGGACAGCTAGCTCTTTTGAAAGGGTAAAATGTTTAGCCAGATCATCAGGTGAAAATAAAGGAAAGAAAGCCTAAAAAAGAAAACAATTGCTGCCATTATATCTGGGAATTAATAAATTGCACTATAATAAATTTTTGTTTTTGGGATTAATACTTTGAGTTTTCTAAGCAAAGACATTTGACCTAATAAGTTTACTAAAGAACCCACGTAGGCCTTATGCCTTCATTTTGATGGTCCCTACAGCATATGATCACAAAGGTTAAACGATTTACAATAGTGCTGAGCCCCCTCTGTTGTCTTCGGGTAAAGAAATGACAGATGGGTACTGGAGACCTCCACAAAAGACCAAATGCCATCCCTTACATTGTTCTTTGGCCTGTGTCTTACAGCATGCAGAGCAAGCATTGGTAGGAAATGAAGTGGAAGAAGCAGGTGCTGCTGTACAATTCTACAGAAAGAAAGATTATGCTGACTTCTTTTCACACGTCCAACTTGGCGTACCAACTTAGTTTAAATGAGCGGCTCTGCTGTATATAAATTATGTAGAATGGTCCCGCATTTGGAACCAAATCCCTGCATCCCTCTTTCCTCCTCAGTTGTCCTTTTCACTCTGATGTATAGATTTCTATAAGAAATAAACAAAATTTTACTTTTCATCCAACATGTACATGATTGCATTTGTCATTTTGAAAAGCATAAAGAAAAGAAAGTGGAGAAAAAACAAAAAACAAATATGGTTTTAGCAATGGTTCCTGAATTATCATTTTTTACTAGTCCATGTAACCGGGTGGGGTGTCCTTTGCCTACATACTTCTTGCTATGAGCTCATGCACATGTGCACAGGGGGCCATACATGGTAAAAAAAAACAAGCGCATTTCTGTGCCCGGGAGTCAAAGGTGTTTTTAAATAACCATCTGTACTAATTAATGACAGGCTGGTAACTGTACATACATACACTGGTGTTTGCATCCAGGGGGGCACATCTGTCCCTGAATGCATGTAAACACTTAGGCCTGGTTCACACCATTGCATTTTTATTGCGTTTTCAGTTTTGCATAAACACAGTACAGTCCATTTACCATGGTTTGCTATGGGACACGTTCACATCTGAGCATTTTATGGAAAGAGTCAGAGGCCTTTTGTTGGTTTTTGATTCCATAGACTTTAATGGATCAAAAACGTGCATTGAAAAATGCAAAATGCACCTGGAATATGCAAACTGCAACCTGCATAGGTGTGAAACCAAGCCTCAGATGGTGGTTGCTAGCATATATCCACATATTTTTGATTTGTGTTGGTGCCGGTACACAAAGGCCTGTGATTTGCATGAAATATGCAGGTTTTTTTTACTGCATATGACCCTCTGCACCACTGTGAATGGCTTCTATAAGATCTCCTCCTGTCTCATCTTAGAAAGCTGGGAGGTACAGTGCCTTGCAAAAGTATTCACCCCCGTTGGCTTTTTACCTATTTTCTTACATTACAGCCTTTAGTTCAATGTTTTTTTAATCTGAATTAAATGTGACAATAAGTTACGGTACATAATTAGTGAAATGAAGTCCACCTGTGTGCAATCTAAGAATGCCACAGCAGAGACTGGAGTATCTGAACACAGGCCTGGATTTCCTCCCTTTGCCCCCCCCCCCCCCCACACACACACATGGGTCCTTCAATGCCGCCCCCCCCCCCATGTGATAGAAATGAGGTAAACAAAAACAAAAAAAATTACATTAAAAATGCCCCCCCCCCCCCCCGCCAAATTATATAGTGAAATACAGTACTTTGAACTCCATCTGACTCTGTCCATCTGACTGTTTACTGTTGAATTTTAAAAGCAGCGGACTTCTGTCAGATTAGCAAAGCTGTGAGATGAGCAGGCTTGCCGCTGCTTTTAAAGTTCAACATGTAAACAGTCAGACGGAGGTCTAAGTACTGTATTTCACTATAGAACCTCAGTTTATTGTAATAAATAATTGTAAAATGTCAAACCATGTGGGGTGTAGAAAGATGTCCGCTTGTCCCCTTCTCACAGTATCCTTAGGGTGGAGGAGTGCGGAGTGTAGCAAGATGGCGGTGATTCATCACATTCGGCTACCCATTACGGTTTCAGTGTGCTGTTTTGTCGTAAAAGTGTTGGAAGGCATATGGTGGCGTTGCGCATGCGCAGTGTGAAATTTTTCAGTGGAAGGTCACTTCCAGAGCAAACTGTGATGGGTAGCCATATGTGACGGGACAAGGGGCGGATACTTTTCTCAATACAGACCGGCCGGTGTTCTGCCGATGAAGGTCCCCCCGGCGGATAAGGACCCCCCTGTACTGCGCAGGCGCGGTGCTTGCGCAGTACGAACCTCAACGGAGCCGCCAAAAATAGCCGAAGATGTAGAGCTGAGAGTCAGCTCTACACGGCACCTGCGCAATGACTATGACACATGCCGCACGCTCCCGATGCTAGTGCTACTCTGCAAAGGGCGGGGGTGATTTTAGCAATAAAGTATACATCTGAGCGGGGTGTGTTAAAACAAATGGAGGGCAGGTTTTGCAATGTTGATGGACGGGTTTTGCAATGGGGTTAAGTCATAAGCATAAACTGTGACAAGTATTGAAATTGGCCATCAACAGTGAACTACTCGCCCTTATCATCTCTGTCCATCATTTTAAAATACAGCCTCTTTTGTGAGTTAAATAGTTTGTGCAAATCCGCCCATCAAGTGTCAGGGCACTGGCCTTTCACGGTCACATTCCCCAGTTGGCTCTGGGTGGAATCGAACCTAGGACCTCTCCATTACAGGTCCAGCTCTTTGCCTCTGAGCCACTGCTCAGTGTTATTCTGCTTGCTGTCCGTTGGAGCCTGGTTCTGAATCTGTACTACTGTGGACCAATCAGTGGCCTGAGCGGCCTATTTAAGCCAGCCCCTTCCTCCTTGCTAATTGCTGGTTTGTTGTCAGCTTTACCCTGTTGAAAGAACCTTGAAACCTGAATACCTTGACCTGTTTGACCCGGATTGGACTTTGACTATTCTCTGCCTTCTCCTGCACTTGACCCCTGGCCTGCTTATCGGATCTGCTTACGTCTCCACTCCTTGACCACCGGCTCTGTTTCATTGGACTCTCTACCTTCCGGAATCCCTGATCACCTGGCTTGTCTTCTGATTCTGCTTTTGTTCCGCCCTGAGCGGGCTCTCAGCCCCGTGAACTCTATTTGTTCCTGGATCGCTGCTTCTACCTGCTTCAGCCTCACCGGAGTTTCCAGATCGCATCTTCCGTGACTTACCTTCAAGTGACCTCCCGCTGCAGGCAGCCGGTGCCTCTTTGTGCCCCTCCTCGCTGTCTCCACCTCCAGGGGGTGAGGTGCACAGAGTCGCAAAGGTAGCCGCCCTCGGCATCTCGGCCTCGGTGAGTACTTACCTTAACGGTGCTGACATCAAGATTGCAAAACCCGCCCATCAAGATTGCAAAACCCGCCCTCCACTGGGGGACCTTTTTCAGCAGGACACTGGGACGACAGGATTTTTTCACCCCTCCTGTTGCCGCTGCGCCGCCCCTTCACCCACTGCCGCCCCGAGGCCTGGCCTCGGTGGCCTTGTCAGGAATCTGGCCCTGTCTGTACATAGTATGACAATAAGCCGTACACTCCATAGAGTTGGGCTTTATGGCAGAGTGGCCAGAAGAAAGCCATTACTTACAGCAAAAAACAAAACGGAACGTTTTGAGTTTGCGAAAAGGCACGTGGGAGACTCACAAAATGTGTGGAGGAAGGTGCTTTGGTCTGATAAGACTAAAATTTTACTTTTTGACCATCAAAGAAAATGCTATGTCCGGCACAAACCCAACACATCACATCACCCAAAGAACACCATCCCCACAGTGAAACATGGTGGTGGCAGCATCATGCTGTGGGGATGTTTTTTAGCAGTCGGGACTGGGAAACTGGTCAGAGTTGAGGGAAAGATGGATGGTGCTAAATACAGGAATATTCTTGAGCAAAACCTGTTCCACTCTGTGTGTGATTTGAGGCTAGGATGGAGGTTCACCTTCCAGCAGGACAATGACCCCAAACACACTGCTAAAGCAACACTTGAGTGGTTTAAGTAGAAACA
Source organism: Rana temporaria (assembly GCF_905171775.1). Lineage (NCBI taxonomy): Eukaryota > Metazoa > Chordata > Amphibia > Anura > Ranidae > Rana > Rana temporaria. Next base: position 51,448,325 of record NC_053495.1, on the reverse strand, counting down.
TGTAAATGTGTTGGAATGACATAGTCGAAGCCCAGACCTCAATCCAATAGAAAATCTGTGGTCGAACTTTAAGATTGCTGTTCACAAGGGCAAACAATATTGCTGTTCACAAGGGCAAACAATCCAACTTGAAGGAGCCGGAGCAGTTTTGCAAGAAGGAATGGGCAAAAATCCCAGTGGTAAGATGTGGCAAGCTCATAGAGACTTATCCAAAGTGACTTGGAGCTGTGATAGCCGCAAAAGGTGGCTCTACAAAGTATTGACTTTAGGGGGTGAATAGTTATGCACATTGACTTTTTCTGTTATTTTGTCCTGTTTGTTGTTTGCTTCATAATAAAAAAAATCTTTAAAGTTGTTCTTTAAATGAAATGATGCAAATCCTCAAACAATCCATGTTAATTCCAGAATGTGAGGCAACAAAACACAAAAAATGCCAAGGGGGTGAATACTTTTGCAAGGCACTGTATATTACCTGTTGAATCTTAACAACAAAATAACCAGGGTGTAGCTATACGATAACATTGCAGGCAGTCTGGGCAATGATTATTCCGTGATTCTTTTTTATACCATTACATGAATTATGATGAACACTATGAAACAACAAAGAAGTGACCTTCAAAGAGAATGTGTCACAAAAATGACAATGCTTATAGCAGTTCACTAATTACATAAAGACGTTTACTTCAGGTTTTTCAGTGTTTGAATTGTCATAGTGGGATGTGTAATTAACATATCTTCTAAATGGTACAATGATTGGATTACTAGATGGTCAATAAATCATATGTACTGTATCAGTGTGTCATGAAAACTCTGACTTTGGAGGACCACAAATCACCAGTTGCCTGTTTTTGGCATTTTCCTAATTTTGGATGTGAATAATTATTTGCACGTTAAATGTTAATGTCAGACTATAACCTTTAAGTGCCACATGTGAAAACAAATCCACGCTTTGCTCAAGATAAACATATTCCCAGGCGCTCAGACACAGGTGCCGCTTCTCTGCTTGTCTCGGTTTTATATTCTAGTATTAATCAAAAGAAAAAAGCCACATTACAAATCTATTGCCATCTACAGTATCTGTATTAGATAAAACCCTGGTATGAAGACAACGCACCTGGGCTTCCCAGCTTACGCATTTCGCTCAGTAAGAGCTTAGTCATAGGGACAGCATGCAAGGCTGGCTCTATAGGACACTGCAAGAGAGAGGAGTCATCCAGAAACAGAAAAACTGATGGTGAGTTTACTGTAAGGAGGGCTCTGATAGGGACCCAATAGTAAGGGGGTGCTCTGATGTAAGAGGGACACTGATGGGGATCTTGATGTAATGGGGGATTCTAAAGGGGATTTTGATATAAGTGGGACTCCAATGGGGACCTTGATGTAAGGGGGGGGGTAACCTGATGTAAAAGGAATGCTCTAATGTAAGAGGTACTTTGATGGGGTTCTTGATGTAATAGGGAACTCTAAAGTAAGGGTGATTCTGACGTAAGGAGGACTTTCATGGGGACCCTGATGTAAGGGGGGACCCCAATGTAAGGAGGGACTCCAATGGGGACCTTGATGTAAGGGGGGGGTACCCTGATGTAATAGGAGTGCTCTGATAAGAGGTACTTTGATGGGGTTCTTGATGTAATAGGGAACTCTAAAGTAAGGGTGATTCCGACTTAAGGGGGACTTTAATGGGTACCCTGATGTAAGGGGGGGCTCATTCATTTATAAAACTAATTTTGTTAGCCTGTAAATATTTGTAAAATATATGATGTAGCACATTATGACAGACTTACCCGTAAAAAGTATCCCTCCAATGGCGCGCTGTCACAGCTGACAGGGATTCCACGTTAAATCCGGTCTTCCTTCCGGGTTTGGGGGCTCCCGCCATTTGAATGCCCATTGAAGTCACGATCGCTGCACAGCGCTCTGGAGTATTGGCAAATTTATGTAACCTCACTGGCTGAAAAAGTTGTGAATATCTCCAAAATGATGCACATTTTGGAGATATTCATTGTACCTACAGGTAAGTTTTATTATAAGCACACTTATAGGCATATCTACCAGCTTTTTGAGATGGGAACGAGGGACACCTATTAGCAAAAGTATGTAGTTATAGGACACACACCATGCCACGCCCCCTTAAAGGAGGATTATACACAATTTTTTTTTTTTTTTTTTTACCACTACTATACCTTTATTCTGGGTTTTGAAATTTAGAAATTGGTTGAAATGTTTAGAGTTGTGAAACACTCATCAAAGCACCTTGCCCCCATGTTGATGAGGACAAGGGCCTCTTCCCAACTACCCTAGCCAGGTGGTTGTCGGAGTCTGCGGGAAGGGGGCTTATCGGAATCTGGAAGCCCCCTTAAACAACGGGGATCCCCAGATTCTGGCCCCCCACCCTATGTGAATAGGTATTGGCTACATCGTACCCTTACCTATTCAACAAAAAAGCAGTGGAAAGTAAAAAAAACAAAACAAGAGCCAGTTTTTGACAATTCGTTTATTAGCTCAGAGCTATTTTACTAATAAAGTAATTGTCAAAAACTGTCTCTTTCTGCCACCATTTTCTCCCCGAGCTGTCATCTCCTGGTATCTTCTTCTTTTTCCTCCTCCTCCTCCTCCTTGCGTCGCCATCTTCTTCTTCTCCCTTGCCACTGCCGGTTACCCACTAAAAAAAAAAAAGAAGTTGGTCTTGCCGCAAAGCTGTATTCCTCCGTGGTTATTTTCCGCTCTGCCCGCCCCTTGTGACGTGTGACATAGGTGTGAACCTAGACTTAAAGGGGTTGTAAAGGTAAATGTTTTTTCACCTTAATGCATCCTATGCATTAAGGTGAAAAAACATCTGACAATACCGACCCTCCCCAGCCCCCGTTTTACTTACCTGAGCCCTCGAAAGTCCCGCGCTCGCCCCCTCATCCTCCTCGTTTCTGAGCCTGGCCGTTGATTAACTACACTGGATGGATTGAAAGCAGCGCAGCCATAGACTGCTGTCAATCACATCTAATGATGCGGCGCACCAGGGGCGGGGCCGAGTGATACAGTAAGCGGCAATAGCCGCCGGCTGTATCACAGGAGCGTGCCCGCAGGAACTCAACACCATGCAAGCTTGTTGGCATGAAGGTGTTGAGTTCATGCGAGGAGGAGCTGAGACAGCCACCGAGGGACCCCAGAAGACCAGGTTCGGGGACACTCTTTGTTATTTAAAAAAAAAAATTAACTTTACAACCCCTTTAAGCAGCAAAGGCAGTTGGACGGGGTTGTACACATGTTACGGCTGCAATGCTTTGCGTTTCAAAAATTACAGCGGTAAAGCGCCTCTAAAACGAGCGGTGATTTAGCGCTAACGTGGCCCCAGTGTAAAAGGGGTCTTAGGGGTCTAAACAAAACCCATTAAGGTGAAGGTAGCCATGCCGCAACTGTTTGTGGTTGCAGTGCAGTATCCCTATTTAAAATCCATATTTGACTGTAAGAAAAAAAAAAGATACTGCTGGCCCCCAAGTGTCTGTCAGCCATAGTGGCTCTATGAAAAGTGATCCACTGGGGATCACTCTACAGGTGTAAATGAGCCCTGATGAACATCATCACCAAGCTTAGTAGATGGAATACAGCCATTGGAATTTCGTCCAATAATTTCAGTGCAATAGAGTACAAATGATCCAATTAGGAAGTCTCAGGAGACTGGCATCAGATCTACAATGAGGTGGAACCTTTCAATGGATACCCTGTTCACTTGATACAGCAAAGATGAGCAGAGATAACTCAGCATGGGAAAATCAATGGGGCATTACCCAACCTACACTGGATAGTAGACTTGGAGGAGATCACTGTTCAAGGGTCTGATTGTTTCATTCCAACAATTCAGAAAGAAAGGAACAATCAATAAGAGATCAATTGTCCTCGAAAGGTCATCTTGTATACAGGAAGAGTGAAGCTAGACAAACATGTTTAGATTTCCGTTGTTCACCCCTGCTGGCTGAACAAGAGAAATTAGTTGTTGCCCCATTCAAACTAAACCACATAGATGCAGGAATCTCCCTTGCCTTTGCATTCAGACAGCTACAACACCCTCAGTCTAAATACTCAACCACTGACTGCATCTGCTTGGATGGAGTAAATGTTGGGTCCACAATTAGATTTTCCAATCATCTTTTGTGCCAACAGGGCCAACCACAGCTCAAATTTTGTCTATTCAGCAGGAATTGGCCAAAAATTAGAGCCATGTATGGCCAACCTAAAACTGAATTCTGGGATAATCAAATATTGTCTGAATACAAGAGCCATATATATTTTAACTTGAATCCTGGTGTGGTTTGTGCATTTCTTCCAGATCTGTGCAGTAATCCAGTGAGAAACTTTGCCCCTGCATAGGAGCTTCCTGTAATAACGACTGGTCACTGCTGCTCTGCCTCCTTGTGCAGGGTGACCCGTCTTGTATCTACCTCCTTAATTAACTCTTACAATTATGTGCAGGCAGCCTGTGGTGGGTTGACCTACTGGGCTCCTACCACAGCTCTGCTTTTTGCACAGGCTATGCAAAGCACAGTGATGATGTCACTACCACTTTTACAAGGTAATAACTGGGTTTGCAAAGGCACATGGAGAAAGATGATGTGGTTGCATTATTCTTTTACAACAGCTCACCCTATTTCTACTTCAATAAAAAAGTCCTAAATCATTGCTTGCCTTTTTTTTGTAATTTACACACCAGAAACAATATAAACAGTCCATTGAAGCTTCAGGAAACTTGGCAGTATACAGCAAATAAGGAATCAGAGTAAATCAAACTTTGGCTGACTGTTTGTGTTTTTTTATAAACAGCACAATGCAATGACTGTCATGGGACTCTAGTAAAAAAATGAAAGTATAAAGTTCTAAAGCTCACCACATATGGTACATTGTTGATTTATCAACAATTATGCAGTGCAAGAATCTGCTGATTATATACAAATCAGTGGCGGCTGGTGCTCAAAATTTTTGGGGGGGCGCAAAGGAAAAAAAAATTTGCAGTCTCACTGTGCAGCCACTGTTACATGCCATCAAACGCAGCCACTGTTACTGTACATGCCATCAAACGCAGCCACTGTGCCATCAATTTGCACCACTGTGCCATGCCATCAAATGCAGCCACTGTGCCATCAATTTGCACCACTGTGCCATGCCATCAAATGCAGCCACTGTGCCATCAATTCGCACCACTGTGCCATGCCATTAAACGCAGTCACTGTGCCATGCCATCAAATGCAGTCACTGTGCCATCAATTCGCACCACTGTGCCATGCCATCAAATGCAGTCACTGTGCCATCAATTTGCACCACTGTGCCATGCCATTAAATGCAGTCACTGTGCCATACATTGTCACCACTGTGCCATGCCATTAAACGCAGTCACTGTGCCATCCATTGTCACCGCTGTGCCATGCCATTAAACGCAGCCACTGTGCCATCCATTGTCACTACTATGCCATACATTGTCACCACTGTGCCATGACATTAAACGCAGCCACTGTGCCATCCATTGTCACCACTGTGCCCTCCATTGTCACCACTGTGCCATGCCATTAAACGCAGCCACTGTGCCATACATTGTCACCACTGTGCCATGCCATTAAACGTCGCCGCTGTGCCAATTGTCCCCACTGTGCCCTGTAAATTGCTTCCCCCCCCCCCCCCGCCCGGCACTTACCTTTACTGGTTTTAGGCATCCACGTCCCACGATGTCTTCTCCGCCCTCGATGACTGACAGGCGTCTCAGCCAATCAGGTTACAGGTAGCCAGAACCGGCCAACCTGATTGGCTGAGACGCCTGTCATCTTATTCAAGGGGCGTACAGTCTGTGCACTCCGAGAATAAGCTTCCGGGACCCGAGGGCTGTATTGGGAAAGCCTATCAGAGCTGTTGGCTTTGATAGACATTTCCGTACAGCCAACCAGCTGGCGTTATTCAGATGGCCGGACATTGAGCGCCGACCATCTGAATAACAGCGGCAGCGGCGAAAATAACATAGATTCGTGCAATGCATGAATCTATGTTATTTGACTCAGTGGCGGTGAGAGCCAGAGGGGGCGGCGCTCCAGCGCCCTCTATGGACGAACCGCCACTGATACAAATTGATCAGATGGCTCAGATTAGTTTAGATTTGGTAGATCCAAGGTTGATTGTACAGAGATTGTATGCTTAGGGATGAGCCGTACACCACTCCCCCCCCCCTCGGTTTTGTTTGCACCAGAACATGCTAACAGACAAAAGAATATTGCGAACACCTTTAAAGTCTATGGGACACAAATATGAAAAATCGAAAGAGTTCATTTTAAAGGCTTATATGCAAGTCATTGACATAAAAAGTGTATGGGGACCCCGGTCCTGCCCCAGGGGACATGTATTAATGCAAAAAAAAAAGTTGTAAAAATTGTGTTTTTTCCAGGAGCAGTGATTTTATTAATGCTTAAAGTGAAACAATAAAAATTAAATATTGCTTTAAATATCGTGCCTTGGGGGTCCCCTTAGACTGCCTGTAAATTAGCAAATTTTCCCCACATTTTCCCCATGTTCATAACAGTCCCTCAGCAAAATCACATTTCTAAAGGAAAAATGTCATTTAAAATTGCTCGCGGCTGTAATGTATTGCCGGATCCCAGCAATATACATAAAAAATCATTGAAAAAAACGGCGTGGGTTCCCCCAGTCCATTAGGGTCTGGTATGGATATTAAGGGGAACCCCATGACAAAATAAATAAAATGATGTGAGAGAGCGCCCCCCCTCCTGAACCGTACCCGGCCACATGTCCTCAATAACTGCCCCCCCCCCAAAGCACCTTGTCCCCATGTTGATGGGGACAAGGGTCTCATCCCCACAAATCTTGTCTGGTGGTTGTGGGGGTCTGCGGGCGGGGGGGCTTATCGTAATCTGTAAACCCCAGATCTCGGCCCCCCATTCACCCAAAAAGAGTGTCAAAAAAGTTAAAAAGTAAAAATTACAGGAGACAGTTTTGGACAATTACAAAAAAAGTGTAAGAGCTGTCAAAGCAAAAAGACGTCAGTCAGCGGGACGCCTCCCATGTAGGCAAAGTTTTTCATATTTATGGAGATTTATGGCTACTGGGGGCTAAGAATATACAACTGGGGGAATCTGTAGTGGAGAAGGATCTGGGGGTTTTGGTAGATCATAAGCGCAATGATAACATGCAATGCCAAGCTGCGGTTTCCAAAGTAAGCAAAGTCCTTTCTTGTATTACTGTAAGAGAGGTATGGACTCCAGAGAGAGAGATATAATTTTGCCCCTGTACAAATCATTAGTACAGAAGCAATTCAGTTTGCATGCGCCGCGCTTTATAAGTTTTTCATTCATTCATTCATTCATTCATTCATTCAGTAAGACCTCATCTGGAATTTGCAGTTCAGTTTTGGGCAAAAGTTCTCAAAAAGGATATCGGGGAACTGGAGAAAGTGCAGAGAAGGACAACCAAACTGATAAGAGGCATGGAGGAGCTCAGCTATGAGGAAAAATTTGAGGAACTGAATTTATTCACTCTTGAAAAGAGGAAAATAAGGGGGGGGGGATATGATCAACATGAACAAATATATAAGGGGTCCATATAGTGAACTTGGTTATTCACTTTACGGTCAACACTGAGGACACAGGGGCACTCTTTACGTCTAGAGGAAAAGAGATTCCATCTCCAAATACGGAAAGGTTTCTTCACAGTAATGCCGCGTACACACGATCGTTTTTCGGCATAAAAAAAACAAAGTTTTTAAAAACGTCATTTAAAATGATCGTGTGTGGGCTTCACATCGTTTTTCGGCTTCTGAAAAACGTAAAAAAAAAAATCGAACATGCTGCATTTTTTCACGTCGGCTACCGCTTACAAAGTTCAATCCGGACGTAACGTGCGTACGGACTGTAGTATGGTGAAGTGCTGTTTTTTACCTTTCCCTGGAATAAATACAGTCTATTTTTTATTCCGCATTGGACCTACTATTCACTGCTGCATTGGACTCCACTGCACCATCTCCCTTATGGTGAGAACAAGCTGTCTTTGACCACTTGTGAAAACATATGGTCCAACTCATCTGGTAAGGAGACACTTCTTATACTGGTGGAGGATATCATCACATTTGCCGAAGATTTTTGCTATCTCACTGGGTGTCATCTTAATTCTTGATTCTACAGTCAAGGACTTTATTTGCGCTGCACTTTTATTATTATTTATCATTTGTACTTTTTGAGTTTTTTTGTGATTGCCTCTGTTGGTGTTCAGCTTGCAATTAATTTAGTTTTATTTGTAACATTTGTGCGCTGATTGCTGTTTTTTCTAAAGTTGGTAGCAAATTGGATCATGCTCTGCTGTTTTTTTTCCGTCTTCCTCTGGATCAACTGTGGGTATAGAATTGGGTATATGGGATTGTACGATATATTTTTTTTTAAATATTTATCTTTTATGGTTGAACTAGATGGGCTTGTGTCTTTTTTCAACCTGACTAACTATGTAACTATGGATCTCAGTTCTCACAAATCCCTGCTGTTGGAGAAAAGTTTTTCCCAGGTAACCTGATGGAGATCTGGGCAGTCCTGAGCAGAAAGTAACCAAGATAGATCTGCAGTTAGGGTCTGTGTCCTACAGCTAGAGTTGCCACCTCATCCCTTTAAAAAGGAACACATATGAATTACACAGGTTCTGAGGTTAATTTAATGCAGGTAAGGCACCAAATGAGTCTAATTACCACCTCAATTAGCCACAGAACCTGTGTAATTAATATGTGTTCCTTTTTAAAGGGATGAGGTGGCAACTCTACCTACAGCCTATGGACCAGAGCCATTAAAGTGGAGCTAAGAGGACCTGTTGCTGTGTCTGCTCCTTCACTTCTGGGAGAGGCAGCAGATCTGAGCCTGCTGGAGCTGTCTTCAGAGAATGAGTTGAGAAAGAGAATAACTTCAGGTTGAGGGTCCAAGTGGAGAGACTGCGGCCTGTGTAACAATCCGATACCTGATTGTTGGGAGCCGCTGATCACTTAGGCTCCGTACACACGACCAAACATGTCTGCTGAAACTGGTCCGCAGACCAGTTTCAGCTGACATGTTCGGTCGTCTGTACGTCCGACCGGACAATTTTTCCGGCAGATCGGACAGGTTTCCAGCGGACAAATGTTTCTTAGCATGCTAAGAAAAATGTCCGCTGGAAGCCTGTCCGTCGGACATGTTCGGTCATCTGTACAGACTCACCGGTCATGTCCGCTCGGCCGAAAGCCCTCGAATGCGTCGAAGTGATTCGACGCATTCGTGGAAGCATTGACCTTCCAGGGCCGCGCACGTCGCGGCGACGGCGCGGCCACGTCACCGCGTATCGTGTCCGCGCTGATTTCTGTTTGATGGTGTGTACAACCATCAGACAGAAATCTCCGAGCGGACATGTCCGATGAAAACGATCCGGCGGACCGTTTTCATCGGACAGTCCGTCCGTGTGTACGAGGCCTAAGCCTTTGGGACGTGATTAGCTGCTTGCCAGAAAGTGATGAGTTGAGCTACATAGCCTGTCACACACTGTTGGCCCAAATGAAGACTGACCCTACTTGTCGCTTGTGCCTCGTTTCCACTGAGCAGATCGGTTTGAGTTGGTTCGGTACAGTACTTTATTTTGAGTGTTTCCATTATGAAAGCACCCCATACAACCGAACCATGCCGCACCATTCTGGGTCCTGCTTCTGATGTGGGGCCATAGAAAATGGCACGGTTCGGTTAAGGCAGAGCTACAATACATTCCACTGATTGGCAGACACGCTAGGCATTTTTTCTAAACCCTGTATGGCCCCTGGCGGTCCGATTTGCAGTAGAAAGGCTCACCTGAATAAGCCTGACTATTCTAACCCTTCCAAACTGTACCAACCCGAAGCGTTCCGCTCAGTGGAAACGAGGCATTAGCCTCTGTTATTTAGTGAGAATCTTAAAGAGACAGTGCACCACCTAAAAAAGGGCCCCATTGGACGCCGGCCAACGTTGAATACCAGGTACCAGGTACTTTGCCACCACCTTTAAGGAGTACCCTGCTCAGGAACACTAACCAATACCCATACATGGGGGTATCCTAACAAAGTGCTCTCACAAACATTATCCGTGTGACAGTTGGGTCTAATCTAGCTCAATAGTGGTTAGTCAGGTTTAAACTTTATTTAACACTGCCGTAGTACAGTTAGGCTTTACAGTTATAGGACAGTGTTCAATTAATTCAGTTGTGCAACGTTGACATTATTATTTGCTTCATATCAAGCCTTATACTGTTACCGGCTTTAAGATAATACATTTACTTAACCTGCAATCTGGTGGTCTGGATTTAATTTCTTGTGCATTGTCGCATTGTAAATCACTAACGCTTAAGTTGTCCAGGTGTGCTCTAAAAGAGTGTGTGATTGGGGGCTGAGTGGTTTTTAGAGCGTGGCAGAACAGAGAACCCACCATCACCAGTGGCTCCTTGGTAACTAGAATTTTACCCTCTGCCTGCCCTTTTTTGGCACAGCTTCCACTTTAAAGCTCAATTACTGGGATTATCTTTTTATTTTTAAACTTCCATTGGTCCAGCTTGATTACATCTAATTCTTTCTATCTCACATTTGGAGGGGTGTTGGGAAAGCAGAAATCCACTCTCCTGAGTTCTGTTTCAGCTTTGAAAAAATATAAGATGTTATCTGAATGTCAGATCTCGGATCTTTATGGTTTCGGACACGGAGACCTCATCTACAAAAACCTAGCATTCCCAAGTTTAAATGTCTAACACTATTAGAATTGTGGATGCATTTTACACAGGTCACAAAGGATGTGTCAGATAATTGCTGGACAGAACAGATCAGAGGAATCTTGTGTGGACTCTCCCTACACTTGGTATGTAATAGTTTTATTTGTACAAGGGTGCGTCCTTCATCAACGGCATTTATAGGACTGACATCAAACACGCCAAAACATACAGAAATACATCTTACAAAGAACACATGTACTTCATATAAAGTACTGGCAGCACCACACACAACTACATTCCATACTGACAGCATACGTCACCACACGCTATACTGACAGCATACATCCCCACGCTCTATACTGACAGCATACGTCACCACGCTCTATAATGACAGCATACGTCACCACGCTCTATACTGACAGCATACGTCACCACGCTCTATACTGACAGCATACATCACCACGCTCTATACTGACAGCATACATCACCACGCTCTATACTGACAGCATACATCACCACGCTCTATACTGACAGCATACGTCACCACACGCTATACTGACAGCATACATCACCACGCTCTATACTGACAGCATACGTCACCACGCTCTATACTGACAGCATACGTCACCACGCTCTATACTGACAGCATACGACACCACGCTCTATACTGACAGCATACGACACCACGCTCTATACTGACAGCATACATCACCACGCTCTATACTGACAGCATACGTCACCACGCGCTATACTGACAGCATACGTCACCATGCTCTATACTGACAGCATACGTCACCATGTTCTATACTGACAGCATACGTCACCACGCTCTATACTGACAGCATACGTCACCACGCTCTATACTGACAGCATACGTCACCACGCTCTATACTGACAGCATACGTCACCACGCTCTATACTGACAGACTACGTCACCACGCTCTATACTGACAGCATACGTCACCACACGCTATACTGACAGCATACATCACCACACTCTATACTGACAGCATACATCACCACGCTCTATACTGACAGCATATGTCACCACGCTCTATACTAACAGCATACGTCACCACGCTTTTTACTGACAGCATACGTCACCACGCTCTATACTGACAGCATACGTCACTACGCTCTATACTGACAGCGTACGTCACAACGCTCTATACTGACAGCATACGTCACCACGCTCTATACTAACAGCATACGTCACCATGCTCTATGCTGACAGCATACGTCACCACGCTCTATACTAACAGCATACGTCACCATGCTCTATGCTGACAGCATACGTCACCGTGCTTTTTACTGACAGCATACGTCACCACGCTCTATACTGACAGCATACGTCACCACGCTCTATACTTACAGCATACGTCACCACGCTCTATGCTGACAGCATACGTCACCACGCTCTATACTTACAGCATACGTCACCACGCTCTATGCTGACAGCATACGTCACCACGCTCTATACTTACAGCATACGTCACCGTGCTTTATACTGACAGCATACTACGTCACCACGCTCTATACTGACAGCATACGTCACCGTGCTTCATACTGACAGCATACGTCACCGTGCTTTGTACTGACAGCATACGTCACCACGCTCTATCTTTAGAACTGACATCATACAACACTGCGCTCTATACTCAGGACTGACACCCTACAGCACTGCACTAATAACTCAATAATAGCAACAAATTGCACTGTACTTTATTTTCAGAAACATCACCATACAACACTCCATCTTCAGGACTGACATCATACAACACTGCACTCAGTTCTCAGCAATAGCATCATCCAACACTGGACTCCATAGTCAGGACACCATACAACACAGCACTCTATACACTCAATACTCAGGACTAACACCATACTGCACTCCATAGTCAGAACACTGCACTCTATACACTCCATTCCTGCTCAGGACTAGCAGCTACACTCCATACTCGGGACTGACTCCAAACAGCACTGCACTTCTTGTTTGGGACTTACACTATACATGCTGCGCTTCTTACTCAGGACTAATTGCAAACAGCACCACACTCTGTACACTCCATCCCTACTCATTCCCACCAGCACACAGCACCACACTCTGTACACTCCATCCCTACTCATTCCTACCAGCACACAGCACCACACTCTGTACACTCCATCCCTACTCATTCCCACCAGCACACAGCACCACACTCTGTACACTCCATCCCTACTCATTCCCACCAGCACACAGCACCACACTCTGTACACTCCATTCCTACCAGCACACAGCACTGCACTCCATCCTCAGTTCAGCATACATCGCTCCAGCCTCTGCAGGCACTCACAGAGCTCACATCACCGTGTGATCACATCGTCTCTATTAGCGGAGGGGATTGTGGAGGGGATCACACAGCGCCAGGGAGTTGTATCACACAGGACTGGGAAGTTGTGTCGCACAGGACTTGGAAGTTGTATCACACAGGACTTGGAAATTGTATCACACAGGACTTGGAAGTTGTGTCTCATAGGACTGGGAAGTTGTATCACACAGGACTTGGAAGTTGTGTCGCATAGGACTGGGAAGTTGTATCACACAGGACTTGGAAGTTGTGTTAAACTTATAGAGGACTGGGAAGTTGTGTCGCAGGAAGTTTGTGAAGTCGGTGCAGACGGAGAAGTTTGCGCAGACAGGGAGGTCGGTGAAGACAGGGAGGTCGGTGCCCACTCCGCACACACTGAGCACTCCGGGTCCGGGCATGTCCCGGGCTTCTGGCTGACATGGAGCCCTCCGACCCCCTGTACCTCCCCCCGCGGCCGGCCCGCCGCACTCAGTGGCTGCTCAGCGTCCTGGCTCATCACTACGGACTGGACCGCGGGACGGACAATGAGATCATAGTGCTGGCCGGCGGGCTGGACCAATACCTGCAGGAGGTGTTTCATCACCTGGATTGGAGGGGAGAGGGCACCATCTCCGGGGAAGCGTTCCGCACCCTCTGCGGGGTCCTGGACCTGGAGCCCGGGATGGATGAGTGCGAGGGGCTGCTGGAGCAACTGCCGGAGCGCCTCACCTTCCGACACTTCCATGCCAAGCTCTGCGGGCACTTCAGCGCAAAAGCCGGGGCCCTCCGCCTGCCTGGGAGCCGAGAGAGCCAGATGAACAGGAAGGAGAGTCCGGGGATGACCCTGACAGAGGAGGACCAGGAGATAAAGAGGCTGGAGAATGAGAACCGACATCTCCGGGAACTGCTGGAGGACCTGAGGATGGCGCTGCAGAGCAGTGATGCCCGCTGCCTGGCACTGCAGGTGAGTCAAGGGATCCGCGGGGGCATGGCCTCTAAGGGAGACCAATTACTGCATAACGGATTCAAGTAGAGGAACCCGATCACACTTCATGTATGTTTTACAATGGCGATGTTATTTACAAAGTTGTTTTCAGTATTTTTTTCCTGCAACTTTTAATATTATAATATCTTGCGATCCTGCCATAAAGGTCCCTGTTGGGACACTTCCTATTGAGCTACATTCAGATGACCAAATAGCAGCAGCCAGGAGGAATCAGTAGATTCTGAGCCCACCCAGGAGAAATCAGTAGATTCTGCTCCCGAACCCACCCAGGAGGAATCAGTAGATTCTGCTCCTGAGCCCACCCAGGAGGAATCAGTAGATTCTGCGCCTGAGCCCACCCAGGAGGAATCAGTAGATTCTGCACCCCAACCCACCCAGGAGGAATCAGTAGATTCTGCGCCTGAGCCCACCCAGGAGGAATCAGTAGATTCTGCGCCCGAACCCACCCAGGAGGAATCAGTAGATTCTGCGCCCGAACCCACCCAGGAGGAATCAGTAGATTCTGCGCCTGAGCCCACCCAGGAGGAATCAGTAGATTCTGCGCCTGAGCCCACCCAGGAGGAATCAGTAGATTCTGAGCCCACCCAGGAGGAATCAGTAGATTCTGCGCCCGAACCCACCCAGGAGGAATCAGTAGATTCTGCGCCCGAACCCACCCAGGAGGAATCAGTAGATTCTGCGCCTGAGCCCACCCAGGAGGAATCAGTAGATTCTGCGCCTGAGCCCACCCAGGAGGAATCAGTAGATTCTGCACCCCAACCCACCCAGGAGGAATCAGTAGATTCTGCGCCTGAGCCCACCCAGGAGGAATCAGTAGATTCTGCGCCCGAACCCACCCAGGAGGAATCAGTAGATTCTGCGCCCGAACCCACCCAGGAGGAATCAGTAGATTCTGCGCCTGAGCCCACCCAGGAGGAATCAGTAGATTCTGCGCCTGAGCCCACCCAGGAGGAATCAGTAGATTCTGAGCCCACCCAGGAGGAATCAGTAGATTCTGCGCCCGAACCCACCCAGGAGGAATCAGTAGATTCTGCGCCCGAACCCACCCAGGAGGAATCAGTAGATTCTGCGCCTGAGCCCACCCAGGAGGAATCAGTAGATTCTGCGCCTGAGCCCACCCAGGAGGAATCAGTAGATTCTGAGCCCACCCAGGAAGAATCAGTAGATTCTGCGCCGGAGCCCACCCAGGAGGAATCAGTAGATTCTGCGCCTGAGCCTCAGCCCACCCAGTTGTGTGACAATAGCAAATTAATATTCGCTATTGTTTTTCTGATTCTCCTCCCAGCCAATCAGGAAGCGGATCCTGAGACCCGTCACCCAATTGGCGAGGAGAAGAAGCGATGCTATTGAGGAGAGCTATGAGAGGAAAAGCGATGGGAAGGCGCCGTGAAGCACCAGGAGGAGGAGGCGCCGCCCGGAGGAAGCGCTGCACGCGACCTAGATAGGGTAAGTACAGGGCTGGTGACCGACCAACCGGGGGGCTTGTCAGGTAAATTGTTTGCCCCCCAAAAAATATACAGTGGTACCTTGGATTACAAGCATAATCCCTTCCAGAAGAATGCATGTAATCCAAAGCACTCGTATATCAAAGTGAGTTTCCCCATAGAAATCAATGGAAACTCAGATAATTCGTTCCACAGTGACTTCTATTGTAGGCAGTACCACATGTGGTCAGAAGTGGGGGAGCCGGAAACACCCGGAGAGGCTCGGAACGGAGTGTTTCCAAGTGTTTCCGAGTGCATCCAAGCGGCTTTGAGTGTCACCGGCGCCCCGCACCTCTGGCCTAATGCGATACTGCACACCGCACAGGCTTGAATCCTGCTAATTTTGCGAGACGACGCTCGCAAACGAAGTTAGGATTTGTGCTTCTGTGTTGTCACCCTGAACATGATTTATCACCTGCTCACCAACAAACTTGTTTTCAAGTGAAAAGCTCTTTTTATTGTATGATCACACAGGGAAGCAATGTTTAAGGACTGCTCAGGGACCCTTCATCAGACCCACCACAAGCCAATGAAGGGTCCCTGGGCAGTCACAAAATATTTCTTCTCGATTCAGTGATTGACCTTTAGATCGAGTTGTTTTATTGTTCCAAGTTTGAAACAATTGTTTGATGCAACAGGGTGGAAATGGGAACTTTGATTTTTCAATTGCCCAATCCATGCAGATGTCTTAAATGATTGTTCAAAGCAATACAAACTGTTTTTTTCCTTCACTAATCCTCTGAAAAGTTTCATGGAAAAAATAACCAAGGCTATAGTAACTGATCAAATGTTTTGGGACTCGTTTAAGACAAGTGCACCTTTAGGCTCGGTTCACACTAGTGTGCTGTGCTATATCGCATGTGAATCACATGCAATGTCCATGCAATGCGATTTCAGCCATACAGATAGTATGGCTGATATTGCACCGCATTCGGACCAAACACGCACAGGACCTTTTTTTTTGGTCCGCACCATAATCGGATCGCATTGGGTGTTCACACCTATGCGATCCAATTCATGTCCGAACTGTCAGTTCACAGTGCGATACGCGAGCTGAAATAGGGGTGTCGTTAATGTTGTATGACACTCCCCAGCAGTTCGCATATGGCAGTGTGAACTGCCGTGCGAGTCGGGTGCAATGCGGGAATCCGCAGTGGATTCGCAGGGTTCTCGCATCGCACTAGTGTGAACCCGGACTAAAATGCGGAACAATAATGAGCTTAGTTTACATCTTTGTGATGCTTTCATGTGTATTTAAAGAAGTACAGCATGCCACATTTTTTTTCTCACGTCCCAGAACACATATGAACAAACCACAAAAGCATATAAATACAACCCAGTAAAAAAAAAAAGCCTAAATAAACGCTCCACAAATGCATTACAGATGTATGTAACCACGCATGCAGAACTGAACGCTGGGATTGTGGTGTAAATTATACTTATACAGGTACAACTAATTTAGACCTGAGCTCCAGGGAAAGTAAAAATCCTCCTGTCCCATTTGCTCCTCTCTCCTTTCTTCTTCTTAAAATATAATTTTAGCTATATAGTATATACAGTGAATATTGTGCTGTAATTTGCTACTCTGCTTACCCAGACCCAGGCCTTTGATTATCACCATACTTACAGCTTCTTCTATGTTTGAGTTGTTTGACCCTGCCCAGGGCCGCCATCAGGAATTATGAGGCCCCTAACACAGCTTTAGGCATGGGCCCCCTGGAGCAGAGAACCGTGGGGTGCTGCCGCCTCAGTTTGAGAAGCGTGTGTGGGGGGGCTGCCGCAAATTGATTGAGAAGCGGGGGGTGCCACAAATGAATTAAGAAGTGGGGGGTGCTGCCACCGCAAATTGAGGTCGGGGGCTGCCCTGGGGACCTCTGGGCCCCTTACAAAAGAAGGAAATAATAAAATAAAATATATATTAAAAAAAAGGGGGGGGCCTTGGGGACCTCTGGGCCCTTTAATAAAAAGAAAAAAAAAGAAAAAAAATATATATATATATAAAAAAAATGTAATTTTAAAAAATAAAAACAAGGGGGGACCTCTGGGCCCTTTAATAAAAAATAAAAAATAAAAATATATATATAAAAAAAAGGGGGGGGTTGCCATCCGGGCCCCTTACAGGTGTACTGCCTGTACCCCCCTGATTGCGGTCCTGACCCTGCCTGTCTATGGGTAGTTTCTACCTGACTTTGTATTTGTATCTGTTTTTCTATAATATATGTACACTATTTGCATTTTTCATTATTATTATTTTATTTTTCTGAAATAAACAAAAATCAATAAGCAATAAATAAATAAACAATAAACAAAAACAAAAAATCCTCGTATGTGGTGGGACTGTTCCTGTACTGCAAGGGTTTAATACTAATTTAAGTCTTGTGGTGCTGCAAATAGCAGATTCCCCATTTCCTCAGATTCCCCATCGGCTGTAAGATTATTGCTGAATAATATTTTAGAAAAAGTTTCTTCAAATTATCTTATTGATAAGTGTGTAATCATCATTAGAGGGCCAGAGTGTGGTTCTAGTTGGGTTAAAGCATAGCTAATGGAAAAAAACGTTTTTGTTTAGTCTTAGGCTGGCCATACATTATACAATTTTCCTTAAGAGCCGGTTCACACTGGGGCGACACGACAGGCGGCTCAGCCTACAGTTGCAATGGAACCGTTCTAATAGGAGCGACGCAAGTCGCTCCGACATAGAAAAAGGTTCCTGTACGACTTCGGGGGCGGCTCAGGGCGACTTGCATTGACAGAAGTCGTTTTGCAGGTCGCCTCTGAAGTCGTCTTCGGGACGACTTGCAGAGTCGCCCCCGAAGTCGTGCGGCGGCTGTGTGAACCGGCTATAAGCCCCCATTCACACCTAGGCATTTTGTCGCCTGTAGTGTGACGCCGCAGCAGCCCCGAGATGCTGGAGGGATGAAAACACATTGCCCTCTATGGAGATGGTTCACATCTCCACGCCGAACGCCGTACGCCTGCCGCCTGAAAAAAAGTCCCGGACCTTTTTTTCAGGCGGCTTTCGGCGTTCGGCATAGGAGATGTAAACCATCTCCATAGAGGGGGTGAGGCTGCATTCACAATCGCGGCGTTTTGTCGCCGCGAAACGCCAAAATTTGTCGCCGCAATTCGCGGAACAAAACGCCGCGATTTTGTACGCCTAGGTGTGAATGCAGCCTTAGGTTTACCAAAACCCAAATTATGAGGTTGACCTGCACTTTCACTGTATTGTTCATTTAAAGCAGTAGTAAACCCGCTGACACTTTTTTTTTTTACTACACCTGTAAGTCAAAAGGCATAATGAGCTAGTATGCAACGCATACTATCTCATTATGAAATACTTACCTTAGAACGAGGCGTCGGTATCTCACCCGGTCCACGCGAGGCAGTGTATAAAAAAAACGCAATAAGTGTTTATTGATTGGTTTGCCCAAATGTTATAGCATCTACAAAATAGGGGATAGTTTTATAGCATTTTTTTTTATATATTTTTTTTTTTACTAGTAATGGCACACTGTGCAGGGACCGCCCTGTCTTTTCTCTGCTCTCCTCTGTGGGGGGATCGGATGAACATGGACCGTCTGTCCGTGTTCACCCAATCCGATCCGCAGACGGATAGAAGAATAGGGTTTTCCTCCGTCTGCAGAATCGAAGGATTGCGGAACCAGGTGAGATTGGGTGTCAGCGGATGTTCATCCGCTGACACCCACAATCTCAAAGGGACCAACGTATGTCCCTTTTTCATCCTACATACGGACTGCCCGTGTGAAAGAGCCATAATAGGAAAAAGTGACACCATTTGTTGTTAAAAGAACAGTGTAAAAATAAAAAATAAAAAGTAAAATAAATAAGGAAAACATTTTTAAAAATGTTTTTAACGTGCTCCATCCTGCTGAGCTCCATCCTGCCATTTTATTCTCTAGGGTGTTAGAAATAAATATATATATATATATATATATATATATATACACATATATACAATGTTTGGGGGTTCTAAGTCGTTTTCTAGCAAAAAAAACAACCTGATTTTTGTAAACTACAAGTTTGAAAAATGTGCCCGGTCTTAAAGTGGTTAAAGATGTAGGCTTTCAGCACCCTTGACATTCCTTCCTCTGGCATTAGATAATGCCTAAGGAAGCAAACTAACGGGTCCCAAAAGCTTACGGGGCAGATCCACAGAGATCTGCACCCGCGCAGCGTATCAGAGATACGCTACACCGCCGTACCTTACCTGGCTTTAGTTCGAATCCTTAAAGATTTTGCGCCGTATGTTACGGCGGCATAGTCTATCTCTGGCGGCGGAATTCAAATCGGCGATTAGGGGGCGTGTTTCATTTAAATGAAGCGCGTCCCCGCGCCGAATGAACTGCGCATGCGCCGTCCCAAAATTTCCCGCCGTGCATTGCGCTAAATGACGTCGCAAGGACGTCATTTTTTTTAACATAGACGTGAATTACGTCCATCCCGATTCACGGACGACTTACGCAAAAAAAAAAAAAAATTCAAATGAAACGCGGGAACGACGGCCATACCTAACATGGCAAGTCTAACTATACGCCGCAAAACACCAGCTTTAACTATACGCCGGAAAAAGCCGACTAGAGACGACGTAAAGGAATGCGCGGAAAACGACGTGAACGCCACCCAGCGGACGCCAAAGTACTGCATCTTAGATCCGAAGGCGTACAAAGACGTACACCTGTTGGATCTAACCCAGAAGCCGTCGTATCTTGTTTTGAGGATTCAAAACAATGATACGATGCGGGAAATTTGAAAGTACGCCGGCGTATCAGTAGATACACCGGCGTACTCGCTCTGTGGATCTGCCCCTACGTCTTTAAGGCCCCTTGCACACAGGCATTACCCCCCTCCCATTTTTAACCCATGATTACAGAATAGACTGCGATGTACCCCTTTAAGCGGCTGGATGTAAGCGGATGTGCTTATCCGGGTCCATTCAGATCTATTGGACTTAATCGAAAAAGATTGTGTCCAGGCCCACTTTTAACAACCTGACTGGATGTGGGCTGATAGAAGATATGCACATCTGCTTACATCCAACCACCCATAGGGAATCAATGTATTCACTTTTTGTCCTCTTTTGAGACGAAATAGAGGATACCCATATGAAGGGGACATAATAAAATAAGTTAGCCAATAGGGAGTCTCATTTAAACTCCAAACGTTCTACTTCTACCCAAAAGAAAAAAAAAAATGTCTTTGAAATTTGCTTTTCATGCCAACATTAACTGAAAAAAAGACATTTATTTATTTACCGGTACGTGTGCTTTAAAATTTTTGTTTAAAGAGCAGATGTGACTTTCTCACTTCCCATGCCCTGGCATAGCATGGTATCCTCTTTTGACAGAATTGAAGAGGTCATCCATTCTTCAACTGTAGCTTGAATGAGTTAAATAATATAAGTATGAGCAGTCGGTGTAATATTTTTATTTATTTCATTGATAAACCCTCAGCCTGTTGACCCCGTAATCATCACTGCTATTTAGACCTCTGTGGGTCACATCTGGTTTTAATAAACTCCTAGTGTAGGCTGATTTCAGCCCTATATAATGTGGCATTTTAGCTGCTATGGGGGCATCTAAAATGTAAGACAACAAAATGAGTTACATATGGCAGGCATTTCATAGAGAAATATGGTGTTCTTAGAGAGCAGGGGTATTAATCATAGTCAGACCTCTACCATTGTGGAAGCTTATAAAGCTGTTCACCAGATGGGAAAGTAGAATAAGAAAAAAAAAAAGAGAAAAATCAAAGGACTAGAAAAAGAATATGTCAAAAAACAAAACAAAAACAAAATGTAAAGAGAAAAAAGAAACTTTAATTTTTCCGAAGAACATATTTATGTGTATATATATATATATATATATATATATATATATATATATATATTTATATTATAATAAACCTGTTTCATTTGGTCCTTTTTGGCCATGGTAAGTATCATTAACCCCTTCAATACAGGGCTTTTATACCCACCTCCATACTGGGCCTATTCTGGCACTTCTCTCCTACATGTACAAATCATCATTCTTTTGCTAGAAAATTACTCAGAACCCCCAAACGTTATATATGTTTTTTTTAGCAGACACCCTAGGGAATAAAGTGGCGGTCATTGCTTTTTATCTTGCACGGTACTTGCGCAATAATTTTTCAAACGCGTTTTTTTGGAAACAAAAATGGTTTCATGAATTAAAAAATAACAAAACAGTAAAGTTAGAGCAATTTTTGGGTAAAATATGAAAGATGATGTTACACCGCGTAAATAGATACCTAACATGTCACGCTTTAAATTTTGCGCACACTCATGGAATAGCACCAAACTTCGTTACTTAAACGGCGTTTACATATGTGGGCGGGACTTACGTGTGCGTTCGCTTCTGAGCGGGAGCTACCAGGGACAGGGGCGTTTTAATTTTTTTTTTATTATTATTATTATTTTATTTTACTTATTTATTTATTTTCTAATTTTTTTTTTTTTTGGATCACTTTTATTCCTATTACAAGGAATGTAAACATCCCTTATAATACGAATTGTGTGTGACAGGTCCTCTTTATGGAGAGATGCGGGGTCAATAAGACCCCACATCTCTCCTCCAGGCTGGAAAGCATGAGATAGTGAAACAAAAATCACGATCTCATGCTTACTAGCCGCAATCTCGGCTTTGTTTACTTCCGGGTACCCGGGCGTGACGTCATTACATCGCGCCCGGGACTCCGACGGTCATAGAGATGACTGGTGACCATCTGGTCACCAGTCATCTCTATGCTTCCCATCCTGCGCTGGAAAATTCTTTCTCCGGGCCCCCGATGGCACAGGAGAGCCCGGAGAAGCACCGGATGGTGGCGGGAGGGGGGGGATGTCCCCTCCCGCCGCCTATAAGAACGCTCAAGTGGAACCGCTTCTATGATGTGGTGTGCAGAATCTATGGTGTGCTTAGAATATTCTATGGTGTGCAGAATCGCCGCTGGCAAACAATGATATCTGAATGATGCCTCTAGCTGCAGGCATCATTCAGATATCCCCTCACGAAGCCCAGGACGTCATATGACATCCACCCAGGATGGGAGATCCCCTCTGTGGACGTCATATGACTATGGGCCGGTAGTGAAGTGGTTAAAGTGTTTTCTTATACCTGTATAATATGTTAGGAAAATAAGTTGATCTTTCCAGAAATTATGTGCGCTGACAACTTCCTGTACTCTTTGCCTGTGCTGACTGTTATCAGTTACATTGTTCTCAGCTATGCATGAGGACTACAGAACCACTGCCCTCTATAAAATAGTGCTGCAGTGACCAATGACTGGACTACTGAAAGAGTCCCGTGTAGTCTTGAAATGTTGCATCGTGGTGTGCTCTCATTAAAGCAGAGTTCCAGCCTTTTAGTGTTTATAAAAAGTCAGCAGCTACAAAAAGTGCAGCTGCTGACTTTTATTAAAGACACTTACCTGCTCCACGGTCCAGTGATGCGGCCACCCGGAGCTCCGCTCTTCCCCCCCTCTCCGAGTGGCGCCTCCATTCATAGTGTGGGCACCCGGCCGTGACAGCTTTCGGCTTCACGGCTGGGCACTCACTGCGCATGCGCGAGTCGCGCTGCGCTCTATGAGTGGACAGGCGATCTCCTGGGACCTGTCACGTGTCCCAGGAGATCGCCTAAAGGGAGAAGCCGCCTAAGGCCTGGGCAGGAGGAGGAAGTGGGACCGAAGCCCCCCCCCCAAAAAAAATGACATGCCAAATGAGGCATGTAAGGGGGCGAGGAGTGCTTAAAGCGGAAGTTTAACTTTTGGGTGGAACTCCGCTTTAATAAAACATTGGTGTTCATTTAAGGGTTTCCTTACATTGGTGATTAGTAGAAAAGGTTACATTGGTGGTCAGTGGAAAAGTACCCCCTTACATTATGGTCAGCGAGAGATGGCCTTCTTATATCTATGTTCTGTCAGAAGATGAATGAATGCCCCTTACATTGAAGGTCAGTTGAAATAATGCTCCATTTCATTGGTGTCTTATTCTAGTGGAAAGAAAGTGGTGGTTAGTGGTAGAATACCACCCTTACAGACAACTAAAAAAAATCACTGGTGTTATGGCTGTACTAGCCCGGGAAAAATGCAGGTGCTAGCAAATGGAAGGTCAATCAGCCACTGCTGAAGGAACCCCTAGCAAACTCTGGAGAAACCCTATGGTTCCACAGACCCCAGGTTGAGAATGGCTGCCCTATAATAATGTTTTTAGGAGAAAATTGTAACCTCTATATCAGTGGTCTACAATCTGTGGCAATTGCTTTTATCTGGCCTTTGGGGCACTATTGTTTTCACAGAAACCAAAGAAGGGCACAATTCCTCCCAAAAACACCAATGATGGTGCAAAATTCCTACCAATGACATCAATGTTGGGGCACAGTTCCTCCCAATAGCACCAATGATGGGGCACAATTTCTACCCATGACATCAATAATGGGGTACTGTTCCTCCCAGTGACACCAACAGTGGGGCTCAATTACACCAATGATGGGGTACAATTCCTCCCAGTTACACCAATGATGGGGGATTTACTCCCACTGATGCTGGGACATTTTGTACTCCAAATGGCCACAGTCCAGCCCCCCCCCCCCTAAAGTCTGAAGGTCAGTAAACTGGCCCTTTCTTTAGAAAATTGGAGACCCCTGCTCTATATTTCTATGTTTCTATTGGAAATTTATATCCCTCATATTTATATGATCCTAGCGGTAAATTGTACTTAATACTCCATTATAATATCTGCCTCTTTTGGTGCGAATCAATATTTCTATACTGAACAGCTAGTTTTATTTTCTGTCTTTTTATTTCAATTAATTTTTTTTATTGAGTACCAGGACATACAATCAACGTTGGTGCGAAACATTCTCAAAATAAATGTCATACACTTTCATACACAAGTTGTAAGGAATACAAAAGCATAACATATGTCAACATGATGTTTGAAGCATGTTTTAAGATTTAGTTACTTCTATTATAAATGTAGAACAGAGTACAACATGAGAATATTATCATATTGATAACAAATGAAATTCTCTAATTCTTGAGTATGGTTCGGTCATGGTGTTATTGTTTACCATTACCTTTGCTACTTCTTGCATTCTACCCATTGGTTCCATCTGGCACACATGGTTTTGTGGTTACCTTGTGTTGATGCAAACATCATCTCATTAGTGGCGTGGGTATTAGTCGTGTCTACTATCTCTGTAATTGGAGGTGGTCTTATGCCTTGTACACACAAGCAGAATTTCTGACGGAAAAAGTCAGACGGAAGCTTTTCATCGGATATTCCGTCCGTGTGTATGCCCCATCTGACTGTTGTTCTAAATTTTTCAGATTTATCCGTTCGTCTGGATGCAATTCCGACGGACTAAAAACCATGCATGCTCAGAATCAAGTCAACGCATGCTCAGAATCAAGTCAACGCATGCTCGGAAGCATTGAACTTAATTTTTCTCGGCTCGTCAGTGTTTTGTACGTCAACCGCGTTCTTGATGGTCGGAATTTGGTGTGACCGTGTGTATGCAAGACAGCTTGAGTGGAATTCAATCTGAAAAACCGTCTGAGTTTATTCTGATGGGAAAACCGATCGTGTGTATAGGGCATCAGGTCCTTCCAGTGTTTCATAATAGACAATCTGGCGCTAAGTAGAATATGTGTAACAATGACTCTTGAAGCTGCAGGGGCAGATTCTATTCCCAAGGACAGAATCGTCATCCTAGCAGATAGAGGATCTCGTGTCCCTATAATTTGCGTTATTAGGCTGAATGTTTTGGACCAAAAGGCATGAATCGCTGGGCGTGTCCACATTATATGGTACAATGGGCCAAATTCTCAAAAAGTCTGCCTAACTTAAATTTCAGCAGTTAAGTTACACTGACTTAAAATTTTTACCTAAGTGCCCGATCTTCAAAGCACTTAGGTAGAAATTTCAGGCCGTGTAACTTAAGTGCCGCCGTCCTTAAGCGGTCCTCCTCTCCTGGGGGCGTTTAAAATTTAAATGAGGCGCGCTCCCGCGCCGGCCGTACTGCGCATGCGTGTGACGTAATTTTCCCAACGTGCAGCGCGCAAACGTAATTAACGCCGGGCGGCTTTGAGAATTTCGACGGGACACTAAAGTTGCGACGGGTGAAAAAAAAAAAGACGCGCCGGGAAAACAAATAATTATAAAAAAAAATGACAGCGTCGCTCAGCATGCATTCCTGAGAGGGAGAACTCCATGCCAATTTTCAAAGAAAAAAACGGCATGGGTTCCCCCCCAGGAGCATACCAGGCCCTTAGGTCTGGTATGGGTTGTAAGGAGACCCCCCCACGCCGAAAAATTGACGTAGGGGGTCCCCCTACAATCCATACCAGACCCGTATCCAAAGCACGCTACCCGGCCGGTCAGGAATGGGAGTGGGGACGAGCGAGCGTCCCCCCCCTCCTGAGCCGTGCCAGGCCGCATGCCCTCAACATGGGGGGGTTGGGTGCTCTGGGGCAGGGGGGCGCACTGCGGGCCCCCCCACCCCAGAGCACCCTGTTCCCATGTTGATGAGGACAGGACCTCTTCCCGACAACCCTTGCCATTGGTTGTCGGGGTCTGCGGGCGGGGGCTTATCGGAATCTGGGAGTCCCCTTTAATAAGGGGGCCCCCAGATACCGGCCCCCCACCCTAAGTGAATGGATATGGGGTACATCGTACCCCTATCCATTCACCTGGAGGCAAAAAGTAAAAGTTAGTAAACACACAACACAAGGCTTTTTAAAATAATTTATTATTCTGCTCCGGATGCCCCCCCTGTCTTCGTTATTAGCTCAATTACCAGGGGGGGCTTCTTCTTCCACTCTCCGGGGGTCTTCTCCGCTCTCCGGGGGGGGTTTCTTCTTCCGCTCTCCGGGGGGCGGCTTCTCCGGCCTCCGGGGGGCTTCTTCCATCTTCTCCCCTCTTCCGCTGTTGACTCGGCGAACCCCGGTTCTTCTGCAGCTCTCCGGTGCCTTCTTCTTCAGCGCTGGCTGCCTGCTATGTTTGTGTGTTAGCTCAATTAGTAACAGGCAGCCGGCGCGGTCTTCTGTGACGTCAGGGTCTTCTGTTCTTCTCTCTTCCGATGTTGACTCGTCGCCTGTTGTCGCTGTAATGATGGAAGCGCGCCTTGCATCACATTTATATAGGCATCACCGTCCCATCATGCTCCGGCAGGTACCCACGTGGTGGGCGCACGTGGGTAGGCACCCACCACGTGGGTACCTACCGGAGCATGATGGGACGGTGATGCCTATATAAATGGGATGCAAGGCGCGCTTCCATCATTACAGCGACAACAGGCGACGAGTCAACATCGGAAGAGAGAAGAACAGAAGACCCTGACGTCACAGAAGACCGCGCCGGCTGCCTGTTACTAATTGAGCTAACACACAAACATAGCAGGCAGCCAGCGCTGAAGAAGAAGGCACCGGAGAGCTGCAGAAGAACCGGGGTTCGCCGAGTCAACAGCGGAAGAGGGGAGAAGATGGAAGAAGCCCCCCGGAGTCCGGAGAAGCCCCCCCCGGAGAGCGGAAGAAGAAACCCCCCCCGGAGAGCGGAGAAGACCCCCGGAGAGTGGAAGAAGAAGCCCCCCCTGGTAATTGAGCTAATAACGAAGACAGGGGGGGCATCCGGAGCAGAATAATAAATTATTTTAAAAAGCCTTGTGTTGTGTGTTTACTAACTTTTACTTTTTGCCTCCAGGTGAATGGATAGGGGTACGATGTACCCCATATCCATTCACTTAGGGTGGGGGGCCGGTATCTGGGGGCCCCCTTATTAAAGGGGAGTCCCAGATTCCGATAAGCCCCCGCCCGCAGACCCCGACAACCAATGGCAAGGGTTGTCGGGAAGAGGTCCTGTCCTCATCAACATGGGGACAGGGTGCTCTGGGGTGGGGGGGCCCGCAGTGCGCCCCCCTGCCCCAGAGCACCCAACCCCCCCATGTTGAGGGCATGCGGCCTGGCACGGCTCAGGAGGGGGGGGACGCTCGCTCGTCCCCACTCCCATTCCTGACCGGCCGGGTAGCGTGCTTTGGATACGGGTCTGGTATGGATTGTAGGGGGACCCCCTACGTCAATTTTTCGTCGTGGGGGGGTCTCCTTACAACCCATACCAGACCTAAGGGCCTGGTATGCTCCTGGGGGGGAACCCATGCCGGTTTTGAATTGAAAAATTGCCGTGGAGTTCTCCCTCAGGAATGCATACCAAATGCCGTCGCTGGAACGGGCCTTTACAATGTGTGACTAACTTTCCACATTATAAAACCAGCCCTAGTTTTGCGCAGGCAAATTCGGAACTTACGCAGAAATCACAGTGCTGAAATGCTTTGAAAATCTGCTTAAGTCCTCATTTGCATACGCAAAGCTGCATTTCAATGAGAAATGCCCCCAGTGGCGGATGCGGTACTGCATCCTAAAATCTGACCGTGTAAGTGTCTTACACATGTCAGATTTTCTGCCTAACTTTGGAAAAAGCCTTTTGAGAATCGTTTCCAAAGTTAGGCACAGGGATACGCAGGCTGAACAGCAGTTAAGTCTGCGTATCTCTTTTGAGAATCAGGCCCAATGTGCCTATACATCCGCAGTTTCTCCAACAAAGTGGGGAAGTTTGAGGACTGAATTTGTAAATTCCAAAGGGTGTCAGATACCAGCGTAGCAGTATTTTATGGGTGAGTTCCCATAAGTTGGCACTCTTGGTAGCTGCATACGTGGTGTGAAGTGCTTTTTGCCATTGCTCTATGGTACAGGTGTGAAACACAAGGCCCGCGGGCCGAATCCGTCCCCCCAGGCTGTTTCATGTGGCCCTCGAGCTCCAGCCCTTCTCCGGTCCTACACCAGACCCTTAGGCCTCGTACACACGATCGGTTAACCAGAGGATAACGGTCTGATGGACCATTTTCATCGGTCTAAACCGATCGTGTGTAGGCCCCATAGGTTATTTAACCTTCGGTTAAAAAAATGCCAACTTGCTTTAAAATGTAACCGATGGATTGCTAACCGATAGGTCAAAACCGATCGTTAGTACGCACAACCATCGGTTAAAAATCCACGCATGCTCAGAATCAAGTCGACGCATGCTTGGAAGCATTGAACTTTGTTTTTTTCAGCACGTCGTTGTGTTTTACGTCACCGCGTTCCATCGGTCAGCTTCATCGGTTAACCTATGACAGCGGTCCGTCGGTCCGTTCTCATCGGATAGACTGATCGTGTGCTTGACTTTCTGCTTTCAAGCAATGCATCCAGCTTCTTCCCAGCATCAGCATAAGGAAAGGGGGGTGCACTGTGATGTAAGGGAGAGTGGGGGACTCAACTTCTGATGGTGGGGTGGCTCTTGACATCTAATGTAAAGGGGAGGGGATGCGCTGGACATCTAATCTTACAGATACAACTGGCCCTTTTGAGGGCAATCATAATGCTGATGCGCCCCACAATGAAATTGAGTTTGACACCCCTGCTCTATGGTATAAAACATGCCTATATCTTATTCCCATGCTTTAACAGTTATAAACTTTGTAAATTTGTTTTTGTTGTGTAGCATGTTGTAGAATAATATTTTATGTCTTTTATAGGTTGGCCTACGCAGAAATCTTGCTTCACAGAAAACTGAAGACATCTCAAGCATCTCCAACAGTCGGGTGTTGTCCCAAAGTTACACTGTAACAACAAGATGTGTCCAGAGAGAGATTAACCTGCTCCAGAGCTCCAGAGATGAACAGTTGGAGGAAGTGATAAAAATGAACAAAGACTTGGAAGAAGAACTGAGCAAAACTCAGAATGTCCTAATTTATTTAGAGGAATGTAACCAACGACTGATGAAAGAACAGGCGGAGACAAGAAAGAAAACAGCAGATGCCCGACAAGCATTGTTGGCATGTTATGGAAAAGTGAAGGGCTTGGAAGAAAAATCAAATGAGGTTCCTTATCTCAAGATGCGTGTAGATCAGCTGGAGACTGAACTACAACATTACAGGTAAGTGAGCCAATTTCAATAAGTATGTAATAAGTGACTCACAACATGGAATATGGTGATAAAGAACCCACCAAAGCCTTTTCCAGCCATAAGCTTTCTATATCACAGCAGTACCGCAAATAGTGCTTTTCCTGCTATTACCGAACACAAACTCAAGCTGGTAATTTTATAGGCATCAAAGAAAAGACAAAACTGCCACTGGCAAAAATCAGTAGGCTGTTCAGCACCTCAATTAAGAACTATTATTAATGATTTCTCAGTCTGTGTGCCTTTGGGAGTTAACACGTTTTCAAGCAAAGGTAAGAAATCAATAACTGTTTTATCTGCTGCAGATTCCTGCCACGGGCACGGTGACTATAAAGTTATTCTGTAAATTATAGCTATATACAAGGAGAGGTATTACATAGAAATTTGTTCTCTTTAAATAGGATTAAATCCAGCGCCTCAGAAAAAGTATCTACATACCTGTGATGTCTTTGACAGGGCACTGAGTGAAGGCAAGCTAAATCTTTTCTCACGTCCTGAGCATGGTTGCCAACCAGGGACAGAAATTTGGCCCTGGAATTCATCTAGACTAGCCCACCTTGACAGGTCTCTCCCATGGCGGCCGGACAACTCCTGCAACCCCCCCGGCCACCCAAGCCCCCTCTCCTCCTTCACTAGCCACTAGCCGTTCTACTTTATTAGAGTAGAACGGCTGGTACTGGTACTCTTATGGGCAGTACCAGTGGGGAAGCTAGACATTATTTCACCCGGGGCAAAGAATCAGTTCGGTGCCCCCCCTTATGGGACAAGATTAGGCAGAAGTGAGAAACTCCCAGGCCATAGCTGTTGAGTCAGTTGTCTGTCCCCTCCCCCATGCTCCGATGTCGCCCCCCCTGCTCCTCTGGTCCTTTGTTCCCCCCAGGTGAGCGCTGCGGTGAGGAAGAGGAGATGAGCGCTGCGGGAAGGGAGAGACAGAGGAGCGGAGGGGGGCGGCGGTCCGCTGTCACTGAAGCTGGCCCACTGAGCCATCGGCCCACTGGGAAACTCCCTGTAGTCCAAATGGCCAGTCCATCCCTGTTGCCAACCGCCAGTAAATTTCCTGACAGTTTGTAAAAATCTGTGATTTTTTTTACAACTGTTAGTAAATATCAGGGGCTGATAATTTCATGCTGTGTTGACTTTTTAAGTGTATATCAAGCCATTACTATGTTATAGGTATTGTCAGTGTTTCCATATCATGTTTATACTGTTCAAGTATTCACTGTACAGTGGAACCTCGGTTTAAGAGTAACTTTGGTTTGAGAGCGTTTTTTTTTTAAATTCTGATTTGGTTTGCGAGTGTTGACTAGCAAGATGAGTAGAATTCAAGCTAAATAGGCCTGCAGTACCTCATTTGGCCTGAGGTACCGGGGCGCAGAAGCAGAGCTGAAATTTGGCCTGCAGTACCTCATTTGGCCTGAGGTACAGGGGTGCAGGAAACGAGCCGAAGTGTCCTCTGGCTTTTTTGTCAGTTTTCGGTGCTCTCTGGCGCCCCCCCACCTCTGGACGCATTCAGTATTGCATCCCATTGAAGTCAATGCGGAACAAATTATTTTCGTTTCCATTGACTTCAATGGGAAAACTCGCTTTGATATGCGAGTACTTTAGATTACGAGCATACTCTTAAAAAAAGGGATTATGCTCATAATCCGAGGTTCAACTGTACTAGTTTTCAGTAGGAAAAGAAAAAAGAGAGTTTGGTCAGCGGGACTTTCAATGAGGCCAATCACCATGCGGAGTAAGCATGTAAGATATACAGTATTGCTTAATTGGGTTCCAACACAAAAGGGGGGAGTTAGTTCGGGACCTAGAATGAGAGATGTATAGCAAAACGCAGTCTTAGCAAAGAGCATTTTATTATGCCTTGTGATATCATGTAAAGCATACTGATTGACTAAAATTGATTCCACAAAATCGCATGTTTTCAATAGGAGTTCTCTAATTTCTCAGGTTGCCAGTAAAAAATGTGCTCCGCCAGTAAATCTTCCATGTGTTGTCAGTAAAAAATGCCGCCAGAGGTTGGAAACCCTGGTCCTGAGCAGATGTAGGATTGTGTGATTTTTCATTATCCGTCATATAGGATGACTCCTTTTATCTACCTTTTAGGGTTAAACTAAAGACAAGCACTAAATACGCAGATGAAATGCATTTACAGGGGCTGTTTACTTAACTGAAGATGTTGTATTTTTGCCCATCCAGTCCTAAAATGTACACGGCTTGGCCACATAGCATAGTCCTATAAAAACCAGAGCTTGATTTTTTTTTCTTCTACATTACTGTGATATTCACAGTTCTTGTCACTCCCTCATTCTGTAATCGAACAGTGCAAGTTGAAAAAACAGACTGATAAGCTTGTCACTCTGCTATCTTCTTCTATCAGCATGTCACCTGTAAGAATAGGAGCACTGCAACATAATGGATTGGCTATTTTTGCTGCTTCCGCCTCTCCTAGTCTAATGCCGCATACACACGATCGGTCATTCCGATGAGAACGGTCTGATGGACCGTTTTCATCAGACCATACCGATCGTGTGTAGGCCCCATCGGTTATTTATCCATAGGTTAAAAAATTTGAAACTTGTTTTAAAATTAACCGATGGATACCTAACCGATAGAAAAAAAAACGATCGTTTGTAGGCACGTCTATAGGTTTAAAATCCACACATGCTCAGAATCAAGTCAACGCATGCTTGGAAGCATTGAACTTCATTTTTTTCAGCACGTCATGTTTTACATCACCGCGTTCTGACACGATCGTTTTTTTAACCGATGGTGTGTAGGCACGACTGATCATCAGTCAGCTTCATCGATTAACTGATGGAAATCTCCATCAGACCGTTCTCATTGGATTGACCGATCGTGTGTACAGGGCATAAGATCTACCTTTAAAGTGGATGTAAACCCTCCATACACCCAGTGAGGTGAACAGCCTCAGATGATACACAGGGATGAACCAAATCTCCCTTCATAGGTTTTACATGTATATCTGCTGTCTTTACATTTATATACTGTTTAGAAAGTTCAGATTGTGTTAGTAGATTTTCTCTTTCGGTTTAACACAGAGTGTGATGTCTGGGCATACAGCCTAGATAGCTAACAATGCTGATTGGAGGAAAGGCACACACCCTCTCTCATCATAGGCAGAGACTCTCAGAGCTGTTTTATAACAGGACCAGCTACCTGCTAATCTATTTATAGCAACCTCCCCTGACAGAAATTTCAGTCTGCTTTTGCCTAAAGTGTCAGGAGTTATCAGGCTGATAAGGCTTCATTTCCATGGACGTTTTTACACCCACTTCTTTTAGCCTTTTTTACAGCTTAAAAATGCCTTTCCATGTTTAAAAAAAAGCTGGAGCTCAAAAACGCTGTGGTAGCGTTTTTGAGCGTTTTTGCGCATTTTTGAGCGTTTTTACAGCTTTAGGCTGGAGCTTCAGAACGCACTGGTCCTGTTTTTTTTTTGCAGCTTAAGAAACGTCTCAGCCATCTACAGCTCAAAAACGTCATGGTGGGCATGAGGCCATAGACTAACATGGAGAGCTGTTTTTAAGCTGCAAAAAACGCTCAGAAAAGTGGCTGTAAAAACGTCCAAAAACGTCCATGGAAATGAAGCCTGAGGCCCCGTACACACGACAGAGGAACTCGACGTGCTTGGCACGTCGAGTTCCTCGTCGAGTTTTGGGATGAAGCCGCCGAGGAGCTCGGCGGGCCGCCTTCTCCCATAGAACAACGAGAAAATAGAGAACATGTTCTCTATTTTCTCGTCGAGCTCCTCGGCGGCTCCATCGATCCAAAACTGTACAGACGACAGAGTTTCTCGGCAGAATCCGGATTTTGACAGAGTTTCTCTGTGAATTCTGCCGAGAAACTCTGTCGTGTGTACGGGGCCTAACAGTTCAGGAGAGAGCTACGAGACTTAGCTCACTGAAGAGAGATAACAAAATAATGCAGATATATGTGCCCAGCTCAAATTTCATGAATCGGGTTTACATCCACTTTAATTGCAAGTGGGTTATACCACGTCCAATTCAAGTACCTACATTACTAGCAATAAAATGTATATTTTGTAAGGTAATAACAAATACAGAGTTGCAGTTTTTAATTTTGTTGTTATGTATCTGTGTTTCAGCTTTAAAGCGATAGCTTTGTACGGACCATGATTTGGTTCATCATGCATACTTTTGTTTCCTAATTTTTATTGCTATGACAATATTATAGCTGGATTTATGTCTTTGTTATGTCTGATACAGATAGCCAGAGAAGTAACAAATTGCCACATAATATCGTCATATATAATGTTCCACCCTACAATTCATTCAGGCTGCAGTTTTTTGTGCAGCAGGTTTTCACAGCAATTGGTATGAATAATCTTATAGGTTTATCTGAATAGAGAAGGACAGGACATGAATTTAAAAGGAGGCCTGGCTTATTACTGGGAGAAATTATTGGGTCTGCCACTCAGGTCTCCTATAGATCAGAAGACATTATTTGATCCTGACAAAATGGCTCCTGATCCTGATTGACTGCTATGAGCTACAAGAAATGCTCTTGCTTTGATACATGAACCCAAAAGTCCATAAAAGATAAGCATATGTAAGGCCGCATTCACACCCGAGCGTAGCGTTTTCGGTCGTTTTTTCCGGCGTTTTGTCGCACATTTTTTCGCACGTATTAACACGTATTTGCGCGTTTGCATACAATGTTGTCCGACGTTTTTGAACTTCGTCGTTTTTAATTTTAGCCAATAGGAAAAATGCTCATCTCATTTGTTGCTATGTTTTTAGATTTATTTTTATCTTCTTCCTGGGTGAATATTCTATTTCACATAACAGATTAAAGCGACAATACGCCTGTAGAAATGCTCGTTGTCACGCTAGACGCTTGAATCAAGCGTTTCCATTAGTTTCTATGGGAATACAAACGTTCAAAAACGCCCAAATCAGCCCGATTTGCGAGATAAAAAAGGGTCCAGAACTTGTTTGGGCTTCAGGCGTTCGGCTTCAGGCGTTTTGGAGTGGAGATGTGAACGATCTCCATAGAGAATAATGTATTTTTTTCCCTCTAGCGTTTTATAGCTTCAGGCTTCAGGCTACAAAACCGTCAGGTGTGAATGCATCCTAAGGCCCCGTACACACGGTCGGTTTGGTCCGATGAGAATGAACCGAAGTTCATTTTCATCGGACCAAACCGATCGTGTGTATAGGCTATCGGTCTGTTTTCCTTCGGTCCAAAATTTTAAAACATGCTTCAAAACCGAACCGATGGACTGCTGCCCCATCGGACCAAACCGATGGTTAGTACAGAAAGCATTGGTTCAAAACCCGCGCATGCTCAGAATCAAGTCGACGCATGCTTGGAAGCATTGACGTCACCGCGTTCTGACCCGGTCGGATTTTGAACTGATGGTGTGTACACACATCAGACCATCAGGCCACTTCAGCGGTGAACCAATGAAAACGGTCCGTCGGACCATTCTCATCGGTTTTGTCCGACCGTGTGTACGGGGCTTTAGAGCCGCGTGATTCTGGCTAAAATGAGAATCCCTATATTTTTGCTTAGAATAAAGATCACGATTTTCTTATGATTCTCGCAGTGTAATATCATCTTTCACATTATACAAAAAATTGGGCTAACTTTACCATTTATTTATTTTTTAATTAAAGTGTATTTAAAAAAAAAATGCGTTTGAAAGACCACTTCGTGAATATAGTGTGACATAAAAGATTGCAACAACCGCCATTTTTTTCTTCGGGGTCTCAGCTAAATATATATATAATGTTTGGTGGTTGTAAGTAATATTTTAGCAAAAAATAATACTTGTAAGCGACAAGTGTCAGAAAAAGGATTAGGCCCCATACACACCATAGAATCTATCCGCAGATAAATCCCATCAAATGGGTTTCTGCGGATAGATTCTATGGTGTGTACACTCCGTCGGATATTTATCCGCGGATAAATCTCCCCTGGGATGGATTTCCAGCAGATGGATATTTGCTGACATGCTCAACAAATCCATCTGCTGGAATCCATTCCAACGGATGGATCCGCTCGTCTGTACAGACTTACCGGATCCATCCGTCCAAAGGGATTCCCCGCACGCGTCGTAATGATTTGACGCATGCGTGGAATTCCTTATATGACAGCGTCGCGCCCGTCGCCGCGTCATAATAGCGGCGACGGCGCGACACGTCATCGGCAGAGGATTTCAGCGCGGATTTCAATGCGATGGTGTGTACACGCCATCGCATAGAAATCTTCTGAAATCCTCGAGAGGATTTATCCGCGGATACGGTCCGCTGGACCGTATCTGCTGATAAATCCTCTCGTGTGTATGGGGCCTCAGTCTTTAATTGGTTAAACTGACCTCATTTAAAGACTGAAGCTCATCCCTTTGATTCAAGAAAGAAATGTTACTTTGTTTATACAGGTATACCCCACTTTTAAGTATGGGTAGTTATCTCCGATGTTGATAAAAACTTGTCAGGCTGCCTGGAATTTTTATTTTATTTTTCAGCTGTCAGAAGTGAGCAGAGAACTTTGCACTTGTTACATAGAATTGGTAAAATGCTGTTTTAAAGTGGAACTTCAGTAAATTGTTCATCTTTCCATCTATTAAATCTTATGCCCTTGTTTTAACTTTGGATAGTGAAAGAAAAATTCTGCCAATAAATACATCATACAGCCCACTTCCTATTGTCTGGAAAAAGCCTAGGTGTATGACATCATGCACAGCTCTCTCACTCTCTCTCTCTCTCTCGCTCTTGTGAGAATTTTCCAGGAAGGGAGGGGGGGTGAGTCATAAGGGGGCCAATGAGAGCTGCAGAGCTGGAGGTGTGCCTCTATGTGTCTGTGTAAATCCAGGAAGTGTACAGGTAGCAGCTTCAGCTGCCCACAGTTAAAATGAATGCAGCCAGACTCAGTGAAGGGAGATTTCTGCAGAATATTTGGCAAGTACAGAATATATAAAATAATATGCAAAGTGTTTGGAGGGAAGCTCCAAGATGTTTTTATTAGAATTTATGTGAGCAGACTGCAGTTCCTCTTTAAGATTGGAAGGGGGTAGAATTGTGATTTCGGTTCTTTAACGGTTAATCGAGCAGCTCTAGCATATGTTAAATAAATGGATACATATTCCAAATATTACTTAAATGGACAGAAAATGAATCAAGCACAGTTATACTTGTAATGGTAACAAAATGACAGTTTTACATGGCTTCCAGATGTCTTGGCCATGGTTTCTTCTTCCTTCATCAGTAATATACATATTTCTTGTGTATTGTTCCATGAGTTGATAGACAGAACACTTTGATGTAAACCTACTGTCATTTCGGATGCTTTTACCATCAAGGACTGTTGAACAGATCTGATTCCTGTGTACCACCTGGGACCCTTGTGTATTGCACAAAGTTAATCCCATCTGGTTTGCAATAGAAATATGTTTTATTACATCTTACATTACAATCTTTGTCTATCTCTTTAAACAGCATTCAGACATCTTTTTATTTCCATTCTATAAATATGTGAACAAATTATTTATCATCTTAAAGTGTTATTCCAGCCACCACGCCATTTCTTTCATTTTGGAAGTGAGGAATGGTTAAAACATCTAATGCCGCATACACACGGTCGTTTTATGCGATGAAAAAAAACGACATTTTTAAAAACGTCACTTTAATTGACCGTGTGTGGGGGAAAACGTCATTTTATGTCTTGTAAAAAACTATCCAAAAAAATTGAAGCATGCTTTAATTTTATGTGTCGTTTTTCAAAACGTCATTTTTTACTTCACAGAAATTGACCGTGTGTAGTAAAAAACGTCGTTTAAAACGACGTTTTTTCACCCGCGCATGCCCAGAAGCTACTTATGAAGCGAGCTTCAATGGAACAAACGTGGTGAACGTAACCTCGCTTTGCTAGAACATTGTGAGAAAAACGATGGTGTGTAGGCAACTTCGTCTTTGAAAATTGAAGTTTCAAAAACGTCATTTTTTACTTCACATAAAATGTTTTTTTTTTTCATCACATAAAGTGATGGTGTGTATGGGACATAACAAATTGTTTTTGATGTCTGTGTCCCTGTTCAGATTTCTCTTTGCCTCTTATGCTTCTATACAGGTGAAACTCGAAAAATTAGAATATCGTGCAAAAGTTTATTTATTTCACTAATGCAACTTAAAAGGTGAAACTAATATATGAGATAGACTCATTACATGGAAAGCAAGATAGTTCAAGCCGTGATTTGTCATAATCGTGACCATTATGGTTTTCAGCTCATGAAAACCCCAAATCCACAATCTCAGAAAATTAGAATATTACATGCAATCAATAAAACAAGGATTGTACATAGAACAATATCGGACCTCTGAAAAAGTAGAAGCATGCATATGCACTCAGTACTTGGTTTGGGCCCCTTTGGCAGCAATTACTGCCTCAATGCGGCGTGGCATGATCAGCCTGTGGCACTGCTGGCCAATCAAGCACAGTAATCCCACGATCATTGAACCAGGTTTCGGTGCTTTTGGCAGTGTGGGCAGGTGCCAAGTCCTGCTGGAAAATGAAGTCAGCACCCCAATAGAGCTTGTCTGTGGAAAGAAGCATGAAGTGCTCCAAAATGATAGATGGCTGTGTTGACCCGGGACTTAAAGCGGGGGTTCACCCTAAAAAAAAATTCTAACATTGTATGGAGCCGACCTATGAGACCGACAGTATGCTGTTGTTTTATTTTTTTATTTTTTTGCGTACATACCATTTTTAGGGCTATTTTCACCCCCGGCTTCCCCGCGGGAGTGGGCGTTCCTAATCACAGGCTGTGATTGACGTGCTTCTGACTGGCGCATACTGCGCATCACGAGTTGCCGAAAGAAGCCGAAGGTCGGTGCGGCTCTATACGGCGCCTGCGCACCGACGTTCGGCTTCTTTCGGCAACTCGTGACGCGCAGTATGCGCCGGTCGGAGGACTTTGTTCTTTAATTGCCATCACAATGCCCAGTGTAGTTGCCTGCCACTTGCAGCAGCTCCTGTGTAAATTGAGCCTAAATTGATTCATTCACAAATACACTGTTACATAGTTGCAATTGATAGAGTGTATTTTGTTAGTGCTTATGTGCAGACCAAAGACTTGTCCATTGATCTACACATCAGTCAAACCCCCAGCCCCCCCCCCCCCCCGTATGCTATAGTTTCACTTTAAATGTTTATAGTACATTCACTTATTTATGTATCTAAACAATGCAGACAGAGAAAGATCTTAGGCCGGCTATTGTATTCTGACAGCCGGCACCCCTGGCTATTAGAACTCCCAACCAACGAATGATTGCAGGTGTTTGGTTGCAGTCACTGTTCAAGCAACAATTTTTCTACACAGCTTAGAACTTCAGATCAAAGTTTCTTGTGACAGGTGGTGTCAGAAGGTTTGGCCATGGACCAAATGTTGGGCAATTCAACAGGAAATTACCAAAATG
This sequence comes from Rana temporaria, assembly GCF_905171775.1. Lineage (NCBI taxonomy): Eukaryota > Metazoa > Chordata > Amphibia > Anura > Ranidae > Rana > Rana temporaria. Next base: position 51,409,305 of record NC_053495.1, on the reverse strand, counting down.
TGAATTTGGCCATCATTCTGGATCTTGTGCTAAGGGTTGGGGCTATGGCTGCTAGCAAAGAGCACTGTAATGTTAGATTGGACCCTTTAAAACCTCCTTAAAATAAAAATCAGTCACAAATCATTACATGTGGCGATACAGGACTATAAAGAGATCAAAACATGTGAGGCTTCAGTTGGGCTTTAAAGACACAAGTCCATCCAGTTCAACCAATAGAAGGGGAAAAAGATTAAAGAATTCTATATACACAATCCTATTTCCACAGTTGATCCAGAGGAAGGCAAAAAAACACAATAAAGAATGATCCAATTGGTTCCAGCAGGGGAAAAAATTCCTTCCTGATCCCGCAAGGGGCAATCCAATATTCCCTCAATCAACGTTACCTATAAATAGTAGTAATCAATTATATTATGTGTATCAAGGAAATAATCAAGGCCTTTCTTAAATCAATCTACTGAGCTAGTCAGAACCAGCTCTTGAGGGAGTGTATTCCGTATTGTCACAGCTCTTACTGTAAAGAAGCCTTCCTGTATTTGGAGATTACTTGGTGGATTCAGAAAGAGTTAGGCCGGCGTATCAGTAGATACGCCGACCTAACTCGGAATCTGCACCGTCCTAAGTTTAAGTGTATTCTCAAACTGAGATACACTTAAACCTATCTAAGATACGACGGCTTGCGCCGTTGTATCTTAGGGTGCAATATTTAGGCTGGCCGCTAGGTGGCGCTTCCGTTGAGGTCGGTGTAGAATATGTAAATTCATAGATACGCCGATTCACAAACGTACGTCCGCCCGTCACAGTAAAGATACGCAGTTTCCGTAAGAGATACTCCGCCTAAAGATAAACATGCCCCCTAGGTGACGTAGCCAATGTTAAGTATGGCTGTCGTTCCCGTGTCGAAATTTGAAAATTTTACGGCGTTTGCGTAAGTCGTCCGTGAATAGGGCTGGACGTAATTTACGTCCACGCCGAAACCAATAAGTCCTTGCGGCATACTTTGCCGCAATGCACACTGGGACATGTACACGGACGGTGCATGCGCCGTTCGTAAAAAACGTCAATCACGTCAGGTCACCCCCCATTAACATAAAACACGCCCCCTCAGCCTAATTTGAATTAGGCGGGCTTACGCCGGACCCATTTACGCTACGCCGCCGTAAGTTAGGAGGCAAGTACTTTGTGAATACAGTACTTGCCTATCTAACGGCGGGGGAAGCGTAAATACGATACGCTACGCCGCCTTAAAGATGCGGCGGTCTTTTTGAATCCACCTATACATGTCTATTCCTCCAGACAAAAACAGTGCCTCATTGTCCTCTCTGATGACCTAAAGTGAATTATTCAACACCAGGTAAAAAGAAAATATTATTCCAAAAGCTCTTCATCCTTAAGACTCGATTCACACCTATGCGTTTTTTGGTGCTTTTTGCAGAAACGCACTACAGTCCATTCAACATGTTTCCTATGGGACAAATTCACACCCATGCTTTTTTCAGTCGCTGCATTTTTGAAAAGGGCCAGGGACTTTTTTAAATGCAAAATGGTGCATCTTTGGTTCAATAGACTTCAATTCATAAGCTGCAGAAAAGCATGTAGTGTGTTTTTTCCCGTGATTTTCCCACGATTTTGCCACAATTTGCAGTTTGCATTTTTAAATCTGCCTAACAACAAATTGGGCAGAAAAGAAACATATCAAAAGCAAACTGAATACTGTAGGTGTGAATCAAGCCTTAACCACTTCTGCCCCGGAAGATTTGGCTGCTCAATGACCAGGCCATGTTTTACGATATGGCACTGCGTTGCTTCAACTGACAATTTTGTCGTGCGATGTTGTACCGAAACAAAATTTACGTCCTTTTTTCCCCCACAAATAGAGCTTTCTTTTGGTGGTATTTGATCACCTCTGCGGTCGGTTTTTATTTTTTGCGCTATAAACAAAAAAGTGACAATTTTGTTTAGGCCAATATGTATTCTTCTACACATTTTTGGTAAAAAAAATCGCAATAAACATATATTGATTGGTTTGCGCAAAAGTTATAGCGTCTACAAACTATGGGAAAGATTTATGGCATTTACATGGCGTTTTTCTTTTTTTCTTTTTTTTACTAGTAATGGCAGTGATCTGAGATTTTTTTTGAGAAGGGGTTAACACTAGGGGGCGATCAAAGGTTTAACTGTGTTCCCTATGGTGTGTTCTAACTGTGGGGGGTGGGACTAACTAGGAGAGATTACAGATCATGGTTTCTACTTTGTAGAAAGACGCGATCTGTCCTCTCCTTAGACAGCACAGGGATTTGTGTTTACACACACAAAGCCCAATGCTCCCGCTCGTGCACGCGATCGCGCCCGCCGTGCAGGGGGTGTGCGCGCGTATCCAGCGGCGCTCACGCTCCCTCTGGTGGCTCTCCTGGGCGAAGCTGTATATGTATGGAATTTTGCTCAGGAGAGCCATTCTGCTGCAGTATATCTGCGTGAGCCGGTCGGGAACCGGTGTGAACATGCCCCTATGTCTAGATAGGCCTCTCTACATTTAGATAAGTTACATTTTCAATTGGGTATTATCTCAACCCCACAATTCCCCCCGTGAGCATCATATTACAATGGCATGGAGCAGAAGTCCCAGGATAAAGCCCTTCAGGTATATTGAATTTATTAGTGGCCATCATTTGTTTTCACTGTCACATTAGCTTATAATAAATGTGATTGCCAGATCGCATTCAACACACTGTACACAGACCATATGTTGCGTATCTAAAGATTAATACAACTTTGACTCCACGCCTTCATCTGCTGCCCGGCTTCCAGGTCACATCTGCTCATTTGTGTAATTAACATCACATTTCTCACAATTTGTCCTGGCTCAGTGAGAATGAATTGTGACGGCTTTGTTATGTGGATCACAACAACATCCATCATTGGGATAATAACGCTCTGCTCATGTTGGCGGCAGCAAAATAAAAGTCTTTGTGGGACAACTTCCTGAAGGCTAAGTGCTATTCATATTTTCATAACTATTTATGCTGTATTATAGTAAGTGTTCCCTTATTCAGCCTTGATGAGCTATAAAGGTTTATTGGTTTGTTCGGTCCTAAATCAGCCGCTGTAACAAATTTAAAACACAAATTTATATTTGATTAGAGTTATGCTGTAGATGTTATCTGGTGAATAATAGCATAATAAAAGCAAAAGACTTGAACATTTCAGGAAAGCTGGAAAGTTTAGTTTGGAAAGTATTGATGGCCTTTGTCTCCTGCCTGCCCCCAAGTCCCACTGATGAGCAGGTGTAGTGTCAGAGACGTTGGGCAAAGTGCAGCAGTCTTGCAGATATTGTATATCCCCAGATAATTTATTTTCATTAATGTCATTTAGGCAATCACATGGAAGCTAATATAACATTAGCTGTTATAGGTAGAAATATTGTTTTTTTAACTCAGGAACAGTATTTAATAGTTTAAATCAGGATTTGGCATTTCTGGATTGACCTTGGAGCCAAGGCTTAACCCTATGCAGTAAAGCATTTAAGTGACTCTGACCTGGCCTAAAGCATTTGTAAGGTAGCAGACCTAGGGCCAGATCCACGTAGCGGATCGTAATTTTATTCCGGCGTAGCGTATCGTCGTAACGATATGCCGCCGCAATTTTGAGAGGCAAGTGCTGTATTCACAAAGCACTTGCCTCTAAAGTTACGGCGGCGTAGCGTAAATCTGACGGCGTAAGGGCGCGGAATTCAAATGTTAAAGATGTGGGCGTGTTTTATGTTAATTTTAATTGACCCGACGTAAATGCCTTTTTTTTTGAACGGCGCATGCGCCGTCCGTGGGGGTATCCCAGTGCGCATGCTCGAAATGAACCCGCAACAAGCCAATGCTTACGACGTGAACGTCATTCTACGCAAAGCCCTATTCGCGAACAACTTACGCAAACGACGTAAAAGATTCAAAATTTGACGTGGAAACGACGTCCATACTTAACATTGAGTACGCCTCATATAGCAGGGGTAACTATACGCTGAAAAAAGCCTTACGGAAACGACGTAAAAAAATGCGCCGGCCGGACGTACGTTCGTGGATCGCCGTATCTAGCTAATTTGCATACTCAACGCGAAAATCAACGGAAACGCCACCTAGCGGCCAGTGTAAATATGCACCTTAGATCCGACGGCGTACTAAGATGTACGGCAGTCGGATCTAGCCCAGCTTTAGGCGTATCTTGTTTTGTGGATACAAAACAAAGATACGCCGGAGCAAACTAGAAGTTACGCGGCGTATCAATAGATACGCCAGCGTAACTTCTTTGTGGATCTGGCCCCTAAAGTGCATGGACCTTTTGGTCTCTGCAAGTTCCTATGTTAGTCTTGAAACCAATCAGTGTGGAGCTTCTTGACTGCACATAGGGCCTTGACTTCATTTTGCTGTTAAATGCCAGAACTTGAATGGGTAGTAGAGGCTTTGAAATTGTAGGGCTTACCACTGAGATACGAAAAGGTTTTTTCTTAACTTGAAAACAGTTGATGGACCATATACAGCAGGGGCAGTGGCGGAACTACCGCCATAGCGACCCACGCGGGCGCTATGGGGCCCGCAGCCGAGTGGGGCCCGGTGAGCAGGGCAAGGCAATGACCAAGCGTTTTTTTTATTTTTTTTTTTCGCCGCCGCCGAGTGTCTAGTGCGGGTATCGGCAACCCGTGGCTCCGGAGCCTGCTGCAGGGGTCTCCAAATTGTGGCCCTTTTCTTGCTTTTATCTGGCCCTTGGGGCACTATTCCTCTCACTGACACCAGCAAGGGGGCATTATGTCTTCCACTGATATCAATGATAGGATACTACCTCCTACTAATAGGGGCACTCCCTCCTCCTCCTACTGACCACCAACCTTGAGGCCATTTTTATTCACACTGATGCTGAGCCCAGGACATTTTCTGCCCTTTGTTTGAAAAATTTGGAGACCCCTGATGTCCACCCTGGCACTAGGATCCAAGGGGCTTCTAGGGGACAATGGAAATTATTTAAAATCTAGCATAGGTATTTAAAGGCATCCCAAGGTACTTGTATTCTAGAACTGTTGTTGCCTAAAAATTTTTTTTTGCCAGATCAGGTTTGATGAAAAGCTAAACTCCAGCCCCCCCTTTAGTTTTACACAATCGTTATAGGGTCCTCTTTTGTGCTAAAATTCCATACTGTGATATTACTACACACCTCAAACATCTGACTTGCTGCAGTATTAGAAGCTGCAGCAAGTAAGGTTGAGTCCATCTCATTTTCTAGTTGAAGAATGTCCAGTATCATCTTAACTTTCCTCCCCAGCCTTACTGCCCATGGCCTGACATTTTCATTCATTAAATGCCATTAATTAAACACAATCACATTAAATCAGGTGTTTTAGACATTACTTCCCTGCAAGTGTGATTTTGCGTACCAGACCAAGGGAATGCAGTCATGAAGAATGATGCGCTTGCATTTGTATCTTTTACATTTTGCCATTGTATGTCTAGTTGTAGAGAAGAACCATAAAACCACCAGCTTGGTATCTTGGTTAAGAACTGGCTGATTTAGGCCTCATGCCCACAGGCGTATGACTCCAGAACTTGGCAGAGAAAATGCCTCTTTATGCACGTATGGCTTTGAGCGTAAATGCATTCTACTGGCCCAATATTATTTTATTCTGAGTATTAGAATACACTTATGCTCATAAGCGCATTAATTTTACTTATAGGCTCCATTCTCAGTTTGGCTCTAAACTAGAGGTTCTTAACCTGGAGTCAATGGACCACTTATGCCGCGTACACATGATCGGTTAAACTGATGAGAATGGTCTGATGGACCGTTTTCATCGGTCAAAACCGATCGTGTGTGGGCGCCATCAGTTATTTGACCATCGGTTAAAAAAAAGCCAACTTGTTTTAAATTTAACCGATGGATTCCTAACCGATAGAACAAAACCGATCGTTAGTAGGCACGATCATCGGTTAAAAATCCACACATGCTCAGAATCAAGTCGACGCATGCTTGGAAGCATTGAACTTAGTTTTTTTCAGCACGTCATTGTGTTTTACGTCACCGCGTTCTGACACGATCGTTTTTTTGAATGAAAACGGTCCATCGGTCCGTTCTCATCGGATGGGCTGATCGTGCGTACGCGGCATTAGAGGTTTCAGGAGGTCTGTGAGGGTCAGATAAAATATAAAGCTTACATTTTAATATTTAAGTTTGTACCATTGTTGGTGTCTATAGCTTTCATCTGATTCTTAAAGTGGTCCATGACTCAAAAATGTTTAAGAACCACTGCTCTTACATTTATCTTTATTTCGGCTAAAATAACTATAGCCAGGAACTGCAGTCCTGCTGCCCTGCCATTCGATCAGCAGAGGCATAAACTGTCGTGGCTCATGTTAAATGAGAGGCTAACGGCCATGGTTCAAGACAAAATGAAACAATTTCATAAAGTATGGGATCCTTGGATTGGTTATCTGATGAATGACCCCAGGTAATTGTATACACTGGTGTTTGTTCCTATGGTTATTGTGCCGTAGCTCCCTTCCTCTGGTATCTCTTTCGTCTTTCCTTTTCTTTACCTTTTCTTTTTACTGTTCTACCCTCCTTGAATCCTGTTTTTTTTTTGTATGTTTTTTCTTTTACTTGCCAGATCTCAACCCTGGCATTGTTGGGTTTTGATGTTTTCTTTCTATCCTCGGCCAACCATTGCTGATTCTGGTTGATGTGGGAGGCTTCCGTGCTGTGGGAGGAGCCTGACTCCCCTGGAGGGTTTGTGGGGGAGCTGGTTCGTCTGAGGGGAAAGCAAATGCATTACGGCTTTAGTTCAAGAAACACCCTTGGGTTGCGGGCATGGCGGATCAGATTTTGGGTCTGATGCTTACAACTTTCGCTAGGAATATTAAGTGATCCATACATGCTATATGGGGAGAAGCCGTTGAGCCCTTCGGGATATGTAATGTTTGACTCTAGGGTTGTCCCGATACCGATACCAGTATCGGTATCGGGACCGATACCGAGTATTTGCGGGAGTACTTGTACTCCCGCAAATGCTCCCGATGCCTGAATAGAATACTTGACCCCCCCCCCCCGCCGCCGACGCATACCGCAAAGCCGCCGCTGCCGCGTTAATCAGCGTGCGGGGAACATTACAGGCAGCTTTCGTTTGAATAGCTGTATTCCCCGCCGCGCTGTGTAAAGACATTCCCCCTTGCTCGGGATTGGACAGGTCTGTCCAATCCCGAGCAAGGGGGAGTGTCTATACGCGGCAAGGAATGGACAGCTATTCAAACGAAAGTTGCCTGTAATGTTCCCCGCACGCTGAATAATGCGGCAGCGGTGGCGGCATCATCATCTACTAGGTATGGGGGACATGGCTGCAATATATGGAGGGACATGGCTGGATATATGTGGGGGGACATGGCTGCAATATGTGGGGGGGCATGGCTGCAATATATGGGGGACATGGCTGGATATATGTGGGGGGACATGGCTGCAATATGTGGGGGGACATGGCTGCAATATATGGGGGGACATGGCTGGATATATGTGGGGGGGACATGGCTGTAATATGTGGGGGGACATGGCTGCATATGTGGGGGGACATGACTTCATATGTGGGGGGAGATGGCTGGATATATGTGGGGGGACATGGCTGGATATATGTGGGGGGACATGGCTGCATATGTGGGGGGACATGACTTCATATGTGGGGGGAGATGGCTGGATATATGTGGGGGGACATGGCTGGATATATGTGGGGGGACATGGCTGGATATATGTGGGGGGACATGGCTGCTAAAATGTGGGGGGACATGGCTGCAATATGTGGGGGGACATGGCTGCAATATATGGGGGGACATGGCTGCAATATATGGGGGGACATGGCTGGATATATGTGGGGGGACATGGCTGGATATATGTGGGGGGACACGGCTGGATATATGTGGGGGGACATGGCTGGATATATGTGGGGGGACATGGCTGCAATATGTGGGGGGACATGGCTGCAATATATGGGGGGACATGGCTGGATATATGTGGGGGGGACATGGCTGTAATATGTGGGGGGACATGGCTGCATATGTGGGGGGACATGACTTCATATGTGGGGGGAGATGGCTGGATATATGTGGGGGGACATGGCTGGATATATGTGGGAGGACATGGCTGCTAAAATGTGGGGGGACATGGCTGCAATATGTGGGGGGACATGGCTGCAATATATGGGGGGACATGGCTGCAATATATGGGGGGACATGGCTGGATATATGTGGGGGGACATGGCTGGATATATGTGGGGGGACACGGCTGGATATATGTGGGGGGACATGGCTGCAATATGTGGGGGGACATGGCTGCATTTGGGGACACATTTTAAAAAAAAGTATCGGTATTCGGTATCGGCGAGTACATGAAAAAAAGTATCGGTACTTGTACTCGGTCCTAAAAAAGTGGTATCGGGACAACAATATTTGACTCTCTGATTGTGTTGTATATCATGCAATATAAAGCCGAGAATCTTCTACCTTGTTTTGTAAAGTTTTGGAAAAACTTTAATAAACATTATTGAAATATAAGAACCACTGCTTTTAAAATACTGACCTAAATATCTGATGAGCATGGCCACATAAGCTAACACAGAACCGCATTTAAAGGCATAAAAACTGCCAGACGCCTCTTTGTTCTGCCTGTGTGCAATGAGGCCTTAAAACCCAACCCAAGTAAAAATGCTGTTTTGCCTCTACACTGCAAGGGTTAAATGTCTCAAGTCCAGTCCAGGGCAATGGGCCCTGCGTCAGTCTTAATGACATCAAAGGCATGTAAATGCCAGATCGTAGGGGAGAAGAGGCTCATTCTTGCAGCTCAATAAATCCTGAGTCAAATATTAGTTAAGTAAAACACCTTTTTTTCCCCACTTCTCTAGATGTAAATAAATATTTAACCCTTGCAGTGCAGAGGCAGCCCCAATGCAAAGGAGGATTTTACTTTCACCAGAGTTCAGCTTTAAGGCTAAGTGAAAGAGGTGCCTTCAGATGTTGAAAGGAACATAAGTAAACTTATGTCCAGTACTTACCATAATTTTCCTTTCCTTTCCTAACAAGCTTTGTGGCAGTCTAAGAGTGGGTACATTCCCACCCTTTTTTATCCCCATAGGACCATTGGACCAGATATAAATACATTTAAAGGAGAAGTACAGCTAAAGCTCATTTGGCCATACTTCTCCTATGGATCACTATGGAGCCCAGGCCAAAGGTCACCCTCCCCCAAACTGGGGAGCTCCCTCAAAGACCACAACAGCCTAGCATGCCATCTCCAGCTTCCTTCCGAACAACTCCTCACGAGCTAGGCTGACCCTGAGTACTTAAGGAGGCCTGCCACCTGCCAATCCAAGTTGGGGATTGGTTAGAAGTCCTCAGAATACCATAGGCAACTCCACCTTTCCTCCCCTCCTTGGGAGGTGTTGGTGATGCTGCCTGTGACTCACCAGCTCTGCCTGAGTCACTCAACCCTGACTCAGAAAAAAAACACACAGGCTTGGCTGCCAGCCAAGCCTGACAATTTACCTACACTATCAAAAAATGTTATCTCTCTCTCTAGCATACTAACTAGAGGTTGCTACACGTGCCAACTGGAACAAGATTGGCCTGGGGGGAAGCTGTCTGAGGCTAAGAAGTCAAGGACTAAAGGAAGATCCTGTTTGGGCAAGACTTGTCTCCTTGGAGGCCTTGGATGGCAAACAGCTTTGAAAAAGTGCAAGACTAGTTTGCAGCAAGCCCATTGGACATTTGTAGAGGCTGATAGTCCTGACACCTAAACTTCAGAGAGCTTTAACTATATATATATATATATATATATATATATATATATATATATATATATTCAGATTAGGGGCTCTTTTGAAGAAAGTCCCGGATGATGATAACCTGTGGTGATAAAACTGTGAATCCAGACTGAAATATGAACTGCTAGAATTTTTGCCAGATCTTGTTATATGTAGAATTAATACTTGGCTTTTTTTAGTTCACCAAAGTGTCTACCGCCTTTTGAGGAGCAATTCAGAGACCCAAATTTTCTGAACTATCTAAGCCCTGAGGGAATGGTTAAGGGAACAGAGATGAAAGACAGGACCTTGCCATTGTAGGTTCACATTCAGAGGTAAGGGATAGGGTTCCTAAGTGATAAAGCAACAGGAAGCAAGGACATTTTTACCAGTAAGGTACCATTGCCAGAATCCAGATCTTCTCTTCCCTCAAATGCTTATAAAAACTATAAACTAGAAAAATTGCTGGAAAGGCATAAGCTTTCTGAGAGCTCCACTGACTTCAGCATCTGACCCCATTGCCTGCTGATGAAAATCTGGTGTAAAAATGGGCAATTTGTTGTTGTTGGAAAAAACAAAGAATTCCACCGTAGACCCCAACAGACATTCTGACAGAAGACTTTGGGCATCAATTCCCACTTATTGTTGTCAAGGTAATGCCTCGAGAGATAATCCCGTTGTGTTTTCGGCAAGCCTGGTAAATACACTGCTAACAGATTTTAAAGGTTAGTCTGGGCCCAGGACAGCATTGTAGAGACCTCTCTTAGCAATGCGTGACTCCAGATGCCCCCCTGCCTCTCCCGACTTATCGAATGGGTGCATCTTCCACTTGATCACCGGGGAAACTGACACCATGGCTTCAATTACTACCAGACAGTGCAAGGCTGGGAAGGAAAATGCCCTCAGGGGCTGTGTTTTTTTTCTTCAGTGGAGTCTTCTCGTGAGGAAGAGAGCTTGTGTTCTAAATTGTACTTCCAAATAAATCCTGAGCAGGGATGTCCATGCTTGTCCATGCTCTTGTCCAACAAAATCTCTCCAGGGTCTAAAGCAAAACTTTCAGTGAGACAGATAAACATGTCTCTGCTTGTTCAATATTAGAATATTGTCTAAATAATAAAATAATATTTTCTTATTTTCCCTTAGGAAAGCTACTAGCAATAGGACCTTAGCGAATACTCTTGGATAAGTTGTTAGCCCTAGGGGAAGACAATTTGCAAATGTTGTGTAAAAGCTTTTGAAACAAGGCTCTTATGGGAATATGGAGATAGGCAGCTGTTAAATCTATCGGAAAAGAGGCCAATCTCCTGGCTGTAGTGCAGTGTTTCAGTTTTGAAGTGTTTTTAGACTCTTCAAATCTATTATTAAATCTTCCGTTTTATTTTTCACCACAAAATTAGTATATCGTTCCAATGCATTCTTTTTTGGGTACTGGAACTATAGCTTTGTGTGCAAGGCAGAATTTTTGTGGGTATGAACTGGGAGTGAGGAATCCTCATGACTTTGCTGGTATGAATCATTGAAACTGCGGAACGGTCCCATGGATCCTAAAAGTTGTTTTTCTGAACCTTCCAAAAAATTACCAGTCTGGCTCCCACTTGGCAAACTTGGACGGGCGTACCCTCAAAAGAACTTTTGGAAGTCTTGACCAATAGAAGCCTTTTTTGGACTTCATGTAAGAGTCTTTTTCTAGGATCCTGGCCTGTATGTGTGTGCCTCTTTCCCCCGCCTTGCGATTAGCACTTGAATTGGGGTATTTTTTCCTTATCAGGAAACAAATAGGTTACAGTTCTGTCAAATGAAGCCTGACTTTCCTCCAATAGCTTTTGGCATGTCTGAATCAAGCTTGTTTCTGGGGTCCAAAAGACCTCAGATCTCATATTTACACTAAAATGCAATAAAAAAATAAAATAAAATAATGTAATTGAAAAAAAGGTCCCTTTAAGAGCTATAGGCAGAAGTGACGTTTTGACGTTGCTTCCGCCCTGCAGTGATATGGAGACCGGTGGGGGCCATCTTCCCCATCTTCCCCTTACTCATCTCCATGTCAAGCCAGGGACAGGGACTTGATAGCCTCCACAACAGAGACCACTTTTATCTTGAATTGGACCGCCCACTCTTTAAGAGGATACCTCTTCAAAGTACTGAAATTTGAAATGTTTACGTTGTTTGCGTAAGTCGTTCGCGAATAGAGATTTGCGTAGAATTATGTCACCGTCAGAAGCATTGGCTTTTTCCTGGGTTAATTTCGAGCATGCGCACTGGGAAACCCCCACGGACGGCGCATGCGCTGTTAAAAAAAAACTTTGTTTACGTCGGGTCACGACGTATTTACATAAAACACGCCCCCATTACATCCATTTGAATTCCGCCCTTACGCCGCCAAAGATACACTACACCGCCATAACTTACGGCGCAAATTCGTTGAGGATTCGAAAAAAAAAAGTTGCGGCGGCGTAGTGTATCTTAGATACGCTGCGCCCGGCGGATTCTTACGCGCAGGTACGTGGATCTGCCCCTATGGGTTGTAGGAAGAGCTACTGACTTTTATTTTTTGTCAATGAATGAAGTTCCCATTTAAGCCTTTGGCAGTTATAGCTCCCAGAACACATTTGCTTGTGTCATTACCTCTAAAATAATGTTTTGAATCAATGTCAGAATAAAACTGGGGAGCCAAAGCATCTGGATGAAAGAGATTCTTTTCAAGTTCCTTGCTTTCAGAAAATCTGGTTCATAAATTAAAGTTTTCAGATGGGAAAAAAAGTGTCTGAAAGTTCTTGGTTTTAGTGTTGTTTGCTGAGTTTTGGACCTTTTCCAAAAGCTTTCAGGTCTGATCTGTTACACCCAAGGTTAGATGCTTGTCTAACACCTGGAGAGCCATTAGGGTTGATTTACTAAAGGCAAAGAGGCTGTTTACTTTGCAGTGAAATGTGGTGAAGTTTCACTTTGCTGAGAATACCTAAACCTGTGCAAGAAAAAGAAAAAACTCAATTTTTGCTTGTACATGTTGTAAGAATGATGATTCTAGCCCAAAGTATATATCTCCAGTAACGTGGACCTTGAGCATAAATGTGTAAAAAATTATTGGTTTAACCTATGTTTCCTTTTAGTTTGGCTTTTCAAAATAACAAAATACAGTAAAACCTTGGTTTGCGAGCATAATTCGTTCCAAAAACATGCTTGTAATCCAAAGCACTTGTATATCAAAGCATTTTTTTTTCAGAGTATAAAAGAGAAGAGAGGCACCTCCAAGGCCCCGTACACACGTCCGAGAAACTCGACGGGCAAAACACATAGTTTTGCTCGTCGAGTTCCTTGTGAAGCTGTCGAGGGTCTCGGCGAGCCAACTTTTCCCATTGACTAACGAGGAAATAGAGAACATGTTCTCTTTTTGGCCCGACGAGATCCTCGTCGTTTCCTCGGCGAAAAGTGTACACACGACCGGTTTTCTCGGCAGAATACGTCTCCCATCGAGTTTCTGCCTGAATTCTGCCGAGAAAACCTGTCGTGTGTACGGGGCCTAAGTTGCTAAATGTTGTACCTTCATTAAATGTAACCATATTGCTACAACGAGGCCTCTTACACACGACCGAGAATCTCGTTGTAAAAGAAACATTGTTTTCCTCAACGAGTTTCTTGTCAGGCTTGTCGAGAATCTTGTCAAGCTTTCTTTGCATACACACTGTCAAGACAAAATCTCGTCGTTCTCGTTGCCGTCGTCGTGGTGACGTACAACATGTACGACGGCACTATAAAGGGCAAGTTCGATTCCACTGGCGACACCCTTGGGGCTGCTTTTTGCTAATCTCATGTTACTGCGTGTTAGTAAAAGTTTGGTGAGAGACGATTGGCGCTTTTCAGTCTGTTACAGCGTGACGAATGTGCTATCTCCATTACGAACGCTACTTTTACCGAAGGTGCGCTCCCGTCTCATACTGTATTCTGAGTATGCGCGGGTTTCTAAGCATACACACGAACATGTTTCTCGTCGAGAAACACGACGAGGAAATTGAGACTCCCGACGAGAAAAAAGAGAACACGTTCTCTTTTTTTCTCGTCGAGATCCGCAACAGTTTTCTCGACGAAAAACATACACACTATTTCTCGGCAAAAAAGGTCTGCCAGCATTTTTCTCGATGGATTTTGCCGAGAAAAATGGTCGTGTGTACGAGGCCTTAGAGGCTCCTCTCTTCTTTTATACTCAGTTGTGACATGACGCTACTCTTATATCAAGACATCGCTTGTATATCAAGGCAACATTTATTAAAACATTTTGCTTGTCTTGCAAAAGTTCTCAAACCAAGGTTTTACTGTATAATATTTTCATTATAGATAAAAGGTTTAATACAGTAAAATCCTTTTGATAGTTAAATAATTACATTAAGCCAGAAAGAGAGACAACTGAGAAAGAAAGAGTGACAGAGGGACAATTGGGAGGTGTGCTTTGCTGGACAATGGAAATCAGAAATCTCCCTTATTCACTAAGTTATGTGGCAAATTCCTTTGCAAACCTAAAGCCTCGTACACACGATCGGACTTCCATCAGACTTTTCTGTGGCTTTCGGTCCGAAGGGCCATTGGCTGTGAGCTTGTTCTGCATACACACGGCAGAACATTTTCAGCCAACATTCACCAAATCACGTGGTTTTTCAGCTCTTTACTGCCACCCTTTGGGCAACTTCTGCTATTGTTGTCTGATGTTTAGCATTGGTTCTCAGAATGCGTGTTTGTACTTTGGATTTTAGTCCGATGGACTTGTGTACACACGATCGGATGATCCTCGATCGGATATTTATTGTCAAAAAGTTTGAGAGCATGCACAGCGAACATTTGTCCGTTGAAAAACTGACAATTGTCCGATGGAGCATACGGACGTTCGGATTGTCCGATAAAACACGTCAGTCGGACCATCGTTGTTGAAAAGTCAGATCGTGTGTATGGGCCTTAACAGTCTATTTGCCTTCAGTAAATCAACCCCATTGTGTTGACTGCAACAGTTGTTGTCAAGGGCTGTAAAGTCCCTGCAGTGGATTTGAAATTTGGAACTGGCCATTTTACAGGTAAGCAACAACCATATTAATTGCAGAAAATATGTTTTTATCTTTCGATTTGAGTCGCCGTTTTTATTTTTAATATACAAATTGGCACGAAAATCTTGATAGAATGAATATTCTAATTTAGGAATGGAAACAGTGATGCCCTGTACACACGATCGGTTCGTCTGATGAAAACGGACTGTTTTCATTGGACGAACCGATCGTGTGTGGGCCCCATCAGTTTTTTCCCATCGTGAAAAAAAATAGAACCTGTTTTAAATTTTTCATATGGTTAAAAAAACGATAGAAAAAAACAATTGCCTGTGGGGAAATCCATCGGTCAAAAATCCACGCATGCTCAGAATCAAGTCGACGCATGCGCGGAAGCATTGAACTTCCTTTTTCTCCGCACATCGTGTTTTACGTCACCGCGTTGGACACGATCGGATTTTTAACTGATGGTGTGTAGGCAAGACTGATGAAAGTCAGCTTCATAGGATATCTGATGAAAAAATCCATCGGTTCGTTTTCATCAGACGAACCGATCGTGTGTACAGGGCATTACAGTATTCAGTTCTTAAAGTAAAACTTGTTTTCCACTGTGGAAAGAAGAGCAGTGATGATTTGAATGAGCATCATTCAACAAGTTTCTTCATGGCCTTTCCCTGACCCGAGAAAGGAAGGCTCTAAATCAAGCAGCCTGAATGAAAGGTGGAAAAAGACGCATAGTATCTGGGAGGTGTAATGGGAAGGGGGGGCGCTGGACATTGTTAGAGGGCAACCGCCAGCTGCAGACAGATGAAAACGCTCAGTTTCCTGCTCCTTCGTTTTTATTATCACTTAATATGGATACTTCACAAAGGTTCTGCTGGAGAGAAGAGGCTTTCTCTGTCTAACAATACATGAGCAGTCTGTTAAATGGCTCAGGCCCTCCAGCTTTGCCCTAATTCTTCAGAGAGGGAAAATAGCAAGGGGATGAAGGTTGCCATTGCATGTCTTACCCCCTTGACACCATGAGACCGTAGACTGGAATAATGAGTATTGGCAGCCTTCATAGTTACGGTTCATTGCTTCCCTCTGACTAGGGCTAAATATTAGAGAATGGTAGAGCCATTTCTGCCAGGGCCCCAGATAAAAAGTATCATAAAGCTAATGAGCTCTATTGATTGATATTAAAGCGGATCTCCACTCTAAAGTGGAGTCCCGCTGATCGGCACCCTCCCCCCCTCCGGTGTCACATTTGACACCTTTCAGGGGGGAGGGGGGTGCAGATACCTGTCTACAGACAGGTATCTGCACCCACTTCCGGCCCTACGATACGGGCAAAGGACGGGTTTTTTCCTTACCTTCCATCCGTCCCCCGTTGTATGCTGGGAACACTCGGCTCCCAGCACACAGCGGGAGCCAATCGGCGGGCGCAGCGCGACTCGCGCATGCGCCGTAGGGAACCGGGCAGTGAAGCCGGAGCGCTTCACTTCCTGGTTCCCTCACCGTGGATGGAGGGGGGAGCAGCAGGGTGACGAGCGATCGGCTCGTCATCTGCTGCGATCACCGCTGGACTCCAGGACAGGTAAGTGTCCTTATATTAAAAGTCAGCAGCTGCAGTATTTGTAGCTGCTGGCTTTTAATATATTTTTGGGGTGGCACATCCGCTTTAACACTGATTCTCCAAGTCTTAGGCCCCGTACACACCATAGAATCCATCCGCAGATAAATCCCAGCAAATGGGTTTCAGCGGATAGATCCTATGGTGTGTACACACCAGCGGATCTTTTTCCGCGGATATATCTCCCCTGGGATGGATTCCAGCAGATGGATATTTGCTGACATGCAGAACATATCCATCTGCTGGAGTCCATCCCAACAGATGGATCCGCTGGTCTGTACAGACTCACCGGATCCATCCGTCCGAAGGGATCCCCCGCATGCGTCGTAATGATTCGACGCATGCGTGGAATTCCTTATATGACAGCGTCGCGCACGTCGCCGCATCATAATCGCGGCGACGGCGCGACACGTCATCGCCAGAGGATTTCGGCGCGGATTTCAATGCGATGGTGAGTACACTCCATCGCAGAGAAATCTGCTGAAATCCTCGAGAGGATTTATCCGCGGAAACGGTCCGCTGGACCGTATCCGCGGATAAATCCTACTGTGTGTATGGGGCCTTAGAACTTCGGGAATTAGGTTGACTTTCACATGAGATTGTAATAACTTAGTAAGATTTAAGCTTCACACAAGAATTTTACCCTTTAGCACTAATAAGTCACTTTATTTCACAGTCATATTTTCTTCATTTTAAAGCATTGGAGTTATTGCACAATATATATTAAGTGATAAATATTACATTTAAAAGACGTTATGGAGTAATTGCAAAAATAAATAAAAAATAATTAATACACTGTGACCAGAGCAATACGGTGTTACCATAATAACATTATACTACTCTGAGTAAGGAATCATGATATTTTCTTTACACATGATTGCTTAGTAACTATTTTTACTAAATGAAATTGATTCATTCAGTGTGTATTGTTGTGATTAGCTGTGATTGGCCACAGGTAATCACATGGTACAGATGGGCTGTGATTGTCCCTGTCTGTACCATGTGATTACTGTGACCAATCACAGCTAGCAACACAGTTGTACACAATGAATGACATGAATCAACGTTAATTCAAGTTCAAAGTTAATCAAAAATTGTTTTTAATTGTGATCTGCTGTGATTGGTTACAGCGATCACATGGTACTGGCAGTGGGCTGGTACACTGATCAGTCATCATCTGTGTCCAGTGGACACAGCAAGTGACAGATCGTGCCACATCGCGGCCTGTGGGGCACACAAACTTCTTTCTGGGAGGATGTCATATGATATCCACCTGGAACAACGAATGTCCCACTCAGCTGACATTTGACAATATGCTGGGTGGGAAGTGGTTACAGTATAACTATAGGCAAAACATTTTATCCTTTTTAGGTTGGGATAGAGTGGAGAAGCATTAGAACACCCTCTCTATCATGTTTACCAATATCATTAAAGGTAAAAGTAAAAAAGAAAACACATTTTGGGTTGTCCCCAGAACAGTAATAGATGGAAAATTTTCCAATGGGGACACAGGTTCTGGTGACAACCAGAGAATCCCTCTCAGATCCTGTTTTGGCTATGGGACAGAAAATGAGGGGAAATGTCCCTAGTGGGACAAAGATGGCAAAAAACAAACAAAAAAAAACTAATGCTGGTTATGACCCCCTCCTTACTCTTTGCAAAAAAAAAAAAGGTTTTGCTTTTGGCTACACTTTAGGTGCTTGGGTATATGGGGCCCAATTACCAGGTTCAAACACTGTCACATAGGGGAGGCAAAAATGTCACATGCTCCCCCATACCTAGAAGTACCATGTGACACTGACTGACACAGTTGTCATGAATATCCTAACTAAATGATAATAAGTTTGGCAGAGCATTGGATAGAAGAAGATCCTGAACTGCCGCACTCCTTAAAACTATGTCTTTATTGTACAAATAAAATCTACCAAAACGATGCCGTCAAAATGAAGTGAACAACAGGAAAAAGGTGGCTGACATGTTTCTCATCATGTGATGCTTACTCATAGCTTGTTTGGCAGAGCACCATGTTTTATCTTTACAGTGGGGATCGAAAGTTTGGGCACCCCAGGTAAAAATTTGTATTAATGTGCATAACGAAGCCAAGGAAAGATGGAAAAATCTCCAAAAGGCATCAAATTACAGA
Organism: Rana temporaria; assembly: GCF_905171775.1. NCBI lineage: Eukaryota > Metazoa > Chordata > Amphibia > Anura > Ranidae > Rana > Rana temporaria. Next base: position 51,390,712 of record NC_053495.1, on the reverse strand, counting down.
TTAGACATTCATATAATATGTCGAAAAAAGTTAGATTTTATTTCCATCATTTACACTTTCAAAATTACAGAAAACAAAAAAATGGCGTCTGCAAAAGTTTGGGCACCCTGCAGAATTTATAGCATGCACTGCCCCCTTTGCAAAGCTGAGACCTGCCAGTATCATGGATTGTTCTCAATCATCATCTGGGAAAACCAGGTGATGTCACTCTCAAAGGTTTTAAATGCCCAGACTCATCTGAACTTGCCCCAACAATCAGCACCATGGGTTCTTCTAAGCAGTTAGAAAACTGAAACTGAAAATAGTTGACGCTCACAAAGCTGGAGAAGGCTATAAGAAGATGGCAAAGCGTTTTCAGATGTCAGATGTCAATATCCTCTGTTCGGAATGTAATTAAGAAATGGCAGTCATCAGGAACAGTGGAAGTTAAAGCAAGATCTGGAAGACCAAGAAAAATATCAGACAGAACAGCTTGTAGGATTGTGAGAAAAGCAATTCAAAACCCATGTTTGACTGCACGATCCCTCCAGAAAGATCTGGCAGACACTGGAGTTGGGGTACACTATTCCACTATAAAGAGATACGTGTACAAATATGGTCTTCATGGAAGAGTCATCAGAAGAAAACCTCTTCTACGTCCTCACCACAAAAATCAGAGTTTTAACTTTGCAAATGAACATATAGACAAGCCTGATGCATTTTGGAAACAAGTTCTGTGGACTGATGAGGTTAAAATATAACTTTTTGGCCGGAATGAGCAAAGGTACGTTTGGAGAAGAAAGGGCACAGAATTTAATGAAAAGAACCTCTGTCCAACTGTTAAGCATGTGGGTGGATCAATCATGCTTTGGGGTTGTATTGCAGCCAGTGGCACAGGGAACATTTCACGAGTAGAAGGAAAAATGGATTCAATAACATTTCAGCAAATTTTGGATGGTAACTTGATGCTATCTGTGAAAAAGCTGAAGTTAAAGAGAGGATGGCTTCTACAAATGGATAATGATCCTAAACACACCTCAAAATCCACGGGGGATTACATCAAGAGGCGTAAACTGAAGGTTTTGCCATGGCCTTCACAATCTCCTGACCTCAACATAATTGAAAATCTATGGATAGACCTTAAAAGAGCAGTGCGTGACAGACAGCCCAGAAATCTCAAAGAACTGGAAGATTTTTGTAAGGAAGAATGGGCAAAGATACCTCAAACAAGAATTGAAAGACTCTTGGCTGGCTACAAACAGTGTTTAAAAGCTGTGATACTTGCCAAAGGGGGCAGTACAAGATATTAACTCTGCAGGGTGCCCAAACTTTTGCAGACGCCATTTTTTTTGTTTTCTGTAATTTTGAAAGTGTAAATGATGGAAATAAAATCTAACTTTTTTTGACATATTATAAGAATGTCTAATCTGCAATTTGATGCCTTTTGGAGATTTTTCCATCTTTCCTTGGCTTCGTTATGCACATTAATACAAATTTTTACCTGGGTTGCCCAAACTTTCGATCCCCACTGTATTTATTTTTAAAATAAAAAAATAGTTTTCACCTTCTTTTCATCTCTTGCTACATCTTAGTGCTGCTGATTTCCTGCAACCTCTTTGCAATCACTTAATGTCTACATGCACTCAAGCAATGGCTGCATGGCATTTATCAGTGGACCATGCCTACGTAATGTGTGTTGACAGAGCTATTGGAAGCTTAAAAGCTTAAAAAAAATTACTTTACAATCACTTTAAAGGGGTTGTAAACCCTCATGTATTTTCACCTTATTGTATCCTACGCATTAAGGTGAAAAAAAGTTCTGGCCCCCAAGCCCCCCCCCCCCCATTTTACTGAGCCGTGGATTTCACTTTCCCTCTCTTCATAGCGTCCCAGCTCTTGATTGGATAGATTGATAGCAGCGCAGCCCTTGGCTCCTGTTGCTGTCAATCAAATACAATTACGCGGGTGTCGGTGGGCGGGGCCGAGTCATACATACGGTGGCTATGGGCGCGGCAGAAATGCCTCGGGAGCACGCCCGCAAGGTAACCCCCTGGGAGAGCGTTTCTCTTAGGGGGTTATCTGAAGTGGGGAGGAGCCGCCAGAGTCGCCGAGGGACACCAGAATTCGAATTCAATTTGTTGTTGTTTTTTAAATAACAAACATGTCATACTTACCTCCACTGTGCAGCTCGTTTTGCACAGAGTGGCCCCTCTGTGCAAAACGAGCTGCACAGTGGAGGTAAGTATGACATGTTTGTTATTTAAAAAACAACAACAAAGCTTTACAATCACTTTATATTTCAATATGTTTATTAAAGTAACAATGTTATATAAGGCACAAGTGACAACAACAGAAGTGAAAATCAAGCACCCACAGGTAGTACTACTCAACATAAAATGCGTTTGGCGGGAGTGCCCATTAACATAGCCATATGACATAAAAACAAAAAATATTTTTTTTGCTTTGTTAAATCATTCACTGTAGAGTCAAGAAATACATCTCTAATCGACTAGGGTTTACAATCACTTTAAATCTGTAACTAATATAATGACACAGGCAGTAGTAAAAAACCTGGCAGAGGCTGTACCCGTTCTTTGTTCTTTAAAAGTCAAGTTTCGGCTAGCAATGGGTTTTATATAGCTGTATACATAAAGCTTCAAGCTTGCTAATGTGAAGGCATGTGGTGGTTTGAACATAGCCACTATTATGTGTCTGTTTCTTTTTCACTCACTCAAATTGCTGTAAAATTCAGACAACATTTATAAGAAATTGACTAAGTGCGCTATTTGTAATCATTTCACGAGGAGAGCATATCATATATAGAGCTAGCAGTTGTACACAGATATCATGGCCCCCTTCCTTCAGTTTCCTCAAACTGACTTACAGCAGCATTTCCTAGAAAGATCAATACCGCCGCTCTATTAGAAAGTGCGAAAAACAAAACGCTTTACTTCTCTGATTTGGAAAGGTTATGTATGGTGTCATTCTGACAGTGTGGTCTACAGCATTGTCAGTGCTTCTATACATAAAATTAAACCAGAAAATAAATTGTTTTACGTATCTATATATATAAATATCTCCTATACTGACCCCAGGGAATCCAGTCTCTTACTGAAGTGAGCTCTGATGAGCTGCTTTAATTGCTATCTGAGCTCCTTGTGTGTGAAAAGTGTGATATGAGTCACTTTGTATATGTGTTAAAGTGTTTCTAAACATGAGAACAAAAATATAAAATACCAGACCTTAGATGTGGTCGCTGCATTTGTTTTTTTCCCTTTTTCACCTGGTGATTTTGCCAACAAACCAAATGTTGGCTGTGCATGCTCTCAAATTGTCTGACAAAACAAGTGTTCTGTCGGATTATCCGATCGTGCGTACACAAATCCATCGGACTAAAATCCAAAGTACAAACACGCATGCTCAGAACCAATGCTAAAAATCAGACAACAATAGCAGAAGTTGCCCAAAGGGTGGTGGTAAAGAGCTGAAAAAACATGTGGTTTGGTGTATGTTGGCTGAAAATGTTCTGCCGTGTGTATGCATACAAAGTTCACAGCCAACGCCCCTTCGCACAAAAAAAACGGATTTGTCCGATGGAAGTCCGATTGTGTTTACGAGGCTTAAGACTAACCTATCTAGCCCTGTAAAGAAGAAATTGCTATACATACCTTTTTCAAAGCCGCTCTGGTCCAGGCTCCAGCAGCAGAAGCTCTGCAGAGGAGACAGCTGACAACGGCTGGGAAATGAATGGGAAGTGATGTCACAAATAGAGTTATTATAGGGCTTCCGTTGTCAGCCTCCTCTGCACTTGCCTCCACAGCGAAGCCGCCACTGACAGCTCATTGTGGGACCGCACCGAACCGGCTTTAGAAAAGCTATGTATTTTGATTTCTTCTTTACAAGGCTAGATAGGTTAGTCTAAAGCCTACAGACTTTTCCGTGGATTTTGCTCCGAAGGGTGTTGTCCGTGAACTTGGTATGCATACACACGATAGGACTTTTTCAGCCAACAAACACGAACGTAGTGAGGTAATAGACGTACTATGTGTTTTTTCTGCTTTTTACCGCCACCCTTTGGGCAACTTCTGCTATTGTTGTCTGATCTTTAGCATTGGTTCTGAGCATGCGTGTTTGTACTTTGGACTTTAGGCCAATGGACTTGTGTATACACGATCGGATTAGCCGACGTAGGACATTTGTTGCCGGAAAGTTTGTCTGTTCACACAGTGAACATTTGTCCGATGAAAAAGCGGAAAAGTTTGTCCGATGGAGCGTGCACACGGTCGGATTGTCTGCAAAAACAGGTCCGTCGGAGGCCTTTAGATCGTGGATGCCTATAGATTTCGAGATTTTAGTGTTGTGGTGGACTTCTACTTTAAGACTAATAACAGAAGCATATAATGAAGAATTCCAAGCTGTATATCTGGCAGGACTAACATTTCTTGCAATTATCTAATACATATAACAAAACACTTTGAAGGGCATGTTTAGTTGAGTCTTTTGTATTTAGGTTTTTATGCCACATTATGAAAAGTATAGTGTGACCTGAGAATTAATAGAATGTTAATATTCGCCTGCATACCAAGGATTTTCAATTGTATCCAAACAGTTTTTATTGAAGAAAGATCACATCATAAAACTGTGTAGTGCAATGTTTCGGAGCCACGCAGGACCCTTTTGTCAGGCACGATCACATGCCTGACAAAGGGGTCTTGTATGGCTCTGAAACATTGCACTACACTATTTGTGATGCTATCTTTCTTCAGTAAAAACCATTTGGATGCAATACTTGGGCCCGGATTCACGTAGAATCGCGTATCTTTGTGTGGGCGTAACGTATCCTATTTACGTTACGCCTCCGCAACTTTTACAGGCAAGTGCCGTATTTTCAAACGAAAGGTGCGGCGGCGTAGCGTAAATAGGCCGGCGTAAGCCCGCTTAATTCAAATGTGGTGGATGTGGGTGTGTGTTATGTAAATTTTATGTTACCCCACGTAAATGACCCTTTTTACTAACGGCGCATGCGCCGTCCGTGAAAGTATCCCAGTGTGAATGCTCCAAATTAACCCGCAAGAAGCCAATGCTTTCGACATGAACGTAAATGACGCCCAGCCCTATTCGCGAACGACTTACGCAAATGACGTAAAATGTTCAAAATTCGACGTGGGAACGACGTCCATACTTAACATTGGTGCACCTCATGTACGCCTCATGTAGCAGGAGTAACTTTACGTATCTAGCTGATTTACATATTTCTAGGTGTAAATCAGCGTACACGCCCCTAGCGGCCAGCGTAAATATGCAGTTAAGATCCGGCGGCGTAAGAGACTTACGCCGGTCGGATCTAATACAAATCTATGCGTAACTGATTCTAAGAATCAGGCGCATAGATACGACGACTCAGACTCAGAGATACGACGGCGTTTCTGGAGATACGCCGTTGTATCTCCTTTAAGAATCTGGGCCAAGGTGTGCTGGCAAATATTTACATTCTGTCATGTATGCTCTAGTAACCAGCTGGTGGTCTCTGAAGCACCCGGTACCTTTTGAGAGCTCATTCCAGGAATGCGTGCAGTGGGAATATGAACTGTTATTTAAGAAAGAACAGGGCTCCAACATCCCAAATATTGTAAGAAATTAATAGAAGATGTGGGTGTAGAGGACTTACACGGCACCACTGGGCACCTTGAAAGTTCTCTACATCCACAGCACAACATCTATTCAATTTCTATATTTTTTTGCCAAAGATAGAATGCTGTGAAAAGTAATTGCCCCCTAAACGTAATAACTGGTTGTGCCACCCTTGCATTTGCGATAACTGGCAATGAATCTTTCATATTGCTGCGGAGCAATTTTGGCCAAACTCTTCTTTGCAGAATTGTTTTAATTCAGCCACATTGGAGGGTTTTCCAGTATGAATGGCCTATGTAAGGTCATGATATAGCATCTCAATTGGATTCACTCCAAAGCCTAAATTTTGCTTTTGGAGGTGGACTTGCTGTTGTGTTTTGGATCATTGTCCTGCTGCATAACCCAAGTGCACTTGAGCTTGAGGTCACAAACTGATGGCCTGACATTTTTCTTTAGGATTTTCTGGTAGAGCTCAGAATTCATGGTTCCATCAATTATGGTAAGTCGTCCAGGTCCTGATGCTGCAAAGAAACCCCAGACCATCTTGCTACCACCACCATGTCTGACTGTTGGTATTATGTTCTTGTTATAAAATGCTGTATTCATTTTAAGCTAGATATAACGGAATGCAAACCTTCCAAAAAGTTAGATTTTTTTCTCATCAGTCCACAGAATATTTGCCTAAAAGCCTTATGCCCTGTACACACGCTGCTTTCATCGGACGAACCGATCGTGTGTGGGCCCCATCGTTTTTTTTCCCATCCGTGAAAAAACTTAGAACCTGTTTTAAAATGATCTGATGGTTAAAAAAAAGATAGAAAACGATCGTCTGTGGGCAAGACCATCAGTTAAAAATCCACGCATGTTCAGAATCAAGTCGACGCATGCTCGGAAGCATTGAACTTCATTTTTCTCAGCACGTCGTTGTGTTTTACATCACCACTTTCTGACACAAACAGATTTTTAACTGATGGTGTGTAGGCAAGACTGATCAATGTCAGCTTCATCGGATATCTGATGAAAAAATCCATCGGTCCGTTTTTCACCGGATGAACCGATCGTGTGTACGTGGCATTAGGGATAATCACGATGTTTTTTGGTAATTGTGAGATGAGCCTTTGTGTTCTTTTTGGTCAGCAGTGGCTTTGGCCTTGGAACTCTCCCATGGATGCTGTTTTTGCCCAGTCTCTTTCTTATTGTTGAATCTTGAACGCTGATCTTACCTGAGGCAAGTGAGTCCTGCAGTTCTTTAGATGTTGTTCTGGGTTCTTTTATGACCTCCTGGATGAGTCGTCGTCATACTCTTGAAGTAATTTTTGTAGGCCGGCCACTCCTAGGAAGGTTCACCACTGTTCCAATTTATCTCCATTTGTATATAATGGCACACTGGAGTTCCAAAGCCTTAGAAATGGCTTTGAAACCCTTCCTAGACCAATACATGTACATTACTTTGTTTCTAATCTGTTCCTGATTTTTTTTTTTTAGATTGTGGCATGATGTGGCTTTTTGTGATCTGTTTGCATGCTGCACTTTGTCAGACAGCTTTTACTTACCGTATTTATCGGCGTATAACACGCACTTTTTTCCCCTTAAAATCAGGGGAAAATCATGGGTGCGTGTTATACACCGATCCCTGCAGTCTGTAAGGGGAAGAGGAGAGAGCACCGCCAAAATAGCCCGAGCCGAGTGTACTGTGTGCTCGGCTCCACTTGGCTCTGCTCGCAGTCATGCCCAGTCCCACCATTGGACCTGTGTTATGTTCATCATAGGATCCGGGCCAAGAGGCGGGACTGCGAGAGGAGCCGAGAGGAGCCGAGTACAGCCGAGTACACAGGACATCCGGCTCTATCTCGGCGGCAACAATTAAAGTCGATAAAGCTTCATTTTTGGGCACGGCTGCAGATGGACACTTGGGACAGGCTGGCTGCAGATGGACACTTGGGACAGGCTGGCTGCAGATGGACACTTGGAACAAGCTGCAGATGGACACTTGGGACAGGCTGCAGATGGACACTTGGAACAGGCTGCAGATGGACACTTGGGACAGGCTGCAGATGGACACTTGGGACAGGCTGCAATGATGGGCAAGGCTGCAGATGGACACTGATCATTCTGCAATGATGGGCAAGGCTGCAGATGGACACTGATCATTCTATAATGATGGGGAAGGCTGCAGATGGACACTAATCATTCTGAAAAATACGAAAAAGAGGGCTGTACTGCGCTAATTCGATAAATAGTAAAGTGGCAACTAAAATGTTATACAACACTAATAATAATGGTCAAAGGAAGAGCTGCGCTGTTGTAAGCTAAAATGTGACACTAGTGATAATGAAATGCTAGATAAATATCAATTAAAATTATGAAACACAGACTGAGTGAAAACATTTTTATATCTTTAAATAGGTCTGTGAGACCTTAATAGGATAACAAGAAGGGGTTAATTCCTAAATTAGGTGAATAAATAGCAGTCCATGTGAACAAACCAAAAAAATAATTTTTGATAAATATTTTTAAATAGCAAACATGTTATACTTACCTCCACTGTGCAGCTAGTTTTGCACAGAGTGTCCCCGAATCTGGACTTCTGGGGTCCCTCAGCGGCTGTCTCGGCTCCTCCTCGCAAAAGATTTCCACCTTCATGCGAGCGGGCATAGCCGCCGACTGTATCACTCGGCCCTGCCCCGGCGCGCTGCGTAATCCGCTGTGATTGACAGCAGTGCCAGCCAATGGCTGCGCTGCTATCAATCCGTCCAGCCGAGCCAATCAACGGCCAGGCTGGGAACCGAAGAGGATCACGTGGACGCGCACGGGACCTTTTGAGGGGTCAGGTTAGTAAAACGGGGGTTCAGGGGGGGGGGACAGAACCTTTACAACCCCTTTAAATATCCCCAGTATTCAACGAATCCAATAGTCCAGGAAAAAGTGCTGACAGGATAGTGCCTCCACCAAACAATAACACTGTGTAACAGCACTGGTGAACAGAGTGAACCACAACTGCGGTTAGCAAGGACTTCAATGCGATTCTCTATGCGAAAACTCAGTATTAGGCCCCAGGCGTCACTCCTCGCAACAGGAGTTTGGGGGATCTATACATCATCTCTCTGTCACATAAAGAAAGGCGTTGAGCTACTAAGGATGGACGCATTACAGCATGCGACCAGAGCTTAGCGTTTAAAATTAGTTCAAGGACAATATCTCAATACACCACTACATGCAGGTGATTATCAGTAAGGGACCCCAGGCTTCTCTCCTCATAACAGGAGTTTGGGGGTTCTCTACATCATATCACCTTGGCATGTAGAGATGCATTAAGGCCACTAGGAGAGATGCTATGGAATAACATCAACCCCTAGCATAGAAAAGTTAGAGCGAACAAGTTCAACAATTAGGTCAAGGCCTAGGAGGATTTGTACTCATGTCGGGCACGTAGTAATAGAAGTTGTAGTAACAACTGTAGCTTGCATATAACAAGTACTTTAATTGAGTAGTAGTACTTGTATATGAGAGGCAGTATAGCTCAGGTAGTTATAGTAGCATACTTGAGGTAATTTGGTAGATGTAATACTATTGCTTATGAGAGGCAGTATTGTAAAAGAATATGAGAGGCAGTATAGCTCAGGTAAATATAGTTGTAGACGTGAGCTATAATTATAGATGTAGCAATGCACACATATGAGAGGCGGTATAGCTAAGCTAATTATAGTAGCACACTTGAGGATATTTGCTATAATGATTTAGAGGTAGCTGTCCCTTTTAGGTACTCCTTTGCAACAAGCTTTCACACGTTATTATCTCCCAGAAGATATTGTAATATCCACACGGTATTTGTAATAGTACAATAGTAATAGATGAACCATTAGCATTAGATCTTCCTATAGAACTACAAGTGAAGGAATGTCTACTTATCCGTTTGTAGATCTCTATGTAGGAGATGGAATGTCCATAGTGCAAGATGTTCACGGCATGAAGGTAGTTCCCAGCAATGCAGTTGCTGTAGGAAGTCTCAGCAGCAAAGTAGTAGTTGTTTCCTGGAGCAGTGTTCCCGGAAAAGGGAGTAAGGTCAGCTCAGCATGGCTGAGCTGACAGGCTAAGCCTGTATCTACGGCTGAGACTACGGCTGGCAATAATAGAACCTCGCCTGTATCTCCTATGCATGCCTTTATAGGCAGGAGAACAGGTGTAGTGCATTGCCATGAGATTTGAATAGATCGCCATATAAGACGCACTTCCGCGTTCCAAGCTGGAACGCATAATGGCGCTGGGCGATGATGTCATTGCGTGAGTGCCGTATGCGTTCCAACATGGAACACTTTACTTCGCTGAAGCGCCCATAGAGAGGAAGAGGAGCAGTGGTGCAACGGCGCCTGTTACACACTGCGGCTTACCAGATGGACGTAATCTCTAATTATAGGAGATCAATATGCGCATATGGTTGATATCCCAGCCTGGGGTCTCTATTGGTAGCAAAAATCCCTCAGTGTGGTTCAATATTGCATAGAAGATGTCTCAAACAACGTAACAATCCAGGATGCACCACATAAAAACAAAGGAAGGGACTAGCATAGCGTAAAACCCTTAAAAATTTAATAAGTAACATAAAAATGCACACTTACATCGAAGAAGTGAGATAAGGCATATAAAATACAATCGAGCCGGCCGGCTCTTCGATATCTTCCGGGTCTGGCGCACAAGGCGGTGACATCAGAACATCGTTCCTCCCAACGTTTCGTCACTAGAGGGACGTGGTCACGGGATCATTCTGCAATGATGGGCAAAGCTGCAGATGGACACTGATAAGGCTGCATTGATGGGCATTTAAAATGTAATTTTTTTTCCTTAAACTTCAATCCTAAAAGTTTTTTCCTTGAACTCCCCTCCTAAACTTGGGGTACGTGTTATACGCCGGCGCGTGTTATACGCCGATAAATACAGTATGTGATTTCTTGATTCAACAGATCTGTCAGTAATCAGGCCTGTATGTGGCAAGTGAAATTTAACTCAGCTTTCCAAAAAATTGTGGTAATCACAGTTCATTCATGATTTAGCATGGGAAGGTACAATTACTTTTTCACATAGGGCCAGGCAGGTTTGGACAGCTTTTTTTCCTTATTAAATGAAAAAATAATTATAATCTTTTTGGCTCTATACACCACCACAATGGATTGGAAATGAAACGAACAAGATGTGCTTTAACTGCAGACTTTCAGCTTTAATTTGAGGGTATTTACATCCAAATCAGGTGAACGGTGTACGAATTACAACCGTTTGTATATGTGCCTCCCACTTTTTAAGGGACTAAAATTAATGGGACAGATTAACAATCATAAATCAAACTTTCACTTTTTAATACTTGGTTGCAAATCCTTTGCAATTAATTACAGCCTGAAATCTGGAACGCATAGACATCACCAGACGCTGGGTTTTATCCCTGGTGATGCTTTGCCAGGCCTCTACTGCAACTGTCTTCAGTTTCTGCTTTTTCTTGGGGCATTTTCCCTTTAGTTTTGTCTTCAGCAAGTGAAATGTATGCTCAATCGGATTCAGGTCAGGTGATTGACTTGGCCATTGCATAACATTCCACTTCTTTCCTTTAACCACTTCCATACCGGGCACTTACGCACCTTCCTGCCCAAGCTAATTTTCAGCTTTCAGCACTGTCGCACTTTAACTGACATTTGCGCGGTCGTGCGACGTGGCTCCCAAACAAAATTGACGTCCTTTTTTCCCCACAATTAGAGCTTTCTTTTGGTGGTATTTGATCGCCTGTGCGGTTTTTATTTTTTGTGCTATAAACAAAAGAAGAGTGACAATTTAAAAAAAAAAACACAATTTTGCAGTTTAGGCCGATACGTATTCTTCTACATATTTTTGGTAAAAAAAAATCGCAATGATCATATATTGATTGGTTTGCGCAAAAGTTAGAGCGTTTACAAAATAGGTGATAGATTTATGGCATTTTTATTTTATTAATTTTTTTACTAGTATTGGCGGCGATTTGCGATTTTTTTACTGTCACCATGACATTGTGGCGAACACATCGGACACTTTTGACACGTTTTTGGCGCCATTCACATTTATACAGCGATTAATGCGATAAATATGCACTAATTACTGTATAAATGTGACTGGCATTCAAGGGGTTAACACTAGGGGGTGAGGGAGGGGTTAATATGTATACCTGTATTGTGTTCTAACTGTGGGGGAAGGGGGGTGACTGGGGGAGGTGACCGATCTGTGTCCCTATGTACAAGAGACACAGATCGGTCTCCTCTGTCCCCTGACAGGACGTGGAGCTCTGTGTTTACACACAGAGCTCCACGTCCCTGCTCTTTCGTTACCGATCGCGGGTACCTGGCGGACATCACGACCGCCAGGCACGCGCATCGGCATCTCGGGGACGCGCCGGGCGCGCGCGCCCCCCAGTGGCCGGAGGAATCCAGGACGTCATATGACGTCCTGTTGAGTTTTCAGAGTCACCGTGGAGCCGTCATTTGACGATGGCCCGGTACTCTAGTGGTTAAAAAACTCTTTGATTGCTTTTCGCAGTATGCTTTGGGTCATTGTCCATCTGCACTGTGAAGCGCCGTCCAATGAGTTCTGAAGCATTTGGCTAAATATGAGCAGATAATATTGCCCGAAACACTTCAGAATTCATCCTGCTACTTTTGTCAGCAGTCACATCATCAATAAATACAAGAGAACCAGTTCCATTGGCAGCCATGCATGCCCACGCCATGACACTACCACCACCATGCTTCACTGATGAGGTGGTATGCTTTGGATCATGAGCAGTTCCTTTCCTTCTCCATACTCTTCTCTTCCCATCAAGCTGGTACAAGTTGATCTTGGTCTCATCTGTCCATAGGATGTTGTTCCAGAACTGTGAATACTTTTTTAGATGTTGTTTGGCAAACTATAATCTGGTCTTCCTGTTTTTGAGGCTCACCAATGGTTTGCATCTTGTGGTGAACCCTCTGTATTTACTCTGGTGAAGTCTTCTCTTGATTGTTGACTTTGACACACATACACCTACCTCCTGGAGAGTGTTCTTGATCTGGCCAACTGTTGTGAAGGGTGTTTTCTTCATCAGGGAAAAAATGATTTGGTCATCCACCACAGTTGTTTTCCGTGGTCTTCCGGGTCTTTTGGTGTTGCTGAGCTCACCGGTGCGTTCTTTCTTTTTAAGGATGTTCCAAACAGTAGATTTGGCCACACCTAATGTTTTTGCTATCTCTCTGATGGGTTTGCTTTGTTGTTTCAGCCTAATGATGGCTTGCTTTACTGATAGTGACAGCTCTTTGGATCTCATATTGAGAGTTGACAGCAACAGATTCCAAATGCAAATAGCACGCTTTAAATGAACTCTGGACCTTTTATCTGCTCCTTGTAAATGGGATAATGAGGGAATAACACACACCTGGCCATGGGACAGCTGAGCAGCCAATTGTCCCATTACTTTTGGTCCCTTAAAAAGTGGGAGGCACATATACAAACTGTTGTAATTCCTACACCGTTCACCTGATTTGGATGTAAATACCCTCAAATTAAAGCTGAAAGTCTGCAGTTAAAGCACATCTTGTTTGTTTAATTGCAAATGCATTATGGTGGTGTATAGAGCCAAAAAGATGAGAATTGTGTCGATGTCACAATATTTATGGACCTGACTGTAAGTGTTAGAAATATGGAAAATATATATATATCAGGAATGGGGCAAATACTTTTTCACAGCACTGTATATCGGTTCCAGTATTATATACATCAGAATTTCAGACTTCAGATACAAGGGGCCAGCTCCAAACAAGAGGGTTGAAGAACTGAGATGTGATTTATATTTTGATTTATGTTGTGGGCAATTAAACTCCCCAGCCCCACTTCTATTATGGTCTGTCTGTTCAATAATAAACACAGGAAGTGGTCTGTCTGTGCAGCCACTAACTGCTAACATCTGCGTTCAATCCCCACACACTCCAAACCTTGGTTTAACAGTTATCAAGTTCCTTGCTCCTAACCAACAGCAGGCAAACAGCCAAAAACCAAAGCTTTCAGACCTAGGATAGGAAGAGTTAATTAGCCCAGAACTAAAGGACATCTGTATGCATTTATCTGATATTGAACATAGATACATACAATTCACCAGTGACAGAGATCTACAACACACTGCACTCAGTTTGTTTATATAATTTCCTGTCCTTTATTTCAGGTTGACCTGTGCTTGCTAGGAGACCCATTCTTTCTTCTGATCTGTCACTTATATCTATGTAGCAATGTTCTCTGATATAAGAAAATGTGCTCATAACTGTGTAACAAATAACTCTGTGGAACAAAAAAAAATAGAGATACATAAAAAGTAGAATTTTCTTTAGGAGAGGAGTTCACGCTTCTGTGACTGAATATATCTTCCAGATCAGTGACTTACTACTACATCAACCTTTTTGAGCCACCTGGGAGAACATTTAAAATTACTTTTAGGTCTCACGGAACACGTTTTGATAGTTGTCATGTCTGCAGCTCATGTTACTTTTGTGTGAGCCAAAAGTGTGGAAATAAGAACCAATAAAATGAAAAATGTGGCATACCTATTTAACGCCCAAATGCAGATAATTTTTTTAACCGATTGCCGGCCAGCCGCCGGCATTATACTGCGGCAAGTCGGCACGATCCCGCAAACCGTCATAGCTGTACGTTGGTCCCTTTAAGCGGGATAGCAGGTGCGCGCTGCACTGTGGGAGTGCCGATGCTCATGACCGGCAGTCGCGATGACCGCTGGTTGCGAGCGATCGCGGGCACAAGAGGCAGAACAGGGACGCGTGTGTGTGTAAACACCTCAGGAGGTGAGGGCAACATTTTGAATCATATACATAAGTTATCCAAAATTTCAGACTATTATAAAGATTCCAAAAAATTCAGTGACAAATGTAACCATGTAGTAAGTAGGGTAGAAGGGGCAATAGTATGAAGTAACTAGAAGGGAAAATAGGGCAGGGATGGAGAAGAGGTGAGGTAGATAGATCAGGATTACAACAGGAGAAAGACAGCCCATAATCACCAATAACTGTCAAGGAAGAAAATAGTCCCCTGAAAAATAGGTATTCCCATATTTTGTTATAAAGGCTCATGGTAATAATCTTCAATGCCCATATAAAGGATCCATGGGGTAAATTTGATTTGAAAAAAATCTATCATGTTGTTAGGCAATCAGTTCCTCCATCCCTATTATGTGACAGATTCAGCTATTGACTCTCCAGTTGTAGGGGAAATAACTATATGCCAGGTCTAGTTATCAATGTTCTAGATGGGCATAAGAAGAATCTTAGTAATGATTTTTTGGCTTTTGAGATTGATCCAGAAAGTATTTAGAGCAAAGTGATTTCGGGGACTAGGTTGCATGGGTTTGATCACAAACCGGTTTAGAGAGGACAACTCCACCAAATATGTGTAAGAGTGTCTATTTCCTTCCAACAGCGCCATCATAGGTTGTGAGTGGCTGAAGAGATTTGATACTGTCTGTGGGGGATCTGTACCAACAAGTTAGAGGTTAGTGTCAGACTTGTACGTACCAGACTGGAGAGCCCGACTGAGCAGAGGAAGGTCTCCCTTATGTGTCCGACTCGCGGCCCCTGGAAGTATGGACAGGAGGCACGGGAGTGCGGAGTGGTATGAGAGCCTGGCGGGTAGTTGCAGGAGATGTGGCTCTGGATCCAGGTGCAGAGAAGAGGGTGTCCGGCTCGACCAGCAACTGGAGACAGGAACACAGGCAGGTGATGCTGAGCAGGAGCATAGCGGGATGGTCGGGTCACAGGCAGGTTTGACAACGGGCGGGCAGCTAAGTACAAAGGAGCAGGCAGGTTCAAGGTCAATACAAGCCGAGGTCAGGTGCAGGTGGAAGGCAGGGATAATCCAATAGGCAGTCTGGGTAATCAGGAGACAAGTGTTTAGACAGGTAACAGGAGCAAGGGTCACAGGTAGCTGCAGATCAGACAGCACCAAACCAAAGCACTCTGGCAGTTCAAATAGGCAGACTGGCACCGCCCGCGCACCCGCACGCACACTCACACGCACAGGCACACGCATCGGCATGCACACCAGCATGCACCAGCGTGCACAGCAACGCACAGGCGCGTGCCAGGGCGACCAACAGAGTAACCAGCAAGGGAACCTCTCTGACAGTTAGTGTCACTTTAGGGATATAGGGCCAGATTCACAAAAGAGATACGACGGCGTATCTCCTGATACGCCGTCGTATCTCTGTGATCCGCCTGTCTTAACTATGCGGCTGATTCATAGAATCAGTTACGCATAGATAGCCCTAAGATCCGACAGGTGTAATTGACTTACACCGTCGGATCTTAGGATGCAATTCTAGGCCGGCCGCTAGGTGGCGATTCCATTGCGGTCGGCGTAGAATATGCAAATGACTACTTACGGCGATCCACGAAGATACGCGCGTTCGTCGCAATCTCTTACGTCATCGCTAGTCGTTTTTTCCCGTCGCAAAGTTAGGGCTGCTTTAACATGCCTTATCTTTAGAACAGCCATGTTAAAGTACGGCCGTCGTTCCCTTGTCGAATTTCGATTTTTTTTTTTTTTTGCGTAAGACGTCCGGGAATACGAAAAGCCGTAACGCACGTCGGCGTTCAAAAAAAACGTCGGGGCGCCGTAATTTCGCGCAAAGCACGTCGGGAAATTTCCTAACAGGGCATGCGCAGAACGTTCGGTGCGGGAACGTGCCCAATTTAAATGGTGCCCACCCCATTTGAATTAGGCGGGCTGGCGCCGAGCGGATTTACGTTACACCGCCGCAAGTTTACAGGTAAGAGCTTTGTGATTCAGGCACTTACGCTGTAAACCTGCGGCGGTGTAACGTAAATGGGATACGTTACGCCGCCGCAGCGTAACGTAATTCTCTCTGAATCTGGCCCATAGTATTTCTTAAAATTTGTAAATAAAAAAATCCTGGTGTTGCATCACAGAAGGGGCATTAGGTAAAATAAACATGGTAATACTTCTGTAAAGTTTTTTTTTTGTGGAAGGCCTAATGCTGGTTTAAACATACTATTGGTTATCTTCACAAGTGTTCCAGGACCACCAATATCTGGGTCACTCACTTTGAACTTTCTCTAAAAAAGCCAAAGTCTGACCGAATCCCTTCTGTAAATCTATTGGTTATATTTAATATGATTGATAGTTATAGTCTCCAATGTGAAAAAGCTGTTGGGCAGCCCTCTGTTATTGATTTAGGAATGCTCGTGAAGTAGAAAAAAAAGTACAAGCCGACTCCTGAATGACACTCTGGCTCCCATTTTTCAGATTTACAGAGGGAAAAAATGCTTTAGTGGTTGACTGATTGTATGGTGGTGTTTTATGTTAATGTTTTATGATTGGCTTATTTTAAACCTTTGTAAAGTAAGGAGATCTGCTAGATCCACAGTGTCCTGCATTAGTGTATTTATGTATTCTAATGTGATGCAGTAAAAGTTAAGAGGAAGAGAGTTATGGGTCTTAATTAGGGATTGCAGGGCCAGTTAATTATTGCTCAGTGACAGGCATGGCTGTTTAACAGTTCTAGTAAATCCATTGCAGGGGAAATATAAGTGGTGCATTATTTGTGCGCACACAGCATTTCCAGCATTTGTGACACTCACTAGACCAATAAAGCTTTGCTGACATCAGTATTATACCATACATCAGTCTATCGCACACTGCTCAATATCACTTGCATTATTTCCTAAGCATCTTTGATAGATTTACTCACTAGTAATGAAGGCTGATAACTGCATTATTTCTCATCCAGCTTTAACTGCCATTTAGCATGATAAAGCTGCAGTGCATTTTTGTAGGATACTTAAGGCTGAGAGGCACCTTACTGAAAGTACTGATAAACTATTACATTTTGGAAAGAGCTCTTTATCATACCTCCCTACTTTCTGAGATGATAAATAGGGATACCTTAATATAAGGTATGTAGATAAAGGACATACCCCTGGGATGCACCAAGATATATGGACCACGAAGAACGAATAAAAAAAAATGATTGGTTCAGCCCTGGTTCACACTGGGTACGATTTGGAACGATTTGAGATGCGATTTGACATGTCAAATCGCATCTTAAATCGGCGGCAATTGTTGGCAATGGCACTGTCCTAATCAGTGCGACGCCGCATATGCGATTTCAAAAAGTAGTTCCTGTACTACTTTTTGCGATTTCAGGCCGAGATTTACATTAAATTGCGTCCCAAATCACGGCAAAATCGCAGTCGCGAAATCGCGGTAAAACAGCGATTTTGAATTCGCAGCAGTGTGAACCTAGGCTAAAGCCACAAGGGATTTTTTTTAAATTGCTACTTTTTTCTTATCTAGCGCCACCCCCCAAATGAGCCGATGGTTAAATTTTGGGTAGCTCAGCAAGAGTCATTGCCAGATACATAGAGGTCCCAGGTTCAAGTCCAGGCCCTGACAGGCTTGTTGTCAGTGCTCAGTTCAAACGGCTGTATCTCTGATGGTATGGGGTGAATTAGTTGGTATGCCATGGGCAGCTGATATAGAAACAGAAGAAAAGACAAGGGCCCGGATTCAGAGAGAATTTTTGCCGGCGTATCCATAGATACGCCGCGTAAATTCAAATCTGCGCCGGCGTATCTTCTTTCTGTATTCAGAAAGCAAGATACGCCGACATTAGCCTAAGATACGACTGGCATAAGTCTCTTACGCCGTCGTATCTTAGGGTGCATTCTCACGCTGGCCGCTAGGTGGCGCTCCCGTCGTTTTCAGCGTAGAGTATGCAAATTACCTAGTTACGCCGATTCACAAACGTACGTGCGCCCGGCGGTAGTTTTTTACGTCGTTTGCGTAAGGTTTTTTTGGCGTAACGTTGCTCCTGCTATTAGGTGGCGCAGCCAATGTTAAGTATGGACGTCCTTCCCGCTTCGAAATTTGAATGTTTTGCGTTGTTTGCGTAAGTCGTTCGCGAATAGGGCTGGACGTAATTTACGTTCACGTCGAAACCAATGACGTCCTTGCGACGTCATTTGAAGCAATGCACACTGGGATATGTACACGGACGGCGCATGCACCGTTCGTAAATCACGTCAATCATGTCAGGTCATCACATATTAGCATAAAACACGCCCCCTTCCACATTTGAATTACGCGTGCTTACGCCGGCCCCATTTACGCTACGCCGCCGCAACTTACGGAGCAAGTGCTTTGTGAATACTGCACTTGCTCCTGTAAGTTGCGTCAGCGTAGCGTAAATACAATACGCTGTGCCGCCGTAACATAAAGCGCAGCTACCTGAATCTACCCCAGGGGGACTTTAAATGAGGCTTATTGCTATGAAAATTAGTGCATGGATTAAATATATGATAAAACCATTATTGTATCAAAGGCAATTCTCTGGTCTAGAAATGCATGATAATGTTTTTAAAACATAAACATAACCATGTACAAAGGCTGACATATAGGTAAAAATATACCATGAACACATACACTGTATACAATGATGATACATAATTATACATATACATAGATGAGTATGTATAAAACTATTTATAGTGTGACAGACTCACCCGGGACAGAGGCTTTTGGAGGGGACTGAATGCTTGCCTCTTGCCTTGCGATCATGGGCCCTGGCATTTGGGGGAACGGTGCTGTTTGTGAGCTGTATGCCTGGGACCCTGTATATGC
The DNA here is from genome assembly GCF_905171775.1 of Rana temporaria. Lineage (NCBI taxonomy): Eukaryota > Metazoa > Chordata > Amphibia > Anura > Ranidae > Rana > Rana temporaria. The sequence goes on along the minus strand of NC_053495.1, from coordinate 51,371,416 downwards.
CATTAGAATGACTGATTCATACTGTTGGGACATACAGTGTAAGGAGATGCTAATGCCATCCCCTCCAGCCATCTGTCTGTTCTCTGTGCTAATTGACCCTGCTATTGTGTGAAGATGTCCTGTGTTTACACTTATGATAATGTGTATTGTATAGCAGGTGAGCGAGGAGACGGGACGTCTACCCTGAAAGGTCATATCTATGAGTCGCCTAGTCTGGGTAAATGATTAGTTAATTAGCTCATGTTAATTTATGTTCTGGTTACCTCCTCTTTAAACTGTATATAAGGTTGTATTCTTGGTTCTATTAAACACTCCATGTTCAGCAGACAAACAAGTCTTGTCTCGTTGTGTGCTTGTGAGCATCTGGAATATCTGATATCTATATCCAGACTGATAGGAAGTGGTATATGACGGAAGCACTCAAGCGGAGTGTGGGACGTTCCGTTACATATAGTATGTATAAAAGCTGAACTGTCTTGGCATCACATGAATAGAAAAACTCTACGCGTTTCATTTTCTCATTTCCTGTTTAGGGTAATTTTATATATATATATATATATATATATATATATATATATATATATATATATTCTTACACTTGCACAAGACAGCACACATCTTTACAATAACCTTTTTAAATTTATACATTCACATACACTTTTTTCCAAATTGTTTCCATTCATTTACACACACCACTCACCATACAATCATTATCTTACAGATTGGTGCAGATTGTACTATGGCCCTCCAGCTGTTGTGAAACTACAAATCCCATGAGGCATTGTAAAACTCTGACATTCCGACGTGACTGAGCATGATGGCAATTGTAGTTCCTGAACAACTGGAGGGCCATAATTTGAGGACCCCTGATCTATCCTCTCTGGAATTAAATTGTGATGACGTGGTCTGCCTACGAGCTAACCCCCTGAGTTGGTTTGGGTTTGCTGCCTCAGCTCCAGGCCAGGCATTTGATGGGGACCCCCTCTCCCACTTCTTTCATCCTCACATGAGCCAGTTCAGTTTTTAGACTGATCTGTAAGCAGGGCTGTGGAGTCGGTAGATAAATGTTCCGACTCCGACTCCGACTCCTCAGTTTTATGTACCTCCGACTCTGACTCCGACTCCTCTGTATTAATATGCAAATGTATTTTATACATTCCTTGAGGGAAAGAAACGCAACCTACCACAGGACTACTGGCTGGGAAGCCAACAGTCTACTGTATTGCACAGTTTAAGCAAAAGACAAACACAATGAAAACAACGTTTTTTATTCTAAAACATGATTTTCCTAGGAGAATCCCATAGTCATGTTTAAAGTTTAAGCTAACAATCAGAGTTTACAAGTTTTTATAGCCTTAGCTAAATGACAGCAGTTTTTCCAATGGTTTACAGCAGGGCTCAAAATTTCAAGTCCTGAGCTACTAGCCAGGCCTCAAGAGTTACTCGCCACCAGTTGCCCCACCTAATTCATACACTGCCCTGCCCCTTAATTGCACCTGTAAACACGCCCTCGTAGATTATCTCATGGAATGACAATGTTTTATGCAGAATCAAGTTACAAAATTAAATATTACCAACAACAACTTTAACAAAATGGGACAGGGCACTGGGGGCAGACCAGAGGGACAGGGCACTGGGGGCAGACCAGAGGGACAGGGCACTGGGGGCAGACCAGAGGGACAGGGCACTAGAACTGGATCTCTTCCCCATTCTCTTGCTGTCTCCTCTGCAACTCCCATCCATCCTCTCTCTCTCTCCCATTCATCTCATCATCAGGAGCCTGTGTGTGCGGCTCCACGCTTGCATGTCCCCACTTCCCCCTTTTATTCAGGCTGGCAGAGAGGAGAGGAGCTGCAGCACAGCGGGAGGGAGTACAATCCAGCACTGAGATCCACACAACTGCACAGCCATTGACACCATAGCACAGCGCACACTGACAGCGCACAGCACACATTGAGACCAGTCTGCTCACAGTGCTCAGGCTAAACTGTTGGACACTTACATAGAGCACAAGGAGAAGAAAACTGCACAAACTAGAAGGCTGCCCCTCTCATGTCAGGGCAACTTTCAGTGAGCGCTGCACCGGAGTGGTAATTTTGGCAATCCTCCACCTCACTCATTACTTTCTGCTCTCCAGCTACATTGGTCGGGGCTGGGGGAGGGGGGCAGGCTCAGAGAGGTCATACTGTTGGGTCCCATGGCTTAATGAGAATTGTAAGGAGAGCACCTGTGTACTGCTCTGCCTGTGCGCGGCTCACCAGACTACTTTTCCCGAGCATGCACCTTTCCTCTTCGGCCACCAATCTCATCGGGACTCTAAGTGTAGGCACAGATTGGAGGGAGATTGGTCATGCAGCCCTGTCATCACTCGCCCCCAGCTTAAATCCACTCGCCAAATGCTAGTCGGCGAGTGGAAATTTTGAGGGCTGGTTTACAGCTTCAGTCTTGAACTATTGGCCCTCCATTCCCTTCACTTATACAAGTGTCTCACTCTCTAGTCCTGCAAAAAACATATTTATTTAATCCCTTATCAGTGAGAGGCTAGGTTACACATGGACGCTGCGTTCCCTGTAAAAGCAGAACACAACACTATGGAAAGTATAAGTATTGCAGCTCCTAATTGTGCGTTGCGTGCCATATAGTGAAGCACATGAAAAGCATGCTTCTTCACGGTCACTTAACGTGTTCGTTTTGCGGTTACGTGAGGCACTGCATGTATTGGTCTTTATTCTTACAGTAGAGAAGTCATTAATTATAACTTTTTGTGAATTGGGACATTTAAACTTGCTTTTTTTTTTTTTTTATTCCAATCTAAATTTAGTAGGAGTCGGAATCGGAGTCGGTGCATTGTTTGCCGACTCCGACTCCAGGTACCCAAAATTTCCCCCGACTCCGACTCCTCGACTCCGACTCCGACTCCACAGCCCTGTCTGTAAGTATTAGTATATCTAAATACTCCCTAAGGGAACTTTTTTGTATCGTTCACAAAGTTTTCCCTCCTTCATTTTTATGAAGGGTTTATTATATTTATATATATATATATATATATATATATATATATATATATATATATATATATATATATATGATTTTTCTGTACTTACAGTGAATTCATTTTTGCATCCATATTCCTGATGAGTGAACATGATTCACGAAACGCGTAGTGTTTTGCAATGGGCAGCTTGCATGTCTGGAAAGGCACTATCAATGCTGGGAGATATATCTAGGTTTTAGCATGGGCTCAAGCAAGAATGGGACAACATTCCTCTCCCAAAACTCTAGCAAATGGTCTCCTCAGTTCCCAGATGTTTACAAAGTGGTGTTAAAAGGAGAGAAGCTGCTACACCGTAGTAAACATGGCCCTGTCCCAACTTTTTGGGAATTGGGGTTGTACTTTGCCAGTTTGTTGTTGCCCTGTCCAACTTTTTTGAGACGTGTTGCTGCCTTCAATTTCAAAAGCACCTTATTTTTTTTTAAGATGGTACCTTTTTCAGTTTAAACACTTGATATGTTTTCTATTTTCTATTGTGAATAAAATACACACAGATCCACGTCCTTGTCTGTGTAACGGCCGATCGCTGGTACCCGGCGGACATCGCGGCCACCATTGGCACCCCAGTGGCCGGAGGAGCTGAGGACGTCAATAGCCACCTTGTGGCCGTAATTTTACAGTGACCGGGGCTCCAAGTGGTTGAAGCAAAAACTACAAAATATTGTGTTTTTTACAAAATTGTCGCTCTTTTTTTGTTTATAGCGCAAAAACAAAAATGCAGAGGTGATCAATCACCACCAAAAGAAAGCTTTATTGGTGGGGAAAAAAGGACGTCAATTTTGTTTGGATACAGCGTCACACAGCCGCGCAATTGCCAGTTAATGCAATGTAGTGCCGTATAGCAAAAAATGTCCTGGTCGGGAAGGGAGCAAATCCTTCCGGGGATGAAGTGGTTAAGGGATTCTTTGTCTACAAATTTATAAAAGTTGTTAGGTGGTAGTAGATATATGCAACTGAGTTTGCTGAATGAATTTGTTAGGATTTAACACCAGATATAGTTTCATATTCTTCCTGCACGTCTGTACCCCTGATCCTGGCAAGCACAATTCAAACTGAATGTCCTGCCTTTTAACAGGTCCTGTCATCTCCTAGATTAATGCCATCATCTGGTGTTTATCTGACCTTCCCACTCAGTGCTCATCTGCTGGTGCCACCCTTTCCCAGGACCCCCACTGCTTTTTGTTAGTGTACCCCCCTAATGCTTGTGTGTTTTCACCCCAGTTGCCATCTGCCGCTTTCTCCTGCTGCTCATGACCTGTAGACTGGTGATTGATATCTTACTATCATTAACTCCAATATGCAATTAACAGCTTCCCCTGTCTGCCTATTAATAGATTGAGTCTTACAGCAACATTTTGGCTCTTGTTGCCATGTATTCAGTGACATTAAGTGACATAAAAGAGTACAGCTTTTATCTTTTACATTATTTGACTACAATAGATTTGGAGGCGCCCACCACAGTTTCTGTCATTTCACCAAACCGTAGGACTGTTTTTTTTTAAGTTTTGCACAGAGTGGAGGGGGATAAGATCAACTGTCAGGGTTTTATCGCTGTCTGTGCCCCCATCAGGTTATTCTCCAGATTCTTTTTCACATTAAATTTACCAGACTTAGCTGCTTTACTGAAATAAAGCATGTTTATAGAGTTTAGATGGCTCTGGGCTTATGTTCACTTAGTATCTTCTGCTGGGCTCGCTAAACTTAAACAATTAAATAAAACTGACCCAAACCCGTTATACAGTGCCTCGATAAAGTATTCATACCCCTTGAAACTTTCCACATTGTCATGGATATGCAATAGTCTGGCAGCTTACCTGTTTCCATCTGTCCATTATAGGCCTGACTCTGTTCTGGTTACCTTCTTATTTCCTCTCCTTTCTGTATGGCCCCACCCAGGCCATCCCAGGAAGTCTATATTAACTATTGCACTACAGGTCTGCAGTGCGGTTCAACAGTGTTGTTTGCTCAAGTTCCTGTCTGCAGTGTGCTACGATTACCTTCCTGTGTACTGTTTTTGGCTCGTCCCTGACTTCTCCTGTTTGCCTGTGCCCTTGACCTTTTGCCTGTCCCTTGGTTACCCTAGTCTGCCTATTGCCCTGACCTCGGCTTACCCATCATTACCGTTGTCCTGCTTGCTGCTTCCCCTCATTCTCTGCGGAGCGTGACCTAGGGGATCACAGGGGTCGCAACCTGGATCCAGCTGCGGCGAAGGCCATCCTCACCACTAGACGCTCTGGTGAACACAAAGCTGGGTCTTAGACTCCGTACCCTGGGCGATCTTGGGTTCGCTTCCTCTCTGATCGCAGCAGTCAGCTATAGGGTTCACTACCCTGTGGTGCATCCCTGACCCCCACAGGGTGCACTTGTCACCTGGCCACAGGTGACCTAACACACATTTTGTCATGTTACAACTGTAGCACCCTGCTCCCAATGACTGGGGCGCTATGCTAAATTTAGAGGGTGTCTGAGCCAATAGTTGGGCGCAGACTTTACTAATTCCATGGAAATTAGCATCTGTTCTGGCTATGGTTGTGCTTTATAGAAGTTTTCCCTTGTTGTCTGTAGGTGGCGTTACCACCTCAGGCCTATGTTGGAACTCGGGCAAATCATGGTGTGTTAAGTGACCCTTTTCGGCAGCAGCCCAGTGGGAGTGGTGATGCTGGGAAGGGGAACTTAAGGGGCAGATGCCGTTTTTCGGGGTCCTTCGCTTCGTGGCCCTTCTGGCTCAAGGGACGTTTGTGTGATTCCAGCCTCGGGACCACGTTGGTCTGAGGCTGTGTTTCTATCAAGTGGGCCCAGCTATGCTGGCTGGGGCCTATGATTCTAGAAGGGATCCCAAGCTGTCCATCCAAGTGGGGGAAGTGGGCTGCTTAATGAAGGAAACCGGGGGAGGACCTGCCCTGGAGGAGACCAAGCAAGGTAAGCTGATGTCTCGGGATAGACCTGGTGACCTCGTTATAAAAGGGATCCACTGCTCAATTTGTCTTACAGACCGCCGGGTCGGCTTAAAGGCTCTTTTGCTGTAAGGCAGGAAGTTTGGGACTGAAATCCTGTGGCAGAGGATCCCCTGACTATCCATCTTTTGTTCTCAGACGGTCTGTGGCAGAGACTGTTCTCATACTGTCCGTGCATCATTCCGGCTGCTAGGCCATGTGAGAGGGGTCTATCCGGGTAAGCAATACCCACTTAGGAAAGAGTGGTGAATACTGGAACTTAAATACCTTTTGTGCATTCTGTACCGCGTACCTGAACCTTCCCCTTCTCTCCTTCTACCTTCTACTTTCTTTAGTTTATGCAGCAAATTAAAACCTAACAGTTGATGGTTTTACATCTTGTGTGGACATTGCAGTTTCTACAGGCTTTCTTCCCCTGACAACGAAATTAGAGGTAACGTGCAAAACCCAAATCTACACCAGCAGCTCCTTCGGTGGTAGTGCTACACAACCAAAAACTTAAATGTATTTTAGTGGGATTTTATATGATGGACCAACACAAAGGGGCACAGAATTGTGAAGTGGAGGGAAAATGATAAATGGTTTTCATTTTTTTTTTACAAATAAATATCTGAAAAGTGTGCCGTGCATTTGTATTCAGCCCCCTTTACTCTCATAACCATACCTAAAATCTAGTGGAACTGATTGCCTTCAGAAGTCACCTAATTACTAAATAGTGTCCACCTGTGTGTAATTTAATGTCAGTATAAATACAACTGTTCTGTGAAGCCCTTAAAGGTTTGTTAGTGAACCTTAGTGAACAAACTACATCACGAAGGCCAACGAACAGACCAGGCAGGTCGGGGATAAAGTTGTGGAGAAGTTTAAAGCAGGGTTAGATTATAAAAAAATATCCCAAGGTTTGAACATCTCACGGAGCACTGTTCAATCTATCATCCGAAAATTAAAAGAGTGTGGCACAACTGCAAGGCGCTGTATCCAATGTCGTCGTCCAGCCGTGCTTCAGAATAGATAGGTCTTAAGTTTTTTTCTGAAGGCCCGATGGTTTTCCTCCATCCTAATGTCTGTAGGTAAAGCGTTCCATAACAGTGGTCTTTGGACTGTGAATCTTTGTTCTCCTTTCGATTTGTAGCGAGATTTAGGGATGTGAAGGAGGTTCTGATTAGTTAATCGGAGGGCACGATTTGGGGTGTAGTGTTTTATTTTCCCGCATAAGTATTGCGGCGCATTTCCTTGCGTGCATTTGTGGGTGAGGCAGAGGGTCTTAAATGTCACCCGATCCTTTACGGCTAGCCAGTAGAGGGTCCTGATGACCGGAGAGACACGTTCCCATGACTTGTCGATGAGCAATTTGGTATTTCGGTAGTCCTAGGTAGAGGGAATTTGCGTAGTCGAGTCTGAAATTGATTAGTGTTCCAACTACTACTGCTATGTCTTCTTTCGGGATGAAGGGGATGAGTCTTCGCAGCAATATGTCTAGTTCCTCAGATGAGATGTGAGCTTCGAATGCCCATTGAGCCTCATTTGAAAGTTTGGTTAAAACTGTATCTGCTAAGTCTTTCGATAGTGGTGGGGAGGCAGGTGCAGAGGACTTATCTAAAGAATGGTTTGCTTCTACCTGAATTAATAGAGGGGGATGTATGATTTCACTTTGACACCTCTAAATTTCCTTGCTAACAATTTTCCCGGGTTTATTACCCCATAAAGGACTTGCGGACCTGAACAAAACTGGTCTTCATTTTGTATAAAAGGAGATCAGTAAGTTTATCACAACGTTTATCATGAAGTAGCTGACGAAAAGTTGAGTCTGTTCTAAAGAGCGTAACTGTTTAAGTCGTTTCTCTATCTTATCCATCCAGAGTTATTTCAAATGGGAACCTTGAGATCAGAATGCTTTGGGTGTTGCACTTATGTTAAGTTGAAAGAACATAGAGATTTCCAACGCAGCAGTATTGTGAATTTCCTCCTCCTGTAATAAGAAGTTGTTGAGTTTCCAATGCCAGATCCTGTTAGTCGTAGTAGAAATGTTTATCTCAAGGGTTATGGGAGTGAGCTCAGACAGGATACATGTCCTAATATCAGCAGAGCAATTAGAAAGTACCTCCAGCAGGGATTCCATTGATAGCAATTGTCTAGTGTCGGGGTTATAAACAGTAACTAAATTCACTAGAGTGTCCTCCAGGGTCCAGGGTTTAAATTGCCAATTAGCTTGCCTGGAGATGATAGTACTGACTCCCCTCGACTTGGCATCTGGAGAAATGCTATGATATGCGAAAGGGAAAGTTTCTGCATTTTCCCCACTTGAAAGTGAGCATTCTCTCCCTCGACAAATCGCCCAGAACTCAATATTTTTTCGGAAATGTTTAGCCCCTTAACATTCCAAGTAAGTAGTTTGGTAGACATATTGAAACTCCCTTGTTGTGAAGGTGCTTGCGTGGCAGTCACCATTTGGGTAGTAGAGGGAAAAGTCCACTGTCAAGAGGCTCAGAGAAGGGTATAAAGTAGCGGTAAGGACAGAGTGGACAGGAGTCTAGACTGAGGTAAAACAGACCGGAACAGAACAGCAGATGCAGTGACACAGTGGATGGAAGACCATCATCACCAGGTACTATGCAGAGCAGGACAGACGGATAACTGGATGCAGGGTCAGACAAGCCAGGTCAGATACAAGCATAAATGTCAGGCAGAGAATGGTTAAGATGCAGGCAGAGGTTGGCAGTAGACATGTACAGACTGGAATATTTCGTTTTGTTTTTTCGTTTGGAAAATACATTTATTTAGTTACTCCCGAAAATCGTTTTGATTTATATCGTTTTTCGTTGGGGAATAGCTTTCGTCCGAAAATCCAATAATGCTTGGTTTCTGTAGAATGGTCAAAAGAATATTCGACGGAACGTCGAACATTTTTGTTTTCTGTCCATTTGTTTAAAAGACTATTCGACGGAACGTCGAAGCTTTACGTCGAATCGTACATTTCCGTTCGAATATTCCGCCTACAAGAATTCTAATGTTGTATGACTAGTAATAATGTCGAATCTATTCTCTATAATGTCAAATCTATTTTCTCATAAATCGAAATCTTTTCCCTATAATGTCGAATCTCTCTATATCGAATTTTTACCGCAACGAAAACGAAAATAAAGCATTTTTTATGTTGGATTTTTCGGTTTTCGTTTCTTGCACTTTCGTCATCGTTTGTTAAAACGATAATGAAAAAAACTGATTTTCGGACGAAAATGCATACTAACGAAAACGAATGCACATGTCTAGTTGGCAGCAGGATTTTAGGCAGATGAAAGATATAACAAAGTCTTAAGGCAAGCTGAGGTCCAGACAGGAGAAATTCAAGCGTGATCAAGATAAGCTGGGTCATACATATGAATCAAAATACAGAACTCAGGAACAGGAACGTGGGTAAAGCTGCAAATCGGACAGTAAATAGTAGTGCAGCGGCTGCTCTTATATAAGCCATTTTGAGCTAGTGGTAATGGCTAACGTGCGCACATGGGCATAGGCATTTGCCTCTGTGTGCAAAATATTTATGCGCCTGTGCCCGGCAGGATGGGCACTTGCAGGAATGTGCATGCTCATTTGCACTTGCCTTGGAGCTTTGGCTGTATTATTGCCAGCACGTCCCTGACAATATGTCAGCACTGGATGAACAGAAATACAAATGTTTTTGCAGGTAAAACAGCTCCCATATACCATATGCATTTCAATGCTATATTTAGCTGTTTGCTCATAGTGCAGTTTTAGTTTCATAATCCATAAAAATTGTATGTCTAAAGTGAATAGAGAAATCATTACTGATTTGATTAATTATGAAAGCAATTATACAGAAATGTAAATTATCCTATAAGCCAATAAGATCATTAGTTTAACGCTAATTAAAAATAAAATAGGCACAAATACACAAGACCAATATTACCAGAATTCTAATTGGATGAGGTTTGTAATTATCTACAATGTAACCCTCGATAAATACTGTACTCCTCCAGCACCTCTCTGGAAATGCTGTGCCACCTCAATAGTTACACAGAGCCCCTGCAAACAGATCCATAACAACCCCAAGGACAATGAAGAAAGAGTTGTATATAGAATAATAACAACATGCACAGTGGCAGGCTGACAATCAGAGTTACTGGCTGACAAGCAATGACCTTTTGGCTTCTATTTTACATCCAGCTGGAAGGGTTGTGTGCGTGGAGAGATTTCCTGATAAGCTCTGGTTGAGCTGGAAGGCAGCAGGTCTGTCAGCCAAAAAGGCCAGGACACTCAACACTTTCAAGGTCATGGAAGTCAAGTAATAAAAATTGGTTTAAATGAAGCTACTGTATGCATGATGAGATGCAACTAATATGGAAAACCTGGTGAAGACCACACAATTTAGCTGAACCTATAAAAAAAGAAATCTCCTATATAAATTGGTTTCACATGTTGATCAAATATAATACAGCCGTTGTGGGAATAAGCCAATTTAATATTGTTATTATCATTTTATTATTAATATCATGAGCATTAGTGTTGAGCGGAATACGCCATATTCGATTTCGCGATATATCACGAATATATAGCCGAATATTCAAGAAATATTCGCTAAAATCGAATGTTCGTGATATTTTATCCAAATGAAATTTTTGCGAAATTTCGCTATTGCGAATGCGAAAATAATTGCGAAATTTAGACAAGTGCGGTAGGAGAACTCTGATTGGCTCATGCTGAAATCGAATATTCGTGATATATTATCGAATTTTCGCAAATGCGAATGCGAAAATGATTGCGGAATTTCGACAACTGTGGTAGGAGAACTCTGATTGGCTCTGATGCAAAAGAAGGGCGGAGAAAATAATCGCGCAATATTCCTATTGCCGAAAATTCGCATTGCGAATATTCGGCAATATAAAATGATCGCTTCAGCTACTCGGCCCAGTGTCTCTAATCATACCAGCAATGCTTTTAGACGTCGATGGAGATCACTAGGATGTGATCTGTTTTAAAAATAAAATTTAAAAAATGTGAATATTCGGAATAGCGAATATTGGCCGCGAAATTCGATATTTTTGCGAATACTCGAATATGCCATATTCAAGCCGAATATTCGCAATACGAATATTCGTGAGCAACACTAATGAGCATTAATATAATTGGCATTTATTAATATCATTATTATCAGTATTATTATAAATATTATTTATATAATTATTATCATTATCATCATCAGTGTTTTACAAAATGAAGGGATAGAGATAAGAGGGCCCTGTTCGTTAGCACTTACAATCTAAAAGGAAGGGTCAAGTGATTCTCAAGGTGTGAGGGATGAGCTGGTGGAGAAAGTAAAAGTACAGTTCATTAATCTCTCTTCTTGGCAATGTTCTGGTCCACTTATTCATACAAATTGTTTGAAATGCATAATAGGACTTTTACTGGTGCTTAAGGATCCATTACAACTCAATAGTAAAATGTATATAAATTGTATTTAGATCATACTAATAAAATCATTATACAGTTACATTATACAGTAAAACCTTGGATTGAGAGTAACTTGGTTTGAGAGTGTTTTGCAAGACAAGCAAACATTTTGCTTGCTAAACAAGCAATGTATTGATATACAAGCAGCGTCACAATACAACAGAGTAAAAAAAGAGAGAAGAGAGGTGTCTCTGTGACCCCTTTCACACTGGGGCGGTTTTCAGGTAGCTATTGCGCTAAAAATAGTGCCTGAAAATCGACCTGTAACAGCGGCCTCTGTTTCTCCAGTGTGAAAGCCAGAGGGCTTTCACACTGGATCGGTGCGCTAGCAGGACCGCTCCAAAAGTCCTGCTAGCCGCATCTTTGGAGCAGTGATGGAGCGATGTTTTACCGCTCCTCCACCACTCCTTTCCATTTAAAGCAATGGGAAACTGTGGCTATACCGCGGGCAATGCGCCTCTGCAGAGGCACATTGCCGGCGGTATTAACCCTCGCTAGTGGCCGAATACTGCCACAATTCCGACCGCCATCGCACTTCCCGCCCCAGTGTGAAAGGGGCCTAAGTGTAGCAATATGGTTACATTTAATGAAGGTACAACATTTAGCAACTCACATGGTTGATGATTAACCACTTAAGACCCGGACCAAAATGCAGCTATAGGACCTTGCCCCTTTTTGCGATTCGGCACTGCGTCGCTTTAACTGACAATTGCGCGGTCGTGCGACGTGGCTCCCAAACAAAATTGGCGTCATTTTTTTCCCCACAAATAGAGCTTTCTTTTGGTGGTATTTGATCACCTCTGAGGTTTTTATTTTTTGCGCTATAAACAAAAATAGAGCGACAATTTTGAAAAAAATGCAATATTTTTTACTTTTTGCTATAATAAATAATAAAAAAAAAAGTTTTACTCAGTTTAGGCCGATACGTATTCTTCTACCTTTTTTTGGTAAAAAAAAAATCGCAATAAGCGTTTATCGGTTGGTTTGCGCAAAATTTATAGCCAATGGCTGCGCTGCTCTAAATCCATCCGCTCTAGCCAATCAGCGGCCAGGCTGAGCGGCGAAGAGGATATAGGGACCGCGCGGGACTTTCGACGGGTCAGGTAAGTAAAACGGGGGCCCGGGGGGGCGGCAACACCAGCAAAAAAAACACCGGCAAAAAAAAATGTCACCCTAATGCATAGGTTGCATTAAGGTGAATTTTTTTTCTCATATACAACTCCTTTAAAATGTAATACATAATGTATAATAGTGAAGGATACATGGCATGTATGGCGCTCAATACGGAGGAAGTGAACAGAAGGGGAGTACAGAGAGGAGGCAGGATACCTGCTGGGTTCTAAATGAAATGATTACATGAGGGAAGAATGAGGCACGGGGATAGCATTAATTAAGGGGTGCTAATAAAAAATAATTAAAAAAGAAATTAGCAAGGAACAATATAATGTAATGTAGAGAATTGAGATCATATAATGGGTATGGTATATTACATAAAGGATATGATGGTGTATACAATGTGTGGTGAGCAGGGAATATATTAACAATAATAAATTAAAATTCGAGGGATGGGTAATGGGGGGGGGGGGGGTTCGGGTTAGATGCCATTTTTTTGTTTTCTGTAATTTTGAAAGTGTAAATGACGGAAATAAAATCTAACTTTTTTTTGACATATTATAAGAATGTCTAATCTGTAATTTGATGCCTTTTGGAGATTTTTCCATCTTTCCTTGGCTTTGTTATGCACATTAATACAAATTTTTACCTGGGGTGCCCAAACTTTCGATCCTCACTGTATTTAAAAAACAAAAATCTCTATAGCTATATATCTCTATCGCTATATCAAATCTCTACATCTATGGCCCCATACACACCATAGAATCTATCCGCAGATAAATCCCATCGAATGGGTTTCAGCGGATAGATTCTATGGTGTGTACACTCCGGCGGATATTTATCCGCGGATATTTCCGAATTCCAGCAGATAAATATTTGTCGACATGCACAGAATATCTATCCACTGGAATCGGATCCCACGGATGGATCCGCTGGTCTGTACAGACTCACCGAATCCATCCGTCCGAAGGGATCCCCCGCATGCGTCGCAATGATTCAACGCATGCGTGGAATTCCTTATATGACAGCGTCGCGCACGTCGCCGCGTCATAATCGCGGCGGCGGCGCGACACGTCATCGCCAGAGGATTTCGGCGCGGATTTCAATGCGATGGTGAGTACACTCCATCGCATTAAAATCTGCTGAAATCCTCGAGAGGATTTATCCGCGGAAACGGTCCGCTGGACCGTATCCGCGGATAAATCCTCCCGTGTGTATGGGGCCTATGTCTAATCAACATCTTGACATGCCACACATGTGAGGTGAATGGATTATCATGGCAAGAAGTGTTCACTAACACAGATTTAGCCCAGGTTCACACAGAACTTGCATGAACTCACTCCCCCTTGTCAGTCCCGATTTCGGCTGCAATTACAGAGACATCTGTGCAGGTTTTTGCACAGATGTCAATGTAAATCACGGCTCGAAATCGTAAAGAGTAGTACAGAAACTACTTTTTGAAATTGGTGCATCGCTGCAAATGCCGCTATTTGACATGCGCTTTGACATATCATATCGCACCAGTGTGAACTAGGGCTTAGACCGATTTGTGAGCAATATTTGAGAGAAATATTTTATATATATATATATATATATACATATATATATATATATATATATATATATATATATATATATCATACAGTGTGTATATATATATATATATGTATGTGTGTGTATATCTTTCTCTATCTCTGTAGATAGATAGATATGTAGAGTATATATAAATGTGTGAAAGTTACATATTACTAAGGGCTAATTCAAATTCCAAGTTGATTGAATACAGGCAGTGCAAGCATTATCAGGAGTGAACATAAGTTTCAAGACATAAATTCCAGGTTTCCAATTCATTGCTTCCTCCCTGCACCAATTATAGCTTCTCTAGCTGTCGATCAAGCACCTGGAGACTATATAAAAATGCAATGCCATTTACATTTATGCAGGTATGCAGTTTTTTAAAAGCAGTGTCTTGAATTGTGCTGACAATACTGTACAGTATATTCTTTGGGACAATGTTAATTTCCCAACTGGAATAAGAAAATTACCGCGCTAGATATTGGTCAGATATAAATATAAATATACTGGACAAACATATAATAGTCAATATGTCACAAAAAGTCTCAGAGAAATAAAACAATTAAATAAATATATATATATATATATATATATATATATATATATATATATATATATATATATATATATATATATATATATATATATATGATATATATAAATCATAAAAGTCCCATTAGTATGGTAAAGTGCTCTTGCTCAATAGACGTCTCGTATAAAGTTGTGCTCAAAATGGGTGCCCCACATAGATGTACACTCAACCCTGGGTGTTGACCACCTATCGCTAGTATAGTCTCTTAGACATGTGGGGATACCCCGATAAAAATCCTTTAGGGTGGCGTCTTTATGATGACATATAGCTCATAGGGATGGATAGAAATGACAAAAATGGGAAAATCCTCATTGCGCAATGCCATTTTGAAAAAATGTATTTGGACCACAATAAAAATAGTTACATTTATGCTTCGTACACTGGGCCGGACTTTTCGAGAAAAAAGTCAGACAGGCTTTTTTTCTTGGAAAGTCTGACCGTGTGTAGCGTCTATCGGACTTTTTTGGTCGGAGGTCCGATGGATCTTAGATAGAGATTCTGTTCTCTTTTTGTCCGTCGGACTACCGTCTGGTTCACGGCGGACTTTTGCACGGTCAAAAGTCCGACCGTGTGTACGAGGCATTACATTTGAAAGTGCCTGATAGTCCTGGCACCCGGCATATATAGCAGGTGATTAATATGGGTAATTGGCTCTTAAGTAGAATGCCGCTGTGCTCTGCGTCTTGGTGCTCGATTCCTGGGTATTGTTTGGGCGGAAGTGACGCGATGACTCGGTATTACCTCAACGTTTCGGTTAATCGCAAAGCCATCATCATCATTTCCCAACTGGGCCTTAAAGGGGTTGTAAAGGTTTGTTTTTTATTTTCTAAATAGGTTCCTTTTAAGCTAGTGCATTGTTGGTTCACTTACCTTTTCCTTCGATTTCCCTTCTAAATGTTTTTTCTCACTTCCTGTTTCTCCTCAGTAAACTTGCCCCCATCATCTGAGCCATTCTGGCTGTGGGTTAGTCAGCCAGAACAGCTTACTGAGGAGGAACAGGAAGTGAGAAATTCAGACAAAGAAAACAACGAAAAAAACCATTTAGAAGGGAAATCGAAGGAAAAGGTAAGTGAACCAACAATGCACTAGCTTAAAGGAACCAATTTAGAAAATAAAATAAAAAACAAACCTTTACAACCCCTTTAACACCTGGAATCAACGTGACAGATATGTGCATTGCTTTGAGAACTTACAAAGGGCTCTTGCACACAGGAACCTGAGTCCATCTAGTGCAATTGCTGGTGTATTTCTCTGTCCAGGTGCAGAGTAGAGCTTCCCATTGGCATGAATGGTTGTGCGCTGCTGTACTCATGTAAGCTTCAGATTTCAGATAGATAAACTATTTTATAATCTGAGAGACCTGACCCCCCCCCCCCAGGAGAAAATTATCTACGCCGCTGACGTGATACCTGAACACCAGACCATACAAATCAGAAGTAACCAATGACACAAGTTATTTTGAAAAGCTTTTTACTTCCTTTTTCCTCGGAAGTTCCTCCTACTTCTATGTCCTGCAAATCATTTTGTTTCCAGCTCCCACTGTACTTCCTGGCCAGGGCTGTCTTAATGAATGGGCACACTTGGGCACTGCCCAGGGGCCCCAGGTGCATGGGGGGCCCAAGATCAGGGCATGGAAAAGGGGGGGGGTGGGTGCTGTTGGGTGAATGCACTGGCTTTTGGCTGCCTGGGCCACTCTTCTTTGACAGGAGTAGCTGCAATGTCACTCCTGTCAGAAGGAGCAGTGACTGGCTTCTGCTGGAGAGAGGATTCAGATATCTCCTTCCTCGTGTAGGGGGCGGAAGAGAGCAGGCACTGAGACTGAGAACTCACCTCAGTCTCTGCGTGTGAGAGAGGAAGAAGGAACTGCCTTCATTGTAGGTGGGAACAGCATTTGTGACCTGTGAGTACAAGGGGGGCACAACTCTGTAAGAGGCACTGTGATGGGGAACTTGATGTATGTGGGCACAGTGATAGGGAAACATGATGTAGGGGTGTACTGATGCAGACTGGTAGGGGCCCCAGCCATTTACTTTGCCCAGGGGCCCTTGATGCTATTAAGATGGCACTGTTCCTGGCCATTTTTGGTATATGCACTACAGGTCTCATAAACCTAAACCCCATCACTACAGTCATGTCTCCATCTCTGCTCTTGGTCATTCACTAATTGGAAAGAGCACTTACTAGGGGCAGTGAGGTCCTCCCAAGTAAAAAGAATGGCCTGGATTCAAGAAGCAATTGCGCCTGTGTAACCATAAGTTACACAGCGCAATTGCTTACTTGCCCCGGCGTAACGAATGCTCCTGATAAGGCTCTTATGCCCGCATATCTTAGGCTGCATTCTTGCGATGGCCGCTAGGTAGCGTTCCTGTTGTGCTCAGCGTATAGTATGCAAATTGCATACTAACGCCGAATTACAACGTTGCGCGAGCCCTGCGTACGCAATTTACGTCGTTTCCATACGGCGGTTTTTGCGTAAGGCTGCCCCTGCTATTAGCAGGGGCAGCCAATGTTACGTATACCCGTCGTTCCCGCGTCGCGAAATTTGAAAGTTACGTAGTTTGCGTAAGTGAATGGTGAATGGCGCTGGACGCCATTCACGTTCACTTTGAAGCAAATGACGTCCTTGCGACGTCATTTGCCGCAATGCACATGGGGAAAGTTTCCCGACGGAGCATGCGCTCTACGCTCGGCGCGGGAACGCGCCTAATTTAAATGATTCCCGCTCCCTACGACAGCAAATATTTAAACATGCATGTTCCAAAAAGAAACAGTCGTGTTAGAGAGTGCAATATGGAACAGCATTCAATAAATTGCGGATATACATCCAACACTTGAAGTGTTTGTAAAGTCTTGTTTTTTTTTATTTTTTATTACAAACATGTTATACTTACCTGCTATGTGCAGTTTGTTTAGCACAGAGCAGCCTGGATCCTCCTCTTTACGGATCCCTCTTTGCTGTTCCTGGCCCCTGCCTCCTGTCAAGTGCCCACACAGCAAGCAGCTTGCTATGGGAGTGCCCGAGCCAAGTCACAGCTTTGTGTGTCCATTCAGACACAGAGCCCTGATCCGGCCCCCTTTCTCCCCTGATTGGCTAACTGACTTTGACAGCTGCGGGTGCCACTACTGTGTCTCAGCCAATCAGGAGGAGAGTCCCAGACAGTTAAGACACTCGTGATCATCACTGGAGAGAGATGGTGCTCAGGTACATTTTAGGGGGTGCTGGGGAGGCTGCTACACACTCAAGGTTTTTTATCTTAATGCATAGAATGCATTAAGATAAAAAACCTTCTGCCTTTACAACTCCTTTAACCGTGCAAAAAAATAAAACAAATGTGCAAACGCGGTGCATATATAAATGTCCTTATGTCATAATATAAAGGAAATTGTGAAGTCCATAGTGCGATCTAAGACCATTAGCATGTTTTCTTCCAACTCAGGTGTAAAGAGATCCACCACCGGCTAGGAATAATCATCATGCCTCTTACCAGAAAAGATGGATGGACCAAAGGTTATAATGGTCAAAAGTGCATAGGATGTTAACACAGGCTGGGCGGTCATCAAGGAAAACGATGGTCATCACTCCACAGTCAATCCCAATGGAATGCCAGGAAAGAAATACAAATCTCTAATGTGAAGTCCATAATAAATTTCAAAGTTTATTGAAAGCTTAAAGGGTTCACTGATAAGCTTTACAGCAGGGTGGATCAGCAGGCTGATAGGGCTGGGAGCACTAGATGGTGCTCGATGGCTAATGCAGATGGATGCCGAGAGTAGCCAAACTCCTACATGTTTCGTCAGCAATGGTGTCTTCTGGCCCATCCTCCCAGAAGATGTCATTGCTGACGAAACATATAGGAGAATTGGTATCACAATTTTTTAGCAAGCAGATTTTTGAGTTTTACCTACCTAGTGCAGATTTACACTGTTTTAAAGAGTTTGTTTGCCTGCTTGAGATCTTCGAAGGTAACCCTGCTCAGAATTAATCCCTATACACACGTTCTGAATGTCGGGCGGCTTTCGCCAGTTCAATAGAAACCATCTGGCATTCAGCTCATGTGTACTGTAGCCGATCTGACAGAAGCCAGCCGTTCGGCTGCCTTCTATCGAAGGGACATGGCCAAAAAAGGTCTGCTGACCAGGAGCTGGTCGGCAGACCTCTTCGGTCATGCCCCTTCGACAGAAGCCATCCGAACGGGCTTCTTCTGTCAGACCAGCTGCAGTACACATGGCTAAGAGCGTTGACCTGAGTGCTCTGGCTGGGGGGTCCCTCCCTATCAGAACACAATAGAACAGCAAGGGAGATCGCTGTACTAACATCGGATTGTTATTATAGCGGCTCCGAGCTGAGCTGTCAATTCTTTTTCTGTGCAGCCCGCTAGGTTGAAAAAAATAAATAAAATATCAGTGTGCAGTAGGCTTTAATGATATATGTGGATAAAATAATGACAAACAATCCATAGCAACATTAGCAAAGGGGAATTTCATTCTTGGAATTTATCTGTCTGAGTACAATATCTTTTAATTAGCTGGTTTGTCTGTACAAACCTATTTATGAGAAAGGTCTATTTTAATTAATTTAATAGTGTGCTGCTATGTGGTTGTATTTAATTGAAAAATCACTTTCTGGTTTAGTGCAACTAAGGCGATGACACATGTAAGAGATGTTTAACAACTCAATAAGGCCGGGTTCACACATATACTAATTGGATGCAGGTTTCCCTGCATCCAATTTGCACAACAGGAGAGGGTCCGGTCCTGTGCGTCTTTGGTTCCGATTCAGGTGTGAATTCAGGCAAAAATTCGGATCTGATTCGCACCTGAATCGCTGATAGAGGTCGCACCGGACCCCATGCTGTAAACCGCGGCCGCAGCATATGTAAACCCAGCCTATTTCAACTGGGCGTTCAAATAGGAACGCCCAGTCCCGAAGACCATACCCGGAAGCGGCGGAAAAAAGATCTATCTCTAAAACGGTAAGTACTGCTTCGATTTTAAAAAAAACACCAGATTCTGCTTCACAAAATGAGCATCAATCTAATGTTAAAAATTGTTTTTCGGGTGAACTCCCGCTTTAAGAACATTCGATCAGAAGAGATAAAGAACATTTGACCTATAGAGGAAATAGCCTAACACTATAAGCTTAGAACCTTTCGACAGAAGAGGCAATAATATGAGGATGACATCTGCTAAGTATATAGAAATTCCTGTGCTGACACTGACAGTGGAATGAATCAGAATTACTGCAGAGAGTGAACCGATATAATGTTGCAGAGGCAGAGCTCTGTTTACCTTAGGTGATCTAAAGGGTTTCAGCTTGGTAAATGTATCAATCAATGAAGTTTGTTTTGCCAACATTGTATCAATGCTTTATAGAAGTCCACTCTCTGCGGAAGCTGAGTCCGCAGTTGATCACGTTATCTGCGTATTTCAAACCAAGGGCACTCTGTTACGAAATTCTGAACTAGCATGGCCCTATTGGTTGGGAAGGCCACCTATCGCATTCAGTGGCCAATGGAGAGACACAGGTGGTGGGCCAGAGTACAAACATGCAACGTATTTAATATTGATTTTTTTTCTAGGCTCGTCGTACGTGTTGTACGTCACCGCGTTTTTGACGGTCGGAATTTGGTGTGTCCGTGTGTAGCTTGAACGGAATTCCGTCGGAAAAACACGTCGGAGTTTTTTTTCCGACTGAAACTCCGATCGTGTGTACAGGGCATTACAGTCTGCTATATGCGCTGCACTTGTTTTACAAATATCTGGTATCAAGGTATTGTGCAAGCTGCTTCATAAGATAATTGAAACTAGCACAGATTTTTTTCTCCTTTATATGTCATGGCAGTTTGTCTAATAGCGCAGGTTTTTGTGACCCAAAGGTTGGTATAATACCAATACCAATGCAGGAAGCAAAGCATCAAGCTTGTTGCATGAAGTCCACAAATGCTTATTCTAGGTTGTTGATCATGAAAATCCCACACGTTTCAGGGGTTTTAAAAGTCCCCTTTTATTAGGGCTAGAACAAATAACATAAAAGGTACAATAAATATCTAATCTACATGATTCACATCGGACAGTATATTGTCAAAAGTATTGGGACAATTGCCATTGCACAACTTTAATGGCGTCCCAGTCTTATGCCGCGTACACACGATTGGAAATTCCCACAAGAAAACCGTGGATTTTTTCTGACGAAATGTTGGGAGTTCCACCCTAAATACAAACTTTTTATGAACAGCTTGCCTTTAATGTAAAAAAAAAAATTCAATTTTTTTTTTTACCCACTTCTTTATGGCTGTTACTAGGAAGATTTCATAATCTGCCTAGTTCCTAGTCCTAGGTGGTAGAACTGTCTCTAAGATCCACCAGCTCCATGATGTCATCATGGAGGAGTAGAAGAGGACTCCAGTGGCAACCTGTGAAGCTCTGTATCTGTAGTGTTTACTTGTCTATATCCAAAGCTCTGAGTGTCGTTTCTCTCTGGTGCTTCGTTCCTCTGTTATCAGTATGTGTCACTAAATAAGTTTTCCCTGGCATGTGAGATAAATTTATGACAGGGGAGGGAGCTCAGCACACAGCTTGTCTATTCAAAATACAGCTCTGCATGTTCCTTCGTTCCTGTGCTGTGTGTGGAGAGGGATTTGTCGCTGTCCTCCAATAAGCTCTCACACAGTGTTTAATAGCTGTAAATTACTATGTACTAACAGATGCAGAAGGATAGTATCACAAATCTGCAATTTTGAAGGGATGTAGGGAAGAGATTGCTGCAGATAAACAAGTAAAACTTACGTAGAAAGATTTATTTCATCTCTGTTTATCACCTGAGGCTATTCACTTCACTGGTTATATCTGAGGGTTTACAATACTTTTCTTCTGTCCATATTTTGGTCAATCTTCCTGTAAATACAATGGTTTAAAATTATCCACCCACCTTTTCTACATAAGAAAAATGCACAGTGATGAACATTAAAGAAAAGGAAGCATTAACAATTTTTTTGAAAATATATAAAGTCCTGGCTTTTAGCAGGCTCATCTAGGCACGAGTAATGTTACTGGGCCTTTCCTTGGCATCCTGGGAAAGCGGAGAATCTCAACCCAGTGAGAATTCGCTCCTATATGCTGATGGAGTGGCTTCTCATGACATTTGTGCAGCGACATATCAGTGACAGGGTCGGTTCTTTACAACCTGGTTTCCCACATTGCCCCAGCAAAATTCCCAGCCCCCCTCCCGAGACCCTATCTCCCACAGTTGCCCCTAACTACATCCAGAAACATCATACTGTACAGCAGGGGTCATCAACCCCCGGGCCACGGCCCACTACCGGGGCGCAGAAGATCGGCAGCCGGGCCGCAGCGGGCAGCATAACAATGTAAAGCGGGCAGGTGAGAGCCCGGTGGATCAGACAGGCGGACAGGCGGATGAGAGAAGCGCGCTGGTGAGCAGAGATGACATCTCTCTCCGCCCCCACCTAGCATCACTGCTCTTCCGCCCTCACAGCGTGCGGAATGTCGGAGGTGCAGCGGGGAGCAGAGAGATGACATCATGTCTCTCCACCCGCCTAGCATCACCGCTCTTCCGCCCTCACAGCATGTGGAATGTCGGAGGTGCGGCGAGGAGCAGAGAGATGACATCTCTCACCGCCCGCTCTGCATCTCCGCTCTCCTGCCCTCACTCAACGACCACTGAACCAGTGCCACCAATGCAGTGACAATCCACATCTGGTGGCACTGGCAGGTGATGTGTCAGATGGCATTCCTCATCTGGTGGCACGGCAGGTGATGTGGCAAGTGGTATTCCTCATCGGGTGGCACAGGCAGGTGACGTGGCATTTCTCATCTGGTGGCACTGGCAGGTGATGTGGCAAGTGGCATTCCTCACCTGGTGGCACTGGCAGGTGACGTGGCAAGTGGCATTCCTCATCTGGTGGCATGCAGTGGATGTGGCAAGTGGCATTCCTCATCTGGTGGCACAGGCAGGTGACGTGGCATTCCTCATCTGGTGGCACTGGCAGGTGACGTGGCAAGTGGCATTCCTTATCTGGTGGCACTGGCAGGTGACGTGGCAAGTGGCATTCCTCATCTGGTAGCAGGCCGGTGACGTGGCAAGTGGCATTCCTCATCTGGTGGCACAGGCAGGTGACGTGGCATTCCTCATCTGGTGGCACTGGAAGGTGACGTGGCAAGTGGCATTCCTCATCTGGTGGCACTGGCAGGTGACGTGGCAAGTGGCATTCCTCATCTGGTGGCACAGGCAGTGGACGTGGCAAGTGGCATTCCTCATCTGGTGGCACAGGCAGGTGACGTGGCATTACTCATCTGGTGGCAGGCGACATGGCAAGTGACACGCTCATGGCTCCCACTGATTCTGTATAATGGTGAGTTGAACTATTTCATTTATATTACAATGTAATATAAGAAATAAAGTGCTTAAATCATTCTGACACCATACCAATCATGGTGCCATGATGATTGAAGCGCCAACAGCAGAACACCAGCTATTGCCCCGATAAATTGCCAGCGAAAAATCGCTTACCCCCGCATGTGCGTACAACAACCCCCCCCCCCCCCCCCCTTGCCGGGCCTTGGCACAATTTTCTTCCAGGCAGCCGGTCCCCGGTGCCAAAAAGGTTGGGGGCCACTGCTGTACAGGGTCACCAAGTCTGCTCCCCTAACCCCTCCCTGAGCATCCATTCATTCTACAGTGACACCCGGCTCCATCCAAATCCTTCCAGAATTTCAATTCATATTTTGTGTCCCCAAATTATTATTTTTTACTCTTGGGGCAATGAAGGTTTTGGAAGAATTTCCTGGGCCCTGGTCTCAATAAGGTTGACAATAACAGGCTTAGAGAGAGCACCTACCTGCCCCCCGACTCAGGCCATTGCTCAGAAATTCTGAATTTCTTTAGGATGCAGCTTAGAGGGCTGGAGGGACTTGTAATGATTTTGCTATGTATAGTTATGCTCTTTCCTCCTTTTATTTGTGCGTAATCGCCAAACTACATCTGGAAGCACTCCATTACTGGATCTCATAAGTTTTTGTCTGGCGTCTTAATTCAATGATGTGTGACATTGTCTACTGCCCTGCTTTGTAATATGAGATTGTGTCGCCAATTAAAACTGATTATGTTCTCTTTAGAAAAGCAATATTTTTAATGCAGTTATATTTTTGAAACCCTTAAAAGCAACTAATATTGCAGGGTACGCTTTTTCATTAGTTGATATAGTTTCTTAGAACTCAAGGCAAACCGCTAAATACTTTGTTGAAATACATTTGTTTACTAATTTACCCACCAAAAAATCTGTAATTTTGGCAAGCCATTCCTTTGTTACAGTAAAGTCAGTAAAATCCCTCTGCTACACTTTGGTTTTGTATTACTTGCTGGGTCAGCTCCCTGCTCATTGGTCATAATGAGGTGACGATGCCGATTCATTCTCCAGTGACGGGCCTTATGGCCCTTACACACGATTCGAAAATTGGACGACAGATCATTCATTTTTTTTGCATGCTAGTCGCATATCTAAAATGGAGAGATTACTAAAGTTACGAAAATTCTCGCAGGTCAGAATAAAAAATCGGAAGTGATGTCATGTGTTGTAGTGTATTTCGATTGTATTTTCAGACGACAACTTTACTGCTTAAAGCGGAGTTCCACCCTAAAAACAAAGGGGCAGATCCACAAAAGTATTACGCCGGCGTATCTCTTGATACGCCGCGTAATTTCAAATCTTGTGCGTCGTATCTTTGTTTTGTATCTTCAAAACAAGATACGACGGCATCTCGGCTAGATCCGACATGCGTACGTCTTAGTACGCCGTCGGATCTAAGCTGCAATTTTTCGGCGGCCGCTAGGTGGCGTCTCCGTCAAATTCCGCGTCGAGTATGCAAATTAGCTAGTTACGGCGATCCACGAACGTACGTCCGGCCGGCGCATTTTTTTACGTCGCTTGCGTTCGGCTTTTTCCGGCGTATAGTTAAAGCTACTGTTATGAGGCGTACTCAATGTTAAAGGGGTGGTTCACCCTAAAAACTACTTTTTCTTATTCCACTGCCCCCCCACATTACAATCCGATTAAGGCTCTTATTATTTTTTTCATGCTGTACATACCTTAGTACAGCATATTCACCCGTGCATCCGGGTTGCGAGTCCCGCGGGAGTGGGCGTTCCTCACATGTGTGTGATTGACGTTTTGCCCAAAAACGAGCTCCCCCCTGTCGCGTAAGCCGCGGCACGGTTGGTGAAAGGAGCCGAACGGCGAGTCGGCGCTATACTGCGCACGCGCATCGCCGTTCGGCTCCTTTCGCCAATCGTGACGCGGCTAACGCGACGGGGGAGAGCTCGTTTTTGGGCAAAACGTCAATCACACACATGTGAGGAACGCCCACTCCCGCGGGACTCGCAACCCGGATGCACGGGTGAATATGCTGTACTAAGGTATGTACAGCATGAAAAAAATAAGAGCCTTAATCGGATTGTAATGTGGGGGGGCAGTGGAATAAGAAAAAGTAGTTTTTAGGGTGAACCACCGCTTTAAGTATGGCCGTCGTTCCCGCGTAGAAATTTGAAATTTTTACGTTGTTTGCGTAAGTCGTTCGTGAATAGGGATTTGCGTAGAATTACTTCACCGTCGGAAGCATTGGCTTGTTCCGGGTTAATTTCGAGCATGCACACTGGGATACCCCCCACGGACGGCGCATGCGCAGTTAAAAAAAAACGTTGTTTACATCGGGTCACAACGTATTTACATAAAACACGCCCCCATCACAGAGATTTGAATGGCGCTCCATTACGCCGCCAAAGATACACTACGCCGCCGTAACTTAAGGCGCAAATTCTTTGAGGATTCGAAAAAAAAAAAACAAGTTAGATACACTGCGCCCGGCGGAATATTATGCGAAGGTACGTGGATCTGCCCCAAACTTTTTATGAACAGCTTGCCTTTAATGTAAAAAAAAAAAAATCTATTTTTTTTTTTTTTTACCCACTTCTATATGGCTGTTACTAGGAAGATTTCATAATCTGCCTAGTTCCCAGTCCTAGAACTTCCTGTCTTAAGACCTCATTGCCTCCTGGGAAATGATGACACTAATTTCCCAGGAGTCTCGGGGCATTACTGTGCCTAAAAATCCCAGCATGCACCTCTCGGAAAATCCAGGAAGAAACATGAACTGGGCTTCATATTGCCCACAGCTATGATGGAAACGGCCACAAGATTCCTGAGATGATATCAGGTAAGTTTTTGCAACTGTTTATGTACCGATTGTGCTTTATTAATATGTTTTAATGAATATTCATAATAATGTAATTGAGATTGCAAAAAAATAAAACATTTTTATGCCCGGAACCCCGCTTTAAATGAAAATCATATGATCTGGTATCATACGAGAATTTTTTTTGTGTTTGTCCGATCGGTTAATATCGGATGAATTGTCGTGATCGGCTCTCAAAAGCTCTGCACTAACGATCCGATTATCGCACGGTCGATTCTAAAGTATTTTTCATCCGATTTTCGGATCATGTGTACAGGCCATAAGGGGCAGGGAGGTGACATAGGAAACTGAATTGCTGATTCTATAGATAAGTGGAAATTAGAACTCTGTGGTTTCTAAATATATATGTATATACTGTATATATAAAAATATAACTGTTTTCATAATGCATAAGAACTATACAGTAAGTGAAGAGTACATACAGAAATGATTACTGTTTTGATTAAATTTGAAAGCAATTAATGCTGAAATTTCAACTAGCATAAAATAAAAGCCGATAGATTAGTAGGGTCAACACTAATTTAAAAATAACATGGGCACAATTGCAGAAGTTTAATAATAACATAAGCATTCTAATTAGATCTA
This sequence comes from Rana temporaria, assembly GCF_905171775.1. Classification (NCBI taxonomy): domain Eukaryota; kingdom Metazoa; phylum Chordata; class Amphibia; order Anura; family Ranidae; genus Rana; species Rana temporaria. The sequence goes on along the minus strand of NC_053495.1, from coordinate 51,344,808 downwards.
GTGTGTAATTATCTAGTGTGTGAGCCAAAAAAATATACTCTTCCAGCACTGCTCTACAAATGATATACAATATCCGTAATTACCAAGTAGAAAGAAGCACATACAGTAGATCCACTGAGACTTTGCCCGCACCCCCCCCCCCCAAAAAAAAAACTAAACAAATATACAGCACCAGCACTGGTAAGTTGGATGTTGCCCATTGGGTGCCAGAAGTGGCCCTCGCAGAATTCTGAAGGGGTCCTTCCAAATACTGAAGGCTTCCAGCTGCTATGTGTTGATGTCATGAATGATGCAACAAGACTGGATAGCAGACCTGGTTTTAATTGCAGGTCGCCTGGAAAAGGCGCCACTAAAGCCTCGTACACACGATTGGATTTTCCGCCGACAAGTGTCAGACTTTTGTCCAAAGGGGTGTTGGCCAAAAACGTGTCTTGCATACAAATGGCACACAATTGTCGGCCAACAAACACGAACGTAATTACGTATTACGTGAAATTTCAGCTCTTGCGCGCCTTCTGCTAATGTTGTGACTGGTGAGCATTGATTCTGAGCATGCGTGTTTGTACTTTGTACCTTTTTCTGATGGACTTGTTTACACATGACCGCAAAATTTGACAACAGACCGTTGTCCGCGAAAATTTTTAAAGCCTGCCATCCAACAAAATCTGATAACAATTGTCCGATGGAGCATACAAACGGTTGGATTTTAGGCCAACAGTCTGTCAACACACAATTCCCGTCGGAAAATCTTATCGTGTGTACGAGACTTTAGGGTACCATGATGGAAGATTCGAATACGTTTTTGTTGGTGTTTGAACTTTTTTTTCTGAAAAAGCATTTTGTTGGGTTTTGATATTTTGCTTTGAGTGGGGGGCTAAATGACTTTTGCATCATCTAAGGAGTTTGATGTGTTAAAGAGGAAGTAAACACTGATGGGTTTTACTCAGGGGTCAAGTCCTGGGGAAAAAAGTGTGTGAACTCCCACCCAAGATCCACTCCCCCACAAAAAAAAAAAATGATACGCTCATATGCATAATTACTAAACCGCAAGTTCTTTCTAAATCCTGAGATAAATCGCGGCAGACCTCCGCAATGTCACCTGGGAACAATGACAAAAGCTCCCAGGAGACATTGCGGCATCGAGGAAGTGACGGAATACCCGCACACTACCCGATGAATCCATATACAGGAAGCGGCCAGTAACATAAAGGATTACTAAGGTTCGCCTGCCCCTGACAGTGACTCGAGCTGGGCATCGCCGCTTAGTGAAGGATTGGCTCGGGCGGCTCGGCTGCTCTAGTCCTGCAAAGGGAACTGCGTTCCTGCTGTGAAAAAAGTGCAGGAACTCCGTTCCCATGCGTTCCCGCAGGACTTGAGCCCTGGTTTTACTTCCTCTTTGTTTCCTGCAAAGTAGAAGCATAATGGGCTACTTACCTGCAGAAGAACCCCGGTACTGTCAGCGATGTCCCCTCTCTCTGATCGCGTCCATCTTTAACCCCTCTTCCTTCCGGGGCCATGGACTCCGGCTCTGCTATTGTCCAGGAGTCGCATGATGTTACTCCCGCAAATGCGCGCGGGAGCTGACGGTCATGGCAGGGCACTATAAAAAACGGCATGAATCGTGCCCTTGCTTTAGTGCGCATGCAGGGCCGGATTCCAGACAAGGACAACAAGGCCAGGCCTCGGGGCGGCAGTGGGTGCAGGGGCGGCACTGCGGCTGAGAGAAGAGGACACTTTTACTTTCATATCGGGAGTTCCCCCCTGTCATGCGGATGGTGAGAGGAGAAAAAACAGGGAAGGGAAGAGGAGGTGAGATAGTTCTTGGCAGCAGCAACCCCCCTCCCGGTTCTCAATGTCATTTTGTAATTTTTGGCAGCAACAACCCCCCCTCCCGCTTCTCAGTGACCTGCCGAAAAAGTCCCCCGGCGGATAATGTCCCCTGTACTGCGCAGGGGGGGGGCGGCATTGAAGGACCTGGCCTTGGGGCGGCAAAGGGAGTAAATCCGGGCCTGTGCGCATGAGCTGATTATGTCGCCACCGGCTTCTATGGCGAATATCTCCTAAAACGTACAGGTTTAGGAGATATTTCTAGTACCTATAGGTAAGCCTTATTATAGGCTTACCTGTAGGGAAGCGTGGTTGTACATGGTGTACAACCACTTTAATGTCCAAGCAGATGCATATTAGCTGAAAGTGGTTGTAAACCTACATTAAGGCTTACCTGTTGGTGTTAGCAATATTATATTCGCCAATGACAGGCACCTCTGTCTCTGTAGACAATGGCGTGCAGGCGCACTGAGAATAGCCGTCTTAAATTCGGCAATGCCGAATTTGATGGCTCCCGCGCACAGCGCCGGAGTGGCAATACCTGGAAGTAACCTCCGGGAGCGCTGGATGCGGCAGATGGGGACACGAGGACGGCTTCTGTTGCTTCGTTCTAAGAAAAGTACATGCATAATGAGCTAGTATGCTAGTCATACTAGCTCATTATGGCTTTGTCTTGCAGGTTTTTTATTTTTTTTTAATGTGTAACTGGGTTTACTTCCTCTTGAAATGACTGCTCACTCTGATTTGACCGTTAACATCACAGAAGGTGTTGATACACGTAATAACCTTCAATAGCACGAGCAGCACACAGGCACCATAAAGGTAATGCTGGTGCAACAAAATTTATCAGAGAAACATTGATTTATGCTTATGTCTCTAATGACAAACTTGCATCTATTGTTGCACATACCCCGTTGCTGAAATAATGCCAGAGGACCAGAGGAGGCATCTGCTATGGGTATAGTAGTGCTTGGGGGCCCTAGATACATTTCTGAACACAATTTATGTGAGGAGCAGCTGGAGAGCTGCTGATCTCCACTTACCCATAGCTTTCACATTTGTTTCTGGCTGTTAAACACACAGAATGATAATCTGGGATCATGCATCATTACTATACAGCAGGAGCAGGATTTGGAATGCATACGCCTTGGGTATAACAATAGTATCTCACCTCTGCTTCAAAGAGAACTTTATGTGGAGTTGTTTTTGGATGTGTGCTACTAATACAAGTTTCACTAGTCCAGCAGGGAATGCTATTAATTAATTAACAAAATGTTGCATTTGCCAAGCCGCATCTGAACAGCTCCGCTTCTTCATTACCTTGCAGGAAATAAATAGGAAAGTAAATGGATCCTAAATATTATAATTAGGAGAAAGCAGATTTATAGTCAGAGAAGAAAAGCAGGAGAATATCCTGCTAATTTCATGCTTGAGAGTATTCAACATAAATGCGAAACATGAATATTACAGATAGAGAATAAACCGTCATTACAGCGCTAAGTGAGAAAACATATTTTCCCGAGAGGCTCTAACTTACACAATAGGGCTTCTAATCCTATTATGAAAATGTGCATTTTCCGCATTACGGCTTAAAAAGCCTGAGAAGCAAAATCGGACTTAGCCTAGCTGTAAGTGATATCATTGACTCATCCATTATTTTTACTTGATTGGAAGCAATACGTTTTGCGAAGCGAGGAAAGGGACCGTTGCATGTGCACTGATGTGTATTTTGGCGTATCCATTTAGATATGAAAATGTTGGCATATAAACTAGATTTTTTCATTTGAGTCACACAGGAGGATAATGTAACAGAGCCACGTTTGCATATCTTTACACAGATGTTTTTTGCATCTTTTTATGGTTTCATGGGTATACTAAGTGTAGTCAGATCAATCTGTTTTAAGACAATTACACACAGCTACAAATAGTTTAGAGAGTTTATTGTGCATACTGCCGAGGCTCAACACAGAACACTGCTTCTCTTTACAAGTGAAGTAGAAGTTGGGTCAAAGTGTTATATATAGTAAAACCTTGGTTTGAGAGCGTTTTGCAAGACAAGCAAAATGTTTTATTACATTTTGCCTTGATATACAAGCGATGTCTTGATATAAGAGTAGCGTCATGTCACAACTGAGTATAAAAAAGAAGAGAGGAGACTCTGGGCCGGATTCAGAAAGAGATACGACGGCGTATCTCCTGATACGCCGTCGTATCTCTGAGTGCGGGAGGTCGTATCTATGCGCCTGATTCAGAGAATCAGTTACGCATAGATATCCCTAAGATCCGACAGGTGTAAGTGTCTTACACCGTCGGATCTTAGGCTGCAATTCCAGGCTGGCCGCTAGGTGGCGCTTCTGTATTTTTACGCGAGGAATATGCAAATGAGGATTTACGCCGATTCAGAAACGAACGACCGCCCGGCGCTTTTTTTTTACGTCGTTTGCGTTCGGCTTTTTCCGGCGTATAGTTACCCCTGCTATATGAGGGGTAGCTAATGTTAAGTATGGCCGTCGTTCCCGCGCCGAGTTTTGAAATTTTACGTTGTTTGCGTAAGTCGCTCGCGAATACGGCTGGATGTAATTTACGTTCACGTCGAAAGCAATGACGTCCTTGCGACGTCATTTAGAGCAATGCACACTGGGATATTTTACGGACGGCGCATGCGCCGTTCAAGTAAAACGTAAAAAACACGGGGTCAACACAAATTTAAATAAAACACGCCCCCTACATCCCCATTTGAATTACGCGGCCTTACGCCGCAACACATACGTTACGCCGCCGTAACTAAGGTCGCAAGTTCTTTCTGAATAAAGAACTTGCGCCCAAAGTTAGAGCGGCGTAACGTATCGGAGATACGTTATGCGGGCCGGACAGATACGCTCAGGTATCTGAATCCGGCCCTCTAAGTGTAGCAATATGGTTACATTTAATGAAGGTACAACATTTAGCAACTTATTGCTACACTTAGAGGTGCCTCTCTTCTCTTTTATACCCTGTAAAAAAATGCTTTGATATACAAGTGCTTAGGATTACAAGCATGTTTCTGGAACGAATTATGCTCGCAAACCAAGGTTTTACTGTATTGCAAGGTTTTTTTCAGTTTTTAGGCCTCATGCACACTGGACATTTTTTTTTTTTCGTTTTTACAAAAACAGCTGTTTTTGGCAGTAGAATTTTTTTTCTACAGTCATTAACCACTTAAGGACCCCTTCACGCCGATATACGTCGGCAGAATGGCACGGCTGGGCACATCCACGTACCTGTACCCGATCGCCGCCGGTGTCCCGCGAACGGTCCTCCGGAGCTCAAGAACGGGGAGAGCGCCCCCTAGTGGTTAACTCCCAAACTGCAATTGTAATTTTTACAGTAAACAATGCATTTTTATAGCACTTTTTGCTGTGAAAATTACAATGGTCCCAAAAATGTGTCAAAATTGTCCGATGTGTCCGCCTGCATAATGGTCACAATGCATAATGGTCCGGGTCTTAAGTGGTTAAACTCCCCAAAACTAGTGGGTTCTGAGAGAAGTTTTTCAGCTGTAAAAAGGCTCTAACGCTGATAAACGCCAATAAATGTCAATAAATGCTCAAATACTTCGCTCAACAACGTTTTTTAACGTTTTTTCGATCCATTGAGAAAAAAACGTAAAAAAATGCGGAAAACCGATAATAAACGCTAAAAAACGCTATTGCAAAAACATTGAAAAAAGTTGAAAAACTCACTGCAAAGCTATAGGCGTTTTTATAACGTTATTTTAACGTCCAGTTAAAATGTATTTTATTATTATTATTATTATTATTATTTTAGTTATTTGGTGTGCATGAGGCCTAAATGTTATTTATTCATTTTTTTTCTAGTGCCCGATAGACAAGGTAAGGAAGAGCAAAACAAACATATTTTGGGGTTTATTTGATTTGAGCTTAGAAATATTTTTATTTCTTAAAGGCAGATGGAATAATATAAGATGATAGTGGAAAAAATAGATTTACATGTTTTGGGTTCTAACAATATCTTATCATGGGCCCATTCCTCTCCTATTAAATAAAAATACTTCCCTTTATAGTGGATTGTGCAACACAAAACCAGTAGAAAGTGGCAGGTAACATCATACATAAAGAAATGTCATGTTGCAGTTATCATTACTGGTGCAACTGGCCAAGAAAAAAGCAAGCGTTGAGATTTTTCGACTAAATATAGATATTCAAATTCCCAATAGTTCTGGAACACTGATATTAGTAATGCATCCTTCTTATCAAATTTTGTAAATAGATACAGAAAGTTTAAAAAAATAAAACAAATGAGAAGGCACATACACTATGGGCCAGATTCTCGTATAATGGCCTAAAGTTGCGGCGGCGTAACGTATCTCATTTACGTTACACCGCCGCAAGTTTTACGGGCAAGTGCTTGATTCACAAAGCACTTGCCTGTAAAGTTGCGGCGATGTAGCGTAAATCCTCTGGCGCAAGCCCGCCTAATTCAAATGATCCGGGTAGGGGGCGTGGATCATTTAAATTAGGCGCGTTCCCGCGCATGCGGCGTCCCTAAAATTTCCCGACGTGCATTGCGCTAAATGACGTCGCAAGGACGTCATTGGTAGTTTTGACGTGATCGTAAATGGCGTCCAGCCCTATTCACGGACGACTTACGCAAACAACGTAAATTTTTACATTTCGACGCGGGAACGACGGCCATACTTAACATTGGCTGCGCCTCATATAGCAGGGGCAACTTTACGCGTCGCAAATCTTACGTAAACGTCGTAACTTCACTGCGTCGGTCGGACGTACGTTCGGAATTCGCGTATTTTGCTAATTTGCATACTCGATCGGGAAAACGACCTCGGCGACACCTAGCGGCGAAAAAAAAAAATGCATTTAAGATCCGACAGCGTAAGAGCCTTACGCCTGTCGGATCTAATGGTTATCTATGCGTAACTAATTCTATGAATCAGGCGCATAGATACGACGGGCGGACTCAGAGATACGACGGCGTATCAGGCGATACGCCGGCGTATCTCTTTTGAGAATCTGGCCCTATATTACCAATAGTATTGGGACGTCTGCCTTTATACACACATGAACTTTAATGACATCCCTGTCTTAAGTCGGTAGGACCCACCCTTTTGCAACTATAAAGCCGCGTACACACGACTATTTTTCGTGTCATGGAAAAAACAAAGTTTTTCTCGATGTGATTCTTCTCAAGCCTTCCTTGCATACACACGATTGTGAAAAAAATGCTCTAGCAAAGCGCGGTGATGTACAACACGTACTACGGCACTATAAAGGGGAAGTTCCATTTGAATGGCGCAACCCTTTGGGCTGATTATGCAAGTTTCCCTTCTCATAACTTGCTTCTGAGCATGAACATTTTTTTCCCCGTCGTTAAAGCGTACACACGACCGTTTTTCACGACGAGAAAAAATAGAGCATGTTCTAAATTTTTAATGGCCATTTTTCTTGTCGAGAAAAATGCTCTGGAGCCTACAGACAACCGTTTTTAGCGGCCAATTTAAAAAATTGCATTTTTCTTGTCATGAAAAACGATCGTGTGTACGCGGCATAACAGCTTCAACTCTTCTGGGAAGACTGTCCACAAGGTTTAGGAGTGTGTCTATGGGAATGTATAACCATTCTTCCAGAAGCGCAGTTGTGAGGTCAGGCTCTTATGTGGATGAGAAGGCCTGGCTCGCGGTCTCTACTCTTAATTCATCCCAAAGGTGTTCTTTTGGGTTGAGGTCAGGACTCTATGCAGGCCAGTCATGTTCCCCACCCCAAACTTGCTCATCCATGTCTTTATGGACCTTGCTATTTTTAGGTTCACTATTAATATTATTTTTGGATGTGCTTTCCTTTCTTTTTCTGCTGGTAGCAGTTTGCAGTAGTGCTGATCATACAGTACTGTTGTATTAGGGAGTGTAAAATTCACTGACAGCTTTGACAAGGCTGCTCAGTAGTGCAGTTCGGTGAGTGATATCGTAAATTGACTTCTGCTTCGTCTACCCCTCTATAAGTGCTCAAAGGCAGAGTAGCATTTAAAGGGTGGGGCGGCTCACATTGCCCTTTTGGAGATGACATTAATTATGGTGAAAACATTCCTGTATGTTGGCTTTTTTACAGATGCAACATCTATGCGCTCTTGGCGCTTAATATGAGTGTAGATGGTTGAATTAGTTTGAGAAATCCTGCTCTCTACTGCAACTCTACAAGCAGCTATTCTGGACGCACACGCAGCCGTTTAATTCTTGTTTAGAGATTCAGTCCCTTACTCCCACCATTTTCCTCTACTGGTCCCCTGCTGTAATGGTTGGACTTCTCCTGTATAAAAAACAACCCTTAAAATGACACTAAACTTAAAGCGGAGTTCCACCCAGGAAAACAACATTTGGCCAAAAGTACTAAAAAAATAAAATAAAATAAAAGTGAAAAAAAAAAAAAATTTATACTCACCCGAAATACCTGTTGCTATGCGGAAGTCCGTAATCTGCCTCTTCGGCACCGCGGAATGTTTTCTTCTTCTTCTCCTAGTGAATGGGGCGCGCTGCTTTCTGGGAACTGTGTGTGTTCTCAGAGAGCAGCCGCCCATTCACAAGCCGGCACGAGACTCACACAGGCGTAGTAGGAAATGGGCAGTGAAGCCGTAAGGCTTCACTGCCTGTTTCCCCTAGTGTGAATGGCGGCGCGGGACCTGCATCGATCGTGGGATCGGCATCGGGGGGGGCCATCAGCGCGGGCACGTAGGACAAGGTAAGTATCCTTAGTAAATGTCAGCAGCTACACTGTTAGTAGCTGCTGACTTTAAAAAAAATAATAATTGCGGGTGGAATCCCGCTTTAAAAAAACAGTTGGGCCTATGGAATTTGTAACATGCGTAGAGAAGAGCATGTGTCCCTAACTAACGTGTACAGCTTATTCTAAACAATAGGAAGTGATGGGGAGAAGGAGAGGCTTGGGAGCTTGTGGAGTGTGTTACAGTGAGGGAAAAAATTATTTAGAGTAGTTGTAAACCCCTTTTAGTGACTCCTACCTATAGGTAAGCCTAGAATAAGGCTTACCTATAGGTAGTGGAAATATCTCCTAAACAAGCACCATTTAGGAAATATTTTGATAATGTAAACGGCGCATGCGCTGGGAAGAAACAAAACTCTTGCCGTCTCTTTCCCTAGCCTGTGCCGTTAATGGCGGCTCCCTTGCACATGCGCGGGAGTGATGTCACGCGGCTCCGGCGAATCACAGAGCCGGAATCAGTGGCCCGGAAAGGAAGAGGGGCCAGAAGATGGACGCAGCCTGCACAGGGGACATCGCTGGATTCTTCTGCAGGTAAGTGTCACATAATGGGCTAGTATGCAATGCATACTAGCCCATTATGCTTTTTATTTGCAGGCTTTGCAGGGAGCAAAAGAGGAAGAAAAACTGATCAGGGTTTACTTCCTCTTTAATCCCCTGCTGATTTTCATCCCCACCGTCAAACATGGAGGTGGAAGCATTATGCTTTGGTGGTGATTTTTTTCTAAGGAGACAGGACAACTTCACTGAGGATGGACAGGGCCATGTACCAGCAAATTTTGGGTAAGAACCTCCTTCCCTCAGCCAGGGCATTCAAAATTGGTGGGATGGTATTCCAGCATGACAATGACCCAAAACACACAGCTAAGGCAACAAAGAAGTGACACAAGAAGAAGTACATTAAGATCCTGGAGTAGCCTTGCCAGTCTCTAGACCTTAATCCCATAGAAAATATGTGGAGGGAGCTGAAGGTTCGATTTACTAAACGTCAGCCTCAAAACCTTAAATTGGTTGTAAACCCTCTAATGCAACTTCAGCACATTGCACTCCTCATTAGACATGTGCACACTGAAAAATTTTGTTTCGGATTTTCGTTTTCGTCCGAAAAATTAATTAATTTAGTTATTTTATTTATTTCGTTTTTCGTAGGAAATTGCATTCGTCCGAAAATCCGAAGAAATTAAGGTTGAATCTGTCATTGAAGGCTTATGGTGTCTGACTGTCTGTCGAATGTTCAAAGAAGATTTGACGGAGCAGCGAAACTGTACGACGCCGCAAAAATACTTTTCCGGTCTAATGTTCCGCCTACAAGCTATAGTAGAATTCTAATGTTGTATGACTAGTAATAATTATATTTATTAATTATTATTACTAGTCAACCAACAATAGAATTTTTCTATAGCCTATGGGCCAAGCATTTGACCGGAAATGTATGATTGCGGCGTCGTACAGTTTAGCTGCTCCGTCGAATCTTCTTAGAACTATCAACAGACATCATAAGGCTTCAATGACAGATTCAACGTTTTTCGATGGTTTGTCGAATCTTCGTCGTTAATGTTGAAATGTCAAGTTAGTTCTAGCTATTTTACTGCTCCTCCTCTTTGGTTACAATCAGCCAATAACATTCATCATCGTCATTATTTTTATTTTACTTCCCCCACCCAATTCCAGCAGCGATCTTTTCTCTCTATAATGTCGAATCTTTTCTCTCTATAATGTCAAATCTTTTCTCTCTATAATGTCAAATCTTTTCTCTCTATGTAGAATAATCTTGGACTAATAGAGTTAAGGTTAGGCACATTCGACCGACAAAAACAAAAATAAAGCATTTGTTTAGTGTCGGATCTTTCGGTTTTCGTATTCTGTGCGTTCGTTTTCGTTTGTTAAAACGATAACGAAAATACCTGAAATTCGGACGATAATGCATTCGGACGAAAACGAATGCACATGTCTACTCCTCATAAATAAACCTATTTATAGCAGCCTGTGAAATTGTCCTTACTTGTTTAATGTGCTTGCAATTCATTCCGAAAGGTTTGTTTGTGTCACTGGCACATTCACTTCTCGTCCTGTGATTAACGGCACACTCTGTACTAGAGCTACGCTGTCTGCGGCACCGCTTTGCAGACTCGCGAGACTAGGCAGCTTCCTCGTTCTCCCCTACTGACTGTGTGACGTCACACACCAGTAAACTACAGACTCCAATCATGACAATCAACTCGAGAAAGAGGCTTGGTTAAGAAACAATCACGCATGTGCAAGATTTTATCAGGGGAAACATGGAAGGACGGAAGATGAGTCAGATAACAGTACTGAAGATGGCGCCGCTGAATCCCTGAAGATTTTTTCTTTTTTACCATTTACTAAAAAACAGTAAGTAAGTAAGTAAGCTCTGATTATACATACATTACATTATACAAGGGTTGCAAATAGGTTTTTATATCTCAAGAGATGAAAATTGCAATAAGGAATGCCGAGTTTACTTCCTCTTTAATGACTTGGAGAGGATCTGCAAAGAGGAGCGGTGTCTTGTCACATTCTGCTCCCCATCACAGAATGCCCCGGAAGTGACGTTCCGTCGCCGCCATCTTGCTACACCCCACACTCCTGCACAGTAATGATTGAGTGTGAAGGGGGCAAGCGGACATCTTGTTACACCCATCAGAGTTTTAGATTTCACAGTTATTTTCAACACTAGACGGAGCTTTTATGCTTAAATACAGTATTTTGAAATCCGACGGTCTGTTTACATGTTAAATGTGAGGTGTTATGTAACATTAGCAACTATGTAAGGTCAGCAGGTTTGCTGCTGCTCTTTGAATTTAACATTTAAACAGTCGGATTTCCAAATACTGTATTTAAGCATATAAGCTCAGTTTTGTGTTGAAAATAACTGTGAAATCTAAAACTTTGGTGGGTGTAACAAGATGTCCGCTTGCCCCCTTCTCACTCTATCATTACTGTGCAGGAGTGTGGGGTGTAGCAAGATGGCGGCGACGGAACGTCACTTTCAGGACATTCTGTGATAGGGAGCGGAATGTGACACTACAGCGGGACAGATCCCTCCTGAGTTGAGTGCAAACCTGGTGGCCAACTACAAGAATTGTCTGACCTCTGTGATTTCCAATAAGAGTATTGCCACCAAGTACTAAGTCATGTTTTGTGAAGGGGTCAAACACTTATTTCACTCATTAAAATGCAAATCAGTTTATAACTTTTTTTAAATGCATTTTTCCGGATTTTTTTGTTGTTAGTCTGTCTCTTACTGTAAAAATAAACCTACCATTACAATTATAGACTGACCATTTTTTTTGTCAGTGGGCAAACGTACAAAATCAACAGGGGATCAAATACCTTTTTCCCTCACTGTACAAGGAGACAGAAAAACACAGTAAGAAACATTTGCATAAAAAATTGATTACAGGACCCTTAAGTACTGTATGGGCTAGATTCAGATAGCCCGCCGTAACTTTGTGCGGGCGTAGCGTATCTCAGATACGCTACGCCGCCGCAACTTAGTGAGGCAGGTTCTGTATTCACCAAGAACCTGCACTCTAAGTTACGGCAGCGTAGCTTAAATATGCTGGCGTAAGCACGCCTAATTCAAATTGTGAAGAGGTGGGCGTGTTTTATGCAAATAAAACATGACCCCACGTAAATGACGTTTTTGACTAACGGCGCATGCGCCATCCGTGAACATAACCCAGTGCGCATGCTCCAAATTAACCCGCAAAAAGCCAATGCTTTCAACGTGAACTACACACAGCCCTATTCGCGAACGACTTACGCAAATGACGTAATCGATGGAAAATTCGACGCTGGCCCGACGTCCATACTTAACATAGGATACGCCTCATATAGCAGGGGTAACTTTACGCCGGAAAAAGCCTAACGTAAACGACGTAAAAAAATGCGCTGGGCGGACGTACGTTTCTGAATCGCCGTATCTACCTAATTTGCATATTCCTTGCGTAAGCGCCACCGACGGAAGCGCCACCTAGCGGCCAGCATAAATATGCAACTAAGATACGACGGCGTAAGAGACTTACGCCAGTCGGATCTTAGCCAAATTCCGGCGTATCTTGTTTTCTGAATACAGAAAAAAGATACGCCGGAACATCCTAGAAGTTACGCGGCGTATCAATTTATACGCCAGCGTAACTTCTTTCTGAATCTACCACTATGTGTGTGGATTCGTTTTGCAGAATGAGGATATGGTTTAGTGTCACTTTTCATGTAGGCAGAAATGTTCTTGTGTTTCACTTTTATGTGTGTATGCGTCTAATTGCTGCTGACCCTAAATATTTTAGGAAAGGCATCCACAAATTTTAGGACCCCAAAGTAATCTAATTTACATTTATACTGCAGCACATTAAACCTGGTGTTTTTTCTGTTATGGAAACTCAAGTGCCTAGCAGCTGACTCTGATTAATGTGTTCCATTAATCACTACCCTCAGCATGCTTAATTGGTTAATTGGTTGACATTAAAAAAGCAAGGCAAATGAATTTATCATGGGTCATATTACCAGCTCCTTCTCCCAATAATACTGAGAACATCATTATTGAATGCATAAACTGAGGAAGAAGGTTAAAAGTCATATGTCCCAGGATACTGAAGTTTGTGATTGGATAAGTAGAGATTGAAGGCACCAAGGGGATAACATAATATGGCATACTAGATAATTCAGTGTGCGTTCAGAAGCAATAACACATTGGCAGGAAAACACTGAAACACTATTAAAATACATTTTATTTGACATTTTCCAAATAGTACTGTGCTAAGAATATTTCCAATACAAAAATGACCCAAGATTCAGACATAATATAAAGTAACTTAGTTCTGTGCTTGATGGTAGCTCTATAAAATCATAATCATAATAATATTATGCTCTAATGACTGGATTAATGGCTGTTTTAGGAAGCTTGACATTTAGCATGATAGAACACTAGTCTTATTCCACTCCTCTTTTGATGACCTTTTGAAGGTGGAAAGCAATGAAGCTTTTACATTGATAGGACCTGTTAAAGCACTTTGCAGTGGAATCTGTGCTTTCATAAAGCCTTTGTTGGTAATTAGGGAAGGGCAAACGGTTTGGCCGGGGCATGAGTTCGGGCTGAACTTTGGCTGTTCGGACATTCTCCATGGCCTCATTGTCCCCGAGCAGTATTGAAGGAATCCCTGCCATCCAGCCGCTCCTCGATATCCCTGCCGCCGGGAGGTCAGCTAGCAGCCACTGCACCTCTCCCCACGGATGATCTGCTCCGAGCACTGCCCTTCCCCCTCTGGTTTTTCACAGGCTGCACTAGAAGGACAGACTTAACCAAAGTTGTCCTGGAGCAGGGGGAGCTGGAATAGGGTGCCTGCAGAAAGTAATGCCCGAATGCCTTACCATAGGTGTAGGGGTCCGGGGGAGGCAATAAGCTGCAGAACAGAGTCGGGACAGTGGAGAAAGAATTTTACACCCCCCCCCCTAAACAGCGCACCTGGAACAAGATGACTGGCTGCCCACCCTTTTGCCAACGTCACTGGCACTGAGGCAAGGAAGGGAGCCGGCTTCTGCCTTTACAACTTCTTTAAGGAGAAACTATACATACAGTGAATTTAGATTCTTTAACACATACATATTTCTCTAGTTGTGAGTATCCAGTTTCTACTTGTAAGGAATGTATACACTTCTTCTGTTGCCTTCAAAGAATGTGCCTAATGTACCTTATCAAGCAGCATTTTCCCCTTATTGGAGCAAAGTGCTCACCAATTGGAGAACACAACTTCTATTACTACACTACAGTCAGAAAGTGAGGTCATGTTTGTTAAAGACCCCGCAGAACCTCTTTACAGGTGGCCTGATGTGGAAGGGATTGGAAGGTGCAGCTCATTTATTAGTTTACTTACCAAGACCGCAGGATTCTACTTGAGGGACCAATATTAACCTAAATAAAGTTTGATGTCCCTGTTAGGATGGCAGAGATGTGACAGTGTTGTTGCTAATCTGGTAGCCTCAAGAGAAGGCCCTATAATAGATGCTAATAGATTACCAAAAGTAAAGCTTTAATTGATAATGTAATCTATGATACATTCTGTTTAGCTTTCTTCCAACTCTCAAGTTGCACAAGTTCTGATGATCGGGGATCAGTTAAATCCCAGGAACATCTTGGATTTTGTTTTTACTCTTATGAAATTTAAAATTTAACTGGACCACACGTCTGCCACTCAGTTTGCTCTACTACACTTACAACTGGTAATTTAGAGACTCCCTCTTTGGGCCTATAAGACCTTAGAGAGCATTCTTGTAACTAAAATATTAACCAATATAAATTCCTACCAAAATCCTGATTCAGCACTCCACCAATATGTCTTCATTTAATGCAAAACATTAGACATACTGTAGGAACTTGACTGCTATGAACAGAAGATGCCATTTGCACCAGTTGTTATAAATCAGCTCCAGAGTGTTTATGACCAGCTTTAACATTTAAATAGAAGACCTCAAAAGGTACCCATTTATAGCCTAAAATGATGGACACTATCAGACAGTAGCTTATGGTCAAAAATATGAAGGTGCAATAATCTTGGGATCTGAGTGACATTTAAATATCTTTGTTGCCATGGATAATTAACGATTCTCTAAATCATTTACAGCAAGTGAGGTTTTCCTCTTCTTGCTAAATCATATGTTAATTAAATATGGATTCTTGTTCAAGGTCAGCATGCACTGTCTTATAAGTTATAGTCCCTTATGAGCGGTCGACACTGATCAGTAGTTCCGTTCTTTAAACTGATAAAAACTATTTGGTCTTCTAAGTAAACTAGTACATTGCCCATGCAGGCAAAGCAAACGTCCTCATCAACATAGGCCTCGTACACACGATAGGTTAACCCAGTGTTTCTCAATTCCAGTCCTCAGGCCCCCCCAACAGGTCAGGTTTTCAGGATTTCCCTCAGATGAAAAGGCTGTGGTGATTACTAAGGCAGTGAAACTGATCAAATCACCTGTGCAAAATAATGGAAATCCTGAAAACCTGACCTGTTGGGGGGCCTGAGGACTGGAATTGAGAAACACTGGGTTAACCAGAGGACAACGGTCTAATGGACTGTTTTCATCGGTAAAACCGATCGTGTGTGGGCCCCTTTAGGTTATTTATCCATAGGTTAAAAAAAAGCCAACTTGCTTTAAATTTAACCGATGGATTCCTAACCGATAGGTCAAAACCGATCGTTAGTAGGCACAACCATCGGTTAAAAATCCACACATGCTCAGAATCAAGTCGACGCATGCTTGGAAGCATTGAACTTCGTTTTTTTCAGCACGTCGTTGTGTTTTACGTCACCGCATTCTGACACGATTGGTTATTTAACCGATGGTGTGTAGCCGTGACGGACCATCAGTCAGCTTCATCGGTTAACCTATGACACCGGTCCTTCAGACCGTTCTCATCGGATGGACTGATCGTGTGTACGAAGCTATAGACTTTTCTTCCTTTCACTTCCACATGGCTCCATTCAGATATAGGAACAAATAAAGTACAGTGTAAGCTACTAGTTGATTGTCCCAGCGCTGTTACGTGAAATGAGTCACGTGCTCTTCCATATCTGGGAGTACCAGCATCTTTCTAAGTATATACAGTACTGGCAAGGGGTGATGAATGAAAGATAAATATATTGCTATCGCCTAAATGGGTAAAGAGCACATTTGCTTTAAAGTACAGCTTCAAGCTCGATTTCAAAATGACACTTTGTGAATGACATAGAAACAAAAATAAAAGGTCTGCAGTCACCAGTGATGCACCTCCATCCCTTAATACATATACAGAAAAAAAATCGCCCTTGGGACTTTAAATGACATGGTCACAGTTTGCCACTGAGTAACAAAAGTAGTAACAGTATAAATGTTTATTAAAATTGATGTACAAACATGAACAATATAGCATAATAGCTCAGCCAATGGATTTGCACATAATAAAGAGAATAATTTATATTGATACAAATGTTAAACAATGCAGAATATACAAATGCACACATTAGAAAACCTGACGCACGTTTTGCGAGATCATTACTCGCTCATCAGGGGTGGATGCGGATGGGATAGATCTAAATAGATAAAGAGATGTGTCACAGTGGTAAATGTAAGAACAATGGCAGAATGGCCCAGAGCAAAACAGCCCAATACTTACCAATGAACGAAACCATAGTTTCCATCGCTGAACCCTCAAATGGACGGCAGCAGCCAGAGTATGGCACGGGAGCTGAGGGGAACAAAGCAGACACAGATACCTCCAGGGGGGATGCCAGGCGGCAGACATGGCATGGGTGAATGTGAATGACATAGGGTGTCATTCCACTTAGGCCCCGTACACACGACAGAGTTTCTCGGCAGAATTCACAGAGAAACTCGGTCAAAACCCGGATTCTGCCGAGAAACTCTGTCGTCTGTACACTTTTGGCTCGATGGAGCCGCCGAGGAACTCGTCGAGAAAATAGAGAACATGTTCTCTATTTTCTCGTTGTTCTATGGGAGAAGGCGGCCCGCCGAGCTCCTCGGCGGCTTCATCCCAGAACTCGACGAGGAACTCGACGTGTTTGGCACGTCGAGTTCCTCGGCCGTGTGTATGGGGCCTTAGAAGAGGAGTGGAGCCAAATTGCTGTATTGATGAGTCTGTGGGAAATGGTGCAGACAATTGAGTGGGTAAGAGCTGGTTCACACTGGGGCAACTCGTCAGGCGACTCAGCTGCCTGACAAGTCGCATCCCATTGTACTCAATAGAACCGTTCTAATAGCAAGTCGCTCCGACTTAGAAAAAGGTTCTTGTACGACTTCGGGTCGACTCGGGGCGACTTGCATTGACTTCTATACAGAAGTCATTTTGCAAGTCGCCTCTGAAGTCGTCTTCAGGACGCCTTGCCGAGTCGCCCCCAAAGTCGTGCCGCCCCAGTGTGAACCGGCTCTAAAGGAGAATTGGACTTTAAGATATAGAAAGCCACTAGTCTTGCAATGGTAAATAACCCGAAATCTGAGTTTGTAAAATATTTCTAGTTAGAAAAGAAAAATAGCTTTAGCTCTGTCATACATCACAACAAAAAAATGTAATGACATTTTCAGTTTTCAACAGTTTTAGAGAAGAAGAATTGAATTAGGTGTCCATATTTTTCTTGTACATTCAATTGGTTGTTTATTTTCAAAGGCACGGCTGTTTACACTTGTCCTTAGGTTTTGATCATAATTTGCATAATTCAGTAACTTTTCTCTCCCTTTATCTAGATTGTAACAAATAAAATGAAGTGAACTAATGCGGAATCACGGATGTAAGATTACTGGCTCTTGTGGTGTTGTTTAACTACCAAATCGCAGCAGCCTCTTTCCAATGTTATTGCTGAACTATTTTATTTCTTTTGAGGACATAGACAAGGGCACATGAATTATATTTCTGTAATTTAAACCCTACTAAAGCTGAAGAGTTCCACCTTGGATGCCATAGGTTATGTGTTTGTTTCTCATCTGGTCTGAAAGTGAGCATGGTCTTGGTGTATGTGACAACAGGAGGGGTCCGAGCATCTGCCCAACCACATCTAGTATAAACGGGCCCCTTAGTTCCCGAGGTCCCTTGTTCAGCTGCGCAGTCTGCACAAATGACAAGTACGCACTTGACAAAAAATTTGAGAAACTCAATGCAGCCGGGACAACAATGAAAATCAAGGCTTTCCCACTCAATCCAAGTAAAAAATTCTGGGGATACTCGGTAAACATTATATTTTTCTGCTGATGAAAGATCAACTAACATAATAAGGCCCAGATTCTCAAAGAAGTGACGACGGCGTATCTCCAGATACACCGTCGTATCTCTGAGTCTGAGCCGTCGTATCTTGGCGCCTGATTAAAAAAATCAGATACGCCAAAATTTCACTAAGATACGACCAGCGTAAGTCTCTTACGCCGTCGTATCTTAACTGCATATTTACGCTGGCTGCTAGGTGGTGCTTCCGTTGTTTGCAGCATCGAATATGCAAATGAGCAAGATACGCCGATTCACGAACGTACGCCCGGCCGACGCAGTACAGATACGCCGTTTATGTTAGGTTTTTCCCGGCGTAAAGTTACCCCTGCTATATGAAGCGTAGATGCAGCGTACCAATGTTAAGTATGGACGTCGTTCCCGAGTCGAATTTTTTTAATTTTACATTGTTTGCGTAAGTCGTTCGCGAATAGGGCTGGGCGTCATTCACGTTCACGTCAAAAGCATTGGCTTCTTGCGGGTTAATTTGGAGCATGCGCACTGGGATACTTTCATGGACGGCGCATGCGCCGTTCGTAAAAAGCGTAATTTACGTGGGGTCACATACAATTTACATAACACACGCCCACATTTTCCACATTTGAATTAGGCGGGCTTACGTGGCCTATTTACGCTACGCCGCCGCAACTTACGGAGCAAGTGCTTTGAGAATACTGCACTTGCCCGTCTAAGTTGCGGAGGCGTAACGTAAATCGGATACGTTACGCCCGCTCAAAGATACGCCTTTGTACGTGAATCGTGGCCTAAGTATTTAAAGTGATAACAGGAGTCTAGTGTAACCCGTTGATGGGGATTTCAGGTCTTCTGGGGTCCCTCGGTGGCTGTCTCGGCTCCCCCACGCAAGAACCCCTCACCTTCATGCAAGCAAGCTCGCATGGTGATGAGTTGTTGCGGGCGCGCTCCTATGATATAGCAGGCGGCCATAGCCGATCACTGTATCACTTGGCCGGAACGCCATGTCATTGGATATGATTGACAGCAGCGCAAACCAATGGCTGCGCTGCTTTCAATCAACCAATGAATGACTCGAGAAGCCGACCGAGAAGCCTGCGCGTTCACAGCGCGGGACTTTCGAAGGGTCAGGTAAGTAAACGGGGGCTCAGGGGCTCAGGGGCTATTCCTCTGATGTTTTTTTACCTTAATGCATAGAATGCATTAAGGTGAAAAAACTATTACCTTTACAACCCCTTTAATGTTACTATACATTGACAAAAGTATCATGGACAGTAGTCAACTGTAGTGTTTCACATGCCTTAAAACAGCTTTAATCAGTCTGGTTTAAATCAAAACTCTTCTAGTCATTTTAAGACCCTGCATGTCCTAGAAGGGAGGATTCCCACCTCCGACAGCTCTCTTGTAAACCTTGAAATCCCCGTTAAACCTGTCACAAACTTGTGTAATTTAAACCAAGCATATGATGAAAAAATGGAAAAGCAGAGATTTTATTTAGGGACCAATGATCAGTGGAACCAGAGAGCGCGGAAGCCAAGGTAATAAGTAATAAAAGCTTCCTTGCACTGCGACCTCTCAAAGCTACTTATTTTAGTGTGTAGTAAAACTACACTGAATGTACACAATGCATTAAAATTATCCCCAGACATCTAAATAAAATATGGAGTAGTATCTTCCTGTTTACAATAACATATATACAGTATCTCACAGAAATAAGTACACCCCTCACATTTTTTGTAAATATTTTATTATACCTTTTCATGTGACAACACTGAAGAAATTACACTTTGCTACAATGTAAAGTAGTGAGCGTACAGCTTGTATAACAGTGTACATTTGTTGTCCCCTCAAAATAACTAAAAACCCAGCCATTAATGTCTAGACCATTCACTGGCAACAAAAATGAGTACACCCCTAAGTGAAAATGTCCAAATTGGGACCAATTAGCCATTTTCCCTCCCCGGTGTCATGTGACTCATTAATGTTACAAGGTCTCAAGTGTGAATGGGGAACAGGTGTGTTAAATGTAGTGTTATCGCTCTTACTCTTTAATACTGGTCACTGGAAGTTCAACACGGCACCTCATGGAAGAAAGAATTGTTGCTCTACATAAAGATGACCTAGGCTATAAGAAAATTACCAAGACCCCGAAACTGAGCTGCAGCATGGTGGCCAAGACCATACAGTGGTTTAACAGGACAGGGTCTACTCAGAATAGGCCTCACCATGGTCGACCAAAGAAGTTGAGTGCATGTGCTCAGCGTCATATCCAGAGGTTGTCTTTGGGAAATAGACATATGAATGCTGCCAGCATTGCTGCAGTGGTTGAAGGGGTGGGGGTCAGCCTGTCAGTGCTCAGACCATACACCGCACACTGTTTCAAATTGGTCTGATACAGTATGTACAATAAATGGGGAAATACCAGAATCATAAACAATAGCCAGGCTAGGGTCATACACAGAGGATCAGCAGATAGACAAAGGGCAGTTCCAGAATCGCAGACATAAGCCAGACCAGGGTCATCAACGGGAGATCAGCAGATGGGGTAAGGAACAACAGGACAGGGAGAGGATGGATGGATCAGACTGCAGGGCAGGGATGCAAGGTAACAGGTGGGACAGGATCAGGTACTCAGGTAACAGGTTCAGAAGCAGGCTCAGATTATCAGGCAGTAATTACGGATCAGGGCACAAGGACGATACCAAGGCGATGAGAGCAATTATTAGCCAGGTATTTATGTGAATGTCTGTAATTGGCCTCAAGTAACACCTGAGTGCAGGAGGTGCTGTCTGCTCCACACTGCCGGGATACGCTCACTGGTGGACACCGGTACTATGGCCCAAGGATCCAACAGTGCCACCAGCAGGTGAGTCCTCTCACTACACGTCCTGAGTGTAGGAAGACACCCACTCACGGACACTAGTACTGCGATCCAAGAGACCGACAGCACCACCAACGGGTAAACCCTTTCCTGACACACTCACAGCAGGGGTGAAGAACAGACAAGATTTTCTCTGTTTGTCTGTTTTATCTCACTGAAAAAAGATAAGAAGATTGCCTAGAGCTGGATTAACTCTTTGTGGCAAGAATGGGCACAGATGATATGAAATCTTATACTATACATTGTGCCAGCCAAAAATAAATAAAGAAATTGGGTTTACATCTCCTTTAACTTAAATGGCATTCCAGTCTTAGTCTGTAGGGTTCAATATTGAGTTGGCCTACCCTTTGCAGCTATACCAGCTTCAACTCTTATGGGAAGGCCGTCCACAAGGTTTAAGAGTGAGTCTATGGGAAAGTTTTGTAATGGGAAATGTGGTAAAAAGCTGCAGGAAGCCTAACTTTCATCATCAACGCATTTCAATGTGCTTCTTCTTCTCCAGGACTGAAACATAAGCTTTCCTAAGAATAGCATAGGAAAGCTAACGTTTCAGTCCTGAAGAAGCTCAATGTCTGCGAAACGTGTAGACTGACCTAGTTGTTGAATGTTAAGCTTCCTGTGACTTTTTACCATATATATTGTATCTGTTGTTGTTAAAAGGAAGATCGACTCTTTTTTTTAGGGGATATTTTTTATGTGTTGTGTACAATAAAACACAATTTTTGACTGCAATTTTTTTGTACCCATTGTCATTGGATACTCCCTGGGGAGCATATTTAAAGTCCTATGTTAATAAGGGTAATATACCTTTTTTCCAGAAATCATAATTATATTTCAGAGATCTCACAGGTAATTTTTGGCATCTTCCTGTTCCTTGGGTGGGTGGATCGTAAATGTTGCAGAGTCTGGCGCCATATGATGACTTACCGCTGCCCTGAAGAATTCTCCTGTGAGTGAAAGGTTGGCCCTTAACACCCTGGTTTCACAACAAGTGGGCTGAATGATATTTGGCATCATTTAACCTTAACAATGAGCAGGACAACATTGTTGGTCCAGTGCCTGATCTGTAGTAGTTGATCTTAAAAAAAATGCCCACAACACACTCCCAGGGCTTGTTTACACATGGGTTAGCACGCTGAAGAGCGATCTGCATTGGCTGGCTTTTCAGAAAGCATTTGACATGCCTCACCAACCCCTAAAAGCCCACACCATTGTGCCGCAACCCTGTGTTTTACTTGCGTCTAATAAAGGGTTTTGCAGTAAAAACCAAGAAAGCTTAGACTTCTGTAGTGTATCAATGTTTTACTAAACATACAACTGCACACAACACAATTCATCCTACAACATATGCCTATAACATGCACAAGACAGATATCCTTTCTAGAACAAAGGCATGTACAATATGTATGGAATAAGTAAACTAAACAATTACTCAACCTAAAGATGGAATCAAGATGTAATGTCCTTCATGGTTCCTTTCTCAGAGTACAACTCAAAACTTCTGTTTCCTCCAAAGTCTCCAGCCCCTTCTTTTGTGTTCCAAACCATACTCTCTCCTTTGTCTCTCCCATGCCTGTTCAAAAGTGCTAAGCTCCTCCCCCATACTTCCTGTTCCTCTGCTTGGCTCCTAAACCAATCCAACTTGTTCATTTACATATCAATGGGAAGAGCCCTTGCTTTTAACAGCACGTGGTCTTAAATTCTAACTCCATATTAGTGGTATGAAATTACTACAAATAGCCATGACAACACACCCTGAGGGACAGTTCTGTCTGGCGTGGCCCCCTTCTATTGAATGAGTTGCATTCATTGGGTGCTTCTACCCACCATGTAGTACCCATATATGGTTTTGGAAGGGGGGCTGGGCCACCTGTTTTACTGCCCCCCAAGAGTAAACTGGGTTTCAGTTTTATGGAACAAGCAGTTCATTAGATATATTTTTTACTAAAAATTTACTTTAGATTACAACAAATAGATAAGTATTATTATGTAAGTGTGGATGACGACTGTAGCTTTACCTTTATTCATGAAAATATTGTCAAAATCAGAAATTGTTTCGGTGTCTGGTGTGCCGTTCTGAAGCGGTATTAATGCATGCAGCTGGTGTTTTGCTATCCTTTGTATGTCAGTACTGGACAGTTTTCTGTCATTAACCTAGTTATTGTATTCTGTCTCTGTGGTAATGTTCAGGCTCTTCACAGTGACAAAGGGAGAGAATAATCTTTTTATATAGACTACATGGGGGGAGTGACAGATGAGACAATAGTCATAACGTGTATTTACAGCATGTATCCATCTTGTCACACGCTGAACTGTAAAACATTATTTTTGCTCTAATACGTGGATTTTGTCAGCAATTCATTTTGTAGGCTTTGAACATACCTGTTAAGCTTTCAGCAGATGAAATGATCAATGAAATTGTGGAACATTGTGAAGGCTGCCATCTGCATCCTGGCTTCACTAACTAATAAGTCACTGGCCTGTAACAAGCATTCAGGCTGGGAGTTCAGACTTCACCGTCAATGTGCTTGTTCCAGGGCAGGGAGGTGATGAACAGCATGCCAATCCTCCAGGGAAAACCCTGTATTTCTGTCCACATATGTTTCTTTTAAAGAGTAAACTACACTTTTGTTAAGAAAAAAACATTCCCCTCTGGGTGATCTGCTGTATGTACATTACAAGGATTTTACCAAACTTTGTTGCATTTAGTGGGTGCTACCCTTTGTTCTTTTGAAGAAATCCTTGTATGTTTGAGTCCATTCGTCAAGTGAATCTGATGGGAGTGGTTCCATAATTATAAACCAGCCGCTGTACCTGCAGGGCTCTAATGAGGACAATTGTGGGGTCTTCATCCCTTTCGACCGTATTTGCTATTGGGAGTATCTCACCAAAAACAACATTTTGTTGCAGGGGATGCCTGATATCTAACTTGTATCTTTGTGTAGACTTCTGGGAGAATCAACTAGCCAATCACACAAGCAGGGAATTATGTTTCTGGGGGGCATTCTGTACAAAACACCTCCAGGTAGCCATATTGCATTGCATTTTACATAAAATTGCAGAGCTGCAGATTGAAAAGGAAAGGTAATTTTTAAAAACATTAAATTACTATTTCATCTGAACTAAAAGTTCATGATCTGCTATAATGAATGGTCAGAAATATCAATCAAAACCCCATTCAAATGACTCCTCTGAGGTAATCTCCAAAAAGTCTTATGCCGCGTACACACGATCAGTCCATCCAATGAGAACGGACCAATGGACCGTTTTCATCGGTTAACCGATGAAGCTGACTGATGGTCAGTCGCGCCTACACACCATCGGTTAAAAAAACGATCGTGTCAGAAGGCGGTGATGTAAAACACAATGATGTGCTGAAAAAAATGAAGTTCAATGCTTCCAAGGATGCGTCGACTTGATTCTGAGCATGCGTGGATTTTTAACTGATGGTTGTGCCTACTAACGATTGTTTTTCCCATTGGTTAGGAATCCATTGATTAAATTTAAAGCAAGTTGGCTTTTTTTTAACCAATGGTTAAATAACCTATGGGGCCCACACACGATCGGTTTTGACCGATGAAAACGGTCCATCAGACCGTTGTCCTCTGTTTAACCTATCGTGTGTATGAGGCCTTTTAGGGAAATGCAGCAAAAATGTGTGTGGCAGCTTTAAAGTTCACTTCACTGGTGTTAGTGCTGGACAATAGTATGATCCATCCCAGGTGAAAGCAGAGAATCCCGTCACTTGTGTGCCCCTTAGGTTATTCTACTCACCAGACCTCAGCTCAATACAGCATTGAACAGTCCTCTTGTCCAAAAGATCATCAGCCACTCGCCTCCAGATCCCAGCTCAGTGCAGCATAGGTATTCTTTTTATTCAAAGGTCATCAGCCACTCTCCTCTCAGATAGGTGTTCCTACGAACAAACTGGCAGCTGGGTGAGTCCCGGGTTGAAGCTCCCTTCTGTGTGTACGATACGTCACGTAGCCAGGCTCTGACACTTTTCATGATTGGTTCACGTCTTCAGAGGGCCTCTGAAGACGTGAACCAATCACAAAATGCGTCAGGGTGTGAGGGCTGCCTAGGACAACACACAGATTCGTCTTTCTGCATAGCAGAATGACAGGGTCTCTGTGTGATCTCCCCTGTCCACAAAACGCCTTGTACAAGCCCAATGTGCGCCTACGGCGATTCACATAGCCGAGCCAACCTGCTACAGTATAACGGTGGCTGGTCGGCAAGCAGTTAATGGCATAGGGCTCATTTACACACGATGCAGTGGTTGTTTTTTTCCCACACTGGATAAATGACAGTCACGACTAGGGTACACAGAAAACAATTGTTTTGGTGTGGTGCAGTGCACAGTGGTAAAATGCAGACATGTACCATTTTACCGTAGCTCACAGGTAGGCACTGCAAATAAAGTAAAAAAAAAAGTATACAGTGCGATGCCCTGAAACTCACATCACACCGCTCCTTTACTGCATCTGAAAACTAACAGCTGCCTGCATGCTACAAGTGAGCTTTTGGTGTGTGGGTGGTGAGAACGACCGCTATCAGTATAGGAAGCAGTGGGCAATATCTTAAAGCATATTAATGGTTATTTTATAATGTTGTTATTGTAACGGGAGCCGTGCATACTGAGCATCCATTGTCCTGTGTCCTTGTAGCTGTTCTTCTGGCGATGGAATTATCCCACTGCTAGCCAACAATTGTAACAGTCAGGGGTTAACACCGTTTACGATCTTCCATTCCACCAACCACGACAGCTTATCCGACAATCCACAATCCAGCAGACAGGACCCATTCCATTCCCCAGAAGGACGAGACACACGCTCTGTCTCTGGTTCAAACGAATGAATGCATTAATGGTAACTCAGCCTTGTTATATACAGTTACAAGCATGCTACAGTAATCACAGGGACAATGAAACTCTCCACCCAAAACATCACACAATGGGTGCTTAACGAGTTCCCCCTCAATCCACATCCCAGACAGACATTCTGGCACCGCATCTAGAGGAGTTAATTACTACAGCTGACAAGTCACATTCCACATCTATTATCAATAGTCTTTTCACATCACAGCTTTCATCACTACAGCCAGGTGGACTTAATTAGCATCTCAACAGTCTATGTTACACATTGAATGAGACACTCTATTGACCTGTTGTGCTCAGAATTAACAACCTGTAATATTCCAAGATATCCTGCAATACCTGAATTATCATTAATGTCCCATCTCATGTAATCTGAGATATCAGTTCTCAGTCATTCTATGCCCAAAAGGGACATAGGATGACCCTAGACCCAAGAGTCATTAGTGAAGCTGGCACAGGAGTACCCCACATCCTTCAAAAGTCTCTGGGTATCACGGGCCATTACGTTACAGTTATTATTGTAAAATACAAATAAGGCTCCTGTATGACAGTCTAAACAAATTACAAAAAGCTTCCTTTACTTTCTCTGAGTAAACCAAATATTTCTTCATTTGTACAGTGGGGAAAATAATTACTTGACCCTGCAGATTGTATAAGTTTGCCCACTTACAAAGAAATGAAGGGTCTATCATTTCTATCATAGTTGTATTTTAAATGATAGAGACAGAATATCAACCAAAAATCCAGAAATACGCCTATGATAAAAAAAATTATAGACCCTTAATTCAGGGCTCAACAAATCCCGGGTGCCAGGTCGCATTTGTGACTAAGAGAAAACTGTAAGTGCAGCTGCACTGTTCTGGGGGACTGGTTCATAAAAAAAATGCTCCACCCACTCAGCAATGTTCACTACAGGATCCATAAATGTAATATTGCTATGGATGAAAGATAAGGGACTGTTATAATTCTCTGGGACTTCTGCACATGGCAGTCAGGCATTCCCTGCTGCCCAGAATGGTCTGTTAGTGGAGGAATGTGCAAGAGATTTTGAAGGGTAACTCAACTTTCGTGGGGAAAAAAATGGCAAATAAAAAAAATAATAATATAGCGCAGGGTCTCAAACTGGCGGCCCTCCAGCTGTTGCAAAACTACAAGTCCCATGGCAAGTCTGACAGTTACAAGCATGATTCCCTCAGGCAGAGGCATGATGGGACTTGTAGTTTCGCAACAGCTGGCCGCCAGTTTGAGACCCCTGATATAGCTTATGCAATTACAGCACAAGCCACATTGTAAGTAAATGTTATTATAATTTCCTTTCCTTTTCAATCAGCAGAGTTGTCATTTTCCTGTAAAATGCAATGCAATATGGATACCTGGAGGTGTTCTGTACACAGAATGCATACAAATTGCCCCACAGAAACATAATTTCCTGCTTGTGATGTTGGCTCACTGATTTGCTCACAAGTCTGCACTAAGGTACAAGTCAAATTTTTGGCATCCCCTACAACAAAATTTTTATTTTTGCTGAGATACTCATGATAGCAAATCGCATCTAAAGGAATGCAGATCCAGTAATTTTCCTCATTAGAGCCCTGCAGATGCAGCAGCTGATTGATAATTATGGAGCCACTCCCATCAGATTTACTTTGCACATGGACACAGACACACAGCTCTTTCTTTATAATAGCAAAAGGTATGAATCTACAACAAACTTTGTTAAAATCCTTGCAATGTACACAGATCATCCAGAGGGGAAGGTTTTTTTCTCAACAAAAGTTGAGTTTTTCATCTTTAACCACTTAAGGACCGGACCAATATGCTGCTAAATGACCAAAGGGGTTTTTACGATTCGGCACTGCGTCGCTTTAACAGACAATTGCGCAGTCGTGCGACGTGGCTCCCAAACAAAATTGGCGTCCTTTTTCCCCCCACAAATAGAGCTTTCTTTTGGTGGTATTTGATCACCTCTGCGTTTTTTTTTTTGCGCTATAAACAAAAATAGAGCAATAGAACTTTTTGCTATAATAAATATCCCCCAAAAACATATATAAAATTATTTGTTTTCCTCAGTTTAGGCCAATACGTATTCTACCTATTTTTGGTAAAAAAAATTGCAATAAGCGTTTATCGATTGGTTTTGCGCAAAATGTATAGCTTTTACAAAATAGATGATAGTTTTATTTTTATTTTTATTTTTTTTACTACTAATGGCGGCGATCAGCGATTTTTTTCGTGACTGCGACATTATGGCGGACACTTCGGACAATTTTGACACATTTTTGGGACCATTGTCATTTTCACAGCAAAAAATGCATTTAAATTGCATTGTTTATTGTGAAAATGACAGTTGCAGTTTGGGAGTTAACCACAGGGGGCGCTGTAGGAGTTAGGGTTCACCTAGTGTGTGTTTACAACTGTAGGGGGGTGTAGCTGTAGGTCTGACGTCATCGATCGAGTCTCCCTATAAAAGGGATCACACGATCGATGCAGCCGCCACAGTGAAGCACGGGGAAGTCGTATTTATATATGGCTCTCCCCGTTCTTTAGCTCCGGGGACCGATCGCGAGGGGGGCGGCTAGAAACGAATAGCCGCGCCCTCGTCCCAGGTCGCTCCTGAAGCCACGGGAACCGCCGCATGTACGGGGGGGGGTCCCGATCGGACCCCCGACCCACGTCTAGGCAGGGACGTACAGGTACGCCAATGTGCCTGTCCGTGCCATTCTGCCGACGTAAATGTACATGTGGCGGTCCGGAAGTGGTTAAATACAAACCTTGGAATATACAAATGAATACCTTCATTTAATAGCATAATTGGCATCAGAAATATGAATATAACTGTATTGAGTTGGGTAGATACATACTTAAAGTGGTTCTAAAGGCAGACGATTTTGTATTCCTAATAACTATTCTATGCATTAAGATAAAAAACCTTCAGCATGCAGCAAGCTCCCCTAATACTTACCTGAGCCCCATCTCGATCCAGCTATATTGCACGAGAACCTTGGCTTCCCGGGACTCTCCCTCCTGATTGTCTGAGGCACAGCAGCGGGCACCATTGGCTCCAGCTGCTGTCAATCAAAGTCAGTAAACCAATGAGGAAAGGGAGGGGCAACTCCATGTCTGAATGCACACACAGAGCAGCGGCTCAGTTTGGGTGCCCCCATAGCAAGTTGCTTGCTGTGGGGCACTCGGCAGGAGGGAGGGGCCAGGAGCGCCAGCGAGGTACCAGAGAAGAGGAGGATCTGGGCTATTCTGTGCAAAACCATTGCACTGAGAAGTTAAGTATAACGTGTTTGTTATTTTTAAACTAAAAAGATTTCAACTAAATCTGCTTCTGTCTCCCCTCCAGCTCCTTTTTTAAATAAAAACTCCCTAGTGTCCTCAATCATTTTGGCTCCATGACACCGCCGATTTTATCATAGCGATTAAATTATATACGCTGCTTCAGAGGAAAAGCAAAATCCACTTTATGCTGTGTAACAGAGATGAAAGTTTCTAGTCTGAAATCATTTAGCAGATTATTAATTAAAATCAGGTCATTGGTTAATGAAGATCAGTGAACCCAGTAATCAAGGGTGTAGACATTTTTCACCAGTGCTGAAATTTTGCATTTATATTGACAGATCTGTACTGGCTGGCCCTTTAATTACCCTGTAAGCACATATTAACTGGATATTGTAAGGCCTGCTATGTGGTTCTAGAATATCAGCTACAGGCTAGGCCCTCGGTTGTCTGATACTGCTTTAATCACTGTATGCTGCTGCCTTCATGTCAATGAGTATTGTCAAATGTAAGACAATATATTTAGATTAAGAGAATAAAGAGATGGGAAGTTATGTTTAGAATAGGCCTATGCAGGCAGTAATGAAAACAAGATAACTGTGGATTTCCTGATGTGTAATTCTCAATTTTGTGACCCTATAATTAGCCCCATTCTATTTTATATTAAAGTGGAACCCCAGGCAGTTATAGCTAGGAGTGTCTTGCATGTGCACAGTTTAAAGCTGACCTCTAGGAATTCAGTCACTTTGTAAAAGGTACTATGAGTTAAGTCCAATGAGGTGCAGGTCACCTTGTTTTATGGAGCTCTGGGAGCACAGCTATCACTAAACTCCTGAAGCTCTGACAGGAGGGACGGCGCATTTTCACACACACAGCATCTCTGCCTGCCAATCCCCTCCACTGTTCATTCACAGAAGACTTTGTCTTCTGTGAATGAGTTTACTTAATACAAAGGCAGGTTTGATTACATAGTTACATAGTTAGTCAGGTTGAAAAAAGACACAAGTCCATCCAGTTCAACCACAAAAAATAAAAAAAACAAAATAAAAAACACAGTAAAATCCTATACACCCAACTCCATACCCACAGTTGATCCAGAGGAAGGCAAAAAAACCACAGCAGAGCATGATCCAATTTGTTACAGCAGGGGAAAAAATTCCTTCCTGATCCCCCGAGAGGCAATCGGATTTACCCTGGATCAACTTTACCTACAAATCTTAGTACTCAGTTATATTCTGTACATTTAGGAAAGAATCCAGGCCTTTCTTAAAGTAATCTACTGAGCTGGCCAGAACCACCTCTGGAGGGAGTCTGTTCCACATTTTCACAGCTCTTACTGTGAAAAAACCTTTCCGTATTTGGAGGTGAAATCTCTTTTCCTCTAGACGTAAAGAGTGCCCCCTTGTCCTCAGTGTTGACCGTAAAGTGATTGGGCAGGAAGAGAGTAGGGGCGGGCACAGTGGCTGTATGTGACTCTGCAACCTCAGGAGTTGAGATCAGGAGGTCCAGCGATAGATCTGCTCCTGGCAATCAGAAAACATATGAACTGTAAATAAAGAGATACGTCCACAAGCTAGCATGCACCTCATTGGACTTCACCCATGCAAACCAGCACAATTTCTGCAGTTCAGCTTCGGCACTCTCCAATTTCCTGAAATTGCAATAGCATGGCTTAGCCACATAAATGACTAAAGAAAATCTGTCTGCCAAAGGTTCTGGATCATCTTCTGACACCTGGACTGCTGATTGGTCAGTGAACCCTCTACATGCTCTCTCCTTTTGTAACAGTTTCCATTGTTAACTTGACAGCTCTGCGCAAAGCAGTAAAGCTTTCCGTCTCTGAGTTCTAGTGTGCAGGGGGATTATAAAAAGCTAATGCAAAGACTTCTGGTATTTTATAGTGGTAAAAATTCATATGCAGTTTTATTTAAAGTACTATACACCAAATTAAAGGATTTTTTTTATATATTTGCATGGAGTTAAAGCCTATGTTCAGACAAACCTGAATGACGAGTTAAAGGGCCCTTTCACACGGGGCGGATCAGTAATGATCCGCCTCCGTGTGTCCGTACAGCTCAGCGGGGATCCTCCGTAAAATCCTCGCTGAGCTGGCAGCTGACAGGGCGGTCCCCACACACTGTGCAGGGACCGCCCTGTCTTTCCTCCACTCTCCCCTATGGGGAATTGGATGAACACGGACCGTATGTCCGTGTTCATCAGATCCGATACGGCAGACGGAAGAAAAATAGGGTTTTCATCCATCCGAAAATGCGGATCTTTGCGGAGGCGGACAAATTACGGGGCGTCAGCGGATGGTCATCCGCTGACACCCGTAATCACATAGGGACCCCGTTTTCATCCGCAACGGACGGATAAAAATGCGGACATACGGTCCGTACGTGTGAAAGGGCCCAAACACAGAAGGAAGATGAAACAGGGTTTTGTAGCTGCTGACATGGTAAAGACAAACCCACAAAAGGGATTAACAAATCACTAGAATTGACCATTTACTTTTGTTCACTGCAGTCAAAGCAATACAGATGGCAAAAGGTGGGGATTGGATAGTAAAAAACACATTTTATACCATCTGCTTATATCAATCAAAAAAAAAAAAGAAACGAAAATCTTGTATTTTCCCATACTCCGTTATGCTCCATTAATTCAATGTGACTTCTCTTTTTCTCTTTAACCTCCATCTTCTCTGTGATGCCACCCCTCCCTCCCCCAACCAAACACAAAAAAAAAGAGGGCGGGAGAGATTACACTCTCCCATCTCCTCTCCCCGATCCCCATACCCACCACCCCCACCTTCGCTCCTCCCTATATTTCAAGTAGGGTGCCCATATCGTCCGGTATCTCCCATCTTGATCTTTCATTGACATTGTGAGGTTTTCCATTTGTTGAATCCCTGCGATTCTAGCGAACCATTGTGCTCTAGTTGGTGGACTCTCCTTTTTCCACAGGACACTCTATCTTTTATTGAGCAAGCTCTAATTTTTTGAATCACAGCACTGTGTAATGCAGTAAAGTGGGACAGTGCTGTGCCTTCTTCCAAATTTTAAGACAAAGGTGAAGGGTAATAAGAAGACAGATTGTAGTACTATTAAATATACATTCAAGTTTTTTTAAAGTGATATTAAAGTCTTGTTTTGTTTTTAGTTTAAGTAACAAACATTGTATACTTACCTGCTCTGTGCAGTGGTTTTTAACAGAGCAGTCCAGATCCTCCTCTTTTTGGGTCCCTCGTCTGCACTCCTGGCCCCTCCCTCCTGCCAAGTGCCCCCACAGCAAGCAGCTTGCTATGGGGGCACCTGAGTCGCTGCATTCAGACATTGAGACACAACTTGGCCCAGCCCTCTCTATCTCCTTATTGGCTCACTGACTTTGATTGACAGCAGTGGGAGCCAGTGGTACCCGATGCTGTATCGCAGCCAATCAGGAGGGAAAGTCCCAGGCAGCCAAGGTTCTCGTGCAACATTGCTAGATAGAGATGGGGCTCAGGTAAGTATTAGGAGGGTTAAGGGGGGCTGCTGCTGCACACAGAAGGTTTTTTTTATCTTAATGCATAGAATGCATTAAGATAAAAAACCTTCTGCCTTTAGAGCCGCATGTGTACCTGGATAAAAAAACAGGGATCTTTTATATCTGCCTACAGTTGCGCGTTAACATAGGATTTACTAAAGGAGTAGAGCATGTTCACTTTGTAATGGCAAGCTAAGGGAAAATTGACTATGCCCAGCTTATACAGTCATGTGCAAAAAAAAAAAATGTTTTACTTGCACATGATGGTAAGAATGAAGTGAAAAATCTCTGTGCAAAGCGATCGATCACATTGCACTCCTTTGGTATATTAACCTTATTGACTGACTTCATGCACCTTATCCAAGTGTTCAGCATTTGCCCCTGGCTGCCCTGCTGAAACCTTTATAGTGCAGATATCTTTGTGTTTTGAATACCACTAAACCAAAGTCAGTGAAAATTCAAGGCAGAGCATTCCTTGGATCTGTTACCACCTTTCTTTGCTTCTATCACATCTTTCCATGCCTAATTCAGCCATGGGCATCCACAGGTAGGGGCAGGGGGGGCGATTGCCCCCCCCCCCTGGAATCATCAAGAAGGTGTTGCAGTTGCCAACTGACAACTGCCAGTGCCAGGGTCGAAAATTACTTCTCAACAGGCGGGGCCTCTAGTAATTTGGGGGGCCCTCTGTAGCTTTCCGGGGGCCCTAAGCGGCTTGCATAGTGAGCCTAGTTCCGCCGTTCCTCTTCAGCCCCACACTAAGTGCAGTCAGTGGCCGAGCCACCAAGTGATACGCTGCCTACTCATCGTCACATCCCAGGAAATACTGACCTGAACTGAGTGGCTTATACAGTTGCAAGCAACAGAAGAAGAACCACAGGTAACAGCAGTTTCTCTGGAAAGTTGGGCAGCTATTACTGGAAAGATATGTCTGTGTATGTTAAGAGATAATTCATCTCCTTCACTTTGTATAGGCTGTTTTCATGAAGATCAAAATATGGCCAGATGTATTGCAATACATTGCAATATAAAAAGATGTACATTCTCTAGGCTATATGTATATGGGCATGGACTGGTGGTACCACTGGAAAGATATATGTGTTTTATAAGAGATAATTCAGCGTCACTTTGTATCGGAAATTTCTCAGGCCAGGCATACCATGCCCATATAAATATAGCCTAGAGAATGTACATATTTTTATATTGCATGGGTGACCTTAAAGGGGTTGTAAAGGTACAATTTTTTTCCCTAAATAGCTTCCTTTACCTTAGTGCAGTCCTCCTTCCCTTACCTCATCCTTCCATTTTGCTTTTAAATGTCCTTATTTCTTCTGAGAAATCCTCACTTCCTGTTCTTCTGTCTGTAACTCCACACAGTAATGCAAGGCTTTCTCCCTGGTGTGGAGTGTCGTGCTCGCCCCCTCCCTTGGACTACAGGAGAGTCAGGACGCTCTCTACATTGCAGATAGAGAAAGGAGCTGTGTGTTAGTGGGCGTCCTGACTCTCCTGTAGTCCAAGGGAGGGGGCGAGCACGAAAGAAGGGAACAGAAGTTCCCACAAGAAACCTGCTGAATCTAGCCACAGGAGTTTATATTAATCTCTATCTAAATATAAGCTGGGAAGGTCTTCTTCTGCTAGCACTGCTGCAATGTTTTCTGCACAAAAGTCGCAGTTCACTGATTCACTTTACTTGTTGCCTTAGAGTGCTCTTTACATTTTCTGGTATAATGTATTTCACATCTACAGTGCGTTAATTACAGTGTATGAAATTATTACATCGTATTTTGAGTCATTCCGTTTATTAATGCCTTGCAATATACACAACATGTGCAGATTTTCTTAACATTCAAAGAAGGCTAATTTAAGATTCAATCGCTCTCTGGCAGCTTATATACAAAGGAATGCTGTGATTTATTGAAATGAGCATGGCTGTGTTTATATACAATAGCAGGATATCCAGAATTAGATCTTGTCTTTCTCTCTGCAGCAGGTCTGTTGTTACCTTCAGATTTGATATAATATCAAAGAGAAATATAATTTATTTTTGATTTATCACTCAAATCAACTGGCAGCCTTAATGGGTTTGCTAATTCTGTTACAAAGGTTAAATTACTCATTCAAATGACTTGTCTACAGTTCACAACAGGAATGAATCTTGACAGGCTGGAACAATAATAGCTTTGGTTCTACATACAAATACTGTGTCTTTATTCTAGATACATTAAATATACATATTGTGACAAATGGCCGTGGATGGCACCATTTTTTAGTAGTGTATAAAAGACCCGGGGGGGGGGGGGGGGGAGACGAACAGTAAAGGGGATTTTGTATTATACAGGATCTAAAGTCTGGCTAGTCGAAAGAATGGGTGGATTCCCTGGCTACCTCTCCATTTCAGACTTTTTCACAGGTAGCAAGTTAAGGATATTGGTTTGGTGTAGGAGAAGTGCCGCTGAAGCCACAAAAAGATGACTCTAAATTAAATGGCTTTATTATTATTACAAAGGATTTATATGGCGCGGATAGTTCACGCAGTGCTTTACAACTTGTGGGTAGACGGTACAAATACATTACACTTTAAAACAGTAGGAATCAGAGGGCCCTGTTTATTAGGTCTCGTACACACGACCGAGTTTCTCTGCAAAAACCAGCAAGAAACTTGCTGGGAGATATTTTTTGCAGAGGAAACCGGTCGTGTGTACATTTTCGTCGAGGAAACTGTCGAGAAACTCGACGAGCCAAAAAGAGAGCAAGTTCTCTATTTCCTCGACGGGAGTCTCAAATTGGCTCATCAAGTTCCTCAACGGGCTGGTTTTCGACGAGAAAAAAAAAGCGTGTGTATGCTAAGAAACCCGCGCATGCTCAGAATAAAGTATGAGACGGGAGTAAAAGTAGCATTTGTAATGGAGAGAACACATTTTTAAAGCTGTAATAGACTGAAAAGTGCAAATCGTCTCTTACCAAACTTTTACTTAACACGCAAACACATGAGATTAGCAAAAGCAGCCCTTATGCCGCTTACACACCATCACTTTATGTGATGAAAAAAAATGACGTTTTTAAAAACGTCACTTTAATTGACCGTGTGTGGGGGAAAACGTCGTTTTATGTCTTCTAAAAAACGACCAAAAAAAATTGAAGCATGCTTCAATTTTATGTGTCGTTTTTCAAAACGTCAACTTTTACTTCACAGAAATTGACCGTGTGTAGCAAAAAACGTCGTTTAAAACGACGTTTTTTCACCCGCGCATGCCCAGAAGTTAGTTATGAAGGGAGCTTCAATGGAAAAACGTGGTGGAACGTAACCTCGCTTTGCTAGAACATTGTGAGAAAAACGATGGTGTGTAGGCAACTTCGTCTTTGAAAATTGAAGTTTCAAAAACGTAATTTTTTACTTCACAGAAAATGTCGTTTTTTTCATCACATAAAGTGATGGTGTGTACGGGGCATAAGAGTTGTGCAAGTGTAATGAAACTTCCCCTGCCGTCTTATGTGTTGTAGTCACCGCGTTTGAGAACAAGGAGATTTTGTCTTGACTGTGTGTACGCAAAGCAAGCTTGTCGAGTTTCTCGACAAGCCTAACAAGGAGCCCGTCGAGATCCTCGGTCGTGTGTACGAGACTTCAGAGTTTACAATCTAAGAGGGAGGGTCAAGACATATAAGAGGTAATAACTGTGGGGGATGTGCTGATGGGGAAAATAAATGTACATTTGTTAGGTGGGGGCCAGATAGGCTTCTCTGAAGAGATGAGTTTTCAGGGATCGTCCGAAAGTTGACAAAGTAGATCGTCAGACAGATTGGGGTGGAGTATTCCAGAGGATGGGAGAGGCTCATAAGAAGTCCTGGAGGCGAGCATGGGGTGAGGTGACAAGGGTGTTAGTGAGCAGGAGGTCTTGGGTGGAGCGAAGAGGATGATTTGGTTGGTATTTTGAGACCAGGTTAGAGATGTAGCAGGGGGCCAGGTTGTGGATGGCTTTGTAAGTTACTGTTAGTATCTTGAATTCAATTTGTTGGTTGAGTGGCAGCCAATGGAGGAATTGGCAGAGAGGGGTAGCAGACGCTGAGCGGTTTGTCAGGTGGATGAGCCTGGCAGCAGTGTTCATGATGGAATGAAGGGGGATAGCTTTTTAGAGGTAAGCCAATGAGGAGAGAGTTGTAGTAGTCGAGGCGAGAGATGGCCAGGGAGTGGATTAGAAGCTTTGCAGTGATATCGGTTAGGAAGGGCATATCTTGGAGATGTCACAGAGGTTAAGGCGGCAAGCTTTGGACAGTGATTGGATGTTGGGCCGAAAAGATAGTTCAGAGTCCAGGATTACACCTTGGCATGGGGGGACAAGTTGATAGTCGAGCTGTTGATTTTGACAGAGAAATCAGGGGAAGTGGCACGTGGGGGAGGAAATATCATGAGCTCGGTTTTGGATAGGTTGAGTTTGAGGAAGTAATGTGACATCCAGGTTGATATATTGGTTAGTAAGTTGGTGATGTGTGAGCAGACATTTGGAGGGGGGGAGGGGTAGATTTGGGTGTCGTCCATGTAAAGATGATATTGAAAGCCATGGGGGGCAATCAACTGACCAAAACTTTTGGACTTCATCTTCCTCACCTCTTGTTCAAGAGGTCATCTTCATCACCTCTTGTTTAGATGACAGCTGTAAACATTTTGTATCACTACGCACTTGGCTTACCTTGAACAGACACATTTATTACAGTGGAGACATCATCTAGAGGTTTGAAGAGCAACCAGACATTACAGTTGAGAGCAACAGGGAATAAACAATGAATCCAAACTATCATTTTCTCCAACAGCGTGTTATCATCTGACAGGTGTCTGGTGTAGCCATAGAAAATAAATCATGGCTTTCCAAAAGTAAAGTTTTGACAGTTAGGGCTCGTTCACACCATACATGCATGAAAACTGATGGGAACTGATGGGAAAACTGCACAGATTTTACTTGCAGAGACATTACTGTAGTTTTAACTTTTAGTCAGTTTTTATGCGCATTGACATCAGTTTTAATTATGGTGTTCATATAGGGTATGCTGGGTGTGCCTAGGCACACCCTAATCACCCCATGCACATTAGCATTATCGCTCTGTGTACCAGCTCTGCCATAAGTACTTACACACTTCTCTTTCACTGTGTCGGCAGGGAGACTGATTTCCCTGTCTGCATCTATATATATACAGTATGAAGACACACGTGTGCTTGATCTTTAGGGTGCACACCCTAACACAATAGGCTTCGCACACCTATGGTTTTAATGCACGTCAGTTATGTGCCCTATTCACACTAATGTTGATGTCACATCAGTTTTTTTTCCTGTGCAGGTAACTGCATACACATTGCAAAAATCATCACATTGTGGTTTGAACAGGGCAGATAGAAAACAATTGTTTTTTGTGCTCGTTGCAGAATGCATGCAGAAAATCTGACTTCTCTCCACCATGGTGTGAATGAGGCCTTAAAGATAAAGGGGCAGATCCGGCGTAATTTTAAATTTCCTGTGTCGTATCTTTGTTTTGTATCTTCAAAACAAGATACGACGGCATCTCGGGTCGATCCGACAGGCGTACGTCTTAGTCCGCCGTCGGATCTAAGCTGCAACTCTTCGGCGGCCGCTAGGTGCCGTTTCCGTCGAATTCCGCGTCGAGTATGCAAATTAGCTAGTTACGGCGATCCACAAACGTACGTCCGGCCGGCGCATTTTTTTACATCGTTTGCGTTCGGCTTTTTTCGGCGTATAGTTAAAGCTGCTATATGGTGGCGTACTCAATGTTAAGTATGGCCGTCGTTCCCGCATAGAAATTCAAATTTTTTATGTCGTTTGCGTAAGTCGTTCGCGAATAGGGATTTGCATAGAATGACGTCACCGTTGGAAGCATTGGCTTGTTCCGGGTTAATTTCGAGCATGCGCACTGGGATACCCCCACAGACGGCGCATGCGCAGTTTAAAAAAACGTTGTTTACGTCGGGTCACGACGTATTTACATAAAACACGTCCCCATCACAGAGATTTGAATGCCGCGCCATTACGCCGCCAAAGATACTACGCGTATACGGCGTGGATTATGGCGCGGATTCTTTGTGGATTTGAAAACAAAAAAGTAAGTTACGGCGGCGTAGTGTATCTTAGATACGCTACGCCCGGCGTAATAATGCGCTGTTGTACGTGGATCTGCCCCAAAGTTTGCACTTTCTTCAGAATGATCCTATATCTTGCCTGAAATTAGCCCCATGTTTACACCTTTTCCAGTAGGTGAATGGTTGACAGCCAACGCTTTGCAGGTTTTTCTGCCTCTACTCCAAGAGTACCATGCAAAAAAAAATCACCATTATCCAGTAATAATAAATACATTTTGGAGTTCTAGTCTCTAGTGAATAGCTTGTATAGTTTTAACCATCACAGTGAAAAGGACAAACGGAACGAAACCTTCATTCCACCTCCCCATAAGTTTACTAGCTATCCTAGTAATATGCCTCTCTAATTCTATCTACTTCATAAAGTCATGTTTTACTTACCTTTTACTGATTAGGATCAAAGATGCTGAAAAATCTGTACTTCATAATTAATGACCCTATAAGATTAGGCTACATCTATGTTGCGCACTGACAATTCTGGTAGTACAGTTAGAAAAGGAATGGTTTGTATGGCTTCACCCTCTATCATGAATTGAAGAACAAGTCTGTTGTTTTTTGGATCTGTGTTGGGTATGTAAATCCCATTTATTTTAATGTAAAAAAAAAAAAAAGACTTATTTATTGTTTTAGCAAGATTCATTTTGATGAATGAAGCTGGAAGGAGCAGAGAGCAATACAAATGGGTCCCCTGTGTGCCATTCATCTTGTATTTTGTATTATAGATACATTTCCCCAACAGTTAATACATGACAGTATGGCGCTGTGATTGTTGTAAAACAACATTGTATAATATGTAATTCCCATCTTAGTATCTTACATAAAAAAATTCTAACTTCTGATAATTTCTTCTCCTTTTGCCCAAAATGGCCAGATGTTAGAGGAAAAGGGTGTAATACTAAATATTAGGAGCATTAACTACAGTATCTACCTTTTTACCTAAAGGTTTCTTTATGAGGTTTTGTTTTTACAACAGCCATGCTTAAAATGCATTTGTCACACAATGAGGCAGATTCACAAAAACTGGAGAAAATGAATTTAGCACAAATTTGGAGATACTGACAAGGACACAGAATCAAACTTTTTGAAAATTTAAACAGGGATTTTGACTGATGGCTATGAACAATAATTCCAGTTTTGTGCTCATTTCTATATTCTTGCTTTAATAAATCAGCCTT
Source organism: Rana temporaria (assembly GCF_905171775.1). Classification (NCBI taxonomy): domain Eukaryota; kingdom Metazoa; phylum Chordata; class Amphibia; order Anura; family Ranidae; genus Rana; species Rana temporaria. Next base: position 51,304,576 of record NC_053495.1, on the reverse strand, counting down.
TCTGTGCTTCGTAATGTCAAATTTCTTTATATGGCATATTGTTTAAGAATGTAACTCCATTTTATACTTTTATCTAATGACTGTAGAGATTACAAAAAAGATACCAAGACTGCAGATATATATATATATATATATATATATATATATATATATATATATATATATATATATATATATATACACACACACACACAATATATTAACTTTAAATATAATTGCCCCTCAAATTGACCCTGGAGCTTTCCACAAAAAAATGAATGCATTCCTTCTGCAGTAGAAGGCTGTGAATACTAATGCTTCGTACACACGATCGTAACTTCCAAAATCAGATGGACTTTTTTTATCGGAAATTCCGACCATGTGTATGCCCATCTGAGTTTTTCCATTGGATATTCCAAAGAATTCCATTGGAGTTTACATAGAGATTCTCTTTTGCTCCAATGGAATTCCTTTGGAATTTCAATGTGAGTTTGGTCGGTCTAAAGCCTGATCGTATGTACATGGCATTAGCTTTTTATAGTTTGGGGAGTCTGAACTTTGTTGTCTTTTGAGTCAGCTAGTCTTTCTTAACATTTCTTGTTTCAAAATACTATGAATAATTCACAGCATACAGTTTGCTTAAAGGTTGATAAGTGGAAATTATATATCAAAGTTCCATACTGTACAGAATCAAAATTGTGTTAAAATACGGGATCATAACAAGGAAACATATTGGAATCTGGTTTCCTAAATCTTGCCTCCGATTTACCCAAAGCCTAGACCAGGGGTAGGCAACCTCGGCACTCCAGATGTGGTGAAACTACAAATCCCATCATGCCTCTGCCTCTAGGAGTCATGCCTGTGATTGTCAGGGTCTTGCAATGTCTCATGGGACTTGTAGTTTCACCACAGCTGGAGAGCCGAGGTTGCCTACCCATGGCGGCCTAGACTGTCCTTAGGTCTTTTCACAAAGATTTACTGTCATTTTATTCTCCTGGTGCTTCTGGCTACCTTGACCACAAAAGAGCATGCCTCAGTGATTTTCTCATAGGAGATTAACTTTTTAAGTTCGTCAAACCAGTCTGTCACCAGAGGTGGCAAACTGGAAACCCATCCAAGAAGTATCATTCTACAAGGCGAAAACTGCAAGAGAATGGTATGAGTCTGCTGTCATTAAAAAAGTACAGCCTCTGAAAAAAGAATTTAATAGTTTTATGCCTTGTACACACGATCGTAATTTCCGATGGAAAAAGTCAGATGGACTTTTTCCATCGGATTTTCTGATCGTGTGTCGCCCCATCAGAGTTTTTTCATCGGAAATTCTGATGAATTCCATCGGAGTTTAGATATAGAACATGTTATATTTTTCTCCTAATGCCACGTGTGTACATGGCATTAGGACACCTGAATGGCTCTGTGGTTTCTCCTGTCTGCCCCTACATCAGTATAGGCCACAGTAGTGCTATAAGTAGAGAGGAATCATTGAGTGAAATTGAAGCAAGGGCATTCAACCCGCCTGTAAGTGTTGAATGCTGGAGGCTGTACAACTTAAAGACAACAAAGTCTGGACTAGTTGCCCACTGGAGAAGTATTCTCACTCTTCTATGGTGGAAGTAATGCTTTTGATTTCTTTTTGAGAAGTAGCAGAATCATTTTAAACAAACATATTTAAACGGCTTTAACTTGGCATTGTTTTGTCCGACAATTGTATCTAGCTTCCTTACAGAAATACTTGAGTTTTTAAAACACTCCTTTCTTCTTTGATTAAAAGTTCACTTTGTTTATAGGTTCGTAAATAACAGCACGTTGTAAAACTTCCAAAGAATATAAATGTTTGCCATTTTCAGTGGTAGAAATGGAATAGCCAAGAATACATTGTCTACATTAATTTCAGTTGCTTCATCCCCTGGACTGGTTGTTTATAGCCATTGACTTAATCTTGAACCCCCACAAAACCCATTTCATGCATGATTCCCATGTTATCTAGCTTTCATTTGTTTCCCAACACATTTTCCCCAGACACAAAGGCAGAAGGATGAATGAGATCTGTTTGAACATCACCATAGAAACACAACCCCCCCACCTCTATCCATTCAGAATCCATGGGCATATTCTCACGCAGTTCCTTCATTGCCTCTGTCTTGATCTTTGCTCTAAGCAAACTCAAATCCGCCCCTCAGGTCTCATCTCCCAAACTCCTGAGATATAAAATGGTAATGTCATATGACTGTGGGCCAAAAGATTGGTCACAGACAATGGCTCTGTTCAAATTTATACAAACCAGTTTGTATTAAATGTCTATTCAGGGGTCTTGCATCGGTTTTGTTTTCATGGTACATGGTTTAATTATGCCTGGTATTAAAGATTGGTAAGCCGCTTGTTAGAAAGTTTAGGCATGTGGAGAAATAGAATAGTAATAATAATAATATTTGGCTCCATTCACAAAAGCAGATCACATGCAGTATTTAGGTGTTTTCCCAAATACCGCATGCGATACTGAAAATGTCAATTCGCTATTGCTTTATGCAGTATTTACCACATAATGCAAAAACTCCTTGTAAATACAGTATAAAACAGAAGTTAGTTAATTCACAAAAGGAAAAAATAAATAAATGCATGCCTTAAATAAGTAGTGGTCTTAACAACCAGTAAACAACATGGTTGTTAAGGAGCAGGCAGTCACAACTTTAACAATCAATTAGTCATCAGCATGCAAGGGCACCGAGTGGCCCCACCCCTTTGTTTATTTAGTGACGGGAGGCGGCGGAGCTGTCAGACGGCAGGCGCCTTAGTCGGGAGCGGAGTTTTTTTATTTTTTTTTAGTCGGTGGTGTCAGCAAGCATCGTGATTGACGATGGATCTACACTGGGTGAACTTTCTTTTTTTTTAATAAAGGACTTTTCAAAAACTTCCTGTGTTTTTTGTACACTACAATGAATATCCAAGCTTTTAGAAGTGGAGAGAAGAGAGAGAGAACAGATATAGCCAGGCACAGCTCTAGATCAATATTGGGGGGGAGGGGGGGTGCCATCCCCTAAATATTTGCTAACATTAAGTTTTAACAACATGCATTTCCTAATTATTGACTAGCTTGCAACAGACATCCCATAGGATAGGCTCCTATGTTCTGTCTTTTATTTAAACCTGTTGTATAGGACAATGGTCATCAACACTGTCCTCAGGGCCCACTAACAGGCCAGATTGTATGTATTTCCTTGGGGAGATCCAGACTGGAATACTGAAATCACTAAGCAGCAAATTATATTACCTGTGATGTATATCAGTTATCGTGCAAATCTGGCCTGTTAGGCCTCGTACAGACGTCGGACCGTTTCCAGCGGATAAATCCTCTGGCGGATTTTGATCTTATGGCTGTACACACCATCAGATCAAAATCCCTGTGGAATACATCCGCGGTGACGTGGCCGCGCCTGCGTCGAATCAATACGACGCATGCGAGGGATGGGATCGGACGGACTTATCTGGTGAGTCTGTACAGACGACCGGATAAGTCCGGCGGACTGGATTCCAGCGGATAGATTTCTTAGCATGCTAAGAAATTTTTATCCGCTGGGAATCCGTCGGCTGGATTTTTATCCACTGGGAAATGTCCGCTCGGACGTACATACGACCGGATCTATCTGCTGGAACTGATCCGCGGATCAATCCCAGCGGATAGATCCGGTCGTGTGTACGGGGCCTTAGTGGGCCCTGAGGACAGGGTTGATGACCACTGGTATAGGACACGCATACTACATGCAGAATTTTTTTTAATATTTTACAGTAATGGCTATTCCACTCCTTGATACAGAAAATACTTGGCACGGATATATCTGCTAATACAGGAAAATTCCCTTTCCTTCCAATAATTCCATTTGGCAGATTTTATCCCTCATTACTAACAGTAAACTTATTTAACAGGTGTCACATTAATAGATCTGATCAGCGAAATACATCATTTGTTTGTCGAAAAACGTAAAATTCTTCCTAGGAAAGCAAATTTGAGTTTGTCTTATGGGTCCCAGGAGGTGGCTCCAGATGCCAGGATTTGTGCCATGTTCTGGCTGATCTTTAACAAATTGACAGCAGCTGTTAGATTAAATGCACTTTTTCCCAGAAGCTCTCCCTTTATCTGTGCTCCAGACCTTTGTAGCAGTACATAATCAGTACTGTAGTGTCATTTCACTGAGAAATTACTAAGCATTGAACTTTCTGTTAGAGGTCTGGCCTTCTAACACGTCATGATCCTCCCCTCGCAAGTTCGGCATTTTGCTACATAATTGGTAGTTTACTTATATGCTTTTGCTATTTGCTAAGGCAGTTATTTTGGGCGCAGTAAAGCACTGCAGCTGTTATTCAGAGTCTGAGAAATACAGACAGACAAATTGAAATTAAGAAAACAAAAATATATTTAACGGAGTTCAATAGTCACCGCATACACCTTCATTTATAACATGAGCATTGTAATATCAATACAAATAATAGTTATATTTGACAATCCAATATTAGCTTTTATTAAAACTCTCCTTTCATGTTGTGAGTGCTGCCTGTCTGCTCGTCATCTCTTTCCACAGCTTCCTGGATTCCCTACATGCTTTTCAGCTTCTTTTCTGCTGTTTTCTTTCAAATTCTAAGGACTACATATCCCATGGTTGGTACCTTGCTGCCTGCAATCAGTTATTCCATGGCGACGCCCATGCACCCCTTATGGACAGTGAAATTTAAATGCAGGTTCATGGAAGACACAATTTATATATTTTTTGGAAGATTGCCCTCTTTGCAATGTATAGCTGTCAACCAGGAGATATTGAATAAGTTACAGGCTGTTGTAGTGCAGTATTTTCTACCATCTGACAACAAAAATCACGTACAGATTAAGGCCCCGTACACACGGTCGGACCAAACCGATGAGACTGGCCCGTCAGACCGCTTTCATCGGTTCACCTCTGAAGTGGCCGTACGGCATGATATGTGTTCACACCATCAGTCCAAAATCCGATCAGGTCAGAACGCGGTGACGTCAAACACACGACGTGCTGAATAAAACGAAGTTCAATGCTTCCAAGCATGCGTCGACTTGATTCTGAGCATGCGCGGGTTTTGAACCGATGCTTTTCTGTACTAACCATCGGTTTGGTCCGATGGGGCAGCGGTCCATCGGTTTGGTTTTGAAGCATGTTTAGAAATTTTGGACCGAAGGAAACCAGACCGATAGCCTATACACACGGTCGGTTTGGTCCGCTGAAAAATGAACTTCGGTTCATTCTCATCGGACCAAACCGACCGTGTGTACGGGGCCTTAAAGGTATCTATATTGACTGATGAAATTGGTATTGTGACTTGGATTTTCCTGATGTCAAGAAGGTATATTAGGTACCAACATAAATAGATTTTTATTGTAAGGCTCCATGCACACTGAAGCTGATAAAAGCTATAAAAAAACGCCAGTAGCTTTGCAGGGAGCCTTTCAACGTTTTTTAGCGTTTTTGCAATAGCTTTATTCAGCGTTTTTGAGTGTAGCTTTTTTCTTTTTTTTCTTCTTTTTTTACTTTTTTTTTTTCCTTCTTTTTTTTTTTAATGGATTAAAAAACGCAAAAAACGCTAGCGTTTTTGAGCGTTTTTAAGCGTTTTTGGGCGCTTAACCTTTTTTCGGCATTTTGCGTTTTTTCCCGCTGAAAAACGGCACTTTGAACGCAAATTTTGGGCGTTCAGAAAACAGCCAATAAACTCCAAAGCTCATTAACACTAAAAAACGCCCAGGTGTGCATGGACACATAGGCTAACATAGAGTTCAGTTTATGGGCTTTAAAAAAAAAAGCCAAAACACCAATAAACTGCAGTTTATCAGCTTCAGTGTGCATGGAGCCTTAACATTTGACCAATGCTGCACATTTTGTTTGTTTAATAACATTGGCATTCTATGAAAATGAAAGGGAGATGACAGACTTGGCATCTGTTACTTCTATTTATGGATTTATAAAACAGACTTACAATCAGTAACAAAGAAATAAGTGTGCATTGTAGTATTTTATAAATTTCCAAGCTTATTCTAAGGATTTTTGCAGAGTTCATTGCAGATTCTGCTCTCTAGATCTTCAGACAGACCATTTTGCCTTTATTCATTATTGTACCAGAGATATTTTTTTGCCGAGGAAACCGGTCGTGTGTACATTTTCGTCGAGGAAACTGTCGAGAAACTCGACGACCCAAAAAGAGAGCAAGTTCTCTATTTCCTCGACGGGAATGGAGAAACTTGCCTTGTCGAGTTCCTCGACAGCCTAACAAGGAACTCGACAAGGAAAACGATGTGTTTCGCCCGTTGAGTTCATCGGTCGTGTGTACGAGGCTTTACCTGTTCATAGGTTTCCTGCCCTGTTTTCCAGTTCCACTAACACACCAACAAACTCAGGCTCCAGTCTAGAGGTCTTTTTAATATTTATTGCAGGTCTTGAAAAAAAATGCAAGGAGGAGAGTTGGAGGGGTGCATGGTGGCAAAGGCACATAAAAAACTCTCTGAGAATCATTTTCAGGAAAATCTTTCCTGAAAATTCTATCCCAGCAATATTAGTATTAGGCCATTTAGTAGCAGTAGCATTTAGTAGCAGCCTCAAGAATAATGCTGATGGAGATAAGACAGCCAGGCAAATCTGTGAAACTTTGAGAGCAGTCACAACTCCTTAGTAGCCTTGTCTCAACCCTCAATGAATGCTTTAGTACCTACAATGTTTAGACGTCAACTGTCCAGCTCCCCTGAAAAAATCTTCCATTTGCCTCTCCAGTCCAACTTCCACAGGTAAGCTTCCTCAACACATGGGACCTGTTTAGGTCTAGTAGCAGTGACTTCTCTGGAACACACATGCTTCCTCCCAGGGGGGATCCCTAGGGGAGAGAGAGTCTTTGATCATATCCTCCCAAATATTTATATTTTCCCCAGCCATAGCTTCTGGGTCAGTCACCTAGTGATTGGCTAGGGTCCAATAAACATTTATAACCACAGTGATTGATCCTCCCACTCTATTTGCTGGAATATTATTTCAGCAGCAGACACGAGCAGTCAACCACCAGGTTTAGGGAAAAACCTGAGCAGACCTATAAAATAAATTGCAGAGCTTGCTACAGCAAACAGTGGCGTATCTAGGGTATGGCAGCCATGGCAAGTGCCATGGGCGCCATGGGGAGGGGGGCGGCAAAAAGCTACCCCCCGCATGAAAAAAAAAACCACCCGTCTTCCTGTGGCCGCCTCTGGCACTAATGTAGTTCCCGGCATCGCGACCGGCCTGCTGAAGCGCAGCGCCAGCACAGCAATTGCTAATATTGCTACTTGGCCTGGGGAGGGGAGTGACAGGTGCCCCCATGACGGCCGATGACTGGCCATTAATGGCACAGTGGCTGCGTTTGATTGGCACAGTGGCGACAATTGATTTTTTTCTCAGTTTGCTTGCGCCCCCCCAAATTTTCAGCACCAGCCGCCAGTGGTCCCCAGTGTGCCTCTCTGTCCTCGTCGCACTGTGTCCCTCTCTGTCCCTGGTTATCTTAAAGGGTTCAAATGTTTTGACAGGGGCGCAGTTTCAGTGCTTGCCATAGGCGCCATTTTTACTAGATACGCCTCTGACAGCAAAGCCATATCACTAAATGTAGCCAGCCAAAGGCAGGGGGCTACATTTCTATCCCAACAGCAAGCAAGCCAGTATTCTATTTATACAAATGATTGGTCCTTGTTATCATAGGAATGGCATAGACATGTGCATTCGTTTTCGTTAGAATGCATTTTCGTCCGAAAATCTGTTTTTTTTGTTATCGTTTTAACAAACGATATCGAAAGTGCAAGAAACGAAAACCGAAAGATCCGACATAAAAAATGCTTTATTTTCGTTTTCGTTGCGGTAAAAATTCGATATAGAGAGATTCGACATTATAGGGAAAAGATTCGACATTATAGAGAAAAGATTCAACACTATAGAAATAATAGATTAGACATTACAGAGAATAGATTTCGATTTATGAGAAAATAGATTCGACATTATAGAGAATAAATTCGACATTATTACTAGTCATACAACATTAGAATTCTTGTAGGCGGAATATTCAAACGGAAATGTACGATTCGGCTTAAAGATTCGACGTTCCGTCGAATATTTTTTGACCATTAGACAGAAACCAACAAAGATTTGACGTTCCGTTGAATATTCTTTTGACCATTCGACAGAAACCAAGTATTATTGGACTTACGAAAGCTATTCCCCAACGAAAAACGAAATAAATCATATCGATTTTCGGGGGTAACTAAATAAATGTATTTTCCAAACGAAAACGAAAAAAACAAAACAAAATATTCCAGTCTGCACATGTCTAGAATGGCATCATAAATTGGCATTGGGCAGTGTGTAACGTTTATCCACATTTTGGGCATGTTATCTTTTCCATTCTCCTGTACTAGGTGTTTCTAAACGATTATGCGCTCTTCTCTTTCCAGATCAGAAGGGATGATTAGCTCGGTGACACAGGAGCAGAAAATGTTCGCCATGAGATCAGGTCCTCCAGTCAGAAAAGCAGAGAGCACATTCCCCACTGAAGATATGCATAATGTTCAGAGTGGTAGGTAGACGTCTTACACTTGTATTTATCCATTTTCACTACAACAGAGCTTACTACAAGATGGTTTATATAATTTTTTATGTTTTTTGTATATAAAGTTAAAAAAAGTCAGATAAATGTAAAACAGTGTTAATATTTTTGATTTTTAAGTATAGTTTATAATTAAACTGTATGTGCCGCTGCTTCAGTCTGTGCCGTTACCGACAAGTCCCGCGCGCATGCATCAGGAGTGATACCATCGTGAATCTGGCCAATCACAGTGCCGGAGCCGCGATACCCGGAAGTAAGTCCCCCGGGAGAGATGTCAGCAGCCAGAGGGGGAGATGAGGACCGCTGCGCGGGCTTCGATCTGAGGTAAGTAATTCATAATGAGCTAGTATGCTATGCATACTAGCTCATTATGCCTTTTGTCATGCAGGGTTTTTTTTTTCTTAGGGTTTACAACCACTTTAAGTGACCTTAAATTTTTTATATTTAGGACTTTCTATATCTGGAGATAAGATTTATTTCTCTTTCTATTTAAATAATTTTTTATTTAATTTAAGAAAAAATAAAATAATTACAAAACATAAAAAAACATTGCTTTAAAAACAAAAACATACAGTATTCTTTCAAAGGACTAACATCTCAAACATGACACAATATAATTACACAAACAAACAATTTGTAAAAGGTGCATCTCTTTAGATGGCAATATGCATTGAGTATCTTCCCAATGGAGGAGACAAGCGATAGTGCGAGAGCTGGGGGACCCCACATCAAGATGGAAAAAAAACTCCAGATAGTCTTCCCCGATAAAAATCTCAAAAAAGTCCTAATCCTTACTCTTAGTTAAATGGAGTGCCTAGAAATACATAATACAGAAAAGTACCTTTGTCCTATCAATCCTTATGCCCCGTACACATGATCAGGCTTTTGCCTGGCCAAACTCACATCGGAATTTCATCGGAGTAAAAGAGAACATGTTCTCTATCTAAACTCCAATGGAATTCCTCAGAATATCCGATGGAAAAACTCAGATGGGGCATATACACGATCGGAATTTTCAATGGAAAAAGTCTGTCTGACTTTTTCCATCGGAAATTCCGATCGTGTGTACGGGGCTTTACTCTCCCAATCTCCCACTTCCACTCTCCTTTCATCTCATAAAGTCAACTTTATTATTCTTTTTTTTAGTTGTCATCCTCGTTTCTTTTTCTCAATCTGCATTTTCTATCACTCCTCAAATTAACATACAGTATTTCATTTTCAATCTATATTCATCAGGGGACGATGCATTGTGAAGGATGTCTATAGTGCACTTTTGTGCATGAAAATGTCTGCTGCTTGCTTGTGTTTCGATCATTTATATCCTTTTTATGTGTGTGTGTAAACTAAATGACAACACCACATCACCAACTCCCCTTCTACCTATGGTTCTACAACCTTCCTGTTTGCCAGGGGGCATTCCTACCACCTTCATTAAGGGTGTTGAATGTCCATTGACCAACATCTTTTTGATGGGCATACTTGATTATAAAATCCAATAATTGATACACTAAAGCCTAGATTCACGTACCCCGGCATAAATGTGGGCGGGCGTAGCGTATCGTATTTACGCTACGCCGCCACAACTTAGAGAGACAAGTGCTGTATTCACAAAGCACTTGCGTCCTAAGTTACGGCGGCGTAGCGTAAATGTGCCGCGTAAGCATGCCTAATTCAATTTGGGAAGAGGTGGGCGTGTTTTATGCAAATAAAGCATGACCACACGTAAATTACGTTTTGAACGTACGGCGCATGCGCCGTCCGTGGACTATGCCAGTGCGCATGCGTCGGATAGAATGCCTAAGATACGTCAAACACTGCCTACGACGTGAACGTAACTTACACACAGCCCTATTCGCATACAACTTACGCAAACAACGTAAAAAGATACGCTTGTTCTGACGTCCATACTTTGCATGGGCTACACCACCTAGAGACCTGCTTTATCTTTACGCCGGCGTATGTCTTACGTAAACGGCGTAACTAATTGCGACGGGCGTACGTACATTCGTGAATCGGCGTATCTTGCTCATTTACATATTCGACGCGGAAAACAACGGAAGCGCCACCTAGCGGCCAGCGTAAATATGCACCCTAAGATACGACGGCGTAGGAAACTTACGCCGCTCGTATCTTAGCCAAATGTAAGCGTATCTGGTTTCCAGAATACGCTTAAATATACGACGGCGCAGATTCGGACTTACGACGGCGTATCTACTGATACGCCGACGTAAGTCTCTGAGAATCTGGCCCTAAACATCTAACTTGACACTTTTGTGACAATTCTATGGGGATTTTGTATATTATTTATAACAACACAGATGTGTGTATATTATTGATTGTGGATAAATGTAAAACCCTCAGTCCATTGGGGGATTTTGAACTATATATTTGCAGTGGAAAAAAGCTTTCAGTCTTTCAGTAAGATTTACTTCTCTTTGTCAGCCATGTCCTTAGTGATCTTTAGAAATTACATGAACTACCAAATGAAGAGCATTTCATGGTAACCAATCCATCACAAAAGTTGTAATGGTTATAAGCATACTTGACCTTATCTAGCTTGTCATCTAAGTACTAAAACTGGAGACTGAATACAGAAGGCAGCCATCCTTGCAGGGAACTTCTATATATATATTTTAAAAAGAGCTGAAACTTGTCTTTTTCATGTGTTTTTCTATTTTCTAGTAGATGATCAGTTGTTTCGCTCAGTAGAAGGGCAAGCTGCATCTGATGAAGAGGAGGACAGGCGGATAGGGGAAACGGCAGCAGAAGTGCAGCAGATTCTGTCCAATGTCTCATGCTGTGCAAGTGGGTGAGTACGCTCAGAGTTTAGACAGGAGGTAAAATACAGTCACAAAAGATGCATAATTAACTTTTTTTGTTTTTTTACAGCAGTTTTTCTTAATTTACAGGAAAAAATTATGTATTTTAAATTTGCTTTTCTTGTGTGGTCCCTAAATCAAAACTATCTGAGGTCCCAACCTGGGACATGCAGTAATGTGCAAATATTTTAGGCAGGTGTAATGAGATGCTGTAAAATAAGAGTACTTTAAAAAATATATTTTAATTGTTGTTTTTTTTATCAATTTACAAAATGCAAAGTGAACAAACAGAAGATAAATCTAAATCAAATCAATATTTGGTGTGACTACCCTTTGGCTTTAAACCAGCATCAATCCAAAAGCCTCGTACACACAATCAGATTTTCTGACGGGAATTGTGTGATGGCAGGCTGTTGTCGGAGAATCCGACCATTTGTATGCTCCAAAAATTGTTGGATAGCATGCTTTAAACTTTTCCGACAAAACAAATGTGTGGTGTCGGATTATCCGATTGTGTGTACACAAGTCCTTCGGACAAAACTCCAAAGTACAAACACGCATGCTTAGAAGCAATGCTAACCATAACACAACATTAGCAGAAGTTGCCCAAAGGGTGGCGCTAAAGAGCTGAAAAACCACATAGTTTCATGTTTGTTGGCCGACAAGTCTTTGACATTTGTATGCAATACAAGTTTGCGGCCAACGCCCTTCGGACAAAAGTCCTACGCTTTGTCCGGGGAAAATCCGATCGTGTGTACCAGGCTTTACACTCGCACACTTTGTACACTTGCACAAAGTCAGGTATTTTGTAGTCAGGTGTTTAATTAACCAGTTATATCAAGCAGGTGCTAATGATCATCAAGTGTAGGTTGAAAACCAGTCATTAACTGAAACAGAAACAGCTGTGTATGAGGCTTAAAACTGAGTGAGGTTATGGAAGAAAATTTCATGTCACAGGTCATACACCAAGGCAAGACTGAGCACACAAGGTAGTTATACTACATAAGCAAGGTTTCTCCCAGGCAAAGTAATCAAGGCAGACTCGGGTTTCAAGCTATTTTGAAGAAGCACAAAGAAATTGGCAACACAGGGGACTGTTGACACAGTGGTCGGCCAAGGAATCCTAATGCAGCAGATGAAAGACACATCATGCTTAATTTCATTCGGAGTCAGGTTTTGACTTATCAATCCAGAGCACCTGCTGCCATTTTCTGCATCCCAGTTTCTATGTTTTCTTGCAAAGTTGAGTCGCTTGGCCTTGTCACGTCAAAGGTATGGCTTTTTGGCTGCAATTCTTCCATGAAGACCACTTTTGGCCAGACTTCTCCGGACTGTGCTGATGGCCCAGCTAGACACTTTCCAATGAAGTAGATTTCCTCTTGTGTTTTTCACTTTAGAGGGTTAAAATAGGCTGTGAGAGGGCAACATATCACCTCCCAGTCACTAATAGCCCTCTCAAAAGCATTCCACCATGGATCACTTTTCAGGGGGCAACTCAAGTGTAAACAAGCTCATACTTGGCTTTCATTTATCCCTCATCCACCAATAGCAAAACAAAATGCCCAGTACTTCTGTGTATAGGAGAACATGTGGCTTACGCCTCTTTATCCAATGCGACTGAGCTGCTGCTTGGTGATTGGAAACTCAGACACCCATCTCTGTCACATGGGGGTGGAAACAGAGTCCTTAGCCGCTTATTACTACTGGCAGCTGAACAGAGTAGTGTAGGAATAAACTGAAGGTAAGTATAAGCAGTTGGTGGGGCCACTTTTGTCTTTTCATCCCACATACCAAAAAGTCTAATGCCACGTACAGATGATCGAACATTCCGACAACAAAACCATGGTTTTTTTTTCAACGGATGTTGGCTCAAATTTTTCTTCCTTACACACAGTCACACAAATGTTGTCGGAAATTCCGATCGCCAAGAACGCGGTGATGTACAAGATGTACGACGGTCGTGTTAGTAGAAGTTTGGTGCTTTTCAGTCTGTTACTGTACATTGTGATGAATGTGCCATCTCTATTACGAACACTAGTTTTACCAGACCGAGCGCTTCTGTCTCGTACTTGATTCAGAGCATGCGTGGAATTTTGTGCGTCGGAACTGTCCACACACTTCGGAATTTACGAGAATGGATTTTGTTGTCGGAAAATTTGAAAACCAGCTCTCAAATTTTTGTTGTTGGAAATTCCGACAAAAAGCTCCCGTCGAAAATGTCTGATGGAGCTTACACACTTCCGACAAAAAGCTCCCGTCGAACATTTGTTGTCGGAAATTCCGAGCGTGTGTACGCGGCATAAGAGTTATTGCAGAACTAAGCTGTATTTGAACTTCTGAATACTCAGAATGTTCTCATTTTTTAGCAGGCTTGACATTAATAATGAGGTGGAGAGTATATCTGAAGGGTACATTAACTTGTGAATTTATTTCGCTAGGTGTGAAGACAGGAGAATACGAACGTTTCTGTGTGATATCAGGTCTGATGGTAGTAATTACAAGAATATGCTTGTCTTATGGGTCAAGAAGGTTGCCAAAATGACAGAAGAGCTGGCAGTTAAGGAACAGGAAATGAAGGACCTGGAGACTCTAATGGAAGAGGTAAGGAATGGTCAGCAACAGAAGTGAATTGTGTGCAGGTGGTGATAGGAAAGGTCACCGTTATCTGTTATACTTAAAACAGGAATACAGTTTGGTTCTAGGAAAGCACCTACCATGAGTTGTTACCTTTTACCTAGCCTCTTTATAATAAATTAAAAATTATTAGAAAATAATAGAATTTGTTAATGTTTCCCATCTAGATGTTGACTTGACTTGAGAGGATACACAACATATACAGCAGTACTTGCTTGACCTAAAAGGTCTAGCAATTAGTACATTGCAATACCCTTTTTTATCATTTACATAATGATCTGCGAAGAATATCAGATTCAATATGCTGATAGGACTGCCAGGAGGCTGCAAGTTCTATTTTGGGAACACCTTTTATGCATATAAAATCGGAGAAAATTCACTTCATACAGAAACAGAACTTAAAGATAGATTTCTTATAATTGCAAATAATAGAACAAGTTAATAAATCAACGATGGGAGGAGATTTCATTATGTTTAACCACTTCAGCCCCGGACAATTTGTCTCATTAATGACCAGGACATTTTTTGCAAAACTGCACTGCGTCGTTTTACAAAAACAAAATTGACGTCCTTTTTTTCCCACAAATAGAGCTTTCTTTTAGTGGTATTTGATCACCTCTGCGATTTTGATTTTTGTGCGCTATAAACAAAAAAAAGAGCGACAATTTTGAAAAAAATAAAATACATTTTTACTTTTTGCTATAATAAATATCCCCCATTTTTTTTTAAAACAAGTATTCTTCTACATATTTTTGATTAAAAAAAATCACAATAAGCGTATATCGATTGGCATTTTTTTTTTTTTTTTTTTTTTTACTAGTAATGGTGGTAAACTGCAATTTTTATCGGACACTTTTGGCACTTTATTAGGACCATTGAAATTTATACAGCGATAAGAGCTAAAACTAGCCAATGATTACTATATAAATGTCACCGGGGTTAACTGTAGGGGGCGATCAAGGGGTTAACTGTGTGTTCCCTAGGTGTGTTCTAACTGTGAGGGGATTGAACTGACTGGGAGAGAAAACAGATTGTTGTTCCTACTTAGTAGAAACACACAATCTGTCTCCTCTCCCCTGACAGAACCGGGATTTGTGTGTTTACACACACAGATCCCGGTTCTCACTCTGTCACAAGCAATCGCGGGTGCCCGGCAGTCATCGCGCCCTTCGGGCACGTGCATCGGCTCCGGGGACACACTGTGGGCCTGCTATAGCTTCTTAAAGAGCTGACGTACGGCTACGACGGCTCGTCCAGGGGAGCCATCCTGCCGCAGTATAACTGAGGTGGCTGGTTGGGAAGTAGTTAAATGTGTATGTAAAGGTAATTTTTTTTGTTTTTGTTTTCTAAAGAGTAGTAAGGGGTTAGACCCTCCATTAAGCTTTTATTACTGTGTCCTTCCTTTGGATCATTGTCACCAAGACAGAAAATGAGGGTCAATCTATAATTCTGTAATATTATATTGTCAACAAATGTTAAGGGTAGCAATGGGAGCACATGTTCCTATTACAGCTCTCCACTAATTTGTTATACTTTTCTGGGACAAAAAGTAAAATGAGTCTTTACTAAAAGAAAAAAAAATGACAGGGGTTTTAACTATTTCGGTCTCTATCCAAAACATATACTTTAACCACTTGATCTCCAGAAGGTTTTACTCCCTTTATGACCAGGGCATTTTTTGCTATTCAGCTCTACGCTACATTTGGCAGTTGCTCAGTCATGCAACACTGTATGCAAATTGAATTTATATTTCACGTGAATAATGTTTTCTTTTGGTACCACCGGGTTTTTTTTTTTTTTATCTTGGGCTGACCAACCGGGGTGGGGGGGTGGGAGATGGGGTTGGCGGATGGATTGCAGCCCCCGCCCCCCCCCCCCCCCCGCAGAAATGAAACACTGATTCCAATTATTATACATATAAATATTGTATATTATAAGCAATGTTTTCCCCTTCACCTTCTCCTTCTTTTTGTTTGTATATAAATCTCTACCCATTTTCATTACTTTCATTTCTATGACCAACCCCCGAGTCTGGGGTAAAACACACCAGAAAAAAGATGGCCATATATTGTTTGAATTTGATCAGTGGCTCTGGAGACCATATCCCATCCAACATCCTTTGATTAAAAAAATCAACACCAGCTGCATTCACCATCATCTGTCTTAATACAATAGCCTTGCAAGGAAATTCAGCTATCTGCGCTGTATATCGTGGATGAAGGAATCTGTACTTTTATATTTTGTTCAGCCCCTACACACATTGAAAAAAATGTAATAATTTATTTCCCGCTAAAGAGTGGAATTTAATGGGCAATACTAGCTGTTCCTTTCAGTTTTATTGATTGCTGACACATGCAGTAGTCCAGCTCGCATTTGTGTATTTACCATTATCTGTGTCTCAATGCCAAAGTTTCAGTTGGAAAATACTTGGCAGCGGTGCTTTGTGGGCGCTTTTAACCCTTTATTCGGCCACTAGCAGGGGTTAAAAGTGCCCCGATAGCACTCGAAAAACGCCAGTAAAGCGCTGCTATTTTTAGCGGCGCTTTACCAGCGTTTTTCAGGCACTGGCAGTGTGAAAAGCATCAGTTCAGCTATGTGTAACCTACTCTTCTGTGTGAAGAAGCTGTACAACACATCTTGCAGTTGTCATTTTGGGGTTGACTAACTCTAAAGGTTGTAATTCCCAAGAAATATGTATATAGTAACCTGGTCCTTAATATATTAACTCTTTCTAGATGAAGACACCATTCACTGAAGAACTGGAAAGGAAATCTGAGGAAATTGAGTTGATGAGGATAGATCTTCAGATGCTGGAAACAGAGCGAGTTCGGCTATCTCTGATTGAGGAGAAGCTTCTTGATGTTCTACAGCTTCTTCAGCAACTACGTGACCTGGTAAGAGACAACTCAGTGGGGCTGATTTACTAAAGACATACTGACTATTTACTTTTGCAAGAAGTTGTACTTTGCGAGGGAATTTTCCCTAGGGCTTGATGAATGTGGTGAAATGTAACTTTTTAGAGAATACCCAGTCACATGCAAGGAAAATAAAAGAACAGCATTTTTGCTTGCACATGATTGGATGATGGACATCAGCAGAGCTTCCCTGCATCCACTAAGTTTTGCAGAGAATTTCTTTGCAAAGTGCAACTTCCCTTGCAAACTGAACAGCCTATTTGCCTTTAGTAAATCAACCCTAATGTGGTCTTTTAGTAGAATAATAAAATACAGCTTTCAGATTTAATATTAATCCTAGCATATTGCATGGTGTCTACTGTAGTTTACAAGATATAGGTTGTTTTTGGCAAAGCTGAGCTTTGACCCAAAGTAAGGCAATGCTAGATCGACACTTTTCATTGATTTTCATTTGTTTAAATATTTGACCCACAGTTGCGGTATTTTAATACAGATAACTGTAGTGATGTCATATATAGTGTCCAGTAGATAATTGATATTTAGGTATTAGTATGATGACTATAAGTTATGTCCCGCAGCAATACCCAAGTTCTCCAGAGAGTGCATTTTATTTGACTTCCAATACAGAACAAAGTCCAAAGTACACAGACGATATAAATCCAACAGAGTATATAATTCAGAGTCCCATCTTTTCCTAGATCAATTCTAGAACTGTGCCTTATTCATAGAGAATATCTCTGAGAATGACTAGACTGACCTCCAGAATTATATTTCCTATCCACTGAATGGCTGAGCAATTTGATTGGCCGTCTTTGATCTACATCCTGTCTTTCAGAGTGACAGATAATGACCCCAGCCTGAGACATGCCCTAATTTGCATTCTTGCATATTAACAAGCTTTCTCTGATATGTGTAATTAGATTACAGATAACAAAGGTGGCCTGAGCACATCAGAGTCATTATCTGTCCCCTTTGATATTTGTAGTAAATCTTGTTTGGCCACTAACCCCTTTTGATATGTGTAATTAGATTACAGATACCAAATGTGGCCCGAGTACAGGTTTGATGTGTAAAATAGACTTATCCTGGATCTTTGCAATAGACAAGCCTCTTTTGATATGTGTGATATGTAATTATTTTAACAGGTACCAAATGTCAACTGAAATCTGGCCTGGTCAATTTTGGACTTATAATATAATATCCCACATAAATCGGCCAACATATTACAACAATAACCTCTTATAAAAAACAAACAAAGGCAACATTCAAGAGGTGGTGAGATCACCTCCTGAATGCCTACTAGCCACTGCTATGCCACCCTCTTAAAGTAGAAGTATGGCCAAAACTCCTTTGGCCATACTTCTTCTATGGGTCATCGGAGTGCACTTGGTTCTGTACTCCTGTGACTCATATTCAGCCAGCAGCGGGCTAAAGTCTGCTGTTGGCTGATGTGACACTCATCCGGTCCAGGCTCTGAAGAGATCCACCCAGATGCCTGGGCCAGTAACTGGCTCAACCTCTCAGCAAGTCTCTGGGAAACTAAGCCAGCTGCTCCTACCTCTCCACAGCCTGGAGCTCCAGTGAGCACTGGAGGGGCAGAGCAGAGAGCCGGGTATTGACTGTCATCGGCTCCCTGCTCACTGAACATCAAGAACTGAAAGATAAGCAGTCATTGCTTGGTCAGTTCTCGGACTAGAGGCGGCAGGGGACAGATGCAGAATTGGACCAATGCTGAGTGAGTGAGTGAGTGAAAAACTTGTAAAGCGCAACACATGCGAACTGAATCGCCTCTGGGCGCTATATCCATTTCATGGGTAAGGAACCCCTTGACCTCAGAAGAGATGGGTTTTAATCTTTCTCCTGAAGGCCAAGTGGTCCGACTCTAATCGGATGGTGGTTGGTAGAGCATTCCACAGTCGAGGTCCCTGGACTGCAAATCTTCAATCTCCTTTGGACTTGTATCTGGCTTTGGGTATATGGAGTAGATTTTGGTTGTGGATCGCAGAATGCGATTGGGGTTATGGGCTTTTATTTTTTCGCATAGATATTGGGGGGCGTTGCCTTGAATACACTTATGTATCAGACAGAGTGCCTTGAAAATGCTATATCTACCTAGGTGAGTATAAATGTTTGTTTTGTCTTTCAAACGCAATTTACTGTGGACCGCTTTTCAGAGGGTGGTATGTACTGCTGCCAATGTGAAAGAGCCCTGCCTGTCTAGCGAAACTGTTGTCTGACCAAGGTTAGTTTAGGGTAAAGGTCCGTACACACGATCGGATATTCCGACAACAATTGTGAGATGGAAGGGTTTTGTTAGATAATCTGACCGTCTGTATGCTCCATCGGACAATTTTTGTCAGAATTTACAACAACAAATGTTGGATGGCCATGCTCTCAAATTGTCCGACAACAAATGTGTTTTGTCTGATTATCCGATCGTGTGTACACAAATCCGTCGTACAAACACGCATGCTCCGAACCAATGTTAACCATAAGACATTAGTAATAATTGCCCAAAGGGTGGCGCTAAAGAGCAGAAAAACCATGTCGTTTCGTGAAAAGTTCTGCCGTCTGTATGCAGAACAAGTTCACGGCCAACGCCCTTCAGACAAAATTCCACTGATTTGTCCGATGGAAATCCGATCGTGTGTATGAAGCTTTATTCTCGCTAACGGAGGCCTGAATAGCATTGGAAACCTTACAGCGGTTCAAATTGTACCCAATTCTTTCCAAAACAAATAGAAAGTTTTGGCTGAACGTACGCTTTAAACCGACCACTGCAGATCACTGTATGTAAAATCATATCTGTAGTACAGCAATGAAAGAATTGTATTGAAAACGTCTCCTTTTATGACCTTGACTTAAACTTTGACAGCGAGCTGTTAGCGTCTTATGGATTTCATCATCTCTCATCAAGAATTATTTACATTTCCTGAAAGCCTCTCACCTCCCTCTGCTGTGACTTTTCTCAGATATTTGTTATGAATATGTATGCGTATGACTCTCAACTGTGGAGATGGAAATAAATATTTTTATTTTTAAACTTAGGTAATGACATGGAGCTAGGATGGAGAATCCTAAAACAATGGCAGCCCATTTTCTGCTGTACACGCTGTAAATAAAATGCTTATCTGTGTTAGATTCTGATTCAGAAAGCCTAATGGAAATGAGAGTTTACTTGCTGTGTCCTGCGAATTAAACTGTTTATATATTTCAGTTTGTATGCCGTCTTGTTAGCATTCATAAAGATGCAGTCAATCTTTTTGTTCGCAAAACTACAAGCGCAGCCTGCTATATAATAATAAATGTGTATCATTTTCTTATTTGTAGCTGTTTGTATAAATCAGAAAACAAATAAGCTGCAGTGACGCGAATTGTGGATGCGTTGTCCAGACCTCAGCAAATTAAGAAATAAACTCATATATCAAACAGTAAAGGGGATTTATAGAAGCTAAAATAAATCTTCAGTAGTAAGTCCAAGCTCAAGACAACCAAGGAATTTAAACTTTTAAAAAAAATCCCTTTTTTTAAAATGTTACTAAATCCACAACAGTAAAAATCAGTCTGTGCGCAGTAAAGCATGCTTGTTATACTCACTGGGGTTAATCCTCTGCATTGTGTAAAAAAGACTGTTTGATCCTGTCTTCTCAGATCCTCCTCTTCTTCCACTGACTCCAGAACATGTCCGGATAAGACAGAGGCCCAGATTCACGTAGAATCGGACAAATCTGCGGCGGCGTAACGTATGACATTTACGTTACGCCGCCGCAAGTTTTACGGGCAAGTGCTTGATTCACAAAGCACTTGCCTGTAAAGTTGCGGCGGCGTAGCGTAAATCCCCAGGCGCAAGACCGCCTAATTAAAATTATCCAGGTAGGGGGCGTGGATCATTTAAATTAGGCGCGTTCCCGCGAAGAACGTACTGCGCATGCGCCGTCCCTAAAATTTCCCGACGTGCATTGCGCTAAATGACGTCGCAAGGACGTCATTGGTTTCGACGTGAACGTAAATGGCGTCCAGCCCCATTCACGGACGAGTTACGCAAACTACGTAAAATTTTCAAATTTCGACGCGGGAACGACGTCCATACTTAACATTTGCTGCGCCTCCTAATAGCAGGAGCAACGTTACGACGAAAATGGCTTACGCAAACGACGTAAAAAACTACCGCCGGGCGCACGTACGTTTGTGAATCGGCTAAGTAGGTAATTTGCATACTCTACGCTGAAAACTACGGGAGCGCCCCCTAGCGCCCAGCGTGAGAATTTACCCCCCCAAATTACGACGGCGTAAGAGACTTATGCCAGTCGTATCTTAGGCTAATGTCGGCGTATCTAGCTTTCTGAATACAGAAAGTAGATACGCCGGCGCAGATTTGAATTTACGCGGCGTATCTATGGATACGCCGGCGTAAATTCTATCTGAATCTACCCCAGAGTTACTTGAGTCAGGCTCCACATGCTCAGTTTGATGTGTATTGCTAGAGAGTTTTTTTTCTTGGGAGGATGCATGTGATCAGCACAGGGCCAATCAGTACTGTTCAGACCAGACAGAGGGCTAGAAGTCCTGCAGCCTGATAGGACAATCATGGGAAAATGAAAACTCATCCTACAAGCTTTAACCAGGCACTGATAGACGTCACAAGAGGTCTATTTAGCAGTAAAAGGTATTTAGCAGTTTATATTTATTAAAATAATCGCATTTCCATGTTCTTTGTACTGTGGGAGACCAGATATAGTGAATGCAGGGTCCTGGGTTTAGTGACAATTTTAAGTATAAGCACAACAATTAGCCTATTCATTGTAAGTACCCAAATAAAAGTATCACTAAGGCAAAAAAAAAAGAAAATTCATTTCGGATAGAATATATCCGCTCTCAGGTTTTTTTTTGGCCATGTGTGTCCCATTGGGGAGATTTCCCCTCACTTCCTCTCCCATAGCCAAAATAGGAAGTGAGGGGAAATCCTTCCAAAGTGAGGGAATACCTGGTTGTCCCCAGGGTCATCAGAACTAGTGTCCCCATTTTGAGATTTCCCCTCTGTTCTTGTTACGATGTCAACCCGAAATGCTAATGGAAACATCAATTTTCTTTTTCTTTCACTTTCGATGATAACGGTAAACAGGGCAAATAGAGAGGGTGGATCTCCCTAACAGGGGCACAGACAGTAATAAAAACTGACAGGTGTTCTAATCCCTCTCCACTCAAAAGTAAAAATAAACATAAAAACAAAGACGTTTGGTCTTTAGTGATGCTTTGAACGAGAATTCCAGGTATATATTTTATACATAGACACCATACCTGGCCAATCATGCTGGAATATGGAAGTCAATGAAGAATTCACCGTTACTTCTGTCACTGTGATCTACACTTGCTTCTGGGACCCGTGCAGAGCAGCTGCCCTGCTGCATTTTGCACACAGGAAGTAAGCCGCTCGGCTAAGGTGCAATTCAGAGAATGTTTTGAATTTTCTGAACGAATAGAAATCATCTTCTGACTGGACAAGGAAGAGAGGCAGGGTGGCGATGTCACTCTCTCGACCTCATCTAGTCAGAGAACACTTTGGAATTGATTTACTAAAGGCAAACAATGTGTGTACTTTGCAAGTGCAGTTGCTTTAAGCCGTGGTGTCAACAAAATTTAATCAAGGGCCACATCAGCAGTAGGGTTGCCTTCAAAGAACCGGTTGTATCTGGGGTGTGCTATGTAGAGAGTGCAGAGTTCAGGAGTGCGATATGTACAGAGTACAGAGTTCAGGAGTGTGATATTTACAGAGTGCAGGAGTTTGATATGTACAGAGTGCAGAGTTCAGGGTCCCCTTTGAGCAGAGTTCAGAGTGTGCTGTGTACTAAGTGCGGGGTTCAAAGCTTTCTTGCATCTCCCTACCTCCCTGTGTAGGTGGCTCTGCCTCACCTTGCAGGGAGATCGTTATCTCTCTCAGATTCTGGAGATCTGTCTGTGCCGTATGTACAGGGATCTGTTCGTACCAGGAGCTGCTGAGAGCACAGCTGTCCCTTGTAAATACAGTGGGCTTCTGTGTTTACAAATGACAGCAGAGAGTAGAAGTGGAGG
Source organism: Rana temporaria (assembly GCF_905171775.1). Lineage (NCBI taxonomy): Eukaryota > Metazoa > Chordata > Amphibia > Anura > Ranidae > Rana > Rana temporaria. The sequence goes on along the minus strand of NC_053495.1, from coordinate 51,281,535 downwards.
GTGAGAGCCAAAGGTGGCGAAATGGAATTCCACCACGTCTTGGCAGCAAAACTGGGAACGAGGGCCACACGACAAGGCCTGATGGGCCGAATTTGGCCTGCGGGCCTTGTGTTCGACATATGTGCTCTAGAACTTTGGATGTGGGCTTGATGATGCTGAGGAGCACTTTGGTCCCTGTAATGGTTTTGTTGACGTTAGAGGACATTTGACCGCTGGAGCATGAGGAAGAAGAGCCTCCAGGGACTGGTCTAGTAGCAAAGAGGAGCTTGCAGGTGCAGAGGGTTGAGTAAGTAAAAGTGCTTTACCAAGTCTCCAAGACATAAAAGAACAGTTAAACCTTCCAGTGTGGGTGCCATTTCACTGCAAATAAGGACTTTTAAGTTTCCTGGAGTTCAGCTTTAATTTATATGTAAAACCAATCACTAAAATCCCATATAAACATTAACGTGTTAATGTATTTCAGCAGCCATTTTCAATCTTCCTAAATCTGCAGCTTTCATTAGAATAATCCTGCCATGTACATTCTTTTTAGGTACTTACAGTTATTAAATGAAAGCTGTCTTTTGTCTCCCTGTTGGGCATCAAATTGGGACTGCAAGTGGCTATTCCAAAACACATTATGCTGGAATAGTCCCCTATTGTCACTATCAAGGAATGATGTGCAGAAGTTGCTGAAGTAATGTCATGCAAACAGAAAGAGGCTGCAGGAGATCAATAACAAGATGAAATGAAATGAAAGTCACTTTGATTTTATAACATCAACATTGTAATTGAAATTTAAAGTGATTGTAAATGTTCCCATTTTTTTTTTAAATAACAAACATGTCATACTTGCCTCCGCTGTGCAGTTTGTTTTGCACAGAGTGGCCCCGAACATCCTCCTCTGGGGTCCCATGGCAGCTCTGGTGGCTCCTCCCCGCATCAGATAACCCCCTATGGGAAGCTCTCTCCCAAGAGGGTTACCTCGCGGGCATCATTGGATTTGATTGACAGCAGTGGGAGCCAATGGCTGCACTGCTATCAATCTATCCAATCAACGCCAGCACTCTGTGGAGAAGAGAACGCCGGGGATACACCGAGTAGGTGAACTGGGTCAGGTAAGTAAAACGAGGGATGGGGGGCTGGTAATTGCCAGATGTTTTTTCACCTTAATGCATAGGATGCGTTAAGGTGAAAAAACACAAACCTTTACAACCCCTTTAAAAAATATTTTTAACAATACAATATAAGCGTACTTGAAAAATTGTCTTTCACATTGTAATTACTTCCTGTCTGCTGGCCATCACTTTCCACAACTTCCTTGATTCACTGTATGCTTTACAGCCTCACCCTGCTTGTTCCTGTGGTTTATTTTCCCACTAAATACTAATAGCTGGATTCATATAGAGCGCCGCATCTTTAAGGCGGCGTAGCGTATTGTATTTACGATACGCCGCCTTAAGTTAGATAGGCAAGTACTGTATTCACAAAGTACTTGCCTCCTAACTTACGACGGCGTAGCGTAAATGTGGCCGGCATAAGCGCGCCTAATTCAAATTAGGCTGAGGGGGCGTGTTTTATGTTAATGGAAGGTGACCTGACGTGATTGACGAACGGCGCATGGTTTCGACGTGGACGTAAATTACGTCCAGCCCTATTCACGGACGACTTACGCAAACGACATAAAATTTTCAAATTTCGACAAGAACGACGGCCATACTTAACATTACTAGTCCAGCTATTTGATGGAATAACTTTACGCCTGAAAATGCCTTCCATAAACGGCGTAACTTTACTGCGACGGGCGCACGTACGTTTGTGAATAGGCGTATCTAGTGATTTACATATTCTATGCCGAACTCAACGGAAGCGCCACCTAGCGGCCAGCCTAAATATTGCACCCTAAGATACGACGGCGCAAGCCGTCGTATCTTAGATAGGTTCAAGTGCATCTCAGTTTGAGAATACACTTAAACCTAGGATGGCGCAGATTCCGAGTTAGGTCGACGTATCTACTGATACGCCGGCCTAACTCTTTATGAATCTAGCTATAAATATGCACATTGCTGCCTGAAAGCAATGATATACTGAATCCTGAAACTGCTGCTTCCACCTAGGGTTGCCACTTTTTCTTTAAGCCAAACCCAAACACTTTAGCGGTACACAGAGAATTTTTATTTTTTTTAGCATACGCTATAGAACTGTAACAGACCTGGGACACCTTTGGGTGCTCCAAAGAGACTAATAATGTGGCATGCATAGTGCCCCCTCACCCGCCTATCAGGCCCTGTTCTGAGCCACATTGCTGTCTAAATATTGTTTCCGGGTTTCAGGCGGACTGAAACACGGACACATGATTCAAAACCCGAACTGCCCAGGTGTTTCCCAGACAGGTGGCAAACCTACTTCCACCACCTCTGTAGTTCAGAAGGCAGGCTCTGCGAAATGTGTGACACAGCAGTGCCTACTCACAGGGCATAGTGAATATGTGTCAAAGAAGGAAATAAATATGTGTATTTCTCCAAAATGAACGTTTTCAACCTTCAAAATGATTCAGATTCTTAGGAGTTGGCTAGAAATAATTGAAACACAATGTGGAAATAAATATGATTTTACATTTGGACCATTTGAAAACAGTATTGTATTTAAAAAAAGGCAATTATGATAGTCTATGTCTTTGCCCTTGTGTTTTTGCTATTCCATGCAATTGCTTTTGTCCCCCCTGTGTGGGCGAACCTGTTGCTATGCTACCTTCTTTGACAACCCAATAAAAATAATGCACGGAAAAAAAGGCAATTATTTGTGATACAGTACTTTAGCAAATTTATTATTTCATTTTACATTTACTTTACATCTATTTAAGGTGCAGGAACAGTTACACAAACATTCTTTTTGTGTTTAACTTTTTTTTTCTAAAGTTATTTTCACTGACCTTACCGAGGGTCTGAAATTCACTCTGGCAGAAAAAATAGAAGCATATTTGTTGTGCAGTTTTGAAGACAACAGCTGTTTTGCAACAGCTTTTCAACCTCTCTACTTCTGTTTTTTAGAAATCTGTCTATTTAAATCAGATATTAGCACGGGGCAGCGGTGCCCTATTGATGTACCAGAGGCGATACGAAGCGCATATGTGCTGTTTCTGTGACTCACTGCCTGAACAAAGCCTCTGTTTATGTTGTTTTAGAGCTACGCATACAGTAATTTTATGCAGACCTAACATCCTGCAGAGACAAGACAGAAACAGATGCAATGAGCTCAAATAACCTAAAAGATAATTAGCAGCAAGTATAATGGAGATGACCAGGATTAGTGTTCAATCTCCTCAAAAATATTCCTTTTGGCTGTCTATAAACACTGGACAGTTGAGTAAAGTGGGAAAAAAATGTATCATGACCTCTTAGCAGTGGTGTGGTGCTTAAGTTTCCATTTTTTAAACATTGAACTGCAGTGGGCTATGTATGTATGTCATGGTCGCTGAGAAATTGTTCTAATAAGAGATTGTTACATAAATGTTCAAGTTCTCCTCAGGCGCCAATGAGGCAATCATACCACTCCAACCACCTTAAAGTGGTGCTCCAATCCAAACTTTGGTGTAACGGTCACCACCGTTTACGATATCCCTTCCATCAACCACGACAGCTTATCTGACACTCCACAATCTAGCAGACATCAGACATCCCATTTCCCCAGAAATAATGAGACAAGCTCCGTTCTCTGAGTCAAAATGAATGAACACTTTTAATGGTAACTCTCAGTCTTTTATACAGTACAACATGTTACAGTAATCAAAGGAACAAAGAACTCTCCACCCACACATCACTTCAATACACACTCTCTTAGACAATGACATCCCGTTGAGCTAATTATTCCCCAGACATTCCGTCTCCGACAATAAGTGATTCACCTGCAGAATACGCATTTCTATGTCAGACGTTGGCACCAATTTAACATGACCTAATTACTACAGCTGAGAAGTCACATTCCACACATGAAACAGTATTAGCGTACTTAATGAAAGGTCTTTGAGGAGCCAGGCTGTCTACCAAGCTCAAATCCACCTCACCCCAGTACAGACTTAATTAGCATATCAACAGACCATGTTACACAGAGGAATGAGTCACTATTTACCGGTTGTGGGTCAGCATGAAATCAAACTGTAGTATTCCAAGATCCTGCAAAACATGAATTATCAGTAATGTCCCATCTCATGTAATTTATAATTAATATTTCTCAGTCACCCTATGCCCAAAAGGGACACAGGGTGACCCTAGACCCAAGAGTTATTAGTGACGCTGGCACAGGAGTACCCCTCATCTTTCAAAGGTCTCTGGGTGTCACAGGTCATTCCGTTACATTTGGTTTTCCAGTTTTGGATACAACCATTAAAACCTCTGAGGAATTTTACTGCTGTTTGTGTCCCGTTTATGGAGATCCACCCTTGCTATTGGTCCTGGTGACAATTGTGACTAGCACAACATTTTACAGTTGTCACCAGATCAGCTGTGAAGGGATATCTGTTCCAGCAAAAGCTATCAAAGGTGTGATTTCACTTAACGTCTGAAAAAATTTCCAGTCATTGTTAGTTGTCTCTGGGACAGGAAGTGAGGCATAATCTCCAATAAGGGGAGCACAGGGGCAAGGAAAGCAATACGGAACCAGACAGTTGTTAAACCTTTCCTGCTCTATGCAAAATGTAAAAGGTTTGTTGAACATTCACTTTAAAGCGGAGGTCTGCCCAAAAAAAAAATTAAAAGCCTGCAGCTACACATGCTGCAGCTGCTGGCTTTTAATAATAGGACACTTACTTGTCCTGGAGTCCAGCGATGTCGGCACCACAGCTGATGTTCCCATTAGATTTCGGGTGCTGCCATCACCATTAACCATTAAGGCTTCACGCCGGGAACCCTACTGCTCATTCACAAGGCCCCGCTCCTTTCTCCTACTGGCCCGGCGACAGGGGGAGGAGAAGGGAGCCCTGCGGTGACGTCATGGGCCACGGCACGGTCTCCCAGAAGTGGGAAAAGGATACTTGTTAAAGATAGATATCCTGTCACCATTCCCCCCTGAAAGGTGGCAATTATGGTACCGGAGGGGGAGAGGAGAAAAATGAGTGGAAGTTCCACTTTTGAGTGGAACTCCACTTTAAGAAAGGAAAACAAACCACACAATGAAAAATTCCATAAACGGACATTGATTGAATCTATAGTTCATTTGACACCTAGCTTTTATTTATTTTTTGTCAAAAGAATTAAACGATAAGTTGACCTTTTACAAAAAAATACACGTAAAAAAAATGTGCATTTATTGCTTTTTTTTCACTGCAGTCTGTAAGGCATTGCACCCACGAGGAGCAGCTGTGTGGGCGGAGCCCCACACATCCGCATTGTTTTAAATTGTGGTAGCAGGTGCGGGAGAGAAACCCTGCCCGCTGTGGCAGGGAGGAAAGAATTGGGGCAGAGAGGAGGCAGGAGCTGGAGCATGTTACATTTTCCACCCTAAATACGGATGAACTTAGACTTTAAGTTATACAGTGGGGCAAAAAAGTATTTAGTCAGCCACCAATTGTGCAAGTTCTCCCACTTAAAAAGAGAAGGAGAATGTCATATGGTCAGATGAAACCAAAGTAGAACTGTTTTGTAGAAATACAACTCGTTGTGTTTGGAGGAGAGAGAATGCTGAGTTGCAACCAAAGAACACCATACCTACTGTGAAGCATGGGGGTGGCAACATCATGCTTTGGGGCTGTTCCTCTGCAAAGGGAACAGGACGACTGATCCGTGTACATGAAAGAATGAATAGGGCTATGTATCATGAGATTTTAAATGCAAACCTCCTCCCATCAGCAAGGGCATTGAAGATGAAATGTGGCTGGGTCTTTCAGCATGACAATGATCCCAAACACACCGCCCGGGCAACGAAGCAGTGGCTTCGTAAGAAGCATTTCAAGGTCCTGGAGTGGCCCAGCCAGTCTCCAGATCTCAACCCCATAGAAAACCTTTGGAGGGAGCTGAAAGTCCGTGTTGCCCAGCGACAGCCCCAAAACATCACTGCTCTAGAGGAGATCTGCATGGAGGAATGGGCCAACATACCAGAAACAGTGTGTGACAACCTTGAGAAGACTTACAGAAAACGTTTGACCTCTGTCATTGCTAACAAAGGATATATAACAAAGTATTGAGATGAACTTTTGATATTGACCAAGTATTTACTTTCCACCATAATTTGCAAATACATTCTTTCCAAATCAGACAATGTGATTGTCTGGATTTGTTTCCACATTTTGGGCCAAATCCACAAAAGGGATACGGCGGCGTAATTGCTGTTACGCCGTCGTATCCCTGTTCCTAACTATGGAACTGATCCACAGGATCAGTTTTCCATAGTTAGGCAGAAGATCCGGCATGTATAAGGGACTTACACTGCCGGATCTTAGGATGCAGCAAATTAGCACTTACGGAGATCCACAAAGCTTTTCAGCTTTGTTTTTTCTCCGTAAGTTTTAGTTTGCATACGCAAAATTAGGGCTGCATGGTGTAAAGTTAGTACACCATGTAAAAGCAGACCTTTCTGTCCAGCGACGCGATTTTTTTTAAATTTTGAATTTTTTTTTTCCTGCCGTATCTTTTTTTTTTTCCCGACGCAACTTTATTGACCCGTCGCAATCCACAAAGCCCGGCGTAACGTAATTTCGCGCTATGCACGTCGGGAAAATGACGTCACGAGCATGCGCAGTACGTCCGGCGCGGGAGCGCGCCTAGTTTAAATGGGAATCGCCCCCATTTGAATAGGAACGCCTTGCGCCGGCCGAATTTAAGTTACACAGCCCAAAATTTCTAGGTAAGTGCTTTGTGGATCGGGCACTTAGGTAGAAATTTTAAGGCAGTGTAACTTAAATGGAAAAAATTAAGTTAGGCACGATCTTTGTGGATTTGGCCCTTTGTCTCTCATAGTTTAGGTATGCCTATGATGACAATTACAGGCCTCTCTCATCTTTTTAAGTGGGAGAACTTGCACAATTGGTGGCTGACTAAATACTTTTCTGCCCCACTGTTATGTACACAACTCCCCAAAAATGTAATTTCCTGCTTTGTAATTTGCTAATTGTAGTTGCCAGCTCTGTGCTTCTTTTCACATGTTTTCCAGACCAATCTTAACTGCTTTACATAAAAAGTAATTTACAGAGGTCAGTAGCTGATGCTCACATTTGTTGACCCATAGTTGAATGTTTCAGAAGAGTGACTTTTAACTCCCTCTCCCTTATCACTCTGTGCTCTGTGTGGCCTCCCTTCATTGTTTCATTTAGAGCTGGGCAATCTGAAAGGAAAAAGCTACTGATGTCGTTTCACTCTTGTTGCTTTGCATGTTATGAGTGCACTCTGTGTGAAATGAGTATTTGTAAAATAAATATATATAATGAGTAGAACTGCTGATCTCTCCCTATAAAAATGTTACTTGTCAAGATGTTTTTTTTAGGCATTGGCTTCAATGCTTCCTAAATAACTGTCAAGGAAGAAATTTGAATTTTACATTTACATAAAAAAAATCTTCCTACGAAGTCAGCTGAAAATTATGGGTTTGCCATCATTGTGTTTAATCGCTTTCCCAGATAAATCTTAGCTTGGATTCACTGAAAGTCCTGACAAGCACAGGTAGATTTGCTAATTTCTATATACTGGCCACTTGCTTGTTCTGGGACAGCTCATAAGATCCTGAAGCTGGAAACTAAAAATCAGAAAGTCAGCCTTCATCTGGACAAGATTCCTTTAAAAAAAAAAAAAAAAAACCCTCCCAGAGCAAAGTGCAGTATATGGGGGTGTTCATTAATTATCAGGCATACAACACAGGGCTGGCTTCAAATATCTCCCATCGGCAACAAGAAAGCCTGGCAGTTTTAAAGTCAACTTGTGGTGTTTCTAGATATCTTTTCCTTAATGTATTTTATTATTTATTTTTTCTACAAGAATGAGATTGACATTAGGAGTGGCTGCAACATTTGGCCAATGAAACAGTTCAACAAAATAAAAGTGACATTGTACAGTTTGTTAGTACAGCTTGGCGACAAACTAACAGTGCTGGGTCTAGAGTAGAATTGTGTAAGAAGTACTTGGATAAATGGCGGTCAGTCTAAAGCCGCGTACACACGACCATTTTTCATGTCATGGAAAAAAACAAAGTTTTTCTCAATGTGATTCTTGTCAAGCCTGCCTTGCATACACACGATCATGAAAAAAAAATGCTCGAGCAAAGCGCGGTGACGTACAACACGTACAACGGCACTATAAAGCGGAAGTTTCATTCCATTGGCGACACCCTTTGGGCTAATTATGTAAATTTTCCTTCTCATAACCTGCTTCTGAGCATGGAGGTTATTTCCCATGTCGTTAAAGCGGAGGTTCTGCTGGGAAACGTTTTTTTTTTTTAAGACTACTCTGCTGCTGTTCAAATACACAGTTCTTTACTTACTATTGCCGATCTTGCAGCCGCCACGATCGCGCTTTGGCAGTAAAGGATATTTTATAAAAACTTGTGATGGACATTGCCATCTTCATTGAGGGCACCTTGAAGCCCTCCTGTATTTCTTCCGGGATGCAGTGAATGCTGATCTCCCAGCATTCACCGCGTAATCCCGCGCATGCGAAGTGTTGACGGCGAGTCGCGCCGTCAACACTGCACAGTTGCCATCACAACGGCCGGCGGCGTCCTGAAAAGGACACGCCCCGCTGTGATGTAACACTAGTCCTCCTTTACCAGCACAGTATCCGCCCTCATCACATGACGCGCTTTGCGGGTCATGTGACCCGCTTCCCGCGTCACGTGACAGCACACCTAGCGCGAGACTACACGCGCAGAGAGATCAGTTGATGTGCTATGATTGGCCCACACGTCACTGCAACGGAACCAAGCAAACAGCGCCCACAATGCACAGCGCCGTCGGGGGAAAGTAGAGAAACGCCCACTCCCCGATGGGATGGAAACCCGGAAGCACATCAAAGTACAGGTAAGGGACCATTGAAAAAAAAAATTTACAACGCTATGATGCTTACATTGGGTGGAGGTTAAGGATGCTGGAAAGTTGATTTGGAGGGTGAACCTCCGCTTTAAAGCCTACACACAAACCAGTTTTCTCAACGTGAAAAACGACAACGTGAAAAACGACGAGAAAAAATAGAGCATGTTATAAATTCTTAATGCCCATTTTTCACGTTGAGAAAAATGCTCTGGAGCCTACACACGGTCGTTTTTAATGACCAATTTAAATAATGGCATTTTTCTCGTCATGAAAAACGGTCGTGTGTACGCGGCATAACAAGAGGTAGAGGAAAAGAGGGGAGGCCTCAGTCAATAGATTATAAAATATAGTACAAGTTAAGTGGGGGGTAAGACGTCAATTGGAGGGTCATTGGTTAGTTTGGTACCACTGGGTATATTGGAAACATTGTACTTCCATAATGTAAATTAAACAAATCATGGGCTTTGTGGAAGGGGCAGAGGTGCAGACTATTGCAGGAAAATCTCACCAACCGGAGAGGTAAAAAAAGCTGCAGGGGCATTGCTAGAAAAGACCAGGGGCAGCTTATACTGAGGATAGTAATTATGCTGTTCAAGTAGCACACTGCTGCAAACGGGGAGGGGCAGATTACAACAAACAGTGAGAGTGGCTTAGAGTGGTATGGCTAAATAGAACCCAAGCCTACATGCCTACATGGCAAAAATATGCCACATTCCTTATACCCACAAGTTACTCCTTGATAATTGCTCCACTGTTGGCAATCTCACAGGCACACATAAACCTCAGGACAAAGGAATATTTTTGATTGAATTGAATATATTTATTGGTACAGGGATGAGACAAAAAAATGCTTATAGTGTTAAGCGTTAGCTGTAGTTAGTTTTTTTTTTCATCTTGCCCACACTACAAACCTTAAACCCAAACATAGTCAGTCTGAAGCTTTAAAAATATAATTTATCAAGTAGCCCCACACTTTTTAAAATGTAGTTGGTACCCCTCTACTAAGCTATGTATAGCTTTGTACAACAGTAAGGTAATATTTATTCACACCTTCCAGGCCATAATGGTAGGGTCCACCGGTTTCTTCCATGACAGAATGATTAATTTATAAGCATAGTACAGTTCAGCTTTTTGGTGCCAACAGGTCTATTAGGCCCAACAAACAGAAACAGACGAACAGAATTTCTGATAGAAATGTTTTCAGTCGGAAAATAAGAGAACATGTTCTCTTTTTAACTCCGTCGGAATTTCCAATGGAAAAAGTCAGATGGGGCATACACACGGGTTGGAATATCCGAAAAAAAAATTCCGTCTGACTTTTTCCATTGGAAATTCCGATTGTGTGTACAAGGCATAAGTAGCAAATGGAGTGCAACAGTTGGCTATGGTTTTGCTTAACCTAGTGCAAATAGTGGAACTGTCCGAGGGATCAGGAGTATGTACGCAAAGCATAGTTTGTAAGTGTTGCCTTATGTTGGTGATGACGAGTGCCCACTTAAAGCTATTCTGTCAAGTTATAAAATAACCTGCCGAAAGTTTTCTGCAAGAGAAGAGCTCTGAGGCCCCGTACACACGACCGAGGAACTCGACGTGCCAAACACATTGAGTTCCTCGTCGAGTTCAGTGTGGAAGCCGCCGAGGAACTCGGCGGGCCGACTTTTCCCATTGACTAACGAGAAAATAGAGAACATGTTCTCTTTTCGGCCCGACGAGTTCCTCGTCGGCTTCCTCGCTGAAAAGTGTACACACGACCGAGTTTCTCGCCAGAATCCAGCTCCGACCGAGTTTCTGGCTGAATTCTGCTGAGAAACTCGGTCGTGTGTACGGGGCCTTACAGTATAATTATCTGTTTGGAACCCGGAAGTGTTATATGACCTAAAGGACTTACAGGGACCAAAGCATTATAATGGAGGGGAGGTAGGAGACATGGGCTGCTCGAGAGGTGAGTATAAGTGCTCTCCTCTTGCATGGAATTTTCAGTATGATTTTTAGTAACCTAATAGGGTCAGTTTCTACTTATTAGTGGTCAGTGATGAATGGGCCCCCTTACATTGCTGCACAATGTGTCCCCTTTACATTGCTTCTTAGTGTGTTCCCTATTTTTGTTGCAGAGTGTGCTCCCTTGTGTTGCTGCTTCATGTGCCTCCCTTTGTTGCTGCTCAGTTTACCCCTTCGTTTGAGGCTGCTTAGTGTGCCCCTCTTTTGTTGCTGCTCAATGTGTCCCTTTTTTTTTGCTACTTCAGTGTGCCTCGCCCCCCCTTTAGTTGTCAGTAAGTAGCAGCATCCTTAAAGTGGATGTAAACCCACTCTCATCCTTTCTAAACTACTGCCATAGTGCTGATTTATAAGGATATAGATGCCTCCTGCATGTATCCTTACCTGTCAAATGTCTCCCCTCTGTCTGTTATGAGAACTGAAAAACTGCTGATTCTGTGGGTGGATCTGTTGTCTGGAGCTCGGTGGGTGGAGTTGTGATGTCAGTAGACTCTCCACCCACCTCTACACTCCCCTTGTCAACATGCATTTTTCCTATGTATTTCTTACACTGATTTCTGCTATGATCACTAACATCCAGTCAAAATCCAGAAAGTAACCACATGACTTCAGAAAAGGAGTGGGGGTGGAAATTAAAAAATAATGCCTGTCTGAAGCTAGTGCATGAGATATGTAAATAACCTGTCATTCACAGCAAGGGGGTGGAACGGACTAAGGTTTTTCTCTCTAAGTCTGTTTTTTTCACTGAACAATAAAAGAGAATTGTTCAGAGCTGGATTAACTCGGTGTGGCAAGACTGGGCACAGATGATAGGAAATCTTATACTGTACATTGTGGCATAAAAAAAAAAAAAAAATTGGGTTTACATCCACTTTAATGTTTACCTCAGAGGTCTGCAGAGGCCCATTGCTTTTTTCCAACTCTGGCATCTCTTGCCGACATTAGAACTATAAATGCATGGATAGCCCTCCACCCAGTGCTACCGGCATAGAACAAAGCAAGTCAGTCAGCGTATCTGTTCAATGAGGGATTTTGTGAAAACAATCAAATCTGCAAATACCTCTAACTTCCCTTCTGATAGATTCAGATCAAATTTGATCAAACTGGTTTCATTGGCCAAGGCTGAAAATGTTGGATTGTTTGCATCAATCGGCAACACCAAGATACTTTGCTCATAATTATGATCACATCACTCAGATTATGAGATTACATTGTGGAAACGTAGATGCAATCGATAATTTACTATTGTATCCTATCTATCAAAATCCACTTTCCCATGTGTGGTATATTGAATGGGTTGTCGACTATAGATTGATTACTTCTATCAGAAGAGGTAAACCAGAAATAAATTGATCGTTTATCAAAATGTGTATGGCCACCACAAAAATGGCTTGCTCTGTTTGGTCATGGTAGGTGCCAGGAGCCTAACAATGTCTAAGAGATGCTGGATTTAATTCAGCATGCTTCATTCATCATCCTCTCTTCGTGCCTCATTTTTTTACTTGGCATTAAAAAATGTGTTCTTGAATTGAACGATGACCACACGGGTAGCTGCTGCGGGTAGAATAATATTATTCCCTTATATTTCCAGTTAATTAAGTCATAATTCAAAGATGTAGATGTAGCCAGGGGCGGACTGACAACTCATGGGGCCCCCGGGCAATAGAAGATTATGGGGCCCCTGGGCTTACAGATGGCCACCATGCCAGGAGGCAGTGCAGAGGTGGGGCAGCTAAAATCTCGGGATTTTCACATCAAAAGCATGTCGGTTTCGGACATATCAGGGACAGATGTAAAAAAAACATAGATTTTTACATACTGTCCCTGGTTTTACTGAGCCTGGCATCCCTGACGGGGCCCCCTAGTTAATTGGGGCCCTCGGGCAGTGCCCGAGTGACTCAATGGTCAGTCCGCCCCTGGATGTAGCTCACTCTCCAATAAGGGCCTGGGCCTGCTGGTTGCCCCAGGTTCTTATCCCAGATTAGGGTAGTAGCAGCCAGGCACACAGCAACAGTCACTCTGCTGGCTCAATGAACAGTCTAGGGGTTGCCTTTTTGGAATCTATTGCTGGATAGGGCATAGGGAGCTGTTGGCTACTCCATGAACACTGAGCAATAAATTGAGGATACTCCTCACTATAATACTACTTCTCAGTTCCTCCAGCAAAGGCCAGAAAAATGGACCGAGGTGCCTTCAGTAATGTCCGAGGCCAGGAAATCACTAATATTGATATGCTAGAGATAGCAGTAGCAACAGTCACTAGCTTAATGTGAACATTTTTTTTAATAAGCATAACAGCCCCCCAGTTCTGCCACAGCTGGGACCTCGATAAGCACAGGTAGAATCTTTAGCTTGGCTATTAGGAAGCGAGTTTCCCAATAGAAGTCAATGGAAACAAAGATAATTTGTTCCACATTGACTTCTATGGCATGCAATACCACATGTAGCCAGAGGTGGGGGGGCGCTGGAGAGGCTCGGAAAAGTTTGGTGACAGCTCGGCTGAAAAAGGCTTGGGAACTGAGTATTTCCACATTTTTCAGAGTATTTCCGAACGGCTCCAAACAGCTCCACTCGCCACTGTTCGGCTCCGGTGCCCCCCGCCTCTGGCCAAATGCGGTACTGCAAGCCCCATTAGCTTGAATTCTGCTTGTTTTGCGAGACAACACTCGCAAACCGAGTCAGATTTTTTTTTAAAAAGTCGCTCGTTATTCAAAATACTCGTTAACCGCGTTACTTGTAAACCAAGGTTCCACTGTACTTATTTGTTTTGGAGCAATTCAGAAGGCAGGAAGAAGCAATCAAGTCTGCAGCCTGTGAGACCCCGATCAGTCCAAGCAATCAGCAGCTGCTCCATTAATTACAGAAGAGCAAAAAACAACTAAATGTACCTAGCAGCCTATCTAGGAGGGTGCTACATAATTATAAAAAAAACATGTATTCCAGTTATGAATCAATGATAATGTAGCGCTACCCCCGCAGGAGACGCTGGTTGTTTTGGGATCGGCGTATTAAGTTACCTCTTACCGTTGTCTAGGGGTGAAGTTGATGAGTAGATTAAGGGCCCTTTCAGACGTGCGGACCGTATGTCCGCATTTTCATCCATCCGTTGCGGATGAAAACGGGACATACATGGGTCCCAATGTGATTGCGGGTGTCAGCGGATGACCATCCGCTGACACCCGTAATCGTCTACCTCCGCACAGATCCGATTGCGAAGACCAACAAAAATGGCGTCCGCCACAGATATACTCTCCCCCAGCATACTCTGCGAGGGAAAACTGCTCTAATTGGCTGCTGGGGAAAAGTGGCTCTGCCAGAACCCCTCTAGCGCCAACTGTCGCCCAGGGATGGGATTGCATCCCTGGAGCGCAGACTGACCTACAGGACAGTTCTGGAATGACAGCAGCCCAAAGTTTAACAAATTATGAATGGGAGCAAAATAACTCTCCCATTCCCCCGCTAACTTTAGCGTAGCGCCCATACTGAAAGTAAGGGGGCGCTACAATAAAATCATTAAATGTTTCATTTTACATGGAACCAACATAAGTACTTGAATCTCTCTTTGATATCCGCCATCTGTAATCTCTTGCAAATACAAGCTTGGAGAGCGCAGGCCAAAACCCTGAGTAAATTATGCGCAGCGGATTTGCACATGTGAACATGCTTACAGGAGGAGAGAACAAAGGAATGACCTCATCACAGTATACTTCAGTTCTGTTTATTGTCTAATCACAGGTTAGGGGAAGTTCTGCACCAGGCAGTGTTACTTATCTGCAGTATACTTTGACGGGAGGACCAGGCTGTGCTGTCTGGCAGGGGTATTTGGATCACAAAAAATTATAAAATGTTCATGTGTATATTTCTCTTCCTATATAATAGGCATACGCAGGTTATTACCTAAAGTTCAGCTTTAAGACATGATTAAAATGATAAAATGTAGACGTTGCCTCCTTAGCTAAGATGAATTACACCTTTAATAGAAGGGAAGAATTATTTTTGAAGCTTCATCAAAATATGTCCACCGGCAATATAGAATAGCTTATTCCGTCCTTTTCTCATTATATTTTGTGTGTATGCTGCTGTGTAATATTCCAATAAATCAGTTCTGTATGAAAGGTAATGTTATCTGCATACAGTATAGAGATTTACATTTTTTTATATCTAAATGATTGATCACTGACAGTTCACTTATTTGAACTCTCTTCGTGTTTCTCTGCTCTTTACAGGAAATCTCCCAACAGGAATTGGGAAGAGTGTTACTGAACACCTTGGAGATATGCAGGGAGCCCCAGCAAGGTAGGAACATCCTTATGTACTGGGATCGTTATCTGTTACGACCAAGTTATCACTATCTCATGGATTGTTATTTCATGTGATTGACTTAACCACTTAAGACCCGGACCAAAATGCAGCTAAAGGACCTTTTTGCGATTCGGCACTGCGTCGCTTTAACTGACAATTGCGCGGTCGTGCGACATGGCTCCCAAACAAAATTGGCGTCCTTTTTTCCCCACAAATAGAGCTTTCTTTTGGTGGTATTTGATCACCTCTGCGGTTCTTATTTTTTGCGCTATAAACAAAAATAGAGCGACAATTTTGAAAAAAAATCAATATTTTTTATTTTTTGCTAATTATAATATCCCCCAAATATATATATAAAAAAAAAATTTCCTCAGTTTAGGCCGATACGTATTCTTCTACCTATGGAAAAAAAATAAGCATTTATCGGTTGGTTTGCGCAAAATTTATAGCGTTTACAAAATAGGGGATAGTTTTATTGCATTTTTATTAAATTTTTTTTTTTACTACTAATGGCGGCGATCATCGATTTTTTTCGTGACTGCGACATTATGGCGGACACTTCGGACAATTTTGACACATTTTTGGGACCATTGTCATTTTCACAGCAAAAAATGCATTTCAAATGCATTGTTTATTGTGAAAATGACAATTGCAGTTTGGGAGTTAACCACAAGGGGGCGCTGATGGGGTTATGTGTGACCTTGTGTGTGTTTACAACTGTAGGGGGGTGTGGCTGTAGGTGTGACGTCATCGTTTGTGTCCCCCTATAAAAGGGATCACTCGATCGATGCTGCCGCTACAGTGAAGAACGGGGAAGCCGTGTTTACACATGGCTCTCCCCGTTCTTCAGCTCCGGGGACCGTTTGCGGGACTCCAGCGGCGATCGGGTCCACGAGTCCCGCGGTCCCAGGGCTTCGGACTGGGTCGAGGGAGCGCGCCATGGGCGCGCGCCCGCGATCCACGGCTGGGTACTAGTACAGGACGTACCTGTACGTGGATGTGCCCAGCCGTGCCATTCTGCCGATGTATATGTGCAGGAGGCGGTCCTTAAGTGGTTAAAGTCTATGTTTAGCCATCACTATCTCATGGATTGTAATTTAATTTTAATGACTTAAAGCGGTGTTCCGCCCAAAAAAATAATTAAACGCCAGCAGCTACACATACTGCAGCTGCTGGCTTTTAATAAATGGACACTTACCTGTACTGGAGTCCAGCTATGTCGGCACCCGCAGTTGATATTTCCATCAGCTGTCTGGTGCTGCCGCCGCCATTGCGGGTAAGGGAACCCGGCAGTGAAGCCTTTCAGCTTCACGCTGGGAAACCTACATGCGCGAGGCCCCGCTCCTCTCCTATTGGCCCGACAGCCGGGGGAGAAGGAGGGAGCCCCGTGGTGACATCACGGGCCGCGGCCCGGACTCCTGGAAGTGGGAAAGATATCCTGTGTCCATAACCCCCCGTCCCACTGAAAAGCGCCAATTGTGGCATCGGAGGGGGTGGAACTCCGCTTAAAAATGTATGTCCAGCCAAATTGTTTTTTTTCTTTGCTTTGTATAGCATAGGGAAGGATTAATCCCCCCCCATGTCAGGTTATAACTTCTGCTTAAAATGTTTTATCAGACATGAAGGTAGGGAAAATATGACACAGGAATGGATAGAATTAAATCACCCCATTTGTCTGGGGATGAAGGAGCATGTGACTCACGCGCTGTCACATGGTTAGAAGATTACACGGTCAATGTTAAAAAAAGAGCATCAAATGATCAAAAATCATTTCAAAAATCCAAAATTCTTTATTGCTAGTTATTCTTGACAACAGGAATGGCAAAAGACAGCCAACGTGTTTCGGGGGCCAAAAATCCCCTTCCTCAAGGCCTGGACAATGTAGTAAAAAGGTATCTTTTGGACTCAAAGCAAATGGATTGATTATACCTCTCTGACAGTGGGAAGTATTAATGGGCCTCACTTGGCTTTGGCTATAGAGGCAGGCACAATTGCACATCAGTCCTTACGTCTACTGGAGGGTTATACAGTGGAACCTTGGATTGCGAGTAACACGGTTAACAAGCGTTTGGCAATACGAGTACTGTATTTCCTAAAATCCTTACTCGGTTTGCGAGTGTTGTCTCGCAAAATGAGCAGGATTCAGGTCAAAGCGGTGTGCAGTACCACGTTTGGCCTGAGGTGGGGGGGGGGCACCGGTTGGCGCCATTCGGAACACGGCCGGAAAGGCTCGAGGAGAGTTCGGCTGACCTCTACAAACCTTGGAAAGGCTTGTAAACGGAGGCTTTCCGAGGTTTGCCGAGGTCAGCCGAACTCTCCTTGGGCCTTTCCGAGGCTCTCCGCCCCCCCCCCCCACCTCTGGCCTCATGCGGTATTGCATGTCATTGAAGTCAATGCGGAACAAATTATTTTAGTTTCCATTGACTTCAATGGGGAAACTCGTTTTGATATGCGAGTACTTTGGATTACGAACATTCTGCTGGAACGGATTATGCTCGTAATCCAAAGTTCCACTGTATTTATGGAACCTTTGCTATGAGTCTACCATGTCCAAACTTTGAGGAGAGATTTATAGCCCCAGAAACGCGTCAACTATCGTTTGGTGTTCCATTGTCACGTGTAATTAATAATAAAGGATTTTGGTGCACTATTTTTTTTCTTTTTTACATAGTTAGTCAGGTTGAAAAAAGACACAAGTCCATCCAGTTCAACCACAAAAAATAAAAAAACAAAAATAAAAAACACAGTAAAATCCTATACACCCAACTCCATTCCCACAGTTGACTTTGCTTTGTGGAGAGCTGCCAAAGTCAGACCATTTGGCATTCCTCGTTCTGAGTAAAAGATCTGTGTTCAGCGCCTCACCGCCACCTTTTATCTTAGCTTACATAGGGTATTGTTTCCTGAATGGAACAGCGGGGGAGTGAAGGGAAGGGGAGCATGTGCAGCTGTGGTGGACCTCTATGGGTAAATAACAGGTTTGCGTTCACCATTTAAAATAAAATGGAATTTGCACTTTAATTGGTGGACTTTTTTTGAATTTTCAATGCAGTCATCAAAGTTCTGTAGAGCAGTGGTCATCAACCATGTCCTCAGGGCCCACTAACAGGCCAAGGCCCGGATTCACGTAGAATCGCGTATCTTTGTGCGGGCGTAACGTATCCTATTTAGGTTATGCCTTCGCAACTTTAACAGGCAAGTGCCGTATTCTCAAACCAAAGTTGCGGCGGCGTAGCGTAAATAGGCCGGCGTAAGCCCGCCTAATTCAAATGTGGTAGATGTGGGCGTGTGTTATGTTAATTTAATGTGACCCCACGTAAATTACGCTTTTTACGAACGGCGCATTCGCCGTCCGTGAAAGTATCCCAGTGCGCATGCTCCAAATTAACCCGCAAGAAGCCAATGCTTTCGACGTGAACGCAAATGATGCCCAGCCCTATTCGCGAACGACTTACGCAAACAACGTAAATTTTACAAAATTCGACGCGGGAACGACGTCCATACTTAACATTGGTACGCCGCATGTACGGGGGTAACTTTAAGCCGGGAAAAGCCTAACGTAAACGGCGTATCTGTACTGCGTCGGCCGGGCGTACGTTCGTGAATTTGCGTATCTAGCTGATTTACATATTTCTAGGCGTAAATCAGCGTACACGCCCCTAGCGGCCAGTGTAAATATGCAGTTAAGATACGACGGCGTAAGAGACTTATGCCGGTCGGATCTAATACAAATCTATGCGTAACTGATTCTAAGAATCAGGCGCATAGATACGACAGGTCGGACTCAGAGTTACAACGGCGTATCTGGAGATACGCCGGTGTAACTCGTACGTGAATCCGGGCCCAAGTTTGCAAGATAACTGAAATACATCAAAGGTGATATCATTTGCTACTCAGTAATTGCAGTATTCTAGTCTGCATCTCCCCAAGGTAATACATAAAACCTGGCCTGTTAGTGGGCCCTGAGGACAGGGTTGATGACCACTGCTTTAGCATGCTGATGCTAAGCTTTAATACAAGTTGCATGGATTCTAGCATAGGAAGATGAATGAAATGAGAAACAGATGGAGAGATACATTTCCAGAGTTCTGGGGGCGCTCCAGATTCTGCGATTTTTAATTTCGAGGAATTAGGTCTGCCAGCTTGGCCATTTAAATCCACACGTGTAGTAAACGCACATATGGCTCCCATACATCGCATTAATGAATGTGTGTGCTGCTTGCTTTGCCACTGTTGCCATGCAAGCACATAACATTCATGTGTGCTGATTTGCTTTGTAGTCACGTGTAGTCACATGGCTGACCAGTTTAAACATTTGACCTAGAAAGCCTATGAGGAAATCATGTCGGAGTTTCATGTCGGAGGAGCGGAGAGGTTACCAAGGCTACATTGGACAGAAGATATTTGTATGCAGTGTAGTTCAGAGATAATTCACTATGGGACTAGAATAATCTGTAATGCAGTCCAATATCTTTGGCTTTTATTGCCTAAATGGCATTGGGGATTTAAGGAGAGATCGCGCACATGCAGCTGTGTGTTTAAATCACGTTATATATAAATTGATACAGCTGTTATGGGATTGGCATGCTGCTGGATGGAGAGAGAGAAGTGTTATCCTTTCATGTCCTTCAGGCCCTGTTCACACGATTGTTCTGTGGATTTGCACACATTACTGCAGTGATGTGATGTGCTACTATTCATTGAGGCGCACCTATGTTACAGCGTAGCACAACCCGTGTTGTGCTGCCAAAAATACTGTGGGGTAGATTCACGTAGGGAGCCCGTATTTGTGTGCGGGCGTAACGTACAGGCATACCCCACTTTTACGTACACAACGGGACCAGAGCATTGATGTAAAACGAAAATGTACTTAAAGTGAAGCAATGCCTTTTTTCACTTCTAGGCTGTAGTGGGGGTGCCAGGGGCTTTAGTGGGGGCATCAGGGGAACACTCACATGTAAATAAGCTCATCTGATGCAAGGGGGGCCGCTCCAATCCATCCCCCGGACATCGCGCTGTGCACAAAGGACATTGCTATTGAGAGGCTGGATGTTATTCTGTGGCTGACTGGGAAGCCTGAGGGGATGTGATGTCACCGGAGGTGGGGAGGCAGCCAGGATACAGAAGGAGCACACTGGAACTGAGCAGGCTAAGTGCTCAGAACTTCAGTTCCGTCTAATGCGGGTGCACGGCGCGGGAATATTTGTACTTGTGAGACACTTTACATACACTCGCGGGCATGTCCGTACTCGCGAGTGTACGTAAAGTGAGTGTCCGTAAAGCGGGGTATGCCTGTATCCTATTTACGCATACGCCCCTGCAACTTTCACAGGCAAGTACAGTATTCACAAAGCAAAGTTGCGGCGGTGTAGCGTAAATAGGCCGGCGTAAGCCCGCCTAATTCAAATGTGGAAGATGTGGGCGTATTTTATGTTAATTTATTGTGACCCCGCGTAAATTACGCTTTTTCCGAACGGCGCCGTCCGTGAAAGTATCCCAGTGCGCATGCTCCAAATTAACCAGCAATAAGCCAATGCTTTCTACGTGAACGTAAATGACGTACAGCCCTATTCGCGAACGAGTTACGCAAACAACGTAATCGACGGAAAATTTGACGCTGGCCCGACGTCCATACTTAACATTGGCTGCGCCTCATATAGCAGGGGTAATTTTACGCCGGAAAAAGCTTAACGTAAACGGCGTATCTGTACTGCGACGACCGGGCGTATGTTCGTGAATAGGCGTATCTAGCTGATTTAAATATTCTAGGCGTAAATCAGCGTACACGCCCCTAGCGGCCAGCGTAAATATGCAGTTAAGATACGACGGCGTAGGAGACTTACGCTGGTCATATCTTAGTGAAATTCTGGCGTATCTGATTCTTTGAATCAGGCGCCAAGATACAACGCCTCACACTCAGAGATACGACGGCGTATCTGGAGATACACTGTCGTATCTCCTACCTGAATCTGGCCCTGTATATGCGCTTTAGTGTGTTAGGTAGCCCAGTCAAATGCATGGGCTGTCCTAACTCAATGCGCATTAAAGCGTGGCTTAAAGGAGAAGGACAGAATTTAAGAAAAAGACCGTTTATACTCACCTAGGTGGATACAGCATCTATCTATAGCTGCATCTGCCCCTGCTGCCTCTACACTGGGAACTGAGCAATCAAAGACTTCTGATCACTCAGTTCTCTGGTCTGCTCTGAGCACAGAGCAGTGACTGCCCTCACTCACTAGAGCGCTGGGCTATACAGGGGGCACACTGAGAGGCTGATCTATCTACTGGTTAGGCATGTGGATGGATCCTGATAATATTGTCGAGATCCCTGTAGACTCTGGACCGAGGTTTAACCTTAAACTGCGTAGAGGGTTCCTTACTGTAAGAGCGGCAAGGATGTGGAATTCCCTTCCACAGGCGGTGGTCTCTGATAGTTTAAAAAAACTTGTAGATAAGCACCTGAACAACCACAACATACAGGGATATACAATGTAATACTGACATATAATCACACACATAGGTTGGACTTCCTGTTCCAACATGACTGCGCACCAGTGCACAAAGCAAGGTCCATAAAGACATGGGCCCAGATTCTCGTATCTTGGCGTAAATCTCCGCTGGCGTAACGTATCTTATTTATGTTACGCAGCCGCAAGTTTTACGGGCAAGTGCTTTATTCACAAAGCACTTGCCTGTAAAGTTGCGGCGGCGTAGCGTAAATCCTCCAGCGCAAGCCCGCCTAATTCAAATGATCCGGGTAGGGGGCGTGGATCATTTAAATTAGGCGCGTTCCCACGCCGATCGTACTGCGCATGCGCCGTCCCTAAAATTTCCTGACGTGCATTGCGCAAAATGATGTCGCAAGGACGTCATTGGTTTCAACGTGAACGTAAATGGCGTCCAGCGCCATTCACGGACGACTTATGCAAACAACGTAAATTTTTAAATTTCGACGCGGGAACGACGGCCATACTTAACATTCGTTGCCCCTAATATAGCAGGGGCAACTTTACGCGTCGCAAATCTAATGTAAACGTCGTATCTTCACTGCGTCGACCGCGCGTACGTTCGGGAATTCGCGTATTTTGCTAATTTGCATACTTGATCGGGAAAAAAAAATTGTATTTAAGATCCGACAGCATAAGAGCCTTACGCCTGTCGGATCTAATGGTTATCTATGCGTAACTGATTGTAAGAATCAGTCGCATTGATACGACGGCCCAGATTAGGACTTACCATACTGGACCACAAACCTTCCTCACTGTGCTATATGTTTTCTGCTGCACCATTGGCATGGTTATATCTTCTTAGTCCTCCCATAAAATTATCACAAATTTGTGCTTATAGTAGAACTATGGGCAACACTTTTTCTTTTCATTTTGGATAGAGAAGGGGAGGGTTATAGCCCCTGTCAGTTTATTTTTTACTATCCCTGTCCCATTGCAGAGATTTTCCTTCACTTCCTGCCCCGTAGCCATACATAAAGTGAGAGGAAATCTATGCAAATTAAGGGAATCCAATGCCCCCCACCAGGCCTTAAGAACTAGTGTACCCACTCTAAAATTTCAGGGTGGGTCTTAAACAGAAGGGGGTGTGGCCTTGACAGGAAGGGGTGGGTCATGTTTAAATTAGGGGGTGCATGAGTTTAGTCAGGCCTAGGGCAGCACAAAATCTAAATACACTACTGACCCTACGGACTAAGACTGGGATGCCATTAAAGTTTGTGTGTAAAGGTAGGCGTCCCAATACTTTTGGTAATATAGTGTATGCAGGTCCAGCTTTTGGTAATATAGTGTATGCAGGTCCAGCTTTTGGTAATATATAATGTATTTTCATCACAAAATCTCATAACTCATCAAGAGGTGAGTGTGCAGCAGGCGTTAAGTGTTCAGGTGGGTTTTATCCTAAAGCGGTATCCCTTTGGTATCTCCCGTAGGCTCTAATAGGCACCCAAAAAGGTGAACATGCTGGGCCCTTGCTGTTTATTCCGCGTTGTGTTAGAAAAGCGAAGGAATTTGCTTTGCTAACACTAAACCGCCTCTCAGCCAATTAGGTAAGTGCCGGGCGATGCACACTGGCAGCATTTGATGGGGCACACTGGCAGCAATTGATGGGTACAGTAGCTGCGTTTGGGCACAGTGGCTGCGTTTAATTGGGCACAGTGGCTGCTTTTGATGGGCACAGTAGCTGCGTTTGGGCACAGTGGCTGCGTTTAATTGGGCACAGTGGCTGCTTTTGATGAACACAGTGGCTGCGTTTGATCGTCACAGTGGCTTTATTTGATGGCACAGTGGCTGCGTTTTTTGATGGCACAGTGGCTGCGTTTGATGGGCACAGTGGCTGCGTTTGATGGCACAGTGGCTGTGTTTGATTGGCACAGTGGCTGCGTTTGATGGGCACAGTGGCTGCATTTGATGGCACAGTGGCTGGGTTTGATGGGCACAGTGGCTGCATTTGATGGCACAGTGGCTGCGTTTGATGGGCACAGTGGCTGCGTTTGATGGCACAGTGGCTACTTTTGATGGGCACAGTGGCTGCGTTTGATGGGCACAGTGGCTGCGTTTGATGGGCACAGTGGCTGCGTTTGATGGCACAGTGGCTGGGTTTGATGGCACAGTGGCTGCATTTGATGGCACAGTGGCTGCGTTTGATGGGCACAGTGGCTGCGTTTGATGGGCACAGTGGCTGCGTTTGATGGGCACAGTGGCTTCGTTTGATGGGCACAGTGGCTTCGTTTGATGGGCACAGTGGCTTTGTTTGATGGGCACAGTGGCTGCGCTTGATGGGCACATTGGCTGCGCTTGATTTTTTTTTTCAGTTTGTTTGCCCCCCCCCCCCCAAAATTTTGAGCACCAGCCGCCACTGTCTGCTAGTACATATAACACACCCCTCTCTCCAGATTAACAATGCTGATGTACAAAGGTGCACCCTGTTCTCCTATATCCAGAGTGGGGCATTCTAATACAGGAAGTGTGTTAAAGACACAGGGAGGGAAAAAGGCTAAAAAGAGAAAAAGAATGCAGCCACCATATCTAATGATTGGGAAGCTGCAATATATTACATTTTTGATTTTGGGTTAATACCGCTTTAAAATCAGTCCTACTTCAAAACAATCAGCATACAGTAAAACCTTGGTTTGCGAGCATAATTCGTTCCAGAAACATGCTTGTAATCCAAAGCACTTGTATATCAAAGCATTTTTTTTACAGAGTATAAAAGAGAAGAGAGGCACCTCTAAGTGTAGAAATACGTTTCTAAATGTTGTACCTTCATTAAATGTAACCATATTGCTACACTTAGAGGCTCCTCTCTTCTTTTTTATACTCTGTTGTGACATGACGCTACTCTTATATGAAGACATCACTTGTATATCAAGGCAAAATTTATAAAAAGAAATTGCTTGTCTTGCAAAACGCTCTCAAACCAAGGTTTTACTGTATATCCTAAGATTCCCGCATGTGTCAGTTATATGCATTCTTAGACAGTCCATTGTAATTACGGTCGCTCAGAAAGAAATGATTTACACGCTCGATCCTCTTCCTACTGGAGGCAGTGGGAACGAGCGATCCAGAACTGCGGTAAGAGGCCACAGCACTACTTAATCTGTCAGTGGGAAAATGATCCAAAATTCACGTCAAAGTATATTTTATGGACTTCCAGGCCTTGCCAGGTGCTGTTTTTTAAGAACCTTTATATCAAAATAATGTCTTTGTTGAGGAAAGTCGGAATGTGATCTTTATTGTAATTTCAGCAGACTAAGGTTGCAAGTAAAATGCCAGAGATAATTTGTCACATTTTCCGCATTGTTCAAACCCTTTTATTTTCTAGGAAAAGAACATATTTATGAAGTCTTGGACACTTTGCGTCATGAACTGTCAGTCTGTGAGCTACTCCAGAGCCAACAGGAGAAGAAAGACAGCAAAGCGCAGTCCTTGGCCAACTCGCTAGTCATCTCTTGTTGAACAACAGCGCCACCTACAGCCCCGTCATGAATGTACACCCTCTGAACAGCATCTATCTTTTATCAGCTCCTTCGAGTTTGTTGATAAGCACAGGACCAGCTCTAATCCATCTGCCTCAAGCTGCTCTCCAGTATCTGAATCACACCATGTCATAGCGGTGCATTGTGGGTAGAGTCGAATAAATAAGCTCATGAAACATTTTCATTTGTTGACACAGATAAAAATTATTTATATAGTCCTACCTGCAGGTGATCTGTGTGGCTGAACAGAGCTCATCATTCAGCAGTTCAATAATAGTCATATGGGGAGCAGCATCAATTGGAATAATTTCCGGAATAAAATGAAAACACAGCAATAAAAATGACGGATTCCCCGGGGCCAGGAGTGACAGTTTGCAGTATTGCAGCAAGGACGGCCTAGCTAATAAACGCACGGATCAACAGTTTACACGGCCAAGACTAATGTAGGGGATGATCTACATGGTCTGACCAACAGATCAATAAATCTCACAAATTGCTCAGGTTGAGGTATAGGTGTAAAATCGGATTGATTAGGAGAAAAAATGAATGTGATGCTTTATTTTGAGCTTGAATCTGTTTTTCGTATTCCAGGAGACACCATTAGGGGGCATTGTAAGAACTGCAGTTTCCTGTAAACTTATTTTTTTCCTTTTTTTTTTTATTAATACTGAACTCCAGGCAAACATTCAATAGAGTTGCAATACATATAAAAGGGCAGCAGTTCTACCTGCAAAAAGATCTATGGCCCAGATTCACAAAAGAGATACGACAGCGTTTCTCTGAAACGCCGTCGTATCTCTCAGAGTATCTATGCGACTGATTCATAGAATCAGTTACGCATAGATAGCCCTAAGATCCGACAGGTGTAATTGTTTTACACTGTCGGATCTTAGGATGCAATACCGCGGCCGCCGCTGGGTGGAGTTTGCGTCGTATTCCAGCGTCGGGTATGCAAATGAGGTTTTACGGCGATCTACGACTGTTTTTCGCGTTCGGTACGTCGTCGCTAGTCTAGTTTCCCGTCGCAATTTTAGTCGTCGTTTTACCTGCCCTAACTTTACACAGCCCACGTATGTGCTGTTTAAAGTATGGCCGTCGTTCCCGCGTCGAAATTTTAAAAAAAATAACTTGCGTAAGACGTCCGGGAATACGAAAGTACGCTACGCACGTCGCCGTTCGGAAAAATGACGTCACTTCGTGCAAAGCACGGCGGGAATTTCAAAACGGAGCATGCGCAGTAGGTCCGGCGCGGGAGCGCGCCTAATTTAAATGGCACACGCCCCTTTGAATTACGCGGCGTAAGTTTTCATGCAAGTGCTTGGTGAATCAGGCACTTGCGATGAAAACTTGCGGCGGTGTAACGTATCTACGATACATTACGCTGCCGCAGTTCTATGTGAATCTGGCCCTATATTTCTGTCTATGCAGTCCAGAGATTTACTCATCTCTGCCATACAGCAGAAGCTGGTTCATGACACCACTTTACAAGCAAATGTAAACACAACTGGATAACATTTACCGTATATACTTGCGTATAAGCTGACCCGAGTATAAGCCGAGGTACCTAATTTTACCACAAAAAAATGGGAAAACCTATTACCTCGAGTATAAGCCTAGGTAGAGAAATGCAGCAGCTACTGTAAGCAGAAAAGAGGGTCAACAATGCCCATTTGCATCTTCACTGTGCCCATTGCAACCTTACTGTGCCCATTGCATCTTCACTGTGCCCATTGCAACCTTACTGTGCCCATTGCAACCTCACTGTGTCCATTGCAACCTCACTGTGCCCAACCTCACTGTGCCCATTGCAACCTCACTGTGTCCATCCTCACTGTGCCCATTGCAATCTCACTGTGCCCATTGCAACCTCACTGTGCCCATTGCAACCTCACTGTGCCAACCTCACTGTGCTCAATCTCACTGTGCCCAACCTCACTGTGCCGATTGCAGCCCCACTGTGCCCGAGTCAGTGTACCTGAAATTCTTGACAGGCTGCGGGTGTCCATTCATTGTTTAAAAGTCGCTGTCTCCTCCTGGTCCCTTCCGTGTTAGGCGTTTCTCAGCAGACACAGTTCCGCCTATCACGGACGTTCTCTCATCCTCGGACTCAGTTTCCCAGCAGACACTGTGTCCAGTTTTCGGCCAATCACGGACGTTCTCTCATCCTCGGACTCAGTTTCCCAGCAGACACTGTGTTCAGTGTTCCGCCTATCACGGACATTCTCTCATCCTCGGACTCAGTTTCCCAGCAGACATTGTGTTCAGTGTTCCGCCAATCACGGACGTCCTCTTGTACAAGGATGAAAGGACATCCGTGATTGGCGGAACACTGAACACAATGTCTGCTGGGAAACTGAGTCTGATAATGAGAGAACATCCGTGATAGGCGGAAATGTGTCTGCTGAGAAACGCCTATCACGGAAGGGACCAGGAGGAGACAGCGACTTTTAAACGATGGACGCCCACAGCCTGTCAATAATTTCAGGTACACTGACTCAAGTATAAGCCGAGGGGGGAATTTTCAGTCTTAAAAAAAGGGCTGAAAAACTTGGCTTATACTCGAGTATATACGGTAGTTTGCTAAAGTACTGTGTAGGGTTGCCAACCTCTTGCAGCATTTTTTACTGACAAAACATGAAAAATGTATTGGCGGAGCACATTTTTTACTGGCAACCTGAGAAATTACAGAACTCCTATTGAAAACTAACACAGTGAATATTTGAACAGTATAAACATGATATGGAAACACTGACAATACCTATAACAAAGTGATTTGCTTGACTTACACCAGTGTTAATTTTGGCAGCAAATTTCGATTTTATTTTAGTCTAATGCCGCGTACACACGATCGGAAATTCCCACAAGAAAACCGTGGATTTTTTTCCAACAGAATTTTGGCCCAAACTTGAGTCACACAAAATTCCGACCGTCAAGAATGCGGTGAAGTACAACACTACAACAAGCCTAGAAAAATGTTCAATGATTCCGAGCATCCGTCAAATTGATTCCGAGCATGCATGTCGGAATTGCATACAGACAATCGTAATTTCCGACAAGAACTTTTCCGTCGGAAAATTTGAGAATCAGCTGATCAAATACCACCAAAAGAAAGCTCTATTTGTGGGGAAAAAATGATAAAAATATAATTTGGGTACAGTGTTGTATGACCGTGCAATTGTCATTCAAAATGCGTCAGCGCTGAAAGCTGAAAATTGGTCTGGGCACGAAGGGGGTTTAAGTGCCCAGTAATGAAGTGGTTAAAAAAAGCTAAAAAACGCTACAGCGAAAAAAAAAATGCTGAAAAACGCTGAATAACTCATTCTACAGCTGACGCTACTGGCTTTTTTTATAATGTCCAGTGTGCATGAGGACTAACTCCTATTCTAAATACCTTGTAGAAGGAAGATGCATATACTGTAGTTACCTATTCTCAGTGCGCTCCATTCCGTCACATGATCTCGCCTGTGGCGCTTTCAGGAGACAGGAGGGACAGCCAACAACTGACGTCCCATAGTAAGCCTATGGGTGACGACTCCGATCAGGCGATACATCTGTTCAGATACAGAATACTTTATTAATCCCAAAGAGAAATGATTATGTTGTCACCTGAAGCCAACCCATGGGGAGATCACGTGACCGGACTGGAGCGCCCTGAGAATAGGCAAGTGTATAAATCTTCCTCCTACTATTAGTATAGGGGGAGCTGATTTAAGCTTAGTTAGATCTAGACTTGAATTCTACTTTAATGGTTTATTCATGAATATAGAATTGCATTAATTTGTGTCTTATATCTGCCTGGAGTCCATCTCTAATAGAGTAGTGACATTTCTCTGATACAACAGCATGTTTCGCCACAAGACATCTAGATGTTTATTTATATATAGCAGATGGTTTAATTATGTTTTATCGACTTTTAGATGATACAGAATTGGATATTTTCTTAAATGTTAATAAAGAACAATTCCTTCTTTTACTTCTGTCTGTGAAATTATTTCTAGTATAATACTTTATTAACCACTTAAGGACCGCCTCCTGCACATTTACGTTTGCAGAATGGCACGGCTGGGCACAGGCAAGTACCTGTACGTCCCCTTTGAGTGCCCAGCTGTGAGTCGCGTGCGTGCCGTGGGCAAGCGCCCACGACCTGCTCCGAAGCTCCATGACCGCGGGACCCGCGATCGATCACAGGAGCTGAAGAACAGGGAGAGGTGAGTGTAAACACACCTTCCCCATTCTTCATAGTGGCAATGTCACTGATCGTCTGTTCCCTGGTATAGGGAAAGGCAATCAGTGGAGTCAGACGTCCAGCCCCGCCCCCCTACAGTTAGAAACATGTGAGGTCACACATAACCCCCCCCTAGTGGTTAACTCCTAAACTGCAATTGTAATTTTTACAGTAAACAATGCATTTTTTGCTGTGAAATCGATAATGGTCCCAAAAATGTGTCAAAATTGTCCGATGTGTCCACCATAATGTCGCAGTCACAAAAAAAATCACTGATTACCGCCATTAGTAGTAAAAAAAAAATATTAATAAAAATGCCATAAAACTATTGTTTATAGCGTTTGTAAACGCTATAAATTTTGCGCAAACCAATCGTTAATCGCTTATTGCGATTTTTTTTACCAAAAATATGTAGAAGAATACATATCGGCGTAAACTGAGAAAAAAAATGTTTTCTTTTTTGGGGGTATTTATTATAGCAAAAAGTTAAAAATATAGATTTTTTTTCAAAATTGTCACTCTATTTTTGTTTATAGCGCAAAAAATAAAAACCGCAGAGGGGATCAAATACCACCAAAAGAAAGCTCTATTTGTGGGAAAAAAAGGACGCCAATTTTGTTTGGGAGCCACATTGCACGACCGCACAATTGTCAGTTAAAGCGACGCAGTGCCAAATCGCAAAAACTGGCCACTTCCTTTACCTGCATAATGGTCCCGGTCTTAAGTCGTTAAGATGTGCTTCAAATAGGACAGTCTAATGATATCTGGATTAGAACACCTGTCTTGTTTTTATTGTTGTCATTGTGCAGATTCATCCTCTGTATCTGTCCTGGTGACCATTTTCTCTGTAGAGGGGAAATCTTCCCATGAGGAAGGACACCACTTCTGGTGACAACCGGGGATTTCATTAAAATTTTTATTTATTACAGGTACTTTTATAGCGCTGTCAATTTACGCAGCGCTTTATGCGTATATATTGTACATTCACATCAGTCCCTGCCCTCAAGGAGCTTACAATCCTAAGGTCCTATCAGCATGCCTTTTGGAGTGTGGGAGTAAATCCACGCAGGCACAGGGAGAACATGCAAACGCCAGAAAATTTTTACCTTTAGAACCACTTTATTAGGTCCGCGCCTCGACCGCTCTGCAGCAGTGTGCAATGCACTCAGCAGCAGTGCTGTGGGTCAGCATTTTGAGAATTAAAACAGGGTGTGAGGAAGCAACATACGTATCAGCTACTTACTCTAGGGTGACCAGACATCCCCAGTTTCAGGGGACAGTCCCCTGATTGAGGACACTGTCCCCGGGCCAAGTCTGTCCCTGGTTTTGTCCCCAGATTGGATTTAATAGGGGGCAGGGGCAATTTCATGGACAGTCAGTGCAGAATTAAAATAAAAAAATTAGAATTACACCCCCCCGCTCCGCCGTGCCTACTAGCTTAGGGGGGGTGTATTTTTTCCATTATCTGTGCCCCTTTCTGATGATCATGTGCTGGTCGGAGCGGAGGGAATATTTCTTCAGTTTCGGGCGCATGCCCATTCAGCTTTGCTTGCATGTTCTTCTGCCTTGGCTCAAATCCTGGCCAGCCACCTGCTTATCTCCTTGCCTTCCTTGGCGGAGTGATCTTCCTCCGCTCCCCATCCAGTAGTAGCCGGGGCCCGAAGAGTAATGCTGCGTACACACCATCACTTTATGTGATGGAAAAAAACGACATTTTCTGTGAAGTAAAAAACGACGTTGCCTACATTTTTTCACAATGCTCTAGCAAAGCGAGGTTACGTTCACCACTTTTTTCCATTGAAGCTCGCTTCATAACTAGCTTCTGGGCATGCGCGGGTTCAAAAACGTTGTTTTAAATGTCTTTTTTGCTACACACGGTCAGTTTTTGTGAAACAAAAAACGACGTTTTGAAAAACGACACAAAAAATTAAAGCATGCTTCAATTTTTTTTTGTCGTTTTTCACAAGACATAAAACAACGTTTTCCCCCACACACGGTCATTTAAATTGACGTTTTTAAAAATGTAGTTTTTTTTCATCACATAAAGTGATGGTGTGTACGCGGCATAAGACTTGAGAGGCTGTGAGGCGGGCGTTGACGGGCAGAGTCGCTGATTGTTGCCATTACTAGTAAAAAAAAAATATGTCCCCAGATTTCATTTTAAAAATCTGGTCACCTTAACTTACTCCCTTTTGAAAACCGCTCTACTGTGGATCGTTTTTTGGAGAGTCAGCTTTAACCGCTGCACCTTTAACCACTTCAATACCAGGCACTTTCGCACCTTCCTGCCCAAGCCAATTTTCAGCTTTCAGTGCTTTTTAAATGACAATTACGCGAGTGACGCCGCACCACCGATCACCGGACGTCATATGACGCCCAGTCATGATAACTGAACCACTGCTCGGCCTTCATTCTGCTATAGGCCAGGCGTAAGTGGTTAAACAACCTGAAAAGAAGACAAGGGCATGTGGCAGCCCTCCCCAATATAGTTATTATCCACACATTTTTTACCCCCATCACCATCCATCTCATAAAAAGCTTAAAGTGGTTGTAAACACTAGTAGAAAAAAACTGCAAGACAAAGGCATAATGAGCTAGTATGCATAGCATACTAGCTCATTATGAATTACTTACCTTACATCGAAGCCCCCGCAGCAGTCCTCGTACCCCCCTCCGGCCGGCCATATCTCTCCTGCAGTTACTTCCGGGTAATGTGGGCTCCGGCTGTGATTGGCCGGAGCCCTGATGACGTCACTCCCACGCATGAGAGCGGGAGCCGCCGGTAATGGCACACTTACTGAAGCAACAGTACATACGTGCCATTGCTTCAGTTGATGACATTGGCACATGCAAATGACATCGGCCCATGCAAATACAGGGGATATCTCCTAAACCGTGCAGGTTTAGGAGATATCCTGGGTAGCCACAGGTAAGCCTCATTATAGGGTTACTGGTAGCAGAAAGTGGTTGTAAAAGGTTTACAACCACTTTAAAGAGGTATTAAATCCAAAAGCAAATATTTATTGTATTGCAGCTTACCAATTATTAGATGTGATGGCTCTCTTGCAGATGCTGATGTAGCAGTTACAGGAATGAGACAAACCGTTTATCCCTGACACGGGTGCATATACTGATCGATTTTATGTTAAACCCTTATTCCAAAAGATAAAAAAAAAAAACTTTGCTGTAACTGGTTACTGGAGTTTGGTTTCAATTTGTTAAATCTGCTAATACATCTAACACTCCCCCTTTCCCCAGTCTGACATCGCTGCTGTCTCCTGTGCCCCAATGCTCCTTTCCTACAATCCAACAGCAGTGCAATATCTGAGGGGGGGGTCTAAGGAAAAACGGTTTTATTTCTGTCTTTATTGCTAATGGAGTGCTCCCCTTACTTCCTGTCTGGGAAAATGTTGTTATCAGAACAGGAAGTGAGGGATATTCTCTCTAGCAACATCCCAGATAGCAGTAAATTTAGGTCCCAACCCTTCTTTACTATGCCCTTTACTATGCCTTGCTATACTCTTTAAATGATCTCTTTAAGTCCGCTAATTTGTTGCTGGAGGATGAATGGGATAATCTGACACATTGCGAGACAAGGACAACACTTCCATCAGACCTTGTTAGTCATGAGGCCACAGTGGCAAGGAAATTGGACAATATAGCTACATCTTCTGCATGTAGGTGACAGTTCTTGGTAAACCTAGTCACGCCATTGTTGATTCTCCAGTATAAGGTGTCCTGCATAAATATGCAGAGGTGCCCTCACTTGGCCCATGCACAAGATGTGAATTTAAGCGCCTCTCTATATGTAAATATATGGCATATTTCCTATTTACATTCAGCTCAGCGCTTTCTTCATTCAAGGGCGGCAACATCTCCCAGAACTGTAATTTGTTTATATATGATTGTAAATGTTCTTTATTTTGTGCATCTCATTTTCTATATGCAAGTAATTAGATATTTCTCTGTTTATCAGCTCTGGGAATATTCTCGGATTATTAATAACGCTGCTCATTAATAAACGGGTCTTAAGCAGAATTTTAAAAGCATTTAAACAGTCGTGCAAACTGTAAAAGGCTTATATGCTTTAAAAAGGTTTGCTGGTTGTGTCATGACAATGAAGAAATTTCTTTAAACAGTGGTCTCCAAACTGTGGCCCTTTCCTTGCCTTTATCCGCCCCTTGAAGCATTCCTTACCCGACTGCGCCCAGTCTCTCCAGATTGTCTCCTCCTTTAAGTATTTGGTGGTTCAGAACACTTCCAGGTATCTAACTCTTAACCTACTCCCTATCCTTACTAAACTGCAAGTCAAATGCACTGCCTGGTGTAAGCTGCCTATTTCAGTCACCGGTAGAGCCAACCTTATAAAGATGGTGTGGGTAGCTCAGCTACTGTACATACTCCATAACTTCCCGCAATGGATTCCCCATAGATGGTTCACACGCATTGACACTCTATTTAGAAGTCTTATTTGGAAAGATTGCTAGAATCAAACTCTCCACGCTGCAGTACAGTAAGGACGAGGGTGGCCTCGCATTGCCCAACATCAGATTCTATTTCCTGGTTTCACAGCTTAAAAACCTGAGCGGCTATGGGAGGTAGATATGGCGGACACACCTGTACCTTGTTGCACTCCATGATAGCGAGGGGTGGGAGGGGCCCATCATCTGGAACGAGGACAGGTGAGTATAAAAGGAACGCCAAGGAGGATGTTTGGCGTCATTCCTTCTCCATTCCTTGGAGACTGAGGACTCATCCTTTGATGCCACAGTGAATGCACCTGTGGCCAAGTGGGGTTTCTTTGACTACAACTTTGGAAGTCTCGGACTTGTGGGAGCTTTCTTCTTGTTCTTCTTATGGTGAGTTTGGATTCTTGGGACTTGTCCACTCTATTCATACATATAGACTATTTTGGTTTATTTTTCTATTTATTGATCCCTTATTGGGGGGGTCTCTTTTTTTATTTTTTCCTGATATAGTGATTGGCGTTAAAAATCCTCACCATCTCATTGAATCTATTGATTCCGTCCCCCCTATGGGTTGTAGGGATGAGGAGTTCTTTTTGAGCGCTTTATACAAAGGGGAAGCACCTGCATCTTGTGACATCAGGAGACACATAACCTTATCTCTTGGCACAGGTTTTAAAAGGAAAAGTGAGTTTCACTATACACATTGTTCATTGAATGTGGGATGGTGAATTTTTCTCTGTTGTATAAATGTTTAACATTTATCCATATTTTGATCTGTTCTAGATGTGACACTGTTTAATACCTTGATGAAGAATGTTTTCATTCGAAACGCGTCGGTTATCCGCCCCAATTTGCCATCAATCTTCTGGTGATGGTATTCCATGACGGACAGTATCCATATCACATTTATTATTCAATTTCATTGTATATTCATCATTTTGTACCAATTAATTTGTAATATTTATATTTTGTAATAAATTTGTATATTTTCTGTAAATTTTTGAAGTTTCTATTTGTTGCCTCCAAAATCCCAATCCTTTTTGAGTTTTTTTCAATCGTTAAGCAATTAAGGGATGATGGCAACCACATGCCGCCCTACATGAGTTTATCCTTTTCGATATGGCGGACCCTATCCGTAGCTTACTATTGTCTAGCACACAGAGTCTTCTCATTTCTAATCTTGATGCCGATTTGCCCCAGTACACTAAATCGATGCCCACCATACTTTTACTGACAAAACTATGGGCCCTTTACAAACATAGTCTGGATATGACAGGCTTCATGGTACATACTCCATTGTGGCGTAACCCTTGCTACACAAAACTACATAAACTGGGGGGGTTTCAGTCCTGGGAGGCCAAGGGTATTTGCTACATTTCCCAACTCTATATTCAGACCATTTTTAAATCCTTCATGGACTTACAGGAGGAGTTTGAGCTGCCAAAACAAGATGTTCATAGATATTTCCTTCTTCGGCATGCTTTACAATCACAGGTAAAACAATCTCGGTTAGAGCACCTTTTAATAATTGACATACTCACCACCCAGAATAAAAGGGGCATAATCTCACAGATATATAGTACTCTCTCCTTGAGGAGAGAGGATGCAGCTAGACTACCGTGTAGACATAGGTGGGCACAAGACATGGGCAAGATTGGGGTTGAGGACTGGAAATTATGTTTGCAGTCTATGCCAGCCATCTCAGTCTCACCCTCGTACAGGCTTTCTCAGCTATTTATCCTGCACAGAACCTACCGTACACCGGTGATGCTTCACAGATGGGGAAGGAGGGAGTCCCCCCTGTGCCCCAAATGTGAGAGACCTCATACATTTTCTGTGGCGCTGCCCCAAACTCTTCAGATATTGGAAAACTGTAACCAATATCATATCGTCTGTTTATCAAATCACTGTGTCACGTACCTGGTTGGAGGCCGAAATGCAGAGAGGGCTCCCCTTGCGGCTAAGTGCAGTACACCCCTGAGGTTGGGTACAGAGGGTGTATTGCCCAGAGAAGCACAGGTTGCCTGATGTATCCAGGAGAGAAGAGCTGGTGGGTGCCTGAAGAATACTGGAGAATACAGGAAACACCGCTGGGCTGCAGTCTCTGGGAGTCCTCGGTAACACTTAGCAAGGTGTGCACAAGGAGCAACAGTGGAAGCCGGCTGGGGATCAAACACTGTGGATCCAGGCAGGAGATGCAGGTTTGCAGGAGTGAAGACAAGCCAAAGGTCTGGTGTTGGAAAACAGGCAGGAACAGATAACTGAAGCAAAGTCTGTGAAACAAGCCTGGGATCAGGTGCTGGAGAAGGTAACAAGTCAGTAAAGCAAGCCAGGGGGTCAAACCAGGAGAGCGGATCAGGCAGGCCAGGAACAAGCCGGGTCACAACAGGAAATCCAAACAGCAGTAATACAGAGACTCAGGAACTCAGGAAGGCTGACGACAATCCAGCAATTTGGATCAGACAGTGGCAGCCTTTTATAGGCCATCAGGAGGAGGATCTTCCTGTCACATGATGAGCCTATGGCTCCCATTTCTTCTACTGGCAAGATTGCCAGTACTTCTTCTATGGCCATTTCTTCTACTGGCAAGATTGCCAGTACTTCTTCTATGGCCATTTCTTCTACTGGCAAGATTGCCAGTACTTCTACGGACATTTCCCTGACAGTGCCCCCCCCCCCCAAGGGGCAGCCTCCGGATGCCACAACGGGCCGATGCTTCGGGATGTCTGCTGTGAAAGTCCCGTATCAGTCTAGGAGCATGCACATTGTTTGCAGGCTCCCAGGAATTGTCTTCGGGAGGGTATCCCCTCCATTTGATGAGATACTGGATCTGCCTACCTCTCCTCCGGCAATCCATAATGGCTTCAACCTCAAATTCAGTTTCCCCTTCTATCAGAACTGGAGGTGGAGGTGGCTCTTCTCTTTCAGGAAATGGACTGGGTACCACCGGCTTAAGCAGGGAGATGTGGAACACTGGATGGATCTTGTAAGTATTGGGTAGTGCCAGCTCAAAAGCCACTGGATTTATTTCTCTTTTAATTTCAAAGGGACCAATGAACTTAGGTCCAAGCTTCCGGGCTGGACATGAGAGCTTGAGGTTTACTGAAGAAAGCCATACCTTGTCCCCAACCTTAAAGACAGGATTCCCTCTTCTTCTTTTATCATGAAACCTCTTATAGTCCTCTTGGGCTTTTCGCATGGCCTCCTGAAGTATCTTGTAGTTGGTTTGAATGAACCTTAACCGATCCTGGACAGCGGGGGCAGATGTTTCAGGTATAGTATTCGGAAGGAAGGAAGGGTGAAATCCATAATTTGCCCAGAAGGGAGACTGATTGATGGCTGCATGCAAAGAATTGTTATATGCAAACTCAGCGCAGGGGAGAAGGGAGATCCAGTCATCCTGTGAGCAAGTACAGAAGCATCGAAGATACTGTTCTAAGGTCTGGTTAGTCCTTTCTGTTTGACCATTGCTCTGGGGGTGGTACGCTGAGGAAAGACATACTTCGATTGATAGAGATTTGCAGAGATCTCTCCAGAACTTGGAGGTAAATTGTACCCCTCTGTCAGAGACAATACTATCTGGTAGTCCATGTAATCTGACGATCTCTTTAATGAACATGTCTGCTGTCTCCGAGGCGGAAGGTGTGCCAATCATTGGGAGAAAATGTGCCATTTTGGAAAGGCGGTCTACCACTACCATGATGGTGGAGCATCCCCCAGAAGGAGGCAGGTCTACTATAAAATCCATGGATATTTCTTTCCAGGGTTGTTCAGGGATGGGTAGTGGCCTTAAAAGTCCCCATGGTTTGGCATTGGAACCCTTATTGCGCTGGCACGTGGTACAGGAGTTAACATATTTTTTACAGTCCTGTCTTAGGCTGGCCCACCAAAAAGAGCGCTGAACAAGTTCAGTGGTTCTTCGTATTCCAAAATGTCCGGCAAGTTTGTGATCATGTGACATCTTTAGAACTTGGAGTCTAACTGATTGGGGAACAAAAATCTTGTCCTGGTGCCATAAAAATCCATCTTGGCTTCTCAATGAGGACATTTCTGACCCAGGGCACTGGGTTGAGGCTTGTTTAATCAAAGTCTTTAAGTCAGGTTGGATGAGTAAAAAATTTTGAGCGGAAAGAATCGTACTTGGCTCTGTTGTTTCAGGGGTG
Organism: Rana temporaria; assembly: GCF_905171775.1. NCBI lineage: Eukaryota > Metazoa > Chordata > Amphibia > Anura > Ranidae > Rana > Rana temporaria. The sequence goes on along the minus strand of NC_053495.1, from coordinate 51,243,410 downwards.
TTTGGAAACATTCGAGAAAGTGCATCCGCTTTCCCATTCTTGGAACCTGGGCGATATGTAAGATGAAAATTGAACCTGGAGAAAAACAAAGCCCATCGGGCTTGCCGAGGTCTTAAACGTTTGGCTGTCCTGAGGTACTCCAGGTTCTTATGGTCTGTAAAAATCATAATGGGATGAGCGGCACCCTCCAATAAGTATCTCCATTCTTCTAAGGCAGATTTAATGGCCAATAGTTCTCGATCCCCAACGTCATAATTTCTCTCTGGTGGGCTCATCTTTCGGGAAAAGAAAGCAATGGGGTGAAGAAGAGCCTTGGGTCCTTGCCGTTGGGACAGGATTGCCCCTGTAGCTACTTCAGAGGCGTCTACTTCCAAAACGTAGGGCAGAGTTGGGTCCGGGTGCTGTAGAATTGGTGCAGACGTGAACAGATCTTTTAATTTGTCAAAGGTTGCCTGAGCTTCTAGGGACCACTGGAACCGGATCGTCTGATGAGTCAATTGAGTGATGGGTGCTATGGTGGTGGAGAAACCCTTCACAAATTTCCTGTAAAAATTGGAGAACCCTATGAAGCGCTGGACACCCTTCTTGTCCGAGGGAGCTGGCCAGTTAAGTATTGCTTCCACCTTCTTTGGGTCCATTGCAATTCCTTCTGTGGAGATGATGAGGCCCAGAAATTGAATAGATGTCTTTTCGAAATCACATTTGTCTGCTTTGACATATAGACCATGTTTTCTCAGGGTTAGGAGCACTTTCTTTACGTGGGTTCGGTGAAGTTCCAAAGAAGCAGAAAAGATAAGAATATCATCGAGGTATACAATTACAAAGTAGTCAAGGAATTCCCGGAAGATATCGTTCACTAGATGCTGGAACGTGGCTGGAGCATTGCATAATCCGAACGGCATGACAAGGTATTCAAAGTGGCCGAACCTCGTCCGGAATGCTGTCTTCCACTCGTCTCCCTGGCGGATGCGGACAAGATTGTAGGCGCCCCTTAGATCTAATTTAGTGAAGATCCGGGCGGTTCGGAACCTTTGAAAGAGTTCAGGAACAAGCGGGAGAGGGTATCGATTTTTTACGGTAATTTTATTGATGTCTCTGTAGTCTACACATGGCCGTAATGTGCCGTCCTTCTTCTCGACAAAGAAAATACCCGCTCCAGCAGGAGAAGAAGAGCGTCGGATAAACCCCTTTTCAAGACTCTCATCAATATATAAACGTAAGGCTTCCAGCTCGTTCTCAGATAGAGGAAAGATTCGTCCGAATGGGATCTCAGCCCCTGGAAGCAGTTCAATTGGACAATCATAAGGTCGGTGAGGTGGGAGGACATCTGCCTTTTTCTTGTCAAAAACGTCTATGAACTCATGATAAGCAGAAGGGACAAGCAGGAGGTTATCAGGAGAAGGTTGCACGGCCAGACAGCTATCAGGCTTACTGGACCTGGGAGGAAAACAATGTTGCAAGCAATAGTCTGAAGAAAAAGAGATTTCCTTCTTGGCCCAGTTGATTCGTGGGTTATGTGCCTGTAGCCACGGAATTCCTAAGATAATGGGAAACATGGGAGAACATAAAATGTCAAAACGGATAAATTCTTGGTGGCCGGTATCAGTAGTAGTGAAGATAGGTATGGTTTCACGGGAGACAAGTCCAGAACTGGGCAAGGAACCATCGGCCAATAGAACTTCCAGTCTTTGTTTTTTCTCATAAAGGGGCACACCAAGTTTATTGGCCAGAGATAAGTCCATAAAGCAACTACATGCCCCGGAGTCGATAATTGCTGGTAGTCGAACCTCCCTTCCTGCCACTTGTAAGGAGATAGGAAGAGCGAGGTAAGAATGTGAGGATACAGAGACTTGCAGATAAGTAGAACTTGGTGGGTAGGCCTTACTGGGTCTTATGGGACAGCTGCGTAAAAAATGTCCAGCCCCTCCGCAGTACAGGCAGAGATAGGCCCGCCGACGGCGTTGCCTCTCATCAAAGGTAAGGGGAGAGCGGACCAGGCCAACTTGCTTTGGACCTATTTTGGGACCTGCAGAACAGGCAGGCGTGGGTTCAACAGCAGGTGGAGACCTGGGTGGCCTCTTGGTAGGCTGGAAGGTTTGAGCGCATTCCGACCGCCGCTCCCGCAGGCGCCTGTCAAGCAGAATGGCTAGGTGGATAAGTTTGTCAAGAGTGTCTGGAACAGCAACTCGGGCTAGTTCATCTTTAAGGGTCTCGGATAGTCCTTGGCGATACTGAAACCTGAGTGCTACCTCATTCCAGCTAGTATCAGTGGACCATCTGCGGAATTCTGCTGTATAATCCTCCACTGGGCGTTCTCCTTGCCGTAAGGCGACTAAGGCAGATTCAGCGGAGGCCATACGCTGGGGGTCATCATACAAAAGAGTCATAGCCTCAAAGAAAGTGTCCATAGAGTTCAAAGCCGGGCTCTTTTGTTCTAGTAGGTTATGAGCCCAAGCTTGGGGTTCCTCGCATAGTAGGGAAATGATGAATCCTACTTTCACAAACTCAGAGGAAAAAGTTCTAGGCTGGAGGGCCAGGTACAGCAGGCACGCATTCTTGAAAGCCCGAAACTTCTTTCGGTCACCGAAGAATCGTTCGGGTGTTGGTACCCGTGGTTCAGGAGAGGGCATCATCACTGTATGGGTCGGGTTAGCAGATTCTTGAGGCAGGGAAGCTGATGATGTGTTAGTGGAAGATGAGCTGGAGTCCATCAAGGCTGGAGCAACAGGCAAATGCTGCAGCTGATCTTCCAAATGAACGTAACCATCCTGGAGTTTCTGGATGGCTTGTGTAAGGGTGGTGACTTGCTGGCACATCATCTCGAGCAGGGGAGCACCTCTGTCGGCCTCGGTCATGGCTGGATTGTACTGTCACGTACCTGGTTGGAGGCCGAAATGCAGAGAGGGCTCCCCTTGCGGCTAAGTGCAGTACACCCCTGAGGTTGGGTACAGAGGGTGTATTGCCCAGAGAAGCACAGGTTGCCTGATGTATCCAGGAGAGAAGAGCTGGTGGGTGCCTGAAGAATACTGGAGAATACAGGAAACACCGCTGGGCTGCAGTCTCTGGGAGTCCTCGGTAACACTTAGCAAGGTGTGCACAAGGAGCAACAGTGGAAGCCGGCTGGGGATCAAACACTGTGGATCCAGGCAGGAGATGCAGGTTTGCAGGAGTGAAGACAAGCCAAAGGTCTGGTGTTGGAAAACAGGCAGGAACAGATAACTGAAGCAAAGTCTGTGAAACAAGCCTGGGATCAGGTGCTGGAGAAGGTAACAAGTCAGTAAAGCAAGCCAGGGGGTCAAACCAGGAGAGTGGATCAGGCAGGCCAGGAACAAGCCGGGTCACAACAGGAAATCCAAACAGCAGTAATACAGAGACTCAGGAACTCAGGAAGGCTGACGACAATCCAGCAATTTGGATCAGACAGTGGCAGCCTTTTATAGGCCATCAGGAGGAGGATCTTCCTGTCACATGATGAGCCTATGGCTCCCATTTCTTCTACTGGCAAGATTGCCAGTACTTCTTCTATGGCCATTTCTTCTACTGGCAAGATTGCCAGTACTTCTTCTATGGCCATTTCTTCTACTGGCAAGATTGCCAGTACTTCTACGGACATTTCCCTGACACACTGTTCCCAGGGCTGGTGCAAGGATTTTTGACACCCTAGGCAAAACCTCATTTTGACACCCCCCCCCCCCCCGGTTACACCCCTGACTCCACACCCTTTTCTCTGCCCATGTATACCCAACCTTTTTAATGAAGCCTTTTTAATGAAGCACCCATCAAATGCAGCCTCTCCAGCGCCCATCAAATGCAGCCTCACCAGCACCCATCAAATGCAGCCTCACCAGCCCCAATTAAATGCAGCCTCACCAGCACCCATCAAATGCAGCTTACCAGAGCTCAATAATGCAGCCTACTAGCACCCTACAATGCAGCCTACCAGTGCCCATCAATGAATGTTTACTTGCTTCCATCTATTCTGGAGTCAGGTCACAGACACAGTCCTCCGCCGATACTGCACCTCTGATGCTTGAACAGAGTGGCGGCTGACTGCTGATGCTGAGACTTGCTTGCTGCAGAGAGAAGAGAGTAGGAACACCAGTGGCCGAGCGCCCTAGGCAGAAGTGTGCCCTAAGCGGCTGCCTAGTTTGCGTAGTGGTAGCACCAGCTCAGCCCTGTTCCATTACACCCAGTTACTTGCTTACTAGGCGCGGTTGATGAGGAATTTTTTACTCCTCCAATGAATGTGACAGTATTGAGATTAGTGTATATTGCCCGCATGGCTATCACCCTCCCAACTGGTCGACTTCTTCAAATGTAATCTCTTAGCTCCTTGAAACAATTGCTAATTACTCTCACCATACCACAACAACTCATAGGCTTTGGGTATGATCACGGAATTACCGATCGATCTAAGTATCCCCTCTCTCACTGGCTGGCTAACGGAGATAACCGTTGTAATCCCTTGGGTCTTTTGTTATGATAAGAATTTACACTTAGTTTACCTTCCCGTTGGAAGGTAGTTAGTTCAGCTATAGTACCTTTGCTTATTTGACTATAATTGTGCCCGCTAATCTGCTCAGCATTAGAGTGTACAGTGATAAAACCTAGGAAGGGGTACATCTGTCATAAGTATTCTCCGCTGTGAAAGGAAATGGCATAGCTTAGCTTTACGTACCTTGAACCATCTCCTGTATAATATACTGTTTCTAATGTATGCGCTGATGATATTTTCTTATGTGCTTTTCTTTTTGTACATCTGACCTTGTGACACAATAAAAGCTTTCTTGCTGATTTAAAAAAAAAAAAAAAATAGAATTTACTTGATTTAATAATGGCAATATTAAATGCTCTGACAAATGATTTTCAGAATTTCTGTAAGAATGTTTAAACCAACGCCTACTGCTGTATGGCCAGCTTGATTCTTTTGACCCCCATAATTTCCACCAAGGGTTGAAAAAACATGATTATATTCTTTACAGTACACAACCCATGTCCTCACCTCACTACAGCAAGGAATGCTATACCGGAGCCCTGTGTGCTCACAGTCTGCTCAGGCGTTTGCTTAATAATGAATATACTACCAATCCTGCCCTAAATAAAGTGCACTAAAACCTATGGGCCAGATCCACGTACCTCGGTGTAAATATAAGCGGGCATAGCGTATCTCAGATACACTACGCCGCCGTAACTTAGTGCGGAGGTTCCCTATCCACAAAGAATTTGCGCCGTAAGTTACGGCGGCGTAGTGTAAATGTGTCGGCGTAAGGGTGCGGAATTCAAATGACAAAGATGTGGGCGTGTTTTATGTTAATTCAACTTGAGCCCACGTAAATGACGTTTTTTTTTAAAGCGCATGCGCCGTCCGTGGGGGTATCCCAGTGTGCATGCTCGAAATAACGTCGCAAATAGTCAATGCTTTCGAAGTGAATGTAATTTACAAAAAGCCCTATTCGCGAACCTTTTACGCAAACGACGTAAACAACGGAAAATTCGACGCTGGCCCGACGTCCATACTTAACATTGCGTACGCCTCATAGACCCAGGCGTAACGTTACGCCGAAAAAAGCCTTACGTAAACGACGTAAAAAATGCGCCGGCCGGACATACGTTCTGAGAATCGGCGTATCTAGCTAATTTGCATACTCTATGCGGAAATCAACGGAAGCGCCACCTAGCGGCCAGCGTAAATATGCACCTAAGATCCGACGGCGTACTAAGACGTACGTCAGTCGGATCTAGCCCCCATTCAGGCGTATCTTGTTTTGTGGATACAAAACAAAGATACGCCAGAGCATCCTAGAAGTTACACAGCGTATCAATAGATACGCTGACGTAACTTCTTTGTGGATCTGGCCCTATTTGTCTGCCCTCCCTCCTAGATTGAAAGCTCTAACAAGCAGGGCCTTACGATTCCTTACGATTGAAATGTATTGTAACTGTACTGTCTGCTCTTATGTTGTAAAGCGTGGAAACAACCTGTTGGCGCTATATAAATCCTGTATAATAGTAATCATAATAATAATAACAATAATAATAATAATAATAATAATTATCCTGAATCTAAGCATCAATTAGGCTACTAAAATAGAATAAAGATATTGATGATGCAGAATAAACTGGCAAACAATCTTTTGGGTGATAATGCTATACATTATTTTTTTATTTATAACATTTTTTTTAAAGTTACTTTGTTTAGCTACTGTGTAGAGAGTTTAGCTAGGTAAACTGTTCTCTTGTTCATCTTTTACAGTATATCCTTTGGAGATGGATTAAGGAATTGTCACTGAATCGAAGGAGGTGTGGCAGACCATATTTTGTGCTTATATAGCATTCAAGAAACAACGCTCAAGTCTTATGTTAGGAGAACTTCCAAAGTTCACAGTCCCTGAACACTTGTTATCTTGTATCTCTGCAGCTCTAGCCAGAGAGGTCATGATTGATCTTCTTAGTTTGTGTGTTCTGTCAGCACTTGTTAAAGGGGATTGTCACTTTACCCAGAGTTCTTGGATAGATAACTCTACAGCTGCCAGGATTGTTCTCTTCTAGAGTGTATCCTTGTTATTGGGAGCCTTGTAGTTCATAGCTATGTACACATATTTACATAGCTAATTGTGCAGACATGAAAGACGCTTGTTGACTTTGGTCCACCTAATATGTAAAAGTCCTTTAACATTAAAAAAAAAACAAAAAAAAAACAGTAAAGCGGGCTTGTGGTAAAATAGATCTAAAAACCTAACTTTGTGCCAATTTGATTTTCTAAAGCGTTTATTTAGCAATATAGAACATACTCAGTTTTAAATCTGTATTTACAACTTAGGGCTGTTGATCTCCTGCCACTTCCTCCTACATGTGCGACAAGCCAGAACCGCAGGGGAACACATGAGGTGCACGGTGGGCCGATGAGAGACAGCAATAATACAGTTCATCGGTTTACTCACGGTTAGCAGAAAGCCTCCCTGGGCCGGTCGCACAGTGAAAGGGAAGATAGCACGAAATCCTCCGGGGCACGCTCTGCGATAGGGAAACGCCAGCCAAGATGGTGGTTGAGGTGCCCGTGATGACAGGGGTGTTTAGAGTGCTTGTGGCGGCTGGGTCCCTTGATGATATTTGTCGTGACGCCAGTACCGTTAATGGTGGTACAACCAGTTGTAGTAACAATGTTAAAGAATGAGATAGACAGTGGCAGAATACAACTCACAACTTTTACTGTGTCTGGTTTTGGTTGCAGTACAAACATCCAGTTAGAATACAGTCTCTGGGTAAATAGAGGAGTTCTGCTGATCCACTGCTAATAGACTTTAGGAGGCCTGGACTCAGGGTGTGGTTCAGTAATAATGCTTACTTGTGTCTGGTCCTTTTTGAATCCAGTGACATGGGTGAGGTTGCCGGAGGCTAATAAATCCTTCACCTGTATACTCAAAGGTCCTTGCTGCCGATTAATGGCTTTTATCCTTTGATTTTAGCAGTTTAAATGTGTCCCTTCTCTGGACTGACTTTCTCTCACCCTTCTCTCTCCATGCTGCTTTCTGTACTCAACCACTGAACCACAGATAAGCCTGAGCTGGGATAGATTTCCCAGAGTGGTGCTATCCCCATCTTGTGGTGGGAAGTATGAAGCACACCTGACCAGCCTATGAACAGGGATACCACAGGTATACAATGCAAAATGACATGCAATATAGCAATGACAAAGTAGTAATGCTTTTGCAGTTCCCACATGTCCTGAGTGGGACGCTGCATACCCCCATGGTAAAACGTGTGTCGACCTCGGCACACTTTTGACTCGATGTTGTGTCTTCCTGTAAGATATAAGAGAAATGGAAAAACATGCATGCATAGGAAATAACAATATAACCCCATTCTTGTACTTCTTGTATCTGCAAGTAAAATGGGTTAGGCAAACATATCTCAGGCAACAACGAAATGTGACAAAAGGTGACAAAAAGGGGTGTAGTTTTTCCTCTGAAGACTGGTATGTATGGCAAAACCAGAATAGTCCACGATGAGATGGAAAAAGAAAAGAAAACAAAAATAACATCTCAGGAGGCTCACAGGGTATGAGTCCGTTCCCTGGGCACAGGAAAATGTCAACAGATGAATATCACGGAGGCTCAGGTACGTGAAAGTCTATCTCCGGGTGCAGGCTTGAACGTTGCAAAACAGTAGGTATGTAGTCCTTTTGAAAAGTCCTTTACAGGAAATAAACATAATATCCCAAGTAAGTCTTCTTCTCACTCTGGAACTTCAGACGATGTACGGATGCACTCAACGATGAGATGACAGAGTCGGTAGTCGACTTCTCGGCTGCTGGTGCAGGTAATCCTCCAAACGGACAGGTGGTCGTCCTCTTGTAGTTCTGTCAGATCTTCTTAGCGGCTGAGTTTCTACAGGCCTTGTTTCAAGGGAACTTGGTGTCTCTTGAGCTGTAGTAGACACTTCTTGAGATAGCTCCTCTGGTTGAAGTGCGGTTGTATTGTTCTTGGCAGGCACTAAGATATTGAGCCATGGTGTAAGGAACCATTGTAGAGGATCAGAGTCTAATAATGCTTTTCCAAAAGACTGTAGTGGATTCTCTGAATCAGATGATTTTGTAGGCTCTGGTTCTATGGATTGTGTTTCCTCTTGAACAGCTTCTTCTTGAAGAGTTTCTTCTTGAGTACTTTCCTTGAGACATAACTTAAGGCGATTGCGATGTACTACACGTGATTTGTTTTCTTTGGTGATCTCATAAGTATCAGTCTCTGGATTGAGAATAGCTGTAATGGTGTAAGGTTCTCTCTCCCATTTGCTATCTAGCTTGCTGGTGCGATGGTTGTTTTTTAACCATACATGGTCACCAATTTTGAGAGGTTCTGCTTTGGCAGATTGGTTATAATCTCTTTGTTGCTTTTCATGAGCACGTTCCATGCGATGTTGAACAATTTCTTGTGCATCAATCAAACGTCTTTGGTGCTCACTCACCCAATCAGTCTTTGGTAGAGGGTTGATTGCATCAGGCACTTGTACGCCCAAAGTATGGTCAGCAGGTAGTTTACCTTGTCGGCCAAACATGAGATAGTAAGGTGTATACCCAGTAGAACAGTGAATCGTGTTATTGTAGGTGTACATCAACTGAGGCAATAGAGTAGGCCAATCACTTCTTGTAGCAGGAGGTACTGCTCTTAACATCTCAATTAAAGTTTGGTTCATTTTCTCGCAAAGTCCATTCCCTTGGGGGTGGTAGGCTGTGGTCCTGATTTTCTGGCAATTGTGAAGTGTACACAGTTCTTTGAAGAGTTGCGACTCAAAGGCAGATCCCTGATCTGTAAGGATTCTTTCTGGGCATCCATATGGCAATAGGAAATGTTTCCAGAAGGCATCTGCAGTTGTTCTAGCGGTCAGGTCCTTGACAGGTACGGCTACAACAAATTTGGTATAATGATCAATGATGGTCATGGCGTATGTGTAACCTGAGCGACTTGGTTCCAGCTTCACATGGTCAATTGCAACTATTTCTAGCGGTGTTTGGCTTACAATGGGATGTAAGGGTGCTTTTTGGTCATGTTTTTCGTTTCTTCCAACAGCACAGGTGGAACATTCTCGACACCATTTTTCAATGTCTCCCCTCATCCCAATCCAGTAGAATCTTCTACGGATGGTGGCTTCTGTCTTCTGCACGCCAAAGTGTCCTGATTGATCATGATACATCTCAAGAATGATTCTTGCATCTCGGCGTGGTATTAAGATTTGGTATAGACAATCCGAGGTAATTGGGTCTAAAGTTCTTCTTAATAGTAGGCCCTTCTGTAGGAAGAGATGTTTTCTGTGTCTCCAAAGTTTTGACAATTCTGGATCAGCATTTCTTCTGCGAATTCTTTCAGGTGTTCTTCCGCTGGTGAAGAAATCTTGCAGTTCTCCCAACACTCTGCTTTCATTTTGCAGCTTGATCCACCTTTCTTTGTCCACTTGGGATCTTGGATCCACTTGTTGTTGAAGATTAAGGACTTTTCTTCCTTTGATGGTGATAATGTCTTGTTGGGCAAAATTTTTGTAAAAAGCTGGCATTTCTACCTCTTCCCAAACATCTTCCTGTGTAGTAGGGTCTTCTTGGGTAGGCAGACGGGATAATGCATCCGCATTTTCATTTGCTTTTCCTGTTCTGTATTTTATGGTGAAACCGTAGTTAGCTAGGCGTGAGGCCCATCTTTGTTCCAATGCTCCCAACTTGGCGGTATTCAGATGTGCTAGCGGGTTGTTATCTGTGAAGGCCACAAATGGTGTTGCGGCAAGGTAATCTTTAAATTTTTCTGTAACAGCCCACACGAGTGCGAGGAATTCCAATTTGAAGGAACTATAGTTTTGGTCGTTTCTTTCAGTACCTTTAAGAGATCTACTAGCGTAGGAAATAACTCTTTCTTTTCCTTCCTGTACCTGCGACAGGACAGCTCCCAGACCTTTCTTACTAGCATCTGTGTAAAGACGAAATGGTTGCTGGTAATCTGGATAGCCTAGGATTGGTGGTTCTGTTAACTTCTTCTTTAGGAGCTGGAAGGCAATTTCTCTTTCTGTGTTCCATTCAACTGGTATTGGAGACTTTTGGTACCTCTTAGGATGTCCTCTCAGAAGTTCTAATATTGGCCCCGCAATTTGGGCAAAGTGAGGAATAAAGCGTCTGTAGTATCCTGCGAAACTGAGAAAGCTCCTCACTTCTTTCACTGTAGTAGGAGTAGGCCAATTTCGGACTGCGGCTATCTTCTCTGGATCCGGTTTAACACCTTCAGAGCTTACAATATGCCCTAAGTATTTGACTTCTGTCTTCAGTAGATAGCACTTAGATGGTTTGACTTTGAGTCCATGTTTAATGAGGATTTGAAAAACTTCAGCCAAATGTTTCAAGTGATCTTCATACGATTTGGAGTAGATGATGACATCATCTAAGTACAACAGGACAGTTTCAAAATTTTTGTGTCCTAAAAAATGCTCCATTAATCTTTGAAAGGTTCCGGGCGCATTGCAAAGTCCAAAAGGCATGCGGTTGAACTCAAATAGGCCCATCGGGGTGGTAAATGCAGTCTTCTCACGATCTTCAGGTGCCATGGGTACTTGCCAGTATCCACTGGTTAAATCAAGGGTAGAGAAGTAGGCTGAAGATCCTAAAGCTGTCAAAGATTCCTCTATGCGTGGTAAAGGGTAAGCATCCTTGTGGGTGATTTGGTTAATTTTTCTGTAATCCACACAGAATCTGATGTTACCATCCTTCTTACGGACAAGAACTAGAGGTGCAGCCCATGGACTATGGCTGTCTCTAATGACATTGGAGTCCTTCATCTCTTGGATCATTTGCTTTACAGATTGGTACATAGTTGGTGGTATAGGCCGATATCTTTCCTTGATCGGTGGGTGTGAACCTGTAGGAATGGAGTGCTTGATGATATCCACTTCTCCATAGTCGGTGGAATGCTTACTGAAGGCAAGGTGAAGCTCCTTCACAATTTTTAGTACTCCCTCCATTTGGTTTGCTGGTGTGGAAGCATCTCCCACATGAAGTTCTTTCCACCAGGATGTGTTTACACTTTGGTCCTGGGGGTTCTGTCTCTTGGGAATTTGCTCTGTGGTAGCTGTAGCCACACTGATGACATCTTGAAAAGTGACTTGGATTAGCTGTGCAATAGGAAGGTGTTTTGATAGTGTTACACTGCTATCACTCAAGTTTAGGAGTCGTATAGGCACTTTACCTTCAGAGACGGTTACTAGGCTCCTTGCAGCTCTAACTAGAGGATAGTCTTCCAAAACAACAGGCTCTACCAGGGCTTGGTAATCTTGACCTTGGATTCCGACTACAGCTCGGCACCACAAGAGAGTTTCGGTGTTGGGTTTGAGGATCACAGGTTGCTTATCCCGGATGCGGGCACAGCAAATTTCTCCTTTTTCGTTGGTGAATCTCTGTTGCGCATTTAGTACACGGATGGTTTGTTGGATCACCTTCTTAGAATCAGGAGGGGCAGTAGGCACTAACTGGTGCAAGGCTTCTAGCATCTCAACATAACAGTTCCTGAGGACATTCATTCCTAGGACTATTGGAGGGTTAGGATTATTGTCTCTGACTTGTACCACAATAAGGCCTTGTCGAGGTAGTGTAGTTCCTCCTACTTGAATGGTAGGTTCCCAATAACCATGGACTGGTATGGGTTTGCCGTTACTGGCTATGAGACTCAGCCAGGATTCTGGAGGCTGGGTAAGCTGATTTTGATCCCAGTATTTTTCAAAGGCTGCTTGTTGGATGGTGGTGACTTGGGATCCGGTGTCAACTAGGGCAACAAAAGGGACTCCATTTATTTGAAGTGCCACTTCAGGACGGGATCCAACGTATCTTGGCATCCAGTGGGGATCTTCTGGACCTATTGGTTTACCTCCCGAGGGGTGGTCCTTGGCCTCGGGGGTTTCCCGTTTAAACTGCCAGCAGGTTGCTTCTGTATGGCCTGGTTTGTGACAGTACGTGCAGATAGGCCGCTTAGGGGTACTAGTGTGGTCAGGGGGGCGTCCGCCAGAATTTCTGGAATAAGTCTCTCTAGAATTAGAGGGGAAGAGTCTTCTGGACACAGGTTTCTCATCCTCTAGCATTAATGGTTTCTCCCATTGTTCCAATTTTTGGTGGACTTTCTCCAGACTTTTAGTCAGAAAACGGACTTGCTCCGTCAAGGCAGCAACTGCGTCAGGAACTGGAGCTTGGGTTGCCTGACTGACTATAGATAAAGACTTTACAGGGGTAACCAGCTGTGATACAGGCACGTCAACAGATCTAACAGGTTCTGTTGGTGGGCTTTTTCCTAGTATGCTGATAGCTAGTTCTTTAAAATCTAAGAAGGTAGCGCTTGGATGTTGGGCGGCTAACATTCTTAGTTGGCTCTTTAGATTGTCTGTATGGACGCCTTCAATAAATTGTTCTTTCAGGGTTTTGTCCTGATTTTCTGCCTCACGGGGGTCTACTTGGACAACAGCTCTAAGGGCTTCCTGCAAAGATAATGCAAAGTCTCTGAGTGACTCACCAGATCGCTGTCTCTTGCTGAAGAACCTCATCTTGACCTCTGACACGGTTCTGGGTTCAAAGGTGGTGTAGAGACGTTGAAAAATCTGCTCCATGGTCTTTCTCTCTGAGCTCGGCCAAGATTTCACTTCTCTGAGCGCAGCTCCTTCCAATTGCGCAAGAAGAATCTCCATCTGTTGCTCTGAGGATACAGGGTACAATCTGAACATAGCCAGAATTTTTTCTTTAAAGTCCCTTAAAGTATGAATTTCCCCAGAATATCGTGGGAACCAGGGGGCCCCAAAATAATAAGGCATAGTTAAAGGCATTAAACTTGGTGCTGCAGCGGTTGGTATTGCATTGGGACCGACTGCGGCTGATGCAGGGGGTCCTCTGAGGTCGGGCTGCACGTCATCTCCTTGCACAGACATGGTAACAGCAGGTGAGTTATAGTTAGGTAAGTCAAATGCGTTTTTAGACACTTTTTGTGCGGTGTTGCTATGGGCAACCGCTGTCTTGCGGGTGTATGGCCCTTTAAGAATTTAATGCCAGCTGAATACAATGCTGCAGCAATGTTGATTTTGGGTCTCTGGCAGAGTTTCAGGTATCTGTGCCCTTATAGTTAGTAGAGGCAACTGACAGGTTGCGATTACTGCTCGGACGGCAAGCAATGCGATTATTTGCTCTCCTTTTGCTCGCATGCAAAGTCTCGCGACTTCTGGGGCGTGCGTTTGTCACACTTTCCTCCCAGGATTGACACAGCAAAGGTAAGGCGGGCTGGCCGGACAATTTTGCATAAATAGGTGGCACCAAACTTTCCCGCTCTTCAGGGGGTGTCACTAACCTATCCACAGTGATGGCGCAGGAATTTTTGGACAAGAAGGTCTCTGGCAGCCATTTTAAGTGAATGGAAATAGTCAATTCAAATACTGCATGCAGTTTTGTTAAAACACAAATGTCTGATTTTCTCACTTTGGGTGCTGCAATTTTTATGCTGATAACTGGGATAACGCTTCCATGCAACTTTTAAACAGTTTAAACAGTTCTGTGGCCCCACACAGCATGCAATAAGTAAATAGTCTCTCAATAAAGCAAAGGGGCTTATTCTGATGCGACAGTCTTTTAGATAGGGCGCAGGGGTAATTATCCTGTTCGTGACGCCAATTTTTCTTATGCGACAAGCCAGAACCGCAGGGGAACACATGAGGTGCACGGTGGGCCGATGAGAGACAGCAATAATACAGTTCATCGGTTTACTCACGGTTAGCAGAAAGCCTCCCTGGGCCGGTCGCACAGTGAAAGGGAAGATAGCACGAAATCCTCCGGGGCACGCTCTGCGATAGGGAAACGCCAGCCAAGATGGTGGTTGAGGTGCCCGTGATGACAGGGGTGTTTAGAGTGCTTGTGGCGGCTGGGTCCCTTGATGATATTTGTCGTGACGCCAGTACCGTTAATGGTGGTACAACCAGTTGTAGTAACAATGTTAAAGAATGAGATAGACAGTGGCAGAATACAACTCACAACTTTTACTGTGTCTGGTTTTGGTTGCAGTACAAACATCCAGTTAGAATACAGTCTCTGGGTAAATAGAGGAGTTCTGCTGATCCACTGCTAATAGACTTTAGGAGGCCTGGACTCAGGGTGTGGTTCAGTAATAATGCTTACTTGTGTCTGGTCCTTTTTGAATCCAGTGACATGGGTGAGGTTGCCGGAGGCTAATAAATCCTTCACCTGTATACTCAAAGGTCCTTGCTGCCGATTAATGGCTTTTATCCTTTGATTTTAGCAGTTTAAATGTGTCCCTTCTCTGGACTGACTTTCTCTCACCCTTCTCTCTCCATGCTGCTTTCTGTACTCAACCACTGAACCACAGATAAGCCTGAGCTGGGATAGATTTCCCAGAGTGGTGCTATCCCCATCTTGTGGTGGGAAGTATGAAGCACACCTGACCAGCCTATGAACAGGGATACCACAGGTATACAATGCAAAATGACATGCAATATAGCAATGACAAAGTAGTAATGCTTTTGCAGTTCCCACATGTCCTGAGTGGGACGCTGCACATGTACTCCAGCATGAGGTGCACATCATTGGCTCCAGATAGTGACAACAGAACTTACCTGCACAACGTGTATCTGTATGGCCACTCATGGTCTCCAATAGAGGCACATACAGTATGACAAGGTGACAAGGCATTTAAAAGACATGGACAAAATATTGTCACCCTGTAACAGGAAGTACTTGCATGCAAACCTCCATGGCAGGATCACTAGATATTATTTCAACCACTTTAGGACTACCCGCCCTCATTGTACTGTGGACGGGCAGCTCCTACAGACACAGTGACATACCTGTATGTCACTCCCTGTTTACAGGTTCAGGGCGCGTGAGTTTTATGCAATATCACAAACCTGGGACTGTTAAAATCATGTCTAGGAAGCAAGCAGATCATGAAGATATTTCCTTTAGTAACAAATGATTGCAGTTAAAACAAATTTTAAGGAAAATATATAATTAAACAAAATAATGTAGTTGGGTACATTTAACATATTTTCAAATAATTTGATAATTTGATATTCTCATGCTTCAGCAAGAGTTTACACATCAGCAAGAGTTTACACATCAGCAAGAGTTTACACATATGATAACTTAAACATGTATGTATGTATGTATGTATGTATGTATGTAATATATAAAAAACAAGTGGTCAGTCTGTCTATTTATTGCACAATTTTTGACTGATGATGATGATGCCTGCTGTCACTTTTCTTAAGCCCTGTACACACGACCAGGAATCCCGGAGTATAAACACGGCCACTCAAAAACCCGCCGTTCTTTGAATGGCAAGAACGCAGTGACGTCATCGACTACGACGAGCTGGTGTCTCGTCACATTCGATTCAATCACCGCCATCTTGCTACACCCTAGACCAGGGTTATGCAATTAGCGGACCTCCAGATGTTGCCAAACTACAAGTCCCATGAGGCATAGCGAGACTCTGACAGCATCAAGCATGACACCCAGAGGCAGAGGCATGATGGGACTTGTAGTTTGGCAACAGCTGGAGGTTCGCTAACTGCATATCCCTGCCCTAGACTAACGTTGTATGCTAACGCGCATGCGTCAAAGTGTTATCGAGCATGCACGGTTTTTCTACCCTGCAGGTAAGCATACAGACGGCCGGTTTTCTCGGCAGGAAACACTCTGCCAGGAATCCCGACGGGAAAATAGAGAGCAGGTTCTCTATTTTCCCTTTGGGATTCCCGGCTGTTTTCCTGATGGGAAAATTGCTAGGGAGCATACACACAACCGGGATTCCCAGCCAAATGCTCTCCTGGCAGTTTTCCTGCCGGGAAAACCGGCCTCGGCTTTAGTCTTTTCTCTTAGTCATTGGGGCTCTTTCTATTGTCAAAATATGAAAGAATTAAAGTAAGACCTATACTTAAAATATAATTTGGCTAGCTAACATTGATTTAGTTGCAATATAATGTGATAAAGCACTTAGTGATAAAAAATAAAATACCTTCAATATACTCTATTATTACAAATAAAACTCAGTTGAGCACTATTGTACATGACACTACCAAGGCACACTGTTCTTCTACCTTCACAGGAGCCTATCATGAGTTTGATTGGGTTTCTTTGATAATTCCTGCTTCTAAACACTGTGTTATCCCGAGGGTCTCATTGGTGGCAGGGTCTAGAAACACAAGGAGCTATCTGGTGCTAGTTTGTTCCTCTATTAATATGCAGACAACCTCAGAGCCCCACTGTGTTGCATATTGGATGACGGAGTGAGCCTAAGCAAAAGATCAGCCACAAAATTCCTACTGCATGTACTGTACTGTCCAGTGGTGGCTGGTGCTCAAAATTTTTTGGAGGGGCGCAAACAAACTGAAAAAAAAACCCCATCAATTGCAGCCACTGTGCCCATCAAGCGCAGCCACTGTACCCATAAATTGCTGCCACTGTGCCATCAAACGCAGCTACTGTACCCATCAATTGCTGCCAGTGTGCCCCATCAATTGCTGCCAGTGTGCCCCATCAACTACTGCCAGTGTGCCCCATCAATTGCTGCCAGTGTGCCCCATGAATTGCCGCCAGTGTGCCCCATCAAATGCTGCCCCAGTGGGAATCCCCCGCCCGCCTGGCACTTACCTGTCTCGGGTCACAGGGCTGTCCTCTAACTTTTTTTGACATATTATAAGAATGTCTAATCTGTAATTTGATGCCTTTTGGAGATTTTTCCATCTTTCCTTGGCTTCGTTATGCACATTAATACAAATTTTTACCTAGGGTGCCCAAACTTTCGATCCCCACTGTAATCAATAACAGAAAAAGTGTGAATGGCATACATATCAAAATATTTCTTGCATGGATGTAGCCATTTTTACTTCTAATTTGGGAAACTTATAAGTAAATGTTTCTAAATCAAGTATCCTCCTCCTACTGGTTATGACTTACATAGTCACATATGTAGCTCCCTCTAGGTAGGTAGGTTCTAGAGATAGAAAATTGTAGGATAGGTAAATTTAGGCAGGCCTGGCTGGCAGTTTGTTTTGATCTGATCTGATCTGGGCTTGGAGTGGCTCAGGGTAGCAGCTGGTGACTCATAGGCAGCATCACTGAGACCTCCCTCTTCTTTCTAGAAAGTTCTGGAAAGAGAGGAGAGGTACAGCTGCCTAAGGTGCTTTAGGGAGCCCTGACCAATCCCCAACCTGGATTGGCAGGGGGCAGGCCTCCTTAATTACCTTGGGCCAGTCCAGCTGGGGAGGAGTTGTTCAGGTGGAAGAGCTGGAGATGGAGTGCTGTTGGGGGCCTTTGAGGGAGCTTCCCAGTCTGGGGGGATGGGGTGACCTTGGGCCTGGGCTCGGGAGCGGACAGGGTTCTTAAAGAAATCATGGAGGTGTCCTGGACAGGAGACACAGGAGGAGCAAGAGAGGACTGCAGGAAAGAGCATTACCAGGCAAGTCTCCAGAGAGAGGAACAACTGGTCGCAGCCAGGAGAGGGCTAGTGAGTGACATGCACAGTCAGGAGGACTGAGGAGGCACACCTGAGAGGACTGGGAGCATGCAGTCTTGGTTGAGGGCAGAGCCAGTGGAGTGGACTATGGTGTCATGGGCAGTGGAGAAGGGCAGCTGCAGCCAGGAGGGCTGGCAGGGCTTGAAGATGGGTTACTGGGCTCAGTAGCTGAAGTTAGGACATCTAGCACCAAGAACTTTCTATTGCTTCACTATAGGGCCCCACGGTCCCTGCCTGAAAAAAGGCCATTCCTAAGGCCTGGCTGAGCCAGTGTCAAGCCTAACCACGTGGTGCTAGCTATACCCGGGATTTCAAGTAAGTAGAGTGCTGGGAGAGCTGAGGAGTGATAGTCTGCAGTAAGAGTTGCGCTAGAGGCGTGTATATATGTTGTCCCAAGAAAGTTAATCTAATTCCACTGGGCATCCCTTATTTCCCTTACCCCATCCAAGTTCAATAAAATACAAAAAAGCAAAGCTTATGGACTGTATATTGTCTTGGAGTGTCTGATAAGGGAATAATGAGCTGGGCAGGGTGACAGGTGGGCCACATCACTTAGCAGCCCCTACGGGGGTACCGCTACACATAGTTACATAGTTGGTAAGGTTGAATAAAGACAACAGTCTATCCGGTTCAACCTGTGTAGGTGTGTGTGTATAGAAAAATAATTTCCCTATTGTTTTTGCTAAGATGCACGTCCAAGAGTCTTTTAAAACTATCCATGCTTCCTGCCGACACCACCGATTGTCCTTACTGTCTTGACAGTGAAAAACCCCCTACACAGCTTAAGGTTGAACTGCTTCTCTTTTAGTCTCATCATGTGGCCCAGTGTCCTCTTACACTCCCTGGAAATGAAAAATGTCATACTTACGCTGGGATCACTGTTAAGATATTTGTATATCGCAATCAAATCTCCTCTTAAGTGTCTCTTTTTCAGGGAGCGCTTGTAGTCATTCCTCATAATTGAGGCCCTCCAGTGCCCTTAATTTAGTTGCCCTTCTCTGGACTCTCTCCAGTTCCAGCACATCCCCTCTGAGGATTGGTGACCAGTCAGTCGCTCAGCTCTCGGTTGCCCCGCCGCCATCCTTGGTGAGGGAATCAGGAAGTGAAGCCTTGCTGCTTCACTTCCTGGTTCCCTACTGCGCATGCGCGAGTCGCGCTGCACATCCTCTTTGGTCCCTGCTGTCTTCTGGGATCTGTGTGTTTCCCAGAAGACAGCAGGGGAGGACAGTGTAGGCGCAGGAAGTGGCATAGGATACTGCGGTGATCTATGCCAGGAAGTGGGAGCAAAAACCTGTATTACACAGGTATCTGCTCCCTCCTCCCCCCCTGAAAGGTGCCAGATGTGACACCGGAGGGGGGAGGATTCCAAAAAGTGGAAGTTCCATTTTTGGGTGGAACTCCACTTTAATTTGCCATGCAGCAGCCCATTCCAATAATTTTATCAGGTCCTCAGTTTCTATATCCTGCTTTGTTATTGCCCTGCATATTTTTGTGTTGTCAGCAAACACTGAGATCAAGCTATTTATCCCATCCTCTATATCATTTATAAATAAATTAAACAGAACTGGTCCCACGATAGAGCCTTGGGGTACCCCACTAACTTAAGGTGACCAGATCTTTAAAATAAAATCTGGGGACATAATTTTTTTTTTACTAGTAATGGCGGCAATGAGCGACTCTCTGCCCGTGGCCCGTCGCCACCCACCTCACAGCCTGTTAAAGGGGTTGTGTTTTTTCACCTTAATGAATCCTTTGCCTATGATGCGGGCACTGGGGGCAGGGCAGAGTCATACATTCGGGGGCTATAAACGCAAGGTAACCCCCCCGGGGGGGAGCCGCGAGAGCCACCGAGGGACCCCAGAAGTCGGTTTTTGGGGCCACTCTGTGCAAAACGAGCTGCACAGTGGAGGTAAGTATGATATGTTTGTTATTTTAAAAAAAAAGATCCTTTACAATCACTTTAAGTCTTACTCTCCGGGCCCCGGCTACTACTGGGTGGGGAGCGGAGGAAGATCACTCCGCCAGGGAAGGCAAGGAGATAAGCAAGCAGGCGGCTGGCCGGGACTTGAGTCAAGGCAGAAAAACATGCGAGCAGAGCTGAATGGGCATGCACCCAAAACTGAAGAAATATTCCCTCCACTCCGACCAGCACATGATCATCAGAAAGGGGCACAGATAATGGAAAAAAATACACCCCCCCCCCTAAGCTAGTAGGAGTGGCGGAGTGGTGGGGGATTTTGTATTTATTTTTTATTCCACACTGACTGTCTTTAAAATTGCCCCACCCCCTGTTCAAATTCAATCCGGGGACAAAACCGGGGACAGACTTGGTCTGGGGACAGTGTCCTCAATCTGGGGACTGTCCCTGGAAACCGGGGATGTTTGGTCACCCTACACTAACCACTCTAAATCATTCTGAGTATACATAATTTATCACAACCCTTTGGACACTCCCCCGTAGCCAGTTTTCTATCCAGGTACCTACCCTATGGTCCATGCCTACATACCTCAGCTTGTAGATTAAGCGTTTGTGGGGGACTGTATCAAATGCTTTTGCAAAATCCAGATATACCACATCCACCACATCCACCGGCCTACCTTAAAAATAATGAATAAATTATACAATG
The DNA here is from genome assembly GCF_905171775.1 of Rana temporaria. NCBI lineage: Eukaryota > Metazoa > Chordata > Amphibia > Anura > Ranidae > Rana > Rana temporaria. The sequence goes on along the minus strand of NC_053495.1, from coordinate 51,222,754 downwards.
TGTTAACATAATTTTAATGTAGTCTGCTGCTGTGCAATTAGTCACTGCATGTTGTAGACCCACAAGTCCTACAGTACTGGTCAACACAGTAAGAGATGTGAGGATTGCTACTTTATACTGACATTCAGAATGTGTACACCTGTCATTGGTAACATAAGGGATTTCACATGCTGAGCCCTGGACTTGAACTGCCTGTCTAGATCTGATATATCAGCAGCAGGGAGCAATTCCTTCACTGTCCCAGAGGTATTTCTTTCTTCACCTTCCCATACTTTGCAGCTCCTTGACCTTGTCTTGCACATAGGACATGAATGAATTTAAGCTGAATACCAAATCCTGCTGTCCAGGGAGAGCTTTGTCCCTCACTAGGTTGCTTGACATATAAGCTACAACCTTACAATCCCATCTGCGAATACATATTGTATGTGTTATTATATTGCCCATGGATTATACACACTTACCATCATAATGGAAAACTGAGATTTACTGTATAGTACAATCTCTATATTTATGCCCTGTAGGTATAAATTAGCACTTTGCCCTGAGAGCAGAGAGGTAACAGAAAGGATTATGGAACACACGTGTTCTACATTCATTGAATGCAAATGTTTTGTTGCGGATATAGATTAAAGATAAAATGCCTTTGTACTTTATAGTAATTAATCAGATTTTTTTCTTAGTTGCATTGGAAATTTCTGATTGAATTTGACTACAGAAAAAGCCTTCTTTTTTATATAGGTATACACTATGGCCCGGATTCAGAGACAGCGACGCACATTTATGCCGCCGTAGCGTATCTCCTGTACGCTACGCCGACGCAGCGCAGAGAGGCAAGCACGGAATTCACAAAGCCAGTGCTCCCAAAACTGCGCTGGGTTTCTAAGGCGTAAGCGGCCGTGAGCCATGCAAATGAGCCGTGATCCTATGCAAATGATGGGCCGAGCGCCAGACAGATACGTATAACAAACTGCGCATGCGCCGGGACGTGGACGCATCCCCGTGCGCATGCTCACAACCACGTCGGAACAACTGCCTAAGATACGCCGGATCACTGCATACGCCCTGAACGTACTCTACGCCCAGTCACACACGTCCAACGTAAATTACGCCGGCTTGGGTTCCCTGGTGCAGCCCTTTGCATGGATGCTGCTGAGTTACACCTCCTTTATGGGGCATAACTTTACGCCAGACGTATAACTTACGCGCACTGCGTCGGGCGCACGTACGTTCGTGAATCGGCGTATTTTCCTCATTTGCATATTTGAATGGCTGATCAATGTGAGCGTAAATATGCGCCCAGTGTAAATGTGTGCCCACCCTACGCCGGCATAGGCAAGTTACGTCGGCGGGATGAAGCCTGTTTTTAGGCGCATCTCAGTTTGTAGGTCCGGCGCACAGATACGACGGCGCACATTTGTACTTACGCGGCGTATCTTGAGATACGTCGGCGCAAGTGCTTTGTGAATCGGGGCCAAAATTACCAAATGTATTGGGACGCCTGCCTTTACATGCACATAAACTTTAATGTATTCCCAATCTTAGTCCGTAGGGTTCAATATTGATTTGGACCACCCTTTCCCGCTATAAAAGCTTCAACTCTTCTGGAAAGGCTGTCCACAAGGTTTAGAAGTATGTCTATGGGAATGTTTGACCATTCTTCCAGAAGCGCATTTGTGAGGTCAGGCACTGATGTTGGACGAGAAGGCCTGGCTTGCAGTCTCCGCTCTAAATCATCCCAAAGGTGTTCTATCGGGTTGAGGTCAGGACTGTGCAGGACAGTCAAATTCCTCTACCCCAAACTCACTCATCCATGTCTTTATGACCCTTGTTTGTGCACCAGTAGTGGTACCAGTTAGACAGTTACCAGTCTTCACATCCTGCCTTATTTCTGGGACTTGAAAACCATTAGCCCAATGTCTCTATCAGCTTTGCACATCTAGAGAGTAACATTTTTGTCCATTTTTCTTTTGCAAAATATTTCAAGCTCTGTCAGATTGGATGGAGAGCGTCTGTAAACAGCAATTTTTAAGTCTCGCCACAGATTCTCAATTGGATTTAGGGTTTGGACTTTGACTGAGCCATTATAACACATGAATATGCTTTGATCTAAACCAGCGGTCCCCAGGCTTTTCTTGCACTGGGGACCGACTGCGTGGAAGAAAATGATGACAATGCGGTGTAGTGGTACCCCCATGGGGGCTGCTGATTGACGCTATACCCCACAGGCTATCCTGACTCTGCAGATTTTCTCTTACCGCTGACACCTTGGGTTCCATTGTAATGGTCTCACAGTAATAAGAATAGATTTAGATCAAGATTTCTGAATCACAGAACAAACTTTACTGGAGCAAAGAAAGAACTTAAAAGTTATTATACATTCAATGGAAAATTAACACAAATAATTAGCATTTAACTAAAAAAGTACAGTATATTCAAGATTTCAATAGCTATCACTTTACTCTGGAACAGCTAAACAAAGGACATGTGGACCTGGACACAGTGGGGCAGATTCAGGTAGATCAGCGGATCTTTAGATCCGCTGGATCTAAGTTTTTTACGTTCCGCCGGTGAAATTTAGCGAGGCTAGTGCATGATTCAGCAAGCACTTACCTCGCAAACTGCACCATTGGATCGTAACTCCCCCCGGCGGAATGCAAATTCCGCGGCTAGGGGGAGTGTACAATTTAAATCAGGCGCGTTCCCGCGCCGATTTAACTGCGCATGCGCCGCCGCGAAAAAGCCCAGTGCGCATGCTCCAAATGACGTCGCTAGGACGTCATTGTTTGCGGCGGGTACGTCGATTGCGGCCATCGGGATTCCTGATCGCGTTACGCAAACGACGTAAAAAATTTAAAACTCGGCGCGGGAACGTCGGCCATACTTAACATTAGCTACCCCTCATATAGCAGGAGTAGCTATCCGCCGGAAAAACCCGAACGCAAACGACGTAGAAAACGAGCGACGGGCGGGCGTACGAACGTGAATCGGCGGTTTTCCTCATTTGCATATGCGACGGGTAAAAAATAGCGACGACACCTAGCGGCCGGCGGGAGTTTACAGCCTAAGATTCGACTGGTGTAAGTCACTTACACCAGTCGGAACTAAGGGAGATCTATGCGGAACTGATTCTTATGAATCAGTCGCATAGCTCCGACCGTCGGATCTCACAGATCCGACCGTCGGGTCTCACAGATACGACGGCGGATCAGGAGATCCGCCGTCGTATCTATTGCTGAATCTGGCCCAGTGGAGCAAGTTCCCCAGCACTTCTGTACTTGTACTGGGCCACCTCCCCACAATGAGCCAAGCACACAGATCAATAAAACAGCAGTGACTACAATACTTAGAACATATGTTTCAACCTTAGATTACTAAATGGCTCCCTCTAGGGTGCAATTCAATGTAACCTGGGCTATGAATAATGCGGCCTAGTGAACCATAAAGTGATGGCAATGTTATCTTGTTCCAGTCTCTTTCTTCAGCTAGCTTAGTGGTCTTGAATTGTACGGTGGTGCACTTAATTGTAATCCAATAAAACAAAGAAATGAACAGCAACTGAAAGATGTGAGATGCTTAATCCTCTGTTAAATATATGTTAATTCTGAACATCCGGCTGTATAAACACTTAAACCCTTCCGTGGGACTACAAGTGTCAGCGACAGTCGGGATAGCAGAAATCTTCTACCAATCTCAGTCAATAACTTTACTGGGCAAGTTACCGCTCACCGCTGTAGGTCCTCAGCCGGCTGGTACACCTTGTCCTGATAATGTCTCTGTAGAAGAAGATAGCAGATAGAAGATGACTGACATCCACCCAGAATTGAAAACTGAACGTGTTTAATTCCCCATAGTCTAAATTGCTGGTATGTGTTTGCAGCTGACTGACATCCACCCAGAATTGAATCATTGCTGTCTGCATTGCTTATGTCCATTTGATAATACTGGCATGTTATCTTTGCTTAACCCTCTGTAGCCCTGTCCACCTTACAATGTTTTATTATCTTCCTTGGCTTACCCAAATCATGGGCCATTAATTCTATTGTCCTCTTGCTGTTCTGTTTCTGAACTAAGAATTCTGCCCTGTTGAACAGCATACCTTATTGCCCCCTAGTTAATAAAAAGCACCCACCCCCTATATCCAGCAGTATAAATGTAAGCATCCTTTTGGGGGAAGCATAAGCAGGGGGCTCCTCGCATCTGGGGCTCATTCTCCAAGTGGGGCTTTTCTATAAGTGGAAGCACTTCTGCCTCTGCACTTCAGCGATTGCACAAAGCAAAACAAAATTTTAGTTTGCTGTTCATGATACAGGTATAATTATTTTTTTTAAATTCACATTCCTCCCCTTCGAAAATGCACTCTCTACCACTCCTTCTGACAGTTGTGTCTTCTATCCTCAAACTTTCTTCCAGTCACCCCTCTGGTCCACCCTACACCCTCTATATATCGCCCTCACTTCTGTCCTCTCCTTATTACTGCACTCACCAACTCATGCTAATTCTAAAGTCAAACGCCCAATGCTCCAAAGCACTGGGGCAGGTCCACTTATATAAATCGCATTCCCACATTACCTCCCTCACCCTCCTGCTTCTCCTATCCTCTGGTGATATCTCCCCAAACCCTGGGCCTCCTTCATCAAACTGTGCTCAACGCACCCATTACCCTACACCCTCTGGATGCAGCCGCAATGCACACAATCTGGTTCCCATTTCTCTTCTTCCCATGACCAGACTCCCTTTCTCCTGCGCCATTTTGAACGCTCGCTCCATCTGTAACAAACTCACGTCCCTCCACGATCTCTTTATCGCAAACTCATTTAATCTACTCGCCATTACTGAAACCTGGCTTCACGAATCTGACACTGCGTCTTCTGCTGCTCTATCCCATGGTGGTCTTCTTTGGACTCACTCCCCCAGACCCAGTGGACGCAAAGGAGGGGGTGTTGGAATCCTTTTAGCCCCACATAGCACCTTTAAGGTACTTCACCCACCTCCCTCTCTGTCACTCTCCTCATTTGAGGCGCATTGCATTCGTCTCTTCTCCCCAGTTTCTCTAAGGATAGCTGTGATCTACCGCCCCCCCTGGTCCAGTATCCTCCTTTCTTGATGACTTCTCTGCCTGGCTACCCTACTTTCTCTCTTCTGAAATCCCCACAATCATTCTCGGCGACTTCAACATCCCTACTAATGCTAACACTCCTGCAACTTCCAAACTTCTCAGTCTAACCTCCTCTTTTGACCTGAAGCAATGGATACATGCTCCTACTCACTCTGAAGGCAATACCCTTGACCTTGTTTTTTCCCACCTATGCACTCCATGCAACCTCTCCATCGATCCTTACCCCCTCTCTGATCACCACCTTATTAATTTCACGCTCTCCCTCTCCTCCGTCTCCTCTCCCTCCAAATACCTAACAGTCACTCGTAGAAACCTTCAGCATATCAACCCTTCTCTTCTACACTCTGTGACTGACCACCTCTATGACAAAATTGCACCCCTGTCCTGCACCGACCTAGCCACTTCTGTCTACAACACTTCACTTCTAGCATCACTGGACAGACTGGCCCCCCTCACCACACGCAGAATAAGGCCCCGCCCCCTTCAACCCTGGCAAACTGATGATACTAGAAGTCTGAAAAAACACAACCGTGCTCTTGAGCGCCAGTGGCGCAAGACTAAGTCCCAGGAAGACTTCGTCCAGTATAAATCTGCCCTCCAAAAATACAATTCCAGCCTCCTCGCTGCCAAGCAGACCTACTTCATCACCCTCATTAAAAACTTATCATCCCGTCCCCGTCAACTCTTCTCTACCTTCAACTCTCTCCTTCGTCCTCCATTGCCTCCACCCACTAACTCAATCAACGCCCAGGAGATTGCCAATCACTTCAAACAGAAGATTGATACAATCCGCAAGGAGATCTCTACTGTTCAGACATCCTCCACACCTCACACCTCATGCCCACAGGTACAGTCACTACTTCCCTCGTTCAACCCCACCACTACAGACGAGGTTGCTAAATTACTTGCTAACGTCCATCTTACCACCTGCGCTCTAGATCCTGTTCCCTCACAAATGCTACGTTCACCCTCTTGCTCTATTCTACACTCTCTTACCCACATCTTCAATCTCTCCCTCTCTTCTGGCATCTTCCCTAACTCTTTGAAACATGCACTAGTCAGCCCCATACTTAAAAAGCCCTCACTGGACCCATCCAATCTTGACAACCTATGCCCCATCTCCTTGCTCCCCTTTTTATCCAAACTCCTTGAACGTCTAGTCTACAACCGACTGAGCATACACCTTGCTGACAATAACCTTCTTGATCCCCTTCAGTCTGGATTTCGTCCTCAACATTCCACTGAAACTGCTCTCCTAAAACTAACAAACGATATACTAACGGCCAAAACTAAGGGACACTATTTTGTGCTCCTACTCCTGGACCTCTCTGCCGCCTTCGATACGGTTGACCACCCACTCCTCCTCAAAAAACTCCACACCTTTGGTCTCTGTGACTTTACTCTTCGCTGGTTCTCTACCTACTTATCCAACCGCACCTTCAGCGTTACTTACAACTCTACTTCCTCCTCTCCTCTACCATTCTCTGTTGGGGTCCCCCAAGGTTCTGTTCTTGGACCCCTCCTATTTTCAATCTACACCTCCTCCCTGGGTCAGCTGATAGCCTCCCACGGCTTCCAATACCACCTCTACGCTGATGACACTCAAATCTATTTCTCTGCCCCTCAACTCACTCCTTCATCTTCCTCACGTATCACTAATTTACTATCAGATATATCACTTTGGATGTCACGTCTCTTCTTCAAACTCAACCTATCCAAAACCGAACTTATCATTTTTCCTCCCCCACGTGCCTCTTCCCCTGATCTTTCTGTCAAAATTGATGGCACAACTATCAGCCCATCCCCACATGTCAAGGTCCTAGGAGTAGTCCTGGACTCTGAACTGTCCTTTAAGCCTCATGTTCAATCACTGTCCAAATCTTGCCGCCTCAACCTCCGCAACATCTCCAAAATACGCCCCTTTCTAACCAATGACGCCACAAAGCTCTTAAAGCGGGAGTTCACCCATTTGTAAAAAAAAAATTTTTCTCCCCTTAGCTTCCTGCTCGTTTTTACTAGGGGAATCGGCTATTTATTTTAAAATATGAGCAGTACTTACCCGTTTTCGAGCTGCATCTTCTTCCGTCGCTTCCGGGTATGGGTCTTCGGGAGCGGGCGTTCCTTCTTGATTGACAGTCTTCCGAGAGGCTTCCGACGGTCGCATCCATCGCGTCACTCGTAGCCGAAAGAAGCCGAACGTCGGTGCGGCTCTATACTGCGCCTGCGCACCGACGTTCGGCTTCTTTCGGAAAATCGTGACGCGATGGATGTGACCGTCGGAAGCCTCTCGGAAGCCTGTCAATCAAGAAGGAACGCCCATTCCCGAAGCCCATACCCGGAAGCGACGGAGAGGATGCATCTCGTAAACGGGTAAGTACTGCACATATTTTAAAATAAATAGCCGATTCCCCTAGTAAAAACGAGCAGGAATCTAAGGGGGAAAAGTGCCCTCTAAGGGTGAACCCCCGCTTTAATTCACTCCCTGGTCATCTCTCTCCTTGATTACTGCAATTCCCTTTTCATCGGTTTACCGCTGCATACTCTAACCCCCCTTCAATCCATCATGAATGCTGCGGCCAGACTTATCCACCTTCCAACCGCTCTGTCTCTGCTACTCCTCTCTGTCAATCCCTCCACTGGCTTCCGCTCGCCCAACGAATTAAATTCAAAATACTAACTACGACCTACAAAGCCATCCACAATTCTGCCCCCTGCTACATCTCTGACCTAGTCTCCAAATACCAACCTAATCGCTCTCTTCGTTCTTCTCAAGACCTCCTGCTCTCTAGCTCTCTCATCACCTCCTCCCATGCTCGTCTACAGGACTTTTCCAGAGCCTCTCCAAGCCTATGGAACTCCTTACCCCAAACTATCCGTCTATCTCCTTCTCTTTTAGCTTTTCGAGGATCCCTGAAAACCCTCCTCTTCAGAGAAGCCTATCCTACCCACATCTAACAACTGTATTTTAACTTTGCCCACCTGATCACCCCTCACATCTACTACCCTCTGTTCCACTTCACCCTCCCTTCTAGATTGTAAGCTCTAACGAGCAGGGCCCTCTGATCATTTCTGTATTAAATTGTATTGTAACTATAATGTCTTCCCTGATGTTGTAAAGCGCTGCGTAAACTGTTGGCGCTATATAAATCCTGTATAATAATAATAATAATAATAATAATAATAGCAGCGTCACACCGCGCGGCCGGTCTCGACACTCTCACGGGGAAACAGCTTCAAATACTCTCAAGCGCGAACTGATCTATATGCTCTGCTAGCAGGGCTGTCCTCCAAAGATCCCTCTGGGGCGGATGACCCGGCTCTCTGCTGTAGGCCGCAGGGTCTCGCTCTCAGTCACACACAGACCTTCCTGGCTGGCAGTTGAGATGGCATCCAGAGAGGCCCAAACGAGAACTGCTTGTCCTTTTTATCTGGTTACCCAGCAGGCTGTTCGATGAAGCTAGGCCCTGTGGGTCTGCACCTTAGCATTTTGGGTCTGGTAGTTCTCAAACTAATTTACACTGTAAGAGTCACTCCCTCATCAAACCATACATCCCACAATGCATCACTATTATCCTCTTAACCCAGAAAAGAAATGTTCAAATAACTTTCAATGGTCACCAGAGGGAGCCAACCCCTTTGCTGAATAAACATTACATAACTTAATGCAATAACTTTCAGTAGCAATACCTTGTCTACAGCGGCTTTTTGCTGGTAATTTGTCAGGGCAGTGGCTGGTGTGGGCACTTCAATCATTAGGGTACCATGGTTGATAGGGTGTCAGGATGATTGAAGCGCATTATTTCTATTAATACATTATAATATATAGTTCAACTCACCATAATGCAGAATCAGTGGGAGCTCTGAACATGTCACTTGCTACCATCGCCTACCACCAGATGCAGCTTGTCACTTGCCGCATCACCTGCCATCAAATGCATCTTGTCACGTCTCTCTCGTGCTGCCCACCCTCTGGCTCGCAGCCCGGCTGCAGGGAGGCCGCTGCCCAGTGGTTGGGGAACCCCGATCTAAACAATTCCATTGTAGCTCTGGCTGTATGTTTTGGGATGTTGTCCTGCTGGGAGGTAAACCTCCACACCAGTCTCAAGTCTTTTGCAGATTTTAACAGAGTTTTCTTCTAAGATTGCCTTGCATTTGCCTCCATTCATCTTTCCTTCAACTCTGACAAGCTTCCCTGTCCCTGCTGAAGAAATGGTGTGTTCAGGGTGATGTGTAGTGTTAGTTTTCCGCCATACATAGCATTTTGCTTTTAGGCCAAAAATATAAATTTTGGTATCATCTGACCAGAGCACAATCTTCCATTTGTTTGCTGTGTCCCCTACATGGCTTCTCGCAAACTGCAAATGGGACTTCTTATGGCTTTCTTTCAACAATGGCTTTCTTCTTGCCACTTTTCTATAAAGCCCAGATTTGTAGAGGGCACAACTTAGGCCCCATACACACGAGAGGATTTATCCGCGGATACGGTTCAGCGGATACGGTTTCAATCGCATTGAAATCCGCGCTGAAATCCTCTGCCGATGACGTGTCGCGCCGTCGCCGCTATTATGACGCGGCGACGGGCGCGACGCTGTCATATAAGGAATTCCACGCATGCGTCAAATCATTACGACGCGTGCGGGGAATCCCTTTGGACGAATGGATCCGGTAAGTCTGTACAGACGAGCGGATCCATCCGTTGGAATGGATTCCAGCAGATGGATTTGTTGAGCATGTCAGCAAATATCCATCTGCTGGAAATCCATCCCAGGGGAGATTTATCCGCGGATAAATATCCGACGGAGTGTACACACCATAGAATCTATCCGCAGAAACCCATTTGATGGGATTTATCTGCGGATAGATTCTATGGTGTGTATGGGGCCTAATAGTTGTCATGTGGACAGATTTTCCCACCTTAGCTGTGGATCTCTGCAGCTCCTCCAGAGTTACCTCTTCTCTGTTTAATGCTCTCCTTCCCTGACCTGTCAGTTTAGGTGGGCAGCCATGTCTTGGTAGGTTTGCAGTTGTGTCATACTTTTTTAATTTTCTGATGATGGATTGAAGAGTCCTCTGTAAAATGTTCAAAGCTTGAGATCTTTTTTATAATCTAACCCTGTTTTAAACGTATCCCTGAACTGTCTGGTGTGTTCCTTGGCCTTCATGATGCTGTGTTTTCACTAACGTTCTCTTAAGCCTCGTACACACGATCAGTCCATCCGATGAGAACGGTTCGAAGGACCGGTCTCATCGGTTAACCTATGAAGCTGACTGATGGTCCATTGCGCCTACACACCATTGGTTAATTAACCGATCATGTCAGAACGCGGGGACGTAAAACACAACGACATGCTGAAAAAAACAAAGTTTATGCTGCGTACACACGATCGGACATTCCGACAACAAAACTGTGGATTTTTTTCTGACAGATTGTTGGCTCAAACATGTCTTGCATACACACGGTCACACAAATGTTGTCGGAAATTCCGAACGTCAAGAGAGAGTATGCGTCTAATTGATTCCGAGCATGCGTAGGGTTTTTGTGCGTCAAAATTGGCTACAGACGACCTTTTGTTGTCGGAAAAATTGAGAACCAGCTCTCAACCATTTGTTGTCGGAAATTCTGACAGCAAATGTCCGATGGAGCATACACACGGTCAGAATATCCCACCAAAAGCTCACATCGAACATTTGTTGTCCGAAATTCCGAACTTGTGTACGCGGCATAAAATGTGTCAGTTGCCACTGGCAGACTGTAAATACTTTTTATTCGCCTTTGAAACTATTTATCAGCATGTTCCTCAGTTGCTCTCTCCTGAAAATGCTTAGACTGGACTGGTCTCCCCATATCCATCCAGCATATTTTTAAAAGTTCTTCAAAGTCAGGAATTCTGCTTTAAATTAAAGTGAATGTAAACCCCCAAATTTTTTATTTTTTTTTATGTCACAATGTAGAGTATGAGATTCCCTATCATCTGTGCCCAGTCTTGCCACACAGAGTTAATCCAGCGCTGAGCAATTCTCTTTTAATATTTAGTGAAAATTAACAGAATTCCAGATAAAAACTTGCCAAATTATAAAGTCCGTTTCTCTGTTCTTGCTTTGTGTTACAGGTTATTTACATATCTAGAGCTTGGACATGTTTATCATATGTTATGTTATGTTTATCATAATATGAGGTGATCCAAAGTTCATTTTATATTACCAGGATATGTAAATAACCTGTAACACAAAGCAAGAACAGAGAAACGGACTTTATAATTTGGCAAGTTTTTATCTGGAATTCTGTTCATTTTCACTGAACATTAAAAGAGGATTGCTCAGCGCTGGATTAACTCTGTGTGGCAAGACTGGGCACAGATGATAGGAAATCTTATACTCTACATTGTGATATAAAAAAAAAAAAAAAACAATTTTTTGGGTTTACATCCACTTTAAGAGCTACAGTTTGTCTCTCTCTTCAAATATGTTCAAAAAAGTCAACAATTCCTATTGGGTGTGTAGCACTACCCCCGAAGGAGCTGCTGGATATTTTCGGGCGGCATGTTACCTCTACTTACTCGCCGTCCAGGGTAAAAGATGAGAGTTGAAAAGTTCAATGCCCACACTTGCACTTCTTTTTCTAAGATTTATTTGCTGAACTTGGTAAATAAATAAAAGAAGTGATTGAAGAGGTGAAAGGGTAACAGGTAGATAGGTTCAGGTGCATATTTTCAACCGGGAAACACTCCTGCTTCCAGCAACACAGTTCTCGTCGCCACTCTAGCCAGAGTAGGTTTCTCTCACTAGCCTAGCAGCCGGAATGGCGCACGGAATATGGTACAGTCTCTGCCACAGACCTTCCCACAGATGGAGACACTTTCGGGCCAAAATCCCTGTAGCACAGGATTCAGCACCCGGATCTCTCCAGATTAACTTATTGCAGAACTTATAACTGACAGGCGATCACCATCAAGCCTTTCAGTAACGGTGCATCCTTCGTTAAAGTTTCCAGGCCTTTCCTGAGATACCAGCCTCTTGCTTGGTCCTCTCCAAGATAGGTCCTTCATCAAGCGGCTTTCTCCCTCCAGGACGGACAGCACAGGATCACCCTGCAAGCACAGACCCAGTCTGACTACTGGGCCTACTTGAACAGATCACAACCCTGGTCCAACGTGGTCCCAGAGCCAGGATTACAGGAACACACAGCACCGGCCAGGAGGGCCACACACGGGGGTGGTGGGACGACAGACTAGCGACCGACGACCCCGCTCCAATGACGTATGTCCCTTAAGTACCCCTCCCCAGCATGCACAGTGGGACAATCAACCCCCACTGATTGGCTGCCCAGGGGCAACACCCAAATCACCTTGACCTAGCTGCTGCCACCCTTGGCCTGGGGTGGTAACGACACCCCAGGCAAACAATGGTGGTAACTCACAGCACAGCCATGGCTGGAACAGAGGCCAAATTTGCCCAAAATTATACATGCCTGAGTTAACTAACTCTCAGACTTCCCTCTAAATTTAAAGCAGCGCCAGCTCAACAGGAGCAGGCCGCTACAGGTGCAATTGTTGTATCACATAACTGTCTGTACCTGAAGTAGTCCACCACCTCCTCCTTTCCCTTCTGAGTGACAGAATCTTTTTTAACGCTTAATTCCTTGCACATTTTTTATTGAAAAAGCCATTTTTCCTTAAAGTGGAGGTTCACCCAAAAACTAAATTTTTAACATTAGATTGAGGCTCGTTTTGTGAAGGGGAATCGGGTGTTATTTTTTAAATCGAAGCAGTACTTACCGTTTTAGAGATAGATCTTTTCCGCCGCTTCCGGGTATGGGCTGCGGGACTGGGCGTTCCTATTTGATTGACAGGCTTCCGACAGGCTTCCGACGGTCGCATACATCGCGTCACGATTTTCCGAAAGTAGCCAAACGTCGGTGCGCAGGCGCCGTATAGAGCCGCACCGACATTCGGCTTCTTTCGGCTACTCGAGACGCGATGTATGCGACCGTCGGAAGCCTGTCGGAAGCCTGTCAATCAAATAGGAACGCCCAGTCCCGCAGCCCATACCCGGAAGCGGTGGAGAAGATGTATCTCTAAAACGGTAAGTACTGCTTCGATTTAAAAAAAAAACCCCGATTCCCCTTGACAAAATGAGCCTCAATCTAATGTTAAATTTTTTTTTCGGGTGAACTCCCGCTTTAAAGAGACCTCAGATTTACTATACAGGAATGAAGCAGGTCTCAATGGCTTATTAATTACATTTTGTGTCTTTTTCTTTCTTTTTACAATGACCCCCACTATTCTATATACAGTACTCTGAGCACAGTTTAAAAGACAAATGTTCCATTTCCCTTTTTTATTTTTTAAGTTACTCTGGTTTTTTCATTTTAGCAGACAATTCCTTTTGCAAATTTAAATTTTCAACTACAAGAGCCATTATCAGACTTTTCACCGCTGACATTAAATTTAGAATAGAGAAATCAAGGCTCAGGCAAAATATATCCCATGAGCAGTAAAAGTGACAAAGCCAGCTACTTATCTCATCAAGAAGAGAGAATATACCAAGCTTCTTACAAGTGTTGCATTCTGTTGAATAGAGAACGTTCAAGTAACGCAAAGCCTCATGTCACCTGTAAGATATTCTGAAGATCTTTGCTGGCAAAATGGTTTAGAGCTGTACAATGATACAATTTGTACATTTACATTCTGAAAGAAGTCATAATATACCTGCAGTCAAATAGGAAAAAAATAATCTATAATAACCTTTTACTACATCTTTTTTTATGCAACCCTTTTGCAATACTAAATGTACTTTCCTGCTGCCTAACGCCAATCTGTTTAATATACATGGTCCCCACAGGGGAACTGCCATTTACAAGAGTATTGATCTCCTAAATCCCCCGCAGTTCAGGCATTAAAGGGTCATTAAAGGATGTTTTTTTTTAAATAACAAACATGTTATAATTACCTCCACTGTGCAGTTAGTTTTGCACAGAGTGCCCCCGATCCATGTCTTCTGGGGTCCCTCGGTGGCTGTCTCTGGTCCTTCCCGCAATTAGTCACCACAGTCATGCGAGAGCTCGCATGGTGGTCACTAATTGTGAGCGCGGTCCCGTGATACAGCGAGCGCCCATAGCCGCTCACTGTATCACTCGGCCCCGCCCCTCGGCGCGCAGCGTCACTGGATGTGATTGACAGCAGCGTCAGCCAATGGCTGCGCTGCTCTTAATCCATCCGCTCTAGCCTATCAGCGGCGAAGAGGATATCGGGACCGCGCGGGACTTTCGAGGGGTCAGGTAAGTATAACGGGGGGGAGGGGGGAGGGGGGGCGGCAGCATCAGATGTTTTTTCACCTTAATGCATAGATTGCATTAAGGTGAAAAAAACATTTTAATTTACAACTCCTTTAAGACAGCCCTGGTTCCACCTGTTGACCTCCGTGTCACTACTTTCTCCTATAATGACAGGGTGTTTATCTTTTTGTGTGTGTGTGTGTGTATATATACAGTAAAACCTTGGATTGAGAGTAACTTGGTCTGAGAGTGTTTTGTAAGTGTTTTTCTTTTTTTAAGTAAGCAATGTCTTAAATAGTTACATAGTAGGTGAGGTTGAAAAACGACCGCCACACGCCACACAGCAAAGTCTAAACACAGCAGCTCCCCCAAAATACTAGAGGAGATGGTCAGAGACTGCGGACATGGTACAAGAGATGGTCAGAGACTGCGGACATGATACAAGAGATGATCAGAGACAGCTGATATGATACAAGAGATGATCAGAGACTGCGGAATTGATACAAGAGATGATCAGAGACTGCGGACATGATACAAGAGATGGACAGAGACTGCGGATAATGTCCCCATAGCGTCCCTCTAAATGACAATGTATGCCATTTAATTAATTATGGTTTATGTATGTCTTATGCCCTGTACACACGATCGGTTCGTCTGATGAAAACGGACCTATGGATTTTTTCATCAGATATCCGATGAAGCTGACTTTCATCAGTCTTGCCTACACACCATCAGTTAAAAATCCGATCGTGTCCAACGTGGTGACGTAAAACACAACGACGTGCTGAGAAAAATGAAGTTCAATGCTTCCGAGCATGCGTCGACTTGATTCTGAGCATGCGTGGATTTTTGACCGATGGATTTCCCCACAGACGATTTTTTCTATCGTTTTTTTAACCATTAGAAAAATTTAAACCGATGGGGCCCACACGATCGGTTCGTCCGATGAAAACGGTCCATCGGTCCGTTTTCATCAGACGAACCGATCATGTGTACGGGGCATTATTGTCTTGGTGATTGATTCTCCAGAGGAGTCAGCAGTCTGAAAACAAAGTGTTGGACTGTTTTCTGACTCTGGGTGAATGAGAAAATTCAATGTGCCTGGCTGTGCAAGTTGGGTGCTCCCATTTCACCTGCAGCTCTTCAATAACAATTTTCCTTTTCTTTCCGATAAACTTCAGCTGTGAAAATAGCACTTATCCCTCGCCTTAAGCAACATCATTATTGTTTGACATATAGAATTACAATGCTAGTGGTTTACTATAGCTAATGGGTGCTGGATTGGAAAAATCAGTGTTCAAGGTGGTACAGTGAGACTGTATCTCAGTGTTACTAGCCCTTCTATATTTATTTTACCTTACCATGTTGGTGATATTCCCACTTCTTAAATGATATTAATATATCATTTATATGATATTGTATGTACAGTTGACTGCAGTCACTGGTGTACCTAAAAAGTCCAACTAGTTCTCCTGCAGGGTATAATTGTGTCTATATCATGGATGTGATACCCCATTACCAGGGGCGGACTGACAACTCATTGGGCCCCCGGGCAATAGGAGATTATGGGGCCCCCAGGCAATAGATTATGAGGCCACACAGTACTGTATACACACACACATACAGTATACATACACAGTATACACACACAGTATACATACAGACAGACAGTACACACACACACATACAGTATACATACACACACTGAGAAGGTACTGGAAAGGCGGGTCAGCTATAATCTTGGGATTTTTAGACCAAAAGGATGTCGGTAAGGGACATTTCAGGGACAGATGTAAAAAAAACACAGATTTTTACATACTGTCCCTGGTTTTACTGAGGCTGGCAACCCTGATGGGGCCCCCTAGTGGCATGGGGCCCTCAGGCAGTGCCAGAGTGCTTGAATGGTCAGTCCACCCCTGCCTATTACATTAGTGCACAGTCTTCTCCAGTGACTCCTATTTTTAGGGTTGACCTATTCTTTAGAAGGAGGAAAAAATAAAATGATTGGTAGCGAAAGCAAACAAAACCAATCGAGTATTTCTAACCTTCTTTACGTTTAAGCATGTGCAGGGGACAAAGCTGTAGAGGATGGAAAAACAATGTTGTACTATTCTTTGAATAAAAGACCACAATTTATTCCCTACTCCCTAACAAACTGTAGTGTGGTAAAACAGCAATATACGGAATAATGGATAGTTGTATAATAAGATGATAAGTGTATAATACAAATGAGTTCACAGGCTGAGTTTGCTGTTCCGCCTGCTGTTAACATGCTCTTAACATGCTCTTAACACACACTCTACACATAGGAATTATTCAATTTCCCTCAATGAGTGTCCAGGGAGCTGTGTATGTATTGCCAAGGAACATTTACTATAAACTATAAATCAGCCAGAATGTACAATGTTCCATAGATTATATATATATTTTTATAACTCTGCTTGCCCATCAAAGTTGCAATGAAGTATACCATGCTTCTCTCATTTTAAGGTGATAAATACCGTATTTATCACGGTATAACACGCTCCCGCGTATACCGCGCACCCCTAATGTTGCCCCCAAAATTCATGTAAAAAAAAAAAGTTTTATGATTTTATTACTTACAGTTTTGGTGTCTTCCCAGCGTCCATCGTCCGGTCCGGCGTCCGTCTGCGGCCTCGATGGTGTCCTCCCGGGTTCTCCAGCGCGCGCCTCACGTCGAGTCCCCGCTTCCCGCGCTCAGTTCGAACGCCTCCGCCGACATATACCGAGTGCAGTACACTCGGGTACATTCGGCAAGGCTCGGCTTAGCTCACGCTCTGTGATGTTTATGCGTGAGCACGAGCGAAGCCGAACCTGGCCGAATGTACCCGAGTGTACTGCACTCGGTATATGTCGGCGCAGGATTTCAAACAGAGCGCGGGAAGCGGCTATCGGCGTATATCGCACACCCGCGATTTTCCCCTTATTTTAAGGGGAAAATAGTGTGCGATATACGCCGATAAATACGGTACCTTCCAAATGGTTATAGAATAAACAAGTAAACTTAGACAAGAAATAATAATGGGTAGGGTAGAATGAATCAGTCCAGACAGACTGAAACCCCATACACACTTTTTAATTTATGTTGTTTGATTTCCTTTAGATTTACCAAAACCATGTAGTACAAGGGCCTGCCTGATTCCATACAAATGGAAACTCTTAAGCCTCGTACACACGCTCGGTTTTCTCAGCAAGAACCAGCAAGCAGACTGCTGGCAGAGCTTTCTTGCTGAGTAAACCGAGCGTGTGTACGAGGCTTTCAGGTTTCTGCCCAGAATCTCAACGAGAAAAATATAGATCCTGCTCTCTTTTTTCTCGTCGAGATTCTTGTCTGCCTGTTTCCTGACGAGAAACCCGAGCGTCTGTATACTTACATGTTGCCCTGGAAACCCGTGCATGCTCGAAATGACTTTGACGCATGCGCGGTAGCTTCCACAGCATAGGTAGGGTGAAGCAAGATGGCAGCGACGTCATCGAATGTGACGAGCGCATGCTCGTTGTACGCGATGACGTCACTGCATTCTTGCCTTTTTAAAAGAACCACGGTTCTTTTGAAAGGAGTGTGTGTACACTCGGGCGGCAAGAGATTCTTGCCAAAAATCTTGTCAGGAAAAACAAGTTTTTTTTCCTGACGAGATTCTGGCCCATGTGTATGAGGCTTAAAAGTTTGACCTCATATTATATGGTTTTGGTAAATGTGAAGGAAAAAATCCACTGAAAATTCTATAGTGTGTATCCAGCTTAACTTTGATCTCAGTCTGGGAGTGAACCACCTACGAGGTATCCACTGAGGAGAGTTACGCATGATATTTAAGAGTTGGGGGCCCCACACCATCTTGATTAAATTTATCCTACCTATAACTGAAAGCGGGAGTTTACAGCAGGTATTACAAGTCATTTGTAATCTTTTGAAAAGAGGCAGGAGATTTTCCTCTAAGTACTTCTGTGGACTAGCCGATACCTGAACCCCCAAATATTTGAAAGATGAGACCACCTTCAGGGACCTTGCAGCATCCGGCCTTCCACAGGTCTTTAACTTTAACTTTTATTTTCTAAACTTATTTTGTACTTTCTTTTCATTCATTAGTATTTAGGCCCCTGACCTCACAAGATCAAATCTCATTTCTACTACAGATCAAAGCCATTCACTGAGTTTTTCATTCACTTCTCTTCTTTTAATGTTAATAAACAGGCTGTTCTCTGAGAGCTTTTTGCACAATGCATGGCCAGTAATGGCAGGAAACATTGCTGTCTCATTAACATACTGTACACCTAAGTTTTATCGGTTAGCGTTTGCTTTATGTGTGTGCTCTTTTATCCATAGTTAATCTGGGCAAATATATATATATATATATATAAATGGCAAAAACAAAAACTCTACAAATTCACAATCCAGATGGTGAAGGTTTACACTACAGAAAAATCAGTTTTAATCAATTAAAATTAGTTGAATTGAGGATCTCAGTATATCTGTAGGGAACAAAGGACCAGAATTTAGAACCAGCTGTAAAAATGAAACAAAAGGGCCAGTAACAGTCTTGTTATTAGGACTGGAAAAATACATATCAATTAGCTTTGAAGTTTTGAGGCTTCAGACTAATAAGAATACATTGATATTCCGTAATGGTTTCCGTAAGAGATCACTTATGTGGAGGGATTCAATTAGACTTCATATTGTGCAGACATATATTTCTTTCTTTGGAATAAAGGGAGAGCTAGGCTGAAAAGATTCTTTATATATATATATATATATATATATATATATATATATATATATATATATATATATATATATATATATATATATATATATATATATATATAATATATATATATATACATATTATAAAAGAGTAGTATTTTCATGTTGAGTTACTTAGTTTGCTGTGGTTATGTTTTTAGTGGTTATAAATGCAAAGGTTTTTTTTACCTTTAAATATACGTTTTTATTGATTTTTTTCAAGACACAGACAAAAAATTTACAATTACAGAAACAGTAAATAAATGCAAGAGGGTTTTTTACCTTAATGCATTGCAAAAATAAAAAAAAACTTCCAATACTTGTTCCCCCCTCTCTAAACACTTACCTGAGTTCTCTCTCGATCTGGTGCTCCTAGTGACATGAGACATATCTAACCTTAGCACCCCACTGCCTGAAAAAAACCTCTAAGGCCCCATGCACACGAGACGCTGGTAAACTCGAGTTCAGAGGCATTTGGGCATTTTTTTCAACTGCCCCTGAACACATTTAATGTTATCCTATGTGTCCATGCACACATTCACGTTTTTTTTGCGTTTTAAAGCAGTTGGGTTTAGGCTCGTTTTTTCAGAAGCAAAATTTTGGGTTCAGACGCAAAAGTTTTTGCGTTTCAAAGCTTTGGGAGGGTCTACAATGTCTTTGTTATAAATGCTAATAGCTGCAAACGCGGTAAAACGCAGCTAAACGCGGCAAAACGCTGCAACATTCACAGCAAAAACGGGCGTTTTAAACGCCGTTTTTTGCCTTTGAAAACTTGAGTTTACATGTGTTTGCATTTGCTTCTCGTGTGCATGGGGCCTAAGCTGCATTGATATACAGTATCTCACAAAAGTAAGGTACACCCTCACATTTTAGTAAATATTTTATGTTTTCATGTGACAACACTGAAGAAATGACACTTTGCTACAATGTAAAGTAGTTAGTGTACAGCTTGTATAACAATGTAAATTAGCTGTCCCCTCAAAATAACTCAACACACAGACTTCCTTTTTTAATGAATGTGATATGCTGATGTCTGTGTCATCATTATCTATTCCTTGGGCTCCTGGTCACAAGGACAGGAAGTCAGAGGAAATCTTGTTAACGGGGGTTACAGACAGCAAAAAAATAAATCAAATTCTTCCCCACTATATCCAAAAAAAATAAAAAATTGTATATCTGTATTGGAGCCCAATCCTAAAGCATTTACACCCTTAGAGATATGTACCTTCCCCCCAGCGCTATGCCAGTCTCCCCTCTCACAAAATTTATTTATTTAGCAGAATATCACTTTTCACTCCAATATGGATACAGCACCACACACAGCTTAGAGCACTGATACAATAAACAAATCTATAGAAAATCCCCATTATACAGATTATGATGATTTCCAATTAAATGGCTTTGTTATGCTGAAATACATGATATGGCTCAGAAAGAAAAGAGGCATCTGTGCATTTAGTCTCAATGATATCCCGCAGACAGAAACGTGTTACCCTTTGAATTCAAATCAGAGACATTATTTGTGACGCACAGATGTTATTTCATATAAACTCCATTCTGTATTGCAATGTAGGGAAATGTGCTGACTGCTCTCCCAGCGCCCCATTCTCATAGAGAAACTGTGACAATTTTATTCTTTGCCTTTCCTCTTTATTGGCTGTGCACACTCAATTATGCTGCATATCTTAGAATAAGCCTGGAAATCTGTACTTTTACAAAAACCTTCCACTGTAACTTTGTGCCTGGAGGAGCTTTATATATATTTTTATTAGTAGGACATTTAAATATCACGATCTACGCTACCCTTTTTGGAGATATTAAAGTAAAATGACATTCAGTATAAAATTGATCAGTACACCTACAAACGATCAGGTTCTGTTCACTTCCTTTTTCTTGTTTTGGTTCGAACTGCAGTAATACTAAGTAGCTTTCAATGTTCTAATTAGTTCTTCTGAGCCGTTAATTGCTGCTGGGATGTACTGCATAATGAAATTGCACTGTGTGCAATTATGAATTTGTTATTTAAGCCTGGCCATGGATAGAGCTGGCTGATTAAAAAAGCAAAAACAAAAAAACAGATTCCCCCATCCACACAGTTGTGGTGGATGAAGAAATCCTCCCCGCTGCTCTATTATATTCTGCTGTCAGATTACATTGATCAGTGCTGCAGCCAACTGGCTGCATGCTCTGATCAAATCAAACATTTTTAACATTCCCATAGGAGAAGTCAATTATTAGATTGATTTCTTTAGTGGGAATGGCCATAGATGGATTGAAATTCAGCTGGTCCCTGCTGAACCCCCCCCCCCCAAACTTTGATCCACCTATGGCCAGCTTAACTGCTTGCCGACCAGCCGCCGCAGTTTTATGGCGGCAGGTTGGCTCTGCTGGGCGAGAGCACGTAGCTATACGTCACCTCGCCCAGCAGCCAATAGGGGAGTGTGCGCCCCCCGCTCGTCCCTGACTTCCGTGCGCGTGCCTGCCGGGTGCGATCGCCACCGGACACCCGCGATTGCTCGTTACAGAGCGAGGACCGGGAGCTGTGTGTGTAAACAAACAGCTCCCAGGCCTTTCAGGGGAGAAATGCCTGACCGTCTGTTCATACAATGTATGAACAGCGATCAGTCATTTCCCCTAGTGAAGCCAGCCCCCCCTACAGTTAGAACACACCCAGGGAACATAGTTAACCCCTTCCCCGCCCCCTAGTGTTAACCCCTTCCCAGCCCCCTAGTGTTAACCCCTTCCCTGCCAGTGGCATTTTTATAACACTGATCGCTATAAAAATGCCAATGGTCCTAAAAATGTGTCAAAAGTGTCCGAAGTGTCCGCCATAATGTCGCAGTACCGAAAAAAAATCGATGATCGCCGCCATTACTAGTAAAAAAAAAATATTAATAAAAATGCCATAAAACTACCCCCTATTTTGTAAACGCTATAACTTTTATGCAAACCAATCAATAAACGCTTATTGCGATTTTTTTACAAAAAATATGTAGAAGAATACGTATCGGCCTAAACTGAGGAAAAAAAAAAATGTTTTTTTATATATTTTTGGGGGATATTTATTATGGTAAAAAGTAATAAATATTATTTTTTTTCAAAATTGTCGCTCTAGTTTTGTTTATAGCGCAAAAACTAAAAACCGCAGAGGTGATCAAATACCACCAAAATAAAGCTATATTTGTGGGGAAAAAAAGACGCCAATTTTGTTTGGGAGCCACGTCGCACGACCGCGCAATTGTCAGTTAAAGCGACGCAAGTGCCGAATCGCAAAAAGTGCTCTGGTCTTTGACCGGCAATATGGTCCGGGGCTAAAGTGGTTAAAGGGGTTGTAAAGGTTTGTTTTTATTTTGTAAATAGGTTCCTTTAAGCTAGTGTATTGTTGGTTCACTTACCTTTTCCTTTGATTTCCCTTCTAAATGTTTTTTTCTTTGTTTTCTTTGTCTGAATTTCTCACTTCCTGTTCCTCCTCAGTAAGCTGTTCTGGATGACTAACCCCCAGCCAGAACGGCTCGGATGATGGGGGCAAGCTTACTGAATTAATTTGATATGGTGTACAATGGGAATATATTGAATAAAATAGACAACAGGGGTTCTAACACTTTTTCCAAGTTACAGAAGGAAACTTTTTTGGTTTTAAATATACTTTAATAGTGAATTATTATATTGTCGATAAATGCACAACCTGTATTTCATTAGCATATCATTAATACACCCAACCTAATTGTCCTTGTTAACTGCATTCTGATGCTGAGAATTGTGATTTATGTAGTCCCTGATATTTCTTAACATAACATTGTAAAGTTATCCACTGAAACCAAAGAAATTGGATTTCTTACTTCACACTCTTCTGCAAAGTCTAGAAGTCGCTGGTAACCTTGAGCTTAAGCTCCACTGTGAAGTGATCTGAAGCTGCTACAGCATCGCTAACGTGATTGAGAGCTGGTGGCATTTCAGAAAAGGACTAGAAGCCTAGTTGCCATTAGATAGCTGGGAGATTTAGAGCTAAAGATCATAACTATACCATGTGGAAACAGCAGTATTTTAGAAGTTGACTTTGACCATTAGCAGTATTAAGATGACCTATAGGCCAGTAAGAGATGACACGGAGCTTCTAATGAATTACATTTCAGCTGCACATAACCGGTATCTATGGAAACAAGAACGGATGATAAAAAGTAATGCAATACATTGACATGGAAAATAATTTTTTTTTTGGTATATTAGAACACATGTGGATGGCAGTAATTACACATGCCAAGGACCACCTAGGATTAAATTAAACAACATTATGCAAACATAAGTACATACATTAACTAATTAATAGTTCTAATTTAAAGTGAAGCTGTGCTTTACCTATTCTTGCAAAAGTAACAGGTTTGACTCATCTGTCCATATGCTGCCTTGGCTCATTTAAAATGAAAAAAAAAAAAAACAGCTTTCATAGCAAAACGTATCCTAACTCAGAGTACTTCTAAAATAAGCTGCACTCTCGTAGCTGTTCAGTCCAGGAGGAAGCATCCACCCCATCAGAGGAAGGACCCAACAGGAGCCACTGGAAATATACTGGGTCCATAGGTGTGCGCAGCCTATTGCATTAGGGTGTGAATTGGGTGCCTCTTGCCCATAAACAGCTCAGTAGCGTGGACCCTGCCGCTGTGCATTCTGGGGAGGGGTACTTAAAGTGGAGTTCCACCCATTTTTTTATGTTTGTCTGTGCTGCATGCCCTAATCTCATAGTGTTCAGAATGGACAATTTTTATTTATTTTGTTGCTTGTAAATACCTTTATTTTGTAGTCCTTCATTACTTCCTCCTCCTTATTAGCCTAGGCTATTAAGTCACAAGGCTATTCGCAAGGGTTTCTCGGATAGGCATCATGTATCCCAGTAGTCCTTGCAAATAGCCTATTTGCATAGAGAAGGGGCGGCAACTTCCTCTGACACTCCCGTTGCTATGGAAACCTGACTGAAACCTATTACATCGCTTGTGCAGCACTGAGCATGTGCGAGATCTGCAAGGCTGAAAGTCATACAGTCTGGCTTCATGATGCCCACACTTAAGATTGCCACGGTCTATTTCTAGATTATAAACAAACTAAATGCTCTAACAACCTAACAAAACGGACCTTAGTTTACAGACTAACTTTACTAGACTACATTAAGCTTGTGTATTACAGGAGTATTTATATTTAAAAAGTGAAATTGTGGGTGGAACTCCCCTTTAAGGGGCAGACGCCATTCTGGCGGGGTCTTCCAATCCTGACCTGGTGGCCCTCCTGGCCTCAGGGATGTATTAGCAACCTTTTGGTCTCAGGGGCCAGCTGGCCCGAGGCACCACTACTGAAAGTAGGCCCAGAAGTTTCTGGGGGCTTACTGGTCCAGGGATGGTCCTGTGCTGTCTTTTCTGCAGGAAGGAGCCGAATAGTTGAGGATTCAATTAGAGGATACGTCCTGACCAATGTACCTCACGGTACGGCCGGCTCGGCTAAAATATCCTAGCAACGTGAGCTGTGTAATCTTTTTTGGAACTTTGCAACATGTATGTGTAGTTACATGATCCTATGGCAGAGGACCGTGTAACGACTCAACAGTATTCATCAAGTCTGTGGCAGAGACTGTTGAGCGAGCTTCGCACTGGCTGCTAGGCCAGTGAGAGAGGATTATCCGGTGGTCGCCGAATCCAGTGTGGGACAGTTGCCCTCTGGATCCAAGATTATACCCGCAATTCACAAAGCAAGGTACCTGAATCTTCCCTAACCCTCTGTCCCTCTAAAGGAACTTGTTAATAAAACGTTTGAAGCAAAGGAAACCAAGTGTTGGTGTGAACATTTGTAACTCTTTGAGAAGGACCCCTAGGACAAACATGGTGAACAATAAGGTAGTGGCGGACCCAAATCCAAACCAGAAGCTCCTTCAGGGGTAGTGCTACACGTGGGAGCTCGTCGATTTGTCGTTACCCTCTCGCAACTCAAGTTGGCTGTTCACTTGGGGCCTATGTAACAGAGAGAAGTGGACTGAGCTATTTTCCAAAGGGAAGAACTTTGCGATCGTTCTCGGCCGCGTGGGCCATGGGCGGAGTCAAGAAAGTAAGAAAGCCCACCAGCTACCTGCCCAAAGGAACAAGGGAGAGGAGCTCCCACTTACTTTCCGCGTGAGACGCCACGTGTGTGTTCAATACTTAGAGAGAATCGGAACACCACCATGTCATCAGTTTTGTCGATGCAGTCTATTGCGGGGCTCAGGATGTTCCCTGTGAGTACCGCTACAAATGTCATGTTGCCGGGGACTGTGCAGATGGACACTGGCATTCGCTTGAAGCCGCATGGGCAGTTCGTACTGTACACTATTGGAGATGTGGAAGCATTGCGTATGCTGTGCAACAGGTGCGAAGGACTGGCTATTCACCCCCGTCCATTTGTTCAGTGTCTACGTTGCGGGGAGTACCTGTTTGCTGTGGAACAACCCTCCATGCCGCCTCGTGCCCATAGAGTGGACTGGGCCACTGGCAACGTAACAGAGGAAGTTGCTGCCTTCAGTCCAATGGTTAGGCCCATGCCTGCTGCCTCTGCTGTCGTGAGTGTTCCCGAGGGGGGATGGCGCTGTTACTGTTATGGAGGAGTTACCAGCGGACACCGCCACTAATGTTACCACCACTGTGTCTACCTCCGCTACACCTGCTCCTGCTGCACCTGTCCAAAGGAAGGTGGGATACGTGAAGGCCTCCTGTGGCCGTGGTCGAGGCCTACCCCAAGGACTACCCACACCGGACCCAAAGAAAAGTCTGAATTCCGAGAAGTCCACGACAGGTGAGAGATCCAAGGGCAAAATGCTTGGGACTGTGTGTAACTATTTGCCGGCTGAGGAGCTGGGGGATTCGGAGATAGAGTCCTTGTCAGATGTTTCTGGGGTCGATGATTTATTTGAGACTATGTCGCAAGAGCTGTTATGGGCAAACAGCGATGATGTTGCCTCTGCCTTTACTTTCTCTGTATATACAGCTATGGACTCGGGGAAGACATCACCCTGTGTGGAACCCCCAGTTGTTACTGATGAAATCCTAACCCGCGGTACCAGTTCGCTAGGTTCAGGGAAGTTGTCTGTAAATGCCATAGTGCACGTCTACAAATTCTTCCAGTCCCAGTAGTACACTGACAAATTCAGGCTCAGTCTAGGGGTCTTTTTGGCTGTTTATTTGCAGGTCTTGAACAAAATGCAGGGAGGAGGGTTTAGGGTGCAGGATATCTCAGGTACATAAATCTTAGTGGACAGTTGTCTGAAAAATCTTGTTACAGCAGTATCAGGCCCTATAACAGCAGACCTCTTGTCTCATCCTTACGCAGTACTTATATACCTGGAGCTACAGCATAAAGGTCCCATCTCTGCAGCTAAGTTTCCACATTAAAGTTTCCTTCAGCATCTGGAGCTACAGGGGAAAGGTCCCACCTCTTCAGCCAGCAAGTTTCCTTCAGGCACTTGGCATATGGCACCTGCTTTAAAATTTAACCGATGGGTTGCTAACCGATAGGTCAAAACCGATCGTTAGTACGCACAACCATCGAACCAAGCATTGAACTTCGTTGTTTTCAGCACGTCGTTGTGTTTTACGTCACCGCGTTCTGACACGATCGGTTATTTAACCTATGGTGTGTAGGCGTGACGGGCCATCAGTCAGCTTCATCGGTTAACCTATGTCAACGTCCTTCAGAACGTTGTCCTCTGGTTAACCTATCGTGTGTACGAGGCTTAAGAGGAAATCTCTCCAAAGGGAGGTAAATTTCTCCTTAGTTGTCATTGTGACAGGCATACACTATATTACAAAGTATTGGGACACCTGCCTTCAAACCCACACCAGTGCACAAAGCAAGGTCCATAAAGACATGGATTTGCAAGTTTGGGGTGGAGGAACTTGACTGACCTGCACAGAGTCCTAACCTCAACTCGATAGAACACCTTTGGGATATATTAGAGCAGAGACTGCGAGCCAGGGCTTCTTATCCACATCAGTACCTGACCTCACAAATGCGCTTCTGGAAGAATGGTCAAACATTCCCATAGACACACTCCTAAACCTTGTGGATAGCCTTCCCAGAAGAGTTAAAACTGGGAAGTTGGCAAAGGGTTGGCCAACTCAATATTGAACTTTATGGACTAAGACTGGGATGCTATTAAAGTTCATGTGTGTGTGTAAAGGCAGGTGTCCCAATACTTTTGGTAATATAGTGTATGTCCCCAATAAAAGATCTCCCTCTAATATTGTTCTGGTGACAACAGCGACCCACAGCTGCAAGTCAAAAGTGATCAGCAATTAGCCACCATACTGCCGACATAATGTTTTTTTTTTATCCAGCAGGATTTATTAAGTGAAAAAGGATTACAGACGGGAGTAAAACATTAAAAAACGTAATTAAAAGGTGATCATACCATGATTCATTCCAGCTGTGTCTTCATCTCAGAGCCACTGGATCAATATTTTATGGTTGAATATAGTGTAGCTAATAAAATCCAAACAAAAGGCTGTATGTGCTGTTTCTACCGTCAAAATATGTTTTCAGCTTTTTTTTTATTATATAAGCTTTTCCTTTAAAATAACGGGTTCCATTTCTGGACAGCGGCCATTGTGATTGTCCAGCTTAGCGAGTGCTGAGTGTGTAATTCTATCTTTCATGTTTTACGTGGTTTGTAACTGTTGTTATTAATCTTGTGATGATGGCTTTGGCAGGTTTCCCTATATTTAGTCAGGAAAACTACAGATTGGTGAGATGGTCCGAACTTTTCTTTCACGATTATTCAGCAAATTGTTTTCCCATATTCTTCTATTCTTCTTAATTTTGGCTATCTGCTGTAAATTAAAAACATAACAATCTGTGATTTTTATATTGTTTTTAACTTTAGCATAAAAGCAGGGCTTTGTGGTTCTCATCAGCACCATACGCCCCCCCCCCCCCCCCCTGACGGTAGTAGAAAATATCCCCGTCAAGCATTCCCTTTCTTCCCATAAAAGAAAATCACCCAATATTCCACGAGTAGGAATATCCCTGGGATCGCCGAATAACCCATACATGAGCCAAAGCTTAATGCTGGAAGAGACACACTTTAATGGCAGCATTCTGCTAGTTATATACAGTTTACAACGTATATAAAATAGTACTAAATGGTGGCCCTCTAATAATAGTACAACCCTGCGCTTTAGGAATAGACAACAAAGTCTAGGCAATAAAATTCTAACAAGATTAAACACAATAAATAGAAATAAAATAAAAGCAGCTGCTTAAAATTGAATGTCACTTGTTGAAAGCAGAAAAATACAAACAGCCCGCACAGAGCATGCAAATAGTCCTGCAGCAGCGCTGCAAACTCCTGGTTTGAGAAAAATAATAATCAAAAGGCTGTGTGTGATGACTCGATCAGATGTAGTTAGGTATGTGCTCCAATCACCAAAAAAAGGAATTCACCACGTGGGGGGATATAGGGTCCCCTTCGGGGGAAACACTCACCAGATGGTTTCTTTAAACTCGCATTTCCATATCCATATAAATCACCTCACGTATCACTTTCAGATGTTTGGAAACTGTATACCTCTCTCCTATCTTGATCACCGTTATTGCATTTACTTCCAGGATGTATTGCTCGCAAATGTATGAGGAAATGAAAAAAACCATATGGTGCAATATCGTTTTTGAAATTTTAATAATACCCCAAAAACAAATATACAATGGTCCCCTCATAAAAACGTGCGTACCAAAAAATGCATAGAATCAGGCACATAAAGGTTTCTTTAGCATTGCTCACTGTTAGGTGTAGACCCCTGAAGACCGCTCTATAGGCTTTCCTGTGGCTGTTACTTCCTGGTTTCTCCTACAGTGGAACGCATGTGTCACTTCCGGTCGGATGCTGGATAGCAGCGCTCTGACGTTTCGTCCGTTCGGACTTTTTCCAAGAGCGTGCTATTCCTCTGCATCCGCCGGAGTTATGAAGTGTGGTGATCCACGCCCACCTGTGACGATACTATAGATGGGGAGGTCCCTCCATCCATGTATCACTCAATCCTCACTCCGAGCGTCGCGCTAAGCCGCGCCCCCCGGAGGGGAGGAGATCACTGGGTCATGTTGTGTTGTACTCCGCTCACTGACATACACTGTTGTCTTCATAGATGAGTTTACATCCGTGCACGGTCATCTATGTACTATTCATTTCATATTCAGGTTCTGTGTCTCTGAAAATTATAATATATGTGTATGGCTCGATGGACTAAAGCATTACTTCTTGCACAAAAGAACACTTATTATAGCCCGTGCATTGTGCCACAATAGGTTCAATATATCCTTTGTGTCACAACTCAATGTGCTGCAATATTCATAGATCTATATATGAGTAGCTGACTGGCTTGTTCATAGACAATTGCTCTTGCATTCTCTGCAGAGCATATGTCAATTTAGAAAAAACAAAGTATGTGTAAACTGAATGTTGAGCTAAAATAAACTAAAATAGACCTAGGGCACTATGTGTATAAATTAAATACATAATATTTGTATACATCTCACTTGTGTAAAACCACCCAAACTACACAGCTATGTATAACTAAAAATTACATTCATATTAAAATATAATATAAAATATATACATATAAATATATATATATAAAAAAATTATATATAAAAAAACGTATATATAAAAAAATTCATATAAAACTCCTAATGTAAAATTATATGAAATTGATACAGAACAAATCTAAAAAACAGATTTTGTAGAAAAAAATGGAAATAAATATATATTCCCATATGATCACAGAGATTATTGTATGCATTGTGCAGAACTATGTTTATAGAGATTAAAAAGGATTTGTTTCTACAAATATCTACAAGAACCACATCTTGACCCTAATTTCATAGGATGATGGGGGAAGAAGAAACCTATTGTCATATATATTTGGAATCATTTCACCATGTCTTATTTCCCATTATATTATAATGAGTTAGGTTTAATTAACCCCCCTGGGGCCATTTCTAGCCAATGATTGAACACCAGCCCCTGTGCAATTGTGGTCATATTTCATTATTTGTTAGATGGGTCTGGATAATCTTCGCTCTCATCCTTTCTTAACGGTATTTGTATTGCATAACCCCTTTGTTGTTTTGATCCTGTCCCTTGAGTTGGCATTTTGGCCCTGGTTCTGATGGTCGATATTAGGTGTCACTGATGAAACAGTTGATGTCGAGTTCCACATTGAGTCCTTTAGGCACCAAGACATCAGTCAGGAATATCCAATGAGTTTCTCTTTTGGACAACTCCCGTACTCTGTGGGAGCCCCTCCAATGTGCTTCCACTTGTTCTATGCCCCAGAATTCCAGTCCCGATGGGTCTTGATTATGTTTGATTTTGAAATGGAGGGATACATTATGATCCACATTGCCCAGATAGATGTTCTTTATGTGTTCCCCTATCCGAATTTTTAATTTCCTTTTTGTGCGACCAATGTAGAGTAAACCGCATGGGCATCTTAATGCATATACAACATGAGTGCTGTTGCAGGTAATGAAATGTTTTATTTCAAAATCTTGCTGGTTCGACGGTGATGTGAAATGATCTAAATTCCTCTGTAATTTCCTCACCTCTTTGCAAGGTTTGCATTTTCTGCACGAGAAAAAACCATTCTTATTCCAAAAGCTTTGAGGTTTTTCCGGAAGATCTAAGATTTTTTTCACTATAGTGTCAGCATATGAAGATGCCTTTCGATAAATAAATTGGGGTTTCTGTGGGATTAAAGGTCCTATTTTCTTGTCTAGCGACAGTATGTGCCAATGCTTCGAAAAAATAGATTCCACCTCTTTATATTGACTGTGGAATTGGGAAATAAATCCCCATTCATTGGGATTAGGCACTTGAACTTCCTGTGTATTCCCATCATTCTTTACTTCTAGACATTTATTTCTCGGTATCATTCCCACCTCTTCCACAATTGTATCTAAAAACTGAGGATTGTATCCTTTAGCTTTAAATCTTTCCGTGAGGATTCTTGATTGGTTGAGGAAGTTGGTGGTTTCTGAGCAGTTACGTCTGACCCGCATTATCTGTCCCTTTGGAATGTTTTTTAACCATCTTGGGTGGTGGCCACTGGTTGTTGGCAGGTAACTGTTTCTGTCTGTTTGTTTAAAATAGACCTTAGTTTCCAATTTATTGTTTTTCCGATAAATAGTTACATCTAAAAAATTTATTGTGTCATGATGCCATTCTGATCGAGTCATCACACACAGCCTTTTGATTATTATTTTTCTCAAACCAGGAGTTTGCAGCGCTGCTGCAGGACTATTTGCATGCTCTGTGCGGGCTGTTTGTATTTTTCTGCTTTCAACAATATACAGTTTACAAGCTAATCATCAATCAAAGAACAATGAAATCTCTACCCCCTTTTCACACACTGGGGCTCCCATACAGATTATAGGTAGACACTCTGGTGCCGACCCTGACAAGACACATTTCTTTAGATAATGACATCAGTGAAGTTAATTACTACAACGAAGCAATCAGAATAATTAACATGAGCCAATTATCTAATCATTTAGCCTGACGATACAATACACATCTCTTAAGGGTAAACACAAGTCTTCTTCACACACACAATAGATCAATTACCCTTTAGAATAGAGAGCTGGCTGGTGATGGGACATTAGCCTTTCAACAGTCTGTTATGCAGAGGAATGAGTCACTCGGGTCCACATGAAATCACCTTCTACACATAACACACAGACATTAAAATAGCAGGGAGAGAATTAAACTGAAGCATATAGGCAATTGCATAAAAGTCCTTCACACCCCCCCCCCCCACTCGGTTCTAAGGTATCGGCAGGAGAGAGGTTAGAAGAAGAGATGACACTTCCCAGCAATCCCCCCCCACCCCCCGGTTCTCTGTCCGCGGCAGGCAGGATATAGAAGAACAGGTGAGATGACACTTTCAAATTTTGGGCAGCAAACCCCCCCCCCCCCCCCCCAGTTCTCTGCTCCAGGGGGCCCATGAAAAATTTCTGATGGCTGCCCTGCATAAAAGTACTGGACATTAACATCTTGCCGACCAGCCACCGTCATTATACTGTGGCAGGTTACTTTAAGAGCAATAGGGGGCATGCATGTGTGCCCGCGGCACCACCGCCACCCACGATCACTCCTCAGAAAGCCAGAACGGGGATCTGTCAATGTTAACAGACAGATTGCCATTCTGACAGGGAAGTCGAGAGAGATCTGCTGTTCCTAGTGATCAGGAACAGCGATCAGTCTCCTCCTCCAGTCACTACATTGCCCCCACAGATAGAAACACCTCCCTAGGAACACTTAACCCCTTGAGCACCCCTAGTGTTAACCCCAGCTCTATAGAGAGCCGGTCACACTCTTCTGCTATGTGAATTGAATGCGGGGAAACGCGCATTCAATTCACGTAGGTGTGAACCCAGTCTGAAGGCCAGCTCTAGGCTCGAGTCCCTGCACCCCCCTTGGAGCACTAATGCCACCTATATGTCTTCCTCACCCTATTCTTCTTTTGAAAGTGGATCCTAAATGCTGCATAGAGCGGTGCCACATAATTCCTTCTCCTGTAGGCCCAGAGTGGGGGGGGGGGGAGGGGTGGCTATATAATAGCTATGATTTTATTTGAAATAGTTTTTATTTTAATTGTGAGTTTATATTTCACTGACTGATATTACCTGCTGCAAATTAAAGCAAATTCTTTTAAATTTGTTTCGGTTTCAATCATTTTTATTGAGCAACTTCAGTATGACATTTATACAATTATCGACAACAAGCATTTTATTTTACAGAGGTATATAGTTTAGCTTTAATGTATAATACATATGCATCAGTTTAAAGGGTCACTAAAGGATTTTTTTTTTTTAGTTAAATAGCTTCCTTTACCTTACTGCAGTCCTGGTTTCATGTCCTCATTGTTCGTTTTTGCTCTGATATTGCTGTAATTCTGCTCTGTTCTGGACACTTCCTGGTTGTCTGTTTCCTGATGACCACAATACTGGGAGCTTCTAGTTTTGTTTTCCAAACCATCTCTTCTCTACGGCTCTATACAGCACAGAGGCAGGATAACATGCAAAAACGAAACTGAAACTACAGGTACATTATATGATTGATTTTTATCTATTTTTAATCATTTTTAAAAGGAATCAGTTTAACTATTATGTCTCTATACCTTGTAAACAGTCATTTGAGCAAAAAAAATTAAAAAATTTCCTTTACAACTCCTTTAATAATGGTAAACAGTAAACTTATGTAGCTTTACAACTATTTACGGATCCACACAAGAATCTGAGAGAATCCGTCAAAAAGTATATGAAACATGGATGGGTGTTTGATCACGGTTATGTAATCGTTTACGTTTTGGGGTTTTATTTGAGACGTGCAAGGAGAGATCACGCGAACACTTGTAGCTATAACATTTAATTAAATAGTGACAGCAAACAATTTTATACTTTACATTTTTTTTCACAGATGTTCTGAGATGATAAAACCCCACATCATGGCTTGTCTGTTGGGAACTGTTTTTCAGTCACATTTTCTTTTCTTGTCTCTCCGTTGTTGTGCCTCCCATGCTAGACGATGTCCCAATCCTACCTCCAGTGATTATTGCCACACTCCATACTCATGGTTAGCTTGTAAGTATTGGTGGATGTTTCATCATTCCCACTTAATCCCCTATCCTTGCATTCATGCTGATTTATTGTTTATACCTTTTAGATACCCTCTCCGCATCTGCTTCTGATGAGTGGTATTTAACCACGAAACGCGTTGAGATAATGTTGCCACAACAATATGTTTTTCAAATCAAAGTTTCATCAAGTCATCTGCAATTATATGCATGACCGTACAATTTTACTAGATACTAATCTTCTTACGATGCCAATTAGGACTATAGGATTTTAGAATATGACCTGTTGCTAGCTAGCATGAAGTATTGTGCCTTTGTATGTATGTGTATATATATATATATGAATTTATTGTTCGTACTTATATAAATCCAATACCATACCTACCATTTATGTGTATGTTGTTTTTGATCACATCCATGAATATATATGTTTCTTTTCAGAATTAGGGATGGAGGTAATTGTGACCCAGGGGCACATCCAGGGGGAGCAACAGGGCAATTGCCCCCCCACCCCCGAAAATATGCAATGTCACTTGTACTTGCGCTGCCTCTGCCCGAGTCTCTCTCTCGCATGAGCCGATCAACGGCGCAGAGAGAGAGACTTGACTAGTGTTATTACGGCTACACCGTACTGACCAGGAGCCAGAGGAGGTGGGTGGAGCCTCTTCCCTGCACTCGTTGCTAGCGCCTGGGCCGCTTGGCGTCTAGCAACGAGTGACGTCAGAGTCTAGTTGTACTTGAGTCTCAGACGAGTGACATCAGTGAGTAACGTCGAAGTCGAGTCTCAGAGCCGACGTGACAGGAACCTCAAATAGGGGAATAGTTGTTGCTGCAGCCTGCAGTTTAGACTAGTTAAAATGTCCAGCGCCCACTGTCACTGTCAGTGGCAGAGCGCCAGCATTTTTCTCCGCCCCCCAACTTGTGGAAAGTGACAATTTGCAACATGTGGGAGGTGAAGTGGCAAGTGACAATCCGCAACATGTGGCAGGTGACGTGGCAAGTGACAATCCGCAACGTGTGGCAGGTGACATGTCAAGTGACAATCTGCAACGTGTGGCAGGTGAAGTGGCAAGTGACAATCCGCAATGTGTGGCACGTGAAGTGGCAAGTGGACAATCTGCAACATGTGGCAGGTGACGTGGCAAGTGACAATCCGCAACATGTGGCAGGTGAAGTGGCAAGTGACAATCCACAAGGTGTGGCAGGTGAAGTGGCAGGTGGACAATCCGAAACGTGTGGCAGGTGACGTGGCAAGTGACAAGCCGAAATGTGTGGCATGTGACGTGGCAAGTGGACAATCCACAACATGTGGCAGGTGACGTGGTATGTGGACAATCTGTATCTTGTGGCAGGTGACGTGGCAAGTGACACACTCGGGGCTCCCACTGATTCTGCATTATGGTGAGTTGAACTATTTCATTTTATATAACAATGTAATAATAGAAATAATGCGATACAATCATCCTGACACCATAACAACCATGGTGCTGTGATGATTGAAACGCCAACACCAGCCATTTCCCCGATAAATTGCTTGCAAAAAACATATTTTCTGGCAGTTCCTCTCCCGAGACTAGACTCTGGATCCGCCCCTGTTGTGACCTACACGTCATAGACCTAATTTAAAGTCCCAAAACTCCCTTCTTTTTAGATATAGACAACAAATGTAATAGTATTAGAGAATGTACCAAGAATACTATACTATATATATACAGTGCTTTAAGTGGGCCAAAAGAGGTGCCGGTACTCTATTAGGCGCCGGTGCTCCCCCCCCCCCAATACTGATATATATATATATATAATGAGCTCTCATGGAGGTAACATGGAGGGAGCTAACAGAAATGAAAATTGTCCATCACCACCAATAAAATGGTATTTCCAATTGCCATCAAATTACGTTTTTTCCTGACCTACCTTGTGGCAGCAGAGCGAGGCAGGCACTGAAGTCGGCGGGCAAATGGGAGGTCTGGTCTAGCACGCGGCCTGGCTCCGCTGCTCTCACAGTAACTGACTGACTCGTCTCCACCCCCCGGGAGCAGGCTGAGCTTGACTCAAGCACGTAGCCGACGCCGCCCGCACGGCCGCGGAGACTACAACTCCCATGATAATTAGCGGCACTGTGGCGACGTCACATGACAATAACAGTCATGATTCCGTCATTCAGCGCCGCAGACGGATCGCGGACAGCCGCGGCGGCTATTGTTTTGCGGTCTGTCTGCAATACAAACAGACAACATTACTTGGGGGGGCACACAGTAAAATTGGGGGGGACGTGGCCCGCTCAGGCCCCACCCTGGAGACGCCCCTGACTACAATGCTGTAGCTAGCTCTCCGCTGCGTTCCGGTACCGGAAACCCACGTACTGGGCGCACGGAGAGGTGCTGGTACTCTCCAGGGCCATTTTTGGAAGTGGCGGTACTGAGTACCGCCGCGTTCCGGCCCACTTAAAGCACTGTATATATATATATATATATATATATATATTATATACACACACCTTTTTGCATTGGTTCCCTGTCTAGTGTCCTGACATTATTTAGCAACTTGGCACATATGATCAAAACCAGGCACATACATTTAGGAAGTCTAGAAATTGAACAATTAATACAAGTTTTGGCTATGATATATACATATGGACGATTCTCGTGAGTTTTTACTCTAAGTAAAATGTTTGTTCTTTGTTTCTATAGACTGTTTTGGATCAGTTCGCTGTTCATATCTCTATTTTACCTCTGACATCTTTTGAGGCATGAGGCCTGATTGAGTGCAGCTTTGCTGGCTGATGAGAATTTACTATCAAAATTAGACCCCTTTCACACTGAGGAGTTTTTCAAGCGGTACAGCGCTAAAAATAGCGCCTAAAAACCACCTGAAAAACTCCTGCCCAAGGGCTTTCACACTGAGGTGATGCGCTGGCAGGAGAGAAAAAATCTCCTGCAAGCAGCATCTTTGGAGCGGTGAGAGGAGCGGTATGTATACCGCTCCTTCACCGCTCCTCCCCATTTAAAACAATGGGAAACCGCGGTAATACCGCCCACAATGCGCCTCTGCAGAGGCGCATTGCGGGCGGAATTAACCCTTTATCGGCCGCTAGCGGGGGTTAATCCTGCAGCGCTAGCGGCCGAATCCCGCTGCAATTCTGACGGTACAGTGCCCTCCCGCCCCAGTGTGAAAGGGGCCTTAGAGATATTTTCTAGTTAGGTGAGTGACTCTTTTGAACCACTCCCCATGGATCCAAGGTGAAACTTTGACTTGATATTATAATGCGTTCATTACTACTATTTTTATATTAGGATATATACTACAAATGTATATGTTATTTCTTTTTCACATAGAATGAATGTGAAGGGAGCTGCTTTAAGCTCCCTGAGCACATGGGGATGTTGCAGAGGGAAAGATTATGTCTCCCTCTTCCCCCACACCTGGGGTTAATAGGTAATTTGGCCTTGGTGGGCGGGGAGGGTGGCCCCTCCCCTGCACACCTGAAAGGTAAAATCCCAGGTGGATTAGCCAGGGCCCAATGGATAGTTAGGAGCGGGTCACATGTCCCAGGGGAACCTTCTGGAAGGGTAGAAGGTTATTTAAGCCAGGGCAACAGGCTGCAGCAGCCAGAACGCAAGGTGATCCCTACCTGTGAACTTGTTCCTGTGTTGTTGCCATGAAGAGCCTGGTCCGCCGTATCCTGGAGAGAGCTGGGGCCGAGGATGGCGAGGCGTGGATGCAGCAGTGCCTCTCTTTATCCCCAGGTACAGAGCGACGTTATCTGCTGGGATCCTTCTCAGCTGAGCAGTCCGGGTCAGCTGCTGCTGCCTCTTCCCCTGAGGCCATCGCAGCGTCCACCCTGGCATCACCTCAGCACACTCCCTCCTCCCCATTCATCTCTCCCTGCCTATTGGAGCCTTTGTCGGCGTCTGCATGGTCGTTGGACCAGGGAGCTGCCACTCCAGCGGTGGTCGTTCCTATTGGCGGCAGGGAGGAGGAGACGGACTTTACCATCCCAGCTCTGCTTGATGTTCCAGAGCCTCTTCCGACCAAATGCAGGAGGTTGAATCGTCTCTCCCCTGTGCCCACAGGCAGCCTGCCACCGTCGGGAAGGGGGGCACAGAAGGCTGGGAGGAGCGGAGGACAGCGCGCGGGACGCGGCAGGGGGTCGGGTGCTCCCCCTAGAGGACAGCCTGCACCATCTTTTTCTTTTCTCCCACAGGTTCCAGGGCAGGTGTCGCAAGCAGCAGGTAGCAGCACAGAGGACCCCGGGCTGCCGGCCGGTCCCGGCAGCAGCGCCACCAGGCCGCAAAGTACAGCTGGAGCTAGGGGAGGCGGCCAGGGTGCTTACACCCAGTCATCCCTTCAGGCACAGCAGATACCTGTGGTGTGTTCCCAGACGACTTCACCAGGTCCAGGTAACGAGAATTTGATTCAATTACATTTATTAACCTCATTAACTGCTTCTTTGTCCTCCCTGATTGCGGGTATGTCGCCTAATCTGTATACAGCTAGTCAGAATGTACCTTGCTCTGTAGCTTCAGTATGGGCTAGCCCCGAGGAGGTACGGGGGGGGACAAGGAATGGGGAGTAATGTAGCCCCCCCTGCTGTGTTACCAAAGGTGACTGTAAATAGTGTTGAAATTCCAAATAATGTTTTTTATTGCAAAATATTTTTTATCATTCAAATATTTCAATATTATTTCAGTAATTTATTGTTTATTGATACACTGTTCCTCATATTCTCTCGGTTGAGGAAATCACCCTTATGGTTTGGCTGCTGTAGCCCATCTGATAGGTACACTTTTTGGGTGTTTTGCTGCTGTAGCCCATCTGATTACTACACAGCTCACTGAGTGTTGGCTCCTTAGCCATTCACTTATTTTTTATTGTGTTTTTTCACATATACTGTAGCGCTGATCACTTTTTAATCATAATCCTATTGATGTGCCAGAAACCTGCGCTAGGGAAGCGCTGCCATGCGCGCTCTCCCCTTTAGGCTACCATTTGACAGCAGCTATGAAAGAAGCAGCTCTTACCTTCTGCGAAGGAGTCTTTGTTTAAAGATAAAAAGGATGAGAGAGGTGATGAGGATAGGCGCAGGCCGGTGTCCAGAAGCTTCAGTAATTGGTTACAGGCATTTTTGATATACTCTAGTATTATATGTGAGAAATGTCCTGAGAAAAGTGTGGGCCTCCTGCAGCATGTGGACATCGTGCTGGAAGCATACAAGAATTTTGGGGGGGTTGCATGGTTTGTATACGACGAATCGTTTCGTCAGAAGTTAGCAGTGCACCCCAATTTGGAGTGGGGATCAAAAGATATCGGGCTATGGCTCAATCTTTTTATAATCCTTTCCAAAAAGCACTATTCCCGGTGAGCCTGGAAAGAATGCGGCCGTGGCTGCAAATTTACACAGACAGGCAGATAGCCCAGCTGCTATTTGAAGGGTTTAGGGACGGTTTTGTTCTTCCTCCCTTTGACGGTCAAGGTTGTGACATAGGTAGAAATTTAAAGTCAGCCTTAGACTTACCTGAGGTGGTTAGGGAAAAAAATAATAATTAAGGAACTGCAGGAAGGTAGGATTGCTGGCCCTTTTTCTTACCCTCCTTTTGAGAATTTCAGAGTATCCCCTCTGGGGATCGTTCCTAAAAAAGAACAAGGATCGTACCGGATGATACATCACTTGTCGTCGCCAAAAGGGGATTCTCTGAATGATCAAATCAGTGAGGAAATGTCGTCAGTGAAGTATTCAACTTTTGACGACGCATTGGTTAAAATTTGTTTGCTATGTCAAGGAGCATTTCTTGCTAAGACCGACATTCAGTCAGCCTTTCGTTTGTTACCTATTAACCCTTTGTCTTTCAGTTCCTTAGGTTTTGTTTTTGATGACTGTTTTTTCTTTGATCGGTGCCTTCCAATGGGCTGCTCACTCTCCTGCAGGTATTTTGAATCATTCGCCACCTCTCTGGAATGGGTGGTGCAGAGGCACTCTGGTTCATCTTTTTTGTTACACTATCTGGATGACTTCCTTTTCTTGGGGGTCTCGTCGGCTGATTGCTCAAACGTGTTGTCTTCTTTTTTTTTTTAATTTGCGAGTCGTTTAACATCCCTTTGGCTCATGACAAAACGATATACCCGACAACACGGTTGGTTTTTCTAGGCATTACCATTGACACAGTAGCAATGGTGTTTGAGCTTCCAGCCGAGAAGGTCTCCCAATTGAGGGAACATCTGTGCATCATAAGAAAGAAAAAGAAGGTCATATTAAAAGAAATCCAAAAATTACTCGGTCTTTTGGCCTTTGCGGCCGGAATTCTGCCTGTGAGGCGGATATTTTCTAGACGCCTTTATCTGGCTATTTCGGGTTTCAAGTCCCCCTCCTCCCATATCAGAATCTCGGCTGAGATTCGGGAGGATCTGCTGGTCTGGTCACAATTTTTGGTTAATTTCAATGGCAGAGCAATTTTTCAGTCAGAGTTTGTAACAGACGAAGATTTTTGTTTATACACAGACGCAGCGGGATCAGTGGGTTTGTCAGCTATATGGGGAACCCACTGGTGCGCTTCGCTATGGCATCCTTGCTGGAGGAGAAAAGGCTATCTCAAGAACATAGTAATCTTAGAACTGTTTCCCATTCTGGTCGCATTAGAGATTTGGGGTAAGTACTTTGTAAATAGAAGATTACTTTTCAGCACCGACAATAAAGGGGTGTTTTTCGCTATAAATTGTTTATCATCCAAATCTCCTCCTGTCATCTCGCTGATTAGGTACCTGGTTTTCAAATGTCTGAGTCTAAATGTTTGGGTAAAGGCTCGTTATTTGCCTGGGAAACAGAATGTCATTGCGGACTCTCTCTCGCGTTTACAGATGAGGAGGTTCAAGTTGCTTTTCCCAGCTGCGGACGAGGAGGGGTTCCAGTGCCCGGCCCATTTATGGGAACTGATCTAGATCTGGTTCGTTCAAATATTATGAAGTCTGTCGCCCCCGCTCCCCTGGCAGCGTACTCATCGGCCTGGCGGATGTGGCTGGCTCACGTATCTTCTATGGGAGAGGATGAGTTAGCATTTTCCGAAGGTTTGGTTTTGTCTTTTTTAAACAAATTACTGGCCAGCTCTGTATCCTGGTCTCAGGTGAATAAAACTTTAGCGGGGGTTTCTTTTTTCGGAAAACTGAACAACCACCCCCCATGCTCCTCTTTCTTTTCAGTAAAGCAGGCCCTGAAAGGCTACAGAAAAGGCGCAGGCAGCAAGGACAGCAGAATGGCGATAACCCCGGCTATCCTCGCAAAATTGTGCTCGGCAACAGAATTAGTTTGTTTTTCGCGTTATGAGGCGATCCTTTTCCGGGCGTTTTTTTCGTTAATGTTTTTCGGTGCATTTAGGTTATCTGAGATTGTGTCTCCCAATAAGAAGGCCGAGTCCAATATGCACATGTCTCATG
This sequence comes from Rana temporaria, assembly GCF_905171775.1. NCBI lineage: Eukaryota > Metazoa > Chordata > Amphibia > Anura > Ranidae > Rana > Rana temporaria. The sequence goes on along the minus strand of NC_053495.1, from coordinate 51,181,535 downwards.
TTTTTCTTGAAAGTTCTCGTCTTACAATTTTTGTCCCCAGATCAAAACAGACCAGTTCGGGAAGGGAGCGTGGATGAAACTACAGGCTTTCCCGGGCTCCCCCATTTGCCCGGTCAAGTTAGTAGGTCAGTTCCTGCAGGTAAGGGGTTCAAAAGGGGGGTCGTTCTTTATACACAACAACGGCCTTCCTTTGACCAGTTACCAATTCAATTTGGTTTTTCACAAGTGTTTAATTGTACTGGATATGGAGAGGTTGCCCCTCTCCTCGCACTCATTTCGTATTGGTGCGGCGACAGAGGCAGCTAGGTTGGGTCTTGACGTGATTAACATCAAACAGATAGGTAGATGGCAATCTGACGCTTATAAATTGTACATTCGTCCTCATTGTTGTGTTTAATTTTCAGGTCAGGCCCTATCAGTATGGATAGTAGGGCACTCCTTCGTATTCTGGGCCGAAAGGAGAGCTCTGCGAAGAGTGTATTCCGAGAGTTTGAATTTCGACCCCAAGTTGGTGAACATTATCTGGCATGGTAGGAGGGGTATGGTATGGGCAAACCTGTTCGAAGAGTTGGGTTTACTGTTCCAGTCCATGCTTATCCCAGATGTTTTAATCACCCACCTCGGTGGGAACGATATAGGGCGTAGTAAGTCCCTGGATTTGTTGTTCCAGATTAAGGATGATCTGGGCCAGTTATGTCAGTCCTTCCCTGAGTTATGTTTGTTTTTTTCTGAAATAGTTCCGAGACTGGTATGGTCGAGGACTCCGTTTGAGAGGGTCAGGAAAAGGTTGAACAGGGCAATAGCAAAGTTCATGCCCACTATTGGGGGTTTGTCCTTTAGGCACGTAGATCTAGAAGGGGGAATTACGGGACTTTTTAGATCGGATGGGGTTCATCTTTCTGAAATTGGGCTCGACATTTTCAACAATAACCTTCAGAATATGGTGGAGTTGGCCGCGAGGCGGGGTGGTTGGGCCGGTCTTGTTTAGGAGGCCAGATTGAAAACAATCCCGGCTCGTGGGCTTAGTTAATAATAAAGTGGATCCAACCTGAGTCGTAGTGACTGGGTTGATGAATGGTGGTGGTTAAGTAAATAAGTGATGTGTTATATGGTGTATATATTGAGTTGGTTAATTGTTCAATAAATATGGTCAATTTAAACAAATAATACCAGTAATAAAGGCCTGCGGCCAAGTTTACTCCACCTCCTGCCTCTGAAGTCGTTATTTCAGGTAAAACATTCTGCATACAGTCCCATGAATGTGAGGGGAGCTGCTTTAAGCTCCCTGAGCACATGGGGATGTTGCAGAGGGAAAGATTATGTCTCCCTCTTCCCCCACACCTGGGGTTAATAGGTAATTTGGCCTTGGTGGGCGGGGAGGGTGGCCCCTCCCCTGCACACCTGAAAGGTAAAATCCCAGGTGGATTAGCCAGGGCCCAATGGATAGTTAGGAGCGGGTCACATGTCCCAGGGGAACCTTCTGGAAGGGTAGAAGGTTATTTAAGCCAGGGCAACAGGCTGCAGCAGCCAGAACGCAGGGTGATCCCTACCTGTGAACTCCCTCCCCCCTCCCTTGTCGCGGCCTAATTATTACTGGTTTTCTCTCTTGGTTTGTAATGAACAAAAGGGGTTAGTTAATAATAAAGTGGATCCAACCTGAGTCGTAGTGACTGGGTTGATGAATGGTGGTGGTTAAGTAAATAAGTGATGTGTTATATGGTGTATATATTGAGTTGGTTAATTGTTCAATAAATATGGTCAATTTAAACAAATAATACCAGTAATAAAGGCCTGCGGCCAAGTTTACTCCACCTCCTGCCTCTGAAGTCGTTATTTCAGGTAAAACATTCTGCATACAGTCCCATTGCCTTGGAGATCCTTTGTGATTTGATTGAATTTTATTATCTACACCTGGTTCTGGTCCACCTCTGTGTTACCATACACTTCCCCGCCAAATTAGGTGCTTCTTATAGCGAAGATCATACAGGTGTGTAACCTTTTCTTGGAAATTATATGATTATTATTTCCTTTCTTTTTTTCTCTTTTTTTCTCAGTTTTTTTTTAAAAGGAAAATGTTTACCTAACCAACAATAAATTTGAAATAGAGTCCTTGATTATTAAATCAAGGATACCACATGTTATGCTTATCTATTCATACATCCTTTTTCTTTACAAAAACAGCTTGTTTGTATCTTTAATCTTCCCTGATTTCCGCACTCGCCCTGGAGATTGCCTTTTTTGGCCTCGAGATTCCCAAGTTATGTGGGTGAATTTTTTTTTTTTGCTCAAAATTCCATCTTTCCATTGGGTCCTATCCATTCTTTTTGTGGGGTTACTATCAGAGGGATTGGTCTATACTTCAGTATTCTACTTTTAATACATGACAATACACCATGAAGATTGGTCACTAGTTATGTATATATTTTGATGTTATTATCGTATATCTGATTCATATGCTTTTTTGTAGATCTTTTTCTGACTTATACTCCTGAAGAAGGGGGTAACCACGAAACATGTTGAGTGTACAACGGGAAGATTAGTATTCGTACATCCAGTGCGGAATGACCATCTATATCTAAAGTTCCTTGTATGTTCCATAAATGGATGTTTCACATATAGCAGCATCCAATGTCTAGGATCTATAGGCCAGATTCAGAAAGAATGGCTTAAGTTTAGGCGGGCGTAGCGCATCTCATATACGCTACGCCGCCGTAACTTAGAGAGGCGAGTACCGTATTCACAAAGAACTTGCGCCCTAAGTTACGGCGGCGTAGCGCAAATGGGCCGGCGTAAGCCCGCGTAATTCAAGGTATGCTGGTAGGTGGTGTGTTGTATGGAAAAGTGAAGTGAAGCACATCGTGGAGTCCTGTGAGGTGAGTCTGTGCTGCCTGGGTAGCAGTGGTGGTTCAGTAGCCTTATCTCCTGTGGGGCTGGATGTATTAGACTGGAACTGGAAGAGGGACTGGAACGCACGTAGACCGCAGCGGTGTCTGACGTCACCGGATATAATGTAACGCGTTTGCGAGCTTGCGCTCTGCCGATGGTGATGACAGACGGGCTCCTTTTTCAAGCTTTGAACAGAAGATAAGGATACCGACCCACCACTGCTAACCAGCCAGCGCATAGACTCACCTCACAAGACTCCACAATGTGCTTCAATTCACTTACCTAGATGTAAGTGCTTTTATGCCTTGTTTTATTAACCCCCCTGGCGGTATTCCCGAGTCTGACTCGGGGTTAGATTTTTGTGCTAGGATCGGTAACCCCGAGTCAGACTCGGGCTCGCCTCGCTGGATCCACAGACAGTGTTTACTTACCTTGTCCCTGGATCCAGCGATGCCACCGCACTGTGTGAGCGAGCGGGACCTCGCTCGATTCACACAGCGTCCTCCTGTGCCGCCGATCTCCATTCCCTGCGACGTTACGACGCACGCGAGCGGAGAAAGGCAACAAAATTCAAAAACGTAAACAAACACATTACATACAGTATACTGTAATCTTATAGATTACAGTACTGTATGTAAAAAATACACACCCCCCTTGTCCCTAGTGGTCTGCCCAGTGTCCTACATGTTCTTTTATATAATAAAAACGGTTCTTTATCCCTGCAAACTGTAGATTGTCCATAGCAACCAAAAGTGTCTTTTTATGTCAAAAATGGTTTTAGAGCAGCTAGAAAACAGCGATAATAAATTATAATCACTTGCAGAATTGTGCGATAGCGATTTGTGGGGAAATTCGTCATAACAAAATTAAAGTAATGACAGCGACAATTCTGCAACTGAGCAAATTTCAGTGATTTTGAGTTGATTGCATTATTGAATAATTTTTATTATAATTATATTATTATTTGTTATAATTATTTATAATTATTTATATTATAATTTATAATTTTGTTTTTTAAAAAATTTCATACCCGGGATGCCTACAAGACTCTTGTTTGGTCAGATTTAAGTGAGTTATTCCTAAGAATTACAGGCCTACAGTACAAATCACCAAATTTCCTTAAATTTTCCAAATAATGGTACCGCTTTTAGCACCTTTTTTCTGAAAGAATCATACCGCCAGGGAGGTTAAATGTCATACAGTTTACTTCAGCGGCGCTTCTATCTTTGTTTTACATGTTCCTGGAGTTTTTGCTTCTGCTTCCCTCAAGAGGCTTGCCCTAAGAACCCTTGTCCCCTATTGTCACCATTGGACCATTGTCCGTTGCCTGTACATAGACTTATTCCCCCTATCTACATCATCCTAAGGCCCCACTCAGACTGCTGACCCCTGATTGAGTGGCTTTACTCCCTCATCTCCTGTCAGATTAGGCATTTTTGTCTAACATCTTGCACCAGTATCACCCTATTGTATGGCTCAGTCATAACAAGCTCACCTGGACCAAGATAATCCAGAGTCTCCAGGGCCATTTTTAATATTGACTGGACCCTGGTCAAACATTTTCTTGGGCCCCCTCTTCTAAGCAATTTCACTCTCCACATGCCTTGAGACATACAACAAATAGCAGCTAAACTCAAAATCAATTTACTGAATCAGATCAGGCAGCGATTAGTTGCCAGTGGGTACAGTGTATTAATACCACTCACTGACTGGCTACTAGAGGTTACAGCACACATTATGGCTCGCTGTTTATTTTCTAGAGGTTACAGCACATGACTTCTGCTTGTTGATTGGTTGCTAGAGATTACTGTACATCAATACTGCTCACTGATTGATTGCTAGAGGTTACTGGACATCTATACAACTCACTAATTAGTTGTTAGAGGTTACTGCACATTATTACTGCTCACTAATTGGTTCCTAGAGGCTACTGCATATCCTTACCACTCAATGATTGGTTGCAAAAGATTAGTGCACAGCATTACTGCTCACTGGTTGGTTGCTAAAGGTCACAGCATATCATCTGCTCATTGCCTGCACACCATGGACTGGGGCAGGGCCGTCTTACTGAGCGGGCACCCCTGGGCACAGCCCGGGGGCCCCACGTGACCTGGGGCCCCATCAGAGCTGGACAAATAGCTCCCCATCAGAGCTGGAAAACTAGCCGGGGCCTCGGAGGAGTGTCAGTTGGTGTGTGCCCTCGAGGTGAGCTGAATGAGTAGTCGGCAGCGGCGGCGCTCTATCTATAGGAGGAAAGAAGTGAGGGAGGGAGCTTGGTATGGTGCATTTCTTCCTGGCCATTCCTGTCTGTGCTGCGGATGTTCCGCGAGCGGAGGAAGGTGTTTCTGGTGCTGTGGAGAGCCTTAGTTAGCTGGTATCTTCGGCGGTGTACAGCTCTACATCATCGCCGAAGATACCAGCTAACTAAGACTCTCCACAGCACCAGAAAGTTCAGCACACCCGGGAATGGCCAGGAAACCCGTAGCTTCTCCTCTCCTCCCTTGATGGCTGCTGAGCCGCTCCACCCTCACTGCTCAATGTGCAGTGACACGCCGCTCCGTCCTGTACCCTTCCACATCCCTTCTCCCGCCCCTCTCTCCCTGCATGTGTGCTGCTAGCTATGTCTGTGAAGGGGATGAGTGACTGTGGGCGGGAAGACTAAAAAGTCAAAGATCACAAGAATGAGAGAAGTCACTAAGAGCCCCCGGGGACCATTCAGGTAAGTGAGCACTGTGACCAGGCCCCCTTTCTTCTCCCCCCCTTTCTTCCCCCCCCCCTTCCTTCTCTCTCCCCCCTTCTTCTCTCCCCCCTTCCTTTTCTCCCCCTCCTTCTCCCCACCTCCCTCTTCCTTCTCCATCGCCCTCCTTCTCTCTCCCCCCTCCTTCTCTCTCCCCCCTCCTTCTGTCTCCCCCCTCCTCCTCTCTCTCCTCCCTTCTCCTCGCTCCTCTTTTTTTCCAGATTTCCTTCTCTACCCTCCTCCCCCCCTTCTTCTTCCTCCCCTCATCCTTCTCCCCCCCTCCCCTTCTTTCTCCCTCCTTCCTTCTCCCTCGCCTTCCTTCTCTCCCCCCCATTTCTCTCCCCCACCTCCCCTCTTCCTTCTCCCTCGCCTTCCTTCTCTCCCCCACCTCTCCCCCCTCCTCCTCTCTCTCCTCCCTACTCCTCGCTCCTCTTTTTTTTCCCGCTTTCCTTCACCCTCCCCCCCCCATCCTTCTCTCCCTTCCTTCTCCCCCTCCTTCCAGACACGCTGAATCTGGTGACAGTGGCAAGTGACACACTGAATTTTGTGGCAGGTGACAGTGGCAAGTGACACACCGAATCTAGTGGCAGCTGACAATGGCAAGTGACACGCTGAATTTGGTGGCAAGTGACACGCTGAATTTGGTGGCAAGTGACACGCTGAATTTGGTGGCAAGTGACACACTGAATTTGGTGGCAAGTGACACACTGAATCTGGTGACAGTGGCAAGTGACACACTGAATTTTGTGGCAGGTGACAGTGTCAAGTGACACACTGAATTTTGTGGCAGGTGACAGTGGCAAGTGACATGTTTGAATTAGTTAGTAGACAAGTACACTGTGGCAAATTCTGAATCATATAGCTGGAAATCTTTGGCAAGTATATAGTGGGGGATTCTTCCAGTGTAATGGGGAATTTATAATGACCACCAATGTGAGGGGGGATTTACACTAACCATCAATGTAAGGGGAAATTTGAACTAACCACCATGTACAGGGCCGGCCTTAGGCCTTTAGGCGCCCTGTGCGAGAAAGATTTACAGCGCCCCCTAGTGACCACGCCCCTCAGTAACCACACCCCTCCATAACCACGCCCCTCCATAACCACGCCCTTTCAGTGTCCACACCTTTCTCCAATACCGGCTGCATTTAAAGCCTTCCATTCCCAAAAAACAGATTACAAGCTATGATAAAAATACAACTTTTATTCACATAATAACGCCATCTATACTGTATATCACACGCTATAATAACACTGCCTATATTATAAATCACACGCTATAATAACGCCACATATAAAACAAATCACATGGTATAATAACGCCACATATAAAATAAATCACATGGTATAATACCACTACCTGTAAATTTACTATCAAATATCAAACATAATTACAATAAAGTATTTTTTAACTTTTGTATTTACTGTTCCTTTAAGAAACACCCTATTTAAATAAGAAAATACAAAAACAGACAATAAGCAGTACACTGCATTTATAAAAAAAGAATTTACTTACAGAAAAAAGTTTTTACATCCGCTGCCTGCTTCTGTGGATTCTTGCGCTCCTTTGTCTTCTCAGTGCGCATGCCATATGAGCTCCTCATTCCTGCTCCTCATAGCAAGGCAAGGACAGCCGCCCACGCCGTCTTTCCGGCAGACTACGCCTGTGGCCTGCCAGTACTTTGTCCAGTTTTAAAGATGGCCGCCGCACTGTTGCCGAGCGGCGGCAATCTTAATGAGTAACCCACAGACTGCCAGTGACAGTGATCTCCGACTCCTAACAAGGCAGGGACAGCCGCCCACGCTGTCATTCCTGCAGAATCCGCCTGTGGCCTGGCTGTACCTAGAGCATTTGGCACCCGGGACGGATCCTATATCTGCCCCCCCCCACGGTAAAATTAAAAATCCCACTGTGCCCCCTGCATCCTTCAATATCTATGTCACTACTGTGTACCCCTCTCCACAACTGCACCTCTGGACCCCTTTACATTATACAACACCCTGCATCACTTTACAATTCACAGCCCCCCACAGCTCTAGACACCTATATGTTACACAGACACCCCCCTAACCGTTCTGGACCCCCTGCATGTCACGCAGACCTCCCTACAGTCTCCCCCTACAGTGCAGACCCATCCCCCTACAGTCCCCCCCTACAGTGCAAACCCCCCTTACAATACAGACCCACCCACACACACAATACAGACCCCCCCACAATGCAGAACCCCCCCCCCCACACACAATACAGACCCCCCCACAATGCAGAACCCCCCCCCCCCCACACACAATACAGATCCCCCCACAATGCAGAACCCCCCCCCCACACACAATACAGACCCCCCCACAATGCAGAACCCCCCCCACACACAATACAGACCCCCCCACAATGCAGACCCCCCCACAATACAGACCCCCCACAATGCAGAACCCCCCACACACACTACAGACCCCCCCCCCACAATGCAGAACCACACACAATACAGACCCCCCCCACAATACAGACCCCCCCCACAATGCAGAACCCCCCCCCCCCCACACAATACAGATCCCCCCACAATGCAGAACCCCCCCCCACACACACAATACAGATCCCAAACAATGCAGAACCCCCCCCACACACAATACAGACCTCCCCACAATGCAGAACCCCCCCCCCACACACACACACACAATACAGACCCCCGCCACAATGCAGAACCACACACAATACAGACCCCCCCACAATGCAAAACTCCCCCCCACACACAATACAGACCCCCCCCACACACAATACAGACCCCCCCACAATGCAGAACCCCCCCACAATACAGACCCCCCACAATGCAGAACCCCCCACACACAATACAGACCCCCCCCCCACAATGCAGACCCCCCCCCCCCCACACACACAATACAGATCCCAAACAATGCAGAACCCCCCCCCACACACAATACAGACCTCCCCACAATGCAGAACCCCCCCCCCCCCACACACACACACACAATACAGACCCCCACCACAATGCAGAACCACACACAATACAGACCCCCCCACAATGCAAAACTCCCCCCCACACACAATACAGACCCCCCCACAATGTAGAACCCCCCCCCCCCCCACACACACAATACAGACCCCCCCACAATGCAGAACCACACACAATACAGACCCCCCCACAATGCAGAAACCCCCCCCACACACACACACAATACAGACCCCCCCCACAATGCAGAACCACACACAATACAGACCCCCCACAATGCAGAACCCCCCCCCCCCACACACACAATACAGACCCCCCCCCCACAATGCAGAACCACACACAATACAGACCCCCCCCCCACAATGCAGAACCCCCCCCCATACAATACAGACCCCCCCACAATGCAGAACCACACACAATACAGACCCCCCCACAATGCAGAAACCCCCCCCCCCCCACACACACAATACAGACCACCCCACAATACAGACCCCCCACAATGCAGAACCCCCCCCCACAATACAGACCCCCCCCCACAATGCAGAACCACACACAATACATACAGACCCCCCCACAATGCAGAACCCCCCCCACACACACACTATAGATCACCTAAACCACGTGCTGCACACACACACAGCACAGGAAAAGGGGAAGGCGGCTGCACTCAGTGCACTGTGCTGGGCTGCCTGTGACTGAGACAGACAGTCACAGGCAGCTGAGACTCATCAGACCTGCGGCGCTGCAAAGGGAAGGGGGATTATTGCTGCCGGGTCCCGGGTGTGCTGACGGCTCGCTCGGGTGCGACTTGCACCCTCCATGCCTGCTGTGTGTCTGCCGCTGCCTCCCGGCTGTCACCAAGCATGCCACCCGTGCCCGCTAACGGCGCTAAGTCGTATTCAGTCACGCAGGGGGGGGGCGCTCGCCGCCGAATCTGACTGTGACCATTGGAATCTGTGCAGGTCGTCAGGCGCCCATGTTGCTATGGCGCCCTGAGCGACCGCACAACCCGCACACCGCAAAGGCCGGCCCTGACCATGTATCAGGGGATTTTAAGCCACCCACCAATAGAAAAGAGGGATTTCTACACTGATGAAATAAGAGCATTTACACCAACCACCAGTGTAAGGGGAATACACAATGACCTCCATGTAGGGGGAATTTACACTGACAACCATTGTAAGATTTGTACCACCAATGTAAGGTGATATTTCTACACCGACCACGAATGTTCGGGGGGATTTACACTGACCACAAATGAAAAGGGGAATTTACTTTGACCACCAGTGTAAGGGCAATTCTGCATTTACTATCAATGGCCCGGATTCAGGTAGATTTGCCCCTTTGTTACGGAGGCGCAGGGCAGAGTTTTTGCCCTGCGACCCCGCAAATTTCCTGCGCTACCCGCGATTCACGGAGCAGTAGCTCCGTAAATTGCGTGTGCGCTGTGTAAACTTGCCCTGCGTAAGGGCGCCTAATGTAAATGATCCCGTAGGGGGCGGGAATCATTTAAATTAGGCGCGCTCCCGCGCCGAACGTAGAGCGCATGCTCCGTCAGGAAACTTTCCCGACGTGCATTGCGGCAAATGACGTCGCAAGGACGTCATTTGCTTCAAATTGAACGTGAATGGCGTCCAGCGCCATTCACGAATCACTTACGCAAATTACGTAAAATTCAAACGTCGCGACGCGGGAACGACGGGTATACTTTAGCATTGGCTGCCCCTGCTATTAGAAGGGGCAGCCTTACGCTAAACACGCCGTACGAAAACGGCGTAAATTGCGTACGCAGGGCTCGCGTAACGTTGTGAATCGGCGTTAGTATGCAATTTGCATACTATACGCTGACCACAATGGGAACGCCCCCTAGCGGCCAATGCAAGAATGCAGCCTAAGATATGAAGGCATATCTTAGGCTGTAGTCGGCGTAACAAGCTCTCTGAATCAGGAGAACTCGTTACGCCGGGGCAAGTAAGCAATTGCGCTGCGTAACTATGGTTACGCAGACGCAATTGCTTCTTGAATCCGGGCCACTGTTAAGTAAAATGTACACTGATCACTAATGTTCTGAAGAATTTACACTGACAATCAATGTAATGTGGAATTTTACATCAACAGCCAATAAAGCAGGATTTCTACACTGTCCACCAGTGTAAGGGGGATTTACACTCTCCACCAATTTATAGGGGCTTCTACATGGATCACCAATGTAAGGAAGGATTTAAAACTGACCACAAATGCAAGTTTGGATTTTTTAACGATTACCAATATAAAGAGGAGTTTCTGCACTAGCCACCAATGTAATGGGGAGTTACATTGACCACTAATGTAATAGGAGCATTCATAGTAAGCCCCAATGTAAAGAGGGATTTACACTGACCATCAATGTAAGGGGGACCGTTACACTGGCAACTAGTGTGAATGAAAGGATTGTACACCAAGCTCCAGTGTAATGAGAAGGTTTACAATGACCAGGGCCGGCCTTAGGCCTTTAGGCGCCCTGTGCGAGAAAGATTTACAGCGCCCCCTAGTGACCACGCCCCTCAGTAACCACACCACTCCATAACCACGCCCTTTCAGTGTCCACACCTTTCTCCAATACCGGCTCCATTTAAAGCCTTCCATTCCCAAAAAACTGATTACAAGCTATGATAAAAATACAACTTTTATTCACATAATAACGCCATCTATACTGTATATCACACGCTATAATAACACTGCCTATACTATAAATCACACGCTATAATAACGCCACATAAAAAATAAATCACATGGTATAATAACGCCACATATAAAATAAATCACATGGTATAATAACGCCACATATAAAGTAAATCACATGGTATAATACCACTACCTGTAAATTTACTATCAAATATCAAACATAATTACAATAAAGTATTTTTTAACTTTTGTATTTACTGTTCCTTTAAGAAACACCCTATTTAAATAAGAAAATACAACAACAGACAATAAGCAGTACACTGCATTTATAAAAAAAGAATTTACTTACAGAAAAAAGTTTTTACATCCGCCGCCTGCTTCTGTGGATTATTGCGCTCTTGTCTTCTCAGTGCGCATGGCATATGAGCTCCTCATTCCTGCTCCTCATAGCAAGGACAGCCGCCCACGCCGTCTTTCCGGCAGAATACGCCTGTGGCCTGCCAGTACTTTGTCCAGTTTTAAAGATGGCCGCTGCACTGTTGCAGAGCGGTGGCAATCTTAATGAGTAACCCACAGACTGCCAGTGACAGTGATCTCCGACTCCTAACAAGGCAGGGACAGCCGCCACGCTGTCATTCCTGCAGAATCCGCCTGTGGCCTGGCTGTACCTAGAGCATTTGGCACCCGGGACGGATCCTATATCTGCCCCCCCCCCCCGGTAAAATTTTAAATCCCACTGTGCCCCCTGCATCCTTCAATATCTATGTCACTACTGTGTACCCCTCTCCACAACTGCACCTCTGTACCCCTTTACATTATACAACACCCTGCATCACTTTACAATTCACAGCCCCCCACAGCTCTAGACACCTATATGTTACACAAACACCCCCCTAACCGTTCTGGACCCCCTGCATGTCACGCAGACCTCCCTACAGTCTCCCCCTACAGTGCAGACCCATCCCCCTACAGTCCCCCCCTACAGTGCAGGCCCATCCCCCTACAGTGCAAACCCCCCTTACAATACAGACCCCCCCACACACACAATACAGATCCCCACACACACACAATACAGATCCCCACACACACACAATACAGATCCCCACACACACACACACAATACAGACCCCCCCCACAAACAATACAGATCCCCCCACAATGCAGAACCCCCTCCCCCCTACAATACATAACCCCCTCCCCCCTACAGTACAGAACCCCCCACAATACAGAACCCCCCCCTACAATACAGACCCCCCCCCCACAATACAGACCCCCCCACAATGCAGAACCACACACAATACAGACCCCCCCACAATGCAGAACCCCCCCCACACACACACACACACAATACAGACCCCCCCACAATGCAG